>NC_142841.1:20000000-22500000 GCF_061612785.1 Hesperophylax consimilis
TTCAAAATATCAATGAAGAGGCAGTGACACAAAGAATCCCTAAAAAAAGCAATGATCGAGCAGGATCATCTGACTTAGCTCTAAAAAAGAAACCTGAAATAAGAATCCTGTCGAACATTTTAATAAAAAGAGGAGAAGAAGAAGAACCAAATGATACTAAAATGAAAGGGGTTGAAATGAAAAATGAAAAATGTTGAGCCGCAGATCGTGGATGAGCAGAAAATGGATGAAAAGGAAGGAGATAAAATACAAATCGGGCAATTCATTTTAGTTGGCTTTGCGGGCACCAAAAACATAAAAAAAGTATTACTGTGGTCAAATTATAGACATAAGCGGCCTTGACATTTCAGCAAAGTTTTTAAGATGCAGAAAATGTGGATTTTACTGGCCTACGATCGACGATGTCAGCATTATATTTGCTGTGGACATTGTAAAATTTTTACCGGAACCTGACAAAACTCGACGTGGTATCCTTTACTTTGACGTCAAATTTTCGCACAAAGTTGAATAATAATACATTTGTTTTTATACTAATACTTTTTTTTTCATTAAAAAGTTACCAATACTTAATTATTCTTATTGCCAATACTATAAAAATTGTGTAAGATTTTATAATAAAACGTTTGGATAAACAAAATAAGATGGATCTTTTATATTAATGTTTCTGATATAGCTACCTACATAGTTTCAATTTTGGTGGCAGCCCTAACGAAAGTATTGCATTTGTATGGAAATGTAGTCATAATGTCGGGCATCTTTACCTACTAAACAGTGTTGCCAGTAAAATGCTCTTTATTTTTGCAAAAAGCATAGAATTGAGATCCAAGCGTTGGAAGGAACACCAATTTTACCGATTTTATACATAAACTTTCAGTTTCATTGAGAAATTTAGAGTAGGTAAAGTTGCCAAGTTTGTGACTTATTTACCTACCTCCTACTTTTATTATTAGTCAGTTAGTTTCACAGTTTTAAAGTCCAATGAGTAGATAAAATTAAAGTCATATCTTACTCTAACCTATCTAAAGCCACAGCATATCCAAAAGATGATTTTTTTTCGATTTATTAACTTTTTTATTGAAAAATTAGGTAAAGATGCCATAGTTGACAGTACAGAATTTTTCTAACCTGGGGAGTTTTTATGAAATATGGGGAATTTTTACGAAATATCTGGGGAGATTTATTTTTTCGGCATACCATCACTGATACAATGTCGCTCTATCAGACAGAATGGTTTATTTATGGGTTTATGGGGTTTATTTATGGCTCCATCCTTCTCTTTGTCCGCTCTATCGAGAGTGGTTTATTTATGGCTCTTTCCTAAAAATATAACTTTTTTTTGGATTGCTTTGATTTTTCTTAATTTTTGTTTTCGGGAGGAGGTAAGTGTTTAATGAATGTACTCATATTGTTTAAGTATTCTGATTTTGAAGCTAATTCGGTAATAATAATGTTAATTTTAGCCCCAACGGGATATAGCTGTTGCTTTTTTAACAAGCCCAAAACTTATGCACCTTATTTAAAAAGGGCTTTCTGGTAACACTGGAACACTATGTCATTTGTCATATTATGTTGATAATTTGTGGTTTACTTATGTTTTGAGAATTTGAGTCATAACAAGTCATAATATTGTGAAAATTGACACTTGGCGTGAGTGTTTAATATATGAACAGTTGTAAAGAACTGATAATACAATATTGGTGTGTGGTCATTGCTATTTTCGGCATTATTAATGACGCAAAAATAATGTATATTTCCCCGTAAGTTGTTAACGAAACTCAAACGAAAATTTTACGCATAGGTAATTTGAATTTTTTTACTATTGCACTGTAATTCTGGATTTCACCGCCCACAATATCTGGCGAATATATCAGTAACCTATAAATAATAGCTGCTCAAATATAATTTTTTGTTTGCAATGGACTAATATTTGGGTGAAAATCATTATTAATTTGGTTCTCGGTTAAATCCAATGTAAAGTTTCCTTTTCTATTGTGTTTCAATGCCCAAGAAATACAAAAAATTGTAAAGTTTCCTTAATCCGCTTACCGCTAAATACGCCCAAATGATTGAAGTAACACTTCGTTGCAACCGTAAATAAACCACTCACATTTCAACTTAATTAGTATGAGAGTTAATTAGTTTAATAGAAACAACTATTTATGCTGGGTAGATGGAAAAAATGCAACAAATGAGGGGTAAATATTCGGGATCGCTGACCCACGCCTAATATGATTTTTTTTTAAATAAAACCGAATTTATATTGATTGACCTTAATTACTACAAAAGGCAGCTATCTGCATTTGGGTTATTTTTGATTTTAACATTCTAATTTTTAATTATGTAAAATGAAAATTCACATTCATTGTATGGGATGACAACCGTCTCCAATAATTTCTGTCAACGATATTTTCATATGTTGGTATTCCTGATACTACACTTGGGGTTAGAAGAAACGTTATTACCATTTACTTCATGCATATTAGGTAAGCACTATTTTAGCAGAACTCTGGAAAAAAATAAATGAAAATAGGGCTTAAGCGAGTTTATTTTAACAACCTATCTGACCTAACCTATAATAATCTAACATTTTTAAATTAAAATTTTTTTATTTAAAAAAAATCATGCCTAAATATCTTTGTTTTATTTCCACGGTTCGCCAAAATAGTACCTACCTGATTTGCATAGAGTGAATGGTAATAACGTCTCTTCTAGCCACTCGTATCAGGAATACTAAAATAAGAAAATGTAATCAATAGATTATTTTAAATTACTGTTGTCCCATACAATGAAAGCAATGTTAAAATAAATAAAAAATCCCCAATTTTCCTTTTATAGTAATGAAGGTTATATAAAAAAAAATCTCACTAAACGTGGCCAGCGATCCCGAATAATTACCAAATTAGGTTATTAGTTCCTTAGTTTGGGTTATGTAAATAATTTCTGCATATATGAAACGGAACTTTTCGGCAAACAATACTTCATACTAACAAAATCATTGCGGCAAAACATGATTTGCCATGGGAAATTTTGAACTTTGATTTAAAAATAAATGTTAATTTTGCATCATTTACCATCTCCGCCGACGTAAATAGTTGTTTCTTGTAGTAATAAAGTTCAAAGGAAGTGTTATTAAAATAATTTGTCCATATTAAGAAGTCAGCAGAGTAATGAAATTACTAAATACAAAATTGAAGAATCTCTTCTTCATCAAAGAAACAATCTGTATTTTCCTTGTTCATGCTTACATATTGCATATTATATACTAGTGCATCCTCGTGGATAGTAGTGTGACATTTTTAAAATTAGAATTGATGAACCTATTGAGAAAAATTATAAAAATAATCTTTTCAAATCCAGAGAAATCATAAAGTACCTACCTATAATAAATTTTAATGTTGTCAGATCATGTTATAATTTTTATTCTACATTTGAATTGTGAAACAAAATTTCTCAGTTTTCAAAGTCATGTTACATCTTGTAATTTTTCACGGGTAACATATTATAATAGTTACGTAATAACACTGGCAGTTTCAAATAATCATTATAAAAAATGAAGGTAATTTTTGGATAGGGCCTGACACGCTTATTACGAATATTTTTTAGAAAAAAACTTTATATTCGCCTTAATTACTATAAAAGAAAACTTTTTGCATTTCGGGCGGCGGAAAATTATGAATTTAAATTTTCAATTGCGTTAACCAAAATTCACTTCGCGAATCGATGCGGCGGCAATCAGCTGCCATTAGGTACGTCACTGTTATGTTGGTATCCCTGATACATTGATTTGTATCACAAACCATGTTACACAAACCTAGCGTAGCCGGTAAACTAGTTGAAAACTGGGATGTTTTTCTTGCCTTGACGCGAGCAGGCGTTATTAAGGGGCACTTTCCTTTGTATCACAAACCATATTACACAAACCTCGGCATCCCACGAAGATAGCAACGGTCGTATTTAGCTCTTGTTAATGCATCAGTGATACCAACATAACAGTGCGTTCCTAATGGCGTCGCGTTGTCGCCACATCGATTCGCGAAGTGAATTTTGGTTTTATGCAATTGAAAATCAAAATGCATAATTTTCCGCCGCCCGAAATGCAAAAAGTTTTCTTTTATAGTAATTAAGGCGAATATAAAGTTTTTTTCTAAAAATTATTCGTAATAAGCGTGTCAGGCCCTATCCAAAATTTACCAAAATGAATCAAATTTACTATCATGAATTTTATTTATTTTTTCCTCAATACTTTGTATTAATGCAAGATAAGATAAGGAAGTTAAGCCAGAATGTGTGCTTATCTACCTTTATCTTGCATTTTAGTTTGGTTTCTTGTTGCGTACATTAAATTTGTCTCTCTGTTGTAGGTTTCCTTCCTGGTTATTCACCAAAATCGACATATTGTTGTTTTATAAGTTTGAAACACGTTCGTCCCTGTGATGAACGTCATCTAAAACATGGTTTTAAAAAATTTCACTGTTGATCTTGTGAATAAATTTATAGGCGATTACGTGGAAAATGTTGATAAGTCGCAATTGAAATTAAACATATTGGGTGGTGAGTACAATTCCTAAATTGATTTTTGTGGCAATTTGTTTAAATAATTTAGATACATTTTTTTATTGCAATTGATTAAGCCTTCAGTACTTTCATCACTTTTGTACAGTTTGCAATGTTTTCTGTGTGTTTCAAATGCGCAGTATACATTTTTTTCCAAAAAAATAGGTACTGTATTATAAACTAGATAAAATTATCTTTCCGGTGTATGCATTCAAAATAAAATTTTTTTAATATCAAATGTGAATGTCAAAAATGCTAACCACATTTTTACTTCGTGATTTATTTTTTTTATTTTTCACATCTAGCAAACACTTTGTGGATATACATAATTATAATAATTAAAAAAAATAACCCTTTTAAAACATATTGTTTTAATAAAAAGAAGGTTCAGGATGAACCGAAACCGGTTGGATTTATATATTGAAAATAAATACAATAAATTGGCATTAAAAACTAAGTTATTTTATTTGTTTTTGTTTGGGGAATTTGTAAGAAAACTGTACCTTCACTTTTATATCGTTCATATATTATAATTAAAAAAAAGAAATAATTTTTAAAGTTAAACCGATTGTTACGATAGCGTAGCGAAATGTGAATGATTAATTTTGGCAATTTTTAGGATTTTATTAATGGCATTCAGTATAAATATTTGACGCAAGCTGGAAAGAATTATTATTTCTCTTTATAATTTGTTTCGATTTCGATTTTTCATAAAAACAAGTATTTCCGCATGATAGAAAAAAATATAAAAATACTTTTATAAAATATGGACAACCGGTCATATTTGACCCTCAAAGGCTGGAGGTGTATCTTAAAATTTGCAACAGCATCTTAAAATTTAAAATTCTGTAATGCTGTTTTATGATTATTTTTTTTCTATATCAAAGGCTGATGAGTTTTCTATATTAGTGACGAGTTATTTTCACATTCGTAACGATAAATTGAAATGATACTGACAGTTAAAGAAGAAGTGAAGAAATTTTAATGTTTTGTTTTCAGGCAATGTTGTTTTGGAAAATCTTATTCTTAAACAAAATGCCCTCGATGGTTTGAATTTGCCAGTACAAATAATTTTTGGAAGTTTGGGTGAGTAAACAAAGCAATATATCCCTTGAATGTGTCTGAACTAAACTATAAATCTGTGTGTATGCTCCCTGAGTGATGGGTTTGCCACACTCCCTACATTAACAATCTCACAGCGTTTTTATCAGATTTTTTTTTCAAGTAATCTAATCTATTACTCAATTAATCAGTATAATATCCTATACAACAAAATTTATTTTAATTGAAAAATTTCCAAGAATAATTGATAAGCTTTTACTGCGAATAACGAGCATGGGCCACTGTGTACCAGCGCAATATAACAGTGGAGGATAACCCATTTCATTAGACTATTTTTCACTCATGGTGTTGATGTATATTTTTTGAAGCATTCTCGATGTTTGATTAACATAAGTTATTTCTAAAATTAACTCTGATCAGGTAATATAGTTGCGCCCGACATATTCAGCAGTCAAGAGGACAATGTTAGGTTCAGTTGAAAACCGAGTGAAAAATTTAATATACATATATTCAATTCAATTCAACAATGCAATCTGTGTTTTTTCATCTCGTCTTTTTTCCCTTGTCCTGTTTGAATCGGGAATTTATCGCTTCGACAAGGTGTCTCCACGCTACTTTACCGTCATCCGTCCATTGAGCCAACATTAACAAATTGCCGCCAGTATTTAGAGCGGGAGCACACAGAGAGCGGTCAGGAGTTCCGAGTTCCGCGTTCGGCGTTCATTAGAATGTACTGATCTATAACAACAACGCACACAGCGGGCAGTCAGACCGCGGCGGTCAAAACGGAACGTCGCGTTCTAAGAGTTCTTTTCCCGCCGAGGCAGAGAACGCCAGAACGCCGCGATGTCTGAGGTTACAAACACGGAAAACTTAATTGAATTGGTTAGGGAAAGGAGTTTATTATACGATTTAAGTGATGTAAATTATGTATTCTTATATTTTGTTATTATTTCTAAATATTCTAATGTCTTTTCTTATCCTTAATAAATAAATACATTCCTTAAAAATACAGCAAGCCTTTCTTTTGATGAAACACAGTTCCTCCAGTTAGTATTTTGTTTTTCGATATCAGGTTGTATGATGTTATACAATTCATTATAACTATAAATCGACATTCGAAAATAAATATAGAATCGTTGTTCATCTTTAAGTAAATCCTGAAAAATACTAGTAAATTCGCCTTGTTCTTCTCGCGTTGTGTTGATTGGGTGCACCCAATACTTCCTTTTCTTTTTAGAAGCTGCTAAGCTCCACAAGAGCAATAATTCTTCATCGGATGATGAATTTTCTAGTGACATGTTGCATATGCAAAGACCCAAACGAAACTAGAACGCGAGAATTTGAACGCCGCTTGTGTGCTTTGGAACTCTTGAGCGGTCAACGGTCACTAGAACGCAGAACTCTGACCGCTCTCTGTGTGCTCCCGCTCTTACCGTGGAAGTCGGTCTTCTGGCATTCTGAGTACATGTTCAAGCCGCCTCATCTGTAAATTTTCTATGAAGAATAGCAGGAATCCGATGTCAAGCACCTCTCAAATCATCGAGCATATCACTCAATTTGTGACCAATTCTATAATTGAGTAAGCTTTGTGAAGTCTTGTTTTAACTCGACCATTTGGGATTTTTGAAGTGAGGTCGACTGTTCACAGAAATACTAGTGTACCTTCCTAATGTATTTAACATTATAAATTTTAGCAAAGTTGGTGCTTACCGTAGACTGGACTAACTTATCTAGTGGTAAAATAGAAGCATCGATTGAAGGATTATTCTTACTTGTTGTTCCTAATCAAGATGTAAAATATGAAGCAGAAAAGGAAGACCGTATACTTTTGCTTAGCAAGCAAAGTACTCTGCAAAAAGTTGAAGAAGGAAAGAAGCGCACGAATATTGAAAATGGTTTGTCTGATTATTGAAACCTTATAATTAAGTCTTTCTTCCACCACCTACATTGTTAATGACGGCCTCCGTGCTTGAGGGATAAGGCTCTCGACTAGCAATCCGGGTTCAAATCCCGCCATGTGCAAGTAAATTTTATTTGTTTTATTTCACAACTTATTAATTTAAAATAATATATGGTATATTTGGGGCATGTTCCAGTATCGCCCTTACCACCATTCAGAATGAAAAAATTGCTTGAATTGACTTTAGCTGTGTTTGGTGACCTGATCTGAATAGCCAGGTACTTCCCCACCTTCCTCTTTCCTATCTCCTTCCCTTCCCCACTACCTTCAGCTTCACAACATACCCCAATAGGGGGAGCCATAGTCTCACTGGCTCCAGAGGGTTGGGAGCAATTGGGACTCTTGGGCGGTATTCACATAATAAAATTGCCCTTTTATTAAATCAAAGTTAATTATCTTTTATAAAAAAATGTAAAAAAATAATCAATAATAATTTTTCTTCCATATTCTTCCGGTTTTCTATTTAATTACTAAAGAAATTGGGTGATTTGGAGGTAAAGAAATTGGGTGATTTGGAGGTAAAGAAATTGCCAATTCTGAAGAGTCATCAACTTATTTCCCTTTTCACTGGTACTAGTGTAGATATTGTACAAGTTTTTAAGTGATAATAACATTTTAAATTAATGTTTTTCAGAACTTTTTAAAGGGAATAATACATATTTAGAAAAGTTGACAACAGCACTAGTGAAAAATATCCTATTAAAAATAAAGGATATTCATATAAGATATGAGGATAATACAACTCATCAAGGATCACCATTTTCCGTTGGTTTTACCCTTTATAACCTCTCTATGCAAACTCACCTCGGGAAACCAGTGGTGCCTCTAGTCGCTGAGCAGATACATAAGGTAAGATTTTAAGATAATATGTATTTACATCATTTGCTTCATTTTTACTACGCATACCTGTGATAAATCACAGGATTCACAAAGCTAAAAGTATTTTTGGAATAACTTGTGAGTAAAACCTCAAATTGTAATATTTTATTATTGAAGACAATATTAGGGATTCCTAAACGAAAATATGAAACAGAAAAATGTACGATGAGAAAAATGAAGACAATGTTGGTAGTTCTTATTCGAAGTATGATACAGTTATAACCGAAGGAGATAGGGTCCCATTAGCTCTGTTGGTAGAGCGGTGCTCCGGCAAGACAAGGGTCCTGGGTTCGAGTCTTAGATGTGATCGTATCTATTTCTGATTTTTCTGTTTCATATTTTCTTTTAGGAATCGCTAATATTGTATTCAATAGTTAAACTAAAAGTATTTATTAAAAAAATATTTGCCTCAAGATCACTGACTTTCAAAAGGTGATTAGATATCTATCTTTCAAATTAACACCGTTAATAAACTTGAAAAATTATGACATCTATCAAAAATTTAAACAAGAGAAATACACATTTTAAATCTGTAATCTATTTATATGAAGAAGAGTGTCTGTGGCGGGTGGGCAGTGTGAATTTAGTTTTTACACAAATCTACATTTTTATTCCGAGATTGATGAAAATTTGCACACTTGACCTTCAAAAATAGTAAAAAGTTACTGGCTGCATCTGATTTCGAAAAACTCTGTCTAAAGCCAGGGCAATGCCGGGGGCTTCTAGTTATTATAAATGAATTATAATAAAATTATCTTGGTACCTCCTCTTTTTGTCCTGCTAAAGACACCGTTTTGGTGGTGATCTATCTTCAATCCTTGCAATATGTCCTGTACGACAAAGACGTCCTAGTTTTATGAATCTGGTTAAAAATGGTTACAAATAATTGGTATAGCTACTGGTTTTACTTTGTCCGTCTGACACCATTTTCTTGCTGCTATTCTGCTATTCTTCGCTGGGGCACTTTCATTAGTTTTTTGGAAATTAAAAGAGGAGTTTCTATTTGAAATGTCTTTGAAAGAACATTGTAGCATACATAGTTTCCTAGTATATATGGTCTTTAGCAGTATTTAGCGTTCCCAGTACATATTGAGTTGGAGATATGTAGGTAATATTAAAATAGTAGTCAAACATTCTTACTATGAGAGGTATTTAAAAATGTATTATTTTTACAGATGTTAATATTAGAAGGGTTCTCCATGTATTGGAACTCAGATACTACGTTGTACTCGGTATCAGCACCTACCCAAAGTGAAATGTTGCAAAAATTTCGAGAAGAAAACAACGACAAAACTGATCATCGAATTAAGTACAAACGGAGTAAGTATCTGTCATAAGTTTAGTGTACCTATTCTAGTTGATTTGTGTACGATCTTTTATAATACTTCATCGTTATGCGATCCTGCAGGGTGAAGATTGTCCTGGTAGCTAATCTCCAATAGATCTCCGGAGAGGGCACCAGAAGAAGAACACTTCTAAAAGTTAGATGGTATGGCACCATTATACAGATCTTATTTTGCAAGAGGTTATAACGAATACTCGGTCTCATAACATTATGTAATTTATTTCTCCATAACAAACAATAATTACCCTGATGTGATTTGAAATTCTCATGGTCAAAGGTATTTTCATGATTTATTTTTTGGGGCATTATGCCATGTTGCCCTTTCTCCTTATTTAGCCATAATTATAATTGTATATATCTCTCCTATGTAGTCTCCCCAGGATAGCTACTTATATATTTGTTTATCTCCAAGTTCTTGGTGTCCGGTATTTGACGGCCACACCAAAACTAATGACTGAAAACCACATTAATACACAACTGATTATTATAATGAAATACCGGCCCCAAGAGGTTTGTCGTGCGCAACACAGTATCACTTCTACACACACTTCACCGCAATCTGCACCATTGCCCCGATGATGATTTTAGATGATTTCATTTTTTCAATCTGCAGACAATATCTTCACATGGTATCAAAACAAAAATTATCAAAAATATATTTAATTTAAAAATCACCCAATACAAGTAACCACAGTTTATAAATTTGAAATTGCTCCCCTGAAAAGTTGTAGTTTTTGACTTGTACTATGCTTAGTATGATAATAATAATAATAGTTGGATGACTTGTATAGCGCCGTTTTTGTGCAAAATCACCTCAAGGGCGCTGTACAAATTTATAATACATTTCTACAGTGATCTATGTTATTACTAACTATTTATGGAGATAATATACAGTACAATACTTACCTGGTAGGTCACTTTACAATTTTATTGTTTCTTTTTTACAATTCTATTGTTACTCCGCATTTAAATTATTGTTCTAGTGTTTTATTCTTATGTAACGAAGCCCAAAATAATAAACTCCAGGTTATACAAAATAGGGGGATGAGGATGATTTTAAAATGCAACATTTTTACTAGAGTTAAAATTATGTTACAAAATTTAAATATGATGACAACCAAACAACATATAATATATAATACGTTAACAATGATGTATAAACTTCAAAATAATATGCTCCCAAATTATCTGCAAAGAAATGTTATCTACCATGAAAATGTTCACAATTATCCTACGAGAAGACGCAGAGATTTTAGGCTTCCCAAAACTAAACTTTCATGTACACAAAACAGCGCGTTTTATAAAGGGCAAAAACTTTATAATAACCTACAAAATGTCATAAAGGAAGCCCCAAGCCTTAGCACTTTTCGTAGGACATGTGCTTTATATCGTCACCTTAAAGCAATAGTGGGATATCTTGAAAAATGCTGTTCTGAGATAATAGGACTTTTAGGTTTGCGTGAGCTCTAGCAGCATCAAATTAACTAATCTTGCAGATTAATGATATGGTATAAGAGAGGTTAATTATTTAACATCAACACAAAATTGTAATAATAGAAAAATAATTAATTTTTTCATACTAATTTTGACAAAGTATACGTAAATCTGGAAATATCTCACTGTTGCGTGGAGTGTTTGGTAATCATCTCAAATTATCTCAGTGTAGCATTGTAATAATATTACGAGTTTAGATGGATAAATGAATTAATAATTGTTCCTCGCGAGATTTTTTCAATGTGGACGACTGTTTCAGGCTAATAATTGCTTAAAATAATTAATAATTCTTATTTCTGCATGTTTTTCCATGATGTTTATAATCATAAATACATTTTAAACAGTACACACCCACTCACTCCTATAGTTTGTCAACACGACAATTGACGATAGTAAGGTGGTATAAAAATGAAAAAAAAAATATATTTGTGCTTATAAATTTATTTATGAGAAGCGTGATATAATGTATGTAACAAAAATAACAGAAAAACCTTAAGAATAAAAGTATGTAACAAAATTAACAGAAAAACCTTAAGAATAAAAGTATGTAACAAAATTAACAGAAAACCAAGAATAAAAAGTAGGTATGTATCAAAAATAACAGAAAACCTTTAGAATAAAAAGTATGTAATTTTTTTTACAGAAAACTTTAAGAACAAAAAAATATAACAAATATGTGTTGATTCCCTGGAAACCTACAATGAACCTTCATCGTTATTTTCTTCTTGTACATCGCAGTCTGTATTTGCAGTATTAATTAATTCAAAACAAATTATGAGGTTTTTTTGGTATAACACCACTTTGGCAAACAAATAAGAAATCACGATTTTTATTCGGTGGAATTGTAGGTGGAACTGTATAAGCTGGTCCTAGATTATACTATTCTCATTCCGAACATTCTTTAGTCGCTCTCTCACATTAATACTCTGATTAAATGGATCCTCGGTGTAGGTGCTTTTGTATTTGATAACTGACGGTTCGTCTTTAGTGATCTGTAAAATCTTAACTTTATTCCAAATACATTTATTTTTGTCCATAAACATCCAGAATTTTTCCAGTCTTCTCACATACCTTCTTCCAGTCAATGAAGTGCGTTGTTTCCATTTCTGTTAACTTATAACGAGGTTCATTCTTCTTGGAACACTTTATGATCATCGCTAACTCCGTTGGAATAAATATTAGGCCTTCTTTTAAAACCCTGACCTTTTCTCTGTCTATGCAATAATGAATGGAGTCTCCTTTGTTCTCTGAGTGCCCAACAATTAGGTATATATGGGTAATGATTTGAATATCAAGTGTTCATAGTGCATGCATGTACATAGAAAATAAATAAAATTGTTTTTATTCTGTGCCACACAGTTATCAGAATAAAAGTTCACTTCCCGTTTCCCTTGTCAAAGGTCTTTTAAAAATGTGTACACGCAGGTAGACATTTCAATTGCGCATCTTTCAGCTACACCCTCATGCCGCATGTAACAATGGCCCTGTCGTGTTTGATATTGTAAATACAGAAGTTATAACGTTTAAATTGCTCTTATAAAAATAGATATATTGCCATTTGGCAACGACATAACAGCTTGAAAGTCATAAATGGCAACTACAGTATCATCAGTATGGTCTTGGTAATGTTTTTATCTTTTTCTTGTCGAGATAGCTTTACATTCTGAATGTGTTCAGAATATTATTATTTTTTTCTAATATCTCATTTGCAGTACTATAGTTGTATTATACACAAAATGCGCAAAGGTTCTTTTTTGGTTTAAAAAAATATATATTGAATTTGGTATTGAATATTTCCTGTATGTAGAGTGTGTAACATAGAGATTACCTACCGAGACACACTTCTATTTGTTCAAATTGTACATCTTTTGGATATTTGGAGATCCGAGCTGATCCTGCACGACAATAGTGCGATTCCACACTACTAAAGCTGTTGATGTGATTCATAACACCATCAACTAAATCATCCTTTTGCAGGAAGCTGTCTGTTTTCTTTTTTAATGCAGTGCTTATGGTATTATTGCTTATATCTAAGGTTGCCATAAAAAAATCTTACACATACGTATGTTATGTCCATCTCTCTCAAAATAATAACCACTATTAGCTAGCATTCATGGAATCATAAATATTAAAATATTTTAATCGATCAACTTCCAAAACAGATTCAGAACATTTGTATTTACAATTAGTACACAGTACAGGCTTAATTTGTTTTGCTCTGCGTATCTTTCCTGACTTTGCTACATACTCCTGACCAGTATTCACCTTCAGTTTCTTTATGTTTCTCTTCCAAGATCACCCAACTTGTTGAAAACTATAGAGCTACAGTGAGACAATAAATTTATTTCAGTATTTTAAACGACCTTTTGAAAGCAACAGTGGGACAACATCAATATCTCAGTGTTGCTCTGAGTGACCGAACATTTCAATACTGAGATTTTACTTGTAACACTGGCAATTTTTTTTTTACAAAATATCCCAGTAATGCATCATGTAGAGCTCAAAATTTTACATCGAACTGCATACTTATCTCAAAAGTGTATTTTTCGAAGATATCCCACTATTGCTTTAAGGTGACGATATGTAAAAAATAATTTTTGATTGTTGAACTCACCAATATTATTTTAGTCACCTAGATATCTTATATACTATAATTTTGTGTATTTATCTTTTTCTTTTAAAATGTAATTGTTATTTCTTGTATTTTTTTATATTTTCCTACTAGATGTATGAAAAAATTTACATACATCTAAATAATGATTCAAAAACAAACAAACAAAACTTGAGATTAACACTTAATTAACATTATCTAATTGTTTATTAGCGAAATTTAGGACATAATTGGAAAATTGAATATAACTGGACTTTCTCTTAGGAATGGTATATTTAATTTAAGGGTATGACAGCTTAAAGAGGTAAGTTTTTAGTTTAGACCTGAATTCTGTTGGACTTGTTATGGATCTTAGTTCCGGAGAGAGTTTTTTCCAAGCCTTCGGCCCAGATACTCCGAAAGCGCGATCACCAAACTTAGTATTTGGCTTTCGCTTAGGTTCTATCAGTCTGCCTACAGCTGATGATGTTGCTGATCTAAGAGTTGACTGCCTCAGACCAGTGTTTTCCGGGACGCGTAGCTCAGAGATGTAGGGTGGGGCCATTTCATTGATGCATTTATACACCATCTAGCACAATTTGTACTGGATTCTTTCAGGGCACTTGAGCCAGTGAAGGTTACGAAGGTGTTCTGAAATGTGCAAATATTTTGAAACCCCGGTTATGTACCCCAGTATGATAGAATTATTCTGATAAATTTGGTATCTTTTACAGTTTTGGGCCCAATAAATGCGACAGCCCAATTGGCATTGAATCCCAAACCAGAGGAAAACACACCTAAGTTTGGAATACCTAAAGTTATATTTAACATAGAAATGGAAGAAACGGCTATACAGATCACAAAACAACAATATCAGGATGTTATGATGTTAGCCAATTCAATGGATATCATGATTAGAAGAAATCCTTTCAGGTAAATAAAATACAAATACTTTTCTTTTGCATACTATGTATTGCGTACCACTGATAACTGGATTGTAGCCTCTTCATATTTCTCAGAAATAATAACAATATGTACCAGAAAGAGATGTTATAACTGAGCTCTCAGTGGCAGACCATGTGCAATATTTAATTACTTTATTGCAGGTGTTCCCAACCGGTCAATCGTGGAGCAATTTTTGGTCAATCCCAATACGTAATTAAGATTGTGAATTTTGAAATAGTAATAATTTTGATGTATAAAAATAGTTATTTCCCGGTCGTAAGACAAATTGGTTTTGCTAGATTTGTGTTATTATCTATTAATGAAGCGGTTTAAGTCAAAGTCCTGAAGAGATAAAAAAAATAACAGCAAAATAAGTAAGTAAGTATCTTGTTATAAGTTGATCCCAATGAAAACTATGTGTTGTATTGTGGTGAACGAATATTATAACACGTTTGTATTTGATATGTTATTTATTAAACCAGCCCAGCTGGCGATCTGTTGACAAGTGGTGACAGCTAGGGTTTGTGTAGCACAGACAATATATTAGGAAATGGCCATAGATAACATTATACTAATAACACCAACATCCCTCTTTTCCTAATAATTTTGAAAAGAAAAACAAGTCAAGACAAGATGAACATTACAAATATAAATTTTTCTTTTCAAATAAACATAATTCATGACATAGTAATAAACTGTAAGTGAAATACAATTACCAAATTTAATTATAATCAGATGGATTATATCTATCAGGTTTATTAACAATTCTGCCCGAACGAGTTCGAATGCTTGCCTCATTGTTTGTCAGCTCATCAGAAGTTGTAGGACCTGGATAAAACGGGATGGAATGAAAATCATTGTCAAAACGTACACCTTTCTTCGATGAACTATTTCCATTCAGCGGTGATGATGATTCCTGACGTGATCTGTCTAAATTTAAGTGTTTCCTATTCCTGCGATATCTTGAACCATCGAGAGTTTCAACAATATATGACCTTGGGCATCCTTTAACAATTTCTACTACAGTAGCTGGCGACCATGAACTTGACACATCTTTTTTAAAAACTACTTTATCGCCTATCTTCAACTCAGACAAGTTCCGAACCTTTTTGTCAAAATATTTTTTCATTTTGTTTTGACGACCCTTAAATTTATCTTCATATTCTTTAAATCGCACGACTTTTGGTCTAAGTTGACTGGATGTTACGGGTAAATTACATCTAAGTTGACGTGACATTAAGAGGCTTGCAGGGGATGGAAAATTATTTTTTGGACTATTTTTGTAATGTAACATAGCAAGATACGGATCAGTTTTGGATTCAAGGCATTTTCTTAAAATATTCTTTACTATTTTTACTGAACTCTCAGCTTGACCATTTGACTGAGGATAGTTTGGACTAGTGGTGATATGTTCAATATCCCACTCATATAAAAAGTTTTTAAAAATGGCTGATTGAAATGGTGGTCCATTATCACTAACAAGCGTTAACGGTATCCCATGACGTGAAAATATAGATTTTAAGTGTGTGACTACAGTTTCCGCGTTATAATTGTGTAACATTGAATTTTCGATGTATTTTGAATAATAATCAGTAACAATGAGATAATTTGAGTTGTTGAAATGCATTAAATCTACACCTACCTTTTCCCAGGGAAAATTAGTGATACCATGGGGCAAAAGAGGCTGTGACGGGTTATTAGGTTTAAATTTAGTACAAATCTGACATTGATCGACAATGTTTTTAATATCAGAGTTAATATTCGGCCAAAAAATCATATTTCTGACTAGAATTTTTGCTTTTGACATACCTAAGTGACCTTTATGTACATCTTTTAAAATTTCAGGACGTAAAATTGACGGTATAATTAAACTAGGTCCCTTAAATACCAGATCATTGACAACATGAATTTCTGCTTGAAAATTCCAGTATGGTTTAACGCAGGGTTCAATTACATTTTTATTTGACGGCCAACCGGTTTTATAATATTTCATTAAAGTTAATAAAGACTGATCTTGTTTCGTCGCCTCAGTGATTAATTTCAGTTTTTCTTCTGAAACTGCCAGACTTGACATCAGTAAATTGATATGTATGTCAATTTCTTTTTCCGCATCTGTTATTTCTGTATCAGGTAACGGCGCTCTAGATAACGTATCGGCAATATACATAAATTTACCAGGTACATATCTGACGTCTAAATGGTAGCATTGTAGAGACATCATCATTCGTTGTAACCTTGTGGGAACTTCAGAAAGTGATTTCTTAAAAAGTGTGACTAGTGGTTTATGATCTGTTTCAACATTTACCACGTGGCCATAAATATATTGGTGGAATTTTTGACAACCGAATAAAATTGCATATAATTCCTTCTCTATTTGTGCATAATTTTGCTGACTGGACGTTAGTGTTTTTGACGCATAAGCAATCGGTCTACTTTCCTGCAAAATAACTGCGCCCACTGCGCTCTGCGAAGAATCTACTGATAATTTTAACGGTTTTTTAATGTCAAAATTAATAAGTACTGGAGATGAACTTATAATTTTCTTTAAATTGACAAAGGACTGATCGTGATTGGCATCCCATTGCCAGCTGACGTCTTTCTTTAGCAAAGTCCTTAAAAGTTCTGTTTCTTTTGACAAATCTTTGATAAAAGATCCCAAGTAATTAATCATACCTAAAAACCGTTGTAAGTCTTTCTTACAAGTGGGAGTAGGTAATTCTCGAATAGCTCTAATCTTTGACTCATCTGGCCTGATCCCTTGACTGCTAAAGATATGACCTAGAAAAGTAACTTCCTGTAAGCCAAAGTGACATTTATTTAGATTGAATTTTAAATTTACTTCTCTGGCTCTTTTAAAAACATTTTCTAATCTCCTTTCATGAGATTCAAGATTCTCTCCCCATACTAAAATATCGTCAACGAAAACTATCACCCCTTCTAGATCAGCAAATATTTCCGTCATTATTCTAGAGAAGAATTCGGGAGCTGAATTAATTCCATACGGAAGTCTTAAAAATTGATACCTGCCGAAAGGTGTTTGGAAAGTGCATAAATCTGAACTTTCACTATCTAAGCGTATCATCCAAAAACCTGAAAATGCGTCTAGATTTGAAAAAAACTTCGCTCCTTTAATATTAAACCTAATTTCGTCCATTGAAGGTGTTGGATAATGCGTTCTGCAAATAGCCCTATTTAAATTTCGTGGATCTAGACAAATGCGTAACTGTGAATTTTTTTTTTCTACGACAACTATGGAACTCACCCACGGTGTTGGTTTTGTAACCTTGACAATGACCTTCATTTCCTCCATTCTATCTAATTCTTCTTCTTCTTGTGCAGCTTGAATGGAATCTTTCTTGGTGCATCGATTTTAGGATGAACATCAGATCGAACTGTTAGATGACATTCGTGAGGTAAGCATCCGAGACCCTGAAAAACATCGTTAAATTTCTTTATTAAATTGTTCGAATTATACATTGACAAATCATTGTTGGGAATATTTTCAGAATTATTCGTGTTAGAATACACACGTTTTATTATTCCCATTGCATTGCAAGTAGCTAGCCCTAATATAGTTTGACATGATTTCAACTCAGTGATGACAAAGGGAATGGACATATTTTTATCATTATTATAAAAACAATTTAACTTACAAATTCCTTTTGTAGGAATGTTAGTACCACCGAATGAATTTATTTTAAATGCTGTTTCTGTGATAATTTTTTCTGACAAACCAAGTTTATTAAAATTTGTAAAAGACATAACATTTACATTGGCACCGGTATCTATAAGACATGAAATTATAACATTATTTATTCTTAAATTAATGTGCCATGAATTCAATGTTGAATTAATATTGTTACAATTTAATGTATCAATTGTATAGTCGTGGTTGGGTATTTTACTTTGTGACAATGTATTAACATTAATTTTCCTACCTTTCAATTTCCTATTAAAACAAAATTTCGAATAACGCCCAATCTTGAGACAATTAAAGCATTTAGCTAATGATGCCGGGCAGTTTGTGCGGTGAATTTGTCCACATTTGGTACAGACTCCGCCCTGACTTCCGGATTGACCTCTGGATAGACTGCTCGGACTTCCCGATGGACTTCTGGAATGATTGCTCGGACTTCCGGATTGACTTCTGGAATGGCTTCTGGCTGATAGTGAAGATGAAGAAGGGCTTCGTAGAACTTGTTGTATAATATTCCCCTCAAGACTTCTTGTGTTTTCCCTCGATACAACAATCGCTCTTGATAAATTAATCGCTTTTTCCAAGTTTAACGACGTTTCTTGTAAAAGTCTTTCTTTCAAGTAGTAAAGATTTCGATTTAGGTTACATATGAATATGTCCTTTATTAAGGATGTTTGTAGATTGCCGAAATCACAAGTTTGACTTAGATTTTGTAGCGAAGCAATAAAATCTTCGACTGTTTCACTGTCGCCTTGCTTCCTCGTGAAGAATTTAAATCGTTCCACTGTCACATTTACTGTGGGTATGAAGTGTTTATCGTAAAGGAGTAAAATACCGTCGAGCGTACTTTTCTCAATTGTGAGGCCAAATGAGTTAAAAATTTCTACCCCTTTCGGGCCAATCGTGTGTAGAAGCCTGGCCACTTTTTGAATTTCCTTTTCTTCATTAAAATTATTAGCCATCATATAAATAAGGAATGATTGCTTAAATTTCTTCCACTCACCCGCCATATTTGGAACAATCGCCATCGGCACAATATGACTCGACATTTTATTTCTTTTGACAATTTGTTTTGGATACAAATTATTGACTCTTGATGTGACTTGACTTGACTTCACTCACAATATATTTATTAAGACACATCTGACACCATGTTGTATTGTGGTGAACGAATATTATAACACGTTTGTATTTGATATGTTATTTATTAAACCAGCCCAGCTGGCGATCTGTTGACAAGTGGTGACAGCTAGGGTTTGTGTAGCACAGACAATATATTAGGAAATGGCCATAGATAACATTATACTAATAACACCAACACTATGGTAAAATAGGTTGGGAGCCCTTGCTTTGTTAGAACCCTTAACATCATTTTTAAAAAAGGATAAAGATAATCCACATATCCACAATCTTTCTTTATAAAATTTGAGGCCACATTGCTGATGAAACAGTTTTAATAATAATACTAATATTTGGATGATTTGCATAATGCCGTTTTTACAAATATATCATACATTTTAATATGTATGTTAATATCATAGTTCCTATTCACCATTGTTAATATATATAGATATATTATTATTATTTTTTTAAATCGCAATTGTAATTATGGGATCGACCAAATTTTGCTTTGATCGGTCAGTTGCGATTGATCAGTTGGGAAACCTTGTCCTACAATTCTTCTGTAAGGTTGGGTTGTACATAATATTATTTTTTTGGAGGTACATCAAACAAGCCTTTTCATTTAGATACATAAAATTTTATTTAGAAATATTTTTAAATCATAAATCTTCTATGAGAAGGTTTTGCTCTTGTGATACTGAATGTAAAAAATAATAAACTGAATGCTGGGTGTAAAATACACAAGGACCTGAAGAAAACTTGTCCTGTAAAGCATAAATATGTACTTGTACCATGCTTTAAAATGGATTCTCATCATTTTATCATTTTAACTTTCTGAAACTGCCTACTATAATATATATTTTATACATATTTATATTTAGAAAGTTGATTTTTCTTTCAGGAAGTTTCGTCCATTCTCGATCACGTACGAAGATAATTACAAGGTATGGTGGAAATATGCATACACATGTGTTGTGGAGCGTGACGTGAGACGAACAAAGTTGAATTGGAACTGGAAGCATATCTCTCACCACCGCAGTATGTGCAAATGCTATGCAGCGGCGTATCAAACCAAGCTGCAGACCTCGAACAAGATCTCTCCTGAACTTAAATCAGTTCTGGACGAGTGTGAACTGAATCTGGACGTCTTCAATCTGCTTTTTATACGGCAGCGAATCGAGAAGGAAGTACGTTATACTACTTAATATTTAATATTTGGCTAATTTATATAGCGCCGTTTTCGTGAGAAATCACCTCAAAGGCTACTTCTTAATAGCATATTATTAAATACTTAATTTATTTTTTTTAAATAAAACAATAATAAGTTTCTATACAGGTTGTCCGGGGGTAAGGTGCACTAAATTCGGGAGGTGATGGTAGGAGTAAAAAAGATGAAAAACTCGAAATTCCAACTTTTTTTTTTCCATACAAAACACATACATACTAAAAATCTTTAGTGTGAAGTACAAACTTACCGGATAAATTCACTGTGAGCTTGCCGAGAACGAGTGTGGTAATGTTGTAATTGGCCCGTATCCATTGAAACCGCATGTAAACAATAACAGACCGAGAGTTTGGCGTTTAGGTACAATATTCTACAATAGTGTATGTTTTAAACCGAATTCAAAAAGAGAACTGTATTTAAATTAACAAAATGTAGTTACACTTTTAATGATAAAATTATTAATCACTTAACTAACATCATTGCTTTTGACTAATTTAACAGATTTTCAAAATGTCCTCTTTCTATGTGTAATTTATTTAAATTTTTAATTTCTAATAAATGTATGCCCTTGCTACGTGGGTGAAGCCTGTCATTGTCACAGTAATTAAAATTATGCACAAATAAACGCAATGGTAAAAGTAAGTCTTTGGAGAAAACACGCACTGAATAAATATGTTCTTTTAAGTAAGTCTTAAGAGCGTTGTTTTCGCGGACGAAATTTCGACTCCCGCAAAAATAATTATTGTCCTGTGTCCCTCTCTAACGGAGCGTGCAGCGGGGAACGGAGAGGGAGTACCTGGCTTTTAGTACGGCTGACGTTGCAAGCGATCAAAAAAAGTTAGATAATATGAGATTAAATAAAAAAGAAATTAAGTTCAATGCTTGAATATTTGCACGAAGTCGGTGAAATGTCCCTTTCGTTTAGTTCATTCCATTAGCAGACACAATACATACAAGGGCTTCCGACCTATTCTTTAATAGTATTGGTATATGCGCATGTACACGTTAGGCACTGACAATATCACGCACTGAAGCCCAGTAAAAGAGAAATGCTTTTTTTCTTTTGTGCGTGAATATATTTGCATCAAAACGGGGAATCACCCTTTTGTTTAGTTCATTTAAATTAGCAGATACGTGTATTATTGTAGGAGATACGGAAATTGTACACGTGCATTGTACATGTGGCAGCGGGCCACGGACGAAATTATAATAATAGTAATAATAGGTGTATAAGTTTATAAATTAGATAAGTACATAGAATTAACAGCAGTAAATAATATATGAACAGTAAGTAATATAATTGTAGAGAATAGAAATATACACTTACTTAAAATTTGTGTGAGTGCACCGGTAAAGGCCTTACCGTTACTGTTGACATAATCTTTTATTTTTTAATTTTTACATTACCTTTGAAATTTTTTTGTGAATCACATTTTTTTTTTATTTTATCTGGAAGAATGTTATAAAGTCGTGTCGCTGTGTATATAATTCCGAACACGCACTGACTTTATCACTGGGATTTTGGTCGAGATTATTTTTAAGTGTTGTGTAAGAAGAATATTATGTGAACAACAAAATTAAGTAATACAACTATAAATAAAAATAACCATAAAAATAGCAGCACAATAATAAAACAATAACAGCAAGAATAATAGCATCAAGCATATTTTATTAAAAATGTTCAATGAATCGGTATAATTATTTCCGTCCATTCTAGGCAGTGAGGAATACATTTATGGTAGTTAGTCCCAGATTTTTTATACTGAAAAAAATCCTATTTTATAATCTACACAATACATGTGCACAAGGTGAAAAATAAAAAAAAGTCGGACAGGTAGTAGTTGCATAGTAAGAACAGACTCCAATTTAAATAAGCAAATAAATAATTACATAAATATCAGAAAATTATCACACAATCAAAGAGGACCATCGTATGTGTTTAAAAGAAATTGCATTTTCGAAGACACAAACTGTTCAAGCAAAATAATACAAGTTTCTTTAAAATATCTTTAAAACATCACGGAATTAAAGTGGATATTAATCACAGGTAGATAATAATAAAATTACAATTAGGACGTATTTCACTACCAATCTCTCAATAAGTTGTCAACAAGCTGTATTTTTTTATTTTTTTTTATTTTTTTTTTATAGTGAATACCTCACAAGAGTCCCAACTGCTCCCGTCTGGAGCCAGTGAGACTATGGCATCCCCAATTGGGGGATGTTGTGAGGCTGAAGGTAAGTGGGGAAGGAAAAGAGGAAGGTGGGGAAGTACCTGGCTATTCAGATCTAGTCACTAAACATGGCTAAAGCCATTTGGAGCAACGTTTCAATTCTGAATGGTGGTCTTACACCAGGGCGATACTGGTAGTATCTTCCACTCTGGAACGTGCCGCAAATATACTATATATTATTTTAATTAATTTTTAATTAATTAATTGTGAAATAACACAAATTAATCAAATAAAATTTATTTGCGCACGCCGGGTTCGAACCCGCGACCTTCGGAATGGCAGTCCAATGCGTTACCACTGGACTATGCCGGCCGTCAATGTATAGCTTACCGTTTGCTCAAAATCCCACAATTCACATCGATGTTAGCATCGAAAAAATCCTTGTTGGCAAATTTAGCCTGACAATCTTCAACATCATTTACGGAACTGAAAACAACAAAAAAACATTACATTTTTACCAAAACAAATAAATACTTATAATAAATATTGATTTAAATATTGCATTTAATTTTCACCTGTTCCGAGTTCTTTCTGTCTTTTTGACATTGCACTTCCTCTTTTTCCGGTGCATACTGGGTGGCTTACCGTGTATCCACTTTCGACCTAAAACACAAATAACATTTTATAAAAATCAATAACGTATGTACCCTAATTCATAACCTAATTATCATTGTTAAAAATGCTCAAATAATGATTACTTACCCATGTTGAATGAAATAAATTATTTGGGGATGCTTCGGTTAAAAACTGTGGAGTTTAAAAATAATATTATTCGTAAACAAAGTAACAAATTCGTCAATTATATGTCCGCGCGGGCTGACTGCGAATGTCACATATACATACACTAGCAATAATAATAAAAAAATGAAGGACGATTGACGTAGGTATGTATGCATGTATTTGTTAGGCGGGCGATCTCTCTCGAGCCCCTGCCCCCCGGCCCGTGCTTCACCTACTCTAGCCAGCCCGACTCAAGAAAGTGCGAATGAGACAATAACAAAAAAGCTAGTTAAATATACGTTGAATTTGTGGCCACCAAATTCGGCTTTTGAAGCAAATAAAACTTTTTTCAGTGAAGATTCAAATTTTATTGTATAGTTCATTATATGCCTGAGACGGGATATGTGAGATTTTTTCAAAAAATAGCTTTCATTTGGTCACAAAAAATTGCCAAAGATGCCTCGTAAAATCATGTAAAATCGTCATCTTCTGGGGCCTATATTCTATAATTTAAGGCAAAAATCGAAAATCTGATCCATATCCGTACTTTATATATACCATGTCTTTTAACTAAAAAAAAAAAAAAAACAGTTTACTCTAGTATTTTAGCCGTAAATCCAAATTTAAATTTTGTATGAAAAAGGCACCGCAGCCGTTCCTCTTAATAAATGCACACTAGATAAAAATACACCACATAAACCAGTTTTGATTTAACGTTAAACACTGCTAGATACATAAAATTATCAGATCCTTTGCGAATAAAATAAAATTTATTGACACGAAGTACAACAAATAAACACTGACGGAACAGCAGCGGGTGGCACGGGATTTAGCAACAGCGCAAGATAATATGTAATGCTATTCCCACATGGCGGACCAATTTTACGTTTTTACCTGTGAAGTTCCCCTAAAAGTTGGAATTTCGAAAAAAGTAATTTATCTTTTTTGCTTCCACCATCATGTAGAATCACTTCCCACAAGTAGTGCACTTTGAAAAGTTATTGTTTTATTCTGCCCGCCGCATACCATGCCTTTATAGACTGTAGGCCATGTGTGTGGGCCATATGACCTGTCCATTGCTTCGGTCACAGAATCGTCCTTTTTCTGAATCTCCTCCTGCACAAGAAGAGAGTCATTTGGCGACTACTGTAACCCTAGCCGCAGCCCCCGGTCCCCACCGCTCGTGTCCCTGCGCGCGTGGAAGGATGAAATCGTAAATGAAGGATGAAATTGGACTGTAACCGCGCCCATTGTTTTCTGTCGATATGGAGTGATTTAAAACAATTATACAGTGATAAGATATCTATTTTTAGTGGTAGTTTCTTTGATTAGCCACCCTTGAACAGTTTTTGGTTGAGTTTAGGATTAAGTTAAATATTACATTAAACTGTTTGTCATCGTTTTTCTTTCACATGCTATAAAATTGTATGAATAGGTATGTTTTTATAAGAAAGATTTTATTAGTAGTCCTTGGAAGGGAATGTCGATGTTGATGAGGTTCACTATCCATCACATCGCCAACTCTTAGGTGGCGCAAAGAGGAGGACGGAACGTGATGAATGTCGAATTGGTACATGGAATATTAGAGGAAGGATGGAATGAAAGATGAATGAATGTGTGATACAATGTTGAGCAAATGTGTGGATATTGATACCAAAAAAGTCTCCGCAAAACTTTCGCCACATTTGTAAGGCGCGGTTTACACACAAGTGGTGGAGATGTGGCGCGGATGCAAGTCACGTCTGTGTCAAAATGGTCAAGTATGGTGTAAATATTACACAGGTGATGTGGCCCGGGCACAAAGTGTATAAACCGTGCCTAGTGTGTTTTAATAAAAAAAATATATTGTTCTTTTGTATAGCTATTCAATTTTATAACCTCAATGACTATAGATGACAAATAATATCAAACATTAGGGTTGTCGAATTAAATATTCAAAATGTGGTGAGAAATTTAAAACCTGCATAGCCGATGGTCCATCCTTTTTCATTACATTCCTACAATGTAAATAATATTTATATATACTTTTGAGGGATAGGTGCGATTGCAGTAACCTCCCCACATTACTACTAATAATAATTATTTAATTACTAATATTTTATTAAAAACTGCTTGATTTTTTAATATATTGCAATACAAATAGGATACTAATTGCCGGGATCTGTAGCATACTGGTCTACAAGTTTGTTTTTAAGTCGGAAGGTAAAAGATTTGATCCCACAAAGTGATTATAAAATAGCTCATTAGCTGTTGTATAAAACATTGATAAAGAGATTAATTGTACCTCTGTGCTTTTGATTTTCAACATTTACATATCATATTATGTTGTTCATTGCGCACACTATTGTTGGGATGTGCCAATTCATTTGAACCACGCTTGATGGTAATTTTTTTATATTACGCTGTTTTTTTAATATTACACTGTTATGTTAATTTTGGGTTTATTTCTGTCATTGAAGGTGGAAAGATTGGGCAATATTAAGAAGGAGGCTGATAAGAAAAAAGGATGGTTTAGCTCTTGGTTTGGAGGTGAAAAAACTAATCAATCTGACGAAATTGATATTCGTAAGTACATTTAGAAGACCTTGGGATAAAAACCTCTAATATCCACATTTTTTCAAAAAGTTTTTATTTCATTTTTCGGATGTTAAGGATCATGGGTCTATGCTACGGTTCTTGTTAAATATTTAAAAAATAATCCACAAAATTTCTTTGAAAAGTGCAAATTATTGGCGAATAGTTAACTTTTTTACCGCTGCGTGGCACTATAATCGAAAACAGCAAATGTCACATTGAATTTTGAATTAATAAATTTGCCAAACCTATTCAGTGCTTAAAAGCTGAATCTATGATTTATTATTTTAAAATATTAAATAATAAAACGATCAGTAGAACCATGGTATTCAGTTAAATGCTCTCCTGAAAAATAGTACATTTTCAGGTTTTTATGCCAAGGTCTTCAGTTAACAAACACTGTGTTGTGAATTTCACTGATTTAGTAAGAAAATATTTTGATCACATGTACCTCTGAACGTACTAAAATAGTATACAAGATTACTCAACTGATAATCCAGGGGAAGATGGATGGAACATGTGGCAGACAAAGATGTTACCATAGACATATGAATATTAGTAGACCTGCCCTAAGTGATTAAAAGCGTATTATTCCCCACTCCCCATACCGGTTCCATTGGAGCCGGCTGGGCTCGCGTATGGCTTCCCATGAATCTTGAGAATGTGACGTCATCATTCTTGTTCGAACTAGCGTCGAGCTATGGTCGATGCATTTTATGAAATAACACGGCAAAATAGTGGCTTGTGATATGAAAACTTGTAAAAATAGATGTGAAAAAGAGAATAAACCCAATTGTCGTATTACATTCCATATGTAAGCATCATTTTAAGCTTATTCACGTCGTATAATATGAATCAGTTGTAGAAACATATACTATCACATCGAGCCAACATTGGTCGAATGTAGCAATTCTCAAGTGTGCGCATCGTTGTTACTGGGAAGTAAATTATGAACATTTATAAAAGTGTCTTAACTAAATACGTAAACAAAATATTCGACTCTGAAAATAGAAGAATTTTTTTTTTGCCGAATTTGGACTTCGCAAATTTGTTCATAACGTGGCGAGTAATTTGCGCTCCCATGTAAAAATGTCTATTCATTCAAAAGCAGATTTTACTTTTAAGAACTAAATGGTGATATTATAATGCGAGATGCCTATATACTGTCAGATTGATTTATTGACGAATCACAGTCAGCTTTACCCCCTTCGTTCTTCAACAGTTGATTTTACCCCTCACCTTTAATTTCTAGTCTATATATTCATATGTCTGTGGATGTCACCCACATTGAATAGAGAATAACATATTTTATTTAGTCTTTGGCTACCCCTTAGCCTCAGGGTTTATGGGCCTGGTACAAGTACAATAAATTATTCCATTTATTCCGTTAATTCCATTTATTTAAATAAACAAGTGGAATAAAGATATGATTTGAGATTTTTATGGTCAAAAGTATTATCATGATTAATTTTTGGGTTATTATGCTGTGTTGCGCTTCCTACTTCTATAGTCAATGTTTTGGATAGCGTTACATTGTCCATCATCAGGGCAGATTGTGGTGAAGTGTGTGTTTGTGTATGTAGAAGTGATATCGTGTTGATATTGTGTTATCACTGAAATACCGGCCCTGAGAGGATCATGTTAGTCATGTAACACACTGAATGTGTGCCCAACATTTGTATACGGTTGACATTTGTGGCATGAGAACGGGTCGTTTCTACGACTCATTCTTGGGTTCAGCTTGGCTGTGGAACAATTTATCGACTTCTGTGTTTCCTCCCTCCTATAACATGGGTCTCTTCAAGACCTACGTTCGCTCTTTCCTCTTCTCAACAAGACCCTCATCCTCAAAAATAACACAAGCATGATTTTCCTCAGGGCATGTGGAGAAATGTAAAAAAAAATCACTTCTACTTAAATAAACATTTCACCACAATCTAAATATCTGCCCTGATGATGGGCACTGTAAAGTTGACCGAATTGTTGGTTAAAGAAAGAGAAAGCATAAAACGATATAATAACACAAAAATAATTACAATAAGTGAATGAAGTTTGAAATTGGTTTTCATTAAACTCAGGACAATGGAATTCCTCCAAGAATAAGTACCTAGTTACAAAAATTGACAATTTAAAACTGTTGTTACTACAATTAGTTCCGTTGAGTTGTTCCTGCGTTCAGATTGCAGGCTGAATATTTCTCTGATGGCAGCCAACCTCAAAAGTAGACGGCATCAGAAGTAGAAGAATTTATTATATTCATGTCAAAATATGAATGAAATCTGTAATCAAATATTTAAAATTTAGTTTTTATTTTTCAGTGCAAAAAATTAAAAATGCAATGACCGAGGATGATATATCCAAGTTTTACGAGGCAATAGATTATCATGAGAATATGGCCCCTACATCTCTGCCCGTGGAATTTGTGGCCACCGAGTTTAATTTCTCGCTGAAATGTCTATTACTTCACATTTCTGATGACAACACGAATGTTCTCACTTCTAAACTCAGTGGTGTTCGGACTTCGCTCAAACATCGACCGACTGCCAAAGGATTGAGGTATGATATCTATATAAATAATATGGATTTTTATTCCAACATTAAACATTAAATTTTTTTGAAGTGAAACTTCTTTACGCGCGTCATGCAATTTCGAGGACCGGAGTAAAACCGACTCATGACCGTCACGAAAAACCGTGATTATTTCGCTATAGGAGCCTAGCTAATATTATATACCTAGTTTAGGTCACTCTTCAAACTCAGCTTCGCGGTCTAGAGGCAGAGCGCCCGACTGTGGTCGTGAAGAACCGAGGTTCGATCCCCGCTTAAACTAATTTTTTTTTTCTTTTTGTGATTTTTTTAATACGAGGAAAAGTGATAAAATGCTCTTGTGCTGCGACTTTTAGATATTTTGGTCGAATACGTAATAACCGCGGTCTAAAGGCAGAGCGTTCGACACTCGTTATGCAGGACCCGGGTTCGAATCCCATATTTTTATAACTTTTAATTTTTTTTTATCAACGATTTGTAATAATGTAGTAAAAAATTACATAAATTTGTTAATTTACCTTTACTTTACTTTACGGTACCTATATGATATTTTGGTCGAAATATAGCTTACAAATCGAGCCGGTAGAGTCGCTCGGTATTTTGATTAATTATTTTTATTTATCAACGATTTGTAATAATGTAGTAAAAAATTACATAAATTTGTTAATTTACCTTTACTTTAATTTACGGTACCTATATGATATTTTGGTCGAAATATAGCTTACAAATCGAGCCGGTAGAGTCGCTCGGTATTTTGATTAATTATTTTTATTTTGAATCATTAAAATTACTAATCAAGGCCGATAACGCGACTAATTACCCTCGCAGACGTGCGTGACAAATTTTTTTAGTAAAAAAACACAGCCGTAAGTGAGTTTTTCAAAATTTAGAAATGTTTTTCAAATTCAGACTCCATACGGGTATGAGACTGTTAAAACACGATAGATCTTTTCCAAAACGGACAAATATACGGAAATATTTTGAAAAACGATAGATATGACTTCACACTGCCGATATATCTTCGATTCGACCCTATATAAAGCGTTAACGAGACGTTATGTGATATTATTCATTTGCCGTGTTTGAAAAAGAAAATTTGCGCGGGACAAGTCAATTGAGGAGTACACGTTGTATACGCGGTTCTCATCGCGCGAGATACCTCTCCTCGCGGTCTAGAGGCAGAGCGTTCGACACTCGTTATGCAGGACCCGGGTTCGAATCCCATATTTTTATAACTTTTAATTTTTTTTTATCACATGCTACTTATAATATGTCAATAGACAGAAAAAAAGAGAGAATGAAATGAAAAGAGAGAGAGAAGAATACTAAAAGTTTCACTTCCGTCGTGCGTAGGCTTGCCACACACTGTATTTTTTTCAAAGAATCCATTTGCTGTTGTATTTTTTAATAAAGCGTAGAGATTTTAGCATAGTTCCCGTGAGCACTGAGGCCTTGGGCCTTTTGTGTTTCACCTCATTCCCTTAACAGTAACCCGGTTCCTTTCATAAAATTCACCAGGATTGTCATTGCATATTTGGCTATGTGTCCTGGTTCCACAATGTGGTCTTCCCAGGTAGCCTTGCTTCCATCAGAGCGGGCACAACAGATGATTTATTTTTTTGCATTTACTTCACACAGGAGGCGCTGAGGAAACTAATTTCACTCAGGGCCTATGTCATCTTTGGTGATGCTGTGTGGAAGGGTCTTTTTGAGGAGAGGAAGAAGTGAATATGGGTCTTGAAGAGTATTGCATCTTTGCTTTTTGTTGCTAGAATTGGAGTGTTTTTCACTCCCGACAGTTACATATGTCTTCCTGAGGTGGCAATATTTCGTTCTGTAGTCCTACCAGTTCTCTCAGCAAGTTTCTGTCCACATTGAGGAGTTGCCTGGTTCGTCTAGGATCTGCTCCATTTATGAGTACTTTGGATTGTCTCATTCCGAGTGCCTTCTCCCATTCCTTCCAGTGCTGGGATTTGACCCACCTTGTAATTGTTTGATGTGGCAAGCTGCCTTTCGGCTGGCTCGGATCCCGCATGTGGTGCTTCCGACCCTTTCCTTGCTGTCAGCCCATTCGTTACCTTCAAAAGCCATTGGCTAAGAATACCGCTTACTCTTATGCCGCTAATGGCAAATATTGCATTTGAAAACTGAACCGGTAAATATTCATATTTGAATATCAGATATAAAATGTCATTATATATTTAAATAGTTTCTCTTAGACTGTTTATAACCTGAGGACATGTTTACACATCAATTTAAATACAAATCATTCATTTATCGACAGATGAATTTCGGACCTGTGTAATGTCAGATATCCATCACCATTACGTATGTGATACGGAGTTTAATTTTCATTTGTTGATAAAAAACTGTTGCATCTGTCAGATAAGAAAAATTACATTTTGTTCCTTCAGAAACAATAGTCATACAGAGGATATTACTGGCGCATCAACAATAATAATATTAGAGCACGATACCGACCTAACTGTAGAACTGTAACTTTGAATGAATTATTTTGATGTCACAAATAATTTTTTTATATTTTATTCTGCTTTAAGTTTCCGGTACTTGGGGAGGTATATATATACATTTAAAAAATCTAATAAACTACACTTCTCCTGTGCTCTTTTTTCCAGATTGCACAAGCAATTGACTGAATTATTTATAAATAGTAATACATACCATAAACATCGTAAATTAATATTTTGTATAAGTTAACCATTGATTTTGCGGGACAGCATTGTAATTTAGAAAAAAATAACTTTCCTTTACTTAAGAACCTCTGCTATTGGCTAGTCAATTGGTTAAACCTACATTATTATATAGTCAATTGGGCAGGCTCAGAGTTGCCAGAATGTAAAAGTGGCTTAACTGACGTAAGCAAGTTCTGCCCTACGAAACACGATACCACTGCTAGTGCAAAAAGAGCCAACCCATTCCCTCTGAGCCACCACAGTTTAGCGGCTATCTTCCCTCCGGGCTTCCATAATTTAAACCTCTCGACAAAATCTTTATTTTTACGTAAATAGTAGGATGCATTGCCATCTTGCAACATTTAATTTTTGTTTTTTAATAATTAATTAATTTGTTTTGTAGAAATACAAAAATCAAAAGTTCTGTCATTTTAACATAATCGATAAATTCAAAACAAGTTCGGACAACAATTAATTCAGTTTCTGTAATGTCCTTTAATTACCACTAAATAATCAGATTCATTTATGCAGGGAGTCGTGGGAGTCAAGATTACAAGTTGTTTTATTTACGATAAGAAATACAAAAGTACTGTTGTAGGACAAACATCCTGTTCTAGTGAGAATGTAATCTGAGAACTGCCGCTAGCAAGTGGTGCCTCCTGGCCACGATCAACTAGGTTCGGAATTGATCGGAACTGTTCAGATTCTGCGCGCATCACTCGCATATTGTCCGCGCACCCCAGTGCTATCTGTCATAAAATTCAAGTACTAACTTAACTGGCACTACAGTTTCTGTGGTCAGTTTCAGTTAAAATAACTTTGGAAATTTGCATGAACTCACGTTATGCCAATTTTATTTCCATTTATTTTTATTTATTTAATTAATTAAAAAAACAGGCAGTAGAATATGCAAAACAATTTATAACATGAGAAAGAAATAATAAAAATAAAATTACAGTAAAAAAAAAATACATACATAAAATAAAAATACAGGAAACGAAAATTAAAAAACACTGTTACAGGTTCAAAACAGAATAAATTAACCCTAGATAACTAATCGCTTGTCGAGGCGACGACGCGCTACTCGGCGAAATTCGAAATCACCTACTTCCCCACGCTCCTCATCCTTGACTCTTTCATTACCTTCCTAATTTGAGAGTAAACCGTGCAGCACGTTACGCGATTGCGGCCACACGCATACTAGGACGTGCCCTATGACCATCTCGTCGTCCGCTGGACGAAACTTTAGTTACAACAACAAATTTTATTTTTAAGGTATATCCTATCTTAATTAAATATTTTTGATTTATTTACAGTGTTTTATTGCTTAGTCCACTCGACGAAAGTGTAGTCACAATGAAATAATGAAAACAATTTAGTTATCTAGAGTTGATAAAAATAGGTTTACAAAGAGACAGCAGATTGGGGTTAGATTAAGTATTTAATATGATCTACAAAATTCACCAAGTATTGGTTTCCCATAGTGTGATACCGCTGTATCGGGGAATGAGCGATGTAGTTGCGCTTAGGTATGCTGCAGTACAATGGATTATTGTGTTATGGTATCCCTAGGTTTATAAGTTGCAGGTGTTAGGAATAGTCTAATTTGAGGTTAGTATTTTAAATAATTTATTTTAGTGTTTCAAATAATAAGAAAGTTTTTTTATTTTTTTTTTATTTTTTTTTTATTGTGTTTATTTCTTGCTAGAGCAATCCCGATGAGTTACAGAACTCATTTTAGGACAGGAGGAACTTACAATTCCTATGTAGGAGGTAGTAGGTACAATTTTACAACGGTATTTTGATATCAAATATAAGTTTCACATTCAATACAGCATAAAAATTAAAAATTAAAATAATGACACGTTAAGTAGAACAAACAACAATAGAAAACAAGTACAGAAAGAAAAAAAAAAAAAATAAATAAACATGGATAAGATACAACATTTAAATCATTTATTTTACGTCTATCTTCTAATATATACATTTTGGTATTTATAATGCAATTGTGGAGCCATTAAGGCGATGCACTACGTCATGTAATTTTGAATTGAGCCGCCATCAATAACACTCCTTACGTAGATGGCGATAAGGCTTAAATTCCCACTTAACACCATCCAGCTGTTTTGATTTAGGCGAGAAAAAAACATGGCCAAAAAGTGCCTTTTATTTTATTTTGTGGATGTTCAGGCATAAATATTTAAATGTTTTCTGATCATTTTATAAATAACTTATACAATAAAACCAAAACCGAAAATGGGTTCGTCGTAAGTAGGAAATTCTGAAGTTAAAGCAGTTTTCATAGGCCTTATAAATTTTTTTTTCTGGGCTTATAAAAAGACTTATTTAAAAAATACTCGATTACTTCAAAGGCCAAGATGCATTATACTCGCGGTATTTATTTAAAGCATCTGAAACATTTCTAGGTGACCAAATTTTCAAACCAAAAACACATGATTTTGCATTACTACGTAGTGCATCGCCTTAAGTCAAGAACTTAATTTTTGAGATTTTTGTTATCTAGGTCAGTGTTGCGCTCTATGTCCGATGTTCAGTAAAAAAAAATTTAATTTGCAGGGTCGATGTAAGCATTAATAACTTCGCTGTGACCGGTGTGAAACAATACAGTGTGGTGCCGAGCCTCGTCACTTCCGAGCAGATAACAACACACACCCCTCTGCTGAATGTTATGTTCGAAATTAATCCTCTTGGTAATAAAAACATAAATACTTTATTAATATTTTCTATGGCTTTCTATACATGTTCATGATTTTGAGTTTGTATTATTGTGACAGCTATTTCGGCATTCAAGGCCAAACTGTCTGATAATGACTTTGAACACCGAGACAATGAAACTTAATATGTAAAAACATTAAATTTGATTTTCCTGAGATCAAATAAAATTTTGCCTGTTGTATGCAGATGATGCGGTGCTGATTGCTAACAGTATGGAAGATCTACAGTCTCTCGTGTCTAGGATGAACGTAGTATGTATGAAGAATCAGCTAATGATGAATGTAAGTAAGTCTAAAGTCATGGTGTTTGAAAGAGAGAGTACGTAAAGAGTTTGCAATATAGTTGTGAATGAGGAATACTTGGAGCAGGTGGATGAGTTTGTTTATTTGGGAAGTATGTTTATGAGAGATGGGAAGGCTGACAGAGATATTGAAAGAAGGGTAAATGCAGGTAACTCCATTAATGGAGGTCTGAATGCGGTCGGCTCTAACAAAAAATTGTCCAAAGAAGCGAAGCTATCAGTCCTCAATGGAGTGCTGGTACCTACCCTGATCTATGGCAGTGAGGCATGGAACTGGCAGAGGAGAGATGAAAGTAGACTGAATGCTGTAGATATTAGATCCCTGAGGCGTGTGTGTGGTAAAACCATGTATGATCATGTGAGAAATGTGGAGATCTGCAAAGAGTGAAAGGCTGATGTAAGCGTAATGAGTAAGATTACGAAAGGGACACTTAGATGGTTTGGGCATGTAGAGTAAATGAGCGAAGAATGGAGTGTAAGAAGAATATATGACCCAAATGTGAATGGTAGCAGAAGTTGGGGACGCCCGAGGAAGACATGGCACGATCAAGTGAATCAGATACTTGAGTCGGGCCATGTCAGGAGTCAGAATGATTGAAGAGTATGTATGAGATGAATGTGAATGAGGCAAGGAGTGTGTGCCAAGACCGAGTTGTTTGGCGGTCCGTCCTTTCTGCCTACCCCGGCGGCGAAACGGCGTGATGGTTAGTTAGTTAGTTGGCCAAAAATTTTTTTTTTATTTAATTCATAATAAAATTATTTTTTATTATTTATTTATTTTATTTATTTATTAATTTTCAACGCCCTGATGGGCTTTTACATGACAAGTTCATAATACAGAGACGGTTTTATAAATAAAAAAGATAACTATAAAAATATAACTAGTAAACATCATATGAAAGGTATACAGATAAATTTAAGCAAAGATAGTGCACAATAAAAGAGAAAGATTCTAAGTTGTAAATGGCATAGAAATAAACTAGTATGTATGTTAGTAATTACAAAATTTACAGGTGACTAATTAAATGTGATGAATAATACATGACAAAATGCAAGATACATAAACAGAAAACGGTAATAGGTTTTTACATTGTAGATTAATATAGAAATACACAAATATGTATATGCAATAGACCCTATGTGATGCTCCATAGATATCAAAATATTCTACGTAAAAATATTGTTCAGATATTTCTTGAATAAAGGTAAACTTGTATTAAATACATCAATGTTTGAGGTGAATTTGTTCCCTAGTGTGTGTAGTCGTGAAATTGGTGCATGTGTGTGATAGTTGGTTACAGAATTATTGTTGCAGAATAATATGTTTTGCCTTGTTTCTCGAGTAGGTACTTTAAAATCAATGAGATTCAGGAGTTCGCAACAATCTAGTTCGGAGTGAATAATTTTAAACAAAAAAGTTAGATCGTTTATTTTTCTTCTGTTTTCTAGGGAGTGCAATTTAAGTGTATTTAGTAAAGATGTGTAGTTAATGTGTTGAATAGGTATGTGTAACTTGAAGTTAATAAATCTTAAAAATTTGTGCTGCACTCTTTCAATATTTTTTATATGAATTTGATAATATGGAGACCAAACTATGGAATTGTATTCCAGCAAGCTGCGTACGAGTGACAAATATACGATTTTTATAACTTCCAGCGAATCGAAGTCTTTGATTGTTCTGATTATAAATCCTAGTGTTTTCATGCCTTTGTTAGTTATTTGTTGAATGTGATTTATAAAGTTTAATTGCATATCAAACACAACTCCAAGATCCCTAATTTCTTTGACTTTTTCTAAGATTTTATTATCTATTGTGTATTTGAAAGATAGTGGGGTCTTTGTTCGACAAAATGTTAGTGTCTTACATTTATCGATATTGAGGAATAAGTTGTTTGCGACACACCAATTTTGCAATTTGACAATGTTTGACTGTAGGATTAGGCAGTCGCCTATATTGGATATTTCTTTGTATAATTTGATGTCATCGGCAAAAAGCAGAACTTCTACATCGTCGAAACAACTTATGATATCATTTATGAATATTAAGAAAAGGATGGGGCTGAGATGACTCCCTTGCGGTAGACCACTAGTTGCATATAATAACTTAGATTTAGTATGTTTAATTTTAACAAATAAGATTCTGTTAGACAAATAATTTGAGAACCAATCTAACAACTTACCTCTCAATCCTAAGGCATACAGTTTTCTAAGTAATATTTTATGTGATACTTTGTCAAAGGCTTTTGAAAAATCTGTGTAGATACTGTCAACTTGTTTTTTTTTTGTAAAAGATTCTGTAATATAGTTATGGTAAAGTAACAGGTTAGTAGCAGTTGACCTACCAGAAACGAATCCGTGTTGGTTTTTATCAATTACTTTTAATACTGATGGATAAATTAAATCGAGAACAAGGGATTCAAAGATTTTCGGGAGTGCTGATTGTATGCATATAGGACGGTAGTTTTTAATGTCTGTGTCGTCACCTTTTTTGAAAATCGGGGTAATATAACTAGATTTCCAACGGGTTGGAAAATGTCCAGAAGAAAGTAGGTGGTTAAATAATGTGGTGAGTGGACCTGATATTGCAGATGCGCATTGTTTGAAAAATATTGGTGGGATGTTATCTGGGCCTGCAGATTTGTTAGGATCAAGTGAAATGATTTTATTCAAGCATGATTCCTGTGTTATGAGGCAATTATGTAGATGTATTGTATTTTGATATGTGTATGATGGTACGTTGTTTTCTGATATTTCGCCTTCGTATACACTTTGGAAATGATCTGCAAACAAATTAACAATATCACAGGTGCTATTGGCTATTTTGCCATCATAATGCATTGTGGGGGGGTAGTCTGTACTTTCATTGTTTAATTTTTTAACAAAATTCCAAAGATTCTTTGTTCCTAGCGCAGTTTTCTCAATGGAGGTGATGTGTGCTTTATAGCACAGTTTTGATAGTATTTTACATTTCTTTCTTGTTTCTGAGAAGTTTGAATAGTCGTTGGTTTGGTGTGTCAGTTTAAAAATTTTGTGTAGCTGTTTTTTTTGTTTCAGTAAGAGTATTAGGTCCGTGGAGAACCAAATTGGATATGTTCTGTATTTTGGTGTATACGAGGGGACATGAGATTTTATATTTTCAGAAAATGTTTCATAGAGTTTTTCTAGTATTTGTTCGATATCATTGTTAGTGGTCAAGAAAGTCCAATCTGTATTAGTGAGTTGGTAGTTAATAGAATCGTAATCAGCGTTTTTGAAGTTGAGTGTTGTTTGTTTTAGTGGTGGATTGTTTGTGTACATATTTACTATAATGTGTAGGGGGGGATGATAATTATCCACCTGAACGAGCTGATCGTCTGACATTTCAACACACAGTTTGGAGCTGTTTGAAAGGGCAAGGTCTAGAAGGCGACCACATATATTGGGTACAAAATTATGTTGATACAAATTTAAATAGTTTATTGTATCTATCACTTCACGTGCTGGGTCGTTAGAACTTTCATTGGTAATATAACCATTGTCACTAGAGTTCCATTTCAAATTGGTAAGATTATAATCGCCGACAATAATTATTTTCGATGTAGGATTTTTTGACATAAGAAATTCGATGTCTTCACAGTGTTTCTTGTAGGTTTGGATGTCGGAGTTCGGTGGTATGTATACAGTTCCAATGATGATTTTTTCCATGGGAGTGACAATTTGTACAAATAATTGCTCCAATGAGGTATTTTGCGTTTTTAGTTTTTTCACTGATATATTTTCCTTGATTGCAATCAAAACTCCGCCTCCTCTAGATTTAGTACTAGATTTAGGGTTTCTGTCACGCCGAAATATCTTGTGGTTTGTGAAACCGAGTTCAGGAGATTTTATTTCTGGAACGAGCCATGTTTCAGTAAGGATAAATATATCGTGTTCATGTAAAGGTACCATTACTTTAAGGTCATGTAGTTTTGTACGAAGTCCTCGTGTATTTTGATAATAGATTTTGATTTTATCAGGGCATTTGGTCCGGCGTACATATACGTCGTAATGGTGTAGTGATATTGTAGAACGTAGTTCATTTAATTTGGTGCGTAGTCCCCGCGCGTTCTGGTAGTATAACTTGAGTTTGCATCGTTTTTTGGCGGTGTTTGCACTATTTTAGGGTTTCCGTTTACATATTTTATAGTAATATCATTTTCGCCATTTGTCTTTCGTTTTTCCAGTTCTTCTCTTAGATTTTTTAGATGTTTTTGTTGAAAAATTGTAGAATCGGGGTATATCCTTGTGTTGTTTTTTAAAAGATGACGTTTAATTAGTAATGTTCTGGATGTTGTGGAGTTATTGAATTCTATTTTAAGGGACCTTGGTTTTTCAACACTTGGTTTTCCAATGCGGTAGACGCGTAGCATATCACGGTTTGCGGTATCATCGAGAGCAGAGATTAAAACCGTTGCTTTGTTTTTGTCATCTATTAATTTGTTGGCCGCAGTCGTTTCAGTGCTTTCGGGTATATTACAAAGAATGATGTTTTTAGCTCTTTCGCTACGCTCATTAATTTCAGAAATTACCTCGCAAATGTCGAGGTTGTTTTGTGGGGCTGGGATATTTATTCCGATTTCCTTGTAAGCCCGTAATTCACCCTCTAGACTAGCAGTTTTATTAGACACCGTTTGCGCCAATCTACCAATAGCTATTAAGAAATGACTTGTAATTGGGGTTAGTTTTGTTATTTGGTCTTTCGTGAACTTATTTGCTGGATCCGTTAAACAGGTATTAAATGCAGCCACAGCATTTTCTACATTTGTTATAAATGCTTCGACATCCATTATGGTAAAAATTGGATTGCAAGTAGAAAAAAGGTTATTATTTTTATTTAATTATTTAACTGCAATGGTTTCACTCCCCTGAAAGTTGGTTTACTCCGAGTACCAATGTAATATTGCTATGAGTACTTATGTAGGCAATACACTGCGAGATAGTAAGTTTGACAAGGCAGGTAGCAATAATAATCTTCCAGATATTCGCACTGAGTCACTTTTAATTATTATTTTGTTTTCACTTTTGACACTTTAAAATCACTTTTTTAAAAGATGTAAGACCAGTTATACTTGTGGGCAATTGAAGCCACGTTTTAATATACTTTTCGCTGCTTTTGAGTATATAAATTCACTGGTTTTCTATTAATTTGTATAGAGCGAATATTTGATGTGTTCACCGTGTCACTGTTGTTGTTGTTGTGAATTAAATAACAACAAAAAATATTCTATAACTTCATGACGGACATTATATATTATTGATTAGACACGAATTATTAATTCACTTTAGAATAATGTTTGCAAACAGATCAGAGAGCCGTTGATACTCTAATCAATGCAGGGGAAGCATCCAACAAACAGCCTGCTCTGCGTACCGTTGAAGTGAGGCGTCCAACTAAATATGTCTGTCTTAAGGTCTATTCACATTTACCGGCTCAGTGCACTGCAGAGACGGCTCAAAAGCGAGTTAAATGGCACCGCATCACTGATTATGACACTGCATGAGTGAAGTAAAATTTGTATGAAGAAATTGTTTCAATTTGAATTTCAAAGTAATTGAAATCACATTCGCACAGACTTCACCCATGCAGTGTCATAATCAGCTGTTGATACGGCGCCATTTTACTCGCGTCTGTGTGCTGTCTGCTACTCACTGTGCTGGTAGATGGGAATCGACCTTTAACTGTCATCAGTCTATAAACGGTTTTAATTCAACAAAATAAATAATTTTGAAAGTGTTAATTAATGGTGGAATTCCATTTTAATATGACTTTTTTGATTAAAAAACCAGTAATTTAAAATTTTTTAAATTATTCATATTATTATCATATTTAAAAAAATATATATTTTTAATCAAAAAATTCATAAATATATGCACCTACATTATTAGTAATAAGTACATCAATAGTTTGCTTACTTTTCATAAATCTTAATTATAATTATAACTTTATAATTAGTTTAATTAGAAATTTCAACAGCATTAAGTGTATTAAACTGTCATATTTTGCCTTCGTTATAAGTCACTTGAGTATCTCCCGTCTGGAACCCACATTATAATATTCATGTAAAAGCTATTGAAAGAATACAAAATAAATTCTTATGCTGGGATTTGAGATATTCATGGCCAAAAGTATTATCGTGATTTATTTTTCCTTCTTTAGCCAACATTTCTGTCGGCATAACAAAATCCATCAATAGTTGTAGACGTTGGCTAAAGAAGGAGGTAGCAGAACACAGCACAATACCCCAAAACTAAATCACAATAAATTCTCATGCTTTCTAAGTTTTAAAATGGGTATTCCAGCGATTTTGTTGAACCACCCTTTTAAATGATATGAATATGCTTAAATTGTCGGGCGGAAAGATTATCACTGACGTGGTATTTCTATATAAAATTTTAAATGATGCGTTTGATAGTCCAGAATTGCTTGCATTGATAAGCTTTAGGATTTCACGTCGTAATACTAGAAGTCGGGATTTATTTCAGAGCAGAAATTCTGGGGCTAGCTACCATATGTATTCATTATTGCCCAGAATACTAATGGAGGGAAATAATTATGTCGAGTCAGTGGACATCTTAAATTTATCACTAAATAAGTAAAAAATATTGTTACTAAGGCAGTTCAGTTACTCATAATAATGTATAATTTTTACTGTGTAAAAGCCTCTAAAAAGGGTGATAATAATTAAATAATGTTTTGTTTGGTTCCTTATTTCAGATGGTAAATGCGGAAAGCGCATCAAAGTTTCAGCTCAGCCACTGCAGATAGTGTACGACTCTCCAACCATTCTCAAAATTATTGAAGTTTTCAAAATTCCAGACAAATCCTCTGCCTTATCAAAGTGAGTTCAGTTCAGAATTATTCATGGGTAATAAAAACTGTGGCCAATTGGACCAAGCCATCAGATTTTGATGCCAAATTTAATTCTTCAGGTGATAAGTATCCATTTTAACAAATTCTGTCTAGACAATACACTATTTACTTCATTTACATTCATACACACTATTCTATTATACCGACTCTTGAAGTGATTGTCCTTGGATGTCTCTGACTTCCATTCGCTTATGCATCATAATAAACCAAATAGTAAATTTATTGGAAGCTGCGTGTTGCCAACTTTTCTTTGTTTAACCTTTTAAATGCCAGTAGGTAGAAGTGTAGCTGTGCACAGCAGGCCAAGAATGCGAGTTAACTCGCTCTTGGCACAGAAGCGGTTAAGTATTTACATACTAGTTTAATGTGTAATTAATTTGTATTTTCAAAGTTAACTCACATTTAGTCGCAAATAATTGCCAAGTTGCCCCTGAATCAACAAAAAAATATTTTGTATCCATATGTATTTTTTAATCTGAATACCGCATAAGAGTCCCAAATGCTCCCAACCATCTGGAACAGGAGAGACTATGACATCCACAACTGGGGTATGTTGGGAGGCTGAGGGAGGTAGGGGGATTGGAAGGGATATTAGTATCTTCCACTTATTGTGTAATATTTTAAACAAATAAATTGTGGAATAACGCAAAATAAAATTTGTTTGCATACGCCTGGATTTGAACCTGCTACCTCCGGATTGCTAGTAGAGAGCCTTACTCATCGACCACAGGCCGTCAAGGGATAAGGTCGATTTTTAAAAGTATAATAAAAAATCGTTCTTATCCCTCGATGGATGATGATCGCCAAGAACACCCTTGAAAGGTGAAAGCCAGAAATAATGGGAAAAAAATAAACCCTTTGATTTTTAAAAAAAATCTTTCAAGTTAACCAGTCGAATGATGGCTACCCATATTTAGGTCTCATCACTCCTAGGCCTTGAGCGTTGGCTGTCTAAATTTAGGTAGATGATTTTTTCAAATTTATATCAATATATTTCTAAAATCCCACAAACAGCTTAATTATAAAAACTACAAATAAGAGATAAACGATGAAATATAAGTGGACTCATTGGCTTTAAATTACAATAAGCAGTTTATATGTTTCTTTATTAATATTCGGAGGTATGATTTTTCGAATGTGCGCGGCCAAAACCAAAATCGAATCCCCGGATATTTCCATCGCTGATGGCATTAATTTTGTAAATACCCCATTGCTCATGTAGCTAATCAGGTATATTTGCCTTAAATTCAAAGGAAATTTTTGATACAGACAACTCATGCATTTCTATTATCTCAATTCAAGTCTAATTTCTAATATTTGATATTTATTTTATTTAGGTTACGACAAGCCACCAAAAATAAGTTATCTGACCTGAGAGAGGAAATATCAGTTGATTTCCTAAATGCTCTAAGAGAACGTACAGTTTATGATATTGATGTGGACATTCTCTCTTCCTACTTGATTCTTCCATATTCTGGGTGTTATAAAAGGTAAGTTCAAAATTTGTGAAAAAAAACACTAGTGTGGTTATTGTATTATAGTTTATGATATAACCTTTTTCAAAATTGCAATTATCACATGATTTTTCATGGCAGATCCATAATCACGGAATGTGATAATTACAATTTTGAAAAAGGCAATTAAAATAATTTTCTATTAAAATATTATCTTATATGTAGGTACCTACCTTATCGCATGTCTGAATCCTTCACATAATGAGTTCCAATTTTGATGATAACACTTAAATTCAATGCATATTCGAGTTTCAATGAACCAGAGTTACGCAGGAAAGAAAAAAACGGAAATAAGTATTTTTGATTGTATTTACCGGTTACCTTAACCTTTACATACCTGAAGGTAAAAATCATCGTCACTAGGGTCCCATATACATAATATATGTATATATCGCTGAATGATTGTGTCTCTTAATATTCCTTTAACTCTTTCCAGTAACACTCAGATATTATTTATTATCTACTTTTTTAACTGGACATCGCCCATCTTCACCCTGCAGTCAATCATTAAGTAATGCAAAATGTTAAAAGAGGTAGTACAGAATCAAGCGTTACTCAAGCATATATTTTGTAGCCCCTTCCAGTAAAATGCACCATTGAAGTTTTTTAAAAATTAATTGGGTTCTGGGGGGAGAGCAATTTCGTTGGAATTTGGTAGATACTATTTAACACTTTAACAGCCACGCATTTTGTCAGCCATTCACGAGCCTCCCTCGTGACATTTTTTCCTAACAGAATATCACAGGTGACACTCATCATCGAGTTTTGTACTGTTTGTATTAAAATCACGAGCTCTTTTCGTGATCTGCGTTATCAAATATGTAGATGAATTTTAAGGCTTCACACTATAGGCAATTTATAAATTCGAATTCGAAGCACAGCCCACGCCCCGTCATCAGTGTTAGACGGGCTAGCTATCGCACTATATATAAAATAGTAGTGCCCGCAAATAACTTTTTTTTTTTTTCAATTAATGCAATTTTTTGCAGGCTGATTTTTAAATAACAAAAACACTAAAAATATAAGATCACCTTATAGATATAAAAAAAAACAATTATGTCTTTACGTTTATTGTTCCAGGTCGAGGGTTTTTTTTTAATAACATTTAATTGAAATACATTTTTATAATTTATATTTTATTGATTGATTATATGGTTTTTAACATTATGTATGGAATATGACGTCGGTCAAGTGGCCGCCTCTGGCTGTTGCGTTAAGGCGAGTTCTTTAAACACACATTTTTCATAACATTTTCACAGACTTCTGGCATTATTTCAGCAATATCGTTTCGAATGTTGTCCTTAAGCATCAAGGTTGTGGTTGGTTTATTGGTGTACATCTTTATTGTACTATCAATATTGGTGTTGGTTTTGCTTATGGATAATCGCATAGAATTTTAGAGATTTTCATCTGTTATCCTCGTTCGAATTTTCGGTGTAGTGTGTCATCCTCGAAAATAACTGTTCACACATATATGTGCTGCCAAAAAGACAAATGATTTTTCTTGCAAATGCGAGTAAATTTTTTTTTTCTTCCACCAAATATAATTTATAAAAATCCGTCAAAGTAATGTTGTTAAATAGTGATTTTAACACTAAACCCCCCTGAAGCTCAATAAGTTCCATCTGTAAATTTGCTGGCACATTATTTAAATCAGCATCCATCAGACGAGCAAATATAGCAAATGTGGAGTCTTTGTTTTGGAAGTCGGCAAACCTAGTATCAAATTGCTCTATTAGTGCCTTCAGTTCATCTCCATAAGAATTATATTTGATGTTTGTATGACTTGATAGACTAGAAAAATGTTACAATTTTGACCTGTTATCTGATTTTCCAAAAATCTGAGTTTATTACAAAAAACTTAAATTTTTTAAAATCTAATGAAAATCAAATTTAATAGTATAATTATTAAGTTCTGCAAGTATTTTTTGGTTTTTTTTATTGTTACAGCTGTTTCGGCTTTCAAGGCCATTTTCAAATTGTGGCCTTGAAAGCCGAAACAGCTGTAACAATAACAAAAACCAAAAAATACTTGCAGAACTTACTAATTGTATTATTAAATTTGATTTTAATCAAATTAAAAAAAAAAAATGGAGTTCTACGAATTAAACACAAAAACAATAAATAAAATCTTCCATGCAGTTAATGAACCACTGACTGTTTTTGTAATTTAAGATTCAAATCATTTAAGTATCCGGCGACATCTACAAGGAATGCTAAATTACACACCCACAATGCTGTCCGAAACGTTGGCTAAAGAAGGAGTTAGCGCAACACGGCATAACACCCCAAAAACAAATAACAAAAATACACACCCATTGATTATCTTTTATTTGGTTAATTGTGTTTCCTTTTTATGTCTATAAAATCTGCAATGTCTTGTCTCAAATCATTTTCCTTTACTCACCACCTCACTTCATAGTAATAAGACACATCTTCATACTCTGAAATAGGTCTTCCAAAAACACCTTAAACTGGCAGTGATTAAGTGAATGTGACTTAATAAAATTAATGCTGGCTACTACTACTTCCTTAACATTCTTTGAATTTCATCGATTTTGCTCACAGATTTTGCTGGTGGACAATGAAATGAAATTTCGTTAAAATTTCCAGGTGGATCTGTAATTCTATTGATCTTCCATGAACTACTACAATAAATCCCTTCTGTACACCAACCATTGCAGGGGCTCCATCAGTGCATATGCCAGATAGTGCACTCCATTTAATCCCAAATATTCTGAAGACTATGATCTTGAACTAGTACAGTGGAGCCACTGCAAGCGCCCGTGTCATCTCCCTGCAACTATTAATTTCTTTCTCTATTACTTCGCCAAGATAAATTAGGGCCGGACAAAACAGGCCGGCGGGCTGGACCCGGCCCGCTGGCCGGCGGTTGCCCATGTATGCTTTAGGGCAGTGTTTTTCAATCTTTTTGCATACGCGACTCCTTTACAGGTTGAAAAATTCTGGTGACCTTCTTTGGCCATAGATACAGACAAAAAGTTAGTAATTTAAATACGTTAATTATTTTCTCTATCTTGGTACCTATATTCACTATTACGGCCTACACTCTGCAGAAAACTGTTGAATAAAATGCAACAGACCAATCACTTGTGGTAAGGGCTCACTTTCCTTGCATGATACAGAGCATGATAAACTATTAACATACTTTTCAGACTTGCACAAGCTGACAATGAGCGTAAATGGATTTCAAACCCTTTCTTAGAAAAATCAACAGAACTGGCTGACCTTACCACAAATATGAAAGAAAATCTTATAGATTTAGCTGCTGACGGCCTGCTTAAAATGGCATTTCATTCTCAGTGTGTTGACGTGTTTTGGATGAAAAGAAAAGAAGAGTATCCAGAGCTGGCAAGGGAAGCTCTAAAATTATTAGTACCATTTGCCACTTCATACTTATGTGAACTGACATTCTCTTCAATGGTGGACATTAAAACTAAAAAGAGAAAAAGACTTAAGTTAGAAAATGATTTCATTATTAACATATCAAAAATAACACCACGATTTGAAATGTTTTTGAAAAATAAACAAGCCCATCCTTCTCACTGAAATAGTGTTTTTATTGTAGTTAGAACCTCGCCTTTTTCCTTTTGCCGGCGACCCTCCTAGGAGTCGCGACCCACAGATTGAAAAACACTGCTTTAGGGAATGAAAATGAAATTCTGAGGAAAAATGAAATTTTTTGTGTGGTTGGTTGACGGACTTTCTGTGCATTTACAACCATTGTTATTCTCCACTTCGTAGTTCATCAAAGCAGTTGAAGTCGACCCCTGAAGCTTCCCAGTTTGAGTGTTTACCGTGTTTTTGCATTAGGAATATGTATGATGAAAAGTTTTATAGAATGTATATAAGGCTACAATTATTATGAAATAAATGTTTGTCTGATTTAGAAACACATCTTGCGCAATTGTGAACTTTGGTGCCATCAAAGTGAATTCTGTTCCGAGGTCGATGAGCGCACTCACTCTTCCACAGCAATTACAGAATAATGCTAGCGATGATGAACTGTTGAAACAAGCAAAGATACACTCTTATGATAAATTTTTATTCGAGTTAAGTGAAATTCAAGTGAGTTTATTTCAAAAATTATTTAGTCAATTCTGTTTTTAATAAATAAATTACAAAACGTAATGGAAATATCCAGAGTTATTAGAATTCTCCCATTTTCCAACACATAATGTGCTGAAATTATTAATTAACAGTTTTACATGGTATTCATTCTGTGGAAATTGTATAAACAGAATTAGGTCCTTCTTCCACAGGGATTTGCAAGTATCCGATACTCGATGATTCAAGTATCTTCATACATCTGCGCGGAGGTTTGTTCACAAGCACGCGTTGCCGTCATTTTTTAAACTTCCAGTTTCCCACGACCAGCTAGGCATCACTTGTGTCAGACATTTTGTAACAATGCTTGTGCATTAGATCAATGCCAGGGACAAAACAGTCGACAAAGAATGACAGGATATTAAAAGACAGCTACAGCAACTGTCTGGTTGTGAGTGAGTTTGTGAAAGGATTATGTTTTTGAGATTTTGGGAATTCAACAAAGATTAGTGGCAACGAGGGTCTTGTGATTTTAGATGCGATGTGTTCGGATTGCGCAACAGTTGTTTGCGACGTGAGTACACAATATGAGTATCGGATACTTGCATATCCCTCTGGAAGAAGGCCCTAAGTGTATATAACAGGCCTGCTCTACACATTCTGAATAATTTGCTGAAATGTCTGTGCATCTCCCATTTTAGTGCAATTGTCCATAATGATAATAATATTTGTTTTATAAGGTGATTGTTGCATTTGAGGGAGAGGATTGGAAATCAAGCATTATAAATTCAGCTCCTACTCCCCTTCACTTACTGCAGCCAACTTCTCTTAAAATACAAATAGAGAAGTGTCTCATCATGGACAATCCGAGACTACCCAAGTTTAGGCTCTATGGTCAATTACCGTCAGTTAATATTAATGTTTCAGAAGGAAGGTAATACACAAACATATTTGATTAATTTATTTTGATTGTGGAATAATATTTTAAATGAAAGGATCATCTCAAGTTATTTATTAAATAAAATATTTTATTTTAGGGTTGTAAAACTAATGGAGGTTGTATGTAGTTTGAATTTCGATGAAAACAAAGAAATCGACACTCCACATCGGGTAATTATCATAATTTATTTGTGCAATATAATACCATCATATTTATATAAATATCCAATATACAATGTGTACAGCACATACACTCAAAAAAATTTAATCAGCGATTCCTGAGCATATTTGGAGTACAAAAAAACAGAAAAATTACATATTCATCTTTTACTCCAAGAATGCTCGGGAATAGCTGGTTTAAGTCTTTCGAGTATGTTCTGAATACACTGATATGTTTTGAAAAGTAATATTTATTTTCTAAAGGCAAACATAATATAAAAAGTATCTCTCTAGAGCTCCTATTACTGCATTAATAATTGCTCAAGTGACGCAAATTTGTTTCATTCTAATGGCCAACAATCGTCATCAATTCAACACTCCACAAATTATGAATACCATTCACCAATGTCCAGAATGGCAAGACTTGTCAACTCAAGTCAGGACCTTGAATTTTTTGCTGTTAGCCTTAATGATTTTTGTCATTACGCAAGTAATATTAGTGGCACAAGTTGTGAACTTCATCAAAACCTTGTTTCTGTCTTGACTTGGCATTATCTTTATTGTTTATGTGCCCTATTTTTGTCATAGTAGTAATTTTTTAACTATCCTGTATTGTAACATTTCTCCTTGTATTAACTTTGTGTAATATGTAATGTGTTGAAATTGGATGAAATTGGTCCGTTAGTAAATAAATAAATAAATCAATGGTCATAGATTTCCACCATACCAAGGGCAATGTATTTTGAAAATGAGTTCCAAACACACAACAGTGCGAATTAACAGTGCTCAGAGAATCCTAGTAAAGTTAAACATAGAGAAATATGTATTTTTAAAAACAAATACACCTACTAAATTCTAAAATATCATTGATAATAAGTATCAATATATATTACATTATGATATATCTTTTGAACCCTGCTACGACCTACCTAATGCATGCATTATGTTTTCATTGAAACCATTATTTCAGCACACTGTACGTCGTTCATCAAGCTTATCGGTGTTGAAGTATTTTGACCCGGCAGAAAATAATAAACGACAAATTGAAAGAAGGCTTACTGCTGAACTTGAAAATAATTTTGTGCAACTTATCGAACTTGAGGCGACATTGTTTATGCGTGGTATGTACCTGCCTACTCTACTACGTTGATAGTACATTTTTAAAAACTATCTTCTCAGCACTTCCATTCCAGGACCAGAATTTAGATGTTTTCTCTGTGGTGATCAGATGAATAAGCCACTTCTTGCATTAATTTTTAATTAGAAAAATTCAAATGAAATGATTTTCTATTAAAAATACTGAAATGCTACAATTTTTTTTGAAATACCTGTGGATTTTTAAAATAATAAATTAAGTTTTTTGATCTTGAAGTTGTGATAGTCCTTATCCAGTAGAACAATGGCTACCCGTATTTAGGTTTCATCACTCTAGGCATTGAGCGATGGATGCCTAAATTTAGGTAGATGATTGTTGATTGATTGTTGATTTTATCAGTTCATTTCTAAATTCGAAAATTTTATATAACTTACAAATATGTAATAAACAATGAATATAGATGGATTCAATGGCTTTCATAGTAAGAAGTTAAAATTTTTCTAAATTCTGAGGTACAATTTTTTTTAATGAGCGCGGACGAATCCAAAACCGAATGCCCTGAAATCTCTCGCTCAAGGATGTTATTCTGTAAATGCTCCATCGCTAAAGTGGTTATAAACATAGTAAGAATTACATTTTTTGACAGTTCACTAGACCATTTGAGATTTTATTGTTTTTTTTTTGTATGGCCGTTCAAATATGAATTAAAAATAGTTTTATTTATTCTACCTTGAAATATTACACTCAGTTTACTAAAACATTCATTATTTTTACTCTGAACCATTTAAACCCCGAGCAATGCTCGGTACACACCCGCTAATATAAAATAAAGGCATATTTCCAAAAGTTAAAACATATTACCCACAAATAAATGTTTTGTGAACTTTGATGCCCGATACTTCTTAATTGTGTTCATTCGTCGATACGGTGTACTATATATCATACGCACATTTTGGCTTGGCACATCCGTGGGAGAGGTACTAGTTGGAGTAATACGATCCATAGTTCATATGGAGCATTCGCTCGGGATAGTCGGAGGGAGCTGCGAAGCATAGGGTGGAGTGTGAAGTGTGTGAAGGATTACACACATAAATTATTACTTATCATTAATGCCTTAGTAATCCTGCCTGTAATGAAATATAAAATGCTGTGACTTTTTTTTGGTAACTTTCAGAATTCAAGGTCGTTATGTTAAAAAAAACAGAGAGGAATCCATTTACCTTGATTTCCTTTGCGCTAAAAAACCTGAAGCTGCATGCTGTACAGCGAACCCTGTCTCTGGAGGCAAGTGCCGAGCTTGGAGGAGCTGACATGATCTTTCAACCCTCCCCCTCCGCACAAGCCTTACACCTGCTCAGTACAGCCAGGGATGAGCTAAAGCAATACTTATTTACTATCAAATACCGGAATGTAAGAAGTTCATTTATTTATTTATTATTTTTGTACATATAGATATCGCAGCCAGAGTTGAAGCAAACTCAATACCCATGCGAATGCATTGCTTGCGTACACCATAATATGATATCAAACATTTTATTTCATTTCAAAAAGAGGAGGTTTTCTGTTTGATCTGTATGTTTTTATTTAAATTTGAAAACCGCACAAGAGTCTCAACTGCTCGGCTATGTATGTTATATATAGGTATGCACCAGTGGCGGTCCGTGAATTTTTAGTGAGCTGCTAGAGTGGTAAGATTGATAAAAATAAAAATGCTGCAATTAATGATGTTGCGGATGAAAATATTTTTTTTCAAATTGTCAATTTTTTGTACGAAGATTTCCTGAAAAATCCTGAAAATCTTCATACATAAAATTGAAATTTGGAAAAAAAAATTCCGCTACAACAACAATACCTAATGTCGTATATTTCAATATTAACACTCTAGCTCACAGAAAAGTCACGGTCCGCCACTAGTATTTATTCTATGTAAATAGGTACATATAGAGGTCTTTTGGCACTTCAATTATTTCAAGTTAATGTTTTTAAAATATTATAATTAACTGAAATATCTTTAAAATAAAATAATTGAACACTGAGAACAAAATTTCATGTCTCTCTATTTAATGTTTTATCATGTCCATTGTTTTCCCGATTTGGTAAAGGACCTCATGATACTGTAATATACCCGGAAAAGTACACACATTTTACCCAAACAACAAAAATAATTTAGTAAACAATTCAAAATAAGGCAAAGCGATAAACGATTTTTTACGACTTCTCTACTAACACTGCATTTATCAATAAAGAAGCGATAAATATTTTTTTCTGTTGAATTCCACATTAACATTATTTATGTTAATTTGGAAGTGTCCGGAAACTAGTGGAACAATAGGGAAACTGGTGAAACTACATTACATAGAGAACCCTAAAAACTTTATTTTCAATCTGAGCATTTCGATTTATTTTTATGTAAATTTTTTCTATTATTTTCAACTTACTAAACCCCTAACTAGTGACCGATTTTTTTTAAAGTTTGACTTCTAACTTCGAACTCGATTTCGATTTCGAACTCGATTTCGATTTCGAACTCGATTTCGATTTCGACTTCGAACTCGATTTCGATTTCGACTTCGAACTCGATTTCGACAATTCAGATAATTTTTTCATAAAAGATTTTTTGGCGATTAATTTATTAAATCTAAACTACTATAATAATATTCTATTACCTATGTACTAATATTTACACGAAAAGCTGCAAGACTTTTTGTTTCCTTAATATTTACGGGGAGTGAACTTTTTAAAACCTAATAAATATTATTTTGTGTTGCAAATAAATTTGTGTTAGGAAGTCTAAAATCATTGCAGCTTGTCGTAGGATAGTCATGAACTGTACTATTAATACTAACACTTTTTACCATATAATCTGGTAACATTTTATTTTTTTACTTTTATAAATAAATACTAGGGTATTATAGACTAAACATTGCCACACACTTAGAAGAGAGTTGGCGTTGCATTGTTTTTCTCCTAGTATATCTGCTACAACACAATATTGACCTCATTCCTCTGTTCTGAATTATTCCATTCTTTAAAGTTGTGTTTTATTGCTCAGAAAAATTACACTTGTGCAGTAATTCATGTGGGATGCTAGAGTGGTGTTGTAGACCAATTTACTTGTTTTAATATCTAATTTTCCCTTTATCCTACAAGAAGTAAACTTTATTGCAATTTTTTTTTAACATTACAAAGTTAGTGTTAAGTTTTAATTTTTCTTTACTATACTGCCCAAGTATTTAATTTCTTCTACTTCCTAAATATTTTGACTGTCAGTGTTTAGGGTAATAAGTTTGTTTGTTTTTTTTACCTAACACCATGAATTTACTTTTAGTTACATTTAATTTCAGTTTATTTATATTTAACCATTTATATATTTCATGAAGTTCGCTTTGTATTTTTGACATTTCATCTTCAATAGTATTTGCCATAAAGTATATAAGTATGTCATCTGCAAGATGTTTGATTGAACAGTACTTTAGGCACTTAATGTACAAGGGTAGTCTGAAAAGTTTCCGACCTCAACGCAAAGATGGCGGTACTCGTCAAAAAAAGCTAGTAAATATAGTTGTGCATCTTTTGACAGTTACTCACCAAAGTTTCGGCCATTTTGGACGCGCAGTTTTTAGTTGACAGTCGTTTGAGTGAGTCGATTTGTGTGTTTTTGTGAAAATGGAAAAAATTGAGTATCGAGCTGTTGTTAAATTTTTGTTTTTGAAAGGCAATACGCCTATGCAAATCAAAGATGAGTTGAACTCTGTGTATGGGGACTATGGGGAATGTGAAATTTTGGGCAGCTGAATTTAAACGTTTCCGTAAGAGCTTGGGGGACGATGAACGCTCGGGACGTCCAAAAACTGCAACTACTGACGATAACATTGCTAAACTTCACCAAATAGTGTTAGACGACCGCCTAATTAAAATGAGAAAGATAGCAGAGGTTATGAAAATGTCCAAAAAACGTCTCTGTCACATATTAAATCAAGATTTAGACATGAGAAAGCTGTCCGCGCGTTGGGTGCTGCGTTTGCTCACGTTAGACCAAAAACATGTTCGAATGAACATTTCCAACGCTCTGTTGGCGCAGTTAATAAATCCGAGTTTTGGTGCCGATTAATTACTGTAGATTAAACTTGGATACACCATCATACGCCCGAAACAAAAATACAGTCAAAACAGTGGACTGCAACGGGGGAACCGGCTCCAAAAATAGAAAACACTGTTTTCTCGGCTGGGAAAATGATGGCGACTGTTTTTTGGGATAGTCATGGATTTATCTTAATTGATTATCTTTAAAAAGGAAAAACTATTACAAAATCGTACTACGCATCATTACTTGACAAGCTGAAGGCAGAAATGGCAGAAAAACGGCCACATTTGCAGAAAAAGAAAATCCTGTTTCACCAAGACAACGCGCCGTCTCACACCTCAGCGGTTGCCATGGCAAAAATCCACGAATTACGGTTTACGACCATCCGCCTTACTCACCAGATCTTGCCCCAAGCGACTTCTTTTTGTTCCCTAATCTAAAAACTGCACTCGGTGGACAGAGATTTTCGTCAAATGAGGAGGCAATCACCTTTGTGAACAATTATTTTGCAGAGAAAAACGCCTAGTACTATTTGGACGGGTTAGAGAGATGGGAGCATCGCTGGGAGAAGTGTGTAGACTTACAAGGAGACTATGTAGAAAAATAAATAAAAAAATTCTTGTTTCATTGTTAGGTCGGAAACTTTTCAGACCACCCTCGTATATAATAAAAAGGAGTTGTCCTAAAACAGATCCTTGAGGAACTCCAGGGTTTATTTCATGTTATTTGGAGATGTCATCTCCAATTTTGGTTCTTTGTTTTCTGTTTTTAGGTAATAAAATAAAGCACTTATAGCTTAAATCTTCTAGTGAATCATGGATTGCCCAATTCTTTTACGTGAATATTGTCACTAGTTTAGAGGGCCATTATAGCGATTGTCTATAATAAACAAAATAATCAATGATGAATTTGTTATTTTTACAGATCGATAAGCTCAGCCCAGATTTCCGCAGCCAATATCGTTCAGTGGAACAACTGATTGATCTGGACTTTACAAGTCTCCAACTTTTGTTGCACCTGGAAGGGATACAACAGCTAATCAAAATCGCTGAAGATGTGAAAGTAAATATTTTTTGTTATGTATTGCCATTTTTATTGACATGTAAATAGTTAATTAAAAAGGTTTGTATTTAACTAGGCAATAAATAATATAATTTTTCTGCAAATTTTGTGCTGCAAAATACCAGAAAGTTTACATAATTTTTTTTCAAACTTCCGCCGCTTTTCCCGTATTAAATTACCGTAAGCAATTTTGAGACAAAACAGATTGGTGAACATTCACATACATAGTTCCCAATTGAAAAACTCTTACACAATTGATATTTTTCAGATGAAGTTAAATTCAGTACAAGGTGTCAAAAACCGAGTGGGATCAGCTGGCCCTCCGCTATTAAATATTCCAGAAGAAGAAGAAACTCCTTCGCCCAGAACACTTGACAGAGATCCATCAGGTATGTCCATTAAATCATTCTAGCATTTATCTATGTTCATCCTTTTGTTACGTGTTACTGTAGTAGTTACTCTTAGTATCGCTCTGGTAATACCCTGCACGCCTAATATGCAATTTAAAACAAAATAACATTAATTTCTGCATGATTTCTACAAAAGACGACTATACTGGAATCCCTTTTTACATTGTGGATACATTCCACGCAATACTTTCCTGGGGGCTGGTGTACTCCTCTAAAACAGTTTCGAGTATTTCCTCCTCGTTGAGAACTTTATCAGCAGTCAATTCAGTGATGTATTCGATCGTAAGCTTTTCAAAGCCTTCTCAACCAATTGCATGTGCCCAGGGCTGGTTCTATGCGGGCGCAATTGGAGCAGTCTATCCGGGCGCCGAATTGCCAAGGTGCTGATAATACCTAACACCTAACAGTCCTAACACATCACCTTTTGGATTATTTTTCATAAAAATGGTGCTACACAAAAATACAAATCTTGCAAATATTATTAATTACAGTGATCACCTACCTAGACGTCTACTGGTTTCTGTAAGGGTACTCAAAATTTTACTCGCGCTAAGCGCCGTTTGGCTCAGGGCCAGCCCTGCATATCTTAATGCAGTTCAGATGTGTTTGGGCTAAGATGGTTAGTTTTAATACATTCTGGCCAAATTAGTCTCCAACATGCATTCAGAGTTGATGGCATAGTACATACTGCGTTGCCTTAGTGCTTTGTTGTTCAAATTACCATTTGCAAGTTTACTTGAGAAGGTTTTCTTTATTTATTTCATTGAAACATTATGATACGTATTTGAGATGAAGCTATTTCTATAAAGGTCACATTACTTTAAGTAATTCTTAGTAAAGTGACTAATTATCGTTTTCGATACTTTATTTTTAATTTTAAAATGGAGATTGAACAAAAATTCACTATCAGAATTAATTATAAGGAGATTGAACACAGTGGAATGGAAATAGGACAACTTACGTGTCAAGCTTTTCCATGCTTGTTTCTTCAAAGTCCACCTTAAGAGTTTATTTCTTAAAAGTACATAAGTCTGGACTCTGACACCGCGTTGTCAGAGTCCAGACTTGTGGATTTGTTCAGCACTGGCGAAGACGTGGAGTCTTCCGGGTACTCCAGTGTGAATATAGCCGAAGGTATAATTGACCTGGTCGGCAGATGCGCGGGAGATGCAGGCCGGCGACGATGCTACGGGGACGACGCGTAGACCGGCTAAGGTGTCGCAGGGTCTAGGCTCGTGGGGAGCGCAGTTCTAGTAGAGACAATGCGTTTTGTATCGGCGAACATTCCCGAATATTCTAGTAGCATCGCTACACGTCAGCTGTAATTGACACACATTAAAATATTTTAATAATTTATTGAAATACTTTTCACAATAAAAACACAATCTGAAAATAATGCATCGAACACCAATATACAGTCAAATAATTCAATATCCCTTTTTACTATTCGTGTTTGAAATTAGCTATTTGAAAGGAGACAAGCTTTTTTTAAAAAATACATGAGATCCTAACACAGTTTAAAAAAAAATCACTCTATCAATTAATTTTTTTTTTTTATATCACTAAATTCTAATGTGACAATGTGACCGTAAACATGTACACTTCTAGAAAAGTACGTACCATGATTAACCTGTGTTAAAGTGACAATGTGACCGTAAACATGTACAAATGTATGTACCATGATCAACCAAGTGTTAAAAATTTTGGTATCATTTTGCACGTGTTTTAAACTAACTTTTAATATTTTGTTTTTTATTTTTGAAATATAAATTTATCAATCAGTTTAATCAGAGGCGGCTCTAGGGATCCAAAAGTGGAAGGTCAATCGAAAAAATGAATAAAGGTAGATACACACTGGGTCGCCGTACGTACGCTATGCTACGCATTACGATATCTGGACTGCTTAGCAACCATACTTATATGCTTTAGAATCACACTGGCCACAGGCATCGCAACGTGTGGTCAGTGTGATTCTGAAATATCTATTTCTTAGAAAATGAATGCTTGCTAAGTAGTCCAGATATCGTTATGCGTAGCGTAGTATGTACATACATACCTTTAGAGTTAATGCGTAGGGAATATTATAAAAAGTCAATACCTAGGTACATATAATTAATTTGTCGGTACTCACCTATTCCGAAGCCGGTAGCACAATATAGTTATAATTAATGTTCTTTATTTTATTACTTATTATTAACACATAACTTTAAACTTTAATGTTCATATTATTAATTATGTTTTTCTACATCTTTATTTGTATTCTTTCGATTTTATGGCCGGGTAAAATCTTCCTCCTTCTAGGAAAACTAAACCCTTCCACACACTTTTCCACAAATGATCATCTAGCCAATCCACACTATGTAAGTGCATTATATAAGTATAATTAATACAAAACAATACAAGAACAACACGCCAACCCACGAGAGATCAAATGGGAAAATAATATTCACCGACTTTAGATATTTTCATATCAGAGGGTTCGGCTCGGTAGAATTCCCAACTGGACCGATAAATCCTACTGATCCCTCAACATAAATATTTGAAAAAAATTATTATTAATATTATTATTATTATGAGCTGTTATTACTATGACTGGAAATTCCCTATAATTGAAAAATTCTACAAAAATCTATGAACCGAGATAAAAGCGTTGGATAGGTAGGTGTAGGTATGTACTGATATTCTGAATTCTAAATTCTAATAGTAAAAAATAATAAAAAAGCACTCTAACATTTCTTGTATATTAAATCGATCCTCCTTTCTTTGGCTTCTGCGAAATGGTCAATGACACGGCTGTAGAAATTATCTATTTTAGAAATATATTTTTTTTCAATGCTAAGCATTGCAAGTGAGCTTAATCTATCTTGACTCATTGTATTTCTTAAAAATGTTTTAATACGTTTAAGAGTTGAAAAACATCTCTCACTTTCAACTGTGGTCATTGGTATCACACAAATAAATTCTAATACTTTTATTGTTTCTGAAAATATTTCCTGAAAATTATTCGTCAACAAAAAATTTAAAAGCGATGCAGCACTGTTAGCATGGTGTAAGTCATCACGTTGGTAAAACACTATTAACTCATTTTTTAACTTCGATGAATCAATTTCATCAAAGTGATCCAACAAATTTAGTTGTGCTGTTGGAAAACAGTTATTATATTCAGCAAAATTATCTTTATTAAATAAATTCGATAAAATGAGATGATCGCCATATTTAAACCTATTTTGCATTTCCACTAAAATAGTGTCACAAACTTCAATCGCAACCAAATTATTATTTTCATCAAGACGCCTTTTCTTACATTCGCCTTCTGGGGAACTGATTGAATTTGCTGGGTTGGAACTCAATTCTGCTCGTATGGCCAAAATGTGATGTTGAAATTCTCCAATATGTTTTTTTATTAATATTGCATCCAAATTTCCTTTTTTGCATTTGCTTAAATAAAATTTCGCAGTGAGGCATTATTTTGTTAAAGAATGTTAACCAATAAAGAAAAACACTCTTTTCCAGGTTATTTATTAAATTTTGTGCTTGACTTAAAGTATTTTGATCATTTTCCTTTTCCAAAATTAAATTTAAACAGTTAAAAATATCAGATTTATGTGTGAATACGGTAATGACGCATTTGGCATTAAAACACCACCTAGTTGGAGTTGCCTTTGGTAAACGACCTTTAACGGTTTCATCTAAATAATGCATTCGCTTTGGAGATCTTGAAAAAAATACAGAAAATGAATGCAGGGTCGCGAAAAACACCTTTACACCTGTCGTTATTGTACATGCTTTTTGTAAAATTAGATTTAGTTGGTGGGCGTAGCAATGAATGTAGTGAGCACGGGGGAAAGTTTCTTTGATTTTAACGTGAACGCCACCAGTTTTCCCTGATAAAACGGCTGCTCCGTCGTAACATTGCGCTATCAGCTGTTGCGGTTGAACTTCCAGGATCTTCAACTGAGTCAATATTTCATTAGTTAAGCCAACTGCCGTGCAAGCCTGCGGATTAACAAATTTCCAAAAACGTTCACATACGACATTGTCTTTTAAATATCTGATCACAAATACTATTTGGGTTTTAGTGGAGCTGTCAGTTGTCTCATCCACCTGAATTGCAACGTACTCAGATTTCTGTATATCTAGTTTAATTTCTTCCTGAGATACTGCTAAAATTGAATCTAACAAATCATTTTGGATCGTCTTAGACAAACCTTTAAAACTGGAAGACCTTTCTAAATGTTCTTTTAATACAATGTCTATTTCCTGAATAAAGTTAATCAAGCCACGAAATATACCTGGATTATCTGACTCTTTTGTTTCATCGTGACCCCTTAATGCCAGTTCAAAAGAACCACAAAACTGTATGCATTTCAAAATTTTTGTTAAAATATATCTATTTTTATCCACTTTTTCGTTGTGGTCCACGAGTGATTTACGATATGCACTGTCTAATTGAATCCGAATATCAATGGTTCCTAACAAGACAAAACTCATTGAATGATTTATATGCAATGTAGAAATAGAATGCTTTTTTATTTTTTCCTTCAAATGTTTCAAATCACTCACCCCTATCTCGGTCCATTGTTTATCAGTCGAGTTAAAAAGTAAGCAATAAAAACAAAAATATAAGTTCCCTTTTTCACAGCCACAAATCCAATCACAAAATGTATAACTTTTCGAATTAAAATATCGTTCAATATCTTTATTTTTATGTTTTGTAACAGAAATAAGTTTCAATTCCGGTTGTGGCCGTCCACGTGACTTTATTTGAATACGTTTTTCATGATTTAATGAATTGTTCGCGATATCTTTCAGTATGGCATCTACAGAATTCGAATTCGACATTTTAATTTATTCAATCTACAAAACAAACACGTCGTACGTCAAAGCGGAGATTTCGGAGATAAATCCAAGATGGCCTTGGCCTTGTTAAACAATGCAATATATCACACAACAAAACTGTCGTTTGATTTTTTTGACATCTCTCTCTAACATCTAGATCTTGGATATTTCTGTTTCACCTCGGTCAACACCAAAGCTTAACAAAAAAAATATTTTGTATGATTTTAAGCAAGCGTCCAGACAAGCGTGTTTACCTCCTTTGTCTGTATAGCAAAGAATGAGATAAAAGAATGTTCTGTGGTCAAAGCTTGAATTGACCAAAGTAAACTGCGATACTATTGCATTTGTCTTGGACACTAGATGGCGCTAAAAGTGTAATCTGAATCGTAAAGCGAATCTGCAAAAAATTCAATAGCTTCTCGTTTGGACGCTAGATGGCAATGGGATTCGCTATTCTTCGCAAATATTAAAATAAATTTAATAAAATTAATTATTTAGTAGCTGTTAAAATCTAAATTGTTACATAATTTTTAGGGAGGTCAAAAACCTATTGACCCTCAAGGAAGAGCCGCCACTGAGTTTAATGTTTATTTTTATTTCTATAAAATAATATGAATTTTTTTTTTTTTTCTCCATAATGTGTCCTTTTCCCTTATGTTTTATTATTTGTTTCCTACCTAGATGGTATTTGAGAAAATCACCAAAATTGTAATTTTTAAAAATTATCAATAAAAAATTAATATAAAAATGAAATAAAAAAATATTAACACAATTCGGCCGGGAATGGTAGTTCTACCCGTTCAATCGATTGATGCTTGAAGGGTAGTTCAACCTTTTGCGCCGACCTCATTTCAGTGGCAAAAAAGACGGAATTATTCAATGTTTTCAAATGAATATTATATATCAATCTCTTTGTAAAGGTCCCAAGTACATAATTATCGAATCGTAATGCATGTCTTCTGTTTATATTTATTGTCGTGTCTTTCGTTTTCATCGGTATTCCGACCAAAGGATAGTATATTATTTGTTATTGTAATAATTCAATTCCTGGAATGAAGGTTTTTATGACCGTGAAACCTGATTCGAATCTCTATCTCTGTTCCGCACCCACTCAACTCCTATGTGCAAGCGAACGAGAGATGTCAGGCATATTTAAAGAAAGCCGGTATGGGCAAATACCGATAGGTGGACCGTGATAAACATATTACAATGTTAATTGAGTTGTATTTCAAATAATATTCGATTTTCGCTTAGTACTTTTATTGTTTGGGTATGCTGAGTTATATATTTCGAAGATATTGTGATTAAAAACAAATTAAATCAATTCAGGCATGACCTTTATTTTCGCCCGGAGACAGCGTAGCGCCAGCGCAAAAAATACCCGCCAGAAATGTGTTAATACGGATGAAAAAAAAAAGTTTTCAGTTCTGATGAAAAGTGAACACGCTCTTTTACAAAGTTATCGCAATGCACAAAATATAACTAATACGGTATAAATTAAGACACTTAAAACTAATACTTAGCGCTCTATTTCCGCATTGTTGCATATATATGAAGTTTTGTGATTAGTTTTTGACATTTTTCTGCTATTTTGTTAATCAAAAAGTCCCTGATAATATTTTAAAATGCTTTTTTACTTCCGCTTCATAAATTGTGCTCGTCAAAATAAAGACAACAGATTGAATTTAAACACACAACATGGCGGCGTCGCACCGTACTGCGGCGTGCTGTGATTGGTCAATTGGTGGAGTTTGAACAAACTAGTACGCAACTTTAATTTCTCAACAATTGAGATTGGACTAAAAGGGAGTTTGGCCAAATAAGCACTGACTTTTGAAATATATTATTGTGGATGTTGACATTTTAAATGCTTATAATTAATTGTAACAGGCTGGTAACACTATGTTTTATGTATGTAACGACGTGAAATTAGATCTATAATAAATTAATATAAATATTATGACATTATGTATTGCATTTAAAGCTCATTTTTGCTAAAATTGTCATTTGAACAATTAAACACTGAGGCGACGACTAAGTAGTAAGTAAGTACATGCAAGGAGTGTAGCACCATGTTATTTCAAAACTGTGTAAAAAGAGAGTCCAGTGTATTTATGTCAGGGGAGATGAAAAAATATGCACAAGATAAGTTCTTAGTTTGGGTTATTTAAATAATATATTGGTATTTCCCAACCTTCGACCCTAACCTATGACAAATGTAAGATCACAAATATGTTGGTTGAATCTGGAAAACATGTGAAATTTGATTGCTAAAAAAGGAACTTAAATGCATCTTTTACCATCTCCCTCGACATAGTTGTCTCTTGTGGTAATGAAGCTGAAACCAAATGTTATTTAAAAACAACAAAAAAATTGCATATTAAACATTAGAATTTTGCCATTTTGTCCAGAGTTGAAACATTGCTTTAAATGGCTTTAGCTGTGATATTAACCCCTTAGTGACTGATTTTTTTCCAATTTGACGAAAATAATTCCATCTTGGAACTCGATTTACTCGGAAACAAGATCTCAAATCAAAAAAAAGTTATACCACAAAATCGACTTCAAACTACGAGTTTCCGGACACCGTGTGTATTTTGTCATATAATCATCATCATCAACTCCTATGATATGTTATTCAATATTTAAAAGATGCTAATAATAATGATATCTTATACATATTTTTAAAAAAGTTGTTGCCTTAATCCCGACTTGAACTAGGTGTCTTCCACTTTCTAACCTCAACTCTGAGCTATTTGCATTTCTTTCTGCTTTGTTGTGGGCTAATTTGTTTCATAGATTCTCAAATAAAACACGACCCCCTAACTAATAAACATGTTTTTAATTTTACACAACTGCAGATACAACCATTTACGATACATAAATGGTTGTATCTGCAGTTGTAATTCGTATGCTTGTTTCGATGGCTTTAATAAGTGTTCAATGTGAAATCATTTTGATAAATGTTAATGTTAGATCCAAAACGCTGCATTGTGTTTTGAATTTGTACAAGAAATATCCCTGAACTGAGTGCACTTTGTTCTTAATTTAATGCATGAAAATTATGTTTAATTGTGTTTGTCTGATGTTTTAAGGACGATTAAAAGGTAACAACATTTGGTTTCACAGATTTTGAACAATTCATCAAATTTAAAAGTTAATTTTCAAGTTCTGTTATTATTTCAGTTCTGTGAAACAACAGGCTTTAAATACTGGATGATGACAGGTATTTTTTGAAAAGAACTTTGAATGAACTTGAAAATAAACTTAGAAATTTGATGAATTGTTAAAATTTTGTGAAACAACTGGCTGTTATAAAATGCATGAATTGTATAAAGGTGCTGTTACACATAGTAAAATGAATAATAAATTGACAAAAAATAGTAAAATAGGTTGATATCCTGTTGTAACGGAACTGTATGACTTCACTAGCAACTTTCTTTACTAAAACAGTTATGTATTGTAATGTTAATGAATTTATTTAAATTAAAGCATTTAGATATAGAAGAGAGAGTCAAGAAATAACCGGACTGAAGGTTGTCATGGTGATGGAGCATGTTGGAGTGGAGATAGCCACCCAACAGAGATCCCTGGCCCAGATGTCTGTAAAGGGACTCAAAGGCGAAATAATCATGAAGAGTTCAAAGACAGAAGTTACCGTCGATCTTCGGGATATCCAAGTCAATGATCCTAATCCTGCAACTATACATAAACAGGTATTTTTTCAATCTAGTCATAGAGTAAAGAAAGACCATTGAAAAGCTCTCTATATAGATGTCAACACTGACTTAGTACTTTTTGGTTTTTGCCCATTTAGCACATTACTTATCTCTCTTACTTGACATTGTATATCGCCATCCATTTGAATTTCATAATGATGGTGAAATGCAGTACTGCGTATGAAATTTAAGCAGAGAATCCTCAGAATTTTTGAACTTTTGTGATGTTTTTCTTTAATCTTTGCCGGTCACCTCCACTAGCCGCTATCCTGTTTATTACATATTCGGCCAAAAGCGAAAAATGTTAAATTTTCTCAACACATTCTTTTTCTCACCACCCAAGTTTCAACATTCTTTTTATGATTGAACGGTTGATATTTAAAAGCTTTGATAATAATAATATTTGGATGATTTGTAAAGAGTCATTTTTGTGAAAAATCACCTCAAGGGTACAAAAATATCGACTGTCTTTTGGTAAAACCCCTTTTTGAACGATTGATATTTAAAAGCTTTAATAATAATAATATTTGGATGATTTGTAAAGAGCCATTTTTGTGAAAAATCACCTCAAGGGTACAAAAATATCAACTGTCTTTTGGTAAAATCCCTTTTTGACAATGTCACTTTTCAGTGGTTTCATGTAGAATAGTTTTCAAAGCACAACATGGTTAAGTAATTTTTGCTATTTAAGGTATTTTTAATACTAAAATTAGGGAGAATATATGATGCAAATGTGAATGATAGAAGAAGTCGGGGACGCCCGAGGAAGAAAAGGCCCGATTAAGTGAATCAGATACTTGAGTCGGACCATGTCGAGTTAGAATAATAGAGTATGTATTAGACGGTGTATGAATATGAATGAGGCAAGGTGTGTGCGCCAAGACAGAGTTGTTTGGCGGTTCATCCTCTCTGCCTACCTGCGGAAACGGCGTGATGGTTAGTTAGTTAGGATTTTTCAAGAAAACTGTAGATGAAATTACTCAACCCTCAAGAATTGCAACATTTTGAAAAATAAATAGCAACTTTTATATAAACTCAAAGATTTTGAAATGGTTTTTCCAATCCATAAATATTCATTTTTATTGTCTCCTGTAAACTTTTCATTTTATGGCTAGAAGGGTTTTTACCAAACCAGACATGATATAATATATTTCTACAATGCTCTATCTTATTACTAACTATAGACTAAACGAACTATTATCAACTTATGGCTGATAGATTGTATCCACCGGTTTGTCGATCACTAACACAAAACTATATAATAATAATAATAATAATTTATTCCAGAATGTATGCCGGTGTAGTGCAATGCAATACATTCCATATTTTAAAAATATACATAATTAGAATAAGAAAAATAATAATACATCATATGTACAAAGCATCTGTAATATCTTGTTTGCCAGTGTATTAAAAATCATTTGTCCGAACAAAACTACTTTTCTGGGGAAACTACTTACAGTATATTATATAGGAGTAGGTAGATTTCTTTAGTGGCCTGTTTTATAATTTATTACAAAAATAAATATACTATAATACTTTGAGCTGTACTAGACATTTGTTACACGCTTTGATTAAAAAAAGAGAATTCAGTTTGGTTGGGTATTTAAGCTTAAAATCCGAAATTAAGTTTTGTGCGAAAAAGGACGCATAGCCGTTCCTCTTAAATAATATTTTTTAAAGAAAATGGATTGTGAATTTCGAAATTATCTTTTCCCGCTAAGATTTTGCATCTTTCTTTTAGATTGTGTCAGTCATCGAGGATAATAATGCATTAAAGTTGAATTTGGTGATGTACAACAAGCGTTATTTGGCAAATGATAGCAGAAATGATATTGCCATTGAAGCAAATATCAGCCAATTAAGGATGGTTTTTCTCAATCAGTTTGTTTCACCAGTGACGGTAAGTAAAATATATGTATACTACTAAAATGTTAATTAATTATTCTCCAGTGAAGAAGAATATTATTCCAGGTTAGAAATGATAAATTTATTAATATATTTGCATGTTTAATTCCATTTTTTTTTTCAGAAATTCCTTGGAAACTTTCAAACTGTGGTTCAAGCTGCCAAACAGGCATGGGATAAGGCACTAGATACGGTTAAGGACAATTTGATAACGGCTCGCAAGAGAGTGGCTTTGAATATTAAATTTGAAACCCCAACGATTATAATTCCGCAGAATTCAAAGAGCTATGATGCAGTTTTGGCAAATTTAGGTTCCATCACAGTCAAAACAAAATTCAATCAAAAATTTGTTAATGTTAGTCAATCTACGAGTTTTATTTCCATAATTATTATTAAATATATGTATATTATTGGAAATTTGAGTTTTATATTTGTGTTACAGCGACGTGATCCAGTCATTGTTCAGGAACTGAACTTAGATTTGGTTAGATTGAAGTTATCACGGATTGTATTCATCTCCAATGCCTACCATATAAGAAGTGAAAGGATACTCCTTGAGCCCACCACCTTCGACCTTACTGCCAAATGGAACCTTTCCTCGTCGTGGTATAATGAGATCCCTGATTTTGATGTTGATGCCAAATTGGGAGCAATCACGGTAGGGAAAAATGCATTTTTTTTGATACTTCATCTAATTAGAATGTAACTAAATTCTAAAGGTATTCCAATAAGAGAACCAGATAAGAAGAACCAGATTTTCATTTCACGTCATTGTCGTTCTGTTAGGCAACACAAAAAGTTTTACACCAACTTGTAACTGGTCATTGTTGAGATTAGTAGTAGTGAAGCACTAACCAAAGGAACAATGTGCTGTTATTGTGAAAATTCTTTACAAATATGGGGAAGATTTTTCCATTGACAAAATGCACCAAATGAGTCAAACAGTTTGAAAAGTATTTAATATACTTGACCAAACACATTCAATTACCGAGAGTGAGTCACCTCTGCATCATCGAAAACATTGCCTCTGCGAGTGAAAGTAACAGGGTTCATCAATCAATTCATCATCATTCACAACAATGACGAACTCCAGTCCATTTGATTTCTCACATAAATATCAGTATAACGTCGCTACGTATCTCAAAAAATAAGTTTTTTTTTTAAAGTTTCTTTTAAAACTACTAATACGCCATGGTTTGAATCTACAAAGATATGTTTTACCAATCACCTCTCCAATCACCCCTTTTGTACAAAGTTCACAAAATTAAAAAATATAAAAAAAGTCAAAAAAAGTAATTTTGTATTTTTTGAGAAACTTGTTATTATATAACCGACGATATATTTAAAAAGACATGTTTTAAAAAAATTATCATGAATTATTTGTAGATTATTGTGCCATGTTCCGCTTACTCCTTCTTTAGCCAATGTTTCGGACAGCATTACAGTGTCCATTATTAGAAAATATGTGTGTTTATATGCATAAATATTATATACTTAAAAATATTATTTACATCATTTGGAAAATTAGGATATAATTATATACATCATCATATGTATATAAACACACATCTTTCCTAATGATGGACACTGTGTATACACACATATAAGTGATACCGTGTTGCGCACGTCCATCCTCTTAGGGCCGGTATTTCAGTATAATAATAAATATCTTAAATTAATGTGCTTTTCGGCAATTAGTTTTCATGTAGCCGTCAAGTACCGGATACCAAGAACTATTAAGCTTAGCTCATACATCTCTATTAATATGTATTAATAGTGTTTTTGTGAATTTCAATTGCTTCCGTAATGCGTGCTTGATGCTTTTTGGGTTTTCCCAGGACTTCAGGAACAAATCCAAAGAAATGGCCGGTTTCATGAATTTTTTCGTTAAAAGAATATATTGTTAAATGTTCGTTAATTTTAAATAATTTTCAAATTTCGAATTTTTTGGAGCCTGCCAAAATTTACAAAATCTATGGCAGGTCAAGAGTGACATCATATAGAGGCAGTTTTATCGTTTGACAGATTTAGTACTGAATTTTGTATGGCAAAATCGTATTATATTCTTAATTTTAACCGCTTTTAGTCAGAGAATACATAAAATGTCAGCGTCTCGTTACTATCTTGTTGCATTGTACCTAAATGCAAAAATACAACCATAACTGCACACAAAACAATTTTTCCTCGCTGAATGTCCTGATTCGCATTTTTGAGGTTTTGATGTCAGATGTCTGAACAAGGAAAATTAAGTTTCATTTTCGCCAAAATGTAATTTTTTCAAAATTTTTGATTCGTTTGTGTTTTATTAATTTTTAAATAATGATTTATTAATTTTACTTATAATTATATATCGTCGTTCGACATGCAACACCACATAAGCAGCTGGAAACAAAATGTTTAGGAGAGTGAAAAAAGCATTTTTTTTACGAGTTATGAATGTAATATTTAAAAAATATATATTTCAGTGTCAAAATGTTAATCAAATAGATTTTAAATTAAAAAACGTTCTCGTATGAGTACAGTAATTGTTACATTCACATTCACGGTTGTGTTGATTTTTTTAGGTCAAATATTCATACATTTGCGGATTAACTCCATTTTTAGTATAAACTATGTATATTTATTATACAATTGGGTTATGGATACCGCCGCCCCAGGAACCATATTTGGATAATCAATATCTCTGCCATAGTGGTGACTTACTAGGGGTGCCCAGGTTCATCGGGTGAGGAGTGTTCAGATCTTGGTGGCGGATGCGCCTGCCCACCAGGTGACGCCGGTTTGGGGAGTCCCTTTGGCCTCTCCAGCCGGTCCGTTACTCCTAGACACGCTGACCCCTAGATTCCTATTCACCCTTCATACCTTATTCCTTCCCAGGACTACCTCTCCTTCCTTTCCTGAAAAAGATCCTCCATATAGTACCCCCAAAGATGACTTAGGCCCCGAGGGATATTATTTTCCTCAGGGCCTCATGTATTGGTTTTATTGTAAAACAAAAAAAAATATATCAATTTATTATGGATGTTCAAACCTTTCGGTATTTTATTTTCTATCTATTATTTTTATATTGAATAGAAAGTTCGGAAAAGGGAAGGTGTCGAACATATATGGAAATAATTTATGTTGAATTAGTTTTTCGGAATGATGAGGCATATCTGCATTATCATTAAAAATAGTTTGCATTAGTGCATTAGTGTTGCCATCTTTTTTCTTGTAAAGTCAATGTTGCAATATAAAATATTTTTTTCCACAATTGCGATTTTTTAACAAATAAATGTAATAAATACTTACTTATGATTAATGATTTGCGTATTGTCCTCAAGCCTTTCAAATTTTCTGGCTGTTGATAAACATTATTTCGGGAGAAAGGGTTCATTTCACTTAATTTATTTAACGTTATTTACTTCCAGGTTTTCAATTTTCTTTTGTGTTTCATGATTTGGGAAACGCTGATCTATATGAATTAACGTAATGCCAATATTAAATGCCATGTAAAAGAGACACCCAATACATGTATTAATTAAAAAATGATCATTATTAATGTTGAATTCATGTCTCCAGTTGAAATTGGCAAACTCAGACTTGAAGATGTTGGTGAGTATTTTATCAGAGAACCTGCTCGGTGTGCAGTCCCCCCCGGCTGAGAGAGGAGAGGCAATACTGGAATACACAAGAATGAGGGAGATTGCCAGATGCACACCCAATATACGGGGACAGTCATCCAATCTGCACAGTCAGATTGGAATAAAATTCTCCCTCACCATGGATATTTTAACCATTGACATAATGAGTGAAGTCTCTTTGGGTGTGAGTATTTCTGATTCTATGTTAAATCAGGTGTCTGCTGTAATGAAATTAGGGACGGGTTGTTTCACAGAATTTGAACAGTTCATCAAATTGATTTTCAAATTCTGTGAAGGTTTTATTCAAGTTCTGTTATTATTTCAGTTTTGTGAAATAAGCGGTTCGTAATGATATAATTACAGAACTTGGATAGAACCTTCACAGAACTTAAATAGAACCTTCATAGAACTTGAATAGAACCTTCACAGAACTTGTAAATCATCATTGAAATTTGATGAATTGTTAAAAATTTTTGAAACAACCACCCTAAGTACGGGTTGTTTCGGAGAATTTGAAAAATTCATCAAATTTTAACATTCGTTTTCAAGTTCTGTGAAAGTCCTATTCAAGTTCTGTTACTATATCATTATAGGCTAGTTGCTTGAAAGAACTGAAATAATAACATAAGTTCAAATAATCTTTCAGAGAACTTGAAAATTATCATTGAAATTTGAAGAATTGTTCAAATTCTCCGAAACAACTTGTCCTTAATGTTTGTTACAAATGATTAAGGCAACCCTCCGTATTGTTTGTTCTATAAAAAAAACATATAGTGTTTTTGGAATACATTTATTCAAATTCTGTGTCAATCAGATGCAAATTAAAAAGTCTCCTATAATATTTATATAGTTTTTTTTAAACTTTTATGAATCAATGAAGTTACATTGTATAACGCCTGTACACAAATCTGATTTTTTTGCGGATAAAAGGGGAAGCGCAGCAAGTCGCTAAGTTGTGTGCAGAACCCCATTTAACTTACGGTATCCCGCACCGTTATTTCGGCGCCCCTGCTGCAGGCGTTAATAACTGAACGCGAGAACTCAGTGTATAAATAAAATTTATTTATATTTATAGATGAATGGTGCTGTGTAAAATTCCCCTATTAACACATTGTCGTCGGGACACGGCATTTGCCGTTTTTCGCGGACTGTCGGTCAACTGCGGGACACGGCAAATGCCGTTTTTGTCGACTGTTGGTTTTTGGCGGGAAACAGCATTATACGGGTTTGTTATCAGCGTGAAATAAAACGCCTTGAAGGGTAATTTGCTACCTGGGTGCTAGGCAACAGTCTGTCGACGTTATTTGAGATGTCTTGTCCGTATTGGCTAGTGTGCCGCTTGTAAAGGCGTCGCCACAAATCTACAGTTTTTATGCGATCTCAATCTCCAGTTTAGTTTGAGTCATTTCACGTATTGGACTATTTTCCATACCGCTCGCACTGTTTGGTATTTTATTATTTGAATATATTAGCATTGCATAGGACTTTATCCCTACAAAAATGTCTTTACAAGCCAATGATACATGCACTTATGGTGGGTGATGGATTATCAACATATGAAGTGTACTGATTCCTTGAAAGAATAAATACTATCATTCATAAGTGGAATGGGCTCTTCAATTAGGCGAGGCAACCGCAAAAGACTCTTTTTTGACAGAAGCAATTAAACTTATGAGTTACTCAGTGTTCGACTTCGGCCTTAGGCGACACTGTTCAATATTTACGCGATCAGATTTCACACATCCAGCGATTGTAAAATTGCGGGCATGGCAAATATATATTATTATTTATTATATAACTACAGTCAAACTTGGTTATAACGATCACGGAAATAGCGAGGTCATGGTTATAATGAGCAATTATAAAATGATATTTTAATTCGTGCTTGTTTTCATACAATCGTATGCTGTTATAACGAGGTTTCATAATTGATGTAACGTCCAAATATTTTTGTCAACACGATTTCTAAATAGGTAAATACATATTTGTGTTTGAAAAAAAAACCCGATTCTCGAAACCAATCATAAACAAGACAAAAGGATGCCGCCCGGCGGCTCGGACTTCCCTTAAAATACCATTAGGGACGGATTATCCCAAGCTTTTATGACATTTAGCCTGTATTATTCACAATGTACATTTGTTACGTATAAATTTTTTTATAAAATTAGCGACCGGTTTCGACACGTCCGTGTCATTAACTAGCTATTTTAAAAACTAAATTTTTAAGTGCAGAAATATGGGGTTTTATTGAGTTTGGTACTTTGGTGGGAGGGATTTGAGGGAGGGGGAGGGGGTTGAGAGGGAAACGGAGGGAGGAGTCAACATAACGGGGAACATTGTCAATAGAGGTGATTTGCAAGGTGCTATTATTTTATTTACTATATTAATGTTTGAATTAATTTTTTTGTTGATTTGTAATGTTTCTAATGCGCACAAATTAAAATATTTATTAATGTTAGAATGTTTAAACTTAGTTTTATCCCGGTTGAAGCTATGGCCTGTCTCTATCAAATGATTAAGTTCTAAACAACGGATATAAACCTGACATAATTAATCGTTTAGTTAATAAGAAACAAACCAAAATATTTTCTAAAAAGTACATTTATAGTGGAGATAATAACACTCAATCTAGTAAAAATCTAATATATAAAAAACTTCTTTATACAGGCGACTTATCCTTAAAAATATCCCGCATGTTACCAGTTAATATTTCGACAGCTTTTTACACTAATTCTAAAATAAAAAACTTAATTAATAACAAGGATGTTTCAAATAAATTAGATAAAAATGGGATATACACTTTAGAGTGTAATGATTGTAACTCGCAGTATGTAGGTATGACTACAAGAAATTTCAAAACCAGAATTAGGGAACACGAACTATATTTAAAAAATAATAATTTCTCCGAGTTCGCTAATCATTTGATAGAGACAGGCCATAGCTTCAACCGGGATAAAACTAAGTTTAAACATTCTAACATTAATAAATATTTTAATTTGTGCGCATTAGAAACATTACAAATCAACAAAAAAATTAATTCAAACATTAATATAGTAAATAAAATAATAGCACCTTGCAAATCACCTCTATTGACAATGTTCCCCGTTATGTTGACTCCTCCCTCCGTTTCCCTCTCAACCCCCTCCCCCTCCCTCAAATCCCTCCCACCAAAGTACCAAACTCAATAAAACCCCATATTTCTGCACTTAAAAATTTAGTTTTTAAAATAGCTAGTTAATGACACGGACGTGTCGAAACCGGTCGCTAATTTTATAAAAAAATTTATACGTAACAAATGTACATTGTGAATAATAAAAACTCGTTAAAAACAAAAAAAGTCTAGAAATTGTTACATAGTGAATGCCAAAGAAATACAAAAAAAAAAAAAAAAAAAAACATTTAGCCTGAGTTGCCGCTCTACAAAACATTTCTATTCGGTAGGTACTATCGCGAACTATGTAAAAAGGGTCATATAAAACCTAAGTCATACGAATATTGGGGCTTCCAATTTGGTTCCCTTTTTACAACGTCTTTCGTTTTGCTACTCATGTTAAGTTTGTATCCGGTTTTCCCGATTTCGTTCGAAAATCAATAAATTTAATGTTATGTAGGCTGATATGAGTAGGTACCTACGTACACAGTTTATTAAAATCATATCTTTAGTGATTAGTCAGTCAGAAGTAAACCCTTCGATTACAACCATGTCTAACAAGAGGAAATGTCTCTCAATTCGCGATAAAGTCGATATTATTCGGGAATTGGAACGCGGCGCAAAAAATGTCGAAGTGTGTAAGAAATTTTCTTTGTCATCTTCAACGGTTTCAACATTGTGGAAAAATAAGGATGTTTATTTATCTGCGTTGGAGAATAACATCACAGAAACTAAAAAATTTAGAAAGTGCGTGGTTCCTGATGTTGACGAAGCGTTACTAAAGTGGTTTAGTGTGCAAAGAAGTGCTGGATTTGCTATTGATGGGCCGATTTTGAAGGCGCAAGCGGAAAAATTCGCGAACCAATTCGGAAATGACAATTTTAAATGTAATAACGGTTGGCTTGATCGTTTTAAAAATCGGCATAACATTGTTTATGCAAAAATTAACGGTGAAGCTGCATCTGTGGATCCTGTAATATCAAGTGCGTGGGTTCAGAGTGTTTGGCCAGAGTTGAGAAAGGATTTCCGTGACCAGGAAATTTATAGTGCGGATGAGACAGGATTTTTTTATAACTTAACACCCACTAACACCCTTAAATTTAAAGGTGATAAATGCATTGGCGGGAGAATGTCAAAAGTTCGTTTGACAGTGCTTGTGTGCGCCAATATGACCGGAACGGATAAACGAAAACTGTTTGTTATTGGGAAATCACTCAAACCGCGATGTTTTAAATTGCCTGTAGAGTACACAGCTAATAACAAAGCATGGATGACTTCTGAGATTTTCCGCAAATATATTTACGACTGGAACAGGGAGCTTTTTAAGAAGAAGAGAAGCATTCTTCTTGTAGTGGATAACTGTCCTGCGCATCCAAAAATAGAAAATTTATCCAATATAAAACTTGTTTTTCTGCCGCTGAATACAACATCCATATTACAGCCAATAGACATGGGTGTAATAAACAGTCTGAAAATTTTTTATCAGAGGTTCGCGGTACTTCATCTTATTGGCCAGAGGGAGAAAAAGTTGAATGAGAATTTAACAATATTGGATGCGATCATTCTTTTAAATGATGCGTGGACTAATGTATCACTGAGTACAGTTGCCAATTGCTTTATAAAAACTTAATTTAAAAATACAATTGATGATGTGCATGAAGAATACGACGAAGAAGACAACATGCCACTATCAGAGTGGCTAAGAACGAATAATATTAATGATTTTAATAATGACAATATCGCAGACTTTGTGCGTGTTGATGAGGGTTTATCGACATGTGGACTTCCAACGGATTGTGATATCGTAGAGTCTGTGTTGCATAAAGACAATGAAGGTGATGAAATCAGCGAAGATGATAATATGAGTACAGAACCGGAACAAATTACAATAGGGGAAGCTAGTGATATGATGGACAAATTAGTGAGTTTTTTCGGTAGCAGTGAACCAGATGATGAAACTTTTAATGCGTTAAGTGTTTTGAGGGGGAAAATAAGAAAAATTAAAGTGAAAACATTAAAACAATCCTCGATAATGAATTTTTTTAGTACAAATGATTTAGAGTAAAATAAAAACTTTTGTTTAATGTTAAGTGTTTGTACAATTTATTATATATAATAATTAGTGTAGTTGTAAGTTTAATCGTTGTATATTAGGGTAAGTACCTATATTACATATATTCAAAAAAAATTAACGTGTTTGATTTATAATGCATATGTATGTTTTGTGAGAGCTTTATACTATGTAGGTTTATGTATATAAATTCTTATAAACCTATTTTGGATATAACGAGTAATGGCTATAAGGAGCAAATTTAGTCGGTCCCCTCATGCTCGTTATAACCAAGTTTGACTGTATATGATATAAATAAACATGTTATCTTTTACATGGAATTTTCAAATATTGAATATTGAATGCTATTTACTGAATTAATATCAGGTTTTTATATTCAGCTTTGAAATGTGGTGAAATTATGATGTAATCAAAGCAATTTAAATTTATTTTTGATGATCAAATGTCATACATATATGATTTCTTTGAAAATTTCAATTGAAAATATTATTTGGTTTAGAAATTGTATCAATTTTAAGAAAGCGATATAGTTTTGCGCTAATCACGAAAAACACCCGCTATAGGCTAGAGTCTATTGTTTGAAGCGCTCGACTACAATGTGTTAAATAAATCCTCGATGAATTCATTTTTACAGCCCGGGGTGTCTTCCAATTCTTCAGGTGAAATTGGACTTGCAAAGTTAAGTTTGCGTCTCTTGACTCTTAGAGGAAATATTAACCGTGACAGAAGCATTGCAACCAACCTGACTCTGAAAAACTGCGAGTTGGACGACACAAGGCCTAACAGAGAAACCAAACTAACTCACTTTATGGGAAAATCGACGAATGTGACTGTTTCTAGGAATTGTATGGATACAGGGGATAACATGATTGTTGTTGCTTATACTAAAAAAGGGTTTGATAGTAACAGTAAGTATTTCAAAGTACTATTAACCTATAAAACCTATTAAACATTATGAAAAAACATCTTCAGACAAATCATTTTAAAGAGACCCTCACTTGTGTAGCGATATACTGGATGGATAAAAAAATATGATTTTCTTAATAAATAACCTTTTAAACACTTGGATGGATGTTTGGATGCAAATTCAAATTAAAAATGTTTGTTGTGCAAATAAAATACAAAGGGTATATCTTATAGGTACATCATATTTTTTAACCCAAAATACAATAAGTAAAAAATATATGTGGACATTATAAATTGTAAATATACCTAAAACGCGAGTCTAAATTTTAACAGTTTGTTTTTATGAGTACAAGGGTACTGGATGCATGGTGACAAAAATATTTTAAATTCAATTATAATATTTTGAATAAATATGTATATTAATTGATGGAAGTCCCTACTTGTCCAGTATTAGAAGGGATTAAGGGTGGGTGTGCAAACTAGTTTGGAACGAATAGCATAAATCAACAATTGAATCTTAGATTTTGCAATACTTTTACGAGAATTTGGTCACTAGTGTGGAAATCGTTAAAAGGTCAAAAGTACTGGTTGTAACAAACAGTTCAACTGTGTTATTGTTATTTATTATTATACATAATAGCATGTTTGCCTGTGGAAGCCATTATCAAACAATGTAATACATAATTTAGCTTGGCTTACTTTAGAAACTAGATTGAAAAACTTTTTTGTAACTTTCGATACTATCGGTGTGCACAATATATTTGAACGTGTCCTTGATAATACGATTTGCACCTAACTATAGCATTGAATACTGTAACTAAATTGTAACTGTATTATTCAGAGCAGTTGGGAATAATCATGATTATGTTCTCATTAATACTAAGGAGGAATCTAATTTTGATTTCTCGGATAACACACAATATACGTACATATTATTATAGCATTGAATATGGTTACCATGTGAGCTTCATGTAGTGGAATTAAATAATGATGAAATATTTCATCAATACCTACAGGTGACAATATAGAAGTGTAACTCAAATGTAATGGAAATGTTGTCACTTTTTTTTTCTGGCATCATATCTTTTTTATTTATTTATAAATACATGATATTTGACATAGACATTTACAAATAATATATATGTATATTAAATCACCATACCTAGGCTGCTGCCTGTTTCATGGTGACAAATGAACATAGTTATGTTATCTTATTATTATCTCCCATTCTTACTTTTATATTATTATTGTCATTATTATTGTCTTCGCTCCTCATTTATATATGCTCTCCTTTCACTGTCATCTCTGTTTATAAAACTTATTCGTGTAATTAATATGCTGTAAATGGACTATTTGTCCGTAAATAAATAAATAAATAAATAAATAAATAAATAGTTATTTTGTATGAAGTCTAGTATAAACATATGAATTAAATATAGAAACATGAGGAAAATTGGAAGACGAAAGTAGAAAATATAATAAGACATGCATAAGTATTTAATTACATTCATATACATACGCATTCATATATATGTTCACATGGTTCCATGATATTTCATCAAAATGAAAATTCAACACACCTCCAAAAAGTGATATAGGGTCATGAAAAGTGATGAAACAAAAACTGCGTTTAATAGTTACCTATTTAACCTAGTTTTTGTTTCATCACTTTTCATGACTTCATGTCACTTTTTGGAGGTGTGTTGAAGTGTCATTTTGATGACATACCTGGTCACCATGTTTACACACATACACATATGCATATATACACAGACATCTAAACACACACACATACACACACACTTATATACATATAACACATACATACATACATGCACACGCATATTTGTATATTTTATTATGCGTGACTAATGCGCTTTTTATTTCAATCAAAATTAAAATTTTGTTAATTAAATAATTACAAACAGATATACTGACAGTTGGTGATGTGATGACTATTGTCTTCATTTTATGTTTCAGTGGATTGGCAGATATTTAACTTCAATATTATTCTATGCATGGAATTCCTCATAAAGATTGGAAATTTTTTCGCAAGCGGGTTATCTGCCTACAAAGTACCACAGTACTCTGCAATCGTTCCACCTATACCAGATAGAGCTGGCTTACGAGGAGACAACAGACATTCCCGGGTAAGACAGGCAGGATCATCACCAAAATGATGATGAAAATGTGTACAGCTTGACACAGATAATTTTGAAGGTGGCCAAAACGGGAAATAACGATTTTTAAATCATAAATTTTTTTGTGTCCATAAAATATTCACTAAAGTTAAATCATAAACAAAATACCATTCCCTAGCGTCGTCCGGTATCAAGGAGACTGGGGGGGGGGGGGGGGGGGGAGGGAGTGCAAGCCCGTATAACATAGTCCTCGATACCGAATATATTTTTTATTCCAAATAAAATATTTAAAAATGTGAAACAAAAGTTTTACTTACAAACTTTAATATATTATGGAACATTCTTCTGAATGAGTTCCCAAAAGTCTCTCCAAGACATTATCTCCAGTCTTTCGATAAGTAAGTTGTGATTGACATTTTTTTCCAACGAAAACCGAGTTTTACGAGAAGTCAGTAAATGTCAGTATTGTCAGCCGCTGTCTAAAATGTGGCAATCCTTCAATGCCACCTGGAGTTTTTTAAGCGTAGGAATAACCTTTTTCAACATGTAAAATTTGTCAATTTTTCAACCTGTCGCTACGTTACAAAAATCATCTACAGTACTTTATTCTTATGAGCAAATGACAGGAGTCTGCGAATGGTTTTTTGCTTGTGGTCGAGCTATAGCAATACCAGCGGCTGCAAAGGAATCCGTGTCGAGCTATATTACGTTTATTATTGGAGAACTTGACTTGTAAGCTAATGTTGATTAGCGAATGTTTGAGTTCAAATTTTAAAATGAATACATTTTCAGATGACTGAACGATTTGCATTCCTCCATTACATTAATATCCCCACGGCAGCCAGTCTATTGAGGTCAGCTGAAAGGTCAGTTAAGGGAAAGACGATCTTCAGCCTGAAGTTGGAAAAACCCAATATTATTCTATTGGAGTCTATGGAAGGAAGGCAAGAATGCCAGGCGATAGTCCTCAGTGTAAGTACAATTCATTTTTCATACGTACTTTGGGAAGTTTCACGAGAGACTGAAAGGCTGTTATGGATAGTTTTCAAAAGAAATAAGACTGGCAATCCACAATGGTGTGTTGATACTAATTCTGATGTATTGAAGTGTGGTGTACACCACAACTGGCAGATGAAGGATGAAAGTAGACTGAATGCGGTAGAAATAAGATCCCTTGTGAGAAATAAGATCTCTTGTGAAGCAGATAAATGAAGAAAGGAACACAAGAGGAACATACATATGTGGTGATAGTGAAAGGAAGAAGAATTCGGGAACGCTCAGGGAAAACATGGTACAATTGAGCAAATCGAACACTTGAGTCGGGTCATGTTAGGAGTCAGAATTACAGAAGAGTACAGGCAAACCCTTATAAAGAGGACATGTTTGAGTGTTTTTGTACACATCAGTATAGAAAGTTTCATTTTTATTTAACTTATATAGTGTTCACAACTTTAGTAAAGAGTTTGTAACAAAATAGAATCACTGAGAGTTTAAAAGAAATTTCACGATTGTCCTCATTAAACACTCACTAAACAGCGTATTTAGGTAAACACTCCATCATAGGGCCCGCGGTCTCTTAGTTGAGCAAAAGATGCACGGCAAGTAATGACCACTAGGGCACGGTTACTTTAATTCCTAAGGAGAACCCAGAGGGTTCTCTCGACTTGGTACTGGTTTGTTAACTTAGCACTGGCCACTAGGATGCTGTTGCTTAGTTCTACCGGGAGTCCGGCTACACTGATTCGATATAGGTCAGCACGCCTTTATATACCCCTTAGCGCCGGGTGGGGCCTACAGCGGCCGGCTGGCGACGGAGGGTGGGGGGAGCTTGAGGGTGTCCTTTCGGCCGGGCAGCAAGGCGATAGTTGCCGAGCGAAGCGGCGCTATGCGTGAGGGAGAAAGTATTCAGATCCGTGCGTTAGACAAAATACCGGGTGCTACACATTTAAATTCTTTGAATTAAAACAACAATACTTTTGACCTTTTAACGATTATCCATACTAGTGACCAATTTTCGTAAAAGTATTGCAAATTCAGTTGGAGATTTAAGCTATAAATATGTATAAATCGAAAATGCTGCATTGCTATAATAACATTTTTGGCAATTTATAGCTTAAATCTTCAATTGTATCACAATCTCCCAATTCTTTGATGTGAGTTATAGTCGATATTGTGGAGAGTCTTTTTTTTCAATCAAGTTAATTTTCATTTTTGTGAAAGTGTTATTCAAGTTATTATGTCAGTAATGTTAAACAACTGGCTAATAATGATATAATAACAGAACTTGAATAGAACTCTTACAGAACTTGAAAATTGATTAATTGTCCAAATTTTGTGAAACAACTGGCCCTTACTAACATGCACAATATGTTTAACCTTTACAGAGTGAGGTATTGTTCAAGATGCGGATACAAGAGGATGAGAGGGTCATAGACTGTTCCATTGACAATATCCAACTCTTCACAAGTAGTTTCGGGAGGCAAGTATAATAATTATGTTTTTACACAGGGTGTAATATAGCTGTGTTCTTTCCTTCATTTTAATCCATTTGGTATTATCGAATTTATTTACCCAATATTAAAAAAATATGTATATTTAAAAGGAGAATATATAAATGATCCGTTTTACTGTAGAAGGAAGATATCTTTTTAAAAATGATTTATTTTTACATTAACTTCACACAAGAGGCCCCGAGGAAAATAATTTCTAATTATTGAAGAAAATATAAGTGATTCTCAACAGAAAAGATACAGTCCCAACTAGGACTTGGACTTAATCCTAGATGCGACCGAGAATTGCTAATATTGTCTTCAATAATTAAATATTACAATTTGAGGTTTCATTCATTAAGTTATTCCAAAAATAAAATGAAAAGTTCTCTCATGGCCTATGTAATCTTTTGGGATGCTGTGTGGAGGGTCTTTTTTGGTAAAGGAAGGAGAGGAAATCTACAGTTTTATTCCGAGATTGATGAAATTTTGCACACTTGACATTCAAAACAAGTAGAAGGTCAGTGTCTACATGAGATTTCGAATTACCACCCTCATCAAAATTGGATAAAGCCCATGCAATGTGGGGATTTCAGCTAGAATCATATATTTTAATCAAATTAAATAATATAATTTTCATTTTTTGGAATAACTTTATTGAGTAAAACCTCAAATTGTAATATTTAATTATTGAAGACAATATTAGCGATTTCTAAACGAAAATCTGAAACAGAAAAATCAGAAAAGGATACTGTCACATCTAGGACCCTAGTGCCCCGGCAAGGCAAGGGTCCTGGGTTCGTGTCCTAGATGTGACCGTATTAGAAATCGCTAACATTGTCTTCAATAATTAATATAATTTTCTTTAAATCACTATATTTTTTTAATTAACTCCGTCCAGTTTGGGAACAACCATTCCTTCATATATTTTACTGCAATAACCGAGTGCTTGCAGGCGGTGAAGTCTTTAGCTATAGTTCTAAAAAAATTAAAATTTATTTTCAAATATGTACACTGTAGTTTCTGGTTTGACCCCTGCAAGCTTTGTGTTTTGAAGTTGATTGTGATTAAAAGAATTATCTGCTTAGGTCTGGCGAGCAAACAGCTAATCGAGTTTCAGTCCTAGAACCATGCGCTGCATACCTTAAAGCATCAACACAGTTGAACAAGGGCTGGCTCGCAGAAATATCTTTCAAAGAGGGTTATAAACTCAAAGTTTCTCCAGGTTCGTTAACACTCTACATATACTATAAGAATCATTACAAAATAACATAGCGTAATTACATGATACTGTTTTTCTAGCTATAATCAATTTATTCCGAAGCGTGCTGGTGACAATGGTCAAGCCTGATGAAGCCCCTGAGCCTAGTTCGAATGAATCAAACCCAAATGTGATAGAAAAATTAAAAACTTTCCAAAAATATTTGTATTCGATCTTCCAAAGAGGTAAAATAATAGTCATATAAATTTATTAGTGGTATATAATTTAGTACAGTGAAATATCTATCCATTGTTTTTGAAGGGTCCTAATGAAATAAACTATATTTGCGACAAAACAATGAATGTGAAATATAGAAAAAAGCTTCATTCGTACATACATGTTTAATATTTAAAAAAAAAAGATTTAATTTTTGAAGAGTATGTACGGACTTTTTTCACCGGACCGTGTATAAGTAAAGATTAATTCATAGAGGAACAATCAACATGATCTACTTTTGCGAGTTTTGTGTGAAATTAATTTGGGACTGGAAGAAAACAACATACACGAAGAAAAATGATTATTCGAGGAATGATCGATTGAGATTTCACTGTATGTATTTGTTTGGAACATACCAGTTAAATTTTTTCACCATAAAGCATTTAACTTTTTTTCAAAGAAAACCTAAAATTGTTTACGTAAAAACATTTTAAAGCAACTTCTACTTGAAGTATATCTATTACGTATAAACTCTCATATTATAATGCTAACACAATATCTACTCATTATTTCAATTGAATGTGTTAATGATTCTCACAGCCAAAGTAATTATGATGATTGATTTTTAAGATGTTAAGGCGGGTTGCGCCTCCTCCTTCCCTTTGCCAAGGTTTCAGACAGCCTTGCAGCGTTTATCATCAGGGTAGATGTTTAGATTGTCGTGGAAAAGTATATGTTTGTGGCGTTGAGAGAATAATCCAGACTAATTCATTAATAGTAAACAGCTCGACCTACTTAGGTACTTACAAATTACTACCAAGAATTGATCGTCAACAAAGCGACCTACCTACGACAATACGTTGCGAGCAAGTCTGGCACATTACGCCAACTCGCTAGAAGGTTCTAGCCTATCGCCTATGCGTGATTGCAGCGCCGCCGAAAGTTCCCGAAAGGCCCAGACTGAGCGAGTGGCTCCGATTTATTTGCGAATTCATCTACCTACTGTTGCCGTCGGCTGTACAGTATAAATAAGCCCGACGCAGCGAGCAGTCAGTCAGTCATCAATCGACCGCCAACAATTTATATGTCTCGCGAGTGATAACCCGCACACCTTATTTGCGCGCAGGACAATATTCCCGGCTCCGCCCGGTTTCAACTATGGACTCCATCGGGACATCATCCTAGCGCCTTGGCCACCGTCCCTGGCCAGCGCTACAACGGATTACAGCGCCCTGGTTCCAGCGCCTCTGACCAGCGCTTCATCCACGCACCATGACCACCACGAGGACACGCAGCATCCTCACTGGTCTACGCAGCTCCCGCTCAACCGCCTACAAGGTCCACCGCACCTTCGGCCTTCCCGTCAGCACTGGAGTACTGATTCCCAAGATCGCCAGTGCCTGACAGTCAACGAGTCCGGTCACCAGCGCCCGGCGTCGACTCACTGACCCGCGCTTGACCAGCCATCACAGCCTGCATCCGGAGAGAATACAACATCTGTCCTAAGTCAACTCTCGTCACAGCTATCTGACTCAAATAAACACTGACCTTCACGACCGTCTTTTATTTCGTGCCTCTCGCAAGATCCCCAAATGTTTTTTGTGTTCAGTTCAGGAATGACCATACAATACCGGATAGCACGAAACATTGATGAAAGGAAGAGGAAGAGCAATACAACTTAAGGTTAAACATAACATATGTTATAATCTACGCGTTCATGTCCTTATAAAAACTCAATTCTTCGAAGAAAGGCACACAAATACAACATAGAAATTTGATTGAATCGCCGATACAATATTGTACTTATATGCCTTTCTTGACAAAACTATTTATTGTATGTAAATAATTAATATTTTAAAGCATAACTTGCAGATATATTTTTGTAAAATAATTAAATTTACACCGTCTATGAACGCATAGATTATAACATATGCTACGTTTAACCTTAATGTGTTAAAAATCAATCATCGCTATCAGAATATAATAATATATAGTATATATTTCTGATGGAGCCTGTATGATGGAACTATATTTTGAAATACTGCTAACAAGTGTTTCTTATGAGCATGTCTTTTCTTGAAATTCTACTTTCTTTTTACGAATATACTTGTATGTATGCTTGCTCTAAAACTTTAAACATATTTATCACTTTTTTAGAAACCAATTCGTCAAATGAGGATGGCAGCAATGAATGGCTGAAGTTCAATATAATAATGTTGCATGTTGGGGTAGAAATATCAAATGATAACCGTCCTCTAGCCTTATTGACCGTGAAAGGACTTAGAGCATTACTGGTTATAACCCACTTAGGTATCCATATTATGGCTGCTCTAAGAGACATCGAACTCATTGACCACAACCCAGACTCTTTACATAAACAGGTAACATTACCATTCACTATTTTCGGAAACGGAAGGATTATTGCCAACTTAACCATCCCCTGGAGACAGTCAATAGTCAATGATGCAATGAAAGCGATCGCCATTTAAAACTTCCCATTATCTGCGAATTTAAGCTTTATTGACAATTTGTTTTGACCGTTTCCAGTGCGCTTTGTTTATTATTTTTTAAACTTTTAACTCTTTATTGTTTAGTTATTTATTTGTCTTGATTGTCGAGATTTTTTCTTTATCTTCTCACTGTCTGCGAATTATGAGAATTTTGATTGAAGCTTTTTTGACAATTTGTATTAACCGCTTCCTGTGCGCTCTGTTTATTATTTTCTAAACTTTAAACTCTTTAGTAGATTGTCAAGATTTTTTCTTTATCCATATTTAAGTTACACATATGCATTTGCTATAAATCAAAATATCCTTCAAATGAATGCACTTTTAATTAATTTTCTGCATCATTGTGTTTCATTCTACGTGCACGCTGAATGACTAAAAAGTTAAATTATGGATTGAATGTAATCAATGTTTTTATCGTATGCCAAATATTTTATAAAAACATTACTTAAATTAACCAAAAAGACAAACACACGTAGTAAACATTAACTCCCCAACAACCTGCACACGGCGGGCTACTTGGAATTTTACCCTTGGTACACTAACGTATAGGTGTTGGTAGCTTGGTTGAGGAAAAATAACATTTTATTTAGTGTTAAACTTTATATGATGACTAAAATGAATAATAACTTTGTCTAATGAAAAAATAATACAATTCTGAGTGCTACTAAAATAACAAAATAGAATGAACAAGTTAACACATTATTTTTTTTAACCCTTCCTAGCTGGTTCTGTCAACAGATTTGAATGCAACCCCTATTAATGTTTCCATAACACTATCTCTAAAAAATTACATTCTCATGCACTCAAAAACCATTCCTGTGTTCAGAATGAATATCGAAAAATCAACGACCAACCGGTCAGTGGCTGAGTTGGCATTGTGTTTGGGTCCCACCCAGGCATAGTGTGTTCAATTCCTCTGCTGGCTAAGTCCTCCATCACAACGCAAGCAACATTTTCCGCATACTGTGGTGGTAGTAGGAGATTTTCAAATATTCTCAGGTACTCGGGAATGTTTGTCTTTCTTTAAAAAAAAAAAATTATCATTGAAATGTTGAGAGAGAAACCTTGTAATACATGAAATACATTAAAAAAAAAAACAAATTAAATTAAACACAAGAGCCTTGTCTCTTTATGGTGAGGAAAAGCTATTATTATTTACCTTGATAACACTGTATAATATGTATAATTGTATATTTATTGTAAAAAACATACAAATATTAAATAAAAAAATAAAAAAAAAACATTCAAATAAAAAGCAACAAAATACAAACATATGTTTTTTTACAGGTTTGACACACCTCTTTAGTAAAAACAGCAAAAAAAACTCATGTTTACAATTCACAATAAAAACAAATGACGTGTGGTCAATATTTTTACATAAATATTACAAAGTACGTAATAAAAATAGCTGTACAATAAACTGCTCCACATTTGAAAAAGGATTTTCCATGGATATCAGTAGATTTAGTACGACCATTAGTTTGGGAAACACTGTTATAGGGTATTTTGGTAGTAGCCATGTCGTGCAATGGACATATTGTGCGTTTTATGCGTAGTCAATGTTTTTTCCTTATTTTCAGCACTAATTCATAATATTTTACTTATGGCCCATGTGTCCATATGTACTAAAATGATTTACATAAGTAACACATTTAAACTAGGTATTATGTCCATATGCACTAAAATGATTTACAAAAGTAACACATTTAAAGTAGATATTTATTTTTATCCAACTTAAAAATTACGAAATTCCAAATGTGTACCCTGTGCACTGAGCACACAGCACGTGAGCTCGAGGGATTTTCTAGCACCGTAAGGGAAGGGTTAAAGAAAATATGTTGTATGACACTAATAACTGGCCAGATTTGGAGAAGATTCTGACAAAACACAACCACTCTTTTACAAAATCTGCTGCCACATTGGATTTACTGCTCATAGCTCATAATCATAGCTCCCGGGTAGATGGCGCCAAGACATTCATTTTACAAATTAAGACAGTTTTATGAAACATATTGCAATATGGAAGCCTATTAGTTTTTATTGATGCCCTGCCAGTTATTGGAGTCCTGCCAGGTTTTGGATCTGTCACCTTAGGTACATATAAATAATACCAGTTTTTTAATGTTTCCAGATATTATCAATTGTTGATGGGGATGCTTTCAAAATTCAATTAGTGATGCATAACATGAATCTTCCCAAAAATATTGACCTCATTGATAGTATGAAAGTTGTTGGACACATCAGCCGTATTAAAATAGTTTTTCTGGATCAGTTTGTTTCTTCAATGCTGGTAAGTATTGTAATACATAGTTGTCTATCAAATACATAGTAAAAAAATAAAAGTTAATACATTATTATTCTGTTAATAATAGGCTTAATAGGTGCGTGTTAAATGAACCTAAGCTTATACATTTATTTTTAGAATTTCCTCCACATCTTTGAAGCTGCCCTTGATGGTATAAAACGAGCATTAATTGGAACAGTTGAATGGACAAAGGTCAATTTAATGTCTACGGATGAGCATTCTACCAAAATGAGTGTGGAACTTCAGTTGAAGTCCCCTATTATAATAATTCCCCAAAATTCAAAAAGCTACAACGCTGTGTTAGCTAACTTGGGTGAAGTTACTCTAACAACTAAATTCTCTAAATACGAATTGGAGGTAAGATTTGTGATTTTTCTCACCTGTTTCTTTGGTTTTCAATAGCTCTTTTTATAATAATATTATGCGTTTTCTAATTCGATTAACAGCAAACAAATGGGGTAATTGTTCAAGAGCTGATGCTAGATTTCTACAAATTCAACTTGTCTCAAGTTATGTTGACGCCCAATGCTTCTGAGGTTGGTAGTGAAAAAATGCTCCTTCAACCCACCACTTTAAGGATTCGTGTTTTATGGAATCTGTCATCCCTTTGGTATATCAAGATGGCCAAAATGCAATTTAATGGAAAGATTTCGGCCATTAAGGTAATGGATTGTTTATTTTTGTTATCATCTGTTTAATACTTTGTAATAAACATGTAAATTATTAATGTGTTAAAAACTTTTAAGATAAAAGTGGCAAACTCAGACATCAACAATGTGATGAAAATCTTTCGGGATAACTTGAGTGAAGAAAGAAGTCAGAATGTGGAAGCAAGTCCATCACTAAGACCTGGTTCTAGTAACACTTTTTCCCAGCCGAGGAGTGCCACATATATGCAAACTGACACAGCCAATACAATTGGAGGTATGGTGGAAGCCCCTACTCCAAACGGAATTCTCATGAAGTTCACCATTACCATAGAGAGTTTGATTGTCGAATTGATGACAGAAGGCTCAGAAACTGTGAGTGAAAAACACATTTATATTGTCCTGATTCCTGATAATTATATTTAATTTATGATAAGCTTTATAGAAAGTCATATTACATAACATTTAATAAAAAACCGGTTTGCAAATAACATTCCGGTGACATTCAATAGATGTAGAAAATCTGGTACTTGGAGAAATATTTTTGGATAGAATATGGCTCAAAACCATAAAACAGAAAACCCGTTTGTATGTATGTTCCATTACTAACTCTCGAACGGTGAGCTCTGGCCTCATGAAACTTGTAAAGCTTTTTATATATGAGATCTCTAGATCGAAAATATTTACTGCTTGCAACATCATTACAATCATGAGCTATGAAGCTTTGAAATGTCCATTCAACTATCATAGAATTTGACACTGTATTTTTTTGATGTTCAATAATTTAACTCATTTTTTTTAATGTTGATACCTAGGCAAAGCCCGGGGTAGTAAATCTAGATCTATATTAAAAATATTTTTCTATGTACTGGAATCTAAATTTGGGCACTACCTTAATAAATGATTAAATAAATGACACCAAAGAAACTAATTTTTGTAGCTCCAGACACAATCGTCTATCAGTCCTTCAGGTGAAGGTGGTCTTGCACAAGTCAGCTTACTTCAGTTGTCCATCAAAGGAACTAAATTCTCCAATCAGTCTATGGAGGTCAATCTAGGGCTGAAAGATTGCCTGTTGGATGACACAAGGCCTAACAGGGAGTCAAAGATAACTCGCTTTATGGAGAGAAAGTCCTACGAGGACCCTACTGAATTGATCAACGTTCCTACAGAAGACTCGAGCATGATCGAAGTTTTTTATAATCAGAAACCCCTCCAAACTGAAAGTAAGAGTAAAAATTATTAAATCTTTATGTTCCTGACATTATAACATAACGTAATATTATGAACTTTTTTAATTAATTATTTTAATAACAGACAATGCATCACAATGGTTTTTGCTGTGCATATATCACTATGAACCAATACACTGTCCCAGAGATAGTGTCTTACCCCCACCACCGCGCCCGGCTGCGTTGTCCATGTGTAAACGCGGTTTTACTAGACAGTAGAATTATAGCCAGTCGCTTCGTGCATACGTATCTCGGCTCTCAGTGCTCCAAGATCTCGTATTTCAACTTAAAAGTGTCACGTAAATGGAACACTACAATATATTTTGGTATAGAAGATGTAATATTTTTCACGAACTCGCTCGTAACGCACGTTGGCGTGTTGTCATTTTGACAGCTTTCTGTGTTTTAAATACGGTAGAATTATTGTATTGTCTCATTGTCCTGCCCTGCGTGGTCGAGGCTGTTCACAGAGTAGGGATTCTTGTTTTAATTGTCAAGTGTGCAAAATTTCATCAATCTCGGAGTAAATCTGAAGATTTGTATAAAAAAATATCTACAGGCACTCTCTTTATGTAATATATAGATTGTCTTCCAGAAATGATGTTAGCAATGATGAAATATTTGCAGATTACTTGTGAAATGATTCGGCTGGCGGTAGTTTACGTGCATTTATTTTTTAAAATTATTTTTATTACTTGCTAGAGCAATCCCGGTGAGTTACAAAGCTCATTGTAGTGATCAAGTGGGAGTTAATATGTACTATTTTATATTGGTATTTTGATATCTATTTGATAATTATAAAGACTGTTCGATTGATTGTGACGTAATTCCAAGAAGAATTTCTGCAATATCGCATCATTTTAGCAATTCTGAAACAAGTGCCTACGAGATAGTTAAAAATTAGTGGTCTCGTAGAGACAATCGTCCTAAAGTAGAACCATTTTCCACTAGAGGTGGGCAAAATTGATTGAATTAATTCCACGAATTAATTCAATCTTGTAACACAATCGATCTTATTCTCATTTTCAAAAGGAATTGAATCTTAATTCCTATCGATGGCATTTTTTTCTAAACATTTTACAATTAAATTATTTCATGATAATAAGGTAATAATTAATAACTAGCAGTTAAAAACCCGCTCCGCGGGTTTTTGCTGCTAGGCCCTGCGGGCGGCACTTCTTGCACGGCACTGATATTAACTGTTATGGTACCTAAAATAATTTGCTCATAGGAGACTTGCAGTGCTTAAATATGTGTTACAACCGTCAATGTCTATAAGTTGAATCAATATCGTTATAGTTTGTCACAACAATTAAAGATAGTTATAACAAAGATGACTGAAATAATAGATTATTACATATTGATTAATTGTACCCGTGTTTATGGATAAAAGGAGGGTAATTGTGCGATGAGATTAACAGTCGGTTTAATTAAAAGGTGTAAATTTTACTCCAACTGGTGGTAATTCTTTACCTAAAACTGTTACTGTATCTAATAAAGTTTAAAGTTAGAATATATATACACCTTCATCAGGAGAGTAAAAATCTATATTTAAAGGTAGATTATTACAATATAGCGCCCCTGAGGTGATATCTCACAAAAGCGGCGCTATGCAAATTGTCCAATTAATAAATAAATATAATGTTTACATTTTATTATGTACGTATGCATTGATATACAATGGAAATAGATAAAATAATGTTATCCTATTAAACTTTATTTTATTAAAAAACAAATAACTTTTTTAACATCACTTTATTATATACAACCAATACATGTTTCATGAAAGGAGTATACACCGAAGTAAAAAATTAAATATAGATTACAATTGGAAAAAAGAAGTGGAAGGAGGGGGGAGGGGTAAGAGTAGGCTGGGTTTATAAGAATTCGGAATTACAATATGAAAGACCAGTTAAGTGGGAAAATATTTAAAAGAGAGTTTATAAAAAAAATCTTGTTAATTATATCTACTTTTATAAACATGTTCTCTTATTTCTAAAATTTCGAAATTATTTATTTGTGATGCTTCATATCCTGTGTAAAGTATTTTAAGACCTGAAAAAAAAAATTGCATAAAACCATAAAACAATATATTCATAAGACAAATAACATTTAATAACGGTTATTCTAATAAATTGAAAGTTGAAATACTAAATAAAAAAATTGAACATATTCTCTTCAAACGGTATTTTTACCCTATTTCTTAAGATATAAATAAACAATCAGGATTAAAGCATCGCAAATAAATAATTTTTAAATTTTAGAAATTATAAAACATGTCAATATAAAATCAGATATAATTAATAAGCCAAAAAAATTATAAATAATAATGAAAAATGCCATTGCAAAGTTTAAATAAACTTCCAGAAGAAATCTTCTTATGAAACGCTTAATGGTCAAGTAATTTTGCATATTTAAATATTCGCGCCAGTTATTTGGTTAGTTTTTACACCGCCAGAGGTGCGCTCTGTGTCGGCCAGCTATTGCCGGCCATATTGAATGAACGCGTGCTTTTTTCGTCAAACGTCAAACGTAATCACGTAATTGTGGATAATTTTCACTGTAATTTAATTAATCCAATGGATTATAAACTTTCTAAAACATATTTTCTTCGATATTATCGAAAAATTATATGAGGAGAAACGATATTCTTGAAGAAATATCGTATTACATGTGGCGATTCTTTTTAAGTATGAAATCGTGTCTTAATTTTTAATGTCTTATTTTTTTTGTATCCAGTCGCCTGCAAACCGAAATGAACCTTACGGTCGCTTAAAATTGAGGGGCAGATTGGTATTTTTTGCCTGCAGACCCCCAATGCAGAATTTATCCGAATCACATAATATGAGTTTGACCAATCAGAGGGCCTACATCGTCCAGACGCTGGGACAATAATACTATCAGATGATGTGCACTTTAAACGATTTAAATATTATAGTGTTTCATAGAAATCTAATTAAATATTATTACGGTACTATGGCGGCGCGCTGCGAAGTTTATATTATGTACCTACTGTGCCCTGTTGCACTAAATCGCGTATCTAGAATCCCGCGTCCCGTGCCGTAATCCAAAAGACTCTTTTCATCGAGTCCCCAGTCAAGGAATTAAACAATTTATTCCGTTTTCAGTTGTGACGTCACGCGTCGTGACACAAATCCTATGTCCCATGTACCGAGTCTGTCCGGACAAGCGGTCAATCTCAATCTCAGGGAATAAGTGAAACAGGACAGAGACAGAGACACTCGAGACAGAGTTCCCAATTCCCTATTCGTTATCGAGTCCCTTTCGTTACTAGTTACAGGTCCGTCCGCACCGTCTGCAAGAACGCAAGTCATTGATGTCGCAGATAGACACAACACACTTACTAGTCAAAAGTTCCTAATTCATTGCACTATGTCAGCTGTCAATCGGTTCGTCGTTAGTTCCCGCGTGGCTAAACCTTTGATTTAGTACCTAGTCAGGTGAAAACTTTCTACTTCGGAATCTGAATCCTAATAAAAAAGCGAAAGTATCTCCTGTATTCTTCTCCTTTCCACATGCGAAAATAATGCAATACGCTTAGAAACAAAACGATGTTTACGTTATTGTTCTTAAAAGTATGTTTTTTATGTACCTGCCTACTTGTAGACGTAAAAAGAGATCAGTTGACTGTCGAATTGTGGGTGATGATAACAAGTCATTTCTTTTGATTTCTGTATTTTTGTACTGAATTGTATGCCACTCAATTTCAGACTTTCAATCAGTTTTTATTTGGCGCATGGATTTAAAATTACCATTGAGGTAAGTACCTTCAAACATTAAAATAAATAAATATAATATATATGTGGTTGAAGCTTATTCCAGGTGAACGGGTCGGATATACAAAAGTGGGATAATAATAATATAGTTATCGAAGGAAGCAAACACTTTGTGGCTTGACATTATTACACAAATTAAAGAATAACTTTGTTTTAAACCACGTTATTACATTTATAGACGTCGACCGGTTTCGGTTGAACTCAACCTTCATCAGGACAGTACAAATATAAACTAAAATATAATACAGAGGAAGATTATTAGGTAAACAATAAAGAAAGAGAAAGTATATAAATGTGAGGGAGAGAGCATCAGGGCAGCGGAGTAGGTAGTGGGGTCGGGGAGGGGTAGGGATTACCCAGGGAGAAAGGAAACATCTTTAAAATAGGGCTTTTAGTGAGTTCTATCTGTTTGTTTAAAATTGGGTAATTATTTTTATTTTTACTTGCTTTTGAGATTTCCAATGATTCTAGATTATTGAGACGTATTCCTATTTTATTTTTATGTAGTATTTGAACTCCTGTCGTTCTATTAAATGTATGATTAGTGTTAATTAGGTGTTCGGCGAATTCTGAAAAACCGGTATTTTTTAAACACCTGACATGTTCTTTTACTCGAATATTTACATTACGCGCGGTTTTACCAATATATATTGCCGGGCAATCGTTGCAATTAAGTTTGTAGATCCCAGAGTGGCTAAACGTATCTTCTTTATCTTTACAATTATTTAAAAATTTGGCTAAGTTATTATTAGTATAGAAGGCCGGCCTAATTTCTGATGGAAGTTTAGATGTGCAAAGTGAAGAGAATTTACTTATGAACAAAATTCTACGCCATTGGGTAGTTAAATTATTATTATTAATAGTTGGTAGAGCATTATATAGAAATTTATTTGTTGCGATTCGGCGAAGTTTTTTTGAAAGGATTTTATCAATAAGATCAGAGTGATAACCGTTGTTATTAGCTATTTGTTTTATTGTAAGGAGTTCGTTAGAAAAATTATTATTAGATAATGGGATGGTGACTAGCCGGTGGATCATGCTGTGAAAGGAGGAATGTTTATGTGAGATAGGGTGGTTGGAGGTGTTATGGATTACGGTGTCCGTAAATGTAGGTTTTCTAAAAATGTTGAAGTTAATTCTATTTTTAACGATAGACAAAGAAAGATCTAGAAAGTTTAAGCTGGAATTTATGCCCATCTCTAATGTGAACTGGATTTGTGAGTGGAAGGAATTAAGGAGTGTCAGGAAAGTGTTTAACTGGCGCTCTGTGCCCGTCCAAATACAAAAAATGTCATCCACATAACGTTTCCACAAGAGAATATTTTTTAATAATGGGGATTTACATGCAAATATTTTATTTATTATTTTTTTACCTTCATCAGGACAGTACAAATATAAACTAAAATATAATACAGAGGAAGATTATTAGGTAAACAATAAAGAAAGAGAAAGTATATAAATGTGAGGGAGAGAGCATCATAAAAATAAAATAGGAATACGTCTCAATAATCTAGAATCATTGGAAATCTCAAAAGCAAGTAAAAATAAAAATAATTACCCAATTTTAAACAAACAGATAGAACTCACTAAAAGCCCTATTTTAAAGATGTTTCCTTTCTCCCTGGGTAATCCCTACCCCTCCCCGACCCCACTACCTACTCCGCTGCCCTGATGCTCTCTCCCTCACATTTATATACTTTCTCTTTCTTTATTGTTTACCTAATAATCTTCCTCTGTATTATATTTTAGTTTATATTTGTACTGTCCTGATGAAGTTTGAGTTCAACCGAAACCGGTCGACGTCTATAAATGTAATAAAGTGGTTTAAAACATTCTTTAATTTGTGTAATAATATAGTTCTTATAATTGCTTTAAGAACGTATCTCATTGCCCCAAAAATAATATATTTTTTATGTAAAGATTGTCTTAACGTACCTACTTTTTGTAGTAAATATATAGATAGTTTTACGAAGAAAGATAATAATAATTTTTATTCTGGGATTCAGTTTGCCAGCAAAAATTTTCTATGCAAAAAAAAAATCGAGTGGGACTTTTTATTATTGGTATCGTTTAATGATGTTTTACCTTCGCTTTTTATAAGAAAAAGCAACATACTGAATAGCCAAGATGTCTTCCAGAAAAAGGATCGAACTTTGGTGTTACTTTTCTGAAGTAGATGGAGGGATGCATTGCTCCACAATTTAGAAATGGCAGTTAAAAAATAAACTTCCGACTATTCCTCTCCAGGTCCAGCTGCGCCTTCCGTGTCCTTTGCGGCACCCATTTCAACGATTTTATTAGTGACTTGTAAAATTACTTTTTATTTTTGTTCGTAAAATAACATATTTATTAAAAAGTTTGTAACATGTTTATTTTGTGGAACGACATATCATTTTTTACTAAAGTTACTCCAATGCTCTCCTCGCTTTAAGAACTCTGTGCTATAAAGTGTAAAGCTTACAAATACAGGTTTTCTAAGTAAAGTTATAAATGTACTTCTGCAATATACAAAATAAATCCCTGTATTTGATATTTTTTGTGTGTTTATTTAAAATGTTTTTTTCAAAACGAACACATTTATGTGAATGCGAAAAAATGGTTCATTATTGCTTTCTTTAAGTTTCCTAAATGTGAGCAATCTAGCTACAAAACCAAAATGAAGTGTCGAATCAAGGAATTAAATGAATGAATTTAATGAATTAGTTCACTTGACCAGGTGAATAAGACTGAATTGATTCATTATTGTGAATGAATCTGCCCATGTCTATTTTCCACCAGGTGTTAACGTCATAAAAAATAATCGAAAAATTCTTAACGCATTCTAAAAATTGTGAAAAATATTTTATTCCTATTCACAGCTCTAGATACTTTAAAATGTGAAGTAAAGAGATATCACTAAATTACAACAAAATCATAATATTACTCGGGGCCTCCTGTGTAGGTTTAATGTATTTTAAGGTTGAACACATTTCTGTATTACCACCTACTGTACTAGTAACCTTTGTGGTTTCTTCAACTCATTCCTTTTTTTATTTTTCATTTCAGTTAATCTGCAAGTGTCAAATTTCAAGCTGGTTCTCTCCATTGAATTCTTGTTGAAGATCGGAAACTTTTTAACTAGTGGACTCTCTGTCTTAAGGCGACCATCCCAACCGTACGGAAGAAATAGACAAAATGTTCACTCGAGGGTAGGTCAGGTAGGTTCACCATTCAGAAGTTTAATAATATGTTGTTTTATGGTTTTCACCTACAGGGGCACTCGGGAATGCATCTTTCCCAATTTCTTTGAAAAATTATATTGTCTCTAATTTAATCAATCAATCAATCAATCAATCAATCAATCTATGTATATCTGAATGTACATTCATCATTTTTTTTTCCAAAGTCGGTGTTGACATGTATTGCAAATTTTTAGTCCTACAATTTTGCTTTATTGTTGGTTTTTATAAATTTTGTTAAGGTGCTGGTAAATGAGCAAGATAAGCTGGCCTATTGCCTATTGCCGAACATTTCTCTTGACCGTCAATAGTCTTGGCCATCAATATTGACATGTCCCGTGATGTATAAAACAAATTCCTAACTCAAAAAATCGAGGTACTGCAAAACTCCCATCAAACTTGTATAAATTTGGAAGCAAGATAGCGAAATTATTTATTAAAATTAATCACATTCGAAATTGACAATTTTGGTAGCGGGTAGGTGGCGAACAGAGACACACACATGTACAGAGCAAGAAGTAAATAGATTTGGCCTTACAATATTATAATGTCTGTGGCTGAGTGAACTCACTGGCAGGACAAACCAATATATCGTAAAGAATAGGCAATACACCACAATCTTGTCCGACGTTACGGAAATTTTGAAAACCTTGCCGGCAAGGAATTGTTGTAAAAAGGTGCTCGTTTACCAAAGCCTTTAGTAGGTATCTTTATTATAGTTGTGTTGCATGTTATGTTTTAGGCTTCAAATGATTTAGGAGTGAGCCAGTATATCCCAACGGCTGCCAGTTTACTGGGGCCAGCCAAACGTGGTAATAAGGGAATGATGTCCATTACCCTGAAGTTAAAAGAGCCTGATATAATTCTAGTCGAGTCCATGGAGGGTAGAGAGAGTTGCCAAGCAATGGTGTTCAACGTAACTAAACTTTTTAAATTTAAAAGCTTGTTATAATGTTGCACTCGGCAAAAATTTCACTCAAACTGTTTTTCTACCATTACAGAGTAAGGCTGATTTCAAAATGAGCATTAAAGATGACCAGAAGGATATGAAGGGTTCCATAGAGGATCTTCAACTTTTTGCTTGTCGTTTTGGCAGGTAGTACTAATTTTGTAAACTTTATTTTTATCTCACTGATGAATCGGAACTGAAAAGTATTTTTCTCATTAGAATGGAAATTTTAAATGTCTTAAGTTTCAGCAACCTTTATTCCAAAGCTCTTTTCTTATTGAACATTCGAAAAATATGACTTCTTGCCTTATTTTTTGACACTCAAATAGATATTTTACGATCCTAGCTCTTTATGGAACTATTCCAATGACTTTGATCCATTTACACGTCGCCGCTTGGCGCATGATATGAAAAAAAAATATATTTTGCAGGAGGATGAAAAAATGCATTTTTAACCCATCTCATCCAAAGTTATTTTGACTGAAACTGACCATAGCAACTGAATTAATTATTGTGCGAACTTGTCCTGAATTTATTGACGTAGTAAAAAATGATATAAATGTTTTTATTAATTAAAGTCAATCAAGTTTATTTTAATATAAAAGTACTTAAATTGATTATTCATATTAATTTTTTTTTTACTTAAGATGTCTACTATTTACGTGAAAATAAACATTTTGTCCAGAGGCTTAAATTACGGCCTTCTTAGATAGTCGCCCTAAATTGTGGCAGCTCGGAGGGAATGGGTTAAGAAGGAAGATGAAGGGAGAATTCCATTTCTTTTTATTTATTGTGTACATTATTAAAATAAATAAATATTGTTCGGAGGTCCACCTTCATTTTCCTGCTTCAAAATGATTTCTTTCACTTTCGACGATATATTGCAATCATTCAGTTTTAACCACTTGCATGTGTTTTCAGGTTTGGTGAACGATCGATTAATCGTTGTTCAGTTTTGGCTCCTTGTTCGGTGCTGTTAAGAGCCACTACTTCACCACAAAAGGGATGGAATGTAGAAATTTCCTTCACCGAAATTGCAATCAATATCTCACCAGGTTCGACAATATCATAAATCTCCACTTAATCTCAAATACACTATATGTACTGGAGAAACACAATTGGTGTGGATGTTGACGTGATAGCTCGGTGGTAAGAGCTAAACACCGGATAGCGGTTCATATTCCGATCGCACTAATAACTCTTTTCGAAATGTGTTTTTCTAATATATTATGCTGATTATTAATTTTGTATCAATATTTAATACTAGCTATACTCCGCCACACGTTGCTGTGGCTCAGTACTTCTGTGCAGATAGAGAAACAATAGCGCGTGTTGCTTTTACGTCCAACAGATGGCAATGTTTTGCAAAAAAAAAGCATGTTTGTCCAACAGACCGTGCTGTTCTTTAAAAAACGCATGTTTTTATCTGGCACCTTTCTGTTTGTGGGATTTTTACCCTCGGCACACTATAGAGGTGATAGGTCGCGGGAGCTTGGCATTTCAAAGGTTAATGATACTTTTTTTTTTTTAGCTACAATTTATTTATTGAATCGTGTTATGGTGACAATGGCTAAGCCTGATGAAGATACGAATTCGAAAAAAAATTGTGTTGGCTTCTACCCAGATTTGTGGAAAGTAAAACCATTCAAAAACTCCACATTTTGGTTCCTTAACAAAGGTAAAATAATGTTCACCTAATAACATCATACAAGGTAAAGTGCAGTAACTCTGGGAAGTGATTCTATATGATACAAGTAAAACAAAAAAATAATTTTTTTTCGAAATTACAAAATTTAAAGGTACTAAATTACTACTTGTAGGCAAAATATTTTTTTATGCGGTAAAGTATTCAGGTATAATCACCCCCCGGAGTTACTGCACTTATTGTGCCGGACGCCTTGTTTTATTGCTATTTTTAGATATTATATTCATGGTCAATAAGTATTATTTTATTTTTGGGATATGGACCCATGTTGTGTCTTGTAGAGTCCATTACCAGGGCAATTGTTCATCACAAGACATAATATTTTAATTATTATGTTATTCATGTAAAAATAAAAAAATAATTTGTGTACAGAAAAATACAATATAGTATATCTGAAATTCAGATAAAATTAATGAAAAAGAGTGCTTGTTCACGTACAACGATTTTGTGTTAGCTTTAGTCTGCTAGATTTGAAGCAAGAAGGTTGAGTTTGCAGGGTTAATAATAATGGACGAAGATCTTATATTTTTTATGATAAATTCTTATTTTCAATGGGTGTTACTTAAAAAAAAGTGGTGTGCACGATATTAAGAACCGATAAATATACAAGTAATATATATATTCAGAATAGAATTTAATTTAGATTAAATATTAATTTAATAGAATAGAATTTAGAGCAAACAAGCCACGGAAGCCTGTTGAAGTAATACATGCATTTTACTGGAGGGAGCTACAATAATTGTAATGTTACGCTCGATACGCTTCGTACTATCTCTTTTGGCGATTTGCATTACTCAATGATTGACTGCTGGATGAAGATGGGCGATGTCTGGTTAAAATGGTAAGTAGTAACTAATATCTGCGTATTACTCGAAAGGACAAAAGAAAAGTTAAGAGATATGATCGCTCCACAATAAATGGGGGAACCTAATGACCCCCCTTCGGGTGAAAAGTGACTTTTACCTACAGTTAAGCTACGGTTATTGCATAATATACCAATTGTAGTTTTACTTAGTGTATTACCACTTTAATTAGTTATGTATTCCAACTCTTATGTATTTTGCAGAAAAACCGGAAGAAGCAATGTATTTGGATAAATTCGAAGTGATAATGGCAGCCCAGAGCAATCCCTCTACTGGAGAGATATGCTGCCTGAGTGCTCCCACTATAGTCCTGACCATTGAGACTGGCCGAGGCACTGAGACCATGCCCATGCTGAACATGCAGGCCTCTTTGAATGGGATCATCAAGGACTGGAACAGCCAGGTACTGTAAAACTACTGACCATGCCCATGCTGAACATGCAGGCCTCTTTGAATGGGATCATCAAGGACTGGAACAGCCAGGTACTGTGAAACTACTGACCATGCCCATGCTGAACATGCAGGCCTCTTTGAATGGGATCATCAAGGACTGGAACAGCCAGGTACTGTAAAACTACTGACCATGCCCATGCTGAACATGCAGGCCTCTTTGAATGGGATCATCAAGGACTGGAACAGCCAGGTACTGTGAAACTACTGACCATGCCCATGCTGAACATGCAGGCCTCTTTCAATGGGATCATCAAGGACTGGAACAGCCAGGTACTGTAAAACTACTGACCATGCCCATGCTGAACATGCAGGCCTCTTTCAATGGGATCATCAAGGACTGGAACAGCCATGTACTGTAAAACTACTGACCATGCCCATGCTGAACATGCAGGCCTCTTTGAATGGGATCATCAAGGACTGGAACAGCCAGGTACTGTAAAACTACTGACCATGCCCATGCTGAACATGCAGGCCTCTTTGAATGGGATCATCAAGGACTGGAACAGCCAGGTACTGTAAAACTACTGACCATGCCCATGCTGAACATGCAGGCCTCTTTGAATGGGATCATCAAGGACTGGAACAGCCAGGTACTGTAAAACTACTGACCATGCCCATGCTGAATATGCAGGCCTCTTTCAATGGGATCATCAAGGACTGGAACAGCCAGGTACTGTAAAACTACTGACCATGCTCATGCTGAACATGCAGGCCTCTTTGAATGGGATCATCAAGGACTGGAACAGCCAGGTACTGTAAAACTACTGACCATGCCCATGCTGAACATGCAGGCCTCTTTCAATGGGATCATCAAGGACTGGAACAGCCAGGTACTGTAAAACTACTGACCATGCCCATGCTGAACATGCAGACCTCTTTGAATGGGATCATCAAGGACTGGAACAGCCAGGTACTGTAAAACTACTGACCATGCCCATGCTGAACATGCAGGCCTCTTTGAATGGGATCATCAAGGATTGGAACAGCCAGGTACTGTAAAACTACTGACCATGCCCATGCTGAACATGCAGGCCTCTTTGAACGGAATCATCAAGGATTGGAACAACTGCTAACTTTTTTTTTGAGGTTATCAGAAACCAATGTGAACAAGTACTGTTAAGCTGCTAACCACTAAGATATGCATGGAAGAAGACCGCCAATAAACATGACAGTAAAAAAACATTAATTGGAGAATTCGCCTGCATCCTAACCTCTTTCTCATAGATTAACATGGCAGCCTTTAAAAATATAATATTACAAACTAAGTTATATTAACAATTGTTAATTAATACATAGGAGAAAGTGCACAATATCCGTTAACAAATATTTACACATAATTTTTAGAGAATACAGGGTAGAGTAAATTAATTTGAAAATGTTATTTTATAGGAAAACAGCTTTCAATTTTCTACTACAGTAGATGTAAAGAAGCATGTATCAAAAAATATGTCAGAATCCTTCATGTTTTGATTAAACAATTAACACACTCTTCTGATTAGATCCCTGACATCAGCATTTGCGCGCGGCCGGCTAATGTGGAATAATTCGTTACACCTAGTTGTTCTGGGTGGTATTTTAAAGTTTATTAATTTGAGTAAATCAGGACAGTCGATAATGTTATTGCAAACTTTATACAGGATCATGAGATCAAGGTATATTAGCCGGTTAGAGAAAGTGGAGACGTTATATTTTAATAGCATAATTATGTATAGGTGCGCTCATTCTGAAGTTGAGGCACTGCAGAAATTTCTTTTGGATGCTTTCAATATTGTCTTTATAAATACCGTAAAGTGGAGTCCATATAGAGGAGCAATATTCAAGTTGAGAATGGACCAGCGTATAGTAAAGGAGAAGGTAGGTTTCAGTATTTCAAAACACATGGCTGTTTCTGATAACAAAGCCTAGTATTATGGTGCTGCCAGACGCAAAGCTCACATCAAAAGTTAATGTACAGCGCATCATCTTTTCTACCGACACACGACGCTATCAAATATTTCTTCCTATGGTAGGAGAGGGGGTCAGTTGAATTCGAGAGCGGCCGAGGAACATAATTTCATCTGTCAAAGTGACAACTTTACTTACTGACAGCTTGAGCACGTTTTCGAAATGGATGATACTTGTCGCCTATTGCTGGATCTGTTGGACAGCTCATCCTCAGATGATGATGCCGCCAACTATATAATTATAAATGCTATTTATAAACTTTTTAGATTTTAAACAATCTGCGCGTAAATAGCGCATTTTCACATAACCTCTCCGTCGAATCAGGAAATTCGCAGTTCGCACGCCGATCGACGAAAGCGACATATAATAAATTATTGTAAAATAAGCTCAAGTCAAAGTCAAAGGGCGAAAATTTGTTTACTTCAAATTCAAATATTGATTATATTTATATTTTAAATATATGTTAAGTATGTTTGCCAAATAAAGTTTTTTTTTATGTTTCTAAATTTACTAGCACACATGACGATATGAGCTAACATAATAAATAAGAAATGCATTATTAGGCTGCTTATGTCATGGCTGTCAAAGGGAACACGGAACTTAGTCGGTAGCTCCGCAATTAAAATGACCCCCTCTCCTTTTTACGGCGGAGAGGGGGACGCATAACTTTTCAAATATCGCGTCGGGAGCGGTTACGTAAAATAAATTCGGTTAGCGAAGTTCAGAACCACACTTATAGCGCGTTATCTTTTTACGTGTGTCGGGTCTGTATGGGATTGTATGGCGAGCGCTATTGTGCTTTATATTATCTGTTGATGTGAGCTTTGCGTGTGGCAGCACCATTATTCACAATATTATCGATGTGCGCATCGAAATGAAGTTTGCAATCAAAAAGTACGCCTAGGTCTCTTATATATTACATGCATTCGAGTGAATAGTTTCCAATATAATAATTGTGTGTGACGGCGTTGTAAATTTTAGTAAAGCTTATTTGTTTACATTTATTGTAACTTAACTAAATTTTGTTTTCATTGCAAAATGCTTCAAACCTGACTAAATTTCTTTGGATGAGCAGACAATCATTTCAATTCTTAACAATGGCATATATTTTTATATCATCAGTGTACAAGAGAAACAAACAGTGCATGAAATATTTAGTAATGGTATTAATAAATGTTGATGAGGATTGGAGCAGGGCGGAAAGGTCTGAGGACCGAGGACTGGAGGTTAAAGGCGGGTGACCGGAGCCAGTGGAAGAGGCCAAATCCCACCAAAGATTATGCATAACTTTAGTGCAAATCCATCAATTATCAGTATTTTTCAGAGTTTGTTTGATTAACAATCTATTGTTCTAATACATTTATGAGACAATATGTAGACATGTTGAGACTGTTTAACAGGTATGTATTTCTAATAGAGCCTATGCAGAGGAACTAGCAGTATTACTGCGCAAGCCTGCGAGAATTCAGGAAACAACAGCACAATAAAGAAAGGATCGTTTCTCCGACTCTTTATTGCATAAAATGATCCGCGCCTTCCCTCACTATTGATTTAGTTCCCCTGGTTGTACACATCTTATGAATAAATAAAAAATCTCTTTTATTTTTCTATTCACTGATTTATGCAGAGCTTGATTAATTTCCATGTTGGTTTTTATGTTTTCAGTTAATTATGGAATGTACGTGGTCTACGCAAGCTTCTTACTACAACAAGAACCAAGCTCTATGGGAACCCCTCTTGGAACCAGTGGAAGTATTAAAAGGTGGGCTCTCCGAGCACATCCCGTGGGAGCTCAAGATGCATGTAAGCAAGCAAACAATATGTAACTAATTTCGACATACATACATAAGCGACAATTCTCATACAATCTGTTTACATGCCCCACTCGAAAACTACCTCTATTATTTTATTTATATTAGTGCTAAAAAATAATACTAAAAATGAGATTGGCGCAAATTCCTAATTGATTTTTATATCACTTATATTAATCAAGTTATTACATTAGCAAAAGTATTTATTTTTCATCCCATTTATTAGTTAGTTACACTGGTAGCTGAAACACACACCCTGCAATATAGGTAGGTACTCCCGGCTTACATTAGAATGAGATATACTTGTGTGTAAAAGCGGTCAAGGTATACATTCATCGAGCCCACTTTCAGCACATTTGTATTATGTATCTTAAAGTAGTTAAATATGTTTGTCGTAAAAAGGTCAAAAGATTGCATGTGAATCTGATAAAATATTCGTTTTGCTTTTTTTACAAATGTTCGAATATTGTTCGGTGCAAGGAATATTATGTTGTATATTATTATGAATAAAATTCATAGATTGAGCTAGGTACTTACTCAGATATGTCTGCCACGTTGCAGGTGCAGCCGGCGGTTCGAACTCGAAGCGACTACAAGAAATCGATAATAATTATTTTGTACTGCCCAGTTTCGCGTTATTCTAAAACAATGAGACATGCACTGATAGTTACAAAATATTTCACAAAAATTTGCTAGGTACTATGACTGCCTCCGTGGTCGAGGGATAAACCTCTCGACTAGCAAGCTGGAGGTCACGGGTTCAAATCCCGGCGTGCGCTAGTAAATTTTATTTGATCTAATTAAAAATAACTCATTTAAAATAATATATAGTATATTTGCGGCATGTTCCAGAGTGGAAGTTACTGTCAGTATCGCCCTGGTATAAGATCACCATTCAGAATTGAAGCGTTGCTTGAAATGGCGTTGGCTGTTTTTGGTGACCAGATCTGAATAGCCAGGTACTTCCCCACCATCTTCTATCCCCTCTCCTTCCCCTCCCCACTACCTCCATCTTCACAACACTCCTGGTGTATCAGTTACCAGCAAGGTTTAACAAGGGTTAAAAACAAAAATTATGGAGATCCGGGAGTGGAAAAGCGAGAATAATTTTGTTGGAATTGGATAGATATTATTTAACATCTTAAAAAAACTAATAGGTTTTTTTTTTTAATGCCGATCGTTTACCGAATAGTTTCTCTAAGATTGTGTAAATTATAGAGTTTGTGATTCAAAAAAACAACTTCTCATTAGGGGGATGTATAACCCCACCTGATGAGAAGGGGTAAGAGAGTTTCATTGTATGTAGTATAGTATAGTACCTGCATTACCCATTATGAGCCTCTTTCAAGCATGTTCAAGAACCTTGGAAATCCATAAATTATTATAAGCAATAATTAGTCGCCAAATTGAAAATATCTCCCGATTGAAAATAAATGCCGCCGACGGGAATTGAACCCGCACTGACTCAGTGGTCCAGAGCGTCTGACCGGACATCAGAAGGCGCGGGTTCAATTCCCGTCGGCATTTATTTTTACTCGGGAGATATTTTCACAATAGATATGCTACTATATAAAACGCAAATATGTAACGCATTTAGTGCGCGAGCGTAACTCGTTTAAAAGCATTAAGTGGTTAAAGAACACTCTTTTGGGACATAAATGCTTCTGATTCAAAAGGCATTAAAACTGTAATAAATATGTATTATTTTTAAATGCCGCAGTATTGAAAATATGATTAAAAAGCTAAAATAAATACTGAATAAGTGAACCACCATAATTAGAATTCCTACCAATAAAAAAGTATCACAAGGTCAGCTAATTGGTTGATTACGAAATCGGTGAAATTAATTATTAAACATTTTTCTTTTTTTAAATTTGATTCGAAGTTACAGAAATGTATAACATTTTGTTGCAGGTGCAAAAGGATAAGAAGGTTGCGGCCAATAAAGAACTGAGCATTATGGAGCCGAATCTGTCGGTCCAGATCACCAGCTCCCAAACTCTCGAGTTGACCATCACCACAACAGCTCTTCAGGTTAGTACTTTTTCTTGATTATTGGAAGAGCCATTATTTCTTCATTAATACAATTTATAATCCGAATTGAAAACTGTAAAATTATTCTTAAAAACTGGAATTCAATAACAGAAGCTATGAAATTCTTTATTAACTCGTGAAATATTACAAATCCGGTCAACCGTCGAGTAAAAAAGACGAGTCAAACTGCATTACAATTTTCAAGCTGAAATTCATGTTCTGTCAATGATTTGGTTTTTAAGGGTTTAGTTCAATTTTGTCAAAATCAAAAAAGGTTTAGTCAGAAATATGATTTTTTGGCTGAATATTAACTCTGTTATTTAAAACATTGTGGATCAATGTCAGATTTTGTACTACATAAATTTATACCTAAAATATAATAAAGTTGTTCCTGAGTATTTATTTAGAATTTTAAACAAAGTCAATAAGTATCCCATATAAATAAAAATCGGATATGTTTATCTGAGACACTATCTAGTTTACAAAACAATTTCATTAGAAACTTTGTAAACATTTAAAAAAGGCAGCTGCCAAAAATATTGGCAAAATTAGTTGCGAGATAATATTGTTAGTTCTGAATTTGAAATATGATATTGACGAATATATTTTTTTATTTATGTATTTTTTGTATGTTTTTATTTAGTTATAAAAAATAACATTTTTATAACTAGTATAAACCTTTCAACAACTTATTTCTATGACATTAAGGACGGGTTGTTTCGAAGAATTTGAATAATTCATCAAATTTCAACGTTCATTTTCCAGTTATGCGAAAGATTTTTTCAAGTTCTGTTTTTATTTCAGTTCTGTCAAGCAAATAGCCTATAACGATATATTAACAGAACTTGAATAGAACTTTCACAGAACCCGGAAATGAACGTTGAAATTTGATGAATTGTTCAAATTTTCCGAAACAACCCGTCCTAAGGACACTTTACAATACATCTAAAACTTATTTTTTATAGTATTTAGGCATAAAAAGACATTTATTTTTTTACTCTAGTGACATTTAATAAATAGCTCGTAATGATCAAGTGGTTTAGACGCCTTTCCTGGTAAGACAAGAGATCCTGGTTTCGATACCTAGTTGTGACCGGTTTTTATTTTTCTGTGTCTTATTCTATTTCATGTTTCGTTTAGATTTATTAGTATTATTTTCTTCTTCAATGATATATTAATGTTTCTTATTCAAAATATATAGAAAATTCAATGTTGTACAATTTTAATGCCAATACTGTCATCATACATTTAAAATCTATATTTTCACATCATTGGATACTGTTAACACTAGTAAGTTACATGTAATGGGCCAACATTTCAATCAATGATTTTTAATTTCTTTGTGTGTGGGTGGGATATTGAAGATAATATTACATTACCACCATTCCAAACTAAACAACGCTAAAATTATGTATATGTACCTATAATAAATAGTAAGTACAGTAGAGTCCCTACTACCAGAGCCTGTGGGATTATGGCAACCCCAATTAAAGTGCATTGTGAGACTGAAGTGAGTGGGGAGGGGAAGATGATGAAGAGTAAGGTCTTTGTTTTTTCAATGTTTAAAATATACTTTTATTTTTAATTTCAGGTCATGCGTCAATTGCATTCCTCGTTTACCACGGCTATTAATTCCAAACTGTACCAGAAATCAATATATTCTCCATACCTCTTGAAGAATGAAACTGAACTTACAGTGTGGGTGATGACAGATAAAGGTTCCTTTGAGATGTTCACTGAATCTATTGATGGTGGCACTTTAAACAGACAAAATGGAGTTGATAATAAGTAAGTGATAACTATTAATTTGGATTGAACGGATAGAAATATAAGTGTATAGGAACAAAGAAGATACTGATGACAGAGTCGATAACAATTATTATTGAAAGTTTTATGGTAAACCTGTTTACCATAACCTTGATGCAACGATTTTGAAAACATAGCCAACAGTTAAAAGTGTTGCAAATTTTAATTTTAATTAATGTTTTTGGTTTTTTAATCTTTATGTAACTGAAGGTAAAATCATGTATCACCTCATATATCGTGGAGCGATCATTTCTCTTAATTTTCCCTTTGTCCATTTTAGTAACACTCATAATAGTACAATTTGTTTATATCTACCGTTTTATCCAAACATCATACATCTTCGCCCGGAAGTCAGTCAATATTTTTTTGTTTTACAATTACATACCTCAATTAGTGGAGTATGTGGTGTAAAAACAACTAAAATATCACTCAAAACTCTCGTTTGGTTTATGTGTATTACCCTCCTCCGGTGCGGGAGGGTTAAATTGACATCTCCAACATCATTATACCGCCAGTTGAATACAACTAAGTTAATACATTGACTTGTATTTAGAATTTGTATGTATTACTATCTTGAAAAATACAATTTCTTGCTTACTGATTGGTCCATTCATTTGATATGTGCAACTTCTGTAATATTATAGAAATTACATGTTTGTTTTTAATACGTTTTTATGTGGACAACAAGTAGGCTTAGTGAGGAATTTATTGAAAACCTAACTTGTTGTCTGATTATAATCAATATGTTCTATCCGACCTCATATTTTTAAATTTCAATATTGTTGATATTTTTATTTCCGTACATGGTTGTAACAAGATGTACTTGACAGACTTTCTGAGCTTTTTTGGAGTAGAAAATATAGGCTTCATTTAGCTGCTGGGTGGTCTTTTTTATTCAATAAAAAAAAAAGTTTTTCCGCCACCCCAACAACCAGCGGATACATGTGATAGTAATTAATTGAAAAAAATTCTGGAGGCCAAAATGATGATTCAAATCGATTCAGGAATCGCTGGTTAAAGTCTTGTTGGGTATGTCTTGTTAGACCCTATATATTCCATAAAATGTAATAAAAAAGTGTATCATAACACTGCTATAAATTATGAGTATAAATTATTATACCTACACACTAATTATTTAATAAAATTTTCAGTTTAATAATGGTGAATCCCAAAGATTCCCTTCCATTAAAGCTTCGTGCTGGGCTAGGAAATTCCATCGGGCTCAATAAACACCTACCGAACTGGATGTTGTATGTAAAGGTAAAACTATTACTTTATTTACCAATACAAACAATATTAATAATTGTTAGTCCAACATAAATCCCTTGACTCCGCTAAAAATGACCTATCATCTGCCAAAGAAAAATACTTCACTGAATGGAAATTATAAGCTAATACAGAAAATAATTGCCTTCCACCTGAGCAACTCACAATTATTAATTGGCATGCAAGTTCTACGCTTACTGTTTTACTCATAATCGCGGTATAAATATTAAATGGACCTATAAGTTTGGGATAGTGGAAAAATTTACTCATCAGTGCAGATGTGTATACCGGCTGTATTAGTAGCTGTCAGATTTATATCAGCTGGCCCCTTTGTATAGCGTCAGGATATCGCCGGTAATACGAAAAATTACGAAATATCTTGTCAACTACAGATCTAAAGAGAGTATATTATGCTCTATGCAACTCTCTATTGGAATATGGAATAATAGGATGGGGCTCAGCATCATCAAACCATCTTAAACAACTAAAGAAAACTCAAAATTGGATCATAAAGACCATATTAAAGCTCCCCGTAAGGACGCCAACTACTGATATTTTTAATCTGTTTGATGTTCCAAGTTTACAAAAAATCTATGCTAAAAATATTCTAGTTCATCACCTAAAAAATAAACCAGAGGCAAACCCCTCTCACGATCATAAAACCAGAGCCAAGCAAACAGACATAATAAATATACCTAAATGTAATTCTACCTTTGGACAAAGAAGCTCTGAATTTTTAGCAATAAAATTATATAATAAACTCCCTCTCAACATCAAACAAAGGAAAACGAAAAATAACTACATTAAGGACATCAAATCTTGGCTTAAGGAAATATCGGAAGAAGAACTAGCTAATATATTAAAAACATCATCTTAGTCGCTGAAAACGTATACTAACATATTTATATAGTCCCCCTCAGCACAGGATCTCCTAGTGAGGAGGACTTCAATGATCTGTTTTAATTTTATATATATTTCTTTTCTTGTGCCACAAAAATGTACCTAATTATTTAAAAAAAGTAACTAAATAAAAAATAAATAAAAAAATATGAAGAATGTCGGAATTTATTGACTTTGTTCAGGATCTCAACTTCACTCTCCTGACAGAGCATTCCGGCGTGGTACCACCAGATTCCAAAGGGAAGTGTGACTGGAGTAACTCTTCAATAATAACTCCAGCTCTTGAATATTGGTCTTTATTTAAACAATAAATAGGACCCGTAGGGCAGCTCATGTACGGTGAGCCCAATATTGCTATCTCTCTCTGCGGTTTTATAAACCACATGTAAGTGAAAACCTGGCAGCTCTGCTGTTTTGCCAAAAACGACCCGCCCAAGACGGATGGTAACAAGAGAAGAAGGATTAAAAATCCGTGGCAATACGAAATTGCCCCGGCAATCGCTAACACAAAATAAATGTTGCCACACCCATTAGGGTGACAAGCACCAATATTAATATTTCAGTACCTGAAATCTTAACAGACTTTTTTCGTGAAGTTTGACATATATCGATCAGTCGCCTAATGAAAGTGTAAAAAAGCAGTAAAACCCATTTGCAGAAGTATCGGAAGGGTATTTTAAAATGAAATATCGATTTACCAAAGCAAATATGGGGCACATAATCAAATTGGCCAGAAATCGATGCAAATAAAAACACACCTTGTCAATGACAACTGAAGAAACGTGAAGCTAGCAACAAAATTCAAAATAGACCATATTTTTGAGGTCCCTACAATATCTATGATTTCAATATCTTTGATTCGTCTTGGTCTACTCGGTAAATGATTATTGTGCTTCAGTTTGGGTAAACAATAAACACTAATATGCGGACAGTGAGTGATACACTTCCCTCTACCCCACTACAATGGCTCTCTGCTCTCTCGAATGTCGCAACGCTCACTGACAGATGAGAGACAGCAAAATGACCACGTAAACCTCCTGGCCAACCACCTCATAACCAGAAATCTCTTTTGGAAAAGCGAAAGACTGCTTCAGTCAAGACACTCTCCTGAAGAGTCGTAGCGAACTCAGTGGCAAACTTGAGCATGGTTTATTTACATATATATATATATATATCATGTGGAAATTCTAGTTATTATCAAAATGCACAAAATAAATGACAAAATTCGTGCATTGACGAAACTTTGATCTTGATAGTATAAATGAAAATCTGCCGAGTCCGCACAAAAAAAAGTGATGGAACACCTGCGAGTGCGAGAGAGCATGCACATGTCCCATATGCACTAAAATTCAAATAGTGAAGACATTAGTATCATGTAAATAATAATAATTACTCAAATTTGACTACAGTCATTTCAATAATTGTGTTATTTTCATTAAAAAACTATTTTATCTCACCAAATATTAATATTATCGACTTGGGAGTGTCTTATATGATTCAGTACCAATGAAAACATAGTAAACGATACCTCACTCGACCTAGTTAATGGAAACATGTATTTTTAAAAAATTTCCCCCCTGCACAAATTTTGTGTGTTATAGCAATTTTTTTTGGGCGGACTCTTCGAATCTTCATTTATACTGCCAAGGTTATATGATCAACATTTCATGAATTTACAATCTTTTTTGTCATGTATATTAATTATCGAGGCTTCGTACTCAAATAATGAATTTTGTCATTTATCAAAGCGCCTTTTACCTGTTTTATACTCTATTTTACGTAATGTCAGATTAGTGAGAATCTAATATAATTGTTATTTTGGTTTTTAGGTTGGTGGTATGAATTGTGAGTTAGGACTACCAGTGGTGCGGGCAGATAGTCGAATCTTCCCACTCGAGGGTAAGCTTGCCCCTGGGCAACCGGAAATCATTGGTGACACCCTCAATGGCTGCTCACTCGTTTCTCAGGTGTCTATGGTGGAGGGCACAATGCGTATTTCACTGCACAGTGTCGTACAGGTAAACATTATTTTCAACTAAAGTAATAAAGTGGTAATGTTTTTTCCTCATGCATTTACATATTTAGTGCATCATATTCGTAAAATAAAAAGCTGCAATTTTTTAAATTATCAAATACCTAAATTAAATTTGTGAAAAGTTGTTTTAGAGAAAAACACTTTGCCCTTTGCCCCTGGGTTATAAAAACAATGAGTCGTCGACTTGCAAAACCCGCTCTGGAAATTTCTGCTGGTTCTGATCCATCCACACAAAGTGCTTGAAGTAAATTGAAAATAAATATTTAATTATTGAAGATAATATTAGCGATTCTTAAATGAAAATAAGGCGAGGGTCCTGGGTTCAAGCCCTAGATGCTACCTATCTTTTTCCGAAATTTCTGTCTCAAATTTTCATTTAAGAATCAATGATTAAATATTAGATTTTGAGTTTTTTTTTACTCATTAAGTTATTACAAAAATAAATAAATTATTCATATTTTTCGCTAAATATCAAAAAATTATGTATAATTATGTTAATATTTAGTATAATGGGGAGACACATTACTCTATACGCATCAACGCGTTTTATATAACACCATGTTGCTCGCCATACAATCCCATACAGACCTGTCACACCTGACAGATGATGTGTTTTAAGTGTGGGCGTGGCGACGATGATACGCCGTGATCTGCTAGCTAGGCGATATTTGAAAATGATGCGATCCCCTCTAGTCGAGGTCTAGATGACAGGTCCCACACAAAGAAATGATATTCCGCTGCAGTTCAGACCCCCTCTCCTGAGGAAGATCAAGGCGTAGTGTGACACTTCAACATATAATCTGCATAGGCCACTCCCAAATAAGCTTTGATGCGCATAGCGTAATGCGTCTTAAGCCTTAAAGGGTATATAATTTATATTTTAACCAAGAGCGGGTTCGACAAGTGGGAGTCAAAAACTCAAATTGAGTATGGGATGGCAAATAAAAGGTTATGTGCCTTCCTTTGACACTATTTGCAGAAGACCTAAAATAATGTAGGTACTATAATAAAATGGAACTAAATTTTGTCATTATTATGGCATCACCGAATAACACCTAATTTAGAACAAAAAATTATGTTTGACTTTCGAATCTGACACATGTCAATTTTTCTATTAACAAAAAGCTAAAAGTGCGCGCTTCTTTCACAAAGTTTTTTTTAATCTTATTTAAATTCTAATAAATGAGTATTTCTCAAAAAAAGTGTACATTTTGGAAAAATAAAGTGTGCCTACAAACAGTTCAAAAATTTCACATGTTTTTAATTAATCATACAAAAAAAATATGCACCATTTTGTAGAATAAATATTAGGCTTTAAAATATCGAAAAATAAACATTACAATCGTATTAATTCACAAATATTTTAATTTTTTAAAAAATATCGATTTTTACCTTCCATACAAAATAAAATTGCCACCCTACCCACCTCATTTGTTTATACTTCATAAAATGCGATAATAACGTTATAATATGTGATTTTTTGTAAGTTTTAGGGTCTTAATTAAATGTAGTTTCTGTAAAAGGGTAATTTTCTATGGGGTTTCATAATAAATTAATAATTTATGCACAAAAAACAAAGTGAGACATCACCATTTACTTTTTAGTAACTACTCTTTAGTTACGTTTTATTAGTACTTCCACCGTAATTTTTTAACCCATTTGTAAAATTTAACATGGGAAACACTAGCCTCTTTCTGATTAATTGTTGGTCTGACTTCTCCGCCATAACATTAATTGTTAAAATCAGTAATAACGTGTTTCTTTAGTGGGACCACTATTTCGTAACAGAAAATATTTTAGCCTTTTTTCACAAAACGGTAAGTCTTTTTCTACTTATCTTTTTGTAACATGTGCGGTACGAACATTGCTAAGCTTACATATTAACACTTTTAAATTTTATCAAACCATTGACTTTTTATAACATAAATTCTTATTACAATTTCGTAACGTTTGTTATGAATTTCGTAACGTAACGAAAAAGTTCAATGTAAAGCTGAGTGTACACAGTTACAACGTGATTAAGAAAAGTAAGTATATTGTAAGTGTGTCTAGCATTTTTATGAAAGTCTTATGTAAGTTTAGTAATAATGTAATATATTATGCACAATGCACAAATATACATATGTATTTAGATATAATAGGAAAAAAATAAAATTTATTATACCATAGAGCAGATCTGTTGATGGCGCTGGAAAGTAGGTAGGTTGTAATACATAGGATGCGCTGGAAATTCCTGATGGTCAATGGCAGAACAGGTGTCGTCGGACTTGTATGTTTTATCATCGCGATTATATGGCATTATACATAATGACAAGTACTTGAAGATCAAGCTGAGCCGTCCAATACTGGTTTTATTTTAAATAAGCTTGAGGCACTCATACACACTATCCGTTCTACAGGCGCTCTATACAATATTTATAAGTGCCTTAAGTTTTTTATAAAAGCTTATTTAAATATAAGTTTATTTTTATTTACTCTGATAAAACCATAACTACAGCATAATTTTTTTTAGGAATGCCCCCAAAAACCAATGCCAAAAGGCAAAACGCTTACAGAGAAAGACTGAAAAAGGAAAATACAAATAAATATGAGGAAATCCGAATTAAACATTTAACAAAAGTTATAGAAAATATCAAAAATAAAAAAAGAAATTCTTACAGAAGAAGAAAAAGAAGAGCTACGGGCAAAGTGGAGACAAGCCAATGATAAAAGAGCTGAAAGAAAGAAAAAGGCTAATCCTACGACACAAGACAATAATACATTTGAACGTAGAAAAAATAATAAAAAAATCTTAAAGGAAAGACTACAAAAGCTGACTGAAGAAAATACTCGATTAAAAAGTCGAAATAAGAATTTAAGACAGTGCTGTAATCGGATGAAAAGGCAAGTGAATATTCTGAAAATATTATTGCATAAACAAACTAAGACTAATAATGATGCTATTCCCATTGAAACTGGATTATATAATAAATCGAAGATGTTATAATAGTAAATAATAATGCCATAGAAAATAACGCTGATATTGAAAATATGAATAGTGAAAATGAAGATTCTAACAAAATCAAAGATAAACCATGTGGAGTGACTATCTTAAAAACGAAAAACTGGAAAATATACATACAAAAAAGAAAGTGGTTTGTAAGGGCCTTATCTCTAAATCTCTATCACTAAATGACTATATTCATGCGCCAAAGCGGAGTGATAAACCAAAGACTGAAAAACTGACCAAATTTGTCTCGGAAAGATTTCAATTATTATAAAGATGAGGAAGAAATTTATAAAACGCTAATGGATAGTGATTCAAACTAAATAATTGTATGTTATTAAATTTTTAATAGTTTAAACAGTGCCTGTTCTTTAATTTCTTAAGATTTGTTGTATATTGTGTTAGGTACTTCAATTTGGGAGCTGATAATTTGATTAAAAACATTTATTTATACTCCCTTGTTTTTTTTTAAACCCCTTTGGTTTAACAAAATACAAATATTTGGGTCGTGAGTTTATGTATGTGTGTAGTATGTACAATAAATAAAAAGTAAAGGATAATTACTTACATTTAAAAAAGACGACAACTAATTAAATTGAATAAATAATAAAAAAAGTAAAATAAAATTTGCCATTGTGTAAACAAGCCTTATGTTTACTATTTAGTTACGTCTTATGACTATTTCGTAACACTATTTCGTAACTACATTTTCGTTACGTACATTTATTTTGAGAAATACTCAAATGCTTTTTTGATATGTACATTTAAAAAATACAAACAAACACAAAACTTTTTCCTGCAATTATCTTATAGCGAGTGTTTTATCTTGTAGCGCAAGAAATAAGATAAACAAAAAAAATATAAATACCACTCGGTTTCAACTTAATTACTACAAGAAATAACAATTTATGTTATGGGAGATAAAGATCCATTTTTTCTCAATCAAGCTAAGTTTGAAGGTTAAGAAATATGCTTAAATTATTACAATAAACCAAACTAACACCCTAAAAACCTATTTTGTACATGTTTACTTAAACCCCTAGCATAAATAGTCATCTCCGTCAGATATTTAAGTTAAAATTCGACAAGTTTACCAAAAATAACAACAAAATTTGAATATTAATTTGGTAATTATTCAGGATCGCTGGCCACGGATAATATGAAATATATTTAAATAAAACTTTTTGATTTACTTTTACTATAAAAGAAATGAAAAATTATTTGAAATGGCTGTCATCCTATACAATGACAGCGAATTTTCATTTTACGTAATTAATTTTTTTAGAATCCCAGTGTTTTGTAACAATTTTTTTACAATCCCACAGATTTGTAACAATTTTTTGGTGCCAGTGGAGGTTTTCTATAAGCAACACAACAAATCCAAGGAGTCCCTGGGCTATGTGCAACCCAAAGGGCTGATGGACTTCCCCCTGAAGGCAGTGTCTTATACCACATATGAAATATTCTTTTCTGTAGAAGGTTACAAACCTTCCGTCCAATCCTACATTTGGAAAAATGTTCGCGACCAAACCCACAACACTCAAACTAGTCTGGTTGAATGCGAATCTGAAATTCCAGAAAATCACAGTAAATTTTTTATTATGGTAAGGATGTAATTTTATATATTTAAAAAAAAAACCTTTGTTTCTCCTAGGTTACATGATGTGATTAAACTGACATGAAATTACACTGACATGAATTTCATGTACCAATAATATTACATTGGTATATGAGATAATTGCACCTACTGGAATTACACACAGCTGAAAACCTAACCTCACCTTTTTTTCAGATATGAAATATTTTAGGCAAACACTCAAAAATATAGATTTTTTTGTCAAATTCTTTCGGACCACAACATCTGGTGATGCGGGTGCACTGTTTTTAATAAATATTGTAAAACATTTTCAAAGGAATGTAAATGCTTGCTATTATAATTCAGTATAGGATTTCAAACAATGACTTACCGTATGCAGACAATCTTACATGTTGCACTTTTAGGCACAACTACAGGACAGGAAATGTCAGTAAATTAGGTTAGAAGATTTAGATTAATGGTTGTGACGCGGCTCTGTAGTTCAATTGGTATTAAATCAGATATGGAGGAGCGGCGCGTTTCCATATAGATTTGCAGCGTAGGTAGTGAGTGCAAACAGTGCAGTGGTTTTAAAGAAACTGATGGTACTTGGGTTAGGAAACAAGGAATGGGGCAGGGGGAATCATCATTGCTTCCTAGGTCGGTAAGGTGACAAAAGTGCTAGGAACTGGTGAACAACATCAATAATCTACATAGTTTTTTCAAATTGCGAGCCACCCCCGGTATGTTTTCCGTTATGAGCGTGAAACTTGGTGTATTTTCTAATTACTTATATTCAAACTCACTTGAGATGAACAGTGAATTAATAACAAAGATGGCCAACATTTGGTTATTTAATTTGGGAAAATTAATAATTGGAGTTATTTCAGGTACGTGGCACGAAGGTAGACACTTTTGTAAAATATTCAACAAGCTACCCAATGAGAAGTTCAAAAATCTTCATCAGTCCTACAATGGTATTGCGGAACACTCTCCCGGTGGATATAACGGTGTCCGTTGTGGACATTTACAACCCGGTGGAGTATACTGCCAAGCCCGGAGATACTTTACATCTGCCACTGGTCTTACCTGGCCGCAATAGTATTTGTCTTAAGGTAATTTCTAAAATGTACAAATGTATTTTCTTTTCTGAGAAGTTTAGTAATTTATAAATTAAAAAATTCGACCTGTAAAAACAAAGTTTTTTTACTAGAATACATCAATGTTCAATCTAGTTGCGCCATTTTTTGGGCCAGCCAGTAGCCACAATTTTTTTTTTTGTTTGTCTGAGGATTGCACCTTCTTATATGTCTGCATGTGTGTGCATGATAGCCACCAAAAGATGTAGGAATGCATTGTCATCGACAACGAGTCTATCTGCCGAGTTTCAGCTCAAGTGGATGTCGGGAAGTGGGTCAATTTCCACTTCCAAGATAACATTTCATTCATTCATTCAAAATCGATATTCAAATAGATTGACTGCGAGAGATACTATATGTAGTGTCAGCTCAGGGCATACTAATCCCATAGAACATGTCAAACCCGGAGACACTATTTATATAATGTGTCTGCAACAAAATACTTTTCATTATAATGTTTTTCTAGGCTGTGTGTCAAGTTATTGATTTATGAGCAAGTTTATACTTGAAAGTATTTATTAATATTTTTGATAAAAATGAATTGTTATGAATATTGTACTGTTGAAATGTATGAAGTTGGTCACGCCATTTAATTTTGTAAACTGCGGGTTTTTATTTTTGGATTTATTGATCCATAAAGTTAAAATGTTTAAATGCCTGTTGAACTATCAGAATGTTGTTAATAATGCATTATTACTTCCAGTTACCCTCTTACTTAAATAAGTCGTGGGAGTGTACCCACAAGATTCCCGACGATGCTCCGGAATTAGATGTATGGACATTTGAGTCACAGGAAACCACGGAACTAATGGTACTGGATCTGGGGATGCACTGTGTGGAGGTCAATGGAAGCCATCATTACTCCCTCTATTGCCCTTTCTGGATGCTTAATAAAACTGGACTTTTCCTATCTTACTGGGTATGCCATAGATTTATAACTTATAGAAAACACAAGAAGATGATTAAACATCAATGGTTTTGTCTTTGCTGGTCACCAAATTATAGGGATTTGCCTTTTTGACCACAAATTGACGAAAGTTGGGCATATTTTCAAATTCATTCTGTTTATTTGGAATAATGGTAACCCAACATAACCTATAATATAATCCTGCTCCCTCACAGGTCACTAAGGAATCTACATAAACCGAGTGAGGAAAGAATATAGGCGGTAGAAGTACGCGACACCACTCCCAATCTGTGTGCGGGTGCCAATACAAATATAGGTACACAATGTAGTGCTCTCGGTATCATGCTTTTTACTGCACCCGGTTTATGTCAATTCCTTACTAGCCCATGAGGGAGCTGCCTAAGACTAATACTCGCATTCTGATAAACATATTTTCTTACCTAACTAAGGTTTTTTTGCACATTTAGGTAACTGATAACTTAAATAATCGTAAGAAGTTTCAACAAACACCACCAACCTGATCAACACCATAAAAAAAACTTTGGTGCTCATTTGAATTATTGAATATCAAACTAATATAATGGAAATTGCTTTTTTTGTATTATGACTACTTAATGAAGTTTTACAAAATTTTCAGACTGAAGAAATGAGACAGACCATATTTCATCCTTGCAAATACACAGGGCCGGTTCTGTTCTCGTCCAGCCCTAAGAACTTCTTTAACATAAAGAAAGTAGCGGTTCGCATTGGAAGCGGCAAGTGGTCGGATAAATTCTCACTAGATATTCCCAAAACATCACAAGTTGTTTCATGTGAAAATGCAGGATTCTTATACAAGGTAAATTATTTTCAAGAAATAAATTCTATGTACAATAATTATGTAACTTAATTAAATTCATCGCATGCACTTTTCTCACTCTCCAGTTTAAAAAAATATTATTTACCCATTGGATGCATGAATCGACTGAATTTTTTTTTTATCAACTCATAAAAGCTGATTTCGTAATTATCTAGTAATAGTAATTACCCTACAGCTTAAGAGCGGGAGCACACAGAGAGCGGTCAGAGTATTGCGTTCTAGTGACCGTTGACCGCTCAAGAGTTCCAAAGCACACAAGCGGCGTTCAAATTCTCGCGTTCTAGTTTCGTTTGGGTCTTTGCATATACAACATGTCACTAGAAAGTTCATCATCCGATGAAGAATTATTGCTCTTGTGGAACTTAGCGTCTAAAAAGAAAAGGAAGTATTGGGTGCACCCAATCAACACAACGCGAGAAGAACAAGGCGAATTTACTAGTATTTTTCAGGATTTACAGATGAACAACGATTCTATATTTATTTTCGAATGTCGATTAATAGTTTTAATGAATTGTATAATATCATACAACCCGATATCGAAAAACAAAATACTAACTGGAGGAACTGTGTTTCATCAAAAGAAAGGCTGGCTGTATTTTTAAGGTATGTATTTATTTATTAAGGATAAGAAAAGACATTAGAATATTTAGAAATAATAACAAAATATACGAATAAATAATTTACATCACTTAAATCGTATAATAAACTCCTTTCCCTGACCAATTCAATTAACTTTTCCGTGTTTGTAACCTCAGACATCGCGGCGTTCTGGCGTTCTCTGCCTCGGCGGGAAAAGAACTCTTAGAACGCGACGTTCCGTTTTGACCGCCGCGGTCTGACTGTCCGCTGTGTGCGTTGTTGTTATAATATCAGTACATTCTAATGAACGCCGAATGCGGAACTCGGAACTCCTGACCGCTCTCAGTGTGCTCCCGCTCTTAGAGATGGGAGAATCTATGTATGTATTTGTTTAACACATTGAAAGGGTAATATGGTGTCCAGAAACTCACAGTACTAGTGGAAACAGCTGAATCTACATCACATATACAACCCAAAAAAAGTTTTTTTTTTCGAACTGATCATTTCCATATTTTTACTTTTTAACCCTTTTAATTTTTTTCGGCAACTAAAGTGTTAAAATTTTTTTTGGATCCAAGTCTATGCTTCAATGCTTTTTAAAAGATATTAAACAGCTAACATTAATCCCCCAGTGACTGATTTTTTTCAAATTTGAAAAAAAGATTCAACTTTGAACTCTATTTGCTCGAAAACAATCAAAAAAGTTCTACTACAAAATATCTCTCTCAAAATCGAATCCAAATGTGATGTAGTGTCACCAGTTCCCGCTTGTACTACAAATTTCCAGACACCGTGTGTATATTTTTTATAGAAAGCAATTACTGTGTAGTTTGAAATTACTTATATAATATTATGTATACGCTGTGAAAAATCATGGTATATTATAATTGTAGATTTGTATATATAAAAAAAATATTTGAATGCTGTAATATCGTACTGTATTCGGTATCCAAATATGATTCTACAAGTGTCATTATATTGGATTCGGAGTCGTTCCATCGAACAAGTAAGGTAGTGACGCCATGTCTCACACGTATACAGGCCGGTGCAGAATGCGTTGAACAGTATTGCTGCATTTCCAAAATCTGCAGGCAATCATATTAGATACTATGCTTAGGCTTCTCCTTTGTCGTTCGATTTCGCCATCGTCTGATAGGTCTTGATTAATAATGTGCCTCAAGTATTTTATGTTTGAACATGTATTTATTCTTGCCTCGTTAAGGTGTACGGGGAGCATCTTAGTTGAATCTGGATTTTTTCCATGGTGCAACGCAATCAATTCCGGTTTCTTCGGGTTATACACCATATTCTATTATTCTTCATAAATATTTAGCAGTAATCTTAATCCCTTGATCGACAGAGCTAGGAGAATCATGTCGTCCGCGTAGCTTATATGATTTATGCATACATTGTTAATACGACAGCCCGCTCTGATGTCCAGGTGACTTGACAACTCGTCCATGTATACATTAAACAGGATGGGGGACATGCACCCTCCTTGCCTTACTCCTGACCGCAAGTATATCGGCTGGGAGTATGTACTTGCTCACTGTACAACATTTTCCTGCTGGGAGTGCCATCGGGATAGTGATTTCATATACATATATGGTCGGTATATTTCTAGCTTTCAATTTAACCCACAATGATTTATGAAAGACCCTGTCGAAGGCTTTACTTATGTCTAAGTATACGGTAGTTTTTCGTTTCTTGTAGAATTCTATTATTTGCTTTGTAGTGTATATTGCCATGGATAATCTACATTTAACCACTTAATGCTAGGGTTTCTTAATAAAAAGTATTTTTAGAAAAATCTTTTTTTTTTCAATGTTTTAATCAAAGTTTATACATTTTTCAATTACGAAAATGTGAAAACAATATAGTAAAAACGAAATAAGCAGCTCAAAAACATGTTCGATCTCAACTGCAGGCAAATTCAAACTGAGTAAAATACATCGCTAACTTTAACGAGCGTTACTCGAGTTAGCTAAAAATAGAATGCTGCAAGTCGAAACCGGCGAGTGTCACTCGGGCTAGCAGAAATTGGAATGCATTTACCGCGCGAGCGTGACTCGATAAAAAGCATCAAGCAGTTAATGCCCATCTGGTTATCTTTAGACATTAATTTATCATGTATTTCATTTAATATTACCTTTTCAAATAATCTTGCAGTTATAGTTGCTAAGGATATTGGCCGGTAATTGCTGGAGTTGGTCATGTCAGGCTGTCCCGATTTCAGGATTAAAGTTATAATTGTTTTCGTCATTGCACCCGGTGGATGGTTGTGTTTAAGGATTGCTTTGAACAGTATGTTTAGAAGTTTAGGTATGTATCTACCTATGTGTTCAATACTTAGACTATCATGTCCCGGAGATTTAGCAGCCTTAGTGCCTTTTATGGCCTTCATTATATTACTTTCAGAGAGGTAAACGTTTTGTCTATCATATTCCATAATATCAGGGACAGTCAGTACTCCATTTCCGGAAATATCTTCAAAGGTTCTTCTAAAAGTATTAGCAATTTCCTCCATGTTAGTGGACCCATCAAATTGGCTGGCGATTCGAGTTTTTTGTTTGATCAGGTTATTGCTTTTCTTCCAGAATTAGGCGAACTGCTTTGTGTCAAGTGATTTCACGATATCATCCATATTTGTTTGTCAGAAAAGCTTTGGCAGTGTTTAACCCCTCCGACTTTTCGCGAACTTGAAGCTAAGATGTCTTTATCGAAATGTCAATTTCACGAAAACGTTGTGTTATTACCGCCTCACAATCAAAGCTCTATAAATGAAACATTACTGAACGGAGCCGAATAGTAAAAACTGTTTTAGAAAGGTTACAAAATAGGCTTTCAAATTGTTGTATCATAAATAAATATTAACATTTGTAAATATTTAAATTTAGAATGGAAACATGAAAAAATTGTAAAAATGACTCACCTGTAATGTTTTATGTAAAAACGATACTAAAATCACGGATAATGTAAAAAAAAAACACTTTTATATTATTTCATCGTACAAATGTACAGTAAACAATTCTGTCACTTCACTTTTTGACCATTTCATACAAAATATATTTTTAAAAAAACAATTAAACTTGCGAGGCGGGTCGGCACGTCAAACGGCTTTCTTGGCGTCGTTTTACGATTTGGCGGGTAAAATTTGCTTCCACTGAGTAGGTCTTTTTACGGGTTTCTATGGATAACTTTGAATAGAGATGTGAAGCTTCATTCAATACGAATATTCTACTTTTTGTTTTAGGGATGTCACTAGAAGAATAACGGAGTTATGACGATTTTTGTGGAAACACACGCGTTGACGTGTAAACACGCTTATTGTACTTGACTGCTATCGTTATTTTATCGTGTATATCTGCTTACGTTGCTGACCGGTTAAGAGCTATTTTGAACTCCTTCCTTTTCCGTTTTCTTTCATTCGCAATGGGACCAAGTAGTGGTCTCCCATTTATAATCCACTCCATCAACGCCGATCTGGAATTTTCGTAGTGTTCCTTAACTTATTGATTCCACCCAGCAATGTCACGATGTGTTTTTGGTTTACTTTGATCGTTCTGCCGATAAAATACACTATTGGCAGCCTTACTTAGGGCTTCAACAATGTCTGTGTACATATTGAGTGTCTTTGATAGATACACTAAGCAATGCTTCTACCACAGACGTATATTCAGTGATTTTCTTATTATTATTCCTTCTCCATATTATGTTATTAGGCTGATGTGGAACATAAAAAATAGTTGCGGGTAGTTTTTCAGCAGCGATTACGCAGATGTCGGCCAGTGATCGGACCAGTCGGTATCATAGTGTATTTTCAGACTATCTATTTTGTTCTTAAGATTAATAGTGCATATACAGTGATAGAGCCAGGAAGTGGTATTGTGTGCATCCGCTAATATATGTATATGTGTCATTCGGTAGTCTTTCAATATTGATACAACTGTAGTTATTTTCGGTGTATAAATGAGAGAGTTCTTTCCCGAATATGGAGGATGGGTAAGCGTTGAAATATCCCATAACATTGGTTTCAGAGTGTTCGTTATCTTGAATGATCGTATGTATTTTGGAAAGGTAGTTGGTAAGGTTGTCCGCATGACATACCGGCATGTAGGCAGTCAATACGCCTATCGTCCCTCCGTTGGTGGTTATCGGTCATCTCCACACTGTATTAGTGAAGCTTGCAGCTCGTTCCTCCAAAGTACTACGACTCCTTCGTAGGACCGGCCTCGTAGCGGCCCGTTTGATAAATATACAGCAGAAGCACCCCATCCCTGGAAGATCGGCTGAATTTTGGATAGATTCGATGATTCGTTTTGTAATAACCACGTTTCTTGCAAAAGTATTACATCGTAGATATCGCACATATCTATAATAAAGCTGACGTTTCTTTTAAAACTTTAGCAGTTTATTGAAGTTATCTTAATTTTGTTCTTTTCCATTGTATTTTTTTTCAATAAATTTACGGAAAACAGTACCAATCGGCCAAAATTCTTTGTTCATGTAGGTTTTGAAATCTATATTCGGTATAGTCAACTTGAAAGATCTAAACTGCGTGGTATTTCGTTGTATTATTTTTTCTACTTGGATGTTACTTCCTTTTAATTTACTTTTGATAAAGTTTTGAATATTGTCCTCAGTTACGCTATTTTCGAACCTCGACACAGAGAGCGTTGTTTTTAACTCAGCTATTTTGAGGGTGTTCTCCATCGCTGTTCCAGTTGCCATAATATTTCTCGATCTCCTTAGTTTTCTTGTAACGGTTTTATAACCATCCATATTAAAATTAGTTGTCTCTAGTTTAAATGCATTTTTTTGAGATTGTGTGCGTGCACCTTTGGCTGATTATATGAATGGCCCACTAAAGTATGTCCACTGGATCTAGTACAGTGAAACCAAATTCGTTGTCTCAGTAACGTATTTTCAATCTATTAATTCATATAAGTATCTGACAAACATTTAAACAAAACAAATAAACTTGAATAATGTTATGCATTAAGTAGAAATATATCAGCATAGAAATATATCAACGGGTTCGAGTCCTGTTGGCGTCATGTATCTTTTATCAGGAGATTTTTCAATGTGGATGAGTGTTTCAGGCGAACAATTATTGCTTGTAAAATAATTGTTACCCTTTGTGCTATGCATAAAAAAATCTTGTCTTAAAAACATTAGTTTACCAAAACATAATAATTAATATTTCACAAGTTCAAGTATTTCACCTAAAAATGTAGACAATTTGTCTCGACGCCATCTAGTGAGAGAGTTAGCACTTACAATGCCTTTCTCATATAAAATAAAGTTGGTTGTTTTCAGGTGAAAAAATGTAACAAGCAGTAATTGTTGAATGAAACACTAGTATATATTGAATAATTTCGCGGGTAAGAGATAAGCTGCCATAGCTCAGTGGTCAGAGCTGTCGACCGGAAATCGAAGGGACACGGGTTCGAGTCCCGTTGGCGTCATGTATCTTTTATCAGGAGATTTTTCAATGTGGATGAGTGTTTCAGGCGAACAATTATTGCTTGTAAAATAATTGTTACCCTTTGTGCTATGCATAAAAAAATCTTGTCTTAAAAACATTAGTTTACCAAAACATAATAAGAAATATATCACATAAATATATATACAACAGAAATTAGTATATTTATTAATTTTTAAGAACAAACTTTGCTAAAAAACAATTTTGTTTCTAAGTAAATTTGCCATCAACATAATGTGCAATTTAAACAATTAACCTGTTTAGGTATAAAATGAAGAAGTTTGGCGTGTGAATAAATATTTTGATGAAGGTAAAAATTCAATTACCGAATAGTTTTCTAAGATTACCTAAATTATAGAATATGTGAGGTAAAAGTAACTTCAATAATACTGAAATCGCACAAAACTTTGGTTTGGGGGATATGAATTACCCCATCTGGAATGGGAAGATAAATAATGTTTTTTAAATTTAATTACAGTTTGGTGTATCCGATGACTTGACATACAACAACCTGACAAGACAGGTGACCTTTACTCCATACATCACCCTCATCAACACTGCTCCATTTGCCATACAGTGTCAGGAACCAGAATCCAGAGATGTCGTTAAAGTGAGTGATTTACGTGGCCAAATCTTTTGGTACTAAAACATATGAAATACTAAACATCCATTGTTCCTGATTATATCATGGCTAATGTTTTATTTATTTAATTACTGAGTATGGTATCCACAATTAAAGGTGCATTGTGCAGATCTGTTCACTGAACCATTTCAAGCAACCTTTCAATTCTTAATGGTGGTCTTACACCAGGGTGATAATGGGGGAATCTACTACTATTTGACCAGTGTAGACATATGATTGTAGGCATTATATTGTTATTTACTATTATTCCAGGTTGAGGCTCATTCGAGTGCACCATTTTGGCCTAAGAGTGCCCACAAAGAAAAGCTTATGAGACTAAAAGTGGCTGACAAGCCGGGAGTTAGTGTTTTATTTGAATATACAAAACAGCAGTCCACACTACTCCAACTAAATAATGAGGTAATTTTTTTTCCTAGTGATTTTTTTGTATAAGATATTTTTTGTAATTTCTACAATAAATGTCACGTTAAGGGTGGTTTTTGATTTTATGAAGCTTATTTTAAACTAAAACGTGTATTAGAAACACTAGATCTCAAGGTCAAAAACATATCAAATAACCAAACACAAATACTAGATAATTTTAATAATCTAATAAATATAAAATAATTTGGGCAAAAAAGCTTCCTGTACTATGGTACTAAACTCCACAACAAAATCCCACTCTTATTCAAAACTCAAAACAATTTTATAACATTTAAATCTAAAATAAAAAGCTCGATACATAACATAGGGAGATCAGAAATAGAAAATATTACTGACACCAAATACCCAAACCACTCAACTGCACTAAAAAACACTGTGTTGCAAAAACAAAAACATTGCTTCATATTATCCATACTATGTACTAAATTTTTATAATAATGTAAATGAAAACCTCAGAACGGGAAATATCAGTGAGGATATCATTATCTTTATGTGTAACAAAAAATGGGAAATATAAAATTATTATTTTGAAAAAAAAATGGTTTGTTTTGTCAAAATACTAAATATTTATACAAAATTGTTTCTATGAATAAGCTGTGATTTAAAAAAAAAAAACATGACCATTTAAATACACGCTGTACTTCCTGTTTTAATTATTTTTACCAGTGTTTCCCACCAGAATCTTTAGTTGAAAAATGAGTGAATGTTTTTTTAACAGGTTTTATTACAGGTATTTTTAACAAATTCAGGGTTTGTTTTGTCAACCTCGCTTTTGAAGAAACAATAAAAAATGAGAAATTTTTGACGGTTTAAATATCTATTTTTCCTTCGTGTGACGTCCTTGATACATCAGGGGAAGTAATTAAGAAGTCTAGCTCGGATTTACTACTTATATTTGTGACTGAACACTTTACACAATGTTTATGTCTTTATACACGACACATACACGATCTGTCATTCGTGCAATCCCAGATTAGCAATGGCCGTCTATTAAAACTTATGCAGACACATTTGCGCTCTCATTCTTGCATCACCTATCTCACTCTTTCAAACTCACATATACTACACTTCATATGGAGCAATGTCTTAAAATTAAAACTTTTATTAATTAATTTTGTTACGTATAGCATGGTGGCATACATGTGGAGACTCTGGTAACAGAAGGCGGGGTGTACGTGACCCTGGGACAGTACCACCCCGGCCTCGCTCCCGCTCTTATCATCAACCACACTCCCTATGAAGTTAATCTGTGGCAGGAGGACATGGAGAACATTCAGTAAGTGTTACCTTGTTTGTTTATACTTGAATTGTTCTTCTTATTACTCTGGTACTCAGTACTATGGCCAAAGGGGAACATGGATGTCTCTGAGTCAGTCCGACGCCTCCGCCCTACATGCCCAGTAGTCTGCAACCACTGAAGAAATAAATGCACAAGTGAACCAATTAAGGGAAATTATTTCCCTTAGGGCCTCCAGTGTAGAAAATAAAAAAAATCGAAATTCTTACAGATAATCAATTTCATTGTGTGAAATGTTATTCTAATTTTATTTTAATAATAACAATTACACAATATTATGCTGCATATAAACTAAATTTTTTTCTCCCGTTTATACGAAGCTTTATAATACTTGTAATAATACTTGTTGGTTAATAATCAATGTACACACCTGTATGTGACTTTTGGTTATTTTTCAGACTTGTTAAAGGAAATCACTGTGTTATGTTCACATGGGAAAACCCAGTTGCGAAGAGGATGCTCATATTAGCTGGATCATCAGATATAATAGTCGAGACTGACTTGCTCAAAGATGGCACCGGTGAATTTCAGTGAGTTTTAAAGTTTTGGATGATATTATTTTTCCTTACAGTTTCTTTAATTCTTTAACCCTTTGAATGCCAAGTACAGGTATATATTATCATCCAAACGTACATACAATCACAAATCTTAACTTCTTTACACCCCGATTTTAAGGATTTCTTATAGGAAAAAAATGTTGTAATTCATTTTAAAGTTGTGTAAGCACAACTTTAAAATGAATTCATAACTTATTCACAACTTTAAAATGTATTCATATTAGCAAAAGACAGATGACAAAAAATATTGTTCACCAAATCGCACTACATTAAATTAAAATTCATGACTATAATTTAAAACAACAATATTGTTTAGACTTAACCACTCAGAACATTAGAACGTCAAAAGACGTAAATATGATAATAGCGGTCAAGACAATTATATTTCTTCAATATATAAAGTGTTATTTCTTTATGATACTCAGAAAAAAGTACATTTTTCACGGCTTTGAAATAATGGTCAGCGATTCTTACATATTTTTGACATTTTCATAAAATGTATATTTAGAAACGCAAATATTTACGTATAATAACACAATGCGATAATGGATTTCATAATCTTTCCAAAACATTTTTTAGAATGAGGCTACGTTTCCCAAAACGTGAGTTATGAAGCTTTTAGCAAAACTCGTAAATAACACAAAAATTATCACGTTTTGACAGTTCTCAAAGGAACACACAGTAAATAAATGTCTTTGTCTGAGAGGTTAAGAATCAATCTTTATTTATATCATTAACATTTAATTTTTATCCATTATCAATTAAGGATTTTTATTTTATTATTACACTTGAATATGAGATGAATAAAAAATTTGTATCGAAAGTGTTTTCTATGGATCGTATTCTTACGGCAATCTGTCACACTGTGAAAGACATATACGTCAAGGCAGTTTTAAGTGTATAAAACGGTACCAGAACGGTATTTTTATTTATTTATTTATTTATTTATTTATTTATTTATTAACGCCGATTATAGCGGCTTTTACAAAAGAATAACAATTTTTTTACTTATTATAAATACAGAATATACATAGATAAAAAAAATATAAATACAAAATACATAAAAGAGAACAATAGAAATGGTTATTATAAATACAATGCAACAATGTGTATATATAAATATATAAACAATTAATTTACAATAAATCCCGGATAAACTAATACTTTAAAACTGTATTTGGTTATATTCAATCAGAGAAGCGCTGACATACAGTTTTAATTAAGTGGTGTTTGTATGAGGATAAACTAGCAATGTTTATAGATTCATCCAAAACATATTTATTACCAAGTACATGCAAGCGATTCATTATGGAATTGAGTTCAGCGTTAGATCCTGTATTGTTGCAATGATAGGGTAATTTGAAACGAACTGATCGACTAGGTACACGGAAACATATTAGCGAAAGAAGTTCAGGGGAGTTCAACAGGTTGGTAACGATTTTAAATAAATAAAATAGGTCAAAACAAATTCTTCTTTCTTTTAATGTATAGAGTCCCAATAAATGTAACAGAGAGGGGTAATTAATGTTTTTAATTTTAATTTTCTACTGTACTGAACAATAATCACAATCTGCTGAAATGATCGATATCCAATGAAACATCAAAACTGTTATATCTGCCTTTACTATGCAGACTTCGGTGTTGGGAACTCTTTGAAATTAGTAAAAGGTTCTTATTATAATTGTGTTTATTTACGTTACAATAAATGTAACAGAGAGGGGTAATTAATGTTTTTAATTTTAATTTTCTACTGTACTGAACAATAATCACAATCTGCTGAAATGATCGATATCCAATGAAACATCAAAACTGTTATATCTGCCTTTACTATGCAGACTTCGGTGTTGGGAACTCTTTGAAATTAGTAAAAGGTTCTTATTATAATTGTGTTTATTTACGTTACAATAAAAAGGTCTGGATTAAGCTACACTGTTCATTAGGTAATTCTCTGGCTCCGTCAGTCTGACAATATCATCTCACAAGTACCTGTTACACCCTAGCGACATCTGACGGACTCTGGAGTAAGCTTTATGACTAGTGCCATCTATCGATTAAATACCCAACCTTATTACCATACATCACAAAAACAATATCTACGAATGGCTGAGGCTTGCGCATTTATGTCAAATGCATAAAATATCCAACAACAGATAAAAGGCGGTCTACATAAAATGAGGTCTATATAAAATGCGGTCTACATAGAAGGTGGTCTGAGGCAGGACAACGTCTGCCCGGGCCCACTAGTTTATTATAATTTTCAATACAAAACTCTTATCCTATACAAATATCTCATTCACTTCAATAAAAATTCAGCACACACTCCTTGCTTCATTCACATTCATGTATTTTCTGTTATTCTGATTCGTGACATGACCCGTCTCAAGTATTTAATTCACTTGATCATGCCATGTCTTCTTTGACGTTCCCGATTTCCCCAATCGTCGATTTGTGGAAATATCAAACATGACAGTGGGTCAAATAGCTGGCCCTAAGGGACACATTTTTAAAATAAAATTTTAATTTTAAAGATTTTCGTATGATTCAGTTAACTTGCAATTCCAGTAATCTGGCAAATTCAGTAATCTGACAATTTCGTAATTAATTAATTGATTATAGTAAACTGCTATTTTAAGTAATCTATTAATTTCAGTAATCTGCTGTTTTTTGTAATCCGACATTTTCAATATTCCAACAATTAAGCAACTTATTCCAACAAGTAATCTGCCAATTTCGGTAATTCAGTAATTTCAGTATTCCAGCACTGTTACGTTTCATGTAGTGCTGGAATATTGATATTTTACTTATTTAGGTTAACATTATTTCCAGGCTGGGTGATGACGATCTCTTCTGCTGGTCATCCTTTTTAGATGGCATGCAGCGAGTGGTGCTATTAAGTTCTGTGATGATGGACTCCACCCAAATGGGGGCCATTCAGAAGGAGGTCATCCTATCCATACATGGGATAGGATTGTCCCTGGTCAACACTGCTTTGCGCCAGGAGGTCATGTACATTAGTATTGCAAGGTATTTACAAACATTCCAATTAACATAAAATATTTTGAGACTGATGGAAGTGCAGAAAGGAAGGAGTTGAGAAAAAAATACTAAAAGATTTTGCAACTAAATTTATATTGTAGGGAAACTCACTTTCCGAATGATAAAATTCAAATTAGTTTATTGTTTTGACCTAGCCAAATTTTCATCTGCAGCGCTTTCTTTTGTGTCTTTGTGAATAGTTTTATTAATATCCCGCTCCTTTCAGCCTCACAAAATACCCTAAATGAGGATGTCATACTCCCACTGGCTCCGGAAAATTGGGACTATTGTGCGGTATTCACAATAACTACTAAAAACCATTTCTTTAAATCATATTTTACAATTTATTTATTGTTTTTGTTTAATTCGTAGAACTCCATTTATTTTTTTTTTAAATTTAATTAAAACCAAATTTAGTAATATAACTATGTATTAAGTTCTGCAAGTATTTTTTGGTTTTTGTTATCGTTACAGCTGTTTTGGCTTTCAAGGCCATTTTCAAACTGTGGTTTTAGCCACGTTTAGATGACTTATTTTTATGATTCTATTTTACCCCTCCCAATTTAAAATGATTTATTACCAGTTAAACCGATTTACTGATAAAATAATTGTGACAATAGATTATACAGGGTGTATCGGCACGTACCCGACAAACTTTAACCAGCTATTCCTTAGCATATTTGGAGTAAAAAATCTTATGTGCACTTTGCTCTCCGGTAACGTTTTTTTTTTAATAAAAAAATTATTATTCATATTTTCACCACATGTCACCACTGTTTTATACTTTGTCAAAGTTTGAAAACCCATCTGGCAATATTTTATTCGAATTCCGTTGAATAATGCACGTGTGTACCTATATTGGCGCACTTTTACAATCACAATGAAATGGCACGGCACCATTCGTCTCATTTTTAACTATTATTATTTAGTGTGTGCGAAAGAGCGAAGACGCTTTTCGACATACTTGCTTATAACAGCTGTTGAACACGAAAAGCAATCCCAATGACAGTGATGTAGTGTGGAAATTTTTAATTTTTTTGTTTTTAATTGAAAAAAAAATGCTACCGGACAGCAAAGTGCCCATAACATTTTTTACTCCAAATGTGCTAAGGAATAGCTGGTTAAAGTTTGTCGGGTTAGTGCTGATACACCCTGTATATTCTGTGGGGGGTATTTTGAAGTCTGTTTTCCCCACATTAATGTTATCTTAATTGTTTAATAATGATGTACTACATCATAATAAATCAAAATGTCAAATTTCACCAAAAAGTAACATTTTTAGGTCCCTACCAATTACTTATGAAACCTTTGGGCTGCGTTCAAATGTATGGGTGATTTCATTTCCACACAGCACATTTTTTCATCTCGTCTCGCTGACCAATAATACTTTTTAAAACTGTAAAAGTATATTATACACATGATTATTCTTTATGTAAACCTTACTCAAATTACGCATCTATATCTTAACTAATAATTGAACGATGCCGCTTTAGGTCACGTTCCGTACTGGGTCAAAAAGAAAAAAATCGAACCTCTCTCGGTTTTAGGGAGACTAGTAATTCAGTACAGAGTAATAACGCAAGATTTGTATTTTCCAGGTTTGATAATAATTCTGTATGCTGGTATGTTGAACGTCAAGTGGGGCCCGCACTATATAATCTTCAATAAATGAGTTCATCACAAGTCACTTTCAAAACACATCCAATGCACACACACACTCAGCGTTCCCTTATAATAAATGAATAGTATAAATAATGATGTTTAATGGTGTTATCTCTCGAACGTTTAATATCAGTAGATACTGATCTCGTAACTTTCCCAGACGCCACATTGGTCTGCGTTTCTCATTTATGTCGGTATCTTTGCGCCCTTGAGGTGTTTTTGCACAAAAACGGCGCTATAAAAGTCATCCAGGTATTATTATTATTATTATTATCTCTTTTCACGTGATGAAAAGAACGGAATCGATCGATGACTTATTTAAAACACTGATCACGTTAAAATTAATCATTGCCCCAAACGGCGGACATCACTTGCAACGATCACTGAATTTCACAGCGTCTTTTACTTCAGTGGGTATCTCCTCACATGTTGAGAAGATTGAGGTTGATCTCTGACTTGGCGCATTTAACTGCGTTCTGTCGTACAAAAATGAAGCATGGATTCAAAATGTACTATTGAAAATCCTGTTCTGTGATTGGTGGAGCCGAATAAAGCTACTGGTGTGACGTGTGTGAAGAATGGCAAACATCGTGACGAAACAATCATAAATAATTTTTTATATAAATAAATCGAAATATTACCGAGCAGATAAAACATTACTCACATCAAGCTGATATTGTGATGAAGCCCTTTATTTAAAGATAGGCAATATTGTACCTACCAAATATCAGTGTCTCACCAGTACAGGTGTGACAATAACAAATCGTTTATGAACATATTTGTATTTACCTTTTACCCATTCTTATTTGTCATTTACTTCTGCATATTTAGCTAATTCTTTTTGTTACTAATTTTGGTATTACTATAATTTTTGTTATTATTTTTTTACTATCATTTTCTTATAACAATGTATTTAAACATCCATCTATATAAATTTTTGGGCACCATGCCTGTTTTATGTACTCAAATAAAATAAAAAGAAAACAAATAAATAAAAATTACTGAATATCAACGCCAGCCGATATGTACCGCCTGGTACGGTCCCTCTGTTTGCCTTTGAATTTTTAGGTCACACTATTTGATCTATGCACCGATATCACAAGTGTTTTTAATAAATATGGGTTTGTTTACGAACTTATTTAGTACACGGTATGCAATTTTCGAAACATTTTTCTTTTTAAACTTCGAGAATAAACATGAAATTTTTTCCCTTATAAAGAGAGATTAATCACATTTAAAAAATATATTAATCAATGTAAAATTCAGATTTCGGGGCACTATGTTAGTTAAAATATTACACATTTGTAAAATGTTTTGACTGTCCAACTGGGAGGTAAAAATATTATGTAAATAAATTTAAATATTATACATATATTAATACTCAGTTTCTTTGTTTTTTTTTGCTCGCTGAAAATTAGGCGAAAAGCGACCACTCTCCCCCTTAAGTTCAAACAACTCGAGATTCGTTTTGGCGTGAAAGTCGCAAAAAAGTCGCCTTTCATTTGTTTCGGGCTTCAGGCGAAAGTCGACCGAGACGCCTTCCCGTCGGCATAGAACCCGGGGCTCAATTTGGCGTGGAAAAACCGAAAAACCGAGTAATCCGGATTTCGTATGAAAATGTTTACCAAAATATTCGTTCGGGGTAATTTGTCGACAAAAATTTGAGTAGCATCTGGCGGCGGAAACTGGAAGCTCACGCGGCGCGCCATACGAAAGTGCGTAGTGCTCTCTCCGGCCGCCGGGTTCGCCCGACACGCAAAAAAATGATTTGCGGCCGAGAGCTTCTTGGCGAAAGAGATAGTCACGTGGTCAAGCAAAAACCACGTGGTATGCTTTTTTTATAAAATCTACACGCTCGACTTGATGATTGCATTCCGTAGCAAACACGCGGTCTGCCTTTAAAATTATCGAAAAAATTCATCCTCCGAAGGTTTAGGAACGTTAATCGGCCGTTCCACAGATGACGTTCGGTTCAAAATGTCTCACAGTAACCGGCTAAACTTTTGACATTTGCCATTTGAACCGAAAATGCCAACAATCGGGCTCTTGGTTAATCAGAGACAATAGCCGATCATAGACTAGCAGCGAAATGTTGTGAATTCAAGGAAACAATAAAAACTGTGTAGGTACTTACTTAGCAGTATATTTTTAAAAATCGATAGTGCTTTTGAACGAAATAAAATAAAGTTTGGTAAAAATAATTTGGCATGTGTACCGTCGCCCCGTAGTGAAAAACTACATCAATAGCGTCAATCAAATTTATTAGTTGTACCAGGAGCGCAGAACTTGGATGAGGTTAGCCTGGGAGCCATTCATATTAAAAGTTTTCATCTGTTTATTTTTTAACGAGTAGGTGCCTAATTGCGTTATGTAAATATTTTTTCGGTAAATTTTTAATAGTAGGTGCAGGTACCTACACAGATGGAATTCAAAGAAACAATAAAATTTTTTTAAATCGATAGTGCTTTTGAACGAAATAAAATAAAGTTTGGCCAAAATAATTTGGCACGTGTACCGTCGCCCCGTAGTGAAAAACTACATCAATAGCGTCTCGCAAATTTATAAATTGTACCAAGTAGTAGTAGTAGGAGTAGTAGGAGTAGTAGGAGTAGTAGAAGTAGTAGGAGTAGTAGGAGTAGTAGGAGTAGTAGTAGTTGTAGTAGAAGTAGTAGAAGTAGTATTAGTAGTATTAGTAGTAGTAGTAGTAGAAGAAGTAGTAGTAGTAGAAGTAGTAGTAGTAGAAGTAGAGGTAGTGGCAGTAGTAGTAGGAGTAGGAGTAGGAGTATGAGTATGAGTAGTAGTAGTAGTAGGAGTAGTAGTAGGAGTAGTAGTAGGAGTAGTAGTAGGAGTAGTAGTAGGAGTAAGAGTAGGAGTAGGAGTTGGAGTAGGAGTAGGAGTAGGAGTAGGAGTAGGAGTAGGAGTTGGAGTAGGAGTAGGAGTAGGTGTAGGTGTAGGAGTAGGAGTAGTAGTGGTAGTGGTAGTGGTAGTAGGAGTAGGAGTAGTAGTAGTAGTAGTAGGAGTGGTAGTGGTAGTGGTAGTGGTAGTGGTGGTGCAGGTACCTACACAGATGGTACCAGGTAGAGGTCATACGAAAAACCGTACATACGATATGGGTATCAAATTACGCGTCTCGACTTACAAAATCCGAATGGCTCAGTGAAAAAATGATCAGAAAGCTCCTTGGCACTTTTTTTTCTCAAAATATCCATTTCTTTCTATCCATACATATATTTTAATATATTTGTGGTCACACACTCATAGTTTCATTTATATGCCAAAATACATATTACATTTTTAAAAGTTTTTAAATTTTGCGTGTTAATTGAGCAATTCTTTTTTCAAAATAACAACTTTTGAAGAATGTCGGTGACAAAAACCGTACATACGATATGGGTATCAAATTACGCGTCTCGACTTACAAAATCCGAATGGCTCAGTGAAAAAATTATCAGAAAGCTCCTTGGCCTTTTTTTTCTCAAAATATCCATTTCTTTCTATCCATACATATATTTTAATATATTTGTGGTCACACACTCATAGTTTCATTTATATGCCAAAATACATATTACATTTTTAAAAGTTTTTAAATTTTGCGTGTTAATTGAGCAATTCTTTTTCCAAAATAACAACTTTTGAAGAATGTCGGTGACAAAACCGTACATACGATATGGGTATCAAATTACGCGTCTCGACCTACACAACCCGAACGGATCGGTGAAAAAATTATTATTGAGCTCCTTGGCACTTTTTTGTCTCCAAATATACATTTATTTTTTTAAATTTTTAGTAGACCCACACTCCTTGCCTAATTTTTACCCATTAGTTGCCTGCAACGGGCAAAAAGCTAGTATTTAAATTAAAACACATTGTGTTCCTAAACATAAATTCTCTAAAACACGAAACAAGAAACACGTCTTCCGTGATTGAGGGGTAAGGCACTCGCTTAGCAATATGAATGTCGCAGGTTCAAATCCTGGCATACGCGCAAGCAAATTTTATTTTATTCATTTGTGTTATTTGACAATTTAAACATTAAAAAAAGTATAAGGTATATTTGCCCAACGTTGCAGAGTGGAAGATACTCTCAGTGCAACCCTGGTGTAAGACCACCATTCAGAATTGAATCGTTGCTAGAAATAACTATAGTTGGCTCCACGTGAGAGGCAAGCGCGATGAAATGACTATAGATGCTTCTCGCCGGCTGGGGGTTATGCCATTTGGTGACTATGTTGGTGTTTATATGTTGTAGTTCTGGTGTGATTTGGGAGGTGAGCCAGGTGACAGACAGGCGCTACAAGGCCCTCAGCATCGCGGAGAATGTCATGCTGGAGGAAGCCTACCAGAGATTCCTGGCCGACTGTGAGACGGCTGGGAAGACGCTCTCCGGAGCCATGATGCTCAGTGATGCTAAGACCGAGGTAAATAATCATTATTAAAATACCTCTAATATAAAACTACTACATTCACTGAAAATCTTAATACTTGATAATATGTGGGTTCCAAATTAGAGCACTTTTTATTTCAGTTTTCAGGGGATTGATAATATTACTTCCGCCAGAAAAGTTCTTTCCAAAAGCCACATTTCATTAAGAAAAATCTTTCAGAGCAAAGCAAAGTTAAGGAAACTCCTGGAAGTTTACGAATACAACAATATTTACTTAACCCTTCAGGCTTCTGACGCATTAACCGTTATGTTTCTTAACACGTTGAACGCCATGAAGGTCACCGGTGACCTCATAATGAAAATCGTTATTTTTCTCCCATAGCGCCATGACGGTCACCGGCGACCGCAGTTAATTTTCTTGATTTTCATGGAAAATTTTGGTAAAAAAATAAAAGAATACGTTTTGTTGGTCGCCGATGTCATCTGAGTATTTTTTTTTTTCAAATTTAAAATGGTAATGTTTCTTCATTTCTACAATGGCGTTCAACGTGTTAAAGAAGAAAGTCTGAGAATTTGTGTGTGTGTAATTTCTGCTTTATTTATTTTTCTTTTATTCAGTATGTTTGGTTATTACATTTTATGGGTATGTTAAGACCACCAGACTAGGCACATGCCCGTGTTGTGGTGGTCGATTATATTTACAGTACATTTATATATTCTCAATAAAATCCAAATATATGGGATATTTCTGAATGTATCCGAAAACTAATAACTGTTTTTGAAAGGTGATGAAATACACATTCAAATTTTATTATATTAAAAATAAACATATGATTATTTAATTATTAATTTTGAAAAAAATGCAAACAAAAAACTTTTTTTCGTCTGAACTACTGAAAACAAAAACAAAAAAAAACGACTTGTTTTCATATATGTATTCTAAACATTATAGCTACCTCAGCTGTTTGTTCCTGAAACTGAACAAATTAGCCTGAGGATTTAAAATATTCACTTTTTACCATGCTTAAAGTTCCTTATGGCGAAGTGCCTGCCCCAATGGCAAGACGGGAAGGGCGTGGAAGATTAAAGGGTAATGGCGAGGGACTGTAGCCAATGGAGAGCATTTGTAGAGGAGACTAAATCCCACCCTAAGATGTAGAGTTGTGAAGATGATGATTTTAAATGGTTTAGATTACATTTTCATAATGTTTCAAGATAATACGAAAGCACCATTACTTCAAAGTTGAAGGATTGAAACATTTCCTATCTTTGGCAGGTTGATTTTGGGTCGTGGCGGATTTTCCGCCCACAACAGGTCCCCATCCGGCGCTCTACGCAGCCCGGACTGTGGGCGCAGTATGGACGGGAGCGCTATCGCTCCCACCTGAATGTACGCCTGCATCGCCTACAGGCCGACCAGCAGCTGCCCTCACCCACCTTCCCCGTAGTGCTGGCGCCTATACCGCATCCTAGGCGTGTTGCCTCCCAGCAAGGTATTACAAGCTAGGAATACCGTGCCTAAGTGAACTTGCATGGATATTCTCCACAATACAAATTTTGATTTTTATTTTAACCCCCAGAGCCTCTGATATTTTGCAATGTATTTCTCTTAACCACTTAATGCTTTTGAACGAGCGGTGTTCGCGGACGGCGCGTGTATCGTACCGCGACAACCCGAACACTGCTCGCGTCTTTTGACTTGTTTCAGTTATACAAGATAAACAAATGAACTGCGCTCGCCAGATTTTTTAATTTTTTATTATAGTTAGTCTTGTTCTATTTTTTTAATATGGTTAGGTTTTTTTTACATTTTTTATTGCTTCTGTTTTGTTTTTTTTTGAACTGGTCAATTTTAAATTATGTTAACTCTTTACAAAAATAAAATAACCTGATGTTTTTAGTTTCATTTTTGTTAAAAAAAAAACGAGTATTGATATTATTATTAGCGCATCAGCAGAATGCTGCCTGCTCATTACATAATAATAATAATAATAAGTGGTCAAGTGAACTGTCAAAATGCTGATTGCACGGGAAATAGTTTTGCATTACGTTCGTAGATTGATGGTCCCCGTTGGTGAGGTCGGAGGTCGCGGGTTCAAACCCTGGCGTTTGCAAGTGAATTCATTGATTTATTTCACAATTTATTCAAATAAAATAATATATAGTATATTTGCGGCAAGTTCCAGACAGGATGATACTCTCAGTATCGCCCTGGTGTAACACCACCATTCAGAATTGAAACTTTGCTTGAAATGGCTTTAGCCGTGTTTGGTGACCAGATATGAATAGCCAGGTACTCCTCCACCTTCTTCTTGGACCCATCTCCTTCCCACTACCTTCAGCCTCACAACATACCCCGATTGGTGATGCCATAGTCTCACCGGCTCCAGACGGCTGGGAGCAGTTGGGACTCTCGTCATCCTCACATTAAAAAAAAGATTGAATTCGAGATAAATTCGCTGTTTTTGAAAATATTACAAAATAAAATATTTAATATTACAAATCGACCTACACAATCAAAAGCAAACATAGATAATGTTTTTAATGTCGCTTACTCTTGGTTTTTATTGTGTTAACTGAAATTACCACTTTACACGAAATTGAAAACATATTTGATTAGACAAAAATTATTCTCACTTCACTTTTTTCGTTTTGTATAAAAAAATTTGCAACCTTGAGAAATTTTTTTCAAATGCCAAATGTTGTTTCATAAAATTATTTTTAATTTTTGGGAGGGTCTATGGTAATCTTTTAAATTAAAATACAAAGCGTGGTGTTCTCTCTTTCTAAATCGTATATAAGCATGAATTTTTAGACCTATATCCGGCTGGTAGAAATATCTCCCAAAAAGATTATGGATGTATGACGTCTGGGAGAAATTTCCCAAAATTGCTCTAGGGGTTGAATATATTTTTACGACTAATACCTTTCACACAATGCAGTACACATACAGGGTGTCGGGGGATAAACTATCACTAACATTGGGAGATGATTCTACATAATGATAATAAAATAATTTTCCAAAAAGATGAAATTATCAAAGTGTCGAAAAAATAATTATCAAGCTCCTCTTAGGTGATATTCTTTACTCAACGGCGCTATAAAAATTTCCAACAAATGAATAAGTGCCAACATAGAAATTAATAGGAAACATACTCCAAATTTAGCCATATTGGCCGATTTTGTTTTCATATGATTTTATTTAATTATAGAAGAAGATAATATTATGGTTGTGTCTAATGCATGCAAAAATATATATAATCCATTTTAAAGATTGTCCTGTTGTTTATTTAATTTATTTTTTTCGTATTCTAAACTTAAAGTAAACAAGTTAAACTTCTTAAGTAGTTTGTCGACAAAGTGTCTTCTTTATTAGTTTGTCAACAAAGGTTTTAATTCAAGTTTTAAGTGGGTTTGATGTAATATTTCAGCATTGAAGCCATTCATGGAGTTGCTCATCGTGCAGCGCCTCATGGAGCACACTAATGTGAAGCAGTTTAAGTACTGCAAGTTGCTGATCCAAGAGTTTCATGTCAAACTAGACATAAAGCTCCTCCACGCCCTCTTGGGAATGCATCCTGAAGATGAAATATCTGAAAGTATTACTGTAAGTACGATTATTGATACTACATATTTACATTCCTTTTTAACATTGTATTACCTAACTTACAGTACATTTATAAGCCACCAATGGGATTTCAGCCCTAGCTCCGAGTAAAGAAGTGCTAACCATTTATGAAGGCCTCCGTGGTCAAGGGATTTGAGAATAGCAGGGTACTCCCCTACCTTCCTCTTCCCATCTCCTTCTCTTCTCCACTACCTTCAGCCTCATAACATATTCTAATTGGGTATGCCATAGTCTCACTGGCTCTCAACGGGTGCAGTTGGGACTCTTGTGCAGAATTCAAATTTTAAAAAAAAGGGGACTTTATTGAAGCCATCTAGCTTCCATAAAGTTCAGCATTCTATATTGGACGGCCAAAAGTTCGATTGAATCTAGTTGGTCTTGAAACAATTTATCAAAATATTCACATGTTCGCATTAATTATAACAGAAAAGTCAAGGAAAAGGATTCTCGTGTTACGAATGCAATTATTTTTTCTTTTATCACAAAAATCATGCATGCAGGCTCACAAGTTGCCATGCTCCCGAGAAAACCCATTTTTGTGTTGGGAACGCAATTCATTTTCTAAAGATTCATGCAAACTTATATGCTTATACTGCGGTCTACTCTATTATTTTGGTTTGATTAAAATTTTTTTTTTTTTAAAAAACCTCGCTCTGGAAAATTCTGCTGATGCTTTCACAAAAAAGTACTTGATATAAATTGAAAGTAAGTTTTGCTAAATATCAAAGAATATTTTTTTTTTACATCTTGATCCTGATCTTATTATTTTTCAGAATATGTTATTTACGAGTTAAATGTTAGGTTATTGCTTCGTCACCTTGTTTCAGGCTGAGAGGTTCGCCCTGGACATGGAAGCCGCCCTGAGGCCGCTGGGGGCCGTGGTGGCGAAGTACACGGCCTCTGACCAGAAGCACTTCTTCGATCATCTCCACCTCTCCCCATTGAAGATACACATGTCCCTGCTGCTGGGGAACATCCTGCACATGCCTTCCGCTGCCGGTAACCTGCTGAAGGCCATGGGCGCCAAGGCGGTTAATATGGACGATATTCTCTTCAAGTAATTTTTTTTTTATAAGATATATTTTATTTATTTATAAATTCATGATATTTGAAATAGACATTTACAGATAATATACATTTTTTAAATCACTAGGCGGCTGCCTGTTTCATGGTGATCAATGGAACATAGTTATACAATACTTTACAAATGTAGATATTTGGAGGCGGATTGCGAAAAAATTATTTTTTTTTTTAACAAAACTATATGAATTAAATATATAAACATGCTGAAAATTGGAAGACATAAGAAATGCATAATGATTAGATTACATACATTTACATAAGGCTGCTTCAAATATGTGTGAAAAAAATTTTTTTCAGAATTTTCCACAGGGCACCTTTTCTTATATTTCCAAATGTCTAAAAACTTTATTTTTATTTTTAAAGCTGCTTTAGGGGTCGCTACTAGCTGTGAAAGTTTAGGGTTTAACCAAAAAATATAAGAAGTTGGTGTTTAAACTGAGTATTTATTTAGAGTAATTTTTTATAAAATGTATCTTTACTCAAAATTAATATCAATTAAATAATTACATGAAACATTCAAAATATACATAATTATTCAAGATGACATCAATGTGGACTTCTTTGAGTCGATAATTTTTAACCTCCAAGAATAAATAATATTAATTCTGCTCTCCATCGGTGGTGCGAAGACGATTGTACTGTTCCATGAACGCTACTCCAATACATGTAGATTTCTATGTGTGAAGATTTCTATACATAAAGATCTACTATTTATGAAGATTTCTGGCAGAGAATAAAGAAAAAACAAGAAATGCAATGTAGACGTATTTCATGATCCCAAAGTCGGTCCAATTGAGCCTTAAATTTAAAATACAGAACTAAATTTCAATAACATTATGAAATTTTCATTTTTTATCAAATGTGATGGCAATATACAATGTCAGGCAAGTGTAAGAGAGATGTGTGCGAAATGGGGCCAGAACCAAAAGTCAGTGGGGACATTTTTATTTTTATTTTTTTTTTATAGTGAATACCTCACAAGAGTCCCAACTGCTCCCGTCTGGAGCCAGTGAGACTATGGCATCCCCAATTGGGGGATGTTGTGAGGTTGAAGGTAAGTGGGGAAGGGAAAGAGGAAGGTGGGGAAGTACCTGGCTATTCAGATCTAGTCACTAAACACGGCTAAAGCCATTTGGAGCAACGTTTCAATTCTGAATGGTGGTCTTACACCAGGGCGATACTGGTAGTATCTTCCACTCTGGAACGTGCCGCAAACATACTATATATTATTTTAATTAATTAATTGTGAAATAACACAAATTAATCAAATAAAATTTATTTGCGCACGCCGGGTTCGAACCCGCGACCTTCGGAATGGCAGTCCAATGCGTTACCACTGGACTATGCCGGCCGTCATTGGTTTCAAAACAGATTCCAGTAGTTTGTTCCATATGCGGGCCAACTTACATAAATCAAGTCAGAGAAACAATCCATGAACGAGTGTTCTGCTTGTATTTGTCGAGTTTCGCGCACGTGCACCGGTGCACAGGGGATCAATGCTGCTATATTTTTAGAGTAGGCTCCATTGAAACACCTTTAGATCAGACTCAGCGTGCCCACACTGCATCTGTGCATTAGAAATGGCAATCGGTCTGTTATCAATGGATTGTCAATCAGATAGACCACCCTCCTTTGCACAGAATCTAGTAAATTTATTAGGTATTTGAGGTTCCAGCTCAGAGGTGGCTCCCAAATTCACTTGTTGGACGTACTTGAGATTTGTACAGGGTTAGCAGCTGGTTACTATTGATGAATCTGCTAGCCCTATACAAGACGCTCAGATTCTTGAAAGCCAGATTTACTTGGGCTTCTATGGAACCCCGATACTGAGCCGGTCTGAGATACTTTCCAATTGAGTCCAACTGCAACAGACAGTCAATGATCTCCCTCTTTGCCGAAATCAGACATGCTTGGGTTTTTAAGTCGTTGAAACTGACTAGGTTGGCACTATCCCAGGGACAAACCTTCTCGAGATGATTTTCAACTTTTTGTCTCAAAACTTCCTAGGAAAAGATAACCCTCGTGAACGTTGGTGTTATCAGTGTAGCAGTGAATTGGTGCATATTCAAAGAGATTGTTGAAGCGCAGCAAAAACAGTGTCGGTGACAGCACAGATCCTTGTGGCACCCCCGCATTGATTTGGTGCAGAGAGGATTAGGAGCTGTCAACTACGGTGTGAATTGTTTTTCCTTCGAGAAAGTCCGCAATCCAACTATGCAGGGTTGGATGAATTCCGTACGATGGTAACTTCCTGACAAGCGCCCGGTGTCAGACCCTATCAAAGGCTATCAAAGAAATCCAAATGAAGCTGATTAACTGATTTTCCAAATCTGTTTTTTTTTAGGTTAGCTTATTATGAGAGAACTTACTGTTTTCTATCCTGGAAAGAATTGTTCCAGTCATCGAAAAGCCACTACAGAGGGCAGATCTTCAAACAACTGTATGTGCTGATTTTCAATCCATTTGGAATAGCAACTGGATTAACCAAAGGGTTTGAAGACCTTTTCTATGAACCTTTTCAGGTAAGATTCGTTACATAAATTTAAAGTCTAATTTTGTCTTCAATAATATCTAAAATCTCCCTCAGTTCACATGTCTTTCTATGAAACTAAGGGTGTCTATCTAATCTCCTTCGATGGAAGCAAGCTTCCCAAAAAGCCTTCTCAAGCAATAACGAGGTGTGACCTAAAGTGACCAGCTCAATCTCTGGGACTCCATCGAAGCCAGAGTTCAGATGAGCCTCTCAGAAACTGCACAGAGCCCGCAGATACTTTATAGTGCACAGCTGCTAACCCTGTACAAGTTGTAAGGGTGCCCCACTGTCGAATTTGGCAGCAACCTCTGGTATGGAGCCCCGAAGTACCTGGAAAAAACCCTTGAATGCAAAACGGGTGGTTTGTTTGATAGATTCCCCTATCTTAACAAACGGACTACAGTCTTTAGAAGACAGACGTGAGGTGAGAATGCTGTTCTTGCTCTATCAGTATTTCAATGGAAGATGCCCTGAGGAACTAGCGTCATTGATCCCTTCGAAATTTGTACACAGCAAAATTTGTCACATGAGAATGGGTCTCTTACATGACTCTTTCTTGTGTTCAAAAGTGTTTGTTTTAGTGTATATGTATATGTAGATGTTTTAGTGTACTTTTAATTTTTTTTTTTATTGTCTGTATACCTACGTTGTCCTAGTTGTACTAGTATTTCAAGTTGGTTGATATGATTTCACTATAAAAAAATTGTTTGGTGTTGTTAATGCATTCACACAAGAACAAGACCCATTTTTTTCATTTCGTTGCAGCTAATTTCCCCCTTGTTAATATAAATAGTCAAATTTAATAGGGATGTTTCCCCGAGACTATCTTAGTTTGTTCAAATCTTTGCTGACAAAAATAAAGTTGTTACAGTGTAAATGATATTCAGGAAATCCAATTTTTCTTATGAAACCCTCGTAGTAGGAAAGTGGCGTTGTGGAGGAATTTGTTAACGTACCCATCCGGCTAACGGGAGATTCCCGGTTCAATTTGCACCCTAATTATTTTATGAAACCCTCGCAGTAGGAAAATGGCGATGTGGAGGAATTTGTTAACGTACCCATCCGGCTATCGGGAGATTCCCGGTTCAATTTGAACCCTAATTTTTTTATGAAACCCTCGCAGTAGGAAAGTGGCGAGGTGGAGGAATTTGTCAACGTACCCGTCTGGCTAACGGGAGATTCCCGGTTCAATTTGCACCCTAATTATTTTATGAAACCCTCGCAGTAGGAAAATGGCGAGGTGGAGAAATTTGTTAACGTACCCGTCCGGCTAACGGAAGATTCCCTGTTCAATTTGCACCCTAATTATTTTATGAAACGTACCCGTCCGGCTAACGGGAGACTCCCGTTAATTCCTCGGTTCAATTTGCACCCTAATTTTTTTAAATTTTTAGTTTGTTTTTCTAATGCATTTATTGTTTGAATATTATTAACATTATTTCAATAATTTATTATGATATGCATAATTCAATTATTTAATCCAATATTCAGTTTTCATGAATAATGATTTTTTTACAGGGCAATATTGGAATGGGAGATTTTGCTGGAGGAGTTGCATACGGTGTTCGTTCAGTTTTGGGACAAACTGTGGGGGGGGCGGCCGGCACTGCTTCTCGTATTTCAGATGCTGTGGGGCATGGTGAGTTTTATTTTCACTTTAAACTTCAATTTGACTATATTAAAGAAACAATCATAATGTAATCAAGTCAATAATACATTTAAAACAGAATCACTGATTAAAGTTTGTCGAGTACATCCTGATACACCTGTATGTATTTAAACATGTATCATATTTCCTCTATAGTAACTTCTAACAGTTTTTAAATATACCTATATGCCATTTATTTATTCATTAAAAAGTAGGTATTTAAGCTTTTTCACAAAAACCTTTTAAAAAGTTTTAGGGTTAGAGGCGGTTAAAAAAAATATTTTCATGTCAAATATTAATGAGTAAGGTCTATGTATCAGGAAAACAGTTTCAATTATTGTTCCCGTACATTGAAAAATAATAAGTTCCACTGGTTTGTTGTATAATCTAGCCAAAGAGTTCACAAACCGAAAGAAATAACATTGTTATTATGTATCATAATATTTATCATGGGTTATTTATGGTATCAATTTCCTTTGCTTTTTCCGTGGCAAACAACCTAATGGTAAGTCAATACAAAATATTATAGTAATTATTTAGTTCATATGTATGTATAGGTATCGCAATCAGAGTTCACCCGAAAACAGTGTGAAATGTAACACTAATCTTGTTGTCCCCTTTTCGCTAATATGAAATTTTTTGCTAATACTGTCAGGAATTCGTATATACGCACCAATACACATATTCCTTTGAATATAAAAGTTTGTATTATTTGGGTCAACTATAACCTACACCAGCGATAATAGCTTACATATCGAGGAGTTATTACTACTACTGGGTAACTCCTAAATCAGTGTTTTCGAGTCACACGCTAAACCATAACTCTGTATGCCAAACCACATATTATGTATTTGTGGCATACACAAAGTGCATAATAACATTATTGCAGAAAGCAATCACTTTGTGGTTTGACATATTTAATAAAATAAAATACATTTTGTTTTAAAATCACGAGATGTTAATAATTTTTAGAACCGACCGGTTTCACTTTACTCAAGCATCTTCAGGGTACAAATCATTACTGTATATAACTAACTAACTAACTAACCATCACGCCGTTACACAGCAGGGGTAGGCAGAGAGGACGGACCGCCAAACAACTCGCTCTTGGCACACACTCCTTGCCTCATTCACATTCATACATCGTCTCATACATTCTCTTCTATTGTTCTGACTCTTGACATGGCCCGACTCAAGTATCTGATTCACTTGGTCGTGCCATGTCTTCCTCGGGCGTCCCCGACTTCTGCTACCATTCACATTTGCATCGTATATTCTCCTTACACTCCTTTCTTTGCTCATTCGCTCTGCATGCCCAACCATCTTAGCGTCCCTTTCTTGATCTTACTCATTATGCTTACATTAGCCTTGCACTCTTTGCGGATCTCCACATTCCTCACACGATCATACATGGTTTTACCACACATACGCCTCAGGAATCTCATTTCAACAGCATTCAATCTACTTTCATCCATATATATCAGTAATAATTTGTACCCTGAAGATGCTTGAAAAATCTGATTTCGGAACTCCGAAGTAACTACCTAGTTATAGTATGTACATAATTACCCATTATATGGCACCACGGATTTCAAGAGTATGGTAAATGGTGATATTTTAAACGTTTTGCACTAACCAAATTTTACAGTATTATCAAAATAAACATGATCCTGCTTTTGTGTTAACATGTGAGATTGTGTGAGAAATGTGGAGATCCGCAAAGGCTAATGTAAGCAGGATGAGTAAGATTAAGAAAAGTACACTTAGATGGTTTGGGCATGTAGAGCGAATGCGCGAAGAAAGGAGTGTAAGGAGAATATATGACGCAAATGTGAATGGTAGCAGAAGTCGGGGATGCTCGAGGAAGACATGGTACGATCAAGTGAATCAGATACTTGAGTCGGGCCATGTCAAGAGTCTGAATAATAGAAGATGTATGAATGTAATTGTGGCAAGGAGTGTGTTCCAAGACCGAGTTGTTTGGCGGTCCTTCCTCTCTGCCTACCCCTACAGAGAAATGACATGATGGTTAGTTAGTTATAAGCATTTTAATAACACACTACATATTTAAAAGATACACCATTGTTTCCTGTTTTATATATTTTTAGGTTTTGCAGCCCTCTCACTAGACTCCAAGTTTCAAAATGATAGGAGAGAGAAGATGAGCAAACCACCACCGGCCAACTTGCAAGAAGGACTCAAACGCGGTGGGAAAGACTTGGTCATGGTGAGTTACACACAATACTAATTACTTCAACAGATTTCCATGGTTTAACCACTGCGGCCCTTCTTACACAGGCTTACGACTATCTTGCGACTACCGCCGTACCTCTGCACGGAGGTTCATACACAGGCGACGCCAGTCTCCTGCGGTCCCATGGCATAATACTTGTTCTTTAGATTAATGAGAAAAACAAAGAATGACAGAATATAAAAATGGCAGCTACAGCATCTTTTGCGAGTTGGTTGCGAGTGAGGTTACGAAAACATTCTAGTTTTGACATTTCGAGAATTCAACGATGATTGGTGGTGACATGTATGGACTCTATGCAACAAGTTGTCTGCAGTACACAACTTGAGTATCGTATCGTTGCATATCCCTATGGAAGATGGGCCTTACATGCTCCTTTGTCAAATGACTCCAGTTTTACACCTTTATTTATACATCTTTGCTCTTTGTCTCCAAGCTTGGCGGGTGAAATCATCTAAAGCTATTTTAAATTGAAGAGCCGTCATTAACAACATTCACACATTTGGGATTTTTTCTTCTTCTTTTTTTTTTAATGTGAATACCGTACAGCTCCCAACTGTCTGGAGCAAGTCAGACTATAGCATTCCCATTTTGAGTATGTTCTGAGGCTGAAGGTAGTGGGAAGGAAATCAAAGAAAAGATCCAAGAAAAATGTGGAGGAGTACCTGGCTATTCAGATCTCGTCACTAAACACAGCTAAAGCCATTTCAAGCAATGTTTCAATTCTCAAAAATGGGCGATACTGAGAGTATCTTTCACTCCGAAATGTGCCGCAAATATACTAACACTAGTTTTAATGAATTTGTTGTGAAATAACAAAAATAACCCACAACCTCCTGATGTAATAAGTTTTTGTTTTATGAGCAAGTTTACACGTCAAATAATTAATGATTATTTTTGATAAAAATAAATATTGGCCAATTTTTGGGAACTGTGAGTTTTGTTTTTGGATTTAGTGAACCATGGAGTGAAGAAAATGTTTGATTGCTTGTTGAAATCCTCGCATCAGAATGTAATTTATAATGTGCCCCCAATATACTACATTTTATTTTTAGAAGCTTTCTCAGTATTCAGGGACCGTATTTTTAAATGCTCCCTGATATTTAATGGTTATTGGGCCGGGGAGAGTAATTTCGTTGAAATCGGATAGAATTTATTGAATATCTTAAAAAAACGTGATTGGATAATTTTTTTTTTAGCTACCCAATAGTTTTTCTAGGATTACCTATATTATAAAGTACGTATATGATGTAAAATCATCATGGATTTCGCACAAAACTCTCATTTGGGGATGTGTATTACCGCCCTCCGGTGCGGGAAGGAAATAAAATATAAATGGATATTATTTTTTTTTTTTTTTGTGACACCTCACAAGAGTGTCCCTGCCTGTGCAGTGTACAGACAGGGGAACTATGTCACCACCCGGTTAGGTGGCGTTGTGAGGCGGAATAAGGTAGGGGCTGTAGGAAGGGATTTGTTAATGCGGACCTTGAAGAGGCTCGGATTATAGGAGGGAGGAAAAACAGATGCCGGTAGCTCGTTCCACATACTAGCCGACTTACACAAAAACGAGTCGTAAAAACGGCCCGTTCTCATGAAGCCAACGTCAACTGTTATTATCGACTTAGTTTGCAAGTAGTAGGCTCCAGTCATCTTGGGTTACCTTTTAAATAATCATTATATAGACCATAGAGCATCAGGTAATCTGTTATCTGTTAACATTAATATGAAATGTAATATTTGTTCCCAGGGCGTTTTCAGAGGGGTGACAGGCGTGGTCACCAAGCCCATCAGCGGGGCCCGCGAGCAGGGGGCCCTGGGCTTCTTCAAGGGACTAGGCAAAGGGGCCGTGGGGCTGGTGGCGCATCCCGCTACTTCAGTGGCAGATGTTGCCTGTGGATCATTTGAGTTCGTTAAAAGGTACTTTGTTTAAGTTCACAACTAACCATAATCCAGATAGACCACCACTCAAATCTGTCATGGCACACACACCTTGCTTCATTTACATTCATGAGTTGTCTCATGACCTGACTCAAGTATTTGAGTCACTTTGTCATGCCATTGTCTTCCCCGACTTCTTCTATCATACAAATTTGTGTCATATATTCTCATTAGAAGTTTCTACCTGGCATTATTATATTGTAGCATTTTCTACACAACCTGATTATGTAATTGAGGTTCAGTTGTTTCGCAGAAATTCAAATGAAACATTGTCATCAAATTGCCAATCAGCACCATCGTGTTTTTTTTACATTTGAAAGGTCCCCGTCAAACTCCGTTTCTAGGTTCATTTCAGCTTTCTATCAAATTGTAATAATGTAAGTACTTAAGACACCTATCATATCGTTAAGCTTATCAGCTTATTACAATTTGATAGAAAGCTGAAATGAACCTAGAAACGGCGTTTAACGGGGACCTTTCAAATGTAAAAAAAAAACACAATGACGCTGAATGCTCATTTGATGACTTTGTCATACGTGAATTTCTGTGAAACAACTGGGCCTAACTAACCTGTATAATTATCTAATTTAGTATTGGCACACACTGCTTGCTTCATTAGCCCTGTCCATTCACAATAATTCAGTAGTAAATGGTTTTGAACTCTTGTGCCCCGAGTAACTCATTTGTACTGCATTATAGTCTACTTTCATCCTTCCTCTGCCAGACTGTTATAACAATAAACCTGGTTAATAAGTGTGTTATAGTGTGATTAGTATAGTGCTCAGAGAATTGCTAATTTTAATTATTGTGTACTTCCAGAACGAGTGATGTGACACCTGAAATATCCAGAATGCGTTTTGCGAGGTTTTTCGAAGTTGATGGTCTAGTTCTTCCCTATTCCAAATTCAAAGCAGAAGGACAAGAAATGCTTAAAATTTTGGGCAAGGTAATAATTCAGATTTCGCATTACATAAATCTGAAATTTTAGTACCTACTTGGGCTTTCAATCCTGAGAATTTTTTTCAGAACTGTGATTACGTTGCTAGCATTTTTCAATCCTGGGAACCCTGGCACCGGGAATTCAAATGTTTAATTTATTATTAAAAAAAAAAATTATTTTCAAATGTATTTATTTTATTTTTAAGGTTTTATTTATTTATTCATATGTATTATACGCCCATATGGGCTTTTACGAACATGTTGTAATATGTATATAATAATTCAGTGGAACAGTAATCAAAAGTAAAATTATATAGAACCCATGCAGAAGAAAAGTATTATGCTAACCTTAATTGCTATTATTACTGAAGTATGTTATTATAGCCTTCTTGTAACTATACTCTGTGCAGTTGAACATATCTACAATTATATATCTGTATATTATATATCTTTTGTGCAAAAACTGGAACAAAGAAGGTCCAACTTTCATTTATTCGATGAGCAAGTGTCTCTTTCAATAAAGTAGCAAAACCACTGTTGCCCAAATTGTTCATCAAGAAAAAAAATCATTGTGTCAGCTGACAGAAGCTTTGCATCATGACGACAAAATGCTTCTACTGCTAGTTAAAATTGGGAAATAAAAATGCGTCTACCTAAACTATCCCGGTGTAGTCATGTCACAAGACTAAATACTGATTGTTATTCAGACATCAATATAACTTTCTTTACTTCTAGAAATAGCGCAATAAATATAACCTACCCCAAAATCTTTATGGCCTTTATCCTGTATCACAAGATCTCAAGATCTGTGCGGTTACGATAGGCTGCCAATAAATAAAAATGTATTCCCACGGTTAAACCAAGGTCGTGAAAGCGACAAAAATCCTGTAAACCCGGGATTAAGACAAGCGCAGCACTGGGATTACGGTGCCGACTAAGGTCAGCAATTCCCCGGATTCCGGTTCTCGAGATTCCAGGATTGAAAGCTACACAATACTAATTCACCTAAAATGTAAAAATCATTTTATGGTGTTAAAAAGTAAAACGCACAACCACAGGCCACAGGCACTTCACAAAATCTGATGTTTAAAACATGGGCACGCTCCTTATTACACAAGTAAATATCGGTGGCTTGCTTCTAAAAGGTCTAACGTCCATTTTTCAATACACATATTTTTCAATTTCACCTCAAAATTAGGTTCCAATTTCTAAAAGAACCTTTCAATTTTGAGAAAAGATTATAGATTTTCAGTGTCCAATGTTACACTAGAAAATGGCTTTTTTTTAAATTAAACTTTCTCTTTTTAAATTCTATTTGGGCATCGTAAAATTTGAGAAAACTTGAATTGACCCTTTTTTATATAGATGCACCACAAAACTATGAAACTTAAAAAGACAGATTTAAAAAGGCTGAGGAACTATATATGTTTGAGTTATCTATATTCATTTGCGGAAACCTGCATTTACACATTCACAAACACACACGCACAACCTCTATGGACGTCGTTGTAGAGGAAATGTGATATGACACAGTACAGAGGACACATACTTTATGAATATTATTATTAAATTATATTTTGTTATATTCAATTTACATAATGAGAAATTTCTTACAATCAAATTGAATAATTCTCCGTTTTGTAAGACTTGTAAAATACAAATGTAAAAAAACAAGTAAAACTTGATCAGGGATGTGATACGACACAGCAGACACTGCAGACACAGCAGACAGGGAAGTCAAGTAGTATGTAAACTGTAGTTGTGTCACAATGCAAACTCTTCTACACTTGATAATGTCAAACTAAAGACTATTGATTGGCGGTTAACATTTTTTATCACTAATTTTCATCAACATACAACACAACATTTTGTTCCTCTTATACAGGTTTCACATTGGCGACTTATCAGCGTGATTCAGCCGCGTACAACGTTTTGTACTTAAATCAGGGATATAGGGATATACAAATTAGCAACTCACATAATACATATAGGGATTGTCATAATATAGGGATATACAAATTAGCAACTCACATAATACATATAGGGATTATTATAATATAGGGATATACAAATTAGCAACTCACATAATACATATAGAGATTATTATAATATAGGGATATACAAATTAGCAACTCACATAATACATATAGGGATTGTCATAATATAGGGATATACAAATTAGCAACTCACATAATACATATAGGGATTATTATAATATAGGGATATACAAATTAGCAACTCACACAATACATATAGGGATTGTCATAATATAGGGATATACAAATTAGCAACTCACATAATACATATAGGAATTGTCATAATATAGGGATATACAAATTAGCAACTCACATAATACATATAGGGATTATTATAATATAGGGATATACAAATTAGCAAATTCTTGTTTTCCAGCAAGTATCTGTCAATGTCTTATCATTTGCAAAATAATGGAAAATCTTACTAAAAATAGGTGCGCATTCTATCATAAAAATATTAATTAAAATAAACAAAAAGGAAAGAATAATTTTATTGTTTGATTGAAAAAATAATTTTATTCAACATAATTAATTAATGAATTTAAACCACTGTTATTTGTTCCAGAAAAAACATAGTTCGGAGATTTACGTACATCATGTTTGGTTGATGTCTCCTGTTCGAGATGTAGTACTCTGTACCAGTAACAGAATTACATATTTAGAGAAAGGGAAAAAGGTAATTGACCCCTGAAATAATCTTTTCTGTTCTCTATAAATCAGGACAATGATATTTTTTACACTAAATAAAAAAATGATGTAATTCAATCCTTTATAATTTAATTACATTTTACTTTTTATTATTTTATTACATTTTGTAACATTTTACTGATTTTCCTAACTTGTTACACTAGCTTAGGCCGTGTTGTTATAATTAGGCCTGAGCAAGTAGTAAGTAGTCTAGACTACTTCATTTTGTGTAAGATAAAAATATAAATTATACTTGCACATTATTAAATAATTATTAATTCAAGAATAATGTTGAAAATATCAAAATTAAACCTACATAGTAAAATATACAGGTAGAAGAATAATATAATAGTAATAATAAGTATATTAACATATAAATTATGTAATATCAAGCACTTTCTTAATATGTTGTGTTCGGTTAGCCTCTTTCAGATTAATGTACATACTCTTATTTTTGTAGGTATTTAATTCATTTTCCAACATTGTTTTTCATTCAAATTTACATGAAAGGAACTTCTAATGAGTATTATCTTCAGTGAAAAGTGATATATTATATATGTACATAGTATAATTATTTACAATAAATTTTAGACTGCTTTCGCTTCCATGAAAAGTAGCAATTAATCATATCATTAATTCTATTAGGCTTGAAACAGTCAATTTGTTGATGTTTGTTTTGTTAATTTGTTAAATGATTATTTTGTTAAATGGTGCTAAGAACACTTATAAGATTAGCATATCACTTATGTACTAACTATAATTGTATTGCCACAGGTGGAATGGTCATTCATTTGGCCTAGTTTATGTCCCCTCAAAGAGTTGGACAACGGTGTGTACATAAAATTGACGGACAAACTTACATTCAGCTCTGGGGCCAACGAGAAAGTGATCTACATACATGGAGAACAGGCAAAACGGAATTTCGTGGAGATTTGTACCAAGTGCATTAAAGACTATGTATTCTGATTCAAAAAAACCAAATATTTTTTAATAAATAGAATTTTTAAATCAACTTATAATACCCGAGTTTTGCTCACAAGTGGACACTAAAATTTTTTCACAATCTTCTATTTTTTTTTTATTAATTTGTGAACTTTTATACTGTTTGTGTGATCAAATTTATGTAAAAATATATTTTTATATCATGTATGTGTGTATGTATAAGTAGAGTCGACGTCATTATGGCATTAGGTGGATTTTGGCCTCGTCCGCAAAAGTTCTCCACTGACGTCGTTCCCCATATCCCCCGCCATATCCCTCCTGCTCCAGTCTTCTTCCACACACCTCTTCCTCAGATTGTCTCTGATCTCCGTCGCTTCCATTGGGGCATCCGCTTTCAGTGTCTTGTCTGGAATTCTTTCCACACGGCCAGTCCTTTGGGACCTTAAAAATAGGATAATGAGAGACCCTGCCCCAAAATGACAAAGCATTGGTTAATAAATTAGCAATCGATGTATCTTTGAATATCTTTATGTACCTACCTAAATACTTAACTACATGTGCTTATAATTAAGGAAAATATAACTATTTTTTTAATTAGAATAAATGTATCTTTAAAACACTAACAGTCGTATAAATTTTATACAACTGATAAACAACTGTGTATGTGAAACCTTACTAATAGTAAAATAGAATTGTTCACATATATACAATGTTTACACAGCCAAAGAGGGTTGTTATCTGTTATATAAACTGTTAATAATAAATAATTTCTCATTGAATTTTGAAATTTTTCCAGTGTATTTTAAGTGTTCCATACAGGGTGTCCTGGGGTAAAGAGCACAAACTTCAGAAGGTGATTCTACATGACGGTAGAAGAAAAAAACACAATTAATTTTTTTCTAAATTCCATTATTTGTTTCCCCAACCAAAAATATTTTTCCCTAAAAAAAATTCAACTTTTTAACCTTAAAACGTTGGAATTTTGAATCACAATCATTTATTTAAGGAATTTGCGAGAAACTATCATTTTACTTATCAACTCGTTCATGCAATAAAAACACATTTAAAATATAATAAAAGTTTCTTTTACAAAACCGTTTTGTAACACTGTTTAACGGTTGGGAATTGGGTTGGGTTGGGGGTAGTAAAGCTATAAATGTATTTAGAAATATTGTATTATGTATTAAATATTAAGAAATATTGATTGGGAGAACCTGCAGATAAGCTGTAATGTGATGGATTTGTTGAACTATCTATAATTGTAATAAATTATATTCAGGGAATTTAAAAAAATATATTTTGTTAATAAAAAAATAAAAAAATTGTTTTAATGAAAATGTGTTATATATAAAAAGTTAATAACGATAGTAAAATTGGTTTTTCCAAATCTCCAAAAATGAAATGAAGCTGTGAGCTTTCAAAGAGAACTTATGTAAAACAATTCGGAACAATTTACAATTTGAAAGGCAGTAAGTACCCTGCTTCCGCACCAGTCTATTTATGTGCCCCTGAGTTTTCATGAAATTTAGTGAAATTTAGGTCCAAAGAGGCACCAGGTTTTTACAGACTGAATGGCATAATAGTGAAGAATGTCTAGATCCATGCCAAGGAGGAACTTTCCAATGTCATGGATACGTGCTTGCGACAAGGGGTTTTCCCCACAGAATGGAAGAGACAAGTGCTCCAGATTATACCCAAGGGTAACAACAAGCCAAGAACTGACATTAGACCTCATCATGGTACATCAAACCCTGTCTCCACTCACCAACCGTCAATTTGGTTTTGTCCCGGGTAAATCCATGGAGAACACCATCAAGTTTGCGCTTGAATGGGTGAGAGTCTGTCCAGAGAGGTATGTTATAGGAGTCTTTTTGGACATCACTGGTGCCTTTGATCATGCGTGGTGGCCGATGTTAAAAATCAAAAACTAGAACTGTCCTGCAAAGCTATTCAAGATTGTCTCAAACTATCTAAACTAGAGGAGCATTACACTCTCATATGGTGTCATCATCATAAACTGGTAAGTATATATGGGTTACCCACAAGGTTTGGTCCTTGGCCAAGAATTTTGGAATATACTCTCCAACTATTCCTCCAGGTTGCCCTTGCCTGAAGGATGTATCTCGGTCGATTACGCTGATGAGTGGGAAAAGAGAAACCGGCTGAACTTCGCTTTTCTGGCGCATGTTAAGAGTGTTCAGCAAGGCTAGGCTCTGTTTCTGAAATTGTGGAGACTCAACAGGGTTGTGGGGATTGTGTTCTCCGGCACTTTGTCTCCCTTATAGGGGGGTATACGTGGCGCAAATCTCGTATGCAGCCTCTGTGTGGGAGCATCATCTGGATAACTTGTTGATCCACTCTTAACTTAAGCGCAGCCAGCGAACTCTCTTCCTGGCACACTATGGCGCATACAGAACTGTGGCTTCGGACGCTTTGAGTGTTCATGCCGGCATTTTGCCCATTGACTTGGAAATAAGGGAGGTGCTGACCAAGAAAGAGATAATAAGAGGAACCCAGGTGAAGGCCAGCTGTTCACCTGGGTGTTAATTTAACACCTGGTGGGGCCGTACCTCTCCCTTAACTGTTGAAAGAAATGCGCAAACTCACTTTGAATGAATGCCAAAAACATTGGCATAGGTCGAATACGGGTAGATGGACCTTCTCCTTCCCGTCGGTTAAAGCCAGAATGGAAGGGGCTTTTATAAATTTGGATCATATCACCTAACACAGATACTATCTCTGGGTTGAGAAATGGCCTGAGCTTAAAGTCGATCCAAGTGCGATTTCTCCTGGCGTCCACTGTCATCCTTTAGATCAGGGGTCTCCAAACTACGACCCGCGGGCCGTGTCCGGCCCGCCAGTGTCATCCATCCGGCCCGCGACATCTTATGACCACTTTCATCAATCAGGCCCGCGACAACTAATGGCTAAGACCTTACTCAGAAGGGGCGAATTCACCGCGAATTTTTTCGTGCGAATATATATGCTCATTGGCGAGGTACTGGGCACCAATACATTGCGTCCACAAGTATCGCGCGAAAAATACGGGCGCAAATCGTGTGTAGTTCGCCAGACTTACGTCCAGTTTACGCGGGAACTGCAGAGCGAGTACACGTATCAAGGGAAATGGAGCGGCAAAATTGTGACAAGGAATGGTTCCAAATGCTCGCGCGTTTCACGCTCCTTCTGGATGCAATATACGCGCAAAACGATACGTGGCAAAATCGCCCCATGGTTTTATTGTTTTAATTGTGATTGTGATAAGGTGGATAAAAAACTCAGAATGATAGTATCTTGGTTTTATTTACATGCTAGGCAAAGCTTAGTGATAAGTATAATACGCAGAATACGCTTGTTCACTCCTTGCTTATCTACGGAATTTTAGGTTGGTGAGGTTCTTAGAAAAACAATCTAAACTCAGTAAAAGTTTCACAAAGAACCATAATTAAAGTAATCCTTAAAAAAATCTACCTACATTCTCAACAGAATCACTATTTAAATTATTTCCAGTACCAAATGTCGATGAAATATTTAAGCAATCTTCTTTTATCAAAATGTGTAAAGAAAAAAATAATAATAAAGAATATGAAGAATTTTAAACACTAATGAGAAATGGAAATCAATTTATTACACCAAATTTTAAAACAACACAAATGCACAACCGTTATATTTACCAAGCTATAAAAAACTATAATAACCTTCTTTCTGAATTGCGCTGTATTTTCAACCAATCAGAAAAAATAAATAAAATTAAACAATTTTTCAAAAAAAACTTACATTAAAAAATAAATATTTTATACAAAATTTATTTTAAAATGTAACTTATGTAAGAATCGTGGCTCCCTTATCAGGCACAAGAGCTCCTCTTTAGCTCGTCAAAATGTAACCTGTAATGTTTTATATTAAATTTAAAAAAAAGAAGACTCACTAAAGCATAGTAACTAACAAATAAGTGTAATGAATCTTACTAACTTTATAAATATATAAAAACATTATAACATACGAGTATAAACACATAAACATATAAAAACATTATAACATACGAGTATAAACACATAAACATATAAAATACTAATGGGATTTATGTAATTGTGATTTTCCACTGACGATAATTTGTAGTTGTGGATCAATTTTAGTGGTAGCAATTATTAAAAGAGCTTTAAGATGCTCATCGGTTAACTTAGATCTGTAAACATTCTTTGTGTACTTCATTTTGGAGAATGTTTTCTCACACAAGTAAGTAGTACCACAAACAGAAAATAGCCCACGAGCAAATTTATGCAAATTATCAAATTGTGCCAGCGGAAGACTCTTGTAAAATTCCAACAAAGATTAGTTTTGAAATTTGTTCTTAATTATATCACTGCATTGTAAATCAATAATTTCCATTTGAAGTTCCGGGGTCAAGGTTTCGATGTCGATATCAAGAGCATTTTGAAAAATCTTGATTTGATTCGCAATGATATCAAGGTCTGAGACACGAGTATCAAAATTTATCTTCAAAGCACTCAAAGCTCCGATTGCAAAATCGACGGGAAACTCAGTCTCAGTAGTGTGGCTAAATATTTCAGATGTTTTAAATTGTGTGAAACATTTTTTATTTAATTGTGATTGAAACAGCATTATTTTCTGCCGGAAGGATTTGACATTAGTATATAAATCAGGGAGAAGCTGATTTTCTCCTTGCAATCTCAAATTCAGTTTGTTCATATGTTTTGTCAAATCGACATAGAATGCTAACTTCCACAGCCATTCGCTATTTAGCAATTCGGTAAGAGGGCGATGCTTTTCATTCAAAAAAATTTCGATCACTGATCGAAGTTCAAAGAAGCGCTGAAGGACTTGTCCGCAACTTAGCCAGCGTACGGCAGTATGATATGGCAAATCATTTTCTCCGATCTCTTTAATAAATTCGCGGAATTCTCGGTGATTCAGCCCAGTGGATCTGATGAAATTAACAATTGATATGACTGGTTTTAGAACTTCGGACATATCCAAACATTTTCCGCATAGAGACTGTTGATGAATGACACAATGTAAGACTAATGGTTTTGAACCACCATCATTTTCTACAGCCTTTGACACAAGAGCCACTACTCCTTTATTTTTACCACACATGTTTTTTCCTCCGTCAGTTGTGATAGATTTCAAGTTTTTCCATCGAAGATTCTTTTTAATAATGGCATTTTCAACACCCTTAAAAATATTTTCACCAGTAGTTGTGCCGTGAATACTATCAATATCAAGAAGTTATTCATACACTTCATAGCTTTTATCCACTCCTCAAATAAAAATCAACACCTGAGCAGTATCTGACACATCCGTTGATTCATCCAAAGCCAGAGAATACCACTCAAGATGCCCATTTTTGTCAGACAGTTGAGATGATATATTTTCTGCGATGTCTTCTACCCTCCGCGCTACAGTATTTGCTGACAAACTGAGAGTTTTATATAAATTTACCTTTTCAGGGCACATTTCTTCGGCTACTGCAATTACACATTCTTTGATCATTTCTCCATCGGTGAAAGGTTTTCCACGTTTTGCGATTTCAAGAGCCACACGAAAACTGGCACGAGTTACAGCCTCTTGTTCATTATTGAGTTTCGTAAACGAAGATTGCTGCGATTTTAATCCACGCTTCAAAGCTTCAAATTTTTCTGTCCGCAAACTTCCCGTATATTGTGAGTATTTTTGAAAATGTTTCGTTTCATAATGACGTTTAACATTATACTCTTTGAGAACGGCTATGGCTTCATTGCAAATCAAACATAGCGCTTTCTTATTGGACTCAATTACGAAATATTGAAAGTTCCATTAATCTTTGAATGCTCTGCACTCGCGGTCTACTTTTCGCTTCTTTGCCATAGTAAATCACACCAAAAAATCAGTCTAATCAAAAAACTGTTACACAGATGTCTTTTAAAAACACACAAACACGTTTAAAGGAGTTACGTACTACCTCACAGACAGGTCCGCTCAAAGATATTAGAAGAACGAGATATGCTATGTTGGCCGCCGGACCGTAGGCGGAGTACTACCTAATTAGGGTACTTTGAACGGTATCGGGACATGTACGCACAGAAATCTGTTCTATGTATTAGTGCGGATACCTTAGCGTAAGCGAAGGTGTGCAGTAGTATTGGTGAACAAAACCGGCGACACTCGGCAAAACAATTCCACAGAGTATGAACTGCTCATAGCACATCTCGTTCTTCTAATATCTTTGGGTCCGCTTCATTCGGTTTCCCCAGGTGGACTGACTCGCGGTCGCCGGTCTCGCCGCTAGCGATGGATATAGGGTACTACCACTACTTATTTCCGCGTGTAACCACGAGATGTCGCAAGCGTCGCACTTGTGACAATACAATACAACACAATTTAGTAATTGAACACTAGCGTAAGCGCAGTGTTGCCAACTTAACGGATTCACGTCATATCTGGGGGATTGGAGTGAGTTTGGAGTGAAATGATTTATGAAGAAATATGATCCCTGGAAATTTTATTCTCCACTTTTTACTTTTACTCCCCCCCCCCCCCCCCCCCCCCCGTGGACGAAAATATGGGTGTCTAGAAATTAAAACAGTTTTGGCCCTCCGAACTTACTGGAGTAGTCAATGTGGCCCTCCGGCTGAAAAGTTTGGAGACCCCTGCTTTAGATAACACTTTTAATCTTATTGACCGGATTTCATGTTTTTTTTTATATTGTAACTGGTTAATTACATTTTAACGACTACCTTATTTTTATTGTACCATCTTCTACAGCTGTACATAGACTTGCTTTATCACAAGGAGCTGGAACTGAACTCATCTTATTATTTTGTATTGTTCTTCACCCCATCAAGGGGGTGGACTAGACCCAGTCCCGGCATCAACCTAAGATAGGAATCCCACAGCAGCTGCTGCATAACGCATAACCCCCCTGCGCCTCCCCAGTTGCCATGAGCGGGCCTGAGGATCGACTGCAGGGGACCAGAGCCCTTTGGCCCCGCCTCTGGTGACCCGATGCTCACTTTTATCCCTAGGGTCTTCGGGTTCTTTCCCCCTCAATCCCAATACCGGGAAGCTAGCTAAGGAGCGCGGACGCCGAGTCTCGCTTACGGTTTGTCCGACTGCTCCGCTCATTCTCGGTAGGACTGCTAGACGACTGCAACTTAGCTGATTTGGTCAAGTCACAATCTCATCTAAATATTTTTTCTTATAATTCTTGTAGTTTTTAAATTTTTATAAAAGATTAGCATAAAAATAATATAAAGTTTAATGTTCGACCAACGAGTAGTGTTTCTTTCAATAAAAAAACGGCACGAGTATCAAAGGTAAGTGGAACATTAGGAAAGCATTCCTGTAAAACATTTTTTTAATTTATTTGATCGTTTAGATATCTTTTGGCGTACGATATATAAGTATGTTGTTAGATAATATCGTGATGACCGAGGAGGTTCCATTGATCATGGTTCCATGTTAACTCAAAATATGAGAATTCATCATATGTATTTTCAGAACAAATTTATTTAACACATGATAATTCAACACAGTCATAGCTCATCATGGCTCATCATCAGAGATGTGCTTTATTTCAAATAAATCCATTTCAAATGGAAATGCAAAATAGGTATTTTCAATTTTGCATTTTAAATGCTTTTCTAAAAACCATTTTGCATTTTGCATTTTAAATGCTTTTCTCAATGCATTTTCCATTTTAAATGCTTTTTTGCAACATTCTTCCTACTATCTCCACTCATCTTTTTTTCATAAGCCCCAAATATCAGTCGGTCCTCAACCTCGCTATGAGAGATAATTTACATTTGTCAAGTTGCTCCCTGGTAGGAGCCCTGGCAATTGAGTGATACCATTACAAAAAATACTGATTCAAATACTGAACATGGGGCCATGACGCTGTAATATTAAATGTTGGATAGCAGTTTCTATGTTTTTACGTTGGCAACATTAGTTCCGCGCAAATTTTTTGTGGTTTCATAATCTGTAGTCGTGGTATTTTTGGATTTACCATCACGTAATATGTTTGTTCTACATTGATGTCCATTATTAAATGACAAAATTGTTTAAAAATTCTATAATTATTTTAATTGTTTAACCTGAGAAACCATTTTGCATTTTCAATGCATTTAGAAAATAGGTATTTTGCATTTTGCATTTGAAATGCTTTTCTAAAAACCATTTTGCATTTTGCATTTTCAAATGGAAAAGTTTTGACCCATTTCCATTTTGCATTTCAAATGGTTTTGGGTACCCATTTTGCACATCTCTGCCAGAGATGTGCTTTATTTCAAATAAATCCATTTCAAATGGAAATGCAAAATGCAAAATGGGTATTTTCCATTTTGCATTTTAAATGCTTTTCTAAAAACCATTTTGCATTTTAAATGCTTTTCTCAATGCATTTTCCATTTTAAATGCTTTTTTTGCAACATTCTTCCTACTATCTCCACTCATCTGTTTTTCATTAGCCCCAAATATCAGTCGGTCCTCAACCTCGCTATGAGAGATAATTTACATTTGTCAAGTTGCTCCCTGGTAGGAGCCCTGGCAATTGAGTGATACCATTACAAAAAATACTGAACATGGGGCCATGACACTGTTATATTAAATGTTCGATAGCGGTTTCTTGGCAACATTAGTCCTGCGCAAATTTTTTGCTGTTTCTGTAGTCGTGGTGTTTTTGGATTTACCATCATGTAATATGTATGTTCTACATTGATGTCCATTATTAAATGACAAAATTGTTTAAAAATTCTTTAATCATTTTAATTGTTTGACCCGAGAAACCATTTTTCATTTTCAATGCATTTTGAAAATAGGTATTTTGCATTTGAAATGCTTTTCTAAAAACCATTTTGCATTTTCAAATGGAAAAGTTTTGTCCCATTTCCATTTTGCATTTCAAATGGTTTTGGGTACCCATTTTGCACATCTCTGTACCTATTACATGGTATAACTTTCTACCACTTCACATATAAAGATGTATCTATCAAATATTCCTATTACCACACCCGTGTCAAACACAAATATCTACTTCAAATACCTATACCAAAATTAGGTGAAACTTTCATGAACCTAGCAATATTCCTAATACCTACTCTCACAATGGTCTACCACGAACCAATACCTACCTATTATCGCATTCGTGTCAAACACAAATATTTACTTCTAAATATCCTTTTCGAAATTAGGTAAGCCTTATTTACCTATATGTACTATGACAATCAAAACAATAACGAACGATTGACCTTTCTAAACTATCAGCTGATAGTAGATATCACGTCCCACTGATGACAGATAAATTACCCACAAGGAATTCATAAGACCTTACTAGGTCAAGGTCCCTTTAAATAAACAAATTGCATTCCAGCTGTTATGAACTCGATAGTAAACAAAAACATCGGGTCCGGTAAGGGCAGGTTTCTCAAAGCACGTTCTTCATACCAAATCACAACAGGCATACCTACTCATGTGTGTTTTATACACTTGCTAGAAATCAAAATAATATCAACAAGAAAACATTCCAAATACCTAACTACGTACGTCAGAGATGAATAATTCACTCAAACGCCTATTTCAAATCTTCATGAGTGTAGCGACCTCAATAAAAACATTCGCCGAAACAATCTTCCCTAACCATTTATACCTACCTGAGGGGTTAGGTATCAAAACCTCCCTACCTACTACACGAGGAGCTAGTGACCTCACTAAAAAAAAAATTAGAAACCAAATGAATTTACACACAGTGCTATCCCTACCTTTGGTCATGAACGCCTAGAATTCGTAGTCATAGTATGTGAAGATGTCACGGGCCGTAAGCACACAACTGAACGTCCTGGGAACAGTGTCATCGGATATATTATAGTGATAGCTTCTACCTAGAGGAAAATGCAAATTCGCGAGTGTCGAAGTTGAAATATTCTCTAGAGGTGATATGTGTATGGGAAAAGCGGCTTGTACAAAGACATATCACACTTCGCGAGTAGAGCCATGACAAGAGATGAAATGGACATTCCTCTTCTAGATTCAGTCGAGTAGCTTGTAATCCTGGAGGTGAAGGAAGTTGGGGTTATTTTGGAATTAGTATGAGACCTAGTTTGTCTTTCCTTCGGCGTGAGAAGGGATGTCATCGGAGCACGGTCATCCGTCGAAGTGGATGTAAACCGGCCGTTGAACTATCCAGAACACGTGGAGATTGATGGCTTTGTTTGTATTACTATCCACCAGAATTAACTTGGTGAAGGAGGAGCCAACTCAGTTTGAACCAATTTTCCTTCCATTTTCCTTTACATTTCCCGTTTACCGATCAAGACAATTTAGTGTTTACTAACTATATACAAGACATGGACTCGACAAAACCACCAGAAGGTGGCTGAGGAAGATGCTCTCAGGCCGGATACTTACGGTGACAAGGGGTGAGGTAAGCATCAAAGTGCTGGTGACACGAGGGTGTCCACAGGGAGGAGTCTTATCACCCTTGCTGTGGAGCCTGGTGGTGGACAACCTCATCCGGAAACTCAACAACAGGGGCCTATATACGCAAGGGTATGCGGATGACATTGCAACCATAATAAGGTGTTGGGATGCAGACACAACCCGAGGCCTTATACAGTCAACAGTGGAAGAATGGTGTGAAGAAACAGGACTGTCAGTCAACCCAGACAAGACAGAACTAGTAATCTTTACGCGTAAAAGGAAACTAGAAGGATGGAGCAATCCAACCTTCTATGGAAAGGAATTAGAACCCTCTGACACGGTTAAGTACCTCGGAGTCATCATAGATGCCAAACTGAGCTGGAAAAACCAGGTGGAAACTGTAGGCAGAAAGGCCTGTGCTCTGATGTGGGCAACTAGGCGAATCTGCGGCAGAACGTGGGGTCTCAAACCTAAAATGATGCAATGGCTTTACACAGCCGTTGTAAAACCAAGGATCATGCACGCAGCCCTGGTCTGGTGGAGCAGAACAACACTGAAAACAGTGATGGTCACACTCAATCACATACAGGGACTTGCATGCAGAAGCATCACAGGAGCCATGAGAACCACTCCAATACTAGCCATGGGAGTGCTGCTGAACCTACCCCCACTAAACATAGAAATAGAGGGGGCGGCGATGGCGGCAGCCTACAGGTTACATTGCAATGGCCAATGGAGAGGAGAGTTGCCCAGAAACAGTCACACGGAGATAGGAATAAGACTGAGGGCAATTAATCCGACGGCTGGGATGAAGCAGGACGGCAAGCAAGCCGAATACTTCTTCGGACAGCTGTTTAAAGTGACGTACCCCACAAGGGAGGAGTGGGAGGTCCCAGGTCCAAACTCCAAACAGGAACTAATCTGGTTCACAGACGGGTCCAAGATGGAGGAAGGAACAGGGGCCGGGGTCTGTCTACAGGGATCTAAGAGGGAACTCAGTATACCTCTAGGAATGCACTGCACTGTGTTTCAAGCTGAGATGAAAGCCATCTTAGCCTGCGCACAGGAGAATATGAGTATCGGGTACAGAAATAAGAACATAAACATATGTTCGGATAGCCAGGCGGCCTTAATGGCACTGGAAAGTAACCGATGCGACTCCAGACTGGTGATGGAATGCAGGACTATCCTCATAGAACTGGCGACCATCAATAAAGTAACCCTGCTCTGGGTACCAGGACATAAAGGTATTGAGGGCAACGAGCGGGCTGACGAACTAGCAAGGAAAGGGGCGAAAGCACCACTTGTGGGATCTGAGCCGGCCGTAGGAGTAGCAGCTTGCCACACCAAACTACACATCAAGAGGTGGGTCAAATCCCAACACTGGAAGGAATGGAAGAAGGCACCCGGAATGAGGCAATCTAAAGTACTCATAAACGGACCGGACCCTAACCGAACCAGGCAACTACTCGATATGGACAGAAACTCACTGAGGGAACTGGTAGGACTATTAACGGGACACTGCCATCTCAGGAGACACATGCAACTGTTGGGAGTGGAAAACACCAATATCTGTAGGATATGTGAAGAGGAGGAAGAGACTCCAATTCACCTATGGTGCCAATGTCCCGCTCTGCTGGGAATAAGGCTCAGATACCTGGGAAGACACAGTGTGGAACCAGAAGACATCACCACATATCCAATGACAGCCCTGGTGAACTTCATAAAAGGGACCGGGTTACTGGCAAGGTAATGAGGTAAAATGGGAGATAGTACAATGGGCCTATGGCCTAAGTGCTCGCGGGGAACGTAAGTAAACCGCCTCCGACTATAAAAAAAAAAAAAAAAAAAAAACTATATACATCTTTATGTTAGATGGAGGTTGCAGACAGAGAGGACTTCGATTGAAAATTGTTACCATTACTAATAATTGAATGTATGTCAAATTTAATATTTCTTTATTTTGTGTTTATAATGTACACACCGTTCATTACTACGGCAGAGGAAATAGTTCATGTCTAGGATCGGAATTAAAACAGAATAGAAAGATTAGTTAAATTTAGATTTGGTTTTAATGTTTTTGAGTCTTTCAATAGCTGAGTTTCATTTACTCTACCTTCTAAAATAACATAGGTTACCACACCAACGAATTACATTAACCTTTCTATATCTTAAAACAAAAAATCACACAACGTTAGATGAAAGATTATTGTACGATAAAACAACGAAGATCTTGTTTACTATGTAAAAAAATCATAGGGACTCGTGGAGGTTTAGGCAATAGGAGTTAGAACCTCCTTACATTTAAAAAAAAAAGTTGGGAGCTTTAAGCCCACGAAGGGTTATTTTCCATTAACAGCCACGGGTAGGCTCAGTTAATTAGTAGATGAGTCGAGAGGCTCAGATAGGTAGCTCCGAAGGTCGGTTCATCACAATTGGTCCACGTGATTAGGAGCAGTTCGTCGAAAAAATCCATTTCGTCACATTTGATTTACCGTGACCAGGAGAAATATATATATGTCCAAAAAGGCATTTCATTACAGTGTATTCAATTCCTTGGCTGGCTAAGTCCTCCATCACAGCATAAACATTTTCCGCTTACTGTGGTGGTAGTAAGAGATTTTCAAATATTGTCAGGTTATTTGTAACCAAGGAATGTTTGTCTTTCTTTAAAAAAATATATATTATTTCGTCCAAATTCGAAAATCATTTGTTGAGGTTTTGACCCAATTGACATAATACATTTAATTTTATCCATTGGGTAAATTACTTGTATATTTGTGAGTAGTTAATTTTGCGTAAAAATCACATATGTCCTTCAAAGGGATAGATATAGATAGTCCTTATTAGAGGACATATAAGATTCTGCATGGCGGAATTTTGTAGGTTCTATTAGAAATTTACTATTATCTCCTTGCGCTTTTATAAAACGTATCACCAAATCATAATGCCATATGAATATTTTTAATAAATTCGTTTCTCAAAAATTATATAAGATGTGGTATTTCTCCGTGCTTATCAAGAGATTTTGGATTTAAATTACTTGCCTACAAATATTTTATAAATTGCCGGCGGTACCGCGAACCAATCGTGAAGCGTAGTTCCCTGCTTGGTCGACATACTACTTGCGTAGAAAAATTGGCAGATTGTGCTGAATTTGTTTTTAAAAATCACTATTCTTAGTTCTTAGTCACGATCGTTTTTAATCATAATCGTTCTTATTTATTACCGCGTTTAATTGTCATATGATGAATATGTATGTGAGCAATACGTATGTGTTGAAAAATCACGTTATGAAAATGTTTTTTTTTAAGTTACTGGTCACCGCATTTTTGGGTATTTTTAGGGATTTTTTTGTCTTGGCTAGGGAGTTTTTATTTTTTGTCCTGGTAATGCTGCTGGGAGTTTCAACATGGTTTCAATTATTTACCTGGCAACACTGGTTGTGTTGTATGTTGAATCCAATTTGACAGCGCTTTGATTTGATGGGTCCTAGAATAAATGTGACCTCATGAAAAACAACAGTTTCTAATATGGTGTTCGAAACCATTGTTGCGGATGTTTTAAATAGGTTTCTTGGCGACTATGTGGAAAATTTGGATAGATCCCAATTAAAAATTGGTATTTGGGGTGGTAAGTTAGGTTATATTATTACAATATTTTGCTGATTGTATCGGTTTTCTTTCACCCGGACTCACCCGGTATGCTCTCAAACCTTCTCCCATTTGAAAACGTGTTTGATTTCGAAAGTTATTGATATGACCTGCCACATATTACGTTTTTTTGAAGTTGTGATTTGATTTTAACAATATTGCATTAGTGCAGTTCTAACATTAGTGTTATGATTGATCTAACGTTACGGATTTCGTAATAATTAAAAAAATTGTCACGCAATTCAAAATATACGACATTTCCATAAAAGATAAAATTATTTTCACACTATTTTCAATAACATTGTCTGGTTATATTTAGAACTAGTGAAGACTATTAATTATTACACCTCTGTGAGAGGAATTTATTGCCTACCTACTATCATTATTCAGAAATCCACCGGTGGTATGGACCTATTGACATTTGGGATTTTTTCCTATGAAAATATATTCTAATTATTCCTATAGGTAGGATATAATATTCAATTATATATATATGTGTGTACAAAATTTAATATTGCGCAAATGTGTATCTTCAAATCCATTATTGGGTGAAATGCAGATCACGCCAAACTCTGGGAATTGAATAAAAATGCACTTTCTAGATGAGAAAAGTGTGTAGAAACTCATTAAAAAAAGAATTAAGGCGCGGAAGAATAAATTGAGGGAGATACAGCCGATCAAAGTTTAATAAAATTGCACTTCGCGATCTGAGGGTAATATTCGGTTTATGGGAGTATAACCGAAATTGAACTTGATTTAGACTAATTTAGGGCTGGGGAATCCGAATCCGAATCTGAAAGAATTAGGTGGGGGTCGGCACTATTAACTGAGTTATAGGGTTTTGAAACTTCGTACGCGATACATAGGAACCATGTTTTATTTATCAATTATGACTTAAGAAAATCAAATTAGCAACTATTTACTTTTGAAATTTCAGTAGTGCCAACCAAAAAAAGAAAAGTGTTGCCATATAATAGTAATATTTTTTTACAAAATAGGTTAGGTGTTTAGTTTGGGTTAGAGTAGGCAGAAGAACATGGGAAAAAGGTATTAGAATTAAATCACAAACCAGTCTATACAAACCTAGCGTAGCCCACAAACTACTTGAAAACTGGGATATAACTCTAAAGGGGACGCGAGCAGGCGTTATTAAAGGGGCAATTTTGTGTAACAGGAAATAACATGGAAAAAAGGTATTAGTATTAAATCACAAACCGTCTATACAAACCTAGCGTAGCCCACAAACTACTTGAAAACTGGGATAAAACTCTAAAGGGGACGCGAGTGGGCGTTATTAAAGGGTCATTTTTTTGTTATAGAAAATCACAGTTAGGTTAGGTTATATATATACATAAATTAAGTATTTACAAGATTTTAAATAATAAACTACCAATCTGGCAAATGATATTTAATTTTCAGAATTTTCCATGCATTGATATTATTATATGGCAACACTTTTTATTTTTTGGATGGCACTACTGAAATTTCAAAAGTATTAAAAGTTTTTAATTTGATTTTCGTGACAAAATATGGCGGCGGACTGTCCGAATATGGTGATAATATCAGATCGCGAAGTGCAATTTATTAAATTTTGATCGGCTGTATCTCCCTCAATTTATTCTTCCGCGCCTTAATTATTTTTTTAATGAATTTCTACACACTTTTTTCATCTAGAAAGTGCATTTTTATTCAATTCCCAGAGTTTGGCGTGATCTGCATTCCTCCCCCATTATTTTGTATTTTAATAAGGTACATGGGTGTGGTCTAGGTTTGTACATTAACAGATTGTTGTAAATTTTAATTTTGTTCCATTTAATGTCAAAACAAATTGTTTGTAGATTAATAAAATTAATATTTTTTGTTTTTGGGTAACACCTCGGTTATTAAATTTACATATGGATGTTAAATTTACATATTACAATAACAATGTTAAATTTACACAAGCATGTTGTTCACAATTTATCTATATACATAAAATGCTTGTTTGTCCAAATCTTAAATCTCCGAAAGTTCTTCGCCGATGTTTTTATATACTTATATTATATAGATGTCACCTGTGACAGATAAAAACATGTTTTTTTTAAAAAAACAGCGCAATCTGTTGGACAAACATGCTTTTTTAAAAAAACAGCGCTATCTGTTGGACGTAAAAGCAACACGCGCTATTGTTTCTCTATTTGCACAGAGAGACTTGGAGAGCGGGGTACAGTTAGTATCAAATATATTTTATTTTAAAAATAATTTTCATCATAGATTTTTGTGTTGTATCTTAGGTGATGTTGTGTTGGAAAATCTCGTCCTAAAGCAAAATGCTCTCAATGACTTGGATCTGCCTGTGCAAACGGTTTTCGGCCATCTGGGTGAGTTTTACTATTAGAAATATATATTTCAATCTTAACAAAAGCTGGAGTCGGTATACATGTGAATGTACAAGGAAAACCATAAAAAAATGTGAGTAATATGAGGACATATAAGGAAATTGGAGCATAAGTAATGTTCCCTCTAAGGTATGCGGGTGGGCGACTGCATATCTTTTAAAATATGTCCTCAAAAAAAGGAATGTATCTACTACATGTACTGCCATAAATAAACTAGATTGATAACTTCATGCTTTTTCTATAAAAAAAATTGGTCCTCTATTTAACCATAGATATGCCAATATTTAGACACATTTTTTAAAAATATAATAAAAAGTAAATATCGGGTATTCTATGTATTCAAGTATGCTCCACGATCGTTTCCAAAATAGATTCTCCTTCCAACATAAATAGGTTTGAAACTTATGTCGAAATGAATTGAAATCTGAACAGCCTTTAACACTACACTGAACTTTTGGAATCGACTTTTTCAGCAAATAAGATATTCACATTGAATTACGTCGGCTTCGGAACCACAACAAGAAACGACAAGACATAAAAGTAAAAGATTTCAAACCACCATAGATATTCCACAGTTTTTCGATCGACATTCAGAGTTTTTCATTGGTGGATGTGGTTAGCGATTGTGTGACGTCACAAACCATGGAGATTACCGTGTCTTTTTTTCGGTTCCAATTTTCGATCGGAGTTATACCCCCCTGGGTACTACCCTATTTCTTCCTTTAATATCTTGCACAGTTAAGTTAATGTTGATCATAAGACTTGTGCTTGTTGCTGAACATTTGAATTTTAATGTTAAGTACTTGTTTTTACCTCTTCATTGGAACTCGGTAATGTGTGTAGAAATGTAGCATTCAGCCAATGCAGGTAATTTATAAAAAAAATCCCTTAAGTGGCCTTCGTATTGAATCGCATTTTACATGAATATGTTAATTGCAATGCTAAAATTAAATTTCAACCTTTAACGTAAGTATTAAAGCAATATAATTTACTTTAATATCGATGCGAATGATGTAGGAAGATCACAGTAAATAAATGTTATCTGGAAGATTTACTATTTTTTGTGTTATAATTAAAATTCTGCAACCTCTTGGTTTAAAGTGTAATATTTAGATTGAGTTTATCAGAGAATGCTTACAGTTCTGCACATTACATTTTATTACTCCTTTGTATGGCTGTAGCAACAATAATCTTATCTATAAGGTAACACTGTGATTGCATCATGTAATTTGCATAATGATTGTCTCCATGGTCGAGGGGTAACGCTCTCGATTAGCAAGGTTCGAATCAAGGTTTCAAGGTTCTCATAGGTTCAAACTCCAGCGTGCACAGGTAAATTTTATTTGATTAATTTGTGTTATTTCACAAATTATTCATTTAAAATAATATATAGTATATTTGTAGCACGTTCCATATTGGAAGATACTCTCAGTATTGCCCTGGTGTAATACCACCATTCAAAATTGAAAAATTGCTTGAAATGGCTTTGGTCAGGTACTTCCTCACCTTCCTCTTCCACATCCCATTACCCTTCCCATTAACTTCAGCACACAACATACCCCAATTGGGGATGCTATAGTCTCACTGGCTGCAGACGGCTGGGAGCGGTTGGGACCCTTGTGAACTTTCACATTAAAAAAATAAAATAAATAAGGAGCTTGAGTGAAAATATTATGTTGTAAAATCATATATTCATATATATCAACAAATGCTGATTCTGAATATACAATATAAGTGTTATTAAATATAATTTATACATAGTATTAATAAATCATCATTTAATAATGAGAGGTTTAAACGCCCTGTGATTGGTTGGTTGATTCTGAGAGAACTTACACTTCTACCTGACGGGTCGGTAGGCCGTGTGCATTAAGAATGTATTCAATATTGTGCAAAGTTGCATTGCGTTGACTCGCACACGGTTCTCCATTTCGGTGTACAAATTATTTTAAAAGAATTCATGTTTTTTGGAAATCTTGCTAACTATTTAACTTGTTAATTTGATACCGACCTGAGTGGAGTTCACCTTACTGTTAACCGACAAAATCTAGGTACGTGTGATTTCACGCTTACTCCACAAGATTTCGATTGTTTCAATTTCGACAATAGTAAAAGAAATAACAAATACCGTTATTTAAGTTAGAAGGTGAACTTTCATAAATAAATTTCCTTATTGTATCTATCCGGAATTTAAAGGTCAACATAGTTATTTTCACTGAGCAGCATCATTTCCTTTATGAGCTATGGAACTTTGAAATACCCATACTACAAAATGTGTTTAATTTATGGCAGTAATTATTATAATAATAATATTTGGATGATTTGTGAAAAATCACCTTAAGGGCTTAATACGTAATGTATTTCAACAATGCTCAGTTTATTTTAACTATAGACTAAACAAACTATTATGAACTTATGGCTAACAGGTGTCTCCCGCGCTGCTTCAGTGAACCTCTGGCAGGTCTGGCCCAAGAGACGCTACGTATACTGTCTGCTTCGGAGTAAATCTAACCCAGAGGGAGAATGTACTCATTGAAACCCTTCTTTAATAATCCCGTTACAAATAGCCTTTATGAAAGGAGTTAGATTCTCTCATGGTTAGTCATGTAATATTGTGTTAATGATGAGTAATTTTGACATTACTCTATTAAGTGACAAGCTCAAATTGCACCAGGCCAAAAGGTCAAATAGCATGGCCCACTTTATCTTTTGACATTGTTTTTATTGAATCACGTTCATGACTCTTATCTAAGAATATGTATTTTTTCCAATTCTCAAACAACTTTTATGTAATATACATAGTCTTGTCTAAAAAAATATTATTCAAGATTTGTTTTTTTGCGTGAATACCGCACAAGAGTCCCAACTGTCGGAAGCCTGCAGATATCCCCAATTGGGTTTGTTGTGAAGCTGAGGTTATTGGGGAGGGAAATGAGGCATGGCTAAAGTCATTTCAAGCAACGTTAAAAAAATATTATTACAGAGATACACAAAATTTTGAGAATGTGCCTTTAACTGTTACCAGCTGAAGTGTAGCTGGGAGTTATCCTTAGGAGATAGACAAACACCAATGGGGACTGTTCTGTAGGCCTTTTAAAGATATACAGTTCCGTAGTACATTATTTTGATGTATCTCAGAAGGTTTTTTAGCCAGCGTTAGAAATGTAAGCTCCCGGAAATATTTTTTTTACAACTTGATTCCAAAACATCGATTTTTGTCTACTTTCTATAATTATAATATGCATGCATTATTTATACATAAACCTTCCGGAAGAAATTCTCTCAATGATAGTGAAAACCCTATCAAATTCCGTTGCGTGTTTATAATAATAATAATAATATCTTTATTTAGGAAAGTTTACACATTACAACTATACATACATATTATGGTGTACATTGATTTGTAACTTTTATATTTAAGGTTATAAAAATACAAAAATAATATTGTGAAGGTAAAGAGAAAATAAAAGTACAGTTGAGGTTTCTCAAATACCGCCTCACTAGGCTAGCCTGTGTTGAGGCAGAATTTTTCGTGTTAGTTCCTAATACCTTTGAACATGCCTATACTTGTATTGAGAAGTATTCGCTCAATAATGTGGTGACTTCAATAACTGCGAATTTGGGTGAATGCACCCAAGAAGAACTAAGCGCACAAACAAACAGGCAGACGCCGATAGCAACTTAATTTTATGCTATTTAGAGATTAGTTATTATTAATAAGTAGCGCATACCCGTGAAACATCATGGCATAGTTACCTTTTATCACATGAGTAGCAGTGCGTGGGGACTGGATTCGGTAGTTTCCAGTCGTTCGGCTTTAAAGCGTTGAAGGTCAAGGAAAACAAGGATTTGCTAATTTGTATATCCCTATATTATAATAATCCCTATATGTATTTTTTTTTTTTTTTTTAAAGAAAGACAAACATTCCCAGGTTACGAATAACCCAACAATGTTTGAAAATCTCCTACTACCACCACAGAAAGCCGAAAATGTTGCTTGTGTTGTGATGGAGGACTTAGCCAGCCGAGGAATCGAACACGCGACGCTCGGGTGAGACCCAAGCGCTATTGATTGAATGGGGATAGTCTTAATTTCCGACAAATAGAAAATGTCAATTAAAATAATATTATGTTAAGCATTTTATCGCTTATCTGGATTCTCCAAACAAACACTTACAATTTTGAAAAAGAAACTTAAACTCAAAGCAAAAGTTCGTTGAACCGGAGTTACAGACAGTATAAAATGAAGAGATAGGTATATGGATATGTTAAAAGGAGCCTATAAGAGATTATCATAAATTCATAATTAAATGTTCACGAACGCAAAATAATGAAATACACACATAAAATTAGAAGATCCTCTCAGTATTGCCTGGTGAGAGTTCACCATTCAGAATCGAATTGTTGCTTGAAATGGCATAAGCCAAGTTTGGTGATCAGATGAGATAGCCAGGTAATTCCCAACCTTCCTCTCACTTATCTCCTTCCCCTCCCCACTTCCTTTAGCCTCACAACATTCCCCAATTTGTGAATGCCAGAGATCCTCTATATCCGTGCAGATGGAATACTCATGCGGTAATCACATATAAAATAACGAAAGAGTCTGATAATCAGAGATGTGCAAAATAGGTACCCAAAACCATTTGAAATGCAAAATGGAAATGGGTCAAAAATTTTCCATTTGAAAATGCAAAATGGTTTTTAGAAAAGCAAAATGGTTTCTCAGGTCAAACAATTAAAATAATTATAGAATTTTTAAACAATTTTGTCATTTAATAATGGAAATCAATGTAGAATAAATATATTACTTGATGGTAAATCCAAAAACACCACGACTACAGATAATGAAACCACAAAAAATTTGCGCGGGACTAATATTGCCAACGTAAAAACATAGAAACTGCTAACTAACATTTAATATTACAGCGTCATGGCCCCATGTTCAGTATTTTTTGTAACTCAATTGCCAGGGCTCCTACCAGGGAGCAACTTGACAAATGTAAATTACCTCTCATAGCGAGGTTGAGGACCGACTGATATTTGGGGCTTATGAAAAAAAATGAGTGGAGATAGTAGGAAGAATGTTGCAAAAAAGCATTTAAAATGGAAAATGCATTGAGAAAAGCATTTAAATGCAAAATGCAAAATGGTTTTTAGAAAAGCATTTAAAATGCAAAATGGAAAATACCCATTTTGCATTTTGCATTTCCATTTGAAATGGATTTATTTGAAATAAAGCACATCTCTGCTGATAATGCACATAACAGAGTGAAAGCGGTCCAGTCTTTAAAAGGAATGGAGTTATTAATTTTTTAATCAAATTTATATTTCTTTGATTTAGGCAAGTTGGTGCTCAAAATACCATGGAAGAATTTGTATGGAGCTTCTGTAGAAGCATCGGTTGAGAGATTATTTTTGCTGGTCGCTCCTAACCAAGAAGTCAAATATGATCCGGAGAAGGAAGATCGTATTCTCCTGCAAAGCAAGCAAAGTGAGCTGCAGAGGGTTGAAGATGCCAAGAAGAGGGAAGCGGAAAAAGGTCATTATTGCATTTTTAAAGATATTCTATTACACAATATTGAATCCAGTTTGTGCATGTGTATTTGAAAATACATGTAGCCTTACTAAAAAAAATCACTTCATAAATGTTAAACTGGGTTTTACTTACACTTTGTAAGACTGTTAAAGTTTAGATTGGAGTTGGTGCAAATAAAAAATATCTTTAACTGGGCTCCGAAAGAACTGGCAATGTCACATTTCAGAAGACTGACATGTGAATTCCCACCTTGAAAAAGTGAGGTTATTTCAGACATATTATTTTTCAATTGACTGTTACCTTGTGAATTTTGTAAGAATTCTATGAAAGTGGTTTTTTAATAACGTTAATGTTTTATGTATGTGTTGGTATATATAAATCATAGAAATCAGTTTTTGTACTGTGCTAACAATGAATTCAAAATCTCATATTTTGTCGTTATTCTCTGGGAATAATAATATATTTTAATAATTATTTATTTTATTGTATAAAGGAGATAAAAAGTGAGATGACAGTTTTCTTGCAGATTCCCCAAATAAAAGGTATGTCTTTTCAAAATTTCGCATTCGCTGCAATTTTTGAAGTTTGCAGTTGGCAGTAAAATGCAGAGGATGGGAAATTCAAAATATTTTAATTCATAAATATTAAATACAAAAATCTTAATGGTAGTTTTATCTACTTTCTTAAAAAGGTGTTTGTTCTATGACATCTTCAAAAAGAAGAAATATATATAGCAGATTTACAATACCTTAGAATTATTCCAAAATGATGAAAATTTCAACTTTATACAACAGATACTGTACTATATATACATGGTGTCCGGAAACTCGTAGTACAAGCCGGAAACTGGAGAATGTATACCACACGGGGAACCCAAATAAACACAAAGTTTTTTGATTTGAGCATTTTTATAAAAAAAAAAAAACCAAAAAAATATATTATTCGGCTATTTCAGGGTTCAAATTTTTTCGTCATTATTTGTTTTACTTTTAAATTTTTAAATAGTTTTAATTAGTTGGGTACTTTGATCTTCAGTAATAATTTATAAGAATTTGATCAAAAAAAAAATCAACTTCTGACTCGATTTACTCGAAAACGAAAGCTCAAATCAAAAAAAATTATACTACAAAATCGACTCCAAATGTGATGTAGATTCACCAGTTTCCCGCTTGTACTACGAGTTTCCGTACACCATGTATATATATATATATATATTTTTTTTTTTTATTCATATTTCTTTTTTCATTTAAACCATAGATAATGTAACCACCACTGTTTTGAATTCATAACATATAATGCCCACGCACAGGCTTCGCCTTTGTGGGATTTTTTTGTTACTGTTTTATGTTTTATATAAATATAATGTACCTTTATGTATCAAAAAAATTGCCAATAAAAAAAAACATAAACTACTCTCTATGGCTATGTAAACAATGTACATATATATCTTTCTATGAACCATTTTATATCAGTTTCTTTATTATTTTCACGTACACGGTCGTTTTTAAATTAAATAAAGTATAAACCATGTTTTTTAGTAAGGCTGTAAAGGTTTAGAATTGTTTCCTCCCTACAGCAAATTGTTGACTTTACTGGCTCTAAGTGCTATTTTTTTCTATTAGATTTTAGCTACTCAAAAAGGCGGTAATCGTATTTATATTTTGAAAGGTGATTTTTGTATCTCGACTTCCGCACCTTTTAAATTTTGAATAATAATTTTTTTTCAACTGTAATTTTTTAATGCATATTTTATTTAGCTATCAAATTTTTGCATTTTGTATCTAGCGAATATCTATTCTAAAACTATTATGATAATATTCTATTACTTACATACTAAAATTTGGACTTCACAAAATTGAGACATATCCCACTAAAAACTGCAAGATTTTTAGCTTTCTTAACATTTAAAGGAAGTTTATATTATTAAACTTTTGCATTAGAGGTGAGTCCTGTGAGTACTTACCGATAATGGGTACAATGAGTACACGTACAAAAAAATACCTGGTAAAAATACCCGGTACAAAATACTTTATACCTACTTTGAGTATCTGGGTACTGGGGACGGAGAGTGACGGGGACCTGAGGCGTGCTGAGGTACAAAATATTCTTAAATATTTTATACCTACCATGGGTATCTGGGGACAGCGAGTCACGGGGACCTTAGGCGTGCTGGGCACTGAGAAGGGAAGTTGAGGGGAAGGGAGGGGAGGAACAAGAAGGAATAATATTACTTACAGGTGTTCGAAATAAATAATGTTTGAGAGTTTTTTTATATGATTTTTATTTTTTGTACATTCGTAGCGTAATGTTGTAAGGCGTATTACACTCCCTAGAAATTATTTATTAAGCATGAAACAGTAACATCATTTTAACAAAACATATATTATATGGTAATGAAATTAAATTAACACGTTTTCCTACATTGCTGTCTGTAATATCATCTCTACAGGTAACTTACTGTTAACTCAAAACCTGCTTAAAACGCCTCAACATCTGCAGCAGAATTTGGATTTTCTGGTTCATTCCAATCAACGCTAATACTCATTCCTATTCTTCCTGAAAGCATTAAAGCAGTGGATTAATATATTTATTGGTTTTGCCAATGTTTTCGTTTCAATTGATCGATATGAATATAACACTTTTTCAACACAGTCATTTGGCCGGTGTCATTGTTGATGAATTACATGTAAAATAATAAGTCTTCTATTCTACTAACCATTTTGCGTTGCCCTGAATACATCTTCGTAAAGATGGTAGACCCTGGTGTGGGATTTGATCAGAGTAAGTGCTCACAAGTAGTCAGCAATACCTAGGAAATTACCAGAATTTTTTAACACATCATAACCTCACAAAGATCTGTATTTTATTTTCAAGACATAAGATTCTTGATATTGAATGTTTATGTTGATTTTTTACCTGATAAATTCAATGCAGGAGCCTTTCCGTCACCTCTACCGCCGTATTATTCCTGGAATACTACGGAAGGTTCATTAAAAGTCAACTATTTCGTGACATTATCTTCAAATGCGCTGAAAGCAAACCGTAATCCACCCTCCATTATCTTGTAGCGGATGTGGAAGATCCCAGTGGTACAAAGCCATCTCGCTAATATCGGATAAACAATTTATTAAAATCTGCCAATAAAATCTCCACAACGGCGCAGTAACTTCACAAAGTTCAGGATGTGAAGATGTCAAACACCATAAATAAACCATTCTATCAAAAACCATGCCATAGACACTCAGCTGTCAACAGTTTTACCATAGACATTCACCATCAATGGAGATTACCGTGGCTAAATACTCATAACTGTCCTTTTTCCTCGTACACCTTTCTAATAGGAAAGAGCGAAAAGGCATCTGTATTTTACAGTGATGAAAGCAAAAATATTTCTTTGTCCTTTTTCCTCATATAACTTTCTAACTGAGAGACCGACGAGACTGAGAAGTCAGTAATATTTTAAAGTACGAAGTACTTCAAGACCTGTGATACAAATATTAAACCAAGTATTTTGGAACCAGGTATTTTGGATATTTGTCACAAGTACAAAGTACGGCATGAATATACCCGGTACTTTTACTGGGTACGATAAATACGCCTCTCCTCTATTTTGCATCATGAATAAATGGTTTAATTTTTTCCATTCAATGAATGATTTATCATTTTAAGTGAAACACGCTCTAAGAGACTTAGGGCCATGATAATTTTTAATGGTAATATTGAAAACAATATTACCATTAAAATCCATTCATCACAATGTGAAAATAAAAAAGAATGCGGTAATGTAAATTGTTTACCAATAACATGCAAAAATAGTATAAAGTATCTGGGTATCATAGTAGATAGACACTTAAAATGGAACGAACAAGTCCAAAATACGGCAACCAGAGTAAGAAAACTTATTTACTTATTCATTAGATTGAGAAACATCCTTTGATATAACATGATTAAAATTATATATTTTTCTCTTGCCTAATCCATATTACAATATGGTATAATCGGTTGGGGAGGGACTTTCAAAACTAACCTTTCACCTGTAGAAAAGGTTCAGAGGTTAATTTTGAAAGTCATCCTAAGAAAACCATCGATATTTCCAACCACGCAGCTGTTTGACTCGTTTAGGGTTCTTAGCTTAAACAAAATTTTTAAAAAGAATGCACTGTTACAAATTCATAAAGACCATTTCAATTCAACAATTTCTACAAAAATAAGTAACCGATCTAGATCACGTGGTAACTTAGAAATTCCTAAATGTAATACTAGTGCTGGTCAACACCATTATAATTATCAAGGTATAAAATTGTTTAATGCCCTTCCGGATAAAATTAAAACTGAAAAAAATTACAAAACTTTCAAATCACAAATCAAACAACTTTTAGATAAACCCAACGGTAATCACAAGTTTTAATTTCATTGGATACATTTTTCAAATAATTGTTTATATGAACTCATTTGTAATTTTTATTAATTAAATTTTCCTAAATTTACGTTATGAATTTAGGAAAATTGATTAATGATTAATAAAAAAATATATATATATAAACAAAATTTAATATTTAAAAAAAAAATACATATCCTCCAAAGTTATATTATCCGCTTCCTAATATGTGCTAATATGCGTTTATTGTTGTTGCATTTTATTAAGTACCCATTTCATACAAGATTGCCAGCTCGGTCTTTGAACAATTTACTACCAGTACTGTACCTACCTACTATTATTTCGTACCTAATAAGTACATTTTTATTTTTATATCTTATTTTTTCTAAGTTTAATAACTATTATATTATTTATTTTTTAGTTTGTAATTAAATTTCTTATTTTCTTAATTATATAGTGTTATCAAATTTATCATCTAGTTTTATAGCTATTTGTTAATTTTTAGCTACATCAACTAGTGAAATTTTACAACCTATAATCCATAATGACCCACAACACTCCCCAACTCAAACACGAGAAATAATTTCTCAATTGAGTCGGGCAATTTTTTGTTAAAAATTTCTATTTTTTCGCAATCAGCCTCGAAATATCTACATTTGTAAATTATTGTAATGTGTTTATATATTCAATAAAAAAAAAAAAAAATGATGTAACAACACCAAAAAAAAAAAAAAAAAAATGTTTCGGAAAAAATCACACGTGAGAAAGTCATCACATCGACAATGACTCAATTTTCCATAAATTGGGTTGTTTCATCGTCCGTCAAGAGAAAATTCAACGAAAAATTCATGAAAATGTGATCACCCGAAATCGGTCGGTTAGCGCGTTAATCCAATTTTTTTAAGAATGACGCATGCACAAATATCACAATTGCGATCTGACCAGTTGTATGTACTACAAAGTACTGATTACTGGTGATAACGACTAGGCTATTTTGGCAAATAACGCAAAGAAAACCCAACGATTAAAATTTATGAAGTTAACGGTTTTGTGGGAAGAAGTTTAGATACCTTTTCTACATATAATATTGTCGAAATTCGTTTTTATATCGTTGGTTTCAGTGATTGAAAACTGGTAAAAACATTGAAATAGTACAAGTTTGTTTCTCTTGTCGATAATATATCACAAACTATTGCCAACTGTAAAAATGTATATTTTTCGATAATTTTACAAACTTTCTTCATATGATTGACATTTTCGATTAAGCGAGCCAGATACTTGAGTCGGAATAACAGAAGAGTATGTACGAGACCATGTATGAATATGAATGAGGTAAGGAGTGTGTGCCAAGACCAACTTGTTTGGCGGTCCGTCCTCTCTGCCTAACTCTGCGAAACGGCGGGATGGTTTTATTCTATAAAAACAATCCATAAAATGTCTTCCAACGATATTCTGGTAAAACTGTATTCTTCGCAACATTACCTAATGCAATTAAAGTTTGTGGGCTAGTCTGCCTAATAAACAATTGAATACATAATATATATTGTGCAAGAGGTGTTCAGGATTCGCTCTATCTTTCTACATGATTTCCTACACTGGCTTTGAGTCACAGAAATAGTTAAATTTATAAATACAGAATAAAGTGCTGAGCAGACTGGCACCATCATACTAAGCCGATATCTGCGTGAGGGACAATCGTACCGCTAAGGTCGGTAAAGCCTGGCCTTCGGACAGACTAGTTAAACCCTCACGTATGAATGTTGCATAGTTTGGGACACATTAGCACAAATCTGTAACTGGCATTAAAATTTTTAGAAGACAGATTAAAACAAATTTCTTTGTATAAAATATGTGTTGTGAAGCAATCTCAAAGCTTTATTACCTACTAGTCATGGCTGTATAAAAACACCTAATCTGCCATAATACATTAAGAGTGAATATCAAGATAACATACCACATATATCAAATTAACAGTACATAATACTATGGTTCGTGCCGAGGAAAACCGTTTGTTCATTTCCCTTGTATGTTTAATTGGGGGGTTGATATGGACACATGGAGATAATTTGGTTTCTGCATAGGAACAGCCACCATCCAAAACACAGGCTTGTCATAATATCATAAACCTGTTGCATTCCTCCAGTACATAAGTAGTTTTTATCTCTTAGACTGCGATGATGCTAAAACAAGTATGTATCAATAATATAATATATATTGTACTATATCCATTGGTACATGATAAATAAAATAGACAAAATTAAGAATTATATCAGATAATAACAATAAACTGACGGCATGATGTTGTATTTTATCACATTGTCTCCATTATGTTCAATGCTATCAGTAAAGTTATTCATAGGGCTTTCATTATTAATAATGTTGGGAAATTCAATAAAGAATTAGAAATATCAAGTATGTATCTATTAATTGATGTAAGTAATTGTAACCAACCTCGCACAATGTTTTATCTACATAAACAGCTTTTAAATGTTTCACAGTCACATAGTTTGGTTTAATTATTATTTCCCTGGGCATTACATTAATTTCCTATCTATTTTCATGATTCTGGTGTCATTTGAGCAACATTTTAGTCATTGGCTTTTAGGTTATATTTATGAAGAACCTCCCATCCCGGAAAAAGAATGAATAAATCAGTAATACGATTGCATGTTACCATATTAACTTTAATATATACGAATAAAAACTATGCTCATTGTTAAGCATTTATGTTTTATACATTGTAAAGAAATATTACGCAAAACGTACAAACAAAGAAATTTGACAGATGACAGGCGGCAAAGACGCATTCCAAAGACAACTTGTAAGTGTTGTGGCCTAAAAATGAATTCCTTTCGAATTCTCTGGAAAAATTGCCCGATTTGGCGAGAAACACTGAAACAGATTATTCAAATATAACGGAATCTTTTTTGGAGTTGAAATAACCCAATATGTATTTGAATTAAATCGATGTGAAGATTTTCTTACATTCTAAGGACGGGTTGTTTCGGAGATTTTGAACAAATCATCAAATTTCAACGCTCATTTTCGGGTTCTGTGAAAGTCTTATTCAAGTTCTGTTATTATATCATTATTGACTAGTTGTTTAACAGAACTGAAATGATAACAGAACTTGATAAAATCTTTCACAGAACTTGAAAATGAACTTTGAAATTTGAAGAATTGTTCAAATTCTCCGAAACAACCCGTCCCAATAGAACTTGGGAATCTGAACAATTGTTCAGTTTTTCCGGAACAACTAGCCCTTAATGTTCTTTCCGACTAAAGTGGCAATAACTAACTTCTAAAGTCTTTAAGTGAATCACGCCCTTAGAGACCTAATGTTCTTTCAGATGAAAGTAGCAATAACTAACTTCTAAAGTATTTAAGTGAAACACTCTTTTAGAGACCTAATGTTCTTTCAGATGAAAGTAGCAGTAACTAACATCTAAAGTCTTTAAGTGAAACACGCCTTTAGAGACCTAATGTTCTTTCAGATGAAAGTAGCAATAACTAACTTCTGAAGTATTGAAAAAAACTACACCAAAATTTTTCAAATGTTTTTTTGTCACTGCCAGTCAATTCAGGTCTGAAAGGGTAACCACAAAGCAGGAAAAATGCTAAAATTTCTAGAAAAATGCAATTATTTTCAACTAACAATAACATTTTCATCATGAACGATGCAGCTTTGAAATATCCTTTATGCTGTTTTTTTATGTTATGGGTTACTGAGCCGTATTGCACTTTCTCATCTTTCTTGAGCCAACATTTGGGGCAGCCTCGCTGTCTGTCATGATGTATATTACAAGGTTGTCCGAAATGTTTGCTCTGAGAAGAGGAGTGAGAGCAAGACAAGGTCCATTTTGTTTGTTCCCAATTTTTCAATTATTCAATAACCTAACCCTGTATGTAGTTGTTTTTAAACTTATTATCTGAAATATTAAAAGCACATACTTTTTCCAGACAAACCAAAGGTGGATGATTCCTTTGTTGAGAAACTTGTCACTCAAATAATAAAGAATGTCCAACTAAACATAAAGGACATCCACATAAGATATGAAGACAAGATAACACACCCGGGATCCCCCTTTTCCCTCGGGGTAACCCTTCACAATCTCTCTGTTCAAACCATGGATGAGAAGGGCAGAAAGTCGGTGGTCGAACAAGCCGTTACCAAAATATTTAAGGTAAGATGTTTGAAATTTTTACAGAACATTTCAATTAGGGATGCAACAATAGCAATATCTCGGATTCTCTGATACATCTTTGCCGATAAAAAGTTTAAAATTAAAATTTTCGAAGTTCGTTTTTTCAATGTTTATACTTAAATTAAGCCTTAATAACTAATATTTCTGTATATAGTATGTTTCTAATTTTCTCTTAATCAATAGTAAAAAACTAATAAGTACTAAAGTTTTCTCCAAAATCATAAGATTTGTAAACACTAAAAATAAATATGATACTTAAACATCTACTTACATTTTATGTAACAATTTTTATTTCAAATCAGGAATTTTACAATTTGCCCAAAGAAATCCCATCATTATTTTTCTCTTAATTTCTTCAGGCAGGTAGGTGGGTACTATATTATAGAAAAAAATGCAATGAAAAATCCAAGTAATCACAATGATTTCACATATGAAAAAAGAATCCTTACTGAACCATTAAAACGGCCACCATCTTTAACCAGAAACAGAACATATAAACAAATTTACAGATGAAATGCAAATATTTTTTTTAAACTTTAATATCCTTTGAAACTCTAGTTCTATTTTAATAATTTCCTCCTAATTTCAGAAAATACTTTTGAAATTAAATCAAAATATATAATATATCCTTCAACTCACCCTTATTTATCTTCATCCTTCAACTCACCCTTATTTATCTATGACCATATCACTAGCCCCGTGTTTCATGACCAGATCTGAACAGCCATGTCTTCCCAACCTCCCCCTTTATCATATCCAAATAAATCATAGTAGTAAGAGTATTTTTAACACACATTAAATGTTGAATTTAATATTTAAAAATTTTTCATTTCAGGAATTGAATCTAGAAGGTCTGGCCATGTATTGGAATCCTGATTCATTGCTCTTTTCAAACTTAACGCGGGTAGAAATGTTGCAGAAATTCCTAACAGAAATTGCTACAAAGCTGGACAAACCATCTCAGTACAAGTACAGTAAGTATTTCTACTTCCTAGTTCTAACTCCAACAAAATGTTTTCAGTTCGAACAGTCAAATAATTCTAAATCGCTTTTTATTATTCGTGTTCAACAATGGATATTTGAAAGGGGATGAGCTTTTTACAGAATACATGAGTTTCTAACAACTGTCACTAAATTCCAATGTGACAATGTAACCATAAATGTGTGCTCTTCTAGATAGGTAACGGTTCCATGATATTTCATCAAAATGACAATTTAAAAAGTGATGCAGCAATATGACGTCACAAGCCATGGAGATTACCGTGTGTTTTCTACGTTTCCAATTTTCGATCGGAGTTATATCCCCCTGGATAGGACAGACACACAACCGAAATTTTTATTTTTAATAATCACCTGAAAAATGTGACTCTGGTTGTTCATTCGAAAGACATCCAACGACTGCAGAATATATTTGGCATGTCTCAACTATTATTTTAATGTTGATATAATTCATATTTTATTGCTTCATTGTTGTACATATTTGTTTTACAGTCTTGGGACCAATCAATGCAACTGCAAAGCTAAAACTGAATCCTAAACCGGAACAAGATGAACCAAAGTTTGTTATTCCGAAAGTAATACTCAATTTAGATATGGACCAACTGGCCATTGGCATCACCAAAAAACAGTATCAAGATGTTATGATGCTAGTTGATTCAATGGACAGGATGACCAAAGGAATGCCATTTAGGTAATTAATTGTTGTTTTTTTATCTATTTATTTAACTCCTCAGGTCTCTGGCATATTTATTTATTATTCATTAACGCCCTATCGGGCTTTTACAGAGTAAATTGATAGTTTATGTATGTAAGTGTAACATTATACATGGATTATAGCATAACTAAATACAAAAAAGATAAAAATCAAATGCTAATACTAAGATTAACATAAAATCCAAATAAAATAATATTGTAAATAAAGAAAAGTTTCAAGTATAAAGTAAGTATGTACATTACATTCATACATGCATTTAATTATTCATGTTTGTTGCAAAACCAGTAAGACTGAAAACAGTAAAATAATTTACTCGTCAGATAAATAGAAAATAAATATATATAATATACTGATATGTATTATAAAACAAATGTTTAAAAAAAGAAGAAAAATAATGTCTGTTGTATCTATAGAGAAAAAAAAACTAATAAGTGATGGCAAAATACCAACGCCATAATTAATATCGAATTTAAATAATAGTACTTTAAATGGTGTAAAGTAAATCAAAGTATAATATACATATATACACGTATGACCGTACATGCATACAGTCATTTAAATAACAAATAAACTAAGGAGTATGTGAGTTAAACGTTGGAAGGTATAGAGACAAGACTTTTTTTTTTAAAAAAGCTAATAAATAATACAAGTTAATAACTAGCAAATAGGTCTGAAATTAGCTGCCTTTTGAAACTCACAAAATTATTAACACTATATTGACTATTATTGACCATTATATTTTTTAAAGACGCTGTCCAGAAGGTCGGAGAATTTGTATGTATTTCCGCTTTGCAATAAAATAAAAATAATTGGAATAATTCTGAACATAAGGTGATAAATGAAACACCCTTTAACATTTTATTATCAAAAAATATATATAATTTTTGGAATTATTAAAATTTTTAATACAATCATAAAAAAGTTTTAAAATGACTCATTTCATGGTTTTCGTCTAAACACTGAACTATTACTGATAATGAAAGAAATAAAACATTTTTAGACAAATGTATTATAAACTTTACTGTCACCTCATTTTTTTCTCGTTTCATGTAAAAATGATTATTAAAAAATTCACAAAAAAGTTTCATAAATTTTTCTCAAATTATGGTTGAGGCCTTTGGCTTCGTAGAGGTGTACATTTTAATTCTTCTGTAGTTAACTTCTAGATTTGAATAAAAAAGCGTGGTGTTTTTTCTTTCTAACACAGATCATATTTCTCACCATCACATTGATGGGGGGGTGACTGATTATGCTATAAGCTCAAATCGTTTTATACACGGTGTCCGGAAACTCGTAGTACAAGCGGGAATCTGGAGAATCTACACCACATGGGGAACCCAAAAAAACATAAAGTTTTTTGATTTGAGCATTTTCAAAAAAAAAAATATTTTTCGGCTATTTTAGGGTTAAAGTTTTTTCTGGTGTTTAGGGTTGAATAACAGATGTTTTAACCCTGCAGAGCAGAAATATTTTATGATTACACCGGGTTAAATGAAGGGTGATTTCAAAATAATGCTTCAAATCCGAGTTTCTTCATTTGTTTTACTTTCAAATAGTTTTAATTAGTTGGGTACTTTGATCTTCAGTATTAATTTATAAGAATTTGATTAAAAAAAAAAATCAACTTCAAACTCGATTTACTCGATAACGAAAGCTCAAATAAAAAAAAATATACTACAAAATCGACTCCAAATGTGATGTAGATTCACCAGTTTCCCGCTTGTACTACGAGTTTCCGGACACCCTGTATATCTCCATATTGCTCGCCATACAATCCCATATAGACCTGTCACCTGAAAGATGATGCGTTATAAGTGTGGGCATGGCGACAATGATGCGCCGTGATTTTCTAGCCACGCGATATTTGAAAATTATGCGACCCTACGGCAGGAGAGGGGATCAAAACAATTTACGAAGCACCGTAATTACTCGGCTGTCGTCTGTCAATTCCCCATTGATCGACCCCCCTTTCCTGAGGAAGATTATAGCGCAGTGTGACACCTCAGCATATAATACGTGTAGGCCACTATGTGTAATGTGTCTAAGACATAAGAGAGATACAATGATTTCTATGAGACCATATGAGCTGTTTCCATAAGCGAACAAATTGACTCCACGGGTAGTACCAGTTTGTTCCCAAAACCAAACAAATTAGCTTGAGCCCGAATTTAAAATCTATTACACATACAGTACTCTCTCACTGATCCGCCACCAAAAAAACCAGGCAAGTATCCAATTAGTGAAAGTGGCGAATTATTGAGCATTCAAAAATGAAAACAGGTATTTTTTATTATCAGAACACGGTCTTTTGTAAAATAATTTAATTTTTTGGCTTAAAGTTAAGCGGTCATATTTTACTTGCGAGAAGACCTCATTTTGTAAACTTATTCAAACAAAAAACGTGGCAGAACGAAAATAATAAAACACATGCGAGCGACGGTTGCTAGAATACATAGGTGACTGCTATACTGTAAAAATTAAGCTTTTTTTTTTTTTATAGAGAATACCTCACAAGAGTCCCAACTGCTCCCGTCTGGAGCCAGTGAGACTATGGCATCCCCAATTGGGGGATGTTGTGAGGCTGAAGGTAAGTGGGGAAGGGAAAGAGGAAGGTGGGGAAGTACCTGGCTATTCAGATCTAGTCACTAAACACGGCTAAAGCCATTTGGAGCAACGTTTCAATTCTGAATGGTGGTCTTACACCAGGGCGATACTGGTAGTATCTTCCACTCTGGAACGTGCCGCAAATATACTATATATTATTTTAATTAATTAATTGTGAAATAACACAAATCAATCAAATAAAATTTATTTGCGCACGCCGGGTTCGAACCCGCGACCTTCGGAATGGCAGTCCAATGCGTTACCACTGGACTATGCCGGCCGTCGAGCTATAGGAGTGTGTATCAAGATTGAATTCATGAATACAGGTTCATCCGCTATATATGCCTTGGCTTGCGGAAGAAAGGGCGAGATATTTATTTAGTTAAGATAACTGTTTATGAAAAGTAGAAAAGTGCATGATTTATTATTATATATCACAGCTTTATTCCATTCATTTTTTAATTGTTCTATAAATAGCTACAACAAGCTCCTTATAATCGCTATGATGTTTTGTTTTAACGGTATAAGTACCTATTATTTCACATTGTTTGTTTGCTGCAATAACGACATAAATCAAGCATAAAAAATATCCATATCTGACTTTTTGGTCTAAACTAACCATTTTCATTTGTAATTTTTACTGATAGACATACCTGAACTACCAAAAGTTGCCGCTAGACAGCAGTAAGTGTCTATATTGCTTCGCAATATTATTACACATGACACTGAATTTGCAGAGTCTGCGTTTGAGTTCATAAAAATGTCAGCTTATGTAATTTTATCATTCTTTTAGGCAGTACCGTCCATTCTTGAACACGTACAGAAACCATTACAAAGAATGGTGGAGGTTTGCTTATACTTGTATCCTGGAGGGTGAAGTGAGACGCAAACGTAAGAATTGGGACTGGACCCACATATCGCATCACCGCAATACGTGCAAGCGGTATGCGGTGGCGTACCAGACCAAACTTCAGACACCTGCGAATAAAGTCCCTACTGATTTGATGTGTTTGTTGGATGAATGCGAAAAGACTCTGGATCTATTTAATCTGGTGGTCATTCGGCAGAGAATTGAAATGGAAGTAAGCATATCTCTTAGTATTCTTAGGCTCATTATATCAGTAATATTTAGTAATGATATCACTTGGCTTATCGACCTAGGGCTCCTACCAGAGAGTAGCTTGATGGACTTAAATATCTCTTTGCGAACACGAAGAGCAACCTATGTACCGGCCCTTAACTCATTTTTAAATATTATTAAGTCTGAAAGTCCAATGGTCGATTATCCTAGGATTCATTCATTCGATGATTTGACTATCTGATGATCTGACAACCTTACAATGTGATTTTACTATCTAACTACCTAATGTATTTATTAATCCTTTGGTTTTATTTCTTAGGTAGAGCGGTTAGGCAAGGCTAAAGAAGAAGCCAACAAGAACAAAGGATGGTTTGGGTCTTGGTGGGGAGGGGGAGGCAAGAAAGATGAGGCGTTATCAGAGCACACTGATATAAGTAAGAATTTTTTCCTCAAAATTTTATATTGCAACAAAATTGGGTACTTTCCAAATAGATTTTACTCAGTATTTAAATTTGTTCCATTTAAAATTAAAATAAACAAAAGTCACCATCATAGGTGTGTTACGGAGGGAAAACAGAAGTTCAGGCGAAGTTGAGTATGTTTGAGGTTAGATTAATGTGTCTTGGAAATTTTGTATGTATGGTGTAATTTGACGCTGATAAACATCAATTTATTTTGATCGTCTCTGATTTATATCTATGTGATCAGATGGCAATTAAGATTCATATTGGTTCACCTTTATAAGAGTCTAGGACTTAATGTCAAACAACGTTATCTACAAATTAGTCTAGGGCTTAGAGTCACGCTACATTATCTACTTTTGTAGATAACGTAAACATACCAATAATTCGAGGGCTTCACGTCAAATAATGTTATCTACAGAAAGACCTACCAATAATTATTATTGATATGTTTTTGCGTAGATTACGTGTTTGATTTTAAGACCTAGAATTTTTTTTTTTTTTTACTTTAAAAAGAAAGACAAACATTCCTGGGTTAGGAATAACCTGACAATATTTGAAAATCTCCTACTACCACCACAGTAAGCGTAAAATTTTGCTTGTGTTGTGATGGAGGAGAGCTGAGGAATTGAACATACTACGCCTGGGTGGGACACAAACGCGATGCCAACTCAACCACTGACCAGAATTGCTTGCATGTTTTTTGTAGGTAATGTTGTTTGACATTAGGTCCTCGAATTAATCTTATGTTACTATCCTCTTTATTATTTTTCAGTGAAGCAGTTTGAGAACGCAATGACTCCCGATGAGAAGTCGAAGTTGTACCAGGCGATAGACTACCAAGAGAACACTGCTCCCACGTACCTGCCCATTGAGTTTGTAGCCACCGAGTGCCACTTCACCCTGGGCTGTTTGCTTCTTCACGTTACTGACGACAAGATTGATGTGTTAACATCCAGGCTCAACCACGTCCAAGCATCATTTAAGCAAAGACCTAGTGCTAATTCCTTAAAGTATGGTTATTTTGACATTCGATCTTCCCGCCTGCTGTTACATTTTACGTAATTATCCTGTCCTATCCTATCCCTACCTATCCATAGATAACCTAACTTTTCTTATCCGAACTGACCTAATCAATCCTAAATTCCTTCATTTTGAAAGTGGGCAGTGAATTAGGTTAGTTAACCCATTGCGTACTGACGCCGTCTCTCGTGTAGAATGTACAGTATTAGTCATTCTTTTCTAATCTCTTAAGGCAAACGTCGCTGTATTTTTGAAAATCGGATACATATATTTTGTAACCTCTATGGGCATATTTTAAGGGGCACACATAATAAAAGTCGTCCCAAATTATAAAAACAGTATCGATTCTAAATGTACGTCAAACAAAAATGTTTTGTACTATTTATATATTATTTATGTATCGGTAGAAAATAGCAAGGCTGAAAAGATATTATATGAAGTCTATGTAATCATGCAAAAAAATACAGTTTTACCAAAAATGTGGGTTTCGATAGCTCTTTGATCCTTTTTAAAGCTATGTTTTTGTCTTGTCCGAAAATACATTAAAACTCTCATTTATGGTTATTGAAGTAATTTTTACTGTATAAAAAAAACCTTTTACAGTAGAACCCCGTTAATTCGAACCCCGATAATTCGAAAAAACGCGTAATTCGAAATTATCGCTAAAAAAAATTTCCGCAGAAATTTTTTTTCATACTAAATGATTTTTAATTCGAAATTCGTTAATTCGTAATTCGAAATTTATTTTTGTCCGCGCACGAAAATTTGTTGGTGTAATTCGAAAAAATTTGATTTTTGCCAAAATAAATCATAATATTTCTTAAATCTGAATCTAAAAGTCAGCCGTGGCGTTAAAACGCCGAAAAATGTATTTTTACGTGGTTATACATCGTCCTAATTAGTATCATTAATTTGGAAATCTGAATCGATTTACACTGGAATTTTGTATTTTTTCAAATTTATTTCAAATATCCGAGTTTGAAAAGCCGAGAAAATACGTCATAGTTTTAGGAGTTTACACCAAATATCTGAATTCAAAGGGTCGGCCGCGACGAAACTCGGCCGCGAAATCTCGATTTACGCCTAAATATATCGTATTTTTACGAATTTATTTAGAATATCTGAATTTTAAGGAGCCCGCCGCAATGGAAATCGGACGCGAAATTTCAATTTACGCGGAAATATATCGTATTTTTACGAATATCTCAATTTAAAGGGTAGGCCTCTACGGTAATCGGCCGTAAAAATAAAGAAATAATTGGTTTTAATACGAATTTACTCCAAAAATACCACCCGGATTTGAAGAGGCGGCCGAGAAAATCGATTTTCGGCGTATTTTTTTTTTTTTTTTTCATAAAATTTCGAATTACGTGGGAATTCGTTAATTCGAAATTTGATTTTTGATGTCCCGTGGATTTCGAATTAACGAGGTTCTACTGTATATGTATCTACATATGTGGAATTCCATTACATTAAACCATTTTTTTTATTTCTGGTTTTCGAAATCTAATGGGTAAAAAACTAAAATAATTTAACATGATTTTTTTAAATATGGTAACCTACTGAGGTGGTTTTACTGCATTATAAATCAATTTAGTACACAGTGAGTTATGAAATAATTTTTTTGGATACTGAAATATATTTTTAAAATTTTTTACTGTAAAAATATTCATACATTTCCTAAGAATTATACATTTTATTTTGCAGTGTGGTTGTGCGCATGCAGGAGTTCACTGTGTCCGGTGTGGAACAGAAAGGAATGACTCCCCGCCTCATTACTTCCAAGCAGATCACCCCTGGAATAAGTCTTCTAGATGTCTTGTTTGAAACAAATCCTCTCGGTAACTACTCAATATCTCACGTCTTAACCTGGTTTTAAACCGATTAGAAGTAAACCATGTCAAATTATTCATGTGTTACCATTTCATTTTGGCTTGTATTTATCCTTCATTTTTTATTTTGTATTTTACCACATTAAAAAGGTTTATCATTCAATATTAAATCTGATTGACGCGGTTGCTATAATACATAATATGTGATCCATCAGCGATTATCTCTACCAGAATATCGCATGTGTGTTCCATGAAGTTTCCTTAAAAACATACATTGTGTCAAAACGCGTTGCGTTATGAGATAGACTGCATGATACAGATAAAGAGACTCGACTGCTTAACGATGCTCCATTGACTGTTGATATTTTCAACGTCACTTCACAATCAGTTTAGCGACTACCTGTCACAAATTAGTTAAACTGCCCCCATGACCTTTTTATAGTACCACTTTGATGTATTTAATTTCCAGTTGTACCATCGTAACAGCAAATAATGTCTCCTCTTGCATTTTTTGTTTGGTACAGATTAACTTCTCTGTGTGATAGAGTGTTTTAAATAATTAATACACACTTGTTATGTACTTACTTCTACTATTTGTTATTATTATTAGTTGTGTGGTACTATGCAGACGGTAGAAGCATGATTAAACATGAAAGTTAATATCAGAGTATTTATTCACTAACTCTACAGAGAGAATGAAATGTGGCAGATCTCGTTGATCGAGTCCGGGAAGCATGTCAGTTTCAAATTGCCGGCCCGGTGTAGGCCCGAGACGCAAGTCGTAAGTAGTTGAGAGTGACTTGAATTGTGAGTGAGTGAGTGAATATTAGTACTGGTTGGCAGACAGCAGATGCTGAATTTATACAAGCGCTCCCGGTGTCTCGGAGAACGTTCCTGATGACTCTCCAAACTGCCGAAAGGGCTGCTGCTGTTGCCGCACTTCTCGAAAATTCCAGTCTGCAGTTTGCTAATAGTAATTGGTCAATGAGTCACCACGCAGTTCTCAAGTCTGCAGGGCTGCCGCAGAGCTGTGAATCTGCCGCACTTACTTTACATTTACTTTACCTTTATGTTGGTATACAACTGTTTTATGGATACAATGAAAATAAATAAGAGAAAGCAGTAGTACTAGTACCAACAACTGCCCTACGGCATGCTGCATTCGCTCGGTGAAAGACTCTAGCTCCTCATAGTGGAACCCGATTCAGTGGGATATTAAATATGAAGTAGCACCTCTAATTGTTCTATGATTGGTGCTCATTCATTATATGTTATAAATATGTAGTTCTCTTATTTTTAACTGAATTCAAATCGTTTTTTTGTGTTATTTCAGATGGTAAATGTGGACAGCGCATCAAAGTGTCTGCTCGCCCTCTGCAGATGGTGTACGATGCTCAAACCATCATCAAAATTGTTGAGGTCTTCAAAATTCCACCGGAATCATCCGCTTTGTCACAGTGCGTAGCATTATTAAATTGACAGAAAAAAAATTTATTGAATTATTGATAACTAATTATTTTTTATCTTTTTAGGTTACAGGCTGCTGCTGTAACGAGGCTATCCAACTTGAAAGAGCAATCATCATTGGGTCTTCAATATGCCGTCAGCCAACACACTATTGTTGATATTGATATTGAATTCTGTTCTTCATATCTGATTCTACCGCATTCTGGAATTTATACCAAGTAAGCAGTACGGTATTAATAAAAAAAAACTTATTTATCAAACGAAGAAAATAAAATTGAATTTAAAAGAAATAATTTACATGCAATATATATTTAAACCCCTTTTCAAGTAAAAGATGGTGGGGAGTTGGAGACTCCCATTCAAACTTTCCTCTTCTTCTTACCTACTGGGGTTGTCATAGTTTCAAACCCAAACAGTTGGAACTTAATTTTAATTTATTGTATATCACAATAAATTAAAATTAAGGTAAAATTCTTACATAATAGTTGTATAATAAAACTTAAATCTCCAAAAGTTCTTCACCGATATCGCTGAAAATTTCAAAGTTTATTCTTTTTTTTTTATTTTATTTTTTTTTTTATTCTACATAAAATAAAATTACATTTTCACTTATTTAACTAGAAATAACATATATATTACACATAAATATATTACACACCGATATTATTCACTTTCATTGTTTTGTTGATTGAGCATAAAACTGAACAATTTTTTTTTAAATGTACCTATACTTTTTTAATTTTTAATTTCGTCTGGGAGGCAATTATATATGTTGCTTCCCTCGTAACCAATGGATTGCTTGCCATAATGAGTATATATGGTGTTTAAATGTATTTTATCGTGTTGCCGTGTAAAGTGTTTATTTTTTTTATTTTTTTCTCATTAGTGCCAGGAGTGTTTATAGAGTGGTTTAAATAGTAGAAGAAGTCGGGGACGCCCGAGGAATACTTGACACAATATCTCGGCACCGGAATGAGATTTGAAGTCAAATTAAAGTCCATGTAGTGATGTAGTTTTTTAACAGTAACATGGTTGTATACAGTAGTGAATGGTGTAAGAAGTCGTAGACGCCCGAGAAAGACATGAACGAAAATGAAGATTTGCGGGGTCCGCTAGTTATTAATAACTTAACACTATATGGTCGGGCATTATCCCGCCAAATCACGGCGTGGCGCGGGTGTTTTTTTAAATTTTAGCGCCAAAATTAGACTTTCCGCAAAATATTCATATCTTATGATCTATTTGATATTTTTCGATGAAACTTTCAGTGTTTTACTTTAAAAAGATGTCTCTATTTATTTACTTAGCAATGTATGTGTAATTCCATTTTTTTATGAACAAAAATATTCTACTTTCTTGGGAATCATAGAAAAAACAGTATTTCACAATCAAAATAACTTTATTCATACAAAATTAGAAGATTATTTAGAAATTTTCAATACATATAAAAAAAAAAACTATAAAATTATAGTGCTTCAATGTGTGATAGCGTTTGAAACACTTTCCTTTATGCAGGGGCACATTGCAAAACTTGCACATGTACCGCGTTTCACTGCGTAGTTTGTGAGCGGAACATACGCGACAATGACGTAAAACGTTTTTATTTTTGCCGGTTCCGACTAACGGTTAATAACGGTTTGATTCCTCCACAAGGAACGCAAACAAATTGTCGTCGATAAACAAATTTACGGCATCTACCACGCTGTCAGGAACGTCCTCTGTATTTAATCCTGGCTGCCCTAGAAACACCTCCAAAACTGGTGGAGTATCTCTTGATGACCATTCTTCGCCATGGTCTAAAACAGAAGTAGATGATGAACTTATTCTTCTTTGGGTAAATGTTGATGGAAGAGGAATAACATCTTCTTCACAAGGATCGTAATCGGATAAACTTTCTATGTCACTTTGCAGGAAAAATTAGATAAATTGTCAGCAAACAATTCATTGTCACTCTCGTATGTATCTTGATTCATTTTTGGGGAAAGTAAAATTATAATCTTTAGGAAAGTTAAATTATAATAATATTTATCAAAAACAATATCACTCGAGAAACAAGAGGCAGTTCAAAAAAAACCTGAGATTTTTCACCAACACAAAATAGTTCTTAGGTATTTAATACGAAAATTTAATATCCAAAAATGTGTAATAAAAGCAAAATGAACTCGGAAACACGAATATAAGACGTCTGTACGAAAGCGGTATAAAGCAGTTACTGGCGAAACGAACGAAAATGCAAAAACAAAATCCTTTGTTAAAATTATCAGGTATATCGGGTAATAAAATAATTACAATGTTCTGACTGTTTATCTTTACCCTTGTTATTTTTTGTTGTGTTTCAAACTCATTGTATTGACAGGCAGATAGATCGGGTACAGCTGACAATAGAAAACACATGACCCTGCACCCATTTAGAACCCCTTGTTTACAAGTTTCCTGCTCCTTACCGCTTTGCACAACAAAATGAGTAAACTCGTCTCCCGCGTCTTACTGTAAAAAAGCGTATGACGAGTTTTCTCGTTTCCCGAAAAGAATGTGTTAATTATTAAACGACTACATATGCATTTACATCATTGGAGATGATAGAAGATTTATCAAAGTAAATTTGTTTTTTCAAAGTTCAAAATTTTACATGTTTTGACATCTCAACGGCCATATTTTTTTTTGTTAGTTTAGATGTGACATTTGCTGGGAGGATCTGTTTCAATTTTAATACACACAAATTATTTAAATAACTCAAACTAAGAATCCAATAACCTATTTTGTGCATGTTTTTCCATCTCCCCCGTTCTCCATCTCTGTTGAAATAAAGTGTTATTTCTATCAATTGTGCGTATAAAGCGTGATGCTTATTTCTAGAATTTCACCAAAATTAAAAATGCCATCTTCAATGTATTCTATAAGTTGGAATTAATGTGTGTAAAAAAATTGCTCAATTTATTAGGAACGAAGCTTGTGCGGTAGTGAATTTTGGTGCCATCAAAGTGAAATCCGCCCCGAGGTCGGAGACGGCGCTCAACATCCATCAGCTCTTCAAGGAGGGGGCTGACGATGAGCAGATCTTCAAGCAGGCCGCCAAACACGCTTATGACACATTCATCCTCGAGCTGACTGAGTTACAAGTGAGTCCATGAACGCTAACCTTAACATTCATTGGTTGTATGGCTATGTCTCATGATTCCACAAAGCTCCCATTAAGGTGGAACCATAGATAATTGACATAGACATTGTTCACCCACACTTCTGCGAATCGCATTAACATATAGCGGAGTCCTGCCTTTTTTAAAAATTATATTTAAAAAAAATATATTTTTAGTTATTTGTACATTTATGTTTAGAAATTAATAATTATAACTTTTTTTTTAATACAGATGAGACGGTTAACATATAGTTCCCGTGAACACTTGTGCTATCTCCTATTTTACCTCCTTCCTTTAACAGTAACCCGGTCCCTTTGATAAAGTTCAGCAGGTTTGTCATTGTATATGTGGCTTTGTCTTCTGGTTCTACATGTGTCTTTCCAGGAATCTGAGCCTTGTTCATAACAGAGCGGGACATTGGCACCGTAGGTGAATTGGACTCTCTTCTCATCCTCTTCACATGTTCTGCATTTATTAGTGTTTTCCACTCCCGACAACTGCATGTGTCTCCTGAGATGGCAGTGTCCCATTAATAGTCCTACCAGTTCCCTAGAATATAAAATTACCTATAACTTTTGTACAAATAATTTTCTTGTATCTCTCATAAGTAACTAGATATAGAGTCGTAAAAATGTGTATAAGTTTACAATAACAAGTAAATTGCCAGACTAGATTTGGTTTTTTGTGAGTATCTCATTTTCAGTGCAATTTTGTGAAAAATTTACTGATCCACTTTAGAAGCGAATAAATAGAATAAAAACATTTGATTTATTTTTGAAAATATATTTTAAGTATTATTCTCATTGCCATATTTTATACTATACGGGCTTAACATTAGCACTTTAGGTGACTGGGTGTTTTTTCATCCTTCTTTTCATCTTCACATTCGCTACAGAAATTTAATTGTGTTTTCCACTCCCAACAAGCTACACGTGTCTCCTGAGGTGGTCGCGTCATCTTAACATTCTGTCTACCAGCTTCCTCAGTGTGTCTTTATCCATATTTACGTTATGAATGTGCCGTCTGGAGTACCTCAAGGGTCCCATTTGGGCCCGATCTTGTTCCTTGTTTTTATAAATGACTTGTGCGATGTTATTTTGGATTCTAAAATTTTATTGTTCGCCGATGATTGTAAGATTTTTTAAATTATCCACACATTACTTGATTCAATACTCCTTCAAAATGATATCAACAGAGTTTCTAAGTGGTGCACTGACAATAGAATGTTTCTGAATTCTTTAAAATGTGTCCACATAACTTTTACACGTAAACGCAACTCAATCTCAACTCAATATTTTATCGACGGTACTAAACTCCAGGAAGTCACAACCATTCGGGACCTAGGCGTAATATTTGATAAAAAACTAACTTTCACACCTCATATCGACAGCATCATTTCTAGATCCCTAAAAATGCTAGGATTTATCAAACGAAATAGTAAAAATTTTCAGAATCCCAAATCAAAAATAACGCTATACAATTCCTTCACCCGCAACGTGTTGGAGTACGCAAGTTCTATATGGAGTCCAACCTACAAAGTTCATATTCAGCGAATAGAGCGGGTTCAAAAACATTTTATGTACCATCTAGCGTATTGTGATAAGCGAGCTCGATCACTTCCTCATTACACCGATAGACTAAATTTCTACAATGTACGCACCCTTGAACAGAGAAGACTAAATATTGATTTAAATTTTCTTTTCAAAATTGTTAATGCTCTAATAAACTGCCCTTTTTTACTCTATCAAATTATGTTCAACGTTCCTAGAATTGGTTCCCGACTCATACATTATATTCCGTTACATATTAAAAAATATAAAACTAAGCTGGGGTATGACTCACCTTTACCAAGAATGTGCCGTTATTTTAACGAGACATATAAAAGTCATCCCATTGATTTGTCAATGTCATCACTGGCCACCTTCAAATCAAACGTAAACAAGACTTAAAGCTACCTATCGTGTTGATCTATAAAATAATTACTGTTGCTGTTATGAAATGTATATGTAAGTGTATGTATTTGTGTATACATGTATGCATGTAGGTGCATACATGTACATTATTCTTTACTTATAGTTTTGTGTTCATCAATGTTGTGTTTGTCTGTAATTAGTGATAGTATCAACCAAGTTTAAATTGTGTAATTGAATTTCGAGAGCTTTGATATGAATCACTGTTGACAAACCTAAGAAAAAAAAAAAAAAAAAAAAAAAAAAAAAATGAATAATATTATGAAATGTTATCAAAGGATGTGACTAATTTAATATTGTCACATTTTTCAGGTGGTCATAGCAGACAAGGGCGAGGATTGGAAGTCCAGCATCATACAGTCTGAGCCAACCCCACTGCATCTGCTGCAGCCCACAACCCTTAAGATAGAGATAGAAAAGTGCCTCATCATCGATGATCCTAGGCTTCCCAAGATCAAGGTGGCTGGTCACTTACCCCATATTGGTATTGATGTCTCAGAAGACAGGTAAACAAAAATACATTATGTGCAATATTGAATTAAATATTATTGCTTTAATTTGGGAGGTGGTCAATGGGTACCGCCGCCCCGGGAACCATACTCTGGGTTACCAACACCTCTGCCACAGGTCACCTGAAGTGGTTCGCTACGTTTGGTGACTTAGCAGGGGTGCCCGGGCTCATGGAGGGTTGTGCTTTCTGGATCACACTGATGAATGGGTCGGCCTACTCACTGCGGGGCGGGCCGGGCTGGGAGAGGCCGGTTGAGGGAGATCCAGTAAACCGGTTATCGCTGTCCGGGCCGCTGGATAGTACAGGGGCCCGACCCTTGGGCTCACGACCAAGGGTGGGCTGCCCCATCAGCCAGCGAAAAAACCCTGCCGCTGATGTTGTGCCGGTTCGTGACCGGTGAGGACCCAGCATCTAGCGTTTGGGGCGCACTGGGCGACCTCCACAGCCGGACTCTCCTGCCCATTGCCTAGAACCGCAGTCAGAAGAACATACCTTACATTTGGTGTATCCAGTTGCTCCACTCTCCAACTCCCCACCCAACCTTTTTAACCTAATCCTTCCCAACCCATCCTAAATCCCACAAACAAATAAAACAAACTTAAAAACTATGAACTCACAACAAATTAATATAAACTCAGCGACAGCGAACAGTAGGAGTCCTCAGTGTGGACCGAGGATGAAGGTGAATTTCGCTAACATTCGCGGTCTGCACACCAACCTAACTCCCATCCACCACCACCTTCTCTCACAAAATCCCCATCTCCTCTTCCTTACGGAAACACAGATTGCCGAGCCCCCAGATACCTCCTATCTGAACTGCCCAGGATATCATCTGGAAAGCCTTTTCAGGCCCAAAGGAGGTGTCTGCCTTTACAGCCGTGCTGACATCAGCTGCGCTCGTCTCGCAAATATCGAGAGCGCAAAACACGAAGTGTTATGGGTATGTGTGGATCTCACCGGTATGATGAGAATTTATGCGTGCCTATATCGCTCACCAAACCTTGCCGAATCAGACACTGTTGAGTTGTTTAAATACTTGAGTGACACTGTAGATATTCTCTTGCCCCGTTACCCATCGGCCGAGTTTGTAATCCTGGGGGACTTCAATGTCCATAATGAACAATGGCTGAAGTTCTCGGGCCCAACAAACTCTGCCGTTAGATCTGCGGAATCCTTTGCCCTTATCCATGGACTAAGCCAACTCGTAGAATCTCCGACCAGAATACCAGACATCCCATCACATCGAGCCAACCTACTCGATTTGTTTCTCACTAGTGAGCCACTCGGGTACAGAGTGGAGGTGACAGCGCCCTTAGGATCCTCTGACCACTGCCTGATTACCACCTCTGTCCCATCCTCCATGAACCGTCAACCCGACAAACATGTAAAGAGGAAGGTATGGCACTACAGGGCAGCAAAATGGGACGGCATGCGGTCTTTCTTCGGCGCCTTTCCTTGGAGTACTGTATGCTTTAGCTCCGAGGACCCATCAATTTGTGCACGCGAGGTAGAAGAAGTAATCACATCAGCAATGGATTGCTATATTCCCTTCTCCGTCAAATCCTCTGGAGCGGGCACAAAACCGTGGTTTGACCATCGCTGTGCTGAAGCTGTCAGACTCAAAAATACGGCTTTTAATGCACTCCGGAAGATTAGCTCCATGAATAACCTTTCGGAATACCGAAAACGGGCAAGGGATTGTAAGAGAGTTCTAAATAGAGCTAAGAGCGATCACGACCAGAGAATTGCGAAAAAGCTGGCTGACTGCCCCACTGGTAGCCGTGCTTTCTGGTCACTCGCTAGCTCGATCGGAAGAAATTTCTGCAGAACCACTTTCCCACCTCTGACCAAGCCTGATGGTCGGCTGGCTAACTCGGCCCGCGAGAAAGCTGAATTATTAGGCCAAATTTTCGCGGAAAACTCAACTCTTCAAGATAACGGAGAGACTCCCCCTTCCATTCCGCACTGCGGTTTTCAAATGGAGGAACCGAAGATCCGGAACAGAGAGGTTCTCCGAGTCTTGAACGAGCTGAAAGTCGACAAAGCCAGTGGGCCGGACGGAATACCTGCCTTGGTCCTCAAGAGGTGTTCTGCAGAAATGACTCCAGTGCTCGCGAAATTATTTAGGCTCTCTCTCAAAGGTGGAAAGGTGCCAGATCTTTGGAAAAAGGCAATCGTCCACCCAATCCCAAAAAAGGGGGACCGTTCCGACCCTTCTAACTACCGCCCCATAGCCATCACTTCCATACTCTCGAAGGTATTAGAAAGGGTGGTTAACAACAAATTGCTCACATATCTCGAGAATAACAATATCCTAAGCGATCGGCAATATGGATTTCGTCGAAACCGATCGTGTGGCGATCTACTCGGATATGTAACGCATATTTGGGGGCGGTACATGGAACGTTTTGGTGAAACCCAAACCGTTGGGTTGGATATCTCCAAAGCCTTTGACAGAGTCTGGCACCGGGCGCTTATCGGGAAATTACCATCGTATGGGATCCACCCAACCCTGCATAGTTGGATTGCGGACTTTCTGAGGGGAAGAACAATTCAAACCGTGGTTGACGGCTCTTCTTCCTCACCGCACCAAATCAATGCGGGGGTGCCACAAGGATCTGTGCTGTCTCCGACGCTGTTTTTATTGCACATCAACGATCTCGTTGAATGTGCACCAATTCACTGCTACGCTGATGACAGCACCGTTCACGAGGGTTATCTTTTTGACAGGCCCCCTTCCACCTATGATGTCCGAACAGCTCGGGAAGTTTTGAAGCGAAAAATTGACCACCACCTAGAGATGGTTCGTGCCTGGGGTAAGGCCAACTTGGTCAGTTTCAACGTCTCAAAAACCCAAGCGTGTCTGATTTCGGCAAAGAGGGAGATCAATGACTGTCTGGTGCAATTTGATGGGAGCACTCTCCCCAATAAAGACTCCATTGAAATGCTTGGGGTTACTATATCAGACCAGCTCAAGTATCGGGGATCCATAGAAGCCCGAGTAAATCAGGCCTCCAAAAAGTTGGGCGTCTTGTACAGGGCTAGGAGATTCTTCAACAGTGACCAGCTGCTGACCCTGTACAAGTCTCAAGTCCGCCCAACTATTGAATTTGGGAGCCACCTTTGGGCTGGTGCCCCAAAATACTTGATAAACCTGCTTGAGTCTGTGCAAAGGAGAGCGATCCGTCTGATTGACAATCCGTTGTTAACAGACCGATTGCCTTCTCTGATGCATAGACGCAATGTAGGCATGCTGTGTCTGTTCTACAGGTATTTCAATGGAGCCTGCTCCAAGGAGCTAGCAGCATTGATTCCTGATGCACCGGTGCACGTGCGCAAAACTCGACGGACACGAACTGAACACCCGTTCACGGTTGACGTTGGCTTCATGAGAACGGGCCGTTTTTACGACTCGTTTTTGTGTAAGTCGGCTCGTATGTGGAACGAGCTACCGGCATCTGTTTTTCCTCCCTCCTATAATCCGAGCCTCTTCAAGGCCCGCATTAACAAATCCCTTCCTACAGCCCCTACCTTACTCCACCTCACAACGCCGCCCAACCGGGTGGTGAAATAGTTCCCCTGTCTGTGCATTGCACAGGCAGGGACACTCTTGTGAGATGTCACATAAAAAAAAAAAAAAAAAATCCATTCTTGTACAAATATAAATGTTTGCACTTCAATTTAAATTTTTTTAATTTCTAGGTTGATATCGCTGATAGAAATTCTGGTCAGTGTTCCTTTCCCGAAAGATGAAGAAGTTGCTCCCGTTAAGGTAAAAATGAACAGCGGTCTTGTTACTAATCTGAAACCAATAATATTAGAATTAGGGCCCAGCTCGTGCTCTTGACGTCCTCGTACGTGTTATAGTTTGACCAAAAACATATTAGTTTTCCCTAGTGTCTGGAATGAATAACTTTTTGTAGTAGTAAATATCTACATCAAACATACAGACTAGCCCACGAACGAGATGCAATTACTGACAAAAATTGTAAATAAAATTAGCTCTATAAATCATATGTTCCGCTGCATCAATTACAGATCCTAAATTAAATTAATAAATAATCGACAAATATTCAATGTTTCAATAATGTTCAACTACAGTTATTCAGCCAAACCATTAAAATGTATCACACTAAGGACGGGTTGTTTCGAAGAATTTGAACAATTCATCAAATAACAACGTTCATTTACGGGTTCTGTGAAAGTTCTATTCAAATTCTGTTATTATATCATTATAGGCTAGTTGTTTGACAGAACTGAAATAAAAACAGAACTTAAAAATATCTTTCACAGAACTTGAAAATTAACTTTGAAATTTGAAGAATTGTTCAAGTTCTCCGAAACAACCCGTCCTAACTAAAAACAATCCACTAAAGCATGCTATTTTGTGAATTATATGCATAAGCATCAATGTTGTGTTTTGCATATTAGATGCTCTAGCCCAGTGTCTGTCAAACTGTGTGTGCTTGTATATTGTGATGCAAGAAGTCTCAGGAGGGCCGCGAAGGAAGAAGACTGAAAATGTTAACTTTAAATAATTCTTATTAATTAATTTTAAATAAATTCAACATCTACATATTGGAATAAATATTAGTTACATTCGTATGTAGTGGTCGACACGATACAGGGTTACAGTGACGCTGGTATACAGTAGCGCAGCATAGTGAGTGCGAGGGATCTTTTTAAGAAGTTAAACATTTACAGGCTTACCAATAAAAGTTTTTTTTAATTTTACACAACTGATAAACAATTTTTTACAATACATAAATGGTTGTTTATCAGATGTGGAAAATTTAAAACACTTTATTAGTAGTAAGGCTGTTCAAATTTAAGCCTGCAAGGAGCAAACGATAATATCTCTACAATTGCAGGAAAATTAAAATCTTTCGCTGAAAAGTTAGAACTGTGGAAGTTAAAAATTCACAGCTTGATTGCTTCTCAATAGACACTTCTTCAAACAATTAAATTTTATTTCCAGAAGTGCAGGAGACATTTTGAAATTTGTTAAAATGTTTTAAAATTTCTGCATCATTTTCTGGGTATTTTCCATCACTTGAATGATCATCAAATGTACGTCATTAATTCGCAAGATTCAACGGTACCCACCTGACACTGACAGAGGAGGAAATTTTAATAGGTTTAAAGAAAGACCCTGTGAACATAGCCTTATTTTTTGAGCTAGAGTTGTCAATATTTTATATATTGATTTGGAGGTAATATCCTCAATTGACTATACTAAAGCAATTAAATGTTTGTTGCCGTTTGGATTGTCGTATCTATGTGAATATGGTTTTTCAACGCTCGTGAAAATGAATTCCAAAAACGAGAGCAGTGTCAGATGGTTGATGAGGTTTTGACAAAATTCTTTCAAAAAATCAATTGCACCCTTCTCACTAATAAAGTTATTACCACCATATACATATATATTATGTTGATAAATAATAAAAATTCAAAAAAAAAAAGTTATCTAAACTACGATTTCCATATTCCATATTCATAAAAGTACATTTACTTTAAGGTTTTTTATTTGGTGTACTGCGGAAAAAAACCCATTTTATATTCATAAAAAAGTTTGGCAGACACTGCTCTAGCCAAATACATATTTGATCTTGAAATACTTATTTGATATTGTGAATCCAAAGCATATATGGAGGGACTGCGCCTTGTACGCATCTTCTTTTCCTTCCAGTCTAGTTATAATTGACTTATTGGCTCCCTTAGTGGCTTTCTTTACATATTAATTGATTTTATTTCCAGCCTGCTGAATCTCGATCATCCAGCCTGTCTCTGTTGAAGTACTTTGACCCGGCGGAGAATAAGAAACGCCAGAATGACCGGAAGTCAACTACCATCCTGGAAGAAGATTTTGTACAACTCACAGAAGTTGAGGCCAATTTCTATATGGGTGGTAAGTAAATATATTCATTGATTTATTTGCTATCCTTCGTATTATCTCAACTGTAACTCTTCTTTTTACAACATAAAATGTAAAACTTGATAAAGCAAATAACAGAAAAAAAGAAACCAATAAAGAAGCAACTACTGCAATATTATAATTATTTAGAGACTTCTGTTTGTATGTTATATTATATGTGCTCTCCTCTCGCGGGTCTACTCTGTATTTTTTGCTGTTTTTTTTACAATAACTCCATATAGGAGGTCCTCAGTGCATATGTTATGATTGAATCTAGTTCTTGATAAGACCCGTGTTATAAGAGGGAAGAAACACAGAAACCCATTCTCATGTGATAACTGTCAACTGTGTAAATGTTGGGCGCGCATTTGGCATGTTTCCCGATTGCACATGTATAATGTTATATTGTTAGTGGACAATTTGTCTGTAAATTTAAAAAAAAATAATAAAATAATTTTACCTACCAATAAAATTTATATTTTGTTTCCATCGATGCCTGGAATCCATTATGAGAGAGAGCTTGCTCTTTCGCCCTTTTATTTACGTTTCGCGCGTGTTTATTCCCTATATTTGCCCTTTTTCTCCACTTGCCACACTTTTTCTCCCTACTGGCAACACTGTAGTGACGCGCATTTCAGGTCACGTGATGTTTTTGTTCATATGACTCGTAATGCACCAGGTAGGGATTACCTGGATTCCAGGCATCGATGGAAACAAAATATAAATTTTATTGGTAGGTAAAATTATTTTATTTTGTGTTCCTAATCGATGCCTGGAATCCATTATGAGATGTGTCTGCTCTCACCTGGTGATCTGAAACTTGCGTTATATGTGATGCTATTTAAACTGGAGTAAAGAATGGAGCCATTGAGCACTGGAGGTGTTCGCTACCCGAGTGAGCGACCTCCCTTCGGTAGAATTTCCGGAAGGTGTGCTCAGATTTCCAATTCCCTCTTGCGAGTATCTCCTCTATAGGATAGTCTTCCAACCAGTTTAGAGAGGCTACAGCCGAGCGTACACTTCCTGGGGTTGCGTGGACTCCTGCTTCTCTGAGGACTGATTTAATCCACCCCCCTATTATTGTCTGCGTTGCAGGTTTTGCCTCTCCTGATGTGGTCACAAACAGGTGCTTTAGTAGCGGGCCTCTTCTGGCTTTAGAGAGAGCAACAACTTTCCTCAACCATTTAAGTGGGTTGATGTTGTCTTTTTCTGGACCCGTCAATTTCCAGCCTGACTGTTTGTGCTTGGCTGAATCGGTCTTTGCTCCGAAAACTGGCCACAAGGTGATCGTACTCCTCTTGTCGATAAAATGGTCTGGGGTAACTCTTAGGAGAGTTAAATCATGAACTCTCCTGCCTGACGCCAAGACGAGAAGTATTGCTGCCCTCCGTGATGCTTCAAATAGTGAGTCTTCTGCGGGGGGATTCTTGACCAACCAGTCTACCACCTGTCTTGGGTCCCAGATGGGGGCTTTCTCTTTGATTCCTCGTGTCATTGAGATTGCCTTGAGAACGTGTCTCACCAGAAAATCAGAACTGATTTTTCTCGCATTCTGAGCTGGGCCGCAAAATGTGACGATGGCTGATTTGTGGACCTGAATGGTCTTAGGGGCTAGACCTTCTCGAACAAATAAGTGGGCTAGATACCTGGCGACCATTGTTGGTGGGGGATTGTTGGCATCCACGCCGTTCTGCGTGCCCCATCTACGCCACCTATCCCATGCAGGTTTGTAAGTCTTCAGTGTAGACTCTCTCCAGGATGAGTTGAGGAGTTGGCGTTCTTCCCGACTCCAAGATGTGAGGGCTTGATCCCACCCGCAATTCTCCACACCTCTAGTTCCAGATCCTGGATCCTGGGAGGAGGCAGTCCTGTCGACGTGTCTATTAGGACTCCCTCTAGATTTTGCAGGCGCATTGGGGGTTCGTCTGTTCGCTGTTTTAGGTCGCTTCTCCAGAAGGTCCTCTCCCATTATGGGACGACTAGCAGAAACATGCCCCTCGCCTGATTTAAGTGTGCTAGCACTCTCGGAACGAGATTTGGCGGAGGGAATACCCATGCTAGATTGTAGTCCCAAGGTCGACTGAACGCGTTGGGAAAGCAAGCTGAGCTTGAGTCTCTGGATACGTAGGTTGGTACCACGTGAGCTGTGGCTGAAGCGAACAGGTCTATTTGAGGGCAACCCCATTTTCCAAATATCTTTTCTGTCACCGGACTTAGTAGGTGCCACTCTGGGAGCTGTGCGCCCCGAGAGAGACGGTCCGCAATTCCGTTGTATCTTCCTGGAATGTATTGGGCTGTCAGAGATATCTCCATCTGGTCTACGAAATCTAGTAACTCCCGCGTGGTTTCTAGAAGGGCAAGGGATTTTGTGCCCCCTTCCTTGTTGACGTAAGCCACAACTGTCTTGTTGTCCGTCTGTAGTAAGACATTTGTCCCTGCCAGGAGATGAGCTTGGTCTTTGATGACCGCTAACACGGCATATGCTTCCTTCCGGTTTGAGTGCCATAGTGCCTGCTCCCCCGTCCAATGACCCGCAACTGTGGTGTCGTCTAGCTGTCCTCCCCATCCTGTGTCCGCTGCATCTGTTGTCAGGAAGTGATGGAATGAGAGGGGTTGAATTGGGCTCGTGCTTCCGATGGCCCCTAGCCACCACTGTATGTCCTGCAGTGCTGCGGTGGACAGAGCAACCGGCCGAGACGGTTTCAGATGCTGTATGTGGCGGCTGAACCTCTGCAGTCTGCGGCAATGCAAGCGACCACGAGGGATCACGAAATTTGCAAAGTTTAGTCTTCCCAGGAGACCTAGAGCCTGCCTGGGAGAGCAACTGCCGACTTCCAAGGGAACCTGTAAGGCTTGGCGTAGACCAGAGCACTTGCGGTCGGAGAGAGACTTTTGGTCTGCTCTCGTGTCCCATGTTATGCCCAGGAACTCCAACTTTTGCGTGGGCGTCAGGATGCATTTCTCCAGGTTTATGCACCAACCTAGTTGTTGAAGTGTGTGCACTATAATAACGACTTGGCGGGCCAGGTGTTCTCTGCACTGGTTTGCTACTAAGAAGTCGTCTAGGTAGACTACTGTCCTCAGTCCCTTCCTTCTTAGCAGCTCCGCTACCCAGTTTGAGAGCAGCGAGAAGATCCTTGGCGCTGATGACAGGCCGAAGGGCAGACACGTCATCTGAAGGAGTTCTCCATTGTAGACGAGGCGCAGGAATTTCCGGTGTGATCTTGTGATCGGCACGTGGAAATAAGCCTGGGAGAGGTCTACTTTTATCATCCAATCGTCGGGTTAGAGGAATTCCGGAACCCGAAAATGGCTGAAAAGTTTGAAGGGCTTTGAATCTATGAAGACGTTCAAGGCCTTCAAGTTGAAGATGGGTCTGAAGGTGTGGTCTGATTTGGAGGTAAGGAACATACGTGACAGGAAGCTCGGAGAGTCGTCTGCTGCCTCCAGAATCTTTGATGCTTTCATCATTTCGATGTGCGCGGTCATGTCTGAAGACGACTTTGTCCTGAAATTCTGCCTGAGCTCGGCCGACGGAAGAGCCAGAGGAGGTTTGGACACAAAGTGAATCCTTGCTCCTTCCAGGATGTTCAGGATTAGTGGTGACGCCCCCAACTCCCTCCACACCTCCCGATATGCCTTCAGGCGTCCTCCCCGGAAGGGCTCTGGCCTCCAGTCACCTCCATCGCCTCCTACCCCGATCGCTAGTCGCTTTGCGAGAGGGCTCTTGCTTCTTGGTGGGCTGGCGATGTGTCCTATCTTTCTCTGGCCTAGGAGCGGGTCGAAAGGGCTTTCTAGGGAGTGAGGGTGGAGCTTCCCTCACCGGCCTTGCCATTTGTGAGGTAGAGGGTTGTGGTTGACGGGGGGTATAGGACGAAGGTGCGACACTGACAACCTTGTCTCGTCCCCCGTTTGCCAAGATATAGGCCGCAAGTTCCTCTTTATTAAAGAGGTGACTGGAGCTCGGTGGGATCCTGGCGAGGCCTTCCCTGGTAAAGGGGTCTGTTATTCCCTCCAACAGGGCCTTTCGCCTACTTTGGAGACACTCAGTTCGCCTTCCACATACAATTTGTAGGACGTCGTCCGTGATCCTACTGTATGGGGATTCCTTGGAGAACATCTCCTGGATTTTCTCGAACAGGGTCAAAGGGGTCAAGCAGGTGCCTGGATCGGCTGCCCAGTTTACCAGCGTCTGCATATTCCCTTTTACTGCCTCCGTTTGTGATAAGATGGCATTCGAGAGAGCTCCCAGGGAACGATCCAGGGCTGGTGCAAAAGAGCTGTTCTTGTCGAGCCTCTTCAGCTCTTCATTCACCTCCAGCTCTACGAAGGCAGGCGTGGCGGTGTAAACCTTTTGGGTTTCGGCGTAGCGAACCCGCGACCATTCCTCCGAGTTAAAATGCTGAAGAGCCGAAATAACTCCCACTCTTCTCGCGTCCGCTTTCCAATGTTGAATGAACTCCAGAATGTTCTTCTGGGCGGCTAGGCTGGCGGGTAGTTCTATGAACCCCGATCCTTCCCTCCGTGTACCTTCAGCGGGGTCTTCTCTCCCCGGATATTCCTCGAGTTCTACGCGACTGCCCATTAGGGCGTCCGTCAGAGCGGACACCTGTTGCGTCAGTCGTTCAACTCGCGTGTCCAGGTGTCTGTAACCCCTCTGACTGGACGAGGAATCTGAGTCCGACTCTTCGCGTCGGCGCTTCCGGGAATCTTGCGTTTGGTCGCTGTTGCTGACCGACGCCGCATCATTATTTTCGATGTCACTCATTTGCGCAACAATCACAATTAAAAGACGACAAAACACTGATAAACACGATAAAACTATGAGTTAATTTCTCGCAAACAGTATATTTATAAAGGCTAGGGAATAAACTATGATTTTTGCACTTAAAGTTGGTTTTTAAGCACAGCACAAACACGAAACGTACTTAAGGCGCGAAAAAACGGCGTCATATGAACAAAAACATCACGTGACCTGAAATGCGCGTCACTACAGTGTTGCCAGTAGGGAGAAAAAGTGTGGCAAGTGGAGAAAAAGGGCAAATATAGGGAATAAACACGCGCGAAACGTAAATAAAAGGGCGAAAGAGCAAGCTCTCTCTCATAATGGATTCCAGGCATCGATTAGGAACACAAAATAAATACATTTTTTCCTACAGTGAAACTCTCTTATAAGTTTTTAAACAGACATCAAAAACAGAACTTTTTAAATGGTAGCCTTATAAGAGGGTTTTACTTAATTTAATTTATTATTTTTTTTTTAAATTTATTATTTTTTCTTTTCAGAATTCAAGTTGACCCTGATGCGCAAGCGCTCCAAAGCCCCCAAGAATGAGGGCCTTCCCACGATGCACCAACTGATCTCGTTTGCTCTAAGCGGGCTCGAGCTGCATGCCGTGCAGAGGACCCTAACGCTGGAGGCGAGCGCGCGGCTGGGCGGGGCAGACATGGTCCTGTACCGCTACTCCACTGCAGAGCCGCTGCACCTTGTTCGCACCCCCCGCGGGGAAGAGGATGTGAGGCCTTACTTGTTCACCGTTGAATACAGCAATGTAAGTTGCCATTTTATTTTTCCGTTCCAAAACAGAACAATGAAGAAAAGTGAAGTCAACGATAAGAAAAAGCACACATCTAACCTAAATCTATCTAATCTAAAAAATATGAAATCATAAAATTAATTTAATTCTTCTTTCAGGTAAACAAGGCTTGTCCTGACTTTCACAGCCGCTATGGTTCAGTTGAACAACTGATTAAATTGGACTTTACAATTCTCCAACTCTTGCTGCACCAAGAGGGGATACAGCAGCTAATGACGGTGGCGAGTCGTTACCAGGTATACTATGTCTTTGCTGCTTAATAATTTATATGTAATATGTTTGACCAAGTGAATGTGCATTTGCAGAAAGGGTTCATACATCATTTACATTTTATTTTATTTATAATTATACACAACAGACAGAGGGTTGACATAAAAAACAATTACAAATTATAAATACTTACTATCTGTCCAATAACGGTATTCAACAATATGTAAGAATAAAACAATAAGTAATTAGTAAAACAAGATTCAATAAAGTTTCGGTCAAGCGAACGCAAGTGAAAACAAGATATTCGAGAAATTTTGTAAACTTCTGTTGGCTATCTTCAAAAGAGTCAGGTATCTACAGTGGATGTTATATCCTGTGGTGGCTCCTGACTTTTGAGCGTAATAGAGTGCGTTAGAAAAATTCAGCATTATTGGATGTAATTTGGTCCAAAATGATTTTTTTCGAAAATTCAGTTTTCTTACAGATTTAATTTTTTAAGATTTGTAGAAAATTTCAGTTTGGCCAAGGGCTGCACCGATTTACTGAAAATCTTTATACAAAAAACTGAATTTTCAAAAAAAAAAGGAAAAGTTTTTGGCTACAACAATCAAAAATGGCCTTTTTTAACCTTTCTGGGAGTATGGACGCCAATGAACGACAGTACACACTTTCGCCAAAGGAGTATGGATGGCTATGGACGACAGGGGTTGCATATTCACATTCAATGCATATTCTGTAAATATGCATCATATTGCGATCTATGGGCATATTCCTTATAACTTTACACCAATTTTAAACATTTTACATCATCATCGACAGAGATATCGGCTGTTATTTATTTTGCATACTATCATAAAATTTAATCAAAATTTTATTTATTTTTGTAAAAAAAACTCACTCCCCAGAGCACGGCCAGCATTACGTAACTTACTCCCGGAAAGGTTAATATTAGCACTCTAGTACACCCAAAAGTCACAAGCCGCCACTGGTTATTTCATCGACACATTTGCACAAGAGGTTGGGAAAGGTAAAGTTGGTTCTTTGGAAAGGAATATTGAAAGTTTCAGTTACATAAGTAGTTGGTAGTGGTTAATATCGTATACATTATTTCAGAAAAGACTGAATGCGGTACAGGGTGTCCAGGACCGAGTGGCTACAGCCGGTACTCCGCTATCAACCATTCACGAAGATGAAGAATTATTGTCTACCCATAAGCCCAAATCTGCTGCTCGTGAGTACATATATAGGGTATCCGGGGGTAAAGTGCATTAACTTTGGGAGGTGATTCTACATGATGGTAGAAGTAAAAAAGAAAAATAACTTTTTTCGATATTCACAACTTTTTTCCCATACTAAAATATTTTTCCCGAGAAAAATATTTATTTTCCCATACAAACAATTCAACTCCTTTTAACCTAAAAACTACCTTAAAATGTTGGAATTTATAAAAAAGTTTTGTATCTTTTCTACTTCTAAAATCATGTAGAATCACCCCCCCCCCCGAAGTTAGTGCACTTTACCACCGGACACCCTGTATATAATTTCGTTTTTATGTTTTTTGTGTTCTACTAAAATTATTATTTTTTTAAAATTGTTTGTGTTCTACTAAGATTATTATTATTTTTAAATTATTTGTGGAACAAAATAAAATTAAAAAATAAAATTGTTTGTGGTTTGTAATTAATAATCTTTTTATCTGTTTAGAAACAATATCAAAGATGAAGAAGAGAGGTCACGTGGAAACGATTGGGCTGAAGGTGGAGATGTTCATGGAGCAGGTGGGAGTGGAGATAGCCACGGAGGAGCGCTCCCTGGCCCTGATGGCCGTCACGGGCCTCAAAGTGGGTCTCATCATGAAGAACTCTTACACACAAGTCAATGCCACTCTGCAGGATATACAAGTCATCGATCGCAACCCTGCCTCCGTACATAAACAGGTTCATTATTCATATTACATAAATCACTTTCCCTTTGAACAATTAAACATTACATGTACATAATTACGTAAGTTTTTTTGATACTTCAGTATATTATGTAAATAATCGTAAACATAATATGTATACCTACCACGAATGAGAAATGATTGTGATGTAGCATATGGAACCAGATCCTCGGCTGTCACAAATATCGTAATATGTTTATCCACTCGAGCGATGGGTTAATTACAACATGAATGCCTTCAGCGATGAAGATTTCCAGGCATTCAGGTTTTCGTAAACATAAAATGTATACCTACCACTATGGCTACTACCATGAATGAGAAAAGTCTGTGATGTAACGTATGGAACCAGATCCTCGGCTGTCACTAATGTCATAATATGTTTATCCACTTGAGAGATGGGGTATTTACAACATGAACGCCTTCAGCGATGGAGATTTTCGGGCGCTCAGTTTTTCGTAAATATAATATGTATACCTACCACTATGGCTACTACCATGAATGAGAAATGACTGTAATGTAACTTATGGAACCAGATCCTCGGCTGCCACAAATGTCATATTATGTTTATCCACTCGAGCGATGTGGTATTTACAACATAAATTCCTTCAGCGATTAAGATTTCTGGGGAATCAGTTTTTCGATTTGACCGCACTCATTAAAAAAATCAAACCTCCTAATATTAATATGGAAACATAACAAACTGCTTACTGCACTTTAAATCCAATGAATCCATATATTTAACCGTTTATCCTATATTTGTAGGTTTTTATAGTTAATTGAGCTGTTTGCAAGAATTTTGCAAAAAACTCCATATAATTGTCTACCTAAATTTAGGCAGCCATCGCTTAAGACCCAGAACAATGAGACCTAATTCAATAAAATAAAATACTTTTTTGTTTTAACCTTTTAAATGCCAGTAGGTAGAAGTGTAGCTGTGCACAGCAGGCCGTGAATTTTTAATCAAAATAAATCATTTTTAAATCTTATTTTTAAAAATTAAAAACATTACACCTTGAAAGGATATTTAAATGACTTACCAAATTTATTCAATATTCGACGTTTTTGCTTCCCTTCACTTAGATAAACATATTTAAAAAAAAACGGACATATGTATGATACAGAGGCTCAAAGATGAGCGAGTAAACTCGCTATTTTTCTATGGCTGGCAGCAGGCCCAGCTGGGCACGGACAAGAATGCGAGGAAACTCGCTCTTGGCACAGAAGCGGTTAAAACCACGATATTTATTAATTTAAGAACCGACCGGTTTCGCTTTACTTAAGCATCATCAGGGTACAAATTAATACTAATTTATACTCTGTATTAATTTGTACCCTGATGATGCGTAAAGCGAAACCGGTCGGTTCTTAAATTAATAAATATCGTGGTTTTAAAACAAAAAAGTATTTTATTTTATTAAATATGTCAAACCACAAAGTGATTGCTTTCTACAATAAGACCTAATTCAATTTAATTCAATTCAATTCGATTCTGTTTATTCATTTCAAAAACATTACAAAATTGTTAATCTAAATATTGGTAGCACCGTTCGACTGGTTATAAAAACATAATCATAGCATTATACAGTGTCCGGAAACTCATAGTACAAGCGGGAAACTGGTGAATCTACATAACATTTGGAGTCAATTTTCTGGTATACTTTTTTTTAACCTTTAGCTGAAAAAAAGGAAAATAATAAATAAAACACTGCGTGTACAAAAAACTACCACATACTTAGGATAGGTACTGCCCTCGAGACGTATGCTGGATTGTCAATGTATTTTTATGAATATTATAAAATAATTTGTTTTGACAAATCCATGTAAGTGTTATTATCGTCATACATACTTTGAAGATTATTCTAGTGACCAGGAAGAAATTGAATGACAGCTACACACTGAATTATTGATATCCAATATGTATAGCTTTATCGATGGATCACTTCTCACCCATTGTTTTGTATTGATTTTTCATCTTTTTTATAGATTTTGTCCATTGTGGGAGGAGATGCTCTCAATTTACAATTGGTGTTGTACAACATGGACCATTACACAAATGTTGACAGCAATGATATGACCATTGATGCACAGATCAGTTGTATAAGAATTCTTTTCCTGAATTGGTTCGTCACATCTATGCTGGTAAGTGAATATTGCACTCTTTATAGTATCATTATATCTGCCCTGAACAACGCACGGAGTTGTGCCAATCTGATTGGTGGGCTCGTTTAAATACATTGATGCGCGTGAAGTTACAGTACAGTAGAACCCCGTTAATTCAAATCCCGATAATTCGAAAAAACGCGAAATTTTAGCAATTATTTTTTTTTTTTATTCGAAATGTGCTATTTTGTAATTCGAAATAAGCTTTTTTCCGCGCACGAAAATTTGTTGGCGTAATTCGAAAAAATTCAACTTTTGCGAAAATAAATCATAAAATTTCGTAAATCTGAATCTGAAAAACAGCCATGGCGGTAAAACACCGAAAAATATATTTTTACGTGGTTATACATCGCCCTGATTAGTATTATTATTTTGTAAATCTGAATTACACTGGAATGTCGTATTTTTTCGAATTTATTTCGAATATCCGAGTTTGCAGGACCAAGAAAAATTTGGAAATATGTTGTATTTTTACAAATTTACACCAAATATCTGAATTTAAACGGCCGATCGCGATGTGATCACCCATATATATCACCGCTGGGCACATAATACCTTATGTGAAAAAATAGAAATTTTACAACAGATTGTAAAATTAAGATAAACTTCCATTTCTTTTTATTCTTCCTGTTCGAGGAACGAACAAGGGTTGGAATAGCCGTACTTTAAAGGGCTATTCCACACAGATAAAGCATAAATGAAGTCTATGGCTTGTGACAGGCGAATGCGAAAACACAATGCGTAACGTTAATTCACAATCAACTTACCGGGTGGCGGATGGAATCTGCATGGTGAGACTCATCTGTCAGCACTGGGACGGTGATCGTGGTTCATTAGCACTCGTTATTTTAAATTAAATTGCCATAAAATACGTATTAAGTGATTATTCCGATAAAGAACCGGCGATGGTGTTTTGACAGGACGAACGGTTTTTGTGTGACTGATGGCTCACGGCACTCCGTGGTTATAGCTGACGTGTGCGAAATTTAAACTGTACAGTTTAAATTCTGACGATACTATTGGTTAGCACACGGCCTGTCAAAAGCAATCGGCGTGACGGAACATTTCCCTCATTTTCCTGCTTCAAAATTAGTTCTTACACTCTCTTCTAAAATTTTTTTATCGAAGGTATTGCACGCCTGGCTACGATATTGTATTTACTAAATAACTAACTAACCATCACGTCTTCTCACCGTGGCAGATAGGACGGACCGCCAAACAATTCTTGCCTTGACATACATTCCTTGCCTCATTTACATTCATACATTGTCTAACTCTTGACATGGCCCGACTCAAGTATATGATTCACTTGATCGTGCCATGTTTTCCTCGGGCATCCATGACTTCTGCTACCACTCACATTTGTGTCATATATTCTCCTTACACTCCTTTCTTCGCTCATTCGCTCTACATGCCCAAACCATCTAAGCGTCCCTTTCTTAATCTTACTCATCATGCTTTCATCAGCCTTGGCTGTCGGATATGTGGTTCATCAGCAGCAATCCCTGTATGTAAATGTCGCGTATTATGTGATCCATAAAGTTTCAATAAAACGTCTACATTGTGCCAAAATATGCCACGTGATGGAATAGATTGCCTTAATAAGGCCTGCGTTGTAAAGGTTAATTAACAATTAAAAAAATGTTAACGTTTTGATTTATTTTTAGAAATTCCTCAATAATTTCCAAGCAGCAACGGAGGCGATAAAGAATGCCTCGGCCATGGCGGCAGAATCGGCGAAGGCCAATGTGCAGAATGCGTATGAAAAGGCCACCAAGGTGGCCATGGACATCAGCCTGAAAGCCCCCATTGTGATTGCACCGGAGAACTCCCAAAGTTACTTCGCTGTAATGGTCGATTTGGGTTATATCACTATGAAAAATAAATTCATTGAACTAGATGTTAACGTAAGTTGTATGTTTTTTAATTGGGTGGCCTTTCATCCATGATATATCCTTTTTTGGATGCAGTGACATAACAAAACTACTCTCCCACTGTAGAACTAATACTGGACCAGCATTTATCTTGTTTTTATAAATTACTACTTTTGCTGCCTGGCTTCCCCTAATATTTCTTTTTACTATGATAATTTTTAATGTTGAATAAATTGGAACAAAGAGTACGGCTTCTTGTCTTATTTTTGAATGGTCTATTGAATATTTCAAAGCTTAAAATAGTTGCATTAGCCTAGATATTTCAGTCAGAAAATGTTGTGCATATTTCATGACACGAGAACAAAGAAACTGTCTGCTTTATTTCTTCTCTATCCTATCAAATGTTGGCTATCGTTGGAGCAATCTGCACCTACCGTTTGATTTTGAATTTATTCCCATCATTATTTACAGGCAGAACATGTGGTGGTAGTGGATGAACTTGTTCTACATTTGGATAAGTTCAAGCTATCTCGTGTGGAATTAAGTGAGAAGAACGAGGTTCACAATGAGAAGATGCTCCTCCAGCCGACCACCTTCAAACTCACAGTCAAGAGGAATCTGTCATCGTCGTGGTATTCCAAGATTCCTGATATCGACATGTCGGGCCGGATGAAAGCTATTAAGGTACCAGTACTGTCTTATTTTATCACTTTCATTATCTATTATTATTCTATATTCTATCCTTGGTCTTACATTTGATCAATATCTTAAGTGGAATACACATTGCCTACTTATCACAAATAAACTTAGAAAACATATTTATTTCTTCAAAAACATTAGAAACATCTCCAAATCTATGAAAATTGTTTATTACTCTCTTTGTTAATCTATCATTGAGTATGGAATAATCGCATGCGGAGGTGCAACACTATCAGCTATAGATTCATTATCGAAGGTACAAAAATTAATTATGAAAGTTATTCTTAAAGTTCCCTTAGAAACAAGTAGGTACTGCAGATATATTCTACAAATTCCATGTATTAGATATTCGACAAATTTACACAAAAACTATCTTAACTCATCTGTTTAAAAATAAAACTCATCCATTTTATGAAAATACCCAAAATATTGTAAACACCAGGCACAAAACCAAAGAACTCATATAAACACCTAAAACAAACACAATATTTGGTCAAAGAAATTTCAAATATATTGCGTCTAAAATATATAGTAACCTACCTGAAAAAACAAGAAAATCGAATAATATTAACAAATACAAAATCCTGATCAAACAATGGATCATCGAAAAAGGTCGTGCAATAATTAGTCACCTCACCCAAATATAATCCTCTGTCTCATTATTGTTACCACTAACCTACCAACCTGAAAATTTTTGTGAAATATTTTTGCTTAATTGAAAAATTTACTTTATTTTAATATTATAAAATATTTCTAAACTAGTCTGTCTCGACACAGGATTTCCTAGTGAGACAGGCAAAGTCAAAAAAAAATGTAAACCTTTTTATATAGATGCACATAAAAAAAAAAAAAAATTCACAGCTGCACAAATTTCTTTCCATGCTTCTTTCACATTTTTTGCAATGGAACTATAGTCACCACGCAACCCTGAAGAATATTGGTATTTGACACACTTGTGTCCGCTTACGCCTATCAAATTGAATAGTCGCTAAGTTCAAATGTAGCTTAATTGCACAATCTCTGCAGGGCAATTATTTTTTACAGGTGTTTTTCAATGTCTGTCTCACTAGGATATACCTGTGTCGACACAGATGTATTGGATACGTAATTAGTGTTTACATATTATTTGATACATATAAGATTTCATTACATTTTTTTATTTTTATTTTTATTTATTCACATTTAAACCCGCTAAACTACTTATGTAGTTTGTCAGCAGGGACATAGAGACAACATTTATACACTCATAAGATACAATTTGAACGGTACATAATTACATAAATTGGTTAAATTGCAGAAAAGTTTAAATAGCAGCATAAAAGCCTTATATAATAAGCAAGTAAAAATAAATGTATGAACAATTTAGTATTATCAACATAAAACATAAAAGCCTTATAAAATAAGCAAGTAAAAATAAATGTATGAACAAATTAGTATTATCAACAAGTACATCAATAGTTTCATAAATAGAGGTAGGTAGTCAGGTATTACAAAATAATTGTTTTTCCATTTTCTAAGAATATGAATTCCATTTCAGGGGCATCAGTATAGATCATTATTATCCAATAACCATTTCCTTAGATTATATTTAACATTAGCAGTATACATGTTATTATTTTTAATTGTCATTGGTAATAAGTTAAACATTTTGGGTACTATATAGTTTAAAGTTCTTTCACCATATTTATTAGTACATTTCGGAACTACCAGTCCTTCATTTTGAGTGAATCTTGTGTTATGTTTATGGCAAACTCTTTCCCTATACAATGAATCAGACAATATAACATGTTGACTTACAATATTATAAAACAATAATCCTCTGACAGGTAAAATATTCAGAGATTTGTATATTAATTTAATGTTACTTCTGTGTTGATTGTCATATTTATGGATTAACAATTTTATAATGGAGTTTTGTAATGTTTGTATACAGCTTATATTAGTTTTACAAGAATGTCCCCAAGAAGTAATTCCATAACGTATAGTGGATTCAGCAGTACTTATAGGCACGAAATATTTTATTTTATAAATCCTACCCACAATAGCTCGTAGACGTTTACAAACATTAGCAATTTGTACATCCCATTTCATGTAGCAGTCAATAGTAACACCCAAATATACATAACTTTTGACAAAATCAATGGTTTCACATGAACAGGGCTGTGCAACATTTTTATGTATGCAGTCAAATGTGTGTGTATATAATGAAGGAATTACATTACATCTGGCGTGTGGAGATCTGATGTGCATAATTTTAGTTTTTTTGGCGTTTATAAAGAGGCCTGCATCATGCGACCATTTCAGTAGGGCAATAAAATCATGTTGCATAAGGTTCATTGCAGTAACCAGATCTTCGTGCGATATTACGAGCGCCTTATCATCTGCATATACAAAATGTTTAACAAATGAAAACAATTTTCTCATAATTGAGACATAAATAATATAAAGGGTTGGCCCTAGAATTGACCCCTGTGCAACACCTGTTGAGATATATTTTCTTTTGCTAAATTTTTTAAGAATTTTTACTCTTATTTGTCGATCAGTTAGTAAATTTTTTAATAAAACTAGCAGCTTTCCTCTAATTCATATTGCCTCCAGGGTTTCTAATAGTTTATTTGTATCAATGGTATCAAATGCCTTAGAGTTATCTATGAATAAAACCAAAACTTGTTTTTTTAGATTTAATTCATAATTTATGTGATTTGAAAATTCCTGAAGCAGCATTTCCGTACTTTTTTTCTTTTGAAATCCATATTGGTTGGGATCCAACAAAGAGAAAGATTCTAGATATTTATTAAGTTTTATGGAAATGTATTTTTCAAGTATTTTTTCTAGGGCTGGCAATATGCTTATTGGCCTATAATTTTGAATATCTGTATGTTTGCCCCCTTTGTAAATTGGCCTAATGATGCTACTTTTTAGTTCATCTGGTATTACTGCTTGCGATAAAATTAAATTGATAAAGTGTGTTATAACAGGCCCTAAAATATTAATATGTGTCTTAATGTCAAACATTTGAATGTTGTCAATCCCTGGTGACTTTGAATTGTTTAATTTGCTAACAATAATATTGATTTCTTGGCAGGTAGCTCTGGGTAGGTACATACTATGTTGCACTTCATTCGGCCTGACGGTCGATGCTAAATAATCACATTTATGTATCATAGAGCTAACACTATTTGTAAAATATTCAACAAACTTATCTGCTACGGTTTCTTCATTATTCGTATTTAACATATATTTCGAGATTATTTCGTCACAACTACTTTTGGACTTGCGTCCTAATAATTTATTTATTTCATCCCAAGTTTTTTTGTATTTCCAAAATAATTTTTGAATTTATTGTTAAAAAAGGTAGACTTACATTTAATAATTTCTTTTGTCACCTTATTTCTGAAAGTTTTATATTCCAATTCAAAGAATTGATTGCTAGGAAAATTCTTCCACCTTCTGTACAATGAATCTTTTTTTTTAATGTTTTCTAAGATATTAGAAGTTATCCAAGGTTTTATTGACAGAGGTCTTTTTTTGGGTTTATAATTCATAACGATTTTACTCTGTTCATACAAATTCTTAAAGTTGTTTTTAATTTTACTATATAGTATATTGCAATCTTGTTCCTCAAGCAAGGAGTGCCACTTAAAATTATGAATGTTTTTGTCGATTTTGTTTTGCGATAAAAACGAAATTCTTTCCCCGTGTTCTGGGGCTTCTTTCCTTGCACTATATTTAATATTAACTGCAGTTAAAAAGTGATCCGCTATAGTAATATTATTACATACACATGAGGAAAGAGAATCGTTTTGTTTACATCCACTGTTAAATCGGACAAATATGTGGTCTAAACAAGTACGAGTAACTTTTCCTGCTAAAACTGCTTCTCTAGTTACGTCACAAATACATTTGATTAAATAATTATCCGACATTATATTTTCATATGCCATAATAATAGGGTTTTGACAATTTAACAAGTCTAGATTAATATCTCCTATAAGTAAAACATTTTCTTTGGGGCTTATAGTATGCAGAATGGCAGATATTTCATTAAGAAATTGTGGTTGGCTAGAGTTGGGGGGGCGGTATATTGCTATGATGTTTAAAATACTCTTGTTTGGAAGTGTCATAGAGCCAAGCACACATTCAAAATGATTTGTTTCTATTGTTTTCTGTTGAAATGTGAATTCATTTCGAACATATAGCAATATACCTCCTCCAGATTTTTTAGTTCGGCAATAGTTGTAACAATTAAATCCAGGAATATTATACAGACAGACAAGATTCGGTGTTATAGCCGTTTCACATAACATTAACACATGAATATGCTTCCAACAAGTATTTAAGTAGACATTCAAAGTATCCCAGTATTTATAAATCGATCTAACATTCAACTGAACAATATTAATATTTTCCATATTGTAGTTGCTATGAAACTTTAGCCAATCACAGAAATTATGAGTATTTTCGTAATCTACCTCGTCATCTTCTTCAATGTAATTAGACGCCATAATCAATAGTTGCAAAGTCCTTGGCAAGGGCAGCCTTGTAGGCCGGGCAGGAGTCCTTGTCTCCAGTCGGATGTGCAGCGGGCTTCCCAAATCTTGTACAGGTGGCGCAGACAGGCTCGGCGGCGGCTTTTGGGCAGTTTATCCGGGCGTGACCTTCGCCTGCGCAGTGTCCACATCTTTGCTGGTCCTTGCAAAATTTGAAGGAATGTCCGATCATTTGGCACTTGGAGCACACTGTAAGTCCAATGAAGTCACGAACACGGCACACATTCCAGTCCACAAAGACTTTCCCCTGCTCCACCAGCACGTGACGAATGTGGGCAGGAACCTCGAAGACCCGGTGGCAAGTTGATCCAGTTCGAGCGCCAGCAAGGTGACTTAGCTTGCAACTTTTTACTGCGAAATCTAGGCCTGCTTTGTCCTGGGCTCCTGCTAAGGCATTTTTTAGGAAGCACTCGTCCGTTAGGTCACGAGGAACGTTGAAGAAAATCACCCTTGGAAGCCGTTTTGTTGGTAATCGAGCGCTTAGAGTGTCCGAGTTTGCTAGACATGGGGTTTTCAGTATTTTATCCTGATCTTCTTGTGTTGCAGTATGGATTACAACGCCTTTGTTTCTGATTCTCCTAATGCCCGTCACACGGATTCCAAGTTCTGATGGTCGTAATGTATCTTTTAGTGGCTGTTTCGTATCGTCGCTATCTTTTGTAGAATCCAGCTTTGGGAAGATGCATACAGCAGGTTTGGGGGTCCCAACGTTAAGTCCTGAGCGGTTGATTGATGGTATCATCTTCTGTGGGCCATTTTTCACAATATCGGCAAACGATAGGCTTGCTTCCGTGGCATCGGCTACTCTACGCATCACTGGTCCTAGATCTGACTCCAACTGCAATATTTTTTCTAACCTGTGTTGGTTTTCTGCTTTTTCAATCGCGATCTCTCCCTTTGCCACTATTAATTTGGCATTGACTGTTGCCAGATCAGCTTTGAAACCCTCTCGTTCCAATAACAGCTGTGAAACTGATCTGAATACAGCGGATACATATGCGCTTATCCGCAGTTGTTGATCCTTGAGACTCTTGACTGCTTTTCAGCAAGGACATCTTGGAGTGCTCTTAGACTTGCTTCAGTGTCGTTCAGTATCTGGACTGAGGACACTGGGATTTCACTCTCATTTTCAGACACGTCGGAATAGTCCGATGCTCTGTCAGATTCCTCATCTTCAACCACTGGAGAAATCATTCCCGAGGCCTTTTTTTGTGATGGGGACGTCATCTTATCCAGCATTCTTTTTTTACGCCGATGGCAGCATTCATCAGGCATCGGTGGGATGGACATTTCAATTAGAACAAACACACAATCTTAGGTTGTTTTAAAACTTTCGTTAAAAATGTTTAGAATCCGCTAGAATAGTATTATTTTATTACTGTTTTATCAAATAAACTTTTTTGGCACTTAAATTTTCCATATAAATACTGTTTGCACACGAATTCGGAGGTTTTTTTAGTTTTTTTGCAAGAGCAAAGTGTAAACACGAACTGCTGTCACTGCGATTATTGTTACGATTGAATGACAATGTGAAAATGATAAAAAATAATAAATTATAATAATAAATTATAAATTGGTTAATCAGCAACTAGTTGGATTACATACTTATGAAGGGGTTTTTATAAAATTTTTGATCTTGGATCGGTCTTGGCTGATGATCTAAGACTTGGTGTCTATTTTATATTTAAAAAAAATGAATTATAATTAACCCTTTCCTTACAGTTTTAAAAAAGTCCACGCACTCCGGTGCCGTACATTTAGCAAACATTGAGTTTTATGACTTTAAGTCATATGAATAGTTTACATTAGTTATAGTCGTCATCATAATAATATTAGATAAACATATAAAATATTGAGTATAAGTGCTGAAAATGAAAAAAAACGCATAAGACACATGATGCGTGCATTAGTGTTAGCCGACCGCCTGCTACTGCGGCCGCGCGTATATAGGTGTAATTTTCTCTGTTAAATATTGGTGCACCACTGTTTTATGGAGACTATGACTATTGTAAATAAATATTGGCAAAATTTTGCCGGATTTCTCGACAAAACATTTTTTTTGTGGCATTCGATAAATATTTATATATTGTAATTGTTTAACCCAATCACAGACATAGGAATTAATAGACGAGAAGATAATGGCGAGGGGTAAAATCAACTGTTGAAGAACGAAGGGGGTGAAGCTGACTGTGATTCGTCAATAAATCAATCTGACAGTAAATAGGCATCTCGCATTATAATATCACCATTTACTTCTTAAAAGTAAAATCTGCTTTTGAATGAATAGACATTTTTACATGGGAGCGCAAATTACTCGCCACGTTATGAACAAATTTGCGAAGTCCAAATTCGGCAAAAAAATTCGGTTCTATTTTCAGAGTCGAATATTTCATTTAAGTATTTAGTTAAGACACTTTTATAAATGTTCATAATTTACTTCCCAGCAACCAACCAGCTTTGTGTTTCGCGTCCAGACGTTTCTCGATGTGATAGTATATTATGTTTCTACAACTGATCCATATTATACGATGTGAATATGCTTAAAATAAAGTAAAATAATGCTTATATATGGAATGTAATACGACAATTGGGTTTATTCTCTTTTTCACATCTATTTTTACAAGTTTTCATAGCACAAGTCAACATTTTGCCGTGTTATTTCGTAAAATGAACCGATGATGCCTCGACCATAGTTCGCACAAGAATGATGACGTCACGTTTTCAAATTTCACTTGAGGCCATACGCGAGCACAGCCGGCTCCAATGGAACCGGTATGGGGAGTGGGGATAATACGCTTTTAATCACTTAGGGCAGGTCTACTAATATTCATATGTCTATGAACCCAATATATAAATAATGTATTTACCTAAAATATAAAATCTGTATTTAGTATATTTATAGAGATGTTTTAATAATTAGAAACCATGTCTACTCAGTTGACAGCACCGGCAACGCAAATATATTTATTTATATACTATCTGTAAGTTAAGACAAATATATTTATTTATACACGGTGTCCGGAAACTCGTAGTACAAGCGGGAAACTGGAGAATCTACACCACATGGGGAACCCAAAAAAACATAAAGTTTTTTGATTTGAGCATTTTCAAAAAAAAAACCAAAAAAAAATATTTTTCGGCTATTTTAGGGTTAAAGTTTTTTCTGGTGTTTAGGGTTGAATAACAGATGTTTTAACCCTGCAGAGCAGAAATATTTTATGATTACACCGGGTTAAATGAAGGGTGATTTCAAAATAATGCTTCAAATCCGAGTTTCTTCATTTGTTTTACTTTCAAACAGTTTTAATTAGTTGGGTACTTTGATCTTCAGTAATAATTTATAAGAATTTGATTAAAAAAAAAAAAAAAAAAATCAACTTCAAACTCGATTTACTCGATAACGAAAGCTCAAATAAAAAAAAAATATACTACAAAATCGACTCCAAATGTGATGTAGATTCACCAGTTTTCCGCTTGTACTACGAGTTTCCGGACACCCTGTATACTATCTGTAAGTTAAGACAAATATATTTATTTATATACTATCTGTAAGTTAAGACAAATATATTTATTTATATACTATCTGTAAGTTAAGACAAATATATTTATTTATATACTATCTGTAAGATAAGACAAATATATTTATTTATATACTAGCTGTACCCACTGTACTGCCACGTGTCGCTGTGGCTCAGTCTGTCTGTGCAGATAGAGAAACAATAACGCGTATTGCTTTTATGTCCAACAGATTTCGCTGTTTTACCATAAAAGCATGTTTGTCCAACAGATGTCGCTGTTTTACTATAAAAGCATGTTTGTCCAACAGATGGCGTTGTTTTTTTTAAAAGCATGCTTATACATGTCACAGGAACATCTATATAATATAGGTATATAAAAACACATGCGTATTCAAATACAACGTTGTGTCAAAATTTAAAAGCAATCAGCTTAGAACTTACGGAGATATAGGATTTTGAAGAAACGAACATTTAAATTTTTATTTATATAGATTCTACGCCCATGTGGGCTTTTACGAACATTTGAAATAGATAATAGTTTAGTTTAACAGTAATCAAGTTTGCTATTAGTTATATAGAAATTTAATGCAGAAGAATAGTATTATGCTTAGCTTAGTTATTAATATTATTGAGATATGTTACTAAAGCCTTCTTGTAACTATATTCCGTGCAGTTGAACACATTACAATTTCTGCAAAATTATTGCCAACTGCATGTAATCTAGGTACAAGTGAGTATCTAAATGAATTTTCGATTAAGTAATTCTAGTTGGTATGTTGTAGGTGATTAGGCTCAATAAATCAGTGCTGTCTATAATTCCATTAGCAATTTTAAAGATAAAAGTCAAGTCGCATGCAAGTCTTTTATCATAGTTTTTTTTATTTGTTTTACTATAAGTTTTTGTAATTTATAGTTTCTATTGGTAGACCGAGTTTAAGTTAATATATCTTAGAAAATTATGCTGAATACAGAGAAAGTCCTTTTTTAAAGGAAGGGGAAAATATCATGCCAATTTCTTTTTGCACTTTTGTGAAAACAGGACTCAAAGTCTTTGACCCCTCTCCTCTCGTAATATTTTTGTGTTTTCCCGAAAATAGCACCAAATTGACTCAATGGTGTAATGGTCTACTCTTTAAAATTTCAGTGAGGTGATTGTGGGTTCAATTTCTGCTGCAATGCAAATGTTATGTACTAGATAAATAAAAATCATTTAATATTTTTTTTATCGTTTTCAGCTTCGAGTGGCCAACTCTGACTTCAAGATGGTGATGAAAATCCTAGCAGAGAACCTAACGGAGGGGAAGGAGCAGACTGTGGTAGCGCCTCCCGCACCACCAGTGCTGAACCGCCTCAAGTCCAGCGACAGCATGGAGTCCTCGCGCACCCAGCAGCTGAAGAAGAACGAGATGGCCATGTACGGGGCCAAGAGGAAGGATTCGGAGGTTCTGCTGGCCCCCACCAGGACTATCATGAAGTTCACCTTTACCATGGACAGCCTTACCATCGAGATGATGAGCAAAGCCTCAGAAAGACAAGTGAGACTTTTTTTACTTACAGTCCTTCAGGAAAGTGTCGAAATAATGGAGGGCGCTGCCATCTTTTACATGGATTTGGCAACACCAAGATGATTCAAAGGAAAAAAGATGCTACTTAAAAAAAGCACTTGGTTCCAGTGAATATTTTTGACATCAACATCAAAAGATCTTCAGAAATTAGTGTTTTTTTTTTCAAATGTTTCTGTCTTTCACCCTACAAGGGTGCTTTAGGCCATCATTTTAAGTTTTGGAGAGAGGGAAAGTGAATTTATGTATTAAATTGGTTTAAATGGGCAAATTTAAAAATTATATAGAAGATTGGAGTCGAGTTCAGACTTGTTTAGAGAGGGACAACCAAAAAATATGTCATCTAAAGTTCCAATTTCTAGACCACAGAATGCACAATCTGGGGAGTAAAGCACGTGATTTTTATAAAGGTGAGAAGGAACGGCACATGTCCAATTCTCAATTGAATAAGTGAGGAAATTTCTTTTTTACTTTCTAAGAAAATTTAATATTTAAACTTATTGTTATATTTTAACATTTTGTTTGTTTCGTATTCTGCTTTCCAGTCTCACCTGTCACCGTTAAGCAGTACGGACGAGGTCGGCCTCGCTCGGTTCAGTCTGCTCCTTCTCTCTGTGAAGGGGCGGATGCTCTCTGACAACTCCATGTACACCTCCCTGCTGCTGGTGGACTGTCTGTTGGACGACACGCGCCCAAACCGCGAGTCCAAAATCACCCGCTTCATGGAGAGGAAAGCCGATGCCGGTAGCGAGACTTCCATCAGCAACATCTCCCGGGAGTCGGGAGAGAAGTTGAGGAGTATGATTGATGTCACTTACACGCAGAAGCAATCGGATACGTTCAGTAAGTTGCATAATTTTTTTTATAACCCAGGAAAAAATGAGCTACATGCAATAATATAAATCATCTCTCTAACATAGATGCATTTTAATTGACTCCGAGACACAGAAGCGAAAAAGTGGCTCCATTTAGATGGAGGTTGTTGTATCCACCGATTATCCCACCAGTTTAGTCGATCTTCAACCATCGTTGGTGTTTGTGTTGTGTGTGCATTGCTACCAAAGTAATGGCAAAAGGTTTTATAAAGCCGACGTATTAACTTTCCATATGTGAGCATGTTATTATTTCATAGAAGTTATTGCAATAATACCCTTTTTGCAAATATGTGCATATTATCATATTAAATGTTTGCAAGGAACTGTTAGTAGTAATAGTTCTAAACAAATGAAATGAAAATACTTGATTTTAAGTCACTTTATTGATAAATTTTATTGTCTACCGGTTTCGGTACTGGTTTTTTTTTGTAATTATTCGTAATTTTTATAACTGTCCTGATGATGGTACGGAGGTACCGAAACCGGTAGACAATAAAATTTATCAATAAAGTGACTTAAAACCAAGTATTTTAATTTTATTTATTTAAAATGTCAAGTTACAATGTGTTTGCTTCTTTTGAAAAAAGAAAAAAAAAAAAAAGTAATAGTTCTAGCGATCATCGTCCAAAGCGCTACGCTCGCTCAACAAAAGATCGAGCTTTGCCAAACCTGCCTCCCTTTCACCTCTCTACAAATATAAAATGTTCTTCGAAGCATGTTACAAATAATTGAATCTGCTTCAAAGGGATTTCTTCTATGAGGTGGCGACACTATTATATAGCTCAATGCTCCCTACACGTATTCTCTTAGTTTGAATGACATTAAACGAAATATATATTTTGTGTTTTTAGTGGATGTACGAGTGTTCAGTTTCAATCTGATTCTGTCTATGGACTTCTTAATGAAGATAGGAGACTTTGTGACGAGTGGGCTATCTGCGTTGAGTCCTCCCCCGCCCTCAGTTGTTCCCGACCAGCACGTGATTGAGTCTATTGAAGAGGCTTCTAGCGCCAATGTTCCCACATCTTACAGGGCCAGTAATGTACGGCTTCAACCTTCCCGGGTATGTTTTTCTATACCATTTCTATATCATCTCAAATCATTGTGGTACATATTATTTCACCCCGCTAAAAAGTTTATAACGTTATAACTAGACATCGGATTATATGCATTTGCATATTTGCATATGCAAATGCATATAAGTCTCTAATTACGACGTTAATGCATATTTCAGCCTTTTTTCCCAAATCGTGCATATTTTGTTTAATAGCGGGATGTATCATCTACGTATAGGGAGCTAGGTGACGATGACGCTAGGGGCACAAGCGCGGAGGCCATACATGGTGAAAGCTGGCCAAGCCTTGCAAACTTTTTATCCAAATTTACTACACATTACCTGCTTAGCTCACGGGTTTCATCGCCTTGCAGAAGAGATACGGCAAGAGTATGGGAAGGCTAATAAATTGATTTCCTCTACAAAAAAAGTGTTTTTAAAAGCACCGTCGCGTGTGCAATCTTATAAAGAGCAATTGCCAAATCTAGCATTGCCGCCAGAACCCATAATTACTCGATGGGGTACTTGGCTAAAGGCAGTATTATTCTATGCTGAAAATTTTGAGGCCGTAAAACAAGTAGGTAGTTGGGCAATTTGACAGTTCTGAGGCAATTGCAATTCATTCAAGCAAGCTAGCATTTGAAGACGCATCCATTAAACAGAATATCGCCCTCATCTCAACACATTTCCACAAGTTACCAGATACCATAAAAAATTGGAAACAAAAAACCTTCCTCTAATTAAAGCAATAGAAATACTGGAAACAATGATCGAACTCGCCAACGCCCTTCAGAAAACGCAATATCAGAAAATATTCGTAAAAAGTTAGACTTTATTTTGCTTAAAAACCCGAGTCTTGAAGATATGAAGAACATTAATGCCTACATCAACGGCACAGAAATCTCCAGAAATGGCGCCAAATTTTAAATTTTGTCCAATGACGTCAGTTGACGTAGAGAGGTCGTTTTCGGCGTACAAATTAATACTGGGTGACAAACGTCACAAATTTGAGCTCGAAAATTTGGAAAAATACTTAGTTGTATATTGTCACAAAAACTATGCATAATTTTAAGAATATTTCGCTGTTTTTGTACGGTCTTTAATTCAAATATATAAAAATATAAATGGTTTTTGATTTTGATTGTGCATATTTTGGGCAAATCAAGAGTTTTTAGTGCATATTTCGGCCTTTTTTAGTGCATATTTGCATGCATATTTTGGCACTTTGTTAGTGCATATAATCCGATGTCTAGTTATAACACATTGATTTTGACAGCCATATTGTATGTTAACACTGGAACCTAAACCTATATCACCATTGATTTTGAGAGTTTCAATGTGAAACAACTGCAGAATGGGCAACCGGGACATAAATATATTAATGCGCATTACCATAACCATTAACTTCATATTTTGACATATCCAAATATGACAAATGCAAATTGGGGCCTTACTCTCTCGAGAGTCAGAGTCAGAATCATTTTGATTTTATCACTTTTACCACTTCAAATAATGACCCCTGTTAACTGCCAATTCTCGGCCAGTCAGTGTTTGGTCATATTTTGATGAGTGTTATGCTTGACAGCTGATCAGATAAACAAACTATGATTAACCTTTTGAACGCGTTAATTTGCTCCGTTTTATCTATACCCGTATGCGGTACATATTTTCAAATACCTATGCACGCAATTAAATGTCAAATTATAGCATTCTGGCATGATTTATTGGACTATATAGACAGAACACATTATTCTCCACAATATGAAAACAAATCCTCGTGTGTCAACACTCTTAGATGTTTATAAAAATAAAAACATCAAATTTCATACAAAGACGTACCGTATCTTTTGAATGTGGTCCCGCCATTCACTCGGCGTGTGTGTACTTAGGCCACTGCCTTGATAGACACAAGTGGGACACCATGATCACTTATCATTTTTAGTTATGAAAAGTTGTGAATGACATACTAGTACTAACGCCATCCGTTGACAAAAATGTAAACTAAAGAACTAAAAGGCGCGAAGAGGCGCACTTGATTATCGATCTTTTTTTATGAAATACAATTTTATTTTTAAGAAATTCTTTTAGATGTCAGCATCGTGATAGTTCTACGAATGTCCAAGTGAGCAAAAAATACATTTATGACGAAAGAGCGCTGGAATATCGGCCGTCAAAGTTTCCGTATCAACTGTTGATACAGCCGCGTGTGAGTATAGACTTTTTGCCGTAACAACAGTTGATACGGCCGCGTGCAAAGAGTTAAGGTGTACCAGTCTGAGAAGCTCACAACAGAGTGAAAGAGGTTACGTTGAAACTAAATATGTGAATAAAGTTACACATGCACTACATATTCATGTATTAAGATGACCTCTGTTAAGTATTAAGTATTCAAATAATGTTATTTTGAATAGACTTGTTTATCTCCTAGAAAACCTCTTATCCTCAATTGTGCTTATCCACAAATCATTCTTTGTATTTAAAATCATAGTAGCGTCTAGTGTATATTCTTGGGTAGTATTCTTAACCCTTTTGCTGCCCGAAAGTAAACACAAGATACATACTCCCACGCCAAGGATTTTTAGAATATTTTACATTGCCTCATTATTTATTATCCTCAGCACTTAGAGATTGTAAATTATTACCAAAACAAAAAAAAACTTGTTTACGTTACACTTTTAAAAAGTCTAAACAAGATATCTTTATGAATTGATGCATTATTTGACGAATAAAAACTATCTATGAAACATCAAGAAACTTCGACCCGCCGCCATTATCAAATCAGTAATCTCACCAACACATACAGACATACTATAGTAATATCAGTATTCACGTCTCCGAAGTGGGACCTCTGCAACGGCTCACCATTAAATTTCTCACGATACAATTGTGATAATATTATTGTTTTAAACTTAATTATTTATTAAACTTTTATTTACAGTTTCTTATCGTATTATTTATGTTAATAGTTTTTATTCGAATGGTAGACTTTAAAACAAGAATGAATACACAATGCCACATTACACTGGGAACACATATCGAGCCATTTTTCTGCGACTTTGTTTAAGCTTTGTATTCGCACAAACATGGCAGGCTCTGTATGGCTTGGATTGTTTTGATGTTTACAACCTCTTTTGAAAGCAGACGTAATGGTGTGTCATGATGAGACGAATGAGGAGTTGAGTAGAGTTGAGTTTTTTGTGGTGTTTTGCGATTACTCGTCTTATCACACATAACTGATAATCGGGGAAGCTCATACCTGAATTTTGTATGGTGTTGTGTACAATAAAAGAGTTTAACAGATATAAAATCGAGACAATATTCTCTTATTTGGTCATCAAACAAGTCGCGTCGAGCCATGATGGAGGGTTACACAAAAAAAATAGGAAAAACGACAAATTAACACAATAATTAGTTTCTAAACACAGATAATTAAAATAAAATGTATATTATTACTTTTTCACTCGAAAGGCGGATATAACAACTTATTTCATTTAAAAAAACAAAACATGTTGATTACCACAAAACTTATTTGCACTAAAAATATGACCACTTAATAAAAACAATTTGTTAAAATAATAACGTTAGAACCACGATTCGTTGCAGATTCTAAGTATTCGCGAACCGTCGAGATAAGAAAGAACCACGTGATACACTAACACAACTACGCGCGCGCGGGGAATTCAAACACTGAGAGGGGAAATATTGTAGTCTCCAGTTTGACGAGGTCTTTCATAATATAAACAAAATCATTTGTCACATCTGTGTAGAGATGTCGCTAGATAAAGGTTCAAATTATTTTTTATGCCTGAGTTTTGCGCCATCTATACAGAAAGTTCCGAGATATCGCAAGATGAAATTAAAATCACGTATAATTGCGCGTGGCAGCGAGGGCCCGGAATCTTGAATCAAACATAGATGCGCACGGCAGCCTCCGGGTTAATATGAATGGTGTAGTTAAAATATTAATTAATTAAAAAAAAACAATTACTGTGCAGAAATCCACATTCAAAACATCAGTCAAAAATATCATCAAAACTTCTAGAGCCTCGAGAGTTTCAAGAGTTTCAAGATCTTCCATAGTAACTTCTGAAGTAACTTCTAGAGCAAGAGCCTTTTCCGTTTATGTGAGTTATTTCAAGATTGAAACTAATGTTTGGTTGGGAAAGAGGTATCTGTCCATTTAACACGCTGTATCTATGTATGTTTATAAATCATACACAGTAAATGAATGAACTTTCTAATATGTTTAGTTGTCCAAGAAAATCCGTGGAAAGGATTTGCCCAAAGTAGAGGCGGCCAAGGCGGAGAATAAGGGAATGATGACCATCAACCTGAAAGTGGAGAAGCCAGACATTATACTGGTGGAGTCCATGGAGGGTAACGATTGCAAGGCGCTGGTACTCAATGTAAGTAGACTTGAATATGAATGAGTCATATTGTGTCCCTTGATTCTATTATTGTAGAGTAAAGGATCTTTGTAGTCTTTTTTAACTCTTAGTGTGCCAAAACAATCACCGCGGATTTGCTAGTAGATTTTCCGCTCTTGCCTCGATTTTATGGTATTTTGACCCTTAAAAAATTGCTCCTAGCATACTAATATTTTAACGTATCTTAACATCATTTTAGCTTGTCGTTTCTTCACATGAAAATAGGTTTATTTTATCTGTGAAAAAGTGCGTCACAAAATTGCATGTAAAGAGCGTAATTTTACATTTTTAAAGTCCTAGTACTGTTTATTTGTAGGAAAGCCTCATATGATTTATTTTTATTGAATGAATGCTTATTTAACTGGAAAATATAATAAATCTCAATAATACTTTTGTATGTCTTCATTACATTATATTTACCCAAAAACTTCAGTCGTAGTCGTCGCCATGAATTGTTCAAGATACCACACGGCAGAACATGTTGTAGCACAACATAGCATGACATGAAGAATTGTGCTCTTGAATGAAATTTTTGAAACAGGGGATGTATTTAATTCCTCTCTAAGTAGCCTTTTTTTGTATAATTATCTTCCTAGATGTTGTGTGTCAGGATGAGAATATTGTACTGGAAATGGATTAATAATCAGTCATACAATTATATATGTATATATATTTTTTTAATAACATTACAAGTAAGTTATTACGAAAATAGTGTAAACTGGTGTACGGCGGGCGATTGAATTTTTACCCCCGGCATCCCAAGGGTTAATGGGATTTTTCGCCGATCAAAGAATCGACTGAATAGGTTATTAATATGTAGGTACTTACAAATTGCAGAATGAAGTAACATTCAAAATGCGGATGACAGATGACCAGAAGGTGATGGACGGCTCAATTCAGCAACTGCAGCTCTTCACATGCCGCTACGGAAGGTAAGACATTACCATACTTAGGGTAGATAGGTTTGGACAAACACATCGCCTTAATTTACAGGTATTTCAAATGACATTATTATAATTTACAGGTCTGGTGTGAGGACAGCGGGACGATATTCAGTTTTGGAGCCGTGCGACGTGTCTCTGAATGCATCAGCTACCGGCAACAGTGGATGGCATGTGGACATCTCCTTCACGGCCATTGTCATCAGTGTCTCGCCAGGTACAACAACAAACTATAACCTTCTTAAACTTATCTTCTGTATCGACACACATAGTGCATATCGTAAGGTAATTACTACAACTAGGTAACTCTGAAATCTGCCTTTTCGAGTTATTTATTTGTGTTCTTTATTTCATCTTTTATTTGTGTGAATCTCGAAAAAGCTGATTTCGGAGTTACCTAGTTGAAGTAATTACACTAATATATAACAATTCATGATATGAATCCTATAATTTCTATACCCGCTATATCCGATTTTTTGACAAAATGATCTGAGTATGACATCTTGTTCAAATTTTTGCGAGCAACAAGAGGAGCCTAAAATTGAGTTTCAAAACCCTCCTTATCACGACCAAAAACCATGTTAAAACTGCGAGTGAGAAACCAAATCCGCTATATCATACAGAAAGTTACTATCAAAATCCGTTATATCGGATTCAACGAATCACAAGCAGTTATTTTGCCAAAATACAATATGGCCGCCGCTCTGACGCCACGCTCGTGTGTCAAAATGATCTACTCGTGAGTTTCTAAACCCGCCATGTCGGCTCAGTTGACTTTCAAAATCACGAAGTGAGTATCAAAATCCGCTATATCCATTTTATTTATCGAAATTACTTAATTATTACTAGACATATATAGAAAAATAAATGCTTTTCGAAATTTTATTACTCCAATTCATTATATAAAAAATTGTTATGCATTTACTTATGTACACTAGAGATGTGACAGTTTTTTGCGGTTTTCTCCAAATCAATGAAAGTTGATATAGCGGGTATAGAAATTACACGACTCATATATTAAACAGTCTTTGTTAAGCTTGGTGGCAAAGCCAAACTAGAGCCACATCTAAAATAACAATTGTATGTGATATACCAACCAATTTCGTCACATTCATTAAATTTACTTAAGTCCATTTTTTCAAAAATTGAGATTTGAATGCCATCTTTTAGCATTTTTTAAAATATGTGTTTCCCAAAAATTCATTTCTGTATGATAATTATAGGTTAGTTAGTATCAAGTAAAATAAATATTAATAAATATAATTATTAAATAAGATTTTTTTAATGTTATTTGTTTAAATTTTTTTTTTAAATTATATGTATACCTCACAAGAGTCCCAACTGCTCCCAACCGTCTGCAGCCAGTGAGATTGTGGCATCCCCAATTGAAGGTAGTGGGGAGGACAAGGAGATGCGGTAGAGGAGGGTGGGGAAGTACTCGGCTATTCAGATCTGGTCAACAAACATGGCTAAGCCATTTCAAGAAATGTTTGAATTCATAATGGTAGTCTTATGCCAGGGCGATACTGAGAGTATATTCCACTCTGAAAAGTGCCCCAAATATACTGAATGAATAAATAATGAAACAACACAAATTAATCAAATAAAATTTACATGCGTAGACTGGGATTTGAACCTGCGACCTCAGGATTGCTAGTCGAGGGCCTTACCTCTTTACCACAGACGCCATCGCATGTCGCACCTTAGGTTAGGGTAGCATAGATTCACTTTCGATTCATAACTTTGATCTTTGATTGAAAACTGTTTTTTGTTTCTCCTGTAAAGTTACAAAAATGGACTTTGAAATGGAATTTGCTAATTAAGGTGGCGAATAACTTAATTTAATTTTGTATTGTCATACCGCAAGTGGTTACTTTCTACAAAATTAATTACTAGTAAAAATTTTAGTTTTCTTTTATCTGACTGTTAAGATTTTCTATGCCACCAATTCAACCTGTATGGTAAACCAGGGTGGCCACAGACCTGGAAAACCGGGAAAACCGGGAATTATCAGGGAATTTTACCTAACCGGGAATTATCAGGGAAATGTCAGGGAATTTTAAAATATTCTTAAAATATCAGGGAATTCCAAAAATAAAACGAAATTCGTTATTTACGATTTGTGAAGTCCCAAAGTTGTGTTTTATTACTTTTACTTGCGGCGTGTGTAACAAAAGATATGCCGACAAAGACAACTAGATAAGTAGGTATTTTTTTATTATTATTTTCGTAAATAGCCCTTGCAACACAATCATGTCGTAAACCCCCCGCCTTGGTTTTTCCCCTATAGGTACTATGTAGGTGCGAAATCTGTAAAGAAAAAGCTAGCAAAGTTACGACAAAGTGTCAAAAGGGTCGGACACCCAGTACCTTCGTAATAAAATTTAAAGATCATCATTATCAACATTTTTACAAAGTGTCAATACAGTAGAACCTCGTTAATTCGAAATCCACGGGACATCAAAAATCAAATTTCGAATTAACGAATTCCCACGTAATTCGAATTTTTATGAAAAAAAAAAAATACGCAGAAAATCGATTTTCTCGGCCGCCTCTTCAAATCCGGGTGGTATTTTAGTTGTAAATTCGTATTAATACCAATTATTTCTTTATTTTCGCGGCCGATTACCGTAGCGGCGGGCCCTTTAAATTCAGATATTCGCTATAAATTCGTAAAAATGCTATATATTTACGCGTAAATCGAGATTTCGCTGCCGATTTCGGTCGCGGCCTACCCTTTAAATTGAGATATTCGTAAAAATACGATATATTTCCGCGTAAATCGAGATTTCGCGGTAATTTTCCGTCGCAGCCGGCCCATTATTTCAAATATCTGAATTTAAATTCGTAAAAATACGATATATTTCCGCGTTAAACGAGCATTCGCGATCGTATTACGTCGCGGCCGGCTCTTAAAATTCAGATTCGAAAAAAATTTGCAAAAATACGATATATTTCCGTGTAAATCGAGAATACGCGGCCGATTTCCGTCGCGGCCGACCCTTTAAATTAAGATATTTGATGTAAATTCGTAAAAATATGAAATATTTCCACGTAAATCGAATTTTATCGGCAGTTTTTCGTCGCGGCCGGCCTTTTAAGTTCAGATTATTGAAGTAAATTCGTAAAAATATGTCATATTTCGGCGTGAATCGAAATTTTTCGGCCGATTTTTTAACTCAAATATTCGAAGTAAAGTTAGTAAAAATATGATATATTTCCGCGTAAATTGAAATTTCGCGTCCGATTTCCGTCGCGGCGGGCCCTTTAAAAATCAGATATTCGAAATAAATTCGTAAAAATACGATATATTTACGCGTAAATCGAGATTTCGCGGCCGATTTCCGTCGCAGCGGGCCATTTAAATTCAAATATTCGAAATAAATTCGTAAATATACGATAAATTTACGCGTAAATCGAAATTTCGCGGCCGACCCTTTAAATACAGATATTTGGTGTAAACTCGTAAAACTACGACATATATCTGCGTAAAACGTATTTTCTCGGCCCTTCAAACTCGGATATTCGAAATAAATTTGAAAAAATACAACATTCCAGTGTAAATCGATTCAGATTTACAAAATAATAATACTAATTAGGACGATGTATAACGACGGCCGGCGTGGTCTAGTGGTATACGCTTTTGACTACAGATCCGAAGGTCGCGGGTTCGAACCCGGCGTGCGCAAATAAATTTTATTTGATTAATTTGTGTTATTTCACAATTAATTAATTTAAAATAATATATAGTATATTTGCGGCACGTTCCAGAGTGGAAGATACTCTCAGTATCGCCCTGGTGTAAGACCACCATTCAGAATTGAAACGTTGCTTGAAATGGCTTTAGCCGTGTTTGGTGACCAGATCTGAATAGCCAGGTACTTCCCCACCTTCCTCTTGCCCATCTCCCTCCCCTCCCCAATACCCTCAGCCTCACATCATACCCCAATTGGGGATGCCATAGTCTCACTGGCTCCAGACGGGAGCAGTTGGGACTCTTGTGCGGTAATACTGTAAAAAAAAAAAAAAAAAACTACGCAAAAATACATTTTTCGGCGTTTTACCGCCACGGCTGACTTTTAGATTCAGATTTACGAAATATTATGATTTATTTTCGCAAAAATCAATTTTTTTCGAATTTCACGAACAAATGTTCGTGCGCGGACAAAAATAAAATTCCAATTACGAATTAACGAATTTCGAATTAAAAAAAATTTTGTATGAAAAAATTTTTCTGCGGAAATTTTTTTGGCGAAAATTTCGAATTATCGGGGTTCTACTGTACTTAATTTTGTTTATTTGTCTATTTTTGTCTGGTCTTTTCATTTGTACACAAATTGTCTTCAGGCGAAATATCATAAATTTGTAATAAGTGTATTTTGTTTTGAATAGATCATTGTGGTGCAAGGAAATAATAAATGCTTTAGATGAAGGAATTCCCTTTATTTATTTATCTGTTCTAATTTTCTGGCGTAGATGAAAACCGTGTTTCAAAAATAAAATTTGAACGATATGTCCTTATACCACTTAAAACATATCAGGGAAAAATATAGAAACTGCCCTGGAAAACCTGGAATTATCAGGGAACTGTAAACGTTTTCTTTATAATTTTAAGTTTGGCAAAGAAGAGAATTTGATTACGATTACGACGATCATTGGTTTTTATTTCAGCTACAATTGACTTGCTAAATCGAGTGTTGGTGACGATGACAAAGGCTGACGATGATTCCGCCTTGCAAGAGGACTCCGTCAGCATTTACAAAGATCTGTGGGATATTAAACCCTTCCAACAACACATGTATTGGTTCCTCAAAACAGGTACGTTTCATCCAAGAATTTGGAGAAAACTTTTTTTTTAATTGTTCGGCGTTAGCATAAATTATCCTCGACATAAAATTCAAGTTTTAATCTTTACCTTTTCAATGTAATTTATCCCATCACAAGGCATGTTTTGGCACAATGTATGTGTTTTAGTGAAATTTGCGACAGCCGCTTAGGGAAAAAGTTAAAAAAATATTTTCGAATATTCTGAAATAGCCGAATAGTTAAATAGCTAATAGATTGAATTCCTGCCAATATTCTTTATGTAAGGAATAAATCCATGTTTATCGGTCAATATAATACTCAACGGGTTAGGTTCCATGCAAATATTATTCAATTTTTAAATATGACACTTTAACCACTTTAACGAGGGCGTATTTACAATAATAATGCCTTGAGCGATAGGAGGTATCCATGCATTCGATTTTGATTTCGCCTGCGCTCATTTAAAAAAAAACATACCTCCGAATATTGATCTGGAAATTTACAAACTGCTTTCTGCAATATAAAGCCAATTAATCAACTTAAATTTCATCATTTATCCCAGGTTTGAGGGTTTAATGAATTTAAAAAAAAAAGATCATAAAAAACATTTGAAATTGCATATTCGTAAAGAAATCGTAAACAATTGTATTTATTACTCGATATTTAAGAAAATATTTTTATAGTTTGTAAACAAGGTTTAAAATAAGACATGTGTCATAACATTATCCGTTACTATTCTTACTTATAACACTTTAGAAAATACTTAATAATACCAATAGTGTTTAAATTCATGTACCATTTTTTCACTGTGACATTACATTTTTCAATTAAAAATAAGATTCATCCAGATTAATAAAAATTGTATCTGTTTCTTTTTTTACGTATTACTCTGAACTGAATTAATATTTAAAACTGCACATCTTACGTATTTAGAAATAGTATTAAATAAAACACATTTTCTCATTCTATTTTTAATTCCAGGATTTAAAATGAATTAAACAGGGAATTCAATAAGGAACACATAACATATAACAGAACTTTAGTAAAATAAACATTCCGGTATTTTTAAACGACACCTATAATCAACCTGCACCAGTAAAATTATTTTTACAGCAACTGATTTTCTAATGAAGCATGTGCATTTTTTTTTTCTCAGCGATCTTTTTAGTCTTAGCAACCGCTCTGTTACGTTACCAATTATATATAAGAAAATTGGAACGGAAAATTAAAACAATTAGATGAAAAGTTAGAAGCATGCAAAACATGTTTCATGTGTCATCCAAAATTTTTTTTTACATGTATCATGTTTGTTTTACGTGAAAGCGGCCCATTTGTATGGAAAGCAGTAAAAAACTTTCACTTTCATGATTTATTTAGAAATATTCCCGGTTGACATTAATTTTAATGACATATTTCCAAACGGACATATATAATTAAAAACAAAAAAAAATCAGGAATTTTTTATTATTGTTTTATGAACCGGCCTGGGCTTCTATGTAATGATATTAGCACTTTGAGTGTTAAAGGTACACTTAATTCTGTTTCCACGTGATGGGGGTACGTTTCGTCTAGGAAAATGTGAGATGGGTTCCATTTTATAATGTATATGTCACTCTCAGTCAATAAATTTTCTCATTTTTGCTACTTTCATCACTTAAAATTCTATCTCGATCTCGTTTCGATTCTATTCTAACTTTATTTTAAGTTCAGATTAATACGTATTACCATTACTCTTTGTGGACCGTGTTTTTCTAAAACAACGTGTTAAAATAGAATTAATTGTATTTTGAAATGATCTGTAGAACTTGCGGAAGACGCATTGGACGTGTATGGCGCATTTGAGGTGGAGCGACCCACCTCACCGCCCCCCGCCCCCGCCCCCTCGGGGGAGATCTGTATGCTGTCTGCCCCCGTCATAGCCTTCTCCATAGACGCAGGCATGGGCACTGAGACCATCCCCATGCTGTGCATGCAGGCCTCCCTGCAGGGGAAGATCAAGGATTGGAGTGGACAGGTAACACACCCTTTTAATCTCTACCTTAAAAAAAAACAAATTTCATTCGATACTCAAAAGTATGTTTGTCTGATGGACAGTCAACAATGAATCATTGTATGTACAGTAAAACCCCGTTAACTCAAAGCTTGATAATTCAATAAAATTTTTGGGAAAAAAGATCTCTAGGAAAAAAAAAAAAAATTATTTGAAATTCTTTAATTCGTAATTGTAAATTTATTTTGGTCAATGCAGGAAAATATGCCCGTAATTCGAAAGATCGATTTGTGCGAAAAAAAAAATCACATAATTTCGTAAATCTAAATCTGGCAGGCCGGGCAGCCATGGCAGTAAAACCATATAAAATTTTGATATATGCAGTTATATCATAGTAATTCATGTAATTATTATCATATCTGTCGGACGAACCGTGCTGGATTTCAGCCAAAATATTTGATTTTACACAGGAATATGTTGTATCAATTTGAATACCTAAATTTGATGGGCTGGCCGCGCCAGTAATTGGCCGTGATACTTCCAATTACATTGTTTTTTTTTAAATTTGTGAGAGATAAACATTTCCGGGTGAAGAATAACCTGACAATATTTGAAAATCTCCTACTACCACCACAGTGAGCGGAAAATGTTGCTTGTGCTGTGATGGAGGACTTAGCCAGCCAAGGAATTGAACTCACGACACCTTGTGATCTTATTTTAACAAATTCCTGAGATTACGAGCTACCATATTTAAGTTTGCATGAAAATACGTTATACATAAAATAATAATATAATATTACGAATTTACTTTGAATTCTTGAGATTTACAGGCCGGCCATGCTGGAAATGGACATCAAAATTTCGATTTACATGGAAATATGTTGTATTATTACGAATTCACTTTGAATACCTGAATTTTATGGCCCGACCGTGCTTGTAATCGGTGGGTAAATTTTGATTTCAATTTACTTTGAATACTTATCTGAATTTTACAGAACGGCTGCGGATTCGACTTCGAAGGTTATTTCCATTTTTTCAAATTTACTGAAATTTTATTAATTCGAAATTTGGTCTTTGAGGTCCCGTTGATTTTAAATTATCAGGGTTCTACTGTATTTATTTATGTTTGTTGTATTCAAAGCGTTTTGTTTGATTTCAGCTAAGCATGGAGTCCACCTGGGCCATGCAGATGTCCTACTACAACAACTCCATGGCCCTGTGGGAGCCACTCATAGAGCCAGTGGAAGTGCTGAAGGGCAGTCTGTACGAGCATGTTCCCTGGGAACTCAAGATGCAAGTGAGTATTATTATTATTATGTAATGAGCAGGCAGAATTCTGCTGATGCGCTCATATCTGATTTCACAACAAGTTTGACAGTAATTGAGTTGTTTTAAGTTTGAACTAAATCCTTTCTTCTCTCCAAATGTGAATCCAATAGAGCTTTGAATTGATTTATATTTGTTGCATCGATGACATGTTGTGGAAGTTTGTTCCAAGCATCCACTACTCTATTTGCAAGGAAGTGTTTTCTAGGATCAGATGCAAAAGGCGTTTTGGTAATTTTTTTTGAGTGTCCAGGGAGATTTATATTTTTATTAGTAGTGAAGATTTCTTGGATGCTAGGGCAACTGTAATGTCCAGATAAAATTTTGAAAGTCTCGATCAAGTCACCCCTTTCTCTTCTTTCTTGTAAGGTTGGTAATCTTAGTTCCTTGAGTCTATCTTCGTATCGTAGATCTTTCAGAGCTCTTGGTATTTTAGTGAAACGTCTCTGTACTCTCTCTAACAGATTTATATCCTTTGCGAAGTAAGGACTCCATATTTGGAAAGCATATTCCAGGAGAGGTCGCACATATGTTTTATATATTTTTAACATCATGTCCGGTGTTAGGTCAAGGAAGGTTTTCCTGATTAGATATGTTAGTGAATTTGCTCTTTTCACAATTCCAGCGATGTGTGGTTCCCATTTCAAGTCCTGTGATATGGTAACTTCTAAGTCTTGTCGTAATGTCACTGCTTTTAGAGGTGTTCCATTAAGTTTGTAGGCAAGTGTAGGGTTAGTTTTTCCAACATTTAGGACAATGCATTTTTCGACATTGAGTTTTAGAAGCCATCAATCAATCAATCAATTATTGCTATCTAACCAAGATCATTACTAAAACTATCTACTTTATAATTACCTATTTAAGTTCGGTGAAGGGAATGAGATGGATGAGGAAGGTGGGGAAGAAAAGACCTGATCTTGGAGGCTGACTCCAATTGCTCGGAAACCTACATGACTGGTTCAAGTGCAGCTCGTCTGATTTGCTCCTGGATGCATCTCGCAGAATGAAGAATGCCCTGATGATTGTCAACTGCCGAAAGGAGAGGGCACTCACAAAAAGAATACATGAAAACAAGGATTCCCGAGACATAATGAAATGTTTTCTTTTCGATAATCTTTTACTCAAGTACTTAAATGTTGTTTTCCAGGTCCAAATGAACAAAGAGACTCCTGCTACTACCCCAAGTGTGGCCACTTCCCCGATAGTGGATCACCCTGCTGGGGACGTGGTCGATGGGACAGAGATAAACCTGCCACAGCCGAGCATGGCCGTGCAGTTCACCAGCTCCGAACACCTGGAGCTAACTATCACCAATACAGCTCTTCAGGTCAGTGTCCACATACCATTTCTATACAGAAGTATTTATATCAATGTTGTTAACGGAAGTTGTCGAGCTGCTTTGTTCAGGCTCAAATGTAATAAACCTATTCACGATATTCACCCGACAATCTTCGCAATGGCTTTAACTCCCACCAAGCCGATTTTTAATAAGGCTACCAATTTTCAAACCATTAAAAAAGCTTTGCATCGGAAGATACAATCATCATTCAGTGGTAGTATATGGATTAATATAACATCCAAATTTCAATAAAATGTTTACAGTGAGAGACAGACTGAAATTTCAATAGGATTTCAACGGAACCGTTCCTGAGTTTTTTTTTTAATCGAGATTTGAGTGTTTTTGTGCTCTTCATAGAAATCCTACTGTGTATTAATTACAAAGTTTACAATAGAGTGTGTTCTGTGATATCCATTGTAGACCAGTTTTGTTTTTGAATCTTTATTTAGATGTACGCAATTTTTTCATACATCTAGTAGGAAAATATAATAAAATACAAAAAATAACAATTACATTTTAAAAGAAAAAGATAAATACACAAAATTATATTATATAAGATATCTAGGTGACTAAAATAATATTGGTGAGTTCAACAATCAAAAATTATTTTTACATATAAAGCACATGTCCTACGAAAAGTGCTAAGGCTTTGGGCTTCCTTTATGACATAAGTAAGCTCCTTGACTCTGAACTGAAAAGAGCCATGTATTCAAAACCCGGTTTGAGTGAACAAAACTAATTTAAAAAAATTTTCACATGAAAAATGAAAATACAATCTTGTATGAAACCTCGCTCCACATTGACAGTTTTTCCCAGTAGAGAGATTACCATTAAAAATTCAAACATTGCTTGAAATGGCTCTAGTTCTATGTTCAGTATCCGTTGTTCAACATTTCTCGGAGTAAAACATATAGATATCATTTTACTTGGCTATTTTTTTACACAAATCACACTGCCACATGTCGCAACGGATCACGTGATTCGCGCTCTGTTTCATCTGCACGGTGCTGCTGAAACAAGACATAGTATGTGTCACTTGTTGACCTAACTTAGTGGGAAAGTGTGATGGAAAATAAAGAAAATGATTGAAAAAAAATGTCCATGCATCCAGTACGAATGAATGCAATAATGCCACAGTCCCGCTGGCTCTAAACAGTTTATATGTGTTGTAGTGCAGTACAACATAAAAATAAATAGTTTATATAGCTTGCTTAGTTATTGATGTCATCTAAATATGAATTCTTTCGTTGGTTTCAGGTGCTGACTCAACTGGGCAAGTCCTTTTCTTCGGCTGTCCACGGCGGCGTGCTGGAGAAGTTCACCGCCGTGACCGCCCCGTACCTCATAAAGAATGAGACGGGGCTGACGGTGACCCTGCTGCTGGACAAGGGCTCCTTCGCCACCTTCGTAGAGTCTGCAGACTCCAGCGTGTCAGAAATGGTCAATCCTGTCGTTGGCGAGTGAGTCAAAAATTTATTCAATTTTTGAGGTGCATAATTCAGCTAAAAGAATAGTGGAAGAAGCTGTTGTTTCTTTTAGATTTCCCCGTTTACATACATCATCACTTGAAGGGTCCTGTCCTCCAGTTTCTTTTTTTAAATGTGAATACCTCACCAGAATTCCAACTTTTCCTGACTGTCTGGCGCCAGAGCATATGGCATCCCCAATTGGGGTATATTTTGAGGGTAAGGGAATGGGGAGGGGAAGGAAAAGAGGAAAAGGAAGGGGGGAAGTAGCTGGCTATTCAGTTCTGTTTGAATTCTGTGTATACCACTCTGGAACGTGCCACAAGCATAACACTACATCCACATATTATTGTATATGAATTTAATGTGAATTTACACAATTTAATTTTAAAATCAAAATGCCTAAGGATACAGTGATGGCCTCGACCCCGTCCAGTGACCTTAGTTTAGGCCTCCTGAATACTTCTACCTCCTGCAGACGTATTATAACTTCTTTGACTGTCAGCCATCTTGCTCCGCTGTATAAATCTTGTTATTGACAGCTCTACGAAAAATGGTAAATCTTACGGTTGTATCTCTTCTGTCAGTTCCAGCATTGTTTTGGTATCTGGAGAATCTCTGCCGCTGAAACTTCGAGCTGGGCTGTCCCCTTCCACTGGACTCAATAAAAAGCTTCCTGAATGGACTTTGTACACTAAGGTAACATTATTATGATACGGTAAAACACCGTTAATTTGAACCCGATGATTCGAAAAAAGCTTAATTTGAAATATTTGCCAAAAAAAAAATCATAAATCAAAAAAATCCCAAATGTAGGTATATATTTTTATTGAAAAAAGAATTTACTTTGGTCTGTGCATAAAAAATTATAATTACCTTGTAATTTTTGGCGAATATTTTTTTTTTTCATGAAATTTCGAGTTATATGGGAATTTCTTAATTTGAAATTTTGTTTTGAGATTCCGTGGTTTCCGATTTAACGTGGTTTTACTGTATTGCAATGATAAGTGAATACGATAATATTTATCAATTTTTCTCACTTAAACTTATTTGTTTGATTGCAGTAGCAAAAACACTCCTATGGTAAAATCTGGCATCATGAAATTTGGGCAGTTTTTTCTGTCTGAAGTTTCTACATCAAAGCAACTGTTTTCAAAACAAGACAAAATGCCATATTTATATAATAACAATGTTTCATCTGACTAGCTAGTTGACTCTAGAGAAAGCTACTTTAGAGTTCATTATCGCATAACATTGCCATTGTTATTCCAAGGGTTCGATTTAATGGTTTTGATTTTTATTTTTACTAATTGGTATATATTTATTTTTAGATTGTGGAATTGAATGATCATCCCCTGTGCTTGCCGGTGGTGCGTGCTGACAAGCGCTACTTCTCCCTGCGTGGCGTGCTGGCCCCAGCGCAGGTGGAATCCACTGGACTATCCTCTCTGGAAGGTTGTGGAGTCATATCTGAGGTTTCCATGGTGGAGGGCACTATACAGATCTTGCTGCGTAGTGTTATACAGGTTAGTTTCTGAATCATCACATATTCTGTTCTGTTTGTTGGTTATATCAGATGAGCTATTGTGAACATGATCCATTGGTGGTTATCCCCTTAAGCGTATGTTGTGTCATTACAGGATTGTCATTGCCCATCTCCCTCGTTTTTATTATCTATGGCATCAAACAATTTGACATACTGTAAATTTTACAAATTCTTTAAATATTCCAGGTTACCAACAGCCTTTCAGTTAGAGTGGAGGTCCACTTCATGACCGTGACAGGTAATGTGGTGGAGTCCCTTGGCTTCGTGGAGCCCAACGGGGTGATGAATCTGCCCCTGAGGGCCGTCCACACACCAACCTGTGAGATCTTCTTCTCCATCGAGGGTTACAATGTGTCCCTTCAGCCCTTCACCTGGAGGGATCTGCAGAACTCCATCAAGCAGATGAAGCTGCTCTCTTGCGGGGCCAAGAATCGCAATCAAAAAGACAGATTTTTCATGAAGGTAAGTTGATGAAGTAAAAAAATTCAAAATATCTTTGCGTACACCTTTTAATTTTATTTTAAAGCCAACTAATTTTGTAAACAATTGATTTTTTCAAGACTATACATATACATAACAACTAAATAAAAAATAAATTGCATGAATAAAAAAAATTGTGTGAATTGATTAAAGTGTGAACTACACATATTCGAAAAAAAAGTGATTTCACCAAATTACATAAGACCTTTCGACTCTTAGGCCCCAAACAGGCAAATGAAATTGATTATCTTTTGAAGAAAGATTTTCAATACATGAAATTTTATTATCTTTTTCACCTGAAGTATGATAAAATTACAATTAAACTAGTCCCAGAAAGAGATTGTATGTAGCATCATCGTTCTAGCATCTTCTGTCTTTTTCGTTTCCAAACGAGACGCGTTAGAACGAAGAGGACGAACGTCGATGACGTCCGCATGAGCCCTGCTGGGACCAATTTAAACACAACCACATTGCAAAAAAAAAGAGATTATTTGCATTATGGTAGGTAGGTGTTAAGTTAAAACGTTTTTATAGGCAAGATCATCTATGTAAAAGCTTTAAAGTTCATTCCATAGTAAGATATAAGTCTTTCTGTTGTTCTCCAGTTATCGTTAATAAATATTTATAGTACCTATTTACATAAATGAATAATGATTTATATTTCAGGTTGTTGGAGAGATGGAACAAGTTTTCTTGGAGGATACAACTCGTCACACAATGGCTTCGGCTTGCTTTAACATCTGCCTCCGTCCGGCGGTGGTATTGCAGAACACCCTCCCGGTAGAGATAATGGTATCTGCTCAGGGCATTCAGAACCCGGTGGAGCACAACGTCAAGCCAGGAGATACTCTGCACCTGCCACAAGTTGAACCTGGATCCACTAGTATTGTCATTATGGTAATTCTAAATTATCTATCAATTATCCATGTCATCACTTATGTTCACTTATCACTTAAGATCACTTATCACCATAAGAGTGTTGCTGAACATGAATTTGGAACTATGATGTTTTGGAGTTGAATTGTTTTAATGTTTTGTCTAAAAAGAAGATGAATCGACTCAACTTTACTATCATCACGCCATTTCCCGTACAGGTCTGCAGAGACCACGGACCACCACAAGACTCTAGGCACAGCTCTTTGGTTCATTAAATTCATACATCATTACAGCTCCCTTGAGGTGATTTCTCACGAAAACGGCGCTATATAAATTAGCCAAATATATTATGGGTTCACACATACTCTTCTGCTATTTGACTCCTGGAATGATCCAACTGAAATATGTACTTTGATAGTGCCAGGTCTTCGTCTGGTGTCCCCAAAATCTTCTACCATTCACATTGTATATTCTCCTGGTGCTCCTTTCTTTGTTCGTTCGCTCTACATGTCCTAACTATCTAAGCGTTACTTTCTTAATCTTTCTTATTACGCTTACATCAGCTTCGCGTTCTTTCCCTGGACCTTCCCATTTTTGGCCCTTAATAATAATACATATTTTTATATTTTGAAATGCTGATGGTATTCATACTACTTTTTATAATTCACAGGGTAACCGGACAAAACAGAACTTGATAAAATAAAAGGTTAGGTTAGATTAGTTTTCAGTTCCATGATAACTCAATAATGATAATCGCTATGAATAAAACTAACATGTAAACCTAACCTACGTAACCGCTTTGATCAAGTTTTTATTTCATCAGTTTTCATTACTTTATATTACTTTAGGTGTGTTATCATTTTGACGAGTTATCCGGTCACCAGTTTTTTTTTATCACTTTTCTTCAGTTTTGTCATGAAACCGATTCATGGTTTTAAGGTCACGCTTGCAAGAATGGTTATATACATATTTAGTTGTAATTGCAGCTCCCGCAATACTTGGAGAAATGCTGGGTGTGCACCCAGGAGATTCCTGACAATGCTCCGGAGTTCAGCGTGTGGTCGTTTGACTCTCACGACAGTACCCTGAAGATGACCATGGATCTAGGCATGCACTGCGCTGTCATCAACGGGACTCAGAACTTCTCCCTCTACTGTCCCTTCTGGATGCTCAACAAAACAGGACTCTCCCTGGCTTACCGGGTAAGGTTTATCTAACACTAATGCAATATTTATGTATTTTGTATGGAAGATAAGAAAACATTGATGCTTGTGGTTAATTTCATTACTCCTTAAAAGTTCAGGAAGAATCAAGACAAAAAACCTGATGTAACCTCTTCATATTTACTTTTAACATTAATTTCCCACTTGCAGTTTTACTGTGTGATTTTGGTACTGCTAGATTGAAGTCAGTAAGGTATGTACCTAACCTAACAAGTATCTGTTAGCTTTATGAAGTCCTTAAGGCGATGCACTACGTCGTGTAATATTTTAAATCGAGCCGTTATCAATAACACCCCTTATGTAGATGGTGATAAGGTTTAAATTCCCGCTTAACACCATCCGCCTGTTTTGATTTATGTAAGAAAAAAACATGGCCAAAAAGTGCCTTTTATTTTATTTTGTGTATGTTCAGGAATAAATATTTAATTTTTTTCCGATCATTTTATAAATAACTTAATTTGCCACATTATACAATAAAATCATAACCAAAAATGGGTTCGTAAGTAGGAGATTTTGAACTTTAAAGCAGTTTTCATAGGCCTTATTCATTATTTTTTTCTGGGCTTATAAAAAGACTTATCTAAAAAATACTCGGTTATTTCAAAGGTCAAGATGTATTCTACTCGCAGTATTTAATTAAAGCATCTGAAACATTTCTAGGCGACCAAATTTTCTAACCAAAAACACATGATGTTGCATTACTACGTAGTGCATCGCCTTAACGCTTATTTTTAAGAATTTCCCCACTTGCAGTTTTACTGTGTGCTTTTGGTACTGCTAGATTGAAGTAAGTAAGGTATGTACCTAACCTAACAAGTATCTGTTAGCTTTATGAAGTCCTCAACACTTGTTTTTAACACACTTTAAGCGGGTGAACATAAGGGTCCCATTTGAGAAAATGGATTTACTTATAAACTGCTAAATTATCTTTGAAAATAGTGCATATACTTGAATGATTTTTTTCACATAGTATTCACCACACCCCAGCTATAAGTATTATATTAAAACTAGCTGTGCGTACTGATGTGGGTGATATCCTTAGGAGATAGACATATACCATCGCGGAAATTTCTGTAGGCCTTTTTAAGATATACAATTCTGTATTACATTATTTTGATGTATCTCATAAGGTTTAGCCAGCGTTAGCAATGTATACGCCAGAAAATATTTTTTTTACGACTTGATTACAGACTTTTCCATACTTTCTATAGTTATAATATGCTTATATTAAATATAAATATATAAACCTTCCGGAAGAAATTCTCTAAATGATAGTGATAACCCTATCACAATCCATTGCGTAGTTTAGAAGAACTAAGCGCACAGACAGACACGGATAGCAACATTATTTTATTTTATTTAGAGATAATAATAATGATATTTGCGCCGTTTTTGTGCAAAATCACCTCAAGGGCGCTTTCTTTCTTTCGTATGGTGTCACCTCGAGGGCGCAATATAATGATTTTTTTGTTATACGACTCGATAATTTGAAGTTAAAGTCAGTGATGGGTCATTTACAAATGTACATAAATAAAGTTGCGACCTTGGAGATCGGTATACAATACTCATATAATAATTTTGGATAACAATGCCATTCTGCCATTAAAGAATGACCAGGGTAAAAAAGGTAGAAGTACCCGTCCCGCCTTAAGTGTGATTAAATTCCCTGCTTAACACATTGTCGTCGGGACACGGTATTTGCCGTTTTTCGCAGACTGTCGGTCAACTGCGGGACACGGCAAATGCCGTTTTTGTCGACTGTCGGTTTTTGGCGGGAAACGGCATTATACGGGTTGGTTATCAGCGTGAAATAAAACGCCTTGAAGGGTAATTTGCTACCTGGGTGCTAGGCGACAGTCTGTCGACATTATTTGAGATGCCTTGTCCGGATTGGCTAGTGTGCCGCTTTTAAAGGCGTCGCCAGAAATCTAGAGTTTTTATGCCATCTCAATCTCCAGTTTAGTTTGAGTCATTTCACGTATTGGACTATTTTCATACCGCTCGCACTGTTTTTTTACTGTTTGGTATTTTATTATTTGAATATATTAGCATTGTATAGGACTTTATCCCTACAAAAATGTCTTTACAAGCATTGGCTAGTGACGATGAAGTGTATGCCGACAATTTATCTAATTGTTCATGGAATGATGATATTGAAGAGGTGTCAGACAACGAACCGAGTGATGATGAACAAATACCAAGACCTAGAACGTTTCACTGTCGCTCTATTGAAAGTGATTCTGATTCGGAGACGAGCTCAGATGAGGATGTGGACGAGTGGTCATCGTTTGATAATCCCCCAGTTATAGAATCTCTTTTAGGCCGCCGCGGTTTGAATTCAAATGTCCAATGTCCTCAAACTGTAAGTGATGCGATAGAGTTATTTATCGGTGATGATTTGTTTGAATATTTTGTAAACGAATCTAATAGATATTATAGATTATGTTGATGGGACAAGTTCGAAAGGATATAAGGGACGAGTTTTGGTCTACGCAACCAACAACCGAAACTCCTTATTTTGCTAAAACAATGTCCAGAGACAGGTTTCGGCAGATTTGGAAAGCGTGGCATTTTTCTAACAATGAATATATCATCAATAGTTCCGACCGATTATGCAAAGTAAAAACAATTATTTACCACTTTTTACCAAAATTTATAAACATTTACAAACCCCACCAAGAATTAAGTCAAGATGAGGGAATGATACCTTGGAGGGGAAGACTATTTTTTAGAGTTTACAATGCTTCTAAAATTGTGAAATACGGAATACTTGTGCGAATTTTATGTGAAAGTGATACAGGCTACATTTGCAGTTTTGAAATATACTGTGCACAAGGACTTAAATTACTAGAAACTGTAAATAAAGTTGTGTCTCAGTATACTAATTTATGGCATCATCTTTATATGGACAATTACTACAACAGTGTCGAAAATAGCAAGGCTTTATTACTAAATAAAATAAGAGTTTGTGGTACTATTCAGTACTAAACAGGGGTCTACCCAAATCATTGCAAATTATTAAACAGAAGAAAGGTGAATCTATTAAAAGGCGATATACTATGTATTTATTGCAAGTTTGGCAATCTAAAAAAGAAGTTGGAATGATTTCCACCATTCATTCTGCTGAAATGAAAGAAAGCCAGAACATGGATTGGAAAACGGGCAATAAACCAACATCTGTAATCGAATACAATAAGCACATGAAAGGTGTTGACCGTGCTGATTAATACCTCTCATATTATTTCATATGGCGTAAAACTACAATCGCAATTTCAATTGAAAATATTATTTGGTTTAGAAATTGTGTCAATTTTAAAAAAGCGATATATTTTTGCGTTAATCGCTAAAAACACCCGCTATAGGCAAGAGTCTATTGTTTGAAGCGCCCGACTACAATGTGTTAAGTTTCAGTGTGTGATTTTGGTACTACTAGATTGAACTAAGGTATGTGCCTAACCTGACAAGTTGGCTGAAAACACTTATTTTAGTACTACTACTAGATTGAAGTAAGGTTTGTGCCTAATCTGACAAGTCGGTTGAAAACACTTATTTTAGTACTACTATATTGAAGTAACCTGACAAGTTGGCTGAAAACACTTATTTTTAACATTATTTTCCCCTGTAGTTTTAATCGTGATTTTGGCACTGTTCATTTTGGCACTGCATATTGGAAGTTGTGTGGTTTTTGCAAATAGATTTTGTATTGCAGAAGTCACGCAAAAACGAAGGAAGAAACTCCACAGACAGTCCTCAGAAGGTACAAAACCTGAGTGTGTTATTATGACACATTACTGTTTAGTTTTTATATAGTTGAAATTTATTATTTGCTTAGATATAGTTTTCAAATTGCCATATTATCATATCGCGTATTTTTATTATTATTTTTTATTTCTTGCTAGAGCGATCCCGATGAGTTACAAAACTCATACTCTTTAATTTAAAATAAACAAATTAGCATAGCTCATAAAATAGGCAAAATAACGGTGGTGGTTTCATTTATTCAGAGCTTATTTGAGGTTTACCGTTGATATTTTTAAATTAACAAGATTTTTATGACTTTTATACTATACATGATTTACTGCATGATACAAGACAAAAAGAACTTTTTGAAAAAAAAAATTAAAATTAAAAAAAAATTAACACACATAATGCATGGTAGATATAAAGTTGCATTTAAATGTATATGATATATGAGGAAAGAGAATTTTTTTATTCAAAATTCATTAATTCGTAATTCAAAATTTTTTTTGTCCACACACGAAATTTTTTTTGTGATTTCTAAAAAATTCAATTTTTCGAAAATAAATCATAAAATTTCGTAGGTCAGCCGTGACGGAAATCGGCGGCGAGATTTCGAATTATGCCTAAATGTATCGTATTTTTATGAATTTAATTAGAATATCTAAATTTAAAGGGCCGGCCACGACAGAAATCGGCCGAGAAATTTCAATTTACTCAGAAATATATTGTATTTTAAAATATTTACTTCAAATATTTGAATTTAAAATGCCGGGCGCGATGAAAATCTACCGAGTAAATTCGATTTACGTGGAAACATCATATTTTTACGAATTTACTTCAAATATCTGAATAGAGCCTAATTTCAATTTATGCGGAAATATATCACATTTTTACAAATTTACTTCGAACATCTGAGTTTAAATCGGCCGTGACGAATATATCCGCGATTTTTTTAATTTACGCTGAAATACGTTGTATTTTTACGAATGTACTTCTAATATATTATTTTAGAGTCGGAAATCGGCTGCGAAATCTCAATTTAAAGGCCGCGACAGTATGCGGCTCGAAAATATGATTTTCGCGGAAATGTGTATTTTTATGAATTTACATTGAATTACCAAACAAAGTTACTACCGGAATTTGAAGGGGCAGCCGAGGAACTCAATTTTCGGCGACTTATTTTTTTTTTTTTTTCCTAGAATTTCGAATTACGTGGGAATTCGTTAATTCGAAATTTTATATTTTTGATGTCCTGTGGATTTCGAATTATAGATGTTCTACTGTAGTATTATTGTATTATTATTCTCATTTAAAAAAAAATTATTGTCTTTCTGCCGATGACAATTATTATTGCTGACTTAAAAAAAATATATATGTATTTTTTTTTACAGTATATTTTATTTAGTTATAAATTTCAACATTTTATATCTAGTATATACCTATTCTAAAAATACTACAATAATATTCTATTACCTACATACTAATATTTGGACTTCACAACATTGAGACGTGATAAACGAAGAACTGCATGAGTTTTAGAGTTGTTAATTAATGCATTGATAGATTCACAGTGATAATATATAATCATAACAGTACTGATGTTGTCTGGGAGCGCCAATATTGAAAAACAAATTATTATTTCTTAATTATTACATATCTTTTTAAATTTTATGCACACATTGTTACAACACTAATTTTTACAATATTTTTTTCAGCATTTAGGCACATAACTGTAGTTTTATGTACATCTAGTTTTAATTTTGCTTGAATGTCTAGAATTTTTTTCTCTCTTATAATTTGAATATAAAGTAGATTTTTGTAATTTATTTCAGTAAATTTTTATTGTTTATGGAATCAGCCAAATACGATATGAGTATATCTCTAGTAAGAATTAATATTTATTTTAAGTTTCTGCATGATGTTCTTATATTTCTTACTACTTTACAAGTCGATATTGGAAGTAGTTTAAAGAAAACACAGTTTTTACAAATTTGTTAACATTGTCTTGTGTTTTTCAGAGTTCTGAAGAATTGAGTAACTTCTTGTACCATCCAGCAGACTACAAGGAGCCCATTCTGTTCTCGTTCCGAGCAAAGAACTTCTTTGGCAAGAAGAAAGCTTCCATTCGTGTGGGCAATGGAGAATGGTCTGAGAAGTTCTCCCTGGATATCCCTGGAAGTTCTGGAGTGGTCGTATGTAAAACAAGCGGGACTGTGTACCAGGTGATTTTTTTAATAAATCTTTCAATACTTTAATAATGGCGATTATTGTCAAAATTGGTAAATCCAAAAAAAAACCTTTTTTAACCCTTTTGCTGCCCGAATGTAAACACAAGATAGATACTCTCACGCCAAGGGTTTTTAGAATTTTTTTATATTGCGTCATTATTTATTATCCTCAGCACTTAGAGATTGTAAATTATTACCAAAACAAAAAAAAAACTTGTTTACGTTACACTCTTGAAAAGTCTAAGCAAGATATCTTTATGAATTGATGCATTATTTGACGAATAAAAACTATCTATGAAACATCAAAAAACTTCGACCCGCCGCCATTATCAAATCAGTAATCTCACCAACACATACAGACATACTATAGTAATATCAGTAGTCACGTCTCTGAAGTGGGACCTCTGCGACGGCTCACCATTTTTCACGATTCACTTGTGATAATATTATTGTTTAAAACTTCATTATTTATTCAACTTTTATTTACAGTTTCTTTTCGTATTATTTATGTTTATAGTTTTTATTCGAATGGTAGACTTAAAAACAGGAATGAATACACAACGCCACATTACACTGGGAACACATATAGAGCCATTTTTCTGCGGCTTTGTTTAAGTTTTGTATTCGCACAAACATGGCCGGCTCTGTATGGCTTGGATTGTTTTGATGTTTCCGGTATTGGCTCAGACGTAATGGTGTGTCAAGATGAGACGAATGAGGAGTTGAGTCGAGTTGAGTATTTTTGAGGTGTTTTGCGATTAATTGTCTTATCACACATAACTGATAATCGGAGAAGCTCATACCTGAATTTTTTATGCTGTTGTGTACAATAAAAGAATTTAACAGATATAAGATAGAGACAATATTCCCTTATTTGGTCATCAGACAAGTCGCGTCGAGCCATGATAGTAGGTTACACAAAAAAAATATTAGGAAAAACGACAAATTAAAACAATAATTAGTTTCTAAACACAGATAATTAAAATAAAATGTATATGATTATTTTTTCACTCGAAAGGCGGATATAACAACTTATTTCATTTAAAATAACAAAACATGTTGATTAACACAAAACTTATTTGCACTAAAAATATGAGTAGTTAATAAAAACAATTTGTTAAAATAATAACGTTAGAACCACGATTCGTTGCAGATTCTAAGTATTCGCGAACCGTCGAGATAAGAAGGAACCACGTGATACACTAACACAACTACGTGCGCGCGGGGAATTCAAACACTAAGAGGGGAAATATTGTAGTCTCCAGTTTGACGAGGTCTTTCATAATATAAACAAAATTATTTGTCACATCTGTGTAGAGATGTCGCTAGATAAAGGTTCAAATTATTTTTTAAGCCCGAGTTTTGCGCCATCTATACAGAAAGTTCCGAGATATCGCAAAATGAAATTAAAATCACCTATGATTGCGCGCGGCAGCGAGGGCCCGGAATCTTGAATCAAACATAGATGCGCACGGCAGCCTCCGGGTTAACTAGCAATGCGAATTTATTTTCTATTAAAATATCTACAAAACTGGCAAAATAAAATTGAAACCTATAGAAAAAATAATTTAAAAATACACACATAAAAAATAGTCAATTGGACTTTACATTATCATTTGGAGTTTTGCGAGCACAAACATACGCAGGCTGAATTTTCGTATATTAAGATTGTACAAAACTACAATATGTTTTTCAGCCAATCAGCACTATTTTAGCCTCATAAAAAAAGTTCAAATAATGGCAAATATTCTAAGCTCCGACCGCACAATCTTTCAGTTTCAAATTGATTTAACTTTACGGTTGTACTGAGAAAGAGCTCGGGCGAGCTATCAGCCATCACTCTAGGTCTTGTACTGCCATCTGTGATTGAGATTTTAAAACAATTTTTTGTGTCATGAATATAAGGCGGGTAATTTTAATGGATTTGCACAAAAACAGCGTAATTTCGGTTTTTCCTTATAGGGGCTCCATTTTTGTGTGTATTCGTAATTATTATGATTATAAAATTCCCTAAAAGTAGTGAAAATTGAAATGGTGCAGCTCCCGGAGCGATCTTATAATTAATTTATTAAGATTAATTTGTAAAATTTAATTTTTGTGTAAAGATTTAAAAATGAATGAATTTGTTTGAATTAACAGATTGGAGTATCTAATCATCTGACATACAACAGTTTGACAAAGCAAGTCACCTTCACACCATATTTCCTCCTAATCAACAATGCCCCCTTCGCCATAGAATGCCAGGAAGTTGACAGGCCCGGAGATAAATACATTGAAGTAAGTGACAATTCATTTTTCATGTTTCCAAAATTGTTTTTTGATTTATTTTTTTAAATATTTATTTTCGTTAGACTTTGTTAACATTGATGTATTGTGAACATTTCAGGTTGGCGCCAATTCAAGCACACCCCTTTGGCCCAAGTCGGAGAAGGAGGACAAGCTGATGAAAGTTAAAGCAGTTGACAAGCCGGGCATTAGCGCCCCATTCATATACACCGACCAGCACACCTCACTACTCAAACTGGACAATGAGGTAAAGAATACTTCTTTGCATGAGAATGAGAATCAAAAGTGATCAAATACTAAATATATGAATAACCCCTCTGACTAATGTGACTAACTCATGTGTCTCATAGAAATCCTTGTGTTATGGTGAGAAATATGATATATACAGGGTGTATCGGCACGTACCCGACAAACTTTAACCAGCTATTCCTTGGCACATTTGGAGTAAAAAATGTTATGGGCACTTTGCTGTCTGGTAACATTTTTTTTTAATAAAATTTTTTATTCATATTTTCACCACATGTCACCAATGTTTTATCCTTTGTCAAAGTTTGCAAACCCGTCTGGCAATATTTTGTTCGAGTTTCGTTGAATAATGTACGTACGTACCTACGTTGGCGCGCTTTTACAATCACAACGAAATGGCACTGCACCATTCGTCTCATTTTTAACTATTATTATTTAGTGTGTACGAAAGAGCGAGGACACTTTTTGACACACTTGCTAATAACAGCTGTTGAACTCGAGAAACAATGCAAATGACAGTGACGGAGTGTAGATTTTTTATTTATTTTTTGTTTTTAATGGAAAAAAAATGTTACCGGACAGCAAAGCGCCCATAACATTTTTTACTCCAAATGTGCTAAGGAATAGCTGGTTAAAGTTCGTCGGGTACTTGCCGATACACCCTGTATATATATAATATATGATAGAAAACACCACCTCATATATTCAAATCTAAAAGTTGACCACAAAATAATTAAAATGTTCACCTTTATTTAACCAAAAAAAATTTATTAATTACTTTTATATGAAATCACAAAAAGTGGGTGACAATAACGTTTGTGATATATTTCCATTTATTTCAGTATGGTGGCATAAATGTGGAGACCCTGGTGACAGAGGGGGGGGTTTACGTGACCCTGGGACAGTACCGACCCGGGCTTGCCCCCGCACTCATCATCAACCACACTCCCTACGACGTCAAGCTCTGGGAGAAGGAGAGCGTCAATATTAAGTGAGTACTATATTCCAACCCTTCCATTCCCACTCTTAAGTGGAATACAGTGGTACTGCTTAACTATTTATCAGTGGCGGCTTGTGACTAGTAGATACGCAATCTTGTACAAGATGCACTACGATCGTCCTGTACCTGGTTTAGCTAAATGTCCCGCCACCTCTTTCTTTGTATTGTTACAAATAAGATACATAGTGAGGTGGTTTGTGTATTGGCACTACATCATGTATTGTTACAAATAAGATACATAGTGAGGTGGTTTGTGTATTGGCACTACATCACTACATTTCGTGTATGCAAAATTGTTGTACCAGAGCCATGAGGGAGGTGGTGAGGAGATGAGCCGTACTGCATGGGTCATTTGAATGTGGAACCTCAAACACCTCATACAAAATATATTATGTTCTCTTGTAGTACTGTAGTTCTAAAACAATACAAATCCCCAGCGCAGCTATACCAATCACATGCGAAGGGGTTGACTGGTGGGGTCTGAAGGTGGTGGTAAAGGAGGGGGGGAATTAAATTTTTGTTATGTGAACACCGTGCAAGAGTCCCAACTTCTCTAAAGGGGGTGGGGGGGGGGTTGATGGAGGATAAAGGGGGGTATTTTTATTATTATGTGAACTTCGCTCAGTAGTCCCAACTGCTCAGTCCAACCGCCTGGAACCAGTTAGGGACAACAGTAATACATGCATACGTATGATGATTTTGGAACTTTTTTTTAAAATTTTTACAGCCGAAAAATAATCCTGCAAGCTAGTTATTTATGACAAGTGCGTTTTTACAAGCGGTAGGTACAATAAGCACATGGTAGTGATAATAAGACAATTTAGTGTTATTTTTCATGGAAACCTTGAACGAGGTAATGATAGTTATAATGCGTTGATTGTTTTGAAGAGGAAATTGAGAAGCATCAAAGCGAAATCTTTAAAACAATCATTTATCATTTTTTCTAATTATTTTTTTAGTAAGTAATACCTACTCGCATTTTGAAAATATACTGTACTTTTGCGAATACAGTAGAACCTCGTTAATTCGAAATCCACGGGAAATCAAAAATCAAATTTCGAATTAACGAATTCCCACCTAATTCGAAATTTTTATTAAAAAAAAAAAGATGCCGAAAATCGATTTTCTCGGCCGCCCCTTCAAATTCGGGTAGTATGTTAGGAGTAAATTCGTATTAATACGAATTATTCCTTTATTTTCACGTCCGACCCTTTAAATTCAGATATTCAAAATAAATTCGTAGAAATGCGATATATTTACGCGTAAATCTAGATTCCGCGGCCGATTTGCGTCGCAGTCGGCCATTTTAAATTCAAAATAAATTCGTAAAAATGCAATATATTTACGCGTAAATCGAAATTTCGATTTTTCGGCATTCTACCGCCACGGCTGTCTTTTAGATTCAGATTTACGAAATTTTATGATTTATTTTCGCAAAAATCGATTTCTTTCGAATTATATGAACAAATTTTTGTGCCCGGACAAAAATAAATTTCGAATTACGAATTTCGAATTAAAAAACCATTTTGGATGAAAAAAAATTTCTGTGGATTTTTATTTGGCGAAAATTTCGAATTACGCGTTTTTTCAAATTATCGGGGTTCGAATTAGCGGGGTTCTACTGTATATTGATAGTAGAGGCAGATAGGTAGGTACAAACAACTTTTAAAAAACCTACTTTGGATATGACGATTAACGGCTATAAGGAGCAAATATTAATCGGTCCCTTTGTGCTCGTCATAACCAAGTTTGACCGTATTTCATAATAAATAGAATTTAATAATGTGTAGTAATCATTTTGAATAATGTGTTATGAATCATTTAAGTTGATTCTTTTATAGTTACTGCTTTCACAATTGTGTCCGTTACTGCAACTTCCTAACCTGCTCTTGCCCTCCTTATCCCTACCTGTGGCAGAGGTAATCTTCTTTCTTTACTACTAATATATATATGTACACACACTAAATTTCACATATTTATTATTTAAAAAATAACCTGTAATGCTACATATTTACTATACAGTGAAACTCTCTTATACGGTTTTCCAAGGGACAGAAAAAAACTTCTTATGTGAAAACTTCTCTACATGTGCAAAACTTATTATCCATGAAAACATCTTCTGTGGTACCCTCAAAAGTGGGTTTCACTGATTATAAGTGGGTTTCATTGATGTATTTTATGCTCTTCCAATTTCACTATGTATATTAGTATGAAAAATATGTTTTTGTGTGTTGTATAGTATGTATTACTTGTATTTATTTATTTACAGAACTGTAAAAGGGATGCACAGTATGATGTATACATGGGAGAACCCAGCTGGACCGAGAATTATCATTTTTGAAGGATTCAAGAAGAAGGAAGTCGAAAATGACCTTCGGAAAGATGGATTTGGTGAATATATGTAAGAATGAAAAAATTTATTTTAATTTTATTTATTATGTGCATCTATATAAAAAGGTTTACATAAAATTTTTTTGGCTTTGCCTGTCTCACTAGGAAATCCTGTGCCGAGACAGACTAGTTTACAAATATTTTATAATATTAAAATAAAGTACATTTTTCAATAAAGCAAAAATATTTGACAAAAATTATCTCTCATGTTTCACCTGTTTCATTTTATAGTAGTGGCTTCTGAGGTAAGGCCTTTCTCCCATTGAGGCGAGACATTGGCACTATTGGTGAATCAGTGTTTCTTCATCCTCATATTTCCTACAGCTTTTTCTGTTTATCTTCATTATGTTCTCAGGGTTATTGTTGAATTTTGGTGTTATTCATAAATATTAAAAAAAATATTCCATTAACCTTCGACATGACATGTGTTACATTGAGGGGTCACTGAGATACCGCACACATGTTATCATGCCCATGTTTTTATGTTTTGTAATATAATAGTTGAAATAAAATAAAATAAAATAATGGAATTACAAAAATTTCAGATATTTTGGTTACCCCTATTGGCAACGGTAAGGTTAGTAAAGCTCACCTCTGTTGTAATCGGGTGTTATGTAATGTTTCCTGATTCCACAGCGGGTCTTCCCAGGTGTCTTACCCTTCTTTCCACTAAGGATATACATGAATTGGGGTTTCTTCACCTTCTTCATATTTACTACAGCTATGTTCTTATTAGTGCTTTATTCAAATGCAATTTGCAATTCTATGTGATGAGATCCCTGAGGCATATATGTATCTGGTAAAATCATAACACTAGATCTCAGGGTTAAAAACATAGCAAATAATAAGTAACAACAAATACATACAACATTTCAACGAAAAAGCTTCTTACACTATGACACTAAACTCTACAGCAAAATCCCACTCTCATTCAAAAATCACAACAACTTTACAAGATTTAAATCTCAAATAAAAATCTGGATACATATCATAGGGAGATCAGAAATAGAAAATATGTATGTATATTGACTAACTGTACTAAAAAACATTAAATATTACATTTATAATTCTTTCAGAAAAAAAAAATACATCATGTGTTTATAATTATGTACTTCATATTATTCATACTATTAGATTTTAATATGTAAATATAATCCTCCGCACAGGAGATCCCAGTGAGGATATCATTATCTCTGTTTAAAATAAAATGAAGATAATAAAATATTCATTATTATTATTAAATACTTGAGTCAGGCCGTGTCAAGAGTCAGAATAACAACAGAATGTATGAGACAATATATGAATGTGAATGAAGCAAGAAGTGTGTACCTAGACAGAGTAGTATGGCGGTCTCTGCTTGCCTACCCCTGTGGAGAAACGGCGTGATGGTTAGTTTGTTAATTTACAATTAGTTATGTATTTTCAGGTTAGGAAATGAAGCCCGTGCATACTGGTCCTCTTTCCTGGACGGCATGCAGCGAGTGCTACTGTTCACACCCGAGGTGACCGTAGCGCACTCGGCGCACATGGCCGGGGAGGCGGGCGCCATCAAGACGGAGGTCACGCTGTCTATGCACGGCATCGGGCTGTCGTTGGTGAACAACGACATCCGCCAAGAGATCATGTACATCAGTATAGCCAGGTTCGTACAACTACCTATAACTATAACTATACAATATACCATATCATATAACATATCATAACATCCAAATTCCTCTATTTTCTACACAACAATTATATTTACAAAGGGATAAAATATTTTAATAGTCTTCCCGAAGAATTAAAAAAAAAAATAACATATTTGATATTATTCAAGAAAAAAGTAAAAGTAAATTTAAAAAACTGAATACGCATAACATTATTAAAAAAATGCAGTAACTTCATTTCGAGCCATATTTATAATATAAATATTATATTACATATAATATTATCACATCCTGTACTATCATACACTCTATGAGTTTACTTTTATTCCTCTCTTCATCGGGGTAGAAATACTAAAAAACATATTTTTTTACTATTTTATTATTATTATATTCAACAAGAGTATTTGTGCACACATTATTTTTCTTTAAAGTACAAACAATATAATGTGTATTAATAATTGAGTTCACATCGTTTTATAGTAAAATTATTGCAAGACAGATTACATTCAAATTACTGCTACATATCTGGCGGTAGCGGTCGGTGGCTTCTCGTAGAAGGGATGCTGGACAATAAGTAGGTATATCCTACTATCAAATATATCTTATCTATAGACACAAACGAGATGCAATTACTAACAAAAATTTTATGTACATATATCAAATTAGCCCTATAAATCTTCTACGGTCTGCAACATCAATTACAAATCCAAAATTAAACTTAATAAATAGGTAATTGAGGGATATCCAATGTTTCAATAATTCAGCTTCACTAATTCAAGCCAAACTATCAAATGTGTCAATCAATCAATTCACTAATTCACAATTCAATCAATTCACAATTCGATTCGTATTTTGTATGCTATTCTGTGTATTACATCCATAAGCATTGGTTACCTATTATTTTTGACTTTAGAACACAAGGGATGCGTAGCATCCAAAGGGTGAATGAAGGAACTGCACCTACTATCTGTTGTCGGTTGTCATTGCTTTATGCATTTGCAAATTGAGTATATTGCATCATTTTAAATGTGCCCAGAATTTCGACGGTGCATGCCCTGTCGGTTTCGCATTAATGCCCATATTTTGCAGGCTTAAAATCACAAGAAATTAGTTTTCTAGCATAGACATATGAATATTAGTAGACCTGCCCTAAGTGATTAAAAGCGTATTATCCCCACTCCCCATACCGGTTCCATTGAGCCGGCTGGGCACGCGTACGGCCTCAAGTGATATTTGAAAACGTGACGTCATCATTCTTGTGCGAACTATGGTCGAGGCATCATCGGTTCATTTTACGAAATAACACGGCAAAATGTTTACTTGTACTATGAAAACTGGTAAAAATAGATGCGAAAAAAGAGAATAAACCCAATTGTCGTATTACATTCCATATATAAGCATTATTTTATTTTATTTTAAGCATATTCACATCGTATAATATGAATCAGTTGTTACTATCACATCGAGAAACGTCTGGACGCGAAACACAAAGCTGGTTGGTTGCTGGGAAGTAAATTATGAACATTTATAAAAGTGTCTTAACTAAATACTCTGAAACTAACTACGACTCTGAATATAGAAGCTGCCTTACTTTGCCGAATTTGGACTTCGCAAATTTGTTCATAACGTGGCGAGTAATTTGCGCTCCCATGTAAAAATGTCTATTCATTCAAAGCAGATTTTACTTTTAAGAAGTAAATGGTGATATTATAATGCGAGATGCCTATTTACTGTCAGATTGATTTATTGACGAATCACAGTCATCTTCACTCCCTTCGTTCTTCAACAGTTGATTTTACCCCTCGCCTTTATCTTCTCGTCTATTAATTCCTATGTCTGTGTTTTCTAGTCATGTCAATTCTCACCTTTTTGTTAGTTTAATATTTTTACTGTATCCAAATGTATGAAATGAAGCCATTTGTTTACTTTGATAATTATTTTTTAGAGGGAAATGATCCAGAAGGATAAACAATCATGACCAAGTCCTATTATGTGTATTTTCAGTGTTTTTTTAGTGATATTTTTTATATATTTTATTGATGTGATGTATATGTTTGTAGTTCTGGTGTGATTTGGGAGGTGGGCAAGCACGTGAACAAGCGCTACAAGGCGCTCAGCATCACGGAGACAGCCATGGTGGAGGACGCCTATCAGAGGTTCCTGGCGGAGTGTGAGGTGGCCGGGAAGACTGTTCCCGGGAGGGTGCTCATCGATACTAAGACAGAGGTATCTACTTAAATCTCCTTTCTATTTAATTTATAAGGCTCTTGGTTGTGTGAATTTTTGGTGATCGAGTCAGAGACTAGTGTACACCATCGCTAGTCACTACAAACCAATCCAAGCAACAACTTCCTCTTATAAAGGATAACAGGTATGCGCTGCCCTTTTTGTGGCATTATTACATTTTTCATGAAAATTAAATCACAGATGTACAGGTAAATCAATTTAAAGAAATGATTGCTTGTCCAAAGGTGTACTGTATGGATAAAAACATAATTAAATTTAATAATTATTTGTTTTCTGTTGGGAAAATGATGAATGAAAAAATGTTGATTTGAATTGAATTGTGAGTCTTAATTTAAACGTATTTGATGAACGTCACTAGAATACTGTTATAATGTTATAAACTAGGGTGTTGGTGTATGTTATGCAGATTTTCAAGGTGTTCTGATTTCAATTATTGATTTTAAATGGGCCATGAACATTATTAGCATGAAACCGCGCTCACAAAAGTATCGCCAACATTGTTCACCCACTCCTGCAAAATTGCATTTATGCACAGTAACACCCCGCCTTTGTTTCTACCTACACACCAAATGGATAACTTTAATTCACTACGCTACTTTGATAGTTTAACAGTTTGGTTATAGCTCAGTGACAGTTTGCACGCTTTCATGCCATATTTTCCTATTCTATTATCTATAGTTATACAACTTATCATACGATAATGAGAAAAAAATGTAGCTTAAATTTTTTCCATAGTAATATTATGGTAAATGAATAATTTTGTAGAGGGTGTTGTTAGGGTCGATTTAGTCTTCTAACAAATATATATTTATATAAAGAAGCTTGACTTTGGGGGCCGGCAGGGGGGCGGAAATTTAAAAAACTTGACCTTCAAAATAAGAGGAAGGTCACTGTCTAAGGTCAGGTTGTTTCACAGATTTTGAACAATTCATTAAATTTCTAAGTTGATTTTCAAGTTCCATGAAGGTTATATCAAAGTTCTGGTATTATATCACTATTGGCCAGTTGTTTCACAAAACTGAAATAATAACATAAATTGGATAGAACCTTCACAGAATGTGAAAATTAACTTTGAAATTTAAAGAATTGTTCACATTCTCTGAAACAACCCGTTCTAAGTCAGATTTCAGAAAACTCTGTGTAAACTCGATGCTGGCGACTTCCGCTATATTCAATACATTTTTGAAATATTCTTGCCAAATTCGGTCATCACTAATTAACTGTTATTTAATTCAGGTTGACTTTGAGTCCATGAAGATGCTCCGTCCCAACAAGCGCTTCATCCGGCGCACCATGCAGCCCGGCCTGTGGGCGCAGTACGGCGCGGGCAGTCACCGCTCCCAGCTGCACGCGCGGCTGCATCGCCTGCAGGCTGACCAACAGCTGCCAGCACCCACCTTCCCAGTGGTGCTGGCGCCTGTACCGCCCCCGCGCAGTGTGGCCTCGCATCAAGGTAATACATACATGTCTTATGGCAGCAAATGAAACATTGAGTGTATCCCCCTGCACAAAGTTTACAAAGTTATGTCTATGCCTCACCAAACATTACACATATGTTATTAAGTAAATGATACCATTTCAGCCATGAAGCCGTTTGTGGAGTTGTGCATTGTGCAGCGTCTCATGGAGCACACCAATGTGAAGCAGTACAAGTACTACAAGTTACTGGTGCAGGAGTTCCACGTCAAGATAGACATGGGCCTCATCAACGCCATCCTGGGCATGTTTCCAGCAGAGGAGATATCGGAGAGCGCTGCCGTGAGTCAAATCCCGTCCCAAATATTGTCAAATCATTTTGTTGTGTACAACGAATCTTGCAGAATGTCAGATTTTATCAAGAGCCACATTTTTACCAAAACTTATGATTGTTATCTTTTCTACCCTTTTTTTTTATTAAAATTCCACTCTTGTAAGTGGGTACTCTTACAGCTATGTAATATTATCCTCCTTCAGGCAAAATCATCACAACACAATTTTGAGATAACATACTTTTATAGTTATTAATATGATGGTGGTAAATTGTTTTTTTTTTTAAAGTTTTATCTTTATATCTATACCTGAATAATACCTGAAACAAATTCACGGATTCATTTAAGGCGAAGATTAATGCCAAATCACTATTTTGATTTTTTTATTTATTTATTTTTATTTTTTTATTTATTAACATTCAAACCTGCTAAACTACTTATGTAGTTTGTCAGCAGGTACATAATGACAACATTTTTGCAATAACATGGTACAATGGTAAACAGTATTTAGGTATGTACAGTAGAACCTCGTTAATTCGAAATCCAGCAGACATCAAAAATCAAATTTCGAATTAACGAATTCCCACGTAATTCGAAATTTTATGGACCAAAAAAAAAAAAAAAATGCTGAAAGTTCCGAGTTCGAGTTCCTCGGCCGCCCCTTTAAATTCGGGTGGTATCTTTGGAGTAAATTCGTATTAATACCAATTATTCCCGAAATCGAATTTTTGCAGCCAATTTCCGTCGCGATCGGCCCTTCAAGTTCTGTTATTCTAAGCAAATTCATAAAAATACCACACATTTCCGCGTAAATCAAATTTTCGCGGCCGATTAACGTCGCGGCCAGTCCTTTAAACTCGGATATTCGAAAAATACGATATATCTATGCGTAAACCGAAATTTCGCGGCTGATTTCGGTAGCGGCCGAACCTCTAAATTCAGATATTTATAATAAATTCGTAATAATACGATATATTTCCGCGTAAATCGAATTCTCTCGGCAGATATTCGTCGCGGCCGGCCTTTTAAATTCAGATATTTGAAGTATATTCCTAAAAATATGTCGTATTTCCGCGTAAATTGAAATTTAGCGTTCGAATTCCGTCGCAGCCGTCCCTTTGAATTCAGATATTTGGTATAAATTCATAAAACTACGGCATATTTCCGCATAAAACGAATTTTCTCGGCCCTTCAAACTCGGATATTAGGAATAAATTGGAAAAAATTCGACATTCCAGTGTAAATCGATTCCGATTTACAAAATTATAATACTAATTAGGACGATGTATAACCACGTAAAAATACACTTTTTGGCATTTTGCCGTTATGGCTGTCTTTTAGATTCAGATTTACGAAATTTTATGATTTATTTTCAAAAAATTGAAGTTTTTCGAATTACACAGACAAATTTTTGTGTGCGGACAAAAATAAATTTCGAATTACGAATTAACGAATTTCGAATTAAAAAACCATTTTGTATGAAAATTTTTTTCTGTGGATATTTTTTTGGCGAAAATTTCGAATTACGCGTTTTTTAGAATTATCAGGGTTCGAATTAACGGGGTTCTACTGTATAATGTTGATGATAAATGAACAATAAATGATAAGTTGGTTACATTACAGAATTGTATAAATATAAATATATAAGAAGTTGTATAAGCCTCATATAACAAAACAAGCACATATGAATTTAATATGAACAAATGAATATAATCAATCAAGTACTTCCATGGTTTTAATATATATAAGGTAATACAAATTTATAACGATTTTCCATTTCCCTAGAATGTGAATTCCAATTAGGAAAACAAGGTCTTCAGTAGTGCATCAATATAAATCCTCAGTATCTAATAGCCATTTCCTTAGATTATATTTGACTTTGGCTGTAAAAACGTTTATATTTTTAATTGTCATTGGTAGTTTATTAAATATTCTGGGTACAGTAAAGTTTAGGGTTCTTTCACCGTATTGGTACATTTCGGGACCACCAATCCTTCATTTTGGGTGAATCTTGTATTGTGAAACTCTTTCCCTATACAAGGAATCAGACAATATAAGATGTTGACTTACAATATTATAAAACAATAATCCTCTGACAGGTAAAACATTCAGAGACTTGTATATTAATTTAGTGTCGCTTCTGTGTGCATTGGTATATTTATGGATTAAAATTTTTGTAAGGGAGTTTTGTAATGTTTGGATATAACTTGCATTAGTTTTACAAGAATGTCCCCAAGAAGTGATTCCATAACACATTGTGGATTCAGCCAGAGATAGGTAGATTAATTAAAGTACTTATAGGCACAAAATATTTTATTTTATAAATTCTACCCACAATAGACCGTAGACGTTTACAAACATTAGTAATGTGTACATCCCATTTCATGTGGCAGTCAATAGTAACACCCAAATATACATAATTTTTGACAAAATCAATGGTTTCATATGAAGAGGGCTGTGCAACATTTCTGTGTAAGCAGTCAAAAGTATGTGTATATAACGAAGGGATTAAATTGTATCTGGCGTGTGGTGATCTTATGTGCATAATTTTAGTTTTTTAGGCATTTATTATGAGACCCGCGTCATGAGACCATTTTAGGAGAGCAATAAAATCAAGATGCATAAGGTTCATTACAGTAATCAAATCGTCGTGTGATATTACGAGTGCCGTATCGTCTGCGTACACAAAATGTTTAACGAAAGAAAACAATTTACTCATAATTGAGACGTATATAATATACAGGGTTAGCCCTAAAATTGACCCCTGTGCAACACCTGTTGAAATATATTTTCTTTTGCTAAATTTTTTTTAGTATTTTTACTGTTATTTGTCGATCCCATAATAATTTTTTTAACAAAACTAGTAGCTTTCCTTGTATTCCTATTGCATCCATTGTTTCTAAAAGTTTATTTTTATCAATGGTATCAAACGCCTTCGAGTTATCTATGAATAAAACCAACACATGTTTTTTTAAATTTAATTCATGATTTACGTGATTTGTAAATTCCTGAAGCAACATTTCCGTACTTTTTTTCTTTTGAAAACCACACTGGTTGGGATCTAGCAAGGAGAAGGATTCTAAATATTTGTTAAGTTTTGTAGAAATGTATTTTTCAAGTATTTTTTCTAGGGCTGGCAAAATGCTAATTGGCCTATAATTTTGTACATCTGTATGTTTGCCGCCTTTGTAAATCGGTCTAATGATACTACTTTTAAGTTCATTTGGAATCACTGCTTGTTTTAAAATTATATTGATAAAATGAGTTATAACAGGCCCTAAAATATGAATATATTTCTTAATGTCAAACATTCGAATGTTGTCAATCCCTGGTGACTTTGAATTGTTTAGTTTGCTAACAATGATATTAATTTCTTCCCAGGTAGCTCTTGGTAGGTACACACTATGTTGAACTTCTGTCGGTCGAAGCTATATAATTACATTTGTGTATCATAGAGCTAACACTGCCCGTAAAATATTCAACAAAATTATTTGCTACAGTTTCTTCATTATGCGTGTTTAACATATATTTTGAGATTATTTCGTCACAACTACTTTTAGACCTGTACATTTAGGTAAAGTTGAATATATGTTTGTAACTCGCTAAAACTACACTAGCTTTATATTTTTATCACAATGTACTTTAACAAGTTATATTTTAGACACAAAATACGAGCATTTCCTGGCATTAAATAACTGTGTCATGTCCCGCGTGGCCTCGAGCGAGATGTCAAACTCTAAGCCAATGAGATCTGAGACCCACAATGTTTTTTTCTATAAGAAAATAGAATTGGACGTGTCGGTTTCAATGGGTTTCAAGGCCAGAGCGGAGTTATATGCCCCTGGTAGGAAATAAACTATCATTTTTTCACTTAAAGTTGGTTTTCAAGCAAAGTGCAAACACGAAACGAACGTAAGGTGTGAAAAAACAGCGTCATATAAACAAAAACATCATATGACCTGAAATGCTACACTACAGTGTTGCCAGTAGAGAGAGAAATATGGCAAGTCGAGAAAAAGGGCAAATATAGGGAATAAACACGTGAAACGTAAATAAAAAGGGCGAAAGAGCAAGCTCTCTCTCATAATGGATTCCAGGCATCGATAAGAAATACAAAATATAACTTTTTTGATTTGAGCTTTCGTTTTCGAGTAAATCGAGTTAGAAGTTGCAATTTTTTAGGTCAAATTTGAAAAAATCGGTCACTGGGGTGTTAACATCAGCTGTTTAATGTCTTTTAAAATATAAAAACATAGATTCGGCTCCAAAAGTTTTTAACCCGTTAGTTGCAGAAAAAAATGGAAAAAAGTTAAGAAAAAAAATTCAAAATGCCCATATCGAAAAAAAAAATTCTCTACACCGGTTTCCCATTTGTACTACGAGTTTCCTGATACTGTGTATAAGTTTGCCATTGGGTGTTGGTGACTAGATTTAACATAGTCTCGTTGATATGTTTGCAGGCGGAGATGTTTGCCCTGGACATGGAGGCGGCTGGCAGACCTCTGGAGTCCGTGGTGGCAGAATACACGGCCTCCGACCAAAAGCACTTCTATGACCTGCTCCACCTCTCCCCGCTGAAGGTGCACGTGTCCTTCTCGCTGGGAGGGGCCCAGCAGCTGCCCACCTTTGTAGGGACCCTGCTGCAAGGTCTCGGGGTCACGCTCACGGATATGAACGATGTCATTTTCAAGTAGGTTATGTTTTCAAATTAAAATCTACAGTGATTTCTACAGACTGCAGAAAAAAATACTGTACCTACAGCAAAATCGACTGCCTATATTCTGAGGCACAACTATGCAAGAAAAATAAAAAAATGTTATACTGCATTTCTCATAAATGAAGCGTTTATCAGAAAGACTTGCGTAAAAAGTGGGAAATAATGTATATTTGACTGGTCGGTGACTGAGTTGACATCGCGTTTGGGTCCCACCGAGGCGTTGTGTGTTCAATTCGTCAGTTGGCTAAGCAACATTTTCCGCTTACTGTGGTGGTAGTAAGAGATTTTCAATATTGTCAGGTTATTCGTAACCCGGTAATGTTAATAAATTTTTTTTATTTTTTATTTTTTATTGTTATTAAGTTTAATTTGTAGAACTCCATTTTATTTTTTTTATATATACAATAATATTATTATTGGGTTTATAAAAACAGTTTATTTTTAAACAAGTTCTGCTGTGTAATTATTATTACGCGTGACAGCTGTTTCGCCCTCTGAAGGCACTATCAAACTGTGGGTAGCCCACTTACAGACGATACATTTATATTATTTCTAGGTAGGTATTTTAATTTCAATATTAAGAAATCAGTAATTGAAATTAAAATACCTACCTAGAAATAATATAAATGTATCGTCTGTAAGTGGGCTACCCACAGTTTGATAATGCCTTCAGAGGGCGAAACAGCTGTCACGCGTAATAATAATTACACAGCAGAACTTGTTTAAAAATAAACTGTTTTTATAAACCCAATAATAATATTATTGTATATATAAAAAAAAATAAAAAATAAAAAAATATTTTTTCTATATTTGTCGGTTTATCTCTCGTGGTTTGTAAAAAATGATCTATTATACTATATTATTAACATGTAACAATTTTTATCCATTAAATGCATGAGAAGATTGCGTAGTCCAGGGAAAGTCTTGGGACATAAATTCAGTCAGTTTATGCTACAATTGTATATTTCAGGTTGGCCTATTACGAGAGGACCTATGAGTTTATGTCACAGAAGGAGCTGATCGCCACGGCCACCAGCCACTACACGGGTCAGGCCTTGAAGCAGCTCTACGTGCTGGTGCTAGGGCTCGATGTTATCGGAAACCCCTATGGGCTGGTCATCGGGCTGACCAAGGGGGTTGAGGATCTGTTCTACGAACCTTTCCAGGTATTATATGAGATATAAATAACTTGTTATGGCTAGACCACAAGCATCTCTTGCCATGTGCACAAAGGGCGTGGTTTATTTGATGGAACTGTGGGTTAATATAGAAATCACAGACAGAAATAAGCATATCGTCGACGAAGACACAATACTAAGCGACATACAGTCTAAAAATCACTTTTTTTAATGATTTTCCAATCCGATTTTCGCCTTAGTTAATAGTACTACCATTAGATATCGCACACAGTAATTCCAGATAATCGACATTGGTTATATTTTGAATGAAATACCGCCCATCTCAAATTCTCCCGTCACAAAATACTTTTGACGTTCCACGGAAAGTTGATGCTCCTCAAAATTTTTTTTGTTCCTCTTGCTCAATTAGGCATTTGGGCGGTATTGTTTATTCATCGACGATATTTGACAGGTTGAAAGGAATAAACTAATATGTCTTGCGATCATATTGATTGTTGATCAATATGATCGTCCATTGGAATCTTGAATACAATATCTATGAACCCTGTGATTCATGGTGATGACCTTTTCACTAAGCACAACTTGTCTTGAGAAGGAAGTAACTTTCTAATCTATGAGTTAACTAATCGTCCTACCTAACTATCGATCACCTCAATTGCTGATATGGTTTTGTTATTTTCAATAGGGTGCTATCCAAGGCCCGGGAGAGTTTGCCGAAGGATTGATGTTAGGGGTGCGCTCTCTCTTTGGTCATGCTGTGGGCGGTGCCGCTGGAGCTGTATCTCGTATCACTGGAGCCATGGGGCACGGTAAACTACAACTCATTTTACTTAAGCTTATTTTGCTTACATTCTTTACACTAATGTAATTATATTTAACGGATTATCTTTATGTAATCGTCCCTCTTCAATTGTAGGATTGGCGGCTCTATCGCTAGACTCTGAATACCAGCGTAAGAGACGTGACAACATCAGCAAGCCACCGGCTAACTTGCAGGAAGGCATAGCGCGCAGTGGAAAAGGATTGCTTATGGTGAGTTGCTACAAACAAGTATATATTTAGTTGTACCTTCTTGGCATTGCTGCTGTCTGTTGGCATGTGCAAGTCGCAATTCAAAAATGTGTTCACAACACCTCGGTGCAGGTAAACTAAGGCAAAACTTATACAGTCCATTCCGCTTACTTGGGACACATCAGGCCTATTGTCCCAAATAAGCAAAGTTTAAGGTATATAAAAAAAATATTAATACCCTTCATGCGGGTGAAAACAAGGGTCCCCTTAGAGAAAATTAATTTTGTTTTAAATCTTTGAAAATAATACATATATTTTAATTTTTAAAAATTTCGTAGTACTCACAACACCCCAACCATAAAATTATTGTCTGAATATTGTAATATGAGTCCGAAAACTGAAGTTAAAGTCAGTGTTGGGTAATTTATTACATTTATTTGTAAAAAATGCATATATTTTATTAGTTTACAGTTTTTTTTAATTTTTGCACAAATCATTACAAAAAAGGTGCGGTAAGTGTAAGGATATATTACGCGTTCTGCGGGTTTAAATATAGTTTCCTTTTGATAAAATATTCTTCCACACAAAAGACAAGAATTTGAAGATGGAGAAAACTTGGTTTATATTTTTAAATACATGCATATACATACAGTTGGGAACAAAGAGATTGATATTAAATATTTGTATATAATTATCGGACAGCCTTTTCCGCCATTCAAGTAGGACCGGCGTAAAAGGTAGAAATATCCGTCCGCCGGTGTGTTCATATATATTTACAGAGCTTTATTTATATGTACCTATATGTATTACATTTCATCGAGTTCTCTCAAATGTGTTTTTAAACATTACAAAATATTTGATAAAAATGTTAATTTATCACAATAAATAATTATGTGCTAACTATGAGTATATGAATAAGATAAATTAAATAATCAAATGTAGGTAGATATAAGTGAATAAAAACATGAACAAACAATTACATATGAAACAGTAACCCAAAAAATTACGTCAGTGTACTGAGAACTGAAAAACTTTACGCTGACAAATTTCGGCAGACGGCGAACAGCCGAATGAACTACTGAATTACTGCTGAATGAACTCTGAACTCCCGTAGTGTGTTGTTCCCCTCTCACTTGAGATGGGAATTTGTCCCAATCAAATGGAATGGTGTCCCAGATAACCGAAGTGAATAAGTATTACAGTAGAACCCCGTTAATTCGAACCCCGATAATTCGAAAAAACGCGTAATTCGAAATTTTCGCCAAAAAAATTTCCGCGGAAAATTTTTTTCATACAAAATGATTTTTAATTCGAAATTCGTTAATTCGTAATTCGAAATTTATTTTTGTCCGCGCACGAAAATTTGTTGGTGTAATTCGAAAAAATTTGATTTTTGCGAAAATAAATCATAATATTTCGTAAATCTGAATCTACAAGTCAGCCGTGGCATTAAAACGCTGAAAAATGTATTTTTACGTGGTTATACATCGTCCTAATTAGTATCATTAATTTGGAAATCTGAATCGATTTACACTGGAATTTCGTATTTTTTCAAATTTATTTCAAATATCCGAGTTTGAAAAGCCGAGAAAATACGTTTTACGCCGATATATGTCGTAGTTTTAGGAGTTTACACCAAATATCTGAATTCAAAGGGTCGGCCGTGACGAAACTCGGCCGCGAAATCTCGATTTACGCCTAAATATATCGTTTTTTTTACGAATTTATTTCGAATATCTGAATTTTAAGGAGCCCGCCGCAATGGAAATCGGACGCGAAATTTCAATTTACGCGGAAATATATCGTATTTTTACGAATATCTCAATTTAAAGGGTAGGCCTCTACGGTAATCGGCCGCAAATATAAAGAAATAATTGGTTTTAATACGAATTTACTCCAAAAATACAAATATATTTGAAGAGGCGGCCGAGAAAATCGATTTTCGGCGTATTTTTTTTGTTTTTTTTTTCATAAAATTTCGAATTACGTGGGAATTCGTTAATTCGAAATTTGATTTTTGATGTCCCGTGGATTTCGAATTAACGAGGTTCTACTGTATATAGTTTGTTAATTTGGTTTATGTTCCTCTCTGGCGGAAGAGGACCATTCAGAATGCAATAGCCATGTTTAGTGATCAGATCTGAATAGTCGGGTTAGTCCCAACCTTCTTCTTCCCCCTCCCGCTCCCTTCAGCCTCACGACATACCCCAATTGAGGATGTTATAGTTCCAACATCCAAATGTCCAGTGAGACAGGTCCCCTCTGAATCTGCTTCTGTGACTATTGCTATTAATATGTACTAAAGTACTGTACTGTAGTGTTGTCATGATGTATTCATTATTACAAAATTCCACCTTTTTCTGTAACAATTTCAAATCTAATTATCATGCGCACATATCGTTAAATCGAATACAAAATTTTGGTAATAAATTTGGTAATGTTGTTGATATATTTAGAGATTCCGTAGCAGTGCTCAAACGAAATCTACATAAACACTTTGCTGAAATGTATGACTTCTCCACTCCATAGTAAAAAACCCATTTTTTAGCTTCTGTTTTTTCACTCTTTTCTTTTATGACTTTTTAACTTTAATATATATGTTTTAACTTTACAAATTAATATTGTAATTTAAATAACAATTCGAATATGATTTTAAGTCCCTATAAATGCTGATTAATTTCAATCCATTTATTTTTCTAAGTAAGTAAAAAAAGAAAAAAAAAACTGTTCTCCATAATGGTATTCTGTATTATTTGTAAAACATTTATGTACTACAGATATAATAACTATTTTATTTATATTTATTTATATATGTACGTAAACTTTTCAATGTCACATAGTTAATGTAATAACACTAATAACAATGTATGTAAAAGCCCAATGGGCGTTTAAATAAATAAATAAATAAATAAATAAATAAATTATTGTATGTACAGTAAGTCATGTATTTCAGGGTGTGGTGGATGGAGTGTCAGGAGTGTTCACCAAACCCATCAGTGGGGCCCGCGAGGAGGGGGCCATGGGCTTCTTCAAGGGGCTGGGCAAGGGGGCCGTGGGATTGGTGGCCCGACCCACTGCCGGTGTAGTGGACTTTGCCTCTGGATCTCTTGACGCCGTTAAAAGGTATGTCACTCTTCTGGTAGCATTATGTACCAATCGTTACATTAATCTTACTAGGCTAATCATCACGGCACTACGTCCCATTTCCTTCCCGGCGACCTGTGAATCGTTAGTATTTTGAAAAACCTATTTATTCTGCATTAAATTCAATTATATATATTATAATTAAAAAATTACTTGCATGAAAAAAATGCTTGATAAATACAATTGAAAGTACCTACATCATCACAATAAAAACACTAAAAAATCACAAAATAAACATAAAAAGTACTGAAATAAAAAAAAAAAATCCTTTAGCCTCACAACATACCCCAATAGGGAATGCCATAGTCTCACTGGCTCCAGACGGCTGGGAGCAGTTGGGACTCTTGTGCGGATTCACATAAAATAAAAAATGGTGCTAAAATATCTCCTGATAAAAAAGAGTCACTGTTCAGTTGGGCCGTGGTACTGTTTACCGGGAGTCGTACCAATATGGCTCATCGCTACTCTGGATTGCTTCACTGGGTTATTTTTGGTATCCTGTGATCTGGTATACTTTTCACATAACCAGACCTTCGCAGTCTTTGGACCTGCAGAATCATTGAATGTTTTCATACTCTATTATGTATTAGTTTCTGGAGTTCATAGTTCATGTTAGTGCTGTATGATCTTTTTTCTAGCATAGATCCAATTTTTTTGTCTCGTTTTGCTGCGAGTTGCTTTTCTATGGTTTAAAAAAATATGTATTGGTGTGCTGATGTTGATTTTTTCTACAGGGCGACTGAGTTGAATGTAGAAGTGATCAGAATGCGTCCCCCGAGATGGCTGGAAGCAGATGGCTTAGTTCGTCCCTATTCTAAACATAAGGCAGAAGGATATAAGCTGCTCAGGGATTTGGATAAGGTATATTTTAAACCTTTTAACTATAGTAACTAAGGATGTGTTGTTTCACGGAATTTGAACAATTCATCAAATTTCAAAGTTGATTTGCAAGGTTTGTGAAGGTTCTATTCAGGTTTTATTATTATATAATTATTTGCCAGTTGCTTCACAAAACTGATATCACGACAGAACTTGAATAGAACCTTCACAGAAAATGAAAATCAACTTTGAAATTTTTGAAACAACCCACCTTAAGTAACTTATATAAATATGTATAATGTTATAATATGTTTACTAAAAATGCTTTCACCAAGAAACATAGAGCGAAACTACCGACCCACGCTAAAATGATCACAAAACTTTCACAGAATTTGAAATTTGATGAATTGTTCAAATTTTGTGACCCGTCCTAAGAGAAAATTATTTTCAGCTTAACTGTCGCTCAGTTTGATTGACGAAAGTGTTTGTAATTTTAGGAAGAACTACTAAAATTATTTTCTTTTAACGGCTATATATCGTTGAAGAAAAACAATACCGTGCAAACACAAAAATCTAATTTCGAGAACTTTCGATGGTACGTCGAAACTATTTTGTGGCGGGAGTATTGGAGATAGGCGGTATTTCATTTAAATTATAACTGATGTCGGCTGTCTGGTATTGCTTATTTGCCGCTTTGAGTGATATGGTATATGTTATAATATTATGAACAGACGTGGCGGAATTCGCTTCTCTATTGAATTTCACATAAAAGTAATTTTTAAACTGTATGTCGCTTACGCTGTGTTGTTTCTTCGTGGATGATATGTTGGTTGTGTTACTTATTTTGATTGTGTTTTAGGGTAAATATGTAGCCACCGATGTTTACATCTACCACGTGTGGATTGTGACCCTCAAGGAGGTGGTGGTGTGCACAGACAAGAGACTTGCGTATCTCGAGAGGAACACTGTATTTGGTGGGTGGCAGGTAATTATCATTGTTTTATTATTTTTTCCATGTAAAGTATGCCTGTGAATTCACCCAACCTAGGCAAGAAACTTGTATAGATCGACACACTTTAATTTTGCAGTCAGGGGGTCACCACTGTAGATATTTACGATACAAAAAATCTATGAATAACAAAATGGTTGAATCTTATCTAGTTCCTCTTTTGGCCACCTGCAAAGTTAAGCATGTTAAACTGTAACCATGATTGATGTTTAGTTTCCGAGAGAACAGCGCTTTTCAATAAATTTTTTTTTACTACTAACTACTATATTATTTCTTCTACTATACTACTACTAACTACTACTACTATTACTACTACTCATACTATTACTACTACTACTATTACTACTTATCCTACTTAAAACTACTACTATTATTACTACTACTGTAACTACTACTACTACAGTAGAACCTCGTTAATTCGAAATCCACCGGACATCAAAAATCAAATTTCGAATTAACGAATTCCCACGTAATTCGAAATTTTATGAAGAAAAAAAAAAAAAAAAACGCCGAAAATCGATTTTCTCGGCCGCCTCTTCAAATCCAGGTGGAATTTTAGTTGTAAATTCGTATTAATACCAATTATTTCTTTATTTTCGCGGCCGATTACCGTAGCGGCGGGCCCTTTAAATTCAGATATTCGCAATAAATTCGTAGAAATGCTATATATTTACGCGAAAATCGAGATTTCGCTGCCGATTTCGGTCGCGGCCTACCCTTTAAATTGAGATATTCGTAAAAATACGATATATTTCCGCGTAAATCTAGATTTCGCGGTAATTTTCCGCCGCGGCCGGCCCTTTATTTCAAATATCCGCATTTAAATTGGTAAAAATACGACATATTTCCGCGTAAAACGAGAATTCGCGGCCATATTCCGTCGCGGCCGGCTCTTTAAATTCAGATATTCGAAATAAATTCGCAATAATACGATATATTTCCGTGTAAATCGAAAATGCGCGGCCGATTTCTGTCGCGGCCGACCCTTTAAATTCAGATATTTGATGTCAATTCGTAAAAATATGTCATATTTCGGCGTGAATCGAATTTTTTCGGCCGATTTCCGTCGCGCCGTATTTTTTAACTCGGATATTTGAAGTAAAGTTAGTAAAAATACGATATATTTCCGCGTAAATTGAAATTTCGCGTCCGATTTCCGTCGCGGCGGGTCCTTTAAAATTCAGATATTCGAAATAAATTCGTAAAAATACGATATATTTACGCGTAAACCGAGATTTCGCGGCCGATTTCCGTCGCAGCGGGCTATTTAAATTCAAATATTCGAAATAAATTCGTAAATATACGATACATTTACGCGTAAATCGAAATTTCGCGGCCGAGTTTCGTCGCAGCCGACCCTTTAAATTCAGATATTTGGTGTAAACTCGTAAAACTACGACATGTTTCCGCGTAAAACGTATTTTCTCGGCCCTTCAAACTCGGATATTCGAAATAAATTTGAAAAAGTATGACATTCCAGTGTAAATCGATTCAGATTTACAAGATAATAATACTAATTAGGACGATGTATAACCACGTAAAAATACATTTTTCGGCGTTTTACCGCCACGGCTGACTTTTAGATTCAGATTTACGAAATATTATGATTTATTTTCGCAAAAATCAAATTTTTTCGAATTACACGAACAAATTTTCGTGCGCGGACAAAAATAAATTTCGAATTACGAATTAACGAATTTCGAATTAAAAAAATTTTTGTATGAAAAAATTTTTCTGCGGAAATTTTTTTGGCGAAAATTTCGAATTACGCGTTTTTTCGAATTATCGGGGTTCGAATTAACGGGGTTCTACTGTATTACTATTAGGGGGCTGCAACCGCTGAGTAATTATGATCTAGTTAACGCTACTGGCAGGTAAGACGGCTGCTACCGACGTTGGTTGGCTTATATATTGCGATATTCACAGACATAAATGAACACGCCATTTTTGCAGCAAATCTAAAATGGCAAATTGTACATAATTTATGAATGTTGGTATTGCAGATTGTATGGGCGTACACTTGGCAAGATTTGCCCAGTGCTCCCACGGCCGTGGACAAGGGGGTTTTTGTTCCCGCAGCCAACGGGAAGAAGGCAGGCCTCTTCAGCTCGGGCACCACGGGCAAGATCATCCTTCTGCCCGATGAACACGCCAAGGCGCACCTGGTGAAGGTGTGCTCCAAACTCATGCGGGAGGCACACTGACATGAGGCCCTGCTGTCGGCACTCTACGCCAACCAGCCCCGACCCATCTCTTCCAACCATGGATTTTCTTGGATTTTGAGGGCTTTCACGTTGAGAAACCTCACTATGCAATTCGCTTACTACCTTAACTTACATCACTTGCACTCTTATAGCTTGTGGAAATAATCACATATAATCTCATGCATATTTGAAGTATTGCACAATAAAGTAATATTTTGTTTAGTACCATCTCGAACCTGTCAATATCACTCAATATCAGAAAAATTATTCGGTTGAGAATATGCTTAATCTAATCTACGCGGCTGAAGCATATTTGATCCATAGCCAGCTATACCCATTCGCTTACAGTCCCTGGCCACATTTTTTTTTCAATGGCCCGACTGAACGTCGGGGAACAATATTGTATTTTTTAGCAACTTCACATTGTAAAAACGTATTTTCAGCTAAAAGAAACTTCAAAACTGCTTTATCTCTCCATTCACTTAAGACTTTTACTTAAAACTTTTTGTAAAAAAATCTGTGTTTGATATAACAAAACTAAATAAGTATTGAAATACTTAAACAACAATAGATTTTAAAAGCTTAAGAGAAATTTTAAAATCACTTCAAAGTAACCCAGCCCACCCGAAATGTCCACATTGGTCTGATTGATTGTTTGTGAAAAAAATTGACCAACTTTAATTTTTGTTTGTTTTCCGTGTTACCATATTATAAATAAACAAATAATTAAAATTTATTTTAAATCCTTAAAAGTACTCACTATATTTTGAAAGATTTCTAAACAAAATTTGGCATTTTTCTTAATTATTTTTGCAAACAATTACAACACAACAATAAAGAATCTAGGGTGGGCTAACAAACTGGTGACAAAGTATGTGATTTTTTTCACTAAAACACATATATCGTGTCAAAGCTTGCCTCGTAACAGGAAATGGCGTTGAAAAGACCAGCATTGTGAAGTTTAATTAATGTAACCATCCACTCCTGCTGTCTCACTCCAGGTTTTTAGGCTAAGAACGCAGTGTTAGTCTCCCAACACTTTTTTCCTACAAGCAGCTTATTATGAAGATTTGTAACTTCTTTTTGGGCAGAACGTGTTTGCTATATGTTCTCCCCAGCTGAGCTGTCCCAGTGAATCTTTTTATCAATGACTCTTCAAAAAATTGTTATAGAACTTGATTAAAAACTGGTAACATACCGAAAAAAAGTTATTTTTTTCCTCCAATATTAAGAAATTTGATGAAAAGCTGGCTGTATTATTTTTTCATTAGTAACTGAGCCTTCAATAAAAGCAATACATTTCTAAACTAAAAGCATTCTGTACACTTGTTCATATATTTAATATGATATTTTTATAATTTGTGCATTGGAAGTTTAAACATTTTTATATATTTCATATTTAAATGTATTTTTGTGTTTGTTTTGTCAATCTCGTTCATAAGGGATCAGGTAAATCTTAGTTTATAATGTAATTGTGTATAACACAAATATGTATGTATCTCATATATTATTAATATGTAGATTCAAAAATATGTAATTGATATTTTTATGCAAAAGCTAAATAACTCTGCTGGATGTCTTTGCAGGTGATATTATAAAGAAGTATGTAATCATTTTTTAATGTCTAATCCTACTTGAATTCCCCTTAGTATTCTTCCAAACCTCTGTATATTGAATCTATGTACGATACCTGGTCATATCATTAGACCCAAGCAAAGTTTTGAAAATTTTTCCCATTAGTCCTTAGCCAAATAAGCATTAAAGTGGGATTGTTTGACAGCACTATGTATTACCTTTTTACAATCCTCAACAGTGAAATTTTTGTGTTTAGAGCCCATACATGACGCCTCTTAATCATTTTCGGAGTAAATTTTGGCTTTCGGACCAGTTTCCTAGCGACGAATCCCAATTCAATGTCTCACAGTGTTCACTGGAAAACTGTCGTCCCTTCATCAGTTATGTTTTTAGTAAGTAAACAAACAGGTCACCCTGGGTTTTTAATTCGACGCCTTCCACGAGAACCCTTTCTTCTTATTTTTAAATTGACTCCAGAGTCCATTTTTTACTTTATATTCTTCATAGAACTTCTCAAGATGCCAACTGCCTTTAATCTCATATTTAGATAGGCCAGCAGCCTTCAGAAGTCCCGATATTTGTCCAACTTTCTTCGGCGAAAGGTCAGAGTGGTTCCACACCAAAATTTTATAATTTTTGTAAAATAAATATATTTATTCAATTTGAAATCGGCTATTGGTACCTATACAAAATAATACGAAAACATCAAAATTTAAGATATTGTTGATGAAAACCACGTTTCGGACCGTTCACACAAGTTTTTAGGTAATACATGTTCAAACAAAAACACTTGTCAGAAAAACGACAACAAATGACTTACGTCGTGGTGTTGCAAGTATGTAACTAATTCCCATTAAAAAACTCTCCAGTAAAAATAAACCACAAAATCATAGATAATAAAGGTCTAGTTCAAACATCATTGAACTGCCTTTATATAAAACACTTATTTCTTTGCTCGGGGTCTAATGATATGGCAAATTACTGTAACTAATGATTTGATTGCCAAAACCATTTAGTATTTCCGTAATGCCAAACTAGAGATGTCCCCTGAATACACACAAGATCTGTCATCATAGGTGTTACATAACAATCGTTAGTTAATCCTGACTGCCTCTAGAAAAGCCTCCAGTCCTACCAGTCTCCTGCTGTCTCCCTCCAGTTCCTTACTTCTAAAAAGGCAATGTTTACCTCCTCACCATCCAGCCACATTTACTTCTTCAACACTCCTTATATAGAGAAGCTGGATTATTACAGTGAAGCCTCTTCGGTGATTGGCTATCTTACATTCTTTACTATAGTGAAATCTCCATTGATCGTTTCCTACATGTGTCTTTTACTTCTTCCAGGCCTGAATTATTTTCATACAAAATTTGCAAAAATAAATCGTTCCTCTATGCATCGTTTTACCTCATTAATCGTTTAGACATTAGTTTTCATTAGACGTTCAAACCCAGTGGGTGCGCGGTTATTCAAACTTGTGGTTATCAAACCTAGTGGGTGTGCGGTTATTCAAACATGTGGTCATCAAACCCAGTGGGTGCACGGTTATTCAAATGTGTGGTTATCAAACCCAGTGGGTGCGCGGTTATTCAAACATGTGGTTATCAAACCCAGTGGGTGCACGGTTATTCAAACGTGTGGTTATCAAACCCAGTGGGTGCGCGGTTATTCAAACATGTAGTTATCAAACCCAGTGGGTGCACGGTTATTCAAATGTGTGGTTATCAAACCTAGTGGGTGTGCGGTTATTCAAACATGTGGTTATCAAACCCAGTGGGTGCACGGTTATTCAAACTTGTGGTTATCAAACCTAGTGGGTGTGCGGTTATTCAAACATGTGGTCATCAAACCCAGTGGGTGCACGGTTATTCAAATGTGTGGTTATCAAACGCAGTGGGTGCGCGGTTATTCAAACATGTGGTTATCAAACCCAGTGGGTGCACGGTTATTCAAACGTGTGGTTATCAAACCCAGTGGGTGCGCGGTTATTCAAACATGTAGTTATCAAACCCAGTGGGTGCACGGTTATTCAAATGTGTGGTTATCAAACCTAGTGGGTGTGCGGTTATTCAAACATGTGGTTATCAAACCCAGTGGGTGCACGGTTATTCAAATGTGTGGTTATCAAACCCAGTGGGTGCGCGGTTATTCAAACGTGTTGTTATCAAACCCAGTGGGTGAGCGGTTATTCAAATGTGTGGTTATCAAACCCAGTGGATGCGCGGTTATTCAAACATGTAGTTACTTTTTACTTTCTAGTTTTTTTAGTGTTTCAACCTTAAAAAATAACTATCCGGTGAAAAAATTGCATACTCTTCAAGAATGATTAAAAATTAAAAATAATAAATAAATCCCATTGAAAAATGTTTTGATATAGCCAAGCATTTTGAAATCAAGGCATTATTGTTTAAACACTTTCATTTACCATGAAATATGTATCTTTTTTAGGCATATTAAACATTTAAGTATGAATATCTTAATATGTAAAAATCACGGGTCACTGTTTTGTACACGCTAATATCCGAAACTGCTCAACCGATTTCAATGACATTTTGTGAATGTGAATGTTTGGTTCCAGCTCGAAAGATAGTTTTGGACCCGATAAGTGGAGCTGTTGTCGAGATTTAATTTTTTTTCAGATTTCTCATCTAAAAGTACAAACAACCATAAATTTTAACTTCCCTACACCGAACTACATACATATTCCCATATCCATTGTTTTTCCGAGTACATATTTTGTTTCATAGAAAGAGGTTTCACTGTATATACAAAATCTGTGGATTCCCAAATGTTGTTGTAATATGATTTTTATTTTGAATTGAAACTGTTACTTTAAAATAAGTGTGTAACACCAATATTAATGTTTGCTTTATTGAACAATTGACTTCATTTCACTTATGTGCACTATTATCTAAGTGGGTTGTGTTCATTGATGGTTTATTTACATGTTTCAGTCAAATGACAACGTAACCCATGGTTTAGTTGATCATTTCTCTGGTATATGTAATTGGATCCGTCAAATAGCTATAAAATATTCTAGTATGTATTCTCTACTAGGACTCATTTGTCGCATTAAATCTTTCGGTCCAATATTGTCACACATGTAATGAATTTAAAAATGACATAAGTGTTGTACTATTTACACATTACATACATTTGTATTTGAGGAAGCTATCTTACAGAATTAATATGTATATCAGAAAGCTATAGCACAATCGGAATAATTGAAGAATAGAATTTTGGTAAAATTTTTTCGTAACAATAATAACGTAATGTAAAAAGTATGTAGCATGTTATCATAGAAAGCATTAATTTTTTAGGCTCATCCCTTTTTTTTGTTAGTACATATTATTATTACATATTTTTTATTCACATGTTATTTTTTAATGTATTTTACAACACTTCACTCTTTTATCCCATAAAAGACCCATGCATACAGGCAAATCATTTTAAAGAGCACACTTTTAATGTATTTGTGCACACCGATAGTGGTTCAAACGGGTTTGAAATAACTTGGAATACCCGCCCGCAGTCCCCTCTTACCCCACTGAAGTCCTACGATACAGCACACCACTACACAAGCAAGAATCTCGTTACAATGATTATACTGTACTTAAATGTTATTAAGAAGAATTAAATGCTCGAGGGCTTCCCTTTAAGTATTTATTACGATTTATATAATTTACTTTGATTGTAATAAATTACCTACATATTATTTAATACCATACACACATTCTTCTTTTGTATCAAATTTTATTAGTCAGAATTATTAACCCATCCGATGCTATGCGCTAATAATCTGAGGGTGCGGCGCTGGGCGTACGGCGCTGTGCGTGCATACATGTTTATTTTTTCATTTTACAAGAAACTGTTTGACTGTGAGTGTTGCATATGCCCATTATTTCATATATTGTGTGTACACCAGGAATGCGGTGAAAGGGTTATGTAAAATTAGTTAGCAGAGCATAGTTTTTATTACTTACTTAAAAAGCACAATACATATTTACCATGCGTTGTTCTGTCTTTAGTTATTTTTTTAAAAATAAATATTAAAATCAAGTAATCAATTGATATAAACTTGCTTATGATATTTTTTCTGCTATTATTATTATTGATCCCATTCAAATTCAATTTGATAAAGTTATTTTTCACAGAGGAATAGGTTGAAAACCTGACAATGTACCTTTTTTTTTAACCCTATTTAATTTCTGTTATAGTTAATTATTATTTTGTTAAGTGTTTTGCAAATAATTGTATAAATTTATTTTATTTGGATAGCACACTGAAATGGATAGAAGTACAAGGATATTAAAAAGAAAGTTTGCACATGCGTACATTAATTATTATTATTATTATTTTACAATATACATATATTATCTTATAAAATTACTAACATATAATATTTTGTTACTGGAAATAAATAGCTTCCACACTTATTAAATCAATTATTTATGTTTATTAATTCTGAATTTCTTAAAAAATATGCTAATTACATCAGAATATTATTTAACCCATTCCCTCCGAGTAGCCATAATTTAGGGCTGCTGTCTTAGAAGGCCTTCTCTCCGAGTCGCCACAATTTAGGGCTGCTGTCTTAGAAGGCCTTCTCTCCGAGTCCCCACAATTTAGGGCTGCTGTCTTAGAAGGCCTTCTCTCCGAGTCGCCACAATTTAGGGCTGCTGTCTTAGAAGGCCTTCTCTCCGAGTCGCCACAATTTAGGGCTGCTGTCTTAGAAGGCCTTCTCTCCGAGTCGCCACAATTTAGGGCTGCTGTCTTAGAAGGCCTTCTCTCCGAGTCGCCACAATTTAGGGCTGCTGTCTTAGAAGGCCTTCTCTCCGAGTCGCCACAATTTAGGGCTGCTGTATTAGAAGGCCTTCTCTCCGAGTCGCCACAATTTAGGGCTGCTGTATTAGAAGGCCTCCTCTCCGAGTCGCCACAATTTAGGGCTGCTGTCTTAGAAGGCCTTCTCTCCGAGTCGCCACAATTTAGGGCTGCTGTCTTAGAAGGCCTTCTCTCCGAGTCGCCACAATTTAGGGCTGCTGTCTTAGAAGGCCTTCTCTCCGAGTCGCCACAATTTAGGGCTGCTGTCTTAGAAGGCCTTCTCTCCGAGTCGCCACAATTTAGGGCTGCTGTCTTAGAAGGCCTTCTCTCCGAGTCGCCACAATTTAGGACTGCTGTAGTACTGAGATGGCGTGCCATTTTTTTTCTTTTTAATGATCGAACTTCATTGGGAAACTTTTATTGCATTGCTTTTATTCATATGTACATTTATAACAATATTTACCTAATAATTTAATTGAGCACTTATAATAGCAATAATATAAGCTCAAATTGATTTGGCAGATTGGATAGCTGTGCGGTGTTTTTGCCACTCTTTTTCAAAATCTTCTAGACGAATCCCAGCACCAATCTTGTTTTGCAGTCCTGTTTCATTCAAATTTAGTTTGCACATCAATGCGTCATCTTTGCCTAAAATTTAAAAAAAGATATTCAATTCATTAAGCGCATAATATAATGATTAAAAATAATGAACCTTTAGATTAACCTTTACACAAAAGAATTAAACCTGCAAATAATGCTTAGTAAAAAATACAATATCAATTATTTGATAACATTAAACAATGACAAATATAAAAATAGCAAATAACCTAATGATACACCGAACTTTCGTAATGTTGCAACATTGATTGATAATTTTCGGTAAACAGAAATATTGTTTCAGTTGCTAGCACTAATCTCAATTAAGGCCGTCAGGATTAAAAACACATCATGGCGTAATAGGGTTCCTATCAAGATGACACATAAATCGGCTATTGTTTAAGTGATAAGACTGACCTTCGATCAATAGAAGTGGCGGCTGATGTCCCACAATTTCCATTTCCCTACAAATCTTCTGACCTTGGAAATGTCCATACCACCAGCCGTAGGCACCTTGTCCCAGACCTACCACGGACACTTTAAAGCAGCGGTGCTCCAGTGCTTTATCTGGTTTAGTTTCTGGATAAAGGTGTGAAACTCCTGGAAAGAAGTTTGATTTCTCCTTCTCTGGAGAGAGATTTGATGCATCAAATGCAGATGATGCCCGAGAAATCCCTAAAAAATGTATTTATTTCAATTAACCTTTTGAAGATAATATTTAATTGTCCAAAGAAGGTAAGCCAGCAGTCCACAATGGAGTGCTGACACAATCCATGATGAATGGCAGTGAGGCACGAACCAACCCGTCCTAAGTAACTTATATAAATATGTATAATCGTTTTATAATATGTTGACTAAAACTGCTTTCACCAAGAAACATTGAGCGAAACAACCAGCCCATGATCAAATGATAACAAAACTTTCACAGAATTGTTCAAATTCTGTGACCCGTCCTAAGACAGAATTACGATCAGCTTAACTGTGGCTCAGTTTGATTGATGAAAGCGGTTGTAATTTTAGGAAGAACTACTAAAATCATTTTCTTTTAGTGGCTATAATATATCGTTGACGAATAAACAATACCGTGCAAACACAAAAATCTAATTGCGCATGAGAGGCAAAAATTTTTTGAGGAATCCAGAAAGAATTCTAAGTTCCACTTTCAAAATTAGTTCAATTCCAATTAAAAAAGGTATGTCCATATGAGGAAGGGCATGGAACTTATCCAAGGTTCAGGCACCATATAGGATTACTTGAGACAACAAATAGATTTAACCTAGAAATCAGACTTTATACAAATCTTGCAATTTAATACATTGCATAACTCAATTGATAGCCCGTTCCTTTTGGAATGCTATTGTCTCGAGTAAGACAGCTGAAGTCGTTGCCACGACTTTTCAAGATATCACACGGCAGAGCATAGCTTGACAAAAGGAATGCTGCTATTGAATGAAATTTCTAAAACAGTAGATATATTAATATAAACCATGTTAAAAATATTGAGATCCGGAAAGAATGCAAGGCTGATGTAAGCGAAATGGTTAAGATTAAGAAAGGGGTGCTTAGATGGTGTGGGCATGTAGAGCGGATGGACGGAGAATTGAGTGAAAGGAGAACATGTGATGTGAAAGTAAATGGTAGAAGATGTTATAGCACTTGAGTCGGCCATGTCCAGAGTCAGAATGGTAGAAAAGTATGTATTAGATGACGTATGAATGTGAATGAAGCAAACAGTGGGTGCCGAGGCAGAGTTATGTGGCGGTCCATTTTATCTGCCTACCCCTGCGTCAAATGACTTGATGCTTAATTACTTAATTAGAAGATAATATTTAGTTGGAATGGTAATTAGACACTATCTGTATTATGAATTTGATCCTACTGTGATAAGAGCTTGCTTACTTGACATTCTCTCATGGTTTTGTTGATTTTCTTTCAAAAACAATTTTTCAATCTCCTCCATGGCTCTGAGCTCCAGTTTTCCTAGGGAACGTTCATATTCAGTTATTCTGCGGTTGCATTCGATTCTACAAGCCTAAAAGTATAATTTAAAGTTGAAAATCACAAAAATTTTAGATTACATTGACTGTTTATAATTATAATTTTTCTTTGTTAAGTGTATCATAATATTACATAATGTTTTACAAACCCTCAGTAATTCTGTATCATCTGAAGTTGCAATGCAGGCTTTTATCTGGTCTGAGTTCCATTTGGTTAGATCGTATGTACCTGGCTTGGAAACTATAGTTCTCCCGTTCTCTGAAGAAAAGGCGTTGTTTTCTTCCATAGTATTTACCCTATTAAAAATGAAATAAATTAATAATTTGACGTAGGCAGAGGTGTACAGTCCCTAACCCCTCGATCGCTAGCGTATACTCAATGATACTATTAAAAAATCATATCTCTTAATATAACTATTCTCGGGAAACTACTTATGGCAGATTATATACTATTTTTATAAATATATAAACTCAATATCTGATAAGACGGTGGTACAATTTACGAAAACATACTTTTGCATAATGACTTCGGATAGGCAAAAGAACTGTCATGAATTGACAAAACTGGAGACAAAAGAGGGATGCCCATGGGAGGGAGGCTGATGAAGAAGATATGAAATTGATGTTAGAATCTCTTCCACCTCTAATGTGAAAGTAGTAGTGATAGAATATGTTACCTTTCTATATTCCCCTGAGAGGCTTGTTTCCAGACATAGTAAGCGTGGCCTCGGCGAAGATATTCACTGTGACAAGCCTGAATTAGGGAAATATAACCATTATATACTAGAATAATATGACACTAGAAGTGCCTTCCATACAAATTTGAATGGAAATAAGTGTTCCATTTAGCCCAATAGTCCAGTTCTCCGTTTCACTTACATTGGCCTGAAATTGTAGACCTCCATCCCATTAGAATTTCGTTAATGCAGTTTGATCAGGTAAATATTTGGATCACGTAACCCGCCCACCAAGCCCTTCTTGTGTATTATTCTTTATTCTATGTCTAAGTATAAATTCAAAGTACATAATGTTATTCTCACACCCCCTTCAAAAATCACAAACATAAACATTTGAAGCAATAATAAAAAACTGGAGTCAAAACATGGGAGATCTGAAATAGAAAACTACACAACACAACTGCACCAAGAACATAACATAATACACTATAATATGCATATTATAATAACGCTTGTTAAAATATTAAAAGTTTATAATTTCGTCGTTGTGGATGCGAGACCGGCTATGTGGGTTTGACCAAATTTCGCAAAAAAACTTCCTACTTTTGTGTGCGTTTTCTATGCGTCAACAAACAATGTTTGAATGAGTTTTGCACGATAACAGTTAAACTTATGCACATAGCCGAGATTGGGCCTGATTCCATTTTTGCAACTGTAACGACAATCTGTAAATTAAATCCTCAGCATGGGAGATCTCAGTAAGGTAACAAAAAGAGAGAATAATAAAGCATTTTAATTAATATGAACAAATAAGGCGGGTCTCCAGCGCACAAAATGTTTTGTCTTTCAAAACATTTATACAAAACAAACGTTTTATATCAGCCACGGAAAATACCTCTAATAGTGCTACATCATTTGAATTGTTGAGTGTTTCGTAGAGCTGTTTAAATGACCAGGTGGAAACGTGAGCATTTAGTCTGTAATATGAAAAATGAAATATTGCACAAAGATTATACATTTTACAGAAAATAAACTAGAAGTTGGAGATGACAAACTACCAAAATTATTTTTTTTGTGAATTTCAAAATTTGCAATTTTTTGCTTCTACACTAGCCCCATTGTAAGGGGGTATTTTACCATACTCTCGAAAAGCACTATTCGTAGGATAACATATTATTTACGATTTATTTATTTTTAAAGTCCCAAGTTTACTATTCGGTACTCGAACCTATGAATAAAAGTTATATATATCGGATAAATTAGGTGAGTTTTCTACATATTATCAGTATTTATTTATTATGATGGAAAGTTACCGAGAAGGTGGTGAAATACCCCCTAAGTATAGAATTCAAAGATTAAATTATTATCTAATGATTCACAAAAAATCTAAAGTGGAACAACATAAATACATTTTTTTAACAATTTGCATAATATGTAATTGTATAATTTTCATATTTTAATGTCTAATTTACGTTTGTTAAATACCTTAGAATACAAATTAAATCAGTAGATTGTAAATCAGGAAATAGTAGTTGAGGTAACAGTGCTCCATTTTTCGATATGTAGCTTAGATCTTAGATCGAATCTTGAAATTCTATTCAAGAGTTTAGTGCGGTGAATTGTTATTTTTTTTGTTAACAATGCACATGCTGTTGTAAAAATAAACTTTTAATTCAATGTTAATAATAATATGGTGTACGTACACATTAGTGTTTCTTGTTGGATGTTCTGGATGTTTACGGAAAAAACTCATTTTTTTGATAATAGACACTGTTAGAAAAAACTATGTCTAAAAGCAGCCCAAGTATGTAACTGATTGATTATCTGTAAAGTATATGTTTTTATCATATTTGAGGATTCATATCGATGATTTGATTATATCGTTATCTATGTTAGGGAGAATTAAGTGTACTTAGATGGAAAATAATATTTCTGATAAAAGTCATATCTAAGGAATTTTCAACAGTATACTTGAATTGAAAATAGCTGTTTGTATTTTTTTTTCAGAATTTCTTGCGGGTTCTGAAACACTGGTCTTTCACAGTAAGTTTTATAATGCTGCCGTAAATTACAGATAAATTAAAAAAAGTAATTCCCTGTCATAAGTTAAAAATAATTGAATGGCATAACATCAATCAACACTAGAACATGTGCTATTCTTGCTTTAATGAGTAAGATTAAGAAAGGGACGCTTAGATGGTTTGGGCATGTAGAGCAAATGAGCGAAGAAAGGAGTGTAAGGAGGATATATGATGCAAATGCAAATGGTAGCAGAAGTCGGGGACGCCCGAAGAAGACATGGCACGTTCAAATGAATCAGATACTTGAGTCGGGCCAGGTCAAGAGTCAGAATAATAGAAGAGTATGTATAAGGCGATGTATGAATGTGAATGAGGCAAGAAGTGTGTGCCAACACCGAGTTGTTTGGCGGTCCGTCCTCTGCCTACCCTTGCGGTGAAACGACGTGATGTTTAGTTAGTTATAAAAAAGGAAGATGTGGTTGATAGCTTGGTGAATGAGATACTTGGTGAGCAAATAGAGGAATCGAGTTTGATACAGCAGATAATAGAATTACTCATTTTTATATTATACTTGGTAAAAAGGTACTATAAATCTGACAAGACACTTTCCGGAAAGCAGAGGTTTGTGATAAGAGACATGCTATCAAACGTCTTTAGTCACAGGACACGTGTATTAAAAAATTGTTGTCTTTTTAAAATTTATTATTAACAACCTTTTTAGGGGCTTTTACAAACGAATAGTAAAAATTATACAGTACATATTTATTATATATGTATAACTAAACTGCCTCAGTAACAATCTTTTGTAAGTGATAAATTGAGTGTCCACTGACTCTGTATAATTTTTTTCCTCCATAAGTATTCTGGACAATGAGGAATACATATGGTAGTTAGTCATGGAATTTCTGCACTGAAAAAAATCTCCACTTCTAGTATTACGTAGTGGAATCAGAAAGCTTATCAATGCAAGCAATTTAGGACTATCAAATGCATCATTTAGAATTTTACATAGAAATAAGTTGATATGTACCCAGCGTTTAACCCTTTACCCTTAGGAGATATACATTTACCACCACAGACTTTTCTGTAGTCCTTTTTAAGATATACAATTCCATAGTAAATTATTTTGATGTATCTCATAATGTGATTTAGAGTATTTCCAAAAATAAGTAACATTATTTATTAGCAATCTCTAAATTTATGATAGCAGGTCATGGATATATTTCATGGTGATTAGAAGATTTATAAGTTCTATGGAGTACCATCTTGGGTAGATGTTAGGCTTACATTTCATGGTTGGAATATACATGCTAATATTCTTTTCCGAAACAGCATAGAAATTATTAGTACATAACTGTTTTGATATGAACAAATTGCATAGACAACCGATCAAAAGAGTGTAGTTAATTACAAATTTCTCAAAATCCGCTTTGAAAATAATTTGGTAACTGAAAGACAATTTACAAGTATTAACATGTGCGTGAGTGGTTTATTTATAACATGCACTAACATAATAACTTCCAGAGGAGGATAATAAGTTTTAATGGGCACCAGCAGTTCACTACATTATTCAATTACTAGTGACTCTATGTTTGAAAAACATAAGTCTAGAGTGCGATTATTTGTATTTGGTATATTATTTACCTGATTTACCTAGGAATAATGCCATGTCTAGAATGATATGTTCAAACTCACTAACAATGATATTATTGTCACTGATAAAGAAAGTTCAAATTTAGTAGATTATAATCACCAGCAAGTAGAAATGTTGCACTAGGATTCTTTTTATTTAATTTATAAAAGTTCCACTTCCTCGCTAAATGTATATGTACTTCATTGCTTGAATTCGGTGGGATATAAATACAGCAATTACCTATAAAACCTCTACGACTATCTTGTTGATATATGGCCACTGAACAAAATGTTTGATTATACCATTTATCAAAATTCGCTACATTTCGTACCTTTTATCGAGAAACTCCCTTTCTCTCTTTAAAATTCAAAACCCCCAGATCTGAGGACTTCTTCCCAGACAATGCTCGAACACAACACTTCACTCATCTCATAATAACATTTTGTAACTTGAATCGAAGAGAGCTGTGACTCACAGGGTTTTCTTGGGAGCAACTTGAGAGCCTCTTTCAGAGGAAAGAAGTTTCCAATTGTGTGCCACAGATGTTATTTTCCCTGCTCTTTGAGTTGTTAGACGATTCCTCCGTGTTGTATGAATGCGACTAAACGTGCTAAAAGATCTCTCAGTGGCTGCTGAAGTAATGGGAGCAGTCAATATTCTTATGGCAACCTGTGACAAATCAGAACATCCGCACATCCCCTTCCACAAGGTCACTGGCGTGATTTTATCCACACACTTCCATAGGAATGCCTTGCTCCATGATTCTTCTTTAGCCCTATAATTGGCTAAATCAACAAGAACATTTGCACTATCAACAGTCTCCATATGACTTGCTACTTGGTCAATGAATTCAAGTGCTTCAAGTTGATGTGCGTGGCTTAGCAGATGTCCTTGGGAACCTGGATCTAGTAGGGCAGCAGCCAGATATATTGGAGCAATAGCAAATTCTTTGCGCTGCGCCGCCTTTTCCAGTATTTGCTTCTCTTCGGCATGTGACAGTAGAGACGCTGGAAGAGTTTTACTTAGACTGCTCTCAATATCCTCAAAATCATACAATGCTTTGTGTGTTAGTGGATCGTCTCCCTCTAGCTGTGTAATACAGGAAACAATCGGTCGCAGAACATCGGGTAATGATGTCACTCTTGTCCAGTAAACATCATCGTCCAACAGGCTGTTCTTCATATCACGAGGTAAAGATGAGGCAGCTTCGTTTACTGCAAATGTTTGCAGGCTTACTTTACATTTCATCATGCTGTCAAGGCAATTTAAATAACTGCCCCAGCGTGTTTTGACAGGAAGATGTAGAAGGGGGGGGCATAAGTGGTAGGGAAGTCCCTAGATCAGGGGATGTCGTCTTAGATAACTGCTAACACTCAATAAAGCATCCAAGAGAAGTGTAGAAACCATTTTATTAAAAATAAAATAAATTCCCCGTTTTCGGGAATTTATTTCAGGTCGGGGAATATTCCTGTTCCCGGGATGTTGTTGTTGAAATTGTGTCTTCAATTAAACATCTACTCCTTTTCAGCCAATGTTCCGCTCACAGCTAGTGATGTAGACCCGGGAATATTCCCACACATATTCAACAACAACATCACGCATCACTGCAAACTGAACCTTCTGATGTGGTGGTAGAAGCAAGAACGCCGTCTGCGATCATGCTAATATTGGGAAAGAATCATATGTACCCACGCTTTCGACTGTTCACAGATTATTCAGAGTAGTAAAATTTTGGATCGCAATCGAAAATGAACAGCTACGAACATAGGCATAGTTGCAATGCAAGTTACGCAAGCTTAGTAGGTACCTATCTTATGAGATCTTTGGGAGATGTTATAACCGAACAGAGTTTTGTGTTGTGATTAGCTACGTCGGAAAGTTTATTGGTTGTTCAGCACTCCGCAGCACTTATTAACTGGCCGCTACTGCTCCTAGGTCTTGTTATAACGTCACTGCTTTTAGGTGTCTTCCTTTAAGTTTGTATGCAAGCTTAGGGTTAGTTTTTCCAATATGCAGAGCAGTGTATTTTTCAACGTTGAGTTTTAGAAGCCAATCTTTTGTCCATTGATATATGTTATAAAAATATATCTACATTTAAAAAGAAAGACAAACATTCCCGGGTGTCCAATAAACTGACAAAATTTGAAAATCTCCTCAGTATGTGGAAAATTTTGCTTGTGTTGTGATGGAGGACCTAGCCTGCCGAGGAATTGAACACTTTACGCCTGGGTGGGACCCAAACGCGATGCCAACTCAGCCAATGACCGGTATATATACTTCATTTAAGACGTTTTGCAGTTGGTTGTGATGTATATGTGGGTTGGCAAAGAATTTTGTATCATCTGCGAAACAGCTGGAGTCTGATTTTATTATGTTATGCAGATCTGTGATGTACAAAATAAATCAGAAGTGATCCTTGAGGGACACCACTGGTCACAATTGGAACTTGTAATTTTCTATCAGCGAGGAAGGGTTTGATTTGATAAGTTGTCCACTTAAGCCTAGAAATTTAATTTTAGTCAATAGTCTATTGGTTGGAACAGTATCGAACCAAATTGATAAATTATTTTATTAATCAAAGGATATAACAAATATCTTGTAACGGTGTTAGTACTTTATTTATTCGTGTTCCGAATTATAAAATATAGGCCATTAAAGAAATCGAGACAACTTTGGCAATTATTAATGTGAATGATAATTATACAAAAAATATTATTTCCCTATGCAAATATAATGAAATACGAAATAAAAAAAATGTTACATAGTTATAAATTTTAAATTTCGACCAGAAAAATCTTTTTTAAGATGTTTTTTTTGAATAATTACTATTAACAAAAAATTTCTAAATTTGAAAAATCGAATTCTTCAATGCCCTATATTTATTAATTTAAAATACAAATAAATAAAGTAGCACATATCCATTTGACACCTTTTGGTTTAAAAAAATATTATTTAGTTTGGTCAAGTATTTTGGACTGAAATTCAAATTTAAGTTTTGCGTGAAAAAGGCCTCGCAGCCGTTCGTTCCTCTTGACTCCACCACCTCTGCTTTTAGCACTCGTCAAAGTATTTATTTTGAGCATGACACTATATGTATAGAAATGTTCGCATTGTGACGCTAATAGAAAGGCTAAATACTACTGCAATACAATACTTGATTTCAGCCCATTTTGTCCTGTTGCATCACTGATAAAAGACACACATCTTGTACATGTGTATGTACATGGCGTTATATCACATCTCCTCTAAAAAGAAATGTATCCATGAATATGTTAAGCTTGGCTTAAGAGATCACTCAGAGATTGGATAAGAAGGTCACTCGCGAGCTACCGGTAGCTCGGAGCAGCATCTTCGGTACCTAGCGTCGGGTATTTTATTATGTTTATAAACTTCCCTCTCAAATTTAACAATTTGACTATGAAATGAAACATTTCAAATCTTAAGTACAAACTTCGTCCTCTACAGGGGGTAGCCACCTACCGGTCAAATTAATAAACCTTCCAAACAGACGACTGCTTTTCGATCGCGTTTGTAGGTACGCGACCCATCAAAGCTTGACGTTTGCAATGTTACGTTTTTTGTGTTAAGGCGATGCACTACGTCGTGTAATATTTTAAATTGAGCCGCTATCAATAACAACCCTTACGAAGATGGTGATAAGGTTTAAATTCCCGCTTAACACCGTCCGCCTGTTTTGATTTATGCAAGAAAAGAACGTGGCCAAAAAGTGCCTTTTATTTAATTTTGTGGATGTTCAGGCATAAATATTTAATTTTTTTCGATCATTTTATAAATAACTTAATTTGCCACATTATACAATAAAATCATAACCGAAAATGGGTTTGTAAGTAGGAGATTTTGAACTAAAGCAGTTTTCATAGGCCTTTACATTATTTTTTTCTGGGCTTATAAAGACACTAGACTCTAAAAAATACTCGATTATTTCAAAGGCCAAGATGTATTCTACTCGCAGTATTTAATTAAAGCATCTGAAACATTTTTAGGCGACCAAATTTTCAAACCAAAACACATGATTTTGCATTACTACGTATGGAATCGGCTTAAACCCTGTCAACAAAAAATTAATAACAATAAAATGTTAAAACCTATAATTATCACGTGGAATAGGAAGAGGATTATTTCTTCATTGAAATTAAAGAAAATGTTATTATTTTTTATTGATAAACTAACGTTTATAAGACGAGATTTTATGCATAGCATAAAGGATAACAAATAATTGTAAGCAATAATTAGTCATCCGAAATACTAGTACAAATTGAAAATATCTCCCGAGTATCATCATTTGGCGGGTTGGAAATAAGTCGATATAGCTCAGTGGATACAGAGCACCTGACCGGATATCAGAAGGCACGGGTTCAATTCCCGTTGGCGGCATTTATTTTTACTCTGGAGATATTTTCAATTTGTATTAGTATTTCGGATGACTAATTATTGCTTATAATTATTTAAAGAAAATGTGTTTGTTTATTGTGCATTGCGAGTGCAGCTGTAGGGAAAAAAAGCAACGCGGAACGACATTACAAAATAAAGGTATTGTTTTGTTCTACCTACTTATGTGAATCATGTTTTCATCTAAGAATGTTAAAAGTAAATATAGAAACAGACTATCAGATGTCCATCTTGATAATTGCATTCTCTTACTCTCTGAGAATTGAAAAAATGCCATTTTTTTAACTTTTACAAGATATTTACATTTCTCATTTATTATTTTGTTCATAAATAAATAATTAAAGTACGCCTTTGTTTTATTGTCTGATATCCTAATTTATTTGAAGTAATATAATAATTGGTAACTTGGTTGCCAATGCATATACAACCTTTCAACAGATGAAAATGTTTCAATGCAAGTTTTTAAACACCAGTAAATTGTTTATCAGGTGCGGTCATGGATGCATTTTTTCACTTGATACAACATTACCTAGTGTTCTTCAATGTTAAAAGCAAGAAATAAAAACTGTCTACTCCCATACAAAATATAGCATCTCTTGAAAAAAAACGTAGGCTTTAGGAGACTGGAAATGTCACAGGACATAGATATTATGTGTTTTTCGAAACCTGAATAGAAGTTAGAGGGTCATTATTGATTGACAAACAAAAAAATAGACTGGAGTTCCTTAATTGATTTTTTTTTAAATCTGCATCATTCAGAGAGGAAGTAGAGCAACGTACCTAAGATCCCAATGCTTGAACCAACATTGCGCAACAAAGTATCTACATACCACCGATATCTTTTGAAAGTACACATCATTCAAACTTTTCTGCATTTTTTGCACTAACTAGTTGTGCATGAGCATGTATGAGGTGCAGACAGTTTGTGTGAACTGGGTCACACGTACACTTGACTTTACTTTTCTGCGTGGCGACCTAGAGTGGCGCAAGGTAACGCCTCTCTAAGTCGCATAAGTGTGGCAGATCAGTATAATATTATTATGTATGAAGCTTCAATGATTTGTTCCATCTTCCGCATAAGATTGTATGTTATGGCACTGGGCAATGCACTGTGGGTGTGTTCTAGTTTGACTTAAAGTAGAGGAAAGGATCACAATGACAAACTAAAAAATGCCTTTACCCTGGGTTCTTGCCAGCAAATACATTTATTTATCAATAAAAGTTCATGAACATGTTGAATCAAAATACATACATGATAATAATTAATTATGCAAGGATAAATAAAAAATACACATTTCTCTCTATTCCTACAAAGTTCTGTGTGTAGCCGGGAATAGCCCGACAGTTAGTAAATTGCAGTTTACACTTAATGTAAAGGGAAATAGTAAACAAATTGTAAAACGACAACACCTTAAAGGTAAATGCAAGAAAAAGTTCCAATTCACTAAGAGGGCCGGTGTGTTTTCGGAATGGCTCTTTTCCAATATGACTCCTTTACGTAAACACAACACAAAGCGCGTACAGCGGAGGCTTCGTCAGTGGCAGATCAAGCGTGTTCATCTGCCTCCCGCTCGTACACGAGTATTTGCAGACGGCCGGGGGACTCTGTCTCCCCCAGTCGACTGTGGCCTGGTCCTAGTGAAGTGGGCTCATCTTCATCTTGTAACAGTAACGTCCTAGCTATGTGCGCGGCACGCTGAGATTAATACGAGAGCGCCATGTCCGGCGACGACTAAAGCTAATTGGGATACAAAACCAATACCCAATAAATTATTTACAACAATCACACTCAGCGCTGGAGTCATTCAATCAGGGTCTTGGGGGTCTCCCACGAGAAGCCGGAGCGCCCAAAGTGGCCATAGGTGGAGGTCTTCTGGTAGATAGGTGCGCGCAAGTTCAGTTCCCTGCAATAGACAATTAAGTACACCGTCAGTCTCTACTTGTACCCAGCAGACAATTAAACACTATTATCATGCAACAGCAGCCATACTCACTTTACTATTTTGCCGGGCCGGAGGTCAAAGTTCTTCTTGATAATGCTCAGGAGTTCGCTCTGGGATTTATGGGATGTGCCGTAGTCAAAGACTGTGATGGAGAGAGGTTCAGCCACTCCGATGGCGTACGCCACCTGTACCATGCAGCGCTTGCAGAGCCCGGCCATGACGAGAGACTTGGCCACCCAGCGCGCGGCGTATGCAGCGGAGCGGTCTACCTTGGTGAAGTCCTTGCCACTGAAAGCTCCTCCACCGTGTGCGCCCCAGCCGCCGTATGTGTCCACGATGATCTTGCGCCCCGTTAGACCAGCATCAGACTGCAAATATTAAACAATTATTTAAAAACAGGTACCAGATAGGTTAAGGAAGATGTTGAGAAAATGGTTTGTCTTGTCAAATAAAAAATATTGGTCTGGCAAACTATTTGGGTTTCTCAACGATTTTTTGCATAAAGAGATTTGTGTTGCTCAAGCCGGGTCTACTGCGCACAAAACTTTTTTGTAAACAGTTACATGTTTTCCATCAGCCACTGGAAGTAAAACCACTGGGCGAGGCTTGATGTAAAGACGGTGGAAAGATTTCCTTGTATGCAGAGGTTAACATCATGGCCCTGAAGTTATGAACTCTTTGTGCCGGGATTGTGAATGAAAGAAACTAACCTGTGGTCCACCGATGATGAAGAGTCCGCAAGGGTTGATGTGCACCACAGTCTGGTCATCCAGGTACTGTGCTGGGATCACATGCTTCACAACCTTCTCCATCACCTTCTCGCGCAGCTCCTCCAGAGATATCTAAACCAAAATAAACCATTTCAACAAACTGTGCATACAATAATATAATATGCTATTTTTCAAAGGGTCCTCAAATTAACCAATTGAGAGACACTCTGCTAAAGCTGTCAAGATTTCTAGATGTGCATGAATAAGGGAATTTTCACTAACTATGAATACCGTTAAAAATGAATGGAAGATTCAAAGTCATTCTGATCATTGTTCTAAAAATTTGTAATTTTAATACTTTCATTCATAGTTTTTGATTTAAAAAAAGGTTTAATTCCGCACATTCCAAAGCAGTTCCAACTGGCTATGTCATTATGACAGGTAAAATGCAACTGGCTCATAAGACCGCTGTCGGTCGCCTCCCGGCGTAACATCAACGCAGGCATATTCACAAATAATGAATGTCATCTTGGTGGCAAATCGAAAATGGCACATTTTAAATCGCTAAAGAAAATTTATTAATCGACATAAAAATGTGTAATTCATCATAATAATTTTTTTTTGAGAACAAAAAACACAATAAAAATAGCCGATTATGGCCAAGTTTTAATATCACTTTCTGTTATAGGTGTCATTTAGGAGTGGTATGGCCAAAGAAACATTTATGTGACAGTTACCTTCTCTGAGTGTTGCATGGAAACCACAACGGTGTGCACTCTCTGGGGAATGGTGGCTCCGTTGTCAAACAAGTACTCGCAGGTCACCTGAAAGCAAAGCAATGTTCATTAAGCACTCAATCAGTAAATGTGAACAAATCATGTTTTAATCAGCATTGGCAGACCAAATCATTCACGGAAAGTTACATAATTTATTAAGATTTTAACCCTTTAGGCCTCTGACATATTGACTGTTATATTTCTTAAAGAAGCTGTCACAAAGTCAGAGAATTTGTATGTGTTTCCGCTTTTCAATAAAATTCAAAGAAATGGGATATTTCTGAATGTCCGAAAACTGTTTTTTGAGGGGTGATACAATACACTTAACAAATTTTATTATTAGGAATAAACATATAATTTTTGAAGTATTTAAATAGTGAATGCAAACATTAAAACTTTTAAAAATAATCTAAACATTATAGCCACCTCACAATTTGTCATTTCATCTATCTATATAAATAAACATGTAAATGTTAGTTTGTTCAAGATCTTAAATCTCCAAAAGTTCTTCACTGATTGCTTTGACACAACATTGCATTTGAATATGCGTGTTTTTATATACCTATATATTATATAGATGTCACCTGTGAAAGGTAAAAAAAAAAATGCTTTTCTGATTTTGTTAAAATTTACAAACATATTTTGTTTAATATTATTTAAGATGTAGCGTGGGATTTAATGTTTGTTTTCGCAAGTTATAAATATTTTAAACTCAAAAACAGAATATTTTCTCAAACACCAGCATTTCTAAAACTTAAAAAAAATAATCAGATATTTATAATTTAACAAACTGATTGGATTGCCTGACAGAAAATAAGTACCTACACCCAGTGGCGGCTCGTGACTTTTGGGTGTACTAGAGTGCTAATATTACAAAAAATGGCATTTTTGATGTTGTTGTATCCGAAAACGATTTTTATTCGAAATTTCGGTTTTTTGTAAGATAATTTTCTGGAAATCCTTAACTTAAATATTCATACAAAAAAGGATGTTTAATTTTCGGATAAAAATTAAACATCCTTTTGGAATAAACACCATCAATAATGGCGAATTTGTCAAACTTAGCACCCTATCACAATCAAAAGTCACGAGCCGCCACTGCCTACACCATCAGCAAGAATTTTCAAAAGAAGGTCCTACTTGATGGCTTATATCTGTTATTTTTTTTTATTCATTATTATTTCAAATTATTTATAAAAGTACTATGTACATTAGTATTTTTTTTTTCTTTAATATATTCAATAGCTGCATCAAATTTTATTTTTACACCTATTTTTCTAAGTGCAAAAGTGGTGTGTAACCCCTTAACCTGTTAACCGGGCGGGACGTATAAATACGTCAAACGTAAACGGTACGGGTAGGACGTATAAATACGTCCTTGAAATATATGTTGCGCCCTGGAACGAACGGGACGTATATTTCCGAACACATCACACAGAAATTGAGTTTTTAATTTTTTAAACTTAATGTTTCTCTTTTATCTGTGTGCTTTTATTTATTGTTCTGTAATTAAAACCTTTTTTATATTTATTTGTAATCTTTATAATTGTTTGTAAATATTCGATTTTTTTAATTCGATGTTTTCACTTTTTTTGATGCATAAATAAAAAAAAATAAAAGTCAAATTAACGTCCACCGGGCGTGACGTATTGATACGTCCTAGTGAAGGAGTTCGCGCCCGTTATACGCTGCGTAATTCAAAACTGAACTCCCCGGTTAACAGGTTAATTAATTAATAAACAAACAAAGAAAAAAAAAACAAAGATTTTTTAAAATTGGAAAACCAGATATACTATTAATAGCAGATCACTCAGACTTGAGTGAAGTTTTGAGACAATTCTGATGTGATGATGTTTGTTTACCTGTGTCTTGGAGTCGGGACGGGCCCACCAGAACTCTTCATTACGGCGAAGTTCAGCAATGCGGAAGTTCAGCTTGTGAGCTAACACCACGGTGAGGGGCATACATTCTTCTGTCTCATCAGTCGCATAGCCAAACATCAAGCCCTGGAGACATAACATACATGTGTTAGTAACGGATGTCAATTACCTGCCTTGTAATGCATACATTAGCCAAAGAAATTTATAAGTAACAAGTGGTCAGAGGATTAAGCAACTGATCCAACTATTATTTAATTTTATCAGTAATTTGCTTTTTAATGTTACTATGTACAGCGAGAGAGAGAACTTATGTTCTGATGAAATAACTGCGTTTGTAGGTCATCATTTTATTAGTATAACAATGTTTTATTTGAAATTGAGATTACTAGTTTCATCTAGAATACATATAAACTCAGACACGAGTTTGAATTATGTTGCCGTTTATTATTTTGCTACAATCATTTATGCATTACACTACCAATATCTTTGTGGTAGCTGGGTATCTAACCGTTCCTAATTGAATTAATTAATAAAAACTAACAATTAATTTAAAACATAAAAGTTGCGAGAGGTAATTCTACTTGTCGATGGATTTGAGCATATTTAACTGTAATTCAAGTTAGTGATAGCAATTATTTAATGCTATAGCTGAACATACAATTTAAGATTTGCCATAAAGTATGTCCATAAACTCACGGTATCTCAAATTATAAAATCTAATTGCAAGAAATGACCTTTCACACTATTACAAAATAATAACTAACACCCAACAAAATACAATAATGATCATTAGTAATATCTTGAAGAAATTGTCCGTCCTCTCACTGACCCAACGCATTCGTTACAAGATATAAATTTAATCAGGAATGAACTGGCCTCCAAACGAACAAAGCGCTGCTTTATCATAAGTCATTTCTAGTTCAAATCATTATAATTTTTGTTAATAAACAAAACAATACGTAATTAAATTTAAACACACGTAAATTACTTCTCATATCGCATGTTAATCGGACATGTTGTACAAAATCGTAATCAAATGATCCCAGGACCTTGCAGTAATATTATTAATAAATTGTGATAAATATTAAGTTTATAAAAATGTTAGTAGTGAAATGGAGTACATGATATATTATAGATAAAATGGCTGGAAAGTGTATCAGAGATGTTAACTATGTGTGCTTACAATTAGAAGCATGTGTTTGAAAGATTTTCATATATTATGTACATTAATATACATACATTTACAAGGAACATGGTATAGATATATATTATTTATATTTCATGACTTAACACTTGGCAAAGTAATGCATACTAATTTCCATTAGCATGACTACAAATTTTTTACTATTTAAATACTGCCCCGTTTGATTTTAGTAATTTTAGGAGTTAAAAAAATAGATCCAAAACCAAAGTAAAGCTTTCTTCGATAATTAAGTGAACATTTTAACTAAATAAAGAGTTGAAAGTATTAGACGTAAGATTTATAGAAGGCAGGAAGACAGCGAAAAGAAAGAAAAAAGCGAGTGTAGTCATCATCTGACCTGGTCTCCCGCCCCGATCTCCTCGTCAGTTTTGTTCTCATGCACTCCCGATGCGATGTTTGGAGACTGTTGGTCCAGTGCCAGAAGGATGCTGCACGTCTTGTAGTCGAAACCTGACATGACCAGGACACCACAATCTTAATACAAGCATGCAAAGTAAGCCGGGACTGTAAAATCCTAACAAGCAATCCCTTGAATATATCCATCTTCGCTACGAACCCATTATCATCTCAACGCAATAACACTTCATTTAAAAGGAATTACACTAGGCTTTCACATACTCATTTATTGATGTGGTGATGGATTCCCAGGGACGATATTTATATTTCAACATGAAGGTTATTTTATATAAAAGATATACATAGCCGCTTTATACTGATATGTCCTATGTAAAATGTACACACAGAATCTGTTGCAAAGAAAAGTTTTTATTTATCAAACATTACCACCCTCTAAAAAATACGCATTCCACAACGATACAGGATAATCTAAAACACTTCAAAGTATGTATTCAACTGTGAAGCAACAGATTAATAATGTACTTTAGAGAGAATGCATAAATACATGTATAATCTTTAATTAAGCATTGTTGATGTACAGACTAGAGATGAGAAGGTTCTGCATTTTGCCGGAGGTCTCCGAGGACTTCCTCCTTTTAAAAGAACTCGAGTTCAAGGAGTGGGTTTGGGTTCTGAGTCCCGGACCCATGCACGGTCTTGGTTCACCGAGAACTCGGGAGCGAGTTAGGTTGATATGAGAGGAATTCGAGTTCAAGTTCTCTGGGAGTAGTTGATTTTAAAAAGGAGTGGGATCCGCTTTCCGGAAAGGATTCAGGTTCAAGAACTCATTCCAGCTGAACCTATACACCACTAGTACAGACAGCAACATTTTATTAGTAAAATTGACATCAAAGCTCATAAATGAAGATCAATATAATATGTATTTTAAATAAGAATCAATAAATGATTATTTGTACAATAAATTATTGAAAATTTCACTCTTATGCAAACGATAAAATCATCATATCACTAAATAATCATATAAAAATAATATTTGACTTAAGTAAAATAATCTTCCACAGAAAAACAAAACCAATTATTTGTTTTAAGCAATATTTTTTGAAATACAAGTATTATCAGGTGATATGTAATTTTTAGTAAAATATATACCACATTGTAGCCGGTAAAATAATTTCAGCTTTAAATTATTATGTTGCCAGAGTTCAATAAAGGTTATCAAGCTGAATTTTAATAATTGTTCAATTTAAATAAAGTTATCAATATCTTATTTTCTCAACGAACCATTAACTTTATGAAGGAAAAAATCCCAAAGAAAGATTGCGTTTAAAAATAGATATTAATGTGCTGTGTAGTAAGTTCAAATATTGTTCCCAGTCGTGACATGCACCAATGACAATTGAAATCCCAAAACATGCTGCAGTTTATACGAATTTGGTAAATGTACCGCAATTAAATATTTTCCTAAAATAATTAAAAGTATGTTTCTAGAAATTTATAAAAAAACTATTAAATTTCAAGAAAATTCAAATTATGTAGTTAGTAAGTCAGTTACAGAAGATTTAAACATCCTTTAAAAATTTATGCAATAAAAAATAACAATAGCCCGAGGCCATAGAAGGTACACATAGTCACTTCACACTATTAACCTCGTAAGTTTCTTTCAAAAAGATATCGAGGAAGATAAATACGTTATCAAAAACTAATTATGAAAGATAAAAAATGAAAAAAGTCGAACACCAAAGTTAAACTTTATTTTTCCTCTTGACATTTATCTCCAACGGACTTCAGGAGCACATTGCTGCATATTTTAGTAAAACCAGCTTCTGCGGAAAAAACTTATTTCTAAACCCGGACATTCAAGAGTGGAGGATGCGATGAAATGATCAGCGGCGCCCCTAAATCTAGATCGGGGAAGCGCCGTATGAGCAGGCAGAGAAATGCTTCCCATGATGGAGCCCTAGAGTGTCCGTAGTACCTGGTCACCAGCTCCAATGTCCATGTCTTCTCTGTCTACGTGAACACCGTGGGCAATTTCAGGGCTCTGCTGTTCCAAGGCTACCAGAAGGTTGAGGGTTCTCCAGTCAAATCCTAAGTTCCGTAAATATGGTCAGATTCATTCTAATACAGGAATTATTATGCTAACACGCTGTCAGCTGAACTAATAATAATTAATTTTTAATGTCTGTTCTCACCGATCAAAGTTTAAGGTTAAACGCAACGCTCGTTGTATTCTACGTGTTCACAGATGGCGTTAATTAATTAATTTTGTTTAAATACGCTTTTGCAAGGTATTGCTTTACAATATTAAGACAAATCATTTGTTTGCGCCCGTATATACGCAATATGAATATGAATCAATAGTTTTGTTCGTTTAAAAACTTAATTCTTTCGAGAAAGGCACACAAATACAATATTTTACCGATGATTCAATCCAATATTGTATTTGTATGCCTTTCTCGATAGAATTGAGTTTTTATATGGACAAAGCTATTTATTCATATTCATATTGCGTATATGAGGGCGCAAACAAATAATTTGTCTTAATACTGTAAAGCAATACCTTGCAAAAGCGTATTTAAACAAAATTAATTAACGCCATCTGTGAACACGTAGAATACAAAGAGCATTGCGTTTAACCTTAAGAAAGTATTTCAAACTAGTTCAGAACACACACCCACCCACAGTCCCGTCTTACCCCGCAAATGCCCAAAGATATCGGGCGGGTGTTTATGAATTCTATATGTGTAAATTTAGACTCGCAATTCAATTTGACAATGTTATTTTTACGTTTAATTATTCACCTACCTAAATCACAAAAAGAATATTTTTGATCCATCACTGACACCACTACTTGTGCTGTAGTTGAAAATATTTTACAAAAAGTAGCAATTATAACTAACAACTAATGTCAGAATTTACTGAGATGGAAAATGGAACAATATTCACATAAAGTTGTGATCAGAGAAAAATATCTACTCTAAACAGTGGTGCGGTAATAGAATTATTTCTTTGCTATCAAAAATTAGTTGGTAATGTCAACTATCACAGTGAAACAATTAATTTAACTAAATTGGTCAGAATAATAAATTGATATCGCAGAGGGAATTGTTTAGAAGTGTAGAATAATAATAACACATATGTTTGTAGGTTATCGCACGCCACTATGCATGTACCTACTAGAAGTCTGTTCCATTCGGATTTTATCACTGGGATACAACACAAACCGAAACGTAGAATTTCATCATCTTTGCAGATTTATTGTATTGCTTTTATGTCACTTTTCATTTCAGACAATTACTTGCACTGGAAGTTAATGTTTTAATAATTAATTCTACAATAAGTTCCACGAATTGAGAAATAATTTATTATCTGTGAGTGATGCCACTCGCAAATTTCGATCAAAAACAAAATGCATTGTTAATCACGCAATCGGAAAGAAAATGCGCAATATAAAAAAGAAAACAATATTAATTTCATATCAGTTCATCGCATCATTACGAAAATTTGAGGTTAGATTTGATAGAAATGTTTACCTTTGGAAGAATCATCGTATCCAATGTGCTTGACTGTATCCCTGACCACTTTCTGGTAATCCACGACGGCTTTAGATGTTATTTCACCGCACAATAGAACCATGCCGGTCTTGGTGACAGTTTCTGGAAACAATACACATTCGTTTTAGAGAGAGACGTAAGAGAAAATAACAAATAAAATTATTGTATGACGCAAACGGAAAAACAACTTACCGCAAGCAACTTTGGCATTGGGATCCTGCGCGAGATGGGCATCCAGAACTGCGTCACTTATTTGATCGCACATTTTATCTGAAAAAAAAAAAAAACAATTTGACATTCGGTTTGCTTCATCGCTTTCATAAAAGTTCAGAGACTTGCACCTGGGACCACGTGCATTTCAGCGATATATTATTACCGCGTGGGGCACAACATAATATTCACCCACAACGCAAAAATGACAGCTTTGTTTACAATACATTTGGAAACAAAGACCGAGTGTATGTCAAAAAACGGCCGGAATATCGAACCGCTATGGTATAAAGAACTGTTTACAATATATTGACGCGCACATGTCGCGTCGTCGGCCATATTTTTTCGACTAGAATGAAAAATGAAAACTAACCTGGATGTCCCTCGCCGACGGATTCCGATGTGAATAAGAATGTAGATCCATTTTCGGTCTCGTAGTTGTGCCCGTTGGTCTTGGCGTACCCGTTAACTTTGACGGTTTCTGGCATTTTAAACCTTTTCTCTCTACACTCGATATCCCAACAACCCCTCACGAATACTTTGGAAAAGAGACCCTGCCGGAGATTTTCACTTGTATTTATAACCTCGCTTCAAATGGGTCAGCTGACTGAAAGGAGGAGTCTGATTGGTCTAGAGTTTCGCGCGCACGTAGTCTATTAGAACCGCCAAATTCAAAAACGAATAAACGGAAAATTAATAGACGAGGGAAACTGTTGCCAGAGCTTGTTGATTGCTTTTAAAATTCACTAATGATTTGAAACTTGGATTAACGTTGAAATATCACAGCTATTATTGCAATATTATGAACTGACAACCGATAGTATATATTCCGTTAGAATTATTATTATTTCGCTAGCTATCACGAGTTGATAAAGTGACACTGTGGAACACACGACTGCTCTACAGAACGGTAGGGAAGTACTAACGTCTTATTAGAAACTCTCTCTTATATATGGTTGGCCCCTTAACCCCTGCGAAGTTGACAGGCTAAACGGAGATTAAAACGTCGGAATGATTTTTGAATAACATCCCAGTAACATGTTGCTAATGCTAATAGATTTTCAGTGGGCCACATACATTTTACAGCGTGAATCGACGTGGAACCGGAGCAATGAATATTTTTCCCAATTGTTTCCTACGACAGAATCGCGTTCAGTCCCTTGATAAGGTTACTTATTCAAATCTCGCTACCCGGAGTCGGGGCTGACATCAGACATCAGACATCATTTTATTTCATTTTAGTAAAAGTTTTAAATTGTAGAATGATATTGAATTATGTTTGGAGTATTGACGTTTGGTAGGAAAGCTGTCCTTGTTATACGGGTATTTCAAAGGAGGATGCTCCGAAGAACTATCGTTACTGATCACTTCAGCAACGAAGCACAGCTGATCGAGTCACCAAACGCATGCCCAACATGACGGTTAACATTATTTTTCCACAAAAGAACGGATCGTTTTTACGACTCGTTCTGGGCTTCAACAGCTCAGAAGCGGATTGATTTGTCAGCTTCTGTATTTCTTACCTGCACGAGACCGTGGTTCACTCCTTTTTTTCCTCAAAAGAGCCTCCAAACAGCATTCCCAAGACAAGTGTCTTGGGTGTATTTAACTATCATAAAAAAATTCTTGTTCTGTGAAAGTCCTATTCGAGTTCTGTTATTATATCAATATAGGCTAGTTGCTTGACAGAACTGAAATAATAACAGATCTTTCACAGAAAATTAACTTTGAAATTTGAAGAATTGATCAAATTCTCCGAAACAACCCGTCATTGTCGATCATTATTACAAATTTCAGAGCATTCAGAGGAGAATTCAAGAGCTAAACTTAATGCGATTCACTACGTAGTAATGCAAAATCATGTGTTTTTGGTTTTAAAATTTGCTCGCCTAGAAATGTTTCAGATGCTTTAATTAAATACTGCGAGTAGAATACATCTTGGCCTTTGAAATTATCGAGAATTTTTTATATAAGTCTTTTTATAAGCCCAGAAAAAAATAACGTATAAGGCCTATGAAATCTGCTTTAAAGTTCAAAATCTCCTACTTACGAACCCATTTTCGGTTATGGTTTTATTGTATAATGTGGAAAATTAAGTTATTTATAAAATGATCGGAAAAAAAATATTTATGCCTGAACATCCTCAAAATAAAAAAAAGGCAATTTTTGGCCATGTTTTTTTCTTTTATAAATCAAAACAGGCGGATGGTGTTAAACGGGAATTTAAACCCTATCGCCATCTACGTAAGGGGTGTTATTGATAGCGGCTCGATTTAAAATATTACACGACGTAGTGCATCGCCAAAGCTTTTTTCAGACAATTTAGTAAGCTAGCTGGATAGCGCTTACCTAAAATCAATTATTTAATTTTAATTTAGGTTTTTAATTCAGCAGGACTGAGAGGATAGTGCAATCCCTGTCTTACGTATCTATTGCACACAATTCGATAGAGCTTAGGGAGTCATATTTGTACAGCGCCCAACGAGGGTTTGCTCTAGGCTCACATTTTATTTGATTCCGACGAATTCGTAACTATGATTATTTTTATACTATTTTTTATAGAGCGATCCCTACGGACAGATATTTATATTTAAGATTAATAAAAACAGTACCTTACCATTGAAATGTTTTACGTAAAACCGTTTGAAAATTTTATGAAACGTATACAATGTGTATGTACGTACGTAAAACAAAATTTTGGAAAAAAATGTAGGAAAAAAATATGTTTGTAAGAAATAATTTTACCCATAGTAATCCCCAAGGTAAGATCAATAGGAAAATTGATTAATTTGCCTGCTAGACCAAATTCGACTGTCGCACAGTGGCCAATTTTGATGATTTGGCGCGACATCGCTCTCGGCGTTCGACCATTTGGCATCATTGATGTTTTTTTTAAGTATTAATAAGAAATATCACTTATTTTTTGTTAATTCTTATTAGTCGAAATGTTGATAATGATTTTAATGCTTTTATAAAAAGTAACGTGTAACTTGGGCGCTAAGTTTGTATATTATATATTATAATTCTTTAAGAAAACAGATAATAAAAATACAGTGAACAATTTTGTACATTATAATAATAATATCAGCCCGAATATCAGTGTACCCCTGTTCTGCGACTAATTACATAATAATGAATTTCAGGTGTTAATTTAAATTGACAGTGAATAATTTTGAATAACTTAAATTTTATTCTAACGGTACGCAGAACTAAATATTACATACAGTTGATCTTTCTTTGACATATCGGAGTCAAATATTGGATTCTGAAAAAAAAATGACGAAAATTAAGTACAATCATTTCTTAAAAATGCAATTACTGGAGTGGCTGGCTAAAGTTGGTGGTGATATTTTTTTTCCGTGTACAAAAAAGACACATCAATAATATCCTATTAAAATTAGCGTGAAGACTCGTGAAGATTTTTATTCCTACTCCATTAAAGGCAAAAAATTGGAAAAAAGGTAAACTTTGAACCAAGGCAACAGTTATAATTTATGAAAAAATATATTTATTCAGTTATTTAAATAAACCACGTATCTTAAAAAATATCTTAAGGCGATGCCATACGTAGTACTGCAAAATCATGTGTTTTTGGTTTGAAAATTTGGTGGCCTAGAAATCTTTCAGATGCTTTAATTAAATACTGCGAGTAGAATACATCTTGGCCTTTGAAATAATCGAGTATTTTTTAGATAAGTCTTTTTATAAGCCCAGAAAAAAATAATGTATAAGGCCTATGAAAACTGCTTTAAAGTTCAAAATCTCCTACTTACGAACCCATTTTCGGTTATGGTTTTATTGTATTATGTGGAAAATTAAGTTATCTATAAAATGATCGAAAAAAATTAAATATTTATGCCTGAACATCCACAAAATAAAATAAAAGACACTTTTTGGCCATGTTTTTTTCCTGCATAAATCAAAAGAGGCTGATGGTGTTACGCGGGAATTTAAACCTTATCGCCCTCTGCGTAAGGGTTGTTATTGATAGCGGCTCAATTTAAAATATTACACGACATAGTGCACCGCCTTAAGTGATTTTTAAAAATACTTTTTTTGTACAAAAAGTTCACAAACAACCTGATTTTGCACGCCTTCAAACTCGCCTAGATACAGCAGCATAGTTGTGCACCCGAATATCAGTGTACTCCTGTTCTGCAACTTATTACATAATAATTGAGTTTCAGATGTTAATTTAAATTGACAGTGAATAATTGTGAATAACTTAATTTTTATTCTAACGGTACGCAGAACTAAATATTACATACAGTTGATCTTTCTTTGACATATCGGAGTCAAATATTGGATTCTGAAAAAAAAAATGACGAAAATCAAGTACAATCATTTCTTAAAAATGCAACTACTGGAGTGGCTGGCTAAAGTTGGTGATGATATTTTTTTTCCGTGTACAAAAAAGACACAGCAATAATATCCTATTAAAATTAGCGTGAAGACTTGTGAAGATTTTTATTCCTACTCCATTAAAGGCAAAAAATTGGGAAAAAATTGGAAAAAAAGGGTAAACTTTGAACCAATGCAACAGTTATAATTTATGAAAAAAATATTTTTTTTCAGTTATTTAAATAAACCACGTATCTTAAAAAATATCTTAAGTGATGTAAAAAAATACTTTTTGTAAAATAAGTACACAAACAACCTGATTTCGCACGCCTTCAAACTCGCCTTGATACAGCAGCATAGTTGCGCGCCCGAACATCTCACTTCTGTGCGTAATTACCGAGTAAGTAAGCTTCGGGTGTTATTTTAAACGGTTTTTTTAATGTCAGTGATTAATTGAGAACACATTGGTAAAAAAAAATTCATTTCGGGAACATGCCGATCTGGGGTCAATGTCGCGCCAGCGCTCAAATTTAAGCCACTGTGTGTCGGTCCGTCCATTACGCCGGGCCGAATATTGATTGTACACGACTGACTTTAATTTAGAGATTTGCTACGGAAAATTCAACCGTAGGTCCGTCCATTTCGCCGGGCCGCGCGCCGTATATTGTTTGTACACGATTGACTTTATTTTAGAGATTTGCTAGGGCAAATTCAACCCTAGGTCTACCTAACACAACAGGGATGCGCATCGCATATTTTCGTTCATGGCTTCTTCACATATTTTAGGGTTTTGTCTCTTTACAAATTATCCAACTATTATTACATGAATAATAATAGTTAGATAATTACAATAACACTCTCGTCCAGGATGTAGCCCAGTGGCACAGCGCGCCCCTGCATTATCATGGATGGGGAGTTTCCTTCAAGCCACCGTAATACAAGTGTTAAATGTACCTACATGTTCCATTCATTTCCTTTTTTTATTACTGTTTTTTTTACTTCACATAATTGCAAAATTACTGGCATCATTTTAAATGAAATGAAAATAAACTGTTTTATATCGGTATAATGTATACATAATTTTATATATGGAAGAATGAAAGACATCACGTGAGTAGCCAGGGGGGGGGGGGGTTCCACCCGAAACATTAAAAAAATTGTATTTAATATTATGTACCCAGGTTCTATAGATTAACTCCACATAAGAGGCCCTGAGGATAACCATTTCCCTCAGGACCTATCATCTTTGGGGATGATGTGTGTAGGGTTTTTTTAAGGAAAGGGAGGCGAGGAAGTTATAGGAAGGAAAAAGGTAATCCGTTGGTCAGTGTGTCCAGGAGTGACGTATGAATCCATCCCTCCCACTATGGTATACAGAGACCGAAAAGGTTAAATGGCGCCAATCAACTGGCCTCTCCGATTAGGTAGACGTATCTACCGCTAAGACCTGGATAAACTATACTCCACAAACCCGGGCACCCCTTCTCAGTCACCAAACGTAGCGAACCATTCGGAGTGACCTATGGTAGAAGCGTTTGTTATTCAATCGATGGTTCCCGGGCGGCGGTACGGTACCCATATCTGCCTCACAAATTATAAATTACACTACAGATTTACGCGAACTAAATATTGTTGTGATTGTTTTCTTTCGTTGGACGACCACAGAACCAGTATTCAGCTTAGCATCGACCAGCTTCCTCCCCGCCCCCTTTTATCGTTTTATTTTCTTAAACCCCCTCACCCCCGAAAATAAGAATCTGTATAAGCCCGTGGAAAGGCGTGGTACTACAACCCGTCCAAACACAGGCCGTACCAGAAGACAGGTAGCGACAGGCCACAACGGACGAGACCGTTTCCACCACCCTTCTATATACGCCCATCGAAAGGAGAGGTACAACAGCCTGTGCAAACACAGACCATACCAGACGACAGGTCGCGACAGGCACCCTCGCACCGCGCCTTTAAGGCCACAACGAACGAGACCGTTTCCACCACACTTCGGCTTGACTTGTTGGAAAACGGGCCGTGGGACGATACATTACACCCACAGCATTATTATTATTGTCAAAACAAATCGATTACATACCATTTTTCGAAGAAATTGTAGAAATTTATGTTTATAAATAACCTTTGAAATATTATTGTGTAAGGCGATGCCACACGTAGTAATGCAAAACCAAAAATGTTTTTGGTTTGAAAATTTGGTCGCCTAAAAATGTTTCAGATGCTTTAATTAAATACTGCGAGTAGAATACATCTTTCCCTTTGAAATAATCGAGTATTTTTTAGATAAGTCTTTTTATAAGCCCAGAAAAAATAATGTATAAGGCCTATGAAAACTGCTTTAAAGTTCAAAATCTCCTACTTACGAACCCATTTTCAGTTATGATTTTATTGGTTAATGTGGCAAATTAAGTTATTTATAAAATGATGGAAAAAAATTAAATATTTATGCCTGAACATACACAAAATAAAATAAAAGGCACTTTTTGGCCATGTTTTTTTCTTGCATAAATCAAAACAGGCGGATGGTGTTAAGCGGGAATTTAAACCTTATCGCCATCTACGTAAGGGTTATTATTGATAGCGGCTAAATTTAAAATATTACACGACGTAGTGCATCGCCTTAAGGTTAAGCGCCACATACGTTATGACCTTCGCATTCACAGGTGGCGTTAATTTAATAATTTTAATAAAATACACTTTTTGCAGGTTATACTTTAAAATATATATACGTAATATGAATATGAGTAAATAGTTTTGTCCGTATAAAAACTCTCTTCTTCAAAGTAAGGAATACAGATACAATATCGGATTGAATCACCGATACACTTTTGTATTTGTATGCCTTTGTTGAAATAATCGAGTTTGTATACGGACAAAACGATTTATTCATATTCATATCGCGTCTGTACGGGCGCAAACAAATAATTCTTCTTTATATTTTAAAGCATAATTGGCGAAATTTGCATTTAATAAAAATAACTAAATTAATGCCATCTATGTTGTGTTTAAAATAATTTATTACATCAAAGATAATAATGGGTACTATAGATAGTCCCACCTCTAGTGCTACGGATCAAGAGATCAATGTGTATTTAGATTAGGTACACGGGTTTGAATTTGAAAACGACACGGCATGCCATTGTGAATATTTGGAGTCAGGTTGTATTGTGATTCTATTGAAAAGGAACACAATCGCATGCTGACGTACAACCTGACCCCAGTCGAAGGCTTTGGAAAGATGCTGCATTCACAAATACCTACTATTGAGTAATTTCGTACTGGTTCGATGGTGCTGGATATAGATCCAGCACCATCAAAGTCAGAAATAGTTCTGTCATTACTTTTGAGCAAAAAGTGACTATATCAAATACAAAAATATTACAAGATATAGTCTTTGCTCTTCCAAAAAAGCGGAAAATTGAGATAGTTGTCTTTGAATAATTAGTTATCATCATGTCAATTAAACAACCATACTTCTTTACATTCATAAACACAAAACACACATGAAATATTAGAAATACGAAGATATACGCCCTAGCCGGAGACAGTTGGGCGGTACTACGGGCACTATGGGAAGTTGAAAGACTGAAGACAGTCAGGATGGGAGGGAGATTGGGAAAATGAAGGTTGGGAAGTAAATAAGCTACAATATGTAATAAAAACTACGTAAATCGACATTAATCTTTGACGATTTAAATATTGAACGGCGCTAAACAAATTTGTCAAATAATAATAATTATATTATGTATGCACGATTAATTTATTATTATAAGCGAGTTGCTATTTCAATGATGTTTTCAAAACACGATGATACGCTGTGAAATAACTGGATAACATTCGAAACATGACGAAATTTCATTTAAATTAATGAACTTAAATTGCTGTGATTTTTGGTATTCATTTTTTTTTGTGGCTGTCATTTTTACAGAACGCAGTAGGGTAAATACTTTTGATTCTTCTTTATTTGAACAAGAAAATTATAACTAAAGACGTGATCCTATAAATTACACACGCGTCTTGTAAAGCTTTTTTATGTGCGGTTGTTAAAGGAAACGGCTGCGCGGCCCTTTTCATACAAAACTTAAATCTAGATTTGAGGGCAGAACACTTAACCAAACTGATTTTTTTAAAATCAAAATATGTAACAAATACAAAGTACTGATATGTACATTACACGTAAATTATAAAATAAAGGCCATTTAAAAAATATTTTTTTCATGATTTTAGAGGAAACTTTGGCAATTATTTGTGAGTTAATTATAAGTTCTAAAAAAATATTTTTTGCTATATTTACTATGGCTATATTTAAAAAAATATATTGATGGGCGTTACTTTTAAAATACTAATGACAAATTTATATTGGAACACAAATTTGTCGTATGTAAATTAAAATTTCTACCCAAATCACGCTTTTTCACGATGTTTTCATTATACCTACTAACACAGAATTAAATCACGAAAAAAATTCCAAAGTTATCTGTAAAATCACGCCAAATTGAATTTTGAATGGCCTCTATAACTCTATATCATAATTTAAAAGACAAATAAATAATGAAGCACATATTCGTATTAGATATAAGCTATGCCTATGGATTTAAAAAAATATTATTCAGTTTCTACGGGTATTTTGGTCTCAAATCTAAATTTAAGATTTATATGAAAAAGGCCGCGCAGCCGTTCCTCTTAAATATTATTGCTTACAATAATTTATCATACAAATTATTACATTGTTGCCAAGACTGTAATGAATAATTATTAATAGTTCAATTAGGTTTATGCAACTATACTATACGTATAAATATAATTTTATGGTAGTTTGGCCCATCGTAATACATTGCTAATGTGTAAAAACACTGAACAGATAATAATTTCAAGACGATGATGAAACGAATTTTTGTATTTGAGATTTAAGCAAAGAATGTTCAGACTTTGGATGACGAAACAAGCGCCCGTTGCATTCATTGTGTTGCTTTTCATTCTAAGGGTAAAAATGATAAAATAATATATTGTCTATAATATTTGGATAAATAGTACGTAAGTTTGTATTGCAGCAGTACCTACCTACAGTATTATACTTAAAAATCTTTATACCAGCTTTGTTGGCCAATTTCAAACCAGTCTCAGACACAATCGTGCTTTTTTCAAAGCATTAAATACAATAAAATTGTTTGTAGTAATTTCATGTAAAAGCCTAACTGGACTTTACATTATGAAACTAATTATGGAAAATTTGTTAGCTTATATAATATCATAATTTAAAATAACACGCATTTACTGTCTGTTAAAGATATGGTCAATAAACTCAAATTACATACATACAAAGATAAAATTATGTGTAATTTGAAAAACATATTTTGTCTGTTGCTCAGAATCTGTTAAACGATTTTTCATGCAAAATAGAATAGCTCTACAAAATATATGAATAGGGTATATAAATATTTTATGAATGTATATATTTTTCAGTGCAGTTCAAGAAAATGTGCATTTTTTTCGTTCCAATTGAACAAGACCGCGGACCATTGCAAAACACGGTCATTGCACCTACGCTCCCATTGCACTATTATGAACTTATGATTGTACTACATATCTACACACACTACGTATTGTTAGTGATTATTTTATATCAGTCACTAATAATTAATATATATTTATGCTCTTTCAGTACCTTCGTAGCAGTGCTTCCCCCACGTACGCGTCTCCGTAAAATTGTGTCACTTGCGTAGATGGCAGGTAGTGAAAACGGTGAAAATTGGTATCAACCATTAGTACACCTGAATTGCTGTCATCGTTCAGTTATTCGTGTTTAGATTTTATTTTCTTCTCACAATGGGCCCTACTGGCAGCTGATTATTATCAGTAATTGTGAGAAAAAAGATCCCTCGTGTGTCTTTGTTGGTCGACAGTCAACAGATTCCCAAAAATCAACTTGGGCACTAAAATTAATACAATAAACTACCTTATGGCGTACTAGTTGAAGGAATGACCGGTGCAGAATACCGGACATCATGAGAAAATGTGTGCCCCAGAGAAAGCGACGCGATTAGGCCGAGGAAGAAGTGGAACAACTGCGTGGAAGAAGATGGAAAGAAGGACCAGGATCTAAAGTCAGAGAAGTTGAGGTACAGGATCAAGTAGAGAACATTATTCTCGAAGGAGACCACATTCTACCCGGGATGTTACTGCACACTAAGTAAGCACACTGTCAGGAGTAAAGGCAAAATGCTTTTCGAGTAAACAAATGCGACCGTACACTGGTATCAAAGATCTAGAGTTCATTTTCTGAGTGCAGTTTTGGATTAGTTCTCGTATCACCAGAATTCCATCTATGCCACACATATGTTCCTTCATATGAGAGAAGTAACTATGACACAACCAGGCCATCAATTATATATTTGAAAAAACTTTAACGTGCACAGATGGGAATTGAAGGTATCTGCAAAATCTGCATTTTGTGGATAAGGATAGATTTAAACTACGGAACAATAGTTGCAGATTATCAACTATACCAGTTCCCCTGAGACATCGACGAATACTATTGAACGATTCATTGAATGCATTATTAGATATTTAGCACACGAAGATAAATAATACCTACACACAGAACATCACCATAAACAGGTATAATGTATTAGTAAATCAAAATAAAAGTAGTAACCTACCTAATACATGAATAGACGAAATATATACGGTAAATATTAAAAACTTTTAAACGGTCTTCGAAAAGTATTTCAACACTTAAACGTGAACATATAACAATAATTAATTTGAAATTGTTATATTTTTCTTAGAAAATAATCATTATGAGCTGAACCACCAGAGTTCATTCATCCTTTCCAATAACGATAAAGAAAAGTGGGTCATTCTTGTTTGGCTATAATTTTATTCCCAATCTTATCGTTGCTTGGAAAACATACATTTTTTCCGAATTGTGGCTTTCTTTGCAATACTAAATGTAAGATTTGTTTTCAGAAAAATAAATTTTACTGCCTTGTACACCCTCCAAACCTATTTTACTGAGTACACTCTCCACATATTTTTTACTGCCTTGAACACCCTCCACACCTGTGTTACTGCCTTGTACACCTTTCACACTTCTTTTACTGCCTTGTACACCCTCCACATCTGTTTTACTGCCTTGTACACCCTCCACACCTGTTTTACTGCCTTGTACACTCTCCACACCTGTTGTGTACGAAACTAGATTGAAGTGTTGTTTATGCAGTACACTGACATATAAAATAAAAGAACTTTTCCTTGATTTTTATATGTTATTATTTTGAAAGTTTCATAAGCCACTATTAAAAATAAAAATTTCTGTTTGTCTGTCTGTGTAACTTTGGTTCAATGAACTCAAATTTGTTTCGAATTTAAGATTCATTTTCCAATATTGAACTGTTGTGTGAAGAATTAAGGCAAACCATAAAGTGTCCATTTTTAATATAATATTTTAATGGAAAAGTATTTTAATTGTCATTTTCAAAATCGGAATTAATTTGTCAAAAAATTAAGACTTTCCCATGATTTTTCTCGGGTCAAAGTTATAAATAAAATCATCTAAAAAAATTTCCCAATCACGACCAAGTTGCGTAAAAATCATACGAAAATCCGTTAACTAGGTTCTACGAAAATGGATTTGTTATATATTTGAAAAAAAAATATTGATAGAAGGGTTGCAACTCCGCACTTATAGCTTTTAACCATAGAATATAATAAGTTACTTTCATTGTAACACCTTTTAACATAATCGCTTCCCAATATAACGTTTCTTTCATTTTTCTCATGACAAAGCTTTCAACGTTTCGTTCAGGTCATTTTATTTTAGTAAAGCTCTAACCCTGAACCTTTGAAAATATACTTCTCAGAGTTCACATGTATGATGACAAAAATATTTCATCATAAAAAATAATATATATACATAATGATCATATTTTAATGGTCATTGCTTTGGATTTAAAGACATAATAATTAAAAACGCAAGTCATGAATGAATTGCAGAATATTGTAATTAAAACAATTTAATGTTAAGCGTAACAATTCGACAGATTACATATAATGCAAAATCACTTGTTGTTATTTGTTATTATAATAAATAATGACATGCGAATTTTCGTACACTCGTTTTCTGTGAATTCAAAGTTGATACATGTAATGGTTATTATATAGTTAAGATAAGCATAAATACATAACACGAAACACGCTATTATGCCATGGATTTCTTTCGGTAAATTAGTTATAGGAAAAGAATATCGCGAAATTACGCAACAAAAAGTATTGGCTTACGGCTTACTTGGTGGGTTAATTTGAGTAATAATACGAGCTTGTGAAACTAGGGCATCTCCGATTATTGGGGTATGTTGGGAGGCCGTTGGGAGGGGTGAGGGGAAGGAGATGGGGAAGAGAAAAGTCGGGAAGTACCTGGCTATTTAGATATGGTCACAAAATACGGATTAAGGCCCCGTAGAGCGTTCAAAGATGGTTTGAAAGGGAGATGTGTAAATACGAATGCACACTAATATAAAAAAAAAAACAATAAATAATGTCGATAACGTTTTTCTGGAATATAATATATCATAGATTTGTAATGTTGAAAGGTAGTTGAATTGGAAATTATAGATTTGTTATGTCGAAAGGTAGTTTGATTCGAATATTTAATTTGGTCAAATTGAAAATTATTTGTTGGTTTGGTTACTGGAATGTAGCAGTAACAATAAAATCATCTCCAAGTTGTTATGCAAAATGACAACAATGTTATTTGCAACCGACGTAGATGAACAGGGGATTATTATGTCATCTGTACAGATGAACATGGAGAGTCTAAGACCCCCCCAAAAAAGCAGGTATTCCTAGACAGCGTATAAAATGGACGAACGATGTCAATATGTTCATTGTTCGTTCATATTTTTTTGTATTTTTTAAATATTTATGTTTAGGGATCAGTAGGATTTATAGGCCCTGTTAGGAGTTCTACCAAGCCAAACCCTATGATATGAAAATATCTGGAGTTGGTGAATTAATTTCCCATTTGATCTCTGGTGAGTTGACGTGTTGTTCTTGTATTGTTTTGTATTTATTTTGCTTATATAATGCACTTGCATAATGTTGATTGACTAGATGATCATTTGTGGAAAAGTGTGTGGAAGGGTTTAGTTTTTCCTATGGGGAAGATTTAACCCGGACATAAAGTCGGAAAACTAAAAAAAAATAAAAAAAAACACGTCTCGTTTGAAATAGAGCAAAAATCTCTAGACAAATATTTTTGTTGCATTTAAATATAGACTGTGCATTTTTCATGCCTATAACATATTAAATAACAAAACAATAACTTTGCGATTTTTTCTATCGAGGGAATTTCATTTAGTTATTATTATCTCAAAAAATAACACTTTATGGGAACTTAAAAACTTATAGAGTTAACGAGAAACTTGTTGTAAATCGGTAGAAATTGGGTTTACGGGGGCGTAAGCCATGTAAGACAAAACGAGACTAGTTGCAGGAACAGGTAGGAGATGAGATCGAGGAAGGTTGGGAAGTATCTGGTAACCAAATATGGCTACAAACAACGTTTCGATTCTGAATGGTGATCTTCCACCGGGGTGATACGTATCTACCGCTGTGGAACTTGCCGCTAGTATAGTTTATTTTATTTTTAATGAATAAATTGCGAAATGACCCACAAAGTAATCGAATTAAATTTACTCGCACACGCCGGGATTTGAAACCGAACCTTCGGATTCGTACCTAGAGGAGTTTTCATTCTGCATGGCGGTCTTGCACCGGAGGACACTCAGTTCAAATTAAGATATTCAATGGCTATGCGTTTTTATGTTTGTATTTCTGCTGTGCTTTAGGTACATGGATAACTTATACGATGTACTGAATTCATTATAAACACGAACATTGTTGGGTAAGTACCGATTAAAAGTGTGTTGATATTTCCAGATGACAATTTTGTTTGTTTTTTTTTCTTTTTTCTTTCTGTACTTTTTTTTATTGTTGTTTGTTCTACTTAACGTGTCATTATTTTAATTTTTATGCTGTATTGAATGTGAAACTTATATTTGATATCAAAATACCGTTGTAAAATTGTACCTACTACCTCCTACATATGAATTGTAAGTTTCATCCTGTCCTAAAATGAGTTCTGTAACTCATCGGGATTGCTCTAGCAAGAAATAAACACAATAAAAAAATAAAAATAAATCATTTTATTCTGTTTACAATTTACACACGTTTTCGTGGAATAATTAATAACTATTAATAATATTAAGGAATATAAATAAATAAGGTATAATCGATCAGTGTTTCAAGGCGAGAGAAGAAAGTCTACATAATATAAGTATATCTGATTTAGGTTAGACCTATCGGTGGCTGAGTTGACATCCCGTTTGCGTCCCACCCAGGGGTAGTGTTCCCCGGCCGGATAAGTCCTCCATCAAGACTGCACAAGTCACATTTTCCACTTACTGTGGTGGTAGTAGGGATTTTCAAATGTTGTCAGGTTATTCGCATATTTATACAATGTAACACAAATATGAGCAAGGATTATATAAAGGTTTTCATTAATACTCTCTTAGGCACTAGAAATAAATCTTTGCACACTTTTTAAATGTTAGCTACATACTCGTGTCCGATGGTAGTAACACACAAAATATTATTACAGTAATCATTCAAAAAACAGAAATTTTTCAACTAGTGAACTTTTTGATATACATTATTATCGGGTAAAAAAATACTCTTAGTACCTATCTACTACTTTATTAGCTACACACTATATTACTAGATATAGGTACTTTATGAGATATAATTCTAGATTACCATAGATGCTTTATTAGCTACAATTCTATATTAACCCCTCCGAAAATCGCCATGTAAGCACTTTAACTGTCTTTAACGAAATGACATTTTACGAAAACTTTTTGTTGTTACCGCTTCACAATTAAAGCTCTATAAATGAAACATTTCTGAACGTAGCCGAATAGTAAAAACTGTTTTGGAAAAGTTACAAAATAAGCTTTCAAATTATTATATTACAAATAAATATTAGCATTTTTAAATATTAAAATTTAGAATGCAAACATTAAAAATAGGTTAAAAATGACTCACGTCATGTTTTTAGGTGAAAATGGTACTAAAATCACAGATTATGTAAACAAAAATATTTATTCTATTGTATATATGTGTAATAAACACTTTTATCACCTCATTTTTTTATCATTTCATATAAAAATATTTTATAAAAATTTAATATGTGAAGCGCGCGGCGCTACCGGCAGACATTTTGCGCGGGTAAAAATGTTGTGTCAATTATGCGACTGTCAGCAGATTCCTGTTTTGTATTTCCATAGACAACTTGGTAGTGATGTGTAGCTTGATCTATAATCGACCTTTTAGTTTTTGTTTGAGGGATGTAACTAAAATAATAACGGAGTAAGAACGATTTCTATGGAGAGACACGCGTTGACGTGTAAACACGCTTATTGTACTTGACTGCTATCGTTATTTTATCGTGTATATCTGCTTACGTTGCTGACCGGTTAATAGATATAGGTACTTTATTAGATATAACTCTAGATTACCATGGATGCTTTATTAGCTACAATTCTATATTACTAGATAAAGGTACATTATTAGATTACTATAGATACTTTATTAGCTACAATTCTATATTACTAGATATAGGTACTTTATAAGATATAACTCTAGATGAGTATAAGAACTTTATTATCAACAATTTTATATTACTAGATATAGGTAATTTATAAGATATAACTCTAGATAACTTTAGATACTTTATTAGCTACAATTCTCTATTACTAGATATAGCTACTTTATTAGCTATAACTCTAGATTAATTTAGATACTTCATTAGCAACAATTCTGTATTACTAGATATAGGTACTTTATTAGATAAAAATCAATAATACTACTATAGATACTTTATGAGGTAGAACTCTATATAACTATTGATGTATTTTATTAGCTATAAATCGCTATATTTCAATCAGATATTTTATTATTATCACTAACCAATCATTGGCATCTCATTTATCTATTATCATACATCGAACGTTTTATTAATAACCTTACATAAATACAAATCTAAGCTATGTAGCAACATAATATTATGGGATCGACCTGAAAAGCTATGTAGCTACATTGTATTGTGTAGCTTGAACTGAAAATCTACATATGTAGCTACATAATAAAGGAGCTCGAGCTAAAAGGTATGTAGCTATATAATATTATGTAGATGGACCTGAAACTATGGAGTTCCAGTCTAACTATAACCTTTAAAGAAATAATATACAAACTCTACAGCTACATAATAGAGCTATGAAGCTATATAGTAAAATATTATTATGTTTATGTTTGAATACTGTATTCAAAATTTATAAAAAGATTTGATTGCATCTAGGAATTGAATTGGTCCTTAGCCTTGCAGGGAGTTTGTCTTGATATTGTCTTCAATGATAAAAAATTACAATTTGAGGTATTACTCATTAAGCTATAAAAAAACATTATTGTGTAGTTCGGCCCCCAAATTATGAAGCTCTTGTAGGTACCTATCTCTGTAAACAATCATTAGCAGTACAATGGAGTGTTGAGTAAAGTACTAAGTTAGAGTGAATGTAGGAGCGAAAGAGGTAGTTGTGGTGTAGGGTTAGTTGGGAGGGTTTGGCGGGGCGTGGGGAGGGGTGGAGAGTGGGGGAGGTTTCCCGGGAATGCAGCTCGTGCAACAAATATTGATTTCCTATTCGTCTATTCATGACCATCATATAATGTGGAGCTCTGTGTACATCAACACATAAACAAGGTTATAAATAAACTCGTTTCTGGTAGAAAATTACTAGGCACAAAATACTCAAATAAAATTACGTTAATCTATAGCTTTAAGGGTAGTTTTTACACAAAAGCAGAATAGAGTTTTTAACATTATTTATTTGTGTGTACATAAGACCCACATTCACAATGATAACAAGAAATTATGTTCTACCTATATCTATCTCACAACCTACCATCTATTAATAAAAAACTGAAGTAGGGACCGATAATTAACTTTTTAATGATAATAACATTTGACTAATTTATATAGCGCCGTTTTCGTGAAAAATCAGCTCAAGGGCGCTGTACAAATATATTTATTAAATTATATATTTTTCACTTGTAGTAAAAAATTGTGGGTATACATAATTAGAATAATTAAAATAAAATAACTTTGTTTGAATACCACTTTATTATATGTATTTCAAAGTGGTATTCAAACAAAGTTATTTTATCTTAATTATTATAAATAATAAATACTAAAACTACTGACTTAAAACTAGTGACTGACATCTAAGACTTACATCTAGTGACTTACGACTAAGGAAGCAATCTTCCGAACAGGCCTTCCATTGATATGCTTGGTGTAACTATAAGTGACCAGCTCAGGTATGGGGGCTCCATCGAAGCCAGAGTAAAGCTGGCCTCTCAGAAGCTGGGCGTACTGTACAGGGCCCGCAGATACTTTAATAGTACACAACTGCTAACACTGCACAAATCGCAAGTGCGCCCTACTGTCGAATTTGGCAGCCATCTCTGGTCCGGAGCCCCTAAATACCTGAAAAAAACCCTTGACTCTGTGCATAAACGGGCGGTCCGTTTGATAGATTCCCCAATCTTAACAAACGGACTGCAATCTTTAGAGCACAGGCGTCAGGTAGGTATGCTGTCCTTGTTCTATCGGTATTACAATGGAAGATGCTCTGAGGAACTAGCGTCATTGATCCCTTCGGCACCGGTGCGTAGTCGGGATACACGTCAAACGCGTGCCCAACATTTGTACACGGTTGACATTTGTCACATGAGAACGGGTCGCTTCTACGATTCGTTCTTAAGTTCAACAGCTCGGCTGTGGAAAGAACTGCCGGCCTCTGTGTTTCCTCCCTCCTACAACATGGGACTCTTCAAGACCCATGTTCACTCCTTCCTCTCCACAAAAAGACCCTCCACACAGCATCCCCAAAGATGACATAGGCCCTGAGGGAAATTATTTTCCTCAGGGCCTCCTGTGTGGAGTTAATATAAAAAAAGGTCTATAACTACTGTCTTAATGATATACATATTACATTCAAAAAGAAGAAACTTATAGGTATCATACTTACATTTAAAAATACATCGATAAATACTCTTTCTAATTTTACTAGCGCCTGAAGAAGAAGGAAGTTCTGTAATTAATTTTAGAAAACGGTTGCAATGTCTAAGAATATTAAAGAATGATTAAGAAAGGGACGCTTAGATGGTTTGTGAATTTAGAGCGAATAAATTGAGAAAGGAGTATAAGGATGATGTATGGCGAGAATGTGAATGGTACAAGAAGTCAGGGTTGCCCGAGGAAGACATGGCACTATCTGGTGAATCAAATACTTGAGTCGGACCATGTCAAGAGTCAGAATAATAGAATGGTAGGTATGAGAGTTTTAAAAATTGAAACCAGTATGTTTGAAGCAGAGAAAAACCCTCTTGAGCTTCCACATTGAAGAATGTGGAGATAAATTTGTACATCTGGTTCTGCATTTAGAATTTTTAGGTACTTAATTGAAACTTTTTTCTGTGCTTATAATTTGTGTTAATTTGTGTTATTTGTTGTTACAGAACAATAAAATGTCCACTATTTTTTTTTGGTAAACTAATGTTTAAGACAAGATTTTTTATGCATAGCACAAAGGGTAACAATTATTTTTTTAAGCAATAATTATTAGAAAAATAGAAAAATCTCCTGATAAAAGATACATGACGCCAACGGGACTTGAACCCGTGTCCTTTCGATTTCCGGTCGACAACTCTGACCACTGAGCTATGGCGGCTTATCTCTTATTCGCGAAATAGTTCAATATATACTAGTATTTCATTCAACAATTACTGCTTATTACATTTCTTCACCCGAAAACAACCAACTTTATTTTATATGAGAAAGGCATTGTAAGTGCTAACTCTCTCACCAGATGGCGTCGAGACAAATTGTTTGTTTATTATTATTTTGTTATTTGGTTGTTTTCAGGTGAAGAAATGTAATAAGCAGTAATTGTTGAATGAAAGACTAGTATATATTGAATTATTTCGCGGATAAGAGATAAGCCGCCATAGCAGTGGTCAGAGCTGTCGACCGGAAATCGAAAGGACTCGGGTTCAAGTCCCGTTGGCGTCGTGTATCTTTTATCAGGAGATTTTTCAATGTGGATGAGTGTTTCAGGCTAATAATTATTGCTTATAAAAAAAAAAAATGTCCACTTACATATTTAGCAACATTATGTCAGGACATCTACGAAGTGAATCTAGCATAATAAATCTATTTACATAAAGAAGAGTGTCTTTAGCGGCATGGATTTGATTTTTATACAAATCTACTGATTTATTCCAAGATTAATTAATTTTTCCCACTTGACCTTCAAAACAAGAGAAAGGTCTTGTCTACATGAGATTTCAAAAATCACCCTTCCACTTTAATAATAATAATAATATTTGGATGACTTGTATAGCGCCAAAATCACCTCAAGGGCGCTGTACAAATTTATAATACATTTCTACAGTGAACTATGTTATTACTAACTATTTATGGAGATAATATACAGTACAATACTTACCTGGTAGGTCACTTGAGATTAACACTTAATTAACATTAACTAATTGTTTATTAGCGAAATTTAGATACAGGATTTCTGAAATAATCGGAAAATTGGATATAACTGGATTTTCTCTCAGGAATGGTATATTTAATTTAAGGGTATGACAGCTTTAAAGGGTAAGTTTCGGACCCTTTAAGGCAGAGTTCAGCTATTACCTTTAAATTAAAATTTCAATTATTAATTTTATTTTTTATTTTAAATATTTTTCCGTTACGGAATAATCAGTTATAGCCGTTATATATTATAACGTTTCGAAAACACGTGCGGTAGGTAGTGTATTTTGCGATATTTATATTTTGTGACTCGCTTTGCTCTGGGCCTAATTCCGTATACTTCAGATGAAAATCAGAGTAGAACGATTACCGATAAAAACCGGCTATTATTCCCGATTGATATTTTTGGCAATCTATTTATAAGAAAACTGGGCCACCTGATCCACTGATCACACGCCGGAGTCAGTGTAACAAAGAAAATCTTACTGGGTTGGCTATAATATAAATTTCTATGTTTGAGTTGAAGTGCGATCTAATTGTGAAGCGGGGAAGTGAGTGAGATGGGAAAGAAAAAGGTTGTGAAGTAACCTTAGAGTCAGAGAAAAAAATGAGAATAATACTCGTAGATTACATTCCTAGAAAATACAATGATATTATTTGCACCATCTTGCATCTTTTATCAATTTGATGTAATTAATATGTTGCGGTAAACAGAGGTTCCGAAAAAGATTCTAATAATTTCTCTTTCTCCCTTAACCCCCCCCCCCCAGGATCGTGACCCCCTCTTAGGGTCAAACGCCACCATGTAAATGCTATAGCTATAGCTACGCCCTTGCTACTAGGTAACTTTGAAATCAGTTTCTTCGAGTTACAAGCAACACCGTACTTTTATTTCCTTGCCCATGTACGCTATGAACATAAAATATGTCATTGAAGAAGAAGATAATACTAACAAATCTAAACAAAACATGAAACAGAATGAGACACAAAAAATTAAAAAAGGATAACGTCACAATTAGGAATCGAACCCAGAATCTCTGAAATATGTATTTGTGTCATTCTTGCAGGTACTGTACGGACACATGTATGCCACAAACACACAATATGTGTAGTGGAAGGACGAATCCTCAAGGTTTATCCATTTTTCATATGAGGTTAGGTTTCCATTGCTCAGTTGGACATTTCCACAAAATCGATTAATATCATTAACTATCTGTTATTCTTTCACGGAAAAATAATTCATAATGAGTTGATGAGTAATATTTAAAATGGTGGACATTCATGTGATGACACAAGTCGAAGCCCAGACGTCCGAGATAAGGAGTTACTATTAAAAAGATAAGAAACCGATTTTTACCAACGTCATATTCTAAATTGATTGGAAAATATTCGAGTCGCAGTATAAAAAAAGAGGTTAGTTACATTAAAAACCGCGGCTCGTTAAAATTAAAATTAAAGAAATAAACTAAATTTAATCGCATTTGGCTCAAAATTCTACGCATTAATTAATTGAGGAAATTGAAATTTATTGTAATAGATATATTTGAAATATGAGCGAGTCTTATATTATGGTACAATTATTTTTAATTAAACGTAGGCAATTATTCTAAATGTCTTTCCTGGTGATCATGATATAACTGATCAAATTCATATAGGACCATTTTTGATAAAATTACTGAAAAACTTAGATGACGGATTAAAAATTCTTAGTATTCAAAAGCATTTAACACCGTTTAAAAAAAAATAAAGTTACAGATTTCGCATAACTTACTACACCAAAAAAGAAAAATATCGGCATAATTATTCCACTTCTAAAATGTCAGTTACTAAAAATTTACAGTTTACTAGTTAAACTAGAAAAAAAATAGTAAAAATAAGTAAATAGAGTAGTGACAAAGTAGATATCAGGTATGGAGTACCGCACGGAAGTGTCTTGGGTCCCAAACAATTTCTCATCTACATAAATAGTTTAACTGAGATAAATCTTGGAAAAAAAGAGTACACAGTAATCAGTTATGCAGATAACGCGGAGATTTTGTTCAAGGCACAATAATGGGATTTGGTCTTGAAAAATACAGAAAGACGTATGGGCGAAATATATAAATGGCAATAGCAATAATAATTATTTTCTTTTTTAAATAATAAAATAACCAACATGTAACATTTCTAAAACAAAATAGACAACTTTCAGCAAAACAAAAGCTGATCAACCAGATAATCGTTCAGAACTACTTCTTTATCCCTGTACCATACTTATTCAAATAATACATGCTGCGATTCTGCCAAAATTAATATGCAGATATTATTAAATATCTCAGCGTAACTGTTGACCATAAACTAAAATAGTACTCAATATTAATTTCCTCACAAGAATATATAGAAACAATCACTTCAAAAATCATCTTCAAAATAATGAGAAACATAAAAATAAATTGCGAGACGTTAATAAACTATTCATTAGAAAATCATCTATAAAACTGTATAAAAACATCACCTCACCATATATCTACCTTACTCGCAAATAGGGTTGCCATCTCTAAAATTTGGCAACCAGGACAAGAGGCGTGAAAACCCCGGATTTTAAAGCCCATAACCCGGACATATCAACAGGTTTTTTTAAACACAGTCAGTGCAATAAAAACAGTTTAAAATGTCATAAATCACCTTTTTATTTATTTTCATACCTTAAAATTGAATTTTGTCATGATCTTTTATCATGATTTTAAATGTACCTAACAAAACAAAATCTTATTACAGTTTGTTACACATTGTTTTCATAATCAGTTAAACAAAAATTATTAATATACTCTGTCATGAAAACTAAACCTTATTAAAATATTAAACTGAATTAAATATTAAACTGAATTAAACAAAATTGAATTAAATTTTTAAACAAAAATCTTAAAAATACTGAGACCATTTTAGTATTCAGTCTTACAATTTTTGAGGTAACTCTTTTAACTGAATAATAATTATCTTCTCTAAATTTGTATCAGCAGCCATTTACACAACAAAATACCTCTTAACATAATATGAACTAAATTCAGTCTTCTTAAATCTTAAGCAACAAAACTGACCCTTTTTAAAGTTTAGACTTACTGGAATGTAAGTTAAGTACATTATTATTTTTTTAAACATAAAATATCCAAAACGATTCTCATTTATATCACCTTAAGTTTTAATCAACAGCCATATTACCTTAACACGGGCATTAGCCTAGTATGGTTGTAAAAAAAACATAACAATTGTAATTTCAAGAAATCTATGAAATAATAAAAATAAAAATTCTACGTTTATTTACGTAAAAAAAAACAATCATGACTTTAACTACAAAAATGAATAGAAATTATAGCACTTATTATATAGTACATTATTTGATTATTAAAGATTTTTCCTCAGCCTCTTGCTTTTTTACTTTTCAGTTTTTTTTATATTTATCACTCTTTCCGATAGCTTTTAGAATATCTTCCCTTTTTAAAAGGAATTTGTAAAAATCAATGCAGCTGTATTCTTGGAAATTGAATTTAATTTTAATTACTGACGAGATTTTTTCTACGTTTAGTAAATTTCTTTCTTTTGTCCATTGTTGTGAAATTAATGAGAATATTCTCTCCACGTTGGCATTATGAGCCGGAATGCAAAAAAATACTGTGCAATTTTCAGCAATTCCGAATATAAATTCGCATTTGGTGTTTTAAAAAATTGTACCCAAAGTTGATTTGAATTTAAAAGCTTATCTTGTTCAGTTAGGTTTTGACTAAAAGCCTTTAAATTCAACCACTCGTCAAATAATTTTGCGTCGTCAATATCTATGTTTATGTCTTTTAAATAAAGAACAGTGTCTTCAATAAGGGTCCATTCTGTGTTGTTATTAATTTTTGGCAAAAACATCCAGTCAAATTTCTCAAATTGTTTTAACGGTTGCATCCATTCTTCAATGTACGTTTTGATTTCCTTGTAGAAGTCATGCGAGCATTTTATAAACTCTTGTTTCGTGTTTTCATCTTTATATATAATACTCTGAACATTCAACGGCACGAAACTTTCCTTAATTCGGTCATCTAAGCTTTTTGTTATGGATGCAGGTATGCTTCTGGTTTCAAGGACTGAATTGTCACTTTTCTCTAATTTCTGTATTTTTGAGTGAACGGTGTGCATAATTGAATGTATGAGAAATAAGTATGCCTCCGAGAGAGGATTTTTAAAAAACAGGTGGCCTTTCTATGCTTTCAAAATAATCTTTTAATGGACGATAAAGCTTCAGGAATCGCTCGACAGCTGGAAACAGGCTTAGCCAACGCGTCTTGGAATGATACAGAAGCTGTTTATATTCATCCTCAGCTTTTTCACAGAATTCTTTAAGAGCTTCGGTTCGTACTGTATAAGTGGCATAAAAATTATAAATTTTTAAGATGATGGATTCCACGTCTACTGGCAGTAAATCACATCCGTGGTGCACTGCGTTGGGCAGAGCATCCCACACCAACCATGTTTGGGTTTAGATTTTCTTTCAGCTTGTGGAAAACATTGTTGGTTCCATTTCGTTCTATTCCACCGTAGTTTGTACTGCAATTATCTCCAGCAAAAGCAATACATTTAGTCAAGAGGTCATGCTGGCCGGCCCAAGACTTTAAATTTTTAAGCCCGGACTACAAATGAAACCCCGCCCGGACGCTCCCCGGACGCCTTCTAAACTAGGACAAATCCGGGGAAACCCGGACGGATGGCAACCCTACTCGCAAAACACAAGAGCATAAATAAACAAACTATATAGGGTATAGGGTACTTTCAAGTACCCTATATCAAACCAACTTTCGCAAAAGACATCAATCTTCATCAATCAGAAGGCAACGCACATATTCAATATCTATAATACACAAACAAAAACTTACATCAACCCAAACAATTTGAATTGGTCGTTGAAAAGATCTGTAACTTGGTTGTCTGAAAAAAAAAAGAATAAATATTCCAAATATTTTAAATAACTTTCACTACATAATATGGACACACTTCAAGCAATTTATATCTTTTATATTTATATATATGTGTATTTTTATATTTCTTAGATAATAATTATGTTTACTTTGCATACAATTGTATTAAATAATAAAACATAATATATAAGCGTGTATTAATATTTAATATAATATATAAAATGTCCGTTAATTACCTGCCTCAGAACAGGCTTTGTCTAGTGATGCGGGTAAAGAACCCTGTGTTAAAAAATCACAAAAATTAAATGTCCCGATTGCTGGCACTGAAACAGAAATATTATGTCTTTTAGGAATATATAATATCTTATCGTGTTGTTAAGTGACATCATAAGCTTCCATATCACGAAATTGAGAGAAAAATATATCCACATGTACGTTATGTAACATACAAATTAGTTGTTTTTATATGATAAATGAAATTGAAGACATAAAAACAAAATATTATACATTATCTTCGTAGATAGCCAAATACTATTCTACTTCTGGTGGTTCCTCTCCTTTCCAAGATCTGGGTAATTTTCGTCCCGTAGACTGCAGCCTGGAGCAACATTGCAGCGGTCACATGGCATTAGTCTAATAAACCTTACAGTACCCTCCCACTTTATCAACTATAAAAATAGATTATCAAAGCGTCTTAAGTATTAATTTTTAGAGTTTATTTAAGGTTGTTCTCCGGCGTGCTTTTACTTAAGCGAACAGGTATAAGTTAGCCCAGCTGCTCTGCTCCTTCTTAAGACTCTCAGCTTTATGTACATAAACAGCCAGAACGAGCCAAAGTGATGCCAGACTTGAAGAAAATGAACTGTTTGGACTAGAGAAAGGGATCCTGTATGGTGCTGGTTTCTCTGATTACCTGATAGATTTGTCAGTAAAAAAACTTTTAACGCTTTTTTTCTTGCTCGTTGCGTTTTCTTGCTTCGTTGATTTTTTCTCCAGAACTACCGCCATTTCGTTATTTTTACATAAAAAAGTCATAACTCTAGTTCGAACCGTCGCGTCTCCACAATCACACTGAACTCAAACCTTTTTGATTTTTGGTACATGGTTTTTGATTTGTTAGTTTTTATTGTTTTTGTTAGTTTTTTGTTGGTTTTTGTTTTTGTTATATATAAATAAATATATAACAAAAACAAAAACATAACACATTTAAATGTACTCATAAATAACACAACGAAGCTGAAATAGCTTTTTTTCGTGGCTATATGGATTGTGCTACCAGGGATAGATATATTATGTAAAAATATAAAAAAATCATACATTTAAAGATATTTTATGAAGCCCAAAAAGATTCACATCAATAACTTTGTGGGAACCATACAAAATAATCCCAAAAATACCTAATTTTTCAGCTGTCTAAGGTGGGATGATCTCTTAAGTCAGTCACAGATACGGCCACGATGGACACGAGAGCTATGTGGCTTGATACAACGATGCGGCAACAGATTGCTAACTGACCTACGCCACGACTACACACATTTTCGTCTGGGCAGTCTTAGAGAGCACATGTGTTTTTTCTAAAATTTCAATATTTCTGCTTGATAGTTCATCAGATAATGTGGAAGATACTATCAGTATAACATAAGACCACTATTCAAAATTGATACATTGCTTGATATAGCTTAAGCCGCGTTTGTCTGAATAGTCAGGTACTTCTCAACATTAGGTACCCTTCTTCAAAATTAGCGGATGAGCGGGGGAAGAAACGTGGGTATCGTGGACTCGCAACGTCCCTACAGCTTCGCTCGGGCGGCGAATCCATTACAACACACGCGTGTGCCTCTGACATCACATACCCGTAGCGTGTGCGTGGCCCGCTATGTGTTGATATGTATGGCGGTTCATAGTGAAAAAGCTAAAGCCACGTGTGGAACGTAGCCATGCACGGCTATCTGTGGCCGGCTTTACATCTCTCTACCACGTCTTCCAGCAAAGATGATTAATTGAAAACTCGTATTATTTGCCCCCTACGATGTGACCAGGATATTAAAGATGTCTCATTTTTGCGTGAAGTAGACAGGCACCAATATTACCGTGAACAGTAGACTTAATGAAATTAAAATATAAGCACAATGTTTCTAATTTTATCTTATTTCAAATTGATAACAAAATTTCTTCTGAAATCAATCGAAGATTTGTAAGAAGATCGGTATTTAAATACCTACCTACTTCATTACAAAAACCATATATTTTATGTAACAGTAATTTTATTCCTAATAAGTAATAATGCAATATGTATTTAATACAAAAATCAACGATTTTTTAAACCATTTTCAGGCAGGCAGGTATAATAATTTACAAAAATGCGAATAACAATGTCAAAATAAACGCGACGATTTCAAATTTGAAAAAAAGATTCTTCTTTGGACCATAATCAAAGTATGGCTGACTTGTAGAATAAAATGGATGCAGCAGATTTTTGAAAACGGAAACGGAACACACAAACAAATTAACACACGGATGAAATGCCAAACTATCAAATTAAATCAGTTCGCTCAGTTAACAATATAGCAACGATTGATCATTCGATAAAAAAACTCTCTAAAACAACCAACAAAGGTTGTCATATCACACCTAGAAAAACGAAGAAAACTGGGCAGCATAATTCTACTAATGGCTACACAAGATCATCATCATAAAGGCATTCCTAGATTCAAATAATACCCTTACTTTTTAAGATGAACTTCGTTTGTCGCTTGCAACGAGACTATTTAATTATTTTTATTAGATGTTTCGTTTCTGACATTTAGGTATACAACACTATGTACCATGTTTATCGAAATTTGTAGACTTGCTTTTTGGTCGAGCAAGCGTTAAAGCTTATTAAAAATATTCAACGCTTCTCTTATAATGATGCAATATTATTTCTAAGCAACGAATCCAAGAGCCGTTTAAAACCACTCTCATAATCATCACATGTTATTTTTCGTATTTCTGTGTATGTGTAGGTAAATTTGATAAAATTTATTTTCATATATACATAATTATAATATCTCTGACCCCGAAATATGTTCAGTGCTCTGTGATCCAAATTTGACCGAAAAAGGTAAAAAAGTTATCTTGTTTTTCATGTTCAAGATATACTGAATTAAAGTGGAGTGCCAAATATTAAGGCAATCTTCCCACCACGTGCCCGGAAGTTATCAATGGTCAATGATATAACAAACATTTTGATTAAAAAATTATCTCAAAACTTAATAAAATTTTTCAGAATGTTCAGTGAAAATCTTCTATTTGGTAAGTAGAAAACACATGTTTGTGTAATAATTTTTTCGTGTATGACATATTAAATATTGATTATGTGGATACCATTTTGAAAGGTTTTTCAAAAAGTAAAAATAACACCATAATGTCTTCAATGATTGTTAGGTTTACACAAAGATATTAGAAGAACGAGATATGCTATGTTGTCCGTCGGACCGTAGGCGGAGTACTACCTAATTAGGGTACTTTGAACGGTATCGGGACGTGTACGCACAGAAATCTGTTCTATGTATTAGTGCGGCTACCTTAGCGTAAGCGAAGGTGTGCAGTAGTATTGGTGAACAAAACCGGCGACACTCGGCAAAACAATTCCACACAGTACGAACTGCTCATAGCACATCTCGTTCTTCTAATATCTTTGGGTTTACACATAACTTTTTGAACGTTTCAATAGAAACTTATTGATGGAACACAAAAATAGTTTTAATCACAGACATAGGAATTAATAGACGAGAAGATAATGGCGAGGGGTAAAATCAACTGTTGAAGAACGAAGGGGGTGAAGCTGACTGTGATTCGTCAATAAATCAATCTGACAGTAAATAGGCATCTCGCATTATAATATCACCATTTACTTCTTAAAAGTAACACCTGTTTTTGAATGAATAGACATTTTTACATAGGAGCGCAAATTACTCGCCACGTTATGAACAAATTTGCGAAGTCCAAATTCGGCAAAAAAATTCGGTTCTATTTTCAGAGTCGAATATTTCGTTTAAGTATTTAGTTAAGACACTTTTATAAATGTTCATAATTTACTTCCCAGCAACCAACCAGCTTTGTGTTTCACGTCCAGACGTGTCTCGATGTGATAGTATAATTATGTTTCTACAACTGATCCATATTATACGATGTGAATATGCTTAAAATAAAGTAAAATAATGCTTATATATATATGGAATGTAATACGACAATTGGGTTTATTCTCTTTTTCACATCCATTTTTACAAGTTTTCATAGCACAAGTCAACATTTTGCCGTGTTATTTCGTAAAATGAACCGATGATGCCTCGACCATAGTTCGCACAAGAATGATGACGTCACGTTTTCAAATTTCACTTGAGGCCATACGCGAGCACAGCCGGCTCCAATGGAACCGGTATGGGGAGTGGGGATAATACGCTTTTAATCACTTAGGGCAGGTCTACTAATATTCATATGTCTATGGTTTTAATGCAGCACGGGATAATACTACTAAAAATCACATATGCGCGCACAGCGGCGCCCCACCGTGTTTTATTTTGTATCTACACACCAAACGCAAAGCTTTAACTGTGCAGTAAGGTTGTAGCTTAGTGACATTCGTCAATCTTCTATGGCATTATGTCTTTTTTCTATCATCCAAGATATTACCCAAGAATACTCAACTTTTTAAATGATTTCCAGACGTTTGATGATTTCAACATATTCATAGAATATAATAGAATTCGCTTCATACGTGTAAACCATAAAAATATCTTAGAATTGATTTATCCATGAAATCATCAAAAAAAATTCTTAATCTTTTCCTTACCTGTAAATTATCATAAAATTTTTATTGCGAATAAAATTCGTTCATAAAAAAGGTAGTAAATTATAAAATTTCAACCAGGCGTACCATGGAGAATCTGCTTGCTTAAATTATTATATTTATGTAATAAATAAATAGATCGGCATCAGCCAGTGACCTCTAATGTTTTAAAACTATTTTCTTAACAGTCCACAATATAAAAGTATACCTTTATCAATTATTATTAAACAAATTCATCTGGACAGTTGGAGAGAGGTGAGCGCCATTAGCCTCCCTCCCCTAATCTCTATGATGAATGTATTTATTTAGATATACTTCCGGGCAGATAGTGTTAAAGCCTAGATGTAATGCGTTGTCAGACTGACTATTACGTTTCATATTATCACCTGGGATGTCCAACTTACATTGGCCAAAATCAACAGCTCAGAATATCCAGTAAAACTTTTAAAAATTAGTAAAAGTCCCGTGGATTTATTTATTTTTAAATTATCTTTAATTTGTCGAGTTGACGCCAGATTTTATTATTCAGCTTTTGATAAACTGCTAATTTTATAGGTGCTTGTTATGCAGAGAAAAGTGATTAATTTTTTTTATGTTTTTCAACAAACCGAATTATTTCAAATCTTTTATCTGCTTTAACGGTGCAAAGGTAAGGATAATCAATCGCAAATATTTTTTGTAACGTAACGAAGCGTGGAAGAAAATAAGCAAGAGCAATTGTTAAAAAGCAATAGATTAAAGATAAATAATGTGTACAAGGAAATAAGTTGTTATTTGGTTTTGAAAGACAATGAAGAAAAACAGGAGATAATTGAAATGGAGAAAGTAATTAATTGTGTCAACGAATTTTCTCATAAATTTTGTCCTCGTATTGGAAAAATGGTGACGTAATTTTTGTAAAATTTTTACTTAATTTAACTTAACTTTACCAAAATCGTTACATGGCTTATGATCCAAAACCAAAGCCTACTGACAATTGTATATGTAGGAATACACACAAAAACCATTTAATCAATGAGTAATTTAATTAAATAATTGGTATTGTTTATTGAACCAAATAACCCCTACATTATATTCGCCCTTGGTGCAATCCCACACATCCACAGAGATTAAACACAAATACATACAAGAAATAACGTATTATAATCTAGAAAAATAGAATAATAAACAAGAAGAGAGTGAATCGTAAGAGAAAGTAATCTGTATAAACAAGATATAAATATTTAAAAACAAATAATTTGTTGAGTAATTCTACCTTTTGTACATCGGATTGAAGATTGTTTGGGCCTAATCCAATGTTTTTCGATAATTGATCCTGAAGTCAGACGGGATTCACTGACGAGAACATTTCTGGAGTTGTTGATCCTTTTCCTCATTCCTGCCATCCTCATTCTTAATAGAGTTGTTGATCCTTTTCCTCATTCGTGCCACCCTGATTCTTAACAGAGTTCTTGATCCTTTTCCTCATTCGTGCCACCCTGATTCTTAACAGAGTTGTTGATCCTTTTCCTCATTCGTGCCACCCTGATTCTCAACAGAGTTGTTGATCCTTTTCCTCATTCGTGCCACCCTGATTCTTAACAGAGTTGTTGATCCTTTTCCTCATTCGTGCCACCCTGATTCTTAATAGAGTTGTTGATCCTTTTCCTCATTCCTGCCACCCTGATTCTTAATAGACTTGTTGGTCTTGCCACCCTGTTTTTTTAATAGATGTGTTGATCCTTTTCCTCATTCGTGCCACACTGATTCTTAATAGAGCTGTAAATTCAGGCACTCACCCTTTCGTGAAAATAGAGGAGGTTCTGCATTTCCTGGGAAGTTCAAACATCATGCGGTACGCATTTTTGTATTGCATGCTAAGCTTTTCCATAGTTTATTTTTTAGCCCAGAGCTCGTATGTGTACAACGCGGTAATAAAAAGCTAAAAAGAGCGTCCTTTTCACTTGTGAGCTGCAGAGCCGAAATCTAATGTAGTTAAGTACATAATTTATATCGTCTCATATAAGATGTACTTCTAATGCAGATGACTTGCTTTGATAAAACCGATGATATGCGAAATATTAATTGCATGAAAAGATATTGCATAAATAAATTGTAATCGAAAATCATAACATTAAGCCACATGGTTAATCTAATAATGTTTAGAGTAAGTTTTTGATTATTGTCAGTTGAGTCGTGACACGTGATTGTCTTTAATTCTGCTATATTATTTATAAGTTTAAAACGTGTTAAATTTGTATATTCTACAATCAAGTATTCAAGTAGGCCATACCACCATGATCATCTAACATAATATATGCTTACATGCAAAAGTTACACTGTTATCGGTCAAGATTTTGCAATGCATAGCACAGTGCGGTGATAATAAACATAAAACAATAATAATTCAAAAACAACAACTATGATTATTGGAATAACACCACGGGTCTAATAATTGACGCAGGATCTCAGTGGTGCATTGCAGTCTTCATATTTAATTTTAGTATTAAATATGCGTGTGTATAGGAAATATTATTGATAAATTTCGAAATTAAAAAAAATCTTCGCAGACCTAAATTAAATTCATAAGCATTTTGGTTCAGCTCAAAAGTTAGATAAGCCCTCTTACATAAATTCTGTATATTTTTTAGTTTTTTAAAAATCATATTGGTGTTAACATTATAAAAAATGTCATCGGCAAGACGTTTCTTTATGAAGTTTGCATATTTTCTTAAGAGGAAGCTACAAGCCTAAAATGTATATATTCTTGGTATACCTTATATTGTAGGTAATAGGTATTAAAATCGCTCGACAAAGGGAGTCTAGAAACGTTCGATAAAGCATTTCAAGCAAAAAATGTTTTTTTTATTTATTTTGTAAATAATTTTATAAGAAAGCAAAAAAAGTTAATCAAGTGAAACTGTCACAGATAATCTTAGCTATAGATTAGCTGTACTAAAAAAAATGTTTCCATTACGCGTTCATACATTTCTATTGAAAAAATGTTTTGTTTTGTATTTTATATTTATATTTTTTATGGAGTAATTTATTTTCTTATTTGTATTCTACTCAAGCAAAGCGATAATATAACCTTCAATTTATCTAAATCACATTTTTTGGTATTCATAATGTTCACCAATTCGTTATAAAGATTAGATCAAAATAGTGATTTAGCATTAAGCTTCGCCTTAAAGTTTGTGGGAGTTCATTAAACATTTTAAAACCTTTATAATAAATATTGTTTTGTGTTGATTAATTCACCATGAATTGAAATGATGGACTAAAACACCATTAAATGGTGAAAGTCATAAAAGAAAGACGTTTCTTAAGAATGTTATCATTTGTTTAGATGTAAAGTAGATGACCTTGAAATCCGAAAACTCTGACTTCCATACAGTAGAGATATAATATTACAATCATGCGTGTGAATTATTTCTGTCAATGTGACAATATTGTTATATCACGATCAAAAGTGTTATGACTGTGGAATGTAAATAGTAACTCGGATCTAGCAGAAACTCGAGTACCTGTGCCATATCAAATTTGATTGTTATTTTGTGCCAGCAAGAAAGAAAGATAAAAAATATCTCAAGAAAAATTATTATCCATTAATTATAAATCTTATCTAATCTACGATAACGAACAATGTTAGGAGATAATGTTCCATCAATTGACAATTATTATTTACTTTGCCATTACGTGTTTAGTTGTGTTCTCCCGCATAAATAGCAGCTATTTAAATTGTGAAAATAATCGGCTAACAGTTCGCAGGTGATTCTAAATAATTTAATGTTGTGTTCACTCGTGTAAAACGCACGAAGTAAGGGAGTTTAGTGATATTCGGTGTCTTTTGATGTGATTTTAATGAAGTTCTAGTGATTTGTTTAAAATTTTCGTTCTCTTGCGTGGATACGTAGTGATTAAAAATTTAATCAAAGTGTAATTTAATGCATTCGAACGGTGTTGAAGTGAAACACAATAAAAAATCTAGTGCTTATGAAATCAAAAGAATGTATTGCATCTTACTGCATTAAATATTATTGGGTTATATGCATGTAAGTTCCTCCTGTGTCCAAAGTCTAAGGGGACATAGACATTGTTTTAATATGTGTTGATGCTGAGATTGCGGAAAGATTTTCTTTCATATTTCAGTGGGCGGGTTATTGATGCGGGAGGATCTATCCCACCACCCACTGGACTTCTTTGCAGTTCCATATTCTGAGACAGGAGGCTCCATAGGGGCTGTTCCTGCTCTTGCAAACAGTGTACACGAGATTGTATCTCTGCTTTATCTTGTTTTTTCGTGTCTATCTTTTGCTTCTTCGTCTAATGCAAACACATTTCGTAGTCTTTAGGTATTTATATTTTGCCAGAAATTTTACCCCAGTTTTAATTAGGTCAATACCTGTAAGTAGTTTTAAATAATATACCTTCTAAGAATTACAATACGATAAGAGATAACAACTATAGGTAATAACTATTATGATTATTAACAAAGAAAATTTCCAGAACAATTTTAAAATCAATTTACTTACAATATGATCAATCATGCCGTAATTAAACAAAGACAGGTGATATCACTTTCCCTGTCTTGTTTTCGTATTTGTGAGGTTGCAATTAACAAAACAAGATAATATGAAGATATTGGTATAAATATTCACAATTTTATAGTAAGTTGTGCAAAATAAATGGAAAGTTACATGGCCTAATTGGATTGCAAGTTGAAAGGCAAAATAAATGGCAAGTTATATAGCATAATTGTATGGCATGTGGTACGTCTAAATGAATGGAAAATTATGGAAAGTAATATGCGATATATTATATGGCAAGTAATGTGCGATAATTTAATGAATTTATGGCATAAATGTATGGCAAGTTGAATGATATGTGGAAATGGCAAGGTATGTGGCTAGATTGTAGAACAATTTTTACGGCAACATAAAATTCATTGGCATAATTGTATGGATAGTTATATTGCATAATAATTGTATGGCAAGATAGATGCATAATTGTATAGCAAGTTATATTGCATAATAATTGTATGACAACATAAATGGCAAGTTATATGCATATTAATTGTATGGCAAGTTTCATGGCAACGTGGAAATTTGCCTGGGATTATTGTTTGGCAAGTTAGGTTAGGTTAGGTACGTAAGGGTACGTATACATTTGCGAACCGAAACGCGAACCGTACCACGAATTACGGGAAAGGAACGAAGCAGCTGAAAGCGGCGTTTCGCGCTATTTGCGGTTGCTTCGTTTCTTTCCCATAAGTTGAGGTTAAGTTCGGCAGTTCGGCTCGCGGATGTATTGTATTACAGGAGTTCATTGCAAACACCAATGATGAAAAAAAAGACGATGACATTTCCTAGAAGTCTTTGCTTATCGAATCCGATAAAATATATGAGATTTAATCTTATCTATACATATTTCTTTTTATATTTATAAGCATTCAGTACTGTGGTTTCTGTCTTTTTACGTATGCACTCGTCATAGAATAAAAATAACAATATAATTAGAAAAAATTCCAAAGTCTCGATTCTAAAGAACAAAGATATTTACTTGGAACAGTGGAAAAATGGTGGAACAATATCTACGCGCAGTGATTTCTTGGGTTTTCCACATGCATTCAAATCATTTATACATAGTAAAGAAAACACTACACAAAGCACGCGTAGAACGCGTAAAGACATATTTACGTTTGTAAAGTTGCTGTCGGATAATAATTCTGATAATCCAATCCGACTCATGCTTCACCACATAATATGTGGTTTGTATTTAATTCAATCATTTAAGTATAGTTAATGCGTATCTTGCGGAAATTCTTAACTGAAGTGAAAACTTGTTTCATCGGCATTCACATCAGTTTCGCAGTACTGACAGTACGATTAAACGGAACAGGGAATAGCTAATCGCTGATGAGCACTGAAAGGGAAAACGTTAAAGACATAACTGTAAACAACACATGAGATACATAACATAATGACATAAACATAAACTTTTTATGAGAGCGATTTACAATTTAGAAACTACAGGGTTTTCCAATAAGAGGTGTTATTTTGATATTCAATCGTAAAAGATCAATGGTTTCGTTGCTTGTGTGGCACGTAGCGCCGTTCTGTGAAAAGTAAACGTTGTCAAGATCAATATCATCCAATTCCGGTCATAAAAAATCATTAATCATCTCTCGATAGCGCAATCCATTCACCGTAACTGTTGCTCCAGCCTCATTTTCAAAAAAGTAAGGTCCAATGATTCCGCCGGACCATAAACCGTACCAAACAGTCATACGTTGAGGATAAAAAGGTTTTTCAACAATAACTCTTGGGTTTTCCGAGCCCCATATGCGACAATTTTGCTTTTTGACGAAGCCACCGAGGTGGAAATGGGCCTCATCACTCAAGATGATTTGCATTTGATTCACTCAAGTGAATTTGAATGCGTTGTTGAAGCGTATATCGTTTCATTTTTATTAATGGCGTAGTTTTTACTTGTCAAATGATAAAAAATGACAGCTTCAAAAGTAACATCTACCGAAATAGCGGGCTATTCAAAATAACACCTTTTATTAGAAAACCCTGTACTAGTGGATCCCCCGCAATGCTTCGCTATTGCTAATGTCTTTCTCGAGCGCCTCCGACTTCTTCCACCATTCACTACTGTATATCACAATGTTACTGTTAAAAAACTACTTTACATCGACCACTTTAATTAGACTCCGTATCTCATTAGGGTGCAGAGATATTGCGTTAAGTATTCCTCGGGCGTCCCTGAATACTCCTGATAGCGATATCGGTCGACTACTTTTCGAGATTTGCGAGCACAAGCATACGATTTGAACCAAATTTCATATTTTAAGATAAGAAACCATTAAGAATTTAACTCAACCATTTGGAATGCATTTTATAATAAAAGAAGTTGTTTGTAATTTTGGATTGAAATCTGAAAAAAAAAATTGTTGAAAATTTTTTTTTCTTCTTAGATCTCGACAACTGTGCCACCTGTCGGGTCTAAAAATATCTTATATTTCAAGCTGGAACCAACCATGCACATTCACAAAATTTCATTGTAATCGGTTGGGTTGTTTCGGAGATTAGCTGTACGAACACAATGAAATTTGATTTTATATATTAAAACTAGCGACCCGCCCCGGATTCACACGGGTGCAATGCACTAATGTGGCATCCTAAGAGTCCAATCAACACATGTACTATCCTCAATTTTGACAGTTCTAAAATGTAGGTTTAGTAATAATTTTAAACATAATTTTACTTTAAGTGATGTGTAATATCAATTTTTGTCTTGAATCAGACTATACTGCAAGTAACTACAGAATGTCTTTATGTACAATGTTTACCGCTATTCTTTCATAAGACAGCACAAATAGATTTTGCTTAGAAGTTACACGCGAAAGGGCTACATTCGAATTTAATGTTTCAAAGACCCAATCCTGTCTGATTACGTCTAAAAGGGATCTAAATGATAATCTAGTCTCCTTCAACGGAAGCAATCTACCGAACAGGCCTTCCATTGATATGCTTGGTGTAACTATAAGTGACCAGCTCAGGTATGGGGGCTCCATCGAAGTCAGAGTAAAGCTGGCCTCTCAGAAGCAGGGCGTACTGTACAGGGCCCGCAGATACTTTAATAGTACACAACTGCTGACCCTGTACAAATCGCAAGTGCGCCCTACTGTCGAATTGGCAGCCATCTCTGGTCCGGAGCCCCTAAATTAGGGCTATATATTTACTGAAAAAATAAAAATTTAGTAAATATATTTACCTGAAAAAACCCTTGACTCTGTGCAAAAACGGGCGGTCCGTTTGATAGATTCCCCAATCTTAACAACCGGACTGCAATCTTTAGAGCACAGGCGTCAGGTTGGTATGCTGTCCTTGTTCTATCGGTATTACAATAGAAGATTCTCTGAGGAACTAGCGTCATTGATCCCTTCGGCACCGGTGCGTAGTCGGGATACACGCCAAACGCCCGCCCAACATCTGTACACGGTTGACATTTGTCACATGAGAACGGGTCGCTTCTACGATTCGTTCTTAAGTTCAACAGCTTGGCTGTAGAACGAACTGCCGGCCTCTGTGTTTCCTCCCTCCTACAACATGGGACTCTTCAAGACCCATGTTCACTCCTTCCTCTCCACAAAAAGACCCTCCACACAGCATCCCCAAAGATGACATAGGCCCTGAGGGAAATTATTTTCTTCAGGGCCTCTTGTGTGGAGTTAATATTAAATATATATATATATATATATATATATATATATCCCGCTACATTTGTTGCGTCCGACCCCTAAAAACTCCATAGCATTGCAGCGTCCACCGACTTACAGCGTCCGATATACGGACGCTGCAATGTTTTGACCTCAAAATTGGCCAGAACGATGCTTACCCCATGTAGAATCGTATGGCAAAAATTTTTGTGGAAGCAAAAAATGTCTCAGAATGTCTGGAAACGAATATTGAACGTTTGACATTTTGCCGACAGGTTCGCTCCACGATGTATATATCGAGCAGTGTATGTTTTTATTCATTTCTACGATCTTGCCGCGTCCACGAAGTAATATAATTTTCGATACATAACGACGATCATGCTGCGTCTACGCATTACATCGTTAGTATTGCGTCCTCAAGACCGATTACGAGTAGATATTATTTTATATACATAACGACGGTCGTGCTGCGTCCACGCATTACGTCGATAGTACTGCGTCCCCGTAGCCGCTCATGAGAATATACTATTTTTAACTCATAATGACAATCATGATGCTTCCATGCATCACGTCGATAGTATTGCGTCCCAGTGAACGATCACGAGTAGATATTATTTTGAATATACAACGACGGTCATGCTGCATCCACGCATTACTTTGATAGTATTGCGTCCCCCTGGCCGATCACGTTGAAATATTATTATGAATACATAACGACGGTCTTGCTGCGTCTACGCATTACGTCGATAGTACTGCGTCCTTGTGGCCATTCGGAGTACATTGTTAAATATTATTTGAGCGTTTGGTTGAGTAAATCATCAGATTTGGCAACATTTGGTTAATTTACAACGATGCCGCTTGATACTCAGAACTAAGAATCGTCTTGCGTGGTTTTTAATGCATAAAGATGATTTTGCTGCGTCCACGCATTACTTCGATAGTACTGCGTCCCCATGGCCATTCACGAGTACATTTTTATAAATTATTTGAGCGTTTGGTTGAGTAAATCATCAGATTTGGCAACGTTGGGTTAATTTACAACGATGCCGCTTGACACTAAGAACTAAGAAGCATCCTGCGTAGTTTTGAATGCATAACGACGATCGTGATGCGTTTACGCATTACGTTGGTAGTATTGCGTCCGTTGTTGTTTTTTTAAAAAGAAAAAGCGTTTTTTTTGGGAGCGAAACCCGGTCGGCACAAAGTATAAAAAATAAAAGTGGTGTTTACAAAGTTATTGTTTTATTTTAAATTAAATATTGTTGTCAATTAAACAAACAATTTATAAGTTCCCGAATATTATCTGAATATAAAATAAATCTTATAGAATAAAATAAAAACCTCAAGATATGAATTGAAATCTAGCAAGAATATCGTAACACTAATTGTGAGGATTATTATTAATATATTCATAGAATTATAACTATATATTTTATCACACCTTCATAAATGCAATGAAAACTTTAACTTAAATGAAATCAACAAAAAATCTAAATATAGAAGAATACGTATGTGAAACATACAGCGAATGCACTAAAATCTAGAACAATATAATAAATCTACTAACAATCTTGCACTTAAACATAAGGAGTATAATTTGAAACATGGACGAACTTCTGGTATACCTATGTATTTAACATTATGTCCACAGCCAGATTTTTTAATACTATCCGAGGCACACTCGCATGCAATACATAAAAATATACCAAGTATTCCAAACTACAAACAATAAGTCACAAATTATCACAAAAATAAAAGTAGTGGAATTGTAGTCTATGCTAAAGAAAAATTTACTGATATCAATGTTAACGAAATACCAATATGTAACGCAAACTGTTTGTCAATTAATGAATCTAAATAATTAGCCAATTAATATAATCGCATGTATCGAATACATAGCTCGTTATACCCTTATAGTCCAGTAGGTACCCAAGCGATTCCTTCAGAAACTTGATCAGGGTGCTTAGGCTGTGAACATCTTGGAATAATTATCGATAATAACATCAAATAGAAAAGTCAAATAAACTCCACAGTAGACAGAATGAGAAAACTCATCTTTATGTTTTTTAGACTTAGAAATACTGTATCATTAAAAATACTTAAAGGTATTTATTTTGCACTTGCACATTCTACACTACTAAAATATGAAATCGTGGTTTGCAGGGGGGGGGGGGGTGCGTATAAATCATACCTACGTCCACTTGTGACAATTCAAAAAATATTAATAAAAATCATATTTAAAAAAGCCATATAACTATCCAACAATAAATGTTTTCCAAGGTTTCCCGGTTCCCTTTCTCACAAAAATTTATGACAAAAATACTCGTACATTAAGAACTTCAATTACATAAAGATTTATTTGATAAAAATAATATTCCATAATTAATTTTAAGCTAAATAATTATTTATATTGGAGGACTAACCGTACCACTAGTTCGAACTACAACAGCAAAACATCATTATTTATTTAACGGTATAAAATTATTCAATAAATTACTCCTGGATATATCTGAGGAAAATTCTGACAGTTACAAAAAAAACAATTTAAAATTCTCTAAAACCACCTAATAAATTTTCTTATTTTTATTTTTTTTTATTTATTTTTATTTTTTTTTATTTAGTTACTTTTTAAAATAATTAGGTACATTTTTGTATGGCACATGAAATAAAATATATAAATAAAATTAAAACAGATCATTGAAGTCCTCCTCACTAGGAGATCCTGTGCTGAGGGGGACTATATATGTTAGAATACGTTTTCAGCAACTAAGATGATGTTTTAAATATATTAGTTAGTTCTTCTTCCGATATTTCCATAAGCCAAGATTTGATGTCCTTAATGTAGTTATTTTTCGTTTTCCTTTGTTTGATTTTGAGAGGGAGTTTATTATATAATTTAATTGCTAAAAATTCAGAGTTTCTTTGTCCAAAAGTAGAATTACATTTAGGAATATTTAGCATGTCTGTTTGCTTGGCTCTGGTTTTATGATCGTGAGAGGGGTTTGCCTCTGGTTTATTTTTTAAGTGATGAACTAGAATATTTTTAGCATAGATTTTTTGTAAACTTGGAACATCAAACAGATTAAAAATATCAGTAGTTGGCGTCCTTACGGGGAGCTTTAATATGGTCTTTATGATCCAATTTTGAGTTTTCTTTAGTAGTTTAATATGGTTTGATGATGCTGAGCCCCATCCTATTATTCCATATTCCAGTAGAGAGTGGCATAGCGCATAATATACTCTCTTTAGATCTGTAGTTGACAAGATATTTCGTAATTTTTTGAAGAAATAGATGAGTTTTGTTAGCTTTTTTGAGGTTCCTTCGATGTGTGCATCCCAATGAAGTTTGTCGTCAATTACGATCCCAACATATTTAATTGTTTTAGTTTGGACTATATGCGGGCAAGAACATTGCGGATATTTATTTAGACATTCATGTAATTTGAGTGTATGCTCATTCGTTGGTTGACCTCTGTTGGTTTTAGAGAAAGTTAGATATTTAGTTTTACTCACATTTAATGTAAGGGAGTTTGCTTTTAACCAGTTTTGGAGTACAGTCAGACCTTGCTCCGCTTTTTTATGTGTGCTTGTCCAATTTTGTTCATAGAATATAATGACAGTGTCATCTGCAAAGCTCATTATGTCTCCTTCAATGGGAAGACTCATAAGGTCATTAATATAAATGAGAAATAGTATTGGACCCAATACGCTTCCTTGAGGGACAACGTACTTGATTGATAGTGTTTTGCTACTTTTATTACCAATTTGTACATACTGCTCTCTTCCAGTTAAGTAACTTTTAATTAGATTTAGAGTTGTTTGTGTTATTCCATTTTTTTTTAATTTAAAAAATAGTATTTCATGGTCAATTGTATCAAAAGCTTTTTGAAGGTCAATAAAAACTGCCAAGCATTTTTTACCTTCATCCAGTTTTTTTATAATTGTATTTGTTACTTTAGCTATAGCATCACCAGTACCCAGGTTTTCCCTAAAACCGTATTGTGTCGTTGATAATATTTTATTTTCATCCAAAAATTTAACCATTTGTTTTTTTATTACTTTTTCCAATATTTTCGATAGTGTAGGTAATAGACTAATTGGTCGATAGTTAGATATATCATTTTTGGGACCGCTTTTGTATATTGGAATAATCGTAGCAACTTTAAGACGTGTGGGAAAAATACCTTTTCTTATTGAAAGATTTACAAGGTACGTCAGTGGGTAGATTAGCTCATTTAGTAGATATTTAATTGCTCTGTTTGATATCAGTTCATTTCCCGATGAGGTATTTGTGTTTAGGGAGGCTATGGTATTTCTTATATCTTCACTTGTTATCTTGACTATGTTAAGGGAGTTTTCTTGATTGACATTTTCATTCCATACTGTTTTTTCGGCAGTAAATGAAGATTGTTTGATTTTATTCGCTAAGTTCGAGCCTATATTGCAAAAATAGTTGTTTGCAAAGTTGAGAATTTTTTCTGGATGTTCTGCAAAAGATGTTGGTATCCTGTCAATGTTTAATTCTTTAATGTTTTTAACATTGTGCGAGGCTTTAGCGTTTGTAATTTCGTTTATAATCTGCCAGAATTTCCGGGAATCATAATTACATTCCTCGATTTTCTTTTTATAGAATGCTTCTTTAGCATAACGGATTACATTTTTACAAATGTTACGATATCTTTTGTAGAAGCGATGTAAATGGATATCATAGGGGTGGTTTCTTACTTTTCTGTGGAGTTCGTCTCTTTTCCTGATTGAGTTGATAATGTTCTGACTAATCCAGGGTTTAATATGAATATTTTTATGAGATATCTTTTTTTCTGTCGTTATGGTGTTTGATAGAATAATGTTCTGAGTAAAGTCAATAAAATAATTCCAAGCAGCATCAGTATCATCATTGCCAAGAAGGTTTGACCAGTCAGCAATTTGTAGCTCGATTTTAACGTTTTCCCAGTTTGTTTCAGACTTTGCTATGACAGATTTCTTTTTTTGATTTATAGATGTATTTTTATTATTAATAGATAGAAGTATTGTGTAGTGATCAGTCAGTGTAGAAGGGTAAATAATGGTTTGAGTTAATTTATCAGTTTTACTAAAAATATGATCAATGCATGATTTGCTTTCATTCCATACTCGTGTAGGTTCATCAACCAGGCTTTTAAAACCATGGTGAGCTAGTGTATGTATGTAATCATATTTTTTTGGATTTCCATTTTCCAGGATATCAATATTTATATCTCCGATAATAAAAACATTCTTAGTATTTTTGAGTAAGTTAAGCTCAAAATGTAAGGAGTTTAAGAATGGCTCCAGATTTTTTGTAGAAGGTGATCTATATATTGCGAGAACTGTTATATCCTTACCAATTGATATCCTTAGACAGTTTGCGTTATTAATATTGATCTCTTTGACTTCAACTTCAGTGTCTTCTTTAATGTATGCAATAACACCATCACTCTTTGTATTATTCATTAGTGTGGAGTAAGAGACATATTTATCAATTTGTAGAGGGTAGTGTTTATCAGTTAACCAACATTCAGTAAGTATAATTATGTCCCAGGTTAAATTTAAACTTTTAATTAATATTTGTAGCTCGTCAAAGTTTTTGTTTATGCTTCTAATATTTTGATGCAGTATGTTAAAATTTTTGTTCATTGTTGATAGGTTAGGTAAGTTTGCTCTTTTTGCATTAGGTTCCGTGGTTAATGTAGTGTCAGCCATTTTTAATTTTTGTTATATTTGTTATTTTGAGCCATTTTATTTATATGATGTTTTTCAAATCGTCTATATGTTTAACGTAAATTATTTTTTCGTTTGCATTTCTTCTTGCCATTATTTTTCCCTCTTTGTGCCAGACGTATGCATAGTTTTTTTCTTTTGAGATTTGTTTGGTTTTCCAAAGAAGTTCCTTATGGTAAGGGCTCAGTTCTTCAGCTATGTATATTGTTTCAGTTGAAATATCTTTGATCGCAGCATAATTGATGTTTTTTCTATTTGCAATAAGCTTGTCTCTGGTCAATTTATCTGAAAATTGCACTAGTATTTTAGGTGGTGCATTGATTCGCCTATCAGGTATCCTTTTTACCTCTATAATTTCGCTGTATTTTAGGTCCACTCCTGCCGCCACTGCCACTTTTTTAACCACTTCAATTTGCTGTTCCCCATTTTTTTGTGGAATGCCAGCTATTTCAATATAATTAGAGCGGGTTTTGTACTCCATATCTGAAATTTTTATTTCTAATTGTTTAATTATAGTATTTTTCTCCTGGTGCTCTTTTTTTAGGTTTATAAATTCATTTTCAATTTTTTTGTTTTGAAGGATTGTTAACTCTAGTTTTTTAATCAAATCATCGTATTGACTGCTCATAAACTCCATGCTTTTTTGGGTGTCCTGTTGTTGCTTTTCAATTTTTGAAATAATTTCTTTTTTTATAGCATCTAGTTTTTTTTCGAAAATCAGTGTAATTTTTTCTATGCTGAATTTTTCTTCAGGTTCAATGTTAGCACCCTGTTTGTTTATTGTTTTAAATTATTTATTTATTTATTTTATTTCAGGGAAATCAACAGTTTACAATGTGGTTCATTTATACACGTGTAATTTACCTAACTGAGAAACCAATTGCAGATTTCCGCAATATTCTATTCTATTATGTATGTAAAAATTTAAAAACTATACTTACAAGAACTAAAAAATATTAAATTTATCGAAGAAAGCAAACACTTAGTGGCTTGACATTATACAAAATGAAACAAATACTTTGTTTTAAACCACTTTATTTTTATTTATATTTCGTCGACCGGTTTGGATTGAACCCAAATATTGTATAAAATAAATATAAAGTGGTTTAAAACATAGTATTGTTTCATTTTGTAAAAAATATAACGTTATTCAAGAGGGAGATTATTATAACATGAGATTATTTTAACTGGAGATTATTATAACAGGAGATTATTAAAACAGAAGATTATTATAACGTACCACTACATAATATATGTCATTACATAATATAATAACATTTTATGCAGTTTGGTACACGTTTGATACATTTTTAATATAGTTTTTATATTTATTTTGGTTACATTGAAAATAGAATCAGAGAGAATGTTATTATACATATGTTGAACATATTCTTCTAAGACAAGCATTTTTATTTTACTAGATTACATGAGCGTGTGTGCCGTGTAGGTACTTTCAAATCAATTCTGCTTAATAATATCCACATATTATGTTTCTGCTTATCATTCCTTGGTATTATTTATAACTAACCTGTTTTTATTACTTTTATTGTATTTTCTTGTAAGGCTATTAATAGTTTTTGTAATAATATTTGCAATATAAATATGTAAAAATATATTATTGTCCTCTCCTAAGCACAAGCATCTTATTTATCAGAAAAGTGATTTAAATATTATTTAATATTATGTTGTAAATATTGTAACACTAAAGATGTTAAGAAATAAAAATAAAAATATATTTTTATTTTGAACTTAATGGTATTAATAAGTTCTCATTAATTAAAATATTGCAATATGAGGTTGAACTAATTAAGTTAAATATAAAAACAGATATTATTATATTGAATACGTAACGACAGAAGTTCTGCGTCGATGGTATTGTATCCTCGTGACCAATCACGAGTAGATATTATTTTGTATACATAACGACGGCCGTGCTGCGTCCACGCATTTCGTCGATAGTATTGCGTCCCCATGGCCGTTGGTGAATTTGTACATTTTTATGTATTGTTTGAGTCCTTGGTGAAGCAAAACCCCCGATTTGGCAACATTCAGTTCATTTACAACGTTGCCACTTAGCACTCAGAACTAAAAAGCGCCTTGCGCTGGTGGACATTTTTGTAAGATGGTTTACAGTGGACGGTAAATTGATATCCCGACCTAAAAATGTCCGACCGCCCTCTGCAATGGAGCGAACTGGCGCGTTATGAAATGATACATTTTTACTAAGGATATTGTTGTAAAAAAAATTGTCGCACGCCTGCGCCCAGTAGGTACGTTTGTATACAAGTTGCAACAAGATATTCATTCAAACTTCTCACTATCAATAGACAGTTTGTTGTCAGGTCTGGTGTGTTTCTGGATGTCAAAAAAATAAAACATTAATATATATACATATATTTTTTATATACCGCACAAGAGTCTCAACCGCTCCCGTCTGGAACAGCGAGACTGGCATCCCCAATCTGAGTACTAGGGTGAAGGTATTGGGGAGGGGAAGAAGATGAGGAAGAGAAATGTAGAAAAGTACCTGGCTCTTTATATCTGGTCACCAAACACGGCAAAAGCTTGGAAATAACGTTTCCATTCGGAATGGTGGTCACACACCAGGGTGATACTGAGAGTATATTTCACTCTGGAACGTGCTGCAAACACACTTTATATTATGTTTAATGTATTAATTGTGAAATAACACAAACAAATAAAAATTTATTTGCGCACGCCGGGTTTGACCGTCAGATTACTTAGAGAGTCTTATCTCTCAACCACAGATGCTGTAATTAATTAATTAATTCACTATGAACGTAAAAACTTCACTAGAAAAGTAAGAAATATTTTGTGTTGTTTATTTATTTGTTAATTTATTTATTACACCTAATAGACGTTTACATTCTAGTTTAATAGTTGAGTATCGCAGTTATTATAAATTCTTCAAAATTAAAACAATAGAGAAAACAAAATACAAGGAAAAAAAGTAAAATGTTACAACAAAAGCGTATAATAAAATAAGATACATTGGTAAAAATGATAAGAAGTCTCACATAAGTAGATATTCAAAATAAAGAAAAGATGCAAAAATTATAGATGTCTATTTGTCTCGATATATAAAAGAATTAAAATAAACAATATTTATATTGATTATTTTTAAGGTGAAATATATCTCCCATATCAGAATAAGTCATGTAATCCTAAGGGGTTTAATAATATAAGGGGCATAACAACGGCCTAAATTTACCTTTTGAAACTCTCAAAACAAATCCAAGAGTCTTAAGGGCCTTATATACGGAAGACGTAAAAATTAAATCGACCTTCAAAACGCCATGTAACAAACAAATAATATACACTCGGACGCAAGAATATATTATTCAGTATGGACGTTAAACCTTTATTAGAATAGTCAGAAATATACGGCAGACGTAACAATTAAATTAGAGTGAACGGACGTGAAACCTATATTAAAAGGAACTTTCAATATACAAAAAATATACACCCGGACGTGAGTATGTACGTGACGCTAGAAATGTATGAGAGTGTAATAAACATCAAAACCTGCATTATTATGAATATTAAAAAAATATGATATTAGCGATTATCGTGAGTAAAACATAGTGCAATATTCACAAAAACAATCTAAAAAAAAGAACTAGAAGTGCTGGACGCCCAAAGACGGATTTACGCACGGACGCAATAAATGTTGTGGGACCTATATATATATATATATATATATATATATATATATATATATAGGTCCCACAACATTTATTGCGTCCGTGCGTAAATCCGTCTTTGGGCGTCCAGCACTTCTAGTTCTTTTTTTTAGATTGTTTTTGTGAATATTGCACTATGTTTTACTCACGATAATCGCTAATATCACATTTTTTTAATATTCATAATAATGCAGGTTTTGATGTTTATTACACTCTCATACATTTCTAGCGTCACGTACATACTCACGTCCGGGTGTATATTTTTTGTATATTGAAGGTTCCTTTTAATATAGGTTTCACGTCCGTTCACTCTAATTTAATTGTTACGTCTGCCGTATATTGCTGACTATTCTAATAAAGGTCTCACGTCCATACTGAATAATATATTCTTGCGTCCGAGTGTATATTATTTGTTTGTTACATGGCGTTTTGAAGGTCGATTTAATTTTTACGTCTTCCGTATATACGGCCCTTAAGACTCTTGGATTTGTTTTGAGAGTTTCAAAAGGTAAATTTAGGCCGTTGTTATGCCCCTTATATTATTAAACCCCTTAGGATTACATGACTTATTCTGATATGGGAGATATATTTCACCTTAAAAATAATCAATATAAATATTGTTTATTTTAATTCTTTTATATATCGAGACAAATAGACATCTATAATTTTTGAAATCTTTTCTTTATTTTGAATATCTACTTATGTGAGACTTCTTATCATTTTTACCAATGTATCTTATTTTATTATACGCTTTTGTTGTAACATTTTACTTTTTTTCATTCTATTTTGTTTTAATTTTGAAGAATTTATAACTGCGATACTCAACTATTAAACTAGAATGTAAACGTCTATTAGGTGTAATAAATAAATTAACAAATAAATAAACAACACAAAATATTTCTTACTTTTCTAGTGAAGTTTTCACGTTCATAGTGAATTAATTAATTAATTACAGCATCTGTGGTTGAGAGATAAGACTCTCGACTCGCAATCCGAAGCCCGTAATCTGACGGTCAAACCCGGCGTGCGCAAATAAATTTTTATTTGTTTGTGTTATTTCACAATTAATACATTAAACATAGTATAAAGTGTGTTTGCAGCACGTTCCAGAGTGAAATATACTCTCAGTATCGCCCTGGTGTGTGACCACCATTCCGAATGGAAACGTTATTTCCAAGCTTTTGCCGTGTTTGGTGACCAGATATAAATAGCCAGGTACTTTTCTACATTTCTCTTCCTCATCTTCTTCCCCTCCCCAATACCTTCACCCTAGTACTCAGATTGGGGATGCCACAGTCTCGCTGTTCCAGACGGGAGCGGTTGAGACTCTTGTGCGGTATATAAAAAATATATGTATATATATTTATGTTTTATTTTTTTGACATCCAGAAACACACCAGACCTGACAACAAACTGTCTATTGATAGTGAGAAGTTTGAATGAATATCTTGTTGCACCTTGTATACAAACGTACCTACTGGGCGCAGGCGTGCGACAATTTTTTTTACAACGATATCCTTAGTAAAAATGTATCATTTCATAACGCGCCAGTTCGCTCCATTGCAGAGGGCGGTCAGACATTTTTAGGTCGGGATATCAATTTACCGTCCACTGTAAACCATCTTACAAAAATGTCCACCCGCGCAAGGCGCTTTTTAGTTCTGAGTGCTAAGTGGCAACGTTGTAAATGAACTGAATGTTGCCAAATCTGGGGTTTTGCTTCACCAAGGACTCAAACAATACATAAAAATGTACAAATTCGCCAACGGCCATGGGGACGCAATACTATCGACGAAATGCGTGGACGCAGCACGGCCGTCGTTATGTGTACAAAATAATATCTACTCGTGATTGGTCACGAGGATACAATACCATCGACGCAGAACTTCTGTCGTTACGTATTCAATATAATAATATCTGTTTTTATATTTAACTTAATTAGTTCAACCTCAAATTGCAATATTTTAATTAATGAGTTAAACTTATTAATACCATTAAGTTCAAAATAAATATTTTTTTTATTTTTATTTCTTAACATCTTTAGTGTTACAATATTTACAACATAATATTAAATAATATTTAAATCACTTTTCTGATAAGTAAGAAGCTTGTGCTTAGGAGAGGACAACAATATATTTTTACATATTTATATTGCAAATATTATTACAAAAACTATTAATAGCCTTACAAGAAAATACAATAAAAGTAATAAAAACAGGTTAGTTATAAATAATACCAAGGAATGATAAGCAGAAACATAATATGTGGAGTTTATTAAGCAGAATTGATTTGAAAGTACCTACACGGCACACACGCTCATGTAATCTAGTAAAATAAAAATGCTTGTCTTAGAAGAATATGTTCAACATATGTATAATAACATTCTCTCTGATTATATTTTCAATGTAACCAAAATAAATATAAAAACTATATTAAAAATGTATTAAACGTGTACCAAACTGCATAAAATGTTATTATATTATGTAATGACATATATTATGTAGTATTACGTTATAATAATCTTCTGTTTTAATAATCTCCTCCTGCTATAATAATCTCCAGTTAAAATAATCTCATGTTATAATAATCTCCCTCTTGAATAACGTTATATTTTTTACAAAATGAAACAATACTATGTTTTAAACCACTTTATATTTATTTTATACAATATTTGGGTTCAATCCAAACCGGTCGACGAAATATAAATAAAAATAAAGTGGTTTAAAACAAAGTATTTGTTTCATTTTGTATAATGTCAAGCCACTAAGTGTTTGCTTTCTTCGAAAAATTTAATATTTTTTAGTTCTTGTAAGTATAGTTTTTAAATTTTTACATACATAATAGAATAGAATATTGCGGAAATCTGCAATTGGTTTCTCAGTTAGGTAAATTACACGTGTATAAATGAACCACATTGTAAACTGTTGATTTCCCTGAAATAAAATAAATAAATAAATAATTTAAAACAATAAGAAAATTTATTAGGTGGTATTAGAGAATTTTAAATTGTTTTTTTTGTAACTGTCATAATTTTCCTCAGATATATCCAGGAGTAATTTATTGAATAATTTTATACCGTTAAATAAATAATGATGTTTTGCTGTTGTAGTTCGAACTAGTGGTACGGTTAGTCCTCCAATATAAATAATTATTTAGCTTAAAATTAATTATGGAATATTATTTTTATCAAATAAATCTTTATGTAATTGAAGTTTTTAATGTACGAGTATTTTGTCATAAATTTTTGTGAGAAGGGGAACCGGGAAACCTTGGAAAACATTTATTGTTGGATAGTTATGTGGCTTTTTTAAATATGATTTTTATTAATATTTTTTGAATTGTCACAAGTGGACGTAGGTATGATTTATACGCACCCCTCCCCCGCAAACAACGATTTCATATTTTAGTAGTGTAGAATGTGCAAGTGCAAAATAAATACCTTTAAGTATTTTTAATGATACAGTATTTCTAAGTCTAAAAAACATAAAGATGAGTTTTCTCATTCTGTCTACTGTGGAGTTTATTTGACTTTTCCATTTGATGTTATTATCGATAATTATTCCAAGATGTTCACAGCCTAAGCACCCTGATCAAGTTTCTGAAGGAATCGCTTGGGTACCTACTGGACTATAAGGGTATAACGAGCTTTGTATTCGATACATGCGATTATATTAATTGGCTAATTATTTAGATTCATTAATTGACAAACAGTTTGCGTTACATATTGGTATTTCGTTAACATTGATATCAGTAAATTTTTCTTTAGCATAGACTACAATTCCACTACTTTTATTTTTGTGATAATTTGTGACATATTGTTTGTAGTTTGGAATACTTGGTATATTTTTATGTATTGCATGCGAGTGTGCCTCGGATAGTATTAAAAAATCTGGTTGTGGACATAATGTTAACCAGAAGTTCGTCCATGTTTCAAATTATACTCCTTATGTTTAAGTGCAAGATTGTTAGTAGATTTATTATATTGTTCTAGATTTTAGTGCATTCGCTGTATGTTTCACATACGTTTTCTTCTATATTTTGATTTTTTGTTGATTTCATTTAAGTTAAAGTTTTCATTGCATTTATGAATATATTTTATGTGTGATAAAATATATAGTTATAATTCTATGAATATATTAATAATAATCCTCACAATTTGTGTTACGATATTCTTGCTAGATTTCAATTCATATCTTGAGGTTTTTATTTTATTCTATAAGATTTATTTTATATTCAGATAATATTCGGGAACCTATAAATTGTTTGTTTAATTGACAACAATATTTAATTTTAAATAAAACAATAACTTTGTAAACACCACTTTTATTTTTTATACTTTGTGCCGACCGGGTTTCGCTCCCAAAAAAAACGCTTTTTCTTTAAAAAAAAACAACAACGGACGCAATACTACCAACGTAATGCGTAAACGCATCACGATCGTCGTTATGCATTAAAAACTACGCAGGATGCTTCTTAGTTCTTAGTGTCAAGCGGCATCGTTGTAAATTAACCCAACGTTGCCAAATCTGATGATTTACTCAACCAAACGCTCAAATAATTTATAAAAATGTACTCGTGAATGGCCATGGGGACGCAGTACTATCGAAGTAATGCGTGGACGCAGCAAAATCGTCGTTATGCATTAAAAACCACGCAAGACAATTCTTAGTTCTGAGTATCAAGCGGCATCGTTGTAAATTAACCAAATGTTGCCAAATCTGATGATTTACTCAACCAAACGCTCAAATAATATTTAACAATGTACTCCGAATGGCCACGAGGACGCAGCACTATCGACGTAATGCGTAGACGCAGCAAGACCGTCGTTATGTATTCATAATAATATTTCAACGTGATCGGCCAGGGGGACGCAATACTATCAAAGTAATGCGTGGATGCAGCATGACCGTCGTTGTATATTCAAAATAATATCTACTCGTGATCGTTCACTGGGACGCAATACTATCGACGTGATGCATGGAAGCATCATGATTGTCATTATGAGTTAAAAATAGTATATTCTCATGAGCGGCTACGGGGACGCAGTACTATCGACGTAATGCGTGGACGCAGCACGACCGTCGTTATGTATATAAAATAATATCTACTCGTAATCGGTCTTGAGGACGCAATACTAACGATGTAATGCGTAGACGCAGCATGATCGTCGTTATGTATCGAAAATTATATTACTTCGTGGACGCGGCAAGATCGTAGAAATGAATAAAAACATACACTGCTCGATATATACATCGTGTAGCGAACCTGTCGGCAAAATGTCAAACGTTCAATATTCGTTTCCAGACATTCTGAGACATTTTTTGCTTCCACAAAAATTTTTGCCATACGATTCTACATGGGGTAAGCATCATTCTGGCCAATTTTGAGGTCAAAACATTGCAGCGTCCGTATATCGGACGCTGTAAGTCGGTGGACGCTGCAATGCTATGGAGTTTTTAGGGGTCGGACGCAACAAATGTAGCGGGATATATATATATATATATATACATATATATATAGTTGTCCATGTGAAAAACACTCAACGCTCAAATCTAAACCTGCAACATTGAGTGTTTGAGCCCTGTGACTGTGAGTTTTACCGGAAATTACCAAATATATGAGCCTCTTTTATGAGGTATAGGAGTTTTTGTACTTATAAATGGAATACTCTATTCACTATATAGTATCTGTCTTGTGGAGTTAAATTTATGTTTATATTTTCCTTGTTTTCTGTCCAGTTTACATGTTGCAGATATAAAGAGATCAGGTTTACCATAATGTCAGGCATAATTCATAGGGTCTTGGTCAATATCGATGCCCACCCGTGAACGATGAAGGTAGTATAACCAATTGTCCAATGTCGCTGCTGTGTTTATTCGACCGTAAAGCATCCTAAAGATGAACGTAATTTTCTGCTTTCAATTTATGCATAAGCTAATAATAATAATATGCATTAGCTAATCGCTATGATTCAATTTTTGCATACCGATCGACCAAATATTGGTTCTTTAACATCGTATATTTAAGTACGGGTTAAAATTATTATGTGTACGATAGAAATAGTAGTTCATGCATGAAACCATTTTACAAAGAGGTGCTCCACTAATCGGGTAAACTCGAGAAACATTAATGGCGTATCCGTCTTCTCTCCGACATAGCACTAAAGGATGCTGTAAGCTGTCATAAGATCTGTGCAACTCTGAGGTTTTTTGAAAATTGTCGTCACGGATGCGCAATACAATATCTCTTTTTATCAATTTGCTGTCCAGCTATCAATACTGCTACTTCACTTCTGGATGGGGCATTATGATGGTAGATGTGTTCTTCGAAAGGTACTTTATTTGTGGATTTTATTTATGGATTTCGACATTGAAGTCGGGTATGCCTGGTGGAATGTTCTCAATAGTAATAGTTTTGAAAGAATACATCTAGTTGCTATGGGAATGTAACGAATTTTGAAGAGATCTTACCAAACCATTATCAATTGTTTGTGCGACACTGTTTGTTACTTGTGTTTCTGGATCGGAGATAAAATAGATTTGCAGAAATTTATGATCATCGGGCTGATATGGAAACAAACTCCCTGCTAAATGATAAGCTTGCCCCCGAATTTTAAATGAAGATACTCTTCAAAGATATTATAATGAATATATTCTATTATCTTTGGTATTCTTAAAAGAGGACATTTGAAACGCGTTGTTATATCGGCGTAAATTGCGCATGCATTGTTTGGATTTAGAATGATCACCCGTCAGAAGAGAGTTTTGTGGTTCGGGTGGAGGAAGAATTTCCTCTAATTTTACTTTTACCTGTAAGCAACACATACCTTCAGATTCATCCTTCCATTTCAGAGCAGAGCAATGTCCACAGACAACAGACATTGAGACTATTGAAACTACACGATCATTCTTGTATTTATTTATTTTTCTTTCATTGGCAATTTTTCTTTATACAAATTGTGTTCAATTAAAGAATCGTGATTCTCTAGCTCTCCGGGATCTATGCATATCCCGATCTATACTAAGGCGAGTCTCACGTTCAACAGAAGATTTTCTATCTCTTCATGAAGTACTTTTTCTACTATATGACAGCCGGATATCCCTTTCATCTTCATTTTCTTCACTGAGACACAACAAACGCATTCTTTTTGCATTTCTACGACCTATATTCAAACTACTACGTTTTCAAGACATAATTTAACAATGAAACTGTGATCAGGAAAATAAACGACTCGTTAACAAAAGAACTTATTCACAAAATAACAACGCTAAAATAAGAATAACTTGTGTTTCATTTTTGAAACCCAAATAATATTCGCAGTAAACAACCCGACACGGAGAGCTCCGATATACTTGTTATCGCGACAAAGAACTCGCCGCGGCGCGGCGGCTTTTGTGCGTGCGCCAAATAGTTATGTTGCTAGTGATTTTTCAAATTGCGATATCTTCTAAGATATTGATTTAAATAATATTTTGTGAAGGGAATTTTAATAAACATTAAATGTGAAATATAACTAACACATTACATTGGATGAGAATAATATTTTATTCGTCGAAATAGCGTCGCAAATAACACATAATATATGTAAAAGATAAAAATGATTACTGTGTGGTATCCTTAGGAGAAAGACATAATACACGGTGTCCGGAAACTCGTAGTACAAGCGGGAAACTGGAGAATCTACACCACATGGGGAACCCAAATAAACATAAAGTTTTTTGATTTGAGCATTTTCACAAAAAAAAAAAAAAACAAAAAAAAAATTTTTTCGGCTATTTTAGGGTTAAAGTTTTTTCTGGTGTTTAGGGTTGAACAACAGATGTTTGAACCCTGCAGAGCAGAAATATTTTATGATTACACCGGATTAAATGAAGGGTGATTTCAAAATAATGCTTCAAATCCGAGTTTCTTCATTTGTTTTACTTTCAAATAGTTTTAATTAGTTGGGTACTTTGATCTTCAGTAATAATTTATAAGAATTTGATTTAAAAAAAATTTAAAAAAAAAAAAAAAAAAATCAACTTCTAACTCGATTTAGGTACTCGATAACGAAAGCTCAAATCAAAAAAAAAATATACTACAATATCGACTCCAAATGTGATGTAGATTCACCAGTTTCCCGCTTGTGCTACGAGTTTCCGGACACCCTGTATATACCAACGCGGAATTTTATGTAGGCTTTTTCAAGATATACAATTCTGTAGTACTATTTCGTAGTATTATTTTGTTGTATCTTCTAAAGTTTAGCGAGCGTTAGCAATGTAAGCGCCCGACAAAATATTTTTTTGATTTGATTACAAAACGTTGACTTTTCTATACTTTTTAAAAATATAATATGCATGTATTATATACATAAACATTGGAAAAAATTAGATAAACGATATTGAAAACCGCATTAAAATCTGTTGCGTAGTTTAGGAGAATTAAGCGCGCAAAAAGACAGACACGAAAAGCGACTTTATTTTATACTACGAGTATTTAGAGATGAGTAATTAGTGGGTGCTGTATGGAATTGTACGGCGAGAGATATGGGGATATACGCCATCCCCATATTTACTATGAGGTGATATATCTCGTTTGTGGCTAGCTTAAGAGGAACGACTGCACAGACTTTATTATGCAAAACATAATTTTTTATACCAATTTAACAATCTGCAAAATATTTTTTTAATCAAAAGGTATAGCAAATATCCAGTACGAATATGAGCTATTTTATTTATTTTCGTTTTAATTAACTAACTAACCATCACGCCGTTTCCCCGCAGGGGTAGGCAGAGAGGACGGACCGCCAAACAACTCGGTCTTGGCACACACTTCTTGCCTCATTCACATTCGTACATCGTCTCATACATACTCTTCTATTATTCTGACTCTTGACATGGCCCGACTCAAGTATCTGATTCACTTGATCGTGCCATGTCTTCCTCGGGCATCCCCGATATCAACAACCATTCGAATTTGCATCATATATCCTCCTTACACTCTTTTCTTCGCTCAATCGCTCTATATGCCCAAACCATCTAAGCGTAGCTTTCTTAATCTTACTCATTACGCTTACATCAGCCTTGCACTCTTTGCGGATCTCCACATTCCACACACGATCATACATGGTTTTACCACACATACGCCTTAGGGATCTCATTTCAACAGCATTCAATCTACTTTCATCCTTTCTCTGCCAATTCCATGCCTCGCTTCCATACATCAGGGTAGGTACCAGCACTCCATTGTGGACTGCTAACTTCGCTTCTTTGGTCATTTTTTTACTAGCGCCAACTGCGTTCAGTCCTCCAATAATGGAGTTACCTTCATTTACCCTTCTTTCAATATCTCTGTCAGTCTTCCCATCTCTCATAAACATACTTCCTAAATAAACAAACTCATCCACCTGCTCCAAGTATTCCTCATTCACAGCTATATTGCACACTGTTTTCGTACTCTCTCTTTCAAACACCATTACTTTAGACTTACTTACATTCATCATTAACTCATTCTTCATGCATACTTCTTACATCTTAGACACGAGAGACTGTAGATCATCCATATTATTTTTTGTATTTAAATCGTAATAATATAAATAATATCATTGAAGAAGATAATACTAATGATTCTCAGCGAAACATGAAATAGAACAAGACACAGAAAAATTAAAAAAAGGAAATATTCTCACGTGAAAATCGAACCTCTGACCTCTGTCTTACCAAGACAACACCTCGGCCGTTGGAAAGAGCAGGAATTGAGCAGGTATCAATAACAACCCTTACGTAGATGGCGATAAGGTTTAAATTCCACTAACACCATCCGCCTGTTTTGATTTATGCAAGAAAAAAACATGGCCAAAAAGTGCCTTTTATTTTATTTTGTCAGGCACAAATATATATTTTTTTCAATCATTTTTTTTAATAACTTAATTTACCACATTATACAATAAAATCATAACCGAAAATGGGTTCGTAAGTAGGAGATTTTGAACATTAAAGCAGTTTTCATAGGCCTTTACATTATTTTTTTCTGAGCTTATAAATAAAAAGACTTATCTAAAAAATACTCGATTAAGGCCAAGATGTATTCTACTCGCAGTATTTAATTAAAGCATCTGAAATATTTCTAGGCCACCAAATTTTCAAACCAAAAACACATGATTTTGAATTACTACGTATGGCATCGCCTTGACTAATTTTTCTCATATTTTGAATGCGATCTTTTTGAATGATTACAAAATTTAACGAATTTATTTGAAACCCAGATAGTTTCTAAGATAAATCTATCCGATTTTTAGTTTTATGGGACACCTATAAATGTTATGTTGGTTGAGGCGCTGTCCCGGTCCCTGTTTTTCGTTTTAGAAAAACAGTTACATTTTTAATTTTCTGTGTCTTGTTCTGTTTCATGTTTCGTTTAGATTTATCAGTATTATCTTCTTCTTAATGATATATTCCATTGATGAGTATAACCTTCAAAAGTTCTTAAAAAATTTATTCCAAAAAATTTTAATATATAAATTTAAAAAAACAACCGTTGCGATAATTGCCAAATTTAATATTTGCGAGATGAAATGTTCATTACGCAAGCTCAATTTGTTACATCATTATTATTTTTTTAAAATTAATAATAATATGTTTAATTTATACAGATAAGCGCCGCGTGCGTCACGAGAACAGATCATAATTCTAGAATGATTATCGAATTATTAAAACTATTGTTTGAACACGTAATAATAATATTTATATTGAATTGAAAAAACAACAAAAATAATAATTTTTTTAAACAAGTAGTTATTGAAAAAAAAAAATTAAAAATTGCATAGTCAAAATTTCGCTTTTGTTTAAGTCTTGGCTTTCGGGAAGTGACCTTTTGTATTGATCCCATCACCAAAGTTTATCACATTTCTTATTTTGTCTTAATGAAAACGATGATTTGCTTCTAATATCTCTCAATGATGAAACCTGCGGATATTTAAAAAAATATTTTTTGTAATGTGGTCGCTCTCAAAACAACAACACATTTTAACAGTTTTTATATTTCTCAACTCATTTAGGACTGCTATAATGGAAACTGAAAAAGTTTGTTTCTAAATCAAAAAAAATAATAATTAATATTAATGTTTTGTATAACGAAATAGAATTTAAGTTTTTGTGAAATTTTATCTTATCGATTGAACAATACTAAGATTGCTTCTGATATCATAAGATTTACCAATTAAAATGAATAATCATTAATTTCCATTACTAATAAGTACTAAGTACGTAAATAAATACATACATTTGTCGAAAGAAAGGTCATTATCGCATGCTAATTATTTTCTTAAACTTTCTCCATGCAGGTAGGTAGAAGGTACCATCACATTGAAAAGATCAGTGAAAATTAGTCATGTAATTAAACAAGGCTTGTTTGAATATTAAAGTGAATTTAAGAACTTAAAAACAGATGAAATTTATTTATTTATTTTGTAAGAAACAAACAGCTTTTACATAATATAGAGTGATAGATATAAATATATAAGTTAACTGAAGTCAAGCCACGGAAGTTTCTTATGCTAAAGTTCATTGGAAATTAAGTTTTAATATCTTAAAGTTAATTTGGTGTTAAGGGAAGGGGAGAGGAAGAGGAAAATAGGAAGAGGATAGGAGATGCTCCCGATACATTCCATACTCTCATATTAATAATAGATCGTACGCATTACTTCATATCGATATTTCTTTAGGTTATTACCAAAAATTTCATGCTGTAAAATTTTGTATTATATTGTGCACATATACGAGGAATTTTGGAATTTTTTCGAATGTTTGTTCTACACGAGGGTAGATAAAATCAATCAGATTGTCGGGTTGATCTAGACGGAATATGAAGATTTATTAAATTGGTAAGTTTAAGGAAATGCCGAATGGTTGAGTTAAAACAGGTATAAATCAGTCTTAATTATGTAAATGTCACACTAGTACGCACGGACAAGGAAATTATATTGTGTAATAATAATTATACTGGTTCTACGACGAATCGGAAATTTTGAATCAAGGACTTTTCTTCGTGGTTTTAATAAAGCTTTTACATTAATCAAAATAATTATAATAAGTACCTACCCACTCTTTGTTTACTTTTTATTATGTATTCCTTTAAAGCTGTTAAACAAATGCTGTATAATTTAAGCTAGCATTACTCGAAGGCTCTACCTACTCCCATTATATATCATGTTGGCTTGGCCTTTTTCATCATATCAAATATATAATATGCGTGGTGAAATAGGCCATGCCCACATATTATATCATATATTATGAGAGTTTAGCATACGTGTGAGACTAGCATTATTGTTTAATCTAACTATGCAATCAGATAATATATGATTGTGTCTAAGAAGCAAAACTCATGTTGTGGGATTATATTTAATGCACTTAGAACGAATGCATTCAGTGGCAAAAGTTTAAACTAGATTCAGTTTAATTTGCAAATTTAATTGTTGCAACAATACCCGAATTTGGCATTAGCTTGGTTGTGGTCAACCAAGCCAGCAGTTGAAGAGAAGTTAATGCAAATATATAATTATGTGCACCGGGAAACAATTGAAATGAAAACTTGATAAGGTAAGCTGGTAAACTAAGAAAATTCCCAGCACAGCTTAATTCTGAAACTCTTTTTCCATTATGCGTTTTAGAGCTTTACAATAAACAATTTCGTTGTAAATAAAACAGCTACACATATAAGGCAATTATTAAAAAAAATATTATTGATACTATTCTGATAAATTTATTTTTCTCTTAAATTATGAGTTATCTTTTTTCTGTACCAATAACCTTATCATTTCATTGCGAATAATATGAATTGTAAAATCCAGTAGGTAACTAAAGTAGGTTTAGAAAATAAAATTGGTCGATAAGTTTATCTTAAAAGTAATAAAAATGCCATTGAGTTTTGGCGAGTCATCTTAACTATAAAGCTGACACGATGTTTGTGCGTCAAATTTCAAAATCCCGAATATTGCACTTAATACTTAAATTCGTACAGCTTTTTTTACATTTTTTAAATTTGATTTACGCCCTCAAGAATTTTATATTATCTACGTGTTAATTACATTAAAGAAGTATGTAAAAAATAAATAAAAAAAAGTAAGAGAGGAACAAATGAATCAATATTATTGAACATTTAAAATTTTGTTTAACTCATTTAAAAAAAATCGAAAAAAGAACATGAGATTGGTAGGTAGTACAGCTAATAAGAATTTTCGCCAAAGTTTTTACATTGCGTTTTTGATTTGTCCCACGATTTGTATTTGTTTTTTTATAGTTATGTATTGTAGAATATTGGAAAGATTATATTATTTAATTCTTTCAGACATTAGCGATAAATTAAATACTATGGTAGTTAGTACCAAAAATTATAAAAACATGTACAAATTGTGGCGAAAATGCCCAAACCACAAAAACCAACAGTAAAAAAAGAAGTTAAAACGACACAGAAAGTAAAGATTTTTCTATAGGAATGGAACTTTACGTCTCATCACATTATTTCCATTAGGAGCTTTGAAATTCTCATTTATATTTAAAAACTAAAAGAATCCATGATCATTGTTTTTTCCATTTGCCCATATTAAATTATCATTAAGATAATAAATTTGAAATGTTATTGAATTCTGTTGAGAGACAATTAATTGTTCGATTATTTGATTAATCTGACAAAAAAATTAGTCCTTGCATCCAGTAATTGAGTCAATATTTTCGCAGATATATGAATAAGGGAATATGAAATAATATTACAAGTGCATGCCGGATCGAAACCGGGTAGTAAAACTACAAGATAAACACATAATTTCGAATGCCATTTACGTTGATGTGGGATTCTGAAACTAATACACCTTTTTATTGATAAAGGATTCTAAAATTAATACATTTTAAGTTTATAAGGGATTCTGAAACTAACACTCTTTATTTTTTTTTTTTCGGAATAACATTATTGAGTAAAACCTCAAATTAACTCAATAATTAACACTCTTTACGTTGATAAGGGATTCTGAAACTAATACTCTTTACGTTGATAAGGGATTCTGAAACTAATACACTTTACGTTGATAAAGGATTCTGAAACTAATACAATTTACGTTGATAAGGGATTCTGAAACTAATACTCTTTACGTTGATAAGGGATTCTGAAACTAATACTCTTTACGTTGATAAGGGATTCTGAAACTAACACACTTTACGTTGATAAGGGATTCTGAAACTAATACTTTTTAAGTTGATAAGGGATTCTGAAACTTATAACTTTACGTTGATAAGGGATTCTGAAACTAATACACTTTACGTTGATAGGGGATTCTGAAACTAATACACTCTTTTATTGCTGGAAAACCTGTGTAATTAAACTTGTTAATTTAGTTGAAAGGTTGTGGTTTATTTTAACCCATCCCATACAGAATGCTATTTATGTAGATTGATAAGGGTTTCTGAAATCACAAATCACGGGTGAATCCGGGTATCAAAACTAGTCATATAAGTAGTTTAAAGGTTGTGTTTTATTTTGACCTTTGAAATATATTTTACACGCTATTTACGTTGATAGTTCGGTCAATATTCCCACTGCAATCAGCGATTTCCCAAAGGGTCAAAGATCACCGACAAACATGTGTAGAAAATATAATTATTTTATAACAGTATTAATTAATATTATCTGCTTTTGCCTTTTTACTGAGAGATTCACGAGGTCATTTGACAGCCTTGTTCATGTTAGTGCAGCTACACAGCTTTCCGTAATTTCATGAATCTCCGTCACAACGCAAAAAATAGAAACCAGTAAAAAAAGACGTCATATTTTCGTAGAAAAATGAACAAAAAATATTTTTGTTGATATTTGAATATGCGCAGCAAAAAAATATAAAGAAAGGAATTTGAAAGCTTTGTGGGCTTTTATTTTATTAATCAATCTATAAATGATGACTTAAAATGACTTGTTATATTGTTTTCTTATTATTATACGATTGATTTTAGGAGATAATATTATAATAAACAATTGGATATATCAGTGAACTGTGAAAGTGTGTTAAAACTGTGAACAATTAAAGTTAAATGTGTAACGTGATAATGGACTCTAGTTGAAAGATGGAACGAGCTTTATATCTGTTGGTCATCGTACTTTTAGCTGGAAAGGTAAGAACCTTTTCAAATCCATTGAAAATATTATTTAACCATCATATAAATATAACCTTCACTGAAAAATGTACCACCACTAATTTACTTTCACTCTCATTCTTTCCAACATGAAATTTATTTATTGAAAAATATGTTTTTGTACCTACAACATTTAAATTAAACGTTTTAAAAAATGTACATGAAAAAATTGTATTAAAAACAAAAATTTCCTCGGCCAAGAATCGAACACTGGTCAACTCTGTTTGGACGGAAAATATGCTGAACATTACACCATCAACTATCGTAAGAACGCTATCTAAGTTTTGAAATGGGTATTTCAGCAATTTTGTTGAACTACAACACTCTTGATCTCAATAGCTTAAATTAGCAGAGATAATAATTTTCACTGACTTGCTACTTCTATATAAAATTCTAAATGATACATTCGATAGTCATGAGCAGGCATTAAAGCTTTCGGATTCCACTACGTAATACTAGAAATGTGGATTTATATCAGTACAAAAATTCTGGGACTAACTACCATTATTTGTACCTACTTCTCATCGTCCAGAATGGAAGGAAATAATTATGCTAAGTCAGTGGATATCTTCAATTTATCACTCAATAAATACAAAAGATTGCTGCTGGAGCAGTAAAGACACGTTTAAAAAGAAAGAAACTATATAATTTTTATTATTCCTTTGTAAACGCCCCACAAAGGGCGTTAATAATTAAATCGACAAATAAACGGGGGCACGAATTCACTATAATACGTAGGTACTGAAAATAAGAATTACATGTTTTAGGATTTTAAAATGTTACGTAATACATTAATTAACAACCAAAGTTTTAATTGCAATAGGAAACAAATCTTTCCATACTGGAATACCCCGAGTAATTGTCAAATTATATGTGTTTTTATATGTAAGATGTTAAGGGGATATACTTGACATTACCATAACCAGTATTCCTGACATTAAAAAATGATAATTAAGTTTAGGTCTCCGGTGATATTTTTGTTGATTTTCTTAGTTTTTTTTAAAACTTAAAACAGAAAAAAATCACAGACATTTAGGGTCTGATGAGGGGTTGGGACGAGTTTTTACTCGCCTGAGTGACCAGTAATGACACGTGGAAGATTTTTTGTTGTTATTTGGTTGTGATGAACAAAAATTTTAAAATAGAAACATAAAAAAAGTCACCGGAGACAAAATTTTTTACTAAAAATACTGTCCGAAATCACTTGTTAAAGAAATTCAAGTACATTCCTTCAGGTTAACTTTTCCTTTTGTTAAGTTATGCTTTACAATATTAACTAACTAACTAACTAACTAACCATCACGCTGTTTCCCCGCAGGGGTAGGCAGAGAGGACGGACCGCCAAACAACTCGGTCTTGGCACACACTCCTTGCCTCATTCACATTCATACATCGTCTCATACATACTCTTCTATTATTCTGACTCTTGACATGGCCCGACTCTAGTATCTGATTCACTTGATCGTGCCATGTCTTCCTCGGGCGTCCCCGACTTCTGCTACCATTCACATTTGCATCATATATCCTCCTTACACTCCTATCTTCGCTCATTCGCTCTACATGCCCAAACCATCTAAGCGTCCCTTTCTTAATCTTACTCATTACGCTTACATCAGCCTTGCACTCTTTGCGGATCTCCACATTCCTCACACGATCAAACATGGTTTTACTTTCATCCTTTCTTTGCCAGTTCCATGCCTCACTTCCATACATCAAGGTAGGTACCAGCACTCCGTTGTGGACTGCTAACTTCGCTTCTTTGGACAATTTTTTGTTAGCGCCAACTGCGTTCAGTCCTCCATTAACGGAATTACCTGCATTTACCCTTCTTTCAATATCTCTGTCAGCCTTCCCATCTCTCGTAAACATACTTCCTAAATACACAAACTCATCCACCTGCTCCAAGTATTCCTCATTCACAATTATATTGCACACTGTTTTCGTACTCTCTCTTTCAAACACCATTACTTTAGACTTACTTACATTCATCATTAACTCATTCTTCATGCATACTTCGTTCATCCTAGACACGAGAGACTGTAGATGTTCTATACTATTAGCAATCAGCACCGCATCATCAGCATACAACAGGCAACATACTTTCAAATTATTCAAATTCGCACCCAATCCCACCTCTTTCAATTCTTGCATACAATTATCCATGTATAGATTGAATATCCACGGTGACATTACGCAGCCTTGTTTAAAACCTTTTGTGATATCAAACCACCCCGTAAAACCACCGTTCACTCTAACACATGCAACGCTTCCCTCATACAGAGACGCAATTGCCTGAGTCAGATTTGTATTCACTCCATACTTGGATACGAATTATTTGTTGTAAATACTCGATTCTTTTAAGAGAGTCATACAAATACAATATTAAATTGAATCATCGGTACAATATTGTATTTGTATGCCTCTCTTGAAAGAATCGCGTGTTTATACGGATAAAACTATTTATTCAGATTCATATTGCGTACGAAGGGCGCAAATAAATAATTACTTTTAATATTGTAAAGAATAACTTGCAAAAAGTGTATTTTAATAAAATATTAAATTAACTCCATCTATGAACTCGTAGATTGTATGTATAAACTGTATGCATTAATTTCTCAAGTCAAGTAAATTTGTAAGTATAGTGAAATAAATAATATAAATTTGTATGCGATTTTTTTATGTTTCTTGGGCATAAACTTCGTAACAATGTTTCGATATTTTGGTTTTTTGGGGAGTTTTATTGTGTAATGTACACCACTACTTGTTACTTATTTTAAGTTAATTGAAAACGATTATGAATGGCATGGTCGAATCGTGTCGAAAACGGAAGCGAATAATAAAAAAGTAAAAAGTATGCATTATGAAATAAAACTTTAAAAAATTGAAATAAGAATAGTTGACAGCAAAGCAATATAAAAAAAATGTAAGGAATATTATAAAATTCAATGTAAAGAAACTTTACAAATCTAGAAATTTACAAGATATATGGAAAAAAAAGTATTTGCTGAATATAATTGACTTCGTTTAATAAAATCCTGGTACTCCTGGAATATTTTATCTATTATAAATGCTCTCTATATTATCAATGCTTTCATATAATGTTGTATGTTGGTGTTCTTATCACAAGACTACCCTAGAGCCTATAAATGTTGAACAAAAAATAATTTTAAAAATAATGGCTGTGAAAAGCTTTTTTGTGTTCTTCACGGTTATAGTGAAAGTAAAATGATGTCAGTAAGACAGTTGTACATAATACAGGATCTCTTTAAAATTTTCAACAACATTGATACTGCCATAAGATTGCAACAAGTGCGCAATACTAGATTGGTATCTTCTTTAATGTATCAGCCGGTGAATAATATAACTTCCTTTGTCAAAACAGTATTTCTTATAAGGCTTCGTTGCTTTATAATGTACTCAGTGAAAATATGAAAAAAAAGTTCGTTTAATTTATTTAAGAAAATGCTAAATATTCCATACTGGCTAAGAGTGGCTGATTTTGGATTACCCATATCATAGCTTCTGTTATAAATCACCTTAGAAACCGTATATTCGATGTAATCCACTATGTATGTATTATGTACGTTACTTATTTGATTGATTATAACGATAATTTCGACAAAGGAATTCCCTAGTGGGGAAAAAAAACTATTTAAGAAATGATGCAATCTACAACGAGTTATGCCAATAATACTTCACTCTTCAAAAAAAACATTTTTTTGCCACGAAGTTACTAGTTAAATATTTTTATTATCAAAGGAAAATTAATATTAAATTTGTGTATTAAATTGTATCCAATTCTCAACGAAAAACAATGTTATCATTAAGCTTATCAGTTTGAGAGGAAATATCGGACTTGGAGAAGAATGACAATGCCAATTAAAAATTAAAGCACGAATGTGATGTTATTTGATTCATTTGATAATTAATTAAGCATTTGCACCTAATTTGAAGCTAATATTGAAATCCGATTGATGTATGCAAAATTTCCGCAGACGCAAAATCTCGTGTTCCATCTTGGAGATCGAAACTATAATAGCATTTTTATACTAATTTCGGTTGTGGGTCTCTCTGAAATTATAACTCTAGTACACTAAACACGGATTTGTTTTTTTTTTGAAAGTCATGTTCCAAATTGGAACTCAAGTGTCAAAAAAGAATTCGAACTAGCGATAAAGTACCTACATACAATACAATGTTTTTTTTACCAGAAAAATATTTTAATTCTATATTTGAAATTTTTATTTCTTTAGTTTAAATTTATTAGGGTTAATCTTGATGAACAGGGTATGTTATTATGTAACCGTCATATCATGCTGCCTGGTTGCAAATAATAGATTACCGTTGGAATTTCCATATCATTGAATGGCGTCCAATAAAAAAAAACAAAGGTCATACACATATGAATTCAGCTGAAGAATCAAAGTTGACTACCAGCTTCAGGAGGTCTAGCACAGACGATCGATAAAGCCATATGTCAATACGATAATGACTAAATTCGTGATCTATGGTGAGTTAACGACATACCCTAACACGGTCAACGATTCCGACAAAGAAAGCCAGCCACATCTCCTTGGTTATCAGTTCAATTTGGGTGACTGTCGATATACGCAACTTTTTTAATAATATCGTTTTTATGCAAAATTACTGCTTTATTAATGAATAGAGGCATATTAACGAAGCCCTTCCGAATGAAAGACTTCATTTATGCGATCGATTAAATCCGTTGGAACTTGGAGAACTGCAATGCAGACACTTGCTTCATATATCTCGTATTATGGCTAAAGATCTCATTGACCAATTAACTAACTTTAATAAAGACCTCATTAACTAATGAACTCGCCTTTAATGCCAAAAAGTAAATACTGACTGCCAATACACATTTAGGTAAGTATTTCAATTCAAAATCCCATCGTGTTAATATTTTTACGTAAATATATGACTTTTGATGATTCGTAATGACAAAATAAGTCTAGTGTTACCAGTATATATCAATAACTTTACAATATCGGACCGATAGACGGAACTACCAACGAATTTATAGGGATTTAGCTAGCATTGTTGAACTATGGATACGCGGGAAATACTGGCAGCTGGGAAATGAATTGACGTCAGACGGCTACGAAAAAGTAAAAAAATACTAATACATTGACAATGTCGAATTTGAATAATAACTTTAATATGTACTGGCAGTCCACATGTACTTTTTGACACTAAAAAGGTTAATTACTTGATGGGGTCTGTAGTTATGGCCAACAACTTTTGTTCCCCCAAGTTGGAACGGAATCAATTGATTGCGTTTCGATTGTCCATGGATTGTGTATACAATTTATTTCAACTTAAGGGATTTGTTAGTTTACCTCCATTCATTAATTAGCCAGCCATTAACGACATTATCCAAAACGTCGTGCACATTGACAGCTTATCCAACACCTCGGAGGCCTCGCTAAAAGTAGCGGCTTTTAACTACCGACTGTCGGAATCATACTTTGACCGTGCTCTCGAACATCGCTAATTGACCATAGATGACGGATTTCGTCAATATCGTATTGGCATTAGGATTTACGCATTGGTATAAAAGCATCGGTAGTTACGCTTATCGATCCGACATTGTGAATTTATTGATTTCACTGTGCTAGACCCCCTGATGGGTGAGTGGAGGGACACCTATTTTCAAAGGAATTAGAAATACAGGGTTTTCCAATAAGAGGTGTTATTTTGATATTCAATCGTCAAAGATCAATGATTTCGTTGTTTATGGCACGTAGCGCCGTTTTGTTGAAATTAAACGTTGTCTAGATCAATACCATCCAATTCCGGCTATAAAAAAATCATTAATCATCTCTCGATAGCGCAATCCATTCACCGTAACTGTTGCTCCAGCCTCATTGTCGAAAAAGTAAGGTCTAATGACTCCACCGGACCATAAACCGCACCAAACAGTCACACGTTGAGGATAGAGAGGCTTTTCAACAATAACTCTTGGGTTTTCCGAGCAGCAGATGCGACAATTTTGCTTGTTGACGAAGCCACCGAGGTGGAAATGGGCCTCATCACTCAAGATGATTTGCATTTGATGCACTCAAGTGAATTTTAATAATTTCAATGCGTTGATGAAACGAGTGTAGTTCCGTTTTTATCAATGACGTAGTTTCTACTTGTCAAATATTAAAAAATGACAGCTTCAAAAGTAACATCTACCGAAATAGCGGGCTATTTTAAATAACACCTCTTATTGGAAAATCCTGTATAATATATAAAATATAATATTTAAAATTTATCGAGGCCCACACAGAATTTCCCCTTTCTGAGTTAAAATTTTAAGAAAAGCAAATTTCTAATACGACATTGTCCCTCGGAGACAGAAGAAAAGTCAAAAAATGTCACACATTATAATAAAAATAGCATATATTTATCCAAGATACGATCTAGATTGCTTTTTAGTTCGAGTTGAATCTTGCGATCATGCATAAAGATAGCAGTCAATACAAATGTGCGGTGAGAAAATGAAGTTAATGTCGGTAGTTCTTATTGGAAATATGATACAGTTAAATATTACCGAAGGAAATATGGACCCATCAACTCAGTTGGTAGAGCAGAGCCACGGCAAGGCAATTCTTTTTCTGATTTTCTGTTTGAAATTTTCGTTTAAGAATCGGTAATGTTATCTTCAATAATTGAATATTACATGCTTTGTTGACAAATTAGATAGAATATCAGAAATTTATCTTTCAAATGAACGCCGTTAATAAACTTGAAAAATAATGAAATCCGTAAAAAACTAAAACAAAATAAGTAGACATTTAAATAAAGAAAGATTAATTGATTAATAATAAAATAATTTTCTGATTGTAGGTGGGTACCTACCTAATTGTCAGAATTATTCTTCAAACAATCAGTTCCAATTTTGAAAACGGCACATTCAACGTAAACTGGAGTGCATTGAACGTGAATAATTTCTCACAGGAGTAACGCAGATCACAGCAAACCGAAATAATAATGTTTGATTGTACAGGGTGCAGCAAAACAGACAGTTAAGTTCAGAGTGCAGTTTTGAAGGGCTGGTATATCCCATATGGTGAGGGTAGGAACCTAGGAGCGGTCTCATTGTGTCGGGAGAGTCGTGCTGTTTTCAGTCGTTACTATGGTTTGGTCCGGCCAACACCGGGGCCTTGCCGTCCGCCGGATTCTGGAAGAAATCGTCGCTATATCCGTCGAGATATGCCAAAAGGGGCTGAAAACAACAGAAATCGCCTTCATCAATTTATCGCGCTGGGGGTTATCATCTTTCTGATGTCATCTTCGGGGCTTGATGCATCACACGGCACGATTTACCGAATAACATAAAATAAACCCCATTTCTGTAAGTTGCGCCGTTTTTTTAAACAGCCCTTCATAACTACAATGTCTGTTTTTGCAGTCTGTTTTGCGGCACCCTGTATTATCTGACCTAAAGATAGTAGATACGGTTATCTCGAAACTACTTGGCGTTTTTACTATAAATAAAGCGATTTACAAAAGGTCAGTGTTTCATTAATATTATATATTATTATTATTACATATGCAACGTGCAGTAGGTACTGCAATATAACATTGAACTAATGGAAAATCACGTGGTGAAGCACTGCATATATATATATATGTATAATATTTTTTTAAGGCAAGTGAATAATGAACATCTTTGATTATGTATAATCCATCGCATTCGAAATAGATTCGTTTATGAATTCTAATTTACAATGTCAGCGCTACAACATTCATAGATCTGTGCGCGGTGAATTTAAATGGTTTCGCGAGATTTTCACCAATTGATTGCGTGGCTCTTACACTCGAGATGAAATTGGGATCGTTGACGGAGCAGTAATATTTATTAAATTATGTTACAAATGTAACATAGTAGAGTGAGTGGATTATTGCAGTACCTCTGTACCGATATTACAAATAAGACAAATTTTAAAGTAAAATGCAATGCTGGAGATTCCGGTTAAGAGCCGCCTCATCTCTGACCCTCAGATTCCTACCGACCCCTCTTTTCTTATTTCTTCCCAGAACTCCCTCTCCTCCCTTTTTTGAAAAAGACCTTAAACATAACATCTTCAAAAATGATACAGACACAGAACGAAACTATTTTCCAAAGGACCTCACTTACGTGGAGTAAATGTAAAATAAAAAAAATGTAGATTAGGATTGAAAGAATTATTATTGTATTTACTCATGGATATTTTGCTGTGTTGTGTTAGAAAATGTAAATATTGACAAGCTCGTTTACTTTAATGCACCCGAGACCATCGCATTAATTAGTATATTACCGTAGCTTGGATCTTGATAAAAAACTGTTCAGGAGAAAGTCGTCGTTATCAGGTTTGGGGGTTGTGATTTAAGTGATGACCTCAGAATGTAGAATGATAAAATTCACTGTCATCTACAATTTATACTTCACGAGGAGAATTTATTAGAACCGCAAGGAAACCATTGTTATCTGGCTAGGTATTCTTGGGGTTATTAAATCATCCTCTTGATAAGTGTTGCCAATTTATTAAAAATCTCCTCAAATTATTGGTGATTCGGTTAAAAAAGGAATTGCTGGCCGGTTCCTCATAAGCTTTCAGGAAATTCCTTTTATATCGGAACACGTGTTCATGCACCCGCATTTGCACCTTGATAATATACTATATTAAATATTGGGATTTTTATGGACACGTGTTCTGACATCACGATAATACATTCGTTTCTTACTAAAAGTTTATTAGGTAGCCTTTCAATTCATTCGTTAAGGTCCCGCAATCCAGTTTTTAACCGGATTACGAATAGTTTGAAGAGATTCTAAGTAAATTAGCGATATTAAATATTTTGTTTTCTCAGTCCACTATTCAAAAGGAAAGTATTATTTTCGATTAACGATTTAACAATTTATTTATTTATGAAGCCCGATACGAGAACTATTTACCCGAATACTATACACAAATTTTGGCTATAGATATCGGATAAGTTAGCCGAGTTTCTAAGCATTGCGAATCTGCCAGTCAGCAAAGCGGTATAATATATCCTATATGTATTTAAAACTACTATCAAAGTTTCTTTGTTAAAGCCTCCTGTGCTTTATAGCTCAAATCATCATAATTTCTATCATGCGGGTCCTAGGTCCCCGTTTTTTTTTTAACATTACCATTAAGAATCAAAACTTCGCATTTCGGTATACTTAGTGACTAGATCTGAATATCCAGTTCTCATCCCTTTGGCGACAAGCAGTTAGAAGTATGAGTATTTTTGTTATTATAAGCCGACACTACTGCAAGTTTGTTTTTCAGATTCACACATTTGAAACAGACGATTGGGATCCAGCATGGGACGTTCCATTATGGGACGATTATGAATTGGATCTGGAGCTAAATGAGGACAATTACCCATGTGAGGTAATAACATTTATATTTGTGAAACAGAATATTTGAAATAAAATGTCATTGTCTACGTTTTACCCAGATGCAACTAAATTGCCAAAAATGTTACACATTATACCAGATTTTTTTAAAATCGAAAAACCATCGATTACCAAGACATCAAAAAATTATTGAAAAGCTAATAGAGGAATCACAGGAGAGCCGAGTTATTGCCAAATAATAATAACACATTATTTTGCAGAAATTTTGCAAAGCAACACTGAAGGAATAGTATTATAAAGTGTCAAAACCGGTATTATTTGTCTCTATTTACTTTTACCTATAACCTGACCTCTATAATGAAAATCTATACTCGCAATTTTAATACATTTTAGATAAGGTAAAGATAGTAGTGTAGTGTTTATTTTGGATGGATATGAAAAAAAAAACTGAGGGTCGGTTCCTACAGATTTAATATTACAAGTTTTATCAATTTCGATATTCTATGGATGAGCGATTTGATAAAATATCTATATATAGTCAATGCTCCAGTTAATAAGAAAATTTTAAATAAACCCGATAAAGACTATTCAATGGTTAACGTACCAAAGATTATCTTTATATGGACAGATGAGACCCTTGTATAGAAATTTTGTACTCGTATTACTTTGTAACAGTTAAATAATCAATATATGTTTTTACCAAAGTATTAGTGGGTACCTTCTTGTAAATTCCTACCTTGACTTCGAGCTTATGTGTATATCCCTGATTGTTCCCCTTTTTGTTTATTATTGATTGTTCTACTTAACCTACTTTTTATCTATTTTTGTACTGTTTTATATGTGAAACTTATAATTTTGATATCAATATACCAATGTAGTTTTGGTGATTTATATTATATGTAATGTTGTTCTAGTCTCTATATTATTTTATGTTACTGATACATGTTTTACTAATATTGATTTATATTCAGTTTATCAGTGTGCTGTTATACCATGCTTTACATTTTTTGTATAATTTTCGATAGCTCACTAAATATATTCTGTTTTTAAAATCCATGTAAAAGCGCAGAAGGGCGTAAAACCAAATAAAATAAAATGTTAAATTGTACTTATTAATTCCTACCTATATAATGTAAATTCCTCTCATCCTTCAATGAGTTTTGTACATCATCGGAATTGCATCGAAAAGCAAAAAAAAATTAAGTACAACATTACAAGAAGAAATAAAAAAAATAAATGTAAACAAAAGAATCACGGAAAGGCAGAGCCTGTTCAATAGGGTGGAGTGACATTGCAAAAATCAAATCTCGGTATTGTAATAGCTGCCAAAAGATGCTTCATGTCATTCATGTTCTCGTAAAAATACTTTAAAAAATCTAAACTTATGTCTTCATTCAACAACCTAGCGATTTCGTAACGTAAAAAACGTAAATTTAGCCTTTTTTTCCCAAAATCTGAGTACAGTTTCAAAAATATAAAATAATATCCATTACTTTCAATTGCATTTACCTAATTGAACATTACATGTTTTATAAAAAAAAACACTGCATAAATTGCTCTTAAACTAGTGAGTTTGTGAGCGCTGTGGAGGTGGGGGGGATAATTTCGCTCCTATTGTTTCGTCGCAGAAACTAGATGCGACTTGCATCTAGTTTCGTTTCGGCTACCGCTGACCGTAGACGTGTTAGAATCCTTGTCCGATTAAATTTTAACACATATAATTGTTGTGAAAATGAATGCAAATTACACGAGAAGCAAAATTTTATGTCCAATATTCGGGGCACCAACTGAAATGAACTCTCAAGTGTTACCTACTGTCTCAGAAGTGATTAAACATTATTTGTTCTTACGATATGAGCGTAATCTTAACTCTACAAAAAAACCGTCAGTATTCGAAATAAAAAGTGTTATATCTGCAATTGTTGAAGGAATTTGGAAGCGCGCTTCTATTCCCATTGTTTCACACAATCGAGTGATGAAACTGATCCAAGATCATTATAACGAATACTTAAAACTTAAAAATTGGCCAAAAAAAGTGTGCATTATTATGTTAAGTTAAATTCTTATAAAATCAAAATGAATAAACTTTTCGATATTGCTTCATGCAAATGTAACAATCTGAATATGTGTTCCTGCGAAAAGACGCGCAAGGTACCCACCAAAGAACAAGCATTCCTTGAAAACCAAAGATCCTCGAGAAAAATGATGCTGGGAGCAATAGACACCGACACAACAAAAAAATTACATCGGAAAATGAGGATGCAAGCTCGTTTATCTGAACTTGCTTCGAAGGTCAGCTCATCTACAGCATCAGCGACAAAACCACGTCAACCCTTTTTTGATGAAAACCAATCATTTTCTTCACATTCTTCGCAACCTCCAGAAAATTCCCGTATGATGTTAAAACTCCCCACTTTGGCCAGAATCTGCGATCAGTATGGTTTGTCAGACAGGTCGGCATCAGCTGTTGCAAGTGCTACATTACAAGATTTTGGCATAGTAACCGAAGACGACTCTAAAATGGTGATTGATAGGAGCAAACTCAGACGAGCTAGACAAACGTGTCGCACTTCTTTAATAAAAACATGGCAGATGTCGTCAGAGTCAACAAAAAATCGAGGTCTATATTTCGATGGAAGGAAGGATAAAACACTGTCTCAGGAAAAAAAGGGGATAGATATCATCGGAGAACGATTTCAGAAGAACATTATTCCATTTTATCTGAGCCGGGGTCTCAATATGTTGGACATGTTACACCATCATCAGGAACTGGCAAAAACATCGCAAAGAGCATGTTACACCATTTAAAAATGAACGGTTTTAATTTGAATGATTTATCAGCAATTGGATGTGATGGGACTGCTGTCAATACAGGCAAAAGAAATGGAACTATTAGATTAATGGAATTGGAATTAGGTCATCCGTTACAATGGTTTATCTGTCAGCTGCATGCAAACGAACTTCCCCTTCGCCACTTGTTTCAACACTTAGATGGTGCTACAACAGGACCTAAAGGGTTTTCAGGACCTATTGGAAAACTTCTTTCAAGCAGCTCTGAAAACACCGTTATAAATTATTCACCAATACACTTTGAGATGCACAAACTCAACGCAGAGGAATTGAAAAATTTGAGCACGGACCAAAAATACTTGTACGAAATATGTTTTGCAGTTACAACAGGTCACTGCCCACCAAATTTAGCAAACCGTCATCCAGGTAGTATTTGTCACTCACGCTGGTTGACGACAGCAAACTCAATACTTCGATTATATATAAGAACAACTAACCCTTCTACTAATATGTTGTTAAAGCATATGCTCCGACATGGTTTGAGATAAAGAGGCACCCGTCGTGTAAAGATGGGGCATTACATGACTATAATAAAACTCACCCGATATTTGAGCACCGATCTACGAGATATAATTAATCCAGTAATTCAAAGAAACGCCTATTTTTGCCACCCGGAAAATCTGCTACTATCCATGATAATGGATGACAACCTTATTGTAAGAGAATTGGGTTTGAGACAAATATTAAAGGCGCGAGATAGATGTCCGAGTCCATCTGTTGTTAGAGACTTTATTATTCCAACAATAAACTTTTCAGCAAGTAAATATTACGATATTATCAACTGGCAGGAATGCGAAGTTACACTGCCACCGATACTATCCGAAATCAGTAATGATGGCCTAGTCAAAATGATAAATAATTTCGGTGAAGAAAAGGACAGTATTGAATTTCCCAGATTTCCCTGCCACACTCAAGCAGTCAAGAGGTGCATCAAATTAGTTACCCAGGCATCGTTGTCTACAGTTGGGCCTGAAGCAAGAGATGGATTCATTCGGGCGACAATAAAATCTAGGCATATAATGCCCGAATTTCACACCAAATCTCATTTCAAAACACGATAAATATTATAAAACTTCGATAATGTTTAAAAAAATTCTCTTTGTTAAAGTATTTTATTTAATAAAAAAACATGTTTCTCAAAAACACGAAAAAAACAATAAAAATCAATAATCCTCTTCAAAAAACCAAAAATAGACCCCGCCTTGAAACTATGGTAATTTTATTTTTATTTTCAGATGTGTTATGCACCTTATAAGCTATAAAACCCCTAATAAAATTGTATTTTTGCTATGAATATCGCTTGTTTATAATGCTTGGCAGAGTTTTCAGCGACTTTTTTCATACAATTTTTTTCTAAATATAAATGTGCTGGTTGTTGAATAAAGGAATGTTTCGATCGAGTTGATTTTTTTAGACGAAAGAGGTGTTATATAGAGGCAACTTTTTTTTGCTATTACAGTACTGGCATCTTTAAAAAAAAAAGTCCCATACAACGTCACTCCACCCTACTGTTCATGGGTGTTATAATAATTTTTAACATATTTCCACGATTTAAAATTTTAAAATTATACATAATATACCTATATTAAGTATTACAGACTTTTTTTGCTTGGTAAAATGATATAAAAATGAGTTATAAACTATATAAAATATAAATAAAAAGAAAAGATATTAAATTTTTTCAAGGAGTAAATAGGGCTGTATAAATACTATGTTGTTTTTGTTTGAAAATTTGATCTCTTAGTATTATAGAAGATTTAATAGAATGTTGCGGGTAGAACACATCTTGGCCATTTGAAATAAGCTCTCATTTATAAGCTCTGAAAAAATAAATTATCAGGTCAATACAAATTTCATTAATTATGCAAAATCCCCTTCCCACGAACTCTTTTTCGGATATGGTTTTATTGCATAATGTGGCTAATTAAATTCTTTACTTAATGATCCAAAAACATTTTAAGGCGATGCACTACGTCGTGTGATATAATAAATTGAGCCGCTATCAATAAAAACCCTTATGTAGATGGCGATAAGGTTTAAATTCCCGCTTAACACCATCCGCCTGTTTTGATTTATGCAAGAAAAAAACATGGCCAAAAAGTGCCTTTAATTTTATTTTGTGGATGTTCAGGCATAAATATTTAATTTTTTTCGATCATTTTATAAATAACTTAATTTGCCACATTATACAATAAAATCATAACCGAAAATGGGTTCGTAAGTAGGAGTTTTTGAACTTTAAAGCAGTTTTCATAGGCCTTTCCATTATTTTTTTCTGGGCTTATAAAAACATTAATCTAAAAAATACTCGATTATTTCGGCCAAGATGTATTCTACTCATCTGAACCATTTCTAGGCGACCATATTTTCAAACTAAAAACACATGATTTTGCATTACTACGTAGTGCATCGCCTTAAGATGTATTATGGCAATGATTTTTTTGGATAAATCGAAACAGGCGGCTGGTTTTAAGCGAAAATTTCTATCGCTATCTACGTAAAGACTGCGTGATTTTAGACTTATAAGAAAAATATATCTGTTTCAGTGATTTTTGACCAAGATTAGAATTTTTTTTATAAGATGAATGTTTTGATAGTCTTTATACATACACATTTTTGTATTTTAATTTCTTTTGTAGATCGACGAAATGTTGGTTTTCAACCCAAAATGCAACTACCGGGGAGAGGTGTATCCGCAGGTCATCTATCAGTGGCATGTGAATACCGGGTGTTTCATCTACTTGCAGCCCAATCTGATGAACGTTTCCTTTCCTCGGCCCAATATTACCACGTGCATTTATGACAACAGAGGCCCGGTGCCCTGTTTCCTTATTGTAAGTAAATACCTTCCTTACATATCAAGGAGATTAAATATACAAATTTAAGTGTAATCCTCTCCGTAATATTTAATCGTTGAAAATAATACTAAAAACTTACTCTCAACGAAAATATCAAAACAAATCACACCATGGCCTTGACATGCAAGAAATATTATTTCTTTGAAATATGAAACAACGTCCAATAGACCGTTCCGTCCCAGACCAACACAGTAGCGTGCCATGACCGGACCAGCAACCAATCTACGGCAAGAATATTTTGCCGGTGGCGATACGCTCCGTGCATAGAACCCTGTCGATCCGTTGCAGTAGCATAATAGTGCGTGCAGTTTCTTTTCGTGCCTGATACGTTCATAGCTCGGTCATGGTATGCTCCGGTTATGCGGGCAAGCTATGACCGTGCTATGAACGTATATCAGGCACGAAAAGCTCATTACTCATGCTCACTGCAACGGATACCAATTGAACTTAATTGAGACCTAACTAAATTCTGTATTTGCTATCGATCTCGTATACTTCAGTTTAAAAATTACCCTTGATTATTTTTACATATTTTTTATACTCTGCCATCTTTCGAATGATTGTAAAATGCTTTCCAAAAATATGTGCAATCTAGATGTGGTATCGTATATTTACTAATAATACCTATCTGATTTTTATTTCTATGGTTAATCTTTTGACTGATCTACAAGTCGAGGATAATATTAAATTATTATAATACATTCGTCGTAATATTTTGTACGTACACTGTTGTATATAGTCGCAAAAATAAAAATAAAACAAAATTCTCAATAATTGGGATTGACTCATTATTGTCGTATTTTTATTAAGAGTTGTTAATATTATTTTCACTGATTAAATGATATTTTTATTAATCTCCTATACATTAATTATCGGAGTTAACAATCGATATAACTTACGTATGTCGATGGAGTTACCCTAGATTCCAAATCTTCGTCGAATGAACTACCTACGTCGAATTACAAGGATTATCGTATTTAACAAAAAAATCATTTACCCTTTCATTTTCGTTTTTAAAAGAAAAACAAACATTCTCGACCAACGAACAAACTGAAGATATTTGAATAACTCCCATCATTATAAGATATCAATGTTGCTTGTGCAATGATGTAGGACTAAACTTGAAGAGGAATTGAACTCACGACGCTGACGTGTGAACTCAGTCAACATTTGTCAACTTAACAACTAACCGGTCAAAATTAAAAACATAGTGTAATATTCAGAATTCAGAATGCTGTTCACATTTTTTACTCCAAGTAAGCTCAGAATTTACTGTTTAAAGTCTATCAGGTACCTACCTACGCATTCCTACAAAATGTATGTTACTTTGTAATATTTTATATATACTTTTGCTTTATAAATTTAGACCAATCGTACGACAGGTGAATCGAAATGTCACCAGTTGGATGTCAGGAATTCCGAAGCCATAAAACTGATCCGAAAAGCAGTTTTATCTGATGCCATAGTTCAGAGGTGGATCCGGTGCACGGAAGCTGCCAGAAGCTGTTGCATTGATGTTTTGGCTAATTCAACTGCAGGTAATCATTTTTTATAAAACAATGTGTGTTTATCACAGTAGAAAATAAGAATGGGGAAAAGGAGGCCCTTACCTTGTGAACGATGTTTGTTTCATTTGGAAGTGGGGAGGATAATTATTATTAGTTTATAAATGTGCGCCGTTGTTTCCACGAGCTGTTTTGTGATCACCACACGGCAATATTTAATGTTTTTAACTTGGAGATGATAATTTACACACTTGTTATAAGGAGCGAAAATAACAAGCACTTTCAACGACGAAAATTCGAACATAAAAAACAAACCACACAGTCTCCTTATTTTAAATCTTTATTCTAAGATAAAACCTTTAGGAATGGAACAGAACAAGGGAAAATGCATTTTGGGTAGGAACTACAATGTGGGTTAATGATAAACAAATAAGGTTTGAATTTTTTGTGGAACTATTTAAGGATGATAAAAATTAACAATCTAATCTAACCCAACCTAAACTAGCCTAAAACCTAACCTAACCTAGCCATTTATTCCATATTGTTATGTTTTGTGACTGTTCTGTTTTATCCGGTTATAATATATGTTAAACTTACCACTAATACTTTTCCAATATTTTATTTTGTTTGTGTTCATTTATACATAATATAATCCTTTTCCAATATTTTATTTCGTACATTGTGTTTATTTGTATATTATATAATCATTTTTCAATGTTTTATTTTGTATATTGTGGTCATTTGTACATAATATAATCCTTTTTCAATATTTGATTTTGCGTATTGCGTTCGTTTTTTATGTAAAAATACGAATAATTGACACATTGAAAATAATTACATTATGGCTTCCAAAATTCGTACTAAAACGTTTGGAATTTTCATAATTTTGATAGTTGTTTTAAAAAAATTTAACTTCATTTCATATATTCAGCATTATTATCTCAAAAACCGACCTTTCAGACTAACTAATTTCCAACTCAATAAATAGTTAATTGTTAAAAAAACATCCATTACAGAATATAAATGAATAATTTATAGCTAAGCTTCATTAGGTCTTGTGTCTATGAATGTTTTATTATATACCATAGAAATACATCAATGTTATTTACCAACGACAATAAAACAAAATTTTGTTACCATAATGAAAAAAATGGCCATTCTTTATAGGCTTTATCATTTTTTTAAATGTGAAACCGCAAGAGCCCTAATCGCCAGGAGCCAGTGAGACTGATGCATCCCCAATTAGGGTATGTTGTGAGTTTGAAGGTAGTAGGGGGGAGGAGATGAGGAAGAGAAAGGTGGGGAAGTCCTTGTCAATTCAAATCTGGTCACCAAACGCGGCCAAAGCCATTTCAAGCAACGCTTCAATTCTGAATGTTGGTCTTCACCAGGCCGATACTGAGAGTATCTTCCACTCTTATTTATTATTTTAAATGAGTTAATTGTAAAATAACATAATTAATCAAATAAAATTTACTTGCGCACGCCGGGATTTTAATCTGTGAGAGCCTTACTGGTTGAACTGGTTCGGGTTGGTTGGTATAAGTTGTAACCCGCCCATAATACCCATTAATTATTATGCACTGCGAAAAATTAATTATTTAAAAAAAAGTGTATTAATGAATAATTGTGACGTCCAGCGAAATAAAGAAACATGCTCTATAGCAGTGCTCCGCAACCTTTTCTCACCTACGACACACCAAATTTCTTCCTAGAATTCCGCGGCACACCAAAAGCTAAAATATATAGGTATTAAATTGATACACAAATTTTACAATAATTTTTTTGTTTTTTATTTGAAAAGTATACATACATACATATAACTATAACATATTTATTTTTACGCAATCTTAATAATTATTATAAAATAATAATAAATTAATGACCGATTAATTGTTAAATTAACCTGCGCTTGTTTCAATGAACACAAAAGTTTTATATTCGGCTCGATTTTTGACAGCGCAACCCGAAGTTCTTGGTCAAGACCTTTTTTATTTTTAATTAATACAAGCGTTGAAAAACTTTGCTCACATAAATATGGCGTTGAAAATGGAAGCAGTGTTAAGAATGCTTTGACGGAAATGCGATGATATTCTTTTTTAACGTAAATCTAGAAAACATCTAATGGATCTTTGGAGAAGTGAATTTTTAATGTCATGTAATTATTTAAATCTGTAAATTCCTCTCGAATTTGCAGAGGCAGTGCTTCCATAAAATTTATTACATTGGTTGCAAAAGGATTTCGAATCCAATCGTATTGTTCCGTATTAATGGAATAAAAATATTTATCAAATTTCGGCTGAAGCAGACTTAAATGTTGTTGGGCCAGATCCACAGTTAATTGTTTTTTTTTCAATTGTACTATGGTTGGTCCTTTGGTACATTTCCAAACATCCTTTTTGTAACTCTTTCTGCCAAAGTTCGTTATTAAGTTCTTTCAAATGCTCTAATATATCAGCCATGTATGCAAGTTTGGCTATCCAGTAATTATCATCGAGGTGCTGATATAGTTTAGGCATATTTTGATTTAAAAGAAACTCACACACCTCGTGAAGAAACTCAAGCAATCTAGCCAAAACTTTGCCTCGGGATTGCCAACGAATTTCAGTACAAAACAATAAGGATTCATATTCGGCTCCCATTTCTGCACAGAGTATTCCAAAGATTCGTGAGTTTAGGGCTCTTGATTTAATTATGTTTACGATTTTAATGCATTCATTCATCTTGTTCAAAAGTTCCACCGGTAAATTTTTGACCATCAATGCTTCTCGATGTATGCAGCAGTGTGTAAATTGTAACGTTGGATTTTTTTGTTTTACACAAGAGACAAAATCCTTTTTACTACCCGTCATTGCTGCAGCGCCATCCGTACAAACAGCAATGCAATTGCTCCATTTAATATTATAAATTTTGAAGAAATCATCGGTTACTTGAAAAAATTCTTCACCGGTAGTTCGCTCTGGAACCTCCTTACAAAATAAATAATGTTCTTTAATAAAGTCCTCGTCAACGAAACGTACAATAGCTATCAACTCTGCTTTATTTTTAATATCGGTTGTTTCGTTGATCTGAAGCGCAAATTTTTCAGCCAATAACAGTTTTCTAATCAGTGTTTCTAATATATCGTGAATACCTCTTTTAACAGTATCGGCAGACAATGAAAAATAGACAATATTATGAAAAATATTTTGTCATTGTGTATTAAATACATAATGAAATATTGTAAAATGTCAAATATATTGAATTTGACCGCGGCACACCTGTGTCCGGCTCACGGCACACCAGTGTGCCACGGCACACCGGTTGCGGAGCACTGCTCTATAGTGTCGGTAACGAAGCGAAACAAATGAAAATGGTAAAAAGAAGGATTACGTCCATAGATGGCAGTACACTGTATATTTATGCACAGAATTTAAATGTAGCGCAAGACATCAGTTAGTAGTTGATGTCAATACCATTTCCTTTAGCGAAAGCACAAGCGGACGTTTAGGTAACGTACAGAACCCGGAAAGGTTAACACCATGTGCTTCAAAGCTCTAGTGAGGTAAAACTAAAAAGAATTGCTTCCTAGAAATTCCGGTTTATCGTTCGAGTCTTGCTTGTGTGCTTTTCCTGCTTCATCAGATTTTCGCTTTATAATAATTTTATAATATACCTACACAATAATTTCGGTTGTTGATGACTGAGTAATTAATGTGCGTAATGCGTAAGATTATTCAAGTTCAATGAACTTTATTGAAAAGTCTTGGATACCAAAATTATTTTATGGACTAATTCCTTATACGTAATGCTTATTTATTTTATTCGAATAATGAATGAATAGAGTGAAAATAACATGTTACTGAGACAACGCGCGTGCTTTCAGTGAACTTGGTCCAGTGGACATACTTTGTTGTTGTTATAAACACTTTTCAGCTTCACAAATCCCACAATTAAAATATTTCGTGATATTTCACAGGTATACGCTCGTACATTTTTAATTATAGCTAGGAAGCATTTAACGTATGTGATGTCCCATAATAATGTTTTTGTGACTTATTTCAGAAGAAGAATCCTGCCCGGCTGTTTGGGACGCCTGGAGTTGTTTCGAATCGGAAAAAGCAGGAGAAGTCGCCAAAAAAGTTTGTCCAGAGTTCGCCTACTCAAATACTGGACCTGATTGCTACCGTAAGCGTGATGCTAACATTTACTTACTTTTAGTCATTGAACAGATATTACACATACTTATTTAGGTCACCTCAAGTGTCGCTACGTTTGGTGACTTAGAAGGGGTGCCCGAGTTCATTAGGTGAGGTGTGTTCAGGTCTTGGCGGCGGATGCGCCTGGAACGGAAGATACCTGTTTGGGGAGACTCTTTGATCCTTCTAGCTGGTCTCTCTTGACTAATCGTCTTGCACCCCAGGGGGAGGGATGGATCCATACGCCAGTTACTGGACACACTGAACCCTAGATTCATACCCAACCCTCATACATTTTTCTTCTTAGAACGTCCTCCCCTCAAAAAGACACCTACACAGCATCCCCAAAGATAAAACTCATTTGTGGAGTTAATGTAAAAAAAACCTTAAAATAGAAATGCCATCATACTGACTTTGTACCTCTAGACTAATTTCACGAAACACGAACAGAGTATCTAGCACGGTCGATCGATAAAGGATTTGTCAATAACGTCGATAACTTACCATCGTTCCCGAGCACGACTGAGAATCGCTAACGTACAAACAACAGTTCACGTCGAATAAATTAAGAACACTTAATCGTCATGAACTGTTGTTGATTCATTGGTGAACTGCAATTATGCTTGGAAACGATTTCAAGTTACCGATATTATCGAAAAAATCTTTATCGATTGACCGTGCTATATAGCCATTTCGCATTTTTGTGTTCTTCTTTATTTTATGTGTTTAGTCAAAACGTTTTATGAGTGCTAATCATCATCATTTAATTTCTAAAAGATACCTACAGGTCCAATGCACTGAAATATTTGGAATTATCATTTGGATTTCCAGTACACGTTTTAGATTGGCCGATTGTAACGAATTTCGCCTAGGGGGTCCAGAATTTAAACTTTAAATTGTCAACATTAATTACTTATATAAATATTATGGTCGAATTCCACTAACATGCCTGCAATCGATTAAAATATAGCTAGTTTATAGTCTCCCTAGATAATGTTGTTCACAAGTCGATAATAATGTAATTAATTAAAAGCCAAATGAAAAACACGCTTTGTGATAAGACCACTTTTATTGAGTTGATAAATGACAGCCAACCTCTTTTTAAAATTATAATTTTTGTATATTTTCGATACCAATTAAATATCTACTAAAATTAAAAAACAAACATAGTGATGATAACGATTAGAATAAAATAATTCGTGGTTTAATCATAGTTTATCAGTCTAAGCATCGATGTAGTGAAATATACCTTTATATTTAGTTATTTTGTCTCTTTTGAATAACTCAGTAAATATTAATTTGCAGGCATCGTAAATTAAATGAATATTTTTTGTACTTTAAAATTTTTTTAATATCTTTTTGATATGATTCCTGATGTCTTACAGGTAAAGCAAAAATATTTATTAGGTCCTGTTTTGTGCGTTAATCATGTTATTAAAAAACATTAAACATCAAAATGTAGATCTCAAATTAAAACTAGAAAAAAAAATTAGATCATGAAATTGCGAATTTCATTCATGCGGGCAGGGGTAAAGATATTTCTCAAGCTACTCTTTAGAGGCATACTCTTAATGAACCCACACTCTACACATTTAGTTCATGCGGGCAGGGTTAAAGATATTTCTCAAGCTCCTCTTTAGAGGCACACTCTTAATGAACCCACGCTCTACACATTTAGTTCTTGCGGGCAGGGGTAAAGATATTTCTCAAGCTACTCTTTAGAGGCACACTCTTAATGAACCCACGCTCTACACATTTAGTTCTTGCGGGCAGGGGTAAAGATATTTCTCAAGCTCCTCTTTAGAGGCACACTCTTAATGAACCCACGCTCTACACATTTAGTTCTTGCGGGCAGGGGTAAAGATATTTCTCAAGCTCCTCTTTAGAGGCACACTCTTAATGAACCCACGCTCTACACATTTAGTTCTTGCGGGCAGGGGTAAAGATATTTCTCAAGCTACTCTTTAGAGGCACACTCTTAATGAACCCACGCTCTACACATTTAGTTCTTGCGGGCAGGGTAAAGATATTTCTCAAGCTCCTCTTTAGAGGCACTCTCTTAATGAATCCACGCTCTACACATTTAGTTCTCGCGGGCAGGGGTAAAGATAATTCTCAAGCTCCTTTTTCGTTTCGTTTTTTGGTTTCCGCCTTCGTGTATTCGTTTTAGTGTCGCATTCGGTACTCTATACATCCGACTTGCTACGTTAAGACCAACTTGGTTTTGAGGCAAGGGTCGCAATTAGGGCTGCCACCTCCCCGGGTTCGACCCGGAGTCTACGGGTTTGCACGGTGCATGTCCGGGCTACGGGTTTAACATTGATATCTCCGGGTCAGACCGGGCGGTGGCAGAGAAACGACAGACGACCATCACGGCGTGACTGTCTGACTGAGTGAATGCATAGTGAATTTAACGGTGCCAAAATATTGAGAAACATAATGTTTTTGAGGCCTTCTGATCAGGAACAATTAAAAAAAGAAACCAACGAGGTTTACAGGAGAACTCTTGAATATATACAGAAATATTATGATTTTGAGGATTCTGTATTCAAAATCTTTTCCAAATTCGATCTAACAAGTGCAGCAAGTTACGAAGATACTGTGGAAGCTTTCAAATCACTTGGTTTGAAAAATGTCGCCGAAGATAAACTTTATGACGAGACCCAAAAATTAAACCAATTATTTCCTCAGTTCGTACAATCTAGTGATTCAACATTGCTTGTTGATTTACGATTGGATTTTTCGACTTTTCTTTAATGAGAAATTTGTGGACAGACGAGCGGAAACAGCTTGTTAGTAGGCACGGTGAAGATAATTTTGAAGATTAATTAAAATATAATTTTCCAAGAATTTTTGAAATTTTTGATGAAACCTGAGCAATAAAAGATGCTTTAACAATCCTTTCAGAATGAAAAATATAGTTTAAAGTGTCAAGCTGGTCCAAGTCAGCTTAGCACTAGCTAACTCATTTATATTTAAAAAAAACATTCCCAATGGTAATTTACCATTAAATTTTGCCTTAATTAAATAATTCATACTAAAAAAGTTTTATTTTAATAAAAAAAACTATATTTCTAAAATCTCCGGGTCTATTGTTTTTGAAAGGTGGCAGCCCTAGTCGCAATGCCAGGTGCATGCTGGTTTCATTCCACTTGTGATAGTACACGCGAAAATAGCTATTATGGCGATCCAAAAAATAATGCTCGCAAACAAAATAATGAATAATATTAATTTTGTATCCGGAGCACCTACGACACACTAATATATGAGACGTGACACGCCAATGGATGCCACCCATGTCACGAAGACGCTGAAAATAGAGAAGCAGGAGGAAACGGGGTATTGCTTGCTTTTTGACATGTCCTTGGCTTTTAAAAACGCTTTTTTACGCAGCCAGCAATTTGCGCGCCATTGTAAAAAGGACTAGTAACCGTAAGATGAATTTCCTGATAAATCACTGGCAGTGCAGGGGGACCGTCACGCATTTTCCATTTCCCGTCCATCCATCCTTTGCTATCGGTGATTATTAGTGATTATTGTTTTCATTGTTCTAAAGATTTTCAACCTATTTAATATAATGTAGGTATTTATAGTGTCCGGAAACATTTGGATAACAATACGATTTTGTGGTATAACTAACTAAATAACTAACCATCACGCCGTTTCCCCGCAGGGGGAGGCAGAGAGGACGGACCGCCAAACAACTCGGTCTTAGCACACACTCCTTGCCTCATTCACATTCATACATCGTCTCATACATACTCTTCTATTGTTCTGATTCTTGACATGGCCCGACTCAAGTATCTGATTCACTTGGTCGTGCCATGTCTTCCTCGGGCGTCCCCGACTTCTGCTACCATTCACATTTGCATCGTATATTCTCCTTACACTCCTTTCTTCACTCGTTCGCTCTACATGCCCAAACCATCTAAGCGTCCCTTTCTTGATCTTACTCATTACGCTTACATTAGCCTTGCACTCTTTGCGGATATCCACATTCCTCACACAATCAAACATGGTTTTACCACGCATACGCCTCAGGGATCTCATTTCAACAGCATTCAATCAAATTTCATCCTTTCTTTGCCAGTTCCATGCCTCACTTCCATACATCAGGGTAGGTACCAGCACTCCATTGTGGACTGCTAACTTCGCTACTTTGGACAATTTTTTGTTAGCGCCAACTGCGTTCAGTCCTCCATTAATGGAGTTACCTGCATTTACTCTTCTTTCAATATCTCTGTCAGCCTTCCCATCTCTCGTAAACATGCTTCCTAAATAAACAAACTCATCCACCTGCTCCAAGTATTCCTCATTCACAGCTATATTTTTTTAATCTCCTTGTTTTTCTAGTAAAGTCCGAAGATGGAAATTTTTTGGTCAAAAGTTTTCAATGCGTTACTATCAGCTGTTTACTGTCTTTTAATATGTACCGAAGCGCAGTATTTTTTGACATTTTAGTTTCCAAAAAAAGGAACTACCACTAGTCTCCGGATTACGTATAATGTTATGCTGATGATATGTTTCAGACTATAGCGAAAAGACATGTTACCAAAACGCCACGTGGAACCAAACGACCAACTACTCCACGTGCAGCATCATATCCCGGCTGCAGACGCGCGCCAAGGTGCACATTGCGTGTCTGGCCACCGCCATCGGGCTGGGCTTGCCTGCCGTGATCGTGCTTCTGTGTTATAAGAGGCTGCGGGCACGAAGACTGGCGCTGCACCGGAATCTACTCATCGCAATCCTGCTTAGGAACATGCTGGTCATCATCACCAAGATTGTGGTAAGTTCTTTCTTAGTTGTTTCCTCATTGTTGAGGGTCGAGACCCCCACTCCAATTTCCCTGGTGCACAAGGCTCTCCACTCCTCGGAGTGCCAAGGACTCCGATGCAGTAATATTGGTTCAGTCCTCGGTGATCGTCCTCTGCTTCTCCTAGCTTCCACTTTGCCAGTGACTAGTTATAGCAAGTACGGTGGTTCATAGTCCGGTATGAAGGACGTTCGACTAGCAGTCTGTCGGATCGGGTTCGATTCTTAGAGTTACCAACTTAATCCCTTTTCAACAAAAGTTGTCTGTACCATTACTTTTTATTGAATTCCGCACAAGACGGACAGGAGCAGAACAACCGTTCACAGTTGATGTTGGCATGAGAACGGGTGGTTTCTTCGACTTGTTTTTTGTCTAAGTCGGCTCGTATGTGGAACAAGCTACTGATATCTGATTTTCCTCCTTCATGTAGACTTTGCATCCAAAAAAGTATGTTTTATATTTTTTCTTATTAAATGAATCAAAACAAAATTTTCTTTGAATTCATAAGATTTTTAAGTAGGTACTTCAATACCTACCTCCTTAATTGTAATACATATAATATGAAATGTAATACATGTAACATTTTTTTCCTTTCAAATTAGGAACTATACAATTATAAGCCCAGCTTGATTGATTGCAAAATAAAGTGGATGCATCAGATTTTCGAAACCGGATTCAAAACGCACAAGCTAATTTATAGATAGACGAATTGCCAAACGGTCGAATTAAAACAGCACTTCGCTACGCTCACTCAAAATTACTAACTGCTATCCGATTAAAGACTTGCCCCTAACTAGTCCCTTACTGCCCAGTGATGTGGGAACAGACTATATCACCTGGGTATCTAGCACGGTCGATCGATAAAGGTTTTTATCGATAATGTCGATAACTTGTCATCGTTCCCTAGCTTGACTTCAGATCGCTAACAAACAAACAACGGTTCACATCGACTAAGTGCTCTTTAATTTATTTCAACGTCTACTGCTGTTTGTTTGTTAGTCATACTGGGGAACGATGACAAGTTATAGACATTCGATCTACCGTGCTAAATATGATGTAGATGGTTTTGGAACGGGTTGGTACATATCACATGATATAATCGTGCTAGCAATAGGTTCTTGTCATCTTTATTTTTTACACCAAATGAGCTCAGACCTTGTAACAACCTGAATTTTAAAATTTTGAGATACGCTTTACGTCCATGGTAAAATAAATTTTTGTGCAATTTTAAAATATTTATATTTGAAGTAAGATGAATTCTATGTTTTACTCAAAGATCAAAGTTATGAATCGCAAAAAAATTGAAAGAGAAGATATAATATGCTACCCTTACATAAATAAAATATTATTCCTTTGTATTTCTTTATTCAAAACGATTTTTAGCTAGCTTATAATTACCATACAGACATAAGGTTTTCATGGTAATTATGTGTGTAAAAAAAATCAATGTAGTTACGAATTCTACAAATTAAGTCATCGAATTATGTTTTTCCACTTCAGATTGTTCTGGACGAGCTCTCCCCGAGAGATCCAGACAAATATGTTCCAACGAACATGTCCCTCAACGAGCCGCCCTGTAAAGTATTGGCCAGTCTGGAGAAGTTGGCTTCCAGCGCTGCCTTCACCTGTATGCTGGTAGACGGTATCTTCCTACATCGTTCCATCGTTGCCGTTTTCAAGAGGGAACTGAATCATAAAATTGTTTACTCAGTTGCTATTGGTAATTTAATAATCATAAAATGAGTTAACGAAATGATTGGTACTTCTGCAAGGAATATGTGTCTAATAATCGAGTTTTAAACCCCTAGTTACAATATGTCTTAATTAAATTAACAATTCAGCCACTTCAATCCGAAACGCCATCATTTCTGCCAACAGTCGTGCATCTTGGATACTGAGCATGTACTGAGTTAGTTTAGAGTGGCTGAAGAACTAATGGAAGAATGCTTGCCTCTGATTGGTTCACACGCTGAAAAACTCTCTCCGTCTTAATCATAATAGATAATGCGGAAGGAGAAGAATAGGTTAATAGAAAAAGTTACACTTAAGAACGCGCATGCGCCCTGCGTATACCGGCCGTAATACCGCAGTTTTATTGGCTGACAGATTTTTAAACCCCCGACCCCCAGGATTAGGAACGTATTACTATGGTATTAAGACGGAGTTCGCGGACTTTGTTAACAATATGTTTGGACGCGCAGTGAAAATGTTAAAAAAGTAGTAATACCCTTTGGCAGCACTATCAGAAGAATATTTATATTGCAAATGCGGAAAGCATAATCAAATCAATGACACCGCAAATGTCATTTGAAGAAACTTGAAGTTATCAACTAAACGCGGAATGCAAAAATGACCGTGTTTTTGAGGATTGGAACAAAGTGGTGCCAGTCTAAAAAAATGTTGTATGAATATTATTACGAGTAAATACTTCAACTTGAGCAGTATACGGACCTCCTCACCGTATAGCTATAATACATAAAATCTTTATAAGTTAGATTGATAGTGCCTTCTGGCTAACCTGTATAATGATTTGGTGGTTTAAAACTCTAACTCGGAAACTTCAAAAAAGGAGTTAGTACACTACGGTGTCGAACGATCCAAATGTAAAATGATGTTAATTTTCAAAATGAAGATGGATAAAAAAAAAACATGGTAAAAATTTCTGTACTGCTCTTTCTTCTCAATGCCCACAAATTATTCAAATAACTATTTAAAAAACAACCATTTACGTCAGAGGAGGAGATGGTATAAGATGCATTAAAATTATTTTGTTTCGTATAAAAATTCTAAATTTACAATTATAATACTAATGACATTCGCAATGTTTGATTTTGTTAGTACGATGTGACGTTTGCCAGAATGTTCAGCAGTGCTCTTTTCAGTGTTTTTTGCAGTGAATGCCATAGGGTTTAGATACATTCCTTACAAGATTCCTTAGAGATGATGGAGTCAATGAAGAGTGAATAGATCCATTTTGCAAAGAAACACAAAAGCCGGTCAGTTGTTCCATAGCCCAGCAGTTAAGCACAAGAATTAGATAAATACGAGTAGCAAATCCATCAGGCGGGATCTTAAAAGACCACACTTGAACTACTAATTTGCCATTATTTGAGGAACCGAAGTCCCATAAGTCTTCCAGCCAAGACATAGAAGTAAAAGGAGAACAAATAAAATAATCTTCCTTGAGAGGACATCTCGCATAATCGACAACTCTTCCTAATACTGAATTATTACTTTTGCTAATAGCATTAAATCGTTGACTCTTCTTTCAGCTCTGACTGTAATTCCGGTGGTAATATGGATTTTCCTGATGAGTTACATGAACAACGACCATTGCTGGATAGTTTACTCAGTTTCTGGTATCCAGTGGACTCTGGATGGCCCCAGGATCGGCATGCTTGTGGTGAACACCATCCTTCTCATAGACATCCTGAGAATACTGCTGACAAAACTAAAGAGAAAGGAAAGCTCTAATCAGCTGTAAGTATCTATGGACATTTTGTTATCATTAATATCTTGGGTTCAGACACTCGTTTTAATTTCACAAACGTCAACCGTGTACAAATGTTCATATAATTATTTTAGAATTTTGAACAAAATGATTATTTAATTTTTTATCGAAATTGAATAATTTAATCCAGTCAATGATGTTTTAAGACACCTACCAGATAACAAATTCATTCAATCACAAGAAATTTAATTCCCCTAAAGACATAAAGACGTATCTTAAATTTTAATAATTATCATAAAATGATAATTCTACGGCATTTCAACATGAATCAAATAATTCGTGGGTCGGAGAGTGAAGACAGAATAACTTGTGGTTCTGTCAATCCTTCCTTACCTCACAATCGATGTAGAAAAACTAAAAAAAATATTTATTTTCGGTATAACTTTATTGAGTAAAACCTCAAATTATAATATTTAATTATAGAAGACAATATTCGCGATTTCTAAACGAAAATCTGAAACAGAAAAATCAGAAAAGGATACGGTCACATCTAGGACTCGAACCCAGGACCCTTGTCTTTCCGGGACACCGCTCTACCAACTGAGCTAATGGGACCCTATCCCCCTCGGTCACTTTTAACTGTATCATACTTCGAATAAGAACTACCAAGATAGTCTTCATTTTTTCACCGCACATTTTTATTGGCAACTATCTTTGTGTATGATCGCAAGATTCAACCCGAACTAAATGCAATCTAGACAGCGTCTTTTTAGATAAACCTATCTTATTTTTTTATTTTTAATGTGCGACATCTATTGACTTTTCTGCAAGTCTAGAATGAATATTTATTTTTCGGAATAACTTTATTGAGTAAAACCTCAAATTATAATATTTTATTATAGAAGAAAATATTAGCGATTTCTAAACGAAAATCTGAAACAGAAAAATCAGAAAAGGATACGGTCATATCTAGGACCCGAACCCAGGACCCTTGTCTTTCCGGGACACCGCTCTACCAACTGAGCTAATGGGACCCGTTTCGAGTCCTAGATGTGACCGTATCCTTTTCTGATTTTTCTGTTTCAGATTTTCGTTTAGAAATCGCTAATATTGTCTTCTATAATTAAATAAAAAAATATATTGTTTTACTAGAAATCCAGATTCTTATATACAGAAACCTTGTTCATTTCTCACCTTCCATGGTAAAATATAGGTATTTTGATGATAGATTTAAATATTTTCCGCTCTTTTCTTACTTAAATGTTTTCACACCATATATTCCGTATTAAGAAATTAAAACAACTATATAAATAAGTGTGTATTCTATGAGTACGAAATAAATGCAAGCTACGGGAGTTAGTTCACCACTATACTGTACCAATAAACTGTCAATCACCGCTACTCGTCATGTAGCATCATATATTATAAGTATGATTATATAAAATAAAAATGATTAAAAAACGCATCTCGATGGGCGTAAATTTAAATTTACGTTGGAACACAAATTTATCGTACATACTAAAATTTCTACCCAAAAAACGCATTTCTGACGATATTTAATTCTTATTTATTTTATATTTCATTAAATTAACACAGTAGGTAAGGCAATATTGTTTTTTAATAATTACAAATAACTTGCAAAAAGTTCAAAATTTTCCTCTAAAATCATGCAAATCACGGTCGAATTCGGGTCCAGACATGGTCCCCTCAAGATCACTTAAAAATGTGTTCATGTTCTAGCTTTTTCTATTACGATAATTTTCAATTTATCTTTATCGACCGGTTGCTTTTCCGAATTTTGTAAAAGAAGCTTTACAACAAACATTTAAAAAAAAGAGATACAAGTCAAATATAAAACCATAGACCCATGCGTTGTTTTACTCAATAAATTATGCACCAAATTAAACCACATATAACATCGTATCAACATGGTTTTATGCCAGGTAGATCTACAAAATCTAAGTTATTTCTTTACGAAAAAATTATTTCAATGCTCTTCAAAGGTTCACCAACTTAATCCGATGCCAAGTCTTTGATGCTGTTTCTCATCGCATCTTAATGGAAAAGTTAAAACGTTTGGGAATATTTGGTTACTTTTACGAACGGCTTAGAAGTTATTTTTCAAATAGGAAACTATTTGTATAAATTACTTCCACATCTTCTTATACTTTTTTTTTGCCTTAAGTTGGGTCCCTCAAGGTTCCCACATAGGAGCAATTCTATTTCTAATATGATGATCTAAATATATCAAATCGATCTAAAATTCTTCAGATAGTTTGCCTCTGCAATTGAATTTAATAAACTTTATAAATGGTGCCTCGTAAACAAATTAAACCTAAATATACACAAATGCCAAAAGATTAGTTTTCACTGATCAAAACCCTTCTTATACTTCGAATATCAATTAATAATTTCAATCTTAAAAGCGTCCATAAATTCAACAATCTTAGTGTTATCTTTGACTCAAAATTTTGCTTTTTGAATCATATCACAACTATTACCACTAAAAGATTAAAATTGCTTGGATTTATTCTTAAAATCGCAAAAGGCTTTAATAACCCTGAAACCATACAATTATTATCTGGTTAGATATCAGGTATGATATAATGCATGCATTTGGTCACCTGATTTTAAATCTCACAGCTTAAAAATTATGGAAATTCAATAAATTTTTAAGCTTTATTAATTTCAAAATTGGTATTCCCATAAATGAAATCAATTATGTGAATTTACGAAGTAAACTCAATTTATCGAAATTATCCGAAATGCGAAAAATATTTGATGCTGTTTCAAGATTGGACTGACCTGACGCTATAAATTTGTTGTTATTCCATTTACCTCCGAAGCATACTAGATGGGACATATTGTTTCACAGCAATAACTTTGTGATCAATTCTGTCATAGAAAAGAAAGGATTCAAGGCTTGGCAGTGACATGTCGCTGATATTTTAGTTTTAAATTTTGTTACATTTAGTTAATCAGCACTTTTAAGTAAATGTAAATAACGATTTATCAGATAAAGTATTCATATTATATTTTTATGGTTCTTCAGTTGGCGTGTTATTAACATTACAAGTGTCCTGTATTTCATGCTTTATTTTTAATTTTTATTTATTTATGTTGTAATGCTTGTGTTTTTAATTTACCGTTGGTTAAAATTATTTTTGTATTTAATTTATAATTGTATAAGCTAAACAGGGGTTAATAAATAAGTAGATTGAATTATTTATTGGCCTATATTTCACAATTTAAAAACGTTTAAGTTATTGTTGTTTTTAATTTAATTTATAATCTTACTTGTTTACTAATTTTTATCGGTGTTCCTGGGGTATATCTTTGGAAGATAGATATATACCATCACTTTTTTAGTAAATGGTGCAAGATTGTGTGATCTTACAAATGACATCTAACATAATATTCATGTTTTTTTCTCTGATAATCTTTTCAATGGTGACCGGTTAGTGACTGAGTAGAAAAAATGTCTCTTTTTAGGAGCACAACGAAGGCTACCCTGTTCCTTATGCCCCTATTCGGAGTCCAATTCCTGTTGACGGCCTGGAGACCAAAAACCACATCCTGCGACTGGGAGCAAGGATATTACTTCTTCACGTACGTCATGGACGGACTGCAAGGGGTCATGGTGGCTTTCCTGTACTGCTATCTGAACAAAGAGGTAGGAAACTAAGTTATTAGTGTTATTACTTGCCGTAGAAATGACAACCAATATCGAGTTTTATATATCGATGCACAGACAGTGTAATGATCGAGGGATTGGGTTACCTTTGTGTCCTTTATAGTACAATAATGATAATGTTTTCAATATTTATCTCTATATTGTGGCACTCTTCGTCAGATCTCTTATTTAGAAATGTATCGATTATTATTACTGGTGATATTTGCTTAAAGCGCCATCTGTTATCAAATGATTGAAAAATTATTAAAATGTCTTTGCAACTTTGCATTACACTCCAATATTTTTCGATGAAAAATATATTTCCATTATAATGCCGCTCAATATTGAATAATTACAGAGACATTAATATAATTTAATATTGTCAGTGCTGCTAGGACTGTGTGTTGTACCGTTGATTTTTATGTTAGACTCAATTTAGGTGTCTATTTTTTAGATAAATTTTATACTTAACATACTCTACTGTTTAACTTTTGAATATGTTTCTATTTAGAATATTTAAAGGAAGTCTTATAATTCGTATTTTGATTTTAGGTCCACATGCTAATAAAGGCAACATACAAAAAGACCGAGACGGTTGTGTCAACAAGATTTAGATCAGAAGCGAGGACTCGACGGCCAACTACCACGATTTTCGGAAAAAGGGAAACTTTTAGCACTATTGTCGATAACAAGCCAGAAGATGAAAATGAAAATGATGATCAAACACCACCAGTCCCAAGATTTTCAATAATGGATAGGAGAATCAGTGAAGCAGTAATTCAGAGAAGAGACTCTTTGCATCCAACTTCTTTGCCTATCGACGAGATAGACACTGCTAACTCTCTAACTATCTTAAACAATTCATATTCTCCGAGTGAGGACGGATTCGTCAGCCTAAATTTTGAATATGATGAAGCAACACCGCAAGAAACTTCCCAACACAGTGTTGGTCTGAATCTCGAGATTCCACCTTACTCTGCCACTAGGAGACTGACAAAAGAAATCCGAGAGGTCAGTTTTGAACCACAAAAAACAGGAGAGTACGATGTCTGGTCAGTTAATGCGGCCTACGAAGAAGATGTTCCAAAGATATCCATAATCGATGTTGATGCTGCCAAAATAACAGTTTTTCCGGAGATTCACGCCACTAAAAATCTAGTGGAACTACGTCCTAGCGACAACATTATGGATCAAGACTGTTCTGCAAGATCAACAGTATTTTTAAGTCCATTTATATACGACCAGAACGATAGTATTACTTCACAAACACATCTCGCAGGAAACGATTTAAATAATAACTACAATGCTGATTTAGATGTCCCAAAATCAGACGAAACTCCGATACAGAAGACAAAAGAATTCAACCCATTTGAGGGAATAGTTGTTCCTGGGGATTTCAACGAATCAAACGACTATGAAAAGGTCGACGGTGATCCACCAACCTTTTTGAACTTTGCTTTGTCAAATGATATCGTCGAAAATCTGGATCCTTTGGGAATTTATAAAGAAAGTTTAACAAAGAATTCTACTCCAAAATTGGCGGAGCATGGGAAATCTGATGATTGGGAAGATGTGTATATTGACCCAGAAAAACTGTGCCCAAATCGACCCAGTGATGAAAAAACAATATTTGTAGATAAATGAAAAAAATTTATGGTCTGTAATTTTTTTGGGGGTAAGAATAATTTAAGAGATAGCAGGTGTTCTGTGTGCATGATAGACATCCAATGTACATTGTCATTTGATTGTAAACTTGATTGTCACTCTGCAGACAACACTAATATCATCCAAAATTTGATTTATTCTTTATTTCAGGAAATCGACCATTTTTATTTTTGTTGATTGATTTTGCCTAAAACATTAAGAATTGCAGAGTCACAAATTCCAATTAAGTAAATAATCACTAGGATTATGCGTGACTTCCACAGAAGAAACATGTTTATCATATTAATAAATCTTGAGTTTCCAGTATAATTCTGAAAAAAAAATTTCTGTAAAATCTTTGATATTTTCTTAAATATTTATTTTAAGGGATTGTAATTTCAGAAGGTCGGGCCGTTGAAGTATTCAATATAGATTATATAAATAAACGTAACGAAATTATTTACATACGCATAATATGAAAATGAAAAACGTGAAGAAAAAACTCTATTGTGTCCCACAAAATCACAAAATGCTTTCAATGAAACAAAAAAATACTTTTTGTCAATAAATGGATTGTAGATTATTACGCGTATATTAAGATGTGATATTTTTTAAATTAGGTTTGTGGGGTAATTCCTTTATTCAATCTGCATATTGTAAATATCTTTTAACGCAGACCGTACGTATTTGATACAATATATTTAAACAGTATTGTGCAACTAGTTTAAGTATTTTTTAGTGGAGTAATATTAAACATAATTAGGCACGGAGGTATTATTTTAGTGTTAGGTTTTAGTAAATAATGATTTATCAATTAAGAGTACGTTGGTACATTATATTACAGTGTTTAAAAATAAGTTTGTTATATTTTGTATATACTTATTTTCATGTTATTTAAAGTTTTCAGATTCACTAATACATTACATAACACTTGTAAATAGTCAAGTGGTTAACGTTAGGTAGGTAATGCAGCTACAAGTAAGATAAATGTGCCGTTTTGTTTGCTGGTCGCTAGTGGCCGTTTTAACCTGTCGCGCGCTGCTGTAACCGATAGGCACGATGTCGGAAGAAATAACTTAAAAATATTTATCTGAATGTAAATAGATATTCTGGGGAAAGTACTAATGAAACCATACACTATTTTTGTAAAAATATAAATTTACAAAATATCTGGTAAATTTTACAAAAACCAAGTAAGTATTTGCAAAAATGGAATCAGTTGGCGCACGGCCAGAATTTGGCATCGTCTCACAACGAGTTAATGGTTCAGTAAAGATCCTTTTTTAAATCTGAAATCGTCGTGGTTATTTTTGAAGTAGGGAGGCATGCATTTAGGTACTTACTTACAAATCTTCTGATTTCAGAGGAAATTTTGGAGTTGATCTAAAACAAGAGAAAAATATATATTTTTTTAACTCGTTTTATAATACTAATAGTTCACAGAACTACTACTAAAAATACATCATTGGACATCAAAAAGATATCTACATATTTAACCCTAAATATGCTCAAAAATCCTTCGGGTACGTGCTGTTACATCCTACATATACAAGACAGTTAAAATAATTTTCATTATATTGGCCTGTAATACAAATAGTTATTGTTTGTCATTTATTTATCAATAAAAATAATTGTGTTAGAAATTTAAACCAACAGTTTTAGGATAGCTTCGGAAGAAGCACAACACCTGGTTGAGGAACTGGATGCGAAAACAATTTAAAAGCTCATAAGGTGTTTTTGCTCACGTTGCCTTTTTGATAACCGCAACCCCTTCTTTACTGCTATGTAAATATTTTTTCTATGGGTTTTAAACAAACCGAGTTACATGCTAAACTGTGAACACTAATTACAAGTGAATACTACGTACATATTTAAAAAAACTTTGAACGCGTTTTACTCAATACGACCATTTTGATCATAAGTTGTTATTTCATCCAGCTCCTTTATTGGAAAAAAAACAATAATTGTATATTGTACTATGTAACCGTTTTTGTTGTTGTTCAATAAAATTATTTTTTCACAGTTAAAAAATAAATTTTTAAAAATATTTTTCCGCGTTTCTTTTACAGAAAACCAAACAATAATAAAAATAGATTTATTGCAAAAATATAATAATATCCATGTAGACCATCACAATATAATTTGTAAACAATGTACACTGTTTAGTGAAACAACTTTGGGACTATTCCATATCCTAAGGTTCTATCTAATATTGGCATCTCTCTTTTTTCCTCTCTTTCCCTCGAAGTCGTAGTCGTAGTCGTAGTGGGTAACTACTACAAAAAAGAAGAACAAATAAGTACCCACTCGGCAGTGAGATGATAAATGTTACACATTCGTATTCTCGTCGTTGTTTTGTGCAAGTTATCAGCCATTGAATTGGGTAAATTACATCTCAAAATTCAATGTCGTCGTGTGGTAAAATTAAAAGTAGTCATGTTGTGGAAATAAAACAATAATTGTATTTATGAGAACATATGTTATTTTTGGGTATGCTGTGTGAAGGGTTCTTTTAAGGGAGAGAGAAAGGGAGGAGAGGAAGTTCTGGGAAGGAAAAGGAATGAGGGGTGCATAGGAATCTAGAGATCAGTGTGTGCAGAAGTCACGAGACCAGTTGGAGAGGTCAAAGGGTCTCCCCACATCAGCCTCTCCCGATCTGGCACGCCACGCAGCTGGTGGGCAGCCGCATCCTGAACACACCTCACCCGATAAACTCCGGCACCCCTGTTAGATCACCGAACGTAGCCAACCACTAACCACGGTGACTTACGGCTGAAATGTTGGTTATCCAATAAATGGCTCCCGGGGCAGCGGTACACAAATCCGCTTTCAAAAGTCGCTACCAACATATGTAGTGATCTTTACAGCAGTAAGGTAAAACTAACCGTTGGGCTAAATCAAGGCTGCCCAATATTTTTAACAGTTGGGCGAAATTGACGATTTAAAAATCACTGGCGGGTCACTGAATACTGACGGGTCCTATTTCCATAGGGGGGGGGGTTCATATGTGATTCCCCACAACAATTTTGGGGGGGGGGGGTGGCTACAAGATTCCATTTCGGATGCAAAAAATTTAAATAACTTGTCTCTGAAGTAGCGACCAGTCGCCTTTTAGATTTTTTCGTCGCTGATTCTCGTTCTGAGTAGCCTAAATAGCGATAAATCGCCTTCGTTGGCAACACTGGTGACCGCGCGCAAGCTGCATTGTTTGTTTTACCGCGGGCCCGCGACACTTTTTCAAATTGGCGGGTTTTTTGAAAATGGTTCACGCGGGCCACTTGTAATTCCTTCGCGGGCCACAATGTGGCCCGAGGGCCTGGGGTTTGTGCAGCTTTGGGCTAAATGATCTTCAGAATGGACTGCAATAATTGTTGTCGAAATTTGAAGATCATTTTGTTTTTTTTTTTAAAGCGGAGACGGTTTACACGTAGTTCGTCCTTTAAAAACAACCCTTTAGTAAAGTTCACTAGGGTTGTTATTGGGTATGTGGCTATGTCTTCTGGTTATGCTGTATGTATCCCCAGGTATCTGAGCCTAGTTCCCACCGGGGCAGAACATTAGCGCCGTAGGTGAATTGGAGAATTGGAGTCTCTTCATCCTCTTCACATTTCCTGCATCTATTGGTGTTTTCCACTCCCAATATCTGCATGTGTCTCCTGAGATGTCCCATTAGTAGTCTTACCAGTTCCCTCGGCGAGTTTCTGTCCATATCGAGTAGTTTCTTGGTTCTCGATCGGGTTAAATGATCTTCAAATCTCGATAACAATTATTGCTGTCCATTTTTTAAATACCTTTGTCCCTTAACCGCCACTTGGCCGTAAACATAAGGTGTTACTTTGGAACACCCAAATGATTATAAATTTTATATTTGTATCATGCTTTGATTAGTAATTGGGCGTTTATTTTATAAAAAAAAACAAGTTCAGCCCAAAAAATAACCGCATCTAATAACTACACATATTTAGGAGGTACTGCTGCGCGAACCTTTTCATACTAAACATATTTTTACCAAACTGAATGTTTGTTTTTTTTTTTAATCAAAAAGTATAGCAATTATTTTCATTTTTTTTAAATTATAAAACAAAGGATATCAAAGAAATTGATTTTCATGTTTTTGGAGGCAACTTTGGCAATTATTTGTGAGTTAAAGGTAATTATTAAAAAAAAATAAACCGTATCTCTTTCTCTTCCCTACTTCCTTCAGCCTCACAATTCACTGGTTCCAGACAGTCGGGAGCAGTTGAGACAATGTAACATTTTATATATGTTGGGATTGAGCGCAGCAGTTTGATTCAAAATAATATGTCAACATACGAAACGATTCTTTTGAACGAAAATCTACCTAATTACGGAAAAAAATATGTTATTTGTTTGAAATGTTTTTGTCAAAATATTTTTTGTGAAAGTGTTTTCAAGAAATTAGCACTCCGCTTGCAAGCTTCTTGCTGTAACTCGGCGGGTACAAATTCCTACTGCGTAAAATAATATATCGTGAAAACTATTTAAGAATGAACAGCATAAAAACATATTTTAGGTAGGTACACTCGTAAAAAACATACCAATTTTCTTTTTTTGCTCGTCTTTGCTTAGAAAGTTAAACAATTTAGTTAATGTGGGAATTTAGCGACGAGAATCGTCAACATTTGATTGAACCTAACTTTATCACCACAAAGTATACCAAATATCGTCAAATTCCTATCAATTTCACATATGTAATTGTTTTGTAGCTAATTCGGTACATTCGTTTTATTATCAAAAATTTAAAGCAATTTTTTATTTTCATCTCATTAAAATCTTTTTTATTTGCCACGTGTCATTTTGTATCATCACTCTCGCTTTCCACGTTATGTTATGTATAATGTACCACACATTGTACATAATATGCATCTACTTCAAATTTAATAATCATATGGGAGCAAATAGAAAAATTACATCTAGGGTATTGGTTTAATTTAGTAATTACAATACCATTTAATATTGTATCATGAAATATGAAAATATTGGAGTGATTTTTAGCAATCTATTAAACATACAATGGTATACCATCTCCATGGTAAAGCTGTAAGAACAATGGCTTTGGTAACAAGTTTTTTTCTCTTTGTCCCATATATCAAAGAAGACATTTCGGCCTGTGTTTTGCCAGCATGCAGAACTAACCTTAAGAAAATGTACCCAATCTCCCTTCATATTACAACACACGGTGTAATAATATCGACATTCTTTAAAAACTAACTAATTAAATATCACGTCGTTTTCCGCAGGGGTAGGCAGAGAAGACGGACCGCACAAACTCGGTCTTGACACACACTCCTTGCCTCATTCACATTCATACACCCCCTTCTATTATTCTGACTCTTGAAATGGCCCTACTCAAGTATCTGATTCACTTTTTTAAAGAAAAAAAAGCTGTTTGTTTCTTAAAATAAATAAACAAGTTAAAAAATGTTTTAGTTCATGGTACTTATTTTATAATGCATGTTTTGAACAAATCTCTTAGTTCAATAATTATAATTTTCTTCGAGATTTCAACCGTACCGAAAAACCGTTTTCCCGGTTACAGGAATTGTTCAGCATATCTAGGAGTAGCAGAACTGACGGTTTTAGATGTATTTTTCCATCATCAAAATCAAAGGATTAGCTACCTCATGCAAATTGAAAAAACCTCCGGGATCACCTGTAAGACGACGGGTTTCTGTAGGTTGTTGTAAGACCTTAGATGAAATAAATCAGCTAGAAACACAATAACCGGAACAATTTACATCCGTGTTTAGTTTCCAGTTCTAAACAGCTGGGAACTTCCTAATTGTTTATGCCGCTGCTTCTTCTCCTCCTTCACTAACTTTTCCTTCATAGAATTCCCCAAATTGGGTATGCTATATTTTATTTTAATGTTATTAAAAAATAACAGCTGTTATTATCAACTTTTCGTCGGCCGGGTCTCAATCGGAATCGATCAATCTGAGGCTCCGATCAGCCAAGTGGATTGTTTAGTAACGCCCGATTTGCCGGTTTCCAAAAATTTTTATCGTTCATAATCTTGAGTGGTTCCGCTTTCATAGACAATTAAATTAATATAAACGAGTTACTTGTACTTATTATTACTCTAATACTTGAACCGACATTTTATTTTAATTTTAAGGCGATGCACTACGTCGTGTAATATTTTAAATTGAACCGCTATCAATAACAACCCTTACGTAGATGGCGATAAGGTTTAAATTCCCGCTTAACACCATCCGCCTGTTTTGATTTATACAAGAAAAAAACATGGCCAAAAAGTGCCTTTTATTTTATTTTGTGGATGTTCAGGCATGAATATTAAATTTTTTTTCGATCATTTTATAGATGACGTTATTTTCCACATTATACAATAAAATCATAACCGAAAATGGGTTTGTAAGTGGGAGATTTTGAACTTTAAAGCAGTTTTCATAGGTCTTCCAAATTATTTTTTTCTGGGCTTATAAAAAGACTTATCTAAAAAAAACTCGATTATTTCAAAGGACAAGATGTATTCTACTCGCAGTATTTAATTAAAGTATCTAAAACATTTCTAAGCGATCAAATTTTCAATCCAAAAACACATGATTTTGCATTACTACGTATGGCATCGCCTTAACAAATGTATGTTATAATATTAAAAATAAAGCCTTAGCTGACTTTTACTGGAAACAATTTTTTTAATTATAATGTGAACACTGCGCAAGAGTTGGTGAGGTGAAAGAGGTGATAGGGGGAGAGAGGCCCAACTGTTCCCAACCGTCTGCAGCGGACTCAGCACTATTAATACAACGACGTGTATTGGAGGTGAGACACTTCAATATATTATTTCAGTATTTGAGTACCTCATACAAACTCATTCGTATATCGTGTCCTTCCCAACACTAGTGTGAACAGAATGATGTTTGACATTTCACTCTGTTAATAATTTAAAATAATAACACACAATTAATTTAATAACACACAATGATAATAATTAGGAAGTGTTTATATCTCTTATAAGAAAGTATTATGAAAGTACGTAGATAAGTAATATCCGTGTTTGATTAATACATTTACGGGATTCCAAAATTTTGGTGACGGTTTGCCTACATAGAATCTACTCTAGTGGACCCCCATTTACACATCATGCACCCCAGATTTTTTTTTTCATTGACGTGAACCACCTGCAGGTTCAAGTCGACCCGTGAGGGTTAATGTAGAAAACTTTGGGAATGACTGCTCTAGCTTGATCGGAGAGTTGCGTTGGAAAGAGCGTAGTTGTGCATTTCAGAAGTGTTGAGCTAACATTTCGGTTTGTTGCTCAGTAGGATTGGGCACAATGGCTGTTAATGTATAAACGGTCAGTCTTAAATGAGTTCCAACATATATTTCAAAATTAAAAACACAAATAAATAAAAAAGGCACACGTCCGTACTAGATATTTGGTGTACATTTTCTTTAAAAATATTTTTTCAGTTTCATTAGATATTTTAGTCTCAAAAGCATATTTAAGATTTGTATGAAAAGGCCGCGCAGCCCAATGGCAACCTATTAAGATCCTTGACAAATAATTAAAATAAATGTGTATCGTGTATTTATTACAAAATACATAAATATTCCACATTATATTAGCAGCACGTCCCAGTGCTGAAATGGCAGTAGTCATGTTTAGTGAGATATGAACAGCCCAATATTCTTCCCTTCCGCATTCCTTTCCCCGATTGGAGATTCCATGGTTAAGCTGACTCCGGGCACTACTGTTTGGGAGTCTTGTGCTAAAAAACTACATAAATTGTTTACATGAATACAACCAAGAAACAGCTTTATTTAATTACAGATTAAATACAAATATACACTGTAATAAATATAATAGACACTGGACTGTATAACATAACACATATGTTGGAACCCATTTAAATATCGAGGTGCCGAACTTGACGAACACTTAAAATTTGTTTTTCAGTAAGGTACAAAAGGACTGAACAAACATCTGAAAGTAATATTGTTATTTGCATTGCCCTCCATACATTTATTTATTTATTAGTTTCGTGTTTTCGTGTTCCATTTAAGATTTTATTTCTTTCATTTAAATTTAAAAAGTGGTGGATTAATTTGGCTTTAAATGTATTGAAGTTTAAATTAAATATGTCAGGGACATCACTTAGTTCATTGCCCAACCTATGTATTATTTCTAACACAGAATTCGTAGCGAAGTTATTGTTGTAGAATAAAATATTCCGTCTAGTACATTTTAGAGGTATATGTAAAGATAGAAAATTTATAGTGTCAGGGCAATATGTAGAGATGGAAGAAGATACCCACCAAAGGCAATAATTAATTGTAGTTTTAAACATTGAAGAAGAAGGGATTACTAATAAATCTACGCGAAAACTAATAAACAGTACAAGACAAAACATTGAAATGGTCGCAACTGGGAATCAACCCAGGATCTCTGTCCTGATAATTCAGAGAACCGGGTTCGATTCCCAGTTGCGACCGTTAGCTTTTTATTTTCTGTGTCTTGTTCTGTTTCATGTGTCGTATAAATGTATTAGTATTATCTTCTTCGATGATTAATATTACGTTGGTAGATATAACCTCCAAGAGTTATTCCAGTAAGATTGAATTAAATAATTGTTTAGTATAAATATTAGCTTCGTGTAAGATCATATTGATGAACTGCTTTTAATTAAGAAGTAAATCAATAGTGTAAAGTACCTCAGTGTTGAGAAGTGAGTTAGTTAAGAGCTTCATAGATGCACTCATAGAGGGCAGTGCAAAGAGCTTGCTTGGAAGTCCGTAAGATGGTAGCTAGTGGCCAGTAGTCGCCAGGGCCAGTGAGAATGCTCCCAGACAAACTTACTGTTCCCAGATATCATTTAGCCAGCTTCTAGTTAGGCGACTATTGAGTCACCATTGTAATACGCGAAGTATATAATAAATCCCTGATTTATAACAAGAACCTATTATTTATAATCTCCTTCCACTACGAGTTGGAGAACTGTTTGTGGGAACACAACACTTAGTTACTTTATTTGTAACGATTGTAACGTTGTCGAAAACATTTATTTTATTTGTAATGTTAAAAAGTACCCTTCATAGTGACGAATCTAGTCACCTTTGTGTTATTTTTAATAATATATATATTTTTAAATTTAATGAATTATTATGTATCGCAAATACCTTCCATATCGTTATCAGAATCACGTCAATTAGAAACATGCTCAATCATTTTGGAATCAATTATCAATAAATTAATTCCATTGCGATGGCGATCTTGCGTGCAGTGTAAAATAATGACAAGTTAATATTGACTACCTGTTATCTACTACCGTGTTTTGTTTACAAATAGTGATGGGTATTATGGAAGTTTGTTGATAATCAAAACCGGTTGATGATAAAAAAATTGTTGACAATAGAAGTGTGTTTATAATCGAAACGTGTTGGCAATCGAATGAAATGACTCAACGGTTTCAATTTATGTAACCTTAATAATTTTATTTCCGAAATATATTTCAAAATCAAATCGACAATGTAATAAGGTTTATTTGTGTCTTCAACCAGTGCCGCCTGTATATATAAAGCTCAGACCAAATAGAAAAGGAACCGGCGATCTTGTTAAAAAACGTTTTTCTTTTCTCAAGTTATCACTAATAACTAACAACACGAAAAAAGGTGTAATACATTATATAACGGACCAAAGTGAGAAGATCGATCTTTTGAAAAAATTCTATCCCTAATGGCGCGTATACCATTTACGCGTTCGATAAATTATTTTTTCGACGAACCTGGAACCGCGAACCACGATCGAACGTAGGTTTGAGGTTCACAATTTCGGCTTCCAGGTGCATACGGTGATTTTGCACAAAAACTGCGCTATATAAATCATCCAAATATTATTATTATTTAATTTATTATACTATATGTATTTATACTTAAGGTGTCCGCAAGCCCAATAAAAATAATTCTCGGAAAAATGATTGATATTTAAAATAAACAAGTATTTCAATTGACAAAATAATTCATGTTTTTAATTAAATTTATCAGTTATCATGCACATCACTATTTTCAGATATATTCCCTCACGTCTTTCAATGCCAATTGTTTCATAGTCGTGGTCAAGTTCAATGAAAATGAAAAGTAGTTTTATTTGCGCAGCACTGGATGAACTTTGGAAACACGGTCACTTCACGATAATAATAATACCATTTGCGTGACTATAAATTCCGTAGACTTTTTACATGCAATTTGTTAAAGGGCTAAAAACTTTGTCAAATTTAAAAAAATTCTCTGTTTTATTAAGTGACTACCAAAACTGGAATGAAAACATGATATCGTCAGTGACGACTAACACAGTGCTAATGAACATGCAATGCGTTTAATTTTCATCAGTGTGATATTAATCACAGCAGGTGAATAGTTATGTAAGTAATTACTATTACATTTAATGTAGATATCAATTAGAGGTGACTACTTAATTTAATGCAATTTAATAAAAGTATTCAATGTGAAACTGTTAATTGGATAATCAACACCTCTGCCATAGGTCACCCCAAGTTTCTCGCTTCGTTTGGTGACTTAGCAGTGGTGCCCGGATTCATGAGGTGAGGTTTGTGAAGATCTTGGTGGTGGATGCGTCTGCTAACTAACTGCGTGGCTGACGGGACCGGGAAGTGGCTGGTTGATGGAGACCCATTGACCTCTCCAGCCGGACTCTCCCGACCCATCACCTTGTACCGCAGTGGTAGGGATGAGTTCTTACGTCCATCACTCCTAGACATACTGACCGCGACCCCAAGATTCCTATCCAACCTTTACCTTACCAGATCTTAATCTCCTTCCTTTCCCATAAGACCCTTCACACAATGTCCGAGAAGACGTCATTAGGATCTGAAGGAAATTATTTTCTTCAAGGGCTCCCGACCTTTGGTCGATTTCTTTGAAGTAACAATATGCGATGAACTGACAAAAATCCTATGTTGAATACAAAATTAATATCAATATTTTAAGAGTAGCTTTGCATGCAGTCCTTGCAGAAATTTCATATTTTTTCATTACCCTCGACTTGATGTTTCCAAAAAGTCTTCAAGTTAAGTTTTTATTATTTATGAATAAAACAAAAAAAAAATAATTCTCTCATAAAAATAAGGAGTTGATATACATGAATAAAAGTGCATTCAAAAAAGTCAACTTTGTTATTTCTAAGACTCTGAAATAATTGATTAAAGGTAGACGAAACTTAAAAAATTATCTCACATTCAAGCCTGTGACAGACCACGCTATAAGCGCGTTATATTTGCTTGGCTTGTAGTGATTATTTTTTTTAATTAAATTAAATAAATTTTTTTCTTCTTTATTCCAGTTATCGGGGAGGGTGGTGCAATCCCACGAGCTCCATATTATACCTAGAATATATTAAGTAAATATAAAAATATTGTAAGATAATACATTCACAGTAAACGAAAACAAATAATGTGTCACCTACCTCAAAATTTTGTTAGTTAATGACAAGCCGACGAATTAAGCTGCCCGAAGATTTATAAACCTGTTATTCCATTCAGCAAGACACGTAGCAAATAAGGATGACAACCAAGACCTTGGTGTAGGTAGAAGGACATGTGTAGAGACCATCACCCTTTGGTGCCTATAAATAATACATGTAAAGAAACAGCAGGAGGTACAAGGTGTTTGGTCTTGAAATTAAAATATGCTTGCTTCCTACCGAAATATCATTTATCCAGTTTCTACCTTTCTGAAACCATCATCCTGCTGGAAAACTATTTGAAATTTAGAACAATTGCTAGAAAATTGTGCAAGTTCGAGTGCGGTTGTTTTAAAAACAGCAAAAGGATTCAGACTAAATTTGAAGAAAGTTGTTAGTTTTGTTTCTGTTTACAGTCTCATCTGTTAAGTAAAAATATGGAATTTGACTATCTTAAAGTACATAATATCGTTTTAAGCACTCATTCCTTTGTTGTGGTGATAATAACTTCGAAGTGTCTTGGTGGAACTAATCATATTGTGATTAGTTTTGTGTACTCCATCGCAGACACAGTGGCAAGTGATTAGTCATCGCGTGTTATTTCCATCCCTTGTTTTATATTACATAGGACTATCACCCAATTCCAGCAAATACCATTTTATTTTGTCTAAAGTTTTTACAGTCTATTTACAGGTTCATCTGAAAATGTAATTCGTAAGCAGTTTCGAATGCAACACAAAGTATAAAATATATTAATTTTTTAAAAAATATTTTCAACGATTTTCAAATGATAACTTTTGCCATTGGTAAAGCGCCTTTCGTGGTAGCAGGACGCGTCCTAACACGTCCTTTAACCGCTTTGTGTTTTTTTAGTATTTTCAAGGAAAATGAGGCACATCCCTTAAATTACTTTTTAAAATCAATCAATCTACATTTTAACTTAAAAAAATAAACTTAATAACCAGTTATTAGAACTTTTTAATATGTGATTTGAGTGCAGTGTTTTAGTGAATATTCGGAAATTTTGCTCAAAAATATTGGACATTCGAAACGAACGTCGATTGGTAAATGTACCCCAGATGTTTTCAAAGGAATTCTCGGAAACTTGCTAAGCCCAGGGTTTTATTGCGGGCAGAATTCACCACTTCAACAATCACCAGGAACGGGATTACACGGAGATGAATGATGGACTTGCCGAACGTCACAGCAATGCTGCCAGGGTCTCTTATCTATGTGAGGTGTCAGTGTGCTTTATTAGCAGCAGAAACATACCTGGATCCTGTTGGTGGACGCGGTGGACTCTCTCGCTGCAGCAGCTGGTCCAGTTTCTTCACCACCTAGGATTTTTGCTGCAGAGTCTCCATCTTCTATCTTCATCGAACGTCACAGTGGTGCTGCCAAGGTCTGGTATCTGTGAGAGGATAGTGTGTCAGCGCTTTATTAGCAGCAGACACATACCTGGACGGATGACGAACCTCGTGCTGGCACTGTTGGTGGACGCGGTGGACTCTTTCGCTGCAGCAGCTGGTCTAGTTTCTTCACCACCTAGGATACTTGCTGCAGAGTCTCCATCTTCTATCTTCGTGTCACCTATTCCTATACTTCATTTTATTTAACTTATTTTCACTATATGTTTGTAATATTTATTTTTTGTAATACCTGCATCAACTGTAAAGCGCCCCTGAGGTGATATCTCACAAAAGCGGCGCTATACAAATTATCCAATAAATAATAAATAATAATTATAATTGATATCCGATTATTCTATTATCATTATCTAAAAAAACGGAAGCCATCGAATGAAGCTTATTTATTTATTCCTTGAAGGCGTAATAAAACATATATTTTACTAAGCGACCTTGACAAATTTTTATGATAATGAATCAAGTTTTATCCTTAATTTACATGGGTAATATAATATTAATGTTACCTTTGAATTGGTTGCAAAGCTAAGATGTTTTGTTATTAGTAAAAAATATATGACTTCATAAAAAGCCGTATAGTATATTTACAAACAATAAAAAAAAAACAATTAATCCTACATGGTTTCTATGGATTAATATTGTACCACCATTCAATTTTAATAAATCGATATAAGTTTACTAGTAGTTCTGTGAACAGTGGCAGACCTTGCGCCAATGAAGCGTGTATCTAATTCTCTCTTATTAAATAAATCAAAAACGAAATCATCATCATCATCACTTTTGGCTCTACAACCCCTGGTGGGTCTTGGCCTCCTCAAGAGTCTTCCTCCACTCATCTCGGTCCCGCGCCAGCTCTCTCCAGTTTCGAAGCTCCAAGGCAGACAAATCTTTGAGGACGTTGTCGCTCCATCTTAACCTTGGCCTTCCCAGGCTCCTTCTCCCTATCGGTCTTGAGCTCAGCAGGGACTTTGGTTCTTGATGCTCGGTCATTCTCTCCACATGACCTAGCCACCGAAGTCTTCCCAGTTTTATGAACTTTGTGATGTTTAGCTCCTTAAACAGAGTAAATCAAAAACGAAATATCCTCTGAAAAAGAATTGTCGTTGGGATAGTGACATTTCTTTGGAAAATTGTATAAGTCCTTATTCTAAATAAAAAAATTACGTAAAATATTTATGTTTTCCAATTAAGTAGGCGCCTAAAGACAAATCTTATGAATTCAGACGAAATTTGGAAAAGAAAATTAGAAACCTTCTTTTTGGACGCAAGGTCTACTCTTCAGAGAACTAATAATACTAAATTGACTGTATGCTGATTATGGCGTAAGTATAATTAAAATAATTAAATTAATACTACGTCAAGGTGTTCTAGAACAGGTTTGATTGCAGTTCTATTAGTAAAATCAATAAATTACCTTTCATAGATAAAATAAAATTTTATTGTTCAAAAATATTACTGTTTCATTGTCATCTAATAATAGTTTGAATAAGAAAACTAAAGTCTCACTTAATGATTTACTAATGTTTTTTGTATGATTTTATAATCCGTGCTCGTGTACATTTATATGAAATTCAACATGACCAGCTTATGGATGATGTAACCTATTTAAATTAAGTCTTAATTAATTTTATTCAAGCATCCTAGATTTGGGTTGTGTTCAGTATTTGGCAAGCATCTACCGGTATTATTGTACTTTTGTTGATACTTGATGTGAAGTATTGAAGAAACGTTGTCAAAAACAAGGAAAAAACTATACAATTTATTGCAATATTGAATCTTTACCTTACCATAGTCATTTTTGTTTTGGTTCCGTTTAAAATTTGCATTTTTTATATTCATAATCTTATCTGTATATTATCTATATCTTCTCAGCCTTATCTTATCATACTTACATTTCTCTGTTTGTATTACTTCAATCTATTATAATATGATGATCGCTACCTATGACTAGAAAATCTACTGCATCCACATTATTTTCAAGCAAGTAGGTACTTTGAGAAGATGGCTATCTTTGACTGAATTTTTCAATATAATGGTACCTTCTTTCATCAAGATGGTTTTAAAAGAATTTTCATTGAGATAGTGACGTTTGTTTCGAAAAATTATTTATTTCTATATTTGAAACAAAAAAATTACTTGTATTATTATGTACGTTATAATTAAGTAGGAATGTATTAAAGCACCTTCTTACAAATCTTATTATGATTTCAGAAGAAATTTTGGATTTAATTTATTTTTTTGGTTCCATGATAACTCAACACAGTGACAATTCAGCAGACTTTTAAAAAGTGATATAAAGTCATTAGAAACGATGATTTTTTTTTAACCTAACCTAACCTACTTAACCCAGTTAATAAGGTTTTTGTTACATCCCTTTCCATGGCTGTATAAAACTTTTTAAAGATGTGATGAATTATCATTGTGATGATTTATCCGGTCACCACGTTTATGATAGAAAAACCGGATACTAGATTTATATGTATAAATTATTTTTATTTGGTGCCAGTTGCCAGTTACACTGTACAAGAATATAGATTCACAGGTTAAAACATATACCTAGTCCCACAATCGTCCTCTGCCGATTAACCAGATTGAAAACCATTGTGTTTTCAATACCAAGATACCAAGGCTGGAAATAGTGCCAAGCATACCATACAAGATATAGTCAACCGACGATGTCGGATGGTCGTCGTACGCAGTGCGTTGCACTACAGCTCTTCATTCATTCTCCTATATACTACCGCGAGCGACCGATTTACGCGACCGACGTACGTTTGTCACTATTTCCAGCCTTAGACTTTATTACTGAGGATTTTATTATTATAATTTATTCAATTTCCGAAAAAATTTGTATTGTCATTGATCATTCGAATGTAAGTATTTTTGTTATTATTTTATGTTATTTTCAAGAGCATCACGGTAAGTTTTTTCGCCAACTTATCACCCAAGGCTTCCGGCGATTAATCCAATAAGTATCGAACAAACCTCTGTCGTATAGTCTGTTCAAACTACTTGTGTCCAGAAGTTTGCCCCAGAGGTTGAACCGTCAAAGGCCGTATCATAATGACATGTAAAACTGTGTACTGGTACATAATTAGCTCATTCTTATGGAAATTAACCTTGTCATAAAACTAAGTATATAATAAAAACATTTCTACAGATCATGCAAAAAATAAAACAAACGGATTTGTTGTTGAAATATTTTTCTTTCAATTTTGAAATGGGTACAATTATAAATGATAGTTCGTAAAATTTTTTTTTTGCAAAACACGATTTTATATGATTTTAATAACATTACGATAAAAAATAATAATAGGCTTAACCAAAGCGACGGCCGACATAGTCCAGTGGTAACGCATTGGACTGCCATTCCGAAGGTCGCGGGTTCGAACCCGGCGTGCGCAAATAAATTTTATTTGATTAATTTGTGTTATTTCACAATTAATTAATTAAAATAATATAATAGTATGTTTGCGGCACGTTCCAGAGTGGAAGATACTACCAGTATCGCCCTGGTGTAAGACCACCATTCAGAATTGAAACGTTGCTCCAAATGGCTTTAGCCGTGTTTAGTGACTAGATCTGAATAGCCAGGTACTTCCCCACCTTCCTCTTTCCCTTCCCCACTTACCTTCAGCCTCACAACATCCCCCAATCGGGGATGCCATAGTCTTACTGGCTCCAGACGGGAGCAGTTGGGACTCTTGTGAGGTATTCACTATAAAAAAAAAAAAATAAAAAATAACCGTGCAACTAACTCGTCGAGGTAATTAGAGGATCAGACGTCACACGACCTTGTTTTAACACACATTCCTGGCATCATACATATTTATACGTACATTGTCTTATAATACACTTTTCAAATATGTATTCCAATTAACTCTTTGTAGGGTAAATATATATATTTTTTAAATATTCATATTTCCAATTGGGAACCTATGTCCCCCCCTACTGACTGTTTAAGGAAATTATCGCAGGTGTCACAGTTGTGCCAAAAAAACATTGGGCAAAATATTGTACAGAAAAAATTATGACTTTCATCCATTATTTTTCAACTTAATTCTTCGTAGATTTAAAAAAAAATAACGAAACTCAGGAGCACGCACTGAAGAGTTCGAATGTGATGATTCTTAACCTCCAATTGGCACAAACGTCCCAACTGACATGTTCTTGTACAAATAAACTTTACTCGCGTTGGTCCGTTATGTTTCATGTTCATAGTGTCTCTCATGAAATATAAACCCCACTTTAGGTGGGTACCCGTTTTTCAAGATTGTCCTATAGATGATTAGGTTAGGTTAGGTTATTTTGTGTAAGCCAAGGTCAAAACGAAAACTAAACTATTCAATGTTTTCTGGAGAGAACCACATTTAAAAAAAAATTAAATATTTATATTTTTATTTATAATATTTTAATTTTACAACATTTTGATATAATATCGTGAAAACCTTTTTCATTACCTTCACATTAATCAGGACTTCGAAATCAGAACTTGAAAATACCTCATAAAACTTTCGGATATTATTTAGTATGTCTGTAAAGTATTAAATAATATATGTAACGCGCACCCAATATGCGAATAAGCCATTCCGTAGACAAGACAAGTTGACTGGGTTCAACCAAACAGCAGCTGATATGGCCAGGCGACACCTCGAGCCATACAAATACCTGCCCACCTCTAGAATGATAATTGTAAGTACTATACTACTGTCGTGTCTACCTCACTGCCTACTACCTGCCTCACTCTGCGGCCTAGGTCAAGTTTACCTGACTTATCTCATTCACATATCACCTATTGGAGTGGCAGCACTTTGCTACTACTTGCAAAAGGGGTGACTTTGATAAAGTTAAAAGTTATTATTTTACCACAAAGACCATAATTTTTCAGTGAAAATATTCAGTTACGTAAATTTCAGTGTTAAAACTATATTTTTCTACGTTTTAAAAAATACTATACGGAGGGTTGCTTTTGTTTAAATTGACAAGGTAAACTTTTTGATCCTACAATGTATATTTTAATCCTTCAACAATTGAATATATTTTGATCACTCAATACTTTAATATATTTTGATCCTTCAAGAATTTGCAATATTTTGATCCTTTAATAATTTAATATATTTTGACCCTTTCCCATACTATACAGTATTTTGATCCTTCAATGATTTACTATAGTTTGATCTTTTAAAAATATACTAAATTTTTTATTACTAAATTAACTATTGACCCTTCAATAGTTTAAATTATTTACATCCTCCAATAATTGACTTTATTTTGATCCTTGAATAATTTGCTTTATTTTGATCCTTACTTGATTTAAAATATTTTGATTTAAGAATTTACTTTTTTTTTAGGGATTTAATTCAAAGTTATTTGATTTGTATGTGTGAAAAAATAAAAGGTCCTCGTGGTATTTAATTATTTCACAAATTTAAACACACTTCTATTATAGGGGTTGTGTTGTTTCATGAAATTTTTTTTCTAAAAATACATCACAGATGATTTTTCTGAAAATGAGGAAATGCTTGCAATTTTTTTTTGCTTTTTGTATTGATAAAAAAATTTGACGTGATATCAAAAAGAGCAAGGAGATTAGGTTAATCAGGAAAATAACTAGACATACATATTTGTAGAACTAAAAATATATTAACTTTTAAGAAATATGACTATTTCTGCTTTTGGAGTTTTGGGATCAAATTGACGATAAGAATTTATTATTTTAAAATTTTCATTGATTTTTTTTTCATGTTAAACATTGCAGATTCCGTTGAAGATTATCAACACGTTGTATATCATTTCTATTTTAGCCATTATTATTTGTCGTGGTGACGTATTGACGTAGTTAACATATTCAAATTGCTTATTATAATAACTAACAGTATCAACATTTTGCATTGGCATTGAATTTCATAAAAAAATAGTAAAAAATATTTTTTAAATAAATTAAATCGCATTTTATTGAAAGCAGCATTTTTTTTAATTCAAAATTAGGTAAATAGAGCTTCATAACGTGAGATAATCAAATTGAAATGTTTAGCACAGAAGTGTTAAAAACAAAGAAATTAGTATGATCATTTGAAGGCTGTTTTATTAAGTATAAATTTAAAAATACAAAAAAAGTTATAAATTCTTCGCAATCCAATATTTAATAAATTGATTATACAAACAGTTTTAAAGAAGCGTGTTGCATGAACTAACCAAACAAGTAATCATAATATATTATAATTTGCGCACATATGTGAAAAATCACGGGATAGTCTTAATTCTTGAAATGTCAATTTCAATTTTAAAAATGATAGTTAAAATTATTTTCTGAAAACCGATATTGATAATCGGTATTTTTGATAATTAATCGATTTTGGCTTCGGTTAGTAAAAATCAATGGCATAATACGAAAGAAAACTATTTATTAATCAATAATTATAAATCGAATATATATCTACACAATCTTGCTAAACATCACACCGTTACACCCAGCAGTGCACACAAAGTCAATGTCAAAGCACACACTCTTAGCTACATTCACGTACATACATCGTCTCATACCTACTCTACTGTTATGTTACCTTACTCAAGAATTTAATTAACTTGATAGTTCCATATCTTTCTCGGGCATTACGGGCTACTATGTCATATTATATTCTCCCTACATACGCTTCTTTCTTTATGCATCGGCTCTACATGCTAAAACCATCTGAGAGTCCCTTTCCTAATCTTATCCATTTTTATCATGTTCATATATGGTTCTACCACTCTGAAAAATCTCGTTTCTACAGCATTCAGCCTACTTCGATCCTTCTTCTGCCAGTTCCATGCTTCACCGCTATACATCAGGATTGGTATCAGGCCTCCATTGTAGACTGTTAGCATTGCTGCTTTGGAAATATATAATGTCACACAGTGGAGAAACTTAACGTGAAATCACTACTTTCAATTAATCTTTACTATGAATCGGTTTACGTTATGACTAACAAAAAAAGCATTGTATAAATTGATGCTTTTTTCATTTTTTTGCTGAGTGGAATTAAGATAAAATTTTCAACTATTTTATACTTAAAATATTAGTGTATAAACTACTAAAAATATATATTTTGGAACTCATATAAGAAACATCTTAAAAATACTGCTTTTTTGTTAAGATATCTGTGAAAGTTTGCTTGATTACCTTTTTTTTCTTTCTTATAGAATTATTTACAAAATAAATAAAAATCACTTTTTCGCTAAAATCGACCGTTTCTGGATACCATATAAAAAAGCGAGTTTTATGCCCATTATTTATTTTCATGGTGATATATGGCGCATTAAATCTTGCATTCCTCTTAACGTGCTTACCCTTTTTTGCAATGTTAGTCACTGAAAAAGACTTTTGTCGGTGTGTTATCTGTTGACCATAAGGTTTAGAATATAGTAATACTTGCATTTTAAAAAACTGTGTAAGTAAAGTGATACAAATGCTTGTTGTGGACACATATTAGGTTCGAAGTGGAGTACCTGCAGCAATCACCAGTCCAGTGCTGCATCTAGTCCAAGGTTAACTCACCTGCAACAGGCTGTATCTGTAATGAAGGTGAGTAAATTATTCTACTTATTAATGCATTTGTGGCGTTCGTAAGAAAAGGGATAAAAGTTAATAAAAATAACAGCGGAAAAATAAAAGTTGAAATTTCATACTTTAATTTTAATTTAATTTTATGTGCAATTTTTTTTATTTGTATTTTAGAAACAAAACAGTCCTTGCATAGGTTTTAATCATGTTTCATGGTTAGCATGTTTCCTTGAAATTTCTTATGGTATATAAGTGTTTTATTACGTTTTTTTTGTAACAAATACATGTAATGATATCCCAACTGAGATCTCCCGTGCTGAAGATTTCATTTATATATGATTATAAATTTAGCAGTGTGGACAATGTAAATTAATTAAAAATATAAATATTGAGTACAGTTTTTTTTACGAAATAATTATCAATATATTTATTGGTGTTATTTTGTTTAGTTGATTGGTTTCAGTTTCAGTCTATTTGGTGTCAGTATATTATCTCTTTCTGATCTCGCTATGTTTTGTGTACAGATTTTTATTCGATATTTACATGTTCAAATATTGTTGTGAGTTTTGAATGAGAGTGGGATTTTGTTATAATTTGTGGTAGGTTCATTGACTAATTACCCTATATCTTTCTTTGATAAGTAATAGGTAAAAATATTCATTTGTCATAACCGTACAAAAATAAAATGTAGGTAGGTATTTAAATTTGTTTTCTTTTGCGGGTCGTAGCTATGAGGGTTGAATTAATAAAAAAAAAAGTTTTTGCCATTTATCGTTGTATGAAAAAAGTTTGAAGAGAGAAGAAGTATTTTTTTTGTTAAAAATCTTGTTTCGTTTTGTTTGAAATCTTAATAAAAGTTTTGAAAAAATGTTTGAAATCTTAGTTAAAAATACATTTTCGTTTTATTTAAATTATATTATTTTAAAGTGACGAGCACTGTTTATAAATTATGATTGTTATGGGCCAGTAGGTTCACAAAATTTGACCAATACATCAAAATTCAAAGATAATTTTCTAGTTCCGTGAAAATTCTATTCAAGTTCTGTTATTATTTTAGTTCTGTGAAACAACTGACTGAGAAAAATTAGTAATGCTGATTAATTGAAAATCTTTTCCAATTATTAGTCATCCTGTTAAAAACGTAACTGCAAGCCGCTTCCTGATAAAGTATTGGTAAATATTAGAACACGTGTTCATCCAACTGCGTTGTTCTTAATAATATATCGTGACGAAATGCAAAAAACGACTTTTATTAACCCGGGTTCGGATATCGTAACAAAATATTGATATATTACTTAAAGTTTATCAGGATACCTATCAATACATTCGTTAATGACCTAAAATCCGATTTTTAACAGGAATACGAATAATTTGAAGAGATTTTTAATAAATTAGAAATATTTTTTAACAGGAAGTTTTCTCCGTCTAAACGAGTACTAACATAACCTGAAAAGAACTTGAAAATGAACTCTGAAAATATGATCGATTGTTAAAATTCCGTGAAACAACCTGTCTTTAATAAATAATGTCCAACATGTTTTTATCGAGTTGTTTCTAGGACAATGTTATTAAATTTATATATTATTATAATAATACAATCATAATAACAATGCAAATATGATTATAACAAATGAATAATACCAATGGTGAGGCCGTAACTATTATATTCATAGATCTCACCGAGAGTAATCTTGTGATCAAAAAGGTAATAGTTATTATCATAAAATACATATTATTGACAAGAACAAGCTATGCAAATAAATAAATATCTAGGTACATATTGGCTTATCTAACTAGAATTGTTGTCTCGCAGAGTTGCTTTTTAACTAAGCAAAATTTTTAAAAATTGTTTTTTTTTTCATTTGTAACACTTATTTTTTTCTCTTAATTGTTCATGCAGGTACCAAGAATTTTTTTTATAAAGTTTAATACGGAGCAGCCTCAAATCCGTTGAACATCAAAAGTTGTTCAATGATCACTCCTTAACAATAAAAAAAGAAATGGTTTCGCATTTCACTGACTTCATTCATTTTTCCTCACGCTCTGTACAATACTGGCATGTGGAATATTTGTGCATTTTAAGCGATGTAAGAAGAGTTATTGTCTATGTCTAATCGGTGCATACATTTTTTAGATTTATTTTGAGATCACAAAAATTTATATATAAATTACATCATGTACCTACTATAGAGAGAATTTTTCCAACATAGTTTTAAAATAATATTAAATAAGTTATAACTCATATTACTTATTTATATAAAGAAGTGTGTCAGTGGATGGAAGCGTGAATTTGATTTTTATACAAATCTACAGTTTTATTCCGACGTTGATGAAATTTCGCACGCTTTAGCTTCAAAACAAGAGAAAAGAGAGTGTTTACATGAGATTTCGAAAAACCACCTCCTCACATTTTCCCAACCCTTTTAGCAGAATTTTGATACTTGATGAAATTTCGCACTCTTGACGTTCCATTTCTATGTGAAAGCCCAAAGGGATGTTAACAAGAAAATATACATAATAATATTAATCAAAATAATAGGAAAATAATTACTGTCTACACCCGATTTCGAAAAACTCTGCTTAAAGCCGTAGTAACGCCGGGGGCTTCAGATGGTTTTAAAATAAAATTAAGACGATTCTTCATAATACCTATAACAAAATAATATTAAAACAGTACATTTTGTCTACTTGCTTCCTTGAATGGAATTATTTCGGTAAATTATAAAAATAAAGTTAGGTGCAGCAGTTTGCTGGGAATTAAAAAAAAATCCGTTACGTCACTTGTAAAAATAGTCAAAAAGCTTCCTTAAAGTCGCACAGGAACAAAAACCAATCGCAAAAAATGATCAAAATAAATCATATCTAATAATGACGGCTAGATTTAAATTTATTATTGTTCTGATTTACAATAATCGACAGGTGATAAACTCGATTAGTATTTGTAATGCACATTGAGTATGTCGTAGGTTAATTGTGTCTTTTGTTCGTAAACTTCCTTTAAATCCGTTGTTTACTATGCTTTATATAAGTAATCGTGTATTTACATCAATTGAATCTTATTATAACACTACTCATATTTATTTATTGACGCCCTATTGGGCTTTTAATGCTTTTTCTTTTTTATATATGGATTTAATAATTGTAGGATTTGTGAAACTGAAAATATTTAAAAAGGCTGTTTTTTGGTATTTTACCTATCGAAAAACTTAAAATGTTACCATATCTGGACAGCCAATGACAATATAAAAATACAAGACACGGTATATTCGTACTAATCGAACAAAAAATGCAGCATAGCTCACACAAAGAATATGTACCTACACGAACGAGCTGCAAATGTGTACTGGACCTAGTTCAATGGAATCACATGCGTTGTATCAATAATAATTTGAAAATTCATATAAGCATTTTAACATAAATATACGCATTACGAAAAGAATAATTATTAATTCATAAAACAACTTTAAAATCTACTTAAAACCTTAGAATGGTTGTTTCAGAGAATTTGAACAATTCATCAAATTTCCAAGTTAATTTTCAAGTTCAGTGAAGGTTCAATTCAGGTTCGGTTACTATTTCAGTTTTGTGAAACAACTGGCTAATAGTGATATATTGTGTATATTTGTTCAAAAAGGGTGGGCATATTTTAAAACCAATGGTTTCTTGGTCAGGATCAACGTTTTTTTTTTTTTTTTTTAAAAAAGAAAGACAAACATTCCCGGGTCACGGATAACCCAACAATGTTTGAAAATCTCCTACTACCACCACAGAAAGCCAAAAAAACATGTCAATCCTTTATGATTAAATAGTGGTGAATACAAAGTATTTTATTTTCATATTATTAAAATGACGCCGCAAAGTGATTTTGCAATTTTTGAAGATTTTGGGCAATAAAACACGAATAACATTTTTTTAAATTTTTCAATCGTCATTATTTATACATCGAATATTTTTTTCATTTGGTTTTTATAACGTCCGGAAAATAATACTTATTTATGATCGTCTTGTCTTCAGAGTAGGCAGAGAGGGTAGATCGCCACACAACTCTGTCTCGGCGTTCACCCCTGGCTTCATTCACATTCTTGTGTCGTCTCATACACACTCTTCTGTTCTATATTCTCTTGAAATGACTGACTCATGTTTTTTATTTGATTCACTCAATCGTGCCATGTTTTTCCCGAGCTTCCCCTAATTCTTAGATCCTTAAATTCTTAATGTTGATTAAAATCGTAAGTTTTAAAGTGCAATTTTCCCAAAAATTCAACCGAGAAATAATTGTTTTATTTGTATTACTTCTAATGTGACACTAACATAAAAATTTTATGGTTTTTTGTCAAAGTAAACAATAAAACGCGTCAATGTTATATCCTGTCCAATGAAAAAAATCTATTTTTACTTGAATAAGACCTCTTCTAGACTATAAATATTAAGAGCTTCTTGATGTTTCTATGTTTAAGAAAATTAATTAATTAACGTTTTATTTTTGTAACATTAATCGGTATTTTACCTAAATTGACTAAAAATATTAATTTAGCAATCAAATAAGCATATGTATTGATTTTTCCTTTCAATTTTCATAACACTAAGGATTTATTAACAACAACAATAAACAAGAATTTCCTTACGACTTTTTTAAAGGGGACCTTGCAAGTAAAATACGAGAAATGAATATTATAATTTTGTATCGTACATGTATTCCGTAAAATATGCTTCTATTTGTAATTTAAATAAAGCAATGTTTGTTGAATACAGCATTATAATGTAATATGCTTAATGTTATAGACCAGTTATAAAAATCGTAGTCATAATATCAAGAAATGCTGAACTCAGCACGGGCAAAGCAGTGAGGCCAACATTACTGGAAAACTTTGAAATGTAAAAAATATTGTAGTAAATAAAAAAAATAAAAATAAAATATATATATATATATATATTTATATAATCTACGACAATATATCAATACTAGAAACTTATGGTAGTCGGAAAATTACAATTGCATCATCAATGGAGAGATTTTTGAATCAGGAGGCATATTTGATCATCGCGAATATTTGGATAATTATTTCTACCCTTATCAACGTTTCCACTCAGAACTGTGAAGCTGTTTTCAGATATTTGCAAAGAGAAAAAAAATGTTAATAAATTTCTCAACGATTATAATAGCTTCGTGTTATTTATATTCTAAAATATATTAGTATCGATCGTTATATATAACACGATTTAACATCGTCAAATATTCAAAATTTTTGAACTTGAATTTTTTTTCATACAGTTTTGGGATTGGCGTATCATTGTTATAAGCTATTAAGAGTAGATATCTCAAGGTCACCATGTTTATATGTTGTTTTTTTGGCTCCCAACATATGTATACAGTTTCTTTTAAAGGTATATATTTGTATTGTATTGATATCAAACACAGACTAAAACCGAATCTACTAAACTGAACTATACAAAAAAACACTATTTTAATTATTTTAAAATTATTTAAAAAATAAAAATTATACTACATGATATATGTTTATAATTAAATTCATATGTTACTTTGTTGTAATATTAATTTTTTATAATTAAATTATAATATGTAAATGACATCCTCAGCACGGAAGATCCCAGTGAGGATATCATTATCTCTATATGTTACTAAGAAAAGAAGACAATAAATCATCATTATTATTATTGTTTAAATGCAACAAATATGAAAAACTATTAGAAAAAAAAATTATTAAGTTTCAACTCATAAAATTTGGTTAAGTCATCTACAGTACCAAAGACATTTAATTCAACAATACAATGCCATACATAATAAATATAATCCGGAATTGAGGAATCCGGAAATTTGTAAGTAAATACTTGATTATTAATAGACTTAAATTTTGCAATAATTTAAACAGGCAAACATCGTGAACACTTTGCATAATTACCTACCTACTACCTGTTTTCTTAATCGAAGTACCAGTAGGTGTAAGTAGTAAGCGTCCACAAATAGATGTTTATTTATATGCGCAGGCGGCCAGCAGAGGAACTAACGAACAGGGTTTCCTTGGTAACCTTTTGCTTGGATCATTTACATGGACAAACATTGCGGTAATAGATGATATAATAATACAGTATTATTATATAAATTTTAATTAATTCACGTGGTACACACGTGATGAGGCGATTACAATTCTGCTCAAAGGTAATTAAATGAATTTTAAAAAGGTGTCCTACACGGAAAGGAAAGAAAATTACTATTCTAAAGAGTATAGTTACTGTGATAATTTAAATAAGATGAAGTTGTACGTTTTGGTATATCTCAGTTTTGTGTTATTTGATTGTACAATAACGTTTGCTTTTTTATTAACTTTTTGATCAAATTTATTATAATATTTTCGGATTATTAATTTGGTTAAGTATTTTTTCAATGTGAATTTTGATAGCGATTATATTTCTATCAGCCTATTGCACGCATTATATACGGGGTAAAATTCGGTTTATGGGAGTCACTCGAATAACCGAAATTGAACTTGATTTAGACTAATTTAGGGCTGGGGAATCCGAATCTGTAAGAATTAGGGGTCGGCACTATTAACTGAGTTATAGGGTTTTGAAATTTCGTACGCGATATATAGGAACCATGGTTTATTTATCAATTATGACATAAGAAAATCAAATTAGTGACGATTTATTAGTCTCACATTTCAGAAGTGCCAACCAAAAAATAAAAAGTGTTGCCATATTATAATAATATTTTTTTACAAAATAGGTTAGGTTTTTAGTTTGGGTTAGAGTAGGCAGAAGAACATGGGAAAAAGGTATTAGAATTAAATCACAAACCAGTCTATACAAACCTAGCGTAGCCCACAAACTATTTGAAAACTGGGATGTAACTCTAAAGGGGACGCGAGCAGGCGTTATTAAAGGGGCAATTTTTTGTAACAGGAAATAACATGGAAAAAAGGTATTAGAATCAAATCACAAACCAGTCTATACAAACCTAGCGTAGCCCACAAACTACTTGAAAACTGGGATATAACTCTAAAGGGGACGCGAGTGGGCGTTATTAAAGGGTCATTTTTTTGTTATAGAAAATCACAGTTAGGTTAGGTCATATATATATAAATTTAATATTTACAAGATTTTAAATAATAAACTACAAATCTGGCAAATGATATTTAATTTTCTGAATTTTCCATGCATTGATATTATTATTATATGGCAACACTTTTTATTTTTTGGTTGGCACTTCTGAAATGTGAGACTAATAAATAGTCACTAATTTGATTTTCTTATGTCATAATTGATAAATAAACCATGGTTCCTATGTATCGCGTACGAAATTTCAAAACCCTATAACTCAGTTAATAGTGCCGACCCCCACCTAATTCTTACAGATTCGGATTCCCCAGCCCTAAATTAGTCTAAATCAAGTTCAATTTCGGTTATTCGAGTGACTCCCATAAACCGATTTTTTTCCTATATACGTATGCTGTATATTTACGTAATTATTAAATACTACCCGTAGCACAGTAACCTTCAAAATTTTCGTAGCGAAGCCGTATTTACTGTATTTGTTGCACTTGCATTAGCTGTACTTGTTTTGCTGTACCTGGATAAGCTAAATTTGTTATGGACCTAGAAATCGCAGTTCCAAAACTCGACCCAAAATAAAAATTAGGCAAATAAGTTGAGGCAAATAGCAAATGAGTTGCATTGACCAGTAAAGTTTAGATCGTAGGTTGGCTATGTTTTTTTTAATGATGGTAGATAGATTATATAAAAATATAAAACCTTACATGCAGTTGTGCAAATTGAACATAAAACGAGATTTCAAACTGCCTCCATCCGTCTGGATCCAGTGACACTATGGCAACAGAAAAGGAGTTGGGAAGAGAAAGGTGGGGATATACATAAGAACTCAGGTCTGGTCAACAAACACAACAATAGCCATTGCAAGCAATGTTTCGTGGTGTCTCAAAAGTCTCAACGGTCTAAAAATCCAATACAAAGGCGAAAAATTTTCGATCACACAAAAAATCTAAGCAAAAGTGTTTTGTTTCACTTCAAAACAATTATTATACACCAACTTATCAACGGCTTGCATATCAATTATTTTATAAAAATATTTTGTTTTGACAAAGCAATTCTGCATAATTTTTCAAGTTTAACATAAAAATTAGGTTGGTTACAATGAATATTATCTGTCTGCGAATAAACCAGTTTACCAGGCTTACGTGCAATTTTTCATCAATGCGTTCGATTTATTACAAGTGTTTTTTCTTAAATATCTCTACATAGTTCAGATGTTTTTTTAAAACGCAGTTCTTAAATTAGAAGTTTTCACGTTTAGCATAAGAATTATGTTGGTAGCAATGAATAGTAGTATGTTTTCGAATAAACCAGTTTAAAAAACTTAATGATTATTTATTATTCCATTAATTTTTAACGTAAAAATTGGCGTTTATTTAAATATCGCTAGTTCAGATGTAATTTTATGGACAGTTGTACCTATTTGTTTGAATGTTTGACCAAAACAGACCAAGCAAATGTTTTGCTACACGCATCAAATTGCAGTACTAAGTGAAGATAACGCATGATTTAATAATATAGTCAACCTGCTTGGGGACTTTTTAAAGATTCCATAAATGTTTACAGTAAGTAAAAGATTGAATTCTTACTTTATGTCGGTATTAAAATATTATAAGAAGTGATGTATGGTAATAAGTTGAGTATTTAAGCGATAGATGGCGCTAGTCATAAAGCTTACTCCAGAGTCCGTCAGATGTCGCTAGAGTGTAACAGATGCTTGTGAGGTTATAGTGACAGGGAACAAGCTTCTCGAACCAGAGAATTACCAACCCTCGGGTAATGAACAGTATAGCTAAATCCAGACCTATTTATTGTAACGTAAATAAACACAATTATAAGTAGAACCTTTTACTTTTTAAAAAGAGTTCCCAACCCTTAAATATGCTAAGTAAGACAGATATAACATTAAATAAATTAATTTATAACGAATTACTTTGTATTAACCACTGTTTTAATAATTAATATAAATAAGAACATGCAGTATTGCGTATTCTACTTATTTTTTAACGGTTATAATAATAATGATAGTAAAAATGTCCATAACTCAAATTGTTTAAAAAAAGTATCGTTGACCTAAAAATTATATTCATGACGCCAGAGTTAACCTGAAAAGTATTTTGCCGCTCTAGGGTTTTCTGCCCCATGGTAAGTAGTTCGGAAAAACGGAAAAATATACCTAGACGGAAAGTAAAAAAGTTATTTTTAAAAGTGTCATTTATATTGCTTTCCTTAAAAAAAAAATTTCCAAAATGGTGTAATCGGTTGTTGATTTTCATCAAAAATACTTAATTCAGTTGTGTTTCTGGCTAGCGAAACTTAATTTCAATAAACTCTAGAACTCGGATTTGCTTTGAATTTAAGTGATCCATTTTCAAAACTGTTTATAGAATTCAGACAAACGATAAAGTACCTACCTATAATATAATATTTTTACAGAAAATTATAATTAAGATTTGTCGAGAATTCAGGCTATCCCGTGATTTTTTTTTCACGGGTTTGTACCAGTGTAGAAATAAGTATGTTTCTCTTTTATAAATTTTTTAATTGTTTTCAAAATTAAAAAAAAAATCTCGTGAGAAGACCAGATTCAATTTTCTTGATATTTTCGACCTTGACCATTAATTCTGCTTATGCAAATATTCTGCAACCTTCAATCCCTTGAAATGTTCTTGCCCTCGGAGCAAATAAAAACTCTCAGCCCTCTACATTCCACACAGGTTGACGACCGGTAAAGGTTACAAAAATTCGGACATATTAAACCAGTAATTTGTACTAGTAAGTTAATCGCGATGATGTATTTTGCTAATTTTTTGTTAACTGTTTTTTTTAATGAGCCCAGTGATTTAATTTAATATATTATACTTTTTGATGTAGCTATCATTTTTTGGTTAACCATTATAAGTATTCGAAACAATGTAATTTTTAACAACTGTCTGTTTTTATTAACGCTGACCGGTTTCGGAATAACCGAAAGGCAATATATATCCTAATGATATTACAAAATCGTGGGTGAAGGCGGATTTAAAAAGATTGTCTTCACAAAATGATAAATTAATTTTATAACACATACATCAGTTCTGATTTCGAACATATATCATACGGACGCACAAGAAAATGATATTGTTTAGTTTAATCATCTTCAGCATTACTAAAAACGTGGTGAATTTTTTTTTCAATTACCGACCATGTATGTAAAAACCTTACTAATATAGAAAGTGTAATAACACAAGTTAAATGGAAATATATTAAATTATACCAATATATTAGTAAATAGACCACTTTATGAACAAAATCACAATTTTTGAAAATATAACAGAAGCTTTTGAAAAAACTGTCAAACTTAATTACAAAACACATCTCAGCACGAAAAATAAATAGCATGCGCATGCGTGATGTCATTGTTAGAAGCGAAAGGCAATTTTGCCGGATTTAAAAAAAAGTTTAAGGTTTTTTTTTAGTACCAACTCGAATAACAACTTTTACAGTCTGTATACAATGTGTAACAAAAACAATGTTTAACGGTTTGAAAATAATTTTTAGGAAGGCTGTTAATCTTTATGATGTTAAAAATAATTATTATAAGGGCAATGAAATTCCGATTCAATAACTACATAAAAAAAATATAATTAATCGGAAATCAAATAGTACTCTCCATAATCCATCAATTAATCGAAGCAATATCACACCGCCTAACAGATCACAAAAATACGATTAGTCATTTATAAATATTTATAATTGTTCTAAAAGAAAGATGAGATATCAACATTGTTTTCACCCGTTTGAATGCTAAACAATTTAGTTTTTGGACAAGCATTTATTTTAGAAAAGAATTTATTCTAAGAGAAGATGCTGACAAGAAACCTCTGCCTCTAGAAACCAACTGTACTTGTGCCTAAAATAAATGTCGTACAACAAAAAATTACATGCTTGCCAATATGTGTTTTTGAAATTTGTAAAATATTTTTTTTGGTAAAGGACCAACATGTCATTAAAAGAGAAGCATTTTCTTCAGCCTAAATGATTCATTCGGTTGTTAATTTGTTATCTACTAAGGAAACAAACTTGTGGTCTGGTTAAATTTATGTGGGGGTTACTGACAAAAGCTGGTAGGTAACTACCAAAAACTTGTTTTTGGGTAAACGCAATTTTAAAGTGTGATATTCATTCTGAAATTAAGATTACGGGTAAAATGTTCAAATTTATTATTTAAATGCCATTACAAATAAGATATTTATCTTGAGAATAATATATACAATTATAGTTTTTAAGCCGAAAGTCACGCACTTGTAAGCTTTTGTCTGTCAACAAGCTTTACTATGTTTTGGCTGAATAAATAGAATTTAATTTGAACCATATTAAATCTATACATTTACAATCATTTTGCTGTACCACTTCTAACGTGTCATCGTAGTAATTGACAAAATAATGGTAAGTGATGTTACTTGATTTTGGCTGTAATGTGACATTTAGTTATATGGCTCCACATTTATTCCAGACATAGCTTTAGATAATATTATACTACCACCAGAGATGTGCTTTATTTCAAATACATCCATTTCAAATGGAAATGCAAAATGGGTATTTTCCATTTTGCATTTTAAATGCTTTTCTAAAAACCACTTTGGATTTTGCATTTAAAATGCTTTTCTCAATGCATTTTCTATTTTAAATGCTTGTTTGCAACATTCTTCCTACTATCTCCATTCATCTTTTTTTCATAAGCCCCAAATATCAGTCGGTCCTCAACCTCGCTATGAGAGATAATTTACATTTGTCAAGTTGCTCCCTGGTAGAAGCCTTGGCAATTGAGTGATACCATTACAAAAAATACTGATTCTTGCTTGCAGTGTAAATAAAATATTGTAAACCAGACAAAGCATACTAATATGTCAAGAATTTAAGCATTAAAATGAATCATCAACATAAAAAAGTTTTTTTTTCAACTTTGAGGATTTAAAAAAAAAAATCGCAAGTTGCGCCACACTACGAATACGAAGTATGTCAAAAAAATACAAATAAATAGTAGTATATCTGTGTGTCAGGATAAAATGGTCAATCTTATGATTCCAGAGATAGCCTCATTTTTAATGTCAGTGCCATACATTTTTTTCTTTAAAAAATGATGACTCCTTCATTTGTACACGCAATTGCTTCATACGAAATTTTATAGCATAGATAGTAATGATCAGCAGAATCCATTTCTAGCCAAAAAAATACCATTGAAAATTCAAGTCTCAATGTCTATGAAAGGCGATTTTCAGCCCACTGTGTGACGCTGTAATATTAAATGTTAGATAACAGTTTCTATGTTTTTACGTTGGCAACATTAGTCCCGCGTAAATTTTTTGTGGTTTCGTAATCTGTAGTCGTGGTGTTTTTGGATTTACCATCATGTAATATATTTGTTCTACATTGATGTCCATTATTAAATGACAAAATTGTTTAAAAATTCTATAATTATTTTAATGGTTTGATCTGCAAAACCATTTTGCATTTTGAAAATAGGTATTTTGCATTTGAAATGCTTTTCTAAAAACCATTTTGCATTTTCAAATGGAAAAGTTTTAACCCATTTCCATTTCACATTTAAAATGGTTTTGGTTACACATTTTGCACATCTCTGACTACCACTAAAACCATTGCTAGATTCAAATACCTTAAGCGTGAAGATATCCGCTTTTAGCAGTAAACCCCTTCTAGCATAACCCTGAATAAATCCAGGGTGTCTATCGGTGCTTACTTATTTCATGTTTTGAAGTTTTAACGCATTTTAATTTAATTTTATTTTTGACTCGGTAGAATGTCTGCAAATTGGTTTCTATAATAACGGCCCTTTTTTATCATAAACTAGTTGATACCCGCAATGCTTCGCTTTTGCTAATGTCTTACTCGGGCGCCTCCGATTTCTTCCACCATTCACTACTGTATATCACAATGTTAAAACTACACAAAAACTACATTTTACATCAAACGTAACTCTTTACGTATATCAGTAGAGCACTGTCACGGAAAGACAAGGGTCCTGGGTTCGAGTCCCAGATGTGACCGTTTCCTTTTCTGATTTTTCTGTTTCAGATTTTCGTTTAGAAATCACTAATATTGTCTTCAATATTTAAACAAACATTGAAACTTTCAGCGATATCGGTGGACTGCTTTTCGAGTTTTGCGACCACAAACACATGCAGGCTGAATTTTTATATTTTTAGAGAAAACCATTTGGAATTTAACTCAAACATTTGAAATTCATTTGATAATGCGAGATGTTGTCCTGACACAGACCGCCTTCTACGCAGGGAAGTAAAAATTTATGGTTGTATGTATTTTTTAATGAAAAATCAGAAGAAAAAAAAATTTGTTGAAATTTCGTTAAGAATTATTTTTAGATCTCGACAACAGCGCGACCTATAGGGTCCAAAACTATCCTTTATTTCAAGCTGGAATCAGCCATACATAATTAATTAAAATCGGTTTGGCGGTAGATTAGCGTGTACGAACCCAGTGGCATGTGATTTGTCTATATCAAGATAATCCTGTTTAATTAATCATAAATGCAATGATTTTTTTTAGTTGAGAATGCGATGGCAGTGAAATTGGAGGTCGCCCCGGCTTAGGTTATTTTTTAGTAATTGTAATGCATAATTAATCTTTAATTTATGAGGTTTATACATTAAAACATTTGTTTTACTCATCTGAGGGGTACACCGACTAAAGTCGAAAATTTTTATTTATTTATTTATTGATCGAATCTAGTCCATAACCGATTAAAAATATAAAACATTACCGTGGAGGGCATACTTTGACAAAGTCAGACAATGAGACGTAATTATACGTAAATGAGCTTTTTGTAATACCGGTGTTGCAGACGGGATAGGGAGAACATATTATTTGAAAGGCGTAAATAAATTGGTTGTTGTTTAATTGACCTTCAAATAAAAGCCACATTTATATTATATTTGATCTCGAGATTTAAAGAATTTATTCTCATAGACGCTGCATTGAATGGAATGTTGAATTAGCAAACCAAATGAGAAACAAATAAAACATATGTTAATTTATAATTACAATTTAATGATAGCTCAAATTTAATCGGTTCACATAACTTAAAGAAAATAGAAATATGAGAAAACAGTTTCTAAGAAAACCTTGGTACCGTGGGAAGGGGTTTATATAGGGCTTGTAATTAGCTGTAATTTACGGGGCCTTCACAAACCGTAAATTGTGTTCAGGAAATGGGAGATTGAAACGAGTGTCTACACAATTGATTTAGTTTATTCGTGAGGACGAATATTATAATTTATGCAGAACGCGGTGACGGTGGCAGAAAGAGTGGTAGTACTGGCGGTTGAATCGAACGCTAAAACAGGATTGAAGATTCATCTTCTCATGCTCGCTTGCGTGAAGCAGCGGGATTAATTAATTAATTAATAAGGAAATACAAGTAATTCAAAATAGAGCCGTACGTAATATATATAATCTACCATGGGATACACATGTCAAAGATATATACTCACAGACACAAATACTTCCTTTTACAGTCCTGCCAAAGTATAACATCACAACTGCCATTCTACAAATAATTCAACACTCCTCACACACCAACACTAAACCAGTCTTTAATTCTGACATACACCAGCACAAAACACGATCACAAAATCAAATACATTTATCGTCATCTACTTACACGACCAAATTTGGAATTAACTCCTTACAATACATTGCACATAAACAATATAACGCATTACCTAGTAATTTAAAACATCCGGCAACGAACAAAAAAACATTGGCAAAAGCTCTTAAAAGCTATTTTCTTAGCAGTTTCATTAATGACTAACACAATCTTTCTCTGGAACTCCATAATAACATCTGCGTTTATTTATTTTAATGTATTTTATTTATTTGCCTTGTCCTTTCTAATGTTGTCTTTCCCGAAATGAGTCTTATAAACTCATTGGGAATAATACATTATTACTTTGTTATCATTTTGTAATGTATTATCTTGTAATAAAATGAAGAAAAAAAATCGTGTTAGTATTGCCACATGTGGGGGGAAATAAAGTAGTCCCACAGTACTATTATTATTTTTATAAAAAAATATATCTTATAACTTTTTGGTTTAGTGATAAACTAATATTTAAAAGATTCACATCATTTGTGCTAAGCATAAAATCCTTGTTTTATTAACATTAGTAGGTATATTATTCAAAATATTTCACCAATAATAGATATAATATGTCTCGACGCCACCTAGTGCGAGATTCAACATTAACAAAGCTTTTCCTACAGCATTAAAGTTGGTTGTTTTCAGGTGGAAAAATGTAATAAAAAATAATTGTTATAGTGATTTGTTTTTAGGGTATTATGCCGTGTTGCGGTATCTCCTTCTTTAGCCAACGTTTCGGACAGTATTGCAAAAACGTTGGATAAAGAAAGAGATAACGCAACACGGCATAATACCCCAAAAACAAATCACTATAATACTTTTGGCCGTGAAAATTTTAAATCGTACTAAAATAATTGTTGAATGATTTATTTTTTACATTAACACAGGAGGCCCTGAGAAAAATAATTTCCCTCAGGAACTATGTCATCTCAGGGGAGCTGTGTGGAGGGTCTTTTTAAGTAAAAGAAGAAGAGGAAGTTCTGAGAAGGAAACATATAACATATATGAGGGGTGAGTAGGAATCTAGAGTTCAGCGTGTCCAGGAGTGACGGACGAATGATCGATCCCTCCCAATGCGGCGCAAGGTGATGGGTCAAGAGAGATCAGCTGGAGGGGTCAAAGGGTCTGCCCAAACCAGCCACTCCCGATTCGGTACCCCACGCAGCTGGTGGGCAGGCGCATCCTGTACACTTCACCCGATGAACCCGGGTACCCTTGGTAAATCACCAAACGTGGCGTCACACCACTTGGGATGACCTATGGTAGAGGTGTTGGTAATCCAATAAAAGGTTCCTGGGGCAGCGGTACCCGCCTCCCAAATTTAATGATATTAGTACAAATTTAATTATTTGGCTGGTTTGGAATAAGCCGACGTAGCTTAATGGTTAGAGCAACTAAATATGGTCAGAAAGCTGCGGGTTCAATTCCCGTCGGCGGAATTTATTCTTTCTCGGGAGATTTTTTTACTTTGTATGGGTGTTTCAGGCGAATAATTATTGTTTATAGTAATTTGAAATGTTTGTTTTTGTTTTTAGAACTCAAATAAACTATTTTTTATTAATCAAATAATATTACATGTAAACAAAAAACTTAAAATAGTAAAACGTTTTTAATTTCTGTTTCTACTGTAACTGATATTACTTAGGTATCTGTGGTATTTTCTATCTACACAGAAGGGAAAAATCAATTGTGACTGGATTCGAAGTAGGTTTTATTGAAGATTGGTATTGGCAGTTTGCAGCAGTTCTAAAGACCGGCTCGATGGCTCAGTGCTTCAGATGGGTAACCCGGATCGCAGCATACGATAAAGATTCCACGTAACTTCATCCAGACAAGATCCGGATTACCCATATGAAGGACTGAGCCATCTAGCCGATCTTTAGAACTGCGGTATTGGCAGTTTACAGCAGTTCTAAAGACCGGCTCGATGGCTCAGTGATTCGGGTAACCCGGATCGCAGCATACGATAAAGATTCCACGTAACTTCATCCAGACAAGATCCGGGTTACCCATCTGAAGGACTGAGCCATCTAGCCGGTCTTTAGAACTGGGGTATTGGCAGTTTACAGCAGTTCTAAAGACCGGCTCGATGACTCAGTGCTTCAGATGGGTAACCCGGATTGCAGCATACGATAAAGATTCCACGTAACTTCATCCAGACAAGATCCGGGTTACCCATCTGAAGGACTGAGCCATCTAGCCGGTCTTTAGAACTGCGGTATTGGCAGTTTACAGCAGTTCTAAAGACCGGCTCGATGGCTCAGTGCTTCAGATGGGTAACCCGGATCGCAGCATACGATAAAGATTCCACGTAACTTCATCCATACAAGATCCGGGTTACCCATCTGAAGGACTGAGCCATCTAGCCGGTCTTTAGAACTGCGGTATTGGCAGTTTACAGCAGTTCTAAAGACCGGCTCGATGGCTCAGTGCTTCAGATGGGTAACCCGGATCGCAGCATACGATAAAGATTCCACGTAACTTCATCCATACAAGATCCGGGTTACCCATCTGAAGGACTGAGCCATCTAGCCGGTCTTTAGAACTGCGGTATTGGCAGTTTACAGCAGTTCTAAAGACCGGGTCGATGGCTCAGTGCTTCAGATGGGTAACCCGGATCGCAGCATACGATAAAGATTCCACGTAACTTCATCCAGAAAAGCCATACAACAACATACATCTCACGTGAGACATAAACAATAGCAAATAAATTACCATTAAATGGGCAAAATAAAGTACACGAAATCATTGAAATTCGTGAGCGTAAATATAATCGAAAATTTTCATTAGTTTTCAAATATTGCTTGATACTTGTTCGTACTTGTTTTTCTCATGCGTCGCACGCCTCTCGGAGTATGGACGAAGTCATTGATATTCGTTACCTACATCTGCATTGATTTAACAAAAAACATAATAATATGTTATCAAACAAGAATAATTGTGTGAGGATTTCAAATTACGCGAATATTCCGGTTATCTGACCTTGGTGACGATTTCCTGACACACGCTCAATAAATTTGATACCGGCTTTACATATTTGCTGTTCATCTAATCAACGTGCATTCTATGCTAATCTGAATATTTTCGAATTACATTCACGTTTTTCCGAATCACTTTGCATTCACATTAGGGCATAAATCGTGGGTCGGGTGTAAAGTGAGCGTGTTCAGAAAACAAGGAAATTGTTTTTTTTATCATTCAATCAGAATTTTAATTTCAATATGTCTATCACTTTGTACAACCAGAAAATGTGTTTGTAAAAAATATTTCTTTAAGTTATTAATAATTATTGTTTAGTTTTGAGTACAAATTGTAAAAAACTCTAGTTCCAATCAGAAAAGTGGCGAAAAAAACTGTGAAAGAATTATTTGATTATTGAAGACAATATAAAAACCTTTGCCAACCTTTTCAACCCTTGCCTTGCCGAGGCACCGCTCTACCAACTGAGCTAATGGGACCCTATTTCCTTCGGTCGTATTTAACTGTATCATACTTTGAATAAGAACTACCTAAATAACTATCTTTTAGTCCTAGATGTGATCTATCTTTTTCTGATTTTTCTGTATCAGATTTTCTTTTAGGAATCGCTAATGCCAACTTATTCAATAATTAAATATTACAATTTGAGATTTTACTCACTAAGTCATTAAAAAAAAATGGAAAATTGGAATTTGCTTAAATTGCTGTAAAATGTCTTCCGCAATAGGTGAACTCCAAACATCGAAGATGTTATATATTCTTTGAACAATATAAACATGTTTAGTTGAAATTCAAAAAAAGTATATAATATCTCCTTGTATCTTGGAGATATGTACTGTACGTGTACATTGCATAATTTTTTTTCTTTTTTTTTTGCTTGCGAATTGCTTGCGATTTATGTTATTTTAAGCACTGTGATTTCGGAATACATTCATTCTGGAAGTTTTTTTGTGACAAATAATGCATACCTACTAATATCGAAATGGATTATTAATTGAAAAATTCTATTAATAATTATCTTGTTGTGTCATAACTGTCATGGTTGTCTGACAAATTTATTTATTAATTCTTAAAAAACATGACATATTACAGTGATCTTTGGCTGTCCAACTAGGAGATTAACCTGTTTAAGGACAGTCAGAAATAGGCAGAGTTATTATATGCAATTCTTGTTTTGTCTAGTGTATTGATTTTTACTTAATTATTGCACTTTATAAATAATTTGAAAAGTTTTCTTGTTTGATATAAGAAGTTGCTAACTATATATTTTAAATAATATAAACGTAGAGAATAGACTAAAAGATTATTCAAATATGATAATTCAAAAATAGCAATATAGTAAAAAAATTATTGACATGTGAGTTTATCAAATTGAAATTTTACTTTTTATTTAGATGAAATTAATAATCTAGAGAATCAAAAATAGATAAAAGAAAGAAAGGAGATTAAGAGAAAATAGAGAATAAAAATAAGCAAAAAAAAATACAAATAATGAATTAAAAAATATGCAAAAAGAAAAGTATATGTATATATAAATATTAAAAAAATAGAAGCATGTAAGCTTTTCAACCATTCCGTGAAATCTTACTTTTGATTTGGTGAAATTAATGCGCCAGAGAATCAAAAATATATCAAAAAGAAAAGAAATTGAAAGGAAGAGTAGAAATAGATAGAAGATTAAAAAATAAATTAATATTAAAAAAAAACATGTCTGCTTTTTCTCCATTCCATGAAATTTTGTTTTGATTTTGTTGAATTAATGCTCTAGACCTAGAGAATCAATATATATAAAAATAAAAATTTAAAAGAGAGTTGAGAAACTAAAACAAAGAAAAATAAAATAAAAAGATGTAAAGAAAGGTTATAAACAGATTTTGAATTTACAATGGTAAACACATAAATTTACTGTAATACATATATATATATATATAAAATAAAATACAGGTAGTTCGAAAACGAAATTTAAGAAAAGCAAGTTTAATGACTGTCAATTAGTATATTTTCGCATTCAGCTATCCCCAAGATCAGAAGCCAATTATTTACCAGATTTCGGAGAATGAAAGCACTCTTTGATTTCCATGCATCGGGAATAAGATTAAGCAATTTAGGGCCTAAGTACGAGAATTGTCTTTGAACTAAGGATGAAGAAGTGGTGGGAGGAACAACTGGGTTCCTCTTTACATTTCTAGTATCGTGATAATGGAGTACGGAAGTTTTTTTAATTTTTTTATATTAACTCCACACAGGAGGCCCTGAAGGAAATAATTTCCCTCAGGGCCTATGTCATCTTTGGGGATGCTGTGTGGAGGGTCTTGGTGGAAGTGTATTGGTGTCGCGTTCTTTGGGTATGTAATATAATTTTCCTCATGTATAATTAATTGCCTTACATCAAGAACACGAAACTCTTCGAACAATGAATCACTGGGGTATCTGAACGGTTTTTTAAGTATAACTTTAAGAAGTGATTTCTGAGCTTTTGCTAAGGGATCAAGTTTTAGTACAACCGCCCCAACCTAATGAAGCATATTCTAATAAGGAATTACACATGGCAAAGTAAATTCTTTTCATGTCTTTAATGCAGAGAATATTTCTAATAGCCCTGGAAAGATGTGTAAGTTTCCTGACTTTTGAGGAAGTTAAGTCTATATGTTTATCCCACCTCAGAAATGTGTCTATGATAATTCCTAGATATTTAGTACTGTCCACACATTCTAAGGTACTACATTTACATACATTTATGGCATTGCAATGGTGTACAAAAATGTTATGCATCTCTTTAGGTTGACCCGCTTGAGTTGCACTGAAGCAGATGAATTTAGTTTTATCCGAGTTTAGGTGAGGAGATTGCTGTCTAGCCACTTTTTAACTTTGTTAATGCCAATTTCTGCTTTACTGTGAGTTTTTTCCCAGGTTTTTCCTTCAAATAATAATACTGTATCATCTGCAAAAGTAATAATATGGTCTGCAAAGGAACTATTATATAACTCATTTATATAAACACTAAACAAAAGTGGTCCTAGAGTACTTCCTTGAGGTTCACCGAATTTTATATTTGCTGGATCGCTTAGAGTACCGTTAATTTCCACTCTTTGGCTCCTATTTTCTAGGTAGCTGACCAACCATTTTAAAAGTTGCACCTGGATACCGATTTTCTGTAGTTTACTCAGCAGAATTTTGTGTGAAATAGTGTCAAATGCTTTGGGTAGATCCAAGAAGAGTGCAATGCATTTAATACCTTTGTCTAGATTATTAGAGATGATTTTTGTCAAATTGGCAATGGCATTTTCAGTGCTGAAACCATTGCGAAAGCCATATTATCTGCTAGAAAGGATGTTGTTATTTTCAAGATAATGACTGATACGGTTATTCACAATTTTTTCAATAATTTTAGATACAGAATTTAGCAAGGAAACAGGTCGGTAATTTAGTATTTGTGATTTGTCCCTATTTTTGTGAAGTAATATAACTATTGAGTGTTTTAAATGATTAGGGAATTTACCCGCTTTAAAGCTTAGATTAGAAATGAATGCGATGGGTATGGCTATGTATGATTTAATGATTTTTAGCAGATTTGATGAAATCTTATCTGGACCACACGCTTTTGAAGATTTAAGGTCGTCAATTATCTTCATGACTTCATTTGGTGATGTTTGGATTAATTCTATTTTGTGACTGAGATTAGGGATAGATAAATTGGCTAGATCGGTTTCTGTTGAAATACATTTATCGAGATTTTGTTTCGCAAGTGTATCTCCCACAGATGTGAAATAATTATTGGCATAATTTGCCATGTTTTTGGGACTTGAGAGTTTGAGTTGTTGATGTATAGAGATTTAATTTCTGAAGATTTGTTAATTTTAGGTTTGGTTATTTGACGAAACGATTTCCAAAACAGTTTTGGAGAACAGTTGTTTTTGTAAATGAGTTTTTTATAAAAAGTTTCTTTCGCTGATTTAATTAAATTCTTACACAAATTCCTATACTTGTCGAGTTTCTTGTCTACAAGAGAGATCATTGCAGACTTAAACGTATCCAGTTCATTTATAAGTAATTCCACTGTTAATAGTTGACTAGCACCATCTATGTTTGATTTAGATGAGTTTACATTGGTGACTGATTGGGCGGTGGTAGATTTCTGTGAGTTGGAATATTGTTTTGATTGTAATTGAATAGGTGGCAGTTCTTGATTGCATTCACTCAAAGTATTTCCAACACTTTTCATTTCATTCACTTTTTGGGGTTTAGAGCATTTTTTGCATCTCCGATTTTGTATATTTTGTTGACTTTTGCCTCTGCGAAAATTTTCTCCTATACCAGCACACATTATGTGGTAGCCATTATCACAAATCGAACACGATATAAAGTCCGAAGGAACCTCAATGTTGATTTCACAGGCAGTGCATTTCGTGACCATTTTAAAAGTTGATGAGCGCGAGTTCACATAAAAAATATACACTTTTTCCTTGAATGTGCACGCCTTCGTAATTCTTTAGTTCCTATTGTGAATGATTCCTTGAAAACTATAATCTTTTGGTCACTGTGTCACAGATTATTAAAATTGTGTTACAATTCCCAGGCACAAATCTACTTTGAGAGATAAAAAACACACTTTTTGGGAAAAATAATTACGCTGGCCTTGTGCGCAATCTCCGTTTTATAATAATTGACCACTTTTAGTTAATTATCTACTGGTAGTTTTGTTTATTCTTTGAAAAATTATGAAATTTGGGAATTACGGAGAAAAAATAGTATGGATGATTTATTGAAATAATTTATTAAAAATATGAGTCTATTCAGTACATATCGAAACACGTGTTTATGAAGGTGTTATTTTCCTGATAAATATAATGACGAAATGCTACAATATCAGTATTTTTATGAACACGTGTTCCGCCGTCAAATTTTCTTGGGAAATCTGTTAATTCATTCGTTAAACGACTACAGAACCGTTTTTAACAGGAGTACGAAAATTTCGATCAGATTTTTAAAAAATTAACATTATTTTACATCAGTTAGTTTTCTCCGTGTACCGATAGGTCCCATGTTCAAAGTAAATAAAACTTTTGCGTAAAATGCCGTATTAAAAGATAATACTTTACGATTAATAAATTCTGATAATGTTAAATAAATATTACGAATAATGATATTTGCACATGACATTCGATTTTAAGCATAGTCTACATGTTAAAAATATAACCACTATCGAAATACGAACAAAATTTGACCTTTAGTTTGAAACAGGAATGAATTTTTTATTAAAGTTAAACTTACGGTAACAAGACAAGGATTTTATGCAAAGCATTTTTTCAATTATTATTTGTGTTTCAGGCTGATAATTATTGCTTATAATAATTTGTTATTATTTTGTGTCTTGTAAACATAAGTTCATCTCTAAAAAAATTACAATATTTTACAATTCAAAATATATCACCATTAAATGAAAATATAATATATCTCGACGACACCAGCCTGGTAAGCCAATTAGTATTTAACAATATCTATCCTACAAACATAAAGTTGGTTGTTGTTAGGTGAAAAAATCAAAAAGGAATAATTGTTGAATGAAATACGAGTATTTATTTAATTATTTGGCGGTTAAAAATAAGCCAACTTAGCACAGTGGTTCCGTGCACCTGACCGGCAAAGAGAAGGTGTTTCAATTCCCGTCGGCTGCATTTTTCAATTATTTATATTTGTTTCAGGTTAACAATTATTGCTTATAAGATATTTTATTATAGGGTAACTAAAGGAATAGGATCATAGCAGAATTGTACTCATTTCGTGGGTAATTATGTAATTATTATTACGGAAATCGCCCCATTAATAATATATATGCTTAATTATTTATGCATGTTTTTTTATTTATTGCAGGTTGAAATGTACAGGGTTCAATGGCTTCTGACGGTCACCCTGTTTATATCAGGAGGCTGCGATGGTCAACTGATCCAACAAAATCCTTTCTTTCACTTTTTGAGAGACTTGACCTCCACAATCGTCGGCAGGAGCACGGGCGAACCGAGACTTCTACAGGAAGCCGTGCGAAATAATGTAAGTAAGTATTAATGCGCCAATAATTGAATTCAATAAAATGCGAAACGATAAAGGTATAATTTAAGATTCTCTAGACAACAGCCTCGAAGTCTAAATGATCAGGGCAGATGTACCTACAATGATTATGAACCCTGATATAGGTGCTACATCTGTCCTGATGTTTGAATCTTGTTTTCTTTACACTAACCCCACGCAGGAGCCCTGAAGACAATAATTTCTCTCAGGGCCTATGTTACCTTTGGGGATGCTTTGTAGAAAGTCTTTTTAAGGAAAGGAAGGATATGAAGTTGTGGGAAGGAAAAATATATGACGGGTGGGTAGGAATCTAGGGTTCAGTGTGTCCAGGAGTGACGGACGAATGAATTGCTAATTAATTATATATCTTTCTGTTTTTCTTGTTAAAAACGGGACTACAGGCCTTTAACGAATGAATTGCCAGATTTCCTAACAAAGTATCATTAAAACGCGAATGTGTTATGAGGACGGTGGAACACATGTACTAATATTGTCGTATTTCGTCATTATATTTATAAGCAATAGAACACCTGCATGAACGCAGTTTCCGGTATACTCTGAATAAACCATTATTTTACCAGGAAATGAATTGCCATGTCGTTTTTAACATGATTTCAATACATCAGCCGTAACTTTTATCTCCGTGTACTTTGTCAAAATTGTGGGTGACATTTTCAAAATTGTGACTGATGAATTCTGTGAATTGAGAAGTGTTGAAAATTATCAAATTCCGAAAAGCATCTTTTCAGATTCAGACAAGCCATAAAGTACCAAATCTGTAATATATCCTTTCAGATTCAGACAAGCGATAAAGTACAAAATCTATAATATATTCTTTCAAATCCAGACAAACGATAAAGTACCAAATTTATAATATGTCCTTTCAGATCCAGACAAGCGCTAAAGTACATAATCTATAATATATTCTTTCAGATCCAGACAAGCGCTAAAGTACATAATCTATAATATATTCTTTCAGATCCAGACAAGCGCTAAAGTACATAATCTATAATATGTCCTTTCAGATCCAGACAAGCGCTAAAGTACCAAATCTATAATATATTCAAATATTTAAATATTGAAGACAATATTAGTGATTTCTAAACGAAAATCTGAAACAGAAAAATCAGAAAAGGAAATGAGCACTGTCACGGAAAGACAAGGGTCCGATTATTTTTATACTGTATTTGAAATGTGGACTATTTTTACTTAAAAAAACAAAATTTCGGAGTTTTTATCTTTGCAAATTAAGTTATAATTCACAATTTTCATGGGTAACTACATGGTTTTCCAATTAGAGTTGTTATTTTGATATTCAAAGAAAAATTCCATTTTTGAATACGAATGATCTAATGTTTATTTCATTATAAAGAGGAAAGTATGCCGTTAATAGTGAAAAATAACATCAGTCAAATGATCACCACGCCCACGCCTACAGGACTATTTCCTTTTCATGAAATTTTCCATAACCAAATCGCAAAGTGGCTGCCTTATGTCCTCGATAGCCTCACAAATTCCATCTTTGAGGTCTTGAATCGAAGCTGGGCTGTTGGCGTAGACCTTCTCTTTCACGTGGCCCCAAAGGAAGAAGTCGCAAGGTGTTAAATCACAAGATCTCGGTGGCCAATTGTGATCACCTCTTCGAGAGATAACGCGGTCCGGAAACTTTCCCGTAAAAGATCAATGGTTTAGTTGCTTGTGTGGCACGTAGCGCCATCTTGTTGAAAGTAAACGCTGTCCAGATCAATACCATCCAATTCCGGCCATAAAAAATATTATTCTTCTCTCGATAGCTCTTTGGTTATCAAAATACCACCTCTTATTGAAAAACCCTGTACTAGATTAAAATATAAAGAATCATTTTAGAAAAAAAACATAAATTTTATCAAGGACAAGTTTTTTTAAATTAGAAGAAGAAAACTGTATTCATTTCACACTTTTATTGTCAGTGTTGAGAGTCGTAACCTTTGTTCACGGCCATTAAGAGATTTATTGCAATAATATGTGATTTGAAACAATTGTACTTCTTTATATAATACGATATTAAGAACATAATGACAAATCATAAAAATACACCATTTTGATAATAACACAAAACAACTTCACAGTATATCATAAAACCTGTGCAAAAAAGTACAGATGACTTTCGACACACTCAAGACGGTTTATTACAATAAGGTCGAAAGGCATGGAACTGGCAGAGGAAGGATTGAAGTCGACTGAATGCTGTAGAAAATAGATCCCTGAGGCGTATGCGTGCTAAAACCATGTATGAGCGTGTGAGAAATGTGCACGGAGAAAACTAAATGATATGAAATATTGTTAATTTATTAAAAATGGGACTGGAGGCCCATAACGAATTATTTGACAAATTTCATAACAAACTATTGGTAGAGCACAAATATGTTATAAACTAGTCGGAACACGCGTTCTTTAAAATAATAATACTTTCACATCTCGTTCATTATATATATTCTGACAAGGGCACCTGCGTGAAAATGTGTTCAGATATATTCTGAATGACTAACATTTTATTGGGAATCGATCACGCAGTCACACTTTTAATAATATCTTGATAAAAAAAGCAAAACACATTTTTCTCCGTGTATCTGCATGGAGAAAAATTAGATTTTTTTTTGTTTTGAAATCAGTTCCCAAGATTCTTAATTCAAAGTTTTCCAAAATAACAGAAAATTCAAGATAAGATCCCCGAGTCAACCGACTTCCCTTGTGGCTTTATCGGAAAAAATGAAGCCGTCAAAAGCAAGAAGCGGAAAAGCCGATTCGAGCAGGTCTCCAACGAGCTTGATATCAGCCAGCTTCCCAGAGCCAGATCTGAAGTCAGGCCGACGTCAGTTCACCGCCTGAGGCCGGGAGACTTTGATATCATAGCGGCAATGGGAGATTCCTTGACAGCGGGAAATGGTGCTGCTGCTTCAAACATTCTTCACGTTGTAGCGGAGAATAGAGGGATTTCGTGGTCTATTGGTAAGTCAGATATAAATTATTTACAAAATTTTATTGCGATTAAAATTAATTAGCCATGAATACTGAACAATAATTTTGGTACTATTTTGACTTGAATAAGTAAAATGACTTGATGAAAACTTGGTGAAAAATTTATATAACTCATTGACAAACGTATACATAAAAAAAATTATTTATAGAAACTGACATTTAACAGCCATAAAATATTTCATGGAGATATAGGTATGTAGGTTGTTTATACTGCCAAATATATCTGTTCTATAAACTTGAAATGTTTCGAATTTCTGAATTTTTCCAAGGTATTTTAAATGAGGCTTATATTTCTTCTTATTGAAGATGTCGTAAAACAAATAACTTTTTAAAGAAGATAAAATTACCCTTTAGATTTTTGTATTCGAAGTATACTTTAATATTTATAAGTTGGAATATTTTAATTTCAAACATGAAAAAAACTTTTAAATTTTTACTCCAAACCTTTTATTTAGGAAATCGGTAAGAAAACTGCCACTTCACTTTTTATCTCGTTTACACAAAAAAAAAATAAAGAAATAATTTCCAATCCCAATGTTTGCGCAATATAAGCGATGATTTGTTGAAAGTGTATTTACCTACAAGCATATGGCATTTATTTTTTATTAAAAACAATTTTTTCATTTACCCGAGTGAGCGCCGGGCCCTAGCTAACCCAAGACCACACCTGTCATAATTGTTTATTTTAATTTAATTTTACCTATTTTATTTGTAAATCATATCAAAGTATTAGTATTTATACATGCAGGGGACATGTGGGGTTACACCAACCTCCCCATGTCCTGGAATTAAAAAAAACTTATTTACATAAAAATACATATTTGTCACAATCATAATTGTCTTACAAAAGAAGAAATTTAACTTGTCAAATTACGACATCCCCTGTGGGGCCTTCAGTGATCTAAGGGGGAGTGGACTCTTCCATCGTGGGGCCTTCAGGGAACCAAGGGGTATTGGAGAGGCAATATGACACCTGGTAATAATTTGTTTTGGAACCAGAAGACATAGCGTATCTGTCGACAACATTATAAAAGGGACCGGGTGACTGTTAAAAGAGTGGGGTGAAATGGAGATTGACACAATGACACAATGACACAAGACACAATTACACAAGGCACAATTACACAAGACACAATGCCACAAGACCCAATGACACAAGACACATTTACACAAGGCACAATTACACAAGACACAATGACACAAGACACAAGGCACAATGACACAAGACACAATGGCACAAGACACAATGACACAAGACACAATGACACAAGACACAATGGGCCTATGGCCCAAGTGCTCACCGTAACTATTTGTAAACCGTCTCCGCTCTATAATAAACATAAATAAATAAGTAGTCCGATATGATAAGTACCCAATTCCAATAACCAGTTCCACTTTTTAAAATTATAAAGTTCATTGAACTTGAATAATATTAAGCATTACTCAGGAATATTTCACATTACTTACCCATGCACCAACTTCCAAATAATAAAATTATTATGTTTAATTACATATTCAAAATTTCATATAAGTGTAAGAAGTATTAAGGATTATGGACACGGGAAGGAAGAATATAGGTATAATGTTCCAACCGTACAAAGATTAACGCAATGTTATATATTTCTTCCAGATTCTCCTATATAATTTTCCTCTTGTAATATTTTAACTTACCTACTTAGTAGTGGGTACCCTAGTAAGGTCACATTCTTGCATTTTTGCTAAGACAGTGAACGACGAATAATTCGACTCGCAAGTATGTACGCGCCATTAAAGTAAGCGTGTTAATTTATTTATTATTACGATTTTAATCAAATCACAAGTAATCGAGGAGCAAACGGAATCGAAGTGTGCATGAACCCAGTGTAGTCTTATGGAAAAGATTACCATATATTGAAACTCGGATATTCAGTACAACTCACAACAATTTGATTATCCTGATGATGAATCATAGCTGAATCATACTATTAATGGATATATTAGTAAACGTGCCGACTCAACAGTTTCAACACTGAGTAAACATTCTTTAAAATTACGGCGATAGTCCACTATGATAATTTGGTCATTGACTCTAAATTACTTAGCCTGTGTTTGACATTCTTACCAAAAAATAGTCATTTCACAGTCGTATTTTTTCACAAAGGAGATTCCTTCCAAACAATCTTTCCATTGCACATTCCTCTTCTTCTTCATGAGCCACCTAGCGTCCAGCTTTGGACGTTGCACGTACAAATTCGATAGAATTATAAGAATCAAGCTAGAGTATGCCAATTTTGTATGGACTCTGCACATAACCAAATACATAAATATGCCGGAACAAATCTAAAAAAATATATATATCTATATCCGGACGCATGGAACTTATCCGAGGTTCATGCACCATATGGCCTTACTTGAGACAACGAATAGTTTTAGCCTAGAAACCAGATTTTTAATATAGTGCACAATACTATTTATATCCCCTTCATCTTGAAATGCTATGGCGTACACGTTCCTGAAATCTCAGCCGTAGTCGTTACCATGACTTGTCCAAGATACCACACAGAAGAAAAGATTTTCTAGCACAGCACAGCATGATAAGAGGAATGTTCCTATTGAACGAAGTTTCCAAAATAGTAGATATATTTAATTATTCTTTAAATAACCCAATATTCCTAGTTACGTATCGTCCCAAATGTTAAGAATGTTTCACTAAGAAATATTTTATTGTAAATGGATGATAATTAATCCGTCACACAATAATTTAATTTTTTGAACAGTTTTGTTCCATCTAATCATGCAGTTTTCTCCAGATCTCACCCAATCTAATCCTTAAGTAACCTCTCCTCCTCTTTCCCAACAAGGACCGCCATGTAAGAAGGTATCTTATTTTTATCGTGTATTTTTCAGGAGGTCAAGGAACCTGGAGAGAGTACCTGACCCTGCCCAACATCCTGAAGGTGTACAACCCCGACCTGATCGGGTTCTCATTGAGCGACGCCTATGGTTATCACAGAGCCAGCCAGTTTAACGTGGCCGAGCTGGGCGCCATGTCCAGAGATATCCCCTATATGGCCAAGGTGCTGGTGACTAGAATGACCAAAGATCCAAGAGTCAATCTCAAAAAGGATTGGAAGGTGAGCATATGACGACCTAGAAGTTTTTCAGTCACTTAAAAATTGGATAATTTAAAGTAGTGAACTTTGTCTAGTTTTATCGTTTTATTCGTTACTATTCGCTTTTGTACGTGTTCCAATACTCACGACGGATAAAACGTTGCAAACTCTTGGTTGTGATGCGGTAGTACACAAATTCCAGACATATAATGGTGCGCAATTTTCATGTCGACTTTATTTTTAAAACTATCTATAACGCTGAACTGGTGCTTTATATTCGGTTGTTTGAGTCTACGTCAGATTTTTTGATCATTGGTATCAAATCGTCGATCAGAACCATTTAAATTTTTTATACTGGAAAGGTCTTCGTTAACCGCTGATTCTTCACCCGCTTTTTTTTAACAAAATCATTTGTTAAGCGTTAAGTTAAAGACACACTGGGCTCACGTACGCAACGTATGCAATGCTAATATCCAGGCCGACTTGCACACTAGTCCCATGCACGCAACGCAAATTTAAAACGTAAGAGATTTTACGTTACAGATCACTCCGTAACGTCTTACTAAATCTAGTTATTTTTTTAGTTGTTTTTAACAATAAAACGAGCAATTAATGTCAATAAACGCCAAACGTCGAAACAAAAATAACCTTAAACGCCAAATCAACTCCGCCACTTTTCTTTCACATGTCTCACGCCGATCTGGACAGTGCATTGCACGAGGAGCATATGATTGCGTTGTGTGTGTATGTGCAAGTTTGTTTCTAAAGCATCTATTCTGATGATGGACACTGCAATACTGTGCGAAACGTTGGCTAAAGAAGGAGGTAGCTCAAAAACAAATCACTATAAAAGGATTGTAAGTTCTTAAGATCTCTGCGTTGCGTACGTGGGTTAGTGTCTCATCACCTGTTCATGCTGTAAAGCGTGAAATACATTTTTAGTTTTAACCAGAAAAAGATGTCTCCGGACTTCAAAATTGCATGTACATAGGTACTTTCATTTATACAAATAAGTTTAAAAAACGCTAATAGAAGCCTGACGGGTACGTCCTGCTACACTGTATATAATAATAATATGACTCGAGCTAGGCTTTGAATCGGCTATTTAAATAATTATAAAATTTAATTGTTTCAGCTGGTAACACTGATGGTTGGACCTAATGATTTCTGCTTGGATGTTTGCTATCAAAAATCACCGCAGAAAATTCCTTCTAAGCATCGAAAAGAACTGATGGAAGCACTACTTATACTAAAAAACAACCTGCCGAGGACGTTCGTGAACTTAGTTCCAGCACCGGGTATATATTAACTATTTTATATTGTTAATAGTGTCAACGAATTTATAAATCAATAAAATCATACTACAAATGAGGAGAGTCTTAGAAAAATTGAATACAAATGAACCAATTATGTTCAAATTATACGTATTTGTTATGGATTATTTCAAATGAAATTATTCGCCATTATGCCGCCAGTAGGGAAACTACTCCAGCGGCCGGTAAAGGAGGGATTGACATTTTCAAGGAACCCTAGAGTGCGTGATATTTTGCTATGGAGGCCTTGCGGAATTTACCCGAAACATAAGATTTGAATTCGACCAATCAGAGGGCCGAAACCGTCCAGACGCTGGCGTAGTAATAATTTTTATATACAATCGATTACTAATACAGAGTATCTCTGCTTGGTAGCCAGGTTTTCAGCATATATCTGAATCTCTTAGGTAATTCTCCATTTTTTTATATTGCTTGGTAACATGTAAAATATTTTGGGCACGTTGTATTCCAGGGTTCGCTGTACGTATTCATTGTTATATTTTGGTACAAGCATTCCTTCATTTTTTGTGAACCTAGTATTGTGTTTATGTTCCACTTTTCTCTTATATTCGGAGTCAGATATATGTTGAATCAATATTTTGTTCCATAATATGGCCTGTACCGGCAAGACAGTCAAGTTCCGATATAACAATGATATGTTTCGCCTCTGTGAAAATATTTTTCTTGGAACTAGTTATTGTTAGTTATAATTAACTTACTAAAAAACCTCTTCAAATTATTCGTATTCCTGTTAAAAACGGGACTGCAGGCCTTTAACGAATGAAGTACCAGATTTCCTAATAAACTCTCAGTAAAACACGAATGTGTTATGACGATAATAACAGGAAAAACGAATCTGCATGAATACGTGTTCCGATATATTCTGATGGTTTATTAGTAAATGGCCTGCTATCACCTTTTTAACAGGACTAACTTAAATGACCTTTCGTGAGAGTGCAGATAGCTAGATTGAGTGTATTGGATGTTCGCACTTCATTTCACTCTGCAATGGCGAGGGATCAGGGAGAATCTAAAGTTGCTTGAAATGGCTTTGTCTATTTCGTAGTAAACAGACCTTCCTCATCTCCATCTTCTTTCTGCCTAACATCCTATAAATGAATACGGTTGTCGTTATTATTGAAATCAACAATTTTAAGTTATTAATTATTTTCAATGACCTAAGATTCCTACAATTATTGGCTGAACGCTTGCAAAAAAATAGTTTTGATCTCATTTTTGACAATAAGTGTTACCCTATATATTATTTTCAAGTCATTTAAATCAGTATTTTTATAATGTTTCAGATGTAGAAGTATTGAAGAGATTCAAAGGAAAGCCTTCCAGGTGTCACCTTACCCACCTGGTGGAATGCCCGTGCCTCTTCGGGGAACCAATGAAGCATAAGTATAGGGAGACGACGAACATTATCAAACGATGGCAACAGATAGACATAGACGTAAGGCACTTTTTTTCTGAAACCATTTACATAATATATTATGTTATTTACTGTTAGAAATAAAGACCTTAAAAATATCTTTCAAAAATTCTATATATTGATCAGGGGCAGTGGCGACTCGTGACTTTTGGGTTACTAGAGTGCTAATATTACAAAAAATGGCTTAATTGATGTTGTTGTAGCTGAAAACAATATATTTTTTTTTTTTTAAATTGATTTTTTGTATGAAGATTTTCAGGAATTCCGTGCGGCGCACGGCCATACTGAAATTTCCTGAAAATCTTCATACAAAAAATCGTTTTTGAAAAAAAAATAAAAAATCGTTTTCAGCTATATCAACATCAGAAATGCCATTTTTAATAATATAAGCTCTCTAGTACTACCAAAAGTCACGAGCCGCCACTGATCAGGGGTTTCCGGTTACCTGATTATTTTAGCTGAAAATTTAATGTGCACGACAAATATAACCAGGTCTCAATTTTCCAAATGTACTTTATTTCGTTCAAAAGGTTTCTTGAAAAGTTATTGATCCAGCTGAAAAACTGTATTGGCGCCGCAAAAATAATCAGATTAATTTGAGTAAAAAGGAAGTATAATACTTTCCTAAAAGGGTTCCCGTAAATTGAATTATTTTAGCTTCACAGTTATAAGCAATGACCAAAAATATATTCACTGTGATCCAGTATTCGTAAATTTCATATATAGGTTTCTGAAAACCTAATTACATCGTTTTTCCGAAAATTTCATATTAGGTCAAAGCGTTTTCGGAAACCTGATTATATTTGTCAGTTTTTTGGAAATTTCATATTTTGTTTACGAATTTTCGGAATCCTGATTATGCATAAATACATCTTCTTTTATTAAATTTATTTTTATTAGAAAAATGTGTTTGAATTGAGATTAATTTGAGTGGTCGTTTACTTATTTACAGATTGAAAACGCTCCAGAACTAAACGATAAAGATGATTTCGCAGTAGTTGTCCAGCCATTTGATCTCGATATCGTATTCCCCGATGGACCCGACGGACAAACGGATTTCTCCTTCTTATCAGAGGACTGCTTTCATTTCAGTCAAAAGGCGTATTCATGGAGTAAGGCACACCTTTTATTACTGATTTCCTTACAAGGAAGAAAAAAATATATGTTTTCTAACGCTACCTTTACGGGAATTTTCTTGCTAAAATCCTTTTGACATAAGTTACTGATATTCGAATGGGCACCAGATTAAATATAACCCCAGTGGCTTTGTTATGAGCGGCATTCATGTCTTCAGGGAAGGTTAGAAGGTTTAGAAAGTTCATGTTACTCTCCGAAGATATTTATAGAAATAAATCAATTTGATGACCACCACACAAAATACTGATATAATGATTCAAATAAAAAAACAAAACTAAATTAAATCAGGAACATTCGTAACTCATCAATTTTAAGAATGTATCTTGTGTGAACATTTATACAGTGACGCCTAATGACTGCAATATGAGTAACATTTAAGCTCGGGAAATGAGTAGGTAGTAAAATCAGGCGTTGAATCCAACGAAACTTTTTGCCACAAACGTTATTGTGTTAATTTTTACATTGCAGTAATATTGCAGCAGGATATAAATTTAACATCTTTATTCTAAAAATAATATATTAGTAAAAACAATTGAGTATTATTACATTATGTCACGCCATTTGTATTCTGAAAATAAATTAAAAGTCTTTGGGCTCCATTGTTCATTCTTTTTAAATTCATCGATGTACAGATTTAAATTTACACAGAAAACATACATTCTGCCATGTGTTTAATTATTTGTTAAAAAATAATTTAACTAGCAGTTCTGTGAACAGTAGACCTCATATCCAACAACGAATGTTTCTAATAAAAACAAAATTTAGTCTGAAATCATTAGATTTGTAAGTAGCCACTTAGATACCTACCTAATTAATTATAAACCTTTTATATTATGTTCAGTAATATTTTTATTTAAAATAAGGGATTACACAATTTTTCCAAAGTCACGTCGCAATCTCAATGACAATTCTGTTTTCAAACTTTCTTCAGGCTTCCCGATAAATTGTAGGTAAATTCGTAATAATACCGAAACACGTGTTCATCCGCCCGCGATGGTCTTAACAATTTATCAGGACGAAGTGGAAAAACGTGAAAACTTTTATGAACACGTGTTTGGACATCGTGACAAAAAAATGGTTTTTTACTTAAAATTTTATAGGATACCTATCAATTAATTCATGAATGGCCTACAATTGCGTTTTTAGCAAGAATACGAATAATTTGTAGAGAGTTTTAATAAATTATTAATATTTTTTATCTGGAAGTTTTCTCCTTGTAGATGTACCATAGTATTGATTATTCCGATTTAACAGCTCGTATCTGACATCCAAGTTCACATGAACTCTGGCGGGATAAACATGTAGTATCTAACATGACCACCACCTTGAACAGGGAAAACCAACACACAAACAAATGTACAGACAGATGAAATACCGTGCGGTCGAGTTAAGTCATGACTTTGATATGCTCAATCATTAAATATTAAATATTAATTAAGAACAATTTTTGTTTCAGCTGCTAACGCTCTGTGGAACAATATGCTTCAACCTCCCGGGAAGAAACAACGGAATTGGGAGAAAGCTTTCAAAAATTTCCTTTGTCCAACTTTAGAATTTCCATATATTTACACACAAAAAAACAACAAAGGATTGAATAACACAACTTCGCGTTCAAATTTATCACAAAATGAAAGCGTGATGAGATAAATAAATTATATTCATACAGCAAGTTTTAAAGTATTTCATTTCGAAACAATCTTAAAGTTTCTATTAGGGGCCTCAGCACGGGTAAGCACCCAGTGAGGTTCACATTACCAAATAATATTTATTTATCTAATGTATCAATAAAATATAAAATTCAATAATAAGAATTAATCAAAATTCAAAAAGGATTAGGGTGTGTCCGAGAATCGAACTCAAAGCCTTCGACTTGCCGACAATACGCCATACCGATTGTGCTACCCTTTCACAGATGTTTTTATAAATCACGTATTTCTTGCCAACCATGTTACAATTTATCTTGCGTAAAAGCATTTGGATAGAATGTACCAATTTTTTTATGCATATTGTTTGAACATTATTCACATTGTTTCAGTAATTAAAAAAAATGTATATAAATATTAAGCTTTATAAAGTATGTCATAAGGAGCATTATATCCACTGTATTTTAATTTAATTTTAATCACAAAAAAACTATTTATTTAAGTACCTGATTACTAACTTTTCTACCTGGTTTCGCCAAGTAAATTAATTTTTCACTCAGTAGAGATGTGAATCGTATATAAATACATAGTTAATTCACAAATTTATTGTTATTTTTTTCACTTTATTTGTGTTCTCCATAAAACGATGAGCAGCACCTGTAAATTGATGAGCACATTACAAATTTGAGATACATGTAAGTACAAAAGGTCATTGGGTCCTTTCACTACTTTGTGACATTCGTCAAAACATGAAAACACTGAACTGTGAGTAAGTGACATTGAAAACTCGTTGTATGTATGTTCTCCGTATTGCAATTCCAATAGTAAATGATATCGCATTACGAAGAACAAATCCATGCATTCTGTTGGCGCGTGAGACGATGTCAGGTGTTGTGGATTTGAAAGAAAGTTTTGCTTAAAAATCACCCCGTTTGCCATGTATATTGTGTATCGTATAGATATTTTAGACATTCATTATGAATATTTTTATTTATTTATTTTTTTAATTTTTTTATTTAATATTGAAAAATTTTTTTTTTTACATAGATAAGTATACAGGATATAAACAAGATATAAAACAATAGAAATTAAAGTAGCCTTTCCTCACCATAAAGAGACAATGCTCTTGTGTTTGGTGAGGGAATTCTAGTTCAATTATATATATGTTAGTATTAAGGTAAATAAATTATTAAGAAACAACACAAGATTTAAACAATATTACTTCTAGATGTAAGTAGTGAACGTATTTTGGACTTATAATAGTTTAAGGTAATTTTTTTAATTTAAGGTGAAATTCCTGAATATTTTCGATATTTTTTAAATTTAATGGAAGGTTATTAAAATAAATTATGCCTAGATGAAGATAGGTATTTTGAATGAGCTTAGTGTTGAATTTTGGAATTTGAATAGTTTTCTGGTATCTTGCTGATGTATTGAATTGCAAGTTATGAGTATTTGACTGTATTTCTTTGTAAATTTGAAGTATTTAATATGTTTGGTACATTTTGTCTCTATAGAACTATTTTTCGACTGCCGTTACAAGGGCACGATCGTAAGTTTAAAATACATCTGTAATCAATAATTGTATGCTTAATGAAGGAATATATATTTATGTATATATATGAAGAGATGACCGCAAAGGTCAAATTATATGGGAATATATAAATCTGAAGGATTTTGTTCAATCTTCAATACGGTGCCAAACGACCGGACCTCTCACCATAAGACAGAATACAAGTAAAATTGTGATTACAATGATAAAGAGCTTAAGCGCCTCCATCTTTATTAATACTGGTATATTTGTAGTAAAGTAGCAGTGATTAGTACTAAACCCTGCTAAACGTGGTGTAAAAGTCCGAAAACTGGTATCTTTCTGTCAGTTCATTTTCTACAGCACGGCCTTTATTAAGAAGGTCGTGGTTTTAATCGTTTACCGCCTTCAATATTCATACTATCCAACATATTATTTTAAAAAACAATATTCTGGTTTTTTACAGATTGTTCACAATTATTCAAAACAATCTAATAATAATAGTAAAAAGACATAATATAAATTAACATGGTACACATATAAAGGAAAAATATTTGAATTAAAGTAAAGAAAAGAAGAAGATTTAAAAATATTGTCAGAACGAAACAATGAATGTTATTATTACACTAGCGCAGACCCGTCAAAAATCACGGGATAGTATGAATTCTTGAAAAAATAGTTCCAACTTTGAAAATGAAAATAAAATTTATTTTTTGTTTAAAATATATTAGAGGTAAGTATTTTAACGTTTTTTTGCATTCTTTACACAATCATTTCCAATTTTAAAAATGACAGTTTATTTCAAAACAAATCTAAGTTCCAGAGTTCACTGAACCAGAGTTAAACCAAAACCTCCTAGATCACAAGGCCGTGACACTGAATCAAATCAGTTTCCTAACTTGTATGGAAACCTCCAAAAAATGTATTTTTATTTATTTTTTTTTAATTAAGTTAAACACTTTAAGATGTTTTAATAAATAAGAATAAAAAAAATTGAGAAAAAAATGATACTATTTTTTTTGTAAAATCCCATACAAGGAGGCTGCTTTGAATGAGTGTTCCGGCCTTGTGATCTAGGAGGTTTTGGTTAAACAGGACATACGAAAATACGAACCACTGAAAAAAGAATATTTGATGCTGGTACGCTTAACATCTAAATTACCGCAATATCATTATTACATGTGTTCAGTTGATAGTGGACGATAACGTTTGGGCGTCGACGAGTTGTAGATCAAGATATCCCAGTCAGTCATTCCCAATTATTGGGATTGGAAATAATAACATGTCCAATTTTGTATAAAACAATAATATCGTGGTCGTACGACAAATCGGTTTTGCTCATAGACATTATGGTTTTGCTAGATTCGTGCTCATTGGTCAAAGGGACTTTCAGGTGATTTTATTTGACTGTATCTTTAAATAGTTATAAGATTCATATCAGACGTGGGTTTAAACCTAAAAAAATTATGAACCCTTGTTGTAGAGGGATATTGGGTATAAACCATTGACATTCTTGGGTCACATTGGTCGAACTTTTAGGCAACTCTTAGTACAAAGATACCGTGGTATTTAATTAAACCTGAGTTGCCGCGACCCTTGTATAATTTCTTTTATTAGTTACACGTTTTTACTAACAATCGACGGAGGTCAATCCTTGCATATAATAGGTACTACATACTTTGAGTATAGTGAATTCTTGTCAACGATTTAAAAACGTATTGCATTTTTCACTGCCCCAAAGAAACCATTTTCTCAGTGATACACTTGTATTGACCTCTAATACAAATTGCTAGTTGACCTACATTGTGTAATTATAAACTACTTTCATAATTTATTACATTTGATATTATCAGCAACCAATTAATAGCGGAGTTGTCCAAATCATCTGGTTTCCACACAGGAGTCGCGAGTTTAATCATCTGCTTGCTAAGTGCTCCTCTATTACCCAACCAACGTTTTCTACTAATAAAGCGGATTTGAAATCTTGTAAGGTTATTTGTGGCATTGGAATATTTATTTTGTTAAAACAAAATTTTAGATTTAAATCAGTAAAATATATTAATATTTTTTATTTGTCGATGACACAGGTGATGATTTTAGAAACATTGTTTGGGCCGCATTGAATGCTGTTCTGGGGCATGTGGCCTTTGTGCTAAAGGTTGGCAACAATTGCTGAAGATTGAAGCGAACAATAACTAAGAAAAAAACTGTTTTTTTACGATGAAGTTTCATGTGTTGTTCATGAGATTGATGACGATTTTAATACAAAACAATCTCAAACAAGAGTTCAGCGTTCCTAAACAAATTATATGCAATTACAATAAAATTAAATAAAAAACTAATGCCATTTACTTATAATAAATACGCTACAGCGTCATTAAATATTTAGGTATGTATATAATATTAAATTCACACTTAAAATCAATACTTCGCACCGTGAATCAATTATACGCTAGTTTGTACGTCAGGCAACACAGTGAGTGACATATTATTATGTAGGTATTTATTCAGAGGGGCGTATCGCGATTTTATTTCAAATCGTTGCAATTTAATATAAAATAGCTGAAAACATATTTTAGGGCATAACCTAGTTAAAGGATCGGTAGGTTAAATGGCTGGTGCAGAAACTCTGATAAACCGCACGCTGAAATTATTATCTAAATCTAAATGTGCTTATCCTGTCACAAGAATGCCTCACTGCTTGAAAAGAAATGCACTTTGCACTTATGCAAAGATTATTGGATTTTCTAAATAACACAATATAAAGCATTAATGAATATAAAAAGAAGCCCCACTAATGATGCTTCCCCTCATTGCTTCAGTAGTGTCCAGATTGCACGGAAAAAAATGAGTAGTGCTGGTTTTTATAAAATTCTGTAAAAAACGGGATAGCATGCCGTTTTCAAATAAACTTATAATATATTGGAATACTTGTTCATGCACCTGCGTGTGTCCTCATAGTACACAATGATAAAATGCGAAAATATTTAAAAAAAAACGTGTTACGAAATCGCGTTTTGCTGATGGTTTATTAGTAAACTTGTCAATTCATTCATTAAAGGTCTGCAGTCCTGTTTTTAACTGGAATACGAATAATTTGAAGTGATTCTTAATAAATTAGCAATATTTGGTAAAAGTAAGTTTTCTCCGTGTGACCTTATTTCCACTTAAATTGTCGAAACGAACTTTTCGTCTAAAAAAATATTTAAACATTTGTGAAATCACAAAAATTACACTAAGGAGGTATTTCACCATCAATTTGGGAGACGGGTTTGGGTACCGCCGCCCCGGATAACATTTATTGGAATATCAATATCTCTGCCATGGTAATACCCCAAATAGTTCGCTACGTTTGGTGATTTAGCAGGGTTTCCCGGGGTGTGTTCAGTATGCGCCTTCCCATCGTGCGTGGTTTTTAAGATCGGGAGACTTGGGGAGACTCTTTGACCTATCCAACTGGTCTCTCGAGGGATATATTAACATGTTCTTCACTCCTGGATACACTGATCCCTAGATTCCTACCCAACCCTGAAACATTCTCAAATAATAACTCTAAATAAGCCAAGTTTGGGCCGCCATTGACAAGGCTAAAAGGAACCAACATCGGGAATTTGCTAAGATTGTAAGAATAGAAGATATCCAATATTACATTTATTCAGAGATGTGCAAAATGGGTACCCAAAACCATTTGAAATGCAAAATGGAAATGGGTCAAAACTTTTCCATTTGAAAATGCAAAATGGTTTTTAGAAAAGCATTTCAAATGCAAAATGCAAAATACCTATTTTCAAAATGCAAAATGGTTTCTCAGGTCAAACAATTAAAATAATTATAGAAATTTTAAACAATTTTGTATTTAATAATGGACATCAATGTAAAACAAACATATTACCTGATGGTAAATCAAAAAATGCCACGACCACGGATTATGAACAACAAAAAATTTGCTCGGGACAAATGTTGCCAACATACAGCGTCATGGCCCCATTTTCAGTATTTGTTGTAATGGTATCACTCAATTGCCAGGGCTCTTACCAGGGAGCAACTTGACAAATGGAAATTATCTCTCATAGCGAGGTGAGGACCGACTGATATTTGGGGCTTAGAAAAAAAGATGAGAGGAGATAGTAGGAAGTATGTTGCAAAAAAGCATTTAAAATGGAAAATGCATTGAGAAAAGCATTTAAAATGCAAAATGCAAAATGGCTTTTAGAAAAGCATTAAAAATGCAAAATGGAAAATACCCATTTTGCATTTCCATTTGAAATGGATTTATTTGAAATAAAGCACATCTCTGCATTTATTCTAACAACTTATAGAACAAGAGAACTCTATTTAAACATTATTAGTTATATCTCTGGGGGTGAGCGTCAATACGAAGTACTGAGCGCACAGACGGAATTTATATTACATTAAGTGTGACATTGGTGTGATGACATAAAATTATCTGACCTGACTTAACGTGCGAAGGGCGCCAAACTACGCATAAAGCGTTGTTAAAATTAGAAAACGGTGCAATTCGATGACCAGAGTAATAATTCTACAAGCTGATGGCGTCATCGCTGCCCGTAAGATTGTCGACTGGAGTGCTCGCTCGTATCTCCCCTGTAGTCAAGACGTCCTCAGCTGGCTGCCCGAATAGTACTGAAGTTGGTGCTCACGCAATTCTGTCTGGAGCTCTCTCTAGAAGTTGCCATAAAGCATGCGTCACATAAACAACTGATAGGTCTTGAAAGTTGTTAGTAATTTGGTAGCGGAGCAAAATTGAACTGCTACAACCCTTATACCCTTTCCTTTCTCAGAACTTCATCTCCTTCATTTCCTTAAGAAAGGCTCTGCCACCCGAAGTCATGCATGGTTGCCATATTTTTTTTCCGGTCATTAATGAGCTCAGAGATTAAAGTCCTTTGGCAAAATTTTGAAATGGGACAATCACAAAAATCACCGATCACAATATAATCACTTATATTTATTTACGTCTTATAATATAATATAATACGTAAATAAATTATTTTGGATTAGCTTATTAAGTACCTACCACTGAACAGACAATCTCTGGAAGTGTCGATAAAGAAAAAAATGTTTTCGCTGACTTACGAAAGACTTTTAGACCCCAGATAGGCCTAAATAAATTAAATTGTCTTTTCAAGAAATAATTACTTTATACATACGATCAATTTTATCAAAAGTAAGATAAAATGAGGTGATTTTGGCACACGGACCCGACCACTGCTCGCACTCTTACGAACTGCCTAAAACGTATATTTTAAAAAGTTAGTCAATTTGTCATAAGTGCGGATACTAGGTTTCAAGGCCACCTAGGTTACTTAATGTTTAATTTGAAGGTAAAAAAGGTCTCAAAATTTGAATAAACGCCCAATGGTTGGTACATCAAATGTTTATAACAAATTAATGTCAATAAAACTGAAATTTTGAATGGGATTCAAGTGATTTAAAATATTTTTTGTTTATTAAACACACCACGACCTTCGATAATAATAGTACACGAATAGCTGAAAACTAGAAAAAATCACAATAATTATTGTATGAGGGTTGTTCGGAAAGTAACTGCCGTTTGACTGTGAATAAAAAAGCCGGCCTAGATTCATATATTCGTGCCCCTTAAAACTATAGATTTCCGCCATTTTTAAACAAAGCCGCTATTTAAATTCAAGCACTTATTAGAAAAGTTTCACCGATTAGAAAATTTCTCCTTTTAAGGCATAAACTAGTAAAAGGATTGGCAGGTAAAATGACCGGTGCTGGTACCCAGAAAAACCACCCGCCTCAATAATATCCAAATACGCGTAGACTGTCACCAGAAGGTCAGGCCTAATGCCTAGCAAGTCTGCAACAATACACATATGATTAAAAATATTACAAATTTAAAAAAAAAAATGGCATGGATTCAAATATACGTGCCTCTTAAAACTATAGGTTTCCACCATATTTCAACATTGCCGCCATTTAAATTTGAGCACTTATCATAGAGTTTTATCAATTTGCAAACTCCTTCTGCGAGTTTTTTGCCGTCTGGAAATGTGGCCAACCTGTGAGAGCATTTTGAAGATTATCATTACTATCGAAGTGCTGGTCTCCAAGCACCCTACTTCTTCAGGATGGAGCTGTCCGGCCTGTGTGGAGAAACCTGTGACATGTTGGTACATTCCTAAGTAGTTTTTAGCAGAAGGAATTTGCGAATTGGCGAAACGAGTGCTTGAATTCAAAGGCGACCATTTCTAAAAATAGTGGAAAGCTATAATAATTTGTTTTATCTAAGCTGGTTTTTGATTTACAGCCAAACGGTAGTTACTTCCGAACCGCCCTCGTATTATTTTTTGTGGGTTTATTTTAAGGTAAAGCCCAGTGACATATTAGTTAAAATGTACATACTAAATATCAGCATACATAAATCAAGGATAGACTAAACAAGTCCACTGGGTTCATCGTCACACCTGATGTGGTTAGGGCCAGATACGGATTGGAGAAGTTGTGAAGTTATATAATTACGCTATTTTGTTATGATGCGTGGTATGTTTATTCCTATTCTGTGAAAACTACTCTTTTTTATATACATCTAATTGATTTTTGTTGTTTGTTTTTCAGGTGTTATGCCGTGTTGCGCTAACTCCTTCTTTAGCCGACGTTTCGGACAGCGTTGCAGTGTCCATCATCAGGGCAGATCCGGTAGATCCGAAGATGTGTCACACATCTTCGGATCTACCGGATCTGCCCTGATGATGGACACTGCAACGCTGTCCGAAACGTCGGCTAAAGAAGGAGTTAGCGCAACACGGCATAACACCCCAAAAACAAACAACAAAAATGCTTTTGGCCGTGAGAATCTAAAAAAAAAACTTACATCTAATTGAATTTCACTTTTTTTTTTCGGTAATGAATGAATGAAAATCTTGGAAGCAGAGATTAACCTACTTTCTGAAACTCTTGAAACTCGGCGGATAGATTCGCTGTCGATGACAATGCCTTCTATCAGCTTGGCGTCAATCACGTACCTACACGCGGAACATATACACATTTCTCTAAAATCGAATGACGTTACAGCAGTTAATATACGAAATAAACATCGGTCCTATTCGACCGGCATTTGGCGAGGTTTTTACACGAGGTTGATCGTCTCCAGTTCCTGGGTGGGATTTATTCAATCCTCAGTCTAAGTTTTCAAAAAAAGAAAAGAAAGAAAGACATTTTGTTTTTTTACTGGTAGATTTTTGAATACCTACATATATTTGAATTTTTATTTCGTTTTCGTGAACGAATGCAAATCTTGGAAGTCAAAATTAACATACTTCCAGACATGCGATCGAGCTGAAACTCGGCGGATAGATTCGCTGTCGATGACAATGCATTTTATCAATTGGTGGCACTCACGAACACAAATAATTGTCTGAAATTCACTACTAGACGGCCGAAGAGATGTCACGAAAATTGAAAATAGATGTATTATAGTAAAAGTGGGTTTTTATTACGCGTCGATTTTTTCTATTATGAGTTCTTAACAATCAGCAGAATTAGACTCGTTATTATTTAGGTATTTCTTTTAACTATGGGGTACCTACTGTCATTTAAGTAATACCTGTATACCTACTTTTACCTAATTACATTCCACCTACCTTAATATAATTATATTGTTTTACCTATTGGAGTAAAATTCTAACTTTCATGCATCTGTTGAAAAAGTGTTTTGGGAATATAAAAGAGTAATATTAAGAAGAATTAACACATTTTTAAATAAATTTGTGTTGTTTCACAATTAATTAATTACAAATAAAATGTGGTATATTTGCGATACGTTCCATATTGGAATATACTCTCTCTTGGCAAAAGACCACAATTCAGAATTGAAACGTTGCTTGAAATGGCTTTAGCCATGTTTGGTGACCAAATCTGAAAAGCCTCACAGCATATTCCAATTAGGGATGCCTTAGTCTCACTGGCTCCGTGCGGTCGAGGAGTAGATGGTACTATCGTGCAGTATTCACTTTGCAATAATAAGATATTATGAAGAAAATTTTGGTTTATCTTCATTGCTATTATTTATTATTTATCTTCATTACTCATCATAAAAATAGTCGTTTTTAAAGATTTGTCTTAACACTGTTGAAGGATGCTTAAGAGGAAGCTACAAGCCAAATATGTGTTTATTCTTGGTATACCTTATACTATAGGTAATAGGCATCAAAATCGCTTGACAAACGGAGTCTAGAAACGTTTGATTTCAAGCACAAAATTGGTTTTTATTTATTTTGTAAATAATTTTATAAGAAAGCAAAAAAGTTAATCATGTGACACTGTCGCAGATAATTTTAGCCATAATAATTTATTTTTCAAAAGTTGTTTCCTTTACGCGTTCATACATTTTTATTGAAAAAACTTTTTTTTTTGTAGTTTAAAAAATCGACCCGTTCCGTAAAACACATCTAATAATACAATAAACCAAATAATGTAGTTTGTCATAAAATATATAGTTTATTAAAACCTCTTCTTATTCACGTATTTATAAAGGTATACCTGTGACTTTATTTTAAATCAAATAAACGAAGAAAAAATGGTTTCTGTCATTTCTTGCCAAAAAAAACCTGGGATTTCCCGGAACGCATCTCTATTCCAATTCATCTCTGTTCGGGTTGATTCTATCCTATCTTATTACTTATTACCACGGATACTTGAACTAGACTGCTTATCTTGTCATTCTTATAGCACACACGGTTTAAACAACACTGCCTACATTAGGGGAGTGATTTATTTATACAAGGAAACTTAAAATTTCTTTTCGTTGAATGTTGTACTGTGTTATTAATTTATTGTATTATATATCGATCCGATTTGATTTTCAACTTTTGGTGAGAGCAGTTGCACTAAATATGAGTTTAAAAAGAGTTTAATCAATCTGTGTGTAATCTTAAATAATCGTCAACAAGTTTTTGTTAGATTAAGATTTTGTGAAGTTTGATTAACATGAAGGTGAGTTTTTTCTGGTTTAACTTCGGAAGACAATTTTTTTAACTGGTTCATCTTTTATGGTGATTTAATTATGGAATATTATGCCGTGTTGCGCTACCTTCTTATTTATAAAACGTTTCGGACAGTATTACAGTCTCTATCATCAGGGCAGATGTGTCCTGATTGTGGACACTGTATCGACACTGTATGGAAACTGTATGGACACTATATGGAAACTGTATGGACACTATATGGAAACTGTATGGACACTATATGGAAACTGTATGGACACTATATGGAAACTGTATGGACACTATATGGAAACTGTATGGACACTATATGGAAACTGTATGGACACTATATGGAAACTGTATGGACACTATATGGAAACTGTATGGACACTATATGGAAACTGTATGGACACTATATGGAAACTGTATGGACACTATATGGAAACTGTATGGACACTATATGGAAACTGTATGGACAAATCTGCCCTGGTGATGGACCCTGTAATGCTGTCCGAAATGTTGGCCTAAGAAGAAGGTAGCGCAACACGGCATGATACCCCATAAATAAATCACCATAATTCTTTTGGCCGTGAAAATCTCAAATCATATCTGGTTTATCTTTATTCGATAGAATTGTAACCAGTGTTCGGAATGCCATAACCGGAAATCTTTTGTTCAATGATTTTAATTTCAGAAAACTTTTAATACATTAGAATTTGATACGGTTTTTGTTAGAAAATCAGGACAAAGTGAAGCTATCAAAAGTATCATAAAACATTATTTATTCATTATAATATTATGCGTTGTGGCTAAAAAAGTGATACTTCAAGAGCAGTTAACATGTGAAGATTTTGTAAAATCCGCTGTTTGGAAGTAATATATATCTCGTATATGTTGCAGTCTAAACGGGTTGTTAGTTAGAACGCATTTTCTCTAGTTAGAATTAGTTGATACTGGCATGTTTTGATTTTTAGATAAAACAAATTTTAAGTTTTAGATAAAAAATAGTGAAAATGCGTTTTGTCTAGTTAAAACTAGTTTTAACCAAAATTAATTTTTGATCAGCAGTAAAATATAGTTATAACAAAAGTATTCACTGTAATCTAGTTTTGACTAGTAAGAACGCGTTTATAATTAAAATTTATATTTATTTCAGTGAAAACCCGTTTATATATCGATTTATGTGTTGATTTACTACTAAAATCTGTAAATACATTACCTTTCTATCGGGTAAAAAATCATTTGTAATGTTTTATGAATAGACTTATTTTTGAGTCACTTTTTTGTCACTTGTGAGCCCTGAGGTGAGAAAATATTGCAAATAAATCATTAATCATAATAATAATTATAATTCTGTTTTAGTTTTGTATGCGTGACATATTGTAAAATATTATATTGTATCACCGAAAAAACAAAATCAATTAGTGAAAAACTTTTCAATTTTCGACGATATCTACTAAATAATGTTTTTTTATTCCTATATATACAGGGTGTTAAGAGACGTGCTTGACTTAAGTTAACCAGTGATTCCTGACATTATTTGGAGTATAAAATGAAAATGAAATTTTTGTCGCCGGTGACTTTTTTGATGTTTTTTTTTTCAAATTTAAATATATTTAAAAAAAAAAAATTTTTTTTCTTCCACATCGACCCTAGCTATCCAATTCTTACTGATTTTCTATGTTTCTGATAGAAAAAAAAACATAAAGAAGTCACCGGAGACCAAAATTTCATTTTCATTTAATACTCCAAATAATGTCAGGAATGACTGATTAAATTAATTCAAAAACGTTCCTCAACACCCCGTATGAATTTTTAAAGATAAAGTGACAAAGTGTAAGGAAATTTAATACTTAAGTCTTTCAAGAACCAAAAGGTTTTTAGCGAAATCAAAACAAATACTTAAATTTTTTATTATAAACCGAACAAAGATTCATGTCATTACGGACCATTATATATAGTTTTTATCTATCTTTTATATTATCAATATGCATAATGTTCGGGATTGCACTAACCTCCCCACATCCTGGGTTAAAAATAAAAATAAATAATTATTATCATAGTATATTAACAATGCTAGTGGCATTAATGGAAAACATTGGACTATGTGAACAGTATTTTTTAGTATTACTAACCGATCAAATTCCTTTCTTCTAAATTTAAGTTAGCCGTGAACCTTAAGAACGAGCGTAACGCATAATCACATTACCGCAGAGGCTCTCAAACATTGAAGTTAAGAATTTTATTAGAAATCTATTTTTCTTTCATATTCGTCTGCCGAAACAAAAAGGGAGATTTATTTTTAATGATAAAAAATGTTTAAGAGACAAGATTATTTATGCATAGCACTAAGAATAATGTCGGCTTGTTCAAAACCCGCCAAATAGCGCAATTGGTAGAGCACCTGACCGGCAATCAGAAGGTTGCGGGTTCATTTCCCATCGGCGCCATGCATTTTTTTTCGGAAGATTTTTTAAATTTATTCAGGCTAATATTATTGCTTAAAAATAATATATTAAGAATCTCTTCAAATTTTTGGTAATTGGTTAAGGGCCTTTAACGAATACTAATTACTCAAGATTTAACAGGAAACCTGTTAATTCATTTGTTAAAGGACTGCCATTCCGTTTTTAACCGGATTACCAATAATTTGAAGAGATTCTCAATAAATAAGGAATACTTAATTTTCTCCGTGTGACAAATCACTCCTTGTCAGGAATTTCAAGAAAGCAAAACAATTTAATATTTAAATAAACCAGATGTTTTTTTCTTATTAATTGAAATCAATCAATTTTTGAATGAAGCACTTAGAAGTTTTCTGGAATATAGCTCCATTATTTGGGCCCTTTCTGAAACCATACCCTAGAAATAGAAAAAGTACAAAAGAGGTTTACGCGTTACCTGTACATGAAAAAAAATATATGTACTACCCATTTCTGTATCCATCCTGGTTCTTAACAGGAATGCTCAGGAATCAACAGAGTGACTCAACTACAAATGATTCTGGATTGACCATCGACATTTTCAACTTCAGTTTAGCAACTATATTTTGACTCATGTTACAAAACAGTTAAATTGCCCCCATGACCTTTTTATACTTGTGAGTACCTAAAATTTGTATTATTTTCCGTAATATATTTGTGAATATTGTTGTCCGCTAAAGCTATATTTTATATAATTTATTGAATATTTATAGCGTGGTTTTTGATTCATAGGCACTCGAATATTTTGGTTCTTAACTAACCCTCAGCCAAGTGGGGGAGTAGGTAGTACTCAAAATTACTATCCTCCTTATATTAGCTTAAATACTTGACATATAATTTTAGTATTTTGCGTATTTTTACGCAAATATATAAGTTACCATTAATAAATGTTGAATAATTGGGATTTCTATAGTTTAAAAGCCAATAAGAGAGAAAATGCATGGGGTCATCGTAAGACCCACTTGGTTACATTTTGTTACGTTTTATTTGGCATATTGGCTTGTCAAGAGTTGAGTAAGATATATATATAAGTTGTGATGGTAACTTTTGCGTACTGGGATCATAGGAACGTGTACATTATATATTAGCTGTTACTTAACGAACTATGTCATAAGTAAAGCAGGAATAGAAACAAACTGATTTGATAATAGAGAAAGAAATTGTTACGTCGCAATTAAAAACACAATTTGGGAACCACTGGCACCGAAAATACCTACAATGACAGCTGATGTCAGGGAAATCTTGCAAGTAATTGTGTTCACACTATTTAAAAGAAGTAACAAAGCACGCGATTATGACGATGCTTTTCAAATGTAGTTTTATGCAAATAAAAATTCAAGGTTCAAAATCATCCGTACTTCCCAAACTCACAATCCAAACGATGAAAGCACTCGCGTGAGGTAGGTTCATTTTGAAAAGAGTAGGTAGGTATATTGTTGTCTCTTGTAATATTACGTCATATTTTGTCATAGGCACTATGTACGTGCATTGCACATCACACGTTAGTACACATGTATATACATACAAGAGTTCGACTGCCTCCGTGGTGGATGGGTAAAGCTCTCGACTAGCAAGCCGAAGTTCGCGAACTTAAATGTTATTATTTTTTTTGTAATTTTCCTAATTTATTATTTAATAAATATTATATTGTATGCTTGCGGCACTTTCCAGAGTGGAAGATACTCTCAGTATCTCCCTAGTGTTAGACCAGCATTCAGAACTGAAACGTTGCTTTAAATGGCTTTAGCCGTGTTTGAGGACCAGATCTGAATAAACTCCACCTTCCTTTTCCTGATCTCCTTCCTCTCCCCACTAGCTTCAGCCTCACAACATACCCCAATTGGGGATGTTATAGTAAAAATATAAATGGAATCCCAAAAAGTTGATCAAATTGCAAAAAACTTTCTACACAGTATTGCTGATTTATTAAAAACCAGTAAAAAACGGGACAGCATGCCGTTTGCTATTAAACTTTTAGAACATTCATAATATATCGAAATACGTGGTCATGCACCTGGGTTGGTTCAGATAATAAGTTCACAATGACGAAATGCGAGAATATAATAATTTTTATGAACACGTGTTCCGACATCGCCATAACACATTCGTGTTTTACTGATAGTTACTGACAGGCAACCTTTCAAGTCATTCGTTAAAGCCCTGAAGTCCCGTCTTTAACTGGAATATGAATAAATTGAAGAGATTCAGAGAGATCAGTAAAATAAGTTTAATCAGTAAAATCCTATATTTTTCAGATCATCTGTAAATTGCATTGGCAGTTCATCAGCACAATGCTTATATTAGAACTCTGCTCAGCTCAGCTCCGCCAGGATTTAGCTTGGTTTCACAATTTGAGAGACATGGGCACCAAAATCATTGGCAGAAGTTCAAGGGAGCCGAAAGTTTTACAGGAAGCCATGCGATGTAATGTGAGTAAGTAATTTTTGTAAAACATAAATTATATTAACAAAACGATAGATAGGGGAAAACGTTAGTTATGTGATTCATAAAATTTACAAAATAGTTATTCGAACGATAATTATATTTAATCGCTAGCATATAAATACCACTTTCTGACTTATAAAACGAAAAATTACCCACGCAAACCTATCCAAATCCTAATTTAACCATATTGACCGGATATATGTAAAAAATATGTCACATTAAATTAATTGCTTTTGATGGCGTTATTTACGCTAAACACCGAATTATAATTTCCTACTGTTTTTTCGGATGAGTGGAAAAAACCCCAGATGAAATGAGTCGTCACTCATTATTATATGTAGTCATTATAAAAAGAATTGCTTTGCTTTTCTATCTAGGTAATATTATAATTGTTAACGCAACTATTAATCTTCCATTAACATTTTCCTCGCAATTTTTCCCATCCTATTTTACCTACAAGTATCTGTCAATATCCGACTGTACCCACGTTTTTGTGTGACATTTTATAACGATAAAAGTAAATGTCAAGACAGTTTATTGATGAAGCCTGTTTGATGAACATCTCTTTGTTATCAGTGCTGTTATTGATATCAACTCAGGGTAGAAGCCTGTGCAGTGAATTTATTCGGTTTCCTCAGTGTCTTTCTTATCCAACCTGAATGTTATGGAAACTTGTGTGTGAAATAAATCAGATCTGCTGTGAGTGAAACCATCCATCAACATCTTTGAAGAACATCAAAGGGTAAGTCGGATTCCTTCCTTACTCCATGTTCACCATCTCCAATCATAGATGTGTCAACCTCAAAATTCACAATTAATTTTTACAGTTCACTCTTGATTCGCCTATTGCGATTACAATAATCGTTCAATATTTTAAATTAGTTAGTAATCTCATAAACTTATTGTTTTGTAGCTTATAATAGTATTTTATCTATTTGAAGTCGATATAAATCTGTAGTAGACTGAATGCCGTGGAAAAGATCTCTGAGGTATGGTAAGACTTTGTATGACTGTAAAAAAATTAAAGATCTACAGAGAATGCAAGGTTGTTTCATGTAAGCCTAATAGACAAGATTAAGAAAGAAACGCTTAGATTTTTGGATATGTAGAGCAAATGAACGAAGAAAGGAATATAAAAAAAGCATCAAAATGATCTCAAAAAGCGAATGTAAGGACCTTGGAGTCTACGTAGATAGTAAACTTATATTTAATACGCACATTTCTTCAATCACTGCTAGATCTTACAAAATGTTAGGTTTCATACTGCGTCTGAGTAAATTATTTAAAAATCCACGTACGTTAGTAATGCTTTATTCCTCACTAGTCAGAAGTACACTGGAATATGCATCGCCTGTCTGGAATCCCAAATACACTTACTATGTCAATAAGATAGAGCGCATACAAAAGAAATTTATTAAGTACCTAGGTTATAAATACAACAATAATTATATCTGCACTCTCCAATCCCTGAAATCCAGGCGAACGGTAGCTGACATGACATTTCTCCATAAAATAATACACAACGAAATAGACTGCTCAGAACTTCTATCCCAAATAAATTTTAACACCTCATCTAAAAGAACTCGACACACCAACCTTTTTTACACAACTAGTAATAATACAAACGCTGCAACCAATTCCCCTATTTCTCGTATCCTTCAAACATTCAACTCAATTCAAACAAGCACAAATACCGATATATTTTTTGATTCTCTCCCTCTATTTAAGAAAAACTTTTTTAGCACATTGAATTCGCCCACATAACACATAAAACCACACACAGACACACATGCACACGTACACACACACAAACACTCACACACACCTCTCTCCTTCCCCAGCACACTAATTAACTTAACTTAAAAATGTAACTTAACCGTAAAATGTATAATATACCTCATATGTAAATATGTCAGCGACATGTCATTGGTACCAATTATTGTACAAACTTTTATAACTTTGTAACTATTGTCATCTATGTAATTATGTACTGTTTGTTTCTGCAATAAACAAAAATAAAATAAAATAAAGAGAATATCTATGGCACGATCAAGCGATTCAAATACTTTAGTCGCGGCGTGTTGTAGAGTCAGAAAAACAGAAGAGCATGTACGAGAGAATATATTAATATTAATGAAACTAGATGTGTGTGCTACGACAGATGCGTTTTGCGGTCTATATACCGTTGGGGAGAAACGGCCTAATGTCTTGTTAGTTAAATCTGCAATTTGTTACCCAGTGAGGATTTTATAATCATTACTATATTTTCCAATATTCAGAGAATCCAGGAAAGAGTTCCTCCATCAACGGAATTTCCCTGCCGTTTCATTGGACCAAAAGGCGCACCGACCAATAAGAAAACGAGAAGTCAATTAGGGTGGACATCGAGCAAGGTTTATAATGAAGAGCTTCCAAGAGCCAGGTCTGAAGTCAGACCAACGTCAGTCCACCGCCTAAGACCAGGAGACATAGACATAGTTGCAGCTATGGGAGACTCAATAACTGCAGGAAACGGGGCGGTTGCATCTAATATTTTAGATGTTTTTACAGAAAATAGAGGCATGTCTTGGTCTATAGGTAATGTAAAAATCGACAGAACCTATTTTTATATCTGTCGTATGTTATAAGTCTTAAGTTTTTAAGTTTTAAGTAATTGATTTATTGAAATGCGAAATTCCACATTGAAAAATATTGTTAACCGGTTACGTGCCACAAGCATGTTTACACAGTGTTAGTGTAAACGTTCGTCGCCGTAAACATCCACCTATGCTACGCGTTCTTTACGCTAGCGTTTGTTTTAACACCTAGCTAATCGTTACTTTGGTTGGAGAGGGTTCTAACTTCACTTTACCTCAGAGATACGAGGTGTCATGGTTTGCAGAGACAAATAAAAAAAACATTCCGAAAAACTCATTATTATTATTTTATTTTATCCTAGTTATGGAATTTTTTTGTTCTTGTGATTGTGACTACAGTATTTCATACCTACGAAGACGTTTTTCAGGTGGTCAAGGGACTTGGAGGGAATATCTTACACTGCCCAACATTCTGAAAGTGTATAATCCGAACCTCATCGGTTATTCATTGGACGATGCTAACGGCTACCATCTAGCCACGCAGTTCAATATCGCGGAGATTGCTGCCAGGTCCACGGATATTATTTACATGGCTAAAGAACTAGTCAAAAGGCTTAAGAGAGATCGAAGGGTTAATATGAAAAGAGATTGGAAAGTAAGCATAAAGAAACACACGACAAACTTTTTTGCTCTGATGACTATTTTAAACTAAAAAAAAACTGGAACAACTTTGTTTTTAAGGTTATACCCATCAATGTAATATATCATTGAAAAATGAGATAATACTAATAAATATAAACGAAACATGAAACAGAACAAGACACAGAAAATAAAAAGATAACGGTAACACCTAGGAATCGAACTCGGAATCTCTTGTCTTTCCGAGACAGCGTCTTAACGACGAGTGACAAGTAAGACACGAGATCCCTGGTTCGATTCCTACTTGTGACCGTTATCTTTTTTCTCTCATGGACGGATCTATCATATGTAATTTTAATTGTAACAAAAGCTCCTGGTTGCGAATGTGTTAATGTTAACACATTCCAATTGGTCCGCCCACGGGAATGATCAGCACTGATCAGTTAAGGATTTTTTTGGCTATTACGAATATATTTACAGTGAAGAATATAAACAATGTTTCGAGAAAACGGTTCTTCAGTAACCGGTGGACCGTTTAAATGTATTTAATGGTTAAAACAATGAATTACCTTTATTTCACTTACTAAATCAAGTCAAAGTGTAACCGTCGTATAAGATTATGTCACAGCAATACTATGAACTTCTCTTATGTTCATCAACATTTTAATTTTTTTATTCCAGCTCATTACAATCTTGATAGGATCAAATGATTTCTGCTCGGATATTTGTTATCGCAAGTCACCGTTCAAGGAGCTCGAGAAACATCGGAAGGACCTGTTGGAAGCTCTCCTTGTTCTTAAGAACTACTTGCCGAGAACCTTCGTGAACTTAGTGCCATCTCCAAGTATGTGGTTAAATTTTATTTTAAAACCCTTCGTCTTCTGCTGCATTCAGACGACCAGCTTAAGGCATAAGTTTTCTTTCATTGTCTTCAGTGTGTCAGACTCTTATGCTCGCAATCATCCGAGGTCAGCAGTTCTCTTTGTGTCGCTAGCTCATTTGATCTGTTGGCGTACTTAATGTTGCAGATTTTTTTCTTCGTTCCCCATACTGACCGTTTGATTCTTATCACAAGATCCAGGTTTGATTACTAATCTTCATTAAAGTCCCCAGCACAGTAAAGATAACATAATTCCTGCAGGATCTCCTCTGTGGATAAGGTTACAACTTTTTTGCATGTATATCTTTCAATGATAAACGTCTTATTCTGTTGAAAATTATCCACTTATCATCACTGGATTTCTTGGAATTCTACTATCGGTTTTATACTGTATAATTCAACCGGTGTGTAGAATAAATTCATGCTTTCTAGACTTTACTAGTGCTGACCGTTTACCCCCAGAATTATAAGCAGTGGCGGCTCGTGACTTGAGTGTTCTAGAGTGCTAATATAACAAAACATATTTTTCAAAAATTCAATTTTTTGTATGACGATTTTCAAGTAATCTCTGCGGCAAAACTGATATTTCCTGAAAATATTCATACAAAAATACAAATTTTCGAAAAAAAAAACAAAACGTTTTCAGCTACAACTACATCAATAATGCCATTTTTTGTAATATTAGTACTCTAGAACACTCAAAAGTCACGAGCTGCCACTGATTATAAGGCTGTCATAAATAAGCTATTTATGAAAAACTGTTTTTTTTAGATTTGGCGGTAATCTTCAATAAATTCACAGGAACTCCCCCCTTATGTGCTTTAACCCACGTGTTGGAATGTCCGTGCTTATTTGGACCCCGAACACATAGACAAATGGAATTGACTGAAGTTGCCAGAAGATGGCAGCAGATTGACATTGAGGTAACAAAAATGTATTTTTTTAAATAAACACATATACGATTAGCTCATTAGTAGTTTAAGTTCATAGAAATAAAAGTAACAATTATGGAATATGTAATTTTATGTTTATTATGTGACCTTTGTTTGTATTTATAAAACAAATATTCCAAGTGAAAACATAACATGTATTTATTTCAAACAAATAAAGGCTAACCCAGGTAAGGTAAAAATACATATTACGTACAGTGTCTTAAAAACGTTAAAATTCAAACTCATTTCAAATTATTGTTCTTATGAGCGGTGATAAAATTTCAGGCTACTCATTTAGTGATACTTCACCTTTGTTGATTTACTAAAGTAACACGTAAGTGTTGGTGTTTTGATAATGACTCTTGTAATTTTAATAATATGTGTATATTCATCAATCAAAGATTTTTTATAAACTATCAAAGAAAGCAAACACTTTGTGGCTTTTCATTATAATGAATTTAATTTATAAAAATTGTACAAATGAAAAATAAGACTTTGTTTAAAACCACTTTTTTTGATTTATGGACGTTGACCGGTTTCGATTGATCTCAAGTTTCATCAGGACAGTAAACATATAAACTAAATAACAGTACTGTCAGTAATTATAACAAAATTAATGATACATAACAACAGAATCTGTAATAATATACAATTCCTCTAAATATTTACATTCTCACAATACAATTGAAGTGAATACAAAAAAAGGCTCATCGTTTTTTTTTCTGATGAGAAGTAATTTCAATGCTTATTTATGCAACCCTCTGCAACATGGGTTTAAACAATGAATACAGTAATCAGAAATCCGCCGCTCGATAATTACTATAATCCGCCGATATATTTACTTGTTTAAAACAAAAAATTACGAACATTTAAAAAAAAAAAAACAAAAAAAGTAATAATTCATTTGTACACGCTTTGCAAGTATTGAAATACCGTGTTATTGTTACTGACGATACTATTGTCCTCTCTTTCCATTACAAGCGTTGTTCACATGGGCTCCCCCAGGGGAAGATGGTGGGGGGCACATCCCCCTCTCGATTGATTGAAAATAGTCAAATAATGTTACTTTTATTTTAAATCACTTTGTGTTAGTATAAAGAAAGTTTGGATAGACAGAACGTTGGCCAGCCTAGAGCAATATCATTGTCAACTGGAAGAATTTTGATTACATACAAGTGGAAATACACGACAGGCTGCACATCAGTTATATTGTTCATCAAAGTCCAGCACGTCACTAAACACGGCTAAAAAAGCCGTGTTTAGTGACTAGATCTGAATAGCCAGGTACTTCCCCACCTTCCTCTTTCCCTTCCCCACTTACCTTCAGCCTCACAACATCCCCCAATTGGGGATGCCATAGTCTCACTGGCTCCAGACGGGAGCAGTTGGGACTCTTGTGAGGTATTCACTATAAAAAAAAAAAAAAAAAGCACGATTTTATTTTGTCTCAATATTTTTTTTTTTTTTTATTTTTTTTTTTTTATTGAATTTTTTTTTATACATACATGGTTACATAAAATATTGAAAAATGTATAAAAAATATTGAAATAAATGTACATAATTAAAAAAAAATCCCACGAAGGCGAAGCCTGAGTGTGGGTATTATAAGTATTTTTATCTTATTTCTATGGTTTAAGTGAAGATACAATATTAAATATAAATTTAAGTTATTTTAAAAGAGTTACTGTAGAGATACAATACAAGAAACTAAATCATGTAACATGTAAAAGTTTTAAAATAACACAAAAAATAAGGTAAATACTAGTTTTTGAAGACATCTTAAAAAGTGAATTAGCAGACAAAGCATTACAAACAATAAAATATATCCGCTGTTTTGTATGTATGTGAAATAATAAAAAATAATGTATACATTGATATAAATGTTACAGATAGCTTTGCTAAAACTTATAAGAAAAAAATATCTAGTTCAGTGTTTTTTAGCCAAGATTTGATGTACTTTTTAAAAGATTGAAGGTTTACACATGTGTCACTTTTAAAGGTTGTACATAAAGAATTATACATTTTTGGAGCAATAAAACTAATATGCCTTTGGGCCAGCCTGGTTTTGCAGTGAGGCACAGCATATTCACAAGCGCCATGTCGTTGGCTGGCACGATTTGAATTTTTAATAAAGTTGTTTGGTCGCGTATAAATAAATTTAAGACATTGAGCACTATAAGTCTGCTTAAGGTCCAAAATTTCAGTTTCTTGGAACAATTGTTTAGAGGGATAGGATTTAGTCTTTTGGTACATTATCTTAATAATTGATTTTTGTGCAATTTCTAGTGGTTTTACATGATTGTTGAAAGTTCCGCCCCAGCCAATTATTCCATAGGAAAGAGATGAATGAACTAGTGAGTCATAAACTAGTTTCATGGTTTTTATATTTACTACATTACTCATTCTTTTAAAAATATATTTTAGGTATCTCAATTTGTTAACAGTTTTTTCAATATGGCTGGTCCATTTAAGTTGACAATCTATAGTTACACCTAAATACTTAATAAGTTTTCCAGATTTCATCTCCTCACAGTTACAGAATGTGTTTGGGTTACAATTTACGTTATGAAACTTCAAATTAAGATTGGTTTTAGGAGCCGACTTCTGTGTGTTATAGAAAGGAATACAAATAGTTTTATCATAATTTAGGGTAAGTAGGTTTCTATCTAGCCACTCTTTGACAATAGTAATACATTTGTTAGCTTTATTAGTAGTATCTTCCCATGATTTTCCTTGGACTGTTATTGCAGTATCGTCAGCAAATGAGAAAATTTTACCAGGTATTTTAATATTACATAAGTCATTTATATATATTAGAAAGAGTAACGGCCCCAATACAGTTCCTTGTGGTACACCATGTTTTACTAAATCAAAATTGCTCAAATATGTTCCAATTTTTGTGCATTGTTGGCGATTCAATATATAATTTTGTAACAGCATGTAATGTTTCACCTTTTTGGGTGTGAGAGTAATTTTAAATATTTCTTTTTTTTTTTTTTTTTTGTTTAAAACAATATAGAATTTTCTTCTCTCTTGGCTATGATCGATGTTTAATTTTTTTTTCTAAGGCTTTGCATATGTGTTCGCAGGGATGGAAAATTCCTCCCCTACAACACATAAGCCTCCATGAAAATTGGACCCTTTTCTTTGATATCTACAGAAAGCTACTTAAAGCTCTCTTGTACTATATATCTTCATAGACATATGTACTCAACTAATTAATACGTTATTTACGAACTTGAACGCAAATAATTTTCGTATTTATATTGTAATTAAATTCCATCAAACGTTGTGTAATTTTTTGATTTATGATATAGGATTTTAATTACCTTCATTTTGTGGTAACCCCCTTGGTTCTGATCGAGGTGTTGAGTTTCACAATTTAATTGGTTTTTCCTTTGCAAACCTAGACTTAAATGAATTCCCTGAATGAGCTAACTTTCCTATTGTAATTATTCTGATTCCCTGCACCCTAACAAAATCGTAGTTAAACGCTGCTAAAAGATATTATACATGTTTATTTGGACAGGTAATTTGATATAACTCAAATGGTTAATTGTTAGTAAATTTGATTTTGGTAAACTCTTGTGTCTGTGGGGCGCCACTCCTTTATGATTCTGCTGCTATAAGGTACATGTAAAGATTGATTTAGTAGGTTAATGTAATTAGTTAATTGCATATTTGACGAACTCGGAATAGCCCATTTGCTGGCATAATTTGGCTCCAAATCCTCCTGCAAGTAAACGAGATGATCGTGAGTCAACAAGAAATTTGCACAATCCTTTGACACGGCTCTTTGATTGATACCTAAGTTATCTCGTCCCAAAAAGCCTCCCACGTCATCATGTGCAGCCTTCAAGTTTCCCCTCGGGTCTCGATACCCCCAAATTCCGACCCCTCCTTGGACTACAATTTACTTAGGGCGAACCGGTTTCGTCCTATATACAATCATATACTCACGGTTGGTGTGGACTTACGGGTCGTGAATCCTCATTCCACGTTTAAGAGAAGATGCGATAGTGGTCTATTAGACCTAAAATGCAAGCTGTATGCAGGTCCGCATCCTCCAGTAAACAGTACATACGAATAAATATATGTATACATACAGTTTGGGAAAGGCTTATAACTCGCAATACGAGGCTATCTACCTCGCATCCCGAGCTCGGATCTCGCGCCAAGAACTCTGCGAAGCTCTAGGTCTGGTAACCGAATATATACGTACTAATAAGGTGATACTAATAAATACTAGTAAAATAAGATCATATTTGATAGTTTGTTTTGGAGAGCTATCGAACTCCAGGCTTTTGTTTGTTTGGTTTTGACGTTTTTATTTAAGAGAATCGCCATCTCTATTGGATTTGGTTAATGGTCTTGTTATAGGAGCGACCACTGCCTCCTATTGATGAACTGTATTTGTTTTAAATTTTACCTCCAGGGTTCAACATTAATTTTTGTTCATCCTATCCCGTGATTTTCCAATTGTTTCAAGTGGTTGATTGCCACATTAGAGAGTACTCGACCCTCAAATATCTCAGGCAACTGATGGGGTTTTGTATGAGCACCCAATCAATAAAATTCAAATGTTTCGTATAATTATTCGATATAAATCTTCCTAACCCGTGATTTTTCAATTGTCGTTTGTGATTGATAGGTATTTGAGCGCACGCAGCTTCCAGCTGGTTCAGATAACTAATAAAAATCTATGCGACTATCTAATCAATGATATTTAAATGTTTCATGTAATATTTCGATATAAATCTGGCTAACCCGTGATTTTTCAATTGTCGTTTGTGATTGATAAGTATTTGAGAACACGCATCTTCCAGCTGTTTCGGGTAATTAATAAAATCCTTTGTGACTAACTAATTATGGCCAAGGTCGTTTTCAAACTATGCGGTTGACCCAATTCTCCAGTGATCCTTTGTTTTGTAAACAAATAATATAAACATCTCCTGACACACTAACCTAAATGTGAGATTTGTTTATTTTAAAATTCCTTAGAAGTCATTTGTGCCTCTTAACTTTTATTGTGCACTATTAATTAAAATATTTTTAAATCCTTTATTGAAGTTAAACTATATATTTCATTTTCCGAATTTAGTAAATTTACTAGAAGTTAAGTGAAAATAATATAAATATATATATATGTACACATATCTCTATTGTCAAAATATGTTAAAAAAGAGTACATATATTAATAAATAAATATAAAATATATGATTCTACATAGTCTGGAATATTAATAAATACATATTTTCTTTTCCAATAATATAGATATGTCCTCGGGTAGGTATTAAAAATCGCTACCATTTCGATGTTTCGATTAATAAATAAAATACATATATATAATTACATTACTCATATATATATTCTTTATATACAATATTTTATTTTATATTTATAAATATATATACAAATATACAATATACATATATTAATGTGTAATTCTTTGTTTTGTTGTTTTAATTTAATATTCAATTGATATACTTCCACTTCACAGCCCTTCTGTGTCTCCTGGGACCTGAAAATTATTTATAAAAGGAAAACTCACCCACGTCAAGGTATTTCCGGTCGGGTAGTACACAACAACCTTGATGAAGAAATCCTACCTAATTAATTGTATTTTTCAACTAATTTCAAAATAAATCTTTTCGACTATTTATTCCTATTTAATATTTTATTCTCGCTTGAATCGTATAAATTAGCTGATATTTAATTTTTCTTCCGAACGAAATCCTAATTCAGAAAACCCGTTGATTTAATAACACCTTTCTAGTTTAGGCTTTTGAATGATAGCTGTTTCAAATTCTTTTTCGAAATGATAGACTGATGATTAAAATTCCGGTTAAAACGACAAACACTTTTAAACTGTCGCTATACGCACGATGGATTTTAATTGAACAATTTATTAATTCTAAATTTCTTTTTATATAAATTGATAAGAAAATTTATTCCGAATTGTGCAAACTTTTAATTAACTTCTTAATAAATTAAAATTTTTTCCTCTTACTATTAATTTTAGAACAAAGGTTTAAACGTTTATTATTATCGAATCCTTTTTTTTTGTTTTTGTGTTTCTTTTAACCTAAGATGAAGTATTTATTACTATTATTATTATTTTTTAACCAAATTGACGTTAAATTATAATCTATTTTTAAATATCAATACGCGATCACGTTCACTTTAGATTAACGATAACAAACTCTTAAATTTAATTTGAATGTTTTCACTTTGAATGAAATAATTATTTTTAAATTTTTAATTAATTCACAATTCACTTTTTGCACTTCACTTAACACTTTTAAGCACTGAGTTTAAATTATATTTATTTCCACTGTTTAACCAAATTAAACTGATCTAACAAAACTTCACTGGTGGGGTTTTCAGAATTTAGAAACTGAATTTAAGACTTCTTACAAAACTTTCTAAGTCCAGGTACTTGTTCAGAATTTAACACTTAGATTATTTCACTAGAATTTTACCAATAGACGTAGTACTGCCATGTAACAACTTTTCAAACCCTCGGCGCGACTGCCTCCTGACTGATGAGTTCCATCTTTTATACCCCTCTCAGGTTCCAAAAGACGTATCTGAATGTCTCTTGATGCTTAATTCTATCTCCTATCAACTCGTAAATCCAAACACCCCTTCCATCAATATCGAATGTGCTCCCATAAGATGTTCTGCTTTCCGGCTCTGGGCGGTAGTTAGTTTTTATCTCACAAATCTAAGTCGATAGGGTCCGAATTGGGTAAGTCTGTGTTAATCGCCCAAGCTTCCTTTGTCCTGTGTTCATACAAAATGTAGTTAAATTCTCATGATTTTGTGTTCCTTTTTTTTCTCAATTTGCGATAGGTCCGTCCTCAATAATATATATATACATCTCAATTTTACGCATCTCGTGTGAAAAATACCTAAATCCATGTTGAAATCCCTACTATGCAGTTTAGAATTTCGATTTATCTAAATTCTACTCAATTTTATTGTCACCTATATGAGCTTTTCCATTTTCACCAGTACTTTCTCTCTTAATGCCGCAGATTTGAATTTTTCCTTATCTTTTGGATTTTCTTTTATCCGCGACGTTTTCTTGCACAATTTTCTTCTTTATTCTTATGTCATTTCTCATAACTCTTTAACTAGTTATTTTCCAAGTCGTATTTATTTATTTCACGGATAAATTTGAATTGTATCACTTTTCTCCACTTGGATTATTCTTTATCTCCGTTCTTTACCCTTTCTTTCATCTTTTCTCCACTTTTCCCGATGTGTGTGGTCTCCAGGAAAATTTCATACTTCATCTATTATTAATTAATATATAATTTTCCACACTTCTATGGGAGATATACCTAATTAGACTCTGGGATATCTGTCATTTTTATTGCCTGACCCAATCTCCGCCCCATCCTCCATCCCTCACTTACAAGATTTCACATAAATTATATGTCTGGACACCTGTTTACGTTTAAAATTTTGGTACCAGACTCGTAAATTTAGTTTAATTTCAAACCTATTAATTTTTATCTCTTTTGACTAATCTAAATACTTCATAAGACCAACGTTAAAGTTAATCGCTTTTCCAATCGTTTATTACCTTAACGTAAATAAAAATCATGTTCGGATTTCGATTGTTTATTCTTCAAAATATACATGAGACCGCCAACCTTTTATCTTGGTTCGATCCCTCCGTAATATTGGGTAACTCTAATATATATCTAACCTAATAATCATGAAAATGTCTACTTTTCCTGAATCTAATCTATCGATATATGTTTAATTTTACTGTCTTCTTCTAATACTCAATTTTCACGTCCCTAGAACCTTCGTAGCAGCTAAAATCTCTGTATTATCCTTCCATTCGGTCGCCGCAATTTTCTAAAATGTCTATTTTTTTTGCGAGATTTTCATTCAAAATTGATTTACCAATATGTCCGTTTCATCTTAAATTGATAACGATTAATTTCCATTGTTTCCAACACTCACTCCTCTCTTTAGTACGATTTTTATCGAACATGACACCCTCCTTCTATCATAAATAATTGCACTACAGTTGAAATTCCGCCAGTAACTTTCCTTCGCTTTTCCCGCCCCTTTTTTATACTATCACGTTTATAAATTTTCCATTGCATTTTCGTGCGTGTGTTTTTCAATTTGTAAAATCTTCAAAGCACTCGATTTCAACGGTTCGCCATCACCTAAATGTCTCGGTTATTGTAAACATTTCCTAGAGTTTGTCGCCTTGAACGTCAGTGTTTATGCCATAGTGCGTTCACCTCTAATTTTTGTGGGAACGGAAATGCAATTAATTATCTTTTTTAATGTCGGGTCCAAGGTTCAATCCTTTGTCTTTCGTAGACACACCCCCCTTCGTTCACTGATTGGTTACTCAAAATTTTTATAGCTCTTTGTTTAGATCTATTGGTTGACAACCTTCATTGTTTATTTTTAGGCCTAGAAAAGGGGAAGCCCTGTCTAGTCCTAGACGATTTTACGACCTCTCTGCTTTCGTCTTAGAACCTCGATATAATTTCAACTATTACAGGAGCCTACCGCAAGCAAGCTGGATCAATTCTTTCTCCGCCAGATGTCGTTAGCATGTCCGTTTTCATAAATAATTTGCATATTTTCTTGCAGCTATGGTTTATCTGTTTTTCTCTCACTGTGATTTAAAGCCTTTCATCACAGTTCCCCCCTCTGAACTCAATTTGCTGTGGCTAACGTTGTATACTACTTTAGACATCGAAATTGTGTTCAAAATGTAGTCTAGCTTTTCTCCCCCCTTCGTTCTGTTATTCCCTATCTCTCTTTCCATTCTGTTATTTCCTTTCTCTACCTCACTCTATCATTCCCTATCTCTCTCTCCATTCTGTTATTTCCTTTCTCCCCCCCCCTCATTCTGTTATTCCCTATCTCTCTTTCCATTCTGTTATTTCCTTTCTCCCCCCCCTCATTCTGTTATTCCCTATCTCTCCTTCCATTCTGTCATTCCCTTTTTATCTTTTCATTCTGTTTGGATTGTTAACAACCTTGACTTTGAATCACATTGTATTTTCTATTTTTTTTTTCGCGTAGATTTTATTTTATGGAATTTTCTCTAATTTTGATAAACTCAAAATTAATCTCTTTTTTTTCTGGGAAAAAAAACACGCCCCTCGACTCGCGTGTTTAGGTGGTCCTCAACCTGGTTGGACTAAGACCTCCCTCACAATGATTCATATAAAGATTGTTTGCAATCTCGCGGTCTATTGACCAACTGAAGGGCGGGTGGTCTCTTGGTGTGCAAATAATTGTTTGTTTTGGTTTTGTAAGTATTATATTTTTGTGAAATGTATATCTTTGCACGACCTCACCCAATCCGACAATCAGTGGTATACATGTTTCATTTAAACTTTTCCAGCATTTTGTTTTTTTTTTTTTTTTTTTTTTTTTTTTTTTTCTCTTATTCGCTAAAATTTTTTTTTGTGTAATTTCTAATTGTCTTTTCATAGATCATTCAAACAAGTTGTTCTAGCCTAGGTGTTGTCCATCCTAAATTTTTTTTTTCATAAATGTTCTTAACTAACCTCCAATTTTCTCATCGTTCCTGTTTCCTTTTAATTTTTTTTTTTTTTTTGAAAATTTAACCTAACCATATCGTAATTTCTAATGTTCCCTTTTTATCTTTACCTAATGTCTACTCTAAATCTATAGATAACCTTATTTCAAGTTTTCAAAAAAGTTCTAACTCTATGCATTGTCAATTTAAAATCTTGTTTTATAAAACGTACCCTATCCTATTTATAATATATATATATATATTTTTTTTGTTCCTTTTGTGGGTATATAACTCCCATACGCTTTCCTTCTGTGTTCTTACTTATCTAACAAAATTTTCCTACACACTAACACACAAAATTTTTTTCTAAACTAGAAAATCAATATTATCGAAAAATTTTCTCTTACTCTATTAGTAAATTAGAATATGATTGTCGCTTATTAAAAAAAATTGTTCACTCAACCTTAAAGACTTAAGGACGACCCGCCCCTCACAAACAAACTGATAGTCTAATATTTTAGTAATTTTCTTTCTCCCTCCCTCCTTAAATTATATCGTATCCTAACATATTTTTATTTGTATTTCTCAATCGTTTGTTTATTTAAAGTTTCAAATATTTGTAAATTTCGCATTTTATTCGTTGATTTCCACTATCTCTAAACTCGGTTTTCGTTCCTTATTACATGTATAATATTTCGCTAAATGAATTGCGCTATAATCTCCTTTTATTTCCCGAGTTACCGGATCAATTAGCGTATACGTGTTACTATAAACTTCTGACCCAATTACATAAGGTCCATCGTAAAGCAGATTGAATTTTTTTATTTCTTTTTTGAGTAGGTTTGATTGTGTAAATTTTTTCAACTTGACCAGAGTCCCAACCTCATAAGTTATTAATCTTTTGTTGAGATTATAGTATTTCTGTCGATTTGCAGCGCTTTTCTCTAAATTTTTCCGTGCTGCTAATCTTATTTCATTTATTGTTTTCGTAGATTTTCCGCAGCCTTGAGTATACCTGTCTAAACTATAAGTTGGTGATTTCCCAAAAGCTATTTCATTAGGTGAGAATCCTGTTGAACAGTGTATCGAATTATTGTAGGTTTGTTCTATTTCTTTAAGGAAAGCCGCCCACTTGGTATGTTTTTCGTGACAATAAATACGGAAAATTCTACCTAATTCTTTATTCACGCGCTCTGTTATGTTCGGTCCGGGATTTCGTATTGAAGTATGTACGATTCGTATGCCCATCCTATTTAAATTGTTTTCCCATTTCTTCGACGTAAATTGAGATCCGTTGTCAGTTAACAAAGCATCTATTTGTATTGTTTTATTAAAATCCTCTACACAATTTAACACGGTCTTAGTACTTGCTATCCTCAATTTATATAATTTTACAAATCTACTGAATGAATCTTGGATCACGAAAATGAATTTAACCCCTCCTATTCCTCTCGGTAAAGGTCCGTATAAATCTGCCATAGCTAATTGTCCTACTTCTTTGGTAATTATGGATTTACTCGGCCCTACAGTTGGTCGAATTTCGCGCTTCGCCAGCTGACATAGGTGACACCCTCTCACTATGCGTTTTATATCTCGGTGCATGCCTGGCCAATAATACCTATCTCCCAAAGCTGTCCCTGTTTTAAAAACTCCTCCGTGTCCAATTTCTAAATGTATCATTTTTATTAGTTCTTCAGTCAACTCTTGTGGTACTGCTAACACCGTTTTGTTTAGTCCTGTTGTGTAATATAAAGTCTTGCCTATTTTTTTGTAATTTTTCAAATACCTATTAACATCTTTTGTCGGCGGCCCAAATTTTCCCTTGCGCAAATATCCGGAAATTTCTCCCAAAAATGTGTCTTGTTTTTGTAGTTCAGTTATATTTTCTAAGTGTTTTCGAATCTGTTGTCTACCTTTCACTGCAAAAGCTGCTATCTCTGGGCACGTGTTTTTCTCCTCCTGTACATTTTTTGCATCACAAGAATAACGAGATAAAATATCAGGCCCTATATTTTCCTTCCCTTTGACGTACTCTACAGTGAAGTTAAATTGATTTAAATACAAAATCCACCGTGTTAGGCGGCCACTGTACATCTTCCAGCTCTTTAAAAATGTCAATGCTTGATGATCCGTTCTAATTATTAAGTGTACTCCTCTTAAGTATGTCTCAAATTTATGTAAAGCATATATTATCGCCCATAACTCTTGTTCTGACGTGGTCCATTTCAACTCCGGTCCTCTTAAAGCTTTGCTAATAAATCCAATAACGTGGTGATTCCCTTCCTCATCCAACTGATATAATTCTCCTCCTATGGCGAACCCCGAACTATCTGTCTGTAAATAATAAGTACTATTTGGGTCATGATGATGTAAAATAACTGTCTCTAAAAATAATGTTTTCACCCTCTCGAATGCGCGCTGTTCTGAGTCACCCCATCGCCAGGTTCTATTTTTCTGAAGTAAATCGCACAAAACCCGTGTTGTTTCCCCATATTTATTCGCGAATCTACGGTAATAATTACAAAGTCCAAGAAAGGCTCTAACTTGTTTTATTTTCTTGGGTACCGGAAAATTTTTTATGGCGTCAATCTTTTCCGGATCCATTTGAACTCCCAAAGGCGTTATAATATGTCCTAACATACGTACTTCTGTGAATAAAAATTGACATTTTTCGAGTTTACAAGTCATGTTTGCTTCCTTTAACCTCTCAAGCACTGCGTTTACATGTTCAAAATGATCTTCTTGACTACCACACGTATATATTATTAAATCATCTAAGTAATTAGCGCAGAATTCCCTCACCCCTGGTCCTAGAATTTTGTCCATTCCTCTTGAAAAACTCCCTACTGATGTTTTTAACCCCTGCGGTAATACCTTGTATACGTAAGATTTTCCATTGTATACAAACCCAGTATACTTGCGACTTTCTGGACTGATAGGTATTTGAAAGTAAGCTGAATTTAGATCTATTGTGGTTATGAATTTTACACCATGAAAACGCTGTATAATTTCTGAAGTTAATGGTGGTTTTTCTACTTCCGCCTGCATTCTGGTGTTTAAGAATCTAGCATCTAAGAGTATCCTAACCGTCCCATCTTTTTTCAAGGTAAATGTTAGAGGACTAGAAAACTGCGTGGCCTCTCTACTGATGATTCCTAATGACTCCAATTCTCTAATTTTTTCATCAATCTTATCTCTGTAAGCAAATGGTACTGGGTAGGATCGCTTAACGAAAGGCGTCTCGTCCGTCATTCTTATTTCGTGAGTGTACAAAGTAGTTAGACCCGGTTTGTCTATAAATACATTCTTATGTTTAATTAAAATCTTTTCTAACCCTTCTTTTCCTTTTGAATCTAAATTTAACTCGGACACAAAGGTCGTTATTCTACGCTCGAGGCACGCCGTATTATTTATTTCAGGGTTTAATTCAATACTAATTATTTTTCCACTTGTGAAATTTTGATTTCTAACCTCCTGTTTAGGTTTCCTATGAATTACGGATGAATTTACTAACTCTATTTCCTTCTTCCCATTTCCTGTTTTTATTTTTAACTTTCTGTTCTCTCCACATTTAAATTCAGCTGTATATTCGTCTAACCAGTTGATACCCAATATAATTGGCCTAATTAACTTTGGTATTATTAAACACGGCGTATTTATTATAACATCTCCAAATCGCAACGGTACTAGAACCAACCTAGATATTCTCTGACTTTTGTGTCCTATCGCTACTTTAATCTGTATAGTCGTTACAGGCATAATAGGATAAATTGTTTGATCATTTAAATAATTTTCATAAAACTCTTGAGAAACGCACGTGATTTGACTTCCGGTATCTATTAAACAGTGAACTTCCGTGTTATCTATCTGTGCTTTGGCTTCCGGTAATAACGGTAAAGTGCTACCCTTTTCTACTTCCTCATAATCTCTGTCTTCGAAAATGTTGTTGAACCCACTAATTTCCCTGCTTGTTTTCTCTTCGTTCACTTTCAATTGATTCCATTCATCCGTTATTTGTTGTAAAGAATTGACACATACTTCCACATCTATTTCCGCTTCCGTTCTCGTTTCTTCCGCTCCATCCTTTCGTCTTCTCACATTCTTTTCTGCTTTTATTGGAACAGTCATCCCTTGTTCATTTCTTCCCAGTCCTTTCATTGGATTCCACCCCCATTTCATCATAATCTTCAATGCAGTGTTGTGTTTTGGTGCCGGCGTCCCTCTCCCTGTGTGAGTCGTATTCATGAGGGCTAATGAATCAACCCTCGGCCGTTTCCCGAATTGTTCGCGATGACTAGCTCCTTGCCGCTTGTAGTTATTGTAGAACCTCCCTTTGAAGATGTCGTAGTTTCGGCACACTTGCTGCAGCTAGCGCCTCCTTCCACACTCTCTATTGCGTGAATTCTCTTCTTTATAGCGTGGTAACGGTCACGGTATTTGTCCTTCTTGGCGAACTCCTCCCCACTCCTTTTCTTTGTATTCCGTTCTTCCGGTGTGCAAACCATTGTATCTAATTTTCGAAGAAACTCAGCAGCGACAATCTCATCTCCTGACTGCCCTGAAAACCATAGCGATTGAACTTCTTTAGGGTAATGTCTCATAATTTCGTCAACTACGCTTAACGGTGCCTCTGTGATTTTTAATGCTTTCGCTAAATCCCAATAATTCGCGAAATGAGTGAGCATGGATATATCTCTCTTGGCATCATATACCCCTTCTGCAAGACGACGGCGAACCTCATTCTTCTTTATGTCTCCCCAATAGGTAGCTAAAAAATCTCTTTCGAAATCCAACATTGTTTCCCATCGCTTGTTGTATAGTTTGGCCCACGTTTTTGCTTCCCCTTTCAAATTCTCCCGCACGACAATTAATGGATCTGTACGTTTCACTTTTCTAGTGTATTCTTTTATATCTTCTAAGAAACTTATGGGGTTTTGATTTCCACCGGAAAATGAAGGTCGTTCTTGCTGCGGTAGCATTTCCACTACTTGGAGAACGTTTTTCGGCGCACTATCCTCTCCTGTCACCGCCACTGTTGTTGGTCTTCCTAATTGTTTCTCAAGTTCCTGCATTTTATCAACAAGCGGTGCTAAAGCTGCTTGAATTATTGTAGTAATATCTCCGATGTTCACTGCTGACGTCCCAGCTGTAGCATTTTCCTCGATTGCCGTCACTAAAGCTTCTGTTTGCCTCCCCATTCCACGTTTTCCCGCCATTTTCTTAGCTCTTCCGAGTGTTACCGGCTTATGTATCTATATTTTTTTCTTACTAAGCGACAACCTTAATATTCCTATTTTAACTTCCTTAATTATTTATATATATGTTGCCTTTCTTATTCTTTATATCTTTTTTTTCTAATTTTCTCGTTTTTCTTATTTTTTTTGTTTTTTTTTTTGTTTTTCTAGATTTTTTTCTGTGTTTTGTCACCTGGCTGTTCCTGTAAAATTTCAAGTTCGTTTATGATTTTCACATCACTCTCTTGTATACCCTCGTCTTGTTTGATATCCGAATATGTTCTAGCCTCCCCCTCTGACTGACCCATATTTTCAGGTGCCTTCAAATTCTCGACTTGTAACGAACTTTTTCGCGATCGTTTGAATATTTCTCTTAGTTCATCAACTATAGGAACTGTCTCGGTGCTTACCTTCGCGTCATCGAGTTTTCTTTTCTCTGCCATATTTATTTATTGTTGAGTTCAAATCTATATTCAATTTGCAAAATTTGCAAATTCTATTATGATTTTTTTTGAAATACCTAACATGATTTTTATAATACCTATTTCAGATGTTTCCTCTAAATAGGTATATATATACACATATATATATCTCATCATAAACATTCGTCAACGACATTAAAATCTCGAGCCAACTCTGAATTGTTTTTTTTTTTCTTTGAAATTGAAACTCGAATTCTCAACTAACACTTTGTCTTTTCAAAACAACGTTTATTTGTTTGGCCTATACTTGAATTCTTTATCGAATCCATTGACTGAGTTCTCTGTGTCTTAAAATATGTTTTAATAGTCAACAACCTGATCCGAATGTCAACAAAATTATCATGAGTAAATCTTACGTTATTTCAACTTACCCGTTTAGATGGTAAATTATATTATGTAAGATTAATCTTACCTCACAAAACAAAACATCAAATGTTTCACCCTCATTAATGTCTCTGCCGATTATCGAGATTTGTGATCCTGACAACAAGTATCTACATTGGCGGCACGTAGCGCGACCATTTGAATCTAACACGTGGTCCTAATGATTAACTATGATGTAATACAATTACACTTTTCTATTTTGATATTATTGTTATTATAGATCTATCTATCACATGATATGGGTGTAATATTTCCGCTATTTATTATGTTATAACATGATCCTAATAGATTACACCCCAACATATCAAAATAATTGTTTTTCTTTTGTTTTATAATGATATTGATGTTAATCAAAAAAATATATATATATTTTTTTTTGTTAATCAATTGATATTAATCAATTTTATATTTTCCGTAATCATTATTTTTGCAAAACCAATGATATCTAGTAAGGTACATTGGGTGTTGTAAAACATTAATCAATTTAATTTCTCTAAACCTTTCTATCCTCCTCATAATTCTGTCGAATGTCTAGCGATGAAATAATAATTTCTTTTCCTGACTTTGTGAATAATTTGTTAAGTACCACGGCCCGCCGCTGGTCGGATATAAGATAAACAATAATTGTTTACGTTAATACTTCACGATATCCAAATGCAATGTTTATGTTATATTTGTTCCAGCTATCTCGTTTTGTGTCATTGTTTATTTAATCTCGACGTTTGTTATTTAATTTTTTGTTCCTCGGAGTGATACGTATTATTCAACGATGTTTCCGACTTTTTAAAATCTCGATGTTTATCTTATCAATTTTTAGATGTTCTTTGATGTCCCAATAAGTTCGATGTTTTTCGGGTTTGTCTGTTTATTAAACTTGCTTTATATCAACATTCCGATTTGTTCGATGAACCCAAAACATAAACAATGTTTTTGTTTACGGAACGCATTCCTCTCGAGTGAATGACATCATTAACCTACTTCTTTCATATTGTTTATATTATCGTATGAAAGGTATTTTTATTGACTCTAAAGTTCACGGTCATTTGAATTAACACATTTTTATTTATAAGGACACTTTTTGTATTATAAGATTTATTCGTTAACACTTTCTTTTTGGATTTATTGTTTGTTTACGTTAATCTATTTATTTTTAAATTTCACTGTATATTTATGTAATGTCGCACTTTTCTGATAATTTTTTTTTTTTGTTTTGTTAACTCTTTAATTAATTTCGTTCTATTTATTATTATTATTTTCTCCGTTTTTGCAATAGGTTGACCAATAACTTTGTTTTTTTTCTCTCAAAACTTATAAAACCTGAACCTCCTGGACACGGCTATGCAGTTGTAATGTTTCACCTTTTTGGGTGTGAGAGTAATTTTAAATATTTCTTTTTTTTTTTTTTTTTTGTTTAAAACAATATAGAATTTTCTTCTCTCTTGGCTATGATCGATGTTTAATTTTTTTTTCTAAGGCTTTGCATATGTGTTCGCAGGGATGGAAAATTCCTCCCCTACAACACATAAGCCTCCATGAAAATTGGACCCTTTTCTTTGATATCTACAGAAAGCTACTTAAAGCTCTCTTGTACTATATATCTTCATAGACATATGTACTCAACTAATTAATACGTTATTTACGAACTTGAACGCAAATAATTTTCGTATTTATATTGTAATTAAATTCCATCAAACGTTGTGTAATTTTTTGATTTATGATATAGGATTTTAATTACCTTCATTTTGTGGTAACCCCCTTGGTTCTGATCGAGGTGTTGAGTTTCACAATTTAATTGGTTTTTCCTTTGCAAACCTAGACTTAAATGAATTCCCTGAATGAGCTAACTTTCCTATTGTAATTATTCTGATTCCCTGCACCCTAACAAAATCGTAGTTAAACGCTGCTAAAAGATATTATACATGTTTATTTGGACAGGTAATTTGATATAACTCAAATGGTTAATTGTTAGTAAATTTGATTTTGGTAAACTCTTGTGTCTGTGGGGCGCCACTCCTTTATGATTCTGCTGCTATAAGGTACATGTAAAGATTGATTTAGTAGGTTAATGTAATTAGTTAATTGCATATTTGACGAACTCGGAATAGCCCATTTGCTGGCATAATTTGGCTCCAAATCCTCCTGCAAGTAAACGAGATGATCGTGAGTCAACAAGAAATTTGCACAATCCTTTGACACGGCTCTTTGATTGATACCTAAGTTATCTCGTCCCAAAAAGCCTCCCACGTCATCATGTGCAGCCTTCAAGTTTCCCCTCGGGTCTCGATACCCCCAAATTCCGACCCCTCCTTGGACTACAATTTACTTAGGGCGAACCGGTTTCGTCCTATATACAATCATATACTCACGGTTGGTGTGGACTTACGGGTCGTGAATCCTCATTCCACGTTTAAGAGAAGATGCGATAGTGGTCTATTAGACCTAAAATGCAAGCTGTATGCAGGTCCGCATCCTCCAGTAAACAGTACATACGAATAAATATATGTATACATACAGTTTGGGAAAGGCTTATAACTCGCAATACGAGGCTATCTACCTCGCATCCCGAGCTCGGATCTCGCGCCAAGAACTCTGCGAAGCTCTAGGTCTGGTAACCGAATATATACGTACTAATAAGGTGATACTAATAAATACTAGTAAAATAAGATCATATTTGATAGTTTGTTTTGGAGAGCTATCGAACTCCAGGCTTTTGTTTGTTTGGTTTTGACGTTTTTATTTAAGAGAATCGCCATCTCTATTGGATTTGGTTAATGGTCTTGTTATAGGAGCGACCACTGCCTCCTATTGATGAACTGTATTTGTTTTAAATTTTACCTCCAGGGTTCAACATTAATTTTTGTTCATCCTATCCCGTGATTTTCCAATTGTTTCAAGTGGTTGATTGCCACATTAGAGAGTACTCGACCCTCAAATATCTCAGGCAACTGATGGGGTTTTGTATGAGCACCCAATCAATAAAATTCAAATGTTTCGTATAATTATTCGATATAAATCTTCCTAACCCGTGATTTTTCAATTGTCGTTTGTGATTGATAGGTATTTGAGCGCACGCAGCTTCCAGCTGGTTCAGATAACTAATAAAAATCTATGCGACTATCTAATCAATGATATTTAAATGTTTCATGTAATATTTCGATATAAATCTGGCTAACCCGTGATTTTTCAATTGTCGTTTGTGATTGATAAGTATTTGAGAACACGCATCTTCCAGCTGTTTCGGGTAATTAATAAAATCCTTTGTGACTAACTAATTATGGCCAAGGTCGTTTTCAAACTATGCGGTTGACCCAATTCTCCAGTGATCCTTTGTTTTGTAAACAAATAATATAAACATCTCCTGACACACTAACCTAAATGTGAGATTTGTTTATTTTAAAATTCCTTAGAAGTCATTTGTGCCTCTTAACTTTTATTGTGCACTATTAATTAAAATATTTTTAAATCCTTTATTGAAGTTAAACTATATATTTCATTTTCCGAATTTAGTAAATTTACTAGAAGTTAAGTGAAAATAATATAAATATATATATATGTACACATATCTCTATTGTCAAAATATGTTAAAAAAGAGTACATATATTAATAAATAAATATAAAATATATGATTCTACATAGTCTGGAATATTAATAAATACATATTTTCTTTTCCAATAATATAGATATGTCCTCGGGTAGGTATTAAAAATCGCTACCATTTCGATGTTTCGATTAATAAATAAAATACATATATATAATTACATTACTCATATATATATTCTTTATATACAATATTTTATTTTATATTTATAAATATATATACAAATATACAATATACATATATTAATGTGTAATTCTTTGTTTTGTTGTTTTAATTTAATATTCAATTGATATACTTCCACTTCACAGCCCTTCTGTGTCTCCTGGGACCTGAAAATTATTTATAAAAGGAAAACTCACCCACGTCAAGGTATTTCCGGTCGGGTAGTACACAACAACCTTGATGAAGAAATCCTACCTAATTAATTGTATTTTTCAACTAATTTCAAAATAAATCTTTTCGACTATTTATTCCTATTTAATATTTTATTCTCGCTTGAATCGTATAAATTAGCTGATATTTAATTTTTCTTCCGAACGAAATCCTAATTCAGAAAACCCGTTGATTTAATAACACCTTTCTAGTTTAGGCTTTTGAATGATAGCTGTTTCAAATTCTTTTTCGAAATGATAGACTGATGATTAAAATTCCGGTTAAAACGACAAACACTTTTAACACTGTCGCTATACGCACGATGGATTTTAATTGAACAATTTATTAATTCTAAATTTCTTTTTATATAAATTGATAAGAAAATTTATTCCGAATTGTGCAAACTTTTAATTAACTTCTTAATAAATTAAAATTTTTTCCTCTTACTATTAATTTTAGAACAAAGGTTTAAACGTTTATTATTATCGAATCCTTTTTTTTTGTTTTTGTGTTTCTTTTAACCTAAGATGAAGTATTTATTACTATTATTATTATTTTTTAACCAAATTGACGTTAAATTATAATCTATTTTTAAATATCAATACGCGATCACGTTCACTTTAGATTAACGATAACAAACTCTTAAATTTAATTTGAATGTTTTCACTTTGAATGAAATAATTATTTTTAAATTTTTAATTAATTCACAATTCACTTTTTGCACTTCACTTAACACTTTTAAGCACTGAGTTTAAATTATATTTATTTCCACTGTTTAACCAAATTAAACTGATCTAACAAAACTTCACTGGTGGGGTTTTCAGAATTTAGAAACTGAATTTAAGACTTCTTACAAAACTTTCTAAGTCCAGGTACTTGTTCAGAATTTAACACTTAGATTATTTCACTAGAATTTTACCAATAGACGTAGTACTGCCATGTAACAACTTTTCAAACCCTCGGCGCGACTGCCTCCTGACTGATGAGTTCCATCTTTTATACCCCTCTCAGGTTCCAAAAGACGTATCTGAATGTCTCTTGATGCTTAATTCTATCTCCTATCAACTCGTAAATCCAAACACCCCTTCCATCAATATCGAATGTGCTCCCATAAGATATTCTGCTTTCCGGCTCTGGGCGGTAGTTAGTTTTTATCTCACAAATCTAAGTCGATAGGGTCCGAATTGGGTAAGTCTGTGTTAATCGCCCAAGCTTCCTTTGTCCTGTGTTCATACAAAATGTAGTTAAATTCTCATGATTTTGTGTTCCTTTTTTTTCTCAATTTGCGATAGGTCCGTCCTCAATAATATATATATACATCTCAATTTTACGCATCTCGTGTGAAAAATACCTAAATCCATGTTGAAATCCCTACTATGCAGTTTAGAATTTCGATTTATCTAAATTCTACTCAATTTTATTGTCACCTATATGAGCTTTTCCATTTTCACCAGTACTTTCTCTCTTAATGCCGCAGATTTGAATTTTTCCTTATCTTTTGGATTTTCTTTTATCCGCGACGTTTTCTTGCACAATTTTCTTCTTTATTCTTATGTCATTTCTCATAACTCTTTAACTAGTTATTTTCCAAGTCGTATTTATTTATTTCACGGATAAATTTGAATTGTATCACTTTTCTCCACTTGGATTATTCTTTATCTCCGTTCTTTACCCTTTCTTTCATCTTTTCTCCACTTTTCCCGATGTGTGTGGTCTCCAGGAAAATTTCATACTTCATCTATTATTAATTAATATATAATTTTCCACACTTCTATGGGAGATATACCTAATTAGACTCTGGGATATCTGTCATTTTTATTGCCTGACCCAATCTCCGCCCCATCCTCCATCCCTCACTTACAAGATTTCACATAAATTATATGTCTGGACACCTGTTTACGTTTAAAATTTTGGTACCAGACTCGTAAATTTAGTTTAATTTCAAACCTATTAATTTTTATCTCTTTTGACTAATCTAAATACTTCATAAGACCAACGTTAAAGTTAATCGCTTTTCCAATCGTTTATTACCTTAACGTAAATAAAAATCATGTTCGGATTTCGATTGTTTATTCTTCAAAATATACATGAGACCGCCAACCTTTTATCTTGGTTCGATCCCTCCGTAATATTGGGTAACTCTAATATATATCTAACCTAATAATCATGAAAATGTCTACTTTTCCTGAATCTAATCTATCGATATATGTTTAATTTTACTGTCTTCTTCTAATACTCAATTTTCACGTCCCTAGAACCTTCGTAGCAGCTAAAATCTCTGTATTATCCTTCCATTCGGTCGCCGCAATTTTCTAAAATGTCTATTTTTTTTGCGAGATTTTCATTCAAAATTGATTTACCAATATGTCCGTTTCATCTTAAATTGATAACGATTAATTTCCATTGTTTCCAACACTCACTCCTCTCTTTAGTACGATTTTTATCGAACATGACACCCTCCTTCTATCATAAATAATTGCACTACAGTTGAAATTCCGCCAGTAACTTTCCTTCGCTTTTCCCGCCCCTTTTTTATACTATCACGTTTATAAATTTTCCATTGCATTTTCGTGCGTGTGTTTTTCAATTTGTAAAATCTTCAAAGCACTCGATTTCAACGGTTCGCCATCACCTAAATGTCTCGGTTATTGTAAACATTTCCTAGAGTTTGTCGCCTTGAACGTCAGTGTTTATGCCATAGTGCGTTCACCTCTAATTTTTGTGGGAACGGAAATGCAATTAATTATCTTTTTTAATGTCGGGTCCAAGGTTCAATCCTTTGTCTTTCGTAGACACACCCCCCTTCGTTCACTGATTGGTTACTCAAAATTTTTATAGCTCTTTGTTTAGATCTATTGGTTGACAACCTTCATTGTTTATTTTTAGGCCTAGAAAAGGGGAAGCCCTGTCTAGTCCTAGACGATTTTACGACCTCTCTGCTTTCGTCTTAGAACCTCGATATAATTTCAACTATTACAGGAGCCTACCGCAAGCAAGCTGGATCAATTCTTTCTCCGCCAGATGTCGTTAGCATGTCCGTTTTCATAAATAATTTGCATATTTTCTTGCAGCTATGGTTTATCTGTTTTTCTCTCACTGTGATTTAAAGCCTTTCATCACAAGCATGAGACATTTGTGTTGAATTCCAATGTTGGATATTTTCTTTAAGAGAGTTCTATGGTTGACTGTGTCAAAGGCTTTCTTTAAATCTAAAAAAATGGTTAAAGTTTTGATGTTTGAGTCCAGGTTAGAATAAATGTTTTTGGTTAAATTAAATAAAGCATCATCAGTACCTAGTTTAGTTCTAAAGCCATATTGGTTAGGTGTATTATTTCGCAGTACTCTGTCATACTGGAACCAGTTACTCAGGCTGTTCAAGTTGATCTTCCAGAAGTCCAACTGCAAGTTCAAAACCTGTAGTAAAACTTCACCGAGGTGATTCCGATAATTTTTTCAGGGATATTTTAAATAGATAGAACTGATTATTCCAAGACAAAAAATTTACATTCCATACATAGATTCTCTAATTAACTCAATGAATAGTCGATTTTGTGAAGCCAACAGTGAACAATTTAACTTAGCGTTGCTACTCGTACATCCTTCAAAATTATGCGAACTGAATCGTCAATAGTTTAAGGAGATAATGTCTATTATTAATCAGGTATACCACATTGATAATTTTGAAACTGAAGCCTTGAGCTGGTTTGATTTTTGTAAAAAGCAAGAATACAAAAATATCCAAGATTTCATCAACTTTTTTTCACAAAGTTTTATCCGAGTGTCAGGTATGCCTTGCTAGTTTTGCTAACATTACCGGCAACAACATGTACGGTGGAGCGATCGTTCAGCACATTACTTCGTGTAAACACATGGCTAAGATCCACAATGTCAGATGAACGTCTGTCTGGATTGTGCATGTTAAGCGTACACCGAGTCAAAGTGAACTGCAACAAAAAAGACTTTATGAATAAAATTGTAGATATGTTTGGTAGCGATAACAGACGACTCCATTTCTTGTTTAAAGAATAAATTATATTTTAAATTTATTTTGTAATATTTTTTGTTAAATACATATTAATATATTGTGTTAATAATTTTTTTTTGCTACAGTATACCCTTCATTACTACAGTGTTTTGTCCGTTCGTTCACCATACGAATACGCTACAGTAAATTAAAACTACATTAAAACATTACTAAAAATATTTTGCCCAACTCTAGAAAATTTTCTGCGGGCGCCCATGGTTGTTCATGATAAAGGTTTCAATCAGTAGCAGTTAGTAGGGTAAAATGAGGAGGCAAAAACATTTTGAACATATAGGTACCTAAAAATTACTCTGAATACCTAATTCATAATTATAATAATACAAATGTGCAAACGTGATCAACTTTATTACTAGATACATAAACACAAGAAAGACCATAAAATGTATATTATTAAGTACCACTGCGTACATTATCACATATCACAAAACGAAACAAATCTGTCACTAGAGCTAGTCGTAAATGTTCAGTTCTAGTCCAGAAGCGTTCGTTGTTTGAGGCGCGCCTCAAACTAAACGACGGGCGACCATGTCAACTTCCATTCCATGTGACTTCGCCACCTCCCTATCTCTGTCTCACTAGCGTGTTATTGTATTAATTTGTGTAGTAGCTGGTATTGCTATTCGTATGATGAGTTCCAGTACTAGAGAAATTCAAAAATTGGGTAGTATTTAAATTGAAATAACCTAAAGGTATATACAATTTATAAATTCACTGTGTTTATGTTGAAGTTATTTCAAATTTTGGATGGATACGTGCATCTATTTCTCACTTTTCATCTACTTTTTTAAAAGAGGCACAGTCCCTTGCCTCATTGCATGAACCGCCACTGGTTGCAATAGATCTATCAGCGGCATAAAATAAAGTGTATTTTGTTACAGATGGAAAACGCCCCAGAACTCCACGATAAAGAAGACTTTACCGTAGTCCTACAGCCATTTGATATTGACCTCACTTTACCTCACAAACCTAATGGGCTAACAGACTTCTCACTGCTTTCTGCCGATTGTTTTCATTTTAGTCAAAAGGGAATGGCTTGGGGTAAGAAAAACTATATTTTTTACTTTGCTTACTTAGAAATGATCAAAACAAAATAAAATAAAATAGTATGACCCCGATGAGACCAGCATGGTATACAGGGTGTCCGGGGTCAAAGTGCAGTAACTTCGGGAGGTGATTCTACATGATGGTAGGAGCAAAAAAGACAAATAACTTTTTCCGAAATTCCAAATTTTTTTTCCATACAAAAAGACATACCTTCTAAAAATCTTTAGTGGAGGTACAAACTTTCCTGATAAATTCGCTGTGTCAGGCCTTCAGGCCCTCTAACCCATTATCGAGTTATGTAACCCACATATATAGTGAGTACATGTGAGGTATTTGTTTATAATATTTATTTAAAGTAAACAAATCATAGCTAAGCTGTTACCAGCTTTAAGCAGCGGGAAGGTGGGTAGCGGGTGTTAGTTATAGGATCGGCCGGTCGATTTCAAATGATCCAAAAGCAATAATAATGCAGTACGCACACGCCGGCGCAATTTTTCGTTTGTAGCTGAAAAGTACATCTAAAAGGTGAAATTTAAAAAAAAAGTTATTTATCTTTTTTACTTCTACCATCACGTAGAATCACCTCCCGAAGTTACTGCACTTTCACCCCGGACACACTGTATATATTTAGGCACCGTTACTTAGAGCAGTGCTCCGCAACCTTTTCTCACCTAAGTCACACTAAAATTCTTCCTGGAATTCCGCGGCACACCAAAAGCTAAAATATATAGGTATTAAATTAATACACATTTTTTTTTTGTTTTTTTTTATTTGAATTATATTGTATACATACATATAACTATAAAATATTAATTAATTATTTAATAATTATTATAAAATAATAATCAATTAATGTGATACCTGCACATTTCAATGAACACAAAAGTTTTATATTCGTCTTGATTTTTGACAACACGATATTTAAGCATGACCGCATCATTTTTAATTAATACAAACGTTGAAAACTTTGTTCACTTAAATATGTCGTTGAAAATGGAAGTCATGCTAAGATTGCTGTGTCGAAAATGCGAGGATATTCGTATAGGATAATTTAAATCTAGAAAACATCTAATGGAACTTCGGAGAAGTGAAGTTGTTAAGACATGTCATTATATAAATCTGTAAATTCCTCTCCAATTATATAGAGGCAGTGCTTACGTAAAAATTATTGCATTGGTTGCAAAAGGATTTCGAATCCAATCTTATTGTTCCGTAATAATGTAACAAAAATACAGATCAAATTTGTGCTGAAGCATACTTAAATGTTGTTGGGCCAGATCCACAATTAATTGCTTATTTTCAATTGTACTATGGTTGGTCCTTTGGTTTAAGTTCATTCAAATGCTCAAATATATCAGCCATGTATGCAAGTTCAATCAATCAGTAATCATCATTGAGGCGCTGATACAGTTCATGCATATTTTGATTTAAAATAAACTCACGCACCTCATGACAAAGCTCAAACAATCTAGCCAAAACTTTGCCTTGGGATAGCCAACGATTTTCAGTATAAAACAATAGGGATTCATATTCGGTTCCCATTTCAGTATAGAATATTCCAAAGATTCTATAATACATTTTGAAAAAGAGACAATATTATGAAATATAATTTGTCATTGTGTATTATATACATAATGAAATATTGTAAAATGTCAAATACATTGAATTTGACCGCGGCACACCTGTAACCAGCTTACGGCACACCAGTGTGCCACGGCACACCGGTTGCGGAGCACTGACTTAGAGTATACATCAAATATTTCATAGATGGCGCTAATTGAATTATTTTAGGAAAAAAATACTTTTTGCAAGTTATGCTCTATAACATTTAGATGAATTATTGTTTGCGCCCGTACATACGCAATATGAATTTCAATAAATAGTAATCAAACTCGATTTTTTTTTATTTATATTAACTCCACACAGGAGGCCCTGAAGAAAATAATTTCCCTCAGGGCCTATGTTCTTTGGGGATGCTGTGTGGAGGGTCGATTCTTTTGAGGAAGGCATACAGATCCAATATTGCATCGGTGATTCAATTTAATATTGTATTTGTATGCCTTTTTTTGAAAGAATTGAGTTTGTATACGTACAAAACTATTTATTCATATTCATCTTAATATTTTGAAAAATCATGATGTGCCAAAAGGGGTTTTCCTTTGCGTAGAACAAATTATGAATTATTTTAAGAATACCTTAAGACTGAAAATCTGATAAATATTTGAAGTGAACAGTGGGAAAAGCAAACACATAAATCATAAATACATCGTGCCACAATTTATTTTTATTGAAAGAGGTATTTTTTTACACTCTTTTTACGGTTTGCTTTTTAAAAAATAAATGAAATTCGTACTTTTTGGTTTTGTTTTAGAAATTAATAAATAGCGTAGTACTAAATGTTGCTATATTTATTTGAAAGCATACAAAGATATGTTGCATTACCCATTTGTTGTTTTTCTGTTTGTTTTTCATAAATTTTACTCGTTATGATTAAAAAATCATCTACATTTAAGTCAATTCAAGGCCTTATGTATTATGGCTCCTTAGTTAATAAAAGAAGAATAGATTGTTTTAAAAGTAGATTTGTTAGAGAGAGAGAGCAAAGTTTACATTTCACAGGAGTAAGTAAAAATAATGCGTGACTTATTTAAGCCCCCGGATATACCGATTTATAACAAGTTAACTCCTTTAAGTTTTTAAGTTCCAAAAAATGTTATTTTCGAAGATAATATCCATACACTTGTCATGCCGAAACGCTAATTATATGAAATTCCCTCGATAAAAAAAAATCGGAAAGTAAGCTCCGAAAATTATTTAAAACTCGTTGTGTTCTGTTATTTAATATTTTATAGGCATCAAATCGCAGTTTATCTTTAAATGAAACTAAAGCATTTGTCGAGAGATTTTTGCTCTATTTAAAACGAGAAGTGTTATAAATAATATATAAAAATATTTTCACCATTTTTGCTTAGTTATTATCATTCTTTTAATATTAGCGCGCTCCCTTTAACATTCGTATTTACATATCTCCCTTTCAAAGCATCTTTGAACGCTTACTACGGGGCCTTAAGAAAGAGAAAAAAATCTCTACACGGATGTCTTAAGTAGTATTTGAAGAAACAAGAACAAGACGTGTTTTTTTAATAATTTCTTGATTTTTTTTCAAATCGTAAACGCATAAAGAATATATTTTCAAAAATATTTCTTTTTTTTTATAGCTTAAATTCTTAAAGTGTTCAAAGGTAGTATGTATGTTATAATGCTGAGTCTTAAAAATGTGTACCTAATAAATCCTTACTGTTGTTGCTACCGATATTTTATAGAAATAATGGAAACATGGTCTTACGCTAATTATTAAAATATATCATTTTTTCAGCTGCTAACGCTCTATGGAACAACATGCTACAACCTCCTGGGAAAAAACAACGCACATGGAATGGAACTTTCACTAACTTCCTTTGCCCGACTGTCGCATTTCCCTACATATATACATCAAATAATGTCAATGACTTCAAGAACACTACTTAATGTACGAAAATAATTCGAATACAATTAAAAATAATATGTGAGAAAAACAATCATTTACACAGAAAAGTGCACGCCTGTATTTAAGATGTCTGCAATAGTCATAACATGTAGTTCAAGTAGAAGAAAAATGAAGGCGTTGAGCCCTGCATGCAGTTTGGTATTTTTTGTTGATTATTGTTTACCTAGCATATCGATAATTCTATTCATACTATTGTAGAAAATCACACTAACTGTGCATATGTTTAAGTTTTATGTATTTTGGTAGATCTATTTTCTACGGCTTCTAGAAAATATTTTAATGAACTCCGTGATAAAATAGCGACATCTGTGGTTTCAAAGACAAATAAAAATAATTTAACATCTAATGCAGGTGGTTCTACACAAGTATAAATCACTATACAGGTTTATTTTTTTTGTTTATTTAGGAAACAGACTTGTAAATGTGAATTAATTTTACATTTAAGTTGAATATAAAAAAACCAATTAATTTCCATTTACAATCTTTTTATTGTTACAGGTTAGGAAGAAAGTAGATATTTAAAGTTATTGGTTAAAAAAAAAATTGAAAAAATAATAGACGAACAATAAAAATAATCGTTTGGATTTAGGTAAATTGTAAGGTTAATTTTTTTAAAGTTTTTAGCGTACAGAGGAAAATATTAATATCTCTTAGGGTATAAGTGCAGATACGTCCGAGTAAAAAGTTTTGGGCGTACCTTGATTGTAAATGTTGTATGTAAAATAAGGTATTCGATCTAGTATTGGGTCCGAGGATTCCAGATGACCGATGCAAACTCGAAATGAGATCTTATGTATACCATATATAGTTGTTCAAGTGTAAAAGGTTTATTGAATGGTTTCGTGATGCGTAGAATGAAGGCCATTTGTAAGTGGGCTTTTTGTAAGATGTGTTAAATATGACATTTAAATAGGAATTTAGAGTCAACTAATACTCCAAGGTCTCTCATTTTTTCAACTCGTTGAAGAGGAATGAGGTTCAGGTGGTAAGTATGGATGATTGGGTGATTTTGACGTGAAAATTCTATCGCATTACATTTATTTATGTTTAGAAATAATTGATATTCAATGGTAAATTCATAACTTTAAATAATAACCTCTTAGAATTTTTTTGCAATCATCTACTGAGCATATGCAATGGTATATTTTGATATCATCAGCGTAAAGAATAAAATCAGAAGGACTGATGACATGTTTGATGTCATGAAAGTACAAAGTAAAGATCAGGGGCCCTAAACGGAAACCTTGAATTACTCCCGAGGGGATACTAATTATCTGTGACATGTATCTTTTTAGGGCAACAGCATGACTATTTTTTATGTAGGATGAGAACCATCTGAGAATATTTCTACATAAACCAATTTTTTGGAATTTATTATCATGATTCACCTTAGAAAAATGAGTATAAATAAAGCCAACCTGTTTCTTTTTATCCATAGAATTAAGACAAAATCGGTGAACTGCCCTAAATTTAATTCTACAGATGTGTCTTGAAAAAAACGTGTTGTTGGGGGTTGAAAATTATGTTTTTACTTAAATTGAAGTGATGGTCATGGATGTCACTGAAGACGGGTAGTTTTGATATAGGCCAATTTTTTAATGGTTCCATGATAACTCAACACAGTGACTATTCAACACACGTTTAACAATTGATATAAAGTCATTGAAAACGACGAATTATTTTTTTGAACCTAACCTAACCTTACCTAACCTAACCTACTTAACCCAATTAATAAAGTTTTTGTTTCATCACTTTCCATGACTTTATATAACTGATAAGATGTGATAAATTATCACTTTGATGATTTAGCCGGTCACCACTGAGAACATATTCCTCTCTAACCTAACCTAGACTAGTCTAAACAATTTGAAGTAGTTTTTTCGTAACTTTTCATGATTTTTCAAAATTATTCTTATTTGTCTCTGTTCTGTATTATTGGTGTACAATGTAGGTGCGGGACAAACATATATAATTCGAACATTGCTGATGGCTAGCTGTGGTTTTAAACTAGTTCAGTATGTATACAGCCAGACACGTTCCAACATTCCCATTGCAAATCCTTTCGCTTATCACTTACAGTATCATAAAATTCCTCAAAATATATTGAGCCACACTCCGACTGGCACCTGGCTGTAAGGACATTACCTAAGCCATTTTAACACCACAAAAAGGAGAATTGTAATGGGATTAATTTAATTATTAATTTTAATGGTGAGCACAATTAGTCTTTATTTTGGTACAATCAATTTGCAAGTATGACATGTATTTATAGCCGTTCAACAATAGTAAGACAGTGTAACAAACTTAAACAACCACTCTATTGGTTCACTGAGAAAACAAGTCACACCTGTATCGTTCCTCCCAACGGAACGTAATATGTTCCCTTCTCTTAACCATTTGTTCTACCTAAAGTGGTTTCAATGAGTATATTCCATCTCTGATCTGCGAAGCCGACGATTTATGAAGCGTCGCTGGAGTCAGTCCTGCCAGAGGTAACAGAGCTTAGGTAACTTAACTTTCTAGAACAAAATATGAACTTTTATGGGTCATCACCTCACGAATCATGGTTAAAGTAAATCACGTCCTTTAACACCCTGTATATTATTTAAAAGGTAATAGGTAGCTGCTATTAAGAACCATCTAATCCACAAGTTTGATTGCAAAAATACTCGATGGATAGTAAAAATGCAGTTTTATATCGGAGTTTCGAAAGAACTAATACATAAGTAACAAGAGATGTGAACGTAATAAAAATACGAGATTATCTCACGATGCGACCTCTTTTGAAATGGGTACAAAAGACGTTAAGAAAAAAACAAAACAAAAAATTATGTTTTTTTTTCCTTTAGCCAAAACTGGTGTTATATTATATAACATCAGACCTCAGGCATATTATTTAAAGGTGACTGACTAAAACTCATATTAGATGATATTTTGTGAACTTTTTTCTTAGATTATGATCGCATTGTTCAAATATCAAATGCTGTTGGAGAAAATATTTTATAAACTTGTAGCCTACTTAAAAAAAACAACGGACTACTTACTGTTTCATGATTTTGCATCTAATTAGATTTTTTCTGAATCTGACATTTAGTAAGAAATTATAAAAAAAATAAAAAATTACCAATTCTAAGGACAAGTTGTTTCGGAGAATTTGAACAATTCATCAAATTTCAACGATCGTTTTCGGGTTCTGTGAAAATCTTTTTCAAATTCTGTTATTATATCATTATAGGCTAATTGCTCGAAAAAACTGAAATAATAACAGAACTTAAAAAAACTTTCAAAAAATTTGATGAATTGTTCAAATTCTCCGAAATAACCCGTCCTAAGAGTTCATCCGAACATTTTATTTTCTGTTTTATTTTTTCAACAGGTCTTTCAGAGCGCCTCTGTCGGCACACTTTACAAAGAGGCAGCGTTTTTTAGTATTATTTTATACACATTTCAAAAGTGCCCCTATGAAAAAGTGTTGATTGAAAACGTCATTTTGGAATTCGATTTTGCAACAAAATATACGTGAAATATTTTGTCTACATAACCACTGCAACTAATTTATTAGTTTTAATATTATGCATATTGTATTGCAATGAAATCCCACATTGATTTAGGTTTTTAAATAATTTGATAAAAGAATGTGTTTATTAGGCGGGTATGTTGTAACTCATTTTAGATAACTCAGTTAACCAACATTTTGTTTATGTTTTATTAACGTGAAAAGATTGCAGGAAAATAACTGAATATATATATTCCAAACTGGAAGCTATAGTTTGATTTTATTGGTTGTCACCTATTTAAAAAAATTGTTGAGTTTACAAAAAAAAGTTACCCCAGAACCCTACAAACATAATGGTTTTTGTTGTTGAACCACACAAAAGCGTCGTCTGTACGGCATAAAGACAGGGGCGCGTGTCGCCAGCCTGGAGGACAGCGTCGTGAGTCGCGTTAAGGTAGGGACTATAGGAAGGGATTTGTTAAAGCGGAATGAAGATGAGTGGATTGTATGCAGGACGAAAAACTGTCAATTAGCGCTAATCGTCGAGTAACGCATATTTTCTGTTTCACCACCGCGAAGTATCACTACCAGTCAAATAAATGCCTGGTTTTAACTAAATTTTAATCCTGTGATTAAAGTTATTTGATGAATTTACTCAAAGGTGGTGAAATAACCTTCAAAAAAACAGAATGCTGCATGAAGTTGAAGCGACCGATATGACATTTACACCAAATGGCTTTTTTAAATGTGAAACTGCAGAATAGCCTCATCTGCTCCCAACCGTATGGAACCAGTGAGACCATGGCATCCCCAATTGTTGTACATTGTGAGGCTGCAAGTAATGGGAAAGGGAAGAAGATGGGAAAGAGAATGGTGAGGAAGCACCTGTAAATTCATATCTGGTCACCAAACACGGCCAAAGCTATTTCAAGCAAAGCATCAATTTTGAGTGGTGATGGTACTTAGAGAATCTTCCACTCTGGGACGTGCCGCAAATATACTATATATTAGTTTAAATGAGTAATTCGTGAAATATTTCAAATTAATCAAATAAAATTTACTTGCGCACGCCTTGATTTGATCTCGCGACCTTCTGCTCGATTCAAGAGACCGCTGAGACTCTTTAAATGTAACTCACCTTAACTTACTAAAGTGCGCACTTCAACTTAAAATTGAGATCAAGTCCAACACAAATACGAAATAATTATTTTAGAGAGGCGGTCATATATCTACATCGGAACAACAACAATCCTCAATCAATCCATTTTTTATGTTTTAATAGACAAATAAATGTAGGTATTAAAGTTAAATAAAACTTTGATTATACGAGTTAATTTTTTAGAACCGAATTTTGTTTTAGAACTGTATTATGCCGTGTCGTGTAACCTCCTTCTTTAGCCAGCATTACAGTGTCCATCATCAAATGTGATGTGGCAGAAGGAGGTAGCGCAACACGGCATACTACCCCAAAAATAAAGCAATATAATACTTTTTTTGGCTTTGAAAATCATAAATCGTTTATTATTATGGGAGTTCACTGCATAACAGAACAGGATATACATAAAGTCTTTCAATTCTAATAAATAATTCAGATAAATCATAATAGTGGCGCTTCAGCGGTTAACAGTGCGAGCGTGTAAACTTTGGGAATCTGCCATCAGGTATGCAGCGACTACGAGTATTTTGCAAGAATCAATAGATTTTACGTTCACAGCATTCTTTGACTTTGCCATTTATTGGATAACCAACACCTCTACCATAGGTCACCCCAAATGGTTCGCTGCGTTTGGTGATTTAGTAGGGGTGTCCGGGTTCATCGGGGGAGGATTACCAGCTGTGTGGCTTGCCGGATCGGGAGAGGCTGGTTTGGGGAGATCCTTTGACCTCTACAACTGGTCTCTTTTGACCCATCACCTTGCGCCGCAGTAGAGGGGATCGATTATAAGTCTGTCACTCCTGGACACAATGAAGTATAGATTCCTACCCATCCCTCATACTTTTTTCTTCCCAGATCTTCCTCTCCTTCCTTTCCTTACAAAGACTTTGGAAGATGACTTGGCCCTGAGGGAAGTTATTTTCATCAGAGTATTGTCATTATTGTCATTGTCATTCCCACTAGCTCCGAGTAGTTGAGACTCTTGTTTATCTTGTTTAGTTTAAACTAGAATTTACGGCCCATATTCAACAAATTGTGAATAAGGGTATGAAAACATCAGGTTTTATATTAAGAACAATTAAAAACTTTGAATCTTTACAAATCATAAAACTATTGTACATATCCCTTGTTAGAAGCCTGATAGAACATAACTCCATAGTTTGGTCGCCCTTCTACAATGTACATATTCATAATGTTGAAAAAATTCAAAGAAAATTTCTACGCTTCGTCAATTTTAAACTTAACATCCCTTTAGAACACATAAATTACCTGTCATTATTGAATCTTTTAAATATTCCGACATTAGAAAACAGAAGAAAAATAAATGACCTAACCTTTTCATTAAAATTATTGAATTCGATTGTTGTGAACTCCTGCATTTAATAAATCTACACATACCTACACGAACAACTAGGCAAATATCAACATTTTACATACATACATTTCATTCCAACTATAGTTTTCACTCTCCAATACAACGTTTACACAGTCTTGGTAACAAATACTTAAACAATATAAATGTATTTGACAATAATTTGAACTTGGCAAACTTTAAACGGAGTATGTGCGAACTATTTTTACCTAATTTGTAAACTATTGTTATACTTTCTTATTATCATTATGGTTGATTTGGAGGATTTTGGCAGATTTTATATTTTTCGTCTCACTTATTTGTACTTTATCCATACCTATATTTTTTAAACTTTTATATTTTATGTAACATATTTTGTTAACTCTGATATTTTTTTATGTAACCTGTATTTTGTTAACACTGTTTTTTTATATAATCTGTATAACTAAAAAAATTAAGGTGTACATTATTATAAGTAAAAGCCCAATGGGCGTTTAAATACAATAAAATAAATAAAATAAAATCTTATTTATAGAACAAGGAGTAATTTTCTTGAAAAAACGCAAGCAAAGTTTGGTTGTGTTTCTGAAATAGTTTCATAAATAAAACCAAACATGTTTTTCATAAATATTAGTGTAGGATGATGAAAAGTAAGCTGAATTACTGAATGACCAAAGAAAAAATATATTTAATGATAATTGAATGCTTCAAAGGGTCCAGAGCACAGTAGCTTTCAGCTATTCATTTGAGGTCATTGAATATTATAATTAGGTTGCAGATACATGTCTGAATAAAAAGTTACCATATTTGGCCATCTTCCGATTTTTTAGCAAATTAAATCAGAAATCCGGTCGCGTATCACTTCATTAAGTAAGAAGTCGTAAGACCTAACGATTATAGGCTATTTCATAACTCAAACTCACCTATTCCAACATATACTACCTAACCCAGATGACTTCACCGGAATATTCATATTTTTGCACTATTCATAAAATGACACAATTATTTTTACGATCTTGTGTGTCACGTAGGTATATTATTTAGTGTTGGAGAACAGATACAATCTACCAACTCTGCCTAGTGTTATAAATACCTCAGTCAAACTATTCGGGAAGTTTTACTATTAAATAGTAACACACGCTAAGTGACACATATTTTAGTAATTTTTCAGTAAACATCTCGAATTTGATCATTTGATTCCAAAACTATCACAATTACAAAAATAAATAACATTTTAAAGTAGGTTCTTTGTTGGATTGGTTTCGCCTAGTAACTAACGTCTTATCTTGAAATAAGGCAATATAATAACTGATATAATCTTCGTCAGCTGATATGATTTTCGAATGCATTGACATATATTTTGATTTGTTCGTTTACGTCTTCCTAAGATTCCAAATTCCCTAACATTCCAAATAAATAGAACTGTGTTCAAATCGGACGTTTACCTGGAAATTTTATCATTTTTAAACATTTATTGAGTGCAATACTGAAAAGTGATGAAAGATTTTTTTAATATATTTTTACGAACCCTGCGTTAATTCGTTTCCTAATTTTTTTTCATTAGCTCCACACAAGAGGCCCTGAGCATTTTTACCCTCAGAGCTTATGTCACATTTGGGGATGCTGTGTGGAGGCCTTTTTATGGAAATGAAGTAGAGAATGTTCCGGGAAGTGAAAAGATATGAGGGGTGGGTAGGAATATGGGGTCAATATATCCAGGAGTGACGGATGAATGAAACCATCCCTCCAACTACGGTGTAAGGCGATGAGTCGAGAGAGTCCGGCTGGATAGGTGAAAAAGTCTCCCTCTACCAATCTTTCCTGACAAGGCCAGCCACACAGTAGGTGGGCAAACCAATCCACCGCCAAGACCTAGATAGAATCCTGGCTAAGTCACCAAACGTAACGAACCACTTGGGGGGACCTATCGCATCGAAACCATTAAATTCCATTGGTTCAACCTGCTTTTAACTTCATATCGAGTGGCAACATTGTACACTATTTGTAAAGGCACTCAGGTAATGTAACTCAAGAATACTTCCTTACAGATTTAAAACATTTCCGTGTAACTAACTAAGTAATGGTAATGGTAGGTACTGGAATGGTCTTATATGATAACATCACTTGGCTAAGCAAATTGGTTTTAGTTCCTTTGAATGACACTTCGGTAAATTTTCTCTTTCATATTATTTTCTACCTTTATTTGATATTTTTATTACTGTCTTGCTCTGCTATAATATAAGTTAGTTAATTTATGTAAAACATATTGTTAAAACTTCGTTTTTTTACGATTTAACACGATATTATATTATTATATAAAAAAATATTTATGTATAGTATATATTTATTAGTAAATAAATTTGAAAAGGAATTGTTCATTTATGAATAAATATTTAACTAAATAAGATTTTTAGGAAATTAATTTTTTTTGACATATTTAAATAAATTTACGAACTCCGCAGTCAAGCAGTTAAGATCCTCGAATATGAAACCAGAGGTCACGGGTTCAAATGCGTGCACAAATAAAATGATGTCGTAGATACTCTTAATATCGCGTTGGTGAAAGATCACAATTCGGACTCGAAACCTTACTTTAAGTGGCTAGCAGTGTTTGGTGGCCAAATCTGAATAGCCAGGTACCTCCACACCTTCGCCTTCCCACTCTCTTTAATCTAACACCAAAACTCAAACACAATGAATTGGGACAGTCGGAAGCAGTCAGGATTTGGGATATATTCACTTAAAAACAAGTTTCTGTAATTTAAATAATATATATTTGACCCAGTAAGATTTTTGTAAATGTTAAATTTTTTGAGGCACTGAAATAAATACGTCCTCGATTTCAGGCCTAAGCAGTGTTGCCAACTCAACTACTACAAAATATGCTAGAGTGATGGGAAAAATATGCCAGAAATATGCTAAATTCCTTTAAAAAATGCCAAAAAAAGCCAATATAAATTTAACTTTGTATTTGTTGAGAAATAGAGTGATGGGAAAAATATTCCAGAAAAATGCTAAATTACTTTAAAAAATGCCTAAAAAAAGCTAACATAAATTTAACTTAGAAATAAAATCAGTGAAATAAAATATCAATATCTTCATATTCATCTTCTCCATTAACAGCAGCTGATGTGGAAGGCTGAGAGACGGAGTCGTAACTTTCTTTTGTCCCAATGCAGCGTAGTACTTCGTCAGGAACAGTGAAAGAATAACAGCACTTTCCTACTCTCTTTAGGCCAAATCTCACGTACAAAAAGGCATTCAGGGTTCTCACCGCCAAACGATTTCGAAGTTTTGTTTTGACCAGACTCATTTGGCTAAATACGCGTTCAATGTCCGCATTTGAATGCGGCAATGTTAAAATAGACATTTGCAAACTGACATAAATCACCGAAGGGGTTATTATTAACTGCATCTTTATATTGCATGACTTAATTCCAAAACTCTACAGTGGAAGTCAAAGATTCCCATTAAGGCTGGCCGCATACATACGTTTTTCGTATTCGATTTCCGAATTCGTTTTCCGTATTCGGACATCCGAATGCACGGAATCAGTAGAAAATACATTAACTGCCGCACACGTTCGTTTTAGTTCCGAACGGAACAAATTCCTTACGCACGTTCCGAATGCGAGCCGGCGCGTTCGGAGAAACCGAATGGAAAAAACCTAATGACGTCATGTGGAACGCAGCTATTGCATACAGTTTGTTTGTGCCGACGCAAACGTACGGAAATTCCCGTTCGTAATTCAGTGTTGCCAACGGATCTTGACCTAATATCGCCGTTTCTCATACATAAGGTAGCGTAAAGTAGCCGAATTTGCTGTTAGGTGGGACATGTTTAAAATTGATGTTTTTACGTGAAAATAAAAATTTCGTGGGGGAGGGGTGGCTAGAGAATTTCAAAAAAATAAAATTTGTCCCCAGAAAATAAAAAAAATTCATGGGGGGGGTGGCTAGAGAATTTCAAGAAAATATAAAATTTGTCCCCAGAAAAATAAATTTCATGGGGGGGGGGGGGGGTGGCTAGAGAATTTCGGGACATGTTTAAAATTGATGTCTTTTTGAAGTAGCTTAATTGGCGACCAGTCACCTTTTAGATTTTTTCGGCGCCGATTCTCGCTCTGAGTAGCCTAAATGGCGATATATCGCCCTTGTTGGCAACACTGGTACTGACGTTTATACATTCCGAATGAAGAAAAACGAACGTTTGCGCTAGTCTCACGGAATTCCGAATACGGAAAACGAATTCGGAAATCGAATACGGAAAACGTATGTATGCGGCCAGCCTTAATGTGAACTATGTTTCTCCATTGAGACACCAGTTTTTCAATCGATATCATTTTTGTTAGTTAAAAAATTGGTTATTATTATTTTCATGTTTTGTAAAAATAAGCCAAATAAATATGCTATATGCTAAAAGCATAATAGTTATGCTAAACATTGAGTAATTATACCAGATTTAGCATATAATATGCTAACTTGGCAACACTGGGCCTAAGCACTCACAAATGTCATAATTACTGTCTTCGAGACTGCTTATTACTGTTTCTGTTTTGAAATAACGGCACAGTTTCAATATTCAGAAGAATCCAACACATTATTGTCTCTTACGCCATGGTTTTATCCAAAAGTTTGCAATGCATGTGTCAATATATGGTTTAGTTAGATGCCTGTGGGTAACATTATGTAACAGTTTTACAGCAAAAAAATATATCGCCTGTTGTTTTGCATAATTTTTGACCCGACCTTCACGGACATGAAATGAGGTTTAAAATTATTTCATGTTCCGCGGCTATTGCTAAGTTAGTTGCAAACCTAATTTTTCTATTAGTCATTATTTCATCAGGTTTGTTTGAGAAGTTAAATTAATATGGTATTCATCGCTTTAGCGTCGGTGTGATTGATAAATTAATTATTCTGTTTAGCTACGCATAGAAAAGTAGCCATATCTTTCTTTTTTTATCTTTCGGGTGTCTCAATTGCAACATACAAATGGTTAGACGTATAATAATGATAGAATAATTGATTTTTTGTTTTAAATAATAATGGAACACTTAATTAGAGTTGTTTCACAGAATTTGAAAAATTAATCAAATTTAAGTTAATTTTAAGTTCTGTGAATGTTCAGTTTTATTAAAGTTTTGTGAAGCAATAATAACAGACTTTGAATAGGATTTTCACAGAACTTGAAAATTAAAATTGAAATTTGATGAATTTTTTAAATTCTGTGAAACAATCAGTTCTTAATGTGCTGAAGTAGACATATTCGTCGATAGTTTATACAGTTTTAGAAAAAATGTCTTACTATTGTTCAAAAATGTGTTACAACTGTTGGGATGATTATATTATGTATCACTTGAGTTTCTGTGTGTGTCTTTTGTGTATCTTGCTTTTATTTGTATTATTTGTCATTTTAGAGAGTTTACATAATTTTAGTTTTGTAATGTCTTAAAGATATTATGTATCCTTTGACCTAGAAGGTTTTTGTGTTTAATGTTATGTACATATTTACATGGTTTAAAGTCAATGAATCAACATAGATTTCACCACCCATCCCATATTTTCAGGTATTAAAAATTTGCCATATTATCGCAAGCGATCGCTCATTTTGTGCGATCTAACATGATATTTTATAACACAAATAAATTACACAGTTTAACCACTGTCAACAGTGTTCTTTTATAACTAATTAAAAAAACATTATTTTTTGGAATTATTATTTCAGAAGTTTTTTTTGTTTGTTTGGCATCTCTGGTAAGTAATTTGTTATTTAAAAAAATACTAAACGCCTTAGACCTAGATAATAAAAAAATACAATGAAAATAAAAATAATCTTTACAAATGGGAATAAAATATTATGAGCGTTTTTAATGTACTTATTTATTGTTTATAAAAATATGTACAATTTAACTTAAAATGTACTTTAGTAATGGGAATATACTGTTATTATTTAATACAAGCATTTTAAATGTACCTACTTATCTATTCTATTTACAAAAATAAAAATAAACTCTACCAATGGAAATCCAAAATTGTTATTAAAAATAAGTGTTTTTAATGTGCTTATTTATTCTATTTACAAAAATATGAAAATTAAAATCAACCCATCAATTGGAATTCAAAACCATTATTTTGATACGCGTTTTTAATGAGCTTATTTATTCTCTTTACAAAAATATGAAAATTAAAATCAACCTTATCAATTGGAATTCAAAACCATTATTTTAAATAAGCGTTTTTAATGAGCTTATTTATTCTATTTACAAAAATATGAAAATAAAAATAAACCCTATCAATTGGAATTAAAAACCATTATTAAAAATAAGCGTTTTAGTATATTTACAAAAATATCCTACGAAAATAAAAATATATATTCTTTACGAATTGTAAAATGTAACTTAAGGCGACACAAGACGGCGGTGTGCTCAAGGCTCACATTTTAATTAATTCCGACGAATTCGTAACGAATATATATATAGACCGATCCAGACGGATGTAAGTTATTTGTATTTGAAATAAAATAAATCAGTACCTTACCATTAAAATATTTTATATAAAACGGTGAAAAAAATTTAATAAAACGTTTTTCAACTATAAAATTAGCGGTAAGTACTAGATTTTATTTTTCTAGACAATGAATCAGTAACTTCCTGATGGATTCCTCTAGAAACATCTGAGATTTTAGTCATACTTTCATCGGAAATAATTTTAAAAAACCCAAGGAAAGACCGATTTTCTAAGTCTGCTAGGTTAAGTACAACCGTAGGTCCATCCATTACTCCGGGTAGTGCGTCGAATATTGTTTATACACGACTTCATCACTTACGTCTTTAAGATTCCCATTTCATTCGCCAGTAAATGAATGTGTGACACATTGGCCCAGAGCCAAAGATCTTATAAGTGAAGGAAATGTGGGACAGCTGAATAGACTACACAGGTACTTACTTATGTATGAATTCGAAGCACGAAAAAAGGAACTTCGTAACCGTTTTTCAAACAATCTTATTGTGTGCAGGATCGATCAGTCTTTATAAGCAGAACTGAATTTGAGTCCTTACACAATAAATATATAACTGGTAGTTTCTACCCGGCTTAGGTCGAGTTCCAAAACATTTAAAAAAAAATCATTCAATAATAAAACAATGAAAACAGAAGAAACAATTTATTATTGTGTTTTATTGGCATTAAAACTATTAGTATTTCAGGATGAACCCAGCATTAAATTCAGAAATAAAAAAATGCATAAGCTAAAAAACTACAGTTAACAGTATAATTAATAAACAAATACTACGATGTTGTTGATATATTTAGTACGTCAATTTCAATATATAAGCATACCCTATTGAAGTTTTTTCATCAAGTAGTGGAATATTTTAATAGAGGTATTTAATTTGATTTGACTAACATATAATAATTTTGTCAACTGAAACAGAAAAAAATATTTTGGATTTTTTATGTTTTGTGCCTGCATACTGTGTATATCAAGTTCAGTGATATTTTGACTTCATAGTTATTTTTCTGCAATTGTTTTAAATAGTCGTTTTCTGCACTATTTTCATGTATAATTTCGTAAATATTTTTTTATATATATGTATGTAAAAGCCTTAATAGGCGTGAAATAAATAAATAAATAATACAAAAATTTCGTTACGAGTTTTTGCAGCTTTAGCATTAATTAATTCAGATAAAAAAGTGTTGTGCATGTGAGTGCATTTTTAATAATTATTATTAAATTACTTGTATTACTGCATGCGCCGTTTTTGTTTGATTTTTCCTACGAATTAGAACATCTGTATATTATATATATTGACATTTCTTTCGTGGCAGTCATTGCGATTTACACAAAAAAATTGCATTGCAAATTTATGTTTTCACATAAAATTTATCACCCTAAAAAAGACTTTATATGTAGTAAATAATTGCCTCTCATGAAAAAAATATTCGTTTTCAATAAAAGTAGATTTGATTAGGTTGAGTTTTTAAATAAACCAATTAAGTGAATTAAATATTGGAATGCTCCGCAAAAGAAAGCGATCGATAATATCCGATTGATCAATTGAAATTAGCAACGGGACCCACCGGGCACGTAATGATGAGCCGCGTTCGATTTAGAGGCGAAGCACGCGAGGTAAAAAAGCTAAACGGTGTCGCAATTGAGTTAATTATAATTTATAGTGCGTCCGTCATTTCCGATGCCCAAATACTGTATCACTTTCGCCACAAGTAGCGTTACGAACCGTCGGTCGCACAGTGGGCCAGGGAATGTATTTAGAAGAAAATAACTACTAAATGTTTATTTTGTTTTAAACTCTAGTGACTATCAAACTAGGCATATGCCCGTGTTATGGGAAGATAAACACTAAAATTTAAACAGAAAACTAAGTAAAACTAACTATTTGGTTGAGAGGAACAGTCGTCAATTAATCATTATTTGTGATATTTTCCCCATTTTCTGTCGCTCATGGATGAATGCTTAATGGCTATGATGTTATATTGTTAAATATGAGATTGTTTCTTTAAAATAAACATATTAATTTTATTTATTTAAACATTAGATAGTGGTGTATACAAAGTTATTTAATTGTATTTTATTAATTGAAGTTGGTTTTAATTTGTTTCCACTTAAACATATATTAAACCTATATCAAGTGCAACAGTTGGCAAATGTGTGACGTTTGAATGCTTACCAAGTGTACCACAGAGAAAAAATAATCTATTAATTGGGATGTAGTTTCTATAGCACCATTTGAAAAAATATGTATTATTTTACTAGTAAGAATTTTCCCCTCTATTTAGAACTCGAATTAGATTATTCTCTTATGAAAGCTGAAAATTCTAACTAAAAGTACCATAACTAATTTTATGTAAAATTTACCCAAGTTACTAGTCAAATAAAACTTAAGCAATTTGTTGGAGTCTTTGCACTAATGAAGATTTATTTTCATAAGGTAGAAGGCGGCTTTTCCGACTGCAAATCTTGCAATTTGACCCACTGTGCGTTGATTGACTTATAATAAGGATTGGTTGACTTATACGGTTCATGTACTTTTCTAGGGCGAAATACGTTTTTTCACGTTTCACATAACGAGTTTCAACTGTTCGTTCGAGGTGTAATATTGCCTGTGACCGGTGTGTAAACAAATTTGTTGAATTGCGGTTGCCCTATTATACACTAAGGATGGGTTGTTTCGTAGAATTTGAAGAATTCATCAAATTTCAACGTTAATTTGCGAGTTTTGTGTTTGTTCCTATTCAAGTTCTGTTATTATATCTTTATAGGCCAGTTACTTAACAGAACTGAAATAATAACAGAACTTGAAAATTAACTTTGAAATTGAAGAATTATTCAAATTCTCTGAAACAACCCGTCCTTACATATCTCGCGATCATTAGAAAAAAATCATAAAAATTTAAAAAATATTTTTAATAAATTGGTACATGTTTTATAAAATTCTCAATAAACTGTGCAATAAAGAGCCGGGGAAATAATCAAAATCGATGTAGTTGTTAGGTTTGAACTAATAAAAAATGTCTAAAACAATATGCGTGATTCAGTAAGATTACTCGAGTGAGTCACATAGTTTTTTTTTATGTCTGGACTTTTGAGGCCAACACAATTGCTTTCAGAAATGTCATTTTCATTCAAACCTACGAACATTTTTTGAGATCTTCAATTTTTTTCTGTTTCACTCGTACTTTTCAAAGGTTCAAAAGATTTGCATTATTATTTTTTTAAACTCTGTCACTGCTGGGTTTATGGTACCTACCTATTATTGCTTAGGTAGGTGTTGTTTCTATTTTTCGGTTTTACAAAATTTATTTTTTAAATTGTTTTGAGACAATACCACACTTAACAAATAAAATAAGATTTAATAAGACCATTAGAGATTTATTTTCAATTTATATCTAAAATATTGCCTAAATAAAACAACACAAAACATTTCCATAACTTTCATTTTTTGTTAATAATTCTAACATCGTTAAACGTAGAAATGCGATGGATATCTGCACAGTAACAAATTAATTTTGATTATTGAATACAATATTAGCAATCACTAAACGAATATTTGAAACAGAAAAATCAGAAAAAGATACGGTTACATCTAGGACTCAAACCAAAGACCCTTGCCTTGCCGGAGCCCAAATATTCTTTTAGAAATTATTAATATTGTTTTCAATATTTAAATATTACAATTTGAGGTTTTACTCATTAAGTTATTCCAAAAAATAAAAATAAAATAATGTTGATTCAAAGTTTACAAAAAAATGTTCACTTGCTATTATTCAATGGAAACATCAAATATTATGTGCATCGATGAAGAGAAAACCATTTCTTATTATAATTTCCGTAAATGCCTTTACATCATCGCATTATAAAACATCTAACAGTAGATGATAATGTTAACCCACAACACGTTTAACAAGTTCCCTTTAGAAACTTTAGGTACTGCTGATACGATCTATAATATAGATACCTACAATACATACCTCCATAACTTTCTGCCATGGTTTTGAAATAACAAAACTATTTTTGGAAGATTGTGGTCAACCTAATAGATGTGTGGTTATATATAGACGCACGGTTTATTCACACTGGATACCATGTTTAGCGGGTAAGTGACATTGCAACAATATCACTTTCAGCTTTCAGTATAGCCCTGGTGAAAGCCAAACCATTCAGAACTGAAACATCTGAGGAATTCCTAGTCTTACTAGATCTTTTAAGTAGGAACTCTTGTAATTCTTTCATACCTAAAAATAAATTGTATGAGCAAGAAAATCATTATTCATTATTGTGAAAAATTACGCATTTTGAAGTCACTCAAAAACAAATACAAATTTATTTTTTGGAATAACTTTATTGAAAATTTTTTTGAGTAAAACCTCAAATTGTAATATTTAATTATTAAGACAATATTAGCGATTTCTAAACGAAAATCTGAAACAGAAAAATTCATAAAGATAGTTGACAATAAATAATGTGCGGTGAAAAAAAATGAAGACATTGTTTGTAGTTCTTATTCGAAGTATGATACAGTTAAAAGTGACATAGGGTAACATTAGCTCAGTGGATAGGGTACCATTAGCTCAGTGATAGATCGGTGCCCCGGCAAGGCAAGGGTCCTGAGTTCAAGTCCTAGATGTGACCGTATCCTTTTCTGATTTTTCTGTTTCAGATTTTCGTTTAGAAATCGCTAATATTGTCTTCAATAAATAATTTTTTTTTTTTTATTATTGATACATTTTTTTTACAATATTTTATATTTCAATTTAGTAATGTTGGCCTCACTGGGTTGTTTACCCGTGCTGAGGCCCCCATGTTATAATTTAAGAATTTATACATTTAAAAAAAATAAAAGAAAAGAAAAACAACATTAAAATAAAGATAGATTTAAAATAAAAAATAAAGATTAAAAATTAAAATATAATTATAACACTAAAAGAAAAATATCAAAAGAGAATGTAAATCGGCATTTATAATGATATATGTGTTTGTGTGTGTTGTGTGTTTTATATTTTTTTTTGTGTTGCGTGTATATGTTTTATTCTTTTATGTTATAGTATTTTGGTAATAATGTCTTTTTGTTCTTTAATCCATTTTTTTATTTTGTGTTTGAATTTATTTTTATTTTCCTCAATTTTTGTTTCAAGTGGAAGACTGTTGAATGCTTTAATAGCGTGGTATTTATGGTGTCTTTGTCCAAAGGTAGTGTTTACCGTCGGAGTTTTTATGTTTTCTTTGTACGCTTGTCTGACTGGTCTATTAGTGATATTTTGTGTTTGTTGGGGTTTGTTTTTTTGGTCGAAAATGTAGTTTAGTAGTGTTTTAACATATAATTGGCGTATATATGCCCACTCAACCACGACCGGTCAGTGGTTGAGTGGGCATAGCGCTTGGGTCTCACCCGAGCGTCGCGTGTTCGATTCCTCGGCTGGCTAAGTCCTCCATCACAACACAAGCAACATTTTCGGCTTTCTGTGGTGGTAGTAGGAGATTTTCAAACATTGTTGGGTTATTCGTAACCTGGGAATGTTTGTCTTTCTTTAAAAAAAAAAATTAAAAAAAAAAAAAAAAAAAAAAAAAAATTTAAAATTTATATCAAGTACGTCACAGCTTTTAAATATTTGGTCTGTGTCGGTTAGTTTATGTTTTTTGAGTATTACCTTTAATATCGTTTTCTGTGCAATTTCTATTTGAGCGATAGCTGCGTTTGTCGCTCCTCCCCAAGCAATTATTCCATATTCTATTATTGATTGGCATAGTGCAAATACAAATGTTAACACAATAAAATAAACAAGTTTAAAGTATCGCGTTCTGCAACGTTATTCTATGCTTACAGCAAAGGTTCTCTAACTTCTGGGCCCAGTGCGCACTTTTAAGAATATTTTTCTTGAACGCCCCCCCCAATTCACAGTCGCGTTGGGAATCACTGATTAGAGTGATAATATTCGAGTACTGTTTAATAGTTTCGTCTTTCATTCACGTGGCTAATGAAAGGAAAAGGTGCTCATAGGCATGTGTACGTTTTTTACAATATATGGTGGGATCAATTCTTAATTGTAAATTCTTTAGTCCAACAAATTTTTTTTTTAATTGTTGATGAAATCTAGTTTCAAAACCTCAAAAAATCCGATTTCCTCTTGCTAACTTTTAACACCATTTAGCATATCTATTTGCAAGCGGGTGGTGTGTCATGCTTTGGTATGAGTATTAGGTAGTAAAGAAAAAATCTTTATGTCTCATCATCCCAAAAACAATGTTGATGGAGTTGTTTCATTCTAAAACTGTGCCACACCATATGTCTGCAACATGTATTACTGTAAGAACCTTAACTGCAGAGATATATACATAGGTACAAATGAAATGGATATTGACAAACGTTTAAAGCTAGCAAAATGCTATTCCAATGAATGAGGAATGTGTGTGTTCGATACTATTTCAGATTTCATTGAGGTCATCCAGCTCACTAGAGGAGCGGAAAATGAAGAACATTTTGTAAAAACTAATACTAAGGGCTTATCACCTTTCAAAGTGCTTAAGATAAACTTAAGATAAACTTTTCTGCAATGTAACCAATTTATGTAATTATGTACCGTTCAAATTGTATCTTATGAGTGTATAAATGTTGTCTCTATGTCCCTGCTGACAAACTACACAAGTAGTTTAGCGGGTTTAAATGTGAATAAATAAAAAAAAAAAAAAAAATAGCATTTAAATTTTTTATTACAGTTAGCACTAAAATGATTCTTTCACGGAATCTTATTGGTTCACACCAACATGCAAAAATTTGCAACTTTGGTACAAGATAAAAAAGCCTTTCTAATATTAAAATGCTGTAAATTAAGTTTCAAACGAAAACTTTTAACATTAAAATTGGTACTATAAATATAATTTATGCATTGTTGAAGATAATTTTTCAACATTTCAACAATTTAAAATTTCTTAACAATAATTAAATTTATAAAAATAATGTCTGATAAAATGTGATTTAAAAAAGAAAATTCAATTTTTGAATAATCCAGAAATTATAAATGTCATGAAAATAATAATATTCTTCACAAAAAATTACAAAACTGTTTGACAAATAGTTGAAAATATAATGTAGATGATTGATGATTAATTGAGAAAACTTGTTGATTAACAAATACATTGTTGATAAAAACGCAACAGGCTTAAATAATAACAACATCTATTATAGCAACTACTGTCAGTTCGTTATGTCGTTTGTATCCCGGTTAGCGGCCCTTTGAAATGTAGATATATTGCAAACAAATAGGTACCTACCTACTTACTGTGAAACTACAAGGTTGATCGCTGATTTTTCAATATCTGTTCATTGCGCCCTTGAGGTGATTTTCACGAAATTTAAAATGTATTCAAACTAAGAACAAAAGCTCACAGGTGTGTAATGTTCACAAAATATTGCATACATGCAATGTGTTCTGAAATCAAATAAGCAATATGCATATTTAACAGCATATTATTAATTAAACAGCAACTTTTGCAAAAATACGTAACATTCAATTGTTTTCTGAAATATCACAAGAACGCCTAAAGTTTTGTGAATAACCTTTACTTTCAAAGCTCATCGTTTTTTTTTTGTAAAAACCCATTCGAAAATTCCCGTCGCATGTGTATATTTGATTGTCTGCTTAAGCACGAAACGTATTCTTGGTAGTTTCGTAACTCTAGTTGTGATACTTACCCCCGTTAGCGAGTTAGTATGCGCGGGAGATGTGAATATTATTTGAGCTGCTAACAGCGTATTGATACCGCAGTAGTGTTAGCCCAACCTGTATGGAAGACGGGCCACGCGCATTCTCTACGCGCATGTTATGTCGGACACTTCTGTCGACTGCGGAATCTATTGTGCGATACCGAATTTTCGACACTTAATAAAAAGAGATTTTTTTTTCGAACATTTTATACATTTTTTTCCGAAGCTAAATACAAAAAAGACAAAAAAAAATAATTGCGTTAAAAGTGTTATTTTTTTATGAAAATATTTTTTTCATTGTAAGTTACGTTTTAGACAAAAAATCAAAAGTTCAGTGTGCATGATACAGTATGCGTTCATTTTTCGTTGTAGCAAATTGATATTCATGGTAAGTGAAATTTCAGAAATTATATTTTTTTAATCTATCGGTTATGAATAATTATAGTCATTATCAATTATTTTTCGGTTTTGTAAGATATCACAAAAAAACAGAATTTATAAACGATGTTAATAAATAATTACATCGATGCAAACATAAGGATTACTTGCCAAGTTATGTATATCAAGGTTTTAATAATGTGATAATATGTTTTGGTAAGACTTTGAAATCTTTAAACTGCATACGACGATAGTACCTATATTTAATATCCACACAATATCTATATTTGTAAAGCGTGCAATATTGTTATAATAACACCATAAAATTATTATGCTATTACAATAATTCCTTTTAATATTATTATATTCACACTCAACAGATGTATATAGAACAAAAGACTTCAAATTATAATGATTTATACTACGGATTTACAAACCAAATATGTAATATTTTTTATCACTGCAATCTTGTGTTTAAAATTGTAACAAACTCATTAGAAATTATGAAGTAGTTATATATATACACCAAAATACCAAATAAATCTTATAAAGAAATAAACATGACACTCACAGACTGTCTAGTTTTACAAATAAAAATAAATAATCAGGTTGCACGGCTCGAAAACTCAACAATTTATTGAGAACTTCAAAGATGTAATTACAAAATAACATAAATTACCCCTATAATTTGGAAAACTAGCATAAAGGATCACTATACTTGTATTTGATAATTGGTAAAAATATATACTTCTTAACATGAACACATTCAACATTGAACTTCTGGAACAAAAATTGAAATTAGAGGACGGGCAGAAAATCTTAAGCACCAAAGATAGCGAAAAATCTTCTATCACTTTCGAAAACACACTTCGCGAATACACGAAATGCGACTTAACTTAAAAATGCAAACTCAAATCAAAATATAGAAAAATAAATACTTGAATAACCCATGGAATTATTATATCAATAAGACACATAAAATGTCTTCGATATATTCAATTCAAATTGAGACAGCCTGTAATTGATATCTGCTATAATACATTAATGTCTGGTCTAAATCTACTACTTCTTTCTACCCGGCGAACTATTAATGACATTCTTATACTTTTTAAATTACTGAACAATCTCATAGACTGCCCTCAAATGTTAAGTGTTATAAATTTTCGTGTCCCTGTTAAATCAACTCGACTCCACCATCTTTTCCACAGTGACAATCATAGCACTAACTATTTGTATCATTCACCGTTGGCGCGTTTTCACCGCACTGCCAACACGTATACAGACCTTTTTGATATTTTCAAAACCTCACCGTCTTGCATCAAGGCAAAAATACTTGGTTGTGAATGTAACTGATATGTTTGTGAAATGTTTAATGTCTGTTTGTACTGCATCATACTGACTGTTGTGTTCTTCTTTATGTGTAAGATATATATGGTGTTCTATACATATACATTCCACATATATACATATATGTGAAATGTATATGTATAGCATCAATAAAAACTGCTTGCGGATGTATTATTTTAATGAAAAATGCTATTTCTAATTGTCAAGTCTCTGACAGCCCTGAACTGTGTACTTATAATCCAATGTTTCACATTACTGTAAAAGCCTTTTATGGCGTTTAATAAATAAATAAATAAAGACTAAAGAAAAACTATTTTACCAAATCTGAAACAACCTAACGATTTTACCATATTAGAATTATAGAAAAAACATTACAAACTTGATAAAAAAAAACAAAAGAAAAAAAATTGAAGAAAATGGTAAAGATAACAAAAATAGTCTGGGCTTCAATCAATAACATTATTGGCAAAGGTAATAGAAATAAACAAACAATAAAATAACATTAATAACGAAACATTAATAATAACAGGACTTGTTTGTTGATATTATGTATTAACTATTTATTCAATAAAAAAAAATAAAAATAAAAAAAAAGTGTAAAGACAGCAAAAGAACAAGCTAAAATTGGTATTAAACATTTTTAACAACTACTTCGCTAAAGTTGGAGAGAATCTAGTAAAAAACAATTGACTCTAACCATCCCAAAAACACTACAATTACATCCGCACAAACTTACCTAAATGTTATTGAAACATTTGAAAAATGCAGACGAGTAGAAATAGAAAAAAAAATGACTTACGAGTATCCGCAAGCCCTTGTTGCGATCACGGTTAATGTTTTAAAACAAATGAGACAATTATTATGGAAACCAATTACACGAAATTACAAGGAATTTTCCCAAAAATATAAATATACAATAATAAGCCCGATATTCAAATCAGGAGTTGCAACCGACATCTCAAACTACCGTCCCATATCTACTCTATCAAAAATAGCTAAAATATTTGAAAAAGTTGTAAAATCATAATTAACATATATTACAATTTACATTAAATAATCAATGATAACCAATTCAGCTTAAGAGAAAAATTAGACACACAAGATGCAATTGCAAAAATAACCTCAACAATTTATAATGCTCTAAACTCGGGAAATAAAATTAAATGTTTAAGTATATTGATCGACTTACAGAAAACTTTTGACAGTATTTGCCACAGAAAACTAATAAATAAAATTAGAATATTGGAATCCATGGAACGGTAAAAAAATATTTTTGTTGTTTGTTTTTGGGGTGTTATGCCGTGTTGCGCTAACTCCTTCTTTAGCCGACGTTTCGGACAGCGTTGCAGTGTCCATCATCAGGGCAGATCCAGTAGATCCGAAGATGTCTTCGGATCTACCGGATCTGCCCTGATGATGGACACTGCAACGCTGTCCGAAACGTCGGCTAAAGAAGGAGTTAGCGCAACACGGAATAACACCCCAAAAACAAACAACAAAAATGCTCTTGGCCGTGAAAATCTAAAAACTTACCTGGTAAAAAAATAGTTCGTAAGTTATCTATCTAAACGACACCAACATGTAAAAAATAATAATGTATTGAGCGAACCCAAAAATTAAAAAATTGGAATCCCTCAAAGAACAGTCCTAAGTCCAATATTATTCATCATGTATATAAATGAAGTGCTATCGATTCCGGAAACTAGATAAATAATATTTTTTGACGACGACACAGTTTTTATCATACAAAAAAACTGGGGAAGAAGCATATCATAGAAATAAACAGGTTATGGTGACAATTACCTATCCTTAAACTCGGACAAAACTTACTACATAACATTTACACTAACGGTCAAAAACCTTTCAACAAAAAAATCTAAATTATTGTTCATAACTCATATAAAAATTGTTCTGACAATTGAATCTTACCAAAATGCTCAATACTGATAATTAAAAAACAATGCAGATTTAATATGCACTAGTCCAATCATTTCTCCAATACGAAATAATAGGCTGGGGAGAAGCATATAAAACTAAATTTGCCCCACTGGAAGTAGTCCAAAGAAGACTTTTTAATATAATTCTTAAAAAATCCGTCAGATTATTCAATTCCTGGATTATTCTAAGAATTTAAAGTTTTAAAATAAAATAGAATCTATCAACACATTACATTACTTCAAATCTACACAGATAAACTGATAATAGAGTCATTGGGAACCACGGGACGAATAATAATCCTTAAACTCAATACAACAACGGCACCACGTCATTATTACACATACTCGGCCATCAAATGTTTTAACAAACTACCCAAGCTGAAAAAAATCATTAAAATTTTAAGAATAAACTTAAAATACACTTTATTTCAAACTTATTTGGTTGTGTGGAGAATTATTGTAAAAAAAATATATGTATATATAGACATGAATATTTTCTGTAAATTATTGTTCATTATTATTGCAGTATTTAGCGTACAGGAATCTGTTATTCTTTACACAAAAGTTCATAATTTCAAAGTTTGTATGTATTGCAGTATTCCTACAATTATTTAATGTTAAACACATAAGGCGATACTCCCCCCCCTATAGGGAGGTATAAATTAACAGCTTGGAACATATGTTATACCCAAATATGATTTAAGATTTTCACGACCAAAAGTATTTTTGTTATTTGTTTATGGGGTGTTATGCCGTGTTGCGCTAACTCCTTCTTTAGCCAACGTTTCGGACAGCATTGCAGTGTCCATCATCAAGGCAGATGTGTTATTTAAATAACACATCTGCCCTGATGATGGACACTGCAATGCTGTCCGAAACGTTGGCTAAATAAGGAGTTAGCGCAACACGGCATAACACCCCAAAAACAAATAACAAATATGTTATACCATTCTGCAGGACATTTGAAATAACGTACTGTTGTACACCGTCGTTTGACGGTTGGTATAAATACTTTGTAATTTTTAAATATTAACCCTCTGTCTGATGTACACTTTCTGATTTTGTTACTTACTTCTATCAATAGGTTTTATTTGTTATCACTGTTATAAAATATTTTGTTTATATTGATTTCAATAATAACTGATGCTTAGAGATTTAAAAATAGCATCAGATCAGAACAGGTAATCCTTAATATGACGTTTATTGCTTGCCAACAAATTGCAACATCGTCTATTTTATAAAAATAAAAGTTAACATATTCTGTCAATAAATAATTATTGTGCAAATCTAAATATAAAACGTGAATTCACTTTCGATGACACTAATAATATTATAATGTATTCTTGTGTTACTTAACAAGGCGATTTCAGCGAACTGAATATCCCATTGAAGGCGTTGTTTTGAAATGAAGATACAATGAATTATTTGTGAAGTCGACCATGAGATTAAGATTATAACATATTATAATATGGGATAAGGGAAAGGTTGGTCAAGGTTAGTTTATTGAATATTCATGTGTGTGGTTTACCAACATTAGAATTCCTAATTTCGTATAAATTATGACTTTTAACTGTGTTGTATTCTTGTCAAAAGTCACGTGTATTGAACAGTTTAATGATGGAAGGATGAAAAAATAGTTTTTTTAATCGTTTTGAGTAGAAAATTATTTTCAAAATGAAAGGGAAAATTAATCGTTCTTGAGTGTATTATTGGTAAAATTCAATAATATTACCTTTGGCAATTTATAGCAAAGGCGCTTGTATGAATCAAACTAATTTGAAAAAAAAGGTATGCAACAATCATGAATAATTGTATGCATATACGTGTGTACACACTTACTTCTTATATTTTATGATTTGTTTTATTTACAATAACAGGTCCTACTATTTGGATTCGATGTTAATCGTAGTATTTAGTATTTATGTTAATTTTTTACATAGTTATGCTATGTGTACTACATACTACACAATACAATAAATATGGTGACCGGATAAATCATCAAAATGATAATTCATAGCATCTTTAAAAAGTTATATAAAGTCATGGAAAGTGGTGAAACACAAACTTTATTAATTGGGTTAAGTAGGTTAGGTTAGGTTAGGTTTAAAAAAAATTCATCGTTTATAATGACTTTATATCACTTTTTAAAGGTGTGTTGAATTGTCACTGTGTTGAGTTAACATGGAACCAAAAAATATATATCTATAAATCAATGAATGCAGCTATACTTACATACTGTAATAAAGTCTTAATTTCTTTGTAAAATCGCAATAGGGCGTTATAATTAATAAATAACTAACATCCACAACAACTTAAGCGAAAAGTTTTTTTTATATTCTGTAAAAATCTATGCTGCACGGAAAAAAATACTGTTTAAAAATGATGTCATGCCAATTTCCTGATAAAATATTAGCCGTTTAGAAAATATGGTGAACACGTGTTCTTTTCCTAGTAAATATCAGTATGTAAATATCAACATCAGTATTTTTATGAACACGCCGTCCTAATAAAACACTCGTATTTAACTGATACTTTGTTAGGAACTCAATTCATTCGTCAAAGGCCTGCAGTCCCGTTTTAAACAGAAAAACGAATAATTTGACTAGCATTTAAATTTTTTTTACAATATTTCATATGAGTAAGTGTTCTCCGTGTGTTTTGTCGAAAATAACACAAGCAAATGATACCTTAAAATGAATCACACATAAATGTATTATCACTCAAATATATACGACAAAAAAATAAACCGCAAAAAATAACTCTTCTTTAGTAACATATCTGGAACATTTTTTGTTTGTATCCTAGATTAATTTTTATGTAAACCGTTTGTAGGAAATGCTAATGAATAATAATAACCCGTGATATTCACGACTTTGAGCCAATTCCTAAAAATATTAATTGAGCACTTATTTATTTAACATTTAGCATTTGGCAATATATATCTCACCTAGAAAGAATCATGTTCGGAAGCATGAAATTAAATGCACATTCGTGTTCATATAAACAAAAATATGAATAATAATTGCTGGTAATAATCGTGTGAAAGATTTATCAATCGATTTGACGGTGTTAGCAGTTATTTTTCATTGTTATAATAAACATAATTATTTGATTTTTATGCCGTTGATAATAATTATTGTGAACTCTTAAAAAATTACCATGAAGGTGTTGAAACATGAACTCCTGCGCTAATTATGAGAATACACAGAAAACAACACTTTGTTAATTTCTACGATTTGTGTAATTTGGAGTTAATAACTCAATGAACCTTTTGATAAAGGTTAGATTAATTGGAGAAATTCATTAATAACAATCGTGATTTATGTCCAGAACTAAATTTAAAAAAAAACTAATTACATAATAACTTAAAAACTAATCATCGCGCAGTTTACCCACAGGGTTAGGCAGATGAAATAGACCGTCATTCAACTTCGTCATGGCAAATATTCCTTGCTTCAATCACATTCATACATAATCTTCATGGACATGGCCCTCACTCTTGACAGTGCCATGTCTTCCTCGGGTGTCCCCGACTTCTTCCATACACTTTCGCGTTATTTATTCTCCTTATACTCCTTTCTTCATTCATTTGATTGATATATCTGAACTGTCTAAGTGTACCTACTTAATCTAATCTTTTATTTAAGTGGTGGTCGACTTGCAAAACCCACTTTGGAAGTTTTTGCCGGTTTTTATACATTCATAAAAGGTGCTTAAAGAAATTTGAAAATACATAAATTATTAATATTTATCGCCAAATATCAACAGAATAATATATAATTTTGCTTATATTTGCATAAAAGGTATATTCAAGTTATGCAAACAGTTTTTCGTGAATCTACAGATTTCAATTCAAGTCGACTACTCATTTATTTTTCAGAGCTTTGCATTATTTCCAGAACTCCACGTTTTTAACATGGCCTTTCTCGGTTTTACCACATTTTTGACATGGCAATACATGGTTTTACCACATTTTAACGTGGTAATTTATAGTTTTACCGCATTTTTACGTGTTTATTATTGGTCTTACCACATTTATAAAGTGTAAATTCATGGTTTTACCACATTTACGCCTTAGGGATCTCATTTCTCATTTCAGAAGAAAGTATATTAAGTAATCTACTTTTATCTTTCCTCTGCCAGTTCAATGCATCACTGCCATAAATCGGGAATGGTATAATCTCCATTATGGACAGCTAATTTCGCTTTTATTAATCAATAACACGGTAATACTATCAGTCGATTTAAATTTAAATACGAATGTATTGCAATATAGTGTTTAATTTTTAAATGATTTTATATGGTAGTTGTATTTGTGTCCAAGTTGTAATGTAAAACGAAATAATCGTAACCTTTGGTAGATTGCTCATTTTTTAAAAGTCTTAAATAATTGTATGTTTATTATTTTACAGCATGCATTAGCGCCCAGCGCCCTTGAGGTGATTTTTCACAAAAACGGCGCTCTACAAATTATCCAATTATTATTATTATTATTATTATTATTAGAAAATTGCAAGTGATGAATCACAGAAGAAAATGGTTTTATTTTATTTCTTGTGTGTTAAAATGTGAATTCAAAGTATGTCACATAATAAAAGTTCCAAACGCGTGTCTGAAATTATAATGGTTACCTAATAATAGATACTATAAAAACTGATTTTTTCCCCTCAATAATTCATGTGCATAACAAATTTATCAGAAATCTTCATATACGGCAAAAATTTGGAAGAACTATTGGCAAATAGTTCTTCCAAACTTTTGCGAAATTTCTAATAAGGTATCTCATTTTCAGTAAGAATCTGTTGCGCAATAAAATAATACAGATAAAAAAACATTAAAATTGTTTCCACTTTATGAATTAAAAAATGGGCTTTCATGTAAACATTGTGTAATTTATAAAATTTCTTGTATGACAAACTGGTTTTTCACAAAAAAATAAGTGTTGACCATTTGTTAGAAACTTTCGTTATATAACCAAGTTGGTACACGAACTCTTTCGATATGCATGTGTATAATATTTTCTGGAAACAGCGTTCGATGATACTTTTGATGAACAATTGATACCTATTATAGTGGATTCTCGCAGAATCTCTTGACTCAGGTTTTCAGCTAATTCGCGCGTTAAAATATTTTGTTTGGAAAATGTTTTTTATTATGAACACTGGCAAAGTAATGTATAGTGGAAAGTTATTTATTTTTATATTTTTTCATATGAATACCGCACAAGATTCCTAAATGCTCCCAACCGTCTGGAGTCAGTGAGATTATGGCATCCCCAATTGGGCAATGTCGTGAGGCTGAAATTTGTGGGAAGGGGAAGGATATGGGGAAGAGGAAGGTGGGAAAGTTCCTGAATATTCAAATCTGGTATCCAAACACGGCCATAACTATTTCGAGCAATATTTCAATTGTGAATGGTGGTTTTAAGGCGATGCACTACGTCGTGTAATATTTTAAATTGAGCCGCAATCAATAACAACCCTTACGTAGATGGCGATAAGGTTTAAATTCCCGCTTAACACCATCCGCCTGTTTTGATTTATGGAAGAAAAAAACATGACCAAAAAGTGCCTTTTATTTTATTTTGTGGATGTTCAGGCATAAATATTTAATTTTTTTCGATCATTTTATAAATAACTTAATTTTCGAAATTATACAATAAAATCATAACCGAAAATGGGTTCGTAAATAGGAGATTTTGAACTTTAAAGCAGTTTTCATAGGCCTTATACATTATTTTTTTCTGGGCTTATAAAAAGACGTATCTAAAAAATACTCGATTGTTTAAAAGGCCAAGATGTATTCTACTCGCAGTATTTAATTAAAGCATCTGAAACATTTCTAGGCGACTAAATTTTCAAACCAAAAACATATGATTTTGTATTACTACGTATGGCATCGCCTTAAATCAACGCGACATCGAGAGTATCTTCAACTGGAACTAGTATCTGGAACTTGCCGCAAATGTATTATATATTATTTTTAATTAATCAATTGTGAAAAAACACAAATTTACTTGCGCACGCTGGGATTTGAAACCGCCGAAAATTTATAAAAAGATAACTGGGTATTTACAAAATATGCATACTAAACGAATGTGAACAGTATATTGAATTACATAATATATTTCACAACAGCAATGTTTAATACACACCTGGATCAAGGCTTCCCCTGAAGGTGATTGTGGATTTGATTCTAAATACAAAAAACCACCTCGACCATTGATTTGTTGGTCAGGATGGTGGATGTAATAATACTGCTTATCACAATACTTGTATTGAATTACCATTGCTTTATGATAATTACATTCCAATATTATAACTAAGGAGTTGAGAACTGAATAAGATTCCTCATGCCCAATCAAAACTTTTTCTGGCTTATTTTAAATACGACAATTTTTTCAAAATATAAATACAAAAATGGAAATTTTTGCTATTTGTTTTTGGGGTGTTATGCCGTGTTGCGCTAACTCCTTCTTTAGCCGACGTTTCGGACAGCGTTGCAGTGTCCATCATCAGGGCAGATCCGGTAGATCCGAAGATCAAGACACATCTTCGGATCTACCGGATCTGCCCTGATGATGGACACTGCAACGCTGTCCGAAACGTCGGCTAAAGAAGGAGTTAGCGCAACACGGCATAACACCCCAAAAACAAACAACAAAAATGCTTTTGGCCGTGAGAATCTAAAAACTTACCAAAAATGGAAATTGTTTGCTTACAGACGAAATAATTATTTAGTATAGTTAAAATGCCTTGGTTGTTGAAAAACACTTAAAAAATATGTTTCAATGGTTCCATGTCAACTCACGACATTGAAACTTCAACCCACTTCTGAAACGTGATCTAAAGACACCCTAAAGTTTAAGTTTCGACTTACGGAATTTAATACTTCGTTTGTGTGAAAGCACAATGAAACAATACACGATTATTACTTCAATGGTGTAAACCAGAGATGAAAAAGTGATTAACAAAATGTCCCATAAACCTTATTTATAATAATTCATCGAATCTAGTTTTATTCATCCCTTTTCATAACTTTATATCACTTTACAAGAGTGGGTTAAAGTTGTGAATTGCCACTGTCCTGAATTGTATGGTTATTTTTTCAATATATGTAAAGAAAAAATCGCGCAAAAATCCTTTGATGTGTGTACAATAACATATTTGACATATCTTGTTGGTCGGCCAACGTTTGTGGTCAATGCGTGCAACGACCAATATACGGAAAGTAATCATGTACATGTTGGCCCAACGCATTGGCCTAATGCGTTGGGCCAACGCGTACTAGGGGCATAAGATTTTCTGTATCTTTACAGAAATGTAGTTTGTGCAATTTATCTTGTTCCTGTAAATATATTATGATATAATAATGAAACAAAAATGTACAAATGAAGAAAAGTTTGTCAGTGTAATTATTTTATTATAATTCAGGTATTAAAATTGTTATAGCATTTTTGCCTTTTTTTTTGGCAAATATAAAAGGATAGGTAATTTAATTTTATCGCAGTTACTAATTTTGTATCTAGTTCTTCTGATGTAAGTTATGAAATTACTGTCAACTCTCATGAAAATCACGAACCACAAAAAATATTGGTGTTAATCTTATGGATCATAAAAGAGTTCAAACGATTGAATCAGAATCGTTTTGAATAAAATTATAATCAAATCTGATGACTATGGCTACAAAATTAATAAAACAAACATTGTTGGATGATAATCGTCTTTTCAAATGTTTTAATAAAAACTAAAATATAAATAATTTTTGAAAAAAAAGGTGAAGGTCAATTATTTTTCAGACTTTACCATGCATGGATTTTAGGTGTTGTAGCTTAAAAAATCTGCTTTTTGAAACTAATCTAAATCTCTCGATTATACGCTATGGCGTTATGAAATTAGAATAAAGTATAACACATGGAATTTATAGTCAACGCAACTACTTACAGTATGCAACGCTATTTCTATCAATATTTTTATTTAATATTCTTCAATCCTTAATATATGGCAAAGATCAGTAGTAACTGGTAAATATCATTCATTATTTGTTAAAATTATGTAAATTTATGACGCAAGGGGAAACCAACGTTAGAGCATTGGCTGACTAAACAATGTCAGCCTATCGATTGTTCCGGAGGAAGTTACTACATTTTTGACCGTGAGGTAACCATACTACGTTTATTGTTGGGTTTTACTTTTAAAGTGTGGTCACTTTTAAAGCATGCTATAAAGTTTCAAGAATCATTAAAATTATAACTTAAATTGTAAAAACTACCATAAAATGTAACACATCGGAATTTGGCGAACAAAGTCCACAATTATTTTTAAGTTCATATTTTTATTTTTATCTGCTGTGTAGTTATAAAAACGCCCTACAGGTATTTCGCTTTCTGGAGGCAAATCAAACTGTGGTAAAGCCACGTATAGACGATCATAGATCAGGCAAAAGGAAAATGAAAGTAGATCGAATGCTGTAAAAGTGAGATTCCTGAGGCGTATATTTTAAAACAATTTATGTAAAACCTCATAAGAGTCCCAATTGCTCACAATGGCCTGGAGCCAGTGATACTATGGTATCCACAAATGAGGTATGTTATGAGGCTAAAGTTAATAATAAAGAGATGGACAAGATGACGTTGGGAAAGTACTTGGCTATTTAAATCTGGTCAACAAACGCTTAAATTCTGAATGGTGATTTTACACCAGGGCGATACTGAGAGTATCTTTCACTCTGAAACGTGCCGCAAATATAAAGTATATATCATTTTAACCATTCAGTACTTTTGTACGGTTCGCAATGTTTTCTGTGTATTTCAAATTTGTTACATAAATCTTATTTTTTAATTTTCTTTAAAAAGAAATACTGATTAAATTATCTTTCCAGTGTATGCATTTAAAATAAACATTACTATTTCTAAATAATTTTATTTTAATATTAAACTTGAAAAATTTTGTCAAAAACGCTAACCAGATTTTTACTCCAAAATTTCGAACTCGATATTTCGAAATTGCGTTCGTTTTGTTTGGGGAATTGTAAAAAAACTGTACCTTCACTTTTATATCTTTCATATAATAAAAAATAAGAAATATTATTTTGAGTTTAATTGATAGCGGATCGAAAAAAGAATTATTCATTCTGATATTTTTTAGGATTTTATTAATGGATTCCAATATAAATATTTGAGGCATACTGGAAAGAATTATTATTTGTAGTATTTCGGCATGATAGAAAAAAAGATAAAAATTGTTTTTTAAAATATGGACGTCCGGTCATGTATGACCTTAAAACGCTGGAGAGGTTAAAGGAGTAAATTGTGAAATAACACAAATTAATCAAATAAAATCTACTTACGCAAGCCGAATTTGAACTCGCAACCTACGATTTGCTAATCAAGAGCTTTGGCCGTCAACCACGGAGGCGTATGTCAGGTTAAGTCATGTATGACCATGCTAAAAGAGTGGAGATCCGGAAAGATAGTAATGAGGAGATGCAAGGCTGAAGTAACCGTAAATGACAAGATTAAGACGCTTAAATGGTTCAGGCATGTATTACGAATGAATGAAGAAAGGATTGCAAGGATTAGAAATGACACGGAATAGTGGAAGAAGTTGGAAACGCCCGAGGAAGACGTGTCACTCTCAAGTGAATGAAATACTTAATTCGGACATGAGTCAAGAGTCAGAATAAGAGAAGATTATGTAAGAGACGATGTAAGAATGTGAATGAGTCAAGAAGTATGTGCCATGATAAATTTTTTTGCAGCTCTATGCTATCTGCCTTAGAAACAGCGCTTCAATAGTTGTAATCATAAATGGTTTGTTTTTTGTTCTGATAATAGTAAGGCATTTTGCATGGCATAACATGCTGAACATGGCATTTGAGTTGTTCCTGAAGACTTATGTTAGAACAGGTATTTTATTCAAATTTTCTCCAAACTTCCACATGACATTATAACCGCATATTGGGATTTATAGCATTTTCACATTCTGTCAGTGGCATCGGTCAACCGGATATCGGAGACTTAATTAAGGTACACGATTGTTAAGACGGAACAGACAAATTGAATAATATTATATTTGGCCGATCGGAAAATAGATTTGCACAAATCTGTTTTCTGAACCGTAAAATGGGACCTCTGTATTCAAAAGCAATATAATTCGAATTCGAATTCGAATTATACGTTTTTTTCACTCTTTATACTTTTAGCTCGCAACGGCATTTCTATCATGAGCTACGTAGCTCTAAAATATTACAATAAGTGAACTGACAAATTTACGGTAAGTCATCATACGATTTGTTCTACGTTAAATTAAAAAAATTAGAAAACCGATTTCAAAAACAATAATTTATAAAATGGTAAATTAACCCAACAGATTACTTAAATTAGTTATTATTTTTGAAACATTTGAAAACGCGTATATACGTAGATATCACTTTAATAAAAAATAATCTTATGTTATTTTGCCGAAGGAATGTTGAATTTGGTCAAATATTCACAATTTTATAATGATAAATACGATCAAATTAAACTTGTTTGTTTTGCATGTTTTAATCGATATGGCTTCCTGATTTTATATATGTGGTACCCATGCGTGTGCCAATATTGGTTCATGATATATAATTTAATTTTAAATAAATTAATAATTATAATTTTTTATGTGAAACCGCAGAAGAGTCCCAACTGCCACCATCCATATGGAGCCGGTGAGATTATGGCATTCCCAATTGGGTATACTTTCAGGTTGACGATAGTAGCGATGGGAAGGAGATGGGGAAGAGGAAGGTGGGGGAGTTCCTGGATATTCAGATCTAGTCACCAACGTTTCAATTCTGAATGCTGGTCTTACACCAGCGCAATACTAAGAGTATCTTCCAATGTGGAACCTGCTGTATATATAAAATATATTATTTTTAAATGAATAACACCAATACATGACATAAAATTTATTGCACACACTGGGATTTGAATCTGCGACCTTCGGCCTGTTAGTCAAGAGCCTTACCTGTGTCGAATTATTTCTATGCGAAAACTCTAGGTTAAATCGTACTAATCCATTGCTGTCAAACGAGAATTACAATAATCGGTTCATTCAATCGATATGTTATTGTTTTTGTTTTTTACTGAACGTCGTGTAGTTATCAGCGTGTGAATGAAAGATACCCGACCATTCAAGCGGGAGACATTTACTCCATGTTCCGCTACGGGCCAGCGCGGCTCGGTACCATCTACCTGTACAATATTATCTCAGAACGGGCAATGATCGCAGCTTCCTACACGTGTTCGAACTTACTATCACCTGTACAAACAGTGACGCAGGGATTTTCAGACTAGTATTTACGAAAATTCATCATAAAATGATGCAGGTAGTACCTAATAGGTACAAAACATGAAATGAAAAAGGAAAAAATCTTACAATTTTTTTGTACACTCGGAAACATGCAAAATGTATTTAATTTTTCTTTATTGCTATGAAGTTTGATTTGTAGAACTCAATTTTTACATTTAAAAATAGTACAATTTTGTTTTAAAAAATGTTTCTTTATCAAAAAGTTTTGCTTTGTAATTTAAGCAGTGATCTAACAAGTAAGTGGCGAAAGTTAACAGTAACAAGTAATAATTTCTCACAATTTACTTGGAAATCCGTAAGGGTATTGGAAAGAAAAATTAAGCTATTTTATCATAAATAATATAAACCGGTCGTAAATAAGTGTCAGACAAATCATAACTTATTATAACACATAATCATATAATACATAATAACATATAATACATAATCTGATCTGATCTATTTACTAATAATTTGAGTAATTCTTATAATCTTCTTATAATTCTCTAACTTCTCCATTCTTTAACTCTAACTATCTTTTCATCATTTTTATTATTTTTCTTTTTCATATCATAGTAATGTATAGATTCTGTTCAAACTGTAAAATTCACCCGCCATAACACAGGGTCATCCCTAGCATGGAGGGTGAAATACTATCACAAAAACCATATGTACCCTCTAAGTCTTGTATTGATAAAATAAAATAAATAAATTAGTGACGTCATCATAGTTTGATAACAGAAGCAGGACGCGGCACTTATTCATAAATTTAAAAAAAATACAAATGTTATTAAATTTATAAAAAATTAATTAAGTGTAATCACGAATTTTCGATTGGTTTTCTGTTCAACTGGGAAAGTTATTTTAGCACGTTTTCATCTTTGTGGGAGCCTTTTTTTATTTTCTACTCTCCTTTAACGTAGTAGCCAACTTTTTATTTATTTAGGAAAGACGTCTGTACTTTATGTTTTCTATGAACAATTGCATATTAATTTGACTTGCTAACTAAGATACCACGAAACCAAATACATGTTTTTAATGATGCATGGATTAACATATTATAGATGTATGGAAGTGCATATAATGTCCTCGACATAATTCGTATACAATGGAAGATACATTGAATTAAAAGGCACTTTTAAAAAATTTTGTATTTTGATTTTACTTTTCCTTTCGAAAAGTGAAAAATGGATCATAAAAGTGGATTGCAATAATCATATAACGATTTAAACATGGTGATGACATGTTTCTTTTTACGCAAACTATCGATACAAAAGTAAAAATACGCGATGAGACAAATATAACTGTTTAGTATTGAAACAGTTTAGGAAAGAAAGATGAAGAAATTGTCGCAAGTACAGCATGCGAATTCGTGTCGTGTAGCTAGAAGGTACAATTGTAGTGATATCATTGTATTATTCACATGCTTTGTGCTCGGTTTGCGAATATCAAAATCATGTTAAAGATTATCTCGTTTCGGAGGAAATTTCACCCCGTGAACAGTGCAAGTTCGTCGACAGCCTTATTTCCGGGATTCTGGGGAATTCGAGGTAGGCAGTTCCTTCATTCCACTTTTCCCCGTGATTTATTCAAAACCAATTGAATGAGCTCTTTACTGTCGTATTTATTGTGAATTTGATTTACAGTAATAGAACACGTTACAATAATAAAATATTAACTTATTTCTGTGACCAAATCTGGAAAACGTATGTTAATTCTAATTCTTACGACCCATAGATGACTAACTCTAACTCGACCATTGGAACGCTATCGGCCGTTTGATCACCCCTGCCTTAAGGTGTAAAGGCTCTACAATGTAAGTATTATGCCGCAAGTACACGTGGACAATCTGCTGGACATGCCGTTGAATGTAGGAACCGGTAGATACAACGGTGTAATGTATGATGTTGCGTCACATTTATAACCTGTGGGTTCCGTTTTTCTGGTCGGTAACTCTAATAGTGTACGGCAACAGGTTTTTGGTAAAATAATAAGAACATTTTACAGGTTTTACAACAATTTTTTTTTAGTTTGGAAACCAATTAAGTAAGATTATGAGATTTTAAAATTAATTATTTTTTAAAAAGAAATAATAACATTTCCGGGTAACCAATAACCTGATCATATTTGAAAATCTCCTACTACCACCACAGTAAGCTGAAAATATTGTTTGTAATGTGATGAAGGAATTAGACAGCCGAGGAATTGAACACACTACGCCTGAATGGAACCCAAACGCGATGTCAACTCAGCCAACAACAAAATTTGAATGGAGTGTTAAATATGTCGAAACAATTCCTCACAAGGCCTCCATCACAACAAAAGCAACATTTTCAACTTAGGACGGGTTGTTTCGGAGAATTTGAACAATTCTTCAAATTTCAAAGTTAATTTTCAGGTTTTGTGAAAGATTTTTTCAAGTTCTGTTTTTATTTCAGTTCTGTCAAGCAACTATCCTATGCTGATATAATAAAAGAACTTGAATAGGACTTTCACAGAACCCGGAAATCAACATTGAAATTTGATGAATTGTTCAAATCCTCCGAAACAACCCGTCCTTACTGTAGTAGTAGTAGGAGATTTTCAAATATTGTCAGGTTATTCGCAACCCGGGAAAGTTTGTCATTCTTTTAAAAATAAAATTAATAAGAAATTATTAAATGAAATTAAATTATATATAATTCTTTTTACGCACAACTATTGTGTACATTATAAAAAAATTATGCCCAACGATTATTATAATTACTGTTTATAAATTGCACGCCCATACGGGTATAAACATGTGATAAACATAATAATTTAGTGGAACAGTAATCATAAAGTAAAATTTTCTATTTTTATTATATAGAACTCATGCAGCAGAATAGTTCTATGCCAACATTAATTAAATTATTATTGACGTGTGTTATTATAGCCTTCTTGTAACTATATTCCGTATATCTATTGCCAAATGCATGCAATCTAGGTATAAGTAAATATCTGAATGACTTAATCCTGATATTGTTATTGCAACAAAAAATAATTTTTGATCGAGTAGTTAAAGTTGGTATATGAAAGGTAATTAGGCTGAGTAAATCAGGGCTGTCTATATTTACACTAACAATTTAAAAAATAAAAATACGCACATCACACGTTGTAACATTTTGACACCAAGTTATCATATTATTATTTAACAAACATTAACGTTAAGCGCATTCCAGGTTTGCAGGTAAGCGTAAAGTAAACCATAAACGTAGTAACCTGCCAGTCCCCTATTCTGTGTTTCCGCAATGGAGTCGTTAACAGATTTTTGCTTTAACTAAACGGGCAGTTTCCCATAAAACGACCGCATGTTATAGAAATGTGTACTTTCTTTAAACTGGTTCCATAGAGTTAACCGGTTTGACGTGGCACATGGTGAAGTTACTAGTAAAAAAAAAATTATTGTCGTGGAAACGTAGCTTTCGCACCATTTTTTTAGTTGACACAATTATATTAATTTCAAATCGCTGAGTTAAAGTCAGTTATTGTCATTGTTGGTGGGGTATATGCAAGTTGAGACCACAAAATTAATATTATGTATATTTATGTATTATATATATTATATTATAGATTTTTCTCATCTGCTCTGAACTGATTGTCTGTAACCAGAGCATACCGAAAGTATCTACAATTGGATGTTCAACTGGGCGTTTTGTATGTGGCTTCAGAAAATACAATAGTAGCCAGTTTTTAATCCTATACAAATCTCAAGTACATCCAGCAATTAAATTTGGGAGCCACCTCTGGACTGGAGCCCCACAATACTTTATAAACCTACTTGATTCTGTGCAAAGGAGGGCGGTCCGTTTGATTGACAATCCAACGTTAACAGACCTATTGCCATTTCAAATACGTAGGCGCAATGTGAGCACGCTGAGTCTGTACTATAGGTATTTTAAAGGAGCCTGCTCTAAAGAGCTAGCAGCATTGATCCCCGGTGCACGTACGTAAAACTTGACATTGGCTTCATGAGAATGGGCCGCTTCTTCGTCACGTTTTTGTATAAGACGGAGCTCGTATGTGAAACGATTCGGCATCTGTTTTTCCTCCTTCGTATAATCCAAACCTCTTCAATACCGGCCTTAATAAATCCATTCTTACAGCCCCTACCTTAACCCGCCTCACAACTGGGTGGCGACTTTTACCCGTTTACCCTGTCCATTTTTCCTACATACAGAAGAGAAATACACATATGAGAAATCCCTTTTTTTTCAACGAGGCGTGTTTTTTTGTCACTTATAATATTTGCACATTTATTCAATATTATGTTCTTGTCCAGTCCATAGAAAGCGAGAATCGTTACATACTACATACAAGTATGCTGCTGTGGTATAATATTATGTGTCGCAATTAAGTACATCTTGAACTTTACTCGTTGCTAGGAATAATTTTTAACACTAATGTCACTATTACGCGGAAGGTGCGAGGGGTGACAGAGATCGAGATGTCATTATTAAACTCACTCTGCAACAATGCTTGCTTAAAATTACTGGTTTCATAATTGCTAATGACTTAATTATGATATTACAACTTTAATACCATGACAGGGTACGGAAAATAATAAGAAAACGGGTAATTTATAAATATTATCCAACAGATGTGAAAACGTATCTGTCAATTGGGGGCGTCGCTAATTTTTGCACAGATGAGTACAAAATTTTAAAAAAAATTATGTAAATATAAAAAAATAATAACATAAAATATAAAACAACTTTAACTAATAGAACCCACAAAGGCACTGCCTGTTTGTGGGTAACATAACAAAAAAAATCATGTTGTACGATAAATTTATAATTTTACGTTATAATATAATATCTACTAGTTCTTATGAAACTATATTTATATTTAAAGTAAGCTAGTCTGAAACTATATTTATAGTTAAAGTAAGCGGATTTGTAAAAAAATAAATAATTAAATAATATCAAGGAGGATGGTATATTACTGGTGCAGTGTAAAATTTTATTTTATAAGCTTTCAAACGAGATAAGTAAAGATACAGATAGGATATTTCTCACTAAGAAATTAAAACACCTAGGATGGGTTGTTTCACATAGAAATTTGATGAATTTGAACAATTCATCAAATTACAACGTTCATTTTCGGGTTCTGTGAATGTCATATTCAAGTTATGTTACTGAATCATTATAGACTAGTTACTTGACATAACTTAAAAAATAACAGACCTTGAAAAAAACTTTCACAGATGGTAAAAATTAACTTTGAAATTTGAAGAGTTGTTCAAATTCTCTGAAACAACCCGTTCTAAGACTGCTCTAATAATGAAATAAACATTTTTAGTGACCAATTTAAGTACTATAAAAAAGTGTTGTACCATAAGGTATGCGACACATTACGCTATACGCATCATGGCTCGGCCTATTTCAGCATATCGCTCACCGTACACAACCAATGGGAATGTATGGCGAGCGATATGCCGTAATAAGCGAAGCCACGATAATATAGCGCGTTTATAGCGTGGTCTGTAACAATCTTGAATCGTCTCCAGCTGACATTGTGATGGAGCCCTTTATTTGAAAACGGTAAATATTGCACCTATCAAATCAGTGTCTTCAGTACAAGTAAAAATATTTTTTTGCAGATTTTGCTAATTATTTGTAGTACTATTTTTATCAATTTTGTTATTACTATGTATTTAAACATCCATTAATATAATATTTTGGGCATCATGCCTGTTTTATGTAGTTAAATAAAATAAAATGAAAATAATAAATACGTCAAGACGGTCGAAGTTATTATGTACTAGTTTTTTTAATGCAATGGTTATAGCATAGTAACAGAAATAATTAAATAGATTATAGTGTTCAACAAAAGCCACCTCCGTGGTCGAGGCGTTAGGCTCTCGACTAGCTAGCCGAAGGACGTCGGTTCATATCCCGGCGTGCGCAAGTAAATTTTTTGTGTTTAATTTGTGTTATTTCATAATTTATTCATTTAATTTGAAAAATATATGTACCATACTAGCGGCACGAGTGGAAGATACTCTCAGTATCGCCCTGGTGTAAGACTTCGTGATTCAGGAGTGAAACGTTGCCTGAAATGGCTTTAGCCTTGTTTGGTAACCAGATCTAAATAACCAGGTACTCCTTCCCCTTTCCTCCGTCCCGCCTTCTTCCTCTTCTCTTTCTCATTCATCTTCCCCTAACCATCAGTCTCACAACATTTCCCAATTGGGGATGCCACATTCTCACTGGTTCCAAATGGTTGGGATCAGTTGGGACTCTAGTGCGGTAATCACATTAAAAAAATGAACGTTAAAATATTTCGTTAAAAAAAAACAGTTTACAAAATGAATGGAAAAATAACACTTTTTCGTAAAAATATTGCTCAACGTCAATTGTTTGATCAAAATGAAAATTCAGATTTTCTCCAACCTTTATCTTTCCCATCTTCTACCCCCTTAAAACTTCCTTCAGCTTCAAACCCAACATGTGCTTTCGTGACATCGGGCAATTTATTTCGCAAATATACAAGTTGCATAACTTTTCATTCATGTTGGTCTCATGATGTTGTATTTCATTAACTTTTCTAGTATTCATATTCTAATGTCATCTTTTGTAATTTTTATCTTGCTCGATCTGATAATTTTGTAACTGATTCCTACTCCAGATGACATTAGTTTGTCATGTTTTAATAATGATTTAATGATTCAACCAGTATCAATTGCATGGAACATCAGCTTTCAAGTAAATAAACGGAATCGAGTACAGGTGAAATTATGTAACAATCTAGCAACGGTAACCTGTCTCGCGGATGATCATGTTTATCTTATGTGTAAACTATATTTTGTTCTTATACGGTGTGCCGTGATGCAAGATTATCCATAAAAAAACTTCAATTATTAGAAGTCAACTTGTATGATGCTTACTATAATATAATTTACGTAATTTTTTGTGAGTGCGAAGGTTATCTTTTCCGATTGATTGACTGGTACATCGTTATACTGAGACAAGTATTCAAAGATTAAGATATGTTTAAACGGAATGGAGTTGTTTTTATTTTTATTTAGTTGTGTCCCGCATGATTATTTTTACTGTTTTTTTAACCAGTTACTCGCAATTGTGTTTTAAATTTCAATTATTTTATTTAAACAGTCAAGAAATTCAATAAATTTCAGGACCGACCGTGAACCAAATGGCGCTTGGCGCTAGTAAAAATCTCAAGGGCGCTAAATTAGGTGTTAGGCATTGTTAGCGCCGTGGCTCCATAGCTCCTTGGTGACTTCCGTAATTTAGCTTGCACATGTGCATGTGCACTCCGATGGCTTTGAAATAAACTATTTATAAGATTCTGAGCGTAATTTTTTTCCGAAATATTCTCAACGGTGGGAAAAGAAGGAAAGCTGTACAAATAAATCAAAATAAACTACGGATTTACATGATAAAAGTAAGAAGTTAAGAAATTTCTGTGTATAGTTCATAGGATAAGTAACGTATTTTGTTAAATAATATATGGTCAAGATAAACTCGAAAAAATTGATGTGTGTGACCATATTTTTTTGAAAATAATTCTTTCTCATATTATTATTTTTTTTGCCTTAAAAATGCCTTAAAACATGAAATATTTATGATCATACGATATATTATCTGGTGATAATATTATTCAAATTCTAATAAATGACAGAGAAAACTACAACTCCAGTAAAGAAACACAAGTAATAACATTTAAAAATTACAAAAAATACAACAAAGAACTCTTCATTCAGACCTTAGAGACTATTGATTGGAACGAAATAAATCAAATGGAATATAAAAAAAACTAACCAGATGATATTAAACATTAAAAAATCCATTGATGAAGTAGTTCCAGAACAGAAGATACGTAAAAGAAACAATAATAAATGGTTCACAAAAGAACTACGCACAATGCAGCACGATAGAGATACATTTTACAAGAGAGCACGCCTTACTAATAGTACTATGGATTGGAATAACTACAAAAAATGAGAAATAAATACTCTAAAGACATAGAAAGAACGCAATAGTATAATGAGTACATACAAAAATAAAATAAACTCGGAAGAAGGGGATCCCAAAATAATTTGGAAAAGCATTAAAGAATTAGTACATGGCGATAACAAAAACGACATAAAACTAGTAAACTTCCCAAAAGATATAAACAAAGAAAACATGGCTAATAGCTTTAATAAATATTCTATAGAAAGCATCACTCAAATTAACAAATTAATACCTAACATTGTTTTCAACCCCACAAATGATAATAACAAATCAAAGAATTATTGGTCTTCAGTAAAATAACTGCAGAATATTTATTTAACATTTTAAACAAAATTAAATCAAAAAATAGTTCAGATGGATTAACTATTAGTTTGATAAAATATGCTTTTCCAGTAATTGGATCTACCCTATTAAATATTATTAATCAGAAGAGGGAAAATTTCCAAAGTCATGGAAACTATCTACCATTATACCGGTCCCAAAGGTGAAAAATACCAGAAAATGTGAAAAATTTCGACCAATAAACACCTTATCGAAATATGAACAGATACTTGAAGTGATAATAAAGAACAAATATTGCAATACTTAGATGAACACAATATTTTATACCAAGAGCAATCGGGATTCAGATGTAATAATTCTTGTGAAATAGCGTTAAATGTAATCGTTGAAGAATGGAAAGAAGGAATGAATAGTAATAAATTTATCTTAGCAATATTCTTGGATTTTCAAAGTGAATTCGAAACCATAGATCGAGAAATATTGATAAGAAAGCTTAAAGAAATTGGTTTCTCAACTCTAGCCACTAAATTAATAAAAGAGTATTTGAAAGACCGAATACAGGTAACAATAATTAATAATCAATTTTCAAAACCAATGGAAAATAAATTAGGAGTACCACAGGGATCAGTCCTTGGACCTTTATTGTTCATACTCTATATTAATGATATGGTGAAAATATTTTCAAAATGCAAAGTACGACTATTTGCCGATGATACACTTATATATATAATTGGAGAAAACTATGAAGAACTAATACATATTTTAAATAATGAACTAGATAATGTATCAAGATGGCTAAAAATAAATAAACTTAAATTAAATACAAAAAAAACCAAAATGAATGGTAATTGGTTATAAGAAGACATCTAGTGAAAGCAAAATCAAAATTGATGGTGAAATTATTGAAAATGTTACCGATATAAAATACTGAGGAGTTAAAATATATTCCAAACTCAACTTTCACAAACATGCTGAATATACCCAAAAGAAAATTGGAAAAAAGATATCTTTTTTGGGAAGAATTCGCCAAAAACTGCAATCACCATTTATAACTCCATTATTGCTCCACATTTTAATTACTGCTCAACAATCCTTTTCCTGTGTAACGACCGAGAGCAAAATAAATTTCAAATTCTACAAAATAGGGCAATGAGAACAATACTCAGACGAAATAGATATTCAAAAGTAAATAAAATGTTAAACGAACTAAATTGGCTAGCGGTGAAACAGATGTTGACCTTGAACACGATGATATTTTTACACAAAATAGTAAACAACCTGCTACCCAAATATTTTTCAAATAAAATTGTATACAACAAAGACATACACAAACATAAAACTAGGACGTGCAATAAAATCAGGCTACCAAAGAAGGACAAAGCGAATACCCAGAATAGTATATTATATAAAGGGATGAAATACTATAACGCGCTGCCGGAAAACCTTAAGTCTGCCCCAATTGAAAAGTTCAAGATGTTGTGTAGGATCCACATCAAGCAAGAAAAAAAAATAGTATATTTATATGTAACAAATTAATTAGTCATTTGTAAACTTAAATGTACAAATTACTAAAATAAAATTAATAGATAAATAAATAAGTAATCAGAAAACAATCGCAAAAAAGTGCATAGTTTTCATTCCAGTATTTGAGCAAAACTCGTTTTGTTATTTTCGCGCAATACCGAATTCATCCCATAGTCAACATGAAAATATGTGTGTTGTAGAAAAATAACTTATCGTAACTAAATTATCCAATAGGGGTAGAGAGGTAGTACAGAAGGAGGAATTCCATAAAGCTTGTCCTGGTATACACTCGATGCTTAATCCACATTTATACATTGTCTCGGACAAACTCTTCGGCTTTTTCGACTCGAAACTGAGAAACCCTGATATTCTTGCATCCACTTGACAGTCATATTGTATAACTTTCTCCTGACATTCCATTTTTCGAAGACAAACTGACTGTTCAAGTGCAAATATTAACTGATAAAAAAACATGTTCAATGAGAAAATTCCTAAAAAAATGATTTTTAGAATCATTGGGGCGGTCAATCCGTTATTATTCAAAGCTTCGCACACAGAGAACTGTATGCGAATCAATCTGTCAATTTAATGTTTCGTATATCACATAATTTCATAAAACGATGATAAAGCATTTTAGCTTTACTAATCAGAAGAATTACAGGTAATCATTTTTTTTATCAAATTGTAAAGGGCACCGCGCATAACTATATTTATGTGTGTAGGTAATTTTCTTCACAGTCAAAGGTCAATTGTGCGTACATGGCATGATTCAAAACAAAAATATTTAATTCGAATTAAAAATAACTTAATTTGGGTAGCCGTTTCATAAGTTGATAATTCGGGCTTTAATTATCGTGATTGCACAATATAAAGCACGACTGATTGAAAGGTGACCTATTAATTAATTTGTGGAATATATTTTCGTACAAAAGGACTTTAATTAATTAATTAGTACATTGATTTCGTAAATTGAATGTATATATACTACATATATTATCTTAAACTATATACTCTTTATTTTCTTTTAAATTATATACTTTTTCTAATTTCTTCTATATTTCATACTTGATTTATTATTTTAATGCAATGTATATATAATCAACCACCACAACACGGGCATGTGCCTAGCTTGGTGGTCTTAACATACCTAATAATTGTAATAACAAAAAACACTGAATAAAGAAAAAAAAAAATCTACCCATGGAGCCAGTGGCCTGTAGAAACACATCACCGTCAATAACCAAGCACGCTTTTTGTGATGTCTTTAGTAGATAAGTATTACTTTTTGTGATGTCTTTAGTAGATAAGTATTGCTTTTTGTGATGTGTTTAGTAGATAAGTATTGCTTTTTGTGACGACTTTAGTAGATAAGTGTTGCTTATTGAATATCAGGCATGCTCCCCATTACATAAATCTATTTCAGACTTAAAAATCAACTTTCTTCAGCATTGTCTGATATTGAGAGAATGCACTAATTTGATTCGATGAAAATGTGAATATTATGGTAGTATGAATGAAGAATGAAAATCTCCATTTTAGGAATAATTCTTGAAAAAAAATTGCAGAATAACTACAAATTACCATATTATACTACTCCAATTTGTTCCACATTTTAACTATTGTTTAATGATTCTTTTCTTGTGTAACGAAATGCAATAAAATAAGTTACGAATTCTCCAAATAGAGAAATGAGACTAATACTTTGGCTCAACGATATTTATAAATTCAATAATAAACAACCTGTTACCAAAAGACTACAATTGTAAACAACAAAGAATTCAGAGACATAATACAAGGATGCGCAACGAATCTCAATCAGACTACCAAAAACAGCCAATGCCCAAAACAGTTCGTCGCAAGTTCATTGCAATTCGTTGTAATTCGTTGCAGTTCGTTGCAACGTGAAGAAATATTATAATGAACCATGAAAGTAGCACCAATTAATTCATTTACAATAGATTGTAAGAACCACATTACGCACGATAAAATGTAATGTAAATGTAAAATTTTATGAACAAATAACTATAAAAATATAACGAATATATATGTAAAGTCAGTAGGCAACAACTATGAACAGAACATAATACATAATATTTTCTATAGTTCATAATATATTGCATATATTACCAAGACCTGCAGATTGGAAGATAAAACATTATAATGTTGTGTCTTTATTGCGAAGATAACCATCGAAATCAGATAAATCTTATCATTTGTCTACGAATGACGATCGATGTCATGACACAAAATAATCAGTCATCAAGCGATTGCATGAAACTCATTTTTTTTACTACGCCCCTTTCTTTTTACATAGTTGATTTTTTACCGATTTTCGAAGCACTTGGTAAAATAAATATTAGTGATATTAGTAATCATGAAACGTACCTACACATACTTAAACTCATTTTCAAAAATTTTGAACCCAATGACCGTTAACAACTTGAATTTACAAAAAAACTTTTTTCTTATTGACAATATTGATGAATATGAAACAATATTTAAAAACGCTCAAAGTAACCCGCCATTGCTAAACTTACCCTCATCGACGGTATCTGAGAGTGGAAATTACGTTTTAAGAAAATATAATTCCTTGATATAGACATGTAATTCTGAAGTTTTTAGTACCCACATTGATATTTTTTTTATTAAAGATAGGTACTACTTTATTAAATATTTTTTCAATTTAATCAACGGCCACGTATCGAAAAGTTAGATTCTGGCACAAATCACACTCTTAGGGACGTCGCCAGAATATGATGTATTGTCTAGCGAGTCGTACAAATCTGTACCCGAACTCACCCGTGGAGAGAGCGATCCGCCACTGAATAAGATTTATTCGACACTTAACATGAGTATGCAAGGTTTTTTGCATCAATGCTATTTTTTGTAACCAATTTGACATAAATATCATTTGATCTAATCAAAAGAAATAATTTTGGTTGTGTCTATCTGTAACTATTGTTCAATGAACGTTAGAACTCGATTTTGCTTTGAATTTAAGGGTCATTTTAACTGTTTTAAGAATTCTGACCAGTGATAGTACCTACCTTTTTAACAGAAAATTATTATAATTTCCAAAATTAAAAATGGAACTATTTGTCAAAAATATCTATCCGTGACTATCCGTGATTCTTCACGTGTCTGTTATGTCATAATTAATAAGAATGACAAATGAATATATGAAAAACATATCCTAGGCCAATAGATGGGACAATTTACTAACAAAAATTATACAAAACTTGATAAATAATGGTATCGCAATGGACATTAATTAGAATATGTTGCAACTTATTTACCATCGTAAAAACCATGAGTAAATTGATAACATTGCGTGCGCGGTGGTCCAAATAATATATTTCGTGATTCTGTGAAAAGATGTAGCAACAAATAATTATGAGTTTGAACCATCGACCAAATGGTTGCTATATCGATAGTTCGAACGCATAAATATTTATGACCTTGTATGAAAGATGGTATCTCGATGGCGCATTAGATTGTTGGGACATCCTCCATGGGATGCACTTAGCCAGGAATGCATCGCTGCAGTCAATGATGCAACATGTGGTTGGCTCTAAGCCCAGAGAAAGCATTGTTTACAAAAGTATGAATGGATTCGACGAGAAATCAACAGTTATCGACCACAACTTATCCAGCTGAGATACTTCTGAGACGTTGAGTCTTAAAGCCATTGAGAAAGGCATATAAGGTAGGTAAACAAGCACAAAAGATAAGTGATCATCATAATATATCAAGAAGCATTGTGAAGAGTTCTTTCAAAATCTTTGGATTTGTTCTTGGAATTTGGTGACAAAAGGCGTATAGACTGCCGGATTATGTAACCATATAAAAGGTAGTCTAGTCGTTGAACTAATTGCTTTGGTGAAAGAGAAAAGAGTTAAATAATAATTAACCTTTGAGTATTTTTGCCTGTGCCAGAGGATGTTTGCACGAAGTGAATGTTAATTTTGAGGTTGTGCTTATTTAGTGTGGCTCAAAATAATACAAAAATAACCGTTTATTCCAAAGATTGAGGCTGAGTGTGCACTGTGTATTTATTTATCATCAAAAACATAACAGGAATATAAACATGATATAAACAGGATATAAATATTGTTCAATGTAACATTAGATATATAAGAACAGTAATATAAAAAATGAATAATTGCACAGTAATAAAGATAAGTACTATAATACTTGTAGTAGGTATTTTTAAGTTGGACCTCACTAGGCGAAGCTGTATTGAGGCAGAATTTTTAGTTATGTTTAAAAATAATACACCGTCTGTTTTTTCCCATATTTATATTTGTAACATTCGAGTTCCTATAAAAACCATTTATTTTCTATTAAAACATTAATTTTCGTCAAAATTAGAATATTCTTTGCATTGCATCTCATTCCTTAACCTCTCTACTGATTATCGGCATACTATGCCGAGTTTGCAAAACTTCTTGACAAAAACAAAAGTGATCGATCGCACGCCATTATATGCCATTTTTGAATGCGCAGAATTCTAGATTTTTATTATAAATCCTAAAAATTGTGACTTCATTGGCTGCATAGCACTATAATCTGTTTATATATCTCGGTATTAAAATTCAGAGGGATGATTTCTTTTAAATGAAGGTGAGATATTTCCAACTCGAAAGCCAATCACATAATTCATATACCAGTTGTTGACGCGAGCACTCGAGTTTTTAAAAATGTGTTTAAGAATAAGTTTTGAAAATGATAAATACCACATTTATAGCGTTTTAGAACTTACAGATATCCTCTGTTGAGGAGGGCACATTCGCGTAAGATATTTATTTCAAATATTTTTTTATAAATACACAGGTTGCCGACAGCAAAAACTGACAATAGATTGACCAGATGATTTAACTGTAGTTACGGTATAGCGTGAGATTTGGCTCAGAGAAAGACCACTCGGGAGTAGCGCGTGGTGTATGGAAAAATTAGTAGATATTGCTAATTTATTAAAAATCTCTTCAAATTATTCGTAATCCGAATAAAAATGGGATTGCAGGCCCTTAACAAATGAATTGATAGGTTTCCTTTTAAACTTTTTGTAAAAGAGTATTATCACTATGTCGGAACACATGTTCATAAAAATCATAATATTTTCGCATTTTGTCATTATATATTATCAATATTATGATGCTTATCAGGATTACGAATAATTTTAAAAGATTCTGTTAATAAATCAGCAATACTCATTTTTCTCCGTGTGCTATTGCGCTTGAGTCATTGTTTGCATATTCTACATTTACGCGATAAGTTATTGAAATGTGGACCTTTGAATTCATATCTAAGTGCGCACCCACTCAGCGCCAAGCCCACACAATTCCTTAGCACAAACCTACTGGAGCACTTTCTTTCTTTTCTTCTTTATTATGAAATAGCTTCAAACAATATCCATTAAATGCGTTTACTTTTATAATAATATTTCCTGGATACACTAAACATACCTTTGAAAAATATACCTACCACACATAACAACAACGCACATTAAAGAAAAAAGCATTAATCTATATGAAACACAGAAGAATATTGAGCAACGATAGATAGTTCTGGATTAGATAATTAAAAAGTCTATCTTATCTTACTGAATGTTTTCACTGTCTTCGGTCCCAAAAATTTCATTTCCACTTCTCAGGTATTTTCATTCTGTTCCATTCCCGTACTACGCAGTCGGTCTGGGTCCCTTCACTGTTTGTTCCCTTTTTTGGTCCCTTTACCTACGCTGTCACCCATTTAGTAAAGATTTTTGGTGTTCTGTCATTTATGATTCTTTGCAAATATGGGTTACGATGGATATGATTTCAGATATCACAGCCAGAAGTATTATTGTAACTAGTTTTTGGGTTATTATTTCTTGTTGTGCTTCCTGCTTCTTCCTTTAAAAAAAATCCCATTAATAGAGACTGTGTGGCTAAACTTTATAGTTCTTTATATCCAGTTCTTAACGGCTCCACCAAAAATGCCATTGATAGAGACTGTGTCGCTAAACTTTATAGTTCTTTATATCCAGTTCTTAACGGCTCCACCAAAAATGCCATTGATAGAGACTGTGTCGCTAAACTTTATAGTTCTTTATATCCAGTTCTTAACGGCTCCACCAAATATGCCATTGGTAGAGACTGTGTCGCTAAACTTTATAGTTCTTTATATCCAGTTCTTAACGGCTCCGCCAAAAATGCCATTGATAGAGACTGTGTCCCTTAACTTTATAGTTCTTTATATCCAGTTCTTAACGTCTCCGCCAAAAATGCCATTGATAGAGACTGTGTGGCTAAACTTTATAGTTCTTTATATCCAGTTCTTAACGGCTCCGCAAAAAATTCCATTGATAGAGACTGTGTGGCTAAACTTTATAGTTCTTTATATCCAGTTCTTAATGGCTCCGCCAAAAACCCCATTGACCGAGACTGTGTGGCTAAACTTTATAGTTCTTTATATCCAGTTCTTAACGGCTCCACCAAAAATCCCATTGATAGAGACTGTGTGGCTAAACTTTATAGTTCTTCATATCGACTTCTTAACGGCTCCGCCAAAATGCCGAAAATTGCATTAATTTAACTATACTGAAACACTGGCCCATAATTACTAACACGGTTAACACCTCCATATACATAAACACAAAATCTAAACATCTAACCTGATGATGGCCACCGTAATGCGGTCTGAAACGTTGGCAAAAGAATAAGGAAGTGCAATGTGGTATAACCTAACCTAACCTAAAAACATTACGATTGCTTAACATAATACAAAATTAGATTCTCTAGATCTAGATCGCAGTTCATTTTGTATTCATTTAACATCGTTCAAATAAGTACGAACATACTTCATAACTTGTATCGTACTGTGGCAGAGGCCGTGTAGAATAAATTCAGATCTAAAATTTTCTGATACAATGTATTTTCTTTCATATTTATGATCCTTTCTTTTATTAGAACAAAAAACTTTATTAAGTAAGAGTTTTCACAAAACTATTATGTGAATGAAAAAAAAAACGTTTTAAGTAATGCCAATACCGATTCTAAATAATTATTATGATTTCATCGACATCTTGGTAAGTATATAAGTAGGCTCAATAACTTGTTATTATTATGTATTGGTAGCCTATTATGGACGAGTATTACAAAATCTTTGGCTGTAGTCCACTCGAGATCATACCATAATATGTGTGGAACGGTAAGCTATAATTTTATTGGTCTAAATTTTTATTGGTTCTGTGGCAAAGTATACAAAAAATTGTTTCAAAATAAATATTAAAAAATTTTGCACGCACAATCATTTATTACTAAACACATTGTGGGAACACCATGTTCCGGGCTTTACCCTTATATACCTATATATTAAGGCCCCGCATACCCAATTTCTATCGATTTTCCTTAAGTTTCTCGTTAACTCTTTAAGTTTTTAAGTTACAAAAAAAATATATAAATATGTTATTTTTTAAGATAATATCTGTAAATTTGTTATGCGGAAACGTTAATTATATGAAATTCCCTTGATAGAAAAAATTGCAAAGTAAGCTCCGAAAATTATTAAAACACGTTTGGTTTTGTTATTTAGTATGTTATAGGAATGATTAAATCACAATGTATCTTTAAATGCAACTAAAGCCTTTGTCTAGAAGTTTTTGCTCTAGTTTAAACGAGTCTTGTTTTATTAAATATTTTCACCGTTTTCGCTCAATTAGGTATTATCATTTTTTTATATTAGCGCGCTTCTTCTAACATTCGTATTTACATCTCTCTTTCAAACCATCTTTGAACGCTTACTACGGGGCCTTAAAAAATCTAGGTTTGTTTTATTTTTGACGTTTAACGACTTTTAGAAAGAGGTAAGTATTTTTCGTATCACTAAAACCTTATGGAGGATGGAGGGGGAATGAATTGGAAAGAGAAAGAAGAATAGAAAATACCTAATTATTCAGATCTTTAAATAATTTCCATAAAAATTCTTTGTATTTCATATCGTTTTCTATTCTTCTTAATTCTTCTAAATATCTTGTTTACAAATCAGCTTCAACCTTTTTGTAAACCAATACAGTTACCGTACCGATTAGAATATCAAATTTACTTTATTTGACTTTAAATAAAATTTCTTTGATAATAAAGGCATCTACCTTCAATGGCGTAAACCTTATTTTACTTACACAGAGTGAATGGTTTTCGCCTTACCATCATTGACAAAAAGTTCAAATATTATGCACATACTCTGTAGCTTGCTTCTAAAAGGTCCATGTCCGTTTTTAAAATTTCTCGAGGAAACCGCTATATTTATAGTAGAGGCTTTTTTGCTAGACATAAAGTATGTTAGTAAACTATTATTATAAGTTTTGAAAAGGGAGTAACTCAGTCTTTTCAACTGACAGCGGTGCGCTCTGTCCACCAAGCTAACGATCACGTTATAAAAAAGCTCTTGCGCCTGTTTTGTTTTTGTTCGGTGATGACTTCACGTGTGACATTCGCGCAAAAACTTACACTATTAATTTGTGGGTGTATTTTTTCAAAGAGAGTTTATTGTTTATAGTTTATATATTGGAAGATTATTTATGCAATATTTGATTGCGATTTGAATCATTCTGGTGAGATGTCGACCTTTTGTTAAATCCCCCGCATTAGTATTCCCAGAAAACAAATCACTGCAAGTTTCCTAACTGTGCCACCGAACCGGTTGCTGAATTTTTATCAAACCACTTTTGCTGGAAATTCGTTTTGCCAAACCGGAATGTTTGGAATTCAGTTTCGCTTAAAGCTCTCGTAAACTTTCATTTCTCAGGCAATAGATTTGATCTGAGCTGTATCGGTCAAGGACAATAATTATTCACATATATATACGTACTTTCGAGTGGAATTATAATATAAAGGTGCGGATTTTTGTTTTTAATCTTCGGACAAGTTTAAATAACGCTTCAAACTGAAAATACATCAGACACATTTTTGAGATGGTGTTAAGTTTTGACGCTTTTCATAAATAAAAAATCTGTATGAAATTTAAGTTCTTGCCTTATAAAATTTGCACAGCTTTTTCGGAGACTAAAATATCTTTTACATTTTATTTTTATGTTAATACCGCACAAAAGTTCCAACTGTTCGGAGACATTAGGAATATGGCTTCCCGTTAGGTTGAAGGGAGTGAGGGAGGGAGACGTAAGAATTAGGTTGGAATGTACCTGGATATTAAGATATGGTTACCAAACACCTTAGAACGTCTAAAGCCATTTCATGATTTTAGCCCTTTTGGTGATTAGATCTTAAGCCTCACAAAATACCCGATTGAGGATGTAATAGTCTCAATGGCTCCATATAGTTGGAACTCTTGTACGGTCACATAAAACAACACAAAATAGTAAAAAACATTTCGATTCTGAATGGCTATCTTTCAATAAGATAGTAATATTCATAACCTTGGAAGAAAAATAAACAGAGGGACTTAAAAAATGTTTAACTTCTCAATAGGTATTTTAAAAGAAAATTTTCTGCTATAGCAACACAACATGCAATGTAACAAAGGTTGCAACAAATTATCATAGTGTGTACGTTTTTAAGTTAGTTATGTTCTGTTTTAAGCCTTAGATACATTCGTTATTTAATTTGGGTGTGGCATATGCGTATTATATGTTTGGGTGACACACGGTGTTATAATCTTCCTCAAGAGAGGAGTTCAGGTCAATTAGGGGGACTGCCGCGGAATATCATTTCTTTGTATGGTCATATTGACAGATGACAGCCGCGTAATTACGGCGTTCCGTAAATTATTCTGACAGCTTCTTCTATCGTAGGTAGGAGAGGGATATTGCATATTTTGTAACTATAGCCTGGTTAGCAGATCACAGCTCATATCGTCGCCAAACCCACACTTATAACACATAATTTTTTAAGGTGTAACAGGTCTGTATGGCGAGTAATATGGAGGTATTTAAAACGCTTTGAACTTAATAACGAAATCTGTCACCCCCTTTATGGTGTGGAATATATGGGTGACATTATATGCGCTGGGAGCATAGTATAGAACAGTTCATTATCATGAACAGTGTCCCTGCACACAGCGTTTGTTAGCATCATATTTACACTCAATAGAAAAATATACAGCATTTACATTAAAAAAATCAATTTTTATAATTTCTCCTCACTATTGCCGGATCTAAAGAGGAGCAAAACTAAAAAGTATGCAATAAATTTTATATGTCCATTTTGAAAATATCAAGATAGCTAGGGCAGTACATGGCCGTTCTATAATGAATATGCATTATATTTGCCGAACAATTCAAACGCTTACCCCTTTAAACCAGTCCACGAAAAAGAACATTAAAAATGCCTTCCGTATATTTTTGAATGGAAACCGATGTCACTAATGACTTAATACCTTTTGGTTCTAGTCCATTAAGCAAGCACTCTCTATCACACTTGCCCTTCATCACATATTGCTATACCATTTGAATTTCATAATGATTGGGAAACACTGTCCTTCGTACGAAATTTAAGTTAATGGATGGTCAGACTTTTGGATCACAAAATACGGCCACATGGCATTTATTGCGTTCGTTTTTATTCTATGGCTATGAGGAAAGCCTTAACACGACCAGTGACCCGGTGATTCATTTCTATTTGGTTTCTTATGTTGTGACTTTCAATTAGTGTACGATTAGACCCGCAGCGGCGGCCCGTTCCATAGTGCATATGTACGTACTGAGATTGAAAAAAATATGTGAATTAGCGAGAAATGGTTCCATTCAATCATTTTTTATTTGTGGCATGGGGTCGTACGCTGGAGATACCAGAAAAAAATGAGCGAGTAAATATTGATCGAGGATCGTGACCCACACTCTTATTACCCTAATGAAATAGGCTCCTCCACTTTCGGCTTCTGCGAGATAAGTTCAAAGCATTGAATGATTCTTACTTGACCAATTCAACGCATTTAACGAGTCATATTTTATCAGTTAAACGTGTTTAAAGATTCCTACTTAATCAGTTCAGTGCATTCAATGAGTTTTACTTGATCAGTTCAACGCATTCAACAATTTCTACATGACCAGTTCAATGTGTTCGACGAGTCCTACTTGATTAGTTTCACGTATTCAATGATTCCCACTTGATCAGTTCAACGCATTCAATTATTCTTACTTAACGCATTTATCGAGTCCTACTTGACCAGTTCTATGCATTCAATGTTTCTTACATTAGTTTAACGCATTGGTGATCTTCCTCTTCTTCTCCTCTTCCTTCTATCCGCTTTGCCAGTGACCACTGCATCTCCCCTAACTCCAGTCTTACAACTCCCTTCATGTGTTGTACAACCGTATGTTTTCCACACGTTGGAAATGCCATAATAGCACTTTGATATTGGTAGATGAGACTGAGATCTACGGTAATAGAAAATGTAATTTATAAAAATTTAGTTTTAAAGATCACAAATCCAATGTCTTACCTATTTGAATAACTTGCATTATCTGCTTATTAGTTTTTTATTTATGTTTTTGTTACTACGACACAAAACTGGTTTCTGTAATCAAATCCAAAGAAGGTTCAAAGTTTAAGAATAAATTAAACTTGCAAACATTTTATTAGGTAAGACAAACAAGTAAGGATATTGGGTCATTTATGTAAAAAATGATATGACAGTGTAAACTCAAATGACATCCGCCGGCCTGGCCTAGATTTCACCACAAGGATACACCCAGAAAAAACTGTTATGAAATAGCCGAAACATGACACATAGTAGGTATTTGTGTTAGAATATTACAAACCTTACTACGCATTTTTCCTATTCTCGCGACAGTCCTCAAAACTGTAGATAAACCAGTTACAATAAGAAAACTGAATTTTACGCAAAAAAACCTCGAATGGAGAGTTCTGTCTATAGAATATCCATAGAATTTGAACGGCCTGTGTCAAATTTGGCAACTATTTCGCAAATAATAACACACTCAGCTTTTAAAAAGTAAAAAAAAAAGAATTGACTACAAATTTACCTCGGAACCTACTTATGAATGTATATTTTTATTTAAAAAAATGTTTATATAAAAGTTACATGATGCACCGCAAAAAATTAACAACACTATTCAATATTTATTAATATTCACGGTAATATAGGCAAGAAGAGGTGCATGCTGATTGAAGTCCAAAAATCTCTTCTGGGTGGAAGGAGAGAGGATCCTCTGACCACCATAACACGGGCATGTGCCTAGCATGGTGGTCGAAAAACCCTCAATGCATGTAACAAATAATTCAATGAATGAAGAAACTTTAAAAAAAAATAAAACCTCTCACTCCCGAAAATAGGTGGAAACTTGAGTGGCAATCAGCCGACGTGAGAAATGCAAATCTTCTGCTCGACCCCACTGAGAGACGGCCTGCCTCGTAAACTATGGTCCGCCATTAATATGATGAGGTCCTCACACCGACGCTGTGCCCACATGATGCACAGGTGGGGCCCCAAAGAGTCGGTGATGTGTGAATGTTGTGCGGTACAGACCACCGAACATGAGATCAAAGAATAACGGCTGCATTCCCTGGCGGGATTGATGAGGTACATCAGGGCAACGTCTGAGGCCCTGGACTGGCTCACTGACCTAGATGTTCTCCTCTGACCCCCCATCATACGGTAGAGGAAGAATGAAAAAAAATGCATGATACACAAAAAAATACAAGTAATAAATTTAATCCTAACTTATTTAACTGCTTCTGAATCCAGTACACGAAACATTAGATCTGATTTCTCACAGTTCATTGGTGTAATATAGAAAATAATATTATGCTAATTCAATTGATACGTATTATTACTTAATTTTAGTTGTTGGTCGTTATGATACCGTAATAAACATATCAATTTCTAATGAACGACAACCTTCAACGTATGGGTGGAGTTCATTCAGAAGAAAGTATGTCAGCATACATAAGGAATATTCGCAGTGCATGAATTTTCGACAGAATGCATTTTCATTAATATCGTAGTGATGCAATAAATCATGAATAGTGATGGACAAAATCTACTAACTGGATATAGGTAAAACATTAATGATTACCTTGACATACTGTTACAGACATCATTAACTATTTTTGTTATATAATAACCAAAAATGTGAACATTGATGAATAATTCAAGAATAATGAAACTCTGGTGCGAATATTGGAATTTACACATAGATAGTTAAATCCTTACAAATTTAAAAAATTGTGTAATTTTCGCATAATAGTTACAGTTTATTACATGTATTCCGGTGTCGTTAGAATCGCATATGCCTAATTAGCGATTTTAAAAAAAGACGTTCGATTAATTTTATCTTCAGATGAAACGTGTTTGCTAATATTTAAGACGAGAGAGGTAATTTTTTTGACACAAATAATGTTATTTAACTTACTGAAAAAATGTTCCACTGTTGATGTCTTGTGTGGTAGAGTGTTAATTTCAACATAGCGATGTAAATATATATACTTGAGTTCTTTTGATAAAGCTATAGATAAATTAATTTTATTCGCATCGCCATCAATATTTACGAAATCTTCGATATTTTTTTTCTGTTACACAAATTGATTATCGTTAAAATTTTATGTAAAACAACATGCACATATTTGATAGTGAAAATATACTAGATAAATTAACAATATTATTGTTGTTAAATTGCACTCAAATTAAATTATTTTAAAGTTAATCAGCAACTTTTAATAACGACAAAAAAATTATATTATGTATGTTATAAATGATCAATTGGTAGGAATTAGAAATTGAATATCAGTGGAGACGGCCTACATGGTCGAGGGGTAATCCTGTAAACTAGCAAGCTGTAGGTTGCGAGTTCAAATCCCGGCGTGTTAGTTTTTTATTTAACAATTTACTTATTTAAATAAATTGCTACGTATAGTAGTTGCTATGGTTACCTGCTACGTGCAACCTACAATACTCACCAGACATTTCAGGTTATAATAATGAATGTGGAATCACAAACTTTATCCAGTACTGGAAGCGCCAATTCTTGAGGGTCAGATACCCACAAGAATGTTTGTGATTCCAGGGTTCTCAGGGGGTTGGGTTCGAAACCAGAAATGTGTCAGGTTACAATGTGTAATTTAGAGTCAAGGAAAGAAGGTTTAGAGTAACATTAATGTATATTATTTCGAATACAATACAAGTCTATACACTCTACCGTGTGAGTTATAACGAAAACAATATAATAAAAGCCAGATACAAGCTTACCCCCAAGGTTCCGACCACGCTTTATCTATCTAGCTAATTAAGTAACATCCCACTCGAGCTGGAGCAGCACCTCATCAGGCTGAGCTCCAGGGGGCTCCAGACGGAGCAAGAGGAAGAGTCAGTTCCGCCTCCTGGCGACTGTCCGTGGCAGGAAACTGGCAATCTGGCGACTGAGGAAGAGGAATCTGGTGCCCGCGGTCGCATCCGTGTATCCTGGCGAGGATTCCCTTTATGCAAGGAAAAATAGGCCTCCCTACGGCCCTGGTGAAAATGCGGTCGGCGTAGTGCCAAACCGCGAGAAAGAATACCATCCTTAGGCTTCCGGTAACCGGGCACAACATTTCAAGCCACTGGCTTCTTCATCCCATAAAGGATGGGTCGGATTCAAGCAGATCACACGTCTGACTCCGTTTGCAATTCATGATGCCGCGTGGTTACAATATTCGAACGAGCCACGGAACCAATTCCACTATGGAACCTCGTATTTTACTCCATTTATACGACTCTATAAAACTAGACTTCGCCACTCCGATTAAAGGGAAACCATTCCCAAACAATTTCACTCCGGAAAACTGTGACTGTCGTCTGCCGAGAGATCAGGCCCACTCTCTGGTTTCTCTGCAGGCAAGGAAGTGTTTTTGTTTTTTTTCTGTTTCCGCCCGGTACAGATTTTAAATTTTAAATTATGATTCGAAATTTTACCAAAACCAATACCCGCGACAATCGCCCAGTTCCTAACTAGGTTAGAGAATCGGCGAGGATAAATGTGATGATGCAGAATAAATTAATGAATAAAATATTAAAACAAAAGGAGTCTAGCCCTGCATCATAACATTACCCCCCTCGCCACCAAATGTTTGCCCTCAAACATATACAATTGTCGAAATAACCTAACCCTATTCTTTCTAGGTCGGTCCAAGGGTCTACTACAACAGAAAAAAAAACAAAGTGATCAATAAAATACCAGTAGATAATAATAACCATCAATAGGAAGTATTCATATAACAAAATTAAACCAAAGTGAGAATAGCGAATGGGCGTGCCGCAAATCCGGTCGCACTTCATCGAACGTAAGGCAGGATGAACAGGATTGCGGTGCAGCCATTCTTACTTAAATAACTATAATATTGTAGGAACTAAACTTAAAAACTTAATCTAAACATAACAACCAATGTTACGTGAACGGGATCCGCCAACACCCACAGCTTGAATATGCTGGGTGAAGATTAATTGACTTAGCGTCATGGACAACCGTTGACGTTACATTTATAAAAATAATTAGTACATAATTAATAAAAGTAAGACTTAATTAATACAGACGCCACATTTATAACTAACCAAATAACTGACTGTCTATCACATTCATTTTATACAACCAAATGCGATAATGCATCACTGACCCAAAATAGGGTTATAAGCCCGTCAGGCAACACTTTTTAGGGAGCATAGCAACCCTCACTTATCACTGACTCTACTTCTCCTTAGGAGATAAGAAAACACTTTGTCGATGTTTCTACCTAATCTACCTAACTAGGTCGTATGGGGGTGCACACAAAAGAACAGAGCAGTTAATGAAAATACACAATCTTATTTCAACAAAGAGTGTTAAGCAGTCAACAACCATCGCATAAGAATGGAGCTAAAGTAATAGAATATACAGCCATCAATATAGAAGGTGCAATCGTGTTAAGTGATATGCAACTATTATTAGTGCAGTGATCTAGGTATACGTCCAACAGTAACGAAGGCGTAATCGATATTCTTATGAAACAACTTATGGTTTTCTCTGTAAACCGTTGTTCAACAAAGTTGATAATAGTAATTCTCTCAGGACAATACCAACAAGTATGTTATACAAACTTATAATATTCATAATATGAATTCTATAACAATAGGAAAGGAACATCCCAGGTTACTTACATGATAGCAAGATTTAATAAAAAAAAAACAAAAATTCATAAATTGAAACATTAATTGTAACAAGTAACACCAGTGTATTTACAGACATAACTGATGAGAAGTAAATGGATCAACAATAAATAAAATTAACGTTTATCGAGAAAAAATTGACTCAGAACATAAGGAAAGGTCTCAGTACATCTCCCCATGTTCTGGTCTTAAGGTTAAATATAAGAAAATATGATTCAAGGATCAACATATCAACAAAGTGGCTTAAAATGTGGAAGGATCGGTGGTGGGATATCGTTCCACATTATAAGTCAGAACCGTACTTATAAAGGAAAACAAGTAAATTATGTCTCGTTTCATCAGCAATAAAGCGAACAGCTCCATTTTATCACTAGGAGATTAAATGTTCAGTGCACCGCTTGGTGCAGTCTTTAATATATTTTCAGGACCCATCAAGACATTTACTGTAAAACAATGACAAAAATATCCGTTTACATATTAATGATGAAACGAGAACAACCAGTGTTCAAGCATGTAATTTGTAGACAATGCTTCTTTGTTTTCACCATCATGAAACGAAAGAGACAGTGGGAATGTAACTCCTTACATTTCAAGATGTTATATCCTAACACATACTACATGTTAAGGTATATTAACCAATTTCATTATTATTTTTAAATGAGTGTTCATTTGTTCACTTGGAGTCTGTTGTGTACTTAAGTTTAAGTAAATAAATAAACCATTACTAATAAATAAATACGACATTAACTATTACTAATTCTAATAAGGTTCATTTCTAGTCCATTCAATTCGAGTATTCATACCGGAGTTGATGGTTACAATTGAAAATTAGTTACGAGACATTTTCTTGTTAATAGTTTGTATCATTTATGAGAATTGAGACAAAATTATTTTATATATAATAATTTATGTGAGTGCATGGCACGAACTTTTGATACATATATTTGAATGAATGAGATTTTTTATATAATGAATGTGCTTGACTTTGTTTATGAGTGGCTCTTTTCATGAGCATAACGTACGACAATATAAAGACGTGCATGTTTATAATTTAGACTTGTTATATTTGAGAATAATAGCGTGATTTCCAATAAATCACTACAAATAGTATCGTGTGAAAGAGAACATACAACTCGATTTCAAATAGAGTTTATGAATTTTATGTGTTAAGTGTCGTGTTAGGGTTGATCATCAACCTCCAAGAACAACCCGAACCACTCAAACATATATCTCACTACGAAATACTAACGTACGTACATAGATCATAGGACAACAGGCCTTTCGCCTCCTGCAGGAAAAACCGTCCACAGTCAACGAATCCCCCGCCTTCCAACTGATGATGCAGTACAGTGTTCCGTACTTGAACCAGCAGCTCAAGTATAATGATCAGACAGCAAGCTTCTCTCGCCCTCTGTCTGTCATGTCTGGTGAACGTGATCGACTCCGGATCGATACGTTGCGTTTAGGGTACAAACCCATCCTCACCATTCGGAACTCATGGACCTAATGGATGGCGAGTTGATACCAGGACCCAGTTGATCAGACCGAATATACCTCCATCAACTCCCTCCAATGATAACGTTGCGTCATCGTCCATACCACAAAAAAAAATTGTGATTTTTTTTTTTCCTTAATTCTCCAAGTCTGACACGTCGCGTGTAAATTGTCCATTATTTCAAAAATTGATAGTAAATATCGAATAATTTCTTGTGTCTCCGTTGACATTTACTTAATTGAACTTAATTTCAAAACAATTATCCAAATTGTTATTATGAATGATGATGATGATGATGCCCTTGATTTAGAAATAACAAGACGTTCTTTTCTTGTTTATAAGATAAAAACCTTGATAAATAAGGTAAATAAAAATAAATATATATTTTGTGGCAACCTTAAAAAATTTGTGGCAACCTTGATAAAATATATGTTGCAACCTTGATAAAATATTTATTTCTTTTGCCAGCCCTGGTTTTTCCGTACTATTATTATATTTATATTATTATATTTTTCCGTAGAATATTATTTATTCTCGTATTAAATCCACACGAGATTAAAAAAAAAGAATCACTTTTCAAAATGAAAACAATTACCTAATTAGAATATACATTTTTTATTTGAAATTATTTGCGAAAACGCAACCCATGCTATGAACTAATGGCAATGAACCGACTCCCGTTACTTCGATATGCGTTGTTATTTGTGTATAATAATATTCAGTTTTCAACTGCATTAATAAATAAACATGTTTCAATTTATTATTTAACGGTACCATAAAGGAGGAATGATCCCTAATATTCACACAATACCTTAAAACAACGCACATAAGAAATTCATACAATCATGCGATAACAATTTCACTGCTGTCACTTTTACAGTTATCGGGTTAACATTTAACAAACAAGGTTAACATTTTAGGTTATGTATCAGTGCTCCAAGAGAACAAAATAACCCTAAACCATCCAAAAAAAACACAATCCTGACACATTTATAGCCGTGTTTTAAGTGGGTCGCCAATTGCTACGTATAGTAGTTGCTATGGTTACCTGCTACGTGCAACCTACAATACTCACCAGACATTTCAGGTTATAATAATGAATGTGGAATCACAAACTTTATCCAGTACTGGAAGCGCCAATTCTTGAGGGTCAGATACCCACAAGAATGTTTGTGATCCCAGGGTTCTCAGGGGGTTGGGTTCGAAACCAGAAATGTGTCAGGTTACAATGTGTAATTTAGAGTCAAGGAAAGAAGGTTTAGAGTAACATTAATGTATATTATTTCGAATACAATACAAGTCTATACACTCTACCGTGTGAGTTATAACGAAAACAATATAATAAAAGCCAGATACAAGCTTACCCCCAAGGTTCCGACCACGCTTTATCTATCTAGCTAATTAAGTAACATCCCACTCGAGCTGGAGCAGCACCTCATCAGGCTGAGCTCCAGGGGGCTCCAGACGGAGCAAGAGGAAGAGTCAGTTCCGCCTCCTGGCGACTGTCCGTGGCAGGAAACTGGCAATCTGGCGACTGAGGAAGAGGAATCTGGTGCCCGCGGTCGCATCCGTGTATCCTGGCGAGGATTCCCTTTATGCAAGGAAAAATAGGCCTCCCTACGGCCCTGGTGAAAATGCGGTCGGCGTAGTGCCAAACCGCGAGAAAGAATACCATCCTTAGGCTTCCGGTAACCGGGCACAACATTTCAAGCCACTGGCTTCTTCATCCCATAAAGGATGGGTCGGATTCAAGCAGATCACACGTCTGACTCCGTTTGCGATTCATGATGCCGCGTGGTTACAATATTCGAACGAGCCACGGAACCAATTCCACTATGGAACCTCGTATTTTACTCCATTTATACGACTCTATAAAACTAGACTTCGCCACTCCGATTAAAGGGAAACCATTCCCAAACAATTTCACTCCGGAAAACTGTGACTGTCGTCTGCCGAGAGATCAGGCCCACTCTCTGGTTTCTCTGCAGGCAAGGAAGTGTTTTTGTTTTTTTTCTGTTTCCGCCCGGTACAGATTTTAAATTTTAAATTATGATTCGAAATTTTACCAAAACCAATACCCGCGACAATCGCCCAGTTCCTAACTAGGTTAGAGAATCGGCGAGGATAAATGTGATGATGCAGAATAAATTAATGAATAAAATATTAAAACAAAAGGAGTCTAGCCCTGCATCATAACAAAATATATAGAATATTTTCGGTACGTTCCAGAGTGGAAAATTCTTTCAGACTCGCGCTTAAGTAAGAGCACCATTCAGAATTGAAACGTTGCTTGAAATTGCTTGGACGTGTTTAGCGTCCAGGTCTGAATCGCCAAGTACTTCCACACTTTCCTCTTCCTCATCTCCTTCCTCTCTACACTACCTTCAGCCTCATTGCATACCTTAATTAAGGATGCCATAGTCTTACTAGCTCCAAACGGTTGGGAGCAGTTAGGACTCGAGTGAGGTTTCACATTTAAAAATCGAATGATTAAAATAATCATCGGTTGGTGCAAATCTGGGTTTCAGCCACTGATACGATAAACTAATAGAAGTATATTTTAGTTCGAAAAAAATTTATTGAAAATTTTCAAATATCGCATTTTTTCTAAAACAGAAAATCAATTTAACTGACCCGTCTGCGACTTGCAGTTTCCTTTCAAATCGGTATAGACCACATTTCTAGCAACTTTCTACTCAGTGGCCTGACCAGTGTGTGTACTAATATTTATTAGTGTAACCATTTCTTTAACAAATTATTGTACGTTAATAGCCAAACGTCTTAGCTCGCTTGCCAATTTTACAACTTACACATGCAAATGTGTTGCTATTGTTTTAACTCAATTCAATTTTTTCTTATTTTATTTTATTTGGTTTTACGCCCAGCCAGCATTTCACATGGATTTTTAGAATATAGTTTTTAAAGCATGAAATTACTTTAAACTGATAAGCTGAATATGAAATATTGGTAAAACATGTAACAGTAACATAAAATAATAATATAGAAACTAGAACAATACTACATAAAAGACAAACCATTAGAATTATAATATTTCCAACGTATAGATAACGCTAATAATAATAATAATATTTTATAATAATAATATGCATCCGATTGAGTAGTGTGTGTGTCTGTGGTTGTGTATGTATTTCAGAAGAATGTGAAAATTTTACATTTTGTCTTGCGTTCCTAGTCGGCACATGAAATTCAATAGTGGTAACGATGGCAGGGCTGTCAATTAAGTTTTTACTGACTTTGTATAACACAGCCGTGTCTGAAATAATTCTTCTGTCAAACATCGTTATTAGATGCAATTGATTCATCAAACTGACAAAATCGCCAGTCAACAGAATTGTACCACCTACATGTAGAAGCCCTCTGGGCGTTTAATAAATAAAAAAATATTAATGCATTCAATTGGAATTTTGATCTTAAAATTTACGTACTTAAGAAAATAATGCTGATTTTTTTATATATTTTTAGGGTGATCTTTATACAAAGGGGACAAAACAGGTGAATTATATTCCACTTGACTTCTTACTAATGAAATATAGAGGTTTCTCTTACAATATAAGGACATAAAATGAATTAAAGTTCTACAAAAGAAGGCAAGCATCTTTAGAGCCTCCTTAGTTTTATCGTTAATGTGTGGAATGAACGCCAAGTTATCGTCGAATATTACACCCACGAATTTGCGATACTTGTATTAATATAAATAGCATTCAAACACTATAATATAGAAAATTCGTCAAATCTACTAAACAGAATCGGTACGATAATCTACGTTTTTGACCAATAAAAAAAGTACTCAATAACTATTGTGACTGTGTTTCCCCAAGCTATGAATCTATTTCCGTTGATTGATTTAAAAAACTAACCATTTGAAAACGATTTTTAGACAAATTTATCTAGTGTGTAAGGACAAAACCTTAACTGTTATCGTGGACTGTAGATGAGCTAGCAAAAGCCGACAAACCGGCCATGATATTGATATGAATCTTTTTTAGCATCAATGATGAAAATTTGAAGGCGTTTAATAATCCCACGTAAATAGCAAAGAGAATTGAGTTTGTTACTGTGAATCTACGCTATTGATATTGATATACATAAAGTATATTATATGGTGGAAATAATATCTGTGCTCGATTCTGTTACCGCATCTTTTGCAAGCATTTCCTAAGCTTTTATTGGGGCCATTCGAATGCAACGCGAACCTGCACTATTAATCGCAAGACGTGGGCCACTTGCATCATATTGTGTAGACATTAAGCCTATTAATTTTAAAAAGTTATGGGGTTGCCATATTGACAACTTTCAGAATTAACACTTTTCAAATATGCTAATTACCTGTTTGAATCAGTGAAAAGGACCGCGGCTTGTCTGATTATTATTGATTCGTTATTTCGACAGATCGACTCCAGGGCCGGCCAAACGACGCCTTCCGCCAGTAAAATGTTAACACCCCTAGTCAAAACCTCTAGATGCCTAGATAGGTGATCACTGAAATCAATAATATTCGGATGATGTTGGCTTCTTCTTTAGAATGCTTAATTTCTTATAATATATATATGTAAGTCATCTGTTTTTACTCCTCATTTAATGACAGCCGCTTTTATATCCACACCAAAGTCCTTTACTACAGCCTATTCCTTAACCCACATCACACAGAGGAAAATGACTTTTGCTAATGTATTAAGAATATCCTCAAACTATTGTTAATTCCGGTTAAAAACGGGATTGAATTAACAAGTTTCCCGGTAAACTTTTAGTAAATTACGAATATACAATTATGATGTAGGAACACATTCATGGAAATCCGAATATTTTTGCATTTCGTCATGATAAATTTTTATTTTTATTTTGGTAAGTACAATATTTTTTTACATTTCATAGCTATCCGGTAATGTTGGCCTCACTGGGTGGCTTACCCGTGCTGAGACCTTAATTTTATAATATAAAAAAATAATATACATTATACATTTAAAGAGAATCATATATACCTAATCCGGTGTGTTGGTGAGTGATGTGTGTTTTATATTGGTTTTGTGTGATACGTGTAGATTTTATTATTTTATGTTATGATTACAAAGCTTGTATTTACTGTCATTTAACATTTAAATATATAGATATACTAGTGGATCTCCCGCAATGCTTCGCTATGGCTAATGTATTTCTCGGGTGCCTCCGACTTATTCCACCATTCATTACTGTAAACCACAATGTTACTGTTAAAGAACTACATTACGTCGACTCCGTATCTCATTACGGTGCAGAGATATTTTTTATTAAGTGTTCCTCGGGCGTCCAAAACTTCTTCTATCATTTAAAAATTTCTAAAAACTCCTATCACTAATAACAACAAGCTTTGAAATTTTAAAACTTTGACTACTTTTCAAGTTTTGCGAGCACAAAGATATGCAGACTAAATTTTTATATATTAATATTAGTAACCAGTTAGAATTTATAAGACGTTGTCCTGCCACAGACCGCCGTCTATTTAGATAGGTTAAAATTTTTTGTGGTTGTAGTATTTTTAGATCTCGACAACAGCGCCACCTATTGGGTTCAAATCTATCCTATATTTAAAGCTGGAACCAATCACACGCATTCACAAAATCTCATTGAAATCCGTTTGTCGGATTTGGAGATTAGCGTGACACGTGGTTTTTTTTTTTTTTTAAACTTCCGATTTAGTTGTCCGGGTTAAATCTTCCCCAAAGGAAAAACTTAACCCTTCCACTCACTTTTCCACAAATGATCATCTAGTCAATCAACATTATGTAAGTGCATTATATAAGCAAAATAAATACAAAACAATACAAGAACAACAACACGTCAACTCACCAGAGATCAAATGGGAAAAAAAAAATTCACCGTCTCCAGATATTTTCATATCAGAGGGTTCGGCTCGGTAGTACTTCTAACAGGGCCTATAAATCCTACTGATCCCTCAACATAAATATTTAAAAAACCTTTCGTTATCCTACATGTATTCAAAATGACCGACTTTTGCATCTTTATATATAAATTTTTTGATAGATCTAATACGCCTAAATTTTTAATGAGAGAGCTAGGTATAATGCCAGTAGCCGAAATAACGAATGGTAATATTTTTATAGTCTGAGAATGCCAAATTCTTTTTATTTCGTTTCCTAAATCTGTGTATTTTCTAATTTTTTCATTAACAGATTTTTGAATGTTACAGGAATTTGGAATAGCGACATCAATGATATAAGTTATTTTTTTAATTTTGTCATGTAAAACTATATCGGGTCTATTATGACTAATTGCTCGGTCTGTTAGTATAGTTTTATCATAATATATTTTATAAAATTCGTTTTCTAAAAATGAATTTGGTTCGTATTCATAGTATGGTACTATATTACGGCAGTCAATCAAGTTATGTTTAATTATCAAATTTTGGTGAATTATTTTTAAAACTTGATTGTGCCTAAATGTATACTCGGACGGTGCTAATATAGAACATCCAGATATAATATTATACGTGATCTTGGTGTTATATTCCACGAGAGTCTACAGTTTAACGAACACATCGATGAAATAACAAGCGATGCGATGAGAATACTAGGTTTTATTTTGAGAATGGGAGCAAATTTTAAAAGTATGTCAACATTAAAACATCTGTATTGCTCGTTAGTACGAAGCAAATTAGAATACAATTCCACCGTATGGTCACCGTACTACAAGGTCCATTCTCAATCATTAGAAAAGGTACAAAATAAATTCCTTCGGTACATTAATTTTAAAATGAAAATTCCAATCGAATTTATAAATTACAATAACTTGCTTGCTGAAACTAAACTTCTTAAATTATCTGATAGAAGAGTGTTAATTGATTTGCTATTTTTATTCAAAATTATTAAATCTTTAATTGACAGCCCTAATTTGTTGGAACTTATTTGCATTAATGTTCCTGCTAGGCAAACTCGCAGTAAAGATACTTTTAAATTTAACAAGAACCTCAACACTAATTATTCTATTTTTTCACCAATTCCTAGAATTCACAACCTTGCGAATAAATACTGTGAACTTATAGATATATTTGGTTTTGACAATTTTGTGAGCTTTAAAAGGCAACTTATTTCGATTCTATCGGCTAATAATTAACTTTTATAGCTTTAATAATTTTATTACATCTTCTCCCATTCGAAACCTTTCAAGTAAATTATATCCATATTTGTTTGTTTTTTATTTGCTCTACTATACACTTATAATTGTATGCATATACCTACTAACTACTTTTTATACATAACACTATGTTCCATCTCAGATCTTATTATTTCTTATTCATGTCGATATTGCTAAATTCTATTAGTTTTTGCTTTTTACAGGTGCAACTCTTATTTTGTTATTTTTTTTTTTTTTTTTTTTTTTTTTTAAATCTCTGTTATAATGTTCTTTACCTCACGAGTAAGTTACACTCTAATTTATATTGGTTTATCGATTTGTTAAACACACAATTAATACTGGGTTTAAACACACCCACTTACTTACTTTTTATGTTGAACTTTCTTTTACTTACTATTTCATGCTTGGGTATATTTTATATTGAATCCATCTTATTAGTGTTTTGCTAATTTGCACAAAATTTTATTATATGTGTTGCTTTCTTACAATTAACTCCATTTATCTTCTTATGTTCAATTATTGTAATCAATGTAAATGTATATTTTCATGTAAAAGTCCATTAGGGCGTAAATAAAATAATAAATAAATAAATAATATGTTCTATAGTTTCCGGAAAAGCCAAACATTTTCTACATAAATCATCAATTTGATTTGTATCTTTGATTATATGCTTTCTATAATTTTTAGTATTAATGACTCTATCCTGAATGGCAAGCATAAATCCTTCTATTTCTGCGCTCAACTCTCCAATACTCAACCATTTGTTTGACGAAAATTTGTCAACATATGTTTGGTTGAGATAATTGAAGTGTTTTGCGTGTAAAATTTTATTTGACCAGGAATCTAATAATTCCTGGTTGGGATTTATAAAAATGTTGGCATTCTCATCGTATAAATTTAAAGGTGTAATATTTCTATCTGCTTTGCAAATTATTTCGTGCATTTCTGAGCTATGAGCTTTCCTATGGAAAAAGGTTCTTAGCATTTCTACCTGATTATGTTTTAAAGAAGTTATTTTGACTATACCTCTACCTCCTAAATTTCTAGGTAAATTAACTCGTTCTATAGCTGAATTTGGATGATGGCAATTAAACTTTGTTAGCGTAGTTCTAATTAATCTTTCTAAGTTATCTAAATCTGTATTAGACCATTTAATTATGCCAAATGAGTACGTTAATAGAGGTATTGCCCAAGTATTTATTGCTTTTACTAAATTTTTAGCAGATAGATTGCATTTTAAAATTTTCCTGATCCTAGTTTGAAATTTAATCCTAATATCATTTTTAATACTAGTATGGTCTAATCTATTTGATTGTGGGTATCCTAAATATTTATAAACCTCATCCCTTTTCATACTAGTAATTTGAAAATTTCTAAATATACTCTCGTCCAGAGATATTTTTTAATGTACTTATTTAAATAAATATTCCAGATTCAATTTTTCGCATTCTCCCAACATCCATTCATAACAGCTGAAAATGTTGCTTGGACAATGTACAGAGATTTGCATGCATAAAACTCGGCTATAATCCGTTTCAAGTTCTCCTAGTTGTAAACTGAACAAGTTCTCACGTTGAATACGAATATTGTCTGATATACATCATTACTTTCTTACGGTCTGGCCTGAAGGACGTGAATTATTAAATATCGGTCCAACAAACTCACAAAATAAAGTCGTCCCATTAATCTAATAAATTTGATAATATTTCATCATAACCTTTTGGCTCGATTTATGATCCAAAGGAGAAAAAAAAGAAACATTTTCAAAGTGGTTTTAAAAGCGGTCGGCCGTGATCCGGGCGTTAAATTACCGGTTTTTATGTAATGTTACAATATCAATTATTGATTACAAATAGTTCAATAAATTATTGGTTTAACCAGATAGTTAAATCTAACGTGAATACCAAACATTGCATTTTATCAAACGATATAAAGTATATATCTTACTGTGCCCTACTTGAAATTCTTCCTTCTCTTAAATTTTACTAAGCAAACGGGTATCTTTGCAATACTTAAAACATGCGCTGTTCTCACGAATAAAATTGTTGTTTTAATTTATTGATTTTTGAAAGCGTATTAAAAATGTTCAAAGAATAAGAAAATAGAAAAAGTCATATAAAATAAAAGCTTTCACAGGTAATTATCACATTGTGGTTATGCATAATTATAATTTGAACAAAATATTTTTTTTTCAAAGATTTGCAAAGTTGATGATTGATGGCTGAACCGAAACTGTATTTATATTGTATTGCATTGTACTACCCCTACATATATTATGGAATACACTCTTATTGTTATTATTATTTATTATTACTATTAAATATCCCACTAGAAGACTTATAATATCATTTCTTATTAAACACTCTAAAAATACACACATTGGAAGACAGGCGTAAAATAAACGACTTAACTTATATATTCAAGATTCTAAACTCTAAATTCGACTGTTGCGAACTTCTGCCTCTCATAAACTTACTAATACCTACAATAACAACACGACAAAATACACTATTCCACTGCAACACACATAAGCAAAATTACTTTGCGAACTCACTAAATGGAAGTTATATTTTTGTAAACCAGTCAAATCGCTGTATTTCTTAATCTCTGTTCTTGTTATTTTTAATTTTGTTTCTTTCATATATTATTTTTTAATGTAATTTTATTTTTATTATTTCTTTCTTATGTTTCAAAACTGTCATTAAAATTGTACCACCCACATGTAAAAGCCCTCTGGGCGTTAAATAAATAAATAATTATATACTCAATAAAGTGGCAACCAAACAAATTAGAAAAGAAGAAGATTGTTAATAACGAGACTTTCTCAGAACCCTTTGCCTATCAAGGAACGCACATTTGTCAACTCTGCCATACTAACCAAAATACGGTTAAAGAACCTAGCGAGGTCTAAATTATCAAATATTGTCCACGCCTTGCATTTGCTTTAGGAAAAACGTGCATACACTCAGAGATCGAAACATGAATTGATCAAAGCAAAGTTTGAATATTTTGAGTAATAAAATTTCATGATCAACACGATCACGGAAAAATCCTTTTTTTTATTTGACAAATTATAATTAATAGATAACAAAATAGGGCCAAGGACACTTCCTTGGGTAACTCCGAAGCTGATTGGTACTGGTAAATGATTTGCTTGGAATTTAATTCGTTTCCTCCAAGAGTGTGTGCTCTGCAATATTCATTTTCATTCCGATGATTATTTGCCACTTCTAATTTATCACAAACCTAGGTGTAAGGTTTAGCCAGCGTTAGCAATGTAAAGCGCCTCAGTTTCTAGGAAAATGTTATAGCATTTCACAGGTAAGTTAAGGGAAAGACGGACAGCCAAACAACTCGGTCTTGGCACGCAAGGACAAAAAATATAGTTTTAACGTACAATTATAATAAGTTTAATAGTTAATTCTTTAAGTTTTTTAGTTCCAAAAAATGATGGATACCCTGAAGAACCAACTGTAAAATATGAAGAGCAAAGACGAAGGTCGGATTGTTTTCTCGGCCTGCAAGACCTAGTGCCCGTAAGAATTATGATTTTTGTATAAATGCATTGTCCGAAAGGCGTGCAAGATGGATCGGCCATATTATACGACAAGAAGGCATAGTATATCACGACGAAATGCAAAAACATTCGGATTTTCACGTACACGTGTTCCGGCATCATGAGAATATTATCTGCAATCTCGTTTTTTAACTAGAATTACCAATAATTTGAGATTCTTAATTGACTAGCAATAGTCATTTTTCTAAGTAGGATCAATAAAAAGTACAAAAAGTGAAGCGCAACTTTTCTTATAGTGAATTATTTTTGGGGTATTATGCCGTATTTATGATCTTTCTTTAGCCAACGTTCGGACAGAATTACAGTGTCCATTATCAGGGCAGATGTGTAATCGAAGATTGTGGTGAAGTGTGTGCTTATAATTTGTAGATGCTATACCGTATTTGCCAGCTCTAATCCTCTAAGAGCTATTATTACAGTATTTAAATATGTTTTGTATGCTTTTGTTGATCACCTTGAATCGCCACATGCGACGAATCTGTCAACATCGGTGTAAGATAATATTGCTTATATAATTATAACATTTTGTTTATTGTAAAAAATATGCATTGATTAACCATTAAAACCTACACATTCATGTGATGACATTACAAAGTAACATCTCCAATATAGACTGATACACGAAAACAACATTTCCTTCAGAGTGTGAATTATTCACTTTCTTTTGTTGAGTTATTACACTGACATACTATTTTAATAACCATTAGAGCTTTATTTATACATAACTTCGTAACATTACGGACGAGTACCCGGCGTTCGCGCGGGGTTAAGAATGGTTTAAAGTAACGGCCACCGTGGTGGAGACGTGAGGCACTCGACTAGTAATCCGAAGGTCGCGGGTTCAAATCCCGGCTATAATTTTATTTGACGAATTTTGTGTTATTTCACAATTTATTCATGAAAAATAATATATATATATATATATAGTAATAATAGTAGGAAGATACTCCCAGTATCGCCCTGGTGTAAGACCACCATTCCCATTTGAATTCCCACCTTCCCCTTTCCCATCTCTTTCTTCTCCCGACTACCTTCGGCCTAACGACATAACCCAATTGCGGATGCTATAGTCTCACTGGCTCCTGACGGTTGGGAGTAGTGCGGTATTCACATTAAAAAAGTTTGAGGTTGTGCATTCTAGTGTACCTGAAAACTGGGTGTAGTTTTAAGACAGAAATAATACTAAGAATCGAAATTTATTTTTTTTAATATGTGTTTCGGACGTCCTCGGCTTCTTCTACCTTTCTCTTCCACAACGTATATTCTCCCTACACCCTTTTCTTCATTCATCACATACGCCTCATTTTACAATAAATAAGTACTAGATTCCCTGATCGTGTCATATCTTCCTCAGGCGTCCCCGACTTTATGATTATTAATATCTTAATCAGCTTAACATCTATTCAAATCATATCTCAGCAACAAAAAGCAATTCGTTAGCATCAATAATCAAAATAGCAACCACCTACCAATAAACTATGGAGTTCCGCAAGGATCCATACTAGGACCACTTCTGTTGGAAATTTATATAAATGATATCTCCCAATTAGATTTAAACGGTGATATTTTTTTATATGCAGATGAAACTGCAATTTTCTACTGGGGTAAAGATTTAAACATCTTATTAGAAAATGCACAGAGTGACTTAGACAAAATTAATAGTTGGCTCCAATCAAATATCCTAACAATGAATGTTAAAAAAACAGGATACATGATTTTAAGCTCAACTCGTAAAATAATTTCTCCTCATGTACCCTCAAAAATTGAATATAACAACCTGCAAATCCTGATACAGGAGAAATATCTTGGGCTGTGCATTGATAAACACCTAACTTTTAAACAGCATATTCAAGATATTAAAGATAAAATCACCCTCTTAATTAGCGTATTCAGCCGGATATCATATCTGTTACCAAATAAAATTAAAAAGGTCTATATTATAGCCTCGTACACTCACATATAAATTAGTTGATTGAAATCTGGGGAAATACATGTGAAACATATATAAATGAACTACAGGTAACACAAAACAAAGTAATTTCATTTCAAACCTAGAAAATCAACAAAAAAATTATATAGAAACAAAACTATTAAAATTAAGAAAATTATATGAATATAATACATGTCTCCTTATTTACAAAATAAATAATAAACTCATACATACAAATACAGAACTCATTAAAACGTCCCAAGTACACACACACTTTACACGGTAACACGATAAAATACATTTAAACACCATTACTCATTATGGTGAGCAATCTATTAGTTACGAGGGGAGCAACATATATAATTGCCTCCCAGACGAAATTAAAAATGAAAAAAGTATAGGTACATTTAAAAAAAATTGTTCAGTTTTATGCTCAATCAACAAAACAATGAAAGTGAATAATATCGTTGTGTAATATATTTATGTGTAATGTGTTCGTTATTTCTAGTTAAATAAGTGAAAAATGTAATTTTCTTTTATCTAGAATAAAAATATTAAAAAAACATACTCCTCTTTAATTAATCCACAAACATTGACTTTTTAAGAAAATTAAATTAACTATGACGAAGAATTTCATAACAAAATTTTCATACCAATCAATGTTCAAACATATTGCAATCGTTGCCTGTACATTTCGTTTCTTAGCACTAATGTAACCTTTTGCGGCTTACGGTGACCTCTTAGGGCAAGTTTAAGTATACCATATTGTTAGTGTTAAAAATCTACGTTTAACAGACCTTAATTCGACTCCGTATCTCATTCCATTGCAGAGAAAGAAAAAATGAAACAATATTACAAACAAACAATGGTAAAAACTATAATAATCTTCATATTTCAAAGCCAATGTCTTCTTGTTAAAAATAAACTTGTTAATTTTCATTATCCTGACGAAGAAGTCATTGGCTTTGAACCATGTAGATAATTATTGAATTATATTGATAAATATTGAAAAAAACAATTTGTGATTTGAGATAATATAAATGAAAAAAAAATTTAACCACTTTATAATAAAGTTATTTTTAATTTAAAGTGGTATATACAAAGTATAACATCTTCATATAATTAATATGACATCACAGAGTAACCTTTGCAACTATTGAAGAAGTTGTATATTTTATGTTAAGCAAACAAATAATTCCTCACGGCATTAATAAATAAAAAAATTTTGTACGTCACGCAAGCATGAAAAAACTTACGAACAAGTAGAAGCTTCTACCCAGAAAAGGTGTTTTCTGCATAACTTGTTGCGTAATAAATTTCGATAGTTATATTTCTCTCAACCAAATGATGAGAGGCTGTATAGATTTGTTTGGATATTCTAAAACGCCAAGAGTAATTATTATTACTTAACATTTGAACTTGGCACAAAGTATCTCCATAAAACACGATTGTTAGTTTTACCTAATGTTTATTAACTTACTTTTAATAATCTCAAAGGGCATCAACTGATATACCGATTAAATTTGAAATATTGCGTAAACATACTTGTTATGTAGCTCTCCAATATCATCCGTTGTTGTTCATCTTGATCACATTGCGCAAAATCGTCATTTGTCCTTTTTTATTCGTCTTGGATGTGGAATTGGATGCGGAATTCCAAGTTCATATATTCTCAAGAAATAGGTACTATGTTAATCGTGATACATACCAATTAATACAATGTATAACAATGGATGATATTGGAGAGCTACATAACTACGTAAAAACGCGTGTTATGTAGCTCTCCAATATCATCCATTGTTGTTCATTTTGATAACATTGTGCAACATCGTCATTCGTCCTATTTTATTTGTGTCGGATGTGGAATTGGATGCGGAATTCCAAGTTCATATATTCTCAAGAAATAGGTACTATGTAAATCGTGATACATACCAATTAATACAATGTATATACATTTCGCTAAACATCCATAGAATTAAACACATAATATGAGCTTGTATTACAAAATATCAGAACTCATTTTAACATAAACAATTGATTTTTTTAGTTTTTAAAGTATTATGCAAATGAAATATTCGGAATTCTACATTGATTCTAATGACATAATTATGCGGGATGAGAAAGGTCTCACACAAAACACATCTCCGATGCCAAGCGGGGCCGTTGTAGAAAAATCATACACCGCACAATGGTCTCGCAACCTTATTTTGCAAGCTGGTCAAAAATGTAAACCAAATGGATATACTTAAATAATCGGTTAGTAGCTAAGTGGTCAAATGCGTAGGGTCCCCATCCAAGCGGCAAAGGTTAAACCCTGTGGATTAAAAACTAAATCAAAGAGTAAAAAATAGTAACTATATGAAAGAACTAATTTATTTAAAAAAATAAAACAAACAATTTGAAAACATCATTTTCATTTTGTATACCTATTGCCGACCAGGTTTCACTATTACCGTAGCTTCTTCAGGGCATTAAAGTCAAAAATAAAAATTCCGATTCAATGAACTTTGGAAATGCTTTGAATTCACGTGTCATTTTCTAAATTGGAATTAATTCTGTAAAGATACCAGCAAAGCGATTAAGTACCTACCTGAAGTATAAAAATATTTTAAAGAAAATGATGAGCAACTGGGCCTAACCATCAACGTCAATAAAACAAAATGGATGAAATTTGGACGACTAGATCACTCTGAATCAGTGATACAGTTAAATGGTTGCAATGTCGAAAAGGTCGAAAGATTTAGATACCTCGGCAGTATTCTCACGGAGACTCTTGACCCAGATGTAGAGGTTAGGTGCAGAATTGAAGCAGCAAGAACTGCGTTCATTAAAATGAAATCCCTCTTCTGCAATGATAATATCAGTTTAAAACTAAGGCAGAGAATTCTAAAATGTTATGTGTGGTCGGTCTTGTTGTATGGATGTGAAATATGGACCTTGAAAGTAAATACCATGAACAGGTTAGAGGCTTTTGAAATGTGGCTTCACCGGAGAATACTCAAAGTCCCATGGACCGACGTGATCACCAACACAGAAATTCTCAGGCGGGCTAGAGCAAAGAAAGATAGAGGGTCGCAGAGGGCCTGGTAGGAGACAAATGTCTTGGCTGCGAAATATACGAGAGTGGACCGGCAGTAGAAGTGTGGAGGAGCTATTCCGGGCAGCGCAAGACAAAGAGACATTTTCTAGAGTGATCGCCAACGACGGGGGAACTGATACGGCACATAAAGAAGAAGAAGAAAGAAAATGATTTAATTATTATTATCACAATTGGAATTCGGACAATTTGTCTGAATTCAGAATATGAATAATATTTTATTACTTTAATAACTAATACAAATATTTCACGGGTCTGCGTATTTCAGTACTGTACCATATCAAATAATTGTATCAATTAAAAATGATTTTTTAAAATTTGAATATTCATAATATTATATTTTTGCCCAGCTAAAGTGCGATTTGGACGATTGTGCTGGCTCATTCTCGACCGAAGGTTCTCTAATGACCAGGAAGATACGCCACCGACGATATTATTCATTTGAAATCTTCATCACGACTTTCGAAGTACTTTATAATAATATTATGTCGAAGTAGGACTTCGTTTGCTTACGCACAACATAATACAAAAACTCTCAACGTGTGTCATACCCAATATTACGTATGTTTTGTTAGAACAGATTTTCGTTTTTAAATGTCCTATATTTGCGAGTTTGACATTAGGTATGATAGATTTTTTTAATATGTTGATGATAAAACAAAGATACATAACTGGATTAATTAGAAGAAGTATTTAGCTGGGACTTCATTATTTTCTTGTATTATTTATTTCAAAATAAATTTTATTATTTTTTTTTTTTTAAATAAAAAGTACGACTTTCGTGCAACAGGTTCACCCCTTGCTCTTATTCAAAAGGATCCCCTAAAATTATTGAATTATGAAAAAAAAAAGTATTTTTTTATTCAAAATGGAGACGTAACGACAAATGGGTTTAGTTATTCTAAGTGACTAGATGTGAATGAATTTATTTATTCTATACTTACGGTATAGTTATATATATACCTACTTCCCAACTTTCTTATTTCTAGCTCAACATACATTATTCCAACGGTTCCATCAGTTAATGTTAGTTGCTATATTAAATGAATGAAAAATAAGAATGTTAACTAAAAGCTTAATTTCGTCTGCGAATCAGTAATTCAATTATGTAATTTATGTTACTACTAGCTTTGTAATAACTTAATCTTGTAATAGCGTTTGTTCACAAATTTAGTTCTAATTCGATAAACATTTTCACATAATAGAACAATGAAGCATCTAAATCTCTTTCAGATGAAATTTCACATATCTCCCACCCGATTAAAATTAACTTAAGGTATATCTTATAATGTAAGCCCATTATTATTGATTCTACGAGTATTTATCATAATTGTACTAATGCGATAATTTTGTCGGATTGTTTTAAGAAGCCAATAAAACCCAGTAAATGTTTTCAGTTATTAAGAAATACTGATAAAATAAACTTAAGATTTTATTGTGAACCTTCCTTACTAAAATCTAATGTTTATTGTGAACCTTCCTTATAAATATCTAATGTTTACTGTGAACCTTCCTTACCAACATCTGATGTTTACTGTAAATCATTCTTACCAACATCTAATGTTTACTGTGAACCTTCCTTACCAAAATCTAATATTACAACTCACAAATTGAATTCAATAACTCGCTTTTATTTCGATGAATATTATTGAGTGTGTTAGCTACTTGCGAAGGCTGCCTACATTTAAAAATGGTCCAAAGAATTTGAAAGTCAATCGAATAACAGGGTCTAAACAACAACAAAATAGTGCGAATATTACACGGCAAATTTCATTGCGTGTTATTTGTAGATTTTAACGTTATCCACTATAGAATAAACGTTACACATTCCATTTTTTTTACCTTACACTTACACGTACTGAAAATTTCTACGAAATCTTTATTATAAATGTTTATGGTTTTATAGGACGATTTAAAATACTTGTTGTTTTTAATTTTCTTCCAAGTGCATTAATTGAGTATTACATAGAACGAAAGAAAATGGAATCACTTGCAATTATATTTCTCTGGCGATGATAAACGTGAAAATTACATTTCTGTGTAGAATATCGGTAAACATCAAATTTTCCATTAGATATGGGTTTCACAATTTGAACCGTTTTTGTTTAGTATAAAGTTAATATTATTTAAACAACATAATAAAAGAACATACTTATTACGAATTTGCCATTTACTCGTATGTTGTTACTGATCCACGACCGCAGAATTCATTGGCCACTCGTTCGCAAATTATGTTATATATTGTTTAATGAATCTTCTCTTTTTCATGATAATATATTATATTGTTTGATTAAGTCATTATATTTGACAGCACTGCATTAATATTACCTATTAACCATTTATTTTAATTGACGTTTGACAGATTTATCACCCTCCAATGACAGCACATAATCGGCCTTTGACGGCCTTCATGGCTCCAGGCTCTCGACTAGCAAGTCGAAAGTCGCAAAATTTTTTTCATTATTTTAATTTGTGTTTTTTCACAATTTAAAATATAATGTTAAGTATACTTGCATGTACGTTTCAGCGTGAAAGATACTCTTAGTATCGCCCTGGTTTAAGACCACCATTAAGATTTGAAACGTAGCTTGAAATGGCTTTAGCCGTGTTTGGTGACCAGATCTGAATAGCCAGGTACTCTCTCACCGTCTTTTTTTTCCCATCTTTTTACCCTTCCCACTGCTTTTAGCCTCACAACATATAACGAATTTGTGATGCCATAGTCTCACTGGCTCCAGACGGTTGGGAGCACTCTTGTGCAATGTTCACATAAAAAATATTATTTTATCACCCTGTACACAGATACGTTGCAATCGGTGACTATTTGAAAATCTACGGTGCATCTATGTAGGTAAAAAAAGTAAGTGTCATGATGCCAATTTAAACTAACAAGCGAATAACGCAGTATTTATATTACAAACATGTTAAGAAAACAGATATTTGTTTTTATAATACTAAATTATTCCGAGAAATAGAAATCGAAATTATTCCATTTTTATAACTTTTTGATAGCAAGTTTCGTTATATATGAGAATCCACTGCAGACATATTATGATTTAATAGAGTCAAAAAGGAGTTCGGTGGTTCGTTAGTTGATCCTGAGTTACGCGGTTCATTCATAAGTTCCTTTCTTTGTATGGATGCAACAAAAACTACATTAAATTCAATCATTTTTAAATATTTATTGCGGAAAAACTTTTATGTACACATTCTGTCATTCTCCGCTTGTATGTACACATTGTACAATTCTGTCATTGTCCGCTTGTGTGTACACATTCTGTTGTCCTTATTTTAATATTTTTTTTTTTTTCATGAACATACCTACGTCATCCGCCTCATTAGACATTTTATTTTCTAAGTCGAAAACCTACCCATTTATGTATTCTCTCTTTTATATTAACCCTTAGAAGACGACTTATATTTTGTTAATATTTCAAAGCCAAATATAATATTGATAATTATATTTGAAATAATTGACAGGCAATGTCAACGTTTTACTTAGGAATTTTCATGGATAATATTGAAATGTGTTCAAAACTTCTAAAACCTAGCTCTATACACTTCACATTGCAGTGCACCTGAAAGTAGTCATGATTTCAATGAACTGTTATTGTAGTTGATCGTATCCCAAGGGTTAACAGGTCATTGAGGTGTTTGTACACACCAAACTTATACGAAATATGTAGGTAGATGATTAATGGCCGATCTAGTCTCTAAAATAATGGACTTATATCACAATGAATTTATGAAAATTTACAAATTACAGTGTGCGAAATTATGAAATATTTTATTTCCCAAGAGAGGAGCGTCGTAGTCGGTCGTGGTCATATCGAGCTCAACTTCTCAACTAAACTAAAACAAAATAGCTGTCTACTTTCTAGTTTTACAACAATTTATATTTAAGAACGCACGTTTGAATGTATATGTGCACACCGATAGTGGTTAAAAAAATTTCAATATGGTAATATTATTTAGACAGTAATATCAGTGATTCAAAATAATTCCTTCGCGAAATCAATAGAAACGAATTTTCGTAGCCAGGCGAATGTTGCAACACCGAATATTTATGACCGAAATGTAATAAAGTGTTTTTTTGCTAAGTTGCATAATTATCAACCTCGGCTATTAATATTTGTAAAAAAAACGATTGCATTTATTTCTGTGTTATCAGATGCAACTATGACATGTAACATATCATTAACGTTTTTATTAATTACAAGGTGTTAGATTGATAGATTGTGACATCAAACTTCATGCCTGGTTTGATTAGGACCATGGACTCCTTTCTTTCCTTCACGATTGAGACGCATTATGAACAGACTATTCACAAAGACGAGCTTGTGATTGAATCGATTTGTTGATTTCAAGCTGATCCGAGCGGGATACATCTTACTTAACCGACAAAACCGAGGTAGGTATTACGTCACGCGTCCCCCGACAGAGTTCAATCGTTTTGGCGGGCTTTCAAAATGCATAATTTAAGCATGAAAAAGATATACAAAAAATAACATATAAACCATGGACTCTACCAAAACCTTTTTAGACTTTCACATGAATATTCTCCCTAATGTATATAATATTATATGTGCTTCTTTTGTCTTTGCGTCACTGATTTTTTATTCATGTATTTAATATTTATCATTTCGTGTTGTATTTATTGTTTAAATGGTTAGTACAAATGTTGTTTAGCGCTTTCTCCGTCGGTTAGATTTCAGCGCCATTTGGAATTGAAATATGAACGTTTCTTTGAACACACATACTTAGGTTGGGTTGTTTTACAGAATGTGAACAATTCGTGAAAATTTCAACGTTCATTTTCGGGTTCTGTGAAACTTCTATTCAAGTTCTGTTGTTACATAATTATTGGCTAGTTGCTTGACAGAACTGAAACAATAGCAGGATTGCAAAAATTCTTCTTATCAGAACATGAAAATTAACTTTGAAATTTGAAGAATTGTTCAAATATTCACTTATATCAATAATTGTATGATTAATACTTTCGAATTTTGTTTTCAGATAATGTCTTTTTAAGAAGAAGAGCGGGAAGAACGCCGAATCCATGGAAGTGTGTGACGAAGTAGATTTAAAATAACACTTCTGTGATTATTTTTGTGTGAAAAAAAACCTTAAAAATAAACTTTTAATAGAGTTAAAGCTTTAGTAATTGATGCACTGAAGTTCTAGTCAAAGAGAAATTGAGAGAGAGTAAAGTAAATATTTATATAATATTAAGATGGAAAATCTACGCAAATCAAGAAGCACAGTTGTGTTGGTGATATTCTTATGTTTGGTGTCAGGACAGGAAGATAAAAGTTCATCAGAACCAGAAGTAAATGATGAGGTAATGTACAAAATTTACACATTTTTAACTAAGTTTTCTAAAACAAATAGGAATTATATGAAGCCATTTTTGAACGGTCGTCATGCAAACATTTTCTATTTTGTAAATTTGTAAACGACATTTTTGATATGGTTACTCAGTTTGTAATTACGTGAAATGTACTTTTTTGATATCAACCCTATTTTAATTAATATACTTTCTTAAGCAAAGCAATCGACCTAGTTTCATCCTTGCATAAAAGTAAAAATCAATGAAGAAAAAAATGTGCTACTCGGGTATAAAACCTACAAATTCTTGATTCAAACTCAAATACTAAGACCATTTCGCTATAGATGTCAAAAAATATGGTAACCACCTACCTACAATTAAATATTAACGTTAGCTTTTGTTATATTAGTGCTAAATTATTATATTTATATCACATGTTTTTAAAAGCTACTATGGGCGTGGAATATAAATAAATCAATTATGTAAACATACGAAGTTAACTTAATTTGTCTTAATCAGAAAGGCGAAAAATATTTGATCTTCTTTTATTGTATAAAATGATTATTAATTCTATGTTTGACAGCCCTGATATTATAAGTTTGCTGTCACTACATGAACCTCCCAAACATACTAGATGGAATATTTTATTTCACAACAATAACTTTGTATTCGATTCAGTTATCGAGAGGGTTTATAGGCTGGGCGATGAGTTTATGGATGGCGCTGATATTTTTGTTCTAATTCTAGACCCGTACAAATCCAAATTAGTTCAGCAATTTTCGGATCATGTAAATAACGAGTAGGTAATCATAATTTAAGCATAATATGCTTATTTAAATATACATATAATAAATTTACATTCAGGATATATGAAACTAATTAAAAAAAATGAGAATAGCGTCCGTTAATAGGTAGTAGCAGTAGTAGTAGTAGAAATATTGAGTACTTTCCTATGAAGAATGTATAGTTTCTTTGCTGGCTAAAGAACAATGATAACAACTTTGTATTGATCCCAACGCCATTAAAACAATATATCGATTCAATAATCATTGTTCCGCGGTTAACCTAACCAAGAAATACATTAAAAATTCACACATTGTGTTCAATGCGATCATCGTCAGGATAAATAGACAGAGAAATGAATATAAAACTGAACTGACATAAGAATGAGCAGTGCACAAACAATCGACAGAAATACAGTGGATTTCACACACATTCCTTATGACTCCTTTGTAAACAAAGCTGAAACATTTAGAGAGCTAGCTAAACAATTTGTTTAAGAAAATCTACTGATTATTAATGAATGTATTGTTAAATTCTTAATATATCAGATAAAAGTTTTTAAAAATGTATGTTCATTAAAATATTACATCTTCCGCACTTTTTGGAGATAAATTTTGAAGACTTACTTACTAGTATGAATTCTAATATTTTGTCATTTTCAATATTGTTATGTTTTGTAATGCAGTACCAGTTCTACGTATTCTTTTATGATGGCTTAATACCATTATCGATCGTGCATTAAACTTACATAGGTAATTTATTTTATGAAATCTCATAATGCCCCCCTGAAAAGATCCTAGACTCTTGCAGAAACGGGTTCATTGGTAGATTCCCCTATCTTCAAAAACGGATTGAAATCTTAAGACTACAAACGTCAGTGGTAATGCTGTTATTATTCTCGTAGTATTTCACTGGAAGATAAACTCCGAGAAACAAGTTTCATTGACCACTCTGGCAATAAGCCAAACGGGCTCCACATTTGACATTTGTCACATGAGAACGGGTCGTTTCTACGACTCGTTCTAGATCAACAAGCGATGATTTGCTGGCATCTGTGTTACCTCCCTCCTACAACATGGATCTCTTAAAGACTCATGTGCAATACTTCCTTTCCTCAAAAATACTTCCCACATATCATCCCAAAGATGACACAGGTCCTAAGGTACATTATTTTCATATAATAATTATTTACATGTTTACGAGGTTTTTGCAGTAATAAAATGTATTAAAACCATTTGAAATTTGGGAGGCGACTTTGGGTACCGCCGCCCCGGGAACCATTGCAACACCTCTGCAATAGGTCACCCCAAGTGGTTCGCTACGTTTTGGTGATTTAGCATGGGGGCATGGTTTCATCGGGTGAGGTGTGTTCATGATGCGCCTGCCCATCGGGAGAGGCTGGTTTGGGGAGACCCCTTGGCCCCTCCAACTGGTCTCTCAACCCGTCGCCTTGCGCCGCAGTGGAAAGGATATGTTCATATGTCCGTAATTCCTGGACACACTGATCCCTAGATTCCTACCCTACCCTCATACCTTTTACATTTCCTGAACTTCATCTCCTTCATTTATTTAAATATGAACCTACACACAACATCCCTAAAGGTGACATAGGCTCCGAGGGAAATTATTTTCATATAATAATTATATCCCTACGTATGAGGTTTTCGCAGTAACGAAAAATTCTGAAAAGTGGCAACTGTCAATTTATGATTTATTATGAGATTAACTATAAGGTAACGATATCGAATTGAGAGAGTTACGTTTTGTTAATATTAATAATTTAAATTAAATTAAATTCTAATTGGGCAGACACTCTTTTCAATTAATTCTACAGATAATACTACATACTTCCAAATTAAACACCAATAAACGGCTTTAACAATATGTAATCGTCATTTTGAAACTAATTTATTTTTATTATTTAATAAATGTTTACATGTTACATTTTTTGACATTTTTTTTAACTACCATACTAGGCTAATGCCCGTGTTGTGGTAGTTATACAAGAAATAATAATAAAAATAACATAAAAGAACTAAAAAATACTATTTTATAGAAACATAAGTATGCAAGTATGAATCATACATGAAATAATAAAAAAAATAACATAAAAGAACTAAAAAATACTATTTTATAGAAACATACGTATGCAAGTATGAATCGTACACGAAATAATAATAAAAATAACTTAAAAGAACTAAAAAATACTATTTTATAGAAACATTAGTATGCAAGTATGAATCATACATGAAATAATAATAAAAATAACTTAGAAGAACTAAAAAATACTATTTTATAGAAACATAAGAAAGAAGTAAAGAAAAAAACAAATTTAATGATAAATAAAACTAAAAACAAATATATTAAAATTAATAGTAAACTAAAAAATAAAGGAAAAGTATGTGTATATTTAAAAAGATACAAATAAAAATTAAAAATATTAAACATTAAGATTAAAATATAAAGATAATTAATATAGATTGTTTAATGCATATAATTACTTCAAGTGTGTAATAATGTATACAAGTTATGCATGCAAATAGGTAGTTATTAACAGTATTTGTTATTCGACACACTCTCAAAGACAAATAATTATCCGTATTATTTATTAAACGCCTCAATGTACAATTTGCGTAATTGGGCAAAATGCATTCACGAGAGAAGTAAATTGTAGGTATATAATGTACGGGATAGTGTTATTAACGATGTTTCAGATCAATAATTTGTTTAGCATTAGAATCAAAGCGTAGTAATGACGTTATTTTAAATTTTCTCTTGTGACTTCATCTACCTATAATAAGTGGCACGTCGATGTACGAGAATAGAGGATTTCTAAGACTTCCCTTTATCTCTCCGTGTGATATGTGGTTCAATAAAATTTGTATAGAAATGTTAATTATAATAACCGAACGAAAATACCCAACTACATTTCTGTACTCCCTATATTTTGATTTTGTCGACAGGTACATTATGACGTTTTTCATTATTATTTCATATACAGGGTTTTCCAATAAGAGGTGTTATTTTGATATTCAATTGTAAAAGATCAATGGTTTCGTTGCTTGTGTGGCACGTAGCGCCGTCTTGTTGAAATTAAACGTTGTCCAAATCAATACCATCCAATTCCGGCCATAAAAAATCATTAATCATCTCTCGATAGCAATCCATTCACCGTAACTGTTGCTCCAGCCTCATTTTCGAAAAAGTTAGGTCTAATGACTCCGCCGGACCATAAACCGCACCAAACAGTCACACGTTGAGGATAGAGAGGCTTTTCAACAGTAAATTTTAAGTTTTCTGAGCCCCAGATGCGACAATTTTGCTTGTTGACGAATCCACCGAGGTGGAAATGGGCCTCATCACTCAAGATGATTTGCATTTGATTCACTCAAGTGAATTTTAATAATTTCAATGCGTTGTTGAAGCGTGTATCGTTCCATTTTTATTAATGGCGTAGTTTCTACTTGTCAAGTGTCAAAAAATGACAGCTTCAAAAGTAACATTTTGGGAAAATATCGAAATAGCGGGCTATTCAAAATAACACCTCTTATTGAAAAACCCTGTATTATTTATTAATTGTGATATTAATGCCACTCCTGAAATTAACTCTTTGAAATTTCAGTACTCCTGGGAATCAATTATCTAATTCAGACCGCTTGCAATCGCCGTCGAAAGTACATGCATTGGTCGACTTTCTTATTCTTGAGTCTCGTCGAAGTACATACTTACATACGCCCAACATCGAAAGTCATTCCACTCGAACAACGAGTGGGTCGATCCACTAGTTGTTCGAGTGGAATGACTTCTTCGAGAATCGAGGCCCTGGTATTCTGTTCATAGAATACCAGATTCACGTTTGAATTTTGTCTGAATTATCCAAACAAATACTTCCATTTTTAGAAAGGACACTTAAATTCAAAGCAAAAGTTATTTTAATTTGTACACATATTTTTAAAGAATTCTCCGTAGTTTAGTAGTTATGATCCTCGGTAACCAACCCGGAAGTCGCGTTATTTGATTCATTTGTGTTATTTCACAATTTATTAATTTCGATAAATATGACTTTCAGTATCGCCCTGGTGAAAGAATTCCATTGATCATTGAAACGTTGCATAAAATGGCTTTAGTCGTGTTTGTTTCATGACCAGTTCTGAATAGCCAGGATCTTCTTCACCTTCCCCTTCCTCATTCCTCCCTCACTAACCTCAGTCTCACAACATACTCTAATTGGTAATACCATAGTGTCACTGGTGCCAGACGGTTGGGAACCGTTGGGTCTCTTGTGCGGAACATACATAAAAATAAGTAATATTTATTCCTCGAAGAAGCTTGATCAAAGAGGTTGTTATATAGGTATATATAACAACCTCTGTAATACAATCTGTAATGCATTATTCAAATTAAATTTCTTTGATTTTTAATCATTGAAGACAGTGACGACTCGTGAGGTTTGAATGTGATAGGGTGCTAAGTTTGACACATTAGACATTATTGGTGTTGCTGTATCCGAAAATGTTTTTTGTTTTGTTTTTGAAAATTATTTTTTTTTGTACGAAGATTTTCAGTAAATCCGTGCGGCGCACGGTCAAACTGAAATTTCCTGAAAATCTTCATACAAAAAACCGAATTTTCGAAAAATAAAAATATATTTTCGGATACAACAACATAATTAATGTCATTTTTTGTAATATTAACACTCTAGTACACCCAAAATTCACGAGCAGCCACTGATTGAAAACAATATTAGAGACTCTCAAACGAAAATTAATCAGCAAAATTAGAAAAAGACTCGGTCCAATCTAGGCATTGAACCCAAGACCTCAAACTTGTCGGGGCTTTGCTGTATCACTGAGCTAATTTTACCCTATCCCCATCGGTCATATTTGACTAAGAACTTCCAATAATATCTTAATTTTCCTAATGCATGTTTATAATGGCAGCTATCTTTGAGCACGATTGCGAGATTCTTGTATGATCGCAAGATCTTTGATTTGGTTATAATTCAGAAGGTTTGGAGAGAAATCTGCGATGCAGATAAAGAAGGCTAAAATATCGTATTTCCTCAATGAATATGTACACATTCTTACTGATTGCATGTTTTGTCTTGTTTCTTTTTTTCTCCTTTTCTTTTCCCTATATTTTTAATCATCCAAAATTTATTTTTACCTTTATCTTTTAGCCTAAGGCTTTTAGCTTCTTTAACGGTTCCATGCTAACTCAACACAGTGACTATTCAACACACCTTTAAAAAGTGATAGAAAGTCATTAAAACGATGAAAAAAAATTTTTTTAACCTAACCTACTTAACCCAGTTAATAAAGTTTCATCACTTTCCATGACTTTATAAAACTTTTTAAAGATGTAATGCATTATCATTTTGATAATTTATCCGGTCACCTCTTTAACATCCGTCGGTGGTTCATTGAATGTCTTGATTTTTTTAAATAGTGGTTATATTGGGCTGCAAGACAAATTTCTTTTCAGAAGTTTAAAAATCTTGTATGCCATGTTTTTTTTAAATTATTTTCTTGTTCTGTTGGTTCTAATAAACCTAATTTTTGTTTTTTAATGTATTTTATATGGAAAATTTAATTTTTTCACCAATAAACCATTTTAAAAGTGTACCTGTTAACTCCTACTTATGTTTCGTAAGTTCCTCCCGTGATAAAATTTGGGTGAGGTGACTAATTATTGCACGACCTTTTTCGATGATCCATTGTTTGATCAGGATTTTGTATTTGTTAATATTATTCGATTTTCTTGTTTTTTCAGGTAGGGTATTGTATATTTTAGACGCAATGTATTTGAAATTTCTTTGACCAAATGTAGTGCTTGTTTTAGGTGTTTGTATAAGTCCTTTGGTTTTGTGCCTTGTGTTTACAATATTTTGGGTATTTTCATAAAATGGATGTGTTTTATTTTTAAACAGATGAGTTAAGATAGTTTTTGTGTAAATTTGTCGAATATATAATACACGGAATTTGTAGAATATATCTGCAGTACTTGTTTCTAAGGGAACTTTAAGAATAACTTTCATAATTAATTTTTGTGCCTTCGATAATGATAATTAAACCATCGATGTCGATGCATTGAACACATTATTAAGTACCTACTTATGAAAGATAACCGATCTCTTTCTCGCATCAACTAATATCTTTCGATACAATCGTAATAACGTAATATATGTTAACGTCACCTAGATACACAGATAAAGCGCACGCTTTGAAATCCGTACCTTTCTTTCCTTACTTACGAAAATGGCGTAATATCGCGCTCCTCATTATTCCTTCTGCGGGCGGTGATTATAAATATTCAGAAGTAGCCGCGTGTTATGTGACTTGAATGATAATCAGTTAATCATTTACGCAAGGCTTTCTTTCAAATATATCATGGCCATATCGACAACTAAGCAGAATCAATACGACAAACTGAGTTGTATTGTCAACGTTAGTCTACCAATATCACCAATACGCCCAACCACGCTTACATCATCGATAACGTTCAATTGGAACACTGCACATTTTATAGTGCGAGTGCGCGTTCACCCAATGAATTTGGCCAACGCGCGGCCAAACGTCTAGAGCAGGGGTTCCCAACCTTTTTGAACTCTAGAGCACATTCTAAAATATCGGTAGGGTGGCGGGAACCACATATTTTTAATCGAAAAACTCGTGGCAGCAATCGCAATCAAAATGACAACAACGCGTTTCCAGGAGGGGAATGCTATTTGCACTCCTTGTACACGATGAAAACCCGAAGTGAACCGATGATCACCGAACCAATCGGGACGGTACGAACAACGAGCACGTGACTCCCGTCAGTTTGGCTGTTGGGGCCATGCTTATTGCTTTCACTGACAGCCAGAGCTGGCATCGGCTCAGTTCGTGGCGTTCGTTCACTTCGGGTTTTCTGCGTGTACAAGGAGTGATGTGCAAATAGAACTCTCCGTTCCAGGCTAGTGTGAAGAGTGCAGTCTGGCTCACCGCTAGGCATGTTGCGACAAGTACTGTCAGCAAAGGAGCAACTTATAGATACAATATCGCAAACATACGAACGTATTTATTAAACCTAGGTACTCAAAAAAATTAAAACTCTAACAAATAAATAAAAATTATTCACATTTTTAATTGATGTTTATGAAAAATTATTTCACTGTCGAATAGTTGCGGGCACGTTTGCTTGTTGGCGCGTTCCTCAGATCGCAATACGCGTTTAGCGGAGGCAATCGTATTGATTAATGCGTGTATAATTATTTACGTTAATATTTATCCCACACTAGCAACTGTAATTAGTAACTTAGCATTTGCAAAGATGTTGTAGGTGGATCTCGATACTAATAATAATACAGCGGGACAAAATAAATAGAAGCAAAAAAAAAACTAAACAAAAAACTGAAAACAGTGAAAATGAGACCATATAAGCGTATGCTTGTTAAAGCTATAATCTGAGCCAAATAGAAATGCTGCGATATGTATGAAATTACAACGCCGATGACGGGGTACACGTGACGTCATAGGTACCTCTGTTTTATCAGTTAACAGTAAGGTCAATCCAACTCGGGCAGGTATTTAAACAAAAATTAAAAAAAAAAATTCCATATACTGCAAGATTTAAAAAAAAAAAATAATTCTTTTGAAATAATTTGTAAGCCGCAGTAGTGACCCGTGACCGAGTATAATGCAGCAGTAATTAATAACAAGTCTCTTCCTTAAGACTCTTAAAGAAGGCACTGTGTTTTTATTTATCGCTGCAGTATAAGCAGTGGAACTTGGCACAAACTGCAAGCAACCGGCCAACCCGTGAGGTAGCTGTTTAAGTGCTGTCAGAACGCCGAACGATCCCAGGGCGTTTGAGTGTCTCACGGTTGTAATCGTTTTTAAATGATTTTTTTTTTAATTCTACGTATAATAATATATATTAAACCTTATATATTCAGAATCAGCATTTGTTGATCTATAAAAATATATATTCATGTAGATTCTACATGAATATGTAAATGTTTTTTTACTCATAATATATTCATTGGGGGTACAAATAGACTCACATGCTTAGACGGTTGGGAGCAGTTAGGACTCTTGTATGGTACTCACTTAGATCAAAAAAATGCCACATGTTCTTTAATGTAATTGGAGTTCTAAGTTGCCCGGGGCCTGGGTATTTCTCACTACGCCAATGCACCCGCCAAAGTATGGTGCCATACTGTTTCATATACAGGGTTATTCAAAATAATTTCGTAAATCTATATTTCAAACTGTGAACTGGTGACAAATATGAAGTAAATTTTATTACATTGGTTAAAGTTAGCAAATGACTATGGCCGAGTCACTCGTATCCACAATCCACAGAGGCTGAAGGTAGTGGGAATGGAAAAAAGATGAAAATAAGTACATGGCTTTTCAGATCTGGTCACCAAACATGGCCAAAGCCATTTCAAGCAACGTTTCATGAATGGTTGTCTTCCACGAGGGCGATACTTAGATTTCCACTTTGGAATGGGCCCAAATTATAGTAAATATTATTTAACATGAGTAATTTGTGAACTAACACAAATTAATCAAATAGAATTTACTTGTGCACGCCGAGATTTGAACCCGTGATCTCCAGCTTGCGAGTCAAGAGCCTTACCCCTCGACCACGAAGACCGTCAAACGGTTACGTTAAATTAGGTGTACAGCACAGACATATATTATGAATATTAATAGACGAAAAGATAATGGCGAGGGTTAAAATCAACTGTTGAAGAACGAAGGGGGTAAAGCTGGCTGTGATTCGTCAATAAATCAATCTGACAGTAAATAGGCATCTCGCATTATGATATCACCATTTAGTTCTTAAAAGTAAAATCTGCTTTTGAATGAATAGACATTTTTACATGGGAGCGCAAATTACTCGCCACGTTGTGAACAAATTTGCTAAGTCCAAATTCGGCAAAAAAAAATTCTTCTATTTTCAGATTCGAATATTTTGTTTCCTTATTGAGTCAAGACACTTTTACGAATGTTCATAATTTACTTACCCCAGTAAACAGCACATCCCTGATTCTTGTGCACGCGGCTTTGTGTGTCGCGTCCATCGCGTGATAGTATATGTTTCTAAAACTGATTCATATTATACGATGTGAATCAGCTTACAACAAATTAAAATAATGCTTACCTATGGAATGTAATACGACAATTGGGTTTATTCTCTTTTTCACTTCTATTTTTACCAGTTTTCATAGCGCTAGCCATCATTTTGCCGTGTTATTTCGTGAAATGAACCGATGATGCCTCGACCATAGTTCGCACAAGAATGATGACGTCACGTTTTCTAAATTCATGGGAGGCCATACGCGAGCCCAGCCGGCTGCAATGGAACCGGTATGGGGAGTGGGGAATAATACGCTTTTAATCACTTGGGCAGGTCTACTAATATTCATATGTCTATGGGTGTAAAGGTAATTTTTTTCATCACTTTTAATTAATTTATATTGCATTTAAAATGTGTGTTGAATTGCCACACTCCAGAGTTCACATGAAACAATATTAAACATTTAAACAACTGTTTTTTTTTCTAAACTTTTTTCGGGTTAAATCTTCCCCATAGGAAAAACTAAACCCTTCCACAAATGATCATCTAGTCAATCCACATTATGGAAGTGCATTATATAAGCATAGTAAATACAAAACAATACAAGAACAACACGTCAACTCACCAGAGATCAAATGGGAAAATAATTCACCGACTCCAGATATTTTCATATCAGAGGGTTCGGCTCGGTAGAACTCCTAACAGGGCCTATAAATCCAACTGATTCCTCAGCATAAATATTTTAAAAAATCTTTCGTTATCCTACATGTATTTAAAATGACTGATTTTTGCATTTTTATATAAAAAATTTTGATAGATCTAATACGCCTAAATTTTTAATGAGAGAGCTAGGTATAATGCCAGTAGCCGAAATAACAAATGGTAATATTTTTATAGTCTGAGAATGCCAAATTCTTTTTATCTCATTTCCTAAATTTGTGTATTTATTTTTTATTTTTTCATTAACAGATTTTTGAATATTACAGGAATTCGGAATAGCGAAATCAATGACATGAGTTATTTTTTAAATTTTGTAATGTAAAACTATACCGGGTCTATTATGACTAATCGTTCGGTCTGTTAGTATAGTTTTATCATAATATATTTTATAAAATTCGTTTTATAAAAATGAATTTGGTTCGTATTCAGAATATGGTGTTATATTACGGCAGTCAATCAAGTTATGTTTAATTACCAAACTTTGGTGATTTTTTTTAAAATTTGATTGTGCCTTAATGTATACTCGGATGGTGCTAGTATAGAACATCCTGATATAATATGTTCTATAGATTCCGAAAAAGCCAAACATTTTCTACATAAATTATCAATTTGATTTGTTTATTTGATTATATGCTTCCTATAATTTTTAGTATTAATGGCGCTATCCGTAATGGCATGCATCAATCCTTCTATTTCTGCGCTCAACTCTCGAATACTCAACCATTTGTTTGACGAAAATTGGTCAACATACGTTTGGTTGAGATAATTGAAGTGTTTTGCGTGTAAAATTTTATTTGATCATTGACGATTTTCGATACAAATAACAGAAACATGATACAAAGTTTTAAAAGTAATAATACATCATTTAGGGAAACGCTCGTGTAATTTAATTTGTATTTCACTAGATCGCAGTTTGAAATATAGAGTTATGAAATTGAGTCGATCATTTTGAATAACCCTGTACTTTATAACAAGAATGAATGAACGCAATACCGAATTATAGCAATTTATAAGCGGTCACCCACATTTATGTAACAGCTTAGTTAACCAGGTGCCTACCTACATATTACAGCCACCATAGTGTGCCTAGAATAACATGAATTATGCAGGAGTCAGGTGAAACTATAATTTCTTTGCAGTGACACATATTATTACGCCTTCATTATAATGCAAATGTTATTTAAATATGTACATTCCGATTGTCTGTTGTCTGCCAACGTAATACAAGAAGTTGATTATTTCTGATTAAATAGGCATTGTTATACTAAAGCTCTCATAATATTTGTTGAATACCACAATGCACAATGTTGGTATCTGAGCTACTTAAAGATGTGAGTGTTTTATTTTTGAATTCGGAAGGTTTCTATGCATTATTTTCACCGGGGGATAAGTTCATTGATATTGTGTTTAATTATGGCCTCTTTGGTAAAAATAGTAGTATATTTAAGTAATTAATGTGTTAAATAATAATAATAATAAATTCTTTATTCCAGGATGTGGGGAGGTTAGTGCAATCCCACACATCCCATAGATGAGATAAGTACAAATAATATTTACATAGAGTAACATAAATAAAATAAATAAAAAGAGATTAAAAAATTAAAAACGAAATTAAGTTAAAGCAGAGAAGCACGGGAATCCAACGGATCTAAGATTGTGGGAGCAAGTATCTTTCTCCAATGGTCTTCAATGCTCGATCCTGAAGTCAGACGCGATTCAATGATAATAGTGTTTCTGGAATGGTTTATCCTTTCCCTCAGTCCTGCAATCCTGGTTCTTAACAGAGCTGTAAATCCTGGAACTCGCCCTTCTGTTAACATCGAGGAGGCACTGCAGTGCCTGGGGAGTCCGAACATCAATCGGTAAGCGTTATTATATTGAACCCGAAGCCTTTCCATTGTTCTTTTCTTGAAATTAGCCCAGAGCTCGCATGTGTACAGGGTGGTGCAAAAGGCTAAGAAGAGCGTCCTTTTCACTCGTGGACTACAGAGCCGGAATCTTCTACTGAGCATGTTACATTTTATACTCAGTACACGCCTCTGCCTGTCAATATCTTCATCATCCGTTAACTTGTTGTTGATGATATGTCCTAGATATTTTGTGGTTTCTACTGTTTTCAGAATCTCACCATTCAAAAAGACTGGGGGAATGTTTTTTGGGCCTTCCCCGTGTTTTATGACCAACAGTGCTGTTTTTTTCGCATTATAGATCATGTTGGTTTCGTGAGCAAATTCCTCACAGATTTTCAGGAGAATTCTTAATCCCCGTATTGACGGTGCCATCAGAACCATATCATCTGCGTAGCTCATATTGTTAACACATAGACCTCCGATGTGGCAGCCCACTCCAGCATTGTTTAACCTGTGGGTTAATTCGTCCATGTATAAGTTGAACAATACTGGGGACATACATCCACCCTGTCTGACCCCGCTTTTCAAGAAATAGGGTTCTGAGAATCCATCTTTCCACTTTACAAGGTTTTCCTGTTGGCGATGCCATGATTCGAGAATTTTTACCACTTTCCATGGTATCCCTCTTTCCTTTAGTTTTTTCCATAGTAGGGGGTGGGAAACTCTGTCGAATGCCTTACTAAGATCCAAAAAGCATGCGTAAGTTGTTGTTTTTCTTTTCCTGTAGTATTCCAGCGTCCGTTTTACGCAGAATATGGCTGAGTCCGTGGAGCATTCTGTTTTGAAACCCATCTGATTGTCTTTCGTTTTCAATTGGGGTCCGACTTGGTCTAAGAGAACTCGTTCAAATATTCTGGCGGTCGCTGTGGCGATGGATATCGGTCTGTAATTTTCCTGTAAAGTTATGTCTGTCAGTTTAGATTTTACTATCGGTATTATGATTGTCTTTGTCATGTCTTTGGGTAGATAACCACTCTTTATGATATCGGTAAACAATGTTGCCAGTAGTTTCAGAATCGCTACCCCTGCATGTTTGACGTGTTTGATACTTAAGCCGTCATGTCCTGCTGATGTTCCGGATTTCATGTTTTTAATGGCGGTTTTCACCATGTTTGCAGTGACTATGGGGTCAATATCATCATAGGTGTTCAAATGCGTTTCGTTTGAGGAGATGGTCGGCGTAGTAGTCGCGAAATGTTTTTTGAAAATATTGGCAATTACTTCAGGATTTGTTTCTCCGTTTATGTTGCACGAAACTTTGGAACGCATGTTCAACATTTTATTAGACTTGTTCCAAAATGATTTGAAGTCCCGATTATCTAAGTCCGCTGCTATTTTATCCATCTGGAGTTGTGTCGAATTCTTTTGGCATTGTTTTAGAGCTGTTTTGAAGGCGGCACGCTTTGTCCTTCTATCCTCGGCGATGGGACCATTGTGCGGTCTCCCATTATCAATCCAGGTGAGCATCGCTTGTCTTGATTTTTCGTATTTGTCTGCGACAAATTCATTCCATCCACAAACTTGCTTATATTTTGGTGTAGTAGTATTTCTAAATATACTAGTGGCACTTTCTCGTAATGCTTGTACTATACATCCGTAGAGGTGTTTTATTTTGGCACGTTCAGGGTTGCCACCGTCCTCAAGAGATGTATTTTTTGGGTTGATTTTAGCTAGATAAGTTTGCGAACATGAGTTGTAAATTCCGATATCATGTATATTTTTCGGATTCCATAATGCTGGATCCCTTAATATAGATGAAAATACTTCCGATGTTACTATTCCATTCGTATTTAAAGTTATTTCGAGGGGTCGGTGGTCAGTCCAATCAACATCGTAATGTATTTTCATATCGATAATTTGTTTGTAAATATTTTTTGTAACTAGACAGTGGTCTAACCACCTGGTAGTACTATGCGCGTCACTGACGTATGTGTAAGAATTCTCAGGTAAAATTTCAGTGTCGGCACAAATGTATTCGAATTCTTGACAAAAAGATTTTAGCTCTATTCCAAAGAGTGAGTCGGGATTAGCGTTGAAGTCTCCGATAATAATTGAATTGATATAATCTTTGTCATCAATGATCGTTTGTAAGGAGGCCAGGCAGTTGGTAAACTCCACAAAGTTGTCAGTTAAGCAAGTCGGCATATAGATTGTGAAGATGGTTAAATTTTCAGTATTTAGACTCACCTCGATTCCGGCCATACGACAATTGTCCATCGGGATTGTGGTAACCCTTAAGTTTTGCTTGTAAATTATTCCCACTCCGCCGTACGGCCGACCTAGTAGGGGACCGTTAGCTATATTGACGGCAGAGGTGCCCAAGCTATTGAAATGCGGGTGAATATTAGATAAAAATTCAATCTCGGTTGGGAGTAGCCACGTTTCTTGGACTAGTATAATGTCATATGATTCGCAGAGATCGTGAATAAATTTTTCGGAGCTACGGACCGATCTGCAGTTAATCGAAATAATTCTTAATTTATCGGTTGTCATTTTGATTTTTGGTTGATGTACGCGATTCTATATATTTACGGAATACAATTCCTTCCGGCCATAGTTCTTCCACCAGGTATTTCGGCCCTTCAGTTGCTTTTACAGAAAGTTTAAAGGTGTTAAATGGCGTGGGACGGTAAGGCTTAATTTTTTCGATCTTAGTATTTTCGAGACCATTATCTGCAAGGTAGGTCTTTACGTCGTCCTCTGTAGTTTCCAATGTAAACCGTGAAATATAAATTGACGTAATTAAATCTGCCGACTTCAGTGTCGTAGAGGTTGCTTTTCCTCTCAAGTTGCGTTTGGGTTTTCTAGTAACTAATGTAAATCCTTTCTCATCTTCCGCAGGAGGCCGAGGCCGCGGACCGCGGTCACGCGATACCTGTTTATTATTTTGTTTTAAAGCGTGTGCGAAGTTCATTCCCGGCTGCACTGGACTATTTGGAGTGTGTTCGTTCATTGTCTTTGTGTGTGTGGTTGACACTGTATTACTAGAACCAGTCGATAAGCAGGATGCGCCGCCCGTCGGTATTTGTTTACTATCTGAAAATCGTGACTTACCCACAATTGAGTGGTTAATAATTACTTCCGAATTCCCAGTTAAGTCACTTTGTTTGTTTGGTACCTGAATATTTGCAATTTGTTCTCTTATTAGTGCCAGTTCTTGTTTTATGTCTTCATTTTTTGTGGTCGATGAATCTTTTAGTTCGGTTTTTATATGCGTTATTTCCGTTTTCAGTGCATTGAGTTCCTTAAGGAGTTTGGACACATCTATGCTGTCGAAGTTGATGGGAGGCAATTTATGTAATTGTTTAGCAGCGAACACTGGTAGCTTATCAGGATCGGTCTCCTTCAATGCTCTCAGGATGTCCTGGAGGTCTCGGCTGATTCTGCCATCTCCTTTCCGCAAAGTACGTTTATCCGGAAGCTTTTCAAACAGGATAGTTTTCGCCTCCTTTATTTCCTCTTCGGAGTAAGTAGAGATGCATAATTGTGTAATTGCAATCTCATCCAGAGTGTCTGCCTTGTTTTGAATGAACGTAAGACACTCGTTTATAATTATATTACATGAGTTACACGACATAGCGATGCGATACGGTCTTCTGTCGCGACAATATTTATTTATATTTTATTTTATTTGTTTTTACGCCCAGCTGGGCCTTTGCGTGGATTTTAAGAACTGAATATATACCTGGTGAGAAATCGAATATTATACGCAAAATTAAAGAACGAAATAACGTTTAACTAAATATGAAAAAAAATTATTAAAAAATGTAACAGTAACGTAAAATAATATAGAAACTAGAATAATACGACACATAAAACAAATCACTAAAACTACATCAACAACGTTACTATAATTTGTAGGATTCAATGTTTGTTTACGCTTAATTCTATGAATGGAGTCAGTAAATATGTCAATAGTACCCCCAAACTTGTTACCCAGATCATCCAACCTATTGGTTACTGAGTGTGTCTGATAGTTGGTTGTGTATGTATTACAGAAGATTGTTACATTTTGTCTTGCGTTTCTAGCAGTGGCTGCTCGTGACTTTTGGGTGCACTAGAGTGCTAATATTACACAAATGGCACTATTGATGTTGTAGTAGCTGAAAAAGATTATATTTTTTCTAAAATTTTTGTATGAAGATTTTCAGATGAACTCAAATTTCCCAAAAGTCACGAGCCGCCACTGGTTTCTATTTGGCAAATGGAATTTAATAGTGGCAACCATGGCAGGGCTGTCAATTAAGTTGTTAATGACTATGTGAATTACAACCAGGTCTGACAATTATATCAACAACATATTTATAATCACTACCCAAATTCAGTATGACGAATGGGAGTAAACAATTGTGATGACGTGTTGGAGTTGTTGCAATAATACGGTAAATATTGCCTCGATTTTGATTTGCGAGGTACATGTAAAGAAATCAAATAAAGTAGTTAAGGGCTTTCAATTATTGAATTTATTATTTTACATAAGTTCATCTTCTTCTTTTTCAATCGACTACTTTTTCCAAAGAGGCCATTATTGTGCACAATATCAATGACCTTATCCCCCGGTATAAATAATGCACAGACACTTACAAAATTCAAAAATAAAACACTCACACCTTGACGAAACTCAGATACCAATCGTTATCTTTATTATCTGTGTCTTGTTATGTTTCTGGTTCTTTTAAAGTTTTCTTCAAAGAGCCTTAATAAATTAGAAATGTTCATTTTTGAATTTAAAGGATTTTTTTGATTTATTAAAAATATCAAATAGGAATAATATTTTTTTAATGCGATAACTACTGTACACAGAACTACTATTATACAATCTTAACTAATCCAATATAAAAAGTTTACACATTTCTTAAATGTATTAATGTCTTTCTTTTGACTAATTTTTCATAGATTTTTTTTAAAGTTTAATTGTCCGGTACTTTTTATGAATTTTGTCTAAAAATAAAATATAATTTTTCTTTCAGAATTCACATCTCCGATATCCGCGAAGAGTCAGTCTTGCACGCGTTCAGCCGATCTACGGGGCCCAGGTAGCATTTCCTTGCGCGCACAACGTGGGTGAAGTAGCCCCCCGGGCGCGCTCCGTGCACGCGCTCCGGCCGCAGGACATCACGGTGGTGGGCGCGCTGGGGGACTCGCTGGTGGCCGCCAACGGAGCCATGGAGGAGTGGGCCATGGGGGCCGTGTTCGAGCACAGGGGGGTCTCTTGGTGTGCAGGTAAACATCCACATATTAAATCACAAATATGCGTCAATATTTACCAGGCGATTGACATAGAGAAATCTTAATTTGATTTATCAATCTTAATTTAATTTATCAATCTTAATTTTATTTATCAATCTTAATTTTATTTATCAATCTAATTTTTATTTATCAATCTTAATTTTATTTATCAATCTTAATTTTATTTATCAATCTTAATTTTATTTATCAATCTTAATTTTATTTATCAATCTTAATTTTATTTATCAATCTTAATTTTATTTATCAATCTTAATTTTATTTATGAATATTAATTTTATTTATCAATCTTAACGACCCACTTATTGTGATGAAAGGCTTTAAATCACAGTGAAAGAAAAAACAGATAAACCATAGCTGCAAGAAAATATGCAAATTATTTATGAAAACGGACATGCTAACGACATCTGGCGGAGAAAGAATTGATCCAGCTTGCTTGCAGTAGACTCCTGTAATAGTTGAAATTAAATCAAGGTTCCGGGACGAGAGCAGAGATGTCGTAAAATCGTCTAGGACGACTGGTACTTCCCCTTTTCCTAGGCCTATAAATAAATATTGAATTTTGTCAACCAATAGATCTGAACAAAGAGCTATAAAATTTTGAGTAACCAATCAGTGAGCGGAGGGAGGTGTGTCTACGACGGACAAAGGAATAAACTTTGGATCGGGCAATAAAAAAAGATAATTAATGGCTTCTTCTTTCCCACAGAAATTAGAGGTGAACGCACTTTAGGGTCAACGTCGACTTTCAAGGTGACAAACTCCTGGAAATGTTTACAATAACTGAGGCATTTAGGTGATGGCGAACCATTGAAATCGAGTGCTTTGAAGATTTTACAAGTTGAAAAACACACACACGAAAATGCAATGGAAAAACTATAAACGTGATAGTATAAAAAAGGACGGGAAAAGCGAAGGAAAATCACTGGCAGAATTTTCAACTGTAGTACAATTATTTATGATAGAAGGAGGGTGTCATGTTCGATAAAAATCGTACTAAAGAGAGGTGAGAGTTTTGGAAACAATGGAAATTAATCGTTATCAATTTAAGATGAAACGGACATATTGGTAAATCAATTTTGAATGAAAAATCTCGCAAAAAAAATACACTTTTAGAAAAGTGCGGCGATCGAATGGAAGGATAGTACAGGGATTTTGGACTGCTACGAAGGTCCTAGGGACGTGAAAATCGAGTATCAGAAGAAAACAGTAAAACTAAACAAATAGCGATAGATTAAATTCAGAAAACGTAGGCATTTTACATGATTATCAGGGTAGATATATATTAGAGTTACCCAATATTACGGAGGGATCGAAACAAGATAAAAGGTTGGCGGTCTCATGTATATTTTGAAGGGTAAACAATCGAAATCCGAACATGATTTTTATTTACGTTAAGGTAATAAACGATTAGAAAAGCGATTAACTTTAACGTGGACCTTATGGAAGTATTTAGATTAAGCAAAAGAGATTAAAATTAATAGGTTTGAAATTAAATTAAATTTACGAGTCTGGTACCAAAATTTTAAACGTAAACAGGTGTCCAGACATATAATTTATGTGAAATCTTGTAAGTGAGGGATGGAGGATGGGGCGGAGATTGGATCAGGCAATAAAAGTGACAGATATCCCAGAGTCAAATTAGGTATATCTCCCATAGAAGTGTGGAAAACTATATATTAATTAATAATAGATGAAGTATGAAATTTTCCTGGAGACCACACACATCGGGAAAAGTGGAGAAAAGATAAAAGGAAGGGTAAAGAACGGAGATAAAGAATAATCCAAGTGGAGAAAAGTGGTACAATTCAAATTTATCCGTGAAATAAATAAATACGACTTGGAAAATAATTAGTTATAGAGTTATGAGAAATAACAAAAAAATAAAGAAGAAAATTGTGCAAGAAAACGTCGCGGATAAAAGAAAATCCAAAAGATAAGGAAAAATTCAAATCTGCGGCATTAAGAGAGAAAGTACTGGTGAAAATGGAAAAGCCCATATAAGGGACAATAAAATTGAGTAGAATTTAGACGAATCGAAATTCAAAAATGCGTAGTAAAGATTTCAGCATGGATTTAAACAATTTCGCACGAGATGCATAAAATTGAGATCTATATATATGTTATTGAGGACGGACCTATCGCGGATTGAGAAAAAAAAAGGAACGCAAAATCATGAGATTTTAACTACATTTTTGTATGAACAGAGGACAAAGGGAGCTTGGGCGATTAACGCAGACTTACCTGATTCGGACCCTATCGATTTAGAATTGTGAGATGGAAACTGAACACCGCCTTGAGCCGAAAAGCAGAACATCTTATGTAGGAACGATCGATATTGATGGAAGGGGTGTTTGGATTTACGAGTTGATAGGAGATAGAATTAAGCATCAAGAGACATTCAGATACGTCTTTTGGAACCTGAGAGGGGTATAAAAGATGGAACTCATCAGTCAGGAGGCAGTCGCGCCGAAGATTTGAAAAGTTGTTACGTGGCAGTACTACGTCTATTGGTAAAATTCTAGTGAATTAATCTAAGTGTTAAATTCTGAACAAGTACCTGGACTTAGAAAGTTTTGTAAAAAGTCTTAAATTCAGTTTCTAAATTCTGAAAACCCCGCCAGTGAAGTTTTGTTAAATCAGTTTAATTTGGTTAAACAGTGAAAATAAATACAGTTTAAACTCAGTGCTTTAAAAGTAAAGTGAGAAGTGCAAAAAGTGAATTGTGAATTAATTAAAAATTTAAAAATAATTATTTCATTCAAAGTGAAAACATTCAAATTAAATTTAAGAGTTTGTTATCGTTAATCTAAAGTGAACGTGATCGCGTATTGATATTTAAAAATAGATTATAATTTAACGTCAATTTGGTTAAAAAATAGTAATAATAGTAATAAATACTTCATCTTAGGTTAAAAGAAACACAACGTTTGATGGAATTTAATTACAATATAAATACGGAAATATTTGCGTTCAAGTTCGTAAATAACGTATTAATTAGTCGAGTACATATGTCTATGAAGATATATAGTACAAGAGAGCTTTAAGTAGCTTTCTGTAGATATCAAAGAAAAGGGTCCAATTTTCATGGAGGCTTATGTGTTGTAGGGGAGGAATTTTCCATCCCTGCGAACACATATGCAAAGCCTTAGAGAAAAAATTAAATATCGGTCATAGCCAAGAGAGAAGAAAATTTTTTATATTGTTTTAAACAAATAAAAATAAAAGAAAATGGTGAAAAGGCGGAAAACACTACACTTATTTACTTACATTCACAAGATTTAAATGAGAATTTTTTAAATTAAAAAAATGTGTAAGTAATTAAATATTTTGAAATGATACATTTTAAAAATACTGCTGAAATTTCATCAAAATAAATTTGCTTGGGGGAATAATTCTTCGTTTATTTCGTAATATTCTCTAATTATATGTACCTATTATCGGAAGGTATCATTCAGCATCAACGTTTTTAGAACTCAGAATGCCCCTAATCCAGTTTTATTTAAGCTTTCATTGAATGCAATGCAGTTATAGTCATAATCTTTGTTGTTGTTGAATGTACTCGTATATAAAAAGATGTGTGCATACAAGACACGCTATACCGAGATCGCCGACTGTTAAAACCTTGAAATGAACAATTCGTATTAAGTAATAGCTAATTTTATTGTTTTATCCGAAATATTTGTCTGTCACGAAGATGCTTGCGTGTTGACGTTAATAACAAACCAAAACCTTCTAAATTTTATCAAAATTCAATCAATCTTTTTTGCGTTATTTCCGTTTCATGAAGAAATTGAGACACCTTCAGTGAATAAATGGTAGATTTTTCTCACGCTAATTATAATGCCTCATTGCATGACTTTATTATATGCGTGTAAACAAAATAATAATGAATATTTCTAACAGTCTTTAGAATTTAGTCAACTTTCGACATAATGTTTTCGTATCAGCAAACAATGGTGTAATATGGCTATCGAAAAAACTTTACGGCCTTGGAATATTTTTATAGAACCTTTATTATATGCCTCATTCACTTTTTGTCGTTAATTTATGAAATTAATTAGCTGAGGAATGAATGATAAAACAGATAACATATTATAACTTAATGACGAAGATTTTGAAACGAATTATTATTTTTTGAATTGAGGTATAATTATTTTCATTTTCAATGCCCAGATGTTTATTTATTTATTAATATATACGCCTAAAAAGGCTTTTAAATAGAACTAATACATGATGCAGTGTATATAGGCATAGGAGAATATTTATATTATACAGGAGATACTGACAGTAAATAGATGTAATCCATTGTAAAGAAGGTACAAAATACACAATTGTAAAATTGTGATTACAAGTATAATGAGAAAATATTAAGAAATAATTTTAAAAAAAAATTAAATATGAAGCAATATTAGTAAAACGTAAGAGTAACATAAAGTAAAAAATAAATTACAACAACAGTACATATAAGATAAATCATTAAAACTAATTTACCAACGCTAATCTATGTAATTTGTAGGATTCGACAAAGTGTTGGTTATGATGCTTATTGGTTGATAATGCTTAATTCTATAAATATAGTCAATAAATAAATCAATATCACCCCCATACTTGTTGCCCAGACTATGCATCCTATTGGTCAGTGAGTGTGTCTGATAGTTGGTCGTGTATGTATTGCAGAAGAATGTTATATTTTGTCTTGCATTCCTAGTCGACACATGGAGTTTAATAGTGGCAAGGAAGGCAGGACTATCAATTAAGTTGTTAATGACTCTGTGTACCATAACCAGGTCTGATGTTACATATTTTTAAGGCGAAGCACTAAGAACTAATGCAAAATCATGTGTTTTCAATTTGAAAATTTGATCGTTTCGATATATTTTCGACATTTTTATTGAATACCGCGAGTAGAACACATATTGACCGTTGAAATAACGTAGCATTTTTTGACAATTTTTTTTAAGCCCAAAAAAAAGTAAAGTATATATAAAAACTGATTTCAAATTCAAAATCTCCTACTTACGAACCCATTTTTGGTTATTGAATAAAGTTGCAAATTAAGTTCCTTCAAAATTACCCTAAAACATTTTAATATTTGTGTTTGAACTTCGCAAAATAAAATAGAACACATGTTATTTTTGTTGATTTACATAACAAGTGATATTGTAAGCGACCTAATTCCATGCAGAGATGTGCTTTATTTCAAATAAATCCATTTCAAATGGAAATGCAAAATGCAAAATGTGTATTTTCCATTTTGCATTTTAAATGCTTTTCTAAAAACCATTTTGCATTTTGCATTTTAAATGCTTTTCTCTATGCATTTTCCATTTAAAATGCTTTTTTGAAACATTCTTCCTACTATCTCCACTCATCTTTTTTTCATAAGCCCCAAATATCAGTCGGTCCTCAACCTCGCTATGAGAGATAATTTACATTCGTCAAGTTGCTCCCTGGTAGGAGCCCTGGAATTGAGTTATACCATTCCAAAAAATACTGATTCAAATACTGAACATGGGGCCACACAGTGGGCTGAAAATTGCCTTTCATAGACATAGAGACTTGAATTTTGATTTATAGTGTCAATAAAATATTGTAAACTAGACAAAGCATACTCATAGGTAAAACATTTAAGCATTAAAATGAATCATCAACATAAAAAAGTTTTTTTTTCAATTAGAGGATTTAAAAAAAAAAAAAATTGCAAGTTGCGCCACAATACGAAGTATGTCAAAAAATACAAATAAATAGTAGTATATCTGTGTGTAAGGATAGAATGGCCAACCTTATGATTCCAGAGATAGCCTCATTTTTAATATCAGTGCCATACAATTTTTTCTTAAAAAAATTATAACTCCTTCATTTGTACACGCAATTGCTTCGTACGAAATTTTATAGCATAGTTATGATCAGCAGAATCCATTTCTAGCCATAAAAATACCCTTGAAAATTCAAGTCTCTATGTCTATGAAGGGCGATTTTCAGCCCACTGTGGACCATGACGCTGTAATACATAGTATTAAATGTTAGATAGCAGTTTCTATGTTTTTACGTTGGCAACATTAGTCCCGTGCAAATTTGTTGTGGTTTCATAATCTGTAGTCGTGGTGTTTTTGGATTTACCATCATGTAATATGTTTTTTCTACATTGATGTCTATTATTAAATTACAAAATTGTTTAAAAATTCTATAATTATTTTAATTGTTTGACCTCAGAAACCATTTTGCATTTTCAATGCATTTTGAAAATAGGTATTTTGCATTTTGCATTTGAAATGCTTTTCTAAAAACCATTTTGCATTTTGCATTTTCAAATGGAAAAGTTTTGACCTATTTCCATTTTGCATTTCAAATGGTTTTGGGTACCCATTTTGCACATCTCTGATTCCATGTTACACATCGACAAGAACAATGCATCTATGTGATGCCTTCGTACATTTAATGAAATAATCAAAGTACGAAGCTGCATAGTTATTAAATTTTAATTTTTACGTGTAAGTAAGACTGTTAACAGTGTGAAAGAATTTAAAATATATGGACTAGTTGATCATTATCTTTTGTTCAGGGGGTGACCAGTCTTGGAGGGAGGTGATGACGCTACCAAATATCTTAAGAGAGTTCAACCCCCGTGTGACAGGCTTCTCCACTGGAACTGGCGAATACAGAGCTCCTAATTCCCACATGAACATCGGCTTCCCAGTATCGTCGGCTATGGATGCTCTTCTACAAGCCAAGGTAAAAAAATATATTTATAATTTGCTTTTTTGTTTTTTTATTAATCGTATAACTTAATAAGTGAAACCTCAAATTGTAATATTTAATTATTAATGATAATTTCAGCGATTTTTAAACGATTGTTTGAAACAGAAAAAGATACGGTCATACCTAGTAATAGAACCCAGGACCTTTGCCTTGCTGGGGCAAGTACCTCATATCTAGATTAGATTGTTAATGTTCATTTTAGTTGTAAGTTTCTACATAAGTAAATATATATGTCATTAAGATAGTAGTTATAGACCTTAGTCGTAAGTCACTAGATATAAGTCTTAGAGGTAAGTCACTAGTTTAAGTCAGTAGTTATAGTATTAACTATTTAACAAATATATTTGTTCAGCGCCCTTGAGTTGATTTCTCATGAAAACGGTGCAACATAAATTAGCCAAATATTTTTATTATCTCTCCGTCATACTTAACTGTATACAGTAATGTTTTCATGAGAAATCACCTCTAGGGCGCTGTACAAATATATTCAAAAATAAGAACTACCAACATCATCTTCAATTTCTCACCGCACATTTTTATTGGTTGCTATCTTTATGTTTGATCGCAAGATTAAACTCGAACAAAATGTAATCTAGATAGTGTCTTAGATAAATATATCCTTATTTAATTTAAATGCGTGACGTCTATTTCATTCTCTATTTAAGTCTAGGATGAATAAATATAATGATGATCAACATGTACAAGCTGTTGAAATAATTCAAAATAAACACTTACGTTTTCTGAGTTTTAAAATGGGTATTCCAGCAATTTTATTGAACTACAACACTCTTTTAAATGAAATGAATATAATATAATATAATATGTCCCGTTGGCGTCATGTATTTTTTATCAGGAGATTTTTTCAATGTGGATGAGTGTTTCAGGCGAACAATTATTGCTTATAAAAATAAGAAATGAATATGCTTAAATTGTCTGACAGAAAGATTGTCACTGACTTAATTTTTTTTTTAAATTATTTCTATATAATATTTACGGTGTTCATATAATTATTTATATTTGTACATGATATATTTCAAAGTATAATATGTTGTGTGTAAGGTAGGTTTGAGAAGGTGAAACTGTATGTGAGTAATATTGTATGTTTAGTGAACACCTCACTAGGAGAACCTGTGCTGAGGTGTTTACGTGGTTATGTTTAAGTATTTATGTGTTGTAGAAGAAATTTTTAATTTTTTAAAAGTTTTAATTTTATTTTTTTTTGGTTTTTGTAAATTGAATATTCATAAAATTTTAATGGTTTTTGTAAATTGAATATTCATAGTAAATATGTAAAAAAACTATATTAATACCTATAGTATTTAGTATTTCTATAAAAAATTCTAAATGATGCATTCATTAGTCCAGAATTGCTTGCATTCGTAATATTTGGCATTCCACTACGTAATACTGGATGTTGGGATTTATTTCAGTGTAGAAATTCTGGTACTAACTACCATATGTTTTCCTCATTTCCCAGAATACTTAAGGAGGGAAATAATACCGAGTCAGTGGGAATCTCTAATTTATCTCTCAACAAATACAAAATATTGTTACTGAGACAGTTTAGTTATGCATAATAATTATGAACTGCATTAATATATAATTTTTACTATTCATATAGAGAAGCCCCTAAAAAGGGCGTCAATAAATTATAATTTTTTTAATTTTTAGATTAACTTAATGAAAAATCTCAAATTGTAATTTTAGATAATATTAGCGAAAATTTGAAACAAAACAATCAGAAAAAGATATGGTCGCATCTAGGACTTGAATCCAGCCTTGCCGGGTCGCTGCTCTATAAACCCGGCAAGGCGATTGAGCAGTACAATAACCATAGTATTTTTGGATACACAAACAAGTATTTTTTAATCATGTTTCTATGTATACAAAAAATAACCAAATGTATATCTCCCTACAGTAAATAAGTCTGCATGTAAAAAAATAAACTCATAAACATAAGATTACTATAAAATTTATTGAGTGGCAATGTTTTATATAATATTTCTTCTAAGGTGTTGACGTACTCTTTTAGTCGTGTTGCAAGCAACTCGCCGAAACCAGCCTCAAGCAATATCGCCTGTCATCGGGTGTCCGCTTCCACAACACTGTTTATTTCATGTTTTTACATTATTTGATAATGGGTGCTTTACCCGTATACGTAAATGAGAATAAAATAAATTAAAACGAAATGAAAGAAAGCAAAATAAAACCCACGACAGTGATAAAACAAAAGACAATAGAAACAAACGGAGATCTGACTAATCGAAAAATCTACGACCAAACTGTACGGACTGTCAAAGAGGTGAAGTCAATGTCTCGTTTTCATACTGATAATGGTTCATGGACCATTTAGTTTCTTTATATTATCTATGCTTTTAAAAAACCTTGAAAATTGGTCGATAGATTAAACAATCGGACTTCTAAGGGCGACTTGTTTTTTTTTTATATTTTACTGTCAACTTTCATTTCTCTGTTTAATATTTTTCTTTTTTGTATACAAATTTGCTCAATTCTAATTATTATAAATTGGATAAGTGACAATCGTGTTGTTAGCTAAATCAGTTCCGTGAAGTAATACGTATTTTCTAAAACACTTCATGAATCCAATTATTTCATCCACCGTTTTGAAAGGTACGTTAACCTTACACATCGGCACAATATAATTTCCCACAATGTATTCGTTTTAATTACATAAAATATAATACGGTTTGTTAATGAGGCTCTGTTTTATTACCTTCTGTTTCGTAAGTAAATAACGACTAAACCTAGCAAATGCCATGTTAAAAACCAAACCCAAAATTAAAACGTCTTGTTTTTGTCCGTGGTTGGTTACCTTTTAGAGGTAAAAAATATTGTACGGTTTTCAAAATGTGGGAACCTATTCGAGCACATTTACTATGCACTACAAATGGTTGAAAACCCCATTGCCCTAGACCCAGTTTGAAAAAAATATGCATGGCATCATGACATTCATAACTCATACCACGAAAACAGCAAACTTTTTTGTACGTACACTTTAGATACTAACGTATTTTTTTAATATTATGTACCTACGTAACCAATCATTTGAACTACGGTCATGGGCAACATATTAGATGCTATCAAACAACTGTTCATGGCTCCAAGTAAAACAACTATTACAACAGACAACAAGTGTTCATGTACTGCAGAGTTGCAACATTATTTTTGGTTATCGGCTTTTAGTCTTTGTTTAGAAGTCTTTCCGATGCAATTATTTATTCAAATAAAGCGTTCGTCTCTTCGGGTAAAAGCTAAAATCTTGAAGGATTATCCTCCAAGGCTAAAATCAACTGGCAACAATTACTGAATTATGTAAGAAATCGTAAAATGATTTAATTGATTTTTAACCGGTTTGTGAATTGTGTAAATCCTCGTAGAATGTACATATTAGATTGAAACGGAAGAATAAGAAGAACTGCTGTATAGAAAAGTTGTATTTTAAAATATTATATAAAGGCTACTAAATAATTAAATTTTTATGATTTTGGATTCAACTCTTTTAACAAAGAGTTAATTGTAATTACTTAAAAAAAATTCTTGCTAAACCTACTATGTAAATTTAATGAAATACATAGTAAAAAGAATAATAAAAACATCATAAAAGAGCGATTGAAAAATTATACTATTATTTACGGTCCCATTCACAGACATATGAATGTCTATGGTCCCATTAGACTTCGATTTATGATGATCTTTAGGGTTTGGTAAATTTTTGATGACCGCTATCTTTGAACTAAAAAAAATAACCTGTTACTGTCATCGTACATATATTTTTTTGTATAAAATACTATTTGAATTTAAACTTAATACCAAATTGTAAAAAATGCAATCGAAATACAAAAAATTCAAACGTGTCATAAATTTAATATCGTAATTATATTTACTGTTGATAATGTGTTAACCTAATATATTTTAACATTAAAAAAGTAAGCAGGTGCAATGTGCATATTCCTGTTCTTTTGTTGACTTATAAATAACAAATTGCAATAAATTGCGAATAGTAATCTTTGGCATCCCATAATAAGGAATTTGAGTGAAAAAGAATATTGCTTAAAAATATGTATCCATATAGAATAATTTTATAACAAATAATTACACGTAGAATTAATAAATCGTCATTTAAAAACAATTAAAACCGTGGGACACTCAAACGCCCTGTGATTGGTCGACGCGTCTGAGAGCACTCCTCCATCACGGTTTGACCGGCCGGTTTGTATTGAGAATGCGGACAATTTTGTGCCAAGTTGCTCTGCGTATATTCTCATACTTACAACTATGGTTTACAAATTACTTATTTCAAAATAATTCATGTATTTTATCATACCGAACCGAGTGGGATTTACCTTCCCGACAAACCGTCAAAACCGAGGATCGTATTACGTCACGCGTACCCCGTTAGATTTCGATCATTTTGGTGGGCTTTCATAAATACAAACCTTGAAACTTATTTTAACCATGCAATAGACATTTATAAACACTGGTATTTAAGTTAGATGCTGAACACTCATAACAAAAATTGTGTTGAATTCCTTATATGTAGAATGATAAAATTTAATAAATAGACACGTACATGCATTGAATCTTTAGAACGGTAAGTCTTCAAGTACAGGAAGAGTTAAGATATAATATACGGAAGAGATAGTAGGTACCTACTGAAAAGATCAAATGTTCACAGCTTATAATACTGTGTGAGTTTTTAATGACTAGGCGTCGAACTACCATTAACCTATGGTAAGAAGAAATACACAATAGTTGTTATGATGTTGTAATGTGGTAACTCTTATTTAAAATACAAAACCTTACTCTCTAGGCGATTTCTAACTACATAATTATAAATAACAATTATTATTTATTAATTTATAAACATCCCTCCACAATGCCAACAAAATTAATGTAAAAATATTGTGAAATCTATGATTCAATTATTTATTTTTATTCTGTACTAACGTAAATGATTTGTTATCTACTAACCCGTTATGAACAGCTTAGTCGACTAAATTAGCAAAATATGTAGGTTTTTTAACCGTGGTCACTGTTTTTTTAAATACGAGTCAAGTTTTACTTAGTAATACTAGTATTTTAATTAATTATAGATCTTGGTGAACCGCATGAAACGCGACCCAAAAGTCAACTTCAAGGAAGACTGGAAGATGGTGACCGTCTTCTTCGGAGCGAATGACCAGTGTTCCCTGGAGTGCTTCAACAAGGACCTCGCCTCTGCATCGACCTTTGTGAAGAACATCCAGCAAGGATTGGACTATCTGCAGGAGAACCTTCCAAGGACATTCATCAACTTGGTATCTGTCATTGGTAACTGTTACTTTTACAGCTATTTTACCTGCTTTTCTAAAACCACCATTCTTACCCTTTCTAGTCCCTTATACACATAATACATATTTGTCCCCATTGTTTTCTTCGTGATTTTAATATTATGAATAATTTTATTCTTTGTTTTTCGGTACTGGATATTCTTAAAATTCTTTCCCAACAGTTTATAAATTTTATGTAGACTCCATTTAAAAAAATATATTTGTTAACATTGTTTGAAATTTGTTAAATTTCAAATGATAAAGTATACACGTTCACTTTTCCCTTTTCCATCCATTGAAACGACGCCCAATAACTTTTTACCATACTAATTTGTTACAAGTGAATTTCTATTTACAAAATGTGTGTATGCTTATATCTGGTCAGATGTTACCGACTAGACAACTTTTATACACTTGCTTGAAAAATTTATAAAAAAAATAAGTCATCATTTTTTTTATAATCAATCGATATCTATGTAAATTAATTTACATTATTAATTCTGAATTTGAAATATGAGATTGCCAAATATGACGTATAATAACTAGGTCCCAATGGTCGAGTGGTTAAGACGCTGTCCCGGTTCGATTCCTAGTGACCGTTATCTTTTTTTTAATGTTTTATTTAGATTTGTTGGTATTATGTTCTCCTTCAATAACTGACATAATTTATAAATATCTTTGATTGTCTCTAATTTCAGATGTTACAGTTTCTGTTCGAGTTAAGAGGTCTCCAATGTGTCACGTTCTTCACAGATTGTTCTGTCTTTGCTTCCATAAAGGCAATTATGACCACGTAAGCCATCTAGCGAAACTTGCCGTAAGCTACCAGCGGGCCTTGGAGGCTTTGGTTAGTAAAATTAAATCACTTCACACCATCAACCATCGACTAATATTTATTTTTAAATCCTTGTCAAAAGTATAGTAACCAAGTTGAAAAAAAAATATGTATAGTATTAATCATGACATCCATATAAAAATCTTAGATCTCCTAAATTTCTGCACTGATTGCTTTGAAAATTTTACACAACCTTGCATTCAAATACGCATGTTTTTGTATACCCATATTACATGGATGTCACCTGCGATAGGTAAAAACATGTTTTTCTTAAGTACAAACAGCGCCATCTGTTGGACGTAAAAGCAACTAGCCTTATTGTTATTATAACTTTATTTAAGCTTTACGGAATTAATTGTAAGCTAATTTTTCATCTATTGAAAAAACCTATTTGTTCGATGAGTGACATCTAGTGGAATTTGTATGAAGCTCAGAAGGAAAAACGGCGTATAGTTTAAAATTATTTATTCAGATGCCGAATTATAATTAAACATACCTGTATTCCACTACAATTTTATTAACAATGTGTATTAGATCAGCCTCTCGACAATGTTACAAAATAACTATCCATTATAATAAATAAATAAATATTCAAAATAGGTAGTAAACTTGGCTGACTTATCCGATGAATAATATTTTGTAATAAAAACCACATGGTTCTACTATAGGAAAACCCCTGTTTAATTATTACAGTGCTCTAGTATTGTAACTGTAAAAGTATATTTTATTTGATTTTTTGTATTATTTTTACAAGGTAGAAAATAGAAAGAAAATATTTTAGACGCAAGAATAATTACCAAAAGGGAGTTTTGTGCGTTATTCACATAGAAATATACGATTGCAATAATTATGAGTTCATAGTTCAAACACTTTAGTGTAGTTTCCTTTAGTTATGCTCAATGGTCATGACGGTGGATGTGTGTATTCGAATAATAACAAATCAAATATAATGTTTATTACTATCGTTTTTAATGTTGGATATTCAATTTATTCCTATCTTATCAATTTCCAGCACTATTTACACAAAGGGTAAAAAATGATTACATTTTTACTGGTATTAGAGTATAGGAATATTAACATTTAAACATATAACAGATGTACAAACTATTACAATACTAGAGCAGAGTATAGACCCATGTAATATAGGGATAGTTTGAATGTTACCGAATGCTGCCAACGACCAAATTAATTACGTCGGCGGCATTTATTTTTACCCTGGAGAAATTTTCAATTTTTATGGATATTTCGCATACCTATATTGAGATTGCTTATAATAATTTGTAAAAATAATTTTTCGTTAAAATATTTATTATTAATATGGGTAGTAATTATACATATTTAATAATTACATATAGTAGATATCGTTTATAACAGAAATGCTTCAGCAACAATTTTTTGTATTTGCTTAGTGGTAATTTAAAAATGTCCACAGACTTTGTACAATTATTTCCCTTCATTTGTATTCTGCGCTCACTGAGAAAACTATTACTGATATAAAATATTGCTTATTTACTAAGAATTTATTCAAATTATTTCTAAGCCGCTTAAAAACAGGATTGCAGGCCTTTAACGAATGAATCGATTGACTTCGTAAACTAGGAAGGAGTAAATTGCGAGTGTGTTATTATGATCTGGAACACGTGTTGATAAAAATTCTAAAAATATCTTTGTATGTTATCAGTACAAATGAAGGTGCATGTGTTCCGATGTATTAATATGCTCAATGTTTAACTGGCAATGGCCTGCAATCCTGTTTTTAAGCGGATTTTAATAAATCAGCAACGCTCATTGTTCTTAGTACAGAGAGGAATACATAAGGTAGTTAGTTCCAGAATTTCTGAAGACAGTTGGTCCTAAGGAATCGTGTAGGTATGGAGGTATTCTAGTTTTAAGTTTTGTCACCTACCTTCGCTTTGATAAAATATTGTTTTTTTTTTTTTAATTTCCTTTTCTTAATGCACACATAAACGGAAGAAATATATTTCTGAATTACCCACAAGACTGATACCAAAATAAGTTTTAAACGAAAAAGCACAACCAAATTAATTTAAATATTACGAAGACTCCAAATTAAAAAAAAAATATATTTAGCTTCATTATCTAAATTTATAGTGTTTCTGTGTTTGACGTACATTGTTTTTCTATATTTTTTTCAAAATAAAACATTTAAATAATTTAAAATAAAAAAAAAATTTGTAGGTATATTTTTATTACCCGCTTAAACCGATATGTATTTTATTCTAATTGTTATCACTATTTGTTTTCTAGTTTCAATTACGGTATGTTACTATTGTTTTTTTTTTAATTTTAAGACGTATTAAAATTAAAATTTAAAAAAGGGCTGTGGTTGAACCCTGATCCAAAATGCTTTGGTCCGATCATAGCAACGATCGGTTCAAATTAGACAACCCAAACATGTTGGCAACCCAAAAACACTTGTTATCACTTTTGTCGTGTAAATAGAGCGAATCAAATAATACTTCAGATGGGTCATGTCAAGAGTCAGAATAACAAAAGAGTATACATGCGACGATGTATTTACTTTAATTAAAAGAAAGACAAACATTCCAGGGTTAGGAATAACCCGACATTTAAAAAAAAAAAAGTGGGTGTGTCAAGCCTACGCAAGACAGAAGTGAAACTTCTTTTGTTAAACCGTATGAACCACAATCAATTACGTATTTCACTCGTATTACACTCACGACGCAGTATACTAACCAAGCAGCTGATGCTTGGCGTGGCGCAGTTCGCTGGTGTCTGAGAGAGAGGAAAGAAGAGAAGAGAGAGAACGTTCGTGAGCGGCTCCCCCACCTCAACAAGCGCATATGGTGAGAGAGGGACAGTGAACGGTGAGCGGTGGTGGGGGTACCCGCATTTTCGTGTCGATCCTGACTCGGTTTTACTCCGTCCATCGAAAATCCATTACGCGCCTAAAGAAGTTTCACTTCAAAAAAACAGTACACTTGTGGAATGATGCAGAACTTAGCTAGCAGAATTGAACCCAAGACCCCTGGGTGGGAACTCGCATATTTCTCAACTCACAGCCACTGACCGGTCAAAGAGTGCGCCAAGACGATATGACGATACATTATCTCTGCAAACTCTTCCTGATAAAGAACGTAACGGTGAGGAATTTAGTTAAATTAAATTCATTTATGGACTTCGCACATTGCTTTTGCAACTTATTCTATTTTGGTTAATGTTTATTTTTTTAATTTGTAGGTGGCGACAGGCAGATACGACAAGAAGGACGACTTTACAGTGGTCATCCAGCCCTTCATGAAGCTCTTCAACCTTCCGAGGGAGAGGGAGCGCAGGTTTGAGGAGGTCATCGACTCCTCCTACGTCACGCACGACTGCTTCCATTTCTCGCAGAAAGGTCACGCCTTAGGTTGGTTTGGTTCAGGTCATACGTAGTGTAAACAAAGGGAGTTTTATTAGCATAACAGTACCAGTACGTACTCGAAAGACTTCAACCAACAGGGTCTGATCGTATTTAGAGTAGAAGAAGTTGATATTGTTATGAGGCCACTTGTACACTTAGCGCATCACGTGATACGCACTCTGTTTCATTCCAGTAGCACCGTGCAGGCGAGACGGAGACCGTATCACGTGATCTGTTGCAATATAAGACGGTGTGATCAGTGGTGACGCGTCATAATATATACATTTTACTCTAAATATCGGGAACCAAGGAGGAGTGGAGAGGAGAGATGAGGCCAGCTCTGTGAACTCTTCCATTGTGGGGCCTTCACGGAATCAAAGGGGAGTGGAGAGATGAGGTTCTCTCCAAAGAACCAAGGGAGATTTGAAAACACATTGAGGAACCAGAAGACATAACCACATATCCAATGACAACCCTGGTGAACTTTATAAAAGGGATTGGGTGACTGTTAAAGGAATAAGGTAAAATGTGAGATTGCACAATGGACCTATGGCCTTAGATCTTACGGGAACTAAATGCAAACCGTCTCCGCTTTTTAAATAAATAAGTAAAACTCTAAATATGATCAGAAATCGCTGGTTAAAGTCTTTCGGGTACGTGCTGATACAAACAGAAAAAAACAGACATACGTACATGGCAGATCACTTCAGATACATTAAAAAACAGATTCACTATTAAAAAGACTGCACATTGCCTGATTTGGCAGTTATAAAGATATGACAAGAAATATTGTATTAAAAGTACAAAATATAATGTTTTAGATGAGATTTTAACCACAAAATGAGCGTTGTCATGTATGATAAATACATCTGTCACCATAACCCTGATAAGAAAATCTCCCATATTTAGTGTATACTAGTAACAAAGAATCCCGTTCGGAGGCTGCATTAATTTTAATTGTAATTATTAGTTGTGCTTGTTACAGATATTATTAAAGATTTGTGAACACCACACGAATTACCTGAGCTTTGAACACAACTCTTTATAAACTTGTTTGACACCGCCAAGTCATGCCAATTGTTACATTGTAGATCAGGGGACGAGGTTGGGAAGAATGAAATCGAAATAAGTTATTCAGCTCATCTAAATTCATAATATGTCAAGTAATTCTAAAATAATTTCTCTCGTCACTTCATGTATATCAAGTTACCAAAGATACCATTTATATAAAAATAATTTGTTTTCGTTATCTTTACAGGGTGTTAAGTGACGTACTTGACTTATTTACCAGTGATTCCTGACATTATTTGGAGTGAAAATGTAAACGACATTTTGGTCTCCGGTGACTTTGTTATGTGTTCTTTTTCATTTTTTTTTAATTCTTCCGTATAATATCATCACTGGTACCTCGGTCTAGTATTCGCCCAACTCTTAACACCCTGGCTATCCAATTCCTACGATGTTTTTGGCTGAACAAAAAAAAACATCGAAAATGTCAACGGAGACCAAAATTTAGTATTTATGTTTTTCACCAAATAATGTCTGGAATCAACGGTTAAAGTCTAGGACGTCCCTTTGCACCATGTAAATATAAATAAATGTTTCTTTTTTGTCCTCTATGGAATTAAAAACTACTCGACCTATTTCACTAAAAGTTTGTTCTTGTTTGTTGGTGTCAGGAGTGTAGGACTTAGCACGATCAATTGAATAAAAACTTATAATATTTCTATTCTTTAGAATAATATTATTTCCACCTTATAAATAAACCTAATTTTAATGTACGCTAGAATTTTTAACATGAAAACTTTTCTCCAAACCAGTCATAACTCCAAGTTAAATAAATGTTATACAAATTACACGGTTAACCCCTAGGAGACTAAGAAAGTGTCTCAAATGAGAAACGTAACCACATAATATATTGATTAGTTTCAGCATGCATAAGCAAGATACAAAGTGCAAGTGTATTTATTTTGTTTAATTATAAGCCACGTTTACTTGCATTTTGACATTTGATCTTTTGAACTAACAATATTGTATGTTATTATAATAGATTGTAACAGAACTTGCCAAGTAGTATCATATAATGTGTGCCTTGCTACTTTGTGTAATATTATACTCAGCGATTCGTAGTCATATTCATACTCCAGAATTAATTTCAGAAAAACTAAATATCTTCTTGTATTCTGGACTACCTCAGTATTGCCAAGAAAAATTGTGAAATCACGAATATTATTTTGGTCCAGTAAAGGTTGGGTTTGATGTCCAAGAGGTGGTAAGCATATGATATTCTCATTGAAGACAATATTAGCGACTTTCGAATGAAAATTTCAACAGAAAAATATTCGGTCGTATCTAAAAGTTCCTGGGTTCAATTTATAGATGCGACAGAATCTTTTTCTGATTTTCTGTTTCAAATTTTCCACTATCTTTGTCTTCCATGATAAGATATGGTCTTATCCATATAAGACGGCAATCTGATGTTACTTCGTTTTTTCAGCTGACCAAAAAACCATAAACCCAAAATAATTATATAAAATCACATAAATGTATTGCATTTTGCATAGTATATTTATTACTGGTTCATTTAAAGGTTTTTTTTTTAAATTTGCCAGATTGTGACCGGTTATGGTTGTAATATTTTTACAGATTGCCACTTTTTTATTTTTTTATTTCTTTTTATTTTCTATGAATTGATGCGCTCCGCCATTTCGTTACGTCATCATAATGGAAGCTCATTGATTGGTCAATATTTCAGATTGCCATATTTGCGTCAAACTCTATAGCAGATTTCAGTGTTTGAAATTACATTAATTGCATTTTCAATGTTAAATTTAGGCCGATTTACATTTTTCGGTGCGGAATTCTGAAACATATTTAGAGTTTGAAATCCTAAATATTGCCCCATTTATAACTCATTTGTTTGTCGTCTATGAAATTATACGACTCAAGTTAAGTAGATACTAAAAACAGGAAGCATGTTAATGTTTACGGTATTATGCAGCTCATTTAGGAGGTTTGTAATATCAAAAATCAGTTCTATGTAATCATCTTTTGTAATATTTTCAGCTGCCAATCTCTTGTGGAATAATCTACTGGAGCCTCTGGGAAACAAGACGATCGTCAAGCCGGACTACATCATGCAGAACTTCATTTGTCCGAACGAAAGGACTCCATACTTCTTCACGGCCAAAAACACAAAAACCTTCTTTGCAACAGGTCACCAGTAGACATCAACAAATCACATACAAATTACAAATGTATAGGCACTGAATTCATATGTGAAATTTGCTAATGGGCACAAAGGCGGCTGACCATAAAGTCACTTCGGCCGCAGGCGATGTCCAATTAAATATTATATATTGTCGGAATTTTCGTAGAAAAAATATTTAAATCTGTTTTTGGATATGATTTGAGATTTTCACGGCCAAATGGAATATCGTGATTTATTTCTGGGGTATAATGCCGTGTTGTGCTTCCTTCTTCTTTAATTGAAAATTTATAATGAATCTACTATTTTCACATTTTTTTATTATACTTATGTACCTTTACTCTTTTAATTTGTATAGTTTCTAAAATTTTACTTTCGATTATCGTAACTTGATTTTATTTTATTTATTATCAATTTAAAATTTTATGATACATAGTTTATGTTATGTAAGTTTTATATATATAGGATAAAATGTAAGCTGTAGAAAACCCAAGCCGTGAAAAATGTATAAAATAAATAAAAAATTCCGATTAGGGTGTTCTCCCACGCGTTCGGATTCTGCGACGCTTTGGTAACCTCGCAGAATGAATTAATTGAATGGAAATACATTTTGGCCAACAGACTATTAAACCCTGTATACATTGTATGTAAAGACAAAAAGAGAATTTATTTATAAAGAGCAGAATTATTTAATACATACCTACCAAGTCAAGATGGGTTGCTTTAATTAAAATTAATCATATAATGTAATTATTGATTTAAGTTTAGTTATGAACCTAACATACCTTATTTAACTTTACCCATTTTTAAGAGATAATTTAGCTTTCGAAAAAAATACAAATAATATTCACCAAATGGAAAAATAAAAATGTTATCCCTTCCGATTTTAAAACATACAGTTTTATTAATTTATTACTTATTTTGTTTAATGGAGCAATATTTATGACACAAAGATTTAAGAAAAAAAAATCAATACTTCTATAACCGAGTGCATATCTCTCCATTCAACTTTGTAATCGTTTGATGTTTTTTTTAATAAATCAGTACCTCTGTCATATTTAAAACACCAAGGTTAGATCACTTTCACAGTAAACCTACGAAAACTAATATTTATTTTCTTGATAAGAGATCATAAAACAATCAATATTTTAAAGCAAGCACATATTAATAATAACAGTTGTAACATTGAAGAGTTGTAAAGACAATGTTATGTAATAATTCACAATGATCATCCGGGACGTATGTTAAAATATTTATCTGATGTAAATAACAATTTTCACAATGAAAAACATTACAAGATTATATTATGTTATTATTATTTTATCCGAGTACCTAACTATGTATTAACCGAAATTATTTACTAATTCGTTTTGGTATCTCCAGTTTATTTCGTGATATTTTACGGGTACTTACGTAAGCACATTGAAATCAGCATTGGTATTACTTGACGGTTTTTGACGGCCGGTGCCAATTTGTATGGCATTATATTAGACTATTATTATAGTGCCATAATGTCGATGGCACTCTTAACCGGGCCCCGGGATAACGTCTACAATACATACATACCACCGCCCGTCAAAAAGGAGTCGGTAAAACTGGTGCGTGTAACTTCGCGCTAACGCACAAGAAATGGGCTTAGATTTAATATCTTCATTTCACCCTTTTAAAATTAAAGAACAACAAAATTAAAATCAAGGAAACCCTCCAGTGGCTCGTTACACACAAATGGATGGTCAAGCATATTTTTATTTCCGAGAAAGAATTTATTAATTTATTAATAATTAAAGTGAGGCCTAGAAACAAAGAAACAGTAACACTTAAAAATATATTTAAAATGCAGAGTCCCAACTGTTCGGAGTCAGTGAGACTATGGCAACCCCAATTGGGGTATGTTGTGAACCAGTGAGACTATGGCAACCCCAATTGAGGTATGTTGTGAGCCAGTGAGACTATGGCAACCCCAATTGGGGTATGTTGTGAGCCAGTGAGACTATGGCAACCCCAATTGGGGTATGTTGTGAGCCAGTGAGACTATGGCAACCCCAATTGGGGTATGTTGTGAGCCAGTGAGACTATGGCAACCCCAATTGGGATATGTTGTGAGCCAGTGAGACTATGGCAACCCCAATTGGGGTATTTTGTGTGCCAGTGAGACTATGGCAACCCCAATTGGGGTATGTTGTGAGCCAGTGAGACTATGGCGACCCCAGTTGGGGTATGTTGTGAGCCATTGAAACTATGGAAACCCCAATTGGGGTATGTTGTGAGCCAGTGAGACTATGGCAACCCCAATTGGGGTATGTTGTGAGCCATTGAGACTATGGCAACCCCAATTGTGGTATGTTGTGAGCCAGTGAGAGTATGGCAACCCCAATTGGGGTATGTTGTGAACCAGTGAGACTATGGCAACCCCAATTGGGGTATGTTGTGAGCCATAAAAACTATGGCAACCCCAATTGTGGTATGTTGTGAGCCAGTGAGACTATGGCAACCCCAATTGGGGTATGTTGTGAGGCTGAAGGTAGTGGGGAGGGTAAGGAGACGAGTAAGGGGAGGGGAAGTACCTGGATATTACGGCTAAAGCCATTTCAATCAACATTTCAATTCTGAATGGTGGACTTATACAAGGGCGATACTGAGAGTGTCTCCCGCTCTCGATCTTGCTGCAAGTATAGAAAATATTATTTTAAATGAGTAATTGTGGAATAGCACACATTTAGCAAATAAAATTTACTTAGTCCCCCCCGCATTTGAATCCGCGACCTCCAGCTTGCTAGTGGAGATCCTTACCCCTAGACACCAGACGACCAGAACGCACGGGTCATATTATAAATAACGTTAACAGTGTTCTATAAACTGTATTACTGAAAATCAGAACAGTAACTAACTTACAAATAAAATCCGTATGAGAATATCTTACGAAGGTGACACGTCAAAACTAAATAATATTAATAAAATTAAGTAAAATTTATTAGTTTTATACGCAGTAAGCTTCATGAGTGTTTTTAAAGTATATATTTATTTAGAATATACTACCAGTAGTGCTGTCTCCGACTGCACATAAATATATTGCGATCGAATAGAGATAAATAACTTTAAAAAATAGGTATAACCTAATAAAATAATTTGAAAATTTATTGGTGTAATAGTCTGAAATAAAAAATAAAATAAATGTTGCTACAGTTGTTCCCCTTACATTGATCCTCGACAATTGACCCCTCGAAAAGTTGATCTTCCGGATAGTTGATACCCCGGACAGTTCATCCCTCGGCATCCTTAGACACTTGATACCTAAAGAATTATTTCTGTAGTACTTCATCTCTGGTAATGCATACGGAGTACAAAAAAAATCCATACGCTTTTATTAATTTATTTTATTTTTATTTATTTATTTATTGTTTACATGTACCTAGGTGGTACAATTTTGATGACTGGTAATTTTGAAAACATGAGAAAGAAATAATAAAAATAAAATTACTTTCAAAATTATATGCAAGAAAAAAGAATAAAAATAACATAAATTAAAAAATGCAGCGATTTGACTGGTTTACAAAAATACAACATACATTTAGGAATAGTGTTGAAATAAATCTTTTACGTGATCCACAAAATTCGCAAAGATAATATTAAATATATCGACATCACCTAAGTATTGGTTTCCCATAGTGTGAAACCGTTGTATTGGGGAGTTCGCGATGTAATTGCGCTTATGTGTGTTGCAGTGGAACAGTGTATTGATTATTTTATATTATTATTTATGTATAGTGTAATTTGTCGTGTTGTTATTGTAGGTATTCGTAAGTTTATGAGTTGCAGATATTTGCAACAGTCGAATTTAAAGTTTAGAATTTTGAATAAAAAAGTTAATTCGTTTATTTTACGCCTGTTTCCTAATGTGTGTATTTTTTGATATTGTAAGTCTTCTAGTGGGATATTTAATATAAAATTTATAAAACGTAAATTTTTTTATCGTATTCGCTGTGAATTTTGTAAGAGGGAGACCAAACTACTGAGTTGTATTCAATTATGCTTCTAACTACAGATATGTATAACAGTTTAATGGCTTGTATGGAGTTTTTAGCTGTTCTTAATACGAAGCCTAGTGTTTTCATGCCTTTGTTTTCATATCTTATATCTATAGTCGTCTTTAATGGAATTCCGCTGTAGAAGATTTGTTTGCTAACAATCCTCAGTGCATACCCCTTGCAGTGAGAAACAAATTGCGACATACTTCGCGGAGACTTAGTTATACCTGTAGCCAATACAAAATGCATTGTAGCGGGAACACTCTAGTCGCAATGCGAGTGTTCGCCGTCCTACCCACAGTTATGAAATGTTCTTGAATGCACTCGGGCGGCTATATAATGAGGCGCACCCAGAAGTACTTAGACTGTCATCAATTAGCAGTTTTACGAGTGACCAACTAGCAAGCGCTGCTGCTACCACCGGTTCCCGCGTCGCATCCCGCTTTTTCTTCACCGCACCTCCACAGAACCATGACCTACACCCGGCTCTGCACGGACTACAATTCATTATGGACTCTTCGAGATTTCACCAGCGCCCTGGCCCCGGCTATTATTCGTGGCCAGCCCTGACCTCACGCGCCTAGACCCTGCGACCACTTCGCCGGTCTGCGCCTCGGCCCCATCTGACGACAGGTCTCCTCAATGGGAAGACTCCACGTCTTCACCAGTGCTGAACACACCCACGAGGCCGGAATCACTGACCCGCACCTAGACTGCTTCGCCGTCATCGCCGTCTACACTTGGTGTCATCCTCATCGGACCAAGTCATCTCGCAACTGCGCAATACCACTGACTCGCAATAAACGCTGTGACACACTATCGTCTTTCATTGTATCCTCACCAGATCCCCAAATACCTTTTATGTTTATATTTTTTTCCTTTATTATAGTATTACAGGTAAGTCGTCTTTTGTTATTGGGCGGTAACAGTTAAAATATAGGCAGGGGGCAAGAAATAAAAGAAATGAGATGCAATACACTGGTACATTTATTGAAAAAATAAATCATAACGTATTTTTTTAATTGTTATTATAGCTAAACAAACTTCAAAGTTCTAAACTTGTTAGAAAACCGAATATTTAAACACAGATTCAGTTAGACGTTAGACGTACAAAACCAATCAAACTAAAAATAATAGCATTACAAATTGTTTCGGCAAGCAAATGAATGAAGCAAATTCTTCTACATTATTAGGGAATATCACGGGATGGAAATTAATGAAAATGCTAATTGTAAAACAATTCCACCGGCAAAGTAGATGATTCTAAGAAAATTGGTATTTATTTAATATTCGATTACAACATTGTATAAAGTCATTTATTTAAAAAAAAAACTGGAACGTTTCATTTAAAAAAAAAAATGCAGCTCAAGGTGGAAATAAAATGTCGGCATTTAAAAATGTCCACAAATACAAATACTATGTCTGTACAAGTTTTGTTCCGTCTGGTGAAGAAGCAAATTGATCGACTTTAGAAAAGTAAATCATTTTATGAAGAGCAAATACTTTTGTCTCAGTAGCAAGCAAAATATCTCCAGTGTATTGGTCGACGGTCACATCAACGAATCCATCTTTTTTCATACCCTGAAGAATTTGATTAGCTTGCACTGATGACGACTTTGCTCCGTTCAAATTAGCGCTGAAGAGAGTTCCTGATTTGGCTTCGGTACTGTTAAAACCGATGAAGAACAACTTTTCCAACAAGTGGTGAGCCACTCTGTACTTGACATATGGTTCTTCAGTCTTGATTTCGATATTTCCAAAGTTCAGCAGTTGTTTTTCAGGGTAGGATATGGTGATGGAGTCGAAAAACGATGGAGTACCATTTACCTCGATAACACTGGTTTCCCCATTGTCGCCGTCAGTTCGCACCGAGTTGAATCGATTACTACTATTATCTTCGTTGTAATAAAATATTCCGCTTACTATTTTTAAACTATTAATCCAGTTTTCTCTGTAGGTATACACATATCGTCTGAAATCGTCTTCGGAATCATCTGCATAGCCTGGACGTACTTTTCTTATCAGGCCAGATGACGAAAATAAAAATTCAAAACGGTAAGTCTCGTCCAATATGTTATATCCTTTGGCAAGAGTTGAGTATATGTCTGTGTCAAGTGAAGATTGTAACTTTTCATGATACAAATCCAAAAGCGGTTGAATCTGAAAAATAGAAATATGAAAAAATTTACCAAAAAGGCAACTCTGATCATCAGAAAATTGGCAAGAAGATAGTTTCCCAACTTTATATAAGTCAATATAAAATGTTCGATTAACTAACAATAAGCAAATTTAATATCACATTTATTCTGTTTATAATATTTTTTTATTGTGTTTGATTTTACGACTAGCTGGGCTTTTACACCAATTATAAGAACAGAACATACCAAATGAGCTATCGAAAGTTATTCAAAATTAGAAACGATGTTTTTAAAATACTGGCTTTTTCGTTGCTGTGGCTCAGTCTGCCTGTTTATTATTATTATTTTAACTAGCTGTACCCCGCCACGTATTTCTGTGGCTTAATTTGTCTAAGCAGATAGAAAAACAATAGCGCGTGTTGGTTTTACATCCAACAGATGGCGATGTTTTTTAAAAAAGCACGTTTATCCAACAAATGGCGCTGTTTTGTTTTAAAAAAGCATGTTTGTCCAAAGGGTGGCGCGGTTTTTGAAAAAAAAACTTTTTTTTCCTGTCACAGGTGACATCTATATAATACGATAATATAATATATAAAAACACACGCATATTCGAATGCAAAGTTGTGTCAAAATTTCAAAGCAATCGGTGGAGAACTTTCCGAGATTTAAGATTTTGACAAAACGAACATTTACATTTTTATTTATGTAGATAGAAAGATAGATGAAAGAGGAACATAAAATAAAATACGAACAAAATTAAAACGGGAATAAACGTCCTAAAACGGGAATCCTTCCTAGTTGTACAGTCAAAAGCATAAAATGTAATCAATGTTATAAAAATAAAAATTCTTTAAGATAAACCAATAAAACTACGTTACCAACACTACTATAATTTGTAGGATTCAACAAAATGGAGGTACAGATTTCGTTTAATTCTATAAATGTAGTCAGTAAATTTATCAATAGTATCCCCAAACTTGTTGTCCAGATCTTGCATCCTAATGGTTCGTGAGTGTGTATGATAGTTGTATACGTGTTGCAGAAAAATGTAACATTTTGTCTTTTGTTCCTAGTAGGTACTTAGAATTGAATAGTGGCGACCATAGAGCTAGTGTAGAACTTTGTAAGTATGGTGATAAGCCACAAGAAATTATAATTATTTTCACCCCTTCTGGTGGACTTCATAACTAAAATTATAAGGACAACCAAATTAGAATAATTAACCAGTAATCACCAATTCACTCAAAAAAAAACACCGTACATTCTAGATATGCAAAAAAGTCAGTTTGGTTGTAGGTAAATCTGTCCGAGTGATAATAACGTAATCAGTTAATCAAAAAGTCAGTTTGGTAGTAGATTCATCTGTTTGAGTGATTACAACCTACTATTTAAACACCGTGCATTCAAGAAATGCAAGAAAAAGTCAGTTTGGTAGTAGGTCCATCTCTGTAAGTGATTACAACGTGCTATTTAAATATCGTGTATTCAAGAAATGCAAGAAAAGGTCAGTTTGGTAATAGGTCCATCTGTCTGAGTGATTACAACGTACTATTTAAACACCGTGCATTCAAGAAACGAAAGGAAAAAACTAATGTTCCAAACCTGTAAAATTTTACCTATACAGGGTGTCCGGGGGTAAAGTGCTTTAACTTCGAAAGGTAATTTTACATGATGGTAGAAGTAAAAAGTAAAATAACCTTTCGAAATACCAACTTTTTTTCCCATACAAAAATATTTTTCATCGAAGAATATTTAATTTCCAATACAAACAAACTAACTTTTTTTACCTAAAAAACATTGGAATTTCTAGAAAAGTTTTTTGTATTTTTTACTTGTAAAATGTAAAATCACCTTCCGAAGTGAACTTTACTCCCAGAGACCCTGTATAAGAACCGTTATAATATTTTCTCTTCGTCACCAAACACGTGTATACGCGTATTCATTCGTAATAGCGCAACATTTTTATATACCTATATTCCCTTTTTATGCACACGCAAAAATCCTTAGAGTAGGTAGGTGCCTAGGAATTTTAGCTATTTGAACATTTTTCAAACCTATTTATCTACTGAACACATAAAATATTACGAAAATAAGTTATTTTGTTTATACTGGGTACTATAAAGGAAGGTTTCTTCATGATAATACAAAGTATATTAGAAAATACAGACAAAACAATAGAGTAACAAGTATAGACAAATAATTACCTATACACAAAAAATATTACTATAAGCGTTGATGAAAATATTACAGTAAGCAGTGATGAAAATATTACAATAAGTGGTGATGGAAATATTACAATAAGTAATTTTGCAATTATTATTGAAGAAGTGATTATATAAAATATGATTTTTTTTTTGTGCGTCAATATAATAACACTAGGTACTGACTAATACTAATTGGAATTTACTGAAAATGGTGAGGGGCATAATTCTTGTTACCAATGCAGAGTAACCCTTTAGTTAGTAACACGTTAGTTACTACATTCTAACCCTTGGAATCGTCAAGAAAAGTAATATCACTGTACCACATGTTAGGTACTGGATTATAACCCCTGTATTCGCCAAGAAAAGTTATATCATTGTACCACACGTAAGTTACTGGTTTATATCGCCTGGATTCGCCAAGAAAGGTAATATCATTGTACCACACGTAAGTCCTGGACTATAACCCTTGTAATCACCAAGAAAGGTAATATCATTTACCACACGTAAGTCCTGGACTATAACCCTTGTAATCACCAAGAAAGGTAATATCATTGGACCACACGTTATTTGCTGCATTATATTTTTATCCATCTATGGATTAATAAAACAAATTAAAATACTAGAAAATAGAGTTACACTGAATAAAAATAGATAGGTATACGAAAATCAAGGAAATTTTGAAGAAGTTGACTTGTCATCTAAACAAATTATTTACTTCAATACATTATTTCAATCAGAAAAATAATTAATGGCCATACATAAAATATAAATCTAAGAAAAAAATAAAAATTACAGAACAAACACACACACGAGACGAGGAAAAAAAATGAAATATGACTCGCCTTCAGAAAAAAACCAAAGAAGAGTAAAGAGTCTTTGATGCAGAAGAAATGAAATAAGAAGAAAATATAAATAAATTTAAAATGTGTATGTGGTTGATTTACAAAAAAAGTTTTCAAAATAAAACATGTACAGGTAAATCGACCGGTCGGTGGCCGAGTTGACATCGCGTTTGGGTCCCACCCAGGCGTAGTGTGTTCATGGCTAAGTCCTCAATCACATTAAAAGCAACATTTTCAGCCTACTGTGGTGGTAGTTGGAGATTTACAAATATTGTCAGGTTATTCGTAACCCGGGAATGTTTGTATTTCATAAAAAAAAATGTAATTGTATTAGGACATATACATCTAAGTACCTATTTGAACATCAAAAATAAAATAAAATATATTGGTTAATGCGTACTGTATTCGTTTCCTTTTCAGTGATGCTTATTTCATTTGATAGGAGTCCCTTCCCAAATACCGCGGTCCCTATAAATGCTACCAATACGGCTAAATTGATAGTCGAAAGCATCTGAAATGAAAATGAAAGAATTTTAATACAGGAGAGGACAGAGAGAAATACCACTTACCATTTGTTAGGAAACTTCAAAAGAAATTTGTCATAAAATTTGCTATTCAAATAGCCAGTTTTTAAAACTTTTGTATGCATCATTTCTTTATTCTAAATTTTGCTTGGAAATTTTTTTAATGCGTTGTAATTAAGGCGATGCAGTAAGTTTAAATCGAGCCGCTATCAATAACACCCCTTACGTAGATGGCGATAAGGTTTAAATTCCCGCTTAACACCATCCGTCTGTTTTGATTTATGCAAGAAAAAAACATGGCCAAAAAGTGCCTTTTATTTTGAAGTGAAACTTCTTTAGGCGCGTAATGGATTTTCGGGGACGGAGTAAAACCGAGTCAGGATCGACACGAAAATGCGGGTACCCCCACCACCGCTCACCGTTCACTGTCCCTCTCTCACCATATGCGCTTGTTGAGGTGGGGGAGCCGCTCACGAACGTTCTCTCTCTTCTCTTCTTTCCTCTCTCTCAGACACCAGCGAACTGCGCCACGCCAAGCATCAGCTGCTTGGTTAGTATACTGCGTCGTGAGTGTAATACGAGTGAAATACGTAATTGATTGTGGTTCATACGGTTTGGTACAGAATTTCAGTGTTAAAAATGAGTAGTGACGAGATAGAGGTGATGAACACATCAGTGGCACAAGAGGAAATATCCTATCAAATCCATGCTTCGTCGTTGAATTATTTAACCTCTAATTTTCAAACTAACCTAAGAGAGAAAATAGAGATGATGAAATGAAAATAGAGAGAGAGGAATACTAGAAGTTTCACTTCTGTCTTGCGTAGGCTTGACACACCCACTTTTTTTATTTTGTGGATGTTCAGGGATAAATATTTATTTTTTTCCGATCATTTTATAAATAACTTAATTTTCCACATTATACAATAAAATCATAACCGAAAATGGGTTCGTAAGGAGGAGATTTTGAACTTTAGTTTTCATAGGCCTTATGCATTATTTTTTTTGGGTTTATAAAAAGACTAAAAAATACTCGATTATTTCAAAGGCCAAGATGTATTCTACTCGCATTATTTAATTAAAGCATCTGAAACATTTCTAGGCGACCAAATTTTCAAACCAAAAACACATAATTTTGAATTACTACGTAGTGCATCGCCTTAATAAGAATATTCATAGTTTTAGAGGTAACTTTGCAATTATTTGTGACAATGGAAAACATTCAAATATATATTTTTCGGTTAATTTGTAAAAAATCATGACAAATCACAGAAAAAGCAAAAAAGTAATTTAAAGAGAAGTAAGTACAAAAAGTTATTGTATGTTTTAGTACATTGAAAAAAAGTGAAATTGACATATTAAAAGATAAAAATGTAAGAAAACATCGATATAATTATCAATAATACATCATTATTTCCATGGGTACGCTTTAATTGTTATACTATTATGTTGAAATTGCACGACGCTGTCATTAAAAAAATTACATGCTTCAAAATCTCTAGAAACAAATATTTGTAATTCGGCTAAATTAAAATTCAAAATCTCTAGAAACAAATATTTGTAATTCTGCTTAGTTAAATTTCGAGAATGGTGAATTTCATTTAAATATTTACGTATTTATTTTTAAATAAAATAATAATGGTTTAAAATAAAATTAATTATTTCATAGGTCTCAAAAACGTATTTGAACACTTACGTATTTTCGAGGTCTCGAAATAAATTAATAATAATATTAAGTGATTTGTTACGTACCTTGGATACAGCCACTAATTAATGTAATTGGTCCAAATGAAAAACACCCACGAGCACGCACTGCCCCGGATGAAGTGAAAATACTGTCTCTAAGTTGATGTTATTTATAGGAAAATCGATTTATAAATAATAAACAATATCATGATAAATAATATAAGAACACTACCATGTGAATATATTAAAATATATTTTTATATTTCAATGTATTCACCTTTGATCTTAGTTACGAGATACTTTAGTTGCGAAGATAGTTGCGTTGCAACATTTGCGGGCATAAATATCCATTACAGTATATGGAGTTGCCACGGAAATGCGCACACGAGAGACTTTTTAGTTTATTTCTAAAGTCTTTGTTGACTCATCCAAATTAAAATTTTATACACTCCACTATATTTCCTCCAAGTTCTTACTACCCGTACATAAATAAGTTATATTTTAGAGCACCGCAGACGAGACACTTTAGTTGCGGAGACAGTTGCATTGTAACAGTTGGGTATCTAAAAATCCATTACGGTGTAAAGAGTTTCCATGGAGGTGCGCACACGAGAGACTTTTTAGTTGGCTGAACAATTACGATTATGTCTAAAGTCTTCTCTCGTCTTCTCGTCTCTGTTCCGAATTCAAATTTTAGACATACTGCCATATTTTTTCCAAGTACTTACTACTCATACACAATGTGATGTTTTAGTGTTTTGGTAATTATATATTTAAAAAAAATAGCTCTCGCAATTAAAGTCTCTCGTGTGCGCACTCAATTCAAAGACTCTTGTCTGCAGGATCCCTTACTTTAAACAGATATTCCTGACCTTCTTTGGACTAAATAGAACTTTGATCAACGAAAAATTTTTGTTAAATTTTTCCACCTAAAAACATAAGAAATCAGTTTTGGACAGTTACTCTCGGGTTGTGGGGTTTGGCAATTACTAAATTGAGTGACCAGTGTCACGAGTGATTTTTTAAAATTTGATTTTTTTCAAATGAAGAATTTCAACGGATACCAAAGTTACGTAGGTACAGTTTTAAAAACTCTAAATTAGGACAGAAATCACTGATTACAGTAAGCTGGGTTCGTCTTTTTACACCCTGTACATGACATCCATAATACCAATAATATCTATAATAACTACTATGAACTCCATAGCAGAGCGGCAAACTCCATGGCGCATCGGTGGGGATAGATTTAATTAAAGTATAGTTCATGTAAAACTTTTAGTAATAAAAGTAAGATTTATTCTTTTTTTATGAACAAAGCTACCAAACATGACACATAAATAAAACGATCAAAATTAATTTTATGGTTTATTGACATATAAAGTATATAGGAATTAATGATTTTTCAAAAAAAACATTGTGATAGTTAAAGCATATCTAAAAACTAATTACTTTCTTTGTTAGTAAAAACAAAATGCACATTTTTATGAGTTATAATATTTCAGGGTTATGAATTGTATTATACATAAGACAATATAGGTAATTGTAGATACATACGCGGCTAACGTGTATGATTTGGAAAGCCAAGACCTGATTTAATAAATAAAGGTCAATTATTTATCCAGAAAATTGAAAAAACATCATAATAAAATAAAATGATAAATTTGAAAAATATCACAATTGCAGCCAGGCAGGGTGAATTTCTGACCTGACTCTTGTAGTAAAAAAAGTTTCGTCGATATATTAGTACATAATAGCCTCTCTGTGACTATCCTGTGATTTTTCACGCGTGTTCGCTAATAAATGTAAAACAAAATGTTGATATAATACTAGTTTAATCGCTTAAAAGCTAGTAGTACTTTAACGAAAAATAATAAGTAGGTACCTCAATATTTTCAAAATAATATAAAAATATATATTTTTTAAGAAATGTTAAAGAAATTTGGCTATTTAATTTTTTGTGGGTTTTGTATCAACCACATACGATGATGGTGAAATAAAATGGTTAGAAAAGTGTTTAGTGTCTAACAAAACACTACGTTTCCACAAGTTTTGTTCCGTCTGGTGAAGACGCATATCGGTCAACATTAGAAAAATATATCATTTTACGAAGAGCAAATATTTCTTTTTCGGAAGCAAGGAAAATATCTCCAGTGTATTGGTCAACGGCCACATCAACGAACACATCGACATTCATATCTCTAAGAATTTGATAGGCTTGCACAGATGACGAATTTACTTCGTTCAAATCAGCGCTGAAGAGAGTTCCTGAGATGGCTTCGGTACTATTAAAACCGATGAAGAACAACTTTTCCAACAAGTGGTGAGCCACTCTGTATTTGACGAATGGCTGTTTGGTCTTGATTTCAATATTTCCAAAGCTCAGCAATTTTTCTTCTGGGTAAGATAAGGTGATGGAGTCGAAAAACGAAGGAATACCATTTCCCTCGATGACACTGGTTTCTCCATTGTCGCCGTCAGTTCGCACTGAGTAGAATGCATTAGTACTGCTGTCATTTTGGTAATAACATTTTCCACTGTTTACTTTTAAACTTTTTGTCGGACCTAATACCGTAACAAATTGATACTTGTCTTCGTTGTAATAATTATACTGGTCTATTTTCAGTTGTTTTTTCAACGTAAATGTTTTCATCAAGAATTCAAAACGGTACTGTTCACCCATTATTGTATAGGCTTCGGCAAGAGTTGTTTTAACATCCATGTCAAGTGATGATTGTAACTTTGCGCTAAACAAATCCAACATGAATTGCATCTGAAACATATAAAAGCATGAACTTGAAAAACTGAACACTGAGAAGGGAAAAGCAGTATGGCTTTTAACAAGTCTTTAAAATAAGTATTGCTTTATTAACATCCATAATATGTAGGCATTAAGACGAACACGCTTAGGGTCTGTTTTAATTAATAATAAAAAACCATGGCTATAATACCCAACCATCCGGAATGTAATTTTATTAAATAAGGAATGGCAAATATCTGCTACGTACGTTTGAACGATATTTGATTAATTTTGCTTTTATATAATGAAGTACATAGGCCAAAAACGAAGTTTATTTTTTAAAAACTGTAGAGGTATTCGTGAATAATTCGGATGTAACGTCGGATGTAAAACTTACTTTGTTCGTATCCCTTGCTTTAATTTTTATGTCAGTTGGATGTAAAACTTACTTTGTTCGAATCCCTTGCTTTAATTTGTATGTCGTTGGAGGGAAGCCCATTGCCAAGTGCCATGACTCCTATACATGTAGCCAAAACGGCTAGTGAGATCGACGAAGTCATCTGAAATAAAATTAGTAAAAGATTAAAGGGGAAAAGGAGCGCATGAAACTGAACTTCTCTCGGAATTCGTACGAAGAAAGACAAAGCATGAAAATTGAAGTATTGGGTGGAAAAGAGGCGCTATCGCTAAAATTACGTTCTGAGATCACATTCAAAGTTTTTAGCTGATTATATTTTTACGAATTTTGTGTTCAGTTATTGCAAATGATTACAAAACACGGGAAAACTATCTGTTACACGAAATATTTTGTAATAAATTTAAATTGCTGTCCTAAATATTCACAAATTGATTTTTTTGTATTTGGGTACTACGCCCTTTTCCCACCCATCGAGCAAATTTAATGATGTTGTAAGTAATGTACAACTTACAAAAATAAACATTAACATACAATATTTAATTTTAAAAAATTGGGTGACATAATTTTTTAAATGGTTATTTTTTTCAAAATGTTGATGTAAAATATTGCTGTTCTTATTTTAAATTATGAGAGATTTAAGGGTTGAATAATTCATTCTATAACTTTTCGAAATAACCAAAAAAAACTCATTAGTTCAGTTTTTAGTATTTTTAATGCCATATTCAACAAATAATACTTTCCCACGTTGTACTTTGAAGACTTTTCTATATGCAACCACTGACAAACAACCCATTAATATTCCCATAAAATGTGGCTTGAAGGGTTTTATAAAAACACAGTCAATATCTTACCATGATGGAATTAGAGACAGAACGAGTTATACGAGGATATGTCTTTAATCATATTATTGGAGATTTAAAAGAAAAACTTAAGTTAAAATGAAGTTCTGCATATTAAACTTGTAAAGTTTTGTTTCACGTTTGTTGCATTATATTTATAATATGTAGAGCGTTTATTTTATTGACTAGGTAGCTAGGATGTATGAAAATATTTTTTTTAGATGATACAACAAATCTAAGTAAGTTATTTAGAAAACAGAATCTTAAAAAAAAAGGTATTGAAACTAATAATATTTGTTCCATAATGTCCTCAATAATGAAAAGGGTCCACAGTCCCCATATACATTGTCTACAAGAAGAATTCATTATAATATAGAATATTCAAATACGAGAAATAATTTCGCAATTGAGTTGGGCAGTTTCGCAATAAGCCTCGAAATTAATTTTATGGTTTATTGACATATTATAAAGTATATAGGAATTAATGATTTTTCAAAAAAAACATTGTGATAGTTAAAGCATATCTAAAAACTAATTACTTTCTTTGTTAGTAGGAATAAGAGGGAAACTTCTAAAGCTATTTGAAAATTATTTGAACAACAGGTGCATGCAAATAAAGCTTTTGAACACTTTAAGTAAAAAAAGAAAAATCTTAGCAGGTGTTCCTCAAGGTTCCATATTAGGTCCTATTTTATATATAATTTATGTATCTTTTATTAAATTTATTTTTAAACATGTAAAACACTTTGTGTACGCGGATGATACTGCATTGGTGTTGTCTTGTAGTGATTTGCAATTATCTATTGAACTTTTACAAAAAGATTACATTGAACTTTTAAAATGGTCTCACGACTCTGGCCTAATCATAAATGCAAAAAAAACTAAATTGATACACATTAGATCACCCAATGCCAAGGTAAATACTATTATACCCGAAATTAAAACACACAATTCAGATTGCCTACATGTTGGTATCCCTGCGTTGTGTACATGTGAAAATATTGAACTGGTTAAAAAATATGTTTATTTAGGTGTTATTATTGATTGTTTTTTCAAATGGGATTTACAGATAAATAAAGTCTGTGAACGACTGAGATCTATTATTAGTAGATTATATAAATTAAAATTTTATGTTCCAATATGCACACTTCGAATAATTTATTTATCACTAGCTGAATCTATCATAAGGTATGGAATTACAGCTTGGGGATTTTCCTCTAAAACAAATATAAATCATGTTCAAGCAGTTCAAAATTCTCTTGTTAAATTATTAGCTAATAAAAGTTTATATGAACAAAGGCATAATGTTCCACACCTTTATCAAAATCTGAAAATCCTCTCGGTAAGAGCAATTATGTGGTATAAAATAATTTTTCAGCACATAAATAGCCCTATGTACATAAATAGACTGGAACACACTTACAATACTCGATTTACATTAAATGAAGGACTAATCGTACCAAAGCATGTAAACAAATATGGAAAAAGAACGCTAGACTACATGATACCAAATTGTTTAAATATGTTACCTGCAGAAATCAAAAAATGTACAAATATAAAAAGAAAATTTTTGTTGAAAAATTGGCTAGCTGAAAGAAATAGTTTGTACTAGACTCTAATACAAACTATTTCTAACTGCATACGCTTTAATTGTTTTTTGTTTTTATTTTTATTGTATTACACCTCTCATGATATGAATGTATATATTTGATATAATCTGTTTAAGTTAAAAGCACCCAATGACAAACTACTTTAAAGTAGTTTATTGGGACTTTTTGATTTTTGTATATTATTTTTGATATTTAATAAAAAAAAAAAAAAAAAAAAAAAATATCTACACTTGTAAAAAACTCTAGCCAAGTAGTAACATTATTAGTTGAAAATAATAATAATAATTTCCTTTGATTGGAATAGTAAATTGAATTAGATCTTACCGTCAAATTTTATGTGTTCAAATTGCTGTCTGTTAGTTCACTACGCAACTCCAATTCCCGGAATGGTGAAGATAAGGTCAAAGTTATGCTTATTTATAGGTTCATTATGACTAACGAAAAATTGTAAAGAGGTGCATTCAAGAATGAACTGTTTATTTATTTTTTCATACATTAATATCAATTAAAATTCTTAACCTACTGGTTCTTTTACGTCAATTAAAAAAGTTATATCCATTTTTAAGCTCATATGTAATGCAAGTGACTTGGTTTTTGACCGTTTTTAAGCGTTCGCAATTTGCTTCTTTGAATGAATCGATCTACTTTTTTTCATTAAATATTACTAAAGTGTAATGGGCAAGTATATATATATTTAAATGGGTTGTGCCGAAATTTCATTGATAAATAATAATGGACCTAGAACACTTCCTTGAGGAACTTCATAGTTTATTAGAAGAGACTTACCCATTTTACACCTATAACACCTCTTTTACATTCTTCATATTTTGCTCTTAACCTCATACATAACTTTCCAATGATTTCAGTTTTGTTTTAGACATTCATATATTAATAAAATAATATATAATATGCACATTAACACACACAGATTGAAAAAAAAGGTTTATTCTTAATTTTTTTTTAAACCAAGCAATGAAGTGAGTAACACACAACGTATGGTTTATTGGAACGGGTAACTACATTCCTTATCAAAGTCCTGACACATAATTTAAAAAAAATAGTAAGTTCATGGTTTTTCATGTTTGTAACATATATATTCATATAACGTAAGTCATATGAAAGTCACGACGTTAGAATATAATAAATTACATAATTACAGCAGATATAATTTAAGACAGTCAGTTTTAGAAGGGCCAATAAACTTCACTTTCTTTCTAATACTTAACTTTTGATAACATAAAACGTATCTAAATTTTTTTTTTTCTTATTTTTATAAGCAATAATTATTAGCCTGAAACACTCATCCACATTGAAAAATCTCCTGATAAAAGATACACGACGCCAACGGGACATGTATCTTTTATCAGGAGATTTTTAAATGTGGATGAGTGTTTCAGGCTAGTAATTTTTGCTTATAAAAATAATTGTTACCCTTTGTGCTATGCATAAAAAATCTTGTCTTAAACATTGGAATACCAAAAAATTTTTTTTTTTTTCATATTTGTTTAAATTTTGGTGGGTCGTGTGTCAGCCGCAACACGAAACAGCGGAATAAAATCGCTATATTCGTTAAATTTATGACTCCACAGGTTTTGTTCCGTCTGGTGAAGATGCAAATCGGTCAAAATTTTGAAAATATGTCATTTTACGAAGAGTAAATATTGTTTTTTCGGAAGCAAGGAAAAGATCTCCAGTGTATTGGTCAACGGTCACATCAACGAACTCATTGACATTCATGTCTTGAAGAATTTGACTGGCTTTCACAGATGGCGTATTGTCTCCATTCAAATCAGCGCCGTAGAGAGTTCCTGATATGGCATTGGTACTATTAAAACCGACGAAGAACAACTTTTCCAACAAGTGGTGAGTCACTCTGTATTTAACGTATAGCTTTTTAGTCCAGATTTCGATATTTCCAAAGTTCAGCAGTTTTTTTCGGGTAGGATATGAGAATGGAGTCGAAAAACGAAGGAATATCTTTATAGAATTTATCAGTGCTACTATCATTTTTGTAATAACAAACAGTTTCCATTGTCTACTTTTAAACTTATAATGGGACTTATATCTTAACATATAAATGCCTTTCTGTTCCAGAACCTTTATTATAATACTGATTTTTGATTTCAACTCTTTTTTCATCGTAAATGTTTTCATCGAGAATTCAAAACGATGAGATTCGTCCATTATTGAAAACACTTCTAAGCGAGTTGTGTGAACATCTGCATCAAATAAATCTTGTAATTTTGCGCAATACTAATCTAAAGTCAATTGAATCTGAAACACACAAAAGCATTGCTGTTAAAATTGTAAAAACTTAATGTTAATGGGGCTAACGTAAAAGAATAGCTGGTGATTTTCCCTAACCCTTTGATATATTTATTTATCTTTCACAATAAACAGGATAACATTTGCAAATTGTTTGATTTATGAAAAAATTGTTTATTAAATATCTAAACACACTGGATGATCTTTTTTATTCATAAGCTTTTGAAAATATCATCTCAGAAGACTTACAAGTTATGGTATTATTTTTTGTTTTAAATTGTAAAACCTATGCCATTAAATGTTCAGATGTAGAAATTAATTTGTTTGAATCTCTTCCATAAATTTGAATGTAAGAGGGAAGCCCATTGCCGAATGCCATGACCTCCTTTATGTGTTGCTAAAATGACCAGTGTGATGGACGAAGGGATCTGAAATAAATTTGTTAATAATATTATGAAACCTCGCTTGCGACAAATTTTAAAAACACCAATATTTATGTAAATTTTGCAAAATTTAGGAAATTTATTATTTCACGATCCTTCACTAAAGGTTTCTAAACAACATAAAACAAGGTTAACATTACAATATTGAGAGTGGGGAAAAGGTTAAGTGTTGCAAATGAAAATAGTTTAACAATTATTTTTATAAGCAATAATCATTAGCCAGAAACACTCATCCACATTGAAAAATCTCGTGATAAAAGATACATGACGCCAACGGGACTTGAACCCGTGTCCTTTCGATTTCCGGTCGACAGCTCTGACCACTGAGCTATGGCGGCTTATCTCTTATCCGCGAAATAATTCAATATATACTAGTGTTTCATTATCAGGAGATTTTTATCAGAAGATTTTTCAATGTGGATGAGTGTTACAGGCTAATGATTATTGCTTATAAAAATAATTGTTACCCTTTGTGCTATTCATAAAAAATCTTGTCTTAAACATTAGTTTACCAACAAAATAATAATTAATATTTGACAAGTTCAAGTATCTTCACCAAAAAATGTAGACAATTTGTCTCGACGCCATCTAGTGAGAGAGTTAGCACTTACAATGCCTTTCTCATATAAAATAAAGTTGGTTGTTTTCAGGTGAAAAAAGGTAATAAGCAGTAATTGTTGAATGAAACACTAGTATATATTTGAATTATTTCGCGGATAAGAGATAAGCCGCCATAGCTCAGTGGTCAGAGCTGTCGACCGGAAATCGAAAGGACACGGCTTAAAGTCCCGTTGGCGTCATGTATCTTTTATCAGGAGATTTTTCAATGTGGATGAGTGTTTCAGGTTAATGATTATTGCTTATAAAAATAATTGTTACCCTTTGTGCTATGCATAAAAAATCTTGTCTTAAACATTAGTTTACCAAAAAATAAAAAGAAAATAGTTTAAAAAACATCGCTCAGAGACTTAAATTAGTTCTTCAAAATGTCGATTAAAACGAAGATTTATATCTCCAACATTTAAAAAATGGGGCGATGCACTACGTAGTAATGCAAAATCATGTATTTTTGGTTTGAAAATTTGGTCGCCTAGAAATGTTTCAGATGCTTTAATTAAATACTGCGAGTAGAATACATCTTGACCTTTGAAATAATCGAGTATTTTTTACATAAGTCTTTTTATAAGCCCAGAAAAATATAATTTATAAGGCCTATGAAAACTGCTTTAAAGTTCAAAATTTCCTACTTACGAACCCATTTTCGGTTATGGTTTTAATGTATAATGTGGAAAATTAAGTTATTTATAAAATGATCGGACGACATTTAAATATTTATGCCTGAACATCCACAAAATAAAATAAAAGGCACTTTTTGGCCATGTTTTTTTCTTGCCTAAATCAAAACAGCTGGATGGTGTTGAGCGGGAATTTAAGCCCTATCGCCATCTATATAAGGAGTGTTATTGATGTCGGCTCGATTCAAAATATAACACGACATAGTGCATCGCCTTAATGTTCTAAGTTTTTCTTTTAATTTTATAAAGATGGAAATGTTTATTTTATTTACTGCGCAGCTAGGATAAATTGATAAAATTAAAATAATTTAAAAAAAATTTTAATATTAAAAATAATTTAAAAAAACTAAATAATTATTTCGTAAAATAGAACCATAAAAATGTATTAAAAAGTATTTACGTAGTTTTATATTTAAATTAAATTAATCAATAAAAAAAAATTAAAAAATATTTGCACATGTACGTTCTATAATAAACATTTTTTTTTGTAATAAAACATGTATGAAATCTTACCCTTGAATTACGTGAATTGCGTTAGTCCACAACACAACTTCGATTCCTGCAGTGGTGAAGAAGATAAAGTCAATTTTATGCTTATTTATAGGTTGATTATGACTAATTGAAATTTTTTTAAATGTTTAATTTTTTTACATTTCGTAAAGGTGCATTCAAGATTGTTTTTTTCTTAAATTTCTTTCAATAAGAAAAATATCGTGAACAGTCACTAAAAAAAAATAGACTACCTTTTCACGTAAGATATGATTGTTTTTTAGGCTTAAAAAATATTCACAAGGTCACAATGTATAGGATTCCAAAACACAAACCTCCGAATAAAAAAAACAACACTATTTTTATTGATTTATTGGGTTTTGGTAAAACAACGTTTTGAAACAAATTCAATTACACATAATACATCGATTAAAATAAGTTGTTTATTATAATGAACCTATGAATGTGTTTTTTAACTTAATCATAATATAGATGGAATGCACTTAGCAAATCCATTGGCAATCATTTCACTTTATCAGCTATGCTTTTTTCGTCTGTGCATGCTGCAAATCTGCATAGATCGGCGGCGTAAACCAATTTGTGGAGAGAAAATATTTTAGTGTCACTTGCGAGCAGTATATTCCCGGTGTATTGATCTACTACCACATCGATGAATTTGGCTTTCTGGTTTGATTTCCCCCCATTATTTATCTGCTCCGCAGTGGTGTAACCCACCGAGTCCGCTGGAAGGTCGGCCGCGTAAAGTATCCCAAGCGTATCAGCTTCTTCTTCAAATCCAATGAAAAACAATTTCTCCAGCAAGTGGTGAGCGACTCTGTATTTCTGGTAAAGCACGTCTGTCTTGATCTCGGTGTTTCCAACCTTCAAAGCTTTCTTCTTCGGGTAAGTTATAGTAATGGTATCGAAAAATGACGGAATTTGAAATGTTTCTGGAATGGTCGCTGGAGAACCTCCTTCTAGGGTCTCTAGAGAGTATAAAAGTGAGGCGGAGTCACTGTTTTTGTAATAATAATCACCATTTTTAATTTTTAAACTCTCTACCTTGGCTATGGTCTCATAAGTGTAGCGACCAGCTTCTTTGTCTGTGACGCTGGTCACATACTGTCCAGTGTACCTGTCCTGGATTCTTTGAGTTGTCTTCAAATGCTTCACTCGATACGTTTCCTCCAGAATGACGAAAGCACTGGAGGAAGTGTTCTGCACATCTGTGTCCAGAGTCGACTGCATATTCTCGGTGATGATGTCTACAAACATTTGCAGCTGAAATGAATACAACAAAAAGATGTAATCTTTTAATAATATCTCAAAACTGGCCAGAACTTGTTAAAAGGAAACTAAAGTTGAAGGGTTTTTAGAATATTGATTAGGACTATTTTTCAAATTCTGTACATTCTTTTAACTTTGTTACACTATGAGGGACATACACGTATACCACCATCTGATACTATTAAGGAAAAATTAAATATCTTTAATCCCGTTTGAACGTTTTTTTTTGTTAAATTCAACAAACCCAACATTCTTATCCTATTGCGTTCATAAACAATACATAAAATGATTTTTTGTATTGATTTCAGAAATCTAACCCAACCGTTTTCATTGTATCGTTGACCAAGTTATTGGAACTCAATACTCGCCATTTCATAATATGGACATTTGTATTAGAAAATTAAGAAAATATTAAAAAATACTTCTTACTTTGTTTGGAGGTTTCACATTCACGTTTGTGCTGGAAATGGCATTTCCATTTATCAGTCCACTGATGGTCACCAAAATTGCCAATTTAATAATTAGCGACATCTGGAAAATAGAAACATCATGGATTAGAAAAAACATATTTCAAATGAATTTCTACAGTGGATACTGGACAAAATATCAGATATTCGATTAAGGTTATAAGACCCAAGGTTGCAAACAATACTTTTCTATTTTTACATTCCCAATCACGTCCACTCCAGTAAAAAAACCAAGAAAAAAGTTAAAAAAAAATAAAAAAATGTACGTTATAATGTTGTTTGCTGTTAAATAATGGTATGCACTGGAAAATTTTAATGGATAAGAATCGTTAAGTATCGGATAAACTAGTAATTTTTGCAAAGCCAGTATCTTAAGTTGGACCTCAGAAAGCCAATGACGAAGAAGAACATTCTATAAAAAGTAACTTTTTAACACCCCAAGTTTTAAGTCAAATAAAATTCCCAGCACAGTTTGAGCTTTCTCTACATTTAAGAAGTTATTAGAATGCTTGATTCAATCAAAACTTCACAAATAAAAACATTGTTTTCTCAATGATTAAACATTACAAAATATAATATGCGTACCTCTCTATGATTTGTGGTGTCTTTCTCAGTGTTATTATCGTGTCAGACCCCTTTTAGAATTCACTCAGTATCACTTGTGCCAGATGGAGCTTTTGGTACATGAATGACAGTGAAATCATTGTTGGTACCTATATATATGTATAACTGGTTTGGTAATCGAGGGACGTCTCCGTAGTTATAAGAGTAAACAAGTGAACCCAACTCAAACAGGGGTGTTAAAAAGTTACAAAAATTTAAACATTCAAACAATGATGGGAAAACAAACGAACCCCAAAACATATCAACACATGTACATATGAATAATATTTAAATAAATTAATTAAGTATATTTGATTGTCTCCTGTGTTCAGAGGACCAACAAGGGGGACTCCATCCAGACAACCTTGGAATTAAGCATATTTCCACTGGAATGGCGTAGTGGAACACTATTACACAAAACAGTTTTGTTTCAACATTTTCTACTGCAGAAGTGAATACATCTTTAAAGCAATGTATTGTAGTTTTTCCATTTGAAACAAATCCGTCCCTAAATTGGCACATATTTTAAATACACATCCAAATACAATTTATTAAAACAAATAGAAGTTTTTCTAAATTCGACATTATAATATGATCCTCCCTAACAAAGATTGCAGGGTTTCAAAGGTTTTCTTTGAGTGGTGACTTGCCCATGAATCCTTATCTTTGACAAACATTCTCACAAATAGTATTATCAGTATAATAAAAAAATATTCACACATTGGATGTTAGCTGTACACATGGGATATAAATATCGATTGATGCCCCAGGAATAAGTAAATAAATGGTTGCGATGGCCCTTATTTAAAAGACAAGAGATTACAAGAAAATGGTCTTGTTGGCGTGTACCTACTGTGAGTATGAAAGTCACGGAACGGGACCACTGCAGTATATTCAACAGACGTGCAAGAACCTTTGAATTCATCATTTGATGTGGATTTTTTAATAACATATTTATGTGTAGTAAAGAAAAAATTATAATAGAATTATCAATAATATTTACATTTAAATTGACCTGACCCCCTCTCCTGCCGTAGACATTATTTTCAAATATTGCCTGGCTAGGAGATCACGGCATATCATCATAGCCACGCCCACACTTATAACACATTATCTGTTTGGTGTGATAGGTCTGTATGGGATTATATGGCGAGCAATATTGTGATATAGGCCACGCCCAAAAACGCTTTGAGCCTTAAAGCATAATGTGTCAACACCATTATTAAACTTAACATCTTTACACACCTTTCGATGTTGACATATGTTCTGAAAGTTAACTATAAGTGAACAACAGATATTAACAACAATTTATTAAAATGCAAATAAAACAAAAATGTATTATGCTAACCATAGTCAACTTATCTCGGTGTAACACCTATAACTTCGTTATGACATTATGTTATTGAATAAGATTTGAATATATTTATTTATATTTCAGTCACCATAAAACGGTAGGTTTTTCAAAAAAAACACAGTAGTAAATTTGAAATGGTATAAAAATGACATAAACAATGTAATAACAAATAGTAGAACTAATTATTTACATAACATCTGTATATTCATGATTTAAAACTATACCAAAGACAGTAATAGTAAATAAACATGCAAGATGTGCCATTATCGTGTTACGTTGTGTTGGTCCTACAACACGGAGAAAAACAAAACAAAAACATTGCTGATTTATTGAAATCCTGTTAAAAACATGTTTGATTAAATACTTCCTGATAAAATACCTGAGTCCATGCAGAATATATCGGAATACGTGTTCATGCAGGTGTACTTTTCCTGTTAGATAAAATGAAGAAATACGACAATATTAGTATTTTTATGAACACGTGTTTAGCTGCCCTCATAACACATGCGCGTTTTACTGATCGTTAGGAAATCTGACAATTTATTTTTTAAAGGTCCGCAGTCCCATTTTTAACAAGAATACGAATAATTTGACCAGATTTTTAACGAATTAGCCTTTATTTTTATTACAGTAAGTTTTCTCCGGGTAGAAAAGGTTGTTAGAAAATTGAGCAAAGTATAATATGGTCACGGGGGAAAGGTGTGACAAGATGTATCAGTAGTGTATATTTACTCCTGATGAGGTGAACTTCATTCGTGAAACATGTAGAGCTATACACAGTACGTATACACAGTATCAGGAGTGTATACTTACTCCTGATGAGGTGAACTTCGTTCATGAAACATGTAGAGGTTGTACATAATAAAGTGATGTATACAAAGTTATTTGTGTTTTAATTAAAAAAAGATACTCGCTAAACTGTCTGTAAGTGGATTTGAAAAATATCAATGTTCAATGCAGCATTGTTAGTAATACAAGGTATATTTTTATGTAGATCGGCGTGACGTGTCGTTGCCAACTTTCGCGCAAACAAACATGAAATTTAAATTGTTTTATAAATAAAACATAGATACGAGTCACAAAGTATATAATATCTTTTTCAGAAATGAAAGTAATAATTTAAAATACCCTGTTACTGCACGTTTTGATTACTGCTATGAAAAGTTGGTCATATTAATTAATACGGAAATTTATTAAGCAAAACGAAAGCAGAACTATTTGTTACTCCCTTATGCGTGGGTGCTCTGAATGTTTGGTGACGATAAGGAGGGAAACACAGGATGAATGTTATCTCATTATCTTCTGCATGGGGCAGTCACAATGGTTTGCTTTGTCTTCCGTGTGATTCTCTGTTGTCTGGTATTAGCGATAAAATATTGTATGGATAACTTGACGGCATCTGTGGTAAAGAGGTTAAATAATTATTTCTATGTCCAAATGTCGACGGTCTGATACACAAATGAAATTGAATTTAATTTAGTAAGAAGATAATTTCTTCAATGTTTAGAAAAATAGTTAGTTTATTTTATTTGCACCTCGTTCCAGAGGTAACATAACCTCAATATATTCTTAGTTAGTTAGTTAGTTAACTTAACATTAGCCATACAAATTACTTACTTATATTATTGAACTAGTAGGCAATAAGTAAAAATAATTAAGTACCCCTTTCATCCAAAATTACAGAAAAAATTATTGCATACAGAGAAAAATTTGTACGATTTTTTTATCGAAATACTGTTAAAATGTTAGAATTTCCAGTAAAAATGTTAGACATTCTGAATATATCTGAACGTGTGTTCACGAAGGGGGCCTTGCCCTAATACATATAATGGACAAGATGCAAAGTATTATACTTTATAATATGACTTTGTCATAACATATTCGTGCTTTACTGAAAGATTGTTATGGAATTGTCAAATCAATCGTTATAGGCTGGCAGTCCCGTTTTTAACAGGAAAACGAATATTGTGACCAGATTTTTAATAAATTAACAATATTTTATATCAGTAAATTTTCTCCGTGCATCAAAGGAATGAATACTTCCTTTGCTGAGAGAGTAAAAGAGTTATGTACCCCTTTCGTCCGAAATTCCAGAAAAAACGACTGCAGTAAAGGAGATATCCATAAAACGCGTTATGTAGCCCTTTCATCCAAAATTACAGAAAAAACAACTGTAGCAAAGGAAATATACAATAAACGCGTTATGTACCCCTTTCATCCAAAATTACAGAAAAAACGACTGCAGCAGAAGAAATATCCAATAAACGCGTTATGTACCCCTTTCATCCAAACTTGAAGAAAGAAACGACTGCAGTAAAAGAAATATCCAATAAACGCGTTATGTACCCCTTTATGTCAAAAATTACAGAAAAAACGAATGCAGCAAAGAAAATATTCAATAAATGCGTTATGTACCCCTTTCATCCAAAATTACAGAAAAAACGACTGTAGCAAAAGAAATATCACGAGGTCTGGTGAGTAAAGATAACGCATAAATTGTACTATTAACACATTTCTTATCGGCAGTTATCATAACGTGACATTTATAGAAGCAGGTATTGAATTAAGCAAATAAATATACAATTAGAGGTTGAAATGTTATAAAGTCTACTTACATGGGTATGTATACAGCATTTCCCAGAGAAAGGGGAAGTCCAGTTTATTGGTAAACGAGAAATCCCCTTAGAAGATATATGTCTGAGACGCAAGTGTGTTAAAATATAATAATATGACCGAATAATGTATGGATCTCCTATTTATAACCGAATTTTTTATTTGAAACCGCACAAGAGTTCCAACTACCGTCTGGAGCCAGTGAGACTATGCATCCCTTATTGGGGTTTGTTGTGAGGCTGAAGGTAACGGGGAGGGAAAGGAGATGGGTAAAAGTTAGTTGGGGAAGTACATGGCTATTCATATATCGTCACCAAGCACGGTAAAAGCCATTTCAAGCAACGTTTTCATTCTGAATGGTGAATTACACCAGGGCGATACTGAGAGTATCTTCCACTCCGGAACAAATATACTATATATTATTACGTATGAGTAAATATGAGCAAATGTAATTGCACACCGGGATATGAACCCGCGACCTCCGGCTTGCGAGTCGAGAGCTTCGTGACACAAACATCAAATTACTATTGAAAACATTAGTGTCCTCCACAACACTGAACTCCTACTAGCGTGGAGAATAATATATACCCACAATTTATGAATATAAACGATATGTTTTGATTAATAAAAAAAGAAAAAGCAAGAGAATTGGATACTTGAATCGTATCATTGATCAAGAGCCAAGGTATGACAGTTTTATGTATGAATGTGAATGGAGCAAGGAATGTGCCTACCCCTGAGAGTGAAAAGGTGTGATACGGTTATTTAGTCATGTAATTACGAAAGCTTTTATAAATTACTTCTAAACAATAACATTGTTTTTTTGTAGTTCAATGGAATATCATCGGTATAGTTACCTACCTGAATAAGATAGCAATAAATGGTCATAAGGTTATCAACCAGTTTAAATATAATAACTAGATGTGTAAGTAGGTACCTAAGCAATGGAGAAAGGGGGAGCCCGGTTTGTAAACGATATTTATAATTTCAGTATGAAGAAGAATCAATGATAGACTTGCTCTAACATAAAATCAGGGTATCATTTCGACTAGCTGGAGGCACACACGTGACCATATTTTTGACACCAGGACGGTTCGAGAATTCTTCAGATAAACTACGACACCCGTCGTATGTGAGTGGTTTATTTATGGTCGTACCTATGTTGAACGTCAAAGAGCACACATTGAAATGACAAAACCCAGTCAAAAGTAAAGTTCGCTGAAGTAAGGCAATGGTTTGGAGTGCAGTCCATTGTGGGACTTTTCTACGCAGGATCGGAATACCACCTTCAAATCGGGTTTTGTATCGTCGCTGTAAACGAGGTGGGTAAATTACAACACATTTGTAAGAGTGTACTAACTAAATAGCTTATCTTTTGGGATTGCTAAATTGCTAAATCCCGTTTGGGATTTGTGGTTATTTTTTTACGCAGCCAGCAATTTGCGTGCCATTGTAAAAAAGGACAATTATTGAAAGCAGATTATATTTTTACGGACTAAATGGTAATATCACAATTCGAGTTGCCTGTATACTGTCAGATTCACCTATTGAAAAATTACAGAAAGAGAGACAGTCACGCGTCCTGCCCCTCCACGTAACTTAGTTCTCCTTTCCCTGATGGGCTCGTCTATAAATTTTAATTTTTATGAAAAAATGGATTAATAGAAATTATTACAATAATTTTATATAACTTCTTTATGGAGAAGGATTATTTTCGTGTTCCTACGGTAAAGTATCAGTTTAATTAAAAGGCAGTGATAGGGATTTACGGTTTCTAAACCTAACGTAACGCAAACTATTTAACCAGTTTATTTAATCACTTTATATGATTATTGAAGACAATATAAGCGATTTCTAAACGAAAATCTGAAACAGAAAAATCAGAAAAGGATACGGGCACATCTAGGACTCGAACCCAGGACCCTTGTCTTTCCGGGACACAGCTCTACCAACTGAGCTAATGGGACCCTATCCCCCTCGGTCACTTTTAACTGTATCATACTTCGAATAAGAACTACCAACATTGTCTTCATTTTTTTCACCGCACATTTTTATTGGCAACTATCTTTATGTATGATCGCAAGATGCAACCCGAACTAAATGCAATCTAGACAGCGTCTTTTTAGATAAACCTATCTTATTTTTTTATTTTTAATGTGCGACATCTATTGAATTTTCTGCAAGTCTAGATTCTGGGTTCGAGTCCTAGATGTGACCGTATCCTTTTCTGATTTTTTGTTTCAGATTTTCGTTTAGAAATCGCTAATATTGTCTTCAATAATTAAATATTACAATTTGAGGTTTTACTCAATAAAGTTATTCCGAAAAATAAACACTTTATATGATTTTATTTCAAAAGTGTGTTAAATTGCCACTGTCCTGAGATGCCCGCTTTCCGGGATTTACGTTAATAAAATCATATAATAATTAACAAATTTGTGCCATGGTCCTGCAGCGATCCCAGGAGTTCTGAATTCAATCTGTTTTGGTTTGAATCATCGATTTCAAAATAAAGATAAAATCGCAAATAAAACTAAATATAACTACCGGATTGATTTCAAGAAATACTAACAAAAATTGTTTTCGGTTTGGACAAGATGTACGTAGTACTTTAAGCACCCTTGAGGTGATGTATCCTAAAAATGGTGCTATATAAATCACTCAGTATTATTATTGTGTACATAGTCACTGTAAACCGTAGATCCGAAATCAAGTCCCAGCGGCATTTTTTATCAGCGTTTTTTTATTAATTCGTTATTTGACTGTCATTATGATTGTTCTTAAATATTATCATTTTATAAACATATTGATCGTGAAGCATTTTAAAATATTTTTTTTACAAAATGTGAATCTTTCGAGCCATACGAAAAATCGGTTTCTTGGGGACGAGGAACAAACACCAGCTATACCTACTTACCAATGTATGAAGAATTTAACAGTAAAATATTATATAATTCTGTTAGATAGGAAGCAGGATATTTAGTCAGGATGGAATATCTGGCCACTAAAGACGCTTCTTTATTACACAACATCCTTATCGACAGCCCTGCATTATTGTAATTGATTTCATTTCATGTTCCTAATAGAGTCACCCGAACTAAAACTATAATTCACTTCAACAATAATGTCAACACCAATTCGTTTAAAAATTTGATCATAAAAAAATGTATTTCTGTTCAGGAGTTCAAGTGAATTATTATCGTTACTAAATAACAATAAAAATCTAAGATTAATATGATAGCTGGAATTTTTCTTCGACGCTGTATACGTATAAAAACATTTACACACCTATAATACTGCACGGAGTTACAAAACAGTTACTTGCTCACATACCTGAAGGTATGAAATAACATTTACGCTTTTCCTAGAAGATAACCAAATCAAATATAAATTATTATCTGGCGATATTATCTATGATCCACACCTTTCACCCCTCTATTAAATTACAACGTTCCTAAACATCAGCTGTTCTAAATTTTTCATAGTATATTACGTTTTTGGACACAGAGCCATGTTCAGATTTCCTGTTGCAATAGCAACACTTTTCATTGTATACAGACTAAGGACGGGTTGTTTCACGAAATTTGAACAATTCATCAAATTTTAAAGTTGATTTTCTAGCTCTGTGTAGATTTTATTCAAGATCTATTATTATATCATTATAGACCAGTTGCTTCACAAAACTGAAATAACAACTGTTCAATTTTGCAGGCTACCGACATCTGTAGTCTAGAAATTTGAAGTTACTACGTTTAACCAAAATGGTGTGAGTCCTTGCTTAGAAAATAGTGTCAATTTGGTCGGTATAGCAGGTTTCATTTTTACTGCTAGACATCACGATGACAAGTGTTTTATTTACATGTAGTGGGTTTTGAAGTCTTTAAAAAGGCTCGCATTATGTGTTTTTTCGTTCTTTTCTCAACAATAACTCGATAATAAACAAGCTCATAAGTCAGAGCGATCGTAGCAGTGTTATTCGCACAGTTCTTTATAAATATTGTACCTGTTTCAATAGTTTGAAATAAATGTAAAGTGGTGTCAAGAAAACCAGTTTTTATTCAAAAAGGATCACCCCCAATTTTTAACATTTGATCCTTCAACCGGATTACGATCAGGAGATTGTATGTAAAAAAAAAACAAAGAACCAGCAGCCAAAAGGATACAAAATTGATTGAAACTGGAAATCATTAAGGAAAGTGGACCACATCGCAAATCTGAGATAAGTATTCAGTGCTTTCCTTCCTATCATCCATTTTATGTTTATTCAGGTCTCATGTAATTTAAACGAGATTAATCTTAAATAGAGTCAATATTATAAATAAAATCACTACCCACTTGAAAATAAGAATATAATATTATTGAATAGTGTTCTCAAATAGTATTGTCAAGATTGTCGTGGTATTCTTTCAAACGGGTGTTTGCTAAAATAAAATAATTGTCAACCGATATTAACAAAATATAATTAAAAATGGAAAATATGAAGTCATTAATAAACAAACGCGGCGTAATCAAAGGAAAACTAACCCGATTCGCGGATTCCTTAAATGCATTGTCGGTAAATGAAATTAAATTAAGATATGAGCGGGTGAAATCATTGTTAGATGAATTCGAAGCAGTTCAACAGAAAATTGAAATGTTACCGGATTCAGACGAAATTGAAAATTATAGTCAACGAGAAGCTTTCGAAAACCAATATTTCTCAGTTTTGGCAACGGCCAAAGGCGCGATCGAATCCGTCGATCAAAGTAAGGTGGAAATTAAACTACCCAACCTCCAATTACGGGAATTTCATGGCGATCAGAAAAATTGGGTTAATTTCGTCGAAACCTTCAAGACTTTAGTCCATAGCAATAGTAATTTAAGCAACGTACAAAAATTCTTTTATTTGCAATCAACTTTAAAGGGAAACGCATTAAAGATAATTGCTAATCTAGAAATTTCTGAATTAAATTACATTTCCGCTTGGGAATTATTAAATGAACGTTATGCAAATTTAAGAACTACCGTTCATAAACACATCCAAGCTCTATTTTCATTAAAAGACATGAAACAAGAAGAGCCTGTAGCATTGAGGTATCTAATTGATGAAACAAACGTTAGTTTAAAGGCATTACAAAATATCGGGGTCAAGGTAGATCAATGGGATCCATTGGTTATTTATATAATATCAAATAAATTAGACACAGCTACCCGAAAAAATTGGGAACAATATATATTACAAGACGAATTACCGACGTTAAAGGAATTCTTAAAATGTTTATCTGCTAGAGCCCAAGTATTGGAACTGATGAACGCTTCTGAGAAAAAAATTTCTAGCTTACATAAAACACAACTAGGCAACAATAATTGCAAAAAAGATTCATCAGTATTTTTAGCGGTGAAGGCTAACAACTGCATTTATTGTAACGAGAAAGGTCACCATATTTATTATTGTAAAAAATTTCTGAAATTAAAATTACATGAGAGGATTGATGCTACGAAATCAATCCAAGCTTGTTTTAAATGTTTAAAGGTGGGTCACCAGGCACAGAGTTGCAAGGCAACCTTTTCTTGCAGGCGTTGTGGCAAAGATAATCACAACACCTTACTACACAATGAGGTACCTCTGCGGGAGGCCTCCAATATGGATGCTGATAACGAGGTTTCAGTATCGAATTTTTCTGCATCGGATAAAGCAGAAAAAATAATATTATTGTCAACTGCCAACATAGGAGTTGTGGGTAGTAACAATAAAATTTTTAAAGCCCGCATTCTGATTGATTCAGGGGCCCAGTCAAATTTTATGAGAGCAGAATTTGCTAATAAATTAAATTTACCATGTGAATTGATAAACAAACCCGTTTCTGGGATCCATAATAACATCACTCACATAAAAAAGAGAATTTCAGTGGAGATGAATTCGCTTCATACTGATTATAAAAGTGAAATATCATGTCTGATTTTACAGGAGATTACAACAAATTTACCACAAGTGACAATGGCGAAAAAAGACTTCAAGTTACCACGAGGATTGGAGCTAGCTGACCCGAACTTCAATATAGCTGCACCCATCGACATCCTGTTGGGCGCGGAGAGCTTTTGGGAAATCCTAACCAACGATAGATTGAAACTCGAATCGGGACCAACACTTCAACGTACGCAACTGGGATGGATCATATCAGGACCAATCCACATGTACCCAAAGCAAAGGCCTGTATCAGATTGTTGTAATTTATCTATAAATAAAATAAGTCACCAAATAGAAAAATTTTGGAAATTGGAGGAGATTAATCCCACTAAAATTCTAAATCATGAAGAAAAGGCTTGTGAAGCCAGTTTTGCTAGTACTCATACTAGACAAGACGACGGTAGATACGTAGTAAGTTTACCGCGTCGAGCATGCATTGATCAGCTGGGAAGTTCATTGCTCACTGCTGAAAAAAGATTTAAAAATTTAGAAGGAAAATTTGTGTCAAATCCCGAATTGAAGACACAATATATACAATTCATGCGTGAATATGAGGAATTAGGTCATATGGAGGTGTGTGACCAGTCAAAGGGGGATCGTGAATCCTATTTTTTACCTCATCACGCTGTGACAAAAGAATCAAGCACTACTACTAAAGTGAGGGTCGTTTTTGACGGCTCCGCCAAAACTTCAAATGGAATTTCTCTCAATGACGCCTTGATGACAGGACCTGTTATACAAAAGGACTTATACACCCAACTATTGCATTTCAGGAAACATCAAGTAGTACTGACGGCTGACATCGAGAAGATGTACCGCCAGATTAACGTGTGTGAAGCGGACCGTGACCTGCAGAAGATAGTGTGGCGCGAGTCGCCGCAGGAGGTGCTCAAGCATTACCGTCTGAAGACAGTCACATATGGTCTGGGGCCTTCCTCTTTCTTAGCCACTAGAAGTCTACGGCAAATTGGTATGGATAACAATATAAATTTTCCTAGAGCTAGTCAGGTCATAGAAAATGACTTCTATATGGATGACTTGTTAACCGGAGGAGATGACATGGAATCCTGTAGAGAGTTAAAAGAGCAATTAATCAACATCTTTTTGTCTGCGGGGATGACCTTGAGGAAATGGAGGTCCAATGTCTTGGAGTTGTCAGCCGAGTCGGGCCAAGCTAAGATTGCCGAATCAGGCAATTCTGAAAAAATTATTACTGACAATCCAAAGACTGAGAAAATATTAGGATTAATATGGAATAATGAATCTGATTATTTTTCTTATGTAATAATGAAACCATCAAGTCGAACCGAGAGTAAAAGACAGATATTATCTTGCATCGCATCAACCTTCGATCCATTAGGTCTTCTAGGACCGATTATAGTTGTAGCCAAATTGATAATGCAGAAGTTATGGCAGTCTAAAGCAGCGTGGGATGATCCATTGCCTTATGAAATATTAGCACCCTGGAGGTCCTACCTTCAAGAATTAATTCAACTAAATGTGTTGAAAATACCAAGAAAAATTATTTGCAGGCAATCTACATATCTACAACTACACGGTTTTTGCGACTCATCTGAGAAAGCTTACGGAGCCTGCGTTTACATGGTGTCGGTGGACCATGTCGGTAAGCGGCATTCACATTTAATAACGTCCAAATCAAGAGTGGCGCCATTGAAGTGTATTTCCCTGCCCAAGTTAGAGCTTTGTAGTGCTGTGCTACTGGCGAAATTAATAAAAAATATAAAACAAGCGCTAAATATAGTGGAGATCGACACACATTATTGGTGTGACTCCATGATAACGTTGTGCTGGCTGAAAGGTCAACCTACGAGATGGGCTACTTTCGTTGCAAACCGAGTAGCTGAAATACAAGAACTTAGTGATCCAGATCTATGGAGACATGTATCATCAGCCGACAATGCAGCAGATATACTTTCAAGAGGAACCACTACAGATAAATTGATAAATTCTGCAATATGGTGGAATGGACCAAGTTGGTTGACCGAGGGAGTCAACGCTTGGCCTATATCAAATATTTCGTGTTCAAACCCTCCGGAACTCAAAGGCAAAAATATTCTATTATCCACAGATATTCAAGAATGGGAGATATTTGAAAAATTCTCATCATTTATTAAATTGAAAAGAGTTACTGCGTATGTATTGCGATTTGTCAATAACTGCAGAAGTGTTAAGGGTAAAATTTCAGACAATTTAAGTGTGGCTGAATTGGAATCAGGCTTGAAATGTCTATTGAGATCAGCTCAAATACACGCCTTTCAAAAGGAATTGAAAGAATTAAAAAACCATGGCATCGTCAACAAGAAAAGTAATTTAAAATCTCTTAATCCCTTCTTACATGATGGTCTAATATATGTAGGCGGTAGGTTGAATTTGGCTACACATTTATCTTACCAACAAAAACACCCAGTTATCTTGCCGGCTAAACATAAGCTAACTGAATTGATAATACGTCACTACCATTATGTAAACCTACACGCAGGACCTCAAGCTTTGTTAGCTGAAATACGATTAAAATTTTGGCCCATCTTTGGTAAAAATACTATTAAAAAGATATTACATAAATGTATTGTATGTTTTAGATGTCGTCCCCGAACCGGTCATCAAATCATGGGAAATTTGCCACCCGAAAGAATTACGCCGAGTCGTCCTTTCGCTATCACCGGAATAGATTACGCCGGACCAATTCTAATTAAAAGTGGGACGCTGAGGAAGGCTTCCCTCGCAAAATCGTATTTATGTATCTTTATTTGCTTCTCAACCAAGGCTGTTCACTTGGAATTAGTTTCGGATTTATCTAGCAATGCTTTTTTGAACAGTTTAAAAAGGTTTATATCCCGTAGGGGACAACCTGAAAAGATCTTTTCCGACAATGCTAGTAATTTTAAAGGAGCTAGCAGCAGACTCAAAGAGCTGTACACCAGCTTGAGGGAAAACAACGACAATATTCAAAATTATTTAGTGAACAGAGGTATTGAGTGGAAGTTCATAACCCCTCGAGCCCCTAATCAGGGAGGTTTGTGGGAAGCAGCAGTAAAATCAGCAAAATTCCATTTGTATAGAATCACTAACAATTCTTCATTAACATTTGAACTCTTGTATACCTTAATTTGTCAGATTGAGGCCTGTTTGAACTCCCGTCCATTAACTTCCTTATCCGACGACATCCATGATTACCAACCTCTTACCCCAAACCATTTCCTTATAGGCACTGAATCCTGTATCATTCCTGAGAGAGACGTCCGGGCGATACCGGACAACAGACTAACTCAATATCAGAGGATCAGTTCGCTAATTCAATCTTTTTGGTCTAGATGGAAGCAAGATTACCTGATGGAACTACAAACGAGAACTAAATGGCAGACCAGCACTCAACGGGCACTGCAAAAAGACGATCTGGTGATTTTAAAGGAAGATCATTTACCTCCACCTTTATGGAAAATGGCCCGAATTCTGCATACACACCCTGGAGCGGATGGAGTAGTACGAGTTGTTACACTAAAAACACCTCAAGGAGTCTTTGTGAGGCCCATCACAAAGATATGTCTGATGCCCCTGGATTCAGACACTAAACCTGTAATTGACGTCCCGGACCTTACCAAGGATTGATTATGTACATTACACTATGATGCTTATCTTCTCGACTCCACCTTGGATGGATCAAGCAGAAGACCTGAGAAGAAAGAAGAAAAAAAAAAGGAACAATAATTGTGTTGTGTTCAGTGTAAACTATATTATTTGTGTTATTGAACTATTTAAATATGTAAAAATTAGTATGCAGACGTGTGTAATTTAGTCATTTTTGAATTTTTTTTTGGTTATTTAATAGGATTAATAATTTTCTAGTTATTTTTAGTTAATTAATAGAGTAATTCAACAGCATTTATACAGTTAAATTTATAAGTTTACCAGTAGGGCATAAAAAAAGGGGGTTTTATTTTATTAATTTCTGCTATTTTGAATTATTTTGTTAGTATTTTTGTGGTATATTTAGATTAAGAATTTTTAGTTTATTCTGTTTGTTTTATAGTTTATTTTTAAATAGATTATCATTCAAAAATTTAGTGCAATTTTTGAATCCCGCCCCCTGGCAATATGTTCAATTTTGCAGGCTACCGACATCTGTAGTCTAGAAATTTGAAGTTACTACGTTTAACCAAAATGGTGTGAGTCCTTGCTTAGAAAATAGTGTCAATTTGGTCGGTATAGCAGGTTTCATTTTTACTGCTAGACATCACGATGACAAGTGTTTTATTTACATGTAGTGGGTTTTGAAGTCTTTAAAAAGGCTCGCATTATGTGTTTTTTCGTTCTTTTCTCAACAATAACTCGATAATAAACAAGCTCATAAGTCAGAGCGATCGTAGCAGTGTTATTCGCACAGTTCTTTATAAATATTGTACCTGTTTCAATAGTTTGAAATAAATGTAAAGTGGTGTCAAGAAAACCAGTTTTTATTCAAAAAGGATCACCCCCAATTTTTAACAACAACAAAACTTGAAGGGAACCTTCACATAACTTGAAAATCAACTTTAAAATTGAACAATTCATCATATTTCAAAGTTTATTATCCGGTTCTGTGAAAGTCCTATTCAACTTCTGTTATATCATTATAGACTAGTTGCTTGACATAAATGAAATAATAACAGAACTTGTAAAAATCTTTCACAGAACTTGAAAATTAACCTGAAATTTGAATAATTGTTCAAATTCTCCGACACAACGCGTATAATTAAATCAAAAACTTCTGAAAATTCTATTATTTTATTGATCGAATATTCCCCACTACTTAATTATTTAAGGCGATGCACTACGTCGTGTAATATTTTAAATAGAGCCGCTATCAATAACAGCCCTTACGAAGATGGCGATCAGGTTTAAATTCCCGCTTAACACCATCCGCCTGTTTTGATTTATGCAAGAGAAAAGCTTGGCCAAAAAGTGCCTTTTATTTTATTTTGTGGATGTTCAGGCATAAATATTTAATTTTTTCCGATCATTTTATAAATAACTTAATTTTCCACATTATACAATAAAATCATAACCGAAAATGGGTTCGTAAGGAGGAGATTTTGAACTTTAAAGCAGTTTTCAGCGGCCTTATACATTATTTTTTCTGGGCTTATAAAAAGACTTCAAAGGCCAAAATGAATTCTACTCGCAGTATTTAATTAAAGCATCTGGAACATTTCTAGACGACCAAATTTTCAAACCAAAAACACATGATTTTGCATTATTACGTAGTGCATCGCCTTAATAGATATATTTGTACAGCGCCCTAGAGGTTTTCACGAAAACGGCGCTATATAAATTAGCCAAATATTATTATTATTATTATCATGCACGAGTAGCGAAATCAAAAGTTTAGTGTGTAGTGTACTTAAGTGTTAAAAGTGTAATAAAGTTCTTTAATTTCACGCCCATATAAATCTTTTAGCTTCCACCATTCAATTTATATTGGCGTGTAATTAAAGAACTTAATTACATTTTTAACACTAAACTAGACACAAAACTTTTGTGTAGTGTAAGTAAATTGAATGGTGGAAGCCAAAAGAGAAAACACAAAATAATGATTCGTTCTTACAAGAACAACTCATAGTTACGTCCTGAATATATGGTAGTAAGAATAATTATTTAGAAAATGATACTCACGTCACAATATTATGATCGGTCCAAGAATTTGTTCCTTGCACTTAATATTTCAGTTGATTTCTATAAGGAATTGTGAACAGTGCCAACTCCCAGGTTCGTTTTCACTTGACACTGAACAACACTGGCACAGAACCGAAATTTTACATCATTTATATCTTGACTACCTACATCTGAATACCTACATTATCAGAGTATCCCAAACTTATTATCCCCATCGCCAAGCCAATTTATTAAAACATATTGTTTTCAGACCAACCCTTTCTCCAATAAATTCTTTGACGAATCATAATATCATTATTATGATTCTGGTATCCTTTTTATCCAGGTAGTATCTCCACCTCTAGAAAGTGGTGCAAATGCACTACATAGTTAGTATTATTTCTTTCACAACACGAATAAAAAATTAAAAGTAAAATATATGCCCACACGGGATTCTTTACCCGTGGTCCCTTCTTTTTTTTTTTTTTTTTTATGTGACACCTCACAAGAGTGTCCCTGCCTATGCAGTGCACAGACAGGGGAACTATGTCACCACCCGGTTGGGCGGCGTTGTGAGGCGGAGTAAGGTAGGGACTGTAGGAAGGGATTTGTTAATGCGGGCCTTGAAGAGGCTCGGATTATAGGAGGGAGGAAAAACAGATGCCGGTAGCTCGTTCCACATACGAGCTGACTTACACAAAAACGAGTCGTAAAAACGGCCCGTTCTCATGAAGCCAACGTCAACCGTGAACGGGTGTTCAGTTCGTGTCCGTCGAGTTTCGCGCACGTGCACCGGTGCATCAGGAATCAATGCTGCTAGCTCCTTGGAGCAGGCTCCATTGAAATACCTGTAGAACAGACACAGCATGCCTACATTGCGTCTATGCATCAGAGAAGGCAATCGGTATGTTAACAACGGATTGTCAATCAGACGGATCGCTCTCCTTTGCACAGACTCAAGCAGGTTTATCAAGTATTTTGGGGCACCAGCCCAAAGGTGGCTCCCAAATTCAATAGTTGGGCGGACTTGAGACTTGTACAGGGTCAGCAGCTGGTCACTGTTGAAGAATCTCCTAGCCCTGTACAAGACGCCCAACTTTTTGGAGGCCTGATTTACTCGGGCTTCTATGGATCCCCGATACTTGAGCTGGTCTGACATAGTAACTCCAAGCATTTCAATGGAGTTTTTATTGGGGAGAGTGCTCCCATCAAATTGCACCAGACAGTCATTGATCTTTTTTTTTTTTTTTTTTTTACAGTATTACCGCACAAGAGTCCCAACTGCTCCCGTCTGGAGCCAGTGAGACTATGGCATCCCCAATTGGGGTATGTTGTGAGGCTGAGGGTATTGGGGAGGGGAGGGAGATGGGGAAGAGGAAGGTGGGGAAGTACCTGGCTATTCAGATCTGGTCACCAAACACGGCTAAAGCCATTTCAAGCAACGTTTCAATTCTGAATGGTGGTCTTACACCAGGGCGATACTGAGAGTATCTTCCACTCTGGAACGTGCCGCAAATATACTATATATTATTTTTAATTAATTAATTGTGAAATAACACAAATTAATCAAATAAAATTTATTTGCGCACGCCGGGTTCGAACCCGCGACCTTCGGATCTGTAGTCAAAAGCGTATACCACTAGACCACGCCGGCCGTCAAGATCTCCCTCTTTGCCGAAATCAGACACGCTTGGGTTTTTGAGACGTTGAAACTGACCAAGTTGGCCTTACCCCAGGCACGAACCATCTCTAGGTGGTGGTCAATTTTTCGCTTCAAAACTTCCCGAGCTGTTCGGACATCATAGGTGGAAGGGGGCCTGTCAAAAAGATAACCCTCGTGAACGGTGCTGTCATCAGCGTAGCAGTGAATTGGTGCACATTCAACGAGATCGTTGATGTGCAATAAAAACAGCGTCGGAGACAGCACAGATCCTTGTGGCACCCCCACATTGATTTGGTGCGGTGAGGAAGAAGAGCCGTCAACCACGGTTTGAATTGTTCTTCCCCTCAGAAAGTCCGCAATCCAACTATGCAGGGTTGGGTGGATCCCATACGATGGTAATTTCCCGATAAGCGCCCGGTGCCAGACTCTGTCAAAGGCTTTGGAGATATCCAACCCAACGGTTTGGGTTTCACCAAAACGTTCCATGTACCGCCCCCAAATATTACATATACGTGATTCCCAACTTTGGGAATCACTGATACATATTTATGTTGTCTGGGTTATTCCAAAGACGGTTCGTGGTGAATACCCTGGGCCAACCTTATAACCTCTAAATCAAGAGTCAATATCAAACATGTTTGAGAATTCATTGGAGTTAGGTGTGTAATCGTTTCGTTTGATTTTGAGCACTCTTTAAAATATTTGTTAAAAAAATATTTCTAAAAATAAAAAAGTTTTTTATATTTTTCACGAAAATCTGTGAATTTTTCAAAATTTCACAAAAATCACAGTTTGAGGGTTTTTTTAGAGATCCAGCTTTATGGTTAAGATACCAATATGATTTTAACATTCGTTTTTCATTCTGTACATTAACTATTTTTGGAAAGAAGAAAACAAAAGCTAAGGAGAAAATTACTTTAAGTCACCGTTCACAAACATATTATGAAGCACACTCGCCAATTCCTCACCATACAAAGGATATGAATTTTTGTGTCAAAAATTTATATTTGATAATTTTCGATTGTACATTAGTTTTATTACTAACCCTTGGATAAAAAATTAAAACTCTTTAAATTAAAATTAGAGTAGTTGTTTTTTACAGATGTGTCAAAATACAAACATACCAATTAAGTGGTAGGCATATAATATACTTAACACATTGCCAATACAAGTTTTGTCGAAAAAGGGCGATCACAACGACATTTCAAGTCTTTAAGGCGAAGCTTAGAGCCAAATCACTATTTTGATTAATCTTTATAACGAATTGGTATAGATTATGAATACCAAAAAATATGCTTTAGATAAATTGAAGGTTTTCTTATCGTTTCGCTTGAGTAGAATACAAATAAAAAAATAAATTACTCAATAAAAAAATATAAAAATAAACTACTCAAAAAAAAGTTTTTTCAACCGAAATGTATGAAAGCATAAAGAAAACCACTTTTAAAAATACAGTATTATAGCTAAGATTATCTGTGACAGTTTCACTTTATTAACTTTTTTGCTTTCTTATAAAATTATTTACAAAATAAATATAAAACAGTTTTGTGCTTGAAATCGAACGTTTCTAGACTCCGTTTGTCAAGTGATTTTAATGCCTATTACCTACGATATAAGGTATAGCAAGAATATACACATTTTTGGCTTGTAGCTTCCTCTTAAAAAGGTGAAGCCAGGGATGTTAAAAAAATCTTCAAATCTCCTATTTTTCGAATAAGCTTTTATTGTGTAATGTGGCAAAACAAGTTATTTAGGGTGTGACCGGAAATAAAATTATTTTTCAATAAATGACGCAAAACCTTCATCATGGTTATGTTTTTTTTATCGCACGGGTAAATCGAATAGGTGAAACGGGGTGACAATTTCAATCTTAAAAGCGCAGAAAGTTTGTGTTTTCGTTCGAATTTCAATGTCGTTAAAGTTCTTCTTCTTGACAGACTGCACGCCACTGGCATAAAGATATTTTTATGGGAAGGTTTTGGTTTACAGTTCATTACAGATGAATAAAGCAGTAATATAACACACAATAGTTCGATAACACTGAGATCAGAACATGATACTGCATTGCGTGATTGGATTCTCACGTTCAAGATCATTTTTAATTACGCGCTGTAATAAGCATCCTATGAATTCTCTTCGTGAAATAAACTCGATACCTCAGGTCCAAAGTGTATCATCAAAAAAACATAGTTCTGTGAACAGTAGACATCGCGATCAAAAAAGGATGTTTCCAATTTTCTCTTATTTAACAAATCAAAACTGAAATTTCGTCTGAAACCATAAGGTTTGCAGGTACATAATATGTACCTACTTGCAAATATATATTATATATGTACTTAAAAACCTACCTACTTAATTGTAAACCCTTCATATTTTATACAAGATTTTAAAATTTCCAAATAAGAAATTATACAATTTGTTCAAAGAAATGTGAACATCTCGATTAAAATTCTCTTTTCAAAATTTCTTCAGGCCGGTAGGCAACATAATATCGATTAAATCCAATTTGAAATTTGGATAAAAATGTAGTATCCAACAAGGAAACCATCTTGAACCGGAACCGGAACGTAACAAACACATTTACATTTACATTGACAGGTGAACCAAATGGTCGAATTAAAACAATTCAATCAATTAGGAAACTAAATGCAATAACAATAGATCTTATTTTTGTCGAGTTTAATGAATTTCAGAATGTTTTTGTCTATAATAACAAATACCAAAAAAAATTCTAAAAATAAAGAGTTTTCACATAATTTTCGTAGTTGATACAGTTTGCATCTAAAGTTATTATTGTGATATTTACACAAGTCTCATCTTATGTAATTAATGTAATGTTTTTAATTGTAAATATTGTGAAATGTATTTGGATTCACTGATTTCAATGCATAAATAAATAAATATATTTACTATGCTCCAAGGAAATCTGAAACTACAAATCGTTGATGTTAAAACTTAATATTTATATTGAAATGTACATAAAAATAATTTTAGTTCGCTATACACAAAAAGTATATGAGAAGTCTTAGTCCGTCGTCCCACGGATCGGTAAGCAACCGACATAAAGTTCAGTGTGGAACTTTTCTGCCCAGGATCTTGCAACATTCGGTTTATATCGATTGCTTACCGACCAATGGTACGACGGGCTTAGGTTGCCTTCACTTATGTAACTTTTTACTGTAAGTCGCTTACGTAAGTGACTTATGGCAATATTACCAGTTTATAGACCAGTGTAATTCTCACTGTAAAGCGCGTGGAAAATTGTTTCTCTCCAGCCAACTTCTATTCCAACACTTTATTTTGGCCCTTTCGTGTTTATTGACAAAACGCGTAAATTTGACAGCAGCAAATCGTTTTGACAGGAATCCATATTACCGAAAAATAAACTGATAGATGTAACGGTCGCCATAAGCACTTGTATGGGCTAATAAGTTGAACTTCCATGGGCTTTAATTACCATAAATTGGATGCATTTGTAAACGCTCATGTGAATGACTTATCAAAAACTTACGTAAGTAACGCGAAGTAACGGAGACGTTTTTCCGTAGGACCTACTTAGATAGGTATCTATAAAATAATATTATTAAATAAGTACTACCACTTTGTGTTTTTATCGATATGTACTCAGAGGCGGATTTGCAGTCTTGGCCGCCCTAGGCCCCAGACCGTGTAGCCGCCCCTTTCTCAGTACCCATCATATTGACCAGGAGTATCCAAACTTTTCAGTAAGTTCCTAGGGTCAAAACCGTTTTAATTTTGCGTGGGAGGCGTGGGGGCGCGCTGTGTGCTGTGTGTGAACACGCTCTTGCATATCGCTATTTCGTACGTAGAATATTTAGATACTTAGGAAGTAATTTCTTGTTATCATCTGTGACTTTTTTGTCACGATTGGCCGCCCCTAATATCTGGCCGCCCTAGGCCCGGGCCTACATAGGCCTAAGGGCAAATCCGCCTCTGTATGTACCTACTATGTTATAAGTTCTGTCACGACTGGATATCATAACTAACGTTAGTCGGTAAGTCACCACATTTGCATTTGGCATTTTGTCTTGACCATTGTATTTTTATCCTATATAATAATAGTTTCTAGACATAGATGATTCCTATGAGGTGATTTTGCACAAAACGGCGCTATACAAATCATCCATATATTTTTTATTATTATTATTATAGATATGGTACCTACCAATACGATAATAAAATAAAAATTGATTAAATTTTTCCCTAGAGATAATTGAAAAACACTAATAATATGTAGGTAGACCAAAAATGATGTAAAATGTAAACATAATTTCGGAAAGTGTTGCAATGTTTACAGTAAGTTGTTTTCTTATATACTCAATTGACAAATTCATTGAATTATTCAGATTTGTTGAGGTTTTACATCCATTTTTACGCTTGAATAATAAATACTAACGTATTAGTAGAGACATCTATTGGAAAAGTGGTGTAAATATTTGTGGTGCAATCTTATCAAGGACAACAACCAAATTAGTTAGTAAAGTATGTCAACAAGCTTGCATAATATTTATGCAGATGGCGCTGAATGCTTTGGAAGAGGATCTGGTGATTAGGGAGAAATAATTAATTTCTTGTCTATTATTAACATTTTATTGGTTGCTCTAAATGTTTTTCTAAATGACGTAATTTGTATTTAAAATACTTAATTCATTATTTTTTGTGTTAAAGTGAACTTTTCTGCGTGATTATTTTGCTGTCTGCCCTATACAAAAAACTAACCCTGAAACATCGCATCAAGCAATATTACACGAACGACTTACGTTATGTAGGCACTTACCTAGATAGCACATATCCATTTATATCTACTGTAGGCGCTATTATCGATGATTTTTCAACTTCTTTAGGGTGAATTGCCTAATACAAAAAAAAAATTTTTTTTCAACTTGTTATTGTTGTTTTCTTATGATATAGAAGAGAATGTAGGTATACCTACACACTATTATGAGGTTTTATTTTAATACCGATTACAGAATTTTAGAACAGAACTGGGCAATGTAATCCATTTGACGATCAATGGGCTAAAATCGTGATGGAATTTTTTTATAATTAAATTAAATCAAACTTTTTATTTTACATATTCGACCCACTGAAGTGATAAACTGTACCGATTTTAAAAAACCTCTCTAAGTATGTAAGAGATTTCGAAGCCAACAAAAATGATTATCTGTTGGATATTATTTGAAATTTTCACTTTATTACCGTGATTAAATTTTTGGCTGTTAAGAGCCAGTTGCGCTTCGGTGATGACTGCAACGTTATTATCTGTTAATTTTAATTGTCAACATGTTCACCAGAAATAATAACAAATTTACCCTTTTTTGGTAACAAAAACACTCCCACAATACACTTATGTCTGTTTATATATTCAATATGTACTCGTATACCTAACATCATGGGCATGTGTCTAGTTTGGTGGTCTTAACACAACCAAAATTGTAAAAAACCAAAAAACACTCAATAAAGGAAAAATATTCCCTTGCATTGGCATGTAAGTAGGCACATAATAAAAAAAAGTTATTTTGTGTAAAAGTATTTTTTTATTAAAATTCACAAATAAATGTTTTTGGTAAAATAATATCACAGGGAACATAATCTACATTTAAATAAGTAGGTACATAACTATAACATAATACTTATTTCTTTGAATAAATAATATCCAATACCCTTTCATTGAACTAAATACAACTATTTATGATTATTAAATAACAATTTATGGAGACACAAACGTTTTTTAATTACCTACAAAATATCAGTTTTGTATCACAATTTGAGATTATTATCTCAATATCAATTATTTACGTATAGTCATCATAAATCTTAACGATTCTTAACCAAAAGAAAACAATGGGCCACAAACAAAATATTAATCGAGATAAAACTTATATTGGTATGACCTGGAAGTTAACTCATTTGACCCTTCACGAGCGTTCAATTAATTTATTAAAGAATATACTGCTAGCATGGCCGCTAGTTTAATCGACATAAATTCGTTGAATTTTGTAAAAAGTCACATTTACATAGACTGTCTCGAATATCACATGTCCACGCAGCTTTAGGAACACCTTCTCACTTGGCACAGATTAGGAACATCTTATTTGACGATCAAAAAGATCATAGCTCATTGGCACAACACTGTTCAGAACACCCTCACGTCTTGATGGCGAACAAGAAGGAATGCTTTATGTGGTTGGTGCTGGAGAACGTCTTGGTGGAGCCATTGGATGAAGAGGATCTTGAACTATTCTGTCTCTCCAGGTCACTCTTAGGTAGCCATTTGTTCCTCCTGCTGTTGGAGTCAGGTTTCAGGAACCTGTCGATGACCTGCCTGATCGTGGAGTGCTTCCTCTCGAACGGGTTGGGATACATCTTACAAATTGTCACAACAGTAAACAACTTTTTATCACAAGCTTGGTGCGTTTCTCGTTTATAATAGAAACACAATAGAATTCACTGATATACTCGTATAATAGCGTCTGGTCAATTGGGACAGGATGCTTTAATTTATTATTGACGTGCCGGCAGATAATACGCGAGAACTTGTTTAGTTTGATACTTCAGCGCGTTTGATCGGTCCGACTGTCTGTTTTGTTATGAAGAGACGATAAACAGCCAGCGCTTATATAGGCGAGAGAGGCTCGACATATGACGTAGGACTCGCGTGGTTCCAATGCATTCGGAATTATAACCGGTGTCACTTGCGTCGGTGCTTTGGACTTGGGTTTATACGTTTCCCAGTTCCGTTGCGTTGGACTTGTTGTCAAGGCAAACACCGAGCTCTTGTGAATCATGCGTAGGCTCTTGGCTGTTGGCCCTTGTCCCGTCTGCCTCGGCCGAATTCCCCTGAAAACATAACACAAACACATGAACTGACGACTTTGTCTCAATAAACTTGCTAACTAAATAATGCCAAGGCGTTTTATTTTCATTTCTACACAAAATTCAATACTTTATAACTATTAGCATCTTAACTATGCCGTGCAAGATGCATAGAGATTGCAAATTTGAAGTCAGGTATGATTTGAGATTTTCACGGCCAAAAGTATTATAGTGATTTTTTTTTGGGGTATTATGCCGTGTTGCGCTATCTCCTTCTTTAGCCGACGTTTCGGACATAATTGCAGTGTAAATCAACGGGGCAGATGATGTGAAATTTCACATAACGCATAATACCCCAAAAACAAATCACTATAATATTTATAGTCGTTTGAGAAAAATCTGATTTTCGGAATTCTGAATTAAATACAGATTTTTGAAAACGTAAAATCAAACAATATTTTGTTCTATTCCTTATTCATATGCATTCTTGATCGCAGATTTAATATTTTTAAATTTTGTATTTCTAGTGCTTGATATTTTTTCTGGATAAAAATAATAAGTACACTTCTTTGTACTAAATTTTGAATCTATGGATTATTTTTGCATTAATTAAGTTGTTAGGAAACCAATAATTTGGATAATTTGTGTAGCGCCGGTTTTATCAAAAATCGGCTCAAAGGCTTTGTAACAAACCTTATTATTATAAATGTATTTATCCATAATATTTTTTAAATGTTTACATATAAGACGCGTTCACCTTTTAGCGTTGAAATTTTCAAATCGGCTTAGTTCGGATTTCACATCAAATATCCGAATTTTTTTCCATATATTTTATGAGAACTAGCTTAAGTTTTCTCTATTTTTATTTTCTTTATCGGTAATTGACCAAAGTGTAGTTCTTGCCCAACGTTATGTAATTTTATATTTCGGCTTTACGTACATAGCTATCAACAATTAAAACGCGACACATTAAAACCAAAATAAATAAAAATTGTTTATTTCATAGTTATCTGGAAAACGGTCCAATACAAATAATGACCAAGATTTTCTGAAAACAGAAATACCAACGAATTTTTTCGGCACTAAAGATTTGCAGATATAGTTTTCTGCGAAAATGGAATGTAAATATCAATAATTATTTTTCACTTTAAAAGATGCTGTCAAATTTGTAAGTGTTGACAAGTAAAGAGAATATGAACTAATACATACAAACATGTAAGTAGGGGAGAGTTACGTCCCTTTCAGGGCCAGATTATGAAAGGGATATTCATCCTCAAGCCGAAAATACTTTGCAAACAAATTTTAGAATTTTTTTCCATATATATATGTATAAAATATGTAATATGGAAAAAATACGCCACGGAAAAGATCGGATCGGACTACGAACCCCAGACCTACCCCTGTAGCATAGCGAGATAGAAGTATCGAGAGATTTTGAAACATCAAAGTCAATTTTACGACAAACTTCAAAATTTATATTCAAGTTATTAAATTAATAACATTATGTATCATTTTTTAATCTGTATCTCAGATGACTTTAAAAAAAGGTACACCAATGTTGCTTTGACGTAAGAGTATTGTTTAAGAGGAAGCTACAATGCAAAATGTGTATATTCTTGGCATACCTTATATTGTAGGTAATAGGCATTAAAATCGCTTGACAAACGGAGTCTAGAAACGTTCGATTTCAAGCACAAAACTGGTTTTTATTTATTTTGTAAATAATTTTCTAAGAAAGCAAACAAATTAATCAAGCGAAATTATTACAGATAGTCATATAATACTGTACTTTTTTAAAGTTTTTTCCTTTATGCGTTCATACATTTCTATTGAAAAAAATATTTTTTTTAGTAGTTTTCATTTATATTTTTTATTGAGTAATTTATTTTTTTATTTGTATTCTACTCAAGCGAACTGATAGGAAAACCTTCAATTTATCTATTTTTTTGTATTCATAACGTACACGAATTCGTTATAAAGATGAATCAAAATAGTGATTTCGCATTAAACTTCGCTTTAATGCGTTAAAAGTAAAGTTAAACATAAAGCATTTTCTTGAAATGAACACGAGCATTGATTAAGATAGAACTTTCATTGAGATTTTGTGTCGAATTCATGGAAGATTGATAGAAAAATATTCATACTCCTTCATAATAAACGCGTTCTAATGAAATTCGTATTTTTAGAACAAAATGCCAAAAAAGGAAAGCCATAGTACGAATCGAAGCTTTGGTCGATAAAGTTCTAATGAAAAAGTTAAGTACGAGATCAATCGTATAACTTTATGTTGTAGGTATTTGATATTCCTAATATAGTACAACTAACAGTAGAAAATATCACACAGGAACATACCACACAAATTAAACTCGAACCAATTGCTAGCACGATTAGTGATGCAGTATGTTCATTTTTAGCAACCAAAGGTTCTATTGGATATCGTCAGACCTTATCTAAGAGCTGCAACCAGAACAAATGAAATAATCGTCACATGTAAAAACTGTTATTGCAATTACCAACCAATATTAGTTTAATTGTATCAATTTTCAGTTAACGTCCCTTTCAACGTATACTAGCGTCCCTTTCAAAGCACCTTGTTTATGAAAGGGACATTTATAATCAAAATGGTTATCTAAAAGATAATAATGGAAATTTACAGCATTTATAATTTGTCATAAAGCAAAAAAATGTTGACATATTTCAATATACTGAAAGCTAACAGAAAAATGTACCTTTCGTAGGCACCTTCCCACTTATATTTTTTAGAGTATTTTCAAAACCTCGAAGGCAGTGCCTCCTTGACCCAAGAGCTGTCCGTATATTTTTAATTAAAAGCTAGTATTTGAGGGCAAATATAAAAATGGAAACAAAATATTAATCATGACTGCGAAAAATATCACTCTTAAATTATCAACACAAGTAAAAATAACTCAAAGTCAAATAATAAATTCAACCTAAATTACTATTATTCATACCGATCAGATTATTCAAGATTCAGTTTAAAATTGACATCAATAACACGATATTATGTAGATGAAAAAAATGTTTTTCCAATAAAATATCGAATTTTGATTTAATATAATCTTTTTAACGGTTGCAAATAATATATCTGCCAACAAAGATTTCTCTTTGACGCATGGCGACAATAACACACAGGAAGTGCAGCACAAATATTTTTATTTGAAGGATTTAGTAGTAAATAAGCATATTAAGAATACTTAAAAAAGTGTTATTTTTGTTCGTGGTTGGATATATTGCATAACGTCCTAAATACTAACTATGAAAGACAAATCACAGTTGACATATGGGAAAAAATCAAGCAAACTGACACCTAATTAAATGTATATAACTGGTTAAAGTCCTGAGCTTTTCGAAATCAGACGAAGATAGTAATTTTTCTCTTATTTTGAACGTCAAGTGTGTAGAATTCTATCAATCTCGGATCAAAACTGTACATTTGTAAAAAAACTCAAATCTAATCCGCCCCCACAGTTACTCTTTTTTTTGCGTATAAAATTTGGGAAAAAGTACCTACGTACTTTTTAGCCGACTCTACACTTTTTTGGGGTTATACAAGTTATAGAATAAACATAAGCTTTAATTAGGTTGTTACACGCCGGTTCAGCGTTTGTGTAAATAAGTCGATCAAGCCCCGCTTAATTTCACTTTTTCGACTTTAAGGTCCGCAAAATATTTACACCGTGGTTGTAAGGAAGGGTGTATGAACTTGTGTGGTTAAATCGCTTGATTTAAGGGCTTCTCAAATTTTCGAGGTTCAAACAAGCATGCATAATATTGAATCTTTAACACCACAATTAGACAAAAAAATTACAGAACATGGCTGAGTTGACATCGCGTTTGGGTCCCACCCAGGCGTAGTGTGTTTAATTCCTCGGCTGGCTAAGTCCTCCATCAGAACACAACCAACATTTTCCGCGTACTGTGGTGGTAGTAGGAGATTTTCGAATATTTTCAGGTTATTCGTAACCTGGGCATGTTTGTTTTTCTTTTAAAGAAAAAAACATAATGTTATAGAATCATTTAAAAAAAAATTTAAGTTGATAAAAAACTGATTCATTGTAAAACATTGGAAAGCAGTTTTTGCGCAATTCAAAATTTGATCATGTTGATACAAATTCGTTATTGTCTACTGAAAAAACTTTTGAATAATTAATATGAACTTGTTGATAATATTTTTTTTACATCCGTGAAAGAATAACAAAACTTTTATCGACAACACTTTTAATTATTCCATGAAGTTCAATGTAAGTCTTTGGTTTGTTCCCAACATATTATTCAAGTTGTTTTTATTTTTATTTTGCAAAGTTCAACGACCTCAACTTAGCAATATTGCTTTTCGATATTGTGATGACGTTTTGTAGTTTCTATCATTTCTATAGATGGCTATATTGGAGGTCATATCGACATAAAATCAGAATCGATACGACAAACTAAGGCATGGAAGTTAGATTGTTAATGTTGCTAGTACGCCCAGTGCTGCTTGATATGTCAATAATGTTATCAATACGAGAGAAAAAATGTCAGAACCGAAACATTATATCTATGGCGTAAGTAGATAGAAAGTTGTTAGTCTTTTAGAAAAGTCGCAGTCTAATTAATGAGTTCGTTTTTCAAAACTGATAATGAATTTATTTTAGGCAAAAATATTGTTTTATTTTGAATATTGATAAAACACTTATAAATTAAATTTAATCCGCCCAAGATCCTAAATTTTTTTTTTACCGGCATACAACACCCACAAATTATACCTCTCAACTAGCAAGTAAGTTGATATATGCGTGAACATTGATTGATTAATAGGCCCGAATATACAATTGATTTTATACGCAGTATTTTACACTTTAAAGGCAAGACCAAACCGCCGCGATCATTTTGCGTCCGCGATGGCGTGCACGGTGAGCGTCCATAATCATGTTTGGAGACGAATCCGAAGAAGAATTGTTACTTCTAGCGGCTATTGCAGATGATGAAGATAGTAGCTTATCTACCCTAATAACGAATATTTTCGATTTATGATTTACGGTTTATTTATTTATTAAGTTGGAGTTTATAATTCGGTAATCGAACCTATGTATAGTGGCTATATATTGGATAAGTTGGCCGATTTTTTTAACCACTGCAAGTATTTTATTTTTATTTTAATAATATTCGTTATTAGGGTAGATAAGCTATTGGGAAGATGGTGAAAAAGCCCCTGAAAAGTGTAAATTTACTAAGACGGTTTGGTAAGATAAATAATTTCGACGGGTTGGTAGGATAAAATGAAACCCATAATGCAATTTTGTTAGAATTTATGTATGTTTGGATAAACTATTTTTTAATGAATTTTAATTACAAGAGTTTCTTTCGATTTCAATATTTTAAATATCAGATTAATGGAGACAAAATTCTTAACAAAGGTTTACACTTACATAAAACAAATTAATCGAACACATATATAATAATTACAACTTCTTTTGTACAAAATATAAACATAGAACTGTGCTAAAAAAAATACACGCGTTCCGGTGCTGTGTAGTCAATACACATCTTAAAATAAGCGATTTAAAATCGGAAAAATATGAATATTCATAGCTTATCGATTATGTTTATTATATTTTATATCAAAAGTGATAATAATTGTAATTTAATTGCTGAAAACATGAAAAAACCATCGGTAGATGCTAATTTCGTTGATCATTTTCTCTGTATTTGTATCCGACATCATGAGAAATACCACAAACTCAGAGATAATTACGTTGCGTGCAGCGTGCAGATCCTGCAAGCAGCAACTGATCGCGGACGCGAGCGATCGCCGCGTTCAGACGCTGCACAGGACGCCGCGGCCAATCAGAGAACGCTTCGATGTGAACACGTTGCTACAAGTTCATACACAACATCTGATCGCCACCGTGCACGGGATCGCGGACGCGCTTTGATCGCGGCGGTTTGTTCGGGCCTTTAGTACTTTATTATTTATTTGCTAGTTGGGAGCGGCTCAGAGCGTTTTGCGGGTATCATGTAATCAGAACCATCGATGAGAAATTTGTTGGTTTTTGAATATTTATTTACATGTATGCAATTTTTTTCATAAATCTAGTAGGTAAAGTTGAAGAATTACAGTTGGTTTATAAAACACAGTTAAAGAAATACAGAAATTATATTAAAATTAGTAACTTAGAAAAAACTGCATACTTATATGAAATAATACTGAATACCTGCGTTTGGAGTATAAGGAACAACTCACATATTCATAATGTGTGAGCGAACGATGCCATGTACTTATTAGTTATTTAATTCCAAGGCTGCAGACCCTTTGAGAAAAAAAATCTATAGCTTTATTTCTTTTGCACCTTTTGGGCATTACCTTTCTCCTTTTCAGGTCAATGTGCTGAGATATGATACACGAGGACTTTACCCAACAACCTTATTATCCTCTGCCCACTCTCCGGTTTATTACTCTCTAGTTCTCATATTTGTATGTAGGTGTGAGCAGTCTCAGGGGTGAAGCATATCGAGTGAGAATAAAAATACTTATTTTATTCACATCATAAATAAATCCAGAATGGAAGATACTCTCAGTATCGCCCTGGCGTAAGACCATCACTCAGAATTGAAACTTTGCTTGAAATGGCTTTAGCCGTGTTTGATGACCAGATCTGAATATCCAGGTACCTCCCCGCCTTCTTCTACCCCCTCTCATTCCCCTCCTCGCTACCTTCAGCTTTACAACATACCCCAATTGGGGATGCCATAGTCTCACTAGCTCCAGACGGTTGGGAGCAGTTCAGACTCTTGAGCAGTATTCACATTAAACCATTATATATTTATGTGATGTATTGACATTTTCTTTCTCTAATCAGCGTAAACTCCGATGTCTTGCAATTTGCACAGCTTGTTTCACTAGAGTTTATACGTCAATGCATCTTTGTTTAGTTTGTTAAACCATTTTAATTATGAATTACGTTACGTTAAATATTTAAAACAAGCTTGTCCCAAATGTTCAAAAATAATACATTTCAGTTTATTAATTAAAAAGCCACTTATTTTACTCGATCTACATACGAATTATTAAGGAAAATCTCAAAGCTTATGAACTTTTAAATGATATACATTAAAAAATCTCCCAATCCCTCAATTTATCGGAAATTTGGTCAGAATTTGTTGACGACGTGTTCGTATCTGAAAATAATACATTATTCTATAATTAGATGTTAAGTTTTTGTACTTCCGTTGTTTGTATATCAAATATAAAATTTTAAGCTCAGATAATAAGCCACATTCCAAAATGATAACACTGATAACGCAGGGTCAAATTAGTAAGTTCACTATTATTATTAGTAATTTAAGAATTTTTAAAACTCGATAAAAACTTACCGTTTTGACACGATATAAAAATAGAAAAGAGAGTATATTTCTCTTTTTGCTCAATGTTTTTGCTTATAATCAATCTTTTGTATGACACTATTAAACAGTTAACTTCTAATATTTTATTATATTTATTTATTTCTTTTAGCCAACCAGTGACACATATACAAAAGTTCTAACCAAATTAGTTTGAATTGCTGCCTATTATTATAAGTAAAAGCGACACCGGTTCTTAGGTGTAAAGTTCACCATCACAGTGGAAAGTTCATGATTGGCATAGTTGATATTTTTATCATATTTTGGCAAAAAGCAGTCACTTTGTGATTTGGTGGTGTAAAACCACCATTCAGAATTAACATATTGCTTGAAGTGGCTTTAGCACTGTTTGGTGACCAGATCTGAATAGACATGTACTCCTCTACCTTCTTTTTCCCCATCTCCTTCTCCTCCCCGATACCTTCAGCTCCACAACATACTCCTATAGGGGATGCCATAGTCCCACTCGCTCCAGACGGTTGGGAGCAGTTGGAACTCTTGTGCGGTATTCGTATAAAAAAATAAAATAAATTTTCAGTGGATAAAAATATATATGTTTTGTGTCAATTTGAAGATTTGTTCTCAACTTTCCAAAAAATAAATACAATCATTTAGTCGCTTAGGCCGTAAAATACGTCATCATTATCATCATTGCATTCGAAGGAAGGATATGACCTCCTCCACAAATGCAATCCAGCTTCAGATTTTGTCTACACTGCATCCACCTATTCCTCGGCTTGCCTCTGAGTCACTTCTATTGGGGCACAGACTTTCATTTTGGTATCCTATCGGTAAATAATATACTCGTATATGTAGGTCTGCGAAAGTGCATACCCATGAATAAGGCGAAGTGGTGTTGTCAGTCATAATTTTCTTCTCCTGTTTCAACTTGTTGCTATGTTAACACTAATGTTGGTTTCCAATAAGTTCACATGTTTTTTTTTGCACAGTCATCTAATCAAACAATGTTTTGTAAGAAAACGAAGGTTGACGTAACGTGTTATATTTTTATCAGATGCTCGATCAATTGTTGGACCCAGGCTGTATGTCCTGCAATCTATGCTACCAATCATGGATGATATCAATAAATTCAACATCCATTCAGAAATTCTCACAACTATTACATAACATATTTTTCATGTTGGGTAGACGAGAAAACAAGTAAATTTTGAAAGTTTCCGAGATAGAACCAGGTTGAGATTTTTAAGTAAAGAAGAAAGTGTGAAGGGAGACAGAATGCTGTGGAAAGAGATTTCTAAGGCGTACGTGTGTTAAAACTAAATTTGATCATTTTACAATGCAAGGCTGATGAAAGGGTTTTGAAAAAAATTAGAAATATTTGGATACGTAGAGTGGGAAGCGGAGAAAGGGGTGAATGGAGATTAAATGTCGAGAAAGTGAATAGTAGTCGGGAACACTCGAGAAAGTCATGGCGAGATCAAGGAAATCAAAAACCTTCTTGAGTCAGGCGATATCAAGGGATTCGGTTTAACAAAATAGTAGATGTATTTTATAAGGTATGAGACGGTGTATACATATAGAAGTGTATGACGAGATAGTGTTATGTGGCGGTTCATCCTCTCTGCATCCCCTTCGGGAAACGACATGATAGTTATTATTATTTAGCTGTTTTCATTGGACTGTGTTGTATTCTATGTGGAAATTTTAAATCACACAGTTGCCGGTGTTATTGAATTAAAGCAAAGGTTACTAATTATTGACAAATTAACAATACAATACGTATTTATTCTGCTTACAGTGCGGACTTCCCAGAGATTATCTTCGAGCACGCGTAAATAGTACGAGTAAGACATTTGCTAGCAATTTGATTGACGAAAAACCTTTTTAGAAAGCTCTTCAAAAGATACTCCCCTGGTGAAAAACCACAATTCAGAACAAAAAAATTCCTAGAAATGGCTTTACCCGTATTTAGTGACAAGGGTATATTCAAACTTTCGTTCAATCACTCTCACGTCAGTCTCAAAACAAAGGTATTCACATAAAAAGTTTAAAATGTTACAAAAATACTCTGACCTAACAAAATTCGTTATTATTTAAATGTGATGTATTACACCCTTTTCCTAAAGAAAATTCTATTGGCTCAGACATGATCCACGTAACTGTTTAAGGTTATACGTAATGTACGTTATAGTCTACGTGTTTATGGTTATGCGTTAAAATAACGGCTATTTGCTTGCGCCCGTTCAAACGTCATATGAATAAATAGTTTTGTCAGTATGAAAACACAATTCTTCCAGAAAGGCATACAAATGCAATATTTTATCGGTCAACATTCTAATGTAATTAGATAATAATATAATAAAGAGATATTCTGGGTATCTGAAGTAGTTCGGTAAAAGATGGTGGGTACGCCCGTACCTACTCACTAAGGGAAACTACATCCCTTTTCTGATCATAGAGAAGTGTTGCTAGAGTTGAGGAATATACGCACTTGCAGACTAAGGCAAAATAGACGATTTTTTTAGACCAGTGTTCATCAGTTTAGTGGTCGTGGAGATCACAGTAGATTTCTGCTAGAGCTAATAGGTAGTTAGTAACGGAAAATTTTCCCTTTTTCTTAATGTTTAGTATGGCAGTATTTATACGGCAGTGATCGTTGAGATCGTGGGTATTCACTTACCTACTAAGCTCAAGACGAAGGGAAACTAGACCACTTGTATTTATATTATATTGTAATAAACCGATGTTAAGAAGAAAAAGTTTTTTCCTGCGTTCCATCGGTGTTCTCGTACCACGAAAGTAGAAACATAATTCAATAAAGTTGTATTGATTTTGTCACAAAATCACGTTTACTTCTACTTGATAATTCCATTGTGTAACTGCATCAACTCTTGTTAATGTATCCGAGGCATTTAATGATTGTGTAATTATCTACATCGATGTCTCTTATGCACTTATGATTGTTACACAGCTATAGTAATGATAACAGACAGAACAATAAATTATTTTTACGGACTGCCAATAAAATATCTTTGTATGTTTTTAATTATTACGAAAACTTCCCATACAGGACGCGGAGAGTTCGAATAATTGTTAGCATAAATATTTTTCGTATAGCAATACTATTATTAAACAGACGTTAACTAAATCAAGTGTCGAATTTCAACGATACACATAATATATTTGCTTCTTTATTTACCATAAAAAATATGTTGACTGTATATAGATCTGTATGAAATGTGGAGCACACGGCGTATACATAAATGGCATTATTATTTATTTACATATTACATTTAATTATAGACCATTACCCAATAATAACACAATACAAAGTATAATGAAAATAATTCTTAGGCTATCTCTAATTACAGACTCAAACTTATTCTTTAATATTATGAATGTGTTTGACGTTCGATAGATAAACGCAAAAACAATCTTCACGCACCTATAAACAAACATACATAAATAATACACAAAAAAGTTTAAATACTCGCTGTACTCTAAACAATAACAAAGATTTACTGCAAATTCCTATAATTCATACTACTTTCGGTCAAAGAAATTTTAGGTATATTTGCAACTAGATTGTACAATATTATTCCAAACAAATTTCTAATAAAACGTTATAGTTTGGATCAAAAGTAATAATAGGGCATTTACCGGTACCCTCACCCAAATTCAAAATTAACGATCTAACAAAAATGTTGAGCGATTATATTATAAAATAATTTTGGGTATATTTATATGTATTTAAATTAACATTTAAAATACTCGTTAAAATAAACGTTACTCGTCACACCTAAATTGTAAAATTCCCCAAACGAAAACAGCTTTCGCCCAGCGGCAGTTTTCTTATATTGCTCCCAAAATATTCAACTCGCTGAGTATTGATATCAGAAAATCAAAAACTCACAATTTGTATGTCATAAATGTTCAAAATTGGTTATTTATAAAGGGAAGGAACTTTTTCAAGGAATGCCTGCCATCATTAAATTAAGCTCATTTTCTTTATTAGTCATTTTTGTTTTTTCATTCAATTCTGTAAAGAAAAAAGTTTAATAATTAATTAATTAATCTTTATTTTCATTATTTCAACAAGTTCATTTTCATAATTTCTACTTTATTTTCATTATTTTAACAAGTAAAGTAACCTATTTATTTGCTGATTGTGTTCATTTTATCTCATTAATATCAACAGTTTAAAATACGGTTGATGTACACTTGAGCAATCTACTGAACTGGGAACCAGTAAAAGTGTCACCTATTATACACATACATTGCATGTAAAAAAAAATACTTAGATTAACAAGTTATCAAATATTACATTTATATAATTATATAAACCTATGTATATAAATTTCGACTACCATAATACGGGCGTGTGTCTAGTGTGGTAGTCGAAAAGCATGTAAAAACTGTACACATTAATATTTCATGAATAAAGAAAAAAAAAAAAAAAAAAAAAAAAAAAAAAAATGACTGGTTTGTGAAGCAGGTTGTGAGAAACCTGAACTTTTTCTAATTGTTACACACTACTTATTGTTTTTATATTATTATTTTCTGTTGTTAATTCTATTTACCACCTAATTTATAAACAAATGTACGCTATGGACACTCAACATGTGTTATTAGATATAGTTGCACATTTCTTAAATAAATATATATTATTATTATTATTACATAATTACTCGAGCATTTCTGGCATACTATGCCAATTTTGCCAAAACGTTTTGAGCCATCGCTTGCCATAATGTGCTAAATTAATGGAACTTAAAAACATAGGATAAACGGTGAAATCTAGGTGGATTCGTTGATTGTAAACTGCAGTAAGCAGTGTCATAAAACACATACAATAATCAATAATCAAAGAAATAAAGAAAAATCAAAGTACCTACATGTAAAGCGGCAAACAGATGTTGTCAACATAATATGCAATGCAACAAACTTTGCAACAAAATAATTAGTAACCATTGATGTATATAATATGTTAGTAACACAATATTATTCGTGCGCCCGTTCGGTGCGCATCTCGTGCACACGTTGATAATTTGATGCCATCTGCACGCGGTTTAAAAAAATATATATTCCAATTAAAGCACATATAAACGAAGTATAAACAAAATATGAACAGAGTATTTTTAAACAAATTTTTCTTTTTTTAATTTATTTCGAAGGTTAAACAAATCCATGTAATATATCATTGAAGAAAAAGTCAATACTAATAAATCCAAACGAAACAGAAACAGAAAAAAACACATAAAAATTAAAGATAACGGTCACAACTTGAACCCAGTACCTATCTATTGTCTTACCGGGCAGGCGTCTTAAACCACTCAACCATTGGGACATAATATTGTCGATTTCATATTTCAAATAAAGAATGAATAATATCTTTGACTACCATAATACGGACATGTGTCTAGTGTGCTAGTCGAAAATCATGTAAAAAAACTGTTTACAAATATATTTTACGAATAAAGGAAAGAAAAAAAAAACTTCAACTATTTTTTCTCACATTTTGGCATTTATCTTTTTTAAATGGAAACAAAGTTTTCAATGAAATTGGTTTGTAACCTAGAGAGTGTCTCTTTTAATTTTTCTGTGTCTTTTTCTATTTCATATTTCCTTTATATTTATTAGTATTTTCTTCTTCTTTAAATAGTTTTTTATTTATTTTTTAACATTAACCACACACAGGAGGCCCTGAGAAAAATAATTTTCTTCAGAACCGATATCATGTTTTGGGATGCGGTGTGGTGGGTCTTTTTTAAGGAAAAGAAGTAGAGGAGTTCTGGGAAGGTAAAAGGTATAAGGATTGGTAAAGAATCTAAGGATCAGTGTATCCAGGAGAAACGGGCATATGAATATATCCCTCCCACTGCGGCGCAAAGCGATGAGGAGACCAGTTGAAGAGGTTAAAGGGTCTCGCCAACCCAGCCTCTCCCGATCTGGCACGTCACGCAGCTGTGGGTAGGCGCATCCTGAACACCTCTCACCCTTTCTAAATTACTAAACGTAGCGAACCACTGCGGCAGACCTATGGCAGAGGTGTTATATCCAATAATAAGATTGCCGAGGCGGCGGTACCCGAACTCGCTTCCCAAATTGAAAAAAATATTTACAAATATATGAAAATAGCATAAACGAAGTATAAATAGAGTGTAACTATAATAAAAAATTTTAACTATGTAACAAAGTTTAAACAAAGTATAAACATAGTAAAAAACTTGAACAAAGTATAAATGTAAAATTAATAAAGTACTAACAAAATATAATCAAAGTGTAAGAAAGTTTCAAGTTCATATTCACAACTAGGTATAAGAAATTTAATAATCAATTCGGCATGATTTGAAATCCGGCCCACACTCTGCGCAATCGTCACCGGTTCAAGTTCAAAGACACATAACAACGTCAATAGCGCTGTAAAGGGGAAGGCCTTTACCTTAGGTTGTGCAATTGTGGTATTTCATTTACATGTCTGGCCGCAGCAACGTTAACATTGACAAATGCTTGGGATTTCCAAGCGATTACGTCTTGTACCTTGTGCGATTTGACTGTAACCTGATTGCAGCTGCGTGGCAATGAATGCACTACATTTGCATCGAAACATTATGTTAACATAAAACGTTGACGGCCTACATGGTCGAGGGGCAAGGCTCTCAACTAGCAAGCCGAAGGTCGCGGGTTCAAATCCCGCCATGCACAATCAAATTTTATTTGATTAATATGTGTTATTTCACAATTTAAAATTATATATAGTATACTTGCGCTACGTTCCAGAGTGGAGCATACTTTCAGTATCGCCCTATATCGACCACCGTTCAGAAATGAAATTTTGCATGAAATTACTTTGGCCGTGTTTGACCAGATTGGAATAGCCAGGTACTTCCCCACCTTCCCCTTCCTTATCTCATGTCCCTCTACCACCACTTTCAGCCTCCCAACGTTCCATAATTGGGGATGCCAAGGCTTCATTGGCTCCAACAAACTCTGTTTCTATTCTTACTAAAATTGGCAATAGATCTTTTCTAAATGATGATGAATTTTAAATTTAAAGTACATTTTTATGTACGTTTTAAAACCAATAAAATAATTGGTTTATTATCCAATATATAAGGACTTGTTTACTTTCATTTGCACTTCGATGTTTCACATCTGCAAGGTGTCCTGTGACGGCTGTTTTTTTAACAACCTTACATAACCCAAACATTATTAAAACAGTTTATTTGTTCATTGGAGGAGCTGTTTCTTGCCAGCAAGAAATCTTGTCTCCTGGTTCAATTTAATGCTTTAAAAACTCGTATAAAAATCTACATATATATTCTGGATTATTGTACTCTGCAAATGCTTGGTTTTAAATCCTTTTATCATCGTCACACAAACTTGTTTGCTGCAGTCATATTCAAACATCGTCTAATAAACCTCTGATACAAATCTTTAGTCAAAACGATTACATCAATGAATGTAGATACCTAACCATTAATTTACAAATGAATTTCAGGTGTAACTTCTTCTTAAGACGTTTGCTACTTTATTGATTTGTATGCTATTTCCTACAAGCAATTAATGATAGATAACATATGTATTACAAGCGAAATTCAATTGGTAGCCCTGGCCTTTTTAAACATCCCTTTATTTTAAAAAGACCAGGGCAACGAACATCGAATTTCAAATAGATGTATTTGAAAAATATATAAATTAATAAATTTCCTACAAACAATTAATGATAACATATGTATTTCTGTTGTTAAAAATTAACATACTTCCCGATATCCAACCGAGCTGAAACTCGGGAGATTGACACGCTGTCAATGACAATGCATTCTGACAACTTTTAGTTGCAATCATGCATACACACGCTTAATATTGAATGACATTGTATTTATTGAATACAAATTTACTATGCAAAGTAAATGTCGGTACTATCCAATTGGAATTTGGCTAAAGTGACTGCGTTGTTGACTAGAGTCCCTGGAGAGGAAGGTTCAATTCTCAATGAAACCATAAAAAATACGTGTATTTATGATATAGATGGTTTTAAAAAAAAAAATTGTTCTTTTGTTTTATTTCTACAAAGGAAGGGTTCTTCCGAAACCGGTTAAAAAATTTAATATTAAAATAATTGCGATGGAAAAAATTAATCGTTTTATTATGGCAAGTCTCAATGTAACCGTTTTTTTAAAGTAACAACACGTTACAATATCATATCGCTGTTCGAGGTCACTAGACACATAAACAACAGGTTGACTTAAATATTAGTCATATAGCTTCGTTTTACAAATAATTGAATCATCATGATTATAAGTAATGTGGAAGTTTCCTACATGGCGACTAAATCACTAACCATTGTGATCACTTGTGTGTTGTACTGCAAAAGAATATAATGACATGCAAGTCATTCTTAGTACCAAATTAATAAACTATAATAAGTCGGCAGCGGCATGCCCAACTCATCACTGGCGTAGATAGTTAGATACTTAAATGTTTCCATAGATCAAAGCCATTTAACGCAATAGACCGCCTTAAACCGAGGCGATGCAATGCGAAGTAACGCAAAAACTGATTTTTTTGGTTCGAAAATTTCATCGCCATGTGGAGTGAGTGATTGCGCCCGATTCGAATATTACACGTCGAGTTGGATCGACTTAACCCTAAAATTGCATAATGAAGATAAGTGCATATGGAGAAATAAGGAAAGAAATTAAATGAAAAACTCCTACAAACATCAAAATGTTACCTGTGTAATGATTGTGAACTTGGTTAACAATGGAATTGGGTATATTCTTGTGTAATGATTGTGGACTTGGCTATCAGCGGAATTGGGGAATTTATTGTGTGATGATTGTGGACTTGGATAACAGTGGAATTGGGTATATTCTTTTGTAATGATTGTGGACTTGGCTAACAGTAGAATTGGGTATTGTCCTATGTAATGATTGTGGACTTGGCTAACATTGGAATTGGGTATTTTCCAATTTAATGATTGTTGATTTGGCTCAAAGTGGAATTGGATATTTTGTTGTGTAATGATTGTGGACTTGGCTGAGAGTGGAATTGAGTATATTCCTGTGTAATGATTGTGGACTTGGCTAACAATGGAATTGGGTATATTCTTGTGTAACGATTGTAGACTTGGCTAGCAGTGAAATTGGATATTATCTTTTGTGATGATTGTGGACTTGGCTATCGGTGGAATTGGGTATTTTCACAATCTATGAATACTGTTAAAAATGTGTGAAAGATTTAATGTTTACTTTTCTGATTCTGATCATTGTACTAAAATGTGTAATTTCAATATTTTTATTCATAATTATTGCACATTCTGAAACAGTTTCAACTGGCTTAAGTAGCATTATGACATAGAAACCACCACTGGCTAGCAAGACGACTGTCACCAACGTTGCCGAATTCACGAATAAGAGCGAACCTGTCATTTTGGTGGCAGATCAAATATAGCACATTTTAAGTGGTTATAGAAAATTTATTCGTCACCATAAAAATACCTTAATTATATATTTCAGTACAATAAAAAAAACCAGTGAAAATACCATATTGTGCCATTGACGGCACACGGGTGAGAACCCGATGTTTTTTTCACTAAGCTTACGCCACCTTTTTTACTATGGAAATGAAGGTAAAAACAAATGTTGCGTGAAACTTTGAAATATTAATATAATTTTATCATTAAATCTTAATATTATGTTTTGAAATAAAAATCATTAGTAATGAGTTTAATGGATACTTGACATAACGTAATATCTGATATCTGTCTTTAATTTAAATAAACACATTTCTAACTAACTAACTAACCATCACGCCGTTTCCCCGCAGGTGTAGGCAAAGAGGACGGACCGCCAAACAACTCGGTCTTGGCACACACTCCTTGCCTCATTCACATGCATACATCGTCTCATACATACTCTTCTATTGTTCTGACTCTTGACATGGCCCGACTCAAGTATCTGATTCACTTGGTCGTGCCATGTCTTCCTCGGGCGTCCCCTACTTCTGCTACCATTCACATATATATATATTTTTTTTTTTTTTTTTTTTTTTTTATTATTATTTTAATATAGATCATAGTTACATTAATACCTACATATTTTGCAATATATCATTTGCATCGTATATTCTCCTTACACTCCTTTCTTCGCTCATTCGCTCTACATGCCCAAACCATATAAGCGTCCCTTTCTTGATCTTACTCATTACGCTTACATCAGCCTTGCACTCTTTCCGGATCTCCATATTCCTCACGCGATCGTACATAGTTTTACCACACATACGCCTCAAGGATGTCATTTCAACAGCATTCAATCTACTTTCATCCATTCTTTGCCAGTTCCATGCCTCACTTCCATACATCAGGGTAGGTACCAGCACTCCATTGTGGACTGCTAATTTCGCTTCTTTGGACATTTTTTTGTTCGCGCCAACTGCGTTCAGTCCTCCATTAATGGAGTTACCTGCATTTACTCTTTTTTCAATATCTCTGTCAGCCTTCCCATCACTCGTAAACATGCTTCCTAAATACACAAACTCATCCACCTGCTCCGAGTATTCCTCATTCACAGCTATATTGCACACTGTTTTCGTACTCTCTCTCTTTCAAACACCATTACTTTAGACTTACTTACATTCATCATTAACTCATTCTTCATGCATACTTCGTTCATCCTAGACACGAAAAACTGCAGATCATCCATACTATTAGCAATCAGCACCGCATCATCAGCATACAACAGGCAACATACTTCCAGATTACTCAAATTCGCGCCCAATCCCACCTCTTTCAATTCTTGCATACAATTATCCATGTATAGATTGAATATCCACGGTGACATTACGCAGCCTTTTTTTTTTTTTTTTTTTTGTTATTTGTTTTTGGGGTATTATGCCGTGTTGCGCTAACTCCTTCTTTAGCCAACGTTTACGCAGCCTTGTTTAACACCTTTTGTGATACGCATTTCGAAAGAGTATTTACAGAAATAATATTAGTTGTAGTCAACAGACATAGAAACAAAACTTGTCCGTACATGTTAGATTCATTGGAATCAAACAATTAATTAAATATGCATTATGTTCAGCTGAAAACCATGTTGCAATGATTTTGTTCTGAGTAGTGGTTGCGCTTCGTTGCGTAAAATGCAATTTTATAATGCATAATATACAGCGATAATTAACGTAATTAATACCGTCAGAACAAACTACAAACTTCAACGAGCAAAGACCTTGAAATCGGGTCAAGTCTTGGTGTAGGTCAAATAGCTATTTTAAATACAGTAGACGTAGCCATTCCCTACGAAACTTCGCGAAAAATATGTACCAATTTTCGGTCGGGAGGCAGTTACTTTAACAAATTCTAAAAAACAGTTGAAATATAGATAGTAGAACAAACTGTTAAAATTTTCGATAATTTGTAAAAACTTTTCGGTAATTCAAATTTTATGACCGTATACACTTGATGTCCCTCTCTCGCCAATAACAATAAGTAGGCTGTTTCTCAGTGACGTTTGGCAAGGATATAACTGTCGGAAGAGTATAAATATACACAATTAAATTTAGTGTTGTTTTTGGTAACTCTAAATGCGTCCTGTTTATTGTCTTATTTTTATTGCAGTTTTTTTATCCTTATTTTCACACTGGAGTCCCTGAAGAAAATAATTTCTGGATTGGATGCTGTTTGGTGGGTCTTTTTCAGTAGAGTAAGGAGTGAACATGGGTCTTACAAAGAACCGTGTTTTTGGAGGGAGAACACAGACGCCGTGGGGTTATGCTCGGGTTGTTGTTGTTTCTTGTAGTAATCGTGTTAAAATCAAGTGTTATTTAAACAAAAAAATGCGTATTAAACGTGACACGTGCGCAACTTCTCCGTCAAAACATACTTGTAGCTAAGCATCATGTCCGTTTGATGGTTTAGATCAGTCTATCAATCGGCAGAAGTCCAAATTTTGTTTGCGACAATAAACTTTTTTCTTTTTTTAAATATTTTAATATTTGAATATTGCATTACGTCAGTCCTGTACAAACAATGCCAAAGAATTGGTACAACTTGGCAGGTTGTGAAAAATCAAAGTGCCAATTTTTTTCAAGAAGATGTTACCTACGTAAGCAGACTTTGTGTCAATTACTTTTTTTGTAGCTTAAGAAGCATTTATCTGTTAAGAGTCGTGTATGAATGGATAATAATATTTAAATTGACAGATCCAGTTTTTGTATACTTCGTCGACTTCTGCTGGTGCCTCTCATATCGGAGGTTGCCTATCATCAAGGCAAACTTCATTCTGTAAACCGCAAAACCAAAACAACTACATGGATTTACATTCGTACCAGTCACATAATTCGTGCGATGTGAACTTAAAAAATTAAACGTTTAAATGTATAAGTACAAGAAAATATTACGAAATGTTTCAAAAAAAGTTTTCCGAACTAGTTTGTTATACCCTTTTAACGTTTAACACTTCTTTTTTGTGTGTCACACATCTGCCTTGATGATGGACACTGTAACGTTGTCCGAAACGTTGGCTAAAGAAGGAGTTAGCGCAACACGGCATAACCCCCAAAAACAAATAACAAAAATTCTTTTGGCCGTGAAAATCTTAAATCATATTTAACACTTCTGTTCAAATTTAGACTCGATTCAATTCGAACATTTTATTTCTATTTTTTTGTTTCATTCTTCAAACCAAATTATTTTTGCACTATGTTTTATATTTTTGATTTTGGAATAACTTAATGAGTAGAACCTAACATTGTAATATGTAATCATTGAAGAAAATATAAACGACGAATATGAAACAGAAAAAAAAATACTTTGGGGAGAATCTTAATTGTTTCTTTCAATCGAATATGAAGATAGTAGCAAGTAAAAATATGAGTTAAGAAAATGAAGATAATGTTAGTTGTTCTTAGTTCAAGTATGATACAGTTACATATTAGCGAAGTTGGTCTCTACTATAATTTGCTGTCAAAGTCCTGGCAAGCCTAATGTTCCTAAATGTTCATTAAATTTGTCGTATGAAAGTCGTTATTATTTTAATCAATCTTTATATTATTGTACCTGGATATTTATTTGAGAAATCTGGAATTTATTTGTCCCGTGATGCAACAAAAATATTGAAGTTTTGTTAAATAGCTATTGAAAATACGCTATTCTGTCGCTATACATCCTTGAAAAACTGCTATATTTTGCTATCTCCTCTAAAGTAATTCTGAGGATGTACCCGAAAAATCACATTTCGAAAACTTCTATGTTCTGTGCTATTATTGGTTTAGTTTCCAGGTTTTTAGCAACCGCCATACAACACATAACAATAGAAAAAACATAATAAATTATTCCTTTTCATGATACTTCAGTAAGTATCTATTACAATAATCATTTACGCAAAACCGCAGATTCAGTAAACAATGGGTGTATTGTATTAATAAATGTAATGTAAACACTACATGTTTTACGTCACATAGTGAATGCTTGAAACCGCGATACGGACGACGTGTCATGGACTGAACATTTATATTCTGGAGTTACCCGTTGGAAAATTTCATAAATGGAAACATTTTTCCTATTAATTCACCTGTACCTATTTATAAAATGATATTGCATTGACGGACACCGTGGAATTTTTGTTTATGCGGTTAACGAATGGATACTCACTACGCAGATCCTTATTCAAATTGTATTTTCCCAAGGATGCGATGATGTTCTTAGAAAACGTATTTGTGCAGTTCACTATAAGCGACCTCCATCGAACTGATGCGTTTGATAAATTCTTATAAAGGCAAATTTACGTTTTTAGCTCGTCTTAATCTATAAATACATATTAAATATTCAGAATATGTTTGTGTTCGCAACACTCGAAAAGTAGTCGACCGATTTCAATGAAAATTTTAAAGTTTGCTCTTATTAGTAGCAGAAGTGTTTAGAGAGTGATTTGATTGGTGAAAGAAGTCGGGGACGCCCGAGAGATACTTAACATAATATCTCTGCACCGGAATGAGATAAGAAGTCGAATTCAAGTCCATGTAATGTAGTTTTTTAACAGTAAAATTGTGGTATACATTGAATGATGGAAGAAGTCAAAGGCGCCCGAGAAAGACATTGGCAATAGCGAAGCATTGCAGGTTAGTTAATAATATTTAGACACTAGAATTATATTTTTGGACTGCGGAAGGAATAAAATTCATAAACTACCCCATTAAATCAAATCCTTGGACTATTTCCAATTCCTTATATATTTTTCATATGAGTGCTATTATATGACTGTTAACTATTATCAATGAAGTAATATGATGACCTCTACAAGTGGAATTCAACTGTGTGTAAGACATTCTCAATGTATACGGTATGTTATATTACAAGTTTATATTATATTGTGGTTCTTTAGAAAGTTCTTTCAATGGGTCGTAAACTACAAGAACGTCAACACCCTTCAAAAAAATTAAAACTCTCATATCAAATCATTTTCATATACGTGCGTAGGTTATGTTTATAACTAGTTATAAAGCGTATTTGAAATAATATAATAAAGAAGATACACGGTGAAAACTCATTGATCCAAAATATTGCAAATTATTTTAAAACTGTTAAAAACGGGACCGCAGGCCCTTACCGAATGAATTGATAGGTTGCATGTTAAACATTTAGTAAAAAAGGGTTGTTTTAAAGTGACGTCGGAAAACGTGTTCATGAAAATCGTTACATTCTCGCATTTCGTCACTGTGTATTAAAAAGACACACGCAGGTGCATGAACATCTATATTTGTATTCCGAATCACCTAGATTCACATATATTCCGATATATTCGGAAAGTACTAACATTTTATTAAGAATCTGCCTGCTGTCCCGTTTTCAACAGGATTTTTAATTTTTAATATTTTTAATGCAATTAAATAATGTATTATAAGATGTACGATTAAAGAAGGTTTCTTTTTCATTCTTTCCGACCGCCACCAAAGTGACGAAAGAAATATTTACAATTTTCTCCGTGTAAAGATGAAATTAAATAATGTCAAAATCGTCAAATATTATGAGGTACGGTTGTATATAATGATGTGTGTATTGTATTCATATTATGTATCTGAAATGTAATCAATTTTTGTATCAGGTGATAGACTGTTAAATGCTGTTATTGCCTGGTATTTGTGGTGTCTTTGTTCAAAGCTCGTGTTTACCGTCAGAGTTTTTATGTTTTTTTTTGTACGCTTGTCTAACTGGTCCATTAATGTGTGTTGATTTTTTTTTGCAAAAATATACTTTATGTACAATTGGTGTATATCTAGCAAGTCAAACAAGTTGATATTTGGTCTGTGTCAGTAATTCCATGTTTTAAGTATTAACTTTAAACCGGTTTTCTGTGCGATTTCTATGACCGATAGCTGAGTTTGTTGCTCATTCCCAAACAATGACTCTAAATTCTGTTATGACTTGGCAAAGTGCAAGACATATTGTTTTATTTTATATGTGTTTCTTATGTACAGTAAAATGTGTATAATGTTGAGCAGTTTATTTATGATTAGAGGTTATGTATGATCAATTGTGATTCCAAGATATATTTTTTCTCTGTTTTAGTAGTGTAATCGTAGATATCGGTGTTCATACAATCGTGTAAGTATTGTTTTTGGCTGCCTCTTGCTATTTATACTGTAATTTGTGAATTTTGATTCCGATATGTTTAGTGCAAGTGTGTTTGTGTCTAACCATGTCACGTGATTCTTAATTCCTCTAAATTAAACACATTATTCCAGTATTAAGATTTAAAGAGTATATTCAGAAACAATGGTATTAGATATACACATCTACATATTTCAGGTGTGACAGCAGTCTCGCATTACGAAGGCATCATCAAACTGTGGTGAGGCCATTGACAAAGGATCCGTGGATACGTACTTACAAGTAAATCTATTTATATAATATGGATTATAAAAATACTGGTTTTGGCTGATTATTATTTTTTTTTATTTCCAAGGTCTTTAAACACATTCTTAAGCCCTCGGAGAGACAACAGAAAAATATACCAGTTGTTATTTTGTGCTGTAATAATTATGGCGAGCAAACTTTTAATAATGTATTGGATTTAATTTATGTTTTTAGAAAAAAAAATCACGGAGTTTTTTTTGGCATCATAAAAAAAACAATGATAAAATTATATTGTATGGAAGTAATAATGAAGTGGCGTGCATTGATTTATGATATTAAGTAAGCTGTTTGCAGTTATTCAATTTAGAGTTCATTATTGATTGACTTGCGCAACCACGTTTGATGAAGCTAAAAATACCATCTTGAGGAATTTTTTTTTTTATTATGCTGATTAAGTTGCAACTCAAAAGTAGAAACTTTTAACTACGGTAGAAAGCAAAACAATAATATTTTTTATTGATTACTAGTTTTATTTAACCTTAAGAATTATTTATATGATTATTTATTAAAGGGTGACTCTACAATTCAGCCTTTATCAAAAGCACGCCACTGAGTATAAAAGGGATATGTAATTTTTTTTTACACCTAGCCTGAATCTTTTATTATTAGCAGCGGCATAGCACATGTCCAAAAAACCCGTTTGGTTTATGAAAATACATCAATACTCACAGTAAAAATCGTGTCGTTTATAATTGCCCACACGTGACAGTCACGGTCAAGCTTCCTATTGCGAAAACAAACAACATCGCCTACTACTTAGGAAACTATGAAACAAGTCGGAATTGCCTCAATGAAGCCAATGAACCCTATTCTAACCTTCTTCAAACTGATTCATTCGACCTTACAACATTACGAACATAACAGGACGTACCAAATCTGAAAAATTTCATCATATTTTTTTATGCAAAATATTGATGATTTTTTTCACCTGAAAATAGACACTTATAATACGGTACAGCAATATTTTTTTCAACTATGATTATCAAGGTCAACGCAACTATTTTCAGCTCAAAACGTCATTTATATTATTAAGAGCTTTGGACATAATGCGAATGAAGAATTCACTGGATCGACAAGATGCCCTGGGATGAAATCCGGATAGTACCAATCGAGGTGACCAACACAAACTTTGAATTGTGTGTATTAGTGCACACTTAGATATATACTTCCAACAGCGAAATCCCAGCGAAGCGTAACTGAGAAACACCAATATAACTTGCTTACGCCAACTATTACTGATAAGTGTAAATATTGAGAGTTAAATATTATTATTATTAAAAAAAATTTTTTTTTTTAAATCGTTCCATGATCACAATAAACTCATTAGTTTAAAAACTTTTAAAATTGGGGGTAATTTGAAAACCTCTTTGGAATTTTTATATATTTACTTTTCAGGACCACAACAACAGTTAAAACAATATTGTTTATTTTTTTAATGGCGGATTTGAATACTTTTTCTTAGAAATTCTTCCTCTGTTATGAGTTTATTTCAAAATCTATTCATATATCTTTATAGAGGTCTTTAAAACGGATATTTTCATCTGCAGGTTAACAGACACTGGCAAGAGATGTAATCACCACTTGCTTAATCATAAGCTACTGGTACTATGTCAAATAACTCACCGTGATCTAAACTTAACCTAACCTAACCTTACTCACTTACCTTGAATCCAAGAACATTTCCCCATTTCGGAAGACTTCGAAAGATTTCAAAAGATTTCAGAACACACGAAAACACTGTTTTGCTTTTCTTGTCTCTAATGTTTTTAATTTGTCTCTTATAATACATTTTCGATTTTTAAGCAATAGCCTGTATAATTATTAAGTGTGGTCTCTTTTTAGGCACGAAAGCCAGCAACATTAGTAGCTAAGTAATTTACAACCAAATAAACCAACATAAAAGTCATGTTCTAAAGTAGTAACCTATTTGATGATAAAGAGAACTCTCTTCACACTCCTCTACCGACTTCCTCCACTGGAGCTAAGTAAGATTTTTTGCAACTAACCGTAAAAGCACGTAACACGTGTATTATGTATTCGATGTTAGCCGAGTATTATACTGTCCTGGAAGTCTAGCACGGACGATCTATAGATCCCTATGTCAATATGATATTACTAAATTCGTCATCTATGGTTAGTTAGCGATATTTGCGAACACGGTCAACGATTTATAAGAAATGTTACGACGGCAGGAAGGCAAATTTTAGTGCGGCCTCCTAGTAGCAGATGATCTGTCAATATATCAATATTTTTAAATATTGTCGTTCGCTATGCAAAATTACTGAGCGGGGTTGAACTAACAAAGTTCTTTAAGAATTGAAAGAAGTCGTATACTCAGCGAGTTGAATCTGTTCTGGCCAATGACGCTACATTGGTTATGGTGGAGAAACGAAATTTGTTCACGTAACAAGTTATGAATAAAGAAATCATTAACTAATTCACATTACATTAGTTATTAGTTAATTATTAGGTGGTAATACGTAAAAGTATAATTGGGTTACTATTTCAATTCAAAATTGTCAATATAAATAATTTACGTTGCTGTACGACGTTTGATGTTTCTGAATGTCAAATCACAGACAATACCTCAAATAATTATCGATATCTTATTTATTGCGTTATCAATATCGGTCTAGCTATCAACATCGCGACCGTGCTCGAGAAATCGGTATAAAATCATCGGTAGTTACGCCTATCGATCAGAACGGTTGGGTAAGTGTAACACTCTGTCGGCCATATACGAAAATAAGCATACATATAAATGAATTACATGATATAAAGTTGAATACAGGATAAATAAAGTAAAACAGTTAATATATTTAGCACTTGTATGATTTGAGGCTTGAGGGAATTTCTCTATGTATGGTGGAGCGCCACCACTGATCGACGGCCTGGACGAGAGTGTATTCCTATTTCCGGTAGCGCAGACTCGTTCCGGTGGGGCATCAAAGCAGCTAAAATAATAATAATAATTGTACTACCAATAATCAAATCTTCAGCGATGAATATGTGATTATTAGTGTTACATGCTTTATGCATCTGCGTTGTAAATAACAAAGATACGTAACGGAAATGTAGAGATCTATGCGTTAGTGAATTATGTTGACTGAAACTTGAAAGAAAAAAAATCTTTTTTTCTGTCATGCCTCTTAGGCATATAATAAGGTAAATAACTAATAGTTAAAATTAGTGGCGGTTCGTGGCCTGTCTCAATGGGTATTCAAAAATCCCCCATCTTTATGAAAACATCCTATGATTGTATTAAAAAAATGCATGTTATATTATATTATTATTTTCTTAGATCAGAAGTGAATTATTTTTTCACTTCGCTGCACCAGAGATTAGAAAACCAAATTTGGCGATTCATTAAAACGTCTTTGGGTAATGAATAATATAATGGGAAAAATGAATCTATACCACCATAAAAAGTTTTCATTCTTAAATTACCATAATATTAACAGAAAGATTAATTATTTTTGCATCAATTATTTAAATTGGTTTGACACCACTGAAAGGTTTCATGTACTTTAGGATTGCTTCAGTATTTGTTAAGAACAATATTGTGACAAAATTTTTTCACTCTAGTATTATTAGCCGGAGTTCAAACAAGAATCTATAATGCTGAAGAATAATGTATCCATATATGTCACTGTAACTCGCACATACTTATCAACAATCGTACACCACAATTACACCACCAGAACAATAACCAACCGACACTACAACGTACCTACACTACATACCACGTCAGCTCGAAGACATTTCATGTACCTAGCTCCCAAAATATTTAACCTTCTCCCTGAAAACTTAAAAACCGAAACCCAACCTCATAAATTTAAAAAACTAATATCAAAATGGATAAGTTCACTTGGAGACCACAATATATAAAAATTGGTACATAAATTAAATTATATTATAATTTTATCAATTAATTATCAATTATTATTAATATTTAATACTATTTTTATTACTATAAATACATTTAGAAACCATTATTTTAATATTTGTAATGCAATTAAATTTGTATAATTTAATAACTTTTAATTTAATTTAATTTGTATAGTTTTATTACTTACGTATTATTTAATTAAATTGTATAATCTAATTAACTTATATTTTAATCTAATTTGCATAACTTTATAACTTATAATTAACTTATTTTATAAATCCAATCTGTAAACATCACCCGCCATAACACAGGGACATCCCTAGCATGGCAGATGAATTATCACAAATATGTATAAATGTTCAACAAGTTCTTATAATAAAATAAAAAAAAACTATTTACCATATTTTTACATTTGCTTACCTAGTAATACATACTCATTTTGATGCTTTAGGTATATAATTTAAAAACTTATTTTACAATTTTTTTTTCTCCTTTAAATTCTTTACTTTTTACTGTATGTCTTATATTCTATACTTTTTTTAAATATTCTATTATATTTCAATCTTTTGATATATTCTTTCAAAATATTTTAATGTATTTCACATACTATCTTAAAAATATATACTTTTTATTTTCTTTTAAATTGTATACTTTTATATTATTTTAATTTATTCTATATTTCATACTTGATTTATTATTTTTTTGTATTGGATATTTAATCTACCATCATAACACGGGCATTTGCCTAGCTTGGTGGTTTTAACACACCTAAAAACTATAAAAACCATTAAAAATACTGAATAAAGAAAAAAAAAAATGTCGAAGGTTACAAAAAATTGTTTTAAATCTTAAAATCACATAGAGTTTTTCAAGTTAATTCGCCTTTTGTATATATAGAAAGAATATCTTCAGTAATTAACTTATTTTAATGATAACTTAAAACATTTTAATATCAGATTAAAAGTTGTGGCAAAAATTTGGTATTAACAATTCTCATAGTCGCTGATTCTCGTAGATTCCCAAAGTTTGCACGTTCGCACGGTTTACCGCTGAAAAGCCACTTGTATTCGTATGTTCTGTATGAACTATTTCTTACGGCAGAAAGACCCATAATCGTTGAATTCATAATGTACGTATGGGATTCATTTCTCGGACTCGCTCTCGGGCGGTATTATACGGAATTACCACGGAGTTTGAATGTCATGCTATTTAAAGAGTGGGAAAATAATAATATTTTTTAATACTATTTTCGTATCTTTTTTATAAGAGTGAACTCACAAACGCACTGAGAAAACCGCTACTGTTATAATTAATTATATTAATTCTCTAAAATTGTTTATATTGAATTATGTTTGTAGTCAATTTGAAGATTGAAATATGTTTGTAGCTAATCTAAGGATTAAATTATGTTTATTTGTATGTTGAATTACGTATTTAGTGGTTTTTAATAAGACTTCGAACACTGTTCACACATCATCACTTTTAAACATTATTTTATTTTTCTGTTTGCTTACTCCTTTCATAAACACGAGATCCTGGAGCTCACCTTATGCTGTAGTAAAATAATTAGAATTTTTTATTTATTTATTGTACATACTTTTATAATTTGAAATCTTGTAATATTTTGTAATAAATAAATAACTTTGAAATAGAAAACATTGATTTGTGAAATAAATAAGTAAAAACTATGAAACTGGCGTCGTGATAGAAGCATTTAATCACGAAGCTTTAAGCTCGCATGTTCATTTCTAGGGTGAGTTAAATAGTTTTTAAATTTCGATTGAGCTGTTAAAAACCCACATTAATCCCAGGGTTGTTAACCCAGTCAGTTGTTTATAAATGTGTACTTCGCGTATTGGAGGATAGCTGCTTTAATTGTATTCCATCGTAACTGTCATATTGCTCTTCCAAGGACTTTAAGGGTTTGTCTCTCCGGACCAATTTTCACTTGATTATATGTGGAGTGCCTTTAGAAAGACAAATAGGCTGAACACTATAAACCCTAAAATAAACCTTACAGAGTTCCCACCATATTCAAAGTAAATTGAAAAATACTTGTAATTAAGCAGGTCTTACCAAAACAACGGAAATGTGTAACGAATTACCATGTATTATTATTAATTTAACGATAAATAATAATTATTGTCAGATAATAAATTGAACCCAACATTTCAACCCTAAAATTTATTCGGAAAACTACCAAATATTTTTTTCACTTACGTTAATTTCTTCTCGTCTCTCTCTCTCTCACCATTCTACATTAAGTTTTATTTTTTATTTTCCATTTTATGTAGATTTATATAATTATTTTTGAACATAATTGAAATAAAATCATCATCTCGACGATGCATTTACACCAAACACGCCCTTCAGTGGCTTCTGTCCCTCGTCTTTCGCCTCTCGTCCTGGGCCTCGATTCTCGACAAAGTCAAGTAGGTAGAACCACTTGTTGTTCGGGTTGAATTACTTTTGATGTTTGGTGAATGTAATTATGTACCTTTGACGAGACTCAAGAATATTAATGTCGACCAATGTATGTACATTCGACGGGGTTTGCGAGCCATTCGAGAATCGACCCCTCCTCCAATCTTCTTGCACGAAATTACTCCATCTCTTGCTCGATCTGCCTCTCGGCCGTCGACAGGGGCCCCAACTCAGTCATGATTTTCGGTGCCCTGTCACCTGGAATTGCAGTCTGTTCAACCAACATTCAATGGTGTCATCATCAAAAAGGATTTTTAACCACTTGAGCGATTTGTGTCATATGGCACATTTACCACATCATTTTTATGTTACTATTCCTCAAAATTTTCGTAAAAAAATATATGAATCCGTTTACCTAAGCTTAAAGTCAATGAATCCAATTAGATTTCACCGCTTATCCGATATTTTTAGGTTCTATAAATTTCGCACTATATGGAAAGCAATCGCTCAAAACGCTTTTGCAAACTTGGCACAATATGCCCAAATCAGTCAAGTGGATAATAAAAATCAAATATACAGGAGGAAAATTTTGAAAGGCCGTATTTGTATGATTCGTTAAATATCCACAAATCTTTGCTTAACAGGTTCGCTGCCACTTGAAAAAGTTATGGTAAACTGGGAGGCCAAGTATATTTTTAAAATTTAAAATTTCAACCGCTGTGCCGGTCCGAATACAACGTACTTAGCCCGATTCGGCGCAAACTGAGCCTATGAATCTACTAAGATGCAAGACCGCACCGGTGCGTGGACGCCCCCGCTGTACTTCTCACACCGCACCGGTGCGGGGGTGGCAGCGAACCTGTTAAACTGTTGGTTCCTTAAATAAAATATAATATCACTTTCATACATGTCCTAGACATCTCACAGAAATAAAAAAACCGGATTAACAACCTACGTATTACAATATATAATATGACGTGATATCAATAATAATAATTATGCTGATGAGATTGACCTCCAATTACCATATTTATGTTTGCGATTAAATTTTCACACATCGCCGAAGTGATGATGATTCACCTCTCTCTAAGAATTTCCTTACAATTAAAGAAATTATTGCTACCGGAAAAGTGACATTTAGTTTAATCACGTCCGCATTCCATTATTATTATGATCTATGACAAATGTGACAACCTAGAAAATAATATAACATTAATGTACTTACTAATAAAGAACTAATATTTAAATAATATATAATGTACTAGTGCAGACCCGGGAAAAATTGCGTTGTTTTAAAATAAAAATGTAAAACAAAACGAAAATTGCCACAGCCGAGAATCAAACCCAGCTACTTGGAAGGCAACTAAGGTGACCATTACACCATCAACTATTTTAAGAACGTCGTGTCGGCATATATTCTCAATAGTTACTGAAAATAAAAAGACTTATCTATTAGTTACGTATTCTGAAATTATATTGCTTAAATTACTTACGCGATAATGGCCTCCATGGTCGTAAGGCTCCCGACTAGCAAGCAGGAGGTCGCGAATTCGAATCCTGGCGTGCGCAAGTAAATTACATTTGATTAATTTGTGCTATTTAAAAAAAATAATATGTAGTATATTTGCGGCACGTTACAGAATTCAGAATTGAAACGTTGGCCGTGTTTAATGATCAGATCTGAATAGCCAGGTACTTCCCAACTTTCCCCTTCCCTATATAGTTCCTTTCCCTACTATCTTCAGTCTCACATCATACCCCAATTGGGGATTCCATAGTCTTAGTCATAGGATTCAGACGGTTGGGACTATTTTGGGATTTCACTTATAGCAAAAATTAAAAAAATTACGATATTTCGATAAAAGAAAAAAGTAAAACATTTCATTGGAGAGACATTTTGTAACTAGGGTTTGGTTTTAAAGTTAATTTTGTTCAGTTTGTGTAATTGAGATTTTTTTCATAAAAACAAAAAATAATAATAAAGGCAGTCTAATTTTATTTTTTATTTTTATATTAACTCCTCACAGGAGGCCCTGAAGAAAATAATTTCCCTCAGGGCCTATGTCATCTTTGGGGATGCTGTGTGGAGGGTCTTTTTGTGGAGAGGAAGGAGTGAACATGGATCTTGAAGAGTCCCATGTTGTAGGAGGGAGGAAACACAGAGGACGGCAGTTCGTTCATTAGCCGAGCTGTTGAACTTGAGAACGAATCGTAGAAGCGACCCGTTCTCATGTGACAAATGTCAACCATGTTCAAATGTTGGGCGCGCGTTTGGCGTGTATCCCGACTACGCACCGGTGCCGAAGGGATCAATGACGCTAGTTCCTCAGAGCATCTTCCATTGTAATACCGATAGAACAAGGACAGCATACCTACCTGACACCTGTGCTCTAAATATTGCAGTCCGTTTGTTAAGATTGGGGAATCTATCAAACGGACCGCCCGTTTTTGCACAGAGTCAAGGGTTTTTTTCAGGTATTTAGGGGCTCCGGACCAGAGATGGCTGCCAAATTCGACAGTAGGGCGCACTTGCGATTTGTACAGTGTTAGCAGTTGTGTACTATTAAAGTATCTGCGGGCCCTGTACAGTACGCCCAGCTTCTGAGAGGCCAGCTTTACTCTGGCTTCGATGGAGCCCCCATACCTGAGCTGGTCACTTATAGTTACACCAAGCATATCAATGGAAGGCCTATCTAATACTTGATGTGGAATATATCTATCTATAAAGAACGAAATCAGCACAATACTCCCTAGTACTCGGGAGCAGTGGCGTACTCAATCGATGTATGTTGTGTTACTGAAGGAATTTGGCAGGGAAGTTCGTATATAGGGAAGAGAAATATTGGCAAATACCGGACTCTTGAGATCTGGTTAACAAACACGTGTAAAGTCAATTCAAGTGAGCAATCGATTATGATTAGTGGTTTTTCACGAGAGCGATACAGAGTCAATTCACCATTTTAGAACTCCGATTTTTTGTTAACTAAATACGTACCTTTTTATGTGAGTACCAATCGCACATTCGTCCTAACTTTTGCAAACGGTCTGAAGCAAGGGCGACTATGATATCCTCAATAAGGCGATAAAGGCACAGGAAAAGGCAAGGTGGGGAAAAACCTGGCATTTCAGGACTGGTCAATAAACACACCTAAAGTTATTTTAAGCAAGGTTTCGATTTTTAACAATGGTATTTTGGCGACACTGAATTGGCGACACTGAAAGTATTTAAAAAAAATAATAAAAATATCTGAGCACCGCACAAAAGTCCCGACTTCTCCCAATAGTCTGGAGCCAGTGAGATTATAGCATCCCCATCAGGGGTGTGTTGTAAGGCTGAAGGTAGTGGAGAGCGGAAGGAGAGTAAGGATAGGAAAGTGGAAAGTACCAAGATATTCAGATTGGGTCACCAAACACGCCTTAAGCCAGAATGGTGGTCTTACACCGGGGCGACTGAGAGTATTTACCACTATGGAACGTGCTGCAAATATAATATATTTTATTTTTAATGATTACATGGTGAAATAACGTAAATCAATCAAATAAAATTTACTTGCGCACGCCGGTATTTGAATCTGCGACCTCCGGATTGCTAGTCGAGAACCTTACACCACATTATTATTTTATATTTATCAATTGTTTATAACACAAAATTTACCGAAGTACGTCGTATTTTTCCCCTACCTTTGGATTCTTAGGAAAGGATCTTAAGACGACACAGGACTCTAATAACGGGCGTGTTACAGTATTGGCCTCGTTAAATTAATGATACCAAGAAATATAATTGATAAGTTTTATTCTTTAAAACACACATCACTGGTAACAAAACAACGACCCTCGAATTCCTTAATTATTTCATGGTTGTTATTGATCCGTTATTTAGAGAGAGAAGAGGAAGAGAATGGGCTTGCAAACCTATTTATAAACTAATTCATTTGAATGTATTGGTGTATATATAATCACAATTATTGCCCAATTATTTAGGGGAGACATCTGTCGGATATTTCAATTACTCAATACAGATACATGTGGCATTTTCGTTGGTTTGATTCTTGGCTAAAGTCTGAACATGCTGCCAGGGGACGGAAGAATTTATTTTTTTTACACATAAACAAAAAATAATTTTTTTTAAATACCATAATATAAACAAAAATAATTTGAAAAATAAACATAATATAAATATGGACAAATTAATTTGAAAAACAATCATGAGATGAATATGAACAAAAAGTTCTAAAATAAGAGAATCATAATATGAACAAGTTAATTCGATGTTCCTAGGTCATCCTTCAGGTAGGTTGCTAATTCTTCTCCGTCTTATGACTGCTAGCAAAATTTTGATGGTCCAAGGTCATCCTTCAGGTAGGTTGCTAATTCTTCTCCTTTTTATGACTGCTAGCAAAAATTTGATGGTCCAAGGTCATCCTTCAGGTAGGTTGTTGATTTTTCTCTTGTTTATGACTGCAGGAACTTATTTATTCAGTCCGGGGGGTACATCGGGCGTCCCTGTAGCAATGCTTGAATCCCTTTCCATGGGTAATAAACATATTTTGCTGATAGGTCTCTTAAATGTTCCTTGTGCGGTTTTGAGGGTAACCACCCGCACTTTCCCGTCAGCTCCAGGGTGAGTAGCTAGGATCCTGGCTAGTTTCCACATATTAGGCGGCAGGTTGTCCTCCTTTAGTATGACCATGTCGTCCCTTTCAACAGTCCTGAGGCCCTTGTCTTCCTTCCATTTGGTACGTCTTTGTAATTCTGCAAGATATTCCAGTTTCCACCTGCACCAAAATGTTTGAATCAGTGCATTTAACTTTTGATATTGATTCAATCGATTATATTGTATCTCCCGAACATCCTTCTCAGAGATAGAAGCTATCCCTCCGCCAATCAGGAAATGATTTGGAGTCAAAGGATTCAGGTCAGTCGGATCGTTGGACAGAGGAGTGAGCGGACGTGAATTTAAACAGCATTCTACCTGACACAATAAAGTATATAATTGTTCAAAGGTTAAACTTGAATTATCGGTTATTCTTTTTAAATGATATTTGGCGGATTTCACTGCTGCTTCCCAGAGTCCAGCGAAATTCGGTGACCGTGGTGGAATAAATCCCCACAATATTGACAAATCAGCTAAATATTTTTGAATCTTGTCATCAGATTTCTTTAACTTATCATACAATTCTCTCAGTTGATTATATGCTCCCTTAAAATTGGTCGCATTATCTGAATATATTTTAAAGGGTTTGCCCCTCCGCGCAATGAAACGTTTTAAACAATTTAAAAAGTTGTCAGTGGTGAGGTCCGTTACCAGTTCCAAATGCACAGCTTTCGTTGAGAAACAAACAAAAATGCATAAATAAGATTTCACCAATGGAGCCTTCCTGGTGATACCGCTTTTCATCATGATAGGACCTGCGTAATCAATCCCGGTAACCTCGAACGGCCTGCTAGGTGTTATTCTGTTTTCCGGCAAGTCACCCATGATAACTTGACTGGTTACTGGATTTTTTCTGAAACATACTATACATTTATGTAATATTTGCTTAACAGTGGTTTTTCCGGCAATCGGCCAGAACTGTAATCTCACTAGAGATAACAAAGTTTGTGTCCCTGCATGTAAATGTACATAATGAAGATGTCGAATAATTAATTCTGTTAACTTATTATTTTTTGGTAAAATTATTGGGTGTCGTTGCTGGTATGATAAATGTTTCGCCTTTGTTAGCCTGCCCCCGACACAAATTAATCCATTATTTATAAATGGATTAAGCGACAAAATAACGCTACGTTTATCCAGTGAACATTTATTACTCAAAGCCCTGAACTCATCCTTAAAATGGTAGCGTTGAATTATTGCTATTAGACGATGCAATGTATTGTCCAGCTCCGGCACGCTTAACCTCCCGGTTAATTTACAGTTTTTTGTGTTACAATTATTAAAGAAACGCAATATATATGCAGTTACTCTCTTTAGCTTGTTGAGAGAGGAAAATTTTGAAAAGATGTCCCACTCCGTGACATTAGTAGACACGCATACCGCCTTGGTTTTTATCTCTGGAGGATTTATACAGGAATTTTCTGGCTTCGGCCAGTGATCGGCCTCTCTTATTAGCCAATCCGGACCCTTCCACCAAATATCTGCTTGTAATAGTTTGTTTGCTGTAACTCCTCTTGATAAAATATCAGCGGCGTTTTCCTGCGATGAAACATGTCGCCAATGGGCGGGATCGCCGGCCTCTTGTATCTCGGCAACCCTGTTGGCCACAAAGGTATTCCATCTAGCTGGCTGTCCTCTTATCCAGCATAGTACGATGGTAGAGTCACACCAGTAGTATGTATCCACCTCAACCATGTTGAGCGCTTCTTTGATGTTTTTTAATAATTTCGTTAACAGCACCGCACCACAAAGTTCCAATTTTGGCAGGGATATGTTTTTTAATGGCGCTATCCTGGACCTGGAAGATATTAACTGAGAGTGCATCTTACCCTCGGCGTCCCTGGATACTAGATACGCACAGGCTCCGTAGGCCTTTTCTGATGCGTCGCAAAAACCATGGATTTGTAGGCTGTTTTGACCCCACAAGATTCTTCTCTTTATTTTCAACAGGTTTATTTGAGATAAATTTTTCATGTAATTTTCCCAATCTTTTAATATTCCCTCGGGTATTTCTTCGTCCCAGGAAGTCTTAGATATCCATAATCTCTGCATAATTAGTTTTGCTACAACCGTTACTGGTCCTAGCAGTCCTAAAGGATCGAACGTTGAGGCGATACTTGACAATATCCGCCGTTTGCTTTGTACGGTACATACTGGTTTTTTCACTACATATGAAAAGTAATCAAACTCACTGTTCCAGATTAATCCTAGTATTTTTTCTTCTTGGGGTTCTTTAGATATCAATCCTTGCATATCCTGACCTGGTTCGGAAGATAATTCTGCCACGTTCGATCTCCATTTTCTTAGATTCATCCCTGCAGATTTTAGTAAACTGATTATCTGTTGTTTTAGAAGGTGGCACGATTCAACGTCATTTCCTCCCGTTAATAGGTCGTCCATGTAAAAGTCATTTTCAATGACATTGCTTGCTATAGGAAATGAAAGTCTATTTTCAATACCTATTTGCTTCAGGCATCTTGTCGCCAGGAAAGATGACGGTCCTAATCCATAAGTCACTGTCCTTAGCTTGTAATGCTTCAAATCCTCATCCTGTGAAAAGCGCCAAACAATTTTCTGTAGATTGCGGTCGCTTTCCTGCACGTTTATCTGACGGTACATTTTCTCTATGTCCGCAGTTATGACTACAGGATGTTTTCTGAAATGTAAAATTTGCATATTTAAATCCTTTTGTATGTTAGGTCCGACCATCAGAGCATCATTAAGGGAAATACCAGAAGATGTTTTTGCCGATCCATCGAACACCACGCGAACTTTAGTAGTGGTGCTTGACTCCTTCATCACCGCATGATGTGGTAAAAAATATGATCTCGCATCGCATTCGGATTTTTGGCACTCTTCCATATGACCCAATTGTAAATATTCTCTCATAAACATGCTATATTGACATTTCAATTCTTTATTGGTGGAAAATTTTCTTTCCAATGTATGAAACCTTTTTTCAGCCATTGACAAAGAACTCCCTAGTTGGTCTATACAAGGGCGGGTTGGTAAGGCTACCGTAAATCTGCCCTCCGTGTCTCTACTATGACACTCTGTAAAGTTGACTTCGCAAGCCTTTTCTTCAAAATTCTGAGGTTTCATGGCATCCACCTCTTCTAGTTTCCAGAATCTTTCCATCTGGTTACCTATTTTATTAATGGCTAGATTACAATTAATTGATACTGGCCTTGTTTTAGTGATGCTTGAATCCCTTTCCATGGGTAATAAACATATTTTGCTGATAGGTCTCTTAAATGTTCCTTGTGCGGTTTTGAGGGTAACCACCCGCACTTTCCCGTCAGCTCCAGGGTGAGTAGCTAGGATCCTGGCTAGTTTCCACATATTAGGCGGCAGGTTGTCCTCCTTTAGTATGACCATGTCGTCCCTTTCAACAGTCCTGAGGCCCTTGTCTTCCTTCCATTTGGTACGTCTTTCTTAAAAATTCTAATCTTCCCTGGATATTTAATTTGAGAAATTTTTTACAATAATACACTGGATGATTTTCTTTACATAGGATGCATCCGTGTTTGGTTGCTATCAATGAGACAGACAAATCTTTCTTGCGATCATCACGTGTTGTAACATTCTTGTAGGTAGGCCTTTTTTCTTGCAAATTTGTGAACTCCAGTACCTCAACACGTTTGGTTAGACATGTAATAAATTCTTTCAAAGTTGGGAGTGCACCATCTATTGGCTGCTCTTCCCAAAATCTACGAGTTGATCCATCTAATTTATTAGATATTAAATAAATCATAATCGCGTCCCAGGAATCAACATGTAATCCTAGATTTTTTAACGCTTCTAAATTTATATTAGCCTGATCAATAATATGCCTTAACGCGACTGGACATTCTTGTTTCATATCTTTTAACTGAAATAAAGATGCAACATGCCTATGAACTATTATTTTTTTATTCGCGTAACGTTCCTGCAGTATCTGCCACGCAGATTCGTAATTGTCGTGCGATATGGTCAAGGAGGCAATCAATTTAGCTGCGTCTTTTTTAAGGCACGATTGTAAATAAAAGAATTTTTGAGAATTGTTTAACATATTATTTTGATGAACCAATGCTTTAAAAGTCTCAGCGAATTTAGCATACTCAGTAATTTCACCATGAAATTCAATAAGTTTCAAAGTTGGTAATTTAATTTCACATTTTTCATGATTTACTGAATTCAATAAACCTTTTGCTAATGCAAGTACAGAGAAATATTGATTTTCAAAGGATTCACCTTGACTTACGTGTTCTGCCTCGTCATCCGAAAGTTCTTCGATTTGAGATTGAATTTTTTCAAAGTCATCTAACAATTTTTCGACCTTTTGATAACGTAATTCTAGTTCCGTTTTATCGAGTGTCTTTAAAATATCATTAAACCTTGTCAATTTCGCTTTCAAAATTCCACGCTTGTTGATTAACGGCTTTAACTTTTCCATCTTTAATGGCAAATAATAAACAATTTAACTTTTAACCTCAAACAACTGACAGTTTACGAATGAAAACACGGCGATGTTAGCAAAAAATGCTTGTTAGTGCCAGGGCTGACAACCTTTTAAATCAGAACAACCACTGAACCACTCACCACTGACAACTTTTTAAATCAGAAATTCGCTGAAATTATTTTGTAGCGAGATTTTACCCGGTAATTTTGAATATTCGCGTGAATTATTTTTAATTAAATAAATCCAATGACAAAACTCTTACAATTGAGATGCTCATTTAACAATAATCGTATCAATTTGCAATGTAGGTAGCTATTAAAATTTTATGCAACTGAAAAATCAGAAACAACAATAATTTTTTTTAATCTTTGTTGCATATTTAAATATTTCATTTGGGATAATTTGAAATAGGAAGGATTCGGGATTCGGTCACAGTTTTGATAGGATGGCGTTGAGATACTTATCTGATGATGATCTGCATCTTCTTGGTTTTTTGCTGGTTCATATTTCGGCTTTCTGGTGCACGATCCGGCTCGAAGGACCATATGTTACAGTATTGGCCTCGTTAAATTAATGATACCAAGAAATATAATTGATAAGTTTTATTCTTTAAAACACACATCACTGGTAACAAAACAACGACCCTCGAATTCCTTAATTATTTCATGGTTGTTATTGATCCGTTATTTAGAGAGAGAAGAGGAAGAGAATGGGCTTGCAAACCTATTTATAAACTAATTCATTTGAATGTATTGGTGTATATATAATCACAATTATTGCCCAATTATTTAGGGGAGACATCTGTCGGATATTTCAATTACTCAATACAGATACATGTGGCATTTTCGTTGGTTTGATTCTTGGCTAAAGTCTGAACAGGGCGTTTGATAAAGGCTCATATTTTAATCAATTCCGACGAATTCGTAATGATGGTATATATATTTCATTTTTTTAAATGAACGTTATGTAGAGATGTAAGTTCAATACACATTTAAGATTAATAAAAACAGTACCTTAAAATTAAAATATTTTACGTAAACGGTTTTAAAATTTATAAAACGCTTTTCCACTATAAAAATAGCGGTTAACACCAGATTTTAATTTTCTAGACGATGAATTAGTAACTTCCTGAGCTGTTCCTCTAGAAGCATCTGAGATTTTAGTAATACGTTCATCAGAAAAAAACTAAAATAAGCCCCACTGAAAGATCAATTTTCTATCCCTACCAGGGCGAATTCGGCCGCAGGGCCATCCATTTGTTGACATCACTTATATCCTTTAGATTACTATTTTATTTTAGAGGTTTTCTGGGGAAAATTCAACCGTAGGTATGTCCAATACACCAGGGCCGCGCGTCGCATATTTCTGTCTAAGATTTCGACTTTATTTTAGAGTATTGTCCCGTCTTAAAGAATTCTGTTTTTTATGCTATAGTATGCTGCCGAAGAAGATACATATCGGGTGAGGGAACTTCAATGGGTTCTGGTTTGCAGAGAGTAATGCAGTTTGGTAATGTCTCTTTTTTTATGAAAAGTATAAGCCACTAATTTTAATACTACAGGTAAAAAAGGGTTCGATAAATAATGAAAAAAAATCGTGCATTCACGAAACTTGGGTCTTACATTTTGTCTCTGCAGATCTTCATTCATATTGCCAATAAGAATGTATGAGAAAAATGTCACGAATGCACGAATTTTGTTTTGTTCATTTGGTACTAATTTACCTGTGCTATTGTGATTGGGGGCATTTACAGGCGGGACCATAAAGTATAATATTTTTTTGAAATCTTAACATGTCCCAAATTAATACCATTTTTATACGAAATTATATTACGTCATTCCATATTTAGCATCACTTACACATGAACTTCAAAAATTCATTGCTCCCATCACTTCATCGGGCATTGAAATAATTGTCCCTCATTGGACAACGTCGACTATGTAACTTATGTAGGTGTAAAAATGGATTAATTTAAAATGTACTGTGAATATTAACTACTTAAATAATACAATTAAAAAACTTTTTTTTTCAAAACCATTAGGATTGTCCTCGGTAAAAATGACTTAGTAAAGATCTACATGGCTTTTTGCCAATCGCTCTTAGAAAATACGCTATTATCGGATGGAGCAGTGCAAATGACAATATCCTAAAATCACTCATTAAAATCTAAAATGCAATAGTGAAAATTATTATGAAACCCCCTGTAAAAACTAGCACTGATGACTTTAATACATTTTACATCATGTCACTTAAACAAGTCTACTATAAAACAATACTCCTTTACATTCAAAAATACAAAACACAAGAATGAACAACTTACACACATTTTGGAAACACTAGATCTTAGGTCAAAAATATATGCAACAAGCAACTACAAAAAACAAAATTTGGCAAAAAGCTTCTTGTACTACGGTACTAAAGTCTACAATAAAATTCCACAATCATTCAAAACTCACAGCAATATTTTAACATTAAAATCTTAAATAAAAAGCTGGATACAAAACATAAGGATATCAGAAATAGATAATACAAACTGAAACTGAAATCTCTCAACTGAACAAAAAAAACACCGTGAAAAAATATGCTTAATTATTTCAGAAAATTAAATCATCAGCACGGGAAGTCAGAATAATAGAGTTAGGCCATGTCAAGAGTCAGAATAATAGAAGAGTATGTATGAGACGATGTATGAATATAACAATAATAATGAGTGTTTAATTATCTAATACCATTCTTACTCTTCTATTATTCTGACTCTTGACAGGGAACGACTCAAATATCTGATTCACTTGGTCGTGCCATGTCTTCCTCGGGCGTCCACGATTTCTGCTACCATTCACATTTGCATCGCGTATTCTCCTTACACTCCTTTCTTCGCTCATTCGCTCTACATGCCCAAACCATCTAAGCGTCCCTTTATTGATCTTACTCACTACGCTTACATCAGCCTTGCACTCTTTGCACTCTTACACATCTCTAACTAACTAACTAATCATCACGCCGTTTCCCCGAAGGGGTAGGCAGAGAGGACGGACCGCCAAACAACTCGGTCTTGGCACACACTCCTGGCCTCATTCATATTCATACATCGTCTCATACATACTCTTCTATTGTTCTGACTCTTGACACGGCCCGACTCAAGTACATGATTCACTTGGTCGTGCAATGTCTTCAATGGAAATGGCGTGATGGTTAGTTAGTTTATTATTATATATACAAGTCACCGTGTGCTATACATTTTATGCCTAAAATATTAAATACACATTTAGTTGTATTCTTGAAACAGGTTCTGTGAGAATAACAAGTTAAAGACGTACGTTTAATTTAACAGTTGGATCACTAGGCTCAAACTCAGGATTTATTAACATTTTTTTATATTTTATAAGTACGTCAATTTATTCGCATAACCCAAAAAACACATCAAATTATATGAATTATATATCAAGTTTTTTAGTCCACCATAAAATAAATTGCCAAAACATGTTATTGTTAAAAATTTACATACAATAAATACCTGATATCGCTTAAAAAAATACACTAAGCATCATCAGCCTGCCAAAAATTTGAATAAAACATGAATAATAATTATCTAAAATTATTGTCTCAACGTCCGCTTAGAATATTACTGAAATTGTGTCTGAGAATTTACCGGAAACATATCGCACATGAAATACAATTGAAAACATTGTGACAATGGAACAGAAAATCCATAGAAATGTCATTTATACCGATTATAAATAAAACTGTTGTCGCTAATTTAAAAAAAAAACATTTTGACTTCTAGGCCTCAGACGGGCCATTGAAAATGTTTGCCTGTGCACGAAAGAATTTCTACACTAAAACTTTATTTTTTTAACAGAAGTAAGGGATAATTTACCTTAGTTCAGGCAGGCCAGAAACGCCCACAATACACTTTTATCACAATAGCACTTATCTGTGGGTTGGAATCCGATAAAAGTGTTAATTAAAAATTTGTACACGTTTGTTGAAATGCTGTGATTGAAAATGATATATTAAGAGTCAGAACCACACGAATATATTATTATAAAGGGACAGATACTTTCAGTATCGCCCCGGTAAAAATATCACCCAGAATCGAAAAGTTTCTAGAAATTTCATTACACGTGTTTTGTGGCCAGATCTGATTAGCCAAGTAGGTAATTACCTACTTGGTTTAATTCTGGGGTTTTTATTTTATTTTTCCATATCTTCAGCCAACGATTCTAACAGCGTTACAGTATCCATCATCAGGGCAGGTATACGCTTTAACGCTGTAAGAAACTTTGGCTAAAAGAGGAAGCGCACCATGGCATAATACCCCAAAAATAAACCGCAATAATTCTTTTGGACGTGAAAATCTTAAATCATATCAGCCAAGTACAGGGTTTTTCAAAAAGAGGTGTTATTTTGATATTCAATCGTAAAAGATCAATGGTTTCGTTGCTTCTGTGGCACTTAGCACCGTCTTGTTGAAAGTAAACGTTGTCCAGATCAAAACCATCCAATTCCGGCTATAAAAAATCAATAATCATCTCTCGATAGCGCAATCCATTCACCATAACTATTGCCACAGCCTCATTTTCGAAAAAGTAAGGTCCAATGACTCCGCTGGACCATTAATTGCACCAAACAGTCATACGTTGAGGATAAAGAGGCTTTTCAACAATAACTCTTGGGTTTTCCGAGCCCCAGATGCGACAATTTTGCTTGTTGACGAAGCCACCGAGGTGGAAATGGGCCTCATCACTCAGGATGATTTGCATTTGATTCACTCAAGTGAATTTTAATAATTTCAATGCGATGTTGAAGCGTGTATCGTTCCATTTTTATTAATGGCGTAGTTTTTACTTGTCAAATGTCAAAAAATGACAGCTTCAAAAGTAACATCTACCGAAATAGCGGGCCATTCAAAATAACACCTCTTGTTGGAAAACCCTGTACCTACTTTCTAACGTCAGTACACGCAAGTAACTATGTACTAATGTTTTTTTTACATTAACACCATACAAGAGCCCCTGCGAAAAGTTTTCCGTCATGGCATATGTTATCTTTTGGTATGCTGTTTAGAGAATATTTTTTTAGGTAAAATGTACGAGGGTTGGGTTGGAATCCAGGGATTGGCTTGTCCAGGAGTTACGGACATATGTATAAATCTCTCCCACTGAGGCGCAATGGGTTGCAGAAACGGCGCAGTTGGAGACGTCAAAAGGTCTCTTCAAAACAGCCTCTACTGATCTGGCACGCCACACAGCTGGTGGGCAGCAAATCCTGAATACACTTCACCCGATGAACCCGGGCACCCCTTCGAAATCACCAAACCTAGCGAAGCACTTGGGATGACCTATGGTAGAGGTGTTAATTATCCAATAAATGGTCCCGGGGCGGGGGTACCCAAAACCGCTTCCCAAATTGAAAACGTATTGTGAATAAATTAAACTGTCGCACGTCGACCTGATTAGTAAATTTAATGTTCTCTAAGCCACAATAGATAAAAATTAACGATTTGCAATGAAATTAGTTGTCAACCTCTAAAATACAAAGTAGGAGTGATATGACTTTTTGTCAGTGGCTTTTCTTCATCACACGTGGATGAAATTCCCTCACACATGACCTTGGGAATGGTCGTAAATATATTATATTCTCTATAAGAATCGAAATATTTTTGTATGGCTTTCTTTTCTGTGTAATACGTGTTACTTGACAAGTGATTAGCATAAACTTATACAAATTCAATAATAACTATGAATAAATTATTAATAATAAATAAATGAAACAACGTTACTTTGTTTGAACTTTCATTTTTTTAATAAGCCGACCGATTTCGGAACAACCGTACCTCGGTGATCATAATACGCATAATACTCGGCACCATCATTTGCCAGAGTGAAATTTTGGGCAGCTGAAGTTTAACGTGGCCGTAGGAGCTTGGGAGACGATGAACGTTCGAGACGTCCAAAAACTGCAAATACTGACGATAACATTGCTAAACTTCATCAAATAGTGTTAGACGAGCGCCGAATTAAAATGAGAGAGATAGCAGAGGTTATGAAAATGTCCAAAGAACGTTTCTGTCACATATTAAATCAAGATTTAGACATAAGAAAGCTGTCCGCGCGTTGGGTGTCGGGTTTGCTCACGTCAGACCAAAAACGTTTTTGGATGAACATTTCCAACGCTCTGTTGGCGCAGTTTAGGCGCAATAAATCCGAGTTTTGGCGCCGATCAATTACTGTAGATGAAACTTGGATACACCATTATACGCGAAACAAAATTACAGTCAAAACAGTGGACTGCAAAGGGGGAACCGAAAAGCAAAAACCGTTTTTTCGGCTGGGAAAAGTGATGGCGACTGTTTTTTGGGATAGTCATGAAGTAATCTTAATTGATTATCTCCAAAAAGAAAAAACTATAATAGGAGCATACTACGCATCATTACTTGACAAGCTGAAGGCAGAAATTGTGGAAAACGACACATTGGCAGAAAAAGAAAACCATGTTTCACCAAGACAACGCGCCGTCTCATACCTCAGCGGTTGCCGTGGCAAAAATCCACGAATTACGGTTTGAACTGCTTAACCATCCGCTTTACTCACCAAATCTAGCCCCAAGCGACTTCTTTTTGTTTCCTAATCTAAAAACTGCGCTCGGAAGACAGAGATTTTCGTCAAATGAGGAGGCAATCAACTTTGTGAACAATTATTTTGCAGAGATAAACGCCGAGTACTATTTGGATGTATTAGAGAGATGGGAGCATCGCTGGGAGAAGAGTGTAGAGTTACAAGGAGACTGTAGAAAAATAAATAAAAAACTTTGTTTCATTGTTATGTCGGAAACTTTTCAGACCACCCTCGTATATTACTAAGTGTTGAAGTGGCGGGCGGGGGGGTGGATGCGTGTCTAGTGAAGAGTGGGGGGAGGAAGTAGAACGGACGGTGACAGGAAACATGTGTACGGTGTTAAAGATATTTTTTTTATTGGCAAAAGAATCATTATTATTAGGGGATTTCTTTATTTCGAAGTCTTCCAAGTTATCCAATCGTTTTCCTTTATTATTAATAAGAAATGGAAAATTATTAGATAACATAGAAGCCTTAGAAATAAAGAAATCCTAAAAAAATTTGGCGACACATAAATAAAATAAGTCCTTCATCCATAAACAAAAATTGTTATCTTATAGTCCCATCTTAGACATGTTTCCTGTCACCTTCCGTTCCATCTCCTCCCCCCACTCTCCACTAAACCCTTGTCACGCCTTCACCCCTCCCCCCTACTCCAACACTTAGTAAAATATTATATTCACCCATTGTTTTGTAATGTTAAGTTAGTAAATTCTACCATAAGGAAGGAACGGTTGTTCTAAAACTGGTCGGCGCATATAATAAAATATAATGGTCAAAGCATAACAACATTGTTTCATTTAATAATATTTTTACTAATCGTATTGCTGGTTTGTTACAAAATATTATTATATTATCCATATATAATGTAAATTCAAAGAATTGCGTACTGGTGCGGGTTCGTCTCGTGAACAAATCTACAGTTTTATTTTGAGATCGAATACATTTCCAAAACTCAAGCTCGGTCAACACCGGGGAATTCAACTGGTTTACACTAAAATTATTTTGCATGACATATTTAAAATATCAAATTAATTATTATACAGAACACTAACATGAACTTAACATAGTGTCAAAATCAGTTTTTTTTTAAATATAATTTTTTATTTTATTTATTTATTTATAATGTATTATTCCCACTGAGTTTACAAAACTCATTTCGGAAAAGACAACATTAGATTAAAGACAAGACAACATAAATACGAGGCGTATCCAGAAAGTAAGTGTGCTGAATTTTTGTAGGTTACAAATCTTTTTATTGAAAGAAAAAAATTACATGGTTACCGTAGTACATATTTAAGCTATTTTTAGACATAGTCGCCATTCCTCTCAATGCAGGTGATGAAGCGGGGTATCAATTTTTGATGGCTTCCTCGAAGAAGTTTCCCGCCAACCCCTTCATCCACTTTTCCACCTCCTCCTTTACCTCTTCGTCGGTTGAAAACCTTTTTCCACCCATGTACAGCTTCAGGGAGGTAAAGAGATAATAATATGAAGGTGCTAGGTTAAGGGAATGCGCGGGGTGGTTCAGGATATCCCATTTAAACGAAGCAAGCAGTTCCTTCGTGGCGTTGGCCGTGTGTGGTCTGGCATTGTCGTGCAGCAGGCTGACTCCCTTTGTCAGCATGTCTCTCCTCTTGTTATGAATCGCCTTCCGCAATTTTTTTAGGGTCTCACAGTATCTTGCAGAGTTGATGGTCTCCACTTGAGGCAGATATTCAATCAAAATTATGCCTTGACAGTCCCAAAACACGGATGCCACGATTTTCTTGGCTGAAATTGTGGTTTTGAACTTTTTGGTGGAGGGTGAAGAGGTGAGAACCGTTTTTAAACTCGCGATACTACTTGTATACACTCGTACAATTCATAGCTTTATCACCATATGCAGTTTTAACCTCATTATAAACCTCAAACGGAAGTTTTTCCTTCCAAACGTGATAACGGATGACGCCGCGTATTTCGCATTTGGCGGGAGATTGGATTGACATTTTTCACGAAAAGTGTTGTCGCGTTGACACTTCTCAACGTACTGACCTTGAACAGGTTTCGTTGCGGAGGAGAAGAGTCAGGCTACACGTAAGTGTAGCCAACATATCGAAAATAAAATTCATTCGTTCGTGAGAGCCTCAGTACATTTACTTTCTGGATATGCGTACATTAAAATAAATAATCGCAGAAGTTATTTCGGAGTTCCAAAGAGAAAATGAGTCAGTCATTAATAAAACTGCTGAAGAAATAGCTTTTAAGAGCTTTTGCCAATGTTTTTTTGTTCGTTGCCGGAAGTTTAAGACTACTAGGTAATGCGTTGTATTACTTCTGTGCAATGTATTGTAAGAAAATCAACGACAAAAAATCATAATCTCTCCACACAGCATTCCCAATATGACAGAAGTCCGAGGGATATTATTTATACTCCTTTGAAATTATTAATTTTTTTGCATCCCTAATAAATATGAAAAAAATATCTTTTGTTTTTACCAAATGAAAGTGAAATATTCTTAGCCGGATTGTCATAATCTCTAAAACGAATTCATTAAAAATTATTCAAAACAAATATAAAGCTTGTTTTCTTTTCTATTTACGTCAGACCATTTGGATTTCCCCAAATTTATCAAGTGCTTATTAATGTTGAATAGGAACCACAGGAAAATAATATTTACTCTTTCCATTATATGCAACAAGAATAGGAAAAGAATTTAATCAATTCTTGGTATTTCGTAATGCTAATTGAAGATATCGCAACCGAGATGTTATTGGGAAACACCGCGAATAGGGGGAGCATCAACTCGAAGGGAAACTTTTAATTGGTTTCTGAATTCTGAAATTGTTCGCTTTTGATATATATTAACATTTATACAAAATCTTCAGTGAAAAAGATTCAGTTAACCATTTGCAATTGGAAGGGCGTTTAGTTCCATGAATACATTAAAAACAGGAATTTTTAAAAAATAACAAATTTATTATTTATTTCTTTACTATAGGGTTTTCCAATAAGAGGTGTTATTTTGAATAGCCCGCTATTTCCGTAGATATAACTTTTGAAGCTGTCATTTTTTGACATTTGACAAGTAGAAACTACGTCATTAATAAGAATGGAACAATACATGCTTCAACAACGCATTGAAATTATTAAGATTCACTTGGGTGAATCAAATGCAAATCATTTTGAGTGATGAGGCCCATTTTCACCTCGGTGGCTTCGTCAAAAACAAAAATGTCGTATCTGGGGCTCGGAAAACCCAGGAGTTATTGTTGAAAAGCCTTTTTATCTTCAACGTGTGACTGTTTGGTGCAGTTAATGGTCCGGCGGAGTCATTGGACCTTACTTTTTCGAAAATGAGGCTGGAGCAACAGTTACGGTGAATGGATTGCGCTATCGAGAGATGATTAATGATTTTTCATGGACGAAATTGAATGGTATTAATCTGGACAACGTTTACTTTCAACAAGACGGCGCTACGTACCACACAAGCAACAAAACCATTGATCTTTTACGATTGAATATCAAAATAACACCTCTTATTTGAAAACCCTGTAGTACACGCGATTTACAGGTGGTAGGTGCAATTAATACCAAAATGTTTCTAATGTAAGACATTGTAGAGTGTAAATTAATTGGTAACAGTATGCATGTAAATGATTAAGTAGTAATGTTTTGTGAACACAAGAACCTGTACCAAGATGTTCGAGTATTTTAGAATTTACTATTGTACATATATTAGGTTAGTAGCTGTTAAAGTACATCATAATAGTGTATAGACACAGTGAACAATGTACTGAAAACAATTTAATGGAACAAATAACATGGAAATGGGATTTCATTCCTCCGTTCATCACCCCAGTTTATAATAGTTTTAAGTTTTGATAAGAGAGTACCTATAGAAATATATGTTTTGGGAAAGTATAGTTTTTTGGTCATTAAGGAGAAAATTGTACCTCAGATTCAGTGTTGATCATGTGAAATATGAGTGATTTAAAAATGCTAATAGCCTGTTTGCACCAAACCAAATCATTCTGCGGGTTTATTAACAATACAGATTTTCTGGGGTAAACTTCGGGAGGTGATTATTACATGCTGGTAGAAGTAAAAAATATAAATAATTTTTTTCGAAATTCCAATGTCTATTTTCCCACACAAAAAATATTTTTCCATTGAAGATTTTTTATTTTCCTTTGCAAACAATTCAACGCTTTTTTTACCTTGAAACTACCCTAAAACGTTGGAATTTCGTAAAATGATTAGTTATTAATTAGTAAATTATTAAAGTTATATAGAATACAAATCTCCGAAGTTATTTACTTTACTTTCGGACACCCTGTATAGTGGTTGCTTTAATTATATATTTTTTTAGTGTGCGATATAGTTTTTTCTATTAATTAGAGTTTTTTAGATGCTGGACAATTTAAACCATAACACTTTATCGATCAACAGGGAAAATATTTTTTTAGAACGAATATAGTATATAATAGAACGAATCATTTTTAATTGAATCTAAAAATTGAATCAATTCTGTTCTGCTGGAGTTTATGCATTTATGTGTGTTTGAAAATATTTATGCAGCTGTCTGATTTAAGTATGAATTATTTTTTCATTGCGTGGTACCGCCGCCGCTCCGAAATGTTTGGCAGTCTATTGAATCCACAATACCCACTTAAGAGATGATTTGTGCTCAAAGTAAGGTCAGTTTGATCTAACTCCAATTAATATTGCTCCAACATTTTTTTACAAATATCCAAAGTGTTTCTAGAACAGATAAGCAAACTTTATTTCCTGTCTGAGGCCTAAGAGTCGAAAGGTATCGAATAAATGGGTTATCACTTTAAATTCAGTATAGGTTACACTTCGTAAATTATTCGTTTTTCCATGACTAATATACTATGATAACCATTCGCGGTTTTCTCGAAAGTTTGTTTGTTCAGTGAACCTATAAAAAATATGAGAAAATAAGACAAACTTGCATGATAAATTAGCACGTTATACACAATTCGCAATTAAAATCCTGTTAGCTAAATAGCTACTCAATCTACCCTTGCCGTGCGTTATACAATCAGCAAAATAAACTTCATACAAAAAAATACAAAAAAAACAAGATGATCTTTGTGCGCCGCGATACAAAATGTTTGATGTCACGTGTCGGAATTTTAGGAGTGTCACCGAAATTATCTGAGACATGACCGCCCACATAATAATGTAGATGAAAGTTAAAGTTTAAATTTTTTAATTGTGTCTGTATTTCTCCAGCTTTTACTTTAAATTCATTAGTAAAACCGATTAAGTTGCTAGTAATGGAATATTGTGTTGCGAAATCTCTATTTTGGTTTCGGCTTATTCTGTTAAGGTGTGCAATATTAAGTATAACTTATTCTGATAAGTTATAGTTAATATTGCACACCATCAAAATGTAGTGTTATTTACATAAAAAAAAGTGGGTGTGTCAAGCCTACGCAAGACAGAAGTGAAACTTCTAGTTTCAGCTGATGCTTGGCGTGGCGCAGTTCGCTGGTGTCTGAGAGAGAGGAAAGAAGAGAAGAGAGAGAACGTTCGTGAGCGGCTCCCCCACCTCAACAAGGTTTCACTTCAAAAATGCCACAGCCGAGAATCGAACCTCGCTTAACTGATTGAAAGCCAACCACGCTGAGCACCAACTGTAAGCAAAGCCGCATAAATTGATTATATTATGTAGTTTCTGAAAATATGAGAGCTTGTTATGTTTTATAATGTTACCTACATCACACCCAAAATATAATATATTTTTAAAAATAATGTACAATGTACAGAAATAGAATCCCACACAAGATCGCGTAGTGCGCTCTAGCGAACGGATATTTTATCAGAGGGAGATAGTTTTAATTTTTTTTCTGTAAATTATTACATATTATCAAAATAAATAAATTAATTAAATAAATGTAATACAATTATCATAATATACGGATTAGATAATAATTTTAATCCAACACAATAACGCAAAGCGCGCTCTAGCGGAGTAATGTTTTATCACAGTGAGATAAGTGTTTTTATTATTTTGCAATATTATTTTCTTTTAAAAAATGTTCTGACCTACTAAAAAATAAGATATTGAATGAAAAAGGCGTTAAAAACAAAAAAATAATGTGCGATGGCCGAGAATCGAACTCGGATCAACTGCTTGGAAGGCAACTATGCTGACCATTACACCACCAACGCCAGTTGTCGGGATGAGCTAAGAAGCATTTATATGTTACTTCAAAACTTTGACTAGATCAAATGAACTTTAATCGGTGGTGGGGGTACCCGCATTTTCGTTTCGGTCATGAGTCGGTTTTACTCCGGTCCTCGAAATTGCATGACGCGCGTAAAGAAGTTTCACTTCAAAATGCGAATTTTTGTGAAATGGGGCTTGAAGATAAATATTAAAAAAAACGTAAAATTTGACGAAATAGAAATATAAATATAATGTTTTCCCTTGATATTCTGAAACCCCGGTGAAAAAACCCACGTTATACCACCGATGATAAGGCTGTCCTTTCGTATTCCTTCCGGACAGCGGGACAGGTTCCCTTGAAATGGGACGGTCCCGTTCAAAACGGGACGTATAGTCACGTTGTACTGACCTCATTACAACAGGATGTATTGATACCATGATTCTAACCATTTACTAGAATTATTAATAGATGAAATATTTTTTTTAATAATAATTAAGGTATTGATATCGTGCGATTATGCCGAGAATGTTGATTCTCTTATCATCTTTCTTTATCTATATCAGAAAACAATGTTATTTTATAATCTCTTCCGTATAATCTAGATCTGTTATAATTAGCGTTCTAGATATACTAGATAGATTCATACTTTAATTGCAGAATTTAAATTCTTTACTCTTTATCACGTAATCAAAGTGAATTAATTATAAATATATTGATATAAGATTAATTACGCATTTATACGTCTTATAGATTGCAGTAGAAAAACGTTTATTGTGAATACTGGGATTTAAGCTTCTGGACCTTTCGTTATCAGTGTGACGGCTAAAAACCACATACCTATGAATCTATAAATCAATTGAATATTGTGGAAGATAATAAGATAACGACTTCCACCATAACATGTATTTATAATTCAAAAATAAAACCAAGAGGTGAAACAGAGAGAAATAAATTCTTTTATTGCAAAAATAATTGATACGAACTAAATGCAAACAAAACAAAAAAAAAAACAAAACAAAACTGATTTTGAATAAAAAAACTAACCTTTGGAAAAGCAGCTGCCCATTGTAGTTTGCATTTATGAAAATAGTTATCTGATGTCAGCGTAAGAACTATTGTGCTAATAAATACATTGTGTAAGGTTTGTTACGTTTTTATAAAATATGTATAATAATAATTATAACTTTTTTCCATAGGAAAGCTCATAGCTCAGAAATGCACAAAATAATTTGCAAGGCAGATAGAAACATTACACCTTTAAATGTATACGACGAGAATGCCAACATTTTTATAAATCCTAACCAGGAATTATTAGATTCCTGGTCAAATAAAATTTTACACGCAAAATACTTCAATTATCTCAACCAAACGTATGTTGACAAATTTTCGTTAAACAAATGGTTGAGTATTGGAGATTAGTAGAAATAGAAGGATTTATGCTTGGCATTCAGGATAGAGTTATTAATACAAAAATTATATGAAGCATATAATCAAATATACAAATCAAATTGATGATTTATGTAGAAAATGTTTGGCTTTTCCGGAAACTATAGGACATATTATATCAGGATGTTCTATATTAGCACCGTCCGAGTATACATTTAGGCACAATCAAGTTTTAAAAATAATTCAACAAAGTTTGATAATTAAACATAACTTGATTGACTGCCGTATAATACCATAATATATTATGAATACGAACCAAATTCATTTTTAGAAAACGAATTTCATAAAATATATTATGATAAAACTATACTAACAGACCGAACGATTAGGCAAAATAGACCCGATATAGTTTTACATGACTAAATTAAAAAAAAAAAACTTATATCATTGATGTCGCTATTCCAAATTCTTGTAATGTTCAAAAACCTGTTAATGAAAAAATAAGAAAAAAAACAGATTTAGGAAATGAGAGAAAAAGAATTCGGCATTCTCAGACTATAAAAATATTACCATTTGTTATTTCGGCTATTGGCATTATACCTAGCTCTCTCATTGAAAATTTAGTCGTATTAGATCTATCGAATAATTTATACATAAAAAATGCAAAAATTAGTCATTTTAAATACATGTAGGATAACGAAATTTTTTAAAAATATTTATGTTGAGAGATCAGTAGGATTTATAGGCCCTGTTAGGAGTTCTACCGAGCCAAACCCTCTGATGTGAAAATATCTGGAGTCGGTGAATTATTTTCCCATTTGATCTCTGGTGAGTTGATGTGTTGTTCTTGTATTGTTTTGTATTTATTTTGCTTATATAATGCACCTGCATAATGTAGATTGACTAGATGATCATTTGTGGAAAGTGTGTGGAAGGGTTCAGTTTTTCCTGTGAGGAACATTTAACCCGGACATAAAGTCGGAAAATACAAATAATATTGGACACTTAAAAAATTTCCGCTTAATTTTTTAATTGCGTTTATAATAAAAAAATAAGTAAAACCAAAAGACGCAACGTGCATTAAATAAGTTGTTGCTTAATATTTTATAAGGTTGGTCGTAAAAAATAACTGTTCAGAAGGGTTCCCGTTTTTTTAATTTTTTCAAGAAAATCAAATTTCTGCTTTCTTTGTTTAAAACGACTTACTATGTTTGGCAATAAATTCATCCGACATGAAATAATTAAAATCCATGTAACGGACGTACTGCTCCGTGATCGGACGCGGTCGCCCCATATTAAAATCCTTTATTTTCCTTAACTTTGCCTGTCTTTAAGTTTAATATACTGGAGTAAATTATGTAAAAATGAAAATGTCAATGTATGAAAAGATAACTTGTATAACCCTCTGTTTGTAAAAATGTAATGTAAATCAATATATAAACAATAAATGAAACGTCGGAGCTTGGCTAGGAGACACGGGCAGAGAAGTATACCGAGAGAGCTGGTGGATTAGTAGCATTTTAATTAGTATAGCATTTAATTCGGGCACGGTTATGAGAATCGTGCTTATACGAGAGGGAACGTTCGGCCGCGACCCGAAGCAAAGGGCCGTGCGCCGTCATAGCGTACGAGGTGGTTTGCCGTCCGAACGTTCCACCAGCGCGATTCTGAGGACCGTGCCCGAACAAAGAGAGGCCGTGGTCGCGTTCGACCACAGGGCCCGAAATTACCGGCCGAGAGGCGGTAGCTAACCCGGCGGCGGGCCGCGGGCGCGCCACAAAACACGGGCCTCGATTCCAGGAATCAAAGAGAAAGCAAGCCCGTGTGAGCGTCGCTCGGCCAGCGAAGGCCGCCGGGGTCTTATAAAACGGGAACATTCCCTTGAAACATTAGATATCCAGCAACCACCACCAGCTCTACACTTCTCTCTGCTCAGCCTTCTACCTCGCTCCGACTTCTGACTCTACTCGCCTTCTCTTCTTCTTCTGACCCTCGCCTCACCCCGGACCTCTCTGCCTCTACAACAAGACCCGGATCTACGACAAGGACCAGAATCAGCATCGGACCAGCTACAACGGCTTCAGAGACGGCCCCGTTCTACCCCTCCACGCCACTGAAGGAAGACATCTCACGCCTCCACGGATTGGGATCACCGCCCTGTTTACAGTCTTGTGTGTCGCACATTACGTCTGGCACATAAGTGGTCCTTCGACGCCGGATCTCTCCGTGGAAAGATGTCACCTTCACTGCGCTCTGGGAAGAATAACGCTGACGGGGACTCATCGCAAGGAAGCGATGATCCCACACCAACCGGGGCGGCCACAGCCGCGCCCCCCGGACTCCGGCCAACCGCCCCCCTGGCCCCCTCTGATCCCCGAGCGGACCTACTGCCTGGTCCCTCCGGCGCATCACCACCACAGACGCCCCCTGCCGCGGCCGACGTCTCGTCAAGAAGCGAGGCTTCCAGCGAGGACACGCTCCGGCAGGTGCAGCTCGAGCTGAGAGCTGAGAGGCGGCACAACCAGAAGCTACAGGAGGACCACACCCGACAGATGGCAGAACTGATCGCCACGCTGAAGGGCCTCCCGCGGACAGCTTCACCTGCAGCCTGGCAACCGGAGACACACGCCACAGCTCCACAGGCGGAGTACCCGACGACTGCGGCGCCATCTAGCGGCTTCGGGCGGAACCTGGGCTACTCAGCGGAGACGCACGCCACTGCGCCGCGCCTGGGCTACTCAGCGGAGACGCACGCCACTGCGCCGCGCCTGGGCTACGCGGCGGAGTACCAACCGACAGCGGCGCCATCTAGCGGCTTCGGGCGGAACCTGGGCTACTCAGCGGAGACGCACGCCACTGCGCCGCGCCTGGGCTACTCAGCGGAGACGCACGCCACTGCGCCGCGCCTGGGCTACGCGGCGGAGTACCAACCGACAGCGGCGCCATCTAGCGGCTTCGGGCGGAACCTGGGCTACTCAGCGGAGACGCACGCCACTGCGCCGCGCCTGGGGTACTCAGCGGAGACGCACGCCACTGCGCCGCGTCCTGGCTACTCAGCGGAGACGCACACCACTGCGCCGCGGCTGGGTTACGGACCGACGCCGACGCCGGCGCCCCCGGGCGTACCTACTCAGAGCTACGCAGCGGAGGCGCAAACCACTGGCCTTCCACAGACTGCGGCGCCCCCTAGCGGCCCCGGTCACAGCCTCACCTACACAGTGGGGGGAGAACCCACTGTACCACAAGCCACAGCCCAGACTGACGATGTCATTGAGAGCTCGCGCCGCGCCGTGAGGGCTCAAACCGGGACGGAGAAAAACCACGCTGCGGATCCACTCACAGACGGCGCTCCCCCAGGCGCCGCGACGCTGCGAGGTGGACCAGAGCCGCAGTACGGCTATCCCGGTGTGACCCGCGGGCCCGCCCAGTTCCCAGCATTTCCCCCGAGTGCAGACTCGCCATCGCAGCCCCCTATGGATGGATACGGGGCTTTCAACCGCGCAGACGAGGCAGCGAGGCAGACGCGGGACTGGGTGAACCAAGGGAGTGTCCCTCTCGCCCAGGTGACGGCTATGTTTGCCGACGCCCTCCGGCAGTCCCAGGCCGGCGGTACACCCCGCTCCCACCCCGAGGATGAGCGGATGGCGTCGCTCATCGCCCGGCAGTCCAGCGCCAAGGACCTGCCGCCTTACGCTGGTGACGCCATAGAGTGGCAGGCCTGGAAGGCACAATTTCTGCAGTCGACGGCCACCTGCGGGATGACGGCGGCCGAGAATTTGATGCGGCTACAGCGTGCCCTGAAGGGAAAGGCGCGCGAAGCCATCAGCCCTCTCCTCCTGGACCCGGCGCAGGTGCCGGAAATCATGGATGTCCTGGAGCACCGCTTTGGGGGCGCGCACTCGGTCGCCGCGGTCATGTTCGACCGGATAAAGCGGCTAACCCGACTGCAAGAGGACGCATCGACCGAGGCTCTGGTGGAGTTCTCGGGCACGGTGCAGAACATCGTGGCTTCGCTGGGGAATCTGCGGGGCGATTACCTCTCCAACCCGGCCCTCCTCAGCGAAATCGCCTCGAAGATGCCGTTAGCCCTACGCCTCTTGTGGTTGGGTAAGGTGGCCGACCAGACGCACGCGGCCACCGTGGTGCAGCTTGCCGCGTTCCTGAAGCGGCTGACCAACGCGGTGCCGCGGTCGGGCCTCACCGACAATGGCCGAGCAGCGCGGCCGAGCAGCTCGGTCGAACATCAGCGGGCCGCCCGCCCGTATCGTGAAAATGTGCACGTGATCGACGAGCGGCCGGAACCCCGCAGTGAAGTTTGGTGCACACTGTGCAAAGACGACTCGCACAAACTCTACAAGTGTCCCCGATTCGCCGAAGAAACAATCAGTGCGCGTTGGGAACTTGTGAAAAGCGCACGGTTGTGCTTTAAGTGTCTGGACGGTGTGCACCAGACAAAACGGTGCGAGTACCGGACCAACTGCGGGGTGGGGACGTGCAGGGCCCCGCATCACCGCTTGCTGCACGATGACGCATACAATCGTGACCCCGAGACGCACACAGTCACGAACACGTGGGAAAGTGAGGAACAAGTGCTAATGAAAGTGATTCCCGTGACATTGTGCGGCCCCGGGGGCCGAGCGACCGTGCACGCGCTGCTTGACGAGGGCTCTGCAATAACCCTAGTCGAGGCAGATGTTGCAGACATCGTTGGAGCCGCGGGTCCGGTACGTGGCCTGCGAATTCGGGGCGCTAATGGGATGTGCTCATCCGATGCTACGTCCCGGCGGGTGAGACTGTCGGTGCGCGGCGACGGAGACGCGTTCACGGTGACGGCCCACACCGTAACGGACCTAGACCTCTCGCGGCAAACAGTGGCCGGACGCCGGCAAGTGAAACCACGGCTGCTGATCGGACAAGATAACGGGCTGCTTATCGTGTCGCGGGAGGTGCGGAAGGAAGTGAGCGGCCAGATGACGTCCCGGACAGCCCTCGGTTGGATCACGCATGGAAGCACCCGGCGCGACGCCGACGCCGACGCCGGGACAACGCTGAGGATGGCTTGTCCGAACGCCGCCCCACCGGCCTCGCTGCCGACGCCCGGGACCACGCTGCTGGAGACCGACCATGCCACCGGGGACCGTGCCGCCGGGGGCCGTGCCGCCGGGGGCCTGTCCCGACGCCGCCCCACCGAACTCGCCACCGAGACACACTCGCCAGAGGGACCGGACGCCAGGGACCACGCCGCGTCGCAGTCGCAGCACGCCTCTTGCTAAAAAGGTGTAGCCGAGCTCCACGGGGGGAGTGTAACGGACGTACTGCTCCGTGATCGGACGCGGTCCCCCCATATTAAAATCCTTTATTTTCCTTAACTTTTCCTTGTCTTTAAGTTTAATATACTGGAGTAAATTATGTAAAAATGAAAATGTCAATGTATGAAAAGATAACTTGTATAACCCTCTGTTTGTAAAAATGTAATGTAAATCAATATATAAACAATAAATGAAACGTCGGAGCTTGGCTAGGAGACACGGGCAGAGAAGTATACCGAGAGAGCTGGTGGATTAGTAGCATTTTAATTAGTATAGCATTTAATTCGGGCACGGTTATGAGAATCGTGCTTATACGAGAGGGAACGTTCGGCCGCGACCCGAAGCAAAGGGCCGTGCGCCGTCATAGCGTACGAGGTGGTTTGCCGCCCGAACGTTCCACCAGCGCGATTCTGAGGACCGTGCCCGAACAAAGAGAGGCCGTGGTCGCGTTCGACCACAGGGCCCGAAATTACCGGCCGAGAGGCGGTAGCTAACCCGGCGGCGGGCCGCGGGCGCGCCACAAAACACGGGCCTCGATTCCAGGAATCAAAGAGAAAGCAAGCCCGTGTGAGCGTCGCTCGGCCAGCGAAGGCCGCCGGGGTCTTATAAAACGGGAACATTCCCTTGAAACATTAGATATCCAGCAACCACCACCAGCTCTACACTTCTCTCTGCTCAGCCTTCTACCTCGCTCCGACTTCTGACTCTACTCGCCTTCTCTTCTTCTTCTGACCCTCGCCTCACCCCGGACCTCTCTGCCTCTACAACAAGACCCGGATCTACGACAAGGACCAGAATCAGCATCGGACCAGCTACAACGGCTTCAGAGACGGCCCCGTTCTACCCCTCCACGCCACTGAAGGAAGACATCTCACGCCTCCACGGATTGGGATCACCGCCCTGTTTACAGTCTTGTGTGTCGCACATTACGTCTGGCACAATCCATTTCCCCACTTTTTGGTTTAAGGCTTGATTAAATCATCAAATCATAACATTTTTTTCGCTTTTTACACTTTTTTAACTACCCATCATCTTTTTTCAGTGATTTATGTGTGAAAATATATTTTTAAATTTCAGTCGTTATTTTCTTCGAACTTCTGATATCATCATCGGACTAGCCAGATGTTTTATAACCGAAGGCTCTATAAAACCGGGAGGAGAAAGGCAACATTAAAAAAGAGCACATTTAAAGGGACAGCAAAATAGTAAAAAAAAACAGTTTATTGAAAATTAAATGGAAGGTATACATTTATAGATATTTAATTTTTGTTTGAAAAACTTTTATTGAACTTTTGAAGGTTATGCCCATCAATGTAACATATCATAGAAGAAAAAGATAACACTAACAAATCTAAACAAAACATAAAACAGAACAAGACACAGAAAATAAAAAAAGGTACCGGTCTCAACTGGGAATCAAACCCAAGATCTAGGATTAGTTGCAAGATAATATTGTTAATTCTTATTTTGAAATATGACATATAATAATTGGGTCTCAATGGTTGAGTTGATAAAGACGGGGTTCAATTCCCAGTTGAGACCGTTATCTCTTTATTTTATGTGTGTTGTTCTTTTTCATTTAGATTTGTTAGTATTATCTTCTTCTTCAACGGAAGATTATTTAGTTAATTGTGTTTGTTGTGAGGCTGAAAAAAGGGAGAAGGGTAAGGAGATGGGAAGTACCTACCTAAGTGTTCACTAGGTCTAAAACCATTCAAAACAACTTTTCTAATCTGAGTGGTGGTGGTTCACCAGGGCGATACTGAGAGTACTTACAACATTTTAATCCACGTAAAACTATTATTATTCTATATAAATAAAAGGCAATGTCTTTATGGATTGACGGTCCCACCGTATACTGTTGAATCTGAAAAAAAACTATTTAGTTTACTCTCTGTTTTGGTTGACGCCAATAAAGAATTTAGTTTTTCATTATTTTTTTTATCTTTTTAAACGAAAACAATCGAAACTGAACTGTGCTTCCGGCGTAAATAGCCGAATCGGTAGTTTGTCGGCTCTGGCCAAAGTGACACAGTCGAATCTGCCATTTTCGATCGCCTTCACCGTAGTGCGACCTTTCGTCCCGTGATTTACTGAGATATTACTGTTCTGTTGTAATTTATTGCTAGCTTTATATTGTATGTTGTTAATCGTGAAATAAATAGTGACCAGCGATGAAATAGTAAATGGAAAATAAGGAAAGATCTACAAAACTGATATTCAGTTTAGCTGTGCAGAATGGCTCTGTAGGTAATGGAGCTGAATCAAAACGACAATCAACAAATAATTCTACCGATTCTGCAAATCACGAGTCTGAAAATATAACTGAAAAAAGTGTTAGTTTTGTTTAAGAAGCCATTGGTCGAATCTGCAGGTTACGTTTGTGTACGTCTGAGATTTGTTTACACTTTTAGTCAAAAGCATTAGTTTAGTTTGTTTACCATGGAAATGAGTCGATAAAGTGACCAATTCGTGCTCTATAACTATATAGTTGTTTCGCATTTTATTATCAATTTATGTTAATGAGCCTGGTACACATATTATAGTAAACGCAAACAGTTTGTTAAGAATTTGGGCAAAGAGTACGTAAATAGAGCTGTAATATTATGAAAGAAAAAAATATGGACGGTGCGCAAACATTAAAATACTATGAAAAATTGGACAGGAACTTATCAGAAAACATTCGAAAATAGTGTTTGTACACTCTAATCTTCGAACCCGGCCAACAGATTTCAATGAAATTTTGTAAATTTGTATTCTTGGTTCCAGCTTGAAAAATAGGATGGTTTTGTACCCGATGTATATTATTATTATTGTCGCTATTGTCGAGGCAAAATAATTTTTTTAAAATTTTTAATTATTTTATTTTTCGGCTTTATCATCCAAAAATAAATACAACCATGAATTTTACCCCCCCCCCCCGCATAATTTTTTATTGAGATTTTAAGGATTGTTTATAAGAAAACGGGGTCGTAATTCATCTTTAAGTTGTGATTATCTTTATTTATTCATATTGGCAAAAAAATACTGTTCACAAAATTACACTACATTAAATACGAATTCATTATTATAATTGAAAACAAAAATATTGTTTTGATAAAAAAATAATCTTTATTTACCTCATTTATAAAATCTAATTTTTACCATTATCAAATAAGAAGTTTCATTTCATTACACTTGAATGTGAGAGGAATGAAAAATAAAATAAAATAAAATGTATTTCGAAAGTATTTTCTAAGGATCGTTTCGTACGGCAATCTGTCACACCGTGAAAGACAAATACTTCAAGGCAGTGTTAAGAGTATTAGAACGGTACCACTTACATTTTTAACTATTTTCTATCGTACTGAACAAAAAAACACAATCTGCTGAAATGATCGATATCAAATGAAACTTCAAAGCAATATTTACGATGGATGTGACTTGCACGGTGACCGGATAAATCATCACAATGATAATTCATCATATCTTTAAAAAGTTACATAAAGTCATTGAAAATGATGAAACAAAAACTTTATTAACTGGGTTAAGTAGGTTAGGTTAGGTTAGGTAAGTTTTTAGATTCTCACGGCCAAAAGCATTTTTGTTGTTTGTTTTTGGGTTGTTATGCCGTGTTGCGCTAACTAAAGAAGTAGTTAGCGCAACACGGCATAACACCCCAAAAACAAACAACAAAAATAGGTTAGGTTAGGTTGAAAAAATATTTTTTCCATCGTTTTTAATGACTTTATATCACTTTTTAAAAGTGTGTTGAATAGTCACTGTGTTGAGTTATCATGGAACCGACTTGCACATGTATTATATGTATGTCAAATGAATGAAATATCGGACAACAGCGACAACAGATAAAAGGCTGTCTACATAAAATGAGGTCTGTGTAAAATGCGGTCTTTTTAGAAGGCGGTCTGTGGCAGGATAACGTGTGCCCGGGCCCAATACATACATTTTGAAATAAAATCAATAAATTTAGAATAAATACTGAAGACAACTCTCGGAAGCAATACACAATAAAATATTTTTTTGCCTAACGCGTTGAAAATTCAAAATTATTCAAGTTTATTAATTTTTTTTTGGAATGCACTATCACTCACACTGCACACGACAACCAAGAAGGAAGTCTATACTCAAATAATCAAGGCAAACATTCAAATATCCGTCAAAAATACGATAGCTATAGCTATAACTATAACTAGGTATATAGCTTTCTTTGCACCCAAAAAAGATTATCGAGATTAATACCATGCGTTTCAAAAAGAAAGTAGTCCTTCGGAAGATCGAATACTGTTAAATCATGATATTCACATTTTTAATAAAAAATGCAACTCGGGAAATCAAAACCACTGTTAAATTGTGTGTTCAAAATTGGTATTTTTTTTACAATTACCTACAATATTTTGCGCATCATTTGATTTTTTTAAAAGTGGCGCGTGGATATGTCGAATTATTTTATAATATGCAGAAATTATCGATCTTCAATATTACGGTATTTAAGACGACTCAAAAGCAAGGCTTTTGTTGTATGTGGACAGAATGCGTAACCAAACGAGGTACTAATGACAAAAGCAGATGTCAGTCTCATATTCGTGAAAGCAAGATAAGGTGCAATATAATGGTCAATATGATTTCAGATTTTTGGGTCTAAAAACTGTGCAGGCTTAAATTAAAATAGGGTTATATAAATGACGTATATCCATTTATCAAAAGTATTAAATATCGACATAACACACTTTTTTGGAGCGAGAAGACACTCAATCTGAAGGTAATAGTGTACACACACTTACCGAAAAAGAATCAAAAGGAAAATTAATATAAACGGCTGATCAATGGAATGCCCTGGTTATTTATTTATCGTCGAAATTTCCACTTTCGATATGTTACAATAAAACATTTCAGGAGGATTAAGTCGAAATTACCACTTTCGATTTTCATTGCTAGGATTAGTTCGGGGTTAACGGTCGGAAGTGATATAAATAAAAAAAAAAACATATAAAAAACATCTAGAAACCAATAATACTACTTATATTAGATATAAAAACCAACGTTTGGTAATACTACAACATCGGCTAGTCAATTAAAAAAAATAATCAAACGTTGTTTTTTCTTCCTTGTTAATCTCTCAAAATGCAGATTCGACAGTATACGTAGGGACCTTCGGCGTCGCGTCGGTGTGTTCCGTATAGACTCAAAAGCTCTGGATCGATTTCACTGATAATTTGTAAGTATGTACTTATTAGTGCCAAGAGTGTTTAGATGTTGGTAGAAGTACTTAACGCCTTTTCTCTGCACTGAAATTGGATACGGAGTCGAATCACAATATAATGTAGTTTATAATAGTAACACTGTTTTACGCAGTAGCGAATGGTAGAACAAATCGGGACAAGAAGTTCCAGGAAGACTTATGCATTATCTCTGCACTGGAATGAGAAGTAGAGTGAAATCAAGTTTTTTAACAGTAGAATGTGGATTAATTGATACTATAGGAAGTGAATGGGAGAAAAAGTCGGGGACGCCAGAGGAAAACATGAATCAAATAATTATATTGGAAATGAAAGAGGTGTATGGATAATTTATAACGTAAAATTAAGTGGTAAAGGAAGTTGGGGACGACCAACGAATCAAATACATATCTGCAATAAAATGAAGCGTGCGTGGTGAGCGAAGAAAGGTGTATAAATAATATATGACGTGGAAGAGAGTAGGAGAAGTCACATTAATATATGACGTGAAAGAGAGTAGGAGAAGTCACATAATTATATAATGTGGAAAAGAGTAGGAGAAGTCATATAAATATATGACGTGAAAGAGTGTAGAGGCAGTCACATAATTATTTAACGTGGAAGAGAGTAGGAGAAGTCACATTAATATATGACGTGAAAGAGAGTAGGAGCAGTCACATAATTATATAACGTGGAAGAGAGTAAGAGCAGTCACATACTTATATAATGTGGGAGAGAGTAGAAGAAGACACATTAATATATGACGTGAAAGAGAGTAGGAGTAGTCACATTATTATATAACGTGGAAGAGAGTAGGAGAAGTCACATTAATATATGACGTGAAAGAGATCAGGAGAAGTCACATTAATATATGACGTGAAAAAGATTAGGAGAAGTCGCATTAATATATGACGTGAAAGAGAGTAGGAGAAGTCACATAATTATATAATGTGGAAAAGAGTAGGAGAAGGCAGATTAATATATGACGTAAAAGAGGGTAGGAGCATTCACATAATTATATAACGTGGAAGAGAGTAGGAGAAGTCACATTAATATATTACGTGAAAGAGAGTAGGAGCAGTCACATAATTATATAACGTGGAAGAGAGTAAGAGCAGTCACATAATTATATTATGTGGGAGAGAGTCAGAGAAGACACATGAATATATGACGTGAAAGAGAATAGGAGAAGTCACATTAATATATGACGTGAAAGAGAGTAAGAGCAGTCACATAATTATATAACGTGGAAGAGAGTAGGAAAAGTCACATTAATATATGACGCGAAAGAGAGTAGGAGAAGTCACATTAAAAATGCACCCGGTTTTCGGGTAAACTATGTAGAATTCACAACCTTGAAACTTTAATCTAAAACATTCATATATCCGAGCGACGCTGGGTATACGTCAGTAGTAATGATTCACAACTTAGAAATAAAAAATTATCCAGATCAATGACTCCAAAAAAAGAACCTACCTTTACATAGAAATTATTGAATGGGTAGAAAACCAGAAGTACACATACGTAATAACGTTGTACGTTAACGTATTAATATAAGTAGTAGCACTCTTTTCAGGGTGAAATGCCTAAAACCAAAAAAAAAATATAAGTACTAATCTTAAAAATAATTGTTTGAAGGGCGTTTTTTCCTGTTATAATGAGCCACTTGCATTCATTTGTAAATGTATTGAAACAATAACTTATGAAAACAGATTTTTATTCGGACATTACCCAGAGACCACATACGTATATATAATTTAATAATACTTTTTTAAGGATGAAATAGAAAAACTTTATTTTAGCATCCGTAGGCAAAATTAAAAAGAATCCGTTAAGCATTTTATATGGCACTTCCAAATTAAAAACTGGGTGTGGGTAGGCGTTATTTTTATTTATTTTGAAATCAACAAAACATACTAATATTACTCTTTTACTTTGTTTTCCAGTGAACGCTGTTACATACATAAATATAACATAACATCTTATATAACATGTTTTTAATGATAAATGATTTCTATATTTTTAAAGCATGTTTAGCTGGTTAGGTAATGTGTGCCTAAATAATTCTGATTAATATTATATTTACATGTGACATTTTTGACAATGACCTTTTTTAAAAATTAATTTTAAAAAATGGGTCATTTTGGATAGGATAAAAAAAATTCCAAACAAATCTATTGTTTAGAAGAAATGGTTAATGTACAATTTTTTTTAAATTTTTTCCGACACCGAAAAATATATAATGCAAGTGCCCTAATATCATGACACTTTTATTCCCATGAAGAGGAGTATAAAAAATATTTGCCCGTGACCAAAATTCAGTAAGAAGAACTCAAATCATTTCTAATCCATGTCGCAATATTCACAAGTGCTCGACAAATCGACGCCTTACAATAAGATGGTTCTATCTGGCACAGTGACGTTACTTGATAATGACCTCTAATGTAACTTTCCACATAGCTTATTTTCGCATATCAAAGCTGTGTCAGTTGGAGCCTCGTTATTCCAAGGGGTCGCAATACGAAATCCACAATGCAATAATTATTTGCAAGTTCACGCAGCAGTCACAGCGACTAAGGTCAGTTGCAGTTAGAGGTGATTAAAGAGTAAATTGATATTTCCTCGAATATTAAATTGCATAATCAGGGTAAAGGTTATGAAAATACAACAGCCATGAAGGGTATCATTGTTTTGCTAAATTGTCGTCGATTTCTCTGTTATTCAACAATTACAATGGCGTGTTGATAGAGTTGAGTCAAATACCCAGATACATGGCTTGCAAATACAGCATGTTTCAAAATTGTTTTTGAAATTCAGAAAAAAAATCCGACGAAAATGATGTTTTGATTAGAAAAATCTTTAAAATAATCTACTAAAATCGACTCTTGTGTGGCAAGCGTGGCAAAGTCGAACCGACGCTCTTGCACGAAACGATACTTCATTCGGCCAGCCTCGTGACTCGTCGGCTCTTTCCGCCCGGTCGGCAAAACTATGTGCTTGTATATTTGCTTCTAATCTCAATAAATTGGCAATGGATCACTTTTAAATGACGATGAACTTTTAAGTTGTAATATATATTTTTGTATAAATTTTAATAATATTAAAGGATTTTTTTACCATAAAGAATAAAAAGACTTGTTTACTTTTATTTTCGCTTCCTTAAATAGAATCTATTCCGATGTTTTACGCCTGCAAATCGTCCCATGACGACTATTATTGATTTTTTTCATTGAAAAAAGAACATACTGAATTTTTTTTAAAAACCTTTAAAAACAGGAAGATTATTCAAATTCGATGATCTATTAAATTGACTATATGAAATAGTCAATTTAATAGCTAATAATAATAATTAGTCGTAATAAAGATAAAAGGCTCTTTCTTGGTAACGTTTGTTGGAGGTCATCCTATTATACTAGCCATTTGTGTGCACCAATGTTATTTGGGTCAATTCTACTAAGCATACGCAAACAAATTTCAAACTGTTATTGACAACTACTGCCATCTACATGGTGATGTTGGGAACTTTTTAGAATACCCTCGTAATGGCGTGATTTATATGTCAGTAATTCTTCTTTGTATGGTTGAGGAGAATTGATGGAGATCAAAGCAGGATGTTTAGGTATATCAATTTGGCACCAGTGTGCCTCCAGAAAACTGGTGCAGGTAAAATTCCTCTACGATGTGTTCAGTAGTTAGTATATTTATTCGCACGCACTTAGAGAAGTCTACAGAGACTGCAATTTATATGTATATGTTTGGGCAGACTTACCTGTCGGACAGTGAGCTTCGAAATAAAGATATTTCCACTGTTATGTTTTTTCGATTTTTCAATATCGACTTCACAATTTTCAACCCGTAAGAACAATTATTATAATTCAGTTAGCAACGCTATTTTCTTTACGATGTATATTGAGACATTAAAATACCTGCTAAAATAAGATAATACATTTTGTCTGACCTATTTTTAAAAAAATATTACATAGCCACCTAACTTAACGTAACTATTAGTTAAAGATAAAATATAAATGTATCATTGTATCTCTCACTAATAGACGCATATAAGCAGAACTCATGGTTTTACCCGCAAACTGGTATTTTTTCCTCGAAAATGAAATTGTATTGTCACGGTAAATACGGCTTCGAACGGCAACAATGTTTTAGTGAATTATCATTGATGTCTTGGTGATTAAAGATAATTTTAAAATGCATGTTTATGTATTACACTTTAAATGTTAAAATAATCTTAATAATTATATTGTTACATACATTTAATCACTTGTATGTTTTACGAAAACAAGTTTTTTTATAAAGAGTAAGTAAAAAGAACGAAACATGAGATTATAATATGGATAAAAAAAAATAAACGTACTCTAAGAAAAACGTTATTATAATATTATATGCATAACGTATAATAACAAAACAATGCACGTGGGCAAGCTAGTCCAGTCAAGATGTACATCCGTGCTTGCAAAAGGTCCAGTCATTCTGAATTTTTTATATGTTGTTAGGACCTAAACCAGTATTAAAAAAAAATTTTGCAACTTCGAAAGTGCTGTGCGAGCGGCGGTGGACCTAAAAAACCAGGAAATTTTCGGATTTTTTTCAGTTTTTGCTCAATATCTCAGTAAAGGAAGGGTCTGACCGGTGTAGTCGGTATACATACTTTTAAAGAAGACTAAATTTTCTATAATTTGAAACCAAAACAAGCTATATAAAGCCATTGTTTTTCAAGATACAGTTCTTCAAAAATAGGCAATTTTTTCCAAAAAGTGAAATTTTTTCGAAATGGTCACTTATTTTGTAAAATAATTTCTAAAATACGCATCTCACGTCAAATATTGTATGAAATAAAGTTGTTGTAAATTTAATAAGCTTTTATTTGATACTAGATTGATATCTGTAGACTAAACGGTTCTCTCAAAATTGGCAGATAACCAAAAACAGTCATAAGTGGGTTTTGGGTGAAATGCAAATAAACTGTTCTCGCGTCTTTTTATGGTTTTATTGTGCTGTCAAGTAAATCCATTAATCATCGTGGGTTTATCCTAGGGTTATAATATAATTACGACTATTTCAAATTTCAAGTACCCATTAGTACCTATACCCATGGGTACCCATATGAATGTAGACTAAACGGTTCTCTCAAAAATGGCAGATAACCAAAAACAGTCATAAGTGGATTTTGGGTGAAATGCAAATAAACTGTTCTCACGTCCTTTTATGGTTTTATTTATCAAACAGTTAACAGATTTTTGATGAAAAAAAGAAAAGATATTACATCTATCGGGAATTGCGTCATCTTCAAAGATTGTTTTATATACCTACATACCAAAATGCTTGTACAAACATCATGGTACCTACTATAAGGACAAATTACATGTACACAAAAAAATAAAACTAATATAAATCATGTAGGTATTGTGTCTTGGTTGCCAAATCATGTCTTTCTTTTTATCTTAGCTGGGAGAGGCGCCCAGTCTGTAGTCGGGTCATCTTCATCGTCCGAGCATTTCAGCTTCACATCCGTCACGTTAATGCAAAATTTGCCACCGCATGACTGACAGAGGACTGAGCAGTGGAGCCCAGCCTTTCTACACGAGCAGCTCCCAGAGCATCCTTTATTGCATTTACACGAAATTTTTCGCAAAAGGGCAGGAGGTGCGGGATCCATCGTGGTGGGGATGGGGGTGAGTCCTTGAGAAGACAGCTTCCACCCCCATTCAGTGGGATTCAAGTTGACTCCCCGCCACTTCTGCAATTGGAGGTAGCACCTTGCTGCATGGTGGCCTGCAGCATCTTCCGTCGGTGGCAAACGGGCAAGGTTTATGTTTGTTGAAGTGACAAACGTCTTATACCTCAGGAAATCCAAAGTATCCCTCGCGATGTCACCCCCATATAGAGCCACGAAGCACTTGATGCCTGCTTCACTCACGGCTTGTGGGGTAGAGTCTGGCCGAAGGAAGACCTCCACTTGCTCAGCAAGTGGTTCACTCTTGCTCAGAAGTGTGCTGATTTCGGTCTTTCCTTGGCCAAACGGTGCTGAGGTGGTATCGCACCCGGCAAACGCGTGGCTAAATAGTACCGTTCCTGGTAATTGTCGGGAGTCCTGGTTGTTGTAGGAGGTCGTAGAGTAGTGACAGCAACCAGCTTCACTCTTCGTGCTCTTCTGAAGATAGACGTTTGTCTCTTCTGAAGATAGACGTTAGGTCTCATGTCTACATGCTGCTCTCCAGTATGACATGATAAGCTGCAAAAACTTTCCAGTTCTTCACAAATGTTCAACATAAACACCATCCCTGTTGTCCACCTTGCCAGAACACTTTCGGAGATTCCTCTTCCTTGGGTCAACCCACCGTAGGTTTTCATGGATCGCATCAGCTTCTGCTCAATTGTTAGGTCTGACCACAACCCAGACCAAAACTTGTCAGACCGGCAAATGGTGAAGAATCCTTTTATGTGAACATGTCGTATTCACTTTTATCCATCCGATCTTATAGAGCCATCATATCCTGAAGATAGAGGTGCGCGCTCTTAGCATACAAAAAATGTCCAGCTGCGTGGAAAAAAGGGAGCATCTTGTGGACAGTGTAAAAATGAAGGTTCCAATCACCAGCACGCTCTGCCTGGATGAATAGTTTTATCAAAGTGGTCATACGAAAGTATTGGACCCACAACTGTGATGTTGGACCATTCGCTTCAATTTTCTCCAAGTCACTTTTAAATTTTGCCCTTAGTATTTGGTAGGTATCAATTTCTTCTGCTGATATAGTGAGAGACCTTTCAGTGTCTCGCAGCAATTTTTCAGTCTCGTCTCGCTCCTCAGGAGTTATTTCAACCTCATAAAAAACAATGCTGGCCAGTGTGAGGTTTGCCCAAATGTGGGCTCGAACAGCTCGTGAATATGCGTGCCCATTCATATGGGTACCCATGGGTATAGGTACTAATGGGTACTTGAAATTTGAAATAGTCGTAATTATATTATAACCCTAGGATAAACCCACGATTATTAATGGATTTACTTGACAGCACAATAAAACCATAAAAAGACGCGAGAACAGTTTATTTGCATTTCACCCAAAACCCACTTATGACTGTTTTTGGTTATCTGCCAATTTTGAGAGAACCGTTTAGTCTACAGATATCAATCTAGTATCAAATAAAAGCTTATTAAATTTACAACAACTTTATTTCATACAATATTTGACGTGAGATGCGTATTTTAGAAATTATTTTACAAAATAAGTGACCATTTCGAAAAAATTTCACTTTTTGGAAAAAATTGCCTATTTTTGAAGAACTGTATCTTGAAAACCAATGGCTTTATATAGCTTGCTTTGGTTTCAAATTATAGAAAATTTAGTCTTCTTTAAAAGTATGTACACAACTACACCGGTCAGACCCTTCCTTTACTGAGATATTGAGCAAAAACTGAAAAAAATCCGAAAATTTCCTGGTTTTTTAGGTCCACCGCCGCTCGCACAGCACTTTCGAAGTTGCAAAATTTTTTTTTTAATACTTGTATAAGTCCTAACAACATATAAAAAATTCAGAATGACTGGACCTTTTGCAAGCACAACCCCCTTTTCATGTTTAACTTGACTGGACTAAGCCTAGTGCGTGGGTAGTTATAACCGTACATTTTTTACTCTTTTTGTTAATTATCATGTTTTTCTTTATAATTATTTTTATGTTAATTGTTATATTTCTTGCAGTGTAAATTTTTATCGTACTTGTTAATTGTCTTGTTTTTTTTAATCTTTATTATTCCGTTTAGGATTCTTTTCATGTTTATTTTTATGTTTCTAGAAGGGCTATTTTTAATCCAACTTGTTATGTTTCTTGTTTTTTTTTACTCATTACATCATTATGTTATTCTTTCTCAGTCTCTTTTGATTTTTTTCCATTTTTATGTTTATGTTTCTTGTGGTGACATTGTTTATATTACTTGTCCTATTTTTACTTATTATGTTAATCTTACGATTTCCTTTAAGATTATTTTTGTATGTTTCTTGTTTTTTTCCCATTTTATTTATGATTATATTTATTTATATATTTCACGTAATGTCTTAGAAATAGGAAAACTTAAAAGTTAATATTTAATCGATCAAACATCTCCAAATCAACCAATCTGTAGCAAAAACAGATGTATGGGTTTAAAAGAATAAAATTTTAAACTATCGGCTCCGAAGTCAGCAATCTTTCAACTTCAATGATCCGTTTGTTCTCGTGACGAGCTATTTGAACTTAGCACCTTTCTGTCAGGACAGGTTTCTTGGGCACTGAGTGATGGCCTCACATGTTCATGACGTCTATTACAATCACTGTTAGAGAATACCTAAAAGCCAGAGGTACACATCCACAAAAAGATACAATACTTTTGCAGTTAAGGTTAAAAAAAAATTCTGTATGTTTGTTTATAAACACCCTTCTCCGTTTGATTTTGGCGTTAGAAAGTAAATAATATGCTTAGGACGGGTTATTTCACAGAATTTGAACAATTCGTCAAATTTGAAAGATAAAATTAAAGTTCTGTAAAAGTTCTATTCAAGTTCCGTTAGTATTTTATCATGGGCCGGTTGTTTCACAGTACTTGAATGAAAATTTCTAACGTTGAAGTTGGACAACCCGTATTTAATAAATCACTGATACATAATAAACACTGAATATATAACTCTCAGAAGTGTGATACGCACTAATTTAATTTATCTGTTGAAGAAAATATTTCGATAAATGAAAATGTTTCACAAATTTCTGTAGAAATATGAAAAATTGTGCATTGTTCCGTCACATAGACACGCCCATAATGCACTTCTATTAGTTAATCTGTTTATTGGTTACAATTACAAAAAAATTGTAACCAGCTCAGATCTTTAGCTTGTAACTTTTACAAATTAAAATTTATTTTGCCTCATTGCACTCTTAAACTTTTACATTTTTCTATTGACGAATCCATCCTTAGATACGGAATTCCAACTTGGAAACACGTAAGCACTATTTATATTAAATATATTCAAAATTTACAAAATGCCATAGTAAAAAAATTGTCATATCTAATATTTACAATCAGAGACATAACATTAAAGCACTATATGGATCAGAGAGCCTACTTACAATAAAAGGTCTCCTTTGGTTCACTACTATTATGGATAACATGGGGGAAAGCTCATACAAACACCCACTGGTACACAAACATACCAAAAGATTCAAAGAAGGAAAAGGGCCTAAAAACTCCTCGAATATTAAATAAATATGGATGCCGTACTCTTGAATATAAAATTCCAGTGATTTTCAATAAAATCAATAAAAATTTTAAATTTGAAAAAAAAAAAATGAGAGACTATGCCCTAAAATGGTGAAGCTGTGGTTAATAAATGAAAATATCATGTATCTGCCTATATATCTTGTTTTTAGTGGAATTTTTAATTGGCAGAACCTACAGACAAGCTCCCATATGACAGCTTTGTGGGACTACCCTACATTTGTACAAATTGTTTTTATTTACTTAATAAATATAAAAATAAAAATAAAATAGAACTTCGACAAGAAATAAAACACACGCCTTTTACAGTTTTCTATGAATTAACGAGGAGATCATTACAGTTTTCACTGTGGATTTGCATTGATTAAATGTATATTCGTATAGTGGTTACTTCAATGTCAAGGTATCAAAACAAATCTTTCTAATACATTTCATATATCAGAAAATAAATACTAATACAATTTTTACGCTTTCTCAAATATAAGAAACCGCTTTAATCCGCGGATTATGAAGAAAAAAATTCTTTTATATTTATGTTAAGTTTACATACATATTTCATTTCAAGTATGAACGCACTCGATGACGTTGGTAGGATAATCTACACAAAAGGAGAAATGTAATAAAAGAAAAGAGAGAAAGTCAAAATTAATATTCAAAATTTTGTAATCATTTTTCACTCTTCACATTACTGTTTAGTTACCAACGTCTACGTAGAATTCTATGTTTCATGTAAAACTTTTTCCTGACACAAATAATAAAATAAAATAATCTTAACCTTTTAAGTAATATTATATTGAATCTAATTTCGTGACTAATGATCAATCAACTTATAATGAAGTGGGAAATAATTATTGAAAGAAATAACAAGGTAATCTTGTCTTCACTCGGTTGAGTTGTAAAGGATTTAATCATAAATTTCAGTTAAAAAAATTTCTAGTTAGAAAAAAATACACATATATCTGATGTAAGTTAACCAGACTAGTAAGTGATGCATTATTTAATCGAATAAATGACACATTGTCTTTGTTGTCTCGCACTTTTTGCTGCGCCTGCGCTTATGTCATTCTAAACCGGTGCTTAAGTATTTCTTATTTATTTTTGTATTAGTAAGCCTGTGTTTGTGTATTATTTATAAGCTTACGTTTAAATTTTATTTAAGTCTGCTTTTGTTTTTTTTAAACCTGCGTTTACGTTTTTGTGAGATGACGTACGTATATTTATTTGTTGGTCTGCGTTTATGTCTTGTAAGCCCATGTTTACGTCACAATATATTTCGAATATAAAGTTTTATGTTGTTTATGTTTTTGTGAGACGGCGTTTGTGAATATATTTGTAGGTTTGCGTTTTTGTAAATATTTAAAAAACGGATATTTTGCTGTCATAGGTTAGATTGAAATGGTGTACGAATGTAAGTGAAGCAACGAATGTATGCCAATGCAGAGTTATGTGGCGGTTAATCCTCTCTAGCTAACCTTGCCCTGCAGAATAATAGCGTGATGTTTTTTTTATAAATAAGACCACGTGACAACAAAATAAGGTTCCATGATAACTCAACACAGTGACAATTCAACACACTTTTAAAAAGTGATGTAAAGCTATTAGAATTTTTTTAAAACCTAACCTAACCTAACCTAACCTACTTAAACCAGTTAATAAAGTTTTTGTTTCATCACTTTCCATGACTTTATATAACTTTTTAAAGAGGTGATGAATTATCGTTTATTTATCTATTTCGAATAGTAATATTCGAAAAAGATTAGCACATGACACCGTCTTAAACGTATTTTATGATTTCCCCTAGACGGAATATTTTACAATATCTACAAATAATAAAGATAACATAAATTAAAATTAGGTAATTTAATTTCAGTTAAAAAATAAACAACGATATATATTTTTGTTTTATTTACAAAATACGTGTTTAAAAAAATACAGATTTGTAATAAGCATTAACTTTGTAGCTCGCTATAATTTACGATCAAAATATTATATAAATTTGTTTTAGACCACTTTAATTTTAATTATACACTACCGGTTTTGGAAGCACCCTTCCTTCGTCAGGAGAATATTAAAACAGTTTTAAACAAACAGTTTTACACAACAGTTAAACAGATTTATTGTAAGAAAATACATTTACAAGCAATTGATGGTTGAATCACCATACTAGGCAACTGCTTCTTTCATGGTGATCGAAACAATATCGATTAATAACATATATAAGGAAAAAGTTTAATATTGCTTTGATAATATCATAATAATGGAACTCCACCATGAATTGTCAGTGTCAAAATTAGAATGATTAAAAAATAGACCGCTTCAATTTTTAAAAACGTATTCTATATAAAAGGTAGTTTACCTACATTTAAACGGTAAGTGGAAATAACAAAAATAACACAACATGTTTACTCAAAGTTTTGCATCCGGGTGCGCTCTGTCTTTATGCAAACCCAACGCGTAATACAATAGTGATGTGATGGTGAGAAGATCTGAGGAATGTATTATGGTACGTATACGTTTGCGAACCTTAACGCGAACCGACCCACGAATTACGTGAAAGGAATGAAGTAACTGCAAGCGGCGTTTCGCGCCCTTTGCGGTTGTTTTGATCCTTTCCCATAAGTTAAGGTTCAGTTCGGTTCGCGTATGTATAGGTAGCATTAAATATGAAATTCTTTACTCAAGTGAAATAGGTGTTAATATTAAATGTTTTGTGCCTAGTTATTAACCCTAATGTTTGCTTGTAAGAATTTTTATAGTCAACCACAATTTGAGAGTGTCACATTTTAACCTTGTTGACAATCTATTACTAAGAATTCTCTTCCTTGTGACAGAATTCGAGAACCACCGTGGTCAAGGGGTAAGACTCTCGGCCAATAATCTGGAGGTCAAGGGTTCAAATGCCGGCGTGCCCAAGTAGGTAAATTTTATTTATTATATTTGTATTGTTTGACAATTGTTATTTTTTTTGAGAAAGACAAACATTCCCAGAGGAAATAGCCAGTGCAGGAATTACACCCAAGACGTCTGTACACCGATTCGTTTTCAGCTTACCGACTCATTAAACATAATACATTAGAGTATATTTGCTGTACGTTCCAGAGTAGTACATCCTTTAGTATCACCCTGGTGAAATATCACCATTCGAAATGTAAACGTTGCTTGAAATGGCTTTTGCCATATTTTGTAAACAGAAATAACCAATTACTTCCCCATACATCATTCAAAACTCTTCCCCCTACCCACTGCCTCCAGTCTTACAACATACCCCGATTGGAGATGCCATAGTCTCACTGGCTCCATACGGTTGGAAGCCGTTAAGCACCATGTGCAGTGTTCACACAAAAAAATTATAAAACATTAATTTTGCTGTCAATATTATCAACATTCGTAGTTTTTTCATATTATTTCAGCATAGAAGATAAACTGAAAATGTGCCATAAATATCTGGATACAACTCATAGATTTGATTGATATTAATTGGCTGTTGTAGATAAACTCGTAGTACATGCGGGAAACTAGTGAATCTTTGTTGATTTTGTAGTAATAACTTTTTGATTTGAACTTTTCAAGTAAATCGAGTCCGAGATTGAAAATTTTCGGTTCAAATTTGAGAAAAAATCGGTGGCCAGGAGATTATTATCAGCTGTTAAATGTTTTTTTAAATGCGTCAAAGACTTCAACAGATATTTTTTAACTCTTTGGTTGCCGAAAACGATTAATTTGTTTTTCTTAAACATCGTAATACAAGTTTTTGGTTCCATATGTGATTGTGACCCTCACTCCAATTGCCCTGATCTCACGGTCCTGTTCCGCACGGAGAGCTGCGGCAACCGACATTCCGGATGCGTGTAACACTTAACTGCTCCAACAATTCGATGGACAACATAATTCTACAAAAACTAGTATCAACAACATTACGAACAATCCTCACAGGCATTTAAACTACTCGGGTCACATTGTGCTATATCTGTCACCAAATGAAAAAAAATCTCATTTTCAATTAAGATAATACATATACTATAAACAAGTTTAGAAAGAGAGAACACCACGCTTTCATTTTTTATTTAAAAGATTACTAAAAAAGATAAGGTATAATTTGAAAAAAATCACAACTTCACACATACAAGGTTTTTTTAAAATTATCTTCATACAAAAATAAATAAAAAAAACTAGGTACAATAACCTTTAGAGTATTAGGTTTGTCTAATTAAATGTTCTTTAAGTTTCATATAAAGTGCTAAATACAGTTTTTTAAAAAGCAATTTTAAAAACTTAAATAAACATACCTATATTGGTTTAAATATTTTAAAATTTTTAATTGGGTATTTTAATAAGTTATGAATACAATTAAACGTGTCAAAAAAAGATTTCAAGTTTATTTTTAGGATTACGATTATCGTCAAATCATTGATTTCAAAAACCATTTAAAACCGCATATTCCGAAAAGTTTCCAACTTGGCGTGACGTCAACACGTTTTTTTGGTGGCAAATCGAAAATGGCACATTTTAAATTGCTATAAAAAATTAATTTGTCAACAAAAAAGAACTGTATTATAGTAATCTGTTTTTCACCTTTTTGAAAAAAAATAAACAGTTTAAATACCTTATTGCATATCCGTTTGTTAAATCTTTTATCTGCTTTCAAAAAGAGTATTCTGCTTTGGAATGCGTTAAAAAATATTAATATTTGTTTAAAAATGAATATCAAACGGAAATATTTTATAACGAGACATTATTTTTTTCAAGGCCCGAGAGGTTAAACCCACGTTGGCTGCGCTAGTTATTCATACATATTTTTGAATAGTATCTTTAGTTAATTACCTTACAAATCCACTTATGAATTTGCGCATACTGGGTGTATTCGAGGGCTAGGCTAGTGCTAATATACATATCTGTATGCAAATATAAATACGTAACTCTTTTAATGGCAGTTCAAAAAGATCACCTGACGCTCTTCTTGTGACGCTATTCTCGTATCAATTTAATGCGCGCTGTTGGTCACGTACCTATTCTCATAATAATAGGTAGCTATATTATGTAGGTACATTGATGAAACCCGTTATTTTACGAATTTAGATACGCAGTAGTCTCAAAAGTTGCGCCCTATTAACCTTCTACCAGATTCTAAAATTTGACAACCCTGTTTTTAATAATTATTTAACAACATGCCTTCACTAAAATCTCACATATTAAAAAAAAAATGTTTGTGAATTCTGCACAACATTCCCAACTTCTCCCAACCGCCTGGAACCAGTGAGAGTATAGCATCTATTATTGGGCAATGTTAGGCTAAAGATAATGAGAAAGGGAAGGAGATGGGAGAGAGGAAGGTGGGAAAGTACCAGGCTATTTAGACATGGTAACTAAACAATGGTGGTCTTCAACCAAGACGATACTGAGGTTTAGCTTAGATTAATATTTTAAATGATTAAATTGTAAAGTAACACAAATCAATCAAATAAAATTTACTTGCGCACGCCGGGATTACAACCCCCGACCTTCGAATTTTTATACCTAACATCCCCACCACCAGTAGGTACGTACAATATGTCAAAAATGTAACAGTTTTTTTGTCTTTTTGAGTAGGTACTACCCAGTACCCACAATAGAACGCATTTCAAAAACCGTGAAAAACATGCATTTTCAATGTTTAATTTTTTATAATGTGTGAACTATGAGTATTATCAGCCTATATTTGTAAACATAATAGCTATAACCTAATGCCATTTTACCACCATATTCTATTCCCACGACCTGTCTGCATTATTTTTATTCACTTGGAAAATAGTCAACCTCGATATAGGTTTTATCCTTGTGAAGTTAAAAATTGGATTGTAAAACGTAAAATTATTATAAAATATGGAAAAAAATGATTACACCAAAAGAATCCCAAATGCTCTCAACTCTTCCGAACTCATGAGACTATGGCATTTCCAATTGAGCTATGTTTTAACAAACACGTCAAAAGACATTTTAATACTGCTTGTCACACTCACATCATCGAACTGCTGAAACGTTAATATTTTATTAGATAAGAGATTTTCGCTTTCGCAAATTCCATTGACATGTTTTAATATTAAAATGAGACACGACGACTTAGTTGGGGGAAGTAAACCCATCGCTCTAACGGCGAGCAACGGCAAGCTACGGAAACTGCCGAACCCGGTCCCCGCGCACAGCTCCCTGCGTGCTCGGTTCCATGATAAATCAACACAGTGACAATTCAACAAACTTTTAAAAAGTGATGTAAAGTCATTAGAAACGATGAAAAATAAAATAACCTAACCTAACCTAACCTACTTAACCCAGTTAATGAATTTTTTGTTTCATCACTTTCTATGACTTTATATAACTTTTTAGAGATGTGATGAATTATAGAGTGTGTATGCAATATACGTAAGAGATTTTATTCCATATTTCATAGTGTGTATTAGAGAAATACGAATTTTATTGTTAATCGAGTGTTGTAGCATGTCTTGTTTGTAAAGTAGCCTGATGTTAGTGTGGGTTGATTGTTGGGCAATTTGTAGGATGGTAGTCGTGATTTCATGTTTGGAAATGACAGTGATTTGAAGGTTACTGGCAATTGAATAGATGTCATTGACAGGTGTGTCCCATGGAAGACCAGGAAAATTTCTGAGAGTTCGGTTTTGGACCACCTGCAGGTCAGCTATTTATACTTTGTAGCTATTATACTACCTACTGACGGCCGGCATAGTCCAGTGGTAACGCATTGGACTGCCATTCCGAAGGTCGCGGGTTCGAACCCGGCGTGCGCAAATAAATTTTATTTGATTAATTTGTGTTATTTCACAATTAATTAATTAAAATAATATATAGTATATTTGCGGCACGTTCCAGAGTGGAAGATACTACCAGTATCGCCCTGGTGTAAGACCACCATTCAGAATTGAAACGTTGCTCCAAATGGCTTTAGCCGTGTTTAGTGACTAGATCTGAATAGCCAGGTACTTCCCCACCTTCCTCTTTCCCTTCCCCACTTACCTTCAGCCTCACAACATCCCCCAATTGGGGATGCCATAGTCTCACTGGCTCCAGACGGGAGCAGTTGGGACTCTTGTGAGGTATTCACTATAAAAAAAATAATAATTGAACAGTGAAGATAACAACAAAATCAGTAATGTTAACATACAGGATGTATCGGCACGTACCCGACAAACTTTAACCAGCTATTCCTTAGCATATTTGGAGTAAAAAATCTTATGTGCACTTTGCTGTCCGGTAACGTTTTTTTTAATAAAAAATTTATCATTCATATTTTCACTACATGTCACCACTGTTTTATCCTTTGTCAAAGTTTGAAAACCCATCTGGCAATATTTTATTCGAATTCCGTTGAATAATGCACGTGTGTACCTATATTGACGCACTTTTAAAATCACAACGAAATGGCACGGCACCATTCGTCTCATTTTTAACTATTATTATTTAGTGTGTGCGAAAGAGCGAAGACGCTTTTCGACATACTTGCTTATAACAGCTGTTTAACACGAAAAGCAATGCCAATGACAGTGATGTAGTGTGGAAATTTTTAATTTTTTTTTGTTTTTAATTGAAAAAAAAATGCTACCGGACAGCAAAGTGCCCATAACATTTTTTACTCCAAATGTGCTAAGGAATAGCTGGTTAAAGTTTGTCGGGTTAGTGCCGATACACCCTGTATACATGTGGTAAATCATTTTGGAGAGAAAGAAAGTTGGATTGTCAATTGCCGTCATTAGACTTGCCGGGCAAGGTGTTGGCCCTAAGTATTGCCGTCAGCAACATTACCAGCTGTAGACAGACTGATGGAACCTAAGCGCAAGCCAAACACTAAGTTTGGTGATCGCGCTTTCAGAGTATCTGGGACGAAGTCTTGAAATAAACTCCCCCCGGAACTAAGATCCATAACAAGTCCAACAAAATTCAGGTCTACATTAAAAATTTACCCTTTTAACCTGTCATACCCTTAAATTAAATATACCATTCCTGAGAGAAAGTCCAGTTATATCCAATTTTCCAATTATGTCCAAAATCCTGTATAAATTTCGCTAATAAACAATTAGTTAATATTAATTAAGTGTTATTTTCAAGTGACCTACCAGGTAAGTGTTGTAGGCACTGTATATTATCTCCATATATAGTTAGAAATGACATAAATGATTGTAGAAATGTATAATATATTTGTACAGCGCTTTTGATGTGATTTTGCACTAAAACGGCGCTATAAAAATCATCCAAATATTATTATTATTATTTTTATTACTATATTATATTAGACAAATTTATTACTACACTAAAATTATTTGAATTTGGTGACAAAATCACGAAATTATTTAATATTAATCGCGTTCGAAACTATTACAGTTTTAATTGCTGGAAGTGGCGAAGATAGTCGTACATATGTACAGGGTGAAAAATAAATATATTTGTCTAAATATCGATAGCAGAGCGAATTCACAAGCTAGACTGGGCAATACATCGAAAATGATATAGAGAATAAAATACTTACTCGTTAACCACAGCCTTGATGACTCTTGACAACACAGCTATCTTTATTAGGGAATTATGACTGCTCTTTATGGAATGTTGTTGGTACTTAAAATCGTACAATGTCGTTTGGCTCTATTCTTTAATAAAGTCAATCCTTTCTTCCGGTTTTCATTTTAAATCAGTAAAACATAATAGTCCGACTGCTGGAGCCTGTGAGTATCACTCCTATTGAGAAATTTTTAGACTCAAATGTGTAAAGAAGGGGATGAAAAAGTTGTAGATTTTTTTTGTTATTAAATTCCAGTTTAGGTGAAGAATCTGATAGATCGGCCGAAGAAACTGATAGATCAACCGATCGGTGGCTGAGTTGACATCGCGTATGGGTCGCACCAGGCGTAGTGTGTTCAATTCCTTTTTCTGGCTAAGTCTTCCATCACAACACATGCAACATTTTTCGCTTACTGTAGTGGTAGTAGGATTTAGGTAGATTTCAAATATTGTCAGGTTATTCGTAAATTTGGGAATTTTTGTCTTTCTTTTAAAATAAAAATAAAATAAGTGAGCTTGTATGTGTGCAAGACGTAGGGTAATTTTTCCCTTACTTCGTATAAAATCGATGAAACTTTTTCAAACATCGATGTTCAGAACAAATATCATTGGCCTGTCTGGGGAATAGGAGTCGAAGGTTTTAATATAAATCAGTTTTTTTTTCAAATGTGTTTAGATCAAAATCCTGTGGATTTCCTGTTCAGCGCCTGTGAAGGATATTTGCCAATCTAAGCCCATTCATTTCTTTTCACTTAGTCGAAGGCTAAGGATATGACCGTATCGTAAAAAAGACTAGTCCACAAAACTAATAACAAAAAAATTATATATCGTTTATTTTATTGCAATCATAAAGATTATATTTTATGAAGTTCAGATAGTTAAACACAGCTGCCACGAGGATCTAAAAATCAATAAAAATTTTAAAAAATATATCCTTCGAAACACGCACTTATTTCTAATAGGAGCATTTTTTTATCGAACATAAAAATTATTTTTGTTTTCTTATCCAATGTATATATTTATCATTTTTTATTTATCAATGTATATATTTATGCATCTTTTGAGAACTGCATTATTATTTTGTGTGTTCTTCGCAGGTTCTTATTCCGACGTGCGCAAGTAATTTGTGTTAGTATATTTACCGCACGTTCCAGATTGGAAGATACTATTAGTATCGCCTTGGTGTGAGACCACTATACGGAATTGAAACGTTGCTTAAAATGGCTTTGGTTGTGTTCGGTGACCAGATCTGAATATACAGGTACTAACCCACCTTCTGCTTCTCACCTCCTTCCCCTTCCCATTACCTACAGCCTCACAACGTACCACAATTGGTGATGCCATAATCTCACTAATACCAGACGGTTGGGGACAGTTGGGACCCTTGTGCGGTGTCACGTTTAAAAAAATGAAATTAAAAATTAAAAAATATCCTTTTATTGTTCCGCCTCTTCATTAAACATTCATTCCTGTATACAGGTTTCACTGCCATTTCTACCCCACCGTTTACCACTAAAAATGCACAGGAAACATGAAACAGTTCATAATTATGACAACCCGTGCATGGTCGAAGTCGAAGGTCATGTGTGCTCACTGCAGAAGATGGGTAAACGAAAAATGTTTCAATTTTCATTTATTTGAAGTTGCGAGCTTCTCCCGAAATAATGGTGGTTCAGGTGTGTTTACTGTACTTCAAGTGGGTGTACCTATTTAATTCTTTAAAAAACCCATCGAATTTATTACAAGTATCAAAATATAAATACATTAACTTCTGTTATATTATATTTTCAAAGTTACACAATTAAAACAAGTACGTGTAAGTATTGCGACAGTTGAACCTTGAACGCAGTGCATTTTTTATTGAAATTCATAATAAGATAAAATATAAGTATATCATCACACATTTGTATAATACAAACTCTTCTAAGACATACATGTAATAAAAATAGATTTACTTGCAAGCAATGTAAAATAAAATATTGGCAAAATATTAGAATATTTTACTTTATGATTAGGTACTGTTCCGCTGAATTATTATGTATTACGTGTGTAAAATACAAACCGTTGTTCGACATCGCTTTTCAGAATTGCTTGATAAGGAAATATCCTAACCTTACTCTCTTTCCGGTCCCCATCTCCTCTCGCCTCATATTATTCCAAAATTATGGAAGTCGTAAGCCTTCTGTGTGATGTATACAGAACATTTTAGAACTTCAGCTGTTGTCGCCACGATTTGTTCAAGATACCATACGGTAGAACAGATATTCTAGCACACGAAACTAATAAAACAATAGACAAAATACTTTCAATAATATCTTCCCAAATCATAAGAAATCTTAAATGGATAATTAATCTGTAGTACCAAACAATACAAAAATAAATATTTTAATATTTATAAATTAAGAAATTAACACATAATATAGAAATACATGTAAATCATATATTTTTACATAATATATTTCGAATCGTTGATCATTTTTATTTAAATAAAACGCTCCTTTGTACGCTGGAATCGACTTCCAAATTAGCATAAAAAATGCTACAATTTACTAGTAGAATGTTATCATTAGCTACTTATTTGCAAAATTGTTATATTTATTATGTTTAAACAGCTGTTGGCATCTGATGAGATATCCGCATTTTTCAAGGAGCCAACATTCGTCAAGGTCATAGGAAACTGATCGTGTCAACTTTGCTCCGAGCCAGTGATAAATAATATACATTTATTTATTAATTCAGACGCTCACTGGGCTTTTACTACACATTGTTAAAATAAATTATAAGTACACAATATACAAGCGAATAAATGCGTACATGCATACAATTATTATTTATATGTAGTACAAACCATTATACAAAAAATAAGAATATGCCTGCTCCTAAAATATAGAATACAAAAGTTTTCAATAACAATTTTTTTTTCAGGAACCAACATAATGGATAAATCCATTATAATTAAGTTTGATTGAAATTAATTAACATAAAATATATTAATTGGAAAACTAAATTATAAAATTAAAGTTTAAATTGAGAAATTCAGAATAAAAATTATGTAAATTCATTATGGAGTACAAACTGTTATAAAAAAATATGCCCATACTGAATATATCACAAATAAATTCTACATTACATAATTTATAGGATTCAAATGTTGGTATAGATTATGCTTAATTCTATTAATGGTGTCATTAAATACATCAAGAATACCCCCTTACTTGTTGCCAAGATCATGCATCCTATTGGTTAGTGGGTATGTCTGTGTTGTGAATGTATTACATAAGAATGATAAATAACGTTATTTTTATAAGCAATAATTGTTCGCCTGAAACACTCATCCACATTGAAAAAATCTCCTGATAAAAAATACATGACGCCAACGGGACTCGAAACCGTGTCCATTCGATTTCCGGTCGAAAGCTCTGACCACTCAGCTATGGAGGCTTATCTCTTACCCGCGAAATTATTCAATATATGCTAGTGTTTCATTCAACAATTACTGCTTGTTACATTTTTTTCACCTGAGAACAACCAACTTTATTTTATATGAGAAAGGCATTGTAAGTGCTAACTCTCTCACTAGATGGCGTTGAGACAAATTGTCTACATTTTTAGGTGAAATACTTGAACTTGTCAAATATTAATTATTATTTTTTTGATAAATTAATGTTTTTAAGACAAGATTTTATTTATGCATAGCACAAAGGATAACAATTATTTTTATAAGCAATAATTGTTCGAGTCCCGTTGGCGTCATGTATTTTTTATCAGGAGATTTTTTCAATGTGGATGAGTGTTTCAGGCGAACAATTATTGCTTATAAAAATAATTGTTATCCTTTGTGCTATGCATAAATAAAATCTTGTCTTAAAAACATTAATTTATCAAAAAATAATAATAAATAACGTTATTATGTGTTATATTATATTCAAGGAATTCATGTTTCCTTCATTCTTGTAAACTGTGAGACAACACATTAGACACATTCGTTTTAGCAGTGTCAAGAAAATCACCGGGGAAATAAGAACTTGCTTCAATTATAATATTGTAAACAGAGGTGTACGTAGTCATCATATTTTACAAAACAAGTTAATCATGAGAATGAAGCCCATTTTACATTTATCATAACTTATCTTGTCATGTTAAAACTTTTGCTCCGTTGAATCATCATAAAATTAACTTGAAAAGTACATATGTTTTCATTCAACGTTAATTTAGCCAGAATAACTTTATTTTACTGCAAATATACAACTAAATGAAAAAAAGCTTACTTTTTAACACCAAAATTTGTAAACATTTCAGACATTAACCGAGTAATGCGGACTTAATATCAGTCAATATAATACTGCTCTGATTATTTGTAGAAAGGAAACCCGTGAATGAGGATACTTAAAAAATAACAGTGTTTTAAAAAAGTTAATTAAACTTTAAAAACTATTTATTGTTTCAGTTTGCGTGTTAGAAATTTGAAATGCACGGATAATATAAAATATTGCTAATTTATTAAGAGGAAGCTACAAGTCTTAAATGTGTACATTCTTGGTATACCTTATATTGTAGGTAATAGGTATTAAAATCGCTTGACAAACGGTGTCTAGAAACGTTCGATCGTTTGTATCACAGACATATGAATATATAGACTAGAACGGTGAGGGGTAAAATCAACTCTTGAAGAACGGAGGGGGTAAAGCTGACTGTGATTCGTCAATAAATCAATCTGACAGTATATAGGCATCTCGCATTATAATATCACCATTATTTAGTTCTTAAAAGTAAAATCTGCTTTTGAATGAATAGATATTTTTACATGGGAGCGCAAATTACTCGCCACGTTATGATCAAATTCGGCAAAAAAAAATCTTCTATTTTCAGAGTCGAATATTTTGTTTACGTATTTAGTTAAAACACTTTTATAAGTGTTCATAATTTAATTCCCAGTAACAACGATGCGCACACTTGAGAATCGCTACATTCGACCAATGTTGGAGGGTTATCACATATTCATATGTCTATGGTTTGTATTTATTTTGTAAATAATTTTATAAGAAAGCGAAAAAGTTAATCAATTGAAACTGTCACAGATTATCTTAGCTATAAAACAGTTTTTTTTTGTTGTTTCCTTTACGCGTTCATACATTTCTATTGAAAATTTTTTTTTTTAACAGTTTACATTTATATTTTTTATTGAGTAATTTATTTTTTTATTTGTATTCAACTCAAGCGAAACGAAAACCTTCAATTTATCTGAAGCATATATTTTGGTATTCATAATGTTAACCAATGTAACTTGTAATTATTCGTAATCCGGTAAGAAGAACGACTACAGGCCTTTAAAAATGAATTGATAGGCTTCCTGTTAAACTTTAAATAAAATCAATATATATTCACATTTTCTCAATACATATTTTATCAGTGCGAATGCAGGTGCAGGAACAGTTGTTCTAATATATTAGGTATGTACTAAAAGTATAACAAGAAACGGCCCGCAATCCCGTTTAAACGGATTTTAATAACTCAACAATACTCATTTTACTCTGTGAAGCATCATTTCTAATGGACTGCATCTTGATAATGTGCGTAAGTAATTGATTATGTCATTAATTTATTATTTGACGCATTCCCTTACCCAATTACTTCGGTAATTTAATGATACTTCCTAAATTGGAGCCTATCCACACTTATTGATACGTATGATGCGTATGTTCATTATAATTAACTTTAACTAATTGCTTACGTATTCCGTTTTGAAAACATCGATTCAAGGGTAAAACCATTTTGCATGCTAGTTGATAAGACTTGGCTTATGCTAAACATGGTAAGGAACCACATCAATATATTTACCAAATATTTCATGAGATTCAGAAACTACTTTCAAACCCTTCTTAATTTTTGCTGAGTTTTCACGTTTGCTTATGAAATTTTAAACAAGGCTCAAATAATAAAAATGTAATATCACTAAGCTGTGCTTGTAGGAGAATAGTTGAGAATTAGAGCATTTAGATATGGTACTTATGAATATGATGTGAAATTGCGTATTTGTTAATCGTCATGACTTAATATTTAAAAATTATTTTAACTTTCTACCGTTTAGGTGAATAATTCATGATGCTTCTGGATTGCCTGATCGCAAAAAAGTAACGAACCATCTGACATAAAATAGTACCGTGTTTTTAAATAGTGCTCTGTCCGGAGTCAATTTTTCAAATTCATTTCTGCAATAAACTTGCCCGCCTGGCAATGTAGCCGACCTGTCACAGCATTTAGTAGATCTTCATCGTTATCGAAGTGCTGGCCCCCAAGCCACCTCCTCTTGTTAGTAAACAAATGGAAATCATCAGCCGTCTCCCGCACAGTGGTCAAGGGGTAAGGTTCTCGACAAGCAAGCGGGAGGTCATGGGTTCAAATCCCGGTGAGAAAAAATAAATTTAATTTGATTAATTTTTGTTATTTCACAAATAACTGATAAAAAAATTATTTATAGTATATTTGCGGCGCGTTCCAGAGCGGAATATACTTTCAGTATTGCCCCGGTGTAATACCTCCATTCTGAATTGAAACTTTGCTCCAGATGGTTGGGAGCAGTTGGAACTCTTGTGCGGTGTCACATTAAAAAATTCAGCCCGGACCTGGACCTGGCTTTTGGCCCAGCACTTCAATAATGATGAAGATCTTCAAAACGCTGAAGTGACAGGCTGGCTACGTTCCCAGACGACTGAGTTTTATGCAGAAGGCATTTGAAAATTGGTGAAACGCTGTGAAAAGTGCTTGAATTTAAATGGCTTCAATATTGAAAAATAAAGGAAAACTGTAGTTTCAAGAGCCACGTAATAAAATATTTGTATCCAGGCGGGTTTTTTCATTTACAGCCAAATGGTGGGTACTTTCCGAAAAGCCCTTGTAACATATTATTTATAGCATAACAATGAATTCAATGAATATTATAATAAAATGCTTTTCTGTAGAAAAAACAAGCATCATAATTATCTCACGTTTCTTCATAACATTGTTCGTGTATATAATCCATTTAAAGTAAGATTATTTAAAATGCTTTAGAATAAAATATTTTTTATGCTTCCGATTTTGTTGTCCGGGTTAAATCTTCCCCATAGGAAAAACTAAACCCTTCCACTCACTTTTCCACAAATGATCAGCTAGTCAATCAACACTATGCAAGTGCATTATATAAGTAAAATAAATACAAAACAATACAAGAACAACAACACGTCAACTCACCAGAGATCAAATGTGAAAAAAAATTCACCGACTCCAGATATTTTCATATCAGAGGGTTCGGCTCGGTAGTACTTCTAACAGGGCCTATAAATCCTACTGATCCCTCAACATAAATATTTAAAAAATCTTTCGTTATCCTACATGTATTCAAAATGACCGACTTTTGCATCTTTATATATAAATTTTTTGATAGATCTAATACGCCTAAATTTTTAATGAGAGAGCTAGGTATAATGCCAGTAGCCGAAATAACGAATGGTAATATTTTTATAGTCTGAGAATGCCAAATTCTTTTTATTTCGTTTCCTAAATCTGTGTATTTTCTAATTTTTTCATTAACAGATTTTTGAATGTTACAGGAATTTGCAATAGCGACATCAATGATATAAGATATTTTTTAAATTTTGTCATCTAAAACTATATCGGGTCTATTATGACTAATCGTTCGGTCTGTTAGTATAGTTTTATCATAATATATTTTATAAAATTCGTTTTCTAAAAATGAATTTGGTTCGTATTCATAGTATGGTACTATATTACGGCAGTCAATCAAGTTATGTTTATTGTTAATTATTTTTTGTTTATTGTTATGTTTTATTGTTATTCGCATTCATGGTTACAGAAATATTGTGAACAATAAACACGAGTCAGAGGCGTGTAATTCATAAAAATACTGCCTACCGTGCCTTATTCACAAAAAAAATATATGATTAATATGTTAAAATTTATAAAATTTTTGCAAGAAATCAATCTACACTTTCGAAAATACGAGCGATTTTCAGATTCTAAAAGTAGTGCGCGCCGCGTACAAAATTACGAAAATAGCTCATCAAATTTTGACTTGGTTTAAAGCTGGGTCAATCAATCATTTTACACCACCCGGGTCGCTCAAGAGCCACTTTCGTCGTGAGCGGGTCGCAAAAACACGCTCTTTCACGACCCGAAACCCGATTACCCGTCACCTGGTTACATTCACTTTCGTTTGACTTAATAGTACTTAGGTAGGTGGTAGGTACTGTAATTTCTGTTAGACCATGCTCTTAATGCGATAGTGTGTAGATCGCGCGTCCCTTTTCTCATTGTCGCAACACAGAAATAGAGATTGTTAATCTGAAACTGAAATGAATTGTCACTGCGGTTTCAGTTAACAAATGATGGAGTTACATTTACAAGGATTATTATGATAACTCTGGATACTAGGATAGTAATGTGAATTCGTTGGTGATCTGAAAAATCCGAAAGATTCATAATCGAACGTCATGTCGTAGTTACTGCCACCGAAGTGGCCTGTCATCCTAAAAATATCTATCGCACTGGAAACTGCTGCGATCAAAAGTCGTGACATTCAAATGCAAATGTAGATTTTTTATTAGCATTACGTATAATATCACAAATAATTTATTATTTAAATAAACATTAGATTACAAACCACAAATTATTATTATTACTAACCATTAATTATTACATCGGTCTCCCGACTATAATGCGCATTCTTAAACAATAGAAAGAGTACAAAAAAAATCCTAAGCTTTTTAAATTATAAACTAAAAATACCTAAAGAACAAATAAACTACGCTTATCTATTACGGTTATCTAATCTATTAACTTTGAGTGACAGAAGAACTTTTTTCGATCTAGTATTTCTATTTAAAATCTTGCATAATACAATTGACAGCCCTGAATTATTGGCCCTCATAAATTTGAATGTGCCAGCCAGAAACACAAGGTAAGTAATACCGTTTTACTGTGGTAATACTACGACCAGGATGCAGTTCAATATACCACTCCACAGAATTCAAAACTTGGGAAATATGTATTCGCACATAGATGTATGGAATATGTCACTGATACAATATAAACATGAAATAATCAAATCATTTATCCATGATACAAGTTCTCACTAAAAAAGTTCATTGTTAAAATTATCAACTACATCAGCAAATTAAATGTATAATTCATAGAAGCATTATAAACCATCATAATCTGTAGTATTATTTAGTTATAAAAAATAAAAAAAGTTTTTTCATCATTAAAATTAACTTATATAAAATATTAAAATACAAATCGGACAGTTCCGAACTCCTGCAACTAGCTAATTCCCCGGTACAGCGGTTTCGTACTATGCGAAACCAATACCGAACCAATACCGTAACAATAATGTTCTGATTCTCTGATCACAGAACTTTAAATTTTGGTTTTTATTTTTTACTGAACTTTAAATTTAAATTTTTAATGCGTGTATTTTTAATTCATTTATGTATGTATGTATATTTCTTTCTCATGTTAAATTGTACTGCCTTTATGTATATATGTAAAAGCCCTCTGGGCGTAAAATATAATAAATAAATAAATAAATATAAGAAATGTATCCACCTTATGGACGACAACTTTTTTTTCGTTATCTGTATACTTTCTTCATTGTTTTACTTTTTAAGTATTTACTTGATACAAAATAGCTTCTAAATTATTACTTTTAAGTCTACTAGGGCGTGTAATAAATAAATAAATATTGTGTAACAAATTATAGGGTGCGTCGATGTTATAATAATAAACCAATAGTTGAATCAATTTAATTCAAATTCAAATATGTTATTAGTGTGTTTCGGCAAAAAAAAATCACATTTGACTCTTTAAAAATGCCTAAAATAATTTTCTAATACTTCTGGAAATGTCAATTTTATGATATACACTTTAGGACTTGTTTTCAAAAAATCTGGTGTTAGATTTGGTCATAATGCTTTTAAACACGTATTTGACATTCGACATACATTGACGTATTTGATTTATTCTCTGATTCTCTTTAGTTTAATTAAGTAGAAAAAAACATTCTTAATATTCAAATATTTACATGCTTTTGACTGCAAACCTTTTATTTTAAATGCGTTATTAAAAACACACAAACTTCAAAGCAGCTAAACAACTAGAGGTTTGAAAATAAGAAGACATCCAAATAAACAATTGAATAATTAATGACTAACTTAATAAAAAACTTATTATATTATTTTGTTCATATCTAACTCAACTTGAAATGCTTTATTCGATTTTCATGCTGTTCGTCATATTAAAGATAATTGAATGGTTGACCTCACAATTTTTCCTCCTTCCTAAAACCCCATATTATTAACTTCCGATAATACGAGCTTCCTCATGAGAAAAAACCTGTGATAAAACAAATATTCCGCAAATCAATAAAAATTACGCTGAGCCAACATATTTTTTAATATTCCCATGCATACAGATGGTCCATAATATTCTAGTCATAAAACATCAATAAAAAACGAATTATTTGTAAGTCCTTGTGCAAAATAGCAGAAATCATAATAAACTGTTTTATTTGGAAAAAATACATAATAGACTGCTGCCGCATGTGACTTTTTTTTATTATAAATGATAAAGTCAGATAGTATGACATCAAATTTTTAAATCTCTTGCAATTCTGTGTTTTTAAAATAACCCATGTGCTTGGATTTAGATAACCAGCTTAGTAAATTATCAATTTAATGATAAATGCTTTTTATAATTAGTCGCCTGAAATATTAATACTAATTGAAAATATCTCCCGAGTAAAAATAAATGCCGCCAACATGAATTCATTTGGGAATCAACTGGGAATTTCAGGTGACTAATTACTGCTTATAATTATTTGTTTTCCTTTATTCTATGCATAAAACCTTGTCTTATGAACATTAGTTTATCATTAAAAAAATAAATTCTTATGATTATGAAATTAATTTGGTCTCTAACCGGAAAACTAATTTATTTTTGTGTAAAAAATATTTTTGACCAGATAATTAATTCTGTTCATTTAGGCAAAAGTAACGAATATATTTTATCAAAAATATTTTTTAAGTATGTGTTCAAAGTTCAATGCTCTCTACATATAACTTTTTTGCACTTAAAGCACTTTACTTTCATCGTATTTTGGTGAGAAAATAAGTCCAGCAAGTACTTTTAAGGATTTATGAAGTCATGTTTTGTGCTATTTTGACTAACAAAGTCTTTATATTTCAAAGTTCGTGAAATATACTATGAAATATACTATGCACGGGGATGTCATGAATTGATACCACAATATTTATAAAGAGAGTTTTGTTTTGTTTAAGCATGCGTCAATTTTACGCAGACCATCTAGAAAGATGGCCTGCGTAAAATTGACGCAAAGTGCAAAAATTGCCGGGTTGATGCCGTGTGGAATACAATTGACGGGTTAGTGCAAAAATTACTGGTAATACAATCCATGACCTTTTGGGTCATGTCACGTATGCATTAGCTAAAATAAAATAGTTAACTTTGATTATTTACCTTCATTTAATTAGAATTCCCTTCACAGATATAACCACAAATATGCATTAAGGTATATTACAACCTTGTACCAAATAATTATTAAGTATGAAATTCGCCGTCAATAACACAAAACAGACAATTTAATAATAATAAATGTAATAAAATGTCTTATTCCATGAAATTTTACATAATTTGAATAATGAGACGTTTCTATTAAAAATCTTGCATTAGAGAAAACAGAGTTCCACCTGCCATGTGCATAAAGAGATTTTGACGATCAATATTCGAGTCACGATAGTTAATTACTATGGATAAGTCATTATATAGAACGTATTATAATTGAGTTTTCTTCCGAACAAAAAAGTAAAAAAAACCGATACAACTATGTTGCCTTGAAAATCAGCCATACTAATTCACAGAAATAGAGATGGTTATTAATTACAAAATGTAATTTTTTTGGCATGTTTCATGCAACTGTTCTTAAACCTAGATTTGCGTTCCTTCCGTATTAACTTTTTCATGAATGTCATTTTGAATTTATTTGATAAGTTTCATCAATTGTCAGATCGAATCATGTTGTCATAAACGAATAAGCTCGAAGTACAGCACAAAAAATATTTTATCTTTTGCGGATTGAACTAAGTTGTCCGTAAAATTTGAAATTGGAACCTTGATTTTATAAAAAATAAAATATATTTTTTTTAATAAGTACTTTGTTTTTAAAAAAATAAATATACAATATTTTAAATAAATCTTTGTTGCATAATTAATATCTGCGAATTTACGTAGAAGTTGGACATAATTAAATGTGATTTTAAAAAGAAAAGAAATCTAAAAACTAAAGTGAAATAAACTTGGAAGGGTAATTTTTCATTTTGTTTAGTTTGTTGCTATTTTTTATTTATTTCTATATAATATTTACAGTGTTCACATAACTATTTATATTTGTACATGATATATTTCAAACTTAATATGTTGTGTGTAAGGTAGGTTTGAGAAGGTGAAACTGTATGTGAGTAATATTGTATGTTTCGTGAACACCTCACTAGGAGAACCTGTGCTGAGGTGTTAACGTGGTTATGTATAGGTGTAATAAGTATTTATGTGTTGTAGAAGAAAGTTTTTATTGTATATAAGTTTTAATTTTTTTTTTTTGTTTTTTGAAATTTTAATATTCATAAAATTTTAATGTTTTTTGTAGATTGAATATTCATAATAAATATGTAAAAAAAATATAATAATATGTATTAAAGTATATGTAAGTGCATATATTTGTATTGTAAGTGTGAGTATAGTTGGTAAAATCTCGATATTGCTCTACATTATGTGATTTTTATACAAGCATGTGCAAAAACTTTTCATGTGTACTATTGTAAGTAAAATAAATAATGAAACTTGTGCAATTGTTGTCCCATGGGCACAAAATGTCTAAATGATGTCATTGGTGGCATTCTTCCCGAGAGTAACAACAGGTAATATTCAACCAGCAGGCTAATGCAATATTAGGTATATCTCTTAACCACTCAAGTGATTGGTATGTGTACATTTATATGTATACAATCATATTTAATACATATTTACCACATTATTCAATTAAAATCATTCCTCAAAATATTGATATGGGAACATGAAATACTTACAGCGGCTTAAAGCCAATGAATCTACTTAGATTTTGCCGTCTATCCCATATTTTTAGGTCATATATATTTGGTACATTATGACAAACCATCGCCAAATACGTTTTTGCAAACTTGTGATAATATTCCAAAAATCGCTCTAGTGGTTAACGTGTTCATTAATGTTCTGAAAAACACGTCATATTAATCTTATTTTCACCTTTTGAACTTTTACAACCATTTTCATATTCAAATGATTTTATGAAAGGTTTTCTAAAAATACCCGTGTTTTTCTCTAATCTACACATGCCTTCATAATTGAACGACTGTCTACTGACATTGGTCTGACAACACACCTAATACGTAAGTTTCAGGTCATTGTGGCATCGATTCTTATAAAGATAATTATCATTATTGCTTACGTTGTTCATCATTGTGTTTAGCTGCAAGTATTAAACAATTATCCATAAACGTTGACGGATTTAAAAGTTACACGCGTTTGACATAATAAACGATTATTCTCATTGTTTGCAGAGGGTCGATGAATATCTTTTTCAATTTTAAGTTTGCCTTAGGTAACTCTAAAAAACTGCTAGAAACCTTAGAAAAAATTGGAATAAGAGGAAATGTGTTAAATTTATTTAAAGATTATCTTAGAAATAGAAAAATATGTACCAAAATAAATAATACTTTTAGTAAAACAAAGAATGTATCTGCAGGAGTTCCACAAGGTTCCATATTGGGACCTACACTCTATATAATTTATGTAACTATAATGAAAAAACTTTTCTCTTTTGTTAAACATTTTGTATTTGCAGATGATACGGCATTGGTCATATCACATAAAGATCTAAAAATTGCAATTGAACTCATGCAAATTGACTTTAATCAACTTTGTAAATGGTCACATGATGCAGGACTATTAATTAATGCTAAAAAAACCAAAGTTATGCATATAAGATCACCTAATGCCAGATTTCAATTTAATCCTAATATTATTTCTCATAGTTTTAATTGCATCCATAAAAATATCCCGACTAATTGTAAATGTGAAAGCTTAGAATTAGTTACAGAATATGTCTATCTTGGTGTTACAGTAGATTGCTTTTTCAAATGGGACAAACATATTAAAAAAACCTGTAAAAGACTCAGATCAATTGCTGGCAGAATGTACACATTAAATTTTTTCCTATCAATTGAAACACTTAAAATAATTTATATGTCAATGGCAGAATCTATTATAAGATATGGATTAACCATATGGGGAAATACTAGTATAACCAATCTGAAACAAGTCCAAGTTGTACAAAACGCAATTGTAAAATTACTAGTCGTCCCTAATATTTTTAAACAGAGACATAATACACCGTTGCTGTTTCAGAGTGCCAAAATTTTACCTGTTAAGGCTATACTATGGTAAAAAATCATAATTCAGTATATATTTACCCCGCAGCATAAAGAAAAATTAGAACATAAATACAGTACTAGATTCACGCGCAATGACGGGTTAATAGTTCCGAAATTTAATAATAAATACGGACAGAGAACGTTTGAATACAACATACCGAAGATATTTAATTTATTACCTGACACTATAAAGCAATGTAAATCTATGAATAAGGTTAAATATATGGTGAAAAATTGGCTATCGGAAAAAAAATATTTATTTTAATATGTATGAAATATTGTATGAAAAAATTGTTAATTCTGTAGATATTCCAGAGTGGAAGATACTCTCAGTATCGCCCTGGTGTAAGACCACCATTCAGAATTGAAACGTTGCTTGAAATGGCTTTAGCCGTGTTTGGTGACCAGATCTGAATAGCCAGGTACTTCCCCATCTTCCTCTTTCCCATCTCCTTCCCCTCTCCAATACCTTTAGCCTCACAACATACCCCAATTGGGGATGCCATAGTCTCACTGGCTCCAGACGGGAGCAGTTGGGACTCTTGTGCGGTATTACTGTAAAAAAAAAAAAAAAAAAAAGATATAAGATGTAAATTATAACTTTAAAAAATGTATTTGAAACTAACTTTAAGCACCTGTTGACAAGCCAATTCATTCGGCTTAGCAGGACTTGTTTTTTGATATTATGTATTAACTATTTATTCAATAAAAAAAAAATAAAAAAAAAATAAATAAAAAAATAAAAAAAAAGTATAAATTTCGTCGAAAATCTGTGTGCCTAATTGGAAGGGACCTAGAGGCTGTCTGAATAGGGGAAAGACTGACTGTATGAAAGAGGGTTAGAATAAGACAGGAAGTCCTAAGGACTGATGGCAAATGGGAAGAGCGTTTCCTTGAAGAGAAATATCTACAAAACTTTTTTTTCGTGAGACAGTTTTAAGTGAATTATCACGCGGGATTAGAATTTTATTTTATCTTTAAATAGAAACACAATTATTTGTTAAACGTGTAGAATAATAAGAAAATTCAAAACATTTGTGAAAAGCTATCGTTATATAATCCAAATTCAGTCAAAAATTGCGAATTATTACAAAAACGAAATGTCTACATATATGCATTTTTATTTTTTTGTGAATACCGCACAAGTGTCTCAATCTCAACTGCTCACAACCGTCTGGATCCAGTGAGACTATCGCATCCCCAATTGGGGTATGTTGTAAGGCTGAAGGTAGTGGGGAGGTGAAGGAGATGGGAAAGAGGAAGTTGGGAGAGCATCTGGCTATTCAGATCTGGTCACCAAATACGGCTGAATGGTGGTCTTACACCAAGGCGATACTGAGAGTATATTCTTGTCTGGAACGTGCCACAAGTACACTATATATTTTGTAAAAAAATACATTGTAGAATAACAAAAATTAATCAAATACAATTTACTTGCGCACGCCGGGATTTGAACCCTCGACTTTCGGCTTGTTAGTTGAGAGCCTTACCCCTTGACCTCGGAGGCCGTCAGCCATTATGTATGTATTTAACCCTAGAAGCCTTAGCTACGCCTGCGAGGCGTACACACAATCTTAAATTATATTTCTTAAAAAAAGTTTTCATACAGATCTTGCATTTTGGTTCTACAATAAAATTACTGTTTTTTAATATTATTAATTACTTATGAATAACTACCTAGAGTAATGTACTGTGCAATACTCTTCCAAACACAAACTAACGTTTTGATAGAAGAGTAGCATTCAAATTTCTTAATATGTTAAAAAGCCAATGTAAATACGATTCTATATAAAACTTGCCTACCTACATCTAAAAATGCTTTATAAAAACACATTAAAAAATATTACCTGCCGTTAGTACACAAAAAAAGTACGAAAAATATTTTATTTGGTAAATAACTGAGGTGCATTATAAAGAAACATAGAATTTATATAAAAAATATCACATTTGTCTTACATAACTACCTAGTTAATTCACTCTTAGATAGGTGTACACAGATGGGTAGGTAGATGTTTCACTTTGTGAAAATTTAAAATTTTGTCGTTGGTACACATAAAGCTAGTAAATACATTATTTTATAAAAACCTAATTGGCCATTTAGATGACACCGACATATTAGAATAAAAATTAAAAAAAATAAAACCGTTTAGGGTAAAATTTTCTCTTTATGAAAATGTTGGAAGCAGATGGGACTCTTATTTGAAAAATAAAATAAAATTAGCGTTTTAGGATTTCAGATAGCCGCAGCATCACCCTAGTGAAACGCCACGGATCATAATCGACCCGTGGCTTGAATAGACTTTGAGATCTGAAGGATCAGGTATGTTTAGTATTGAAACAGTTTTTGGATAATACCTATCATTTTTCCCATCATAAACCTAATATCATGTCTACTATCCATTTCCTTCCTTAAAAACAGTCTTACCCACATTGGAAAGAAGATGATTTGATGTTTTGTAAATTGTCGCAAGTACAACATTCGAATTCGTGTCGTGTAGCAAGAAAGTGCAATCGTCGTGTCCTCGTCGTATTGTTCACATGCTTTGTGCTCTGTTTTCAAATATCAAGGTAGGCTGTTCCTTCATTCCACTTTTCCCGTGATTTTTCAAAACCAATTAAATGAGATTTACATTGTCGTTTTTTGTGCATTTGATTTACAGTTCATTTCCGTGTAGTAGAAAACGTTACAAGGTACCTCCCAAAATTTTTCTCATTTTTTACTTCCTCTCAACAATTCCGTCGGCTTCATCACATACCTCAATGGGAGATGCCACTGGTTCCGGCTACTTGGGACTATTGTGATGTTTAATGCATAATTAATAAAATTAAGTTAAGCCTTTAGTGCGAAAAAGATAAAATGTTCAGAAAAAGTCTCCATTGTGTGTGTGTAATTAATTAATAAAAAAGATTTTTGAAATTTAGACATTTTGTGTAGTTCACAAGTAGTCTAGCAATTATTATGTAAAATGGTTAGTATGCTGTATGATCGACGCTTACCTTATCGATCGAGCATACTATTGGGGGGTCATGTTGGATAAAATAAAGATGGTTATTTTTCACTCAATTTATGTTGATTGAATTAACGTAAATATGTTCACACGACACTAAATCAGAAGATACAAAGGTGAATTACACACGCGAGCAGCTAGCCAGAAGCTAGCCCGAACCAATACACCCAGCAGAGAATGGCGGTCTCAGGAACCTCCACTCAGTAGGTAAGTAGTGCGCTGTTATCCCTTTGCTGGGATACCATAGGAGAAAATATATTTTGTGGCTACTGAATGCGTGGTGACTGCCCATAGTGGCAAGAATTTCAATTCAAACTCAAGCTCAATTCGAGATCTAAATTTATAATAGTAAATATGTATTTATTTAACAGAGCAGTGAGCTTAGGCATTAAGAAAATTGCACAATATATAATAACATTCCAAACATCTTGGTTTGAAATAATTTTAAATTATATCTGGATTTTTTTTTTCGTAAACTTGCCTTCCTCGTAGTTTTCCGAAAGTGATGACTTAATTACTAAAGGTCAGCTGTTCCATAAAATTTGAATAGTTTGATCAAATTTTGAAGTTATTTTTTAAGTTTTGTGAAAGTTCCGATGAATTGATCAAGTTCTACGAAACAACCCGTATTTAGTAAGCATAAAACGTAATCTTTTAAATTTGAGTAGAAACCTGTTAATATATACTTGATTAACACAGCCAATTACTTGGAAATTGTTTTACGTACATTAAGTAATAAAGCCGAAAGATATCTTTTTATACCATTACAAAGTTCAAAGTTTCGAGAATATAATAATAATGTTATACAGTAATTCGTGATCGTAATCGTGACCGAATATAACATGATTGTAAAAATGAATTGGAAGTTTGAACATATAAAAAACATGATTATAAAAGTGTCCAATAAAGCACTTATAAATCATAGAGCTTTACAATCAGAGTTGCTTTAATATTTATTTGTACGTTTATAAAAATAAAAATAAAGATTCATTCTATTGCTTTGTTTTCGTGGAAAAGTCACAAGGAGGGCGATTAGTATTTTATATTTTAATAAAAAATTTGATCTTTCTCTCCTTCGATTTTGCTCTGGTGGTGGACTCTGCAAAGCATCCGAAACGTAAACTGAAGAAGAAGTAGGATTTGAAAAACAGATCCATTACCCTAAAAAATGAAATGCGTTTTAAAATACCGACCTCTATCATTTATACCTGAACTTATAGTATGAAGAAATTGACGACGTTTTCAATTTTTTCGGATAAAAAAAAAGAAGTAAAATTTTTTCTGAATATAATAAGTAGTTATCAAGGAGAAAATACATAATATATATCAACACAATAATGATAAATATTTTAACAGATTATCTGGTAAGCATTTTACCCTGGCACTAGGACTACTAGCCGACTAGGCCGTGGGAGAATTGCATTCCAAGGGTTAAGGCGATGCCATACGTAGTAATGCTAAATCATGTGTTTTTGGTATGAAAATTTGGTCGCCTAGAAATGTTTCAGATGCTTTAATTAAATACTGCGAGTAAAATACATCTTGGCCTTTGAAATAATCGAGTATTTTTTCGATAAGTCTTTTTATAAGCCCAGAAAAAAATAATGTAAAGGCCTATGAAAACTTCTTTAGTTCAAAATCTCCTACTTACGAACCCATTTTCGGTAATGATTTTATTGTATAATGTGGCAAATTGAGATATTTATAAAATGATCGAAAAAAAAAATTATGCCTGAACATCCACAAAATAAAATAAAAGACACTTTTTGACTATGTTTTTTTCTTGCATAAATCAAAACAGGCGCATGGTGTTAAGCGGGAATTTAAACCTTATCGCCATGTACGTAAGGGTTGTTATTGATAGCGGCTCAATTTAAAATATTACACGACGTAGTGCATCGCCTTAACGGATATTACGGATTCTGATATTGTTCAGTTATACGTGATTGATTAATTTGCATAAATCATATTATGTGAGATACACTACCGAACCTGGATCCTCTGAAACTGGAACCAAGGATCCTAACTCGTACGCAATGGAGGTGTTGACATTTGAAACATATTTACAGATATTAAACGAAATTTTAGGACAGTCAAAATGACATTCTTACATCATATTACAAAGAAACATAGAACATAATTCAGGGTCCGTCACGGGAATCACACATGGATTTCAAATAAAATTTTGGGATTTTCTTGTTTGCAGTTTATATATGTTTTGAAGATCATATCGCACAGTGTCGCGAGGGAGAAAAGGTGTTTCTGCGTACATAGTATGTTCATGAGAAAAGTGTATTTTTTCATGAAAATTATTACAATCATTAAATTGGGTTCCAAAATTAATGTTAAGATATTGAAAAAATATCTGACACAAGGAAATTTTGTTATGTAAGTGATTTATAAGTGTATGAAAAATATATATGTTATAAGACTTCACTGTAAAAATATATTAGCACTAAAAAAACAAGGTTTTGAAATTCACTCTCAGAAACAAAGCTGACTCAACAAAAACATTTAAATGATTTTTTAATTTAATTTTAATTTCTTAATGCTCTCTCGGGAAAAAATATTTCATTATATTTATAGAATTTAAGAGATGAAAAATTGTAACAAAATATATTTTTCACTTATGTAGGTACTAAAAACAAATCTTGAGAAATATAAATTTGGTATGTTAAAATTTATTTAATTTTTATAGTACCTACTGAAATTATTTTTAGAAAGAGATAGAATAAAGGAAAATATGTAAATAATAAAAGTCAGAAGATATAAGTAATACTTATTAACATTCACGATACAGCTCTCTGAAGTATCCAATAATACAAATAAATTAAATGTAAAAATTATCTCTCCAAATAGAATAAAGTTTAATTAATAAATTAATTAACAAACTTTCTGCAAATATCCGATATTGAAATTTTGTAACCATTTTACTACAGTAGCTATTACATATTTTCAATATATTGGTTTCCTTAGAACTCAGATGAACAAACTATATTTAAGTATTTTAAAATATATAAATATTTTTAATATTTATTTTCGAGATCATACAAAATGCATACATAATACCTGAAATACCAAAAAATACGCATAGAAACGTAGAAAAAAATAAATATAAAAAAGCCAAAAAGTGCCTTACCTACACATAAAATAAACAATATTAATGATACGAGCCTTCGAAATCTACAAAAATAATATAAAATATATAACAAATTCCTAGACTTTATTTTCGACACCGTAAAAAATCCATAAATCATGAAATATATATTTAGAAATGTTGAAAAAATATGTTAAATAAAAACTAAAAGATGTTTTACATATAAAATAAACAACAGCAGCGTTACAAGCCTTCGAAATTAATCAAAAAACAACCAACATTTAAATTACTTGAAATAGACTCAAGTTAGACCCACGACTATGTCCACGGCAAACGCAGGTTGCATAAAGAACAATTTACATTAAAATCACATCAAAATTATCCCCAAAAAATATTTTCTATCATAAAAATTGTTAATTTAACAGTATCTTCAACATTCACGATATCCCATCGATTCTATGGGATGAGGACACCGTGAGTCACTCAGATGTTTACCATTTACTCAATGCATGATTTCAGCCTGTCCCTGAAACTTTGAGTAGCGTCAATTAATATCTGTCTTGGAATCCGAACGGTTTTGCTCCTGGATTTTCGTCTTGAGATCTTCAAGGCAGTCTGGCTTGTCAACATATACTCGGGACTTGAGATATCGTCACAGATAGTAGTCACGTAATCTTAGATCAGGGGAACGAGGCTGAGATAAGTCTGCTTGGAAACGGGTCTCTTAAGACAGCTATTGAATTACGAGCTGTGTGTCCATCTTATCGAAACCATACTCTCCTCATCACCTATCTGCGATGTCGAAGATTTGGAGCGTCGTAATGTAGCGCTCTGAATTAACAGTAATAGCAATGTTGTTTTCCTAAAAAAAGTACGAGTCAATAATGCCCTTAACCATACTGTTACTTACTTGGGAATAATTTCTCAGGATAGCGAATGTACGATGCTCTAAGTTCAACGATATTGCGATAGAAACTCTAACAAACAAATCAATGCCATATTGAAATAAAAAAAATTACATTAAATATAATATTACAGTTTATAATAAGCAGGTAAATATTTAAGTTCCATCTTAAAAAATCTTCTAAAATTTCTTTAATTTTTTTTTGTGATGTATTAAAAACGACAAGTTTAAAAACGTACTTTTTTGGACGCGAGGTCACACATCTCGCAAAACTACTTTTTAAAAACTAGTGTTTAAAAAGTACATGCATATAAGTTATTTGACAATACGGTCATTTTCCAAAACCAAGCAGGTACAGAAATTGTTTTTTGAAATAATATTATTTGTTCGGAATGTATAGGTATATAAAAATCATAGAGAATTATTACTGTGACAAGTCGCGTCTGCATACCTCTCCCACATAAAATACTCAAACTGAAGTAAATAGCTTACAATTTACAACCACTGTGTGATTAATTCGTTCAGATCAAATAAATTATATGTGAAAATATTCTCCTTAAAACTGATATAAACATTCATTTCAAATCAAATTCAGTGAACATAGATAAAGAAAATTATCTGTACACTAATTTCCAAAACATATAGAAAGTGCAATATACTGTTTGTGTTTTTTGATGAGGGTCTTTTTTGGACAAACATACAAACAAATAATATAAACAGTGGAATTGAAAATTATATTGATAAAAAGTTCAAACATATTATTTTTTTAAGAATAAGATAATATAATAAACATTATGTACGCGAATGAAGCAACGAGTGAGTGTCGAGGTAGAGATGTGTGGCAATCTATCCTTTCTGAAAACTCTTGCGGGAAACCGGGGTGATGTTTAATTAGTTATATAGTTGAATTAACATTGTAAACACAGCCTCTCGTAAGGTTTTACCCACTATTACAGATGCAGCTATTGTCCGAGATATCAGAAATCTGGGTTTTTAACTGACCCAACACCCAATTTTTCTCAGAACATGGACAATGAAGAGTTAATAATTGTCAATAATACCATTCATTTGTTTATGAATTGCATCAAAATATTTGCCATTATTCTCTTACCTTATCCTGTTTCAGAGTTTTGAAAGATTTATTCTCAGCCTCACACTGTGTATACGATTATAAAATTATAATAAGCATTAGGCAGGGTGTAACAGCACGTACTCGAAAGATTTAACCAGCGATTCCTAAAAAATCCTTCGCGTACGTGGGAATTAGATCTCTCAGGAAATTATTTTTTTAATGTAAGAACCGTACAAGAATCAACGTCCAACATTGTGAAATGAGAAATCACAAAAATCATGCTTGCTTTCCAACCATCTGGGGCCGGCGATACCGTGGCATTCCCAATTGGGATATGTTGTGAGGCTGAATTAGTGGGGAGAGAGAATAGGAGAGGAATAGATGGAGAAGAGGCAACAAACTCGGCTATCAATTACATAGAAACCGCACAGAAAACGATCTTAAAGGTAATACTAAAAAATAGACTGACTGATACAGACCAAATATTCAACAGCTGAGACGTACTAGATATACGCCAATTATACCATAAAACACTACTAAACTACATTTTTGACAAAAAAAATAAATTTCAACATACACAAAATAACACTAACAGACCAGTTAGACAAGCGTACAAAGAAAACATAAAAACTCCGACAGTAAATTCAAGCTTTGGACAAAGACACTACCAATGCCATGCTATAAAAGCTTTCAACATTGTAAAACTTGAAATTAAAATTGAGGAAAATAAAAATAAATTCGCACACAAAATTACAAAATTGATTAAAAAACAAAAAAGACAATATTACCAAAATGTCATACCATAAAATAAAAATAAAACTTACACGTAACCCACAAAACCAATATAAACACACATCACTCACAAACACACAAGATTATATTTTAAATGTATTATTTTCTCTTTAAATGTATTATGTAGATTATATTTTCATATTATAAAATGAAGGCCTCAGCACGGGCAAGCCACCCAGTGAGGCCAACATTACTGGAAAACTTTGAAATGTAAAAAAATATTGTAACAAAAAAAAAAAGTAAGTACATGGCTTTTCAGATATTGTCAACAACACGGCTAAATCTAATTCAAGCAATGTTTCATTTCTGAAAGGTGGTATTTCACCAGGCATGAATAAATTATTAAAATAAATTTTATTTACGCATGCTTTGGTTTTTGTAGCCAAGGAACTTAAGCACTCAACCACCGAGGTCATCAAACAATATAAAAAAAGCTAACACGCTTTTTCAAAATCAACCCACTAAGTTAAATTGATATTTGACAAGTTTCAATTTGCTAATAGACTCGTAAAAAAGTTTGGGCACATCATAAAAAATACACGGGTTGTTAAAAATAGCACCTGGCCTTAAAATAACACCTGCTTTAAAAAAATTACATGTAAAAAATGCGAAAGGTGTGTATTTCAAAATCGAACAAATATACGGGATCGAATGATACCTGTCAACGTCATCGAAACATACATGTATAAAAAGGATGGGTACGTAATTGGTTTTTCACTACTAATAATGCTTAGGTAACTACTATTAACAATAATCGCACGGTAAATAGTGTTCTGCTACGTAAGTTGTTTTGACGTCAACGGCATCTGATGCATTGATATGATTAATTATTTTCACAGAATTTAATGTGATTTTCCACATGAATTTATGGCTGTCGAGCATACATCCGTACCCACTTTTGCCACAAACGCGATTGTCAAAATATTGACAATAAAATGAGTACATATTTTTAAAATATGTCAGTGATCGAAAAAAAATATTAAGAAAAACAAATAACAACTCGTTATTGTTGTTATTCGGTTCACGATTTGTTATTCAGTATTTTGTTGCTAAATGGATGCTTGAGAAGAAAGAAAAAACTGAAAACAAAATACTTAAAGTCTGAAAACAACATTTTGACCTCAATACAAAACAAACGTGCATCTTGACTTCTGCCACTTAAATAATTATAATACTTTGTATCTTTGTCTGCAACAACATAGGTATATATCCCAATATTGCAAGCATGGCGGAAAAAATATTTAAAAATTAAAGCAATATTTTCAGTTATATTTTATTTAAATTAATGCAATCTTCCGAACAGGCCTTCCATTGATATGCTTGGTGTAACTATAAGTGACCAGCTCAGGTACGGAGGCTCCATCGAAGCCAGAGTAAAGTTGGCCTCTCAGAAGCTGGGCGTACTGTACAGGGCCCGCAGATACTTTAATAGTACACAACTGCTGACCCTGTACAAATCGCAAGTGCGCCCTACTGTCGAATTTGGCAGCCATCTCTGGTCCGGAGCCCCTAAATACCCGAAAAAAACCCTTGACTCTGTGCAAAAACGGGCGGTCCGTCTGATAGATTCCCCAATCTTAACAGACGAACTGCAATCTTTAGAGCACAGGCGTCGGGTAGGTATGCTGTCCTTGTTCTATCGGTATTACAATGGAAGATGCTCTGAGGAACTAGCGTCATTGATCCCTTCGGCACCGGTGCGTAGTCGGGATACAGGCCAAACGCGCGCCCAAAATTTGTACACGGTTGACTTTTGTCACATGAGAACGGGTCGCTTCTACGATTCGTTCTTAAGTTCAACAGCTCGGCTGTGGAACGAACTGCCGGCCTCTGTGTTTCCTCCCTCCTACAACATGAGACTCTTCAAGACCCATGTTCACTCCTTCCTCTCCACAAAAGACCCTCCACACAGCATCCCCAAAGATGACATAGGCCCTGAGGGAAATTATTTTCTTCAGGGCCTCCTGTGTGGAGTTAATATAAAAAAAAAAATAAAAAAATTTAAGATTCCGTTGATCATTAAACTTTGAGTAATAATCCTTGATGGGAATCCTCTTCCGCTAAGTCAACGTTTCAGAAAGCCTTGTAGTGTCCATGGATGATGTACACGTGTAGAGATAAAAGCATCATTTTCGTTTTGCAGATTACATTTTATTTTCTATCTCTTAATATCAATAGACACAGCATGCCAACGATGTGCCTGTTTAGAAGCGATCAAGTTGATCAATCAATTCATTTTACCGTAGTTAACAAACAAATTATTCCAACCAATATTTTTTCTTCATGATTGTGTTTTTTTTCAGTAAACAATAATTACTATTTAATAATTACTATTTAATAATTACTATTTAATAATTAATTATAACATTCAATAATTGCGCATTATCATGTAAAACAGTAGATTTGTTCAATAAACAATTTATACCTGTAAAAGGAGTTGATAATCGCGTCCATTGTTTCGAGTTTGTTTTGTCACGTGCCTTTCGTCTCCTTCGATAACAATTAAATTTATTTTATATATATATAAATTACAAATAATACAAAACAAAATGAACCTTTGTCTGTCCAACTAGGAAGGATTCCCGTTTCAGGACAGCCAAATTGTGTATTTAGTACATAATATTCTTACAATGGAATGGCGATGCTGTCAAAACAAATTTTGAAAGCATTTTCAATTGCATTCGAAGTGACAGGATGGTTTTTTTATCCTTGAAAGAATCGCAAAGATGTAATTTATTACCAGGGTCAATTTGGATAACATTAGTAATTGTATTCAGAACAGTTGAATGGTTTCTTTCGGGACATCACAAGTCTGAGATTTGCATTCAATATAATATATAAATATAAATACTCAGGGGATGGTGAGGTAATGGCGATGGAAAATCGGAAAAAAAAACTGAAGTATTTTTTTTTTTTTTTAAACTTCTTATCTATTTTTTTATTTTTATTTTTTTTTATTTTTATTTTTTTTTATTTTTATTTTTTTTTATTGCACAACAGAACATTCGTTCCAGTTACAGTACAATTTTACAAACAGTATAATTTTACATCATATCAGCATTTGGGTAAGTGACTCTTCAATAATTGTTTTAGGTCGTTTAAAGAACAGTCATTTACATCCAAATTCTTTGCTAGTTCGTTCAACAGCACCACTCCCCTCGTCATGCTATGCTTTGCCAGGACGTCGGTTTTGCCTTTTGGTACTCTAAATAAGTCATGGTATCGACTTCGGCTGTAGTGGTCTGGTACATATAAATCATAGCATCCCAAGAGGAATGGGCTATCAATAAAATTGTTCCAAATTTTGAAAGATATAGTGGCTAGGCTTGCTTTCCGCCTAGTTTCCAGACTCACAGAATTGGTTTCCTCAAGTAAGTCGATATGGTGCATGAATCTGGGATAGGTTCCATGCGTCCGCATATAGACATACCTGAGGAATTTCTTCTGGATTTGCTCTATCATTTCAATGTACTTCTGGTGGTACGGTGCCCAAACATCGCTCGCATACTCCAGCTTGCTTCTCAGTATGCCATCGAACAATGCTAACATAGCATCTTGGTTATTGAACTGCTTGCATGTCCTAATGACGAACCCAAGAAGTTTGTAGCAAGACTGAGTGAGCTGTGATATATGGCCAGAGAATTTCAGTTCGGGATCAAAGACGACACCGAGATCCTTTACGGAATTTACACGTGATAGTGTTTCGCCCTTTATCTTATAATCGTAAAGTATAGTGTTTAAAGAGCGAGTGTAAGACATAGTGACACATTTTTTTGTATTGAAATCTAATTTGTTTATCAACGACCATTCAGATAGTGCATCCAGATCAGCTTGCATTTTAAGACAATCTTGTTGGGAGCTTATTTCCATTAGAATTTTAAGGTCATCTGCAAACAGTAGACATTTACTATTCTTAACATAGTTTTGGATGTCATTTATTAGTATTAGAAACAACAGCGGTCCGAGGTTAGACCCTTGTGGAATTCCAGATTTCGCTGAGAATTTTTTTGAATTATGTCCATTTACCGAAACAAATTGTTTTCTGGATTTTAAATATGATGAGAAAAAGTTTAGTGTTGGTAGGTCGAAGCCTAGCTTAAACATTTTCCTCAGTAAGATACCATGGTTAACACGGTCAAATGCTTTGGCAAAGTCGGTGTAAACTACATCTGTTTGGTGCCTTGAGTCTAAACCGGTGGCTACCAATCTCGAGAAAGTAAGCAGATTTGTGACTGTTGATTTCTTTGGAAGGAAACCGTGTTGATTTTCTCCAATGAATGGCATAATCTGTAGACTTAATTTGTCACAAATCATTTTTTCAAATAGTTTTGGTAGCACTGATAATACGGCTACCGGTCTGTAGTTCTTGACGTCTGTCTTGTCACCAGCCTTGAAAATGGGACTGACTCGGGTCAGTTTCCATATCTGGGGGAAAGTAGAAGTCAAAATACTGGTATTAAATATATGACAAAGAGCTTCACTTATCATTGGCGCTATGCTAATGATAGTACTGGAAGGGATTCAATCCGGCCCTGTAGCCTTGTCAGTCTTCAGTTTACGGATATAAGCTTCTACCTCTGTCGGGCTCGTTAATCTTAAGGAAATGTTACCTACGTTCCATGGGACCTCTGTTCGCGTAAAATCTGTACTAAGATTAGGGGTTTCACTATCATACACAGATTGAAAGTAGTCTGCAAATTTCTGACAGATAGATTCTGAGTCCGTTATAAATTTGTCTCCACTATTCAGGCCGTTATGTGACCTGGAGTTAGCTTTCTGTGATTTTATAAAATCCCAGAAGCATTTGACATTGTCTTTAATCCCGTCCTGAATTCTGTTTAAATATTGTCGTTTAGTTATGACAATATCTTTTTTGAGCTCGGATCGCATCGCAGAAAACAATAAGTAGTCTGATTGCTTTTTGTGTACTCTATATTTTCTGCGATGCGCTTCCTTGATTTTTATTTTGTCAATAATTGATTTTGTGAACCATACCGGGTAGGTTGCACTCACATTTATTGACTTCTTAATTGGAACACATAAATCAAAAACACTTGTTAAAACATTATAAAAATACTCTACCGCAACATCAACAGAATGTATACTTTTAAGAAATTTCCAGTCAAAATGAGACAGAATGTTTTGACACAGTTCTATATTAGCACGTTTAAAGTTATATTGCGAGTAGCAGTTGATATTGTGTGTAGACGAGGCGGGGCGGGCGCGGGCGCGGTGATGTTTGTGGCCGTTGCTATGTGATGGTGCGGCTCGCGTTAGACGCGCCGCGACGGCCAGTGTTGGATGATGATGGTCTTCCTTGACTAGCGGCTCTTCGCTTCTAGTCACTTCACACAGGGACAAGTTACTTAGGACGAGGTCCAGGATATTGTCATAACTGTTTAATACTTCACTGTGCTGAGTTAATCCATTTGAACCACAAAAATATTTAAAGTCGTTTAACACGTCCTCAGGTTTATTATGTAGGTTAAAATCACCCAGTATAATAATATTTTTATTCAATAATAAATTGTATTTAGTATCTAGATGCTCATAGAAGTTGCGTCTAATTTCAGTATCGTCTGAGCAATAAAAATACGTAACACATATGACTACGGTAAAGTTAGATTTAACTACCTTTACCCATAGATGCTCGCCGTCTGTTTCTAGTTCCTTTAAGCGCATCGATGCAAGTGGTTTGCGGACAGCAAGAAGTACCCCTCCCCCTCGCTGCCCGTCTCGATCCCGCCGATGTACTGTATACTGATCGGTAAACAGTTCCTTGTCAAAAACAGAGGTTTGCAACCATGTTTCTGTCAAAGCAATTACTTCTGAATTTTGTGACATAACGTTTCTTGAAAATTCATCTATTTTCGTGTTTAGGCCACGAACATTTTGATATTTTAATTCTAGTATCGCCATTAAGTCGGCACGCTTTTTCCTAGGAATTTATATTTTGAAATTGAAATTCCTGCCGGCCAATTTGCTGCGTTTAAGAATGTGTCTTCTTTGTCTTGAGGAACGCCAATTTTAAAGGAACTGTAGTTCCCTTTCGCATTCAATTTGACAATGTCAAAATCTATGTTTGCTTCTATAGACCTAAGAAAGGTATTTATATGCGCGATTTCGGTGTTCGGGCTAAAACGCCAAGCGTGAATGTAGAATTTACGTTCGACGGCGCGTAAAGAGGTGTCTTTCCTAGTACCCGTTATTGGTCGCGTGCGTTTCCGAGGTTTACGGGCTTGTGTTTTCCAGTCTCCTTGGTCTTTCGGGTCGAGAGAAGGACGGTTTGGTTCTTCTTGATGTTGCGCAGCAGGCACCACTTTCCTCTTTCTCGGTTTTCTGTTTTTTTTTCGGTTTTTCCGTTTCTTCAGGTTTATCTTCACCGTTGTGAAATATTTCGACAACCTCCGGAATTTTCGATGGTGTCGGGATATTGTCCGCAGGTAGGGCGGGCGGGGCGGGTGGGGCACCCGGATCGCTGGTTGCGCGCCCCTCCGTACGGTATGCCGCCTCTAGTGCTACTATCTTCGCCGATAGATTGGCGAAGGTAGAATTTTGAGTGACAATAATATTTGATTGCTCACCAATTTTGATGTTGAGCTCCTTTATATGACTTTTAAGTCCTCCTATTTGTTCCGTGAGGTCCTTTAGGGCCGTGGTAATTGTTTCCCAAGCTTGGGATGATCTGGTCGCCATATCAGATAGTTGCGATGCAGAGCACAGTCCGACACGTCCGACTCGAATTACGACAGTTACTGTTTCATAAATCATTTCAAATAAAACAATTCATTCCATATATTTCTTTAAATATTATACAAACTTGATTGAAAAATAATAGGATTGCCTCGTTACTCGAAGCATTTGGGGTAATTCGCCATTACCCAGAATTAACATTTTCTGTAAAAAAAATACAGCCACACCAATAAATCCACACCACAAACTTTTTTTCCTTTCACACTGTATGTGTGTATACTGAGCATTCGTCAGGTTACGGATGCGAAATGTTAAATTATACTTCAATAAGAACATTAACTCCACCATTTCAGAAAACTGCAAATATTACATCAATTTTAATGATTACATAATACAACAGTTCTTACCTTCCCTTTACGAAATGCAGTTCAATGCTGGCGACTGAATCGGCTTTTGTATGGCCCTGTTGGTATTTATTTATTTATTTATTTACACATATACGGCACAACACGTGCCATTAACATAATTGACATACTTATAATAGTACAACAACATGAAGAATAACAGTATAAATGTTAGTAAAATTTAAGAAAATAGGTAAAAAGTAAGGTAATAAGTAGTGTATAAAAACTATAATGTATAAAAGTAAATTGTTAAGTGAATAGTTTAAAATATAAAGTATTAAAGTACAAACCATAATTTATTAGGAAAAAGTAAAAATAAAAATAAAAATTTAAAGATTGAAATAAAACAATAAAATGTACCAATAAGATACCTATCTCAAGGTACCGACAATGATTTAAATATAAAAAGTAATAAATTAACCGATATGATAAATTTTACAAGTACTTATGATTTCAAGTGCATTAATAGTTTTAGAAGTACTGGTAGGCATATTATGTTTACATGATGTATTTACGTGGTACTAGCAAACAAATTTAGTTTAACGCATCTTTTGTATGAAGACAGATTACCGGCAGCGTGATCAATATTAGCATATTCATTGCCTAAAATATGCAAGCGATTTATGGTTGAGTTTTGTTCTGCGTTCGTCATAGTATTGTCACAGTGGAAAGGTGTTTTGAGTCGAGTCGGTCTACTAGGTACATGGTAATTTATTAATGAGAGCAATTCAGGGGAGTCAAACCAGTTATTGTTTATTTTAAATAAAAAAATAAGATCATTGAGTATTCTTCTATCTTTTAACGATAAGAGTCTCAATTTTTGTAATAAAGATTCATAGTTTATGTCAACCGCGGGAATACCTAATTTGAAATTAATTGATCTGAGAAATTTGCGTTGGATTCTTTCAATGGAGTTTGCATGGCTTTTGTAGAAAGGGTTCCATATGGGGGAATTGTATTCTAAATGACTCCTAACCAGAGTTGTATATAGTATTTTAAATGTTTGGATATTTTTAAAATCTTTATAAATTTTTACAATGAAGCCCAGAATTTTCATTGCTTTACCCGTTATTATATCAATGTGATTGGTAAATAGTAGTTTAGAGTCGAAGGTTATTCCAAGGTCCCTTATTACAGGTACTGACAATAAACTGTGATTGTTAAAAGAGTAACTATATTTGATAGGATTTTTAATTCTAAAGAAACTCATGATTTGACATTTTTTTATGTTAAGTGTAAGTTTGTTAATGGTACACCATTCTACGAATTTTATAAAATTGGATTGGAGGGACAAGCAGTCGTATATATTTTTTATGATTTTATATATTTTCATGTCATCAGCAAATAATAATATGTTAACATCAGTGAATATGGAAGTGACATCGTTTATGAATAGTATAAACAATATTGGACCAAGGTGCGAACCCTGAGGCACACCACTAGTGGCTTCAAATTCGTAAGATAAGTGTTCTTTAATACAGACAGTTAGTACACGTTTTGATAAATAATTCTTAATCCAACATAATAAATTACCACTTATTCCTAATTTAGACAATTTATTTATAAGAATTTTAATGCAAACCTTATCAAAGACTTTACTAAAATCCGTGTAAATTGAATCAACTTGTTTTCTATTAGCAAGAGCACCAGAGATAAAATGTTCATACAGTGTAAGGTTAGTTAAGGTAGATCGTCCAGAGATAAAACCATGTTGAAATGATGAGATATTAAATTTTATGCAAGAACATATTTTTTGGAGAATTAACTTTTCAAAAATTTTTGGTATTGACGATTGTATGCATATTGGTCTGTAATTTTCAACTAAAGACTTGTCTCCGCTTTTAAATATAGGAGTGAGAAAGCTATTTTTCCATATTTGTGGGAACTTGCCTGTTAAAAGTGATTGATTAAATAGTAGGTACAGAGGGTAAGAGACACTACTCCCACAGTTTTTTAGAAATACGGGGGGAATTTTATCTGGCCCTGAGCACGATTTAGGTTCCAGTAGTTTGATACATGCTGCAATTTCTTTAATCTCAATATGTATCTGAGATAGTTGTAAATTTATATCGGACTCAAAGTTTGGAATGTCTTCATCAGGGATATCTGTTTCATATACATCCTTAAAAAAATCTGCAAACAAATTGACAATATCTTTGATTTTACAGGAAGTTTTCAGTTTATAGTGCATAGTTTCAGGTATGCCAAGGTTGTTGTTATTTTGAGCTTTACAATAGTTGAAAAAATGTTTTACATTGTTACCAATCGAAAATTCCACATTCTTAATGTAATTATTATAACAAATGTTTGATAATTTATTACAATCTTTTCGCAGCTTGCTGAAAATTATAAAATCAGAAAGATTTGTTGTTTCTTTGTAAATTTTATGCGCTTTTTTCTTCTCAATTACCATGTTAATGAGGTCCTTGCTAAACCAGCGAGGGAAATTATGAAGATAGTTTATAACTAATTGGGACAAAGTTTTCTATGGTTTTATATAGATGATCGTAAAAGGCTTTAATATTCTCATCAAGATTACCTCCTTCTAGTATAGACCAGTCAGTGTTATATAGATAATCGCGTATTGCAACATAATTGGCTTTATTAAAGTTAGGATATTGTGTCTGGTTTTTAATTTGGCATTTTATAGGGTTACATAATACAGTAATATCTAAAGGTGGGTGATGAGAATCAGGGGGAAGAACTGAATCGAGTGACTTTTCAACCGCAGTTGACAAGTCGGTACAAAGAACAAGATCTAGTAATCTATTATTGTCATTTTTTACATTGTTTAATTGAACTAGGTTAAGGAAATCACATAATTCAACTATTTCTTTTTCTGTGTCAGTTAAGCTAGAGTTTTGAGATAATGTAGAATTGTCGCGGGTACCCCAGTTGATTTTTGGTAAATTGTAATCACCGATGATAGTGATTTTACTATTTGGAAATTTAAACGACAGTTGTTCAATATCCTCGAAATGACTTTTGTATACACTTATATCTGATGATGGCGGAATATAAACACTGCCTATGATTTTTTTTTGATTTTTGCTGTTTAGTAAAATGTAAACTTGCTCCACATTAGAATTTTTGGTTTTCAGAAGTTTTGAAGGATGTATCTTGTTGACAGCTATCATGAAGCCACCGCCTCTAGATTTAGCGCTGGTTTGTTGACTTCTGTCAGACCGGTAAATATGATGGTGGGGTAGACCAAGCTCAGCAGAGTTGATGGATGGTTCCAGCCAGGTTTCCGTAAGAATGAGGATGTCATGTGGCAGTGTCGGGGCATGTATTTTAAAGTCCTTACGTTTAGTTTTCATGCCTCTGACATTTTGGTAATAGCACTTCAGTTTGTTTACATTGTGTCGTTTTTTGGAAGGGTTGTAACAATAGTTGGTTTGGAGTTTATGTACTTTATGGTAAGGTTTGGTTCACCATTCTCTTGACGGAACAATAACTGCTTTCTAAGCTCCACCAATTGATTCCTTTGGAGGATGGTTAAGTCATTACTTGCTTTGATTCCGTCTTTAAATTTGATGCTATTACGTAGGAGAGTTCTCGGTGCGATATTGTTTGTAAATTCCAATTTAATTGGACGATTTTTGTTGGCAATTTTCTTGGCACCCAGTCGGAATACTTTGACGTTGATTAGATCTAATGACGGGTCGATAACTTTTATAGCCGAAGAAACTTTGTCTCTATCTTCCGTAATGATGACTGCCTTTTCATCAGACAAGCTCTCGGGAACGTTATATAATATGACGTTGTTAGATCTGATGGCCCTATCTTCCATTTCGGTGACAATATCACCCATATTAATGTCAATCGGGTTGGTCCTGCTGAGTTGCGTATTATTTTTCATTGAATTTAATTCTCCTTGCATTACTCCAAAATCGACTACCAATTCTGCAATCGTAGCCATAAGTTCTGTTGTTTTTGGTATTATTTTTACGATATTTTCCTTAGAGAATTTATTGCTAGGCTCATGAACGATTGAGATCAATCCACTGATTATCGCATTTACTTTGGTAATGTACTGCGAAGCTTTATCACTCAGAGCCATTGTTATTTTTTTTTTTTTTAAACAGTTGTGAACCCCTGGATTTTTGGTAGGGCGTGTAAGTACTACCGCTGGCGGCGCGGGCGGTGTAGGTGCGGGCGCGGGGGGCTTATAACAACTGTCACTTGATTAAACTAATCCTTGTTTTATACACTTTTAATGCACTATATACTTTTCTGACAATTAGTAAACTTTAAGCCAGTGTTAATTTAATATAATTAGGTGAAACACTTTGAATTTAATACTTTTTATGACTGCTTTAGATGATTTTGTTAGGATAAAAATAATGCGTGTGCACTCTCCGTATTGTTGTTGTTGGTATTGATGTATGAATGTATGTGGAGGTATTGGAACCTTCTAGAACTCGGTCGTTTGGATTTACCCACTGTTTGTCATTACCCCACTGTTCCCTACATTTGAATTTCATTGCCTGAGTTCGCGGAGGCAAGAAGAACTGGACATCACTAAATAATATTAATAAATATATTTATATTTGCCATACACAAAAGATCCACAGCCTGGAGCCAGTTGAAGAAGCGGCATCTTTCAAATAGATAAATATGTCGTGAGGATGAAGGATGTTGGAGGATAGGAAGATGGGAACGAGAACGTTGGAAGTCTGACAACAAAATATTTGTAAATTTAAGTTTTTAGGTAGAGTAACACCATCTTTGCCATCTATTTGGCTGATATTTGCCATCAGATCCGATGGTCCGATCAGACTATCGGAAGGCCTTTGCGCCATACATATGTTGAAACAGTCCATACCATGACTAAATACATCACACATCGATGACCCATACACATCTGATTGATTCCTATCCGACTTTCTCACACTCGGCCAGTGGACGTCATTTTAGTCGATCTCATAATTCAAATTAAGAATTTTTAACAATATTTCTGTACACATATAATTTTTCCATATTTTAGCAGCTATTTAGAAAAATTAGTATGATCTCCTTTTTAATGATTAAATATTACAATGAAGGATATAATTCCAATAATTATGGGCTACTGTAAGTTCTTGAAGAGCTCTTATTTATAAGTTAGAAGCTGAGGAATATTTTTTTAGAAGGAGAGAAAACACATACTAAAAAACGCTCAAAATACAATCTTTTCGAAAATCGCTTTTCAGTGAACGTTATTAAAAATTCAACAATTTATTAACTTCGCACCGTCTAGGCACGTGTCTAGCCACAATCAACTTTTACAAGTAAAATTATGCGATTTTTAATTTGCCAGAATTTAAAATTTATGATTGCTTCTCTTCAATAAATTACCAGGTACTTCCTATTTGGTTATCTGTCACTTCGACCATAGAAAAAAAAATTGAAAAGACATAAAGCAATAATAAAATTTTTAATCTGTCCATAATCTCCAAGGATATCAATAATAACAATTTGAGATAGTTAATTACTTTTATAAGCACCATAAAAACGATATAAAAAAAACACTAAAGTTTAGAGACAGGATATTATTTTTTATTTACTACATATTATTTTTTTTTTGTCCGACAATCCGGGCGTTTATTAAAATAATTATCATTTACGAATAAGTAACCCGCCTCAATGGAAGATTTCTGTTCTGATACGACCGAGAACAAAATATATTTCAAATTCTCCAAAATAGGGCAATGAGAACAATACTTAGACGAAATAGATATTCAAAAGTAAATAAAATGTTAATGGAACTAAATTGGCTAACGGTGAAACAGATTCTGAACACGATGATATTTGTACATAAAATAGCAAACAACCTGTTACCCAAATATTTCTCAAATAAAATTGTATACAACAAGGACATACACAAAAATAAAACAAGGACGTGCAATAAAATCAGGCTACCAAAAAGGAGAAGGCGAATACTCACAATAGTATACTATAATATATAAAGGAATGAAGTACTATAATACGCTGCCGGAAAACTTAAAGTCTGCACCAATTGGAAGGTTCAAGATGTTGTGTAGGAGCCACATCAAGAAGGAGAAAAAATAGTATATTATATTCATGTTACAATTAATTAGTCATCTTTAACCTTAAATGTATAAATTACTAAAATAAAATTAATAAATAAAAAATAAAAAGTATAGTTGTCTTCTTTTCCAAGAATTTACTTTTCATTCTTATCAAATGTATACTTATATAGTAATAATCATTTTGACAATTTTGAATTTATTCAATATGTTATTAGGGAAATGCGATTAGGATTTGTACTCTAGCACCTTTCGTCAACTTGTAATTTTATTTTTTGTTTATATTAACTCCTCACAGGAGGCCTTGAGGAAAAATTCCTTCTTTTTAAGGGTAATTTTAAGAAGAGGACGGAGCGAGAGGGAGGAAACGCAGAGACCGTAAAATTGTTCCACAGCTGGGCTGTTGAACTTGAACTGGACTTGAAGTCGTAGAAGCGACCCGTTCTCATGTAACAAATGTCAACCATGTATATATGATGGGCGCGCGTTTGGTATGAGTATGCACCAATGCTAAAGGAATCTATAACGCTAGTTCCTCTGAGCATCTTTCATTGTAAAACCGGATGAACAAGGAATGTATACTTACCTGATGCCTGTGCTCTAAAGTTGGCAATCCGTTTTTAAAGAAAGGTGAATCTATCAAACGTACTACCCGTTTCTGTCGAGTCGAGGGTTTTTCAGATATTTTTGGGCTCCAGACTAGAGGTGGCTGCCAAATTCTACAGTAGGGTGCATTTGCGATGTGTACAGGGTCAGCAATTGAGAAATTTATTTTGAAAAATATACCTACGTATTATTTCAAATCACAGTTTCAAATAATTGTTGCCTCAACATGACCTTTTTTTATTTCATAACTTTAAGGGCTTGCGAAAACTTAAGCACTTCTCAGAAAAATAAAATGATGTAGAGAAGTTAGAGGGTATTTCGTAAGCTTTCCCAAGGAAATTTGTTAGCAAAAATCTCGATCCAATTTTCCTAAAACTACGTTTCGCTTAAAGAGCAGTCAAAGTTGTTACTTTCTCAAAGTTCTCAAGAATCCTCGCACTTTTCTAACATGAATATTATACATTCCGCGCAAAAGGTGTTTGACTTTACAAAGTAAATACTGATAGAATAAGAAAGTTTTAAAAAGGTTTTAGTTAGCTACAAGTTAGCGAGACAAGAGAGTCAAACAACTTGTAATATTAATTTTGCGTGTATGGATTATCAACACAGATATTGAAGTTATGGAAAAGTAAAGAAAAGACAGAAAGCCTCCAAGTCTTCTATTTAAAGAAATGCCAGGCAGCTGCTCTTATATGTAGGTACATCATATTGTACTGCCCTATGCACCTGATTTTCAGAATATTTTACAAAACGTTTTAAGCAATCGAGCTCCATAATGTACCAAATTTATGGAACCTTAAATGGGACAAACGGAGAAATCTATTTGGATTCATTGGCTTTAAACCGCAGTAAGCAGTTTTGAGGAATGGTATTAATTAAATTTCATGGTAAATGTATATATATGACACCAATCGCTCTAGTTGTTCTGAGCTGTGGACATTATTATATTCAGAAGTGTAGTGGGCTAAGTTTAGCGTTTGCTACAACTATTTACGGGCAATTAATGCAACAGAAAAGGCCTCTAATATTTGAGATTCTAATTTTTCTCCATACGTTGCCACCGACTAGCCAGTCTGGGGTAGGACACGAAACTTAGCCAGCATCATTGTCGTCTTTGTATCTTAGTGGATTAGCTCACCGTAATGATAAATGGATGCACAATATCAACGTCCCAATATTACACTCCTATACGACGGATTCAATAGCTAGGAAACAAATACTCCGATGTTGTTTATATATTTAGTACATCAATTTCAATATATAAGCATACCTTATTGAAGTTTTTTTTCATCATGTAGGGGAATATTTTGATAAAGCTATTTAAATTGACAGTATTACAGTATTTTGCACGTTAACAGTATTTTGTCGGCTGAAAGAAAAAAAATATTTTGGATTTTTTATTTTTATATTTTGTACCTACATACTGTGTGGATCAAATTCAACGATATTTTTCTTTATATATTGGTTTTAAACAGTCATTTCCTGCACTATTAACGAATATAATTTCTTAAATATTGTTATATATGTATGTAAAAGCCTTAATAGGCGTAACATAAATAAATACATAAATAATAATAAAAAAAACAATAATATGTGACGACAACCGACGCTAAATATATTTAAAAAAATATTATGTTAACTTAATTATTTTTTTTAAATAAAAGCTTTTGCGAAATTTAAAATTTAAAAATTCGAAAGTTAAAAATGTGTTGAAATTTTTCGTAAGTTATGGTTTCTTTTAAAAGACTTCCGAACTCAAGTTTTATTGATGTTCAGTGCTCGAATTAATTTGAGCATTCTAGCAGGAAAATAGTTTTTAGTTTGAAATATTAAAATAATTTATATTATCAAAGGTTTGGCAAATTAAATAAAACTATTTGTGAACAATGTTTCAGGGTTATCTGAAAACTTAATAATGGCGCCCCGGTGTTTAGGTCTGTCACCTACTTAACTGAGATTCCGTCTTTACAACTTAAATTTCTATCTTGGCAAGGTCTTTTCCCAAGTTGGATTTTCTAGCGGGTTCAATAATTACGGAAAACCAAAATTTGATAATGGAATACGAAAACGTATAAAGCAAATTATTTATAATCTGACAGGTTGGTTTTTTAATATATCTGCAAAATAAAAGCGACCGTTTTCATATAGGAAATGATGGTTACATACAAACTTTTTTAATAGATGTGTGATATACCGTAAAAAAAACCGCATTTCGCATGGCTTAGCAAAGATGGATTTGCGGCAATCCTTTTTGTCAATATTCTCCAATTTTACGTGTTATTAGCACTTTTTCAACTATTTTATTAAATCACTTTTTAGGAGTAAAGGGATCAAAATTTTGGTTCTATAAATACTGAGCTTCGCCTGTAACGCTTTCATCTTGTATTTTCAATCTTATTTACAAGGAAGAACAGAAAAAAATAATAACGAACAATGAATGTCTTTCGGCATGTAAGAATTATATTTCAAATATCGACAGCTGAAAATAGTTGATTTTACCAAAAAAAATCCTGACAGAAGAGCATTTCTGAATCTTATAACAATGGAGTGAGTATTTATTGAGTCAAAAGTACAAATTTTTTGCAATATAAAAGATTTAAAAAGATATTATTTAGAATTTGACAAAACCTCAAACATCTACATAAGTAAACGTAACATTTTGTGGCAGCTCACAAAACTCGTTGATTGTGTTGACCCTCTTGGTTATATGCATTGGCAAACTGTCAACTGCATGCTTTCAACGTGTCTAGCTATTTACCGTATACCCAAATGGCGCACATAGTATATATTATATAAACGAACTGTACCTTGTGTCCAAATGGCGCACATACTATATGTGAAGGAACTGTATCTTGTGCACAAGTGGAGCACATAGTATATACAAAGTAACTGTACCTTGTGCCCAAGTGGCGCACATAGTATATGTAGTGGAACTGTACCTTGTGCCCAAGTGGCGCACATAGTGTATGTAAAGGAAGTAGTACAATATAGTGGTGTACGTTTACTAGAACAGTACACACATTGGTACCTAATTTATTTTCATTGAAGAATTTTTCAAGTTCCAATATAACGTACTTCTTTCAGTCCTTAGAAAGGGAAATGATTTATATCGCAAATAAATTCAATAAAAGCATCCTTCTCTGCGAAACCCGTGAGATCTTCTATTTTAAAATATGCGAAGTTAGATTTCGATTGTTTTAAATATAAATATTAAATGTTGCTGTCATTTCTGTTGTTCTGTTATCATACATTTTATTTTTTACTTTATAAAACTATTAAAAGTCGAGGGAGTTTTTAATCGTTTTAATGAAGCATTATAATGGAATTTCAAGTACCTTCATTTAATGATCTGGTTATATCTATTCTAATGATAGAAAAAAGTACCAATTTTTAACTGAAAACCTTACTCGACTTGAATACATTTTTCATACCAAAAATTAATTTTCACACAATTATTGTATTACCAAGGAAGCACTTTTTTAAATCGACTATCGGAAGAAATTAGAAGCATTAATAAACAAATCCAAAAGAGAACACTTTGAAAAAATATTTTAAAGACAATCCTACCAAAAAACTTTTTCCATACGAATTGATTTTTTTGTTTTTTCTTCTCCTAGTATGTATATAATAATGTATTATTAATAATAATTTTATTTTGGATTCTATTTTTTTAATTTTATTTTCTTGTTTATTCCAGATCTCGGGGAGGGTAGTGCAATCCCACGAGTTCCATATTATACATAGACTAAAAAAGTAAAATATAAATATTGTAAGATAATACATACACAGTAAACGAAATCAAAATAAAATAATAATAATGACACTAAAGTTTTTTAAAAAGAAAAAAAAAATATATATGTATTTATAATTTTTTTTTAATCTATGACATCAGGCATTGGCTCCATCGCTTGTAACTATTTAATATAACATAAGATTCAATTATTTTTTACTTTCTTACTGCAATGTTCTTACTACAGCACTTAATACATGTACTTATCATATTATTAATTACTTATAAATAACTACAAGAATGTACAGTACAATCTTCTTCCAACCACTAGCAAATGCATCAATGAGGAGTATTATTAATATCTCGTTATATGTAGAAACCCAATGTTAATACTATTTTGTATGCACTTATCTTATTTTTTTAATACAAATAAAAACCAGCAATTATCGGTACAAGAATAGAAATAATGAACGCCTCGGTACCAAAAACATCAGTTTTAAATTTATGAAAACGATAACAATCTGATAATATTATAACGCCAGCGTCTGGTCGGTTTCGGCCCTCTGATTGGTCAAATTAGAAACTTATGTTTCGGGTAAATTCCGCATAAATCTAACATTTAAAAAATTTCAGGCATTCTAGAGTTCCTTGTAAATGTCAATCCCTCTTTTACCGGCCGCTGGAGAGTTTCTCTATTGGCTGACAGAGCGCACCTCTGGTGACATAATAGCGAATAATTTCATTTGAAATAATCCATAACAAATAAGTTCAATTTTATCTATTCAAACTACCAAACTACCAAACTACCGTTTTAATACGCACTTAAAAAGAAAACAAACATTTGATTCAAGTTAATGACAATAAACTACTCTTTGCATTTACGATTATTATAAATATTGATAATTATTTCGCACCATTTTGACAGAACACCGATATGAAGTTAGTAGGATTTGTAAGAAGTGTAGGCACTGCCAACCCAATAAAATAAACATGAAACACAATCGGAAGCTAGAAACGCTTCGTTGATTGTAAAATTAGCCAACAAATATCTAAATCTGACATGCATTTGAATAATAAAACAATCATTTTGCCAGGCATATATATTTATATAATATATATTAATTTAACTTTACCCTTTTAGATAATTATTCGGGATCTGGCCACGCTTAATACGATTTTTTTTAAATAAAGCGTTTTGATTTTAGGTTGGGTTAGGTTGGGTTATTGTAGGTTAGGTAAGTATAGGTTAGGTTAGGTTAGGTTATTATTTGTTAGGTAAGTATAGGTTAGGTTGGGTTATTATAGGTTAGGTTGGGTTAGGATAGGTTAGGTAAGGTTGGGTTATTATAGGTTCTATCAGGAAGGTTAGGTTATTATAGGTTAGGTTGGGTTATTATAGGTTAGATTAGGATAGGTTAGGTTAGGTTAGGATAGGTGTGGTTGGCTTAAGTTAGGATAGGTTATGTTAGGTTAAGTTGGGTTTTCTTACATACAAATATATTTTTAAAATCTTGCCTTAATACATTTATTTTAATAAATAACGAGTTTTTTAACACATAATATTATTTATATAAATGATAATTTGACAGAACACCGATATGAAGTTCGCGCGTAAAACGTGTTTGTTTGTAAGAAGTGTAGGCACTGCCAACCCAATAAAAAAACAAGAAACACAATTGGTAGCTAGAAACGCTTCGTTGTTATTAAAATCAAGCCAACAAATCTCTAATCTGACGTGTACTTATTTGTTTAATAAAATGTACATGTACTTACATGTATAATAACATTATGGGTTAAGTAAGGTTAGGTTGTGTTAATATAGGTTAACTGTTGTTAGTATCACTGAAACTGGGCGAAGCCCAACTAAGTGCCGTCCGCAGGGCCCAGCAAAAAATACCCGCGGAGCGGGTTTTTAACTGCTAGTTCGTATATGATTATCGTCGCCTTTTATTGCGGGACAATGCACCACTAATATAATCACCAGGAACAAGTGTACAAGGAGATGGACTTGCCGAACGTCACAGTGGTGCTGCCAAGGTTTGTTATTTGTGAGGATACTTTGACAGCGCTTAATTAGCAGCAGACACATACTTGAACGGATGACGAACCTCGTACTGGCACTGTTGGTGGACGCGGTGCACTCTTTCGCTGGAGCAGCTGGTCCAGTTTCCTCACCACCTAGGATTCTTGCTGCAGAGTCTCCATCTGTTTCTGTACTTCATTTTATTTAACTTAATTTCAATTTCAATTTGTAATATTTATATTTTTTTGTAATACCTGGATTAACTGTAAAGCGCCCCTGAGGTGATATCTCACAAAAGCAGCGCTATACAAATCATCCAATAAATAAATAAATTTATGTAAGTCGGGCATATTAGATTGTCTTCGGTTACAAGTGCTGAATAAAATGCTTTGTTAAATGTTAAATAAAGTTCTATGAACACGTAGGCAGAATTTCCCAAAAATATTTTTACTTTGCAATTTCCAAATGGAACAGCTTTTCCATCCACTATTTTCAATTCTTCTTTTTGTATTCCTAAAAGACTACGTTTGAGTTTTCTATCAAAACACCTACACAATGTCCTTTATCTTCGTTTTACAGGTTACAGGTATCATTACGCTTAAAAAAAAATATAAAATTTATTCTCCATTTGCGAGTTTTTTATATAATTCTGCGAAGTTCATCACCAAAAAAATTGTGGCTGTACTATATATTTTTACAAGTTTATTTTATTTTTTTATTTACAGGTATTTACATAATTCGTAAGACGTTTGATCTTTTGAACTTGTAGCTCGCGCGATAAAACAGTCTGACTATTTATTTTTAATCAAAAATACGTACATTTTTGTGAATATTACATTAAAATAAAATGCATTTTTTTTTAATTTTTAGTATTTCCTACAAAAAAAATACATATACAAACTAAATAGAAAATGCATGATTTTTTGTGTGAACCACCCCACTAGGATGAGTCTGTTTCAAGTTAGTAGAAATTAAATAAAACAATAACTTCCTAAAACATAATAAAATGAGAAAAATTAAATAAGAAAGTAAAAAATAAATATATAAGCGTGAAGTTTGTTATATTGTTGAAGTTCTGAGTATATGTTCGAAGTAGATACATTGGATACCCATATATAAATTGTGTTCTGAGATTTACATTATTTAGCAAGTCTTTAATGTCTTTTTGAATTTAATATACATCATTTTAGCTCGGTTGTGGAGATGTACGCGGTATTTTCGGAGTAATGCGTTGACGTCCAATTTTCTTAATTGTGTAGTATGATGGTTTACTTGACTCTTTGGAAATATGTAACGAGATATTAGAGGGAAGTAACTGTACGGTGCATGGTAGCCCGCGCGACGTACAGGTCAGGTCAGACGAAAGGATCAGGGTCCTCTCTCTGCCGTATGAAAACCTGTAATCCAGAAACAGGAATGCGCTGTCCCAAACTATTCACAGCAGATTGTATTCACCAGCAGCTTTGATCATCTCGATGTATCGATTTGAGTGGGGCCCGCACTCTGATGTTGTTGAGATAATTGGATCACAAGAACTAATCACAGTTACAACATTAATCACTGCAAATTCACACTGCGACAATTGCAATAATTATGTTTTCTACAGCGTTTACGGCAGATTATATCAGTAGTTACTGATATTTACTTTCATTTAATTTTATTTACTTTAATTTCCCTTCAATATTTAAAATAGAACATTGAAAATGGAAAATTTTATATTTATTTTACATAATCATAAAAATTATCCCGTCGCGACGTGATAAGGCTGAAGCCATTTGGCTGTTTATTGTCACAGACGGCTATTCGTGGATCCAAAAGAACAGGTTTGAATCCTGGCTCGTAGAATATAACGAAGCTAGGGTGAATCAATGGCGGTACGAAACAGTTACCAAATGTGGAATAGGATCCTTATATGGAATAGCGATACATCTCAAAATCTAATGGTACGTATACATTAGCGAACTAAAACGCGAACCGAGCCACGAATTACGCGAAAGGAACGAAGCAACTGCAAGCGGCGTTTTGCGCCATTTACAGTTGCTTCGTTCCTTTCCCATAAGTTGGAATTCAGTTCGACAGTATACGTAGCATTACACTCTTACATCTGGCCATGCTGTCATGAGCTATTTTTTAGTTTACACCGACCGTTGCGCTAGATAGGTTAGAGTTGTTTATCTTTTCCGTTGTAGATTATTTGTCTGCCTGTGATATTCACTAATCCCCGTACAGTTACGTTATTTTTTTAAAAGAGGCAGAACATTATGTTTTTAATTTGCGAAATTCAAAATGTGGAAAAGAAAGAGGGCTCAATTCCAATTATGGAATGTGAAATACACAAACAGTCCCTATATCCTTAAATTCAAAATGTTTATTTTGCAAAGGACTTTTTTCGCAAGATATTTGTGGATCCAATTCATAACGTGTGGACTCTATGCAATAAGTCATTTATTTTACTTGGGTTCTATCAAAATATTGGTATTCATGATGCTATTCCGCAATTGGGTACAAATTCCATGTTTGGTTCCATTTAAGTTTTTTTTAATTAAATACAATTTTAAATACATTTATAACACTAAAAACATAAGAATATGTGAATGGTACTCACATGGCTGAGCACCCATATATTTGTACTAAGGCGATGCACTACGTCGTATAATATTTATTCGGGATACTATTACTTTGCCAAAAAAATGAGCGATCTAAGTGTATTTATAAATGAGCTTCAAGTGCTCACTAATATAGTAAAAGTGTTGAGCACCAAAGTAGACAGCTTAACAGCTGACGTTAAAGAAATTAAGTCAATACTACTAGTCGGTAGTAAGTCAAATATTGATCAAAGTACCTGCGTAACGAAGCACGGTAACGAGAAGCCGATTCCTGAAATTCAGTGCGACCCGCCTCCCCGCGCCCGCGCTGTATCTACTGCCATAAGTACAACTACTACTGAAACAATTGTGACTGCAGCTATTACTAACACTAGTATGGCATCTATTGCGTCTACAACTCTCACGACGGCCGGCTTGCCCCTGCCCCCCTTCCCACCCTTGCCCGCCCCTCATGCAGCCCGCTCCTGTTTCGCAATGCGAATTACCGCAAGCGAGAGTTACTCGCTCGCTGGCAAAGGAATCGAAGGCCAAGCCCGAAGTTGAACAGATACCAGATACTGTCAAAGGTACTAAGGCCAAACCTATCCCTTTGCCATTTACATCATCTGTCCAACCACAATTTGAGGTGCAGCAAAAACTGGTACTTCAATCATCGCCATCACCATCGGCCGTACCCGCTGACCCATTGGAATCGTCTCCTGCGGCCGAACTCGTCGAACCCGTCGCTCCTGCCACGACTGATAGCTCTACTGATAATACGACTCCCAACATATAACAACCTAAAGGGCTATCTGATCAATGAACAAAAGTTGCACGCAAACGGCGTATCACCGTACGGGGTAATCAAAAAAGTGAAAAGGAACCATTAGTATTGAACTTCTTTCACTGTTATCCCTTCCATCCTGATACTTCTTGCGATGACATGTCGCATTACCTAACAGTAGATGAGACAGATGTATTTATGACGTATTTGATTCTTATTTTACCAAAAAACGTGCAGGCAGTGGTGGTCGCAAGTATCCGAAGTGGTTCTCGAGAGAAGTCATCTCGAATATAGAGATCAAACACGCCTATCGCTGGAAACTGGACGCCTTCAGAGTGAATACGAAATGTTTAGTTTTTACCGAGCGTTAATTGGGCGCGAGATTCGAGTGGCCTATCGAGCCTACGTATCTGAAATTGACGAAAACATCATACATGATCCCAAGATGTTTTGGCACTATCTAAAATCTCTTCGGAAGGATGGTGATCTCGAAGACACCATGATGAAAGGTAATCAGGAATTTCGTGGCTTGGGTGTGGCAAACGCATTTGCTGATCATTTTCAATCGGTCTACAATAAAGACCCTCCACTTCTAGATATTAATAATACGGCCACATTTAAAACCAGAGGAGCTTCAAACGTCGATTTAGGTATACTTACGGAATCTGACGTTATGCGTGCCATAAGACTCATGAAGAACTCACACTCTATCGGACCAGACTTCGTTCCCGTATTTTTTATTAAAGGGTGCGCCGAGTTCCTAAAAACACCACTATGTCTTATCTTTAACTTAGCTATAAGTACTTCCACTTTTCCCGAAGTATGGAAAACTTCAAAAATATGTCCTATTTTTAAGAATGGTTTGAAAAAGTTAATCGAAAACTATAGACCAGTTGCTATACTATCAGCTCCTGCTAAACTATTTGAAAAATTAATTAATAAATTCATTATGCCTCAGATAGACGCATATATTATCCCCGAACAGCATGATTTCAGGAAAGGAAGATCCACTGAAACCAATCTGATGGTTTTCACCGACTATGTTGCTAGGTCCCTAGACAGAGGTTACCAAGTAGACTGTTCGTACAACGACTTTTCCAAAGCTTTTGATACTGTGAATCACGATATCTTACTTATAAAACTTGCCCAGATGGGTTTTTCACTTCGGATGTCGGAGTTTTTTAAAAGTTACCTCAAGAACAGAAAACAATTTGTCACTCACGGAATCTTCCAATCTGCCGAATTTCTTGTTTTTTCTGGGGTTCCCCAAGGGTCGATCCTAGGGCCTCTTCTTTTTTGCATTTTTATTAATGACATTGCTGAATTTATTCGTTTTTCTCGCTTTCTGCTGTTCGCTGACGATATAAAATTATTTCTTCTAATAAGAAATATTGAGGACTGCCTACACCTTCAAGTTGATGTTGATAACTTTTCAGAATGGAGTCAACGAAACAAACTTCATTTCATGAAATGCGTAGTTCTGACTTTCACCAGAGCATTTAGTCTCACGTACCACAGGTACACTATGCTCGGTCATAATCTCAAACGAGTTTCAAACATAAAGGATCTTGGGATTATGTATGAGAATAAGTGGACATTTCGTCCTCGTATCGAAGAGGTGTGCCAGTCTGCCTTAAAAATGTTAGGGTTTGTTCTCCGAACCGTCAGAGTTTTTCGGGATACCCGTGCTCTGAAGATTTTATACTTCTCCCTGGTCCGCAGTAGGCTGGAGAGTGGTTCGCTTATCTGGAATCTTCATGAGGTGGGGTGCTCCCTCATGTTGGAGAGAGTTCAAAAAAAGTTTCTAAGATTTCTCTGCATGAGGGAGTACGGCCACTATCCATGGCTCTACCCGACGAACTTTCTTCCGAGCATGCTGGGACTTCACTCCCAGCAGCTCAGAAGGGAGGGGTATGCCGCTACCCACTTATTCAGACTGCTGCGAGGCTATATTGAGAACTCAGCCATTTTGGAGCGCGTGAGTCTCTATGTTCCAGATGACTATCTTAGACAACGTCATCATAGATTATTCTATCTTCCTGCCTGCAGAGCTAACCTGCCAATGGTTCTCCCGGTAGGGAGGAGTATATTGCTCCTGAACCAAATCTCCTCCGAGATTGATATATTTGGCGTCAGTGAGGAGAGATTCAGAAGGGGAATTCTTCTGATTCTTGAAAGAGTCTCTCCACATTGACGAGATCTTTCACCGCTGCCTGAATTTTTTTTGGAAATTCCACATTTCTTGAAATTTCTTTTTTATGTATAAATACTTAAAACAATCTTTTGTAAAAAAATGATATAACCGAATTTCTTATATGCATTAAATCCTAATTTTTAATTGTGTAAGAAATTAATAAAATTTATTATTATTAAATCAAGCCGCTATCAATAACACACCTTACGTAGATGGCGATAAGGCTTAAATTCCCGCTTCACACCATCCACCTGTTTAGAAAAAAACATGGCCAAAAAGTGCCTTTTGTTTTATTTTGTGGATGTTCAGGCACAAATATTTAAATGTTTTTCGATCATTATACAAAATGAAAACGAAAATGGGTTCGTAAGTAGGAGATTTTGATCTTTAAAGCAGTTTTCATAGGCCTATACATTGTTATTTTTTCTGGGCTTATAAAAAGACTTATCTAAAAAATACTCGATAATTTCAAAGGCCAGGATGTATTCTACTCGCAGTATTTAATTAAAGTATCTGAAACATTTCTAGGCTACCAAATTTTCAAACCAAATACACATGATTTTAAATTACTAAGTAGTCCATCGCCTTAATTGTTGTTATTGATTTTCTTATACTCCATAAACGAAATGGTATTCCACATTTGGTTACTTTCCTATAGAGTTGATGTTAATTAACTATAGCAAAGTCCTTATAACATTAACTAATATCAACATAATATACTCGTGTAAATGATTTCACTTACGTAATTAGATCACAGATAGAGAATTAGATTTGATGGTGATTGGTGGTTATTAACATTGGTTAGTTATAATATTTAAGATATTATTCAAAAGGTTTTCCTCGGAAATACATTTACGTTTCTGAGATATTTTTATAGAAGTACTCGTGGTCGCTAGTTTTTAAGGAAATCCTGTCTCGAAAAAACGACCTCTCTTTCCCTTACGTACAGACGACCGGAAGCTTTGTTTTCGGTCGAAGGGTTGCGTGTCAGAGCCGAGGTATTAAAAAAGTCAGTCCTCTATATTTGCACTTTTGTCTCGCAAAAGTAGGCTCTGCTCGCCACCGTTTTGGAAAACTTTAAGGTTCAGTGTGCCTCGCAGATCGCCTTGGCAAATTACACACCAGATTTTGTTTTGAAAGTCTGATCAGATTATTTTTTCGTTTCCACCGTCGCCCTTACACAAAACGATAGTGCCCAAAAAAATTTTTGAAAATATCGTAGACAGACGGTTTTTCAACGTTAGGAATCGGTCGCAATTAATACAATATATTAAAACTGTACAGCAATAACGTGTTCATGTTTGGTCTTTTGCGAAAAGCACGATAAAAATGCGCTTTTTGAAGCTATTTAAAAATAACGTATACAAAAATATTATTACATAGATCCAACTAGCGGCGATATTTAAAAGTTCAATAAATTTACTCGGAATAATTGAAAAGCCGATAGAATGTAGTTGCGTTTCAGGTTTCTACCGGCAGAAGGGAAAAATTTAACTTAACGTAGATACTGATAATTATTTTTTTATAATTATTCAAATTAATTGAACTTTTTTTAAAGAAAATCGTGTTTGACGATTGCGGTACAGGATAATACGTAGAATAAATATTTCTCAAGTTATGATTAGCAGAAATTTTAATTTTTCCATAAATTTTTCGTTGTTAAAAATTATTTATTCGTAATCGATGTCATTTCCACCAAAAACATTTAAAAAAGAGGACATCAAAAAAACAATTTTTTTTTTTTTTTTGTAAATGAGTTATGCTTTTCTCTTGCTAGGGCCAATCAAAGAGCTGTAATAGCGAAGTGAAACCTTGAATTCAAGACGATGAATACTGGACTCACGCAGGAACTTTATTCATCAAATATTTGAAATTTTATAATACGAAATAAAAATAGTAATTAAGGATAGTGACATTTTTGTGAGGAAAATGCAAAGGGAGTTGAAGTAATTTTTTTAAAGAATAAAATTTATGTAGCTAATTTAAAGAATCCTACCTGCCCACCCAGTCATATGGAAACTATTTATAAAAGTAGTAAATTATTATGTTTATTATAACTAAAGTTTGTGAAATTTTTTTTTGCGAAAATGCAAAGGGATTTGACAAAAAAATGATATAGCGCGATTTTCGAGTAGGTACCTGCGCGGTACTCAAATTAAATAATTATAATAAACATACAAAATGGCAAAAATCAATTTTCGAGTAGGTACCTGCGCGGTACTCAAATTAAATAATTATAATAAACATACAAAATGGCAAAAAGCCAGATTGAAAATGACGGTTTGAAGATGGCCTTGAAAGCCGAAACAGCTGTAACAATAACAAAACCAAAAAATACTTGCAGAACTTAATAATTATATTATTAAATTTGATTTTAATTAAATTAAAAAAAAATAAATGGATTTCCACGAATTAAACACAAAAACAATAATAAAAAATAATTAATTAATTTAAACTTGTTTATGTAAAATCCGTAAATGAATAAATAAATCCTGTATTCGTCTAGGATAACTTGAAACCTGTAAATATGAGTGTCCTGAAACGGGAATCCTTCCTAGTTGGATAGTCAAAATCATAAAATGTAATCAATATTATATTATAAAAAAATAAATAAATTTATACGATAATTGAAGGCTGAAAGATATACGCCACTATCTTCAGTATAAGAATTTTGATTGTTACTTTTTTCTAAGATCACTTCATGTATCGTAAATTAATTGTACTGTAGATATGAGCGAATGCCACTCGATTCTTTTCATTGAATGATTTCAATCCGTCAGTATAAGTCTTCGGAAAAGGTATTGAGTTATGACCATTATAAAGGTCAACCAGTTTGATCGATGTCAATTGATTTGCCTTTCAGCAATGGCGGGCAATTGGCATGGTCACGATTGATCTAGGACATAAATTTCTTATGAATGTAGCCAAACAAAAACATGTCTTCAATTAATTTTCTTGGAATTGAAAGTGTAAGAAATGTGGACTATTGAATCATCTTCAACATTATTCAATTTTTGGATCTATACAGAGTTTTTCGAAATCAGATATAGATAGTGAACATTCTCTTCTTTTGGATGTCAAGTTCAAGTAAGCAAAGCATTTGATTATTATTATAAAGAGGAGACGGTTTACGGCCGTAGGTCCATTGTTCTCTTTCCCATTTAATCTCATTTCTTTAACGGTAACCCGGTCCCTTTGATAAATTTCGTCAGGATTGTCATCTCTCTGTTCCACAATGTGTCTTCCCAGGTGTGTGATCCATCTTCCCAGCAGGACGGTAAATTGACATCACAAGTGAATTGGAGTCTCTTCATCTTCTTCACATTTCCAGCATCTATTGTTGTTTTACAATTTCATCATGAATGATCAAAATTCATTTTTGAGGGGTAGAAAAAGAGAGTGGGTGTGATTTTTTGAAATTTCGTGTGTAAACAGTCACCTTCCTCTTGTTTTGAAGGTCAACTTTGCAAAATTTCATCAATCTTGGAATACTACTTTAGATTTGTATGAAATCTAAACCCACTAGCCACACCTGAACACTTTTCTTTAAAGACATAGAAAAAAAAAAAAATTTGATTCCAGCAGGACTGGGTGGATAATGCAATGCTACATCCCAACCAAACCTTGTCGGTATATGTAATAGTATACATATAATTAATTTTAATGAATTTGAAAGCGTAACACATACACACTTTTGAATCATATATATTTTTTTAAAGTTTTTTTTTCTAGCAGAACTAGGTGGATGGTGCAATACCTAATCTGACATTACATGATGATAATGTACAACATTGCTATGAATAGATTTTGTTACAACCTGCGAACATTTTGTATTCTCACCGCAAATAGATTGGTTAATTAGTGAGTGGTTCAAATCGTTGATTTCCCGCCAAGGCTTCGCGGGTTCAGCGCTCAGTAGATAATGATGAAAGACGAACGTTCAGAATCTAAACGTTACTGAATATATCTGTACCCGTATTGATTGGTATGCAGACCGGACTGTATCTTCTCCATATAATTGGTAAATGAATTCTAAAAGCCCAGCTACACTACTCGCGAAGTTGATCGAAGTTGACCGAATACGATAGTGTGGGCACGAACTTCACTTCGCTTCGGGCAACATCGCTTCGCTTGGCCTGACTTCCGATTGTTGTCGGTAAATGCGCCCGAGTCAAAGGACTCCAAGCGTTACTCGCAAAGTTGCACGAGTGTGTGGGCACGCACTTCGAACTTCGGCTAACTTCGTCGAGGACTTCGTCGAAGCGTCGAAGCGAGTAGTGTAGCTGACACTTTAATAACAAAAATTAAACAAATAAAGTTGCAAGTAAACACATCGGGATTTGAATTTGGGAATCTTTTCGGATTCAAAACAAACGACCTTTTTAATTCAATTCGTTTATTTTATGATCATATATACAGTTTACAGGTAAATAGATGTTACGGTTGTTGTTATTAGGGGTTGTTGTTAATGTTGTTAATAGGGGACGCCCACGCCGAGAGTACCTGGAGGACCTGCTGGTGGACGTGCGCTGCTCATCATATGCAGAAGTCAAAAGAGCCGCACAAGACAGGGAAGAATGGAAGAGGAGATTAGACGAAATTGCTGCAAACCAATCCCAGGATTGAAACCAGAGAGAGAGATGTTACGAGCAATATTAAGGGACCTAATTAAAAAAATACTAATATACTTCAAGCAGTAGAGTGTACAATAATCAGTAATTAGTTACGTAGTAATGTTTTGTGAATAATTACTTCACTAGAATAACTTGTGCTGAAGGTAGGTATACGTTTTAGATAAAATGCTATTGTATATTCGATTAGCAGCAGTAACAGTAGGTTCGTCATAATCGTAGATAGACAATATAGACATAGTAATAATGGTAACAGTGTAGTGAAAAAAATTTATACGCGTGTTGGATCGTAACCACTCAACTACGGAGAATTTTATTCATTGGAAAATTTGTATAGTGCCGCTTTTGTGAGATATCACCTCAGAGGCGCTTTACAGTTGATGCAGGTATTACAAAAAATATAAATTTTACAAAAACAAAGTGAAATTAAGTTAAATATAATGAAGTACAGGAACAAGTGATGAAGTACAGGAATATGTGACACGAAGATAGAAGATGGAGACTCTGCAGCGAGAATCCTAGGTGGTGAGGAAACTGGACCAGCTGCTGCAACGAAAGAGTGCACCGCGTCCACCAACAGTGCCAGCATGAGGTTCGTCATCCGTCCAGGTATGTGTCTGCTGCTAATAGAGCGCTGACACAATATCCTCTCATAGATACCAGACCTTGGCAGCACCGCTGTGACATTCAACGAAGATAGAGAATGGGACTCTGCGTTATTTTAGTGTTATTCGGTAAATTTAAGGGGAATATGCATAGACCATTGAATATTTAGTCATTGGCATAGACACAAGAAACAGTAGACAGAAAGATAAAGTTGAGGGGAACAAAGCATATTATGAGGATCGGGGAAGTAACGTGGGCGTTTAACCCTTTCTATTACTGGTCAATAAATGAATTCGACAGTTTTCAGGCATCTCGCATTCACATAGTTATCATCACTATTACGACTTCGAAACTTTTTACAAAAGCGCGCGAATTACTAGCAGCAGCAATAAACATTATTCCAAATTCCAAATCCCGCGAAAAAGTCCCGCTTATTTGCGAAATCGAATATTTTTTTAAAGTATTTAGTTAATGCACTTTTACAAATGAGTTATAATTTACTTACAGCGATAGCAAACACGTGCACGCCGAGTGAATACCCACGGTAAATATATTAAGGGTTGCTCATAACATACAAATAATGCATCATCTATTTTAATTTCAATTGTTTTATGTTAGTTATTTCACACATAAATAATTTTATTAAAATAATACACAGCAGGTACATCGTTATTTGCGCATAGGTGTGGCAGAAACTCTCAGTATCGCCCTGGTTGCTTGAAATGGCTTTTGTCGTATTTAATTACCAGATCTGCGCTAGGTACAACACTACCTCCAGTTACACAGCATAGCCGGGGATATGGCATACTATGGTCTGCAACCTCTTAAATATACCTAACTAATATATGTAAATTATGTAACACATAATTTAATTAAAATAATGCATAATACACCACTCAAGTGCTAAGCCATAATTTTATGCAAGAATAAATTGATGCATTTTTTAATACGCTCCTGAAAAAAGATGCATTTGTTTAAGGGTACAATAGTTTTAATTAATAAATATTTAAATTAAGCAACATATATAACACCATGGAGGAATATATTACGAAAGCAAAATAAACAATTTTCTGTGTGTTTTATTAAAGTGCACAAGGGACATCCCTGATGCTCTATTTATTCGTAAATTTGTATCACTACGCAACCCGATATGATTATTAATACGTTCGGTCAGAAACGCGCGCTCAGACCCTGCAGAAAAGTTCCACATTGGGTTGCGCTGCAAACCGTTACCTTAGTTTGGCGAACTTTAATTTTCTGTGGAAGGTCTCGTTATTTTCATGTTCTCTCGTCAGCAGTCAATGTACGAATTACATTTTATTCAAGATATGCTGGATCTCACCTGTTCAAAATAATTGTGTTACATAAAGGATTGGTAACAAGGTGTGTGGGTCTTTCTAATCGATTTATGTATATTATTTCGGTGTGTGGCACCTCCAAAACTTATGCAATTGAAAATTTTGTTGCCAAAGCTGCTAACTAAGGATAGAGCCTGGGAAGGCGAATATGGGGAAGAGCTCATTCCTTGTACGTCAGCCGAAAGATTGGTCCACCACTTTAATGACGGACAACGAATCCGTAATTCGCAATTAATGTTATCATTACCCGAGATCGGAGACTGGATTCTTGGAAAATTGGTAATCGGAAATCATCTTGCTATCATAGACACTAGCGAACTTTTTGGCATGAAGACATTCGAGGATCCCACCACTTACCCGCCCCGGTATAGGTAACTTATGGTTACCCCTTCAGGGCTCTTGCAAGGACGCTAATTTTTTTGTTAAGAACGACTCTACATTTAATAAGAACGAAGCTAAACCTCGAATGTCCCCGCATACGTTTTTAGAGAAGCAGTCTGCGAGTGCTTACTGTGTACAATGTTAGTTTGTTAGTAGATTACTTGCCTCTGTTTCTATGTTAGTAGAAGGGGAAAAAAATAAATACAAAAATAAAAACAACTGGTGTAGACTGTTTGTCTACATAGTATGTGCATAGTAATTTAGAGAAAACAAAAGTATAAACGAAAAACATCTGGTGCTGGTCCGGAGAGGAATAATCCACATTCTTCTCGGCGGTCCCGAGGCGAGTCAGTTGGTGATTGGGTTGATCGGTTACGAAGTCAGGGGACCGCTCCCCTTAGCCGATTTTTCGGTGGTGCCCTGAAGAAAGTGTAACTGGGAGCTGGGGGAGTGGGTACCCAAAGACCCTAGGGAGAGATGCGTCGAGTTGTCGGAGGCGGGGAGGAAGATCCCCTAAGGTCAACCGACCATCCCTCAAACCTGTTACTGTCCTCGGGGGAGGCGCGGTAGGTTTGTGGATATCCTGTTTCCGGGGTCTGTCCGTTGGCCGTATGAGGGGACGAGGTTTATCCACCCCCTTGTGGGGAAAATGGACATTGACAGAACATTGATGTTCAGTTTCATCCCGGACTCGTGTTGCCCCTAAAGGTGTCTTCTATATGGGTGTATAACCTGAATAACAAAATATAAGAAAAGAAAGCAGAAGAGAAATGTGAGGAAACTATAAAGAAAATTATGAAGCAAAAATAAAACAAAAGTATGAAAGAACGAAACGAACGGCATGAAGACATGGTATGGTTAACTTGGCCGCTCTTACTCTGGAAGTCACTCTATATTTTGGAAACTCGGCCGAATTTCATGTCAAGATTAGCAAGCCATGCCTAGTAAAACACCATGGTATTACCCCAAAGAAGCCATTTTGACGGACAGTTTAATCTTAGGATGCTTTCGATTTATTTCAATACATTTTTTCTAAACTCATAAAAAAAAATCTGCTGCTAAAAACCTCATCCATTTTCAGAGCAGTTGTGAATATTTTACGTCTCATTTTATTTTATTTTAAAAACTCTGACGAACAAACATTAAAAACGACATAGAAAACTGATAAAATAGAAATTAATAACTTTGGTCTGCCTCAGCACATTTCACCCTAGTAAGGATGACTAAGAAATACAATTTACTATTTAATATTTTGTATGTACAATGTTTAAATAGTCGCTGTAATAAATAAAAAAATAACAATGTTTGGATGATTTGTATAACGTCGTTTTTGTGAAAAATCAGCTCAAGGGCACTGTTTATATAAATATATATTTAAAAATGAATGTTTCATTGTTTGTGCCACATAGGCATGCCTATAGACTTGACTGATTTTGCTAAGAAATTGAAGTTTGTTCTTAATAGTGCCAGGAGTGTTCAGAGAGTGGCTTGATTAGAAGAAAAAGTCTGTGACGACCGAGGAAGACTTACCGCATTATCTCTGCACTGGAATGAGGCACGCTGTCGAATGTAATTTTTTAACACTAACTAAATGATACAAAAAGTCGAGGATTTTCTCTATTTTGGTACCTATATTCATTACTACGGCCTATACTCTGCAATGAAGCCGCGAGAGCTTTGAAATTAAGTACGAGGTAAGTTGGTAAGGCTGTGTGCGACTTTGACTTGGACGCCCCAAAGTGTTAACGTGTTTTGGATGAAAACAAAAGAAGAGTATCCAGAGCTGGCAAGGGAAGCTCGAAAATTATTAGTACCATTTGCCAATTCATAATTATGTGAACTGACATTCTCTTCAATGGTGGACATTAAAACTAAAAAAGAGCAACATACTTAACTTTGAAAATGATTTAATTATTAACATATCAAAAATAGCACAACGATTCGAAGAACAAACAAGCTCATCCTTCTCACTGAAATAATATTTTAGTTAGAACCTCGTCTTTTCCTTTTGCCGGCGACCCACAGATTGAAAAACACTGCTCTAAACCATTCACAACCCCGAGCAATACTAGGTACACGTCAGCAAGTATGAAATCAATTAATACCTACTGTAATTTAAGTTTTGTATAAAGCCGCGTCGAATAAGTGTTTCATTTTATTATATTAATAAATATAATTCTTTTACAGTACCTTTAAAGTTATTTAAATTTGCAACTAGTTTTTACAAGAAGAATATTATGAAATTCCATAATTACTATCGCGTGCATGATCTTATTTATTATTATTTTTAATCGTAAGCATTTTGCATTTTTCGTCCCTCGTTGGCGTTGATGTATTATATTCTTGTCGAGATTTTGAATATACAGCTTTTCTATTAGATACACTCCTAAAACGTGGTGACTTCTGTGTTAGGCTCAAAACACACTAGGCGTATCTTGCGCTGTAAAATGGCTGTAGAAAGATATATTCGCGTAGAAAGGCCAGCAGATGCACGCGAGACTTCTAGGCACTCGACATAGGTCGAGTAGGTCGGTCGACATAGACCAATTTGGGAAAGACTGCTTTATACACTTGTGTGTGCTATTCCTTTTCTGTTAATTATATTTCCGGTTAAATTGTATAATTGGTCGATGTAATGTTGTGAATGGGGATTAATTACTTGGTTAGAAAACATGTAAGCAAATAAATAACATGTCCAGTGATCAAAAAATGAAATGGTTTGTTTATTGAGACATCGATTTATGGACAGGGTAGGAATTGGATATTCGTTCTGACATGCTCGTTCTTATTGAGAAAACATTTCTGTACCTATCCTAGTTTCCTTTACAGATCGACTTCATAACATTAAGATGCGCAAAGTTTAATTTAAAATTGTTTTACATTGTTACACTACGTTACACAACTTTATTTTCAATTATTCAAATTAATGATACCCGTAGTTCCAAAATTTTTCGATAAATAATACAACTTTCCTTTTTCTCAACTAAATATAAATCAGCCAAATATTATAACGATGAATAAAAACAGTATATTACGATAAAAATATATAAAATATAATTCCTAGATTTTATATTTCTGGACGACGAATTAGTAACTTCCCTCTAGAAACATCTGAGATTTTACTAAAATGTTAATGAGAAATAATAAAAATAAACCCCACGGAAAGATCAATTTTATAGACCTGCTAGGGAAAATTCGACCATAGGTCAATCTTTTACTCCGGGCCGCGCGCTAAATATTGTTTTTACATGACTTCATCACTTACGCTAAATCACTATTTTGGTTAATCTTTTTTAACGAATTGGTGTACATTATGAATCCCAAAAAATATGATTTAGATAAATTAAAAGTTTTCCTATCGTTTCGCTTGAGTAGAATACAAATGAAAATATAAATTACTCAATAAAAAATATAAATTAAACTACTAAAAAAATTTTTTCAGTAGAAATATATGAACGCGTAAAGGAAACAACTTTAAAAAATACAGTATTATAGCTAAGATTATCTGTGATAGTTTCACTTGATTAATTTTTTTGCTCTCTTATAAAATTGTTTACAAAATAAATAATAACCAGTTTTGTACTTGAAATCGAACGTTTATAGACTCCGTTTGTCAAGCGATTTTAATGCCTATTACCTACAATATAAGGTAAACCAAGAATATACATATTTTTGGCTTGTAGCTTCCTCTTAAGATTCCCAATTTATTTTAGAGGCTTGCTAGGGTAAATTCAACCGTATGTCTGTTCAATACATCAGGGCCTATAATATTGGCTTCTTCACCTAAATACGTCGCGTCGCGTCGTTAAGATTAAGACTTTATTTTAGGATATTGTTTCGTCTTAAGCATACACGGAGAAAAATGAGTAATGTTAATTTATTAGGAATCTCTTTACTTTATTCGTTTTCCGGTAATAAATGGGATTGCAGACCCTGAACGAATGATTTGAAAGGTTTCTTTATAAACTTTTAGTAAAATACGAATGTTTTTAATTATTACGATGTCGGAACACGTGTTCATTAAATCCTAATATTTTTGCATTTATCGTTATGGCAAATGCAGGTGCACAAACACGTGCACCGATATACTAGGAATTAACAAAAAAATTCATCAGGAAACGCAGGCCTGCAAACCGTTTTTAAACGAATTACTAATAATTTGAAGAGATTCTTAATAAATTTGCAAAAAAAGGACAGTTATAATTATTATACCTATACGTTGATCAAATTTGAATACCCATTCGACCGGTCGGTGGCCGAGTTGACATCGCGTTTGGGTCCCACCCAGGCGTAGTGTGTTCAATTACTTGGCTGGCTAAGTTCTCCATCACAACACAAGCAACATTTTTCAGCTTACTGTGGTGGTAGTAGTAGATTTTCAAATATTGTCAGGTTATTCGTAACCCGGGAATTTTTGTCTTTCTTTAAAAAAATAATAATAAATAAATAAATTCTAAAAGTTTTATCGTGCATTATTTATATCACAATATTAAAAACATGTTTCTTTAAATTTCACTGCAATTTTCTTTTGCTTGATGAATGAGTTTAAACATGATGTATGGATGCAATGCTTCTGTGTGCGTAGAATGACTACCGCGATAACTGTAATGACGTAGATACTATAATGAATTTGTGTCTAAAAATAATTAAATGAAACTAATTGAATATTTGTCAAATTACAGTTTCACTTATAATTAATATTTGATTATTTTAACCGATAATAATCTGAACGAAACTGTTACATTTCATCCATTAAACTATTCCCAAGACCAGTGCAATTATATATCATTATTTTAATTGATTTTGCTCGTAATGCAACGAGTGTGTTACCGGTAAGGCGCCTAATTAAACGAGTTCAGGCAATTGACTGAGCACGCTCTAAGGTAACAACACGGTACTAATAACATTATTATTGGATTCCAATTCCTTCCACCTGTTAAACATAGATGGCACTATGCTCTGAAATAAACAATTATATTTCATTACGAATTAATTTTATATCATAATAACTTTAAAAGCAATATTATTTTGTGTGACCTGGTTTTGGTTATACGTTTGTTGTAATCTACGTGTTCATAGATGGTGTTAATTTAATTATTTAATTAAAATACACCATTTGCAATTTATGCTTTACAATAGTAAGACGAATTTAAATAAATAGTTTTGTCAGTATAAAAATTTAATACCTTTACGAAATTAATGCAAATACAACATTGTATCGATGATTCCATCCAATATTCTATTTGTATGCCTTTATTGAAAGAATTGAGTTTTTTGTACGGACAAAACAATTTATTCATATCCATAATCTGGGTACAAGCGCAAACAAATAATTCATCCTAATATTTTAAGCCTAACTTGCAAAAAGTGTTTCTTACTAAAATAATTAAATAATCTATATTCTCTCGAATGGTCAGATTATGAATTCTTGTAATGAACTTATTACATAGTAAATATTATATATTAATTCAGTACATAACTACATAAATCTTTTATATTTGTTAAGTGATAAATTAACGATGACCGCTGAGTCTATACAATTATTTCCCTCTTTAGTATTATGGCAATGAGGAATACATAAGGTAGTTAGTACCAGAATTTCTGTAGTGAAATAAATCCCGACCTCTTGTATTACGTAGTGGAATCTGAAAGCTTATCAATGCAACCAATTCTGGACAGTCAAATTTAGAATTTAATATATAAATACAAATCAGTGAAAATCTTTCTGTAAGACAATTTAAGCAATATATATATTTAAAATGTTTGTTCAACAAAATTGCTTCAATACCCATTTTAAAACATAGAAAACGTAAGAATTTATTTTTGTATTCATATGTTTAAGTATTATATAATTAATTGCATAGCTAGATATAAAAATAACAGATTTACATTGGAGTTCAGTAATTGTTAATTATCTTTTAAAGCAAATTCGCAAAGATTTTAAATGATGTATTTAAAGGTGACCGGATAAATCATCACAATGATAATTCATCACATCTTTAAAAAGTTATATAAAGTCATGGAAAGCGATGAAAGAAAAAACTTTATTAACTGGGTTAAGTAGGTTAGGTTAGGTTAAAATTTATTTATTTTCATAGTTTCTAATGCCTTTATATTATTTTTTAAAAGTGTGTTGAATTGTCACTGTGTTGAGTTATCATGGAACAGTGGAACACATGTTGTTAAAATATAATATCACGTTACGTTTATCTAAGCCTAAGAAATACAGACAAAGAAAGCTGCGAAAATAATGTTGGATCTGAGAAAATTTGTAAGTACTCCAGCTGCTGTTAATATTTTTTAGGAAAAATTTTACAAATGTTACATACTACACTAATATCACTTTGACTAACGCTAAGAATTATTGAGCAAACTGCTTTTAATCGTGGTTATATTTGCGTTTTACATAGGTGGGTTCATCAATTTATTTACAACTGAAAAACTGAATATAAGGGTCTAATAAAAAATCATTGATCCTTCATTGAAATGTCAATAAATAAATATTATATTCTGTTTATTTTCCGAAGAAAATTAGTCAACCTTTTTTGTTAGGGTATACTAATTAGTATTAGGGTAATTAGTCAACCTTTTTTGTTAGGGTAACGTATTATCCATTTGGTATTATTTTAATTTGAAACGGCACTGCCATCTATCATCAACTGCTATAAGTTACTTATACCCGCAGACAACAATAAACTAATAATATCATTCGCTTGAACCGACACCAAAATATACTATAATATTCCATCGTCAGCTCTTCCGTAAAACTTGCCTTGTTACCAGCAACAACTTGATATTTGAACCATGTTATGCAAAAACCATCTAACTCTTAATTGGCAAGCTGAGATAATTGCATTTTTTAATATTAGCGGAATTAACAACAATATTACATCACTGCGTTAAAAATGGTTGAAGTAAATTTTTTTTAATTACTATAAAGAAGTGGTATTAATTGTGTTAAAATCTTTATTTCGTCAATAAGGTTATATTTCCGAGATAAATTTTATTTGCTAAAAAAAAGTTTTATTTAAAGCCTTTGAGTGATTTAGTTCAGCGTTTCCCAACCTTTTTAGACCTGCGGATCTGCAAAAAAAACGCTGACCGGTACAGTATTTTTATTTACATTCCTAGTTTTATTTCAGTTAAAAAATTATATTAACTCTATGCATTGGATTTTTGTTGTTGTTCATGGCTATGAATTTTAATTACTTTAACCCCATACAAGAAAGCCCTAAGGAAAGTAATTTCCCTTACCCGAAGCACACCTCACCCGATGAACCCGGGTACCCCTGCTAAATCACCAAACGTAGCGAACTAATTGGTGTGACCTACGGAAGAGGTTGGTTATCCAATAAATGATTCTCGGGGCGGCGGTACCCACACCCGCCTCCCAAATTGTGTATTAGTCGCAGCTAACAGCTACATACCCTCCGCGCAATTTGTCCCACCCGCGAGCTATAATAATTTCTAGCAAAGTGGATTATTTCTACCGTTACTTATAATTTTGAATCCCGTCGAAATATTTACTATAACTCAATTCAACAGAATAAAACTTTTGCAGTTGATTCAGCTATTCAGATATTCAACCTGTTTCCTCAGACTATTTCCGTGTTCCCGGCTACAATTTTAATAATAACTCAGACTGCAGTTTAGTGTTGCTGAAATTCTGATTATAAAACTCGCTTTCATATTCACGGCGGGAAAATAATGCATTCTCGTGTTCTGGCTGCAGTTATTCATGTTTTAAAAGGTCGAATTTGGAAAGACGCCTAAATACGACTTTTCAAATAACTGGGACAAGATATCTAGGATGCCGGGATATACCTTCAAACTGGCACAATCCCGGTCAAACCGGGATGCATCGTAAGTGGTGATAATCTGGTTTTGTAAACCACACAGACCATCAGGGAATAATTAATTCCCTATAACAAAGGGTTGATTGCAAAAATTCACTCTACAGGCGGCGTAAGAAAATTATCATCCAGTCTCACCGAAGATACCACTCGTATTAAGATGGGCTCCAAATGCTTTTCCTCTAGGATGATCTCCAATTTGGCAGCGGTCAACAATCAGCACCATAATAACTTTCATTTGCACCATGAAATAACAATCTGTCACGACCAGCACTCAAGAGAGTAGAATTTTGAACAAATCCTAATTAACACATTGTAATTGAAAAAAATAACTTTCTTGTGACAAAATCTTTCAGTCGTAAATTGACCAAACAGGACTAGTGGTGCCATCTCTTGTCAAATAATATAATTCAAATAAATCCTGCTGCTTGAATGCACAGGTAACTGAATTTCATTGACACTCTCCCTGCAGAGCTAAATCTATGCTAGAATGCGCACTGCAGAGATGTCTATAATATCCTTTTTTTAAGTTTCTTATCTAATTTTAAGTCTACCGCTTCACCAGTAAGTTTAGGCATCAAGAAAGTTAGCTTTTGATAGAGCTTAAGAACGAAATCATCTAATTTAGTGAAGTTATCAATTTTCTCATAAATTCGCTTAAAAAAATTCCATTCTAGTGACCTCTGTGAAAACAGAGGTCAAAAAAACATGCCCATATTCTATTTCGACAATAAAACAAAAAAATGCTTTTGGTCGTTGAGAGAAATCTTTCCATTTTTCGAATACAATTATTAATTATCTGTATAGCATCACATTATCGAGAGCTCGGAGAACAAATTCCTCAAGAAATAATTCCGATACTTTGAGGGATATAAATAAAATTCTCTTAAATTATTTTCAGAAAATCAAATTCTTGCGAGTGCTAATAAGAAACCATTCCGTTGATCAGAATGGAGAGTTTATCATCTCTAAAATCTAATTTGTTGAGAGAAATGCTCGAGATCGTTGGGGGAAAAATCATTCGCATGTTCTGAGTGTAATTAATAATGTTCTATTAAATTATATGGAATCACATTCTTGCTAGCTCTACAGAGAAACCATTTCCGTGTTCGGAGTGCAAAGCATAATTCCTCTATGAATTAAATTCTAGTGAGGTCTGTATATCGGTAGAGTAACGACAGTTTTAAGTCTGGTTTCAGGCAGGTTTAACTATATTTACTAATTTCGCTATCCTAACCTTACTCTCCGCATAATATTTACACTGCGTTGTACGCGTGCTTTAATAGCTTTTGCGGATGAAACGACTGAATATATTGCAAGTCTTGATTTCGTACACTTTTTTTTGTCTTTTTGAATGTATAATTATTTATTTGCTATTTGTGAATCACTCACGTGTATTGTGCAAGCTTTCTGGACGAAGCTAGTGAATGGTTTATTACCTCTTGCGCCCGAATCTTTTGCGGATCGGCAAGAAATCTCCACAGGCGGCCGGCGGTTGGGAAAAGCTGGTTTAAATCTTTCGTTGAATGGTTCAGCGAAATTGGTTTTTTTTTCTAATTCAAAGTCTAACACATCATACAAACCACATGGATTTTTTATTATATGAATATATGTTTAGTGTGGAAAATGCTGAAAGCTGTCAACTCTCTTAGTTTTGAACTTTTAGGTTGTGTGTCAGTAAATGAAAATATCAATATTGTTGAAGTAAGATTCATATCCAGTACGTGATACCGTATAAGAATCTCATCTCCCAAAGCCAACGGAACTGTGACATTTCCACTGTGAGGAATTTTATATGATTGAAAGAAGTTGGAAAAGTAAGGTGAAGTGGAAGAGGATAGTTCAGAAGGTATGCAAATATTCCGAACTGTTCATTAAACATAACCATATCCAAAGATGCTTGAATCACGAATGGTACTCCCGATAGAATAAAGTAGAACTTTAGAAGTGCGTTCCATACAAATTTAAATGGAAACAATGTCGCCACGGACTTATTATCTTTTGGTTCTAGATCATTTAGCTCGCGCTCTGTCTCTCTTATACTTCCCTGACATCGTATATTTCCATCACATTTGAATTCCATAATCATGGTGAAACCCAATTTTTGTTGGAAATTTGGCTTGATTTGCCAGACTTTTGGATGACAAAACACGCCCACGTGGCATTTCTAATGTTCTTCTTTATTCTATGGCGCTCCTAACCTGGCTAATTTAAGTGTTTTCTTCTGTACAAAGGCAATAATTTTGAAAAAATCTACACGTTTTGGCGGTCAAACACCTCAAGGGACTGCTTCATACCACTAGCCTTCTGTCTGCATGAACAAGGTGTTTGTAATTAGAATATTATTTCTAATTTCAATTCCAAAGGACACCTTAATGAAATTTCTGAAAATTCCAGAAAACTGAACTTTACCACTTTAAAGTTTGCGTCTGGCGTTGAGCTTTGTACAAAGAAATAAGGAGATTGGCAGTGCCGAGCACTGTGTAATTGTGTATGGTCTGCGTCGATTGGCAGTGTTGAACACTGTGTAACTGTGCAGTCTAGGTCGATTGGCAGTATCGAACGCTGTGTAACTGTGCATACCTAGTCTAGGGTAACCGGATAAATCATCACAACGATAATTCAACACATCTTTAAAAAAGTTATATAAAGTCATGGAAAGTGATGAAACAAAAACTTTATTAATTGGGTTATGTAGGTTAGGCTAGGTTAGGTTAGGTTAGGTTAAAAAAAAATTTCATCGTTTCTAATGACTTTATATCACTTTTTAAAAGTGTGTTGAATTGTCACTGTGTTAACTTATCATGGAACCCTAGTCTAGGTCAATTGGCAGTGTAAAACACTGTGTAACTGTGCGCAGTCTAAGTCGATTGGCAGTGTCAAACACTGTATTACTAGGTCGATGTGTATTATAGTAAGTAAGTATATTGAAATAATATGAAAAATTGAATTGTTTGATAAATTCATTTGCAATTTATTGAGAAGTATGATACATAACATAGCTTTATCATTTACTTTACTTTACTTTAAATTATTTCAGTACCTTGTGTAAATATCAAATTTATGGAAATTTTCCCTAGAGTGATAAGTGTGTGCAAATCATTTTTAATTGTTCATATTTAAAGAATTTCTAAAGTTATGCACATAATGGAACTCATTGGTTTCGGGTTCGGATCCGGCGTTATCAGTGTCATTCTCTTTGGAATTTTGTATTCTATGCTTTCGGACACAATTTTTTATTGCTCTGGTTTCACTTTTCCCTCATATATAGCAACATTAAGATTTTGTTAATTTATTTAAAATCAGCATTCATAATAAATAACAATGTGTGACAAATTCAAAATTTAAAAATCTAAAACAAAATGATTGTCGATGAAAAAAATATTTTTCGGAAAGCTGACCTATTCATCCGATATAAACTGCACGACAATATAACAAGGAAATTTCTGGAATGCGTCAGTACATTTCTAAAGCTTATGCATTTTCTATAGATGCTTGATTTGGTGTCCAGGTTTCCATATCGTCGATAATAATAGAGAAAGCACAATAGCAAACTTCAGAATATTAAATTGAGTTTTAGGTCACGGTTACAGAAAAGAACCCAAATCATTTAACAAAATAATTATTTATCAACGTGGTCATGACATTTTTATGCATTTTCACATTTTACCGATTCGGACGTAAACTAGAGGCTGATTTTAACGCTAGATAAAATCATTGTGGTAACTAACGTCCATGTAATTTCATTATTACTGGACGCCATAGAATAATGAATGTAGATTCTCAAACTGTGGAATTTGACAGACGTCTGTAATTAAACAATATATTTAGACTGCTTTTACACTGCGAGTTTAGTAGAGGAATGTTCGCTTTGTTGAGAATAAAAGAAAATTAAAAACAATTCTAACCGTGCTAAAAATACATAAGCTGCCAATTGATTTGCTTATTTCTCTCTTTTGTGTGAATAACAACAGCACAATTTTCCCAACTGCTCCAAACTTACTGTTCCGAGCCAGTGGGATTATTTCAACCATATTTTAGGTATATTATGATGCTTAAGGGAGTGGGAAAGGGAAGAAAATTGGCTTTTCAGAATCAGTCATCAAATACGACTACAAAATTGAAAGAATAATTAAATTTTTGAATTCACCTCCCCTCTCTCTATAATTTGAAATTATGGCAATGAAGGGTGTATACCAGAAACAATTGGAAAAAAGTTGATCTTTCAACAGGGGATTCTGAGTACTTACCTCTCTGGAACGTGTAGAAAATTTACTATTAATTTTTTTTAATAAATTTTTTATAAAATTTTTTCATTTTATTTCGATTAGCGGCCTCCGGATTCATAGTCGAGAATTTCAATCGCTCGATCCTAGAGGGCGTCATAGTTCCCTTGTCTTGACACTTTACGGACAGGGGCGCTCTTGTGAGGTGTCGCTAAAAAAACAATATGAATATGTACCAATAAATAAAAATAAATTAACCACAAAAATCATATAAAAAAAATATGTTGCTAAAAATAGAAGCACGTAGTTTAATGATAAAATCTCAAAATATAAAAATCACGTGTCACAGTGTTCGTACATGCTAATTTCCGAAACCGCACAACCGATTTCAATGTTTTTTTTTTAATGTGTATGATTGATTCCAGTTTGAAAGATATGATAGTTTTGGACTCGATATGTGGCGTTGTTTTAGAAATCAATTAAAAAAAAATTTTTTTCAACGATTCTGTTTTTCAGATTTTTCATCCAAATACCTACGACCACAATTTTTTTTCGATCTGAGCAATAAAAATGCTTCAAATTTTTTCTACTACAAAGGGTTAAAAAAACTCTTTTTTTTCGATGGGATTTACCCCCGGGCTACCAATCATTTTCAAAATTGACCTACAAAATTCAGTACCACAAAATTGACTCAAAGTTTTCCGCACGTACTACGAGCTTTATATTTATTAAGTTTTTCGGAATAACTTTATTGAGTAAAACCTCAAATTGTAATATTTAAATATTGAAGACAATATTAGTGATTTTTAAACGAAAATCTGAAACAGAAAAATCAGAAAAGGAAACGGTCACATCTGGGACTCGAACCCAGGACCCTTGTCTTTCCGGGACAATGCTCTACCAACTGCTTTATATTTATATTTGTATGATTAACAAATATTCTGCCAAAAGCGTGTATGTAAAGCGGGACATGTATTATCTATAGTGAGTAATATAGTATTATATATATAGTGAGTAATTTAGTATTTTATTAATATAATATAATATTATGTGTCACTAATCATAGTATTTTAAATTATATACACAGACATATTACAATAGATTTAGAAATACAGATAGTTCAAGGTTAATTGCGAAAAATAGTATTTTTTTAACGAAAACTGCCCAACTCAAATGTATCTCTTATATAATATCTGAAAGATCATGAATATTTTTGCGAAACATATTTATTATATTTAATGAATAAAAAATGATTTACAGAGAATATCTATATGATTGATAATGATAATGATACTGTTCACACCGCGTCCCGTTTATCACCGAGGTTAGAAAGCTACCTGAGCCTGTTACCCGGGGTATTCATCGCCATCAGCCATTAGCATAACCACTTTCACAGTGTCAACGTACAACGTTCACGTACACCGTACATCACAACACGTATACTCGAGTGCAAAACACACACAAGCATGCTTGCTGAATACTGATTTCAGAGGCGAACTGCGTCTTTGTAATGGGAAAAACATTTGCAAATTTGATGAAATAATATTAATTTTGCACCACCAATCTTAATTGGAGAAGTTGACAGATATGATTTTAAAAAAATACATACCTAGTTTGCACTTTGAAAAGGTTCCATGATAAAGTAGAACATTGAAGAAAAAATATAATTTTATCATAACTTAACCCAACTTACTTACCTCCTAATATAATCTGTTTTGTTTATCATGTTCTGTTTTGTCACAGTACTCTTTCAATTGGTGAACAAAATAAACGACAATTTAAGAAAAGCCTTGAAAAAATAGAAAAGTCAAAATTCAGACCAACCAACATATACATTTGAATTAGGCCCCCATGGGGGGGTTAAATTCCGTTTAATTTATTTTGTAGTATGTATGTAAAAATAATAATAGAATGAAAACAGTTCAAATTAATGTTTATTTTATAATATTGATTAGGTCAATCATAATTCAATACCAAATATTTAAATTAACAACTGCTTTTAATTATACAATACAGCTCAAACCTCATCGTTGACAACAAACGCAATTACATTGTGTATTTCAACTTCGAAAATACGGTTCAAAGAAAACAAGAAATACGGTTTAACACAATTTTAAAATAATGATACTTTTGAAAATGTTAGTAAATTTTTTTTTTTTACATATTACCTATATAGATTATCCAATCTTTGGTAAATTTATACATAGTACAATAAACCAACGATCCGGCAAAGTATTGGTACAGAATAAGACTTTTATTTTTTACACGTTAATAAATGTCAAATTTTAGTCAAATATAATTCATTTGACATTTTTAGCTTGTGAGTCATATTTGATTGGCATAAAAATAGTAACGAAAGTAGTTGTGCTATCAATAACAAAAAGGTCAGGTTAGAATAGCGACTATAGTAGTAGAGCTACCAATAACAAGAGGGTCGGGTCAGCGTAGTGATGAAAGTATTTGTGCTATCAATAACAAAAAGGTCAGGTTAGAATAGCGACTATAGTAGTAGAGCTACCAATAACAAGAGGGTCGGGTCAGCGTAGTGATGAAAGTATTTGTGCTATCAATAACAAGAAGGTCGGATCTGAAATTCAGAACTAATAAGTAATGCGTTCATTTGGAATATGAAGTTTGTACTAATGAACCTTTTAAATTGTGCAGAACGGGATCAAAGAAACGAATATCGACTTCACAACAAGTCCAAATCCATTATAGTTCTTTGTAGGAAATATAGCATTTTGTTTTTAGCAAGTGTTTCCACTTTGTAAACTGGTACAAGAATAATGCTTACTAAAGCACAAAAATAATGCTTATTAAAGTACAAAAATAATGCTTACTTAAGTACAAGAATAATTAATGCTTACAAAAATTTGCTTTTCCTAATTAGCACTATTTGTAATATTCAGTGATTTTTCACTATTCTGTGCTAGTTAAAATGTGTTACTAATTTTCAGGTATCTTTTTTTCAAATAGTAAGATTTTTTGGAAATTTTATCCAATATTTTGTTTTGAGAAAAATTCAGTCTGGAGTCCAGTATTACTCCCAAATATAAAATATTTAACACTGTTCTCACCAGCTTAACTTCAATATTTCTGTTTTTGTTGGTGTTTGTGTCTCTTTTTTAAATGTTCATACATTTTATTTTATTTATATTCACTTTATTTAATTTTTTTTTCAGCTATGCTCACATATTATTTAGGTGTTCATTTAATTGACTAATTACGTCTGCTAATAATCTTATTTTGGAATATTTTAATACTCTTCCCAAATCATTAACATAATTTTAAAAAAGGATAGGTCCGAGAACAGACCCTTATTGTACTCCCAAGAAAATATTCAATGGTTCGGACGTTCCGAGGCTATCTTACCCACTTTTGTGGTTTGATATCGATTAGTCAAATAATCTTTGAATCATTTCAAAACTTTTCCTTTTATTACAGTTATGCGCGAAAAAATAATACTTAATATATTTTAGTGTTTTAGAAAGACCGCGTACCAGATTTTTTTCGGTAGACTGTTGCGCTCCGGCCCCAACTACCGCTTCGTTGATTAGCACACGCTACCTGATCAGATCATGCTGCCCGGATCATTGGTGATGTTCAATTAAGTTCCTGTTTCGTGTGCAATTTCCTGCACTGGACATTCAATGCACTTCAGTCTTGAAATTAGTTTCAATTTCAGCTGCATAGTTAGGAATGTATGACGATTCATTATTATTTACAGATCGCAACATTATTATGCAAAAAAATGTTTTATCTATGCATGTCATTGGAATATTATATATGTTGGTATTATCTATGCATGTCGCTGCACGTATATACATATTTATAATATATGTATGTATATATACATTTATTTAGTAAATTCAGCAATATAGCACCGAGCAACCAATTATTTAGAGCCCTCCAAACTCACAATCAAATTAACGCAAAAGATTTGTGAAATCTAACATCCATTTGAAGATTTAATCCACTCGGGCCTAGACAAAATATTATCGTGACATAAACATATTCGCGCTTGGCATTCAATTTCAAATGAAGATATTTGCCTATTTTAATGTATCCTAGAGTGAAATACTTAATTTGAGGGCAAAAGAAAGACTCATTTAGATTCTGAATAATATTCAAAATATTTAAATTTTGAATGCGAACATAGCTATGTTTTTAAAATCGTTGTAAACAATATTTACCACTTTATACATTTTATCGCTAATACCTACTTATAATTCCGTTAAGTAGATGAATAATATTTTGGCATAACATGAAATGTCACAATAACTACAAATCACAGTAACTAAATGTGTGTAAGCTAAAAAAATAATATTAATAAACCATTTATTACATACGTATTTGAGAACGCAACTTTTGTTAGAATGTATAAAAATGTTTATTGTGTATAATGCCATTTTACCACGGTCATTCACAATTATCATTTTACGTTTTACAATTGAGGTAAAATATTGTAGTGGTATTGCACATGTCAAGTCAATGGCACGGCATTCACAAAAACAATATAACACATTCACCGGATTAAAAAATAAATAATATTACATTAAGGTTAATTTATAATTCATTATATTATCTTTCCAATCAGAAGACGTCAATTATTTTTGTAATTTTAAATTATTCCAAGAGTAAGAAGTCACGGCAATTTACTTGTGGACAAGAATGATAGATGACTGAATTCACCGTCGGAAACGAGAATTTCCGTTAGGCTTTGCAGACGGATTGACTCCAATTTTAAATTAGAAATTCGAACAATTTCTGACGACCACTTTAAATTGGGCGGCTTTGTCAGGAGCTGGGGCGTGCAAGTATTGATTTCCGACAAATACTTAGGTAATGGGGTAAATAGTTACAGGTTACTTTAAAAAATTACATGGGCGTGAATTTCACATACCAAAGTCACACTTACATTATATCTATTGGAAATTTCTAACGTTATTAAAACATAACTGTTGGGAAGTAAGAGCTTCACAGATGCACTCATAGAGGGCAGTGCATATAGCTTGCGTGGAAATCCGCAAGATGGCAGCCTGTGGCCAGTAGTCGCCAGGGCCAGTGAAAATGCTCCCAGACAAACTTACTGTTTCAGATCTCAATTAGCCAGCTTTTAGTTAGGTCGACTATCGACCACCATTGTAATACGCGAAGTATTAATAAATCCCAGATTTATCACAAAGAACTAATTATTTATAATCTCCTTCCACGACGAGTTGGAGAACTGTTTGTGGGAACACAACAATAACCTAACAATTTTATTTGTCAATTATGATATGTTAAACCCACTAATACTTAAAATTAATTGATTAATTTTAACATGCTAATACTTCAATTTCAAAATATGTTTTAAGTGATGTGCATGCTCAACTCTTATATATAAATAAAAAATATAGCAGATACTGCATAGAACCGAAGCAGATCAAAATAGAAGTAGGTACCTACACATTTTTGGGCGGTTGCGCTAGTTTGTAATCGGCCCTACCCCAAGCAATAAAGCCTCGATGCAACCGGGAAAACTCACAAAGGCAACAAAGGCACCGGAACAACAACAAAATGGACAATAAAGCTTCAAGGTTTGCTTTAAAAATACATCGTACCTTACTAACATCTAACTCGTTTTCAATATACTAGGTAAATAATAATGTATTTCGTTTAAAGTACTCCCAGAGAGCACGTACGTATCGTTGATCGTCCTCTTCCTTCTCATGTCTTGTATGCAAACGAAAAAGAGAGAAGATATTAGAAAGATGGCACTTACGACCTCTCTCTGGAACTAGTATTATAGAATAGATCGTGGATGCAGTCACTGAACAGATGATTCCAATAAGTGTTTTGAACAGTGTCCAGAAACTCGTGATATAAGCAGGAACTTGTGTTAATTATGAATTTAGATTCACCAGTTTTCCACTTGTACTAAGAGTTTCCGGTCTCCGTGTATGTACCTTTATTGCCAATTTGCATAAAAATTTTCGACTCCTGGTCAATAGATAGGCAAACAAAAATGATTATCTATTCAACGAAGAATTTTGTTTTTTTTTTATTAATGTTTGATTAATTTCACAACAAGTAAGAACAAATTATTGATCTTACTTTCGGCACACGCACACGCCTACAAAATACTCTAATCGGTATAGATTTTAATTACATCCATCAGTGTAAGAGAGATTTAATAAAAAATGTTTTTGTTATGCAAATGAATATTTATACAGTTTCTAATCAATGCCCTTGTTTGCGCTCTGGGTGGAAAAATTAATATATAATTTCCATAGCAAGTTGACACAGCTCGTTTGCACGTCCTGTCGGTCTTATTCATGGACTAGATTGAAAATAAAACGAAAATATAAAATTCATAACACTGAAGAAAGTTGGAAGAAGTGTGCTGTAGAGCAATTTTTTATTACCATGTCGACTGTGTTTTGGTAAAACCCTTCAAGCTACATTTTGGGGACTGTTCCTTCTAGGTGGTTTCGCATAGAATAGTCTTTTGGTAAACATTTTTTCTGAAAGGCATTTTTAACAAATTTATTTGTAAATTTTTTGTAGGTTATTTCAAGAAAGCCGTAGAAATTACTTAATCCTCAAATCCGTCATAATTATATATTCATTTCGAAATATTGCAATTCTATTTAAAATTAATTAAAAAAAAAACAAATATCCACTTTTGTATAAACTTTAATAAGTTTAATTAGTTTTTAGAAGTTATATATTATGTTTGTTTATAATTTCTCCGTTTTGGTTTGTTTTTCGTTAGTTTAAAATCACAATCGATTAAAATAAAAATATGTTTGGAATCCGTGGTCGAAGGGTAAGGCTCTTGACTAGCAAATCTAAAGATCGCGGGTTCAATTTTCAAGTTTTATTAGAGTTCATTTGAAGTTCTGTTATTATTCCAGTTCTGTCAAGAGACTGGCATATAATGATATAATAACTGAACTTGAAGAGAAAATTCACGTACCCCGAAAATGAACGTGAAAATTTGATGAATTGTTCAAATTCTATGAAACAACCTATACTTAGGACGGGTTGTTTCGGAAAATTTGAACAATTCATCAAATTTCAACGTTCATTTTCGGGGTACGTGAATTTTCTCTTCAAGTTCAGTTATTATATCATTATATGCCAGTCTCTTGACAGAACTGGAATAATAACAGAACTTCAAATGAACTCTAATAAAACTTGAAAATTGAACCCGCGATCTTTAGATTTGCTAGTCAAGAGCCTTACCCTTCTGTGAAAGATTTATTCAAGTTCTGTTTTTATATCATTGTAGGTTAGTTGCTTGACAAAACTGAAATAAAAACAGAACTTGAAAAAATCTTTCACAGAACTTGAAAATGAACGTTGAAATTTGATGAATTGTTCAAATTTTCCGAAACAACCCGTCCTTAGAATCTTCTTGTGAAAATATCTTTGGGTTTCTGAATGAAATCATTCAGAATTAAAATGTTGCTCGAAATCGCTTTAGCCGTTTTCGGTGACCAGATCTGAATAGCCAGTTACTTCCACATCTTCCTCTTCCCCATCTTCCTCTTCCCCATCTTCCTCTTCCCATTCTCCTTTCCCTCCAGACTACCTTCAACCTAACAACGTACCTCAATTGTGGATGCCATACACGGAGAAAACTTACTGAAATGAAAAATTGTTAATTTATTAAGAATCTGTAAAATTTTTAATTTTCCGGTTGAACACGGGACTGGAGTCCTATAGCGAATGAATTCACAAATTTCATAACAAACTATCAGTAAGGTACGAATAGGTTATGAGAAAGTCGGAACACGTGATCGGAAAAATAATAATATTTTCGCATCTCGTCCATTATATTTATTTGGACAAGGCCACCTGCGTGAACACGTATTAAGACCGGTCGGTGGTCGAGTTGACATCGCCTTTGGGTCCCATCCAGGCGTAGTGTATTCAATTCATCGGCTGGCTAAGGCCTCCATCACAACACAGGCAACATTTTCCGTTTACTGTGATGGTAGTAGGAGATTTTCAAATATTGTCAGGTTATTCGTAAGCCGGGAATGTTTGTCATTTAAAAAAAAAGGAAAAGATATTTTACTGAAGACTAATATTTTACTAGAAAAAAGTAATGCAGTGAGATTTTTAACAGTATTTTGATTTTTAAAAAGCCGTTCTCATTTGTCTCCGTGTGTTCTTTCAAATTTGAAACGTTTTTAAACGTACTCTTTGCATAATTAAATTGATTGGTGTGCGCTTAACGATATAATATGTATATCTCATAATAATATTTGAAATGTTTTCACGAACTTTAGTAATGTTTTGGTAGATCGTTTGGAGATTTGGAGCGGCATTTATCAGTTTTAGGAGAATAGAGCAAGTATAAAGCCTTTTGCTTCCGCAACTGAAGCAGATCGCTCGGGGGGTGCGTTGTTATGGTGCTGCGTTGTTATATAGACCTAAAATACAATTTAATAACCAGTCAAATGTTGGCAGTATTTACTTGCATTGACTGGCAATGATAGCCGTTATAGCCATTAAATTTATTGAAATCGTTGCGCTAGTGTAGCATACTGCCATCAAAATGCATGGGACATGTCAGAAGTTAGAGGTATAATATAACAACAGAGATCTCCCGAACTATTATATTATACAATATTGTTCAGTAGGGTGGTTCTTACTAAAAATGTTTAGAAATTTCAATGGGGCACCATTTAAATGTAATCTTGTTTGTACATGCATAAGATTTGATTCAAATTTAATTTGGGAAGCGAGTACTACCGCCCTGAGACCATTGATTTGATAGCCAATACTTTTTGACTTTGTACAGTTCGTTAATTTTTGTGACTTAGTAGGGGAGACCTGGTTCAAGGGGTGAGGTGTATTCATTACTGCTTCGGAGGGATGGATTTATACATTTTCTTCTGATAATTACCAACCCCTCATACCTTTTTCCTTCCAGAATATTGTCTTCTTCACTTTCTTAATGAGAACCTGCACATAGCAACCCCAAAGATGACATAGGCCATCAGGGATTGTTTTTCGCCGAGGGATCCAGTGTGGAAAAAAAAGAAAATAAATCACGGAAATTTTTCAAAAATTATAAAACATTAGATTTATGTTACGTGCAGATATATTTTACGAGTTATAGCTTAAACCATCGGTTGAATCTCACTTGTCACGATGATTTTACAATAATCATAATAATAATTTCCAGAGTGGAAGTTAGTCTCAGTATCGCCCTGCTGTATGACCACCATTCAGAATTGAAACGTTGCTTGAAATGGCTTTGGCCGTGTTTGGTGACCAGCTCTGAATAGCCAGGTACTTCCCCATCTTCCTCTGCCCCATCTTCCTCTGCCCCATCTCCTTCACACTTCTCCAAAGGACTCCTCACAACTTACCCTAATTTATTGGGGAAGTCATAGTCTTACTGTCCCAAGGCGGTTGGTAGCAGTTTTGACTCTTCTTACAATTTAAATGCTTAAAAAATTATAAAATAATATATATTAAATCGTGGAATATCTTCATGGTTTTCACTTCACCGGCAGTAAAGGGGAGTTTTCGTGATTAAAACTTCAAAACAAGTTACGGTTAAAATTTAAGGTGTTGATATTTGCATAATATATTAAACTGCACAGGAGTTTGTACGCAAGTCGGTTTACTGCTAAACAGCGTAATTTATAATAATTAATTGTGTATAATATTAATTTACCTACGGATGTTTTTCTAATTACACGTGAAAGCATGGGTGAGAATATCAAATTTCCTAATAAGAGTTTTCTTTACACACTTTCGAAGAAAGCTTTCTCTTTGCGCCAAAATAAATTATACTTATTTAGTAAATTCGAAAGGAGAATTAATTAATTAACTATAATTGCTACGTAAATGGTATTAATATCCAACTCTTAGTATCCGTGTTCCTCTTTCGTATGATCCAGCGCTCGTATAAACACACCTTCATTATTATTATTATATTATATTATCTTATATTATATTTCTAACGATAATTCGAAGATGTTTTCAAATGAAAACGCTGTTTTTAGACACTTCCCCATAAAATAAAAAAGATAAATATAAGTGCCTCCTGGACGTGTTTTACGATTCAAATATATGCCAAATCAAGGCTTAAATTTCTAACACAAAACTGTGTTCACGAGATTAAAATGGCATTTCTAGTATTATTCTTTATTCTATTCATGTTACTAAAGCCTCTGCAGATGTAATCCGAACGTGTGCAATACTCATAAAAAGAAGCCAAGATTATACGAGGTGATTTTTATACCTTTTTATTATCTTTTTTTAATTATCACTGTCCAAAATGGGATGAGAAGTCGTAATTTCAGCTTGCCGTCTTTACTTATACAGGGTGTATCGGCAAGTACCCGACAAACTTTAACCAGCTATTCCTCAGCACATTTGGAGTAAAAAATGTTATGGGTACTTTGCTGTCCGGTAACATTTTTTTTCCATTAAAAACAAAAAATAAATAAAAAATCCACACTCCGTCACTGTCATTTGCATTGTTTCTCGTGTCCAACAGCTGTTATTAGCAAGTGTGTCAAAAAGTGTCCTCGCTCTTTCGTACACACTAAATAATAATAGTTAAAAATGAGACGAATGGTGCCGTGCCATTTCGTTGTGATTGTAAAAGCGCGCCAACGTAGGTACGTACATACATTATTTAACGAAACTCGAACAAAATATTGCCAGACGGGTTTTCAAACTTTGACAAAGAATAAAACATTGGTGACATATGGTGAAAATATGAATAATAAATTTTTTATTAAAAAAAAATGTTACCGGACAGCAAAGTGCCCATAACATTTTTTACTCCAAATGTGCTAAGGAATAGCTGGTTAAAGTTTGTCGGGTACGTGCCGATACACCTTGTATACTCATTGAACCCATTTCATATACATGTCATTTTTCGCTTTATGTTTCTTTAAATAATTAAATTAGCATCGTTTTAATTTTTTCGGATGAGAGTCCACCCTAATTATGGTTTTAAAGAAAAAAAATCCAAAACTGTACTCAGCCTGAAGCCAGTGAGTATATGGCATTCCCAATAAGGTGCATTTTGAAGGTGCAGAAGTGGAAAAGGGAAAGTTGGTGAAGTACCTGACTATTCAGAGCTAGTCACCAAACACGGTTAAGCCGTTTCAAGCAACGTTTCGATTCTGAATGATGGTCTTTCACCAGGGCGATACTGAAAGTATCTAACATTCGGAAACATGCCGCAAATACATACTATTTCAATGTAAATATTATTTTTGATTAATTAATTGTAAAATAAGAACCCGCGACCTCAGGATTCGTAGCCAAGAACCGTAATCACTCAACCACGTATTTGCACCTAATGATATGTTTTATCTAAGCTACTGAGCTTTGATAATTTATCAATTTAACTGTAAAAATAAAAAGACGCTCATAAGTCTGCTTCTCCAATGTATATGTCAATGTACAATTATATGTTAATGTTTGTTGCAAAAGTATGAAAAAAAATAAGTAAACGAAATAATGCATGGCTGATGCAAGCGGAATGGATAAGTTTAAAAAAGGGACGCTTATATGCTTTTGTCATTTTTAGCAGGATGAACGCAGAGAGGAGTGTAAGGGGAATATATGACCGGGAAGCGTATGGTACGAAGAATCGGGGACGGTCAAAGAAGATATGGCATAATTACGTGAATCAAATAGTTGAGTCGAACAATGTCAAAAGTCAGAATAATAGAAAAGTATATGAGAGACGATGTTGAACTTGATTGAAGCAAGAAGTGTGTGCCAAGACTTATTTGTGTGAGTGTCTCTGTCTACCTCTGTGGTAAAAGGCGTGAGGGTTAGTTTTGTAAAATAATTCTAAAATAACATTATTTGTGATTATTTTTATCGAATAATATAACTGCAGTAGGTACTGTTTAGTTTCCAGAATACAATAATGGGTTCCGAATCGTCATTAGTTGACAATTGAAGTACGTGTCATGTCTAGTGGTAGTCCACTAATGATGTCATTAGCTTATCCGACTGATAATTGTTATTGTTGTTATTCATTAAGTAGCTATTATTTCTGGTATAATAAATAGCCATTTCAATGGAATTCACAACCTTAAGTAATTTTTGAATTACAATCGCGAACGAATTATTTCATTGTATTTATGTTTACTAATTTTCGTTGGTTGATTTAAAAAACATACATTCAACAAATAATATACGTTGTGTCTTACATATCGTATCTTTCAAAGCTTCATAGACCGTGATGTAAACGAGGCTTTTGTCAAATGTAACTTATGCATATGCGACATATACGTTCTTGTTTCTTTTATGATTTCACGTCCTGTTATTTAAATTCAATATTTTTCAGAGTATTAGTATTTTGATAAAGTTTTCTATGGGTATAACTTATATTATTTCTTCTTTTTTCAATCATCTCTAATAATAATAATGTTTGGATGGTTTGTATAGCGCCGGTTTTTGTGCGAAATTACCTCAAGGGCGCTGTGCAAATATATAATACGTTTCTACAAACGTAATTGGACTTAATGAACATATGTAATTGGACTTTCCGGTATTTATTTTAATAGTAAATATTTGTGTTTTTTAATGAGCGTGTTTAGGACAGGAAAAAAATGTATGCTGGGCGGTACTACAGTACAAGTTTTGATCGAAATTCATCATCCTAAACGTGATTCGTACCTCGGTATAAAATCTAGATTTCGAATAGTGTGAATCCAATAAGAAAAGTGTGATTTGGACGTTTTATAGTTAATACAAGAATACTACTCCCAGGAATGGTATATTTAATTTATGGGTATGAGAGCTTAATAAAGTAAATTTTTAGTTTAGACCTGAGTTCTGTTGGTCTTGTTATGCATCCTAGTTCCAGAGGAAGTTTATTCCAAGCCTCCGGCCCAGATGCTCCGAAAGCGCGATCACCAAACTTAATATTTGGCTTGCGATTAGGTTCCACCAGTCTCCCCATAACTGACGATGTTGCTGATCTAAGAGTTGTCTGCATCTTGATTCTGGGGAGAGTTTATTACCTTGCGAGTAAATTAAATACTTATTTTTTGTTTTACCGGTTTGCAACACACATAAATAATTGTTTGCCTGTATGTACTTAACTGCTTTTTAATATTGTATAGTGGTAATAATAATAATATTTTTTATACAAGGATGTGGGAAGGTTAGTGCAATACCAAATTTTCCATAAAGATATACCTACATATACTTTGTTTTGTTAACATTTTCAGGTGTTAAATTTAATATTAATCATAGTATTAGTATTAGTTCTTTGGGGGTCTGGTAAGGAGACAATGAAAGATAATGTTGTGTTGTGTCACAGCATTTATTTCGAGTCAGTGAGTTGCGCAAGTTGGAGATTTATTTATTTATTTTATTTATTTGCAAAAACAGTACAAAAACCAATACATTGCAAAAGCGGTAAACAAATTATTGAAGAAAATTTTATACATAAGTATACAGTTAAAACATATGCAAAAGCGGTAAACAAAATATGGAAAAAAAAATTATACATAAGTATACAGTTAAAACAAATACAATATTTCGCGCTTAAAGTCGTTGTAGGACATATGGAAAATATCCAAGTTAGCTGGAAGGGAGTTAATTAACCTAGTGAGTCTTCCCAGGGGCATCACCATTGGTAAGTTAGTTCTGGACCTGGGAAGAATTAAAAGCCTGTGTTGGCGGCCTCTCGTGAAATTATCCGGGACATATAGTCCTATTTTTGACAGAATGTCTGGAATTGATACTAAACCATTCAGAAGCTTGTAAGCCATCATCAATAATGCGACGTCCCGTCTGGAACTAAGGCTGCAGATATTCAGCATTCCCGAGATAAATGCTGTTGGAAACAGCCATGGGTAAAAACCAAACCCTCTCATATAGAGGTATCGTAAAAATTTCTTTTGAATTTTCTCGACCATTAGTACATAGACAGTGTCCTCTGGCCCCCATACCTGAGATCCACTCTCGAGAATGCTACGCACTAAGCTAAAGTAAAGCAGCCTAATGACTGCAAGGTTTGTCAGTTCCTTTGAATTGTGTATGACAAAACCTAACATTCTTGTAGCTGATTTACAGATCTTTTCAATGTGAGCGTGAAATGTTAAGCGAGCGTCATACACAATTCCTAAGTCCTTATAAGTCACCGTATGCTTTAGTGATGTATCTTTCATTTTGTAATTAAAATATACGATCTTTTGTGACCTCGTAAAACACATAACTGAGCATTTTTGGAAGTTGAAACCGAGTTTGCTGTCAATACTCCAGTCAATAATTGCATTTATATCTTCCTGGAGCTTTTTACAGTCTTCTAATGATCTTATTCTTAAGAACAGTTTAATATCATCTGCAAAAAGTAAAAAACGGACGAATTTGATTTTTCCCCGAATATTATTTATAAAAATTAGAAACAATAAGGGTCCTAAATTGGAACCCTGCGGCACACCAGAGTTTGTAGGATACGCGTTAGAGTTAAAACCACCATAGGAAACGAATTGTTCCCTTTCTTTTAAATAGTTAGCAAAGAGTTTAATTAAGTTTTCGGAAAAACCAATTTCTTCAAGCCTACTTAAGAGCACTAAGTGATCAACCTTATCGAAAGCTTTCGCAAAGTCATGGTATGACGTGTCAACTTGCTCATTATTATCGAGCGCTCTCGCCACGTAATCAGTATATGCCATCAAGTTTGTAGTGGTTGATCGGCCACGTCGAAATCCGTGTTGTTGTTCGATCAAGAATGGTTCAACCTTGGCATATACATATTTATGAATAATTATTTCGAATAACTTGGCAGGTGCGGAAAGAATTGCTATAGGACGGTAATTGGTTGCCTGACACTTGTCACCATCTTTATGTAGAGGGGTAACTTTTGACAGCTTCCACAGTTTAGGAAAAATTCCGTTTTTAATCGTAAGATTAAATATATGTAGAAGTGGATTAGACAGTGGTTCAGAACAACCCTTAATGACGAAGGGTGGAATGAAATCAGGGCCAAATGATGTTTTTGGTTTCAATTTTCTTATTGCTAAACTGAAATCCATGTTATTAACGTTTTCTATAGATATGTTTTGAGCTTTTGTCAATCCAATCTGTCCTGGTACGTAAGAATCAAAATCAGCTTTTTCTGGATTATAGACAGATTGGAAATATTTTGCGAAAGCTTCCGGTACGTCAGTTCCTTTGTAAGTACAATCATTCAGAATAATATGATTTAAGAGGCCTCTGTCATTTTTTTTGTCAGAAACATATTTCCAAAATGACTTTGGATCGTGTTTAACATTATTCTCTACCTCCACAATATATTTTTTGTGTGCTATTGAAATGCTATGTTTAATTTTTGTACGATAGGATTTGAATAACTCGTGTTCACTATCCAAACCTGATCGTTTCCACCGTCGATGGTATACAAGCTTCGTCTTTATGTCCCCGATAATCTCACGCGAAAACCATCTAGGATAGTTTTCATTTCGCGGCGCTTTTTTTCTTAGAAAACATTTGTCAAAATACGCGTATAGGGTATCGTAGAAGTACTTAACTGCTTCGTCAACATCGGAGATCTCCAAGATAGCCAGCCAATTGTGGTCACGCAATTGGCTGTACAGCTTCTCAAAGTCTCCTTTGCGGAAATTCCAACCACGAAAGTTATTTTCTGAATGTAAACAACGACTTTTCAACGGTCTGTCATGATCAAGACTAATTTCTGACACAAGTGTCGGGTGATAATTATCTTCTTGAACAAGACAGAAATCGGATTTTTTTGTAAACATACTAAAGTTACTTAATACTAGATCCAAAGTACGATTACATGAGTTAAGTACTGTATTAAACTGCTTCAATTGAAAAAGTTCCATAACATATAAAAGCTCAGTGTTCACTGCACGTGGATTTTGTGAAGAATTAATGTTAAAATCACCAATCACTAAGATTTTTTTATCAACAAGGTAAGTTAAGTTACTAATTAAAGTTTCGAAAAAAGTCGTGTAAATATGCGTTTTTGAACTGGGTGGGATATAAACAGAACAAATAAATAAACATAAGCCTTGAATTGTGACTTTGACCCATAAATTTTCGTCTCCCGTTTCCAGATGGGAAAGTCGTTCGGCTCGCATGTTTTCTTCGTTTAGTAAAGCGAGCAGTAGTCCACCACCTCGTGTTTGTTGAGTGCTTCTGTCTTTTCGGAAAACTGTGTATCTGCTGTCGAAAATTTGCGCGTTAAATATCGAATCGTTTAGCCAAGACTCCGTAATCACGATGAATTTATGTTCTTGGTTAAGAACATTTTCTAGAAATTGATTCATCTTAGACCTGAGTCCTCGCACGTTCTGGTATAGTAGCAGTCATTTTGATTCGGTCGGCTTTTTCGCGTTTTCTTGACCTGAAATGCGTTTATTATAATATCTAAAATGACGGACAACCACTCCTCGGGGCCATAGTTCTTCTTTTAGTAGTAAATCTATGTTCTGCTCGTCGACTCCTATTTTAAAGGATGAGTATTCTTTAGAAAACGCCATAAACTTTTCAGCATTACAGCTGAGAGCTGTATTCGTTTTGACATGGGAAATGACTTCCTCCGTCGTCGTGTCGGGATCTAAGCGTGAAACGATAATAAATTTTTGTTTGGGTATTACTTTAATCTTACTCGAGTCATTGGTTCCTACGACTAAAATTTTGTTTTTGAGATAACTCTGGACCGATGAGGAAGACACCAAGTGTAGACGGCGATGACGGCGGTTGAGTGGTCGAGGCGCGGGTCAGTGATTCGACACCGCGTTGGTGGAGACCGGACTAATGGATGTGTTCAGCACTGGTGAAGATGTGGAGTCTTCCGGGTACTCCAGTGTGAACGAGGTAGCCGAAGGTGCGATAGACCTATCGGCAAATGAGCGGGAGATGCAGGCCGTTGACGATGCCGCGGGGAAAAGGCGCAGACCGGCGAAGTGGTCGCAGGGTCTAGGCGCGTGAGGTCAGCGCTGGCCAGGAATAATATTCGGGGCCAGGGCGCCGAGGTGATTCCGAGTAGTCGATAATAAATTGTATTCCGTAATAATTTGTAGTCCGTGCAGCGCCGGGTGTAGGTGATGGTCCTGTAGCAGCGCGGTGAAGAAAGAGCGGGGGGAACCGGCGGTCGGTGGTCGGCCGCTTCAGTAGGCGGCAAGCAGTAGCGGCGCTTGCATTGTTGGTCACTCGTAAAACTGCTAATTAATGACTGAGTACTAAGTACATCTCGGCGCGCCTCATTATACAGGCGCCCGAATGCATCGAGAACATTACAGAACTGTAGGTAGGAACGCCGAACGCTTGCATTGTGTCTAAAGTGTTCCCGCTACAATGCGTTTTGTACTGGCGAGCGATCCAAAAAAATATCGTTGCATCGCTACAGTTCTTATTTATTTATGATATATATTACAATTACATTTATCCTGTTATACTTACATACCAAATGTCAATAAGGAAATAATAAATTAATTAATTAAATATTATTCATCTTTAAAAAAATTCGTTCGTCTAAAAATGCCAGTAAAAGAAAGCTCTTCAATTTTATCTCGAATCCGAAATCTTCGATCAAGAGTTCTAGCAGCTTCAGATCTCACGTAAACGGCTCTTCTGATTTATATTTTTGGTTTACACGTATAATATTTGTTATAATATTAGATCCTTTTGTTATAATAGAAATATATATTTTTTTACTGCCATGAAGTTATCATATTTAGTAAGATGGTCAATCTCATAATACAACATAATACAACTAAAATGTTTAGGTACTATATAAAAATTCCAAAACTAAACAAACTACAACAAAACATCTACATTTAAACATTTCAAAACTAAACCTGCTACAACTAAACACACTACATCTTAACATTCTAAAACCAACATACTACATCTAAACATTATAAAACTAAATATACTACAACTTAATACATATATCAAAATATTATCAAACTAAACATGCTACAACTAAACACGCTACATTGACACATTCGAAAACTAAACATACTACAAATAAACACACTACCACTAAACGTTCTACAACTAAACATACTCCAACTATACAAACTACATCTAAACATTCAACACTAAACATACTACAACTATTTATGGATACATATTACAGCTAAACATACTTAGAACTAAACGCTTCCTCCTCTAGAACTTTCCCAAGATGCCAACAAATATATAGGTTGAATATTATATAGGCCGGGATGCCAACAAATTATTATACAAATATATAGGTAGAATATTATATCGCCCGGGATGCTTGCGAAATATTCAGACAAATTAAATGGTTTTCCGATGAGAAGATTCAGCCTCATCGACCCGCGTAACCTAGATCCCAACCTCGGCTAACCAGACGTAGTAATTAATTTCGTAGAATGGAGATGCTGCGTGCATCAAATGACCGGCGTGCATGCTCCCGTTAACACGAAGCTGGAACTATCGACAGATGGAGTTGTTGTCGGAAACTGACAGCAATAATATTGCCCATCTCTTAACATAATAATAATAATGATTGGATTATTTATATAGCGCCGTTTTCGTGAGAAAATCACCTCAAGGGCGGCTCTGTTATATTGGCCATATTGGTCCGAACTAATTATTTTTAGTGTAATAATAACTTATTGTGCCTTTCTAAAAGGTTTCGAGGAACTATATAGGACCCACACAAATTAAACAAAGCTATTTAATTATTAAAAATGCGTCCTATGCCGTTGTTCATTCTTATTATATACGGCATTAAAGGTTAAAGAGGATCTTATAAAAAACAATCTAAAGACAGTAAAGCTTTTCACAAAGAATTATCAGAAAAGTAATACTTATAAAATCTACCTTTTCAACAAAATCACTTATTAAACTGTTTGCAGACAGTTTTTTTGTAAACTTTTAAAGCGTTTTTTTTTTAAAGATTTCATTTTAAATAAGCATAAAGAAAGAAGCTCTAAGACAATCAGGAATATTACATAATTATTATAAATGAAAACCAATTTGTAACATCTAATTCAAAATAAACCAAATACAAAACCATTATATTTACCAAGTCAAAAAATACAATAATCTCCCTACTGAATTGCGCTGTATTGATGTATAAAAACAAAAAAATAAAAATTAACACTTTTAAAACAAATAAATGTAAATGATTTTATGCACAACATCTTAAATTAAAAGATGAACAAATATTATGTAAGAATAGTGGCTCCTTTATCAGGAACAATAGCTCCTACTTTATGATAAGGTACATATGACCAAGAATGTACTTGTATGTAATATTTTGTTAGATATGTGTAAAATTAATGACTTTAACTCATATTTATACTAAAACTTACAACTACAAAATATATCAAAGCAATAATTAGTCGCCTGAAATATCCATGCAAATTGAAAATATCTCCCGATTAAAAATAAATGCCGCCGACGGGAATTAAACCCGCATCTTCTGATGTCCGGTCAGGTGCTCTGGACCACTGAGCTACGTCGGCTTATTTCCAACACGTCAAATAATTCAATATATGTACTAGTACATCGATCAATTATTACTGCTTATTATATTTTTTCACCTGTAAACAATCAACTTTATTGATTTTTATTCGGGAGATATTTTCGATTTGCATGGTTATTTCATATTCTTTGTACTTATATTTGAGGCATGTTGGGAACGGTAATCGTGGGATGCTGAGGTTGTTCAGATAATCGACGATATTTGAAGTCAGTCCTTCACCAGTTCCAGCAGTCCTCCTGGAAACTGGTGGAATGGAGACTCGACATTATTTGTCGAAATATTTTGTAGTTTGTAGAACATGCACGATTTTATCGATAATATCGGTAACTTGTCATCGTTCCCGAGCATAACTGCATCGCTAACAATCTATAGTTGTCAGTTTACGTCAACGCACTTATGTATTACGCAGGTTTTTATAATTCTGACTTCAATGGCTGAATTGTAACTACGAATATTTCTCAAAGTACTCGTATGAACGTGCTTTACGTTTTGATGCATGGTCGGCTGACCATTGAAAATGCAGCAGTGGTGGTTACCCTTATTTACATGAGCCAGTTTATCACACGGAATAATTAATTTTAGTGTAAAATCCCATAACTTGATATTTCCTGGTACATTATTTGGGTCTGCTGAAATTAGAATTCGGCATTATAGTACTGGTAGAAGCAATAATTATTAGTATTCTGATTAATATACCGCATAACGTGCTTTATGCAGTGCTGAATGGATGAACATTGAAGCGGTGTTGTTGAAGTAATTTGAATATTGCGAAATTGAATGGTATGTTTTTATGCTTAGGTATATATTATTATTCTCGTGCTTTTTCTTTTCTTTCTTCACAAATGAAAACAGTATAAGATATCAGAGAAATGCATTACTTGGGACGGAGTATTAAGATGAGGCAAAGGTAGTTACTTCAGTTTTTACGTTACGTTACGGTAATATTATAAAATTTATAATACTGATTTGTATTATCCTGGATGAAAGACCTCACATATTTAATTTATTTATTTGATATTATATAAACAAACAGTACATGAATTAAAGTAATGAAACAATAACAGGGATTAGATATATCATGTCGGGGACCTATGATATGTTTCCTTGTGTTGTCTGGTAAGTGGTATGTTTATTCCCTGATTACCAGTTGACGTGTGCAGTAGTGTGTAGTGTGTGAGTAGTGTTTATGTGTGTAATTTATGTGTGAGTGTGTGTGTGTGTTATTTATATATATATATATATATATCCCGCTACATTTGTTGCGTCCGACCCCTAAAAACTCCATAGCATTGCAGCGTCCACCGACTTACAGCGTCCGATATACGGACGCTACAATGTTTTGAGCTCAAAATTGGCCAGAACAATGCTTTCCCCATGTAGAATCGTATGGCAAAAATTTTTGTGGAAGCAAAAAATCTCTCAGAATGTCTGGAAACGAATATTGAACGTTTGACATTTTGCCGACAGGTTCGCTACACGATGTATATATTGAGCAGTGTATGTTTTTATTCATTTCTACGATCTTGCCGCGTCCACGAAGTAATATAATTTTCGATACATAACGACGATCGTGCTGCGTCTACGCATTACGTCGATAGTATTGCGTCCTCGAGACGGATTACGAGTAGATATTATTTTATATACATAACGACGGTCGTGCTGCGTCCACGCATTACGTCGATAGTACTGCGTCCCCGTAGCCGCTCATGAGAATATACTATTTTTAACACATAATGACAATCGTGCTGCTTCCATGCATCACGTCGATAGTATTGCGTCCCAGTGAACGATCTCGAGTAGATATTATTTTGAATATACGACGACGGTCGATATAATTTTCGATACATAACGACGATCGTACTGCGTCTACGCATTACGTCGATAGTATTGCGTCCTCGAGACCGATTACGAGTAGATATTATTTAATATACATAACGATGGTCGTGCTGCATCCACGCATTACTTTGATAGTATTGCGTCCCCATGGCCGATAACGCTGAAATATTATTATGAATACATAACGACGGTTTTGCTGCGTCCACGCATTACTTCGATAGTACTGCGTCCTCGTGGCCATTCACGAGTGCATTGTGTAATGTTTTCGCCTTTTCGCCATTCTTTTATTTTGTTTCAAACAAATATAGAATTTTCTTCTCTCTTGGCTATGACCGATATTTAATTTTTTCTCTAAGGCTTTGCATATGTGTTCGCAGGGATGGAAAATTCCTCCCCTACAACACATAAGCCTCCATGAAAATTGGACCCTCTTCTTTGATATCTACAGAAAGCTACTTAAAGCTCTCTTGTACTATATATCTTTATAGACATATGTACTTAACTAATTAATACGTTATTTACGATCTTGAACGCAAATATACCCGTATTTATATTGTAATTAAATTCCATCAAACGTTGTGTAATTTTTTTGATTTATGATATAGGATTTTAATTACTTTCATTTTTGTGGTAACCCTCTTGGTTCTGATCGAGGTGTTGAGTTCAAAGTTGAATTAGTCTTTCTATTGCAAACCTAGACTTAAATGAATTTTCTGAATGAGCTAACTTTCCTATTGTAATTATTCTGATTCCCTGCACCCTAACAAAATCGTAGTTAAACGCTGATAAAAGATATTATACATGTTTATTTGGACAGGTAATTAAATATAACTCAAATGGTTAATTGTTAGTAAATTTGATTTTGGTGAACTTTTGTGTCTGTGTGGCACCACTCCTTTATGATTCTGCTGCTATAAGGTACATGTAAAGATTGATTTAGTAGGTTAATGTAATTAGTTAATTGCATATTTGACGAACTCGGAATAGCCCATTTGCTGGCATAATTTGGCTCCAATCCTCCATCAAGTAAACGAGATGATCGGGAGTGGACTAGAAATTTGCACAATCCTTTGACACGGCTCCTTGATTGATACCTAAGTTATCGTGTCCCAAAAAGCCTTCCACGTCATCATGTACTGCATTCAAGTTTCCCCCCGGGTCCCGATACCCCCAAATTCCGACACCTCCTTGGACTACAATTTACTTAGGGCGAACCGGTTTCGTCCTATATACAATCATATACTCACGGTTGGTGTGGACTTACGGGTCGTGAATCCTCATTCCACGTTTAAGAGAAGATGCGATAGTGGTCTATTAGACCTAAAATGCAAGCTGTATGCAGGTCCGCATCCTCCAGTAAACAGTACATACGAATAAATATATGTATACATACAGTTTGGGAAAGGCTTATAACTCGCAATACGAGGCTATCTACCTCGCATCCCGAGCTCGGATCTCGCGCCAAGAACTCTGCGAAGCTCTAGGTCTGGTAACCGAATATATACGTACTAATAAGGTGATACTAATAAATACTAGTAAAATAAGATCATATTTGATAGTTTGTTTTGGAGAGCTATCGAACTCCAAGCTTTTGTTTGTTTGGTTTTGACGTTTTTATTTAAGAGAATCGTCATCTCTATTTGGTTTGGTTAATGGTCTTGTTGTAGGAGCGACCACTGCCTCCTATTGATGAACTGTATTTGTTTTAAATTTTACCTCCAGGGTTCAACATTAATTTTTGTTCATCCTATCCCGTGATTTTCCAATTGTTTCAAGTGGTTGATTGCCACATTAGAGAGTACTCGACCCTCAAATATCTCAGGCAACTGATGGGGTTTTGTATGAGCACCCAATCAATAAAATTCAAATGTTTCGTATAATTATTCGATATAAATCTGGCTAACCCGTGATTTTTCAATTGTCGATTGTGAATGATAAGTATTTGTAAGCACGCAGCTTCCAGCTGTTTCAGGTAACCAATAAAAACTGTGCGATTATCTAATCAATGGTATTCAAATGTTTCATGTAATTTTTTGATATAAATCTGGCTAACCCGTGATTTTTCAATTGTCGTTTGTGATTGATAAGTATTTGAGAACACGCATCTTCCAGCTGTTTTGGGTAATTAATAAAATCCTTTGTGACTAACTAATTATGGCCAAGGTCGTTTTCAAACTATGCGGTTGACCCAATTCTCCAGTGATCCTTTGTTTTGTAAACAAATAATATAAACATCTCCTGACACACTAACCTAAATGTGAGATTTGTTTATTTTAAAATTCCTTAGAAGTCATTTGTGCCTCTTTACTGATTCAGTTATGATACCGTTTATTGTGCATAGTTAATTTAAATATTTTTAATTCCTTTATTGAAGTTAAACTATTTATTTCATTTTCCGAATTTAGTAAATTTACTAGGTTAAATGAAGAATAAATATAAATATATATTTAAGTACACATATCTCTATTGTCAAAATATGTTAAAAAAGAGTACATATATTAATAAATAAATATAAAATATATGATTCTACATAGTCTGGAATATTAATAAATACATATTTTCTTTTTCAATAATATAGATATGTTCTCGGGTAGGTATTAAAAATCGCTACCATTTCGATGTTTCGATTAATAAATAAAATACATATATATAATTACATGACTCATATATATATTCTTTATATACAATATTTTATTTTATATTTATAAATATATATACAAATATACAATATACATATATTAATGTATAATTCTTTGTTTTGTTGTTTTAATTTAATATTCAATTGATATACTTCCACTTCACAGCCCTTCTGTGTCTCCTGGGACCTGAAAATTATTTATAAAAGGAAAACTCACCCACGTCAAGGTATTTCCGGTCGGGTAGTACACAACAACCTTGATGAAGAAATCCTACCTAATTAATTGTATTTTTCAACTAATTTCAAAAAATAAATCTTTTCGACTATTTATTCCTATTTAATATTTTATTCTCGCTTGAATCGTATAAATTAGCTGATATTTAATTTTTCTTCCGAACGAAATCCTAATTCAGAAAACCCGTTGATTTAATAACACTTTTCTAGTTTAGACTTTTGAATGATAGCTGTTAAAATACTTTTTTCGAAATGGTAGATCGATGTTTAGAATTCCGGTTAAAATGACAAACACTTTTAACACTGTCGCTATACGCACGATGGATTTTAATTGAACAATTTATTAATTCTAAATTTCTTTTTATATATTTTTAAAAGAAAATTTTTTCGAATTGCGCAGACTTTTAATTATCTCGATTCTTAAAATTAATTTCTTTTCCGAACTGTTAATTTTAGAACAAAGGTTTGAGCATTTGTTATTATTTCTTTTCGAACTGTCTAGATTGTGTTTATTTTAAACTAAGACGTAAATATTTATTACTATTATTATTTTTACACAAAATTATAATCTATTTTTAAATATCAATACGCGATCACGTTCACTTTAGATTAACGATAACAAACTCTTAAATTTAATTTGAATGTTTTCACTTTGAATGAAATAATTATTTTTAAATTTTTAATTAATTCACAATTCACTTTTTGCACTTCACTTAACACTTTTAAGCACTGAGTTTAAATTATATTTATTTCCACTGTTTAACCAAATTAAACTGATTTAACAAAACTTCACTGGTGGGGTTTTCAGAATTTAGAAACTGAATTTAAGACTTCTTACAAAACTTTCTAAGTCCAGGTACTTGTTCAGAATTTAACACTTAGATTATTTCACTAGAATTTTACCAATAGACGTAGTACTGCCACGTAACAACTTTTCAAACCCTCGGCGCGACTGTCCCAAAACTGGTGTGTACCGTCACTTTATACCCCTCTCAGGTTCCAAAAGACGTATCTGAATTTCTCTTGATGCTTAATTCTATCTCCTATCAACTCGTAAATCCAAACACCCCTTCCATCAATATCGATCGTTCCTACATACGATCTTCTGTTTTCCGGCTCAAGGCGGTGTTCAGTTTCCATCTCACAATTCTAAATCGATAGGGTCCGAATCAGGTAAGTCTGCGTTAATCGCCCAAGCTCCCTTTGTCCTCTGTTCATACAAAAATGTAGTTAAAATCTCATGATTTTGCGTTCCTTTTTTTTCTCAATCCGCGATAGGTCCGTCCTCAATAACATATATATAGATCTCAATTTTATGCATCTCGTGCGAAATTGTTTAAATCCATGCTGAAATCTTTACTACGCATTTTTGAATTTCGATTTGTTTAAATTCTACTTAATTTTATTGTTACTTATATGAGCTTTTCCATTTCCACTCGTACTTTCTATCTCCATGACGTAGATTTGAGTTTTTCCTTTATCTTTGAATTTTATTTTTATCCGCGACGTTTTCTTGCACAATTTCTTCTTGATTCTTATGTCATTTCTCATAACTCTTATAATTACTCATTTTCCAAGTCGTATTTATTTATTTCACGGATAAGTTTGAATTGTATCACTTTTTTCCACTTGGATCATTTCCTATCTCCGTTCTTTACCCTTCCTTTTATCTTTTCTTCACTTTTCCCGATGTGTGTGGTCTCCTGGGAAATTTCATACTTCATTTATTATTAATTAATATATAGTTTTCCACACTTCTATGGGAGATATACCTAATTTGACTCTGGGATATCTGTCACTTTTATTGCCTGATCCAATCTCCGCCCCATCCTCCATCCCTCACTTACAAGATTTCACATAAATTATATGTCTGGACACCTGTTTACGTTTAAAATTTTGGTACCAGACTCGTAAATTTAGTTTAATTTCAAACCTATTAATTTTAATCTCTTTTGACTAATCTAAATACTTCCATAAGGTCCACGTTAAAGTTAATCGCTTTTCTAATCGTTTATTACCTTAACGTAAATAAAAATCATGTTCGGATTTTGATTGTTTATCCTTCAAAATATACATGAGACCGCCAACCTTTTATCTTGTTTCGATCCCTCCGTAATATTGGGTAACTCTAATATATATCTAACCTAATAATTATGTAAAATGTCTACTTTTCCTGAATCTAATCTATCGCTATTATGTTTAGTTTTACTGTCTTCTTCTAATACTCAATTTTCATTTTCCTAGAACCTTCGTAGCAGTCCGAAATCCCTGTACTATCCTTCCATTCGATCGCCGCACTTTTCTAAAAGTGTATTTTTTTTGCGAGATTTTTCATTCAAAATTGATTTACCAATATGTCCGTTTCATCTTAAATTGATAACGATTAATTTCCATTGTTTCCAAAACTCTCACCTCTCTTTAGTACGATTTTTATCGAACATGACACCCTCCTTCTATCATAAATAATTGTACTACAGTTGAAAATTCTGCCAGTGATTTTCCTTCGCTTTTCCCGTCCTTTTTTATACTATCACGTTTATAGTTTTTCCATTGCATTTTCGTGTGTGTGTTTTTCAACTTGTAAAATCTTCAAAGCACTCGATTTCAATGGTTCGCCATCACCTAAATGCCTCAGTTATTGTAAACATTTCCAGGAGTTTGTCACCTTGAAAGTCGACGTTGACCCTAAAGTGCGTTCACCTCTAATTTCTGTGGGAAAGAAGAAGCCATTAATTATCTTTTTTTATTGCCCGATCCAAAGTTTATTCCTTTGTCCGTCGTAGACACACCTCCCTCCGCTCACTGATTGGTTACTCAAAATTTTATAGCTCTTTGTTCAGATCTATTGGTTGACGAAATTCAATATTTATTTATAGGCCTAGGAAAAGGGGAAGTACCAGTCGTCCTAGACGATTTTACGACCTCTCTGCTTTCGTCTTAGAACCTCGATATAATTTCAACTATTACAGGAGTCTACTGCAAGCAAGCTGGATCAATTCTTTCTCCGCCAGATGTCGTTAGCATGTCCGTTTTCATAAATAATTTGCATATTTTCTTGCAGCTATGGTTTATCTGTTTTTTCTTTCACTGTGATTTAAAGCCTTTCATCACAGTTCCCCCCTCTGAACTCAATTTGCTGTGGCTAACGTTGTATACTACTTTAGACATCGAAATTGTGTTCAAAATGTAGTCTAGCTTTTCTCCCCCCTTCGTTCTGTTATTCCTTTTCCTACATCACTTCCTGTTATTTCCTTTCTCTACCTCACTCTATCACTCCCTATCTCTCTCTCCATTCTGTTATTTCCTTTCTCCCCCCCCCTCATTCTGCTATTCCCTATCTCTCTTTCCATCCTGTTATTTCCTTTCTCCCCCCCCCTCATTCTGCTATTCCCTATCTCTCTTTCCATCCTGTTATTTCCTATCTCTCTTTCCATTCTGTTATTTCCTATCTCCCCCCCCCTCATTCTGTTTGGATTGTTAGCAACCTTGACTCTGAATCACATTGTATTTTCTATTTTCTTTTCGCGTAGATTTTATTTTATGGAATTTTCTCTAATTTTGATAAACTCAAAATTAATCTCTTTTTTTTTTCTGGGAAAAAAAACACGCCCCTCGACTCGCGTGTTTAGGTGGTCCTCAACCTGGTTGGACTAAGACCTCCCTTACAATGATTCAGGTAAAGATTGTTTGCAATCTCGCGGTCTATTGACCAACTGAAGGGCGGGTGGTCTCTTGGTGTGCAAATAATCGTTTGTTTTGGTTTTGTAAGTATTATATTTTTGTGAAATGTATATCTTTGCACGACCTCACCCAATCCGACAATCAGTGGTATACATGTTTCATTTAAACTTTTCCAGCATTTTGTTTTTTTTTTCTCTTATTCGCTAAAATTTTTTTTTGTGTAATTTCTAATTGTCTTTTCATAGATCATTCAAACAAGTTGTTCTAGCCTAGGTGTTGTCCATCCTAAATTTTTTTTTTCATAAATGTTCTTAACTAACCTCCAATTTTCTCATCGTTCCTGTTTCCTTTTAAATTTTTTTTTTTGAAAATTTAACCTAACCATATCGTAATTTCTAATGTTCCCTTTTTATCTTTACCTAATGTCTACTCTAAATCTATAGACAACCTTATTTCAAGTTTTCAAAAAAATTCTAACTCTATGCATTGTCAATTTAAAATCTTGTTTTATAAAACGTACCCTATCCTATTTATAATATATATATTTTTTAAAGTTCCTTTTGTGGGTATATAGCTCCTATACGTTTTCCTTCTGTGTTCTTACTTATCTAACAAAATTTTCCTACACACTAACACACAAATTTTTTTCTAAACTAGAAAATCAATATTATCGAAAAATTTTTCTCTTACTCTATTAGTAAATTAGAATATGATTGTCGCTTATTAAGAAATTTGTTCACTCAACCTTAAAGACTTAAGGACGACCCGCCCCTCGCAAACAAACTGATAGTCTAATATTTTAGTAATTTTCTTTCTCCCTCCCTCCTTAAATTATATCGTATCCTAACATATTTTTATTTGTATTTCTCAATCGTTTGTTTATTTAAAGTTTCAAATATTTGTAAATTTCGCATTTTATTCGTTGATTTCCACTATCTCTAAACTCGGTTTTCGTTCCTTATTACATGTATAATATTTCGCTAGATGAATTGCGCTATAATCTCCTTTTATTTCCCGAGTTACCGGATCAATTAGCGTATACGTGTTACTATAAACTTCTGACCCAATTACATAAGGTCCATCGTAAAGCAGATTGAATTTTTTTATTTCTTTTTTGAGTAGGTTTGATTGTGTAAATTTTTTCAACTTGACCAGGGTCCCAATCTCATAAGTTATTAATCTTTTGTTGAGATTATAGTATTTCTGTCGATTTGCAGCGCTTTTCTCTAAATTTTTCCGTGCTGCTAATCTTATTTCATTTATTGTTTTCGTAGATTTTCCGCAGCCTTGAGTATACCTGTCTAAACTATAAATTGGTGATTTCCCAAAAGCTATTTCATTAGGTGAGAATCCTGTTGAACAGTGTATCGAATTATTGTAGGTTTGTTCTATTTCTTTAAGGAAAGCCGCCCACTTGGTATGTTTTTCGTGACAATAAATACGGAAAATTCTACCTAATTCTTTATTCACGCGCTCTGTTATGTTCGGTCCGGGATTTCGTATTGAAGTATGTACGATTCGTATGCCCATCCTATTTAAGTTGCTTTCCCATTTCTTCGATGTAAATTGAGATCCGTTGTCAGTTAACAAAGCATCTATTTGTATTGTTTTATTAAAATCCTCTACACAATTTAACACGGTCTTAGTACTTGCTATCCTCAATTTATATAATTTTACAAATCTACTGAATGAATCTTGGATCACGAAAATGAATTTAACCCCTCCTATTCCTCTCGGTAAAGGTCCGTATAAATCTGCCATAGCTAATTGTCCTACTTCTTTGGTAATTATGGATCTACTCGGCCCTACAGTTGGTTGAATTTCGCGCTTCGCCAGCTGACATAGGTGACACCCTCTCACTATGCGTTTTATATCTCGGTGCATGCCTGGCCAATAATACCTATCTCCCAAAGCTGTCCCTGTTTTAAAAACTCCTCCGTGTCCAATTTCTAAATGTATCATTTTTATTAGTTCTTCAGTCAACTCTTGTGGTACTGCTAACACCGTTTTGTTTAGTCCTGTTGTGTAATATAAAGTCTTGCCTATTTTTTTGTAATTTTTCAAATACCTATTAACATCTTTTGTCGGCGGCCCAAATTTTCCCTTGCGCAAATATCCGGAAATTTCTCCCAAAAATGTGTCTTGTTTTTGTAGTTCAGTTATATTTTCTAAGTGTTTTCGAATCTGTTGTCTACCTTTCACTGCAAAAGCTGCTATCTCTGGGCACGTGTTTTTCTCCTCCTGTACATTTTTTGCATCACAAGAATAACGAGATAAAATATCAGGCCCTATATTTTCCTTCCCTTTGACGTACTCTACAGTGAAGTTAAATTGATTTAAATACAAAATCCACCGTGTTAGTCGGCCACTGTACATCTTCCAGCTCTTTAAAAATGTCAATGCTTGATGATCCGTCCTAATTATTAAGTGTACTCCTCTTAAATATGTCTCAAATTTATGTAAAGCATATATTATCGCCCATAACTCTTGCTCTGACGTGGTCCATTTCAACTCCGGTCCTCTTAAAGCTTTGCTAATAAATCCAATAACGTGGTGATTCCCTTCTTCATCCAACTGATATAATTCTCCTCCTATGGCGAACCCCGAACTATCTGTCTGTAAATAATAAGTACTATTTGGGTCATGATGATGTAAAATAACTGTCTCTAAAAATAATGTTTTCACCCTCTCGAATGCGCGCTGTTCTGAGTCACCCCATCGCCAGGTTCTATTTTTCTGAAGTAAATCGCACAAAACCCGTGTTGTTTCCCCATATTTATTCGCGAATCTACGGTAATAATTACAAAGTCCAAGAAAGGCTCTAACTTGTTTTATTTTCTTGGGTACCGGAAAATTTTTTATGGCGTCAATCTTTTCCGGATCCATTTGAACTCCCAAAGGCGTTATAATATGTCCTAACATACGTACTTCTGTGAATAAAAATTGACATTTTTCGAGTTTACAAGTCATGTTTGCTTCCTTTAACCTCTCAAGCACTGCGTTTACATGTTCAAAATGATCTTCTTGACTACCACACGTATATATTATTAAATCATCTAAGTAATTAGCGCAGAATTCCCTCACCCCTGGTCCTAGAATTTTGTCCATTCCTCTTGAAAAACTCCCTACTGATGTTTTTAACCCCTGCGGTAATACCTTGTATACGTAAGATTTTCCATTGTATACAAACCCAGTATACTTGCGACTTTCTGGACTGATAGGTATTTGAAAGTAAGCTGAATTTAGATCTATTGTGGTTATGAATTTTACACCATGAAAACGCTGTATAATTTCTGAAGTTAATGGTGGTTTTTCTACTTCCGCCTGCATTCTGGTGTTTAAGAATCTAGCATCTAAGAGTATCCTAACCGTCCCATCTTTTTTCAAGGTAAATGTTAGAGGACTAGAAAACTGCGTGGCCTCTCTACTGATGATTCCTAATGACTCCAATTCTCTAATTTTTTCATCAATCTTATCTCTGTAAGCAAATGGTACTGGGTAGGATCGCTTAACGAAAGGCGTCTCGTCCGTCATCCTTATTTCGTGAGTGTACAAAGTAGTTAGACCCGGTTTGTCTATAAATACATTCTTATGTTTAATTAAAATCTTTTCTAACCCTTCTTTTCCTTTTGAATCTAAATTTAACTCGGACACAAAGGTCGTTATTCTACGCTCGAGGCACGCCGTATTATTTATTTCAGGGTTTACTTCAATACTAATTATTTTTCCACTTGTGAAATTTTGCTTTCTAACCTCCTGTTTAGGTTTCCTATGAATTACGGTTGAATTTACTAACTCTATTTCCTTCTTCCCATTTCCTGTTTTTATTTTTAACTTTCTGTTTTCTCCACATTTAAATTCAGCTGTATATTCGTCTAACCAGTTGATACCCAATATAATTGGCCTAATTAACTTTGGTATTATTAAACACGGCGTATTTATTATAACATCTCCAAATCGCAATGGTACTAGAACCAACCTAGATATTCTCTGACTTTTGTGTCCTATCGCTACTTTAATCTGTATAGTCGTTACAGGCATAATAGGATAAATTGTTTGATCATTTAAATAATTTTCATAAAACTCTTGAGAAACGCACGTGATTTGACTTCCGGTATCTATTAAACAGTGAACTTCCGTGTTATCTATCTGTGCTTTGGCTTCCGGTAATAACGGTAAAGTGTTACCCTTTTCTACTTCCTCATAATCTCTGTCTTCGAAAATGTTGTTGAACCCACTAATTTCCCTGCTTGTTTTCTCTTCGTTCACTTTCAATTGATTCCATTCATCCGTTATTTGTTGTAAAGAATTGACACATACTTCCACATCTATTTCCGCTTCCGTTCTCGTTTCTTCCGCTCCATCCTTTCGTCTTCTCACATTCCTTTCTGCTTTTATTGGGGCAATCATACCTTGTTCATTTTTTCCCAGTCCTTTCATTGGATTCCACCCCCATTTCATCATAATCTTCAATGCAGTGTTGTGTTTTGGTGCCGGCGTCCCTCTCCCTGTGTGAGTCGTATTCATGAGGGCTAATGAATCAACCCTCGGCCGTTTCCCGAATTGTTTGCGATGACTAGCTCCTTGCCGCTTGTAGTTATTGTAGAACCTCCCTTTGAAGATGTCGTAGTTTCGGCACACTTGCTGCAGCTAGCGCCTCCTTCCACACTCTCTATTGCGTGAATTCTCTTCTTTATAGCGTGGTAACGGTCACGGTATTTGTCCTTCTTGGCGAACTCCTCCCCACTCCTTTTCTTTGTATTCCGTTCTTCCGGTGTGCAAACCATTGTATCTAGTTTTCGAAGAAACTCAGCAGCGACAATCTCATCTCCTGACTGCCCTGAAAACCATAGCGATTGAACTTCTTTAGGGTAACGTCTCATAATTTCGTCAACTACGCTTAACGGTGCCTCTGTGATTTTTAATGCTTTCGCTAAATCCCAATAATTCGCGAAATGAGTGAGCATGGATATATCTCTCTTGGCATCATATACCCCTTCTGCAAGACGACGGCGAACCTCATTCTTCTTTATGTCTCCCCAATAGGTAGCTAAAAAATCTCTTTCGAAATCCAACATTGTTTCCCATCGCTTGTTGTATAGTTTGGCCCACGTTTTTGCTTCCCCTTTCAAATTCTCCCGCACGACAATTAATGGATCTGTACGTTTCACTTTTCTAGTGTATTCTTTTATATCTTCTAAGAAACTTATGGGGTTTTGATTTCCACCGGAAAATGAAGGTCGTTCTTGCTGCGGTAGCATTTCCACTACTTGGAGAACGTTTTTCGGCGCACTATCCTCTCCTGTCACCGCCACTGTTGTTGGTCTTCCTAATTGTTTCTCAAGTTCCTGCATTTTATCAACAAGCGGTGCTAAAGCTGCTTGAATTATTGTAGTAATATCTCCGATGTTCACTGCTGACGTCCCAGCTGTAGCATTTTCCTCGATTGCCGTCACTAAAGCTTCTGTTTGCCTCCCCATTCCACGTTTTCCCACCATTTTCTTAGCTCTTCCGAGTGTTACCGGCTTATGTATCTATATTTTTTCTTACTAAGCGACAACCTTAATATTCCTATTTTAATTTTCTTAATTATTTATATATATGTTGCCTTTCTTATTCTATATTTTTTTTCAAATTTTCTCGTTTTTCTTATTTTTTTTTGTTTTTCTAGATTTTTCTTGTATTTCATCACCTGACTGTTCCTGTAAAATTTCAAGTTCGTTTATGATTTTCACATCACTCTCTTGTATACCCTCGTCTTGTTTGATATCCGAATATGTTCTAGCCTCCCCCTCTGACTGACCCATATTTTCAGGTGCCTTCAAATTCTCGACTTGTAACGAACTTTTTCGCGATCGTTTGAATATTTCTCTTAGTTCATCAACTATAGGAACTGTCTCGGTGCTTACCTTCGCGTCATCGATTTTTCTTTTCTCCGCCATATTGATTTATTGTTGAGTTCAAATCTATATTCAATTTGCAAAATTTGCAAACTCTATTATGATTTTTTTTTAAATACCTAACATGATTTTTTTCAATACCTAACATGAATTTCTTTTCAATAGGTATATATATACACATATATATATATCCCATCATAAACATTCGTCAACGACATTAAAATCTCGAGCCAACTCTGAATTGGTTTTTTTTTCTTTGAAATTGAAACTCGAATTCTCAACTAACACTTTGTCTTTTCAAAACAACGTTTATTTGTTTGGCCTATACTTGAATTCTTTATCGAATCCATTGACTGGGTTCTCTGTGTCTTAAAATATGTTTTATTAGTCAACAACCTGATCCGAATGTCAACAAAATTATCATGAGTAAATCTTACGTTATTTCAACTTACCCGTTTATATGGTAAATTATATTATGTAAGATTAATCTTACCTCACAAAACAAAACATCAAATGTTTCACCCTCATTAATGTCTCTGCCGATTATCGAGATTTGTGATCCTGACAACAAGTATCTACATTGGCGGCACGTAGCGCGACCATTTGAATCTAACACGTGGTCCTAATGAGTAACTATGATGTAATACAATTACACTTTTCTATTTTGATATTATTGTTATTATAGATCTATCTATCACATGATATGGGTGTAATATTTCCGCTATTTATTATGTTATAACATGATCATAATAGATTACACCCCAACATCTCAAAATAATTGTTTTTCTTTTGTTTTATAATGATATTAATGTAAATCAAAAAAAAAAAAAAAAAAAATTTTTTTTTTTTTTTTTTTTTGTTAATCAATTGATATTAATCAATTTTATACTCTTCGCAATTACCATTTTTGCAAAACCAATGATATCTAGTAAGGTACATTGGGTGTTGCAAAACATTAATCAATTTAATTTCTCTAAACCTTTCTCATCTTCTAATAATTCTGTCGAATGTCTAGCGATAAAAATAATAATTTCTTTTCCTGACTTTGTGAATAATTTGTTAAGTTACCACAGACCGCCGCTGGTCTGTATTTTCGGATATAAGATAAACAATAATTGTTTACGTCAATACTCCACGATATCCGAACGCAATGTTTATGTTATATTTGTTCCAGCTATCTCGTTTTGTGTCATTGTTTATTTAATCTCGACGTTTGTTATTTAATTTTTTGTTCCTCGGAGTGATACGTATTATTCAACGATGTTTCCGACTTTTAAAATCTCGATGTTTATCTTATCAATTTTTCGATGTTCTTTGCTGTCACAATACGTTCGATGTTTTTCGTGTTAGTCTGTTTATTAAACTTGCTTTATATCAACATTCCAATTTGTTCGATGAACCCAAAACATAAACAATGTTTTTGTTTACGAAACGCATTCCTCTCGAGTGAATGACATCATTAACCCACATATCCTTTCTTATTGTTTATATTATCGTATGAAAGGTATTTTTATTGACTCTAAAGTTCACGGTCATTTGAATTAACACATTTTTATTTATAAAGACACTTTTTGTATTATAAGATTTATTCGTTAACACTTTCTTTTTGGATTTATTGTTTGTTTACGTTAATCTATAATTATTTTTAAATTTCACTGTATATTTACGTAATGTCGCACTTTTCTGATAAAATTTTTTTCTTTTTGTTAACTCTTTAATTAATTTCGTCCTATTTATTATTATTATTTTCTCCGTTTTTGCAATAGGTTGACCAATAACTTTGTTTTTTTTTTCTCTCAAAGACTTATAAAACCTGAACCTCCTGGACACGGCTATTCAGTTGTAATGTTTTCGCCTTTTCGCCATTCTTTTATTTTGTTTCAAACAAATATAGAATTTTCTTCTCTCTTGGCTATGACCGATATTTAATTTTTTCTCTAAGGCTTTGCATATGTGTTCGCAGGGATGGAAAATTCCTCCCCTACAACACATAAGCCTCCATGAAAATTGGACCCTCTTCTTTGATATCTACAGAAAGCTACTTAAAGCTCTCTTGTACTATATATCTTTATAGACATATGTACTTAACTAATTAATACGTTATTTACGATCTTGAACGCAAATATACCCGTATTTATATTGTAATTAAATTCCATCAAACGTTGTGTAATTTTTTTGATTTATGATATAGGATTTTAATTACTTTCATTTTTGTGGTAACCCTCTTGGTTCTGATCGAGGTGTTGAGTTCAAAGTTGAATTAGTCTTTCTATTGCAAACCTAGACTTAAATGAATTTTCTGAATGAGCTAACTTTCCTATTGTAATTATTCTGATTCCCTGCACCCTAACAAAATCGTAGTTAAACGCTGATAAAAGATATTATACATGTTTATTTGGACAGGTAATTAAATATAACTCAAATGGTTAATTGTTAGTAAATTTGATTTTGGTGAACTTTTGTGTCTGTGTGGCACCACTCCTTTATGATTCTGCTGCTATAAGGTACATGTAAAGATTGATTTAGTAGGTTAATGTAATTAGTTAATTGCATATTTGACGAACTCGGAATAGCCCATTTGCTGGCATAATTTGGCTCCAATCCTCCATCAAGTAAACGAGATGATCGGGAGTGGACTAGAAATTTGCACAATCCTTTGACACGGCTCCTTGATTGATACCTAAGTTATCGTGTCCCAAAAAGCCTTCCACGTCATCATGTACTGCATTCAAGTTTCCCCCCGGGTCCCGATACCCCCAAATTCCGACACCTCCTTGGACTACAATTTACTTAGGGCGAACCGGTTTCGTCCTATATACAATCATATACTCACGGTTGGTGTGGACTTACGGGTCGTGAATCCTCATTCCACGTTTAAGAGAAGATGCGATAGTGGTCTATTAGACCTAAAATGCAAGCTGTATGCAGGTCCGCATCCTCCAGTAAACAGTACATACGAATAAATATATGTATACATACAGTTTGGGAAAGGCTTATAACTCGCAATACGAGGCTATCTACCTCGCATCCCGAGCTCGGATCTCGCGCCAAGAACTCTGCGAAGCTCTAGGTCTGGTAACCGAATATATACGTACTAATAAGGTGATACTAATAAATACTAGTAAAATAAGATCATATTTGATAGTTTGTTTTGGAGAGCTATCGAACTCCAAGCTTTTGTTTGTTTGGTTTTGACGTTTTTATTTAAGAGAATCGTCATCTCTATTTGGTTTGGTTAATGGTCTTGTTGTAGGAGCGACCACTGCCTCCTATTGATGAACTGTATTTGTTTTAAATTTTACCTCCAGGGTTCAACATTAATTTTTGTTCATCCTATCCCGTGATTTTCCAATTGTTTCAAGTGGTTGATTGCCACATTAGAGAGTACTCGACCCTCAAATATCTCAGGCAACTGATGGGGTTTTGTATGAGCACCCAATCAATAAAATTCAAATGTTTCGTATAATTATTCGATATAAATCTGGCTAACCCGTGATTTTTCAATTGTCGATTGTGAATGATAAGTATTTGTAAGCACGCAGCTTCCAGCTGTTTCAGGTAACCAATAAAAACTGTGCGATTATCTAATCAATGGTATTCAAATGTTTCATGTAATTTTTTGATATAAATCTGGCTAACCCGTGATGTTTCAATTGTCGTTTGTGATTGATAAGTATTTGAGAACACGCATCTTCCAGCTGTTTCGGGTAATTAATAAAATCCTTTGTGACTAACTAATTATGGCCAAGGTCGTTTTCAAACTATGCGGTTGACCCAATTCTCCAGTGATCCTTTGTTTTGTAAACAAATAATATAAACATCTCCTGACACACTAACCTAAATGTGAGATTTGTTTATTTTAAAATTCCTTAGAAGTCATTTGTGCCTCTTTACTGATTCAGTTATGATACCGTTTATTGTGCATAGTTAATTTAAATATTTTTAATTCCTTTATTGAAGTTAAACTATTTATTTCATTTTCCGAATTTAGTAAATTTACTAGGTTAAATGAAGAATAAATATAAATATATATTTAAGTACACATATCTCTATTGTCAAAATATGTTAAAAAAGAGTACATATATTAATAAATAAATATAAAATATATGATTCTACATAGTCTGGAATATTAATAAATACATATTTTCTTTTTCAATAATATAGATATGTTCTCGGGTAGGTATTAAAAATCGCTACCATTTCGATGTTTCGATTAATAAATAAAATACATATATATAATTACATGACTCATATATATATTCTTTATATACAATATTTTATTTTATATTTATAAATATATATACAAATATACAATATACATATATTAATGTATAATTCTTTGTTTTGTTGTTTTAATTTAATATTCAATTGATATACTTCCACTTCACAGCCCTTCTGTGTCTCCTGGGACCTGAAAATTATTTATAAAAGGAAAACTCACCCACGTCAAGGTATTTCCGGTCGGGTAGTACACAACAACCTTGATGAAGAAATCCTACCTAATTAATTGTATTTTTCAACTAATTTCAAAAAATAAATCTTTTCGACTATTTATTCCTATTTAATATTTTATTCTCGCTTGAATCGTATAAATTAGCTGATATTTAATTTTTCTTCCGAACGAAATCCTAATTCAGAAAACCCGTTGATTTAATAACACTTTTCTAGTTTAGACTTTTGAATGATAGCTGTTAAAATACTTTTTTCGAAATGGTAGATTGATGTTTAGAATTCCGGTTAAAATGACAAACACTTTTAACACTGTCGCTATACGTACGATGGATTTTAATTGAACAATTTATTAATTCTAAATTTCTTTTTATATATTTTTAAAAGAAAATTTTTTCGAATTGCGCAGACTTTTAATTATCTCGATTCTTAAAATTAATTTCTTTTCCGAACTGTTAATTTTAGAACAAAGGTTTGAGCATTTGTTATTATTTCTTTTCGAACTGTCTAGATTGTGTTTATTTTAAACTAAGACGTAAATATTTATTACTATTATTATTTTTACACAAAATTATAATCTATTTTTAAATATCAATACGCGATCACGTTCACTTTAGATTAACGATAACAAACTCTTAAATTTAATTTGAATGTTTTCACTTTGAATGAAATAATTATTTTTAAATTTTTAATTAATTCACAATTCACTTTTTGCACTTCACTTAACACTTTTAAGCACTGAGTTTAAATTATATTTATTTCCACTGTTTAACCAAATTAAACTGATTTAACAAAACTTCACTGGTGGGGTTTTCAGAATTTAGAAACTGAATTTAAGACTTCTTACAAAACTTTCTAAGTCCAGGTACTTGTTCAGAATTTAACACTTAGATTATTTCACTAGAATTTTACCAATAGACGTAGTACTGCCACGTAACAACTTTTCAAACCCTCGGCGCGACTGTCCCAAAACTGGTGTGTACCGTCACTTTATACCCCTCTCAGGTTCCAAAAGACGTATCTGAATTTCTCTTGATGCTTAATTCTATCTCCTATCAACTCGTAAATCCAAACACCCCTTCCATCAATATCGATCGTTCCTACATACGATCTTCTGTTTTCCGGCTCAAGGCGGTGTTCAGTTTCCATCTCACAATTCTAAATCGATAGGGTCCGAATCAGGTAAGTCTGCGTTAATCGCCCAAGCTCCCTTTGTCCTCTGTTCATACAAAAATGTAGTTAAAATCTCATGATTTTGCGTTCCTTTTTTTTCTCAATCCGCGATAGGTCCGTCCTCAATAACATATATATAGATCTCAATTTTATGCATCTCGTGCGAAATTGTTTAAATCCATGCTGAAATCTTTACTACGCATTTTTGAATTTCGATTTGTTTAAATTCTACTTAATTTTATTGTTACTTATATGAGCTTTTCCATTTCCACTCGTACTTTCTATCTCCATGACGTAGATTTGAGTTTTTCCTTTATCTTTGAATTTTATTTTTATCCGCGACGTTTTCTTGCACAATTTCTTCTTGATTCTTATGTCATTTCTCATAACTCTTATAATTACTCATTTTCCAAGTCGTATTTATTTATTTCACGGATAAGTTTGAATTGTATCACTTTTTTCCACTTGGATCATTTCCTATCTCCGTTCTTTACCCTTCCTTTTATCTTTTCTTCACTTTTCCCGATGTGTGTGGTCTCCTGGGAAATTTCATACTTCATTTATTATTAATTAATATATAGTTTTCCACACTTCTATGGGAGATATACCTAATTTGACTCTGGGATATCTGTCACTTTTATTGCCTGATCCAATCTCCGCCCCATCCTCCATCCCTCACTTACAAGATTTCACATAAATTATATGTCTGGACACCTGTTTACGTTTAAAATTTTGGTACCAGACTCGTAAATTTAGTTTAATTTCAAACCTATTAATTTTAATCTCTTTTGACTAATCTAAATACTTCCATAAGGTCCACGTTAAAGTTAATCGCTTTTCTAATCGTTTATTACCTTAACGTAAATAAAAATCATGTTCGGATTTTGATTGTTTATCCTTCAAAATATACATGAGACCGCCAACCTTTTATCTTGTTTCGATCCCTCCGTAATATTGGGTAACTCTAATATATATCTAACCTAATAATTATGTAAAATGTCTACTTTTCCTGAATCTAATCTATCGCTATTATGTTTAGTTTTACTGTCTTCTTCTAATACTCAATTTTCATTTTCCTAGAACCTTCGTAGCAGTCCGAAATCCCTGTACTATCCTTCCATTCGATCGCCGCACTTTTCTAAAAGTGTATTTTTTTTGCGAGATTTTTCATTCAAAATTGATTTACCAATATGTCCGTTTCATCTTAAATTGATAACGATTAATTTCCATTGTTTCCAAAACTCTCACCTCTCTTTAGTACGATTTTTATCGAACATGACACCCTCCTTCTATCATAAATAATTGTACTACAGTTGAAAATTCTGCCAGTGATTTTCCTTCGCTTTTCCCGTCCTTTTTTATACTATCACGTTTATAGTTTTTCCATTGCATTTTCGTGTGTGTGTTTTTCAACTTGTAAAATCTTCAAAGCACTCGATTTCAATGGTTCGCCATCACCTAAATGCCTCAGTTATTGTAAACATTTCCAGGAGTTTGTCACCTTGAAAGTCGACGTTGACCCTAAAGTGCGTTCACCTCTAATTTCTGTGGGAAAGAAGAAGCCATTAATTATCTTTTTTTATTGCCCGATCCAAAGTTTATTCCTTTGTCCGTCGTAGACACACCTCCCTCCGCTCACTGATTGGTTACTCAAAATTTTATAGCTCTTTGTTCAGATCTATTGGTTGACAAAATTCAATATTTATTTATAGGCCTAGGAAAAGGGGAAGTACCAGTCGTCCTAGACGATTTTACGACCTCTCTGCTTTCGTCTTAGAACCTCGATATAATTTCAACTATTACAGGAGTCTACTGCAAGCAAGCTGGATCAATTCTTTCTCCGCCAGATGTCGTTAGCATGTCCGTTTTCATAAATAATTTGCATATTTTCTTGCAGCTATGGTTTATCTGTTTTTTCTTTCACTGTGATTTAAAGCCTTTCATCACAATTGTTATGTATTATTTCAGCGTTTGGTTGAGTAAATCATCAGATTTGGCAACATTGGGTTAATTTACAACGGTGCCGCTTGAAACTCAGAACTAAGAAGCGTCCTGCGTGGTTTTTAATGCATAACGACGATCGTGCTGCGTCCACGCATTACTTCGATAGTACTGCGTCCCCGTGGCCATTGGCAAGTACATTGTTGTACATTATTTGAGCGTTTGGTTGAGTAAATCATCAGATTTGGCAACATTGGGATAATTTACAACGATGCCGCTTGACTCTCAGAACTAAGAAGCATCCTGCGTGGTTTTTAATGCATAACGACGATCGTGCTGGGTGTACGCATTACGTTGGTAGTATTGCGTCCGTTCACGAATAGATATTATTTTTAATACATATCGATGGTAGTGCTGTATCCACGCATTACATCGATAGTATTGCGAACCCGTGGCCGATCTAGATTAGGTATTATTTTTAATTAATGAAGACAATATTAGCGAAACTCAATCGAACATCTGAAACGGAAAAATCTGAAAAAGGCACTGTCACATTTGGGACTCGAACCCAGGACCTTTGGTTTTCCAGGCCGTGACTCAACCAACTGAGATAATGTGTCCCTATCCGATTCGGTCATATTTACTGTAATATACTTCGACTGAGAATTATCAACAGAGTGAAAGTTACTCCCAGTATCACCCGGGTGTAAGACCACCATTCAGAATTGAAACTTTGTGGCTTTAGCCGTGTTTAGTGACTATATCTGAATAGTCAGGTACTTTCCCACCTTTGTCTTCCCCACCTTTCTCTTCCCCATCGCTTCCCCTTCCCCACTTACCTACAGCCTCACAATATACCCCAATTGGGGATGCTATAGTCTCACTGGCTCCAGACTGGAGCAGTTGGGACTCTTGTGAGGAATTCAATATAAAAATAAAAATAAAACATAATCTTAATTTTCTTAACGCATATTTTTTATTGGCTGCTATCTTTATGTATGATTGCAGGATTCAACTCGAACTAAATGCGTGAGCAAGTACCTAAGCGATTCCTTCAGAAACTTGATCAGGGTGCTTAGGGTGTGAACATCTTGGAATAATTATCGATAATAACATCAAATGGAAAAGTCAAATAAACTCCACAGTAGACAGAATGAGAAAACTCATCTTTATATTTTTTCGACTTAGAAATTCTGTATCATTAAAAATACATAAAGATATTTATTTTGCACTTGCACATTCTACATAATAATATAATAACATAACATTTATATAGCGCAGTTTTGTGTTGTTTCACTACAAGTGCGCAATACACTACTACAATAAAGGGAATCGTGGCTTGCGGTGGGGGGGGGGGAGGGTGCATATTAATCATGCCTACTTCCATTTGTGACAATTCAAAAAATATTAATAAAAATTATCTTAAACAAGCCATATTACTATCCAACAATACATGTTTTCCAAGGTTTCCCCTCTCACAAAAATTTATGAAAAATACTCGTACATTAAGTACTTCAATTACATAAAGATTTCTTTGATAAAAATAATATTCCACAATAAATTTTAAGCAAAATAATTATTTATATTGGAGGACTAACCGTACAACTAGTTTGAACTACAACAGCATAACATCAATATTTAACGGTATAATTTTTTTTAATAAATTACTCAATTATTAAATTAATAAATTAGATATCAGAGAAAAATTATAACAGTTACAAAAAAATCAGTTTAAAATTCTCTAATACCACCTCATAACTTTTCTTATGGTTTGATATTATTTATTTTATTTCAGGGAAATCAACAGTTTACAATGTGGTTCATTTATACATGTGTAATTTACCTAACTGAGAAATCAATTACAAATTTCCTCAATATACTTTTCTATAATGTATCTAAAAATTTAAACACCATACTAAAATTTAACTAAAAAATATTCAATTTATCGAAGAAAGCAAACACTTTGTGGCTTGACATTATACAAATGAAACAAATACTTTGTTTTAAACCACATTCTTTTAATTTATATTTCGTCGACCGGTTTGGATTGATCCCAAATATTGTGTTAAATAAATATAAAGTGGTTTAAAAAGAAGTATTATAACAGGAGATTATTAAAACAGAAGATTATTATAAAATAATACTACATAATATATGTAATTACATTTTATGCAGTTTGGTACACGTTTAATACATTTTTAATTGAGTTTTTATATTTATTTTGGTGACATTGAAGATAGAATCAGAGAGAATGTTATTATACATATGTTGAACATATTCTTCTAAGACAAGAATTTTTATTTGAAATGGTTTTACAGTGTTTTTCTTTAAATAGATTACATGACGTGTGTGCCGTATAGGTACTTTTCAATTATGTTTAATAAACTCCACATATTATGTTTCTGCTTATCATTCTTAGGTATTATTTATAAATAACCTGTTTTTATTACTTTTATTGTATTTTCTTGTAAGGTTATTAATATTTTTTGTAATAATATTTGCAATATAAATATATAGTTGTCTTTTCCTAAGCACAAGCATCTGATTTATCTGAAAAGTGATTGAAATATTATTTTGTAAATATTGTAACACTAAAGATGTTAAGAAATATAAATACTCAAAAATATTTTTATTTTAAACATAATGATAATAATAAGTTTAGCTCATTAATTGAAATATTACAATTTGAGGTTGAACTAATTAAGTTAAATATAAAAACATATATTATTATATTGAATACGTAACGACGGAAGTGCTGCGTCTATGGTATTGTATCCTCGTAACCGATCACGAGTAGATATTATTTTGTATACATAACGACGGCCGTGCTGCGTCCACGCATTACATTACATCGATAGTATTGCGTCCCCATGGCCGTTTGTGAATTTGTACATTTTTATGTATTGTTTGAGCCCTTGGTGAAGCAAAACGCTAGATTTGGCAACATTTAGTTCATTTACAACGATGCCACGTAGCACTCAGAACTAAAAATCACCCTGCGCGGGTGGACATTTTTGTAAGATGGATTACAGTAGACGGTAAATTGACGTCCCGACCTAAAAAGGTCCGACCGCCCTCTGTAATCGAGCGAACTGGCGCGTTATGAAATGAACATTTTTACTAAGGATATCGTTGTAAAAAAATTGTCACACGCCTGCGCCCAGTAGGTACGTTTGTATACAAGATGCAACAAGATATTCATTCAAACTTCTCACTATCAGTAGACAGTTTGTTGTCAGGTCTGGTGTGTTTCTGGATGCCAAAAAAATAAAACAAATATTTATTTATTTGTTAATTTATTTATTACACCTAATAGACTTTTACATTCTAGTTTATTAGTTGAGTATCGCAGTTATTATAAATTCTTCAAAATTAAAACAATAGAGAAAACAAAATAGAATGAAAAAAAAATGTTACAACAAAAGTGTATAATAAAATAAGATACATTGGTAAAAATGATAAGAAGTCTCACATAAGTAGATATTCAAAATGAACAAAAGATTGCAAAAAATATAGATGTCTATTTGTCTCGATATATAAAAGAATTAAAATAAACAATATTTATATTATGATTTAAGATTTTCACGGCCAAAAGTATTTTTGTTATTTGTTTTTGGGGTATTATGCCGTGTTACGCTAACTCCTTCTTTAGCCAACGTTTCGGACAGCATTGCAGTGTCCATCATCAGGGCGGATGTGTTATTTGAAACGTTGGCTAAAGAAGTAGTTAGCGTAACACGGCATAATACCCCAAAAACAAATAACAAAAATATTTATATTGATTATTTTTAAGGTGAAATATATCTCCCATATCAGAATAAGTCATGTAATCCTAAGGGGTTTTATAATATAAGGGGCATAACAACGGCCTAAATGTACCTTTTGAAACTCTCAAAACAAATCCAAGAGTCTTAAGGTCCTTATATACGGAAGACGTAAAAATGAAATCGACCTTCAAAACGCCATGTAACAAACAAATAATATACACTCGGACGCCAGAATAAATTATTCAGTATGGACGTGAAACCTTTATTAGAATAGTCAGCAATATACGGAAGACGTAACAATTGAATTAGAGTGAACGGACGTGAAACCTATATTAAAAGGAACCTTCAATATATAAAAAATATACACCCGGACGTGAGTATGTACGTGACGCTAGAAATGTATGAAAGTGTAATAAACATCAAAACCTGCATTATTATGAATATTAAAAAAATATGATATTAGCGATTATTGTGAGTAAAACATAGTGCAATATTCACAAAAACAATTTAAAAAAAAGTACTAGAAGTGCTGGACGCCCAAAGACGGATTTACGCACGGACGCAATAAATGTTGTAGGACCTATATATATATATATATATATATATATATATATATATATATATATATATATATATGTATCCGCATTAAACCGTTTATATTATTGACATGATGCCACGTTTGAATTTAGGCAGTGAATCCGAAAAAATGTCAATGTTTGAGTTTAGACAAATATCACTTTGATGAGCTCGCAAGCACTATGGCAAATTTTAAATCTCTCGATAAACTGTACGTTTATATTTATTTCTATTATTCTTGTAGCATATCACTTAACTTCACTTCACGTTATTTCATACCCTTAAATGAAAAAAATATATATTGCCATTTTCAATATTTTTTATTTTATTTTAAATCATCCTTTTTAGGGAAACTTGAGGCTTTGAGACATGCCGTTTTCTTTTAGTTATTTTTTCAATAAAGTTCTTATTATGCCTCTTTATCCTGTTTCTTCTTATAATTTTTTCTCAATTACAAATACGAAATGCTCAAGTATTCAACATGATAAGCGTACTTTCGTTGTCATACTAAAATGACCCTCATCTCAAGTATTCAACTTTGAAGGTAATTTGAGATAAGTTTTTTTATATAAAGAATTCTTTAGAAGAAAATAGTCTAAATGTATTCTATGAAGTAAGTACTTCGTATTAAACGTGTTAATAAAAATAATACTGATCAAGATAAATATCATAAAATGTATGTCAAGAGTGTCTCAAGTAATAATACAATTCTACGGTGTAAATGTGTATATTATGATTTTTCTATATATACTAGAAAATGCAAATATTTCATTAAAATGTAGTCAAGTGTTCAGAATCCACACACAGATCTGCTCGGCGGACGCCGACGGCAACACACACGTGGACATATGGACATTCGGACATTCGAGCGACGACCATCTCATGTACAATGATGAAAATGTGTAGAGGAAATTTCTAGAAAATCTAGAACGAAACCAACCGTCCCCCCCAGTATACCAAAGTATTCTGATGAAATTCAATACCTCATAAAATTTCATTGTGAAATCTGGGAAAAAAATTAGACATACCATCACTGAGCGATGTCATAATCATAACTAAAACTTAACATCGATTCGACATAACAAGATTATGCTCGGCAAGCCAATCCGTTGCGTACATTTACACACGGATCGGCTCGTTACGGATAGATGGACAGCGGACCGAGCCGATCTGTCCGTCGCATGAATGTCCGTGTGTGAATTCTGCGCATTAGCCGTGGTCAGGGTCGTCGCAGAAATTTTAATTCTTTAGCTATCAGTTCAAATCAAATAAAAAAATGATGAAAATAATAAGACAAAAAAAGCTCGTAACGTATTTTTCAACTTCATCATCATAACATTTTTGACTAAGGCTTATAGAAATGGGGCATATTATTTTTGTCGGGCATGTTAAATTACCATAAAAATTTTACTCAAAAGTCTCCCAGTTCCAAGTATTTTTTTTTTTTTTTAAACTTGGTGTACTCTTTTTAATTTTAGTATATTTATTTTATTTCTTTCCTTTTATACTTATGCTATACCTTTTTAATTTTTCAATATAATATAATTCATACTCTATACCTCTAAGTCTTATATTTATGTTATTAATAGGCACACATCACCCCGTGAGTTCAGTCGTCGACCTTATTCATAATAATATAATGAATTTACGCGTTGACTGTGTGATGAAAGGCTTTAAATCACAATGAAAAAAAAAACAGATAAACCATAGCTGCAAAAAAATATGCAAATTATTTATGAAAACGGACATGCTAACGACATCTGGCGGAGAAAGAATTGATCCAGCTTGCTTGCAGTAGACACCTGTAATAGTTGAAATTAAATCTAGGTTCCGGGACGAAAGCAGAGAGGTCGTAAAATCGTCTAGGACGACTGGTACTTCCCCTTTCCCAGGCCTATAAATAAAAATTGAATTTTGTCAACCAATAGATCTGAACAAAAAGAATGGAAAGAGAGATAGGGAATAACAGAATGAGGGGGGGGGAGAAAGGAAATAACAGAATGGAAAGAGAGATAGGGAATAACAGAATGAGGGGGGGGGAGAAAGGAAATAACAGAATGGAGAGAGAGATAGGGAATGATAGAGTGAGGTAGAGAAAGGAAATAACAGGAAGTGATGTAGGAAAAGGAATAACAGAACGAGGGGGGGGAGAAAAGCTAGACTACATTTTGAACACAATTTCGATGTCTAAAGTAGTATACAACGTTAGCCACAGCAAATTGAGTTCAGAGGGGGGAACTGTGATGAAAGGCTTTAAATCAGAGTGAAAAAAAAAAACAGATAAACCATAGCTGCAAAAAAATATGCAAATTATTTATGAAAACGGACATGCTAACGACATCTGGCGGAGAAAGAATTGATCCAGCTTGCTTGCAGTAGACACCTGTAATAGTTGAAATTAAATCTAGGTTCCGGGACGAAAGCAGAGAGGTCGTAAAATCGTCTAGGACGACTGGTACTTCCCCTTTCCCAGGCCTATAAATAAAAATTGAATTTTGTCAACCAATAGATCTGAACAAAGAGCTATAAAATTTTGAGTAACCAATCAGTGAACGAAGGGGGGTGTGTCTACGAAAGACAAAGGATTGAACCTTGGACCCGACATTAAAAAAGATAATTAATGGCTTCTTCTTTCCCACAGAAATTAGAGGTGAACGCACTTTAGGGTCAACATCGACTTTCAAGGTGACAAACTCCTGGAAATGTTTACAATAACTGAGACGTTTATGGGGTATCGAACCATTGAAATCGGGTGCTTGGAAGTCTTACAAGTTGTAAAGCGCACACACAAAAATGCAATGAAAAAAATTATAAACGTGATAGTATAAAAAAAGGACGGGAAAAGCGAAGGAAAATCACTGGCAGGATTTTCAACTGTAGTACAATTATTTATGATAGGAGGAGGGTGTCATGTTCGATAAAAATCGTACTAAAGAGAGGTGAGAGTTTTGGAAACAATGGAAATTAATCGTTATCAATTTAAGATGAAACGGACATATTGGTAAATCAATTTTGAATGAAAATCTCGCAAAAAAAATAGACATTTTAGAAAAGTGCGGCGACCGAATGGAAGGATAATACAGAGATTTTGGACTGCTACGAAGGTTCTAGGGACGTGAAAATCGAGTAGCAGAAGAAGACAGTAAAACTAAACATAATAGCGATAGATTAGATTCAGGAAAAGTAGACATTTTACATAATTATTAGGTTAGATATATATTAGAGTTACCCAATATTACGGAGGGATCGAAACAAGATAAAAGGTTGGCGGTCTCATGTATATTTTGAAGGATAAACAATCAAAATCCGAACATGATTTTTATTTACGTTAAGGTAATAAACGATTAGAAAAGCGATTAACTTTAACGTGGACCTTATGGAAGTATTTAGATTAGACAAAAGAGATTAAAATTAATAGGTTTGAAATTAAACTAAATTTACGAGTCTAGTACCAAAATTTTAAACATAAACAGATGTCAATGCATATGTTTTATGTGAATCCTGGTATGAGAAAGATAGAAAATTGGGCGGAGATTGGGTCAGGCAATAAAAATGACAGATATCCCAGAGTCTAATTAGGTATATCTCCCATGGAAGTGTGGAAAACTATATATTAATTAATAATAAATGAAGTATGAAATTTCCCAGCAGACTACACACATCGGGAAAAGTGGAGAAAAGATAAAAGGAAGGGTAAAGAACGGAGATAAAGAATAATCCAAGTGGAAAAAAGTGATACAATTCGAATTTATCCGTGAAATTAATAAATACGACTTGGAAAATGAGTAATTATAAGAGTTATGAGAAATGACATAAGAATCAAGAAGAATTTGTGCAAGAAAACGTCGCGGATAAAAATAAAATTCAAAGATAAAGGAAAAACTCAAATCTGCGTCATGGAGATAGAAAGTACGAGTGGAAATGGAAAAGCTCATATAAGTAACAATAAAATTAAGTAGAATTTAAACAAATCGAAATTCAAAAATGCGTAGTAAAGATTTCGACATGGATTTAAACAATTTTCGCACGAGATGCATAAAATTGAGATCTGTATATATGTTATTGAGGACGGACCTATCGCGAATTGAGAAAAAAAAGGAACGCAAAATCATGAGATTCTAACTACATTTTTGTATGAACAGAGGACAAAGGGAGCTTGGGCGATTAACACAGACTTACCTGATTCGGACCCTATCGACTTAGATTTGTGAGATGGAAACTGAACACCGCCTTGAGCCGGAAAGCAGAACATCTTATGGAACCACAATCGATATTGATGGGAGGGATGTTCGGATTTGCGAGTTGGTAAAAGATAGAATTGATTACCAAAGGAAATTCAGATACGTCTTTTGGAACCTGAGAGGGGTATAAAAGATGGAACTCATCAGTCAGGAGGCAGTCGCGCCGAGGGTTTGAAAAGTTGTTACGTGGCAGTACTACGTCTATTGGTAAAATTCTAGTGAAATAATCTAAGTGTTAAATTCTGAACAAGTCCCTGGACTTAGAAAGTTTTGTAAGAAGTCTTAAATTCAGTTTCTAAATTCTGAAAACCCCACCAGTGAAGTTTTGTTAAATCAGTTTAATTTGGTTAAACAGTGAAAATAAATATAATTTAAACTCAGTGCTTAAAAGTGTTAAGTGAAGTGCAAAAAGTGAATTGTGAATTAATTAAAAATTTAAAAATAATTATTTCATTCAAAGTGAAAACATTCAAATTAAATTTAAGAGTTTGTTATCGTTAATCTAAAGTGAACGTGATCGCGTATTGATATTTAAAAATAGATTATAATTTTGTGTAAAAATAATAATAGTAATAAATATTTACGTCTTAGTTTAAAATAAACACAATCTAGACAGTTCGAAAAGAAATAATAACAAATGCTCAAACCTTTGTTCTAAAATTAACAGTTCGGAAAAGAAATTAATTTTAAGAATCGAGATAATTAAAAGTCTGCGCAATTCGAAAAAATTTTCTTTTAAAAATATATAAAAAGAAATTTAGAATTAATAAATTGTTCAATTAAAATCCATCGTGCGTATAGCGACAGTGTTAAAAGTGTTTGTCGTTTTAACCGGAATTTTAATCATCAGTCTATCATTTCGAAAAAGAATTTGAAACAGCTATCATTCAAAAGCCTAAACTAGAAAAGTGTTATTAAGTCAACGGGTTTTCTGAATTAGGATTTCGTTCGGAAGAAAAATTAAATATCAGCTAATTTATACGATTCAAGCGAGAATAAAAAATTAAATAGGAATAAATAGTCGAAGAGATTTATTTTGAAATTAGTTGAAAAATACAATTAATTAGGTAGGATTTCTTCATCAAGGTTGTTGTGTACTACCCGACCGGAAATACCTTGACGTGGGTGAGTTTTCCTTTTATAAATAATTTTCAGGTCCCAGGAGACACAGAAGGGCTGTGAAGTGGAAGTATATCAATTGGATATTAAATTAAAACAACAAAACAAAGAATTACACATTAATATATGCATATTGTATATTTGTATATATATTTATCTATATAAAAGTAAAGTAAAATATTGTATATAAAGAATATATATATGAGTAATGTAATTATATATATGTATTTTATTTATTAATCGAAGCATCGAAATGGTAGCGATTTTTAATACCTACCCGAGGATATATCTATATTATTGAAAAGGAAAATATGTATTTATTAATATTCCAGACTATGTAGAATCATATATTTTATATTTATTTATTAATATATGTACTCTTAGTTAACATATTTTGATAATCGAGATATGTGTACTTATATATGTATATTTATTCTTCAATTAAACCTAGTAAATTTACTAAATTCGGGAAATGAAATAAATAGTTTAACTTCTATAAAGGATTTAAAAATATTTTAATAAATAGTGCGCAATAGAAGTAAAGAGGCACAAATGACTTCTAAGGAATTTTAAAATAAACAAATCTCACATTTAGGTTAGTGTGTCAGGAGATGTTTATATTATTTGTTTACAAATAAAGAGCTCACTGGAGAATTGGGTCAACCGCATAGTTTGGAAACGACCTTGGCCATAATTAGTTAGTCACAAAGGATTTTATTAATTACCCGAAACAGCTGGAAGATGCGTGTTCTCAAATACTTATCAATCACAAACGACAATTGAAAAATCACGGGTTAGCCAGATTTATATCGAAATATTACATGAAACATTTAAATATCATTGATTAGATAGTCGCATAGATTTTTATTAGTTATCTGAACCAGCTGGAAGCTGCGTGCGCTCAAATACCTATCATTCACAATCGACAATTGAAAAATCACGGGTTAGCCAGATTTATATCGAATAATTATACGAAACATTTGAATATTATTGATTGGGTGCTCATACAAAACCCCATCAGTTGCCTGAGATATTTGAGGGTCGAGTACTCTCTAATGTGGCAATCAACTACTTGAAACAATTGGAAAATCACGGGATAGGATGAACAAAAATTAATGTTGAACCCTGGAGGTAAAATTTAAAACAAATACAGTTCATCAATAGGAGGCAGTGGTCGCTCCTATAACAAGACCATTAACCAAATCCAATAGAGATGGCGATTCTCTTAAATAAAAACGTCAAAACCAAACAAACAAAAGCCTGGAGTTCGATAGCTCTCCAAAACAAACTATCAAATATGATCTTATTTTACTAGTATTTATTAGTATCACCTTATTAGTACGTATATATTCGGTTACCAGACCTAGAGCTTCGCAGAGTTCTTGGCGCGAGATCCGAGCTCGGGATGCGAGGTAGATAGCCTCGTATTGCGAGTTATAAGCCTTTCCCAAACTGTATGTATACATATATTTATTCGTATGTACTGTTTACTGGAGGATGCGGACCTGCATACAGCTTGCATTTTAGGTCTAATAGACCACTATCGCATCTTCTCTTAAACGTGGAATGAGGATTCACGACCCGTAAGTCCACACCAACCGTGAGTATATGATTGTATATAGGACGAAACCGGTTCGCCCTAAGTAAATTGTAGTCCAAGGAGGTGTTGGAATTTGGGGGTATCGGGACCCGGGGGGAAACTTGAATGCAGTACATGATGACGTGGAAGGCTTCTTGGGACACGATAACTTAGGTATCAATCAAGGAGCCGTGTCAAAGGATTGTGCAAATTTCTAGTCCACTCCCGATCATCTCGTTTACTTGTTGGAGGATTGGAGCCAAATTATGCCAGCAAATGGGCTATTCCGAGTTCGTCAAATATGCAATTAACTAATTACATTAACCTACTAAATCAATCTTTACATGTACCTTATAGCAGCAGAATCATAAAGGAGTGGTGCCACACAGACACAAAAGTTCACCAAAATCAAATTTACTAACAATTAACCATTTGAGTTATATTAAATTACCTGTCCAAATAAACATGTATAATATCTTTTATCAGCGTTTAACTACGATTTTGTTAGGGTGCAGGGAATCAGAATAATTACAATAGGAAAGTTAGCTCATTCAGAAAATTCATTTAAGTCTAGGTTTGCAATAGAAAGACTAATTCAACTTTGAACTCAACACCTCGATCAGAACCAAGAGGGTTACCACAAAAATGAAAGTAATTAAAATCCTATATCATAAATCAAAAAAATTACACAACGTTTGATGGAATTTAATTACAATATAAATACGGGTATATTTGCGTTCAAGATCGTAAATAACGTATTAATTAGTTAAGTACATATGTCTATAAAGATATATAGTACAAGAGAGCTTTAAGTAGCTTTCTGTAGATATCAAAGAAGAGGGTCCAATTTTCATGGAGGCTTATGTGTTGTAGGTGAGGAATTTTCCATCCCTGCGAACACATATGCAAAGCCTTAGAAAAAAAAATTAAACATCGGTCATAGCCAAGAGAGAAGAAAATTCTATATTGTTTGAAACAAAATAAAAGAATGGCGAAAAGGCGAAAACATTACAACTGTAGTAGATTTTAGCGATCTACTGTGACTATACAGATTTACTTGCGTAATTTGCATACAGCTGGAGCGATATGTAGATTTAATTTCTAAGGTAAACGTAGAATTATTCTCATTGTTTATATTTAACTATACAAAAAAATATCACCGAAAAAACATCAAATTGAATAAAAATTGTTTCAATAAATTTTTTTGTCGTTACGGCATATCAACATAAAATTTAGAAACCATTAAAAATATTGATTGGGTTTAAGAATTTTCTTTGTGTTTGTCAGTTTTTTTTCTAAGCATTGCCACATTAAATTAATGAAGGACACATTTCCAATAAATCCTTGAATGGTACTAATAAAGTCAAAAGTTTAAGAGGTAAAACGGAGCCTGGCGCGTGTAAAATTTTGACGCCCCTTGTCAAAACCAGTAGACGCCTAGGTAGGTGATCATTGCATGATTTGTATTTTTTTGTTAAAAATAATCATAAGTGCTGTGTTTTAGGATTTTCTACTCCAATTAGTAGACTAAGGTAAAAAGCCTTAATAAATTACATCAGTTCGTTAAAACTAAAATATAATAATAATTTTTCTATTTCTAGGGATATGCAATTTAACTTTATCATATTGGCACCATAGCAAACAATAAAATATTGAAAAATCAGATAAGAACAAGTACCTACAACAAATATCAAGAAGAGAGAAGAGAAAAAAAGTTAACAATTATTTTTATAATGAATAATTATTAGCCTGTAACACTCATCCACATTGAAAAATCTCCTCAGGCTAATAATTATTGCTTATAAAAATAATTGTTACCCTTTGTGATATGCATAAAAAAAATCTTGTCTTAAAAAAATTAGTTTACCAAAAAAAGTTATTGTTACTCCTTATTTTTTAATGATAAACTGATGTTTATAAGACTAGGTTTTTTATGTATGGCACAAAGAATAACAAATTATAATAAGCAAAATTACTCGCCTGAATTATCCATACAAATTGAAAATATCTCCAGAGTAAAAGTAAATGCCGCCGACGGGAATTGAACCATGAAATATTTTGACTTGTCAAATGTTATTATTTTTGAATGATAAACCAACGTTTATAAGACAAACTTGCAGGCATTTATTTTTACTCGTGCGATATTTTCAATTCGTATGGATATTTCAAGCGAGTAATTTTGCTTTTAATAATTATAATAATATTAGCGAAATAAGATGTTTAAAATTTTTTATTTTAATTTTAGCATGGAATAAATTCAAATGTCAGCGGAACTGAATTTATTTCCAAGCTTATGACCATGGCCATTAGACTGGGGAATTAATGAAATAGTTTGTTTCCGACGAATAAACAAAAAACAACACAGGAAGTCTCGTGTTACAATTCGGTGCTCGGAAATATGATGTATGGAGGAAGCCAGGCAGAAAACGCAATTAGGAACTTGGGAGAAAAGTAATATAGCTAAATAAAACAAAAATGTTATTTCTCTTCATAGATCAACAAACGCTGGCGCTGATTCGAAAAACAAATACTTTTTTAAAGGTTTTTTTATATTTCATCATGTATTCAGAGAAGGTTGAGCAAGATTATTTTTTTAAATATGTACTTTCAACTCAAAGATAATTGTAAGATAATTCAAAGTTATCCCTAAAATCACGAATAATTGAATTATTCATGGCCCTTAAAACAAATTATTAAAAAAGCCCAAATTAAATGGGTGTATAAACAGGCTCATTTCTCGGCAGAATCCGGAAAAACCGAGGTATGTATGACGTCACGCGTATCCCCGGCATATTATTATCGTTTTGGCGGGCTTTGAAAAATTCACTGAAAATGAAGTTATCTTAAATAAATTAAAAAAACACTTATTTAGCTAGAATGGAGATAATTATTAAAAAAAATAATTGGAATTCCTTATTCATTGATTCAAAATCATTTCGGTAAACAGGGTTTCGAGGAAATCAGAATAAGAAGAAGAGGTAAATGTGTGTAGGAAGAAACAAGGCTCATTTGAAGTTTTACGATCCGTTTTAATCCGCACCATTTTAAAACTAATTCAAATACCATCACTGTTACAGAGTAAGAAAAACGAACGCCCGAGAATGGTTTGTCACGATCAAGTATATCAAATACCTAACTTCATTTGTTTCATATCAAGCGTCAGAATAACATAAGAGTATGTATTGATGTGAATAAGGCAAGGAGTATGTTCCAAGATACCCCTACGTAGCTGTCCAGTATCCATCCTCTCTGCATACCGCTGCGGAGAAATGGTGTGAAAGTTATTTAGTTAGATAGTAACAGAGAGATTGATTTATTTTTTACATCAATTGAAAAAGATAAGAACCGCTTCCAAATGATTGCATATTATGAATAATTAATCATACACCTGTTTTTATAATTCGTGCCATGATGTAATCAATCGGAAATTTTACATAGGTATAAATCGTAATTTTACCTTACTGCGTCCGTCGAACTTTGAACGAGCGCCAACCACTTGCAATTGATTACTTTCTGACACCAATTAACCGTCTAGGTTAGAACCCTGACATTACGTTCTTTGCCAAGTTTATTTGAGCACAAACTAGTACCCTCAATATTTAAATTTTTATATATTTAAATATTTTCTACGCCCATATGGACTTTTAAAAACATTTGCTGTACATAATAGTTTAGTGCAAAAATTTGCTTGGTAATCTTCTAATAAATTGAAATAATCTTCTAATAAAGTGTATGAAGAATGAGTTAATGATGAATGTAAGTAAGTCTATATTAATGGTGTTTGAAAGAGAGAGTACGAAAACAGTGTGCAATATAGCTGTGAATGAGGAATACTTGGAGCAGGTGGATGAGTTTGTGTATTTAGGTAGCATGTTTACGAGAGATGGGAAGGCTGACAGAGATATTGAAAGAAGGGTAAATGCAGGTAACTCCATTAATGGAGGACTGAACGCAGGTGGCGCTAACAAAAAATTGTCCAAAGAAGCGAAGTTAGCAGTCCCCAATGGAGTTTTTTTTTTTTTTTTTTATAGTGAATACCTCACAAGAGTCCCAACTGCTCCCGTCTGGAGCCAGTGAGACTATGGCATCCCCAATTGGGGGATGTTGTGAGGCTGAAGGTAAGTGGGGAAGGGAAAGAGGAAGGTGGGGAAGTACCTGGCTATTCAGATCTAGTCACTAAACACGGCTAAAGCCATTTGGAGCAACGTTTCAATTCTGAATGGTGGTCTTACACCAGGGCGATACTGGTAGTATCTTCCACTCTGGAACGTGCCGCAAATATACTATATATTATTTTTAATTAATTAATTGTGAAATAACACAAATTAATTAAATAAAATTTATTTGCGCACGCCGGGTTTGAACCCGCGACCTTCGGAATGGTAGTCCAATGCGTTACCACTGGACTATGCCGTCAAAGGAGTGCTGGTACCTACCCTGATGTATGGATGTAAAGGATGAAAGTAGATTGAATGCTGTTGAAATGAGATCTCTGAGGCGTATGTGTGGTAAAACCATGTATGATCGTGTGAGGAATGTGGAGATCCGCAAAGAGTGCAAGGCTGATGTAAGCGTAATGAGTAAGATCAAGAAAGGGACGCTTAGATGGTTTGGGCATGTAAAGCAAATGAGCGAAGAAAGGAGTGTCAGGAAAATATACGATGCAAATGTGAATGGCAGCAGAAGTCGGGGACGCCCGAGGAAGACATGGCACGACCAAGTGAATTAGATACTTGAGTCGGGCCATGTCAAGAGTCGGAACAATAGAAGAGTATGTATAAATGTGAATGAGGCAAGGAGTGTGTGCCAAGGCTGAGTTGTTTGGAGGTCCGTCTACTCTGCCTACCACTGCGGAGAAACGGCGTGATGGTTAGTTAGTTTTTTTTATTTTTTTTGTACACTTTGTACAACGATGATCGTGCGAAAACTTACTAACAAACAGTATTTTTCTTGCTTACGCCTACTCACTAGCAAAAAAATGGTCAGCAAGAATATTTTCGAACGTTCTAAAATATTGTAAATAGGTTTTTCTATTAACATTTTTTTATATTTTCTCGAGTAATTTTTCCAAAGTCAAATAACATGTCTGAATTTTGCTGCATGCGAGCAATGCATCTATGTGAATACTGTGTTTGACAGAATATTTGCTGCAATTCATATAAGAAGTTGGCAGAAATATTAATCACAAATTGTAAAGCAGTGAGCAGATTATAAAGGTTACTGCAAATTTTCTTTTTTTTATTCACTCCTACCGGAGAAACAGCTTTTTCATAAAACCCATCCTCTATTAATGGCTCATCAAAAGGTCATTTTCGTTAATTGAGATGATTTTTTTACTCGAATGCCTTTGATTTTACCTTATTGTCAAAGTGGTTGTATTATTACATGGTTGTTAGCTGATAACTTGATGTATGTAGCCATAGTATGCGGTCAAGTTTGGTCAGAATTTACATTTCTAAACCGCAGACCGAACTTTCTTTATTTCAGCGTACAAATTTCTCTCAGACGTTCAGTACAATCATGTTTATGAACCTAGCTTATAATGTTAAATTACTCATCGTGATAATAGTAGTAATGTTTTAATTTATTTATCAAGTTATCATATGCATGCATTTCTGCAGCACAAATTAGCAGTTTTGTGCTTTTGTATTTAAATACTTACGTCATAAATACATTGTTCATGAAATTGACCATTGTTTCATAATTTTTTGAATGCAGAATTGTTTCTTTGTTATTTTCAAAGAAAAATGTTATCGTCCGTAATAATGGATTTTGTTCGTCTTGAATGAACGGGTCAACTGAAAAAACATCAAAAAAAATATTTTATGTTTAATAAAGCTTAACGGAAGTTTTCGATATCAGACGTAGACAGTAATTTTCCTCTTAGTTTGAATGTCAAGTGTGCAAAGTTTCAACAATCTCAGTGCAATTTGAGAAGCGGGTTTGGGTACAGCCGCACCGGAAACCATTTATAGAATAACCAATACCTCCGCCAAAGTTCACCCTAGTGGTCCACACGTTTGGCGGTTTAGCAGGGGTGACCGGGTTCATCGGGTGAGATGTGTTCATGTGCATGCACATCAATGGTGCGCCTGATCGGGAGAGGCTGGTTTGGAGAGACCCTTTGACTTCTCCAACTGGTCTCTCTTGACCCATCACCTTGCGCCACAGCGGGTCGAATATATACGAATATAGATTCCCATACACCTCTCATACTGTTTTCCTTCCCAGAACTTTCTCTCCTTCCTTCCCTTTAAAGGCACACCACACAGCATCCCGAAAGATGACAGGCCTTAAGGGAAATTATTTTCCTCAGGGCCTCTTGTGTGGGTTTAATGTATAAAAAATCTCGGAATAAAACTATAGATTTGTATACAAATCAAATCCGCGCTGCATGTCCGCCCGCTTGCCACTGACGGTCTACTTAAAGTAAATAGATAGATTGTACAATAATAATATTGATATTTTTCTTAGAAAGCAATCACTTTGTGGTTTTACATTACACATTATATTTAATATGATGCAAAAACATTAAATAACAATTACTTGTTGTATTTCTTAAAAAAATCGTGTCACATTAAAATAATAATATTTTATGACTCAAAAATGAAATCTTACCCTAAAGTGTATTGCAGATAACAGATATAACAATACACTAGTAGTAAAAATTATATTCATTCGGTATTTTTTAATGTTTACAGCTTTTGCACACAAAAATAAGACAGACCTTATCCAAGACAACACGTTTTAAATATCATAACAAGTTATTCTAATTAGTCGCTATACAATCGAATAACTTCGTTTAAGTGCTAAGGTAGCTATGTACTAAAAATAACAAATTGATTGAAAAAAGTATCTCTTTTCTTTTTTATTATTTTTTTGTTTGTTTTTGTAACTATTTCTCTATGAAGCGGCAGCTTCCATGATTCAAGTTGAACGATGATGTATTTCAGGTCCAAGCTATTCAATTCTAGCCGTTCTCAATAAAAATCTCACCACGATTGCCACCCGATAATAGATCTAAAACCTCATCACGCTAGATATTTCTTTCCTTTGAAAACGAGAGGGCCAGTTTGTGAGGAGTGCCTTCAGGTGTCCCGTTCTAAGGCCAATGAGTGAGTGAGAGGTTTTTTACAGAAGGTTTGTTGAAGACACAGTCTACTTATAACTTACGCAACTTTATAAAAAGATGCGAAGTAAATCTATATATAAAACTGAGTCGGTCATGGCAATGGGTTTTATTTTTGATTACGTGTTGTACGGATGGAACGTTTTACTCGTGCAGGCCGACCACAGAGTTCTTGGTACATGCTAAACCTCAAACAGGTAAATTAATAGAGCTATGAAGTCACCGAGTGAAAAGATCGTCAGGTTAAAATGAAATTTTAGTTTATTTGCTTCATGTGAAACGCGCTTTTGACGGGGTGCGTTGGTTTGCATTGCCCGTTACAAATGTATTTGTTGGATTCAATTCGAGCCTCTTGCAACCAGTCGAGTCAAGCAGCCGTTCACTGCGCATGTGCGGCCGCTACTTCCGGGATACTTTTGTCTGATTTTGGAAATACGTATTTAGAATCCGAAACAGAATATTTGTTCGAAGTTCAAGGCACTTTCCCGCAAGGATGTGCAGTGAAAACGGGTGAAATCGTCTCCGAAACGTTTCGAAAAACGAAAATTCAACGCGATTTCAAATTATGTTCAATAATAATTAAGTAGGAGTTGGTGTACATAACCTCACTCGCGCGAAACGAAAGTTACCAATACGTTTGAGGATAATCCATTGCGTTTTGTGTGTCATTTATCTAAATAACATCAAACATACTTTCTGTTTAGTTTCAAGTCAGTAGATATTGTGAAAAAATAGCTACAGAATCCAGATTTGCAACGGCATATCATATATAAGATATCAACGCACGAACAAGAAACCCGTCATCCGTCATCAAAACCAATCATTAAAGTTTTTCATCATTTCAAACCTATCATACGGTGATAGGATGTTTAAATGATTATTCAACGGAAATTATAAATGATCAAATGATCATTGTGAGTTTTACAGGAGTATTGTAATAAACAAAGTGGCATTGTAACTAGTGAAAATAATTTGTATGAGTGACCCTATTTCTGTGGGTTTTGTTAGTGTTTTCAATCGGTTTTGTTCATTGTGTAACAATAATTGGTGTAATCAGTGAGTTCTGGTGATAGACTTGTGAATCAGTGAGTTTTGGTGGTAGACTGGTGAATCAGTCATGTTTTTGGTGATCCGTGAGTGTGGGTTTTGAAGGAATATTTTCGAAATCGCCAACATGAGGCACACAGTCATGGATATACACAAAAGCACTGCGCTTCATCTATTAGCAATATGGACTTGCATAGTTGCACAAGGTAATTACTCAACATAATACTATGCAATTATAACTTTTTTCTTTGTAATAACCATGCATATTATCAAAAAGAGTTATTTGAAAAAGATCATATCAAAACACTATGTATTTTTTTAATGTGAGTACCGCACAAGAGTCCCGACCATCTGGAGCCAGTGAGACTATGGCATGCCTAATCAAGGAATGTTATGAAGGAAAAAGTAGTAGGGAGTGGAAGGAGATGGGGAAGAGGAAGCTGGCGAGAGTAAGCGGGTCACCAAACACGGTTAAAGCAACGTGAATCAACGTTTCGATTCCTAATGGTAGTCTTTCACCATGGTGCCACTGAAAGTATCTACCACCCTGTAACGTACAGCAAACATACTAAATATATTAAATAAAATAATTCAAGTGAAATAACACATTTGTCTTGATTTGAACCGGCGATATCGTAAAAATCGTAACCACTCAACCACGGAGGCCGTTATTTTTTGACATTGTGAACAGTAAATCCTCTGAACAAGTTTATAACTTCGCGTTCTTAAGAAATGTTTGCGAAAGACGAGTAGTTATAATGGGGACCTCGTCAGAATGGTAAAATCAAAAATTCCATTAAGGCGATGCCATACGTAGTAATGCAAAATCATGTGTTTTCGGTTTGAAAATTTGGTCGCCTAGAAATGTTTCAGATGATTTAATTAAATACTGCGAGTAGAATACATCTTGGCCTTTGAAATTATCAAGTAATAAGTCTTTTTATAAGCCCAGAAAAAAATAATGTATAGGCCTATGAAAACTGCTTTAAAGTTCATCAATAATCTCCTACTTACGAACCCATTTTCGGTTATGATTTTATTGTATAAAGGCACTTTTTGGCCATGTTTTTGATCTTGCATAAATCAAAACAGGCGGATGGTGTTAAGCGGGAATTTGAACCTTATCGCCATCTACGTAAGGGTTGTTATTGATAGCGGCTCAATTTAAAATATTACACGACGTGGTGCATCGCCTTAATGGAGGACTGTAGGCAGTTGTAAAAATGGGCAAGTGGTTCACTATGGATTTTTTAACTACTGTCCTAATGGCAGTGAGGCATCAGTCAGGTCAATGATGTATAAAGTTTTCTGAATGGGATTTTTAAGAAATTATTTGTTAAGTATAACGACATATGATAAAAATATTTTATCAGGAGGAATAATATTGCTATTTTGAGCGAATGAACCAGTTCAGGAAAATGATACAAATGGAAGTAAAAATTATTATATTTGGTAAGCAAGTGGGTGAATGGAAAAATTCATGAAAAGTGTTTGAAAAAACGTAGTAGTTATATCCACATCAAGTTTATCTAGCAAATAAAATTGTAGAGTAAACCCAAACAAATTTTTGGTTTAATTTTACTATTTAGGAACTTTTTGTCGTATTCAGTAAAAAAATATATTTTATTTCTGAATTTAAAATATAGGTTTTTTTGTGATTAATGCCTGTGTCTAGGCTGAAGATATCCCTATGGCAGGAGAGGGAGTGAGATCTATTAGGAATTTTCAGCAGAAAAGCATTTCTTTGAAGGAGGTTTGTCATCTTGACAGCTAACAGCAGCGTGACCATGGCAGCTCCCTAATTGGATTCGGTATGAGAGCGAGTCACATTTGTTTAAAATATCGCCTGGCTAGCAGATCTCGGCATATCATCATCGCCACGCCCACACTTATAACACATCATCTGTCTGGTGTGACAGGTCTATATGAAATTGTATGGCGAGCGATGTCGTGATATAGGCCAAACCCAAGAAACGTTTGATGCCTATAGCGTTGTCTGACAGTACCACAATGTCATTACAGATGAAATTTTGGAACCACAAGCTTAAATTACCTTTAAATAACTAATCTAATAATATTTTGTCTAGTTACCAATACATAAATAATTTAGGTTGTAACGTATTATATATGTATGAAATAATTTTAGTTGAAATTATTATGAAACTCATAATACATACTCACTTCATTAAAATTGTGAGAAATGAAGCGTAAGAAAATGGAAAAATGGTATAAAAAGAAAACAATTAAATGTGTAGTTTTTACCCCGTCAGCAAAGAAATTTCTAGAAAACGTTGCAAGCAGCACAACATTGGACAATCAATGCTTTCAATTTTGTGTAATTATTGTAAATTTGAATGCAAGGATGGCAAAAATATTTGGTCTGTCTTCAACTACAATTTATACCTTATTTTTTCGAAAGACGGCTTTCGTTAACCTATTAGTTAATCTTGTCACCCGCTGTGGCAAGGTTTTATAAGTGGCAGATTTAAAAGTATAATTTATTTCAATAATCTCTCAATAGCAAAAGCGCACTTGAAGTGAAATGACACTAAACTGTGCTATATAAATGCTATGTTATTATTATTCTGCCTTTTTACATTATTTGGCTGGCGCAAATTAAGAGATATCGACAAATATATTTTTTTAAATATTTTTGTACATGACGAAATGTTGATATCGAAGCTTTAGTTATTTCTTTATAAATCATTAATTTTAAGTACCCAGGTAAAAACAACCAATAATTATTGTTTTTACCGTCGGAATATACATTTAACTATAATGTATTTTTGTTATATTTTCAATTGCGCGCATTTGAGAACAGATTTTTTCCCGCAGTAAGGGGCGTAACTAGCTAATAAGGTTCCATGATAACTCAAAACAGTGACAATTCAACACACCTTTATAAAGTGATAGAAAGTCATTTTAAACGATGAAAAAAAAATTAAAGCTGACCTAACCTAACCAAACCTAACCTACTTAACCCAGTTAATAAAGTTTTTGTTTCATCACTTTCCATGACTTAATATAACTTTTTAAAGATGTGATGAATTATAATTTTTCCAATCATTTAATTAATAACTTAATTTGCCACATTCTACAATAAAATCATAACAGAAAATGTGTTCGTAAGTAGGAGATTTTTAACTCTAAAGCAGTTTTCATAGGCTTTATACATGATTTTTTTTTCTGGGCTTATAAAAAGATTTATCTAAAAAATACTCGATTGTTTCTAAGGCCAAGATGTATTCTACTCGCAGTCTTTAATTAAAGCATCTGCAACATTTCTAGGCGACCAAATTTTCAAACCAAAAACACATGATTTTGCATTACTACGTGTGGCATCGCCTTAACGTGTCTCAAACCCACCACCTCTGCACTCTGCACTGCAAGGATCACCACGATTTACCACTCGACTACGAAGGTCGTCTTTTTGAAGGTTTAATGGATATTTCAAAGTTTTATAGCCCATGCTGTAAAAAGCATTCTGAGCTAAAATAGATTATTTATGAAAGATATGCTTAATTACGTGTTTATATATTTATTCATACCATGGCCTAATTAAGTAAAACAATAGCCAATATATTAAACATGTTCCAACTAAAACAATATTTAATCAGTTCTTTTTCAACGCATAATTATTTTTCAACTAAGAAAATCGCTTGCCAAATACATATTTATTATTTTAAATGGATGGTAATTCCAAATCTTGATACCCCAATACATGTAAAATCTGGCCTTGGTTGCGATATGAATGTAGTTTTATATGTGTATGGTTAATTATTGTATTATGTTATATGTATGCGTATCGCATCCGCGAACCTTCGCTAATGACATCCGTCGATTCCGTTCTTTACTATAGACAAGATATTTAATTAAATAACATTAAAACATGTTTAAATTATCAGAATAATACCAAACAATACCCCGAACAGACTCGAAAATGTGGATTTAACAAACACCTTGACAAATAATAATATGTTAACAGTTTTAGTATTTAAAAAATTCCATAAAAAATCTAAATATTAAGAAGGTGATGAACATTTTGTTGGGATTTATCACCAAACATAGTAATCTGAGAAGGTCTTCATTTGCCTTGTTCTGGGAAGAACGGAGTGTTGTTACATTATGACATAAAGATATTATTTTAAAGCCTATAACGTATTTTGATTTATAATATTCTTATTTTTAATTTTAAACTGTATTAATATCATTACATTACAGTGGTGCCTTTCACTAGAAAATCCTGAATTGAGGGCAGGGGCACCACCCTGGTAGGGTCACAATAGTGACAAAAATAGTTGCCATGGTACAAAATTATTAATTCAGTGAACAGTAGGTTTCTAATTTTCTCTTATTTAATAAATCAAAATATAAAATTTCTCATATTTCAAATATCATACAATTTGTTCAAAGAAACTTTTTCAAGTGACAATTCTTTTTAAAACTTCAGGCATATAGGGAATATAATAATTTTGAAAAAATATGAATAAGAAAGTCCAAATAAACACAAAGATTTCACATTTGAAAAAATAATCTTACTGAACCATGGTCAAAGTTAGTTTCTAGTCAAAGATAGTCATCTAGTCAAAGTCAGACTTGCTTGAATAATAAAGGGGAAGCAGCAGAACAAACAAATTTAATTTAACAAAATTACAGACAGATAAAATGCCAAACGGACTTCGCTACGCTCAGTTAAAAGGTGAAGGTACCTGAGTATGAAAATGGGATCAAAATTTAAGTTTTTTATACGTTTTGAAGATGTTCATAATTGATGACTGTAACAAGGAAGTAATGATGAAGCGTTTGTTGAATGTTGCACAAGCTATATTGTTGCTAGAGGTAAGACGAGAGTACACATAGGTTAGTTAATATCACGGTTCAGCGAAAGATGGTGAGCCACAATTATTAAGTGAATGAAGTGAAGGTAGTGGAAGGAGACGAATCACGACCACGGAAGAACAGAGCATGACGGAATCGAGAAGATTCAAATATCGGTTCTATTTGGAAATCAGCTAAATTTGGTTAGATGATAGGCGATGTAAATATGTAGGGCCTTTACTAAAAAACTTAATAATATAAATAAAAGTACAATAGACACAAAATACAGCGATCACATAAGTTTAAAAAGGGACAATCAAAGGTTGAAGGATATGGTTGGAATAGGTTTTTAATATGATACACAAAATTCACCACGTAAACTAATATCACCTATAAGTATGATTTCACATAGTGTGAAACCGCGAATGTGTTGTAAATGGTTGTTTACCAGTTGTTAAATTTAAAACGCGTTTTTAGAATATGTAAATAATTGATTTATTGTTATCAAGTTTAATATGTAGAACTCCATTTTAATTTTATTTTTTTATATATTCAATAATATTGTTATTGGGTTTATAAAAACAGTTTATTTTAAACAAGTTCTGCTGTGTAATTATTATTACGCGTGACAGCTGTTTTGCCCTCTAAAGCCAGTTTAATAATGCCTAATAATTGCAAGAGCTTTTATTCTGAAGCTTAGTACATGATGGCACAGTCAAATTGTTTGTATTTATGATGGCGTCATAGTATGGTTCGGCCATCTCATTGCGACCTATCTTATATATTCCAATATGATCATAATCTCAGTATCACCCTGATGAAAGATGTTCTGAATCGAAATGGCAAATGGAAATCTTCCAACTCCACGTGTCCTTCCTCCCCCTTTTCTGCTACACCACATAATCCAAATTAAGAAAGAAAGATATTGACAAAGTGTCTCAGTGGGACTCATATGCGACGTTACATATTAAAAAAATCATGATTTTTTGTACATCAGCTCCATACTGATGAGCCTGTGTCATCTTCGGGGATGTTGTGTGGTAGTCTTTTAAGAAATTGAAGGTGAGGGGTTCAGAAAAAAAAATATGAGGGGGTGGATAGGAAACTGGGGGGTCAACGTTGCTAAAAGTGACTGACGCATAAATTCATCCATCGCATTGGTCATGAGAGTGCGGCTGGAGAGGGAAACAAGCTATCCCTCAACAGGCCTCTCCAAAACTGGACAAAACTAACTTCATGAACCCGGCCACCCCTGGTAAATTACAAAAAATAAAAAATCACTTTGGGTGACCTATGGCATAGGTGTTGGTTATTCAATGAGTAGTCCCGGGAGGCTGTACCTTTCCCCTCCTCCGAAGATGAAATGTTACGTGTGCGTTGCAATTTATAACTATGTTTAAGTTTGTAAAAGTATTTATTTACGTAGGTAGGTATATACCTACGTCATACAATGAATATACCCACGCAACCTTTCTGAGAACTTTTGAATCTACCAGAGAGGTAAAATACAGAAATAATTTACTTGGAATAAGTGACATGGCATTAATATTTCAACATTACAAAGTGAAAAGAAAAACAAATTTGTCAGAAAAATAACACGATTGTTTCAATGTCGGTGATGTTCAATTTCCATCTAACCGGATTTTTGCTTTATGGGGCTGACAGATAACGCTGTACGCATCATAGCTTGGCCTATCTCAGCATATCGCTCGCCATATATTCCCATGTTTTACTGTATGGCGAGCGATAAACTGAAATAGGCCAAGCCATGATGCTTATAGCGTAATGTGTTACCTACCTTATTCTTGTCAAGTTGTTGACTTTACTTTAACTTTAACGTCTCTCTAAGAATCCGAAAAGGTAGCCATAATCTAGTGGGGAAATACAAACTACTTCAAATTCCCGATATCCGTATTTGATTCAATCAGGTTTGATACATTTGACTCAGTGCCGCCTTTGCAACGCTGTGGACCGAATCCTTGTGCAATAAACACACAGCATCCTTGACGTCATCTGAAGGCGGATCAGTATAATATTAGTATTATACGCTAGAGTCAACTGTTGGTGGAATGACAACACAAAATATCTTCGTATTGTTATTTTATTACTCCCACTATGGCCACTATAAGAACTTATGAAGAACTAGGTTTTGTTTGGAAACGCAAAACACGAAGAAACATTTTAATACTTAGGAACCTAATTTTTTTTGTGGTTCACATATTGACGGGTACCAATTAAATATTTACTTTGTTGCGTTAACAAGTGAGGTTTCCGCTAAAAATATATTTCACAAAGATAACGTTAAATCAAACCATGTAAAAAATAGATGAAGGTTATAATCTGTGATATTCTAGAGAGTGGTTTAAGAGGTTACCGACACATGGATGAAACTAAATAGTATTTTGAGAAGTAACCCATAGATGGCACATAGCTGTCGATAATGGAGGGATTGATACTATAATAAATACCATTGTGACCTCAAGGTCAAGACCAGGAATAATTCCTACCACCTGCTAAATAAGCCATTAGAGCTTGTAATCTATAACAAATTTTGTTGACCCCTGAGTTTTAATTAAAGAGTTTGTAAGACAAACTCGGAGTTACAGCAAACTGGCGCATCCGGTGGGATTAAGAACAAAATTGACTAATTAGAAAGTGATAAATATAAACAAAAGAAAAGAGAGAAAAATAATTATATAAGAATGAAAATGAGACAAATGATTCAAAGATCCATAACACACAAAATAATGAGTTTTAACCTTGTGATTATTTTTTTCTAATTTACATTAATTAATTATACTGACCTGATGGCATCCTTAATATGTGATACGGTTTATGCTGATAAAAGTCCGAAAGGAAAAATATGAGGATGAAAGAGGTTAGTTTAGTTAGGGCTAACCACATTAAGAAACATTTTTTTGATTCCGATTTATGTGAACACTTAGATTACAAATACCACTCTGACTTATCTGATTTATGTGATTTGGTACACAGAGAAAATAATTCTTGGTTTTAACTTCCTTATAAAATATTAGTCATTCAGAATATATCGAGAGCACGTGTTCTTTTCCTAATATATATTATAACGAAATGCGACAGTATCAGTATGTCAATATCAGTATTTGTATGAATACTAGTTCAGCCTTCCTCATGAAACATTCGATTGATACTTTGTTAGGAACTCTTTCAACCCATTCGTCATTTGATTGCAATACCATTTTTAACAGGAAAACGAATAATTCGAACAGATTTTGAATAAATTGACAGGATTATTTTCAAAAAGATTCAGAAAAACAATATATAGAAACAAATACAGAAAAAAATACTTAAATGGCTGGTCACTTAGGACGGTTTGTTTCGGAGAATTTGAACAATTCATCAAATTTCAACGTTCATTGACGGGTTCTGTGAATGTCCTATACAAGTTCTGTTATTATATAATTATAGGCTAGTTGCTTGACAAAACTGAAATAAAAGCAGAACTTGAAAAAATCGTTCACAGAACTGGAAAATTAACTTTGAAATTTGAAGAATTGTTCAAATTCTCCGAAACAACCCGCCCTTAGATAAACACATTTTTGTTTATAATTTTACGACTGCAAGCAGAGGAAGCTATAGTAAAAACACTAGACAAGAATTCAACGTTTGTTATTTAATCCTCCAATTATATTGCTAAAAAAATATTAAACAACCTTACATTAATTGTTAGATAATGCGTTTCCACGGAATCGAACCGCGTGTTAGATAAAGAGTTTCTACGGAATCGAACCGCGTATTATATCTTCAAGAATACCTGGCTAGCTCGAGCAGGTACCGTGTTTTCAGTTCGTTGGTATTAAGAGAGAACATACGCCTTCTAGAAGTGGGTAGAACAAAGGGTATCTTGGAAATAAAACACTATTATTGTGGTGCCTTTAAATGCCTTCAAAAAGACTATATAATTACAGCACAGGAATCTACGCGTAGGAAAAGCTTAAATCTCTTTGTGGACGGTTAAAAGAATGAAAAAATGAAGTTAAATTACTGGGAAAAAAGGAGATACAGAAATTAATAGAATAAAGCAGGGAACGATACCGCATGTCGGTTTGTAGACGTCCAGGGGGCAGGCAGTAGAAAAAATGAATCGAAATATACTATTAATGAATTGACAAACACTGTAGAAAGAATGAATCGAAATGTACTAGTAATTAATTGACAAACACTGTTTTAGCAAAGCAAGTCTCGAATTCAAAGCGGAGCACGTAACAACCTCTCGCAACCAGCGCGGAAATCCAAAGAGCCCGGTCTCCCTTCGTTCGGGGCTGAGGACCCCTTTGCCCCGCCTCCTTCGCTAATAGTCACACCCACTGTAAACGCAACCACGGGGTGGCCATATGAAAGAATTTAAAAATACAAAGTACTTGATTTTAAGAAAATATTACGGGGTTGAATGTTTTAATTTTAAGAAAGTTCATTTCATAACACTATATATGTTAATAATAATAATATAAGCTACAAACATATTTCTCCCTTATTCAATTATTATATAAATTAGAGGGAAAATATACAAAGCGAAGTAAAAAGACAGCAGGAACATAAAGTCAAACACACACATTAGGGGGGTTCTTATTTGAATTACGCCTTTATATAAAATCCCAAAACCGGCCCAAATAAATTACTTTGGGAACCATTTGAATGACCTGCCAAAATATTAAATGCCAGAACCGGCCCCAAGAAATTACGATGCACGCGATGTCTGATGAAGATTTCTAGGATCGGAAGTCATTTTCATCGGCTTACCTAAAAGCAAAATTTAAGGAAATTAATGAATTGCGAACTGTAACGATCAAAGAATTCTCAAAAATCTTAATCAAGTATGGATTCTTTACCGATAGTAGGTGCGACGTAATCAAGCATGGATTCATTTCACACCAGTAAGTTTTCTCTGTGTATGTAAAACGCATCATTGGCACCAACTTCCCTGGATTTATTTGCAATTTAAATAACAAAAGTTCTTTCACATATGTTTTCGACCTAGGGGAGGGAACACAAATTGAATAAATATTTCGCACGATTTTTAGATTATAACGTAAAAATGTGTATACCTTGACAAAAAATGCTTGACTAAGGTAGTGTGACTTAAATATTAATAATAATTAAATATTAAATCCGCTGAGCCACATAATACTTGGATGACTTGTATAGCGCCGTTTTTGTGCAAAAACACCTCAAGGGCATATTACAATTATAATTATATCTTAGATATCTCGTGCTATTATCAATGAAAGGATTTAAAGTTTTTTTTGATCTTACTTTTTGTGAAATTTGATAGGAAAACCTTCAATTTATCTAAAGCATATTTTTTGGTATTCATAATTTACACCAATTCGTTATAAAGATTAATCAAAATAGTGATTTGGCACTAAGATTCGCCTTAAAAACAAACAAAAAATTTTGATTTACCTTAATGTTATTTTGCGACGATTTGCAGGAATCCAACGATATTATGTGCAGAGAAAATTCCAATAAAATTAACAATGCATTTGATACTCCAGAATTACTCGCATTGATTAGATTTAGGATTGAATTACTAGAAGTCAGATTTATTTTGTGATTAACTACCATAATATGTATTCCTCATTACCCAGAATACTGATGGAGGAAAATAATTATGTTGATTCAGTATACATCTTCAATTTACCACTAAATAAATTCACAAGATTGTTACTGACGCAGTTCAGTTAAGTACAATATTTTATTATTTATCCCATTTCTGAGTAAAAGCCGCCAAAAAGGGCGGTAAGACATTCGCTGCCAGGAGCATTAAATATACATATTATTGATCCGCCCATGGAAGTGATTGGCACTGAATTGACTGAACCGATTAATAAATAAAACCGTCAGATTAACCAAAGGATTACCTACTCCGAACATGAAAATAACTTTCTTTGAACTGCAGGAAGTGGGAAGCACAGACTTGGCTTGGACTTATATGATAAAGCCAAGTCTATATTCTGGTCTAAAGAAGAGCTAAACTTTTCCCATTCAAATTTCCATAAGATGTTTGATCACGTACAAGATTTGAATAAAGCAAGAAATTAGTATTATATCTAGATTAAGATGTTCAGTAGGTGCGAGGTCACGTTCGAAGCATCGTAGACGCTTTCTTTTTGATGAAGTTTACGTCTTTGGTTCGTTGCTTGAACGCTTAGATATTTTGAACACGTCTAATGAATGAACGCGGAAAGCGTAGTGAGAAGAAGACTACAAGTTGCTAGAAGATGTTGGGGGTATCCCAGGAAGACATGGCACATGAATAAATCAAACAAATAAACAACTTTATCAATTAAGGACATGTCACAAGAAAAAAAATGCTGGCTTTTGACTTTTGACCTTGTATTAGTTTTTTTGTGGAAAGACTTTCGCTCTGAAATTTTCTCAATTAAATTCTAAAATGTTATGTGTGTGCAATGCACAATGTAATAAATTACAGTGAGGTAATTAAATGTTTTTTATTTATACCCAAGAATAATTTTTGGCACATATAGTTTATAAAACCTAATTTTTATATTAAAGTACCTAATCGCCAGACTTTGAGATCTCACAACACATTACGATAACGACCAATTTTTAACAATCATTTCAAGTAATTACTAAATTATTAGTAGAAAGTATGTAACTACTTTTTCATATTTTTATCATCATCGTGATGTTTTCAATTATTACTGAAGCTACACCGTAATTACCAAGATAGGTATACCTACATGCAATCAAAATCACAACGTCGTTCACGTTAAAATAACACAGCAAACAAAGAGCAATGTAATTTGTATTTTTTCTATTTATTTCTGTACAATACACTTTCTAATTAATTAACGTACTTCCTATTAACATTTCTTTTCGTGATTTAATAATTACTGCGTAGGAGCACTGTAGGAGTAATTTTAAGAATTTGACCACTGAATACTAAATGAAGTGTGTACTAAATGTTACGTTATTATTATAGTTAAGCGCACTTGAAGTGAATAACACGAAACTTCGATTTATAAATGTGATGTTATTATTATCATCATTGGCTATTAAAAAAAGGTCGTAAAATAATTAATATTATTCATAATATAAAAAATATTATTCTTTTAATAAAAAAAATTATTTAAAAGAATGATATTTTTATTTTATCAGGAATATTTGTTTTACTTCCCACGTGAAGACAGTGCCTTTGTGAGTATTATTTTTTGTGAACGTAATTTTTTGTTCTAAAAAAAATACTTATATTGTATGTGGAAAAATTACTGGGAAAAAAATAAAGGAAAAAAGACTAGTGAGAACTGCAGACAAACTATAAATATTAATAAAAATCACAAAACACTGAACAGCCACTTTGTTGCACGCTAAACAATAGCGTTTACAAACATCTGTCACAACTTACCTCCAAACGTTGAGCGCAGGCATCACCTACATTGAGCGGACTTCTTAAGCTTGAAATACTATTTTAAAAGATTATTGCCGGCCATTTGGTCTTTTGCTAACATTGTCATACAAACAGTTTTTTTAATTATTGATTTCTCCTTTTTTTAAATAGATTTTTTTCAGGGTTTTGATAAACAATTAATTGAAAATAGAATGATTAATAAGATGCGTCAAAATTACGATATTTATTGATAGTTAAAATACCAGTCTTTTTATTTTTTTTTTTTATTTTTTTTTTTTTATTTAACAATTTTTTATATAAGATAATGTGTCCTTACTGGGGTACCCCGTTCTAAGGTCACATTGTACATGGTTATATGTTTGAAATAGTATAAGTACATATGTTAAAATATTACATAGAAAATTAAAAAACAATATTTAGAGAAAAAATAAAACATAATACGAGCTTTAGTCTTTGTTGGGTTGCAAAATTATATCTATATTCTTCCTTCCCTTATCCATAATCCATTTCTTAATGTTTCTTTTGAAGTCAGTTATTTTTTTAATGTTTTTTATTTCAAAAGGGAGGACATTAAATAATTTTATAGAATAATACTGCATATTTCTTTGTCCAAAAGTTGAAAATGTCTTGAAATGCTGCATTTTGTCTCAGATTCAGTTTTTCTCATAGTGAAAAAATTAAATTAACATTGTTATGCAGGTAATGGGTTAATCGGCGTGTCCTGATGGATTCTAAAAATTTTCAAAAGTAAATTGACTTATAGAAATTTATTATTTATTATTGATTGGTTTTGAAATGAGAATATACTTTTTGAATATGTTGGAATACCGGAATGCAATTTATTCACATCTACCTATCCCTAAACTTCACCTCTTTAATTTAGAATGATGGCAAGAACACAGTGCAAATTTGAGTAGGTATATTTGTTTTAAGAAAAAAACAGAAGCAGGATTGAATTGTAGGAAGCAAATTGTTGGTGGTTTTTTCGCGTACATAATCTTTGAAAACAACGACTATATTGGAAGAACTTTAGTACTCTTCGTTTTGTTGTAGCGGTAATTACCTAGAGGTATCGCGGTGGAACTTATTATATTGTGATTGTGTTGTGATTGAACTCACTATATTGTGGTGTGTGCTCCTTCTTGGTAAGTGATTAGTCACCCTGTTTTCCTTCTTCCCATACCTTGTTTCTTTCCTACACGTCAACCAATTCCAATAAACACCATTTCATTTCGTATCGTTTTAATTCACTTACAGTCCACAATTCACGTTCATCTGAAGCAGTTTCGGACACAACAATGATGTTTATTCCATTTTCATTTAGTAAAATTATATTATTATCGGAAAATTCACTAGTTGATGCAACCAAGTAAACATTCAATACGGACCTATATTCTCTAAAAAAAAATATTATTTATATTTATATAGGTTTGTATTGAAGCAGGAAATGATCGGTCGAATGGAAGATGCATATTCATAATATCAAACTAGGTATTTTCATTGAATCTTTTAACCTAGATAGAAAATTATCGTAATAAATCATCTCCATCTCATGAACTGGAGTAGGTACTGGTTGCATCACCTGTGTTAAAAATCGTTCGTATTGTATGGGAAAATCTTGATTCGTTTCTTATTGTACTGTTATTTAACCTCAGCAGCTAATCTTTGTTTTTGTAAACTGTAATAGCTGTGTATATAACTAGATCTGTACGTAAATGGTAATATTTAGAAAGCAACACGCATTGTATACAATAACCGCGGGGAAGACAGAACGGAATGTAACACCTAATATTTAACATCTGATGTCTGACATTTAAGGTTTTGAGATTATTGCTATACTGACAATAGGTAATTTGAACCAATGTTTTTATGTTATGACCACACAAGAGTCGCAATTGTTGCCCAGAGGGATTGTTGTTATGATTCCCCCAATATCGGGAACGTTGTGAGTAGGTATAAACAAATTAGGAAAAGTATTTATTTATTAGTTTTATTTTAAAATATTGATATTACTAGAAACATAAAAATAACAAAAAGTAGTCACGATGTGGTGCCACAAAGCAGCTTGTCTGCAGGTTCTACCTACCATATTTCTTTAATTTAATAAACTTAAGGCGATGCCATACGTAGTAATGCAAAATCATATGTTTTTGGTTTGAAAATTTGGTCGCCTAGAAATGTTTCAGATGCTTTCATTAAATACTGCGAGTAGAATACATCTTGGCCTTTAAAATAATAGAGTATTTTTTACAAAAGTTTTTTTATAAGCTAAGAAAAAAATAATTGGTTGTTATTGATAGTGGCTCAATTTAAAATATTACACGAAGTAGTACATCGCCTTAATAATATTATATTGTTAATTAATATAATTTTTCCACAATATCTATCCGAAATGCACTGGTCTATACTTCTGATTGAGGCTGCTTTCTTTTTCATGTTTCCTATATTCTTCCCCTGGCTTATCATTTGGGTAAATTTTATAGATATGTAAATATATAAATTCAAACACACTTGAATAAGTCCATTTTAATGAATTTTGGAATTCATTAAAATATATATGTAAGGTGCATATTTTTTTATTTCGAATACATGTTAAACAATTGGGCTAGGCAATTTAAAAAATGATAAATTCAACAAGATTTTAACATTTTTAACCCTTTATACGTCATAAGCTAAAAACGGATAGTTTTGAGACCTACAACATTAAGGTCTATATTTGTTTATGTTTACAAGTTAAAATCGCCCTTATGGGTTGTAATCATTCTGAGGTAACGCACAGAGGTTTTGAATCGAACCAACCGCCCCGAAGTTCGCACATATCGAGTAAATTTATGAAAATCGCGTGCTGGTCCGTTTCTCTATAAAATTATCAAATTAGTTATTCTCCTGTAACGCATATAAATAAAAGTACATTTTTCCTTACCAACCTGTCTGTTTGTAATAAAAACAAAAATTTTAGTTCATATTTTTGTTTTACCTAAATAGACACCTATCAGAAAAAAGACCGCAATCCATAATTTCAAAAAGACTAAGCAAAAAAAAAAATATAAGGTTTTTTCTGTTCATCAAAATGAATATCGAATACATAAATGAAACCATTAAGGACGTATCGTTAAAAAAAAGTTGTCCCATAAAGGGCACTTCCCAGTAAGATGCCGGGGAAAAAAGCTGTAGGACATTTGTCCTTAAAAAACTATGTGTTATCACAAAAAAATTTAAAAAACTCACTCTTTTTCCACATTTATAAATTTTGTTAACGGGAGCTAATATCAACACAAACGTACTATAGAAATTTAAAATCAAAATTAAAAATAAAAGAGAGGGAAATGGGAGATCGTTACTAAAAGATGGCTATTTTGTTTATTATTATTTACTGGCTAAAATGTTTATTTACCTGGCTAGGTTACGTATAAGTGTTATATTAAAATATTTGTTTTATATTCCTTCAACCAATTTGTGAACTTTAATATTTGGTCTATTTTGTCATCCTTTTCTGAATATTATATCTGTATTGGACTTTTATGTTCCCAAAATAAATAAAACAATTATTAAATCTAATCTCATAATTTAATTAAAGGTTACGTATATGTGTTGTGATTGTGACTTTTTGAAAATATGAAATATCCATTTAATTAAATTACAAAATGTAACTTTGCAGCATATATAATTTTGGATGTGAAGAATTGATTTGTTTCGGCTTTATTCCACATTGCACGCAATATTAATTTATTTTAATGCATTTTGAGCGGAGATTGTAAATCATTAATCATGTGTGAAACTGGCTAAAACTACAAAAAATTAAGTACTGGATAGTATATTAAATTTTCCTTTACCTCTAACCGACAGACTGTATCTGCGAATTAAAAAATAAACTTGAACCTACTGTTGTATTTTTGTAGAATTATCTGATCACTTTATTTTTAATATCTGTTTCTTGTATGTATTTTATAATTATCATTACTTTATTAAATTTAAAAATTATCTTTTACGTTAAATGTGTACTAACTACACGGAGAAAAATGAGTACGGCTTTTGTTATCATAACTGTTAAAAATGTGACTGCATTATCATTTCCCAGTAAAATATTCATCAAGAACAACTGTTTCTGAAACAGAAAAGTTGAAACAGAACACAAGAAAAAAAAAAAAGATGACGGTCGCAACATTCTCTCTGTTTTGTTCTCTTTCATGTTTGGTTTAGATTCATTAGTATTATCTTCTTCTTCAATAAAATATTAGTCATTCAGAATATATCTGAAAATGCTGGTGGCCGAATAAATAAAGTGGAAAAGCTGAGAATATATTATAATTTTTAAGACACACGTTTCGACTTCCTCATAACATATTTGTGCTTTAATGATAGTTTGTTATGAAAATTGTCAATTCATTCCTCATAGGCCTCTAGTCCCGCTTTTAATATGAAAACGTATCAGACCAGATTTTTAATAAATTAACAATATTTCATATCAGTAAGTTTTCTCCACGTAAATGTAAAAACCCTCTGTGCTTTAAATAAACAAAATAAATTATTAACTAACATTCAAAAAATCATTTCTACGTGCAATTTTACAAAATTTCTCTCCAAGTGTGCCTTACCATAATTAGCATTTAATGTGGTAATCGGTAACCCTATCGATTTAACGTTTCGGTAGGTACCTACCAAAAGTGACCCCATTTCGAATGGTCAGCTTGCCGCCTTATCGGGTTGTTTCCACATACCGGAAAATGCTGACATTCTCCAAAAGGCGCTATGCAAAATAGAATCACTGTCATTATAGCTCTACGTAAAACGATGGGTAGAAATATTGTTATTATGCTAAAAAAACGTTATTATAGTTTCACGTGCAAAATAGCATTGTTTGTACGGTTTTTACCATTTTTTACATGTATTTTTTTTACACGAAATTTGATTAAAACGTGCAAGGTGCTTAATTTTTTCCTTCTCTTTAAGCCGTTGCCTCATTGCTGAGGATTGTGGCCCATTTTTTCACAGGAAAATCGATATTTCAAAGCTATATTAACTTATTTAAATTCCCTGGCAGAAAAGTTAGTTAGTCCGAGATTCAAGAATCTGTTTTTTCACATTTTTGAGAAGCAGTTAGGTACTTACGTGATATGATTAAAAACATTGTGATTTTTGATAGTTTTGTCAATATTTTAAAGCGCCATAGCTCATTATGGAATAATTGATAATATAAACTGTGAATTATTTCGTGTATTTTGAATTTACAGAAAGAGTTACATAAATTATCACATCGATGATTTTAGCTGCTACACATATTAGAGAAATAATATTTGCTACTAGCTAAAGAAAATATCAGGGTTGAATTCCCTTTTACCTACCAAGAGATTGGTTTTCTTACATCTGCTCCTATATAATACATAATATTAATCTTCCCTAATGGCCTTCTCATTTACAAAATTACAGGCTAAAACAATTATTGTTAAATTTGTCCTTCAGACATTTGACCTATACGGGGTATAACAACACGTGCCCGAAGGATGCATCAATATATATTTTTTTAACAAAACTGCCTGTATATTGGTTACATAGAATACAGAATAAAGCTAGAAATGCGTTGTCAGCGCGTTTCGTTGTCCGAAATTCTGGCCAATCGGGACTTTTTGGGGTTGGTGAGGACTTTCGTTTCCATTCAAATCTACTTGAAAGGCATGTCTAACGTGTTTTTAGTCTTTACAGTGATGTTACTGACTAAATAGTGCCTACTTAACGCCCCACACGTACGAATAACATCGTAATTCCATAAAAAAACACTCATTTTGATGGCTTGAATGAAGCGTGTAAGATATATTCATGGGCTTGACGTATGAGTTCATGTTCATCGGATATATTATTAGTGACGTGCCAAAAAAAATAACAGTCCACTTCATCATTGATGATAACTCTGTAATCACAGTTCATAGCCGAGTGCCGAAATACGTCGGATTCCACCCAGACATAGTGGCCAGCTAAGTCCTCCATAATTTCACAAGCCAAATTTTACGCATAAAATAATGTGGGAGAAATTTAATTTTTTGCAGTGCAATATTTTGTCTGAAGGTATTAGGGTGGGAAAGGGAATTGGGAAGATGAAAGTCGGGAACTACCTGGCTATTCAGATCTTATCACCAAACATGGCTAAAGCTATTTCACGCAACGTTTCATTTCTGGATGGTGATTTTTCGCTGGTCAAAAATTTTGCGATTTTTTCGATTTTACATGAAATCCGGGGGTCTAGCGAGGTCGAAATAATATTTTTTTCATTAGCACGCGAACATTAATAACATGCCAAAAATCATAACTACCCCATTTGATGCAAGGTACACTTCCCCCTTTAAGAGATACATTTACTATATTAAATCAGGAGTGTTGGAGAAGCTATCAATTAAATCACTATTTTCAATGATCTTCACTACGAAACGTTAACATTATGAACACCAAAAATATGCTTTGAATATTAAAGCTTTTCCTACAGTTCCGCTGGAGCATAATTCAATATTAATTACAATAGAATTCAAATGTTAATTACGCTATAAAATATAAGCGTAAACAACTAAATTTTTTTTACTTTTGAACAAAAAAATGACTGTTTTATGTCTAAGTTTATTTGTTAAGGTTTCTATTGATTAGCTTTTTTTCTTTAAAATAAATTTACAAAATAAACAAATACCACTTTAACTAAATAAAATAATAATAAAAAAACACTTAAGACGAGACAATACCCTAAAATAACGGCATGATCTTAACGACGTAAGTGAAGAAGCAGTGCACAGAAATATTCGACGCGCGGCTCTGTGTATTGGACAGACCTACGGTTGAATTTGCTCTAAAAAATATTTAAAATAAAGTGGGAATCTTAACGACATAAGTGATGTAGTCGTCCAAATACACGGCCCGCGGCCCGGCGTAATGGACGAACTAGCAGCCAACTTAGCTCTAGCGGGCTTAAAAAACTGATCTTTAAGGTTTATTTTAATTATTTATGTTGAAAGTTTTACTAAAAGCTCAAATGTTTCTAAAGAGATCCCTCGGGAAGTTACTAATTCATCGCCTAGAAAATTAAAATCTGGTGCTCAGAGTTAATTTTATTGTTGAAAAACGTTTAATTAAATTTTTCAAACCGTTTTAGAAAAATATTTAAATGGTATATTTATTATTATTATTAAATATAAACGACTTACATCCGTAGGATCACTAAAAAAATATATGTATTGTCGTTTTGAATTTGTCGGAATTAATTAAAATGTGAGCCTCGAGCGAGCCCGCGTTGTTAGAGCCTGGTGTCGCCTTAATCCTGACACACTACGACAGTACAACTTGACTCCATTTATTTATATATTAACGCGAAACGCCGCTTGCGGTAGCATTGTTCCTTTGACACACTATGACAGTACAACTTGACTCCATTTCTTTATATATTTACGAAAAAGGCCGCTTGCGGTAGCATTGTTCCTTTCCTGTAATTCGTGCCTCGACTCGCGGAATTTTTGTCCTGTTTATACGCACCCTTACGGGCTTCAGAATTATCGGATTTAAGCTGATATGATTGTACCAGGTATTTCTCTTTCACAAAATCATTGATAAGCGAAACAATCAGTGAGAAGGGAATAACATTATATCGCTTGAAACGTCTTTATCAGAGGTTCAACAAAAAAGTTATTAACGGTAAGGCGCAATAATAATTTAAGTAACAAGGAAAGTAGTATGTTACCCGGCAAGTAAATTTTTTAAACCAATTCATTGGTTGCAGAAAAAAATGCCTCGTTTTGTGTTCTCCTCGAGAGCAAAAGCAAATATTTGACAATTTTTACAAAACAACTGCACAAAATCAAAAATAAGTAAATGAAACCAATGCTAAATGTGGATCCGACGATTTTTTAAATTGTTTTAACAAAACAGGAAACAATTTCTAGCAACCTAAGCTTTATTCAGGGTGTATCGGCACGTACCCGATAAACTTTAACCAGCTATTCCTTAGCACATTTGGAGTAAAAAATGTTATGGGCACTTTGCTGTCTGGTAACATTTTTTTTAATAAAAAAATTATTATTCATATTTTCACCACATGTCACCAATGTTTTATCCTTTGTCAAAGTTTGAAAACCCGTCTGGCAATATTTTGTTCGAGTTTCGTTGAATAATGTACGTACGTACCTACGTTGGCGCGCTTTTACAATCACAACGAAATGGCATGGCACCATTCGTCTCATTTTTAACTATTATTATTTAATGTGTACGAAAGAGCGAGGACACTTTTTGACACACTTGCTAATAACAGCTGTTGAACACGAGAAACAATGCAAATGACAGTGACGGAGTGTGGATTTTTTATTTATTTTTTGTTTTTAATGGAAAAAAATGTTACCGGACAGCAAAGCGCCCATAACATTTTTTACTCCAAATGTGCTAAGGAATAGCTGGTTAAAGTTTGTCGGGTACTTGCCGATACACCCTGTATTTATAAAACAAGCGATAGTTTTGCAACACCAGAGCCAACCTTTTTGAAATCGACCGTTTCAAGGCTTTGTAAACATTTTATCTGTGTTTGAAGTGATATAAGATACACTACGAATGTAATGTTTTTAGCTTGTACATTTCAATTTCTCAATTTCTCTTAAAATATCGAAAATTTTGCCCATATCTTTAATAATTTCTAAAATGATATCTGTCGTTAGACATTACAAATCAAAATGGGAAAAGGTATATCTTTGCAGTAACTAACAATAAAACATCAATATGTTAATAAGACAAGTTGTGTTCCGATGCAAGTATACTACAGGGTTTTCCAATAAGAAGTGTTATTTTGATATTCAATCGTAAAAGATCAATGAGTTCGTTGCTTGTGTTGCGTTTAGCGCCGTTTTGTTGAAAGTAAACGTTGTCTTGATCAATAACATTCAATTTCGGCTATGAAAAATCATTAATCATCTCTCTATAGCGCAATCCATTCACCGTAACTGTTGCTCCAGCCTCATTTTCGAAAAAGTAAGGTTCAATGACTCCGCCGGACCATAAACCGCACCAAACAGTCATACGTTGAGGATAAAGATGCTTTTCAACAATAATTCTTGGGTTTTCCGAGCCCTAGATTCGAAAATTTTTCTTGTTGACGAAGCCACCGAGGTGGAAATGGGCCTCATCACTCAAGATGATTTGCATTTGATTCACTCAAGTGAATTTTAATAATTTCAATGCGTTGTTGAAGCGTGTATCGTTCCATTTTTATTAATGACGTAGTTTTTACTTGTCAAATGTCAAAGAATGACAGCTTTAAAAGTAACATCTACTGAAATAGCGGGCTATTCAAAATAACACCTCTTATTGGAAAACCCTTTATGTACTCGTAATTTGTAAAGGTAAAACTTAGGCCTAGCCAAGTTAGTGGCGTGAAACCTCTTTTTGGTTCACATGTAAAATTACGTTCATGGCAGGCTTACCTAACATTTTTTTACATTAGCTCCACGTAGGAAGTGATGAGGGAAAAAAAATCCTTTGATCTTTTCAGGGAATGTTCTGGGAAGAAAAAGGTATGAGTTGTGGGTACGAATCTAGGAGCCCAACATGACCAGGGGTAATAGTTATATGAAACCATCCCTCCCACTGCGGTGCAAGACGATGTGTCAAAAGAGAGACTTTGTGGAGAGGTCAAAAGGTCTCCCTTATCCGGTCTCTCCTGATCTGGCACACCATGCAGTAGGTGGGTAAAGGCATCGGGGCCAAGACCAAAAACCTCACCCCACGAACCCGGGTACCCCTGCTAAGTCATCAAACTTAGGAAACTACATAGGGTGACCTATGGCAGGGGTGTTGGTTAGGTTGGTACCCATACCCGCCTCCCAAATTACATAACATAATAATATTATCTTGTCAGTACTGAACTATATCTATTGTGAACCTTGGTAAGACCTTCGTTTTGTATGGAATTTTCACTTCATTGGTTGAGCTATGTTTAGAATCGTAATTTCTCTTGATGGAATAGTATTGTGTATTTGGTAGGTAAGTTCGTATCCTTATTAATTTGGTTGGCTAGCTAGACTACAATAGACAGATGATACGTACCCAGGGCCGGCCCTGTGCAATGTGCAGACGCAATTGGAGCTGTCCGCTGAGGGCGCCGACTTGCCAAGGATCCAAAGAGCCAAATAGCTAATACCTAATACAGCGCCCTTGAGGTTTTTCGCACCAGGCACCATCTGGCTCTGGGCCGGTCCTGTACGTAGGTACCGATAAAAGTATATTATAGTATTCATTTTAATTTTATGTAGGTATATGTTATATATACTATTAAGACAACACAAAACCCTAAAATAAAGCCAGAAATTTAACGATGCAAGTGCACAAAAATATGCGACGCGCGGCCTTGGCCTATTGGACAAACCTGCGGTTAAATTTTACCTATAAAATTTCTAAAATAAAGTGAGAATCTTAACGACTTAATGATGAAGTCGTGTAGAAACAATATTAGGTGCGCGGTCCGGCGTAATGGACGAACCTACGGTCGACTTTGCCCTAGCAGGCCTAGAAAATCGATCTTTCCGTGGGGTTTAGTTAAATTAGTATTATTTTAGTTAAATAGAAATTCGTCGGGAAATTACAAATTCATCGCCTGGAAAATAAAAATCTGGTGCTTACTGCTAATTTTATTGTGGAAAAATGTTTTATAAAATTTAAACCGTTTTATATAAAATATTTAAATGGTAATGTACTGTTTTTATTAATCTAAAATATAAATAACTTACATGAGTAGCGATGCCTCTACAAATATTTGAGATTTTAGTAATACATTCATCATAAATAATTAAAATGTGACCGTCGAGAAAACCCCCATTATTAGAGCCTTAATTATCCTTTAACGGAATTTTTATAATTATATGGGTGTATTATACATAAATAACTGAGTTTTTATAAATGGATTGCTCTCACGTAAGTGAAAAAAAACCCAGTAAAAGTCCCTACATAATGTATATTTATTATTTAATACATATATCTGTACAGCGCCCTTGAGGTAATTTTTCACGAAAACGGCATTATATAAATCTGCCAAATAGTATTATTATAAATAGCCGACTGCGTAGACAATAATAATTCTACTGAGGCTGTTATTGCGTGATGTACCGTTCTTTGATCTTGGAATAAACAATTGTTAATATATTATGTATTTTAGGATTGCACAATCTCCACTTTCACTGAACAATTCCTTCGTCTCGTCAGCTTTCAACAGACGCACGGAGGGATTTGAACACAGAGTAAGAGAATACGTGAGAGCGGTACCGTATTCATACAAAATCACAATTCGCTAAGATTTTAAGCGGGTACCTAAATACTGGCATACAATACAAGTAAAATCTTTTCAAGGTACCTACTTCCACATGCGTTCACTGCTTTAGTTTAATGTCCTACCTGGAAATTTCAGTGTCTTCCATTTTCAAGCAATGTTCAAAATAATATACCTAACTCCCAAACAGAAATCCTTTTGACGTCTCTTTTAACTTTGACCGTGTTGGCTATAGATGGGAATGACAGTTTCTTTTCAATACTGTGAATTTTTGTTTTCACTGCTAAAGTATTAATTACTTTTATTAATTTCCATACAAATAGCAACACAATTTTCTGTTTAAGTTAAAAAAACAATCAGTATCGTACCCTTGGAAATGTATACTTATAAATTGGTTTGAATAAAATCTTTGATATTAGATCTGTCTAGGACCTAGGTTGATGATCCTAGACTTGGTATCTGATTTATATTTAAAGTAAGTTGAGTTATGTCTAATGGTCTGTTGAAGAACGTTGTATAGCTTTGTTGTAAAGTATTTAAAATTTATTTGACAAATGAAATTCTCACACGAGAATGGAATAAACTTAAAATAAAAGAGAGAAGCCTACAACAAAATACTTACTTCAAAATTCGGCGTTAACTATCCTTGAGAACATTCTAACTCCCTCTCACAGCAGATTTGTTCTATATTGCTCTTGCATTCTTTGGAACATGGCACGAGAGTACCTATTCACGATAATAGAATTTTCGATAATATTATTTTTATTTTAGATATTTTTTTTAAATAATTTTATTATTTATTAACTTTCAAAAATACAGTTTTTTACAATTAAGTCCCGTTAAACTGATTGATATCAATTTGTCAACGGGTTCTTTTAACAATTACTTTTTAAATACATATCAAATTTTAACAAGTACATAAAATATACACATAATTACATTAGTACAAAAAAATTCTTTCACATAACCATTTTTTTAAAATACGTTTCCTTCTGTGAGTTAATTCACAGCTTTTTATTGAGTTTGGTAACATGTTGTAAATTATTGGAACGAGGTATTCTAGAGTTCTTTGACCGTATTTATTCAGGTATCTGGGAACTACAAGTCCATCGCTTGCAATTAGTCTTGTATTATGAATATGTGTCACTATTTTATTATGTTCAGATTGAGATGTATGCTGACTCGCAATTATAAGCCATAATATAGCACGAACAGATAATAAATTTACAGAATTGTATAGTAATGACTTTGGTACGTCATTTTTTTGTTCGTAATTAGTTTTGTTTAATAATAATTTTACCAGAGAATATTTGGAATGTATAATAATATAATTTATATGGAATAAGATACGATAAAAATTATGGATATAACACAATTACGCCGATTCCTACAAACAAAAACACAAGCATAGTGGCACATTTGGGAACTAATCTAGAAATATGAAAAATCACATTCTTTCATAAATAATTCACCATGCTATCAACAAGGAGCTGCAAATCCTCGTTTTTATTTTTTGATTAATAATTACTTTCTTACTTAAATACTAGAACATTTTTTTTTGGTTTAGTTAGTTTTCAGTTATATTTCAAAGTTTCAATTTCTCGGGTCTCCCAGTCACCATTCTCAAAAGGCCCACTTTTTTTTCAACCTGCGCTGTATTTTGTATAAGAGTCGAGACCTTTTTTCAATATTAAGATCACCTGATTTTAACATTGAAGGAGACAAGGTAAAATGTAAGCATCTCGTCACTAATGTTATTGTATTGCACCAAAGTGAAAAAATTCATTCATGACCGCACCTGATAAACAATTTGTTTAATAACAAGCATTACTTACGAAAGAACTGGTGTAGAGCCGTCAAACTAACCATTAGAAAAGTGTTTTTTATGAACAAAATTTTGTTCCGGAGACTATTACGATGCAAGTTCAATAGTCTAATTTAAGTTTAACATATCTAACATATGTTTGCTTAAAATTTTGAAGTTTCGGTTCCACATTTTCTTATATATTTTCATCGGAGTTCAGAGAACATATAAATATAATTATATTTTGATTTTGACACTAACATACTTTATAAAATAATACACATATCACCATTGATCAATTGTGCATAAATGCCTTACACTATAAATAATTTTATAATAAAATGATTTATTATAGGCGCCCAGAATAATGTTTCAATGCCATAACACTGAAACAACTATGAAATAAAATATAAATAAAAACAACACTTTCATCGGTTGAAACTTTAAATGTAGAAATTATAGAACATAGATATATTACTCACGTAGACTGATTGTCATATCAGGATCAGCAGATTCAGTCATACCAACCAAACGGGGTGTTTTAACGTGATGGTGTTTTATTCGTTTTTAAAATGACGATTTATAAATTCTAAGTATAATAATATATATTAAAACTCGTATGTATTCAGAATCAGCGTTTATTAATCTTTACTGATATTACTAGGGATAATGCGTCGTGTTATTACAGCTATTTGGCATTATTCCGCCATCCTAATCAACAGTAGATATAATAAGTATGGTAAGATCATAACACCACTGACAATTAAACACCTGTCATAATATGACATTATGAAAAAGCTAAGTAAATTAGACCATCACTAGTACTGAGTGCATAGAATAAGGAACAATGACTGTGTGTGTGAACACTGCGAACTCAATCAATATTGGCGAATTCAATTTCTTTGCATGACGTCGGGCATTACGAAAATGGGGTCGCCACAGTCCCACACTCAATGCAAACAAAAAGTGAAACGCAGACCGCCGACTGTTAAATTAATTGCCGACTTACTCACACCGATGGAATGCAAGATAATTTCCGAAGCGTGTTTCAAGAATCGAGACCTTTTGTCACTCTTTTGCGCACAGTTTTGATGCTGTGGTAACCGGAAAAACTAAAAAGTGACATAACAGAACACTTTTGAAAAGTCATGTAGAGTGGTGAACAAAATAACCAAACCAGATTAACTGTTCATAGGTTTGATGCTTTAATAAATATTTACCTGTGAAATGATTTGGGATAATCTAGCAAAGATACTCTTTTGTCGTGTGAAGGGTGTTCTAAAAAATACACTGTATGGTTTTACACCAAAATGAATGATTCAATTCCATATGAGTCTGACGGGTTGTTTCTAAGAATTATAATAATTCATCAAGTTTCAAAGTTAATTTTCTTTTAATTGAGTCAAAGTTCTGTTATTATTTTAGTTATGCGAAACAGATGGCCAATAATGACATAATTATTGAAAAAATACAGAACTTGAAAATTAATTATGGAATTTGATTTTTGCTTGTTCTACTTATTTTCTAAATTGATTTCTTCATTTATTCATCAACTTGAGTGTTTCCTAAGATATATTTTTTGACATTAGTTGCACAAAAGTCCCTGAGGAAAATAAATCCCTTCAGGGCCTATGTCATCTTTGGAGATGTTGTGTGGAGAGCCCTTTTAGGAAAGTAGCGGGTAAGTGTAGCGGGTTCAAAACCCGAGAAAGGCATATTAAAATAGGAGTATATATGCGCTATGTTAAATATTATACACCATTTTTTATACCTCGTTCCTGATTGAATAGGTCTCTCAGTTTGGTGATCACTATTCAGAATAGATGTGTTGCTTTGAATTTTATTTGGTTTTACGCCCAGCCGGGCTTTTACATGGATAACTCCGTTATATTATATATAAAATTATGCACAAAGTTTTTAAAGCATAATATAACGTTAAACTGAAGCCTAGCCATTATATAGCAAGCCTAGCCATTATATCTTTCAAAATTTGGAACAATTTTATTGATAGCCCATTCCTCTTGGGATGCTATGATTTATATGTAACAGACCACTACAGCCGATTTCGATACCATGACTTATTCAGAGTACCAAAAGGCAAAACCGATGTCCTGGCAAAGCATAGCATAACGAGGAAAGTGGTGCTGTTGAACGAACTAGCAAAGAATTTGGATGTAAATGACTGTTCTCTAAATGACCTAAAACAATTATTGAAGAGTCACTTACCCAAATGCTGATATGATGTAAAATTGTACTGTATGTAAAATTGTACTGTAATTGGAATGAATATTCTGTTGTAGAATAAAAAAAAAAATAAAAAAAACTGAATAATATGAAACAGTATAAGTAAAACATGTAACAGTAACATAAAATACTATAGAAACTAGAACAGTACTACATGTAAGACAAATCACTAAAACTACATTACCAACGCTACTATAGTTTGTAGAATTCAACAAAGTGCTGGTTTAGATGACGCTTAATTCTATAAATGTAAATATCTCAATAGTACCCCCAAACTTGTTGCCCAGATCATGCATCCTATCGGTTAGTGAGTGTGTCTGACAGTTGGTTATTTATGTATTGCAGAAGAATGTTACATTTTGTCTTATGTTCCTAGTTGGCACATTGAATGGCCTAAACATTTAAAAAATACTTTAATAAAATTTGGTAAGTAGGAACATTTAGTTTATTTGCACAGCATTACAGAGTGAAAGCTACTCTCAGTACTGCTCTTGTTACGACCACCATTCAAATATTGCTTGATTTTGCCATAGGTAAGTACCAATATTTAATATTTAATGACTAGATCTCAATAGCCAGCTCTCAACATTCCTCTTCTCCTTTCCAAAACCTTTTCTTTCCATTTCAAAACAACGCCCAAACGGTGCTGCCACTTTTACGTTCGTGTTAACTTTTGAGACCAAAAAACATTAAAACACATTTTTAAATACTTATTTTGAAGCTTACACTCTTTACAGTATTTACGTGCAATTTATTAAAGGTATTAAGAAACTCATTCTTCCAAACAAGAAGTGAACCCATGTCCAATTCAATTTGAATCAATCTAACAAATTCAACACGGGGCCGTCATAGCAACTAAGCATTTCTGCCCGAACAAAGAACCGTTTTAAATTATTACATTCGAACTGTTGAAGATTTGGTATTCACAGCGAGCATTACTGCTTCGAATAAGCCACAATCGGACCGTCCATAAGCAGATTGTACTCTAAAAGCGTTCCTCGGCAATTATTTATTGTGAAAGCGAGCATCAAAAGAGAAGTGTGCTGAGCCGTGGTTGGTTGACCGCTACAAGGTCACCTACTTTGCTCGGCTCCCATTGGTCGGTTGCGGGAGAAAGTCAGCTATTGGCGGGCATCTGACGTTTAAATTGTCGGCGTTCGTCATTCAAATTGCGGTGGCGGGAAACTGTTTGAAATATTTGAGATGATTGATGCCTGATAATTCAAAATAAGAATAATTATTTTTTTATAATATTTAGAATTTCGAATGCGTTACATACTAAATTTTAAATAATTTTTGTAGGTACCTATTTAAGTAAAGAAGTATTACAGCTATTACCTACTTTTATTATTGCAAAAACAAAAATGAAGGTCAGGTCAATGACAAGAGATTCGTTAAAAAAATTGTTCGTCAATCTGTCCTCTTTGATAAAAAAAAACATATTGATATCAGAAGCCACTATACTACTTTCTGTAAAAATTCACAATATTAGGAATATATGAGGTTAAGTGACTTCCCTCTGAATTAATAATCTTTGATCTTCTGTCCTTGCCAATATATACTTTTATTATAATTCACTGGCTTTTATATTTTTTTAAACTCACGCATTACATCATAAAAAGTTCCCGACGCATTTTCCTGTGGTGTGAACAGCTTTATAGCCATAAAAGACTGCACGGATGAACGTCACTGCTGTCCAAAACATAACATTATTCTTAAAATTGGCAATGTGCTGTGGTGATTTCAAATATAGATAACATAGACAAAGGGAGTTATGGCATGAAAGCATACCGACTTGCGACAAAACTGCTTGGTCTATCAAAGCAGCGGAACCAATAGAATTCATGCATTTGGTGTGTAGATAGAAAAAGAGGCGGAGTATTACGGGTTAGTATTAATATTATGGGTTAACGATTGGTGGCACTTTTGAGTGCGCAATAACCTACTAATAAGTTGATTGTTGATTTTTTTTTGTACATTAGCTCCACACAGGAAGCCTTGAGGAAAAATACGGGGTTTTCCAATAAGAGGAGTTATTTTGATATTCAATTGTAAAAGATCAATGGTTTCGTTGCTTGTGTGAAAGTAAACGCTGTCCAGATCAACACCATCCAATTCCGGCAATGAGAAATCATTAATCATCTCTCGATAGCGCAATCCATTCACCGTAACTGTTGCTCCAGCCTCGTTTTTGAAAAGGTAAGGTCCAATGACTCCGCTGGACCATAAACCGAAACACCAAACAGTCACACGTTGAGAATAAAGAGGCTTTTCAACAATAATTCTTGGGTTTTCCGACCCCCAAATGCGACAATTTTGCTTGTTGACGAAGCCACCGAGGTTGAAATGGGCCTCATCACTCAGGATGATTTGCATTTGATTCACTCAATTGAATTTTAATAATTTCAATGCGTTGTTGAAGCGTGTATCGTTGCATTTTTATTAATGGTGTAGTTTCTACTTGTCAAATGTAAAAAAAATGACAGCTTCAAAAGTAATATCTATCGATATAGCGGGCTATTCAAAATAACACCTCTTATTGGAAAACCCTGTACTTTCCCTGGGGGGCCTATGTCATCTTTGGGGTGCTGTGTGAGAGTTTTTTTAAGGAAAGGACGGAGAGGAAGTTCTGGGAAGGAAAGAAGAATGAAGAATGGGTAGAAATCTAGGAATCAGTGTGTTCAGGAGTGACGGACGTATGAATCCATCTCTCCTTATGCAGGGAACGGCGATGGGTCGATTCCATTGAGATTGATTCTATTATCTATACATGATATTATGCAAGTCGAGTTAAAATGAAGCGTTCACTCGGCATTATCGTAGAAGACATTGAAACATATTTGATGTTTATATGTTTAATATGCAATAAACACAACACAGGTGCAGCAATTAAAAAATATAGTTGCATTGAAACTTATCAAAGACGTCTAGATATCTGATAAGATGTATCTTCCCAACGAGCGTTCCGCTCAGCGGAGCGTGTATGACGACACTGTAGAATACTGAGGTATTACTGTACTGGCAAGTGGTTTGTTTGTCTGTTTTTTCGACTCAGGATAACCGATCTCTTTCTGTTCTTTAAATTCGAACACATATATTCCATTTTTCTTTCCATTTCAAAGATTTTCTATGACCTGAATTCGACGTTCTAATATTTTTTTTGAACTTGAAAGAAGATGAAAATATAAACGGTTTTGTTTAATTTTTTATTAGGTTTAGGAATCAAACAGTTACTTTTTTATTGATCACATTGTAAAAATAAATATTATTTGACAAATCAATTAAGTTTTATTAATAATCTAAATATGCCAACCAACAATTATTATACTCGGTAACTCATCGATATTTGGTCGACGTATCTACTAATTATTATACTCAGGAACTTATCGATATTTGGCCGACGTATAGGTATACTAATTATTATACTCGGGAACTGATTGGTCGACGTTGTTACTAAATTATAGAAATAGAGTATAGAAATATTAAAATGTGCACCTTTTTGAAAGCATAGGTTCCGACAGCACTTCGAAAAAAACTTATGAGACTATGTGAATTTGGTTATTTATTATTTTTATGTTGGCATGTATTATGTTGTATTATTCTGTTATGATAATTATTTTGATACTTCCATTATTATTGCCACTTGTTTTCAGTATTATTAATCTAAAGTGGGTAATCTTTAAATCTTTGTAACTGTTATTTGTCTTTGGAAACGAGATCTGAACATGCAGGTACTTCCCAACCCTCCACTTCCTATTTCCCCATTTTCAACTCACTTCAGCCTCAAACATACCCCAATTTAGGGTGCCATTATCTCACTGGCTTACAATTATTAGGATTATGACTGATTTTAAAATTATTTATTGTTTAATGGAGTACAAGACTCATTTCATTAATTCATCTGCTTTTAAAAAACAACAAAAGCAAGTAAACTAGAAAACCACTAAAGTATTTTTGTACAAAATAATTTTATTAAAAAAGTAGATGACAGCAGAAATAATTAATTGATTTAACGCAAGCTTTTGACATTGTAACATTATTGCCATTATAAAAGCAAAATTTTACTCTTGGAGTCGGAGTAAACATGGTAATAAAAATGTATTGAATTACGTAAACGTATTTTTATGTTGATACCCACTTTATCTATTCCAAAATAGTTAGTACGTAGGTACCTACTTAACTTTATTTTATTTTTTGTGGTAAGTAAAACGTTTTTATTCTGGATTCACTCGACCAATTGGTGTATTTATATACAATTACAATATTATTTAATTAATATCATTCCTCAAAATATTAATATCAAAACGTAAAACTGATTATTGCAGTTTAAGGCCAATGAATACACCCAGATTTTTTTCCGTTTACGTCATATTTTTAGGTTCTATAAATTTGGCTCATTTTCTAGTAACACATTATCCCATAATATATAAAAATGATTTAAAAAATTATGCCGAAATGTTGTTGGAAAATAATGATTCGAATCCGATTTGCCGATATTCCCTATGTTCGTCACGTAGTCACGTATTTATTTCACAGACAATAATAACAGATGTTTTATTTTCGTATTTTTTGAAAGAAATAGAGTTAATGCTATCTCCACAGATATCTCCCATGCTGAGGATTATATTTAAATATTATTAAAATTTAATAGTATGGATAATATGAAGTATTAAAAGATATATTATTTGTATATTAAATATTGTTTTTTTTCCTAAAATAATTAAAAATATATTACATGGTCGATTGGTGATTTATTTTTGGGGTGCCGGGTTGCGCTGAATGAATAAATACATGTTATATAGATGATTCTAATTCGATATGTACACTTATATTAATTGGATATTACTTGTATAATAACCAATTATCCACTAGAATATAACAAATTATTATAAACAATAATTAGTCGCCTGAGATATCCATACAAATGTAAAATATCTCCCGAGTAGAAATAAATGTTGCCGACAGGAAATCCGATTTGTATAGACATTACTAATTATTGCTTATAATAATTATTTGTTATCTTTGTGCTATGCATAAAAAAACCTTGTCTTATAAACATTGGTTTATCATTACATAATAACACTAAAATATGGTTATAATTAATTCTAAACAAGAAAGCCACTGCTGCAAACTATTAAATCAATTTTATTAACATTTAACCCCAATTTGGGAATGTTCTTAGGTGAAAGAGAAGATTGAGAAGTAACTTGTTATTCAGACTTACACACTTATAAAATGGTCAACTTAACCATGAAAGACCATGGTTATAATCATGGTCTTAAATGCTTAAGTGGTTAAGATTCTAGGCTAAGAATCCGGAGGTCGCTTGTTCAAATCCAGGCGTTCGCAAGTAAATTTTATTTGAGTAATGTTTGTTATTTCATAATATTATAGCTATTCATTACATTCATAAGATAATAGTATATTCCAAAAACTATCAACACTACAAAAAGAAGAGATATATCCCACTAAAAATTCTTATTCAAAATCATCAACAACACCGCGGACACCGAATATCTACTGGAAAACGTTCATTTCCACTTTCCAGCACGAAACACACGATCAAACAAACTATTCCACATCCCACACTTAAAAACTAACTACACACAACATTTACTTTTGAAGGACCTGCACAAAATACAATAATATCTAATTATTGATTCCTAAACGAATATTTGAATCAGAAAAAGATACGGTCACATCTAGGACTCGAACCCAGGACCCTTACCTTGTCGGGGCACAGCTCTACCAACAGAGCTAATGGGACCCTATCTCCTTCGGTCATATTTAACTGCATCATACTTCGTACAAGATCTAGCGACATTGCCGTCATTTTTCTTACCGCACATTTTTATTGGCTTTTTATTGGGAATTAAATGCAATCTAGACAGTGTCTTAGATAAATATATTTTATTTTATTGTGCGACATCTATTGACTTTATCTGCAAGTCTGGGATGATTTTTTTTTTCGAATAATTTAATGAGTAAAACCTCAAATTGTAATATTTAATTATTGAAGACAATATTTACGATTCTTTAACGAATATTTGAAACAGAAAAATATATAGTCACATTGAGGACTCGAACCCAGGACCCTTCAAAATTATTAATTATTGATGCCTTGAGAATTTACATTTGTCCGTTTCAAATATTTGTTAAGGAATCGATAATACTGTCTTCAATAATTAAATATTATAATTTGAGATGTTACTCATTAAGTTATTCCAAAAAATAAAATAATAATAAATTTTCAAACCCCTATATTTTCCATCTGTCCTTAGGTCAGTTTACTTCATGTATCTTGGAGAAAAGTAAATCAATTTTTTAATAACGAAGCCTCTAACCCTGCTGTGTGTAAGATATCTGGGTTATTTTTTCATAGTCACTATGTTGTTATTACATTTTTAGTTCATGTTTTTTTTTCTGTATATAATTTGAATTTTGTGTGGAACCTTTACAGGTTCATGCAAACATATAAAATGAAATTATTTTAATAAAAAATGTACAACTGTTTGTTTCCCTAATAAACACTAAATATTTTTTTAAATGGTGGTCCCTCACCAGGGCGATACTAAGAGTATTATATCCACTATTTATGTTATGATAAATTATGATTTTTCAGAACAATACAAGGTTTTCTAGAATGTTTCATACATTGTCGAATTTATTTTAATATAAGTTAATAAATTGATTTCACAGAATCAGTAATTACCTAACGTACATGCAAAACAACGAATTCACATAATAGAAAATTAATGTACCTATCTAAATATCGTTTACCTTCAATAATTACATTTCATACTAAGAACATAAATGTATTTCTTGCCTTTTCCTTGAGGCTTTTCTGCTTAATTTCAAATTATTATGTATTATCTAAATAAAATAAATAACAAGAAAAGGAGAATGCTTAAAATAATAATAAACGCAGGTAAATAATTGTGTGGGTGATAATTAGACTTGTTTTACTTAAAGGTAGAATTCGTTGAAAAAACTTATTGTATATTTTGGCAGTGTAAGAATACAATATCTTTAGTAAAGCTCATGTTTGGTCCTGACATAAATTAGTTTAAGCCGATAATAATGTAGATAAAATGAAATTTCATTTATTAAAATCCCGCTAATCTCACTTGTATAACCATAACCACCCGTGCACACAATTTACTTTTGTAATTATTTTCACTTAGCCTCTTAATTCGGTTCAGAAATCAGCACGGATTAAACCGAAGCCTGTTTTCATAAAAATGTTTTAATATTGTAGGTTCAGCCTCAAAGGTAGGCAGTAATAATGTTAAAAAAAGTATATCCTTGCTCAAGGATACCACGTCAAAGATATTAAATTGTGTATTTATAGAAAACGATTTCAATATCTTTGATTTGAAAATATTTTAAATTCCATTTCTATGGATTAAGAATGTGGATTCATATAAACACTTCGAAATTCAAAACATCATCCCTCAGACAACCGGAAGTTTTATATTTTTTGAAAAAACTAAATATAATTATGAGGTACGATAATAGAGACTTACATGATTCTCAGAAAATCGATTGCATCGTTCATTAATGCCACCAGTTTTTCCTTATGAATTCTCATTAGAAAAAAACCGGTACTATTAAAACAATACGGTACTACAAAAACAAGCCGATATTATTAAAACAAACCTGTAGTATTAAAACAAGCTGGTAGTATTAGAACAGCCGGTACTATTAAAATAAAACAGTACTATTAAAACAATCCGGTACTGTTAAAACAAGCCAGTACTATTAAAACAAGCCGGTACTATTAAAACAAGCCGGTACTATTCCATGAAAACTATTCAAGTATATATGTTATTACAATATAATAATTTGTATTATGCCGTTTTTGTGAAAAATCACCTCTAAAAACAAAACTTATTCTTATCGATGTAACTAACTGATTATTTATGATCAAACTATCGCAGATTTATAAATCAAACATTAAATTCGGTTACTAAATTTTTTTTAAAGTATTTAGGTATTTGCCTGAATCCCACTCACTTAAATACACGTTTCACGAACTGGCAATTCTGCACAGGGTAATTCATAACCTTCACATACGAGCGGAGCAACGATCACGTTTTTTTATAATCGCCCATAAATGTACTTAGCCAACTCGTTAACTTTATACCTCACGTGCAGTTATAAATTTATAAAAATTACTTGAATTGATAATACACTACGTAGTAATGCATAATTATACTGTACATATACGTATTTGGTATCTGCTCTGCCGAAGTCCATTCAAAACATGTTTGTTTTTATCAGTCTAGCTGTTGATTGGTATGGGACTGTTCAGATCACTAGTTTAAAAATATGTATAAAAGGTCAATGTCGGTTGGAACTGGGTACAAAGGTAAGAGCATCTGCCAATCACACTTATCCGAAGAACACGGTTTTTATCTTATTCCTCCACTGTAGATCCTACCCCTGTCATTCACTTATTTCACCCTACATTCCACAATTATTCCAGTGGTACCTTAGTCCCATTATCTCCTAGCAAATGGGTATTTTCCTTGTTTTTTTTTTCAATATTGTTTGGATATGTTTATTATTATTCAATGATGAATGCATTTTCTGTAACGATTTAAAATGTGCCATTTGTGATTTGGCGCCAAAACGACATGTTCATTTTTGTCCGTGAGTATGGCGTTAAGAGGAAGCTGCAAGCCAAAAATGTGAATATACTTGGTATACCTTATATTGTAGGTAATAGGCATTAAAATCCCTTGACAAACGGAGTCTGGATTCGTTGAAACGTTCGATTTCAAGTACAAAACTGGTTTTTATTAATTTTGTAAATAATTTTATAAGAAAGCTAAAAAGTGAATAAAGTGAAACTGTAACAGATAATCTTAGCTATAATACTGTATTTTTTAAAAGTTGTTTCCTTTACGCGTTCATACATTTCTATTGATAAAATATTTTTTTAATTAGTTTACATTTATATTTTTTATTGAGTAATTTATTTTTTATTTGTATTCTACTCAAGCGAAACGATAGGAAAAACTTCAACTTATCTAAAACATAGTTTTTGGTATTCATAATGTACACCAATTCGTTATAATCATAATCAAAATGGTGATTTAGCATTAAGCTTCGCCTTAAGCGGTGACAACCGTCTTACCAGTAGCCAGCAAATCGATTACAACGTCATAATGCCTATAAAGTCAGTTTTAACAGTTTATAAATGTGCGGTTTTAGATCGTTTTTAAAATCAGTTTGGTCATTTTGAACTAAAATTATAGATTTTCAGAACGATGATCAGAAACTGAAAAATTAACTCTAAATCTTCCATACATTTTAACGGTGGGTATGGATAGCTTGTGAAAATATCACATTGAGTATTTTGTTACAATTTAATCTAACCCAACTGTTCTTAAAGCCAGTGGAACTATAGCATTTCAAATAAATGATATATTTCCTTAGACAAGTAAATTAGGGAATGGAAGAGTAACAGGTAAATGGGGGAAGTAACTAGTTATTAACATTTTATAATTTAACATATACGGCCAAAGCCGTTAAAAGCAATACATTTGTTTAACTTAGGAATGATATTAATTTAATAATAATATTTGATATTAAATTATACTATGGAAGAAAAAGCTTTAAAAAAATCATACATTTTTGTCTGCTGCCGAACCCTTGTCTGGTGCTTTTGAACCATCGTCGTCTGGCTCCTGGTACAAGGAGTTTACCGATCTATCAGGTAGGTTATCTGACGGATATTGAAGGCATTGAGTTTCTCCAAAATGGGTAAACGTGTTTCATCCATCTTCGTTGCTTTCGGTATAGTTTATCAAAATGACATTAAAAAAAAAAACAATTCAAACTGGTCGGTCTTTAAAAAACCTCTATTTCAACACTTTGCAGAAAACTAATTAATCAGTTGTGTCTGGTTCTTTAAGAGACTTTCGATAAATAACGATATATTTTTTTTAAAACGTCAACGAATTTAGTCATTAATTACTCACCAGAGAGACAGGGGCGACTTGATTCTGCTGAGTTGTAGAGATCAATTAGCCTAATAGAATCTCGGAGAGAGAATTCTCAAGCAATTAAACTGACTTACATAAAAATATACTCATTCTGTCCCAAATAATAATAGACGTCGATTAACAATATCAAAACACCAGCGATTATAAAGGTACTTTTTGGCGACCTAATCGATTAAAAGGACTCACTTCGGTCGTATGACTAGAAAATCCTTGTAATTCCATCAACACTTACTGATATAATATATTGTTAAGGCTTTAAATAGAGCCGCTATCAATTACAACCCTTACGTAGATGGCAATAAGGTTTAAATTCCCGCTTAACACCATCCGCCTGTTTTGATTTATGCAAGAAAAAAACATGACCAAAAAGTGCCTTTTATCTTATTTTGTGGATGTTCAGTCACATTTTTTTTCGATCATTTTATAAATAACTTAATTTGCCACATTATACAATAAAATCATAACCGAAAATGGGTTCGTAAGTATGAGATTTTTAATTTTAAAGCAGTTTTCATAGGCCTTTACATTATTTTTTTCTGGGCTTATAAAAAGACTAAGAATCTAAAAAATACTCGATAATTTCAAAGGCCAAGATGTATTCTACTCGCAGTATTTAATTAAAGCATCTGAAACATTCCTAGGTGACCAAATTTTCAAACCAAAAAAACATGATTTTGCATTACTACGTATGGCATCGCCTTAATGTATTAAAAATCTGGTAAAATTATTCGTATTCCCGTTAACAAATTAATTGACAGGTTTCCTACAAACTTTCAGTAAAACACGAATGTGTTATGGGTATGTCGGAACACGTGTTCATAAAAATTCAAAAAATTTCGGTATTATGATAATTTTTATATTTTTGGACACGTGTTCCAATATATTCTGAATGTACCGATAGTTTGTTAGGAAATGGTCTGTTATCAGGTTTTTAAGAGGATTTTAATAATTCAGCAATACTCATTATTCTTCGTACACCTGAAAAAATATTACAAATAACCTTCATATCATATACTATTCTCGTTGACCAAGTTTAGGGTAGGTACCTTAGTAATATTTTATAATTTATATTTTTCGAACATCAGAGAAAAACATGGTACGATCAAGCATAATCATGGTAAAATCAAATACTCACAGTCAGGTCGTATCAAATAACAAAATAATATAACTATGTGCCTAAGAGGCGATGCATGGACGCGTATGAAGTAAGAGTGTGTGCCAAGATAGAGTTGTGCGGTGGTCCTTCCTCTGCATACCACTGCGGAGAAACAGAGTTATGGTTAGGTAATTTAAACTTACTTTAATAGTATACTTATTTGTTTGACGGCATCCGTTGCAGAGAGGTAAGACTATCGACTAGCAAGCCGGAGATGACGGGTTCAAATCATCAAGCAAATTTTATGTGATCAATTGGTGTTATTTCACAATTTTGTCTTTTAAAATAACGTATAGTATTATACTGGTTTACTTTTGGTGCCGTGTTTTAGCCAACGTTTCGGATATCATTACAATGTCCATAATCGAGGCAGATGTGTAAAAAATTAAAAATATATTTGCGGCACGTTCCAGAGTGGAAGATACTCTCAATATCGCCCTGGTATAAGATTTGGCTGTTTTAGTGAAATTTGTATAGCCAGGTACTTCCCTACCGTCCTCTTCCCGATCTACTTCCCCTCTTCACTAATTTCAACCTCACAAAATTGGGATGTCATAGTTTCACTGGCTCCAGGCGATTTAGAGCAGTTGAGACTGTTGTGCAGTTTATATTGAAATAAAATTACTCTTGATATTTTAGAACTAGTCTTTTTAAACTGAGGCTGTGTTCAACAGCTGGGCAGTGAATGCGGAATAATTTTTCGGTGTTTTCTCCTTCCGTCAACATAGATCTCTTCAAGACCTAGGCTTACTCTGAACCATCCAAAAAATTCATAGTAAAATACACATTATCATCACTCAAAAATGCAAATCCATCGAAATGTGACGAAGGCTTTTAGAGTGGAGATCAGTGGTGGTTCGTGATCTTTTACACTAGAGGTTCATAAATTCAAACGATAAATTTAATCAAAATGTACTTATTGTTGCTGTTGCTGTATACTGGAGAAAGCTCAATATAGCACAACTATTGCATAACAAGTGCCTTAGAGAATTCGTAAAAGTAACTAAGGAATATAGCGTCATATCTAAAAAAAGGGTTGAATTTTAAACACGAAAACATTATAGATTCATTAAAATATATTCACAGATGCCATTAAGCAAACGGTTGGAAAAATGCAGGAACAAGAAAATAAAAATGTACAAAAATTTACTATATTACTATAGAATTTTAAATACCAAAACATAACATAATAAATAACTTGTAACCTTATTGCGCCCAAATACCGGCCGGCCGCGCCATTTCTCAATACTGAAGGTTACATGGCATCAAGCATCATGCTTCGTGGCTCACAAGTATATTATTAATTTTGCATAAGTTTGCGATAACACCATCAGGGCAATTGTGATGTTTTGTATGAACCATTTGGTGCTGATTCTATAACGCAACCAATGAGATTACTGGGTTGCTCTTTGTCCTCTTTTTGGTCGCGTAGATTTTAAAGTCGATATTTTAGTGGCGTAATGTACTGATATTATTATAATGTAAGTTTGCCTCAAAGAAATTAATTTTCTCATTTTATTAATGGGGGCTTACCGTACAAACTCACTTTAGTAAAAAACCGCCAATGGTGGAGATAATAATGTAAAAACGGAAAGTAGGTGAAGAGTTAATCATTAAAAAAATAACGTTTGGGTTTTTATGTATGAGGTGGTTAAGGGATAAAAAACAACGGATGATTTTGAACAAACATGGAAAACTTGAAAATGTTGTTCTCTAAGCTAAAGGTCTCTTCAGGAATTATTTGGGTGAACATTGGAGTCAAGCTATCTAATAAAATAAACACGCACAGTCGCACATTTTAAACTGTTTTCCCGAATACTGGTCGTGAGAGATAAAAAGGTAAACACATTTCACGCAAAACTGGATACAATAGTACTTGGAAAATATTCCATCCGCCATAGCACAGTATCGTCTATTTGGAAGTTTTGCATGAAAATTTAGATTGAATTTATACCGTCAAAGTCTATGAGGCGTACATGAGATCTTTGGATGTGAAAACGCATGAAATGTGTGAATTACGAAGATCTTACAGATATATTATGTGTAGGTACGTTGAATTTAACAAAAATTAGTACACAGTGCTACCTTTTGGAATTACTTTTACTAAACTCGTTATTTTTTTATGTAAATACCGCACAAGAGTAACAAATGTTCCGAACTGTAGTTGGGTAGGTTTTAGAGCTGAAGGGAATGGCGAAGGATGGGCTAGAGGTAACTAGGTACAAATTTTATGTATATTTTATGTATAATTTAATTTTATAATTTTAAAACTATGAACACACGAAGTTGAAAACTTACCCTTTTCACATATTTCTATATTAAAAAAAATTGAATAAATTTCTTGTTTTCATGACAATGCAAATTTTAATGGAAACAAAAGTTACATTTAGCCCAATAACGACTAACATCGTAGATCTCCATCCTATTTGGTAAACATGTATTGGACGTTTAAGCCTCGATTAGGCAAATATTTAGATCACTAAACACGCCCACAAGACTATGCTTGTGTTCTTTATTCTATGCTGTAGACAAGGTTCACAACAAGCAAGGAACTATTATTTTTAAGGAAACGAATCACTACAAATACAGAACCATTAATTTTATTTGTTTTTGTTTGAGTCAAACAATAATATACGTACGTTTACAACAGCTTACTGTACCGTATGTAGTATCTTATTATTTGCCATAAGCAAGATACGGCCTGAGAATTCAAACCCACGTATGTCTTCTTGAGGCTGTTACTATAAAATAGACAAATAATGACAAGTTGACAAAATATTCACCAAAATTTCGGAGCAAAACGTAATTGAGTTCTCGCAATTTGCCATCAACGCCTGGAGTATTTATGTATTAAGGAAACTTGAAATAATTTCACTTTCGTGTGCCATCGCAGTTCATGTCAAGATATTTGTAATACTCGTTGCGATATGACTAGAATTGATACGAAAGTTGGGTTTATTTTTAAACTTTGCACCAGAGTTAACATAATTTGCAAAATTTTGTTTTGGATGGATAAAAGCAAGACTACACAATAAAAACAACATTTTGCCAAATGGACAATTTTATGTCCATTTTTAGAATTATTTTTTGTACATAATATGTGAACAATAGTTTTGTCAACTTGGATAATATTTTGGCATTTTTTTACAATATTTATTTTATCATAATTTTTGAACGATACTTCACAATAATATTCTCGCACGTTTTACTATACCTATTTTCCTCGAGTATTATTAAAAAATAACGTAGTAATATTAGTATTATTTAATCATTGAAGATATTATTAGCTATGTTTAAACGAAAATTTGAAACAGAATAATCAGAAAAAGATTTTCCTCAATAATTAAATATTACAATTTGAGGTTTTACTCATAAATTATCACAAAAAAAGTTTTATCATATACTAGTATTGTGCTTTTAACGTGCATTTGAACGATATTATTGTGTTAATTTTTATATATTTCAACAGTATTTTGACCATTCGGACAATATTTATGTTCATTTTGACAATTTTTTGGTACTTTAGACTTGATAAATAGTTTTGCCCACTTGGACAATATTTGTGGATATTTTATAAACCTTTTTATAAATCTTTCCATTTATTCTATATTTAAACCTCATCGAATAGACGATCAATCACTTTTTTAGATGATAGGTAGTACTTAATTATTTTTTAGTTTTTATATTCATTTGGTAAACATTTTTCAGTTTCAGATCAAGTGTAACGTTTTTAGATTAAAGCGACACGATTATGTTATATTATAAAAGTAGGAACGATAGTATACAATTCGTTAAAACATTTTATCTATTCAACTTCAAAATATGTTTCGTACAATTTAATCTCTATTTAGTCATGACACTGCAAGTCATTGTATACAAACTAATGTTGGCTATCATAAAAAAAAATCTAGATCAAAACAGGTAGTCAGCAAATCACTAGATGATATTTTCATACCGTTCGAAAAAAGTTGAAACGTAGAACACTTTTATCCGGATTGAACAGCTCCATAAGAGTGTGTGCAGTGAGCATTCGTAATCAGTACACGCACCTGAGTATTAATATAGCCTTTAGAATGCGGAGCTTTTCTATGTTAGTGGGAGTGAATATGCGCGCCTATTGAGGCGGGACTCCCTCACAACACAAGCAAAAGCTCCCCGGAGCACAGAAAACGCCACGGATGAAAGCTTCGTGAAACGTGCCAGTCGCTACTACATTCACACCACTAACAACAAACCTATACTTTGAGAAATCAAAATCAGCAATGCTTCAGTGTGTTCCAATCGGCTTTTGTTAACAGAACTATTCACACACATCTTTATACGATTATTTTATCAATGTATGTATTGTGTAGTATGCTTCCTTGCGAACTAACACAGCACTGATCATCATAGACTGTCGCGCTCATGTAGGAGTATTGGTAGACCGGTTATACAACCTATGTACAGTTAGCGCGGGAACGCCGCCAGTGTGGAAAGACACGGAGTAATAAAGATCTCCTCGTGAGTTCTGAGCGCCTAGTAGTTTTAGCCGAGGAGAAAACGTAAAGGATTAAATAATGACGGTAGGGTAAAGAAACAATAATTTGCTGAATGATATTCCTGAGGCGTTTGTGTGGTAAAACCATAAATAATCGTATTACAACGGTGTAGATCCGGAGGGAATGTTTGGCTAGTACCTACCCTTAAGTAATAATTAATTATATTTTCGTAGAGAGCAATCACTTTGTGGTATATTGTTTTATTTCAATAATTAATTAATTTATTAGATAGTTTGGACTTGTTAAGTGAATGAACGAAGAAAAGCGTGTGAGGAGAATATATGAACGGTAGATGAGGTCGGAAACGCCCCGAAAAATCATGTTTAAGTGAATCCAATATTCTAGTTGGGACATTTCAATATTGAGACGAATGTATTGCAAATATAAATAAAACAAGGAGAATTTTCCAAGACAGAGGTTTTGTGGCGGTCTAACCTTCGTCTAAACTTTGGTTCGTAACTTAAGATTCTTTTAAATTTGTAAAGAGATTTTCTTCTTACTTTTAGGTACCTACGTACCTAAATAAATAAAGAAATATTTTAGGAATCTATTTTAATTTAAATACGTATTATTTAGATTTCACACATGATTAAAACACCGCTCTGGTCTCATCGAATAATATCGCTTATTTGTTAATGCAGTTAATACTGTATTAATTTGCACCCTGATGATGTTTGAGCTAAACGAAACCGGTCGGTCTGTAAATTAATAAAAAAATCATGGTTTTAAACAAAATAACTAATGTTTCATTTTTTTTATCGACAACTTCAATGATTTTTTAGCTCTGATCATCATAGACTGTCGCCCTCAAGTAGCAGTATTGGTAGACAGGTTATACAATCTATTTACCGACCAGTAAATAAATAAAAATCGCGGTTTTATACAAAATAACTGCTTTATTTTTATTAAATATGTCAAACCATAATGATTGCTTTCTACAATAATAAAAAAAATATATCGATTTGTTAGTGCTAGGGATTTGGAGTGTTTTTTGATCATGTTAGGACATTGGTTAGCTGTCGATCTACTACAATAGTGTATCTGTGTATCACGGATAGTAAAAAAGGCAATATAATCAATAATTGATTATTTCATAAACAAAAAATATTGTATTATCATTGTAAACAAAAAATATTTCTTACCACGGATATAATTTGTGAGTATAATTTCAAGATTACGAATGCAATGACCTCGTTGTTTATCCTTGTAAACAAACACTTATTTGCGGCGCATTCTTTGGAATTACGCCTCAAGGTGAATTGTATGTGTTAGTCCGTAGAAGAAAAAAAATGTTGATGCCGTTGAACTGTTCCGATGTCCAAACACAATCTTTTTTTTCTAATCCAAATTGTTTATGGAATGCGTGCGTTTTTATTGAGTTCAATCTTTAATAGAGCATTATTGAAGAATCATATACATTTTCAATATTATACATACATTGAATTTCTTTTAGCAACGTGAATTAAGTAAGGAAATAAAATTGCAGCGGTGTAAGTAGGTGACGGCCTCCATGGTCAAGAGGTAAGGCTCTCCACTGGAAAGCTGAAGGTCGCGGAATCAAATCCCGGCGTGCGCAAGTAAATTTTTGTTTGATTCATTTTTGTTATTTTATAATTTATTCATTTAAAAATAATATATATATATATATAGCACGAGTGGGAGATGCTCTTAGTATCACCCTGGTGCAAGACCGAAATTCATAATTGAAACGATGTTTGAAAAGGCTCTAGCCGTCTTTGGTGACCAGATCTTAATAGCCCAGGTAATTCCCCATCTTCCTCTTACCTATCTATCTATCTTCTTCCCCTAACCACTACTTCCAGTCTCTCAACATACCCCGATTGGAGATGCCATAATGACACTGGAAACAGACGATTGGGAGCAGTTTGGTTGCTTGTGCGGTATTCACATAAAAAGGAACCTATCTAAGCATGCAAGTTTTTGGAAAGCTGGAAAATAAGTGACTAAAAATTTGGGTTATTAAATAACGTTAATTATTTTCTTATTATGAAAAAAAAAACCGATTTAAATGATATTACTGTTGATATTTTAAAATTAAATTTTTCGGTATAATTAAATTTGAGTTTTAGATTTGAGTCACAAATATTTGTGACTCAAATCTAAATAAATTAAAAATACTTTTATAAACTTTACAGCTTTTATCTTGTTTTTTTTAGAAAAAAGTGGTATTTTAAATCTCTTCTATTAAAATTAAAAACGTATTTGTGAGCGGAAAAGAGATTTTAATCAAGAAGATCTAGACAGTCAATGTTGTGTTTTGAATAAACGGATCCATTGCGTAATTGTTTGACTTTTTTGCTAAATATACAGATCTTTTATTTTATCATAATGAAGCACGATAATAGGCTGTTGAAGACATTGATAAAGTGCCTATTTTTAGGAATAATCTCTGTTAAAATCTTACTAATCTGACTAAGAGTACCTAATTTAAAAAAACATTATTTGAAGATTGCTATTTATGCTCTCAATTATCTCGTAAGTTTTATTTTATGTCAAATCTTAACCAAAAAGGAAATACATACCAAAATAATTAGTTTGTATTTCACCTACTATGTATTACGCGTCATGACTTTAAAAACACACATGTCTTTAGGTGTTTTGTTTAGTTATCATGTTTTTATTTTAATTATGGTGAGACATTATTAACCTTTAAAACTTTGGTAGGTAGGTAGGTACCAAAGAGTGTGGATATGGATTATGGAATCCTAGTTCCATGGTAGGTACCTACCTATTGAAATATTTTTTATTATGGTGAGACATTATTAACCTTTAAAACTTTGGTAGGTAGGTAGGTACAAAAGAGTATGGATATGGAGTATGGAATCCTAGTTCCATGGTAGGTACCTATTGAAATATTTTTGGTACATATTTCGTTTTATGGGAAAATCGTTACGAAAATTTTGCGAGATCAGTACAAAAACAAATGCATTGCAAAAGTGATACTGATATTTACAAGGTTCCACCTACAAGTAGAAAAACATGGTAAAAAGTTATAGGAGTTCGTGATCAAAGTTGTTGAAGAACACGTTGAAAATATCCGGGTTTCCTGCAAGCCAGTTAATAATTAACCTATCAAGTCTTCCCAGAAGCATCAGTAAGTTTGGTGTTGGGAAGAATGAAGTATTGGCGGCCTTGCTTGAAATTAACCGAGACGTAGATATCTATATAATATGTTTTGAGGCTGAAGGGAATTGGGATGAGAAGGAGATGGGCAATAACATGGTCGGTAAGTATATAGCTATTCAAATCTGATCAATAAACAAATCTAGTAAAATTTTAGAAACTTTTCCATTCTGAATGGTGAATACTGGTTTTACCGATACTGATGGCAATGGTGACAGAATCTAACACTCGATTTAGCAATGTTTTACCTTTGTTAAAATATCATTGTTTTCGTCTGAAAAGTTTTTATAGCAACGTTCTTCGATTCGCTGAAAACACCATTATTATTTATTTCACCAGTTATCCGGTTTTTACAAAACATCTTTCAAAAACAGATTCGTCGAAGTGTTTCTGACAGATTCATTTTAACACTGAATGGAAAATTTCTTTCAAAGAGATTTCTGGAAATAAAAAAAAAAACAAAGTAGTAGAGACGATTTCTTTTCAACGATTCTATTTTCAAATCCGAATAAAAATTTTAAAAGATTGATGAGGCAAATATTGAAGATCAAATCTATCACGAGGCGATTACAAAAAGGATTACCTTGACATTTAATGCGATGTTATCCGAAACACCACGCGGAAGATGAGCAAGAATCCAACGATTCTTTGTTCTACGTTCACTCTGGATTTTTAAAGGTCATCCGTTTATCCCAAATTATGATTGTTACTGGTGAAATGTATATTCTTATGGCTATACACGGCGATGGTAATATTTATTCAGGACAATTAGATGCACAAATATTCACCTTTTACATCCGATTTTGTAACAAGTATTTTGGAAAAATAAAAACATGAAACCCTTCGTACATTAAGAAATTGTAACTTCTCATATAAAAAAAATATTGACATTGGTTCAAAATTATTCAAGAAATGAAAGAAATTTTTATCAACGAATGCAGTCAATTATTATATTGGAACAACTTTCTTCAATTTTTTATAATGTAGGTATTTTTATTAAGCTTTTTACGTGACAGTTTTCAATATAAAATTTTATGTAATGTTTCTTTGCCATTGCAAGCTTGTGCTTATTTTTAGGAAAGGAGTGCGTTTTAAAATAACTATTTAAAACAAAACTGTTAAGTAAAAAACAAAAATAAAAGGCATCAACAAAAGAAAGTTAATGACACTGAAACATAATTTTTGAAATTACAATAGAATGAAAATAATAAGTGTTTTGTAAATATTAACATAAATACCTCAAACGAAATCTTATTTATAAAAAATCAGCTAAACTCAAATTTCAACACAATATTATTTACCTACATTTAAACTTAAACCACTTTGAACATATTATTCATTTAAACATATTAATATTATAAAATATGAAATCTGCCACCATGCAATGAATTCGGCTGGGTGTTTAAAACATATTGAATTTTTTTTTCAATTCTTCGATACCCTTTGAAGGTTATACAATAGACATGTCAATGTAGTATTAAATCATCAAAGAAAAAAATAATTTTAAAACCTTTAAACGAAATATGAAAAAGAGAAAAAAAAGTAAAGTTCTATAATATTTCAAATCTGAGTTGGTTACCTCAGTGGTTAGAATGTTATACCGACGAGACAGAGGTTCTGGGTTCGATCCGAAGTTGCGACCGTTACTTTTTTAATTTCTGTGTCCTGTTCTGCTTCATGATTTATTCTTAATACTAGCTTATTAAATGATTTATAATTATTATGCACTTTAAACAGACAAGCGGTAAAGTTGAAAATTTGTAGAATTATTATTTTACAATGTAAAAAAATGGTTTCATATCCTGGAGTTAGTTGGCATGTTCATGCCGTGACTCATTCCACATACTTGTATTTCATATATTTTTGTAAAACATAGTAACATCTCACATCGTCCTAATTACATGCTGAAATGTTCCTTAAATGTTTTAGATCGTTATTCTAATGAACCATATTACATCATCAGCAATTTAAAACCACGTCCGCCATCTGAGTATATGCTCGGCATCGACATATTTTTTTTTCTAGGAACGTGTACACAATTCTGGCATAAGATTCGAATATGAATTATAATATTGTAATCATAGACATATGAATATTAGTAGACCTGCCCTAAGTGATTAAAAGCGTATTATTCCCCACTCCCCATACCGGTTCATTGGAGCCGGCTGTGCTCGCGTATGGCTTCCCGTGAATCTTGAGAATGTGACGTCATCATTTTTGTTCGAACTAGCGTCGAGCTATGGTCGAGGCATTTTATGAAATAACACGGCAAAATAGTGGCTTGTGATATGAAAACTTGTAAAAATAGATGTATAAAAGAGAATAAACCCAATTGTCGTATGACATTCCATATGTAAGCATCATTTTAAGCTTATTCACATCGTATAATTTATTTATTTCTATACATACATTACAGTGTCTACCAAATATTTACATTTGTATATAATACATAAATTTAGAACTGTTGTTAATTTGGTGTTTTATGCTGGGTGTGAGGTAGGTTTGAGTAGGTGACACTGTGGTGGGTAATGTTCAGAGATGTGCTTTATTTCAAATAAATCCATTTCAAATGGAAATGCAAAATGCAAAATGGGTATTTTCCATTTTGCATTTTAAATGCTTTTCTAAAAACCATTTTGCATTTTGCATTTTAAATGCTTTTCTCAATGCATTTTCCATTTTAAATGCTTTTTTGCAACATTCTTCCTACTATCTCCACTCATCTTTTTTTCATAAGCCCCAAATATCAGTCGGTCCTCAACCTCGCTATGAGAGATAATTTACATTTGTCAAATTGCTCCCTGGTAGGAGCCCTGGCAATTGAGTGATACCATTACAAAAAATACTGATTTAAATACTGAACATGGCCATGACGCTGTAATATTAAATGTTAGATAGCAGTTTCTATGTTTTTACGTTGGCAACATTAGTCCCGCGCAAATTTTTTGTGGTTTCATAATCTGTAGTCGTGGTGTTTTTGGATTTACCATCATGTAATATGTTTGTTCTACATTGATGTCCATTATTAAATGACAAAATTGTTTAAAAACTCTATAATTATTTTAATTGTTTGACCTGAGAAACCATTTTGCATTTTCAATGCATTTTGAAAATAGGTATTTTGCATTTTGCATTTGAAATGCTTTTCTAAAAACCATTTTGCATTTTGCATTTTAAAATGGAAAAGTTTTGACCCATTTCCATTTTGCATTTCAAATGGTTTTGGTACCCATTTTGCACATCTCTGGTAATGTTATATGTTTCGTGAACACCTCACTAGGAGAACCTGTGCTGAGGTGTTTACGTGGTTATGATTAAATGGTACATGTATTTATGTGTATTGGTTATATGAATCAGTTGTAGAAACATATACTATTACATCGATATACATCTGGTCGAATGTAGCGATTCTCAAGTGTGCGCATCGTTGTTACTGGGAAGTAAATTATGAACACTTATAAAAGTGTCTTAACTAAATACGTAAACAAAATATTCGACTCTGAAAATAGAAGAAATTTTTTATGCCGAATTTGGACTTCGCAAATTTGTTCATAAAGTGGCGAGTAATTTGCGCTCCCATGTAAAAATGTCTATTCATTCAAAAGCAGATTTTACTTTTTAGAACTAAATGGTGATATTAAAATGCGAGATGCCTATATACTGTCAAATTGATTTATTGACGAATCACAGTCAGCTTTACCCCCTTCGTTCTTCAACAGTTGATTTTACCCCTCACCTTTAATTTCTAGTCTATATATTCTTATGTCTGTGATTGTTATCATCGTCATTAGGGCACGAGCGGCGCTACATCCCAGGGAGGGATTTGGCTTCCTACTGACTGTAGTCCCTCGCCAATCGTCCCAGTTCTCAGTCCTCCCCGTCCTGCTTCAATCGTCTTATACTCAGTCGATATTATACCCTTTCTTCGGTTTGCCTCTGAATCGCTTCCACTGGGGACTACCTAATTTACATAATAAACTTTATTTAAAGAGCTTTTTGCACCTTTTCACCCACGGAGTGTTATTTTTTTTATATAAACTTACTCTACATATACCATTGACGGTATTTACCTCATTGACATATTCATAAGTAATACTAGGCCAAATGAAAATGGAAATAGAAGCAAATAAAATTCGAGTGTTTATTTTTCGATTGTAAACAAGAAATGGTAAAAATAAACATTTTTTGCGAATAAGAAAACCATTTCATGACTGTGATTTTTTAGCGAAATCTGTAAATATCATAAACAAATATGTACAGTTGCGAGTTTTCGTTTATTTTTAATGCCTCGTAAAAGTTGTTTGCTAGTAATTTTGAAGTTATTTTATAGCTATTAAAACGCTCCGAGGTGATTGTTCACAAAAAATAATGGCACAATAAAAAATTGTTATAAAAATGTTATTATTCAGCCTGATTGTTTTTCTCGAAATTTTTATTTTTTCGCAAACATTGTTGAAATGTATTATATAATTTGTACAGCGCCCTTGAGGTGATTTTGCACTTAAAACGGCGCTATACAAATTATAAATGACAGTTGTTTGGCGTTGTAAGAAATGTTGTTTTATACATACACTTTCTGTGCTCGAGGATAAAAATACACTACCTCAACAAAATTACTGGACTTAATAATATTAAATACTTTTTATTTAAACTTATTTTCGTAGAAATTATGTGATTTTACAAGAGAAGATGGTGAACACATATTTTTTTACTATCTTCTCCTGTTGTAATTCTCTTAATTACCTCTAATGTATAATTAGAATTAATTAATTTCAGTGATTTAAGTTTTTTATTTTCCGTTTCCTATAATGGTGATCGGAACTGATAATAGCAGATTAAATACATTTTTTTAATTAAAAAAAACTGACCTACCTAATATCCTTGTATTACAAGTTACAAGACACTTCCGACACGCAAGGTTATGAGTCGAATACTCGCCGAAATACCCGGGTTGCATAATGTGAGACGTATGAATGACCAGCACAAGGATCTGTCCTACTTGGAATTCAAACCCTGTCTGTGTTTGTTCTCTGCTCGGAGTAAGAAGAAAGACACCACACTTTCACTTTGGTTAAACCGGATCTACCGTGCCGCACAACACTCGATAGCGTCCGTAATTCTCTGAACAGATTTCAAATCAGTCGACCAGTAAATAATCGAGATATGGAGGCATATCGTGCTGGGTTTCTAAAGAATTTGAATGTTAAATGAAAGGCAGGGTTGTATATGGTTCTATACAAGTGAATTCGTAACTGTTAAAATCAGAGGAGAAATTAACATTGTCTGTCTCATTTTACTAACTTTCAATTATCTTGGTTAGGAATTGAATCTAAAGACAAATTTCAGATTTCCAATTAACTTACACAAAAATTGCATAGATTACAATAGTTACAAATTACAACTGCTTTGAGACGATGGAATAATGTTGAATTATAAGATTACAAGAGATGGGTAAACAGTGGATTGAGAAGTAGCTATTAAGTAGCTATTTAAATAGATATGATAAAAGCTAAAGCATTTTTTAATTAAAAAATATTACCTTAGTAGAAAAAATGCTGCGGTCAAGAATATATCCTTGATCAACTGTTTGAACTGAATAACTAAGATGAACATTACATTATCGTAAGAACGGTGGCACAAATTCGTTATGTTTACTGAAAATATTAAGAATTATGTATTTTTAGAATTTTTAAATGCTAGGTACATCACAACATTTATTGTTAGATATTTTCTTTACTACTTTTGTCAATTTTTAAAGATATTTTGTTATATTTAAAAAATATATTGTTCTCTGATTTTTCTAAGGTGCTTTAAATTCTGTTAGAAAATCAGAGAAAACAAAAATGCTCTTTGTAAACATGCGTTAGTCAGAGAATATATTAAAATTATTATTTATAGATAGCGGTATTAGTTACTTTAAGTAGTCACACATGAATGAATATAAATAATAATGCAATAAGTGCCAATGACGTGATCGTTTTGTTTGCTTAAGTGAGTACGCATGAATAAAATATTAACACATAAAATTTTATTTATTTATTTCATGACTTATTAACCATGTCACTTAGGCGGTATTTCACCATCTCTTGATAGCTTATCCATGATAAATAAACAAATAATTACTCTCAATGGGTAGAAAATATGGCTAATTTATCCGTTTTATAGGTTAAGTACCGACAGACTTTATAAAAATATAAATCGCAAGTCGTAAATTAAATATCTATCAATAGAATGGTGAAATACCCCCTTAATCTACGAAAGTCAGTTAGGTTTCTCGAATAATGCGTTATCATATAATTTATCAATATTATGGTGAAATACCCCCTTAATCTACTAAAGTCAGTTAGGTTTCTCGAATAATGCGTTAACATATAATCTATCAATATTATGGTGAAATATCCCCAGTCAGTTAGGTTTCTTGAATAATGCGTTATCATATAATCTATCAATAGAATGGTGAAATACCCCCCTAATCTACTAAAGTCAGTTAGGTTTCTCGTATAATGCGTTATCATATAATCTATCAATATTATGGTGAAATACCCCCTGAATCTACTAAAGTCAGTTAGGTTTCTCGAATAATGCGTTATTATATAATCGATCATTAGGATGCTGAAATACCCCCTTAATCTACTAAAGTCAGTTAAGTTTCTCGAATAATGCGAATTTTTAAAAAGGATGTGAAAGGTAAAAAGTTTTTATAAGATGAATTGGAGCATAGAGTTTCAAATTAACAAGTCTTCATAAAATCTCATTTAAAACACCACTTATTATTTATTACTTATGAGATTACTGGAGTTAGTTTCTCATAACTCTATCCAATTTGTTTGTGGCATCTACTTTAGCAATTTGCTATATCTAATTACTTGTGATGTCATTGAACAGATTTCAAAATGTTGCATGCAATTCCAATGAATCTCCTCGCAGTGCGATCTGATTTACAAACTTAATCGAGTTTTGATGCAATCTATCTTCAGTAAACTCCATCGGGCTTGAATGCTTATGTCACGTACACAGACATAATCATTGGTCCTTTTATTATCACAAAACGTTTTAATATTATTTTCGTTATGTACTTTTCTCTTCTCTTGTGCTGGTAATGATGGTTGACAAAAACAGGATATTCGAAGTTTGCAGACATTCGTTCGATTGGGATTAAAAAAATCAACGTCCTTTTGCATAAAAGTTTATTTTTATAGAATGAAACTAATCACGAACACTTTTAAAATTGTTTTATCCAACCCAGTAACATAGGTACCTCAACATAATATATTATTTTAGAAAAACATAAAGCTTTTGCCCTTTGAAAATTTTTAGAATATTAAAACCATTTTAAATCGCACAGTATTTTCGGTTACCAGCTGTGAAGCTTTGAAATATCCACTCTCCTGTAAAAGAAAAAATAAATGAAAGCGTTGTGTTACCATATTATAAGCACTATTTTCCAAAATACGGCAAAATATGTTACGGATAATACGAATAAAAATATACCATACATAAATATTACCTTGCCCTTCATTTGCAGACATCAAATAAATATTACATGCGTGGTTAAAGGCAATTAACCTATTTTGCTAGCTAATTTCCGAAATCATTACAATAAAACTTACAGACTAAAGCAGTCTGAAAGACTAATAATGAATAACACTGTTTATACCTAATGTTGAGTCAACGTGTCCTAAATGTGCAAAAACAATAAAATGTTTTGCCGCTATAACTGTTTGTACATTTACTCGTAAAACGAAATAAAATTCTACTCAGAGCATTGTAATAAAATAAATATGGTTTAGCCACTTCTAAAATATTAAAATAATTTATTAGTTCATTTGGCACTCGAATATAAACATTTGATTTATTACATTTCTCAATAAGCTCTCGTGTTATCTTTGATACTTGATACGTACGACTTTGGAGATAGCTACTTTCAATCAACGTTGCGGTTCAGAGTGGTGGTCTCTCACTAAGGCGATATTGAAAATGTAGCAGCCCCAAAAGCCTAAAATTATTTAATTATTCGATTAGACTTTTTATCACCCGAAAGTTAGTCTCTTACAATTGATCGACAAATTATTATAAATCAAGAAAAAAATCCTTAAGCTAAGCATTTCTTTATATAGGTTGACAATAAAAACCCGAAATCTTAATAGGAATCAAATTAAAATAAGGGGGGCTTGCGCACGATATTAAAGTCTTGTATTTCTGCTGAGCATGCCATAAACGTAGGCGGCTTAAATTCTGCTTATTCATAATTGAATAATCACATACAAATATTTTTTGAGCAATCTCTCAACATGTCATCAGAACAAGATTAGAAACTACAACCAACTGTGGGTGAGTCGTTGTATAATTTTTTTGGCATCTGAGAAGAATTCAAGCAAATTAATACAATAAGGTACATTTTAAAAATTTAATATAATCTAAAAATCTTACTTGACATTACCGAGAGAGCTTAAATATTAAATTATAATGATATATGTGTAAGAAGCACATAAACAGATTTATATGAATATTCTATTAGTTTCTGAAAGTAATTTCAAAGTAATAAATGTTTGATTACTTACATAGCTTGTGGTGAAAAAATCTTGAATAAAGTTTATACCCGAGTCGAACTGTATTTTTTTCAAATTTACGTGATTTTAAGGATTCTGGAAAATATGATGGGTACCAACATGATCAAGTGAATCAAATAGAAAAATAACTTTTCGTTGTTGTTTGATTCTACTCTAACGTTGCGCAGATACTAGAGCTCTAAATAGCATTATCTTTCCGGTTTTAAAATTGTAATACCTGTTGTAATACGTTTAAAAAAATCCCTAATTTTCATAAATATTTCTTAGGTAGGTATTTCAAGAGCAAAATTTCAATTTTACAAAATCTGTTTACTGAAAGTGTTATGTAATTTACGGACATTTACGCAAAAATTCTTCCATTCATTTTTATTTGTTGAAAAATCGTTTAGTTTGTCAAGGCTTATCACTTGATTGCAAACGTCAAAGGAACAGAAGATAAAGTTTTAATAGAGTAAGTTAATCTTAAAGATTTGTATTATCTACCAAGAAAGAATGGCGCCCCCACAGTTAAAAAAATATCTTCGACTTACTGTGATGGACAATAACTTATTCAAAGCGATATTAAATTATTTTAAGTACCCAATATGCGTTTAATAATATTATTATAAATAGCTGTGCCCCGCCACGCATTTCTATGGCTCAGTCTGTCAATGCAGATAAAGAAACAATAGCGCGTGTGCTTTTACGTCCAACAGATGGTGCTGTTTTAAAAAAAGCTTGTTTGTCCAGCAGATTGCGCTGTTTTTGTTTTTCACATGTCACATATGTGACAACTATATAATACAGGTATACAAATACACAGGTGTATTCGAATACAACGTTGTGTAAAAATTTCACAGCAATCGGTGAAGAAAATTAGGAGATTTAAAATTTTGAACAAACGAACATATACATTTTTATTTGTATAGATGGAAAGATGGCATAATAATAATTCGTTTTACCGGTTAGTAGCCGATTGGTCAAAAGCCTTTTCAGGTGTCGTGTCAGGAGTCGTGATAATGTGTCAATAATTATCTGACAGCTAAGTCCTGTTCTAAATAATTATAAGCAATAATTAGTCGCTTGAAATATTAATACAAATTTAAAATATCTCCCGAGTAAAAATAAATGCCGCCAACGGGTATTGAAAATTATGTCAGCTTATTTCCAACCCGCCAAATAATTACCTCTGTATGTAATGTACTAGTACCTCATTCAACAATTACTGCTTATTATATTTTTTCCACCTGTAAACAACTAAATTTATTTTTGTAGGAAAGGCTTTGTTATTGCTAAATTTCTCACTAGATGGCGTCGAGACATGTAATATCTTCATTTATTGGTGAAATATTTTTGACTTGTCAAATATTATTATTTTTTAATGATAAACTAATGTTAATAAGACAAAGTATTATGCATAGCATTAAGGATAAAAAAATAATTAGACGGCTAATTATTGCTTTTAATTATTTGTTTTCCTTTATGCTATGCATAAAACCTTGTCTTATAAACATTAGTTTATCATTAAAAAATAATAAGTCCTGTTCTGCTTAATATTGGTTGAATTAGGAGAGTTTAAAATATTGCCTGTTTTTTTGCAACCGTGGAATCTTTATCTCTCTTTTTATAAAATTTAATATTAATTGGATTCATGTAGACGATGACGTATTCATCAACAAATCAACGTAACAAAATCCGTATGATATTGGATTGATGCAATACAATATAAATCATCATTAGTTTAACCACAATGCAATTATTACCTGCAAAGTTCTCTTTCCAATGTGATGTGTTTTAAATTTTTATTAACCTCCGTAGTAAATTAATTAAAAATATAAGTACACATTCATGGATTTCATCAAAGTTCGACGACTTATTACGGTTACGAGTTGTTTGTTTCGTTGTTTGTGTCAGCGTGTAATTAATCTTAATATTCTTTTATGTGGTTTGGTAGAAGGTGCCTCAAGTATGATACTCTGAAACCGTTATGAATTTATGCTTTCTTTGGCAAGGAGTTAAGTAAATTTTATTCTGGATTGCTTATGTTATTTTTAACATTTTTTTGCAATAAAACGCCAATTTTTTAAAGTTAATATCTGTTATTATTTAAAAAAAGTATATTTCACAACTATACATTGCAAAGGCAGAGGAACTATATCGCAACCCATTTGCGTATTTCCTTTTCCGTGTTCAATAGGAGGCAGTGCTGCCTTGAAATAACCGCGGGTTTGTACAGCTAATTTTCTTTTTAAACCCGTGTTCAATTCAAAGCGCGCGTCCTACAATCGTACACGGGTTTATAATTATTACCATGCGCATCGATTGAGCACTACAAATCCGTGTTTATTTCGAGGCATTTTTGTGTGTGATGGATGGGAAATAAAACGCAAAGTAATAAATACAAACATATACTTTCAGTATATATTTTTAAATTATATAAGATGCAAATATAACTATATTCAAGATGTATACGCTATGCAAGTAATCAACATAAGAAAGTAAATATAAAAATATTATAATGTATTTATATAAAATCTTTGTTTTTTGGCAAGAGGTTCATTATCACTAAGATTTGATGCAATTTTTTAAACACGTTTCTTTTTCATCAATTCAGACTTGGCTGGTCATTCTAATTGAATCTTTCAGTTGCCGCGTGGTAAACCCATTTTTTTGCGGCAAGCGATCGATGTAGGTTGTGCATTAATTTTTCGAGATCTTCGTCGGTTATTTTTTTCGACAATAAATTATATAATACTTGATGGAGTATGTAGATTTGACAAATCAAATCCAAACTTGGTGATAATTTTTGTATATTCATCATATGAATTCCTTTCCAAGATATCAACATCCTTTGCCACTGGGTTTAAATATTTTGAACAGCATTTTCAAAGTTATTAATAGTAATGCTCCTTTCTTCTCGATTAATTGGAACCTTTATTTCATTGTCATAAATATTTTTGGTTGAAAAGGATCCTCTTAATAATCTTTTGCAGGTTGAATGGCACGTATGTAATTTTTTTCAGACTGACTTGTGTGCAAAATAACAACAGGTAATGCATCAATTTTGTTGCAGCAAATATAAATGCAACACAGGCATTTTTTTGATCACAGGATCCATTTGTATCAATAAATACCATTTCATCAGCCGAACCAGCCATAAACACTAAATAAATAAAATCTTCTTTTTCTTTAAAACGCCCATAACATCACTGAAAGTGATGCCAGTGTTCATATAGTTAAGTAACTTGACAGTCATGTGAATTATTGTGCGCATTAGACAAAGTAATGTAAGCGATTTTCTCACTTTTCTCAGTGATAACCATTTCAAGATAAGGTTTGGCTTCGAAAAATACGATTCAAATTGCTGTATCGTTTCTTTAGAGCAATGTAGCAGGCTCAAGACTTGGGCGACGTTTAGACGGTAGGAATGATTATAGTTAATCTAGTAATCTGTATAAGGACATTCAATCCCCATTTTATCAACTATTAATTTTTTAACGTACTTTTAGTTACTTTTAAGACTTGATTCATATTAAACTTTTTAGTCGCACCTTTCTTTCTATTCTTGATTTTGTTTCGTTCCGAAAGATGACAATTATATACTATTCTAAAATCACATCGTACCTGCTGTGAATAATGTCTTATCATAATCCAATTTATTTGAGTTAACTCCGACGATTTATCAATAAAATAACCACACTTCACGTCGTAATAACCTTCATAAGATGAAGAGCATCGAATATTTTATTGGTATTTATCATTGTGTTATGTTTGCACATAAGCTTGCTAGAGCTAACTGCAAAGTTATGTATGTCCACACGATTGCAGGAAACGAACCACGCACTGATGGCGTGTTAGAACACCAATACATACGCAGGAGCTCGCGACATCACCGCCTGATATTGGTCACGTAGGCTTACAAGTACCTATCAACCAATCATATGGCTAAATGCAAAACGTGTCCTTATAAGGGCATGGGACGACACGCCAAAAGGCAGAGAAGAAGGGACAAGCTTCCCCCCGCAAGCCGGCCCATGCCTCAGTTCACCGACAGACGCGTAGCAGCCAACATGTTCGAGACGAGTTCGTAATTAGCAGTTTACCGCCAAAAGGCGCCCATAATATGGACCGGCGTGCATTCGTTTTATAATGTGCCGCGTCACTAGATTCAGTTATCAATGTCAGGCCAATCTTCAGCCAACCACACCGGCATGGATATGATTGTGTCATATCCGTGGGCCGCGGCCCGTGCTCTCACGGCCGCCCTTCGCAATGAGCCGCCCACGTGTTTCCAACAATGCTCCAGGCCGCCTCAGGCCGCTCCAGGCTGCTTCTGTGCCGCCCTTCGCCATGAGCCGCCCACCACTGCTCCAGGCCGCTTCTGTGCCGCCCTTCGTCGTATTCCCGCCCTACCGCATCAGCCTAGGCCGTGCTATGGCAGCCGCCCATCGTAGCCGCCCTTCGTCCTGCACCCTGCCTAGGCACCTGCCTATGGCCCCTGCTCATCGTTCACCGCTTCAGCCTAATCTACACGTGAGCTAATATTATACCTTTGCCAATCAGAGCCCTTAGAGTCAATAGATTGCCTAAGTATCACGTTAGGCCTTAAACAGCTATGTACCTTTTGTAGAACTGTTTGATAACCTGTATTACCTGTACAATAAACACATAGTATCACAGACATATGTTTTCATTGGGAGACTTGACTATAATCCACACCCTGAATGATAAGAGTATCTAGCTCTGCTGCTCTGACTTGTGCGGAGATGACCTTTTATTGTAAATCACCTGTAATATATTACATGGCTATAAACGCTAATGTAACACTGGACGCTCAACGTGGATAGTCAATTGCCCGATGGAATGTGTCTCTTCTTGTTATGTGTTACTGTAGTATTCTTGTGTATTAATGTTTTTATCCACAGCTGTGTGTTATAATTCATTTCTGATTCGGGAGTGTTTGTTCCGTCGACCGGTACACATACGTAGTAATACGCGCTTGTCCGCCGGGTTACGCATGTACGTAATGCGCAGTTCCAATTTCTAAATACGCAATAAACCAACGAGAAATTACGGCGTGATAAATGTTAAATGTGGATGTTTCCGAGAGATAGATGTGTTATTTCAATTTTGGAATGCAATTAATTGTTTCGTTATGGAAATAATTCTTTTTGTCAGGTTAAGCTTTGCTTATCTGTTTCATTATAATAAGTTGAAATAATTCAAATACTATAAAGAACTTCCAAGTGTCAATTTGCGATAGAATTAAATTCAGTTATTGTTTTAATTCACGTTCCTTAATAAATATCGTATTGGTTGTTTTTAAATTAAGATCCATAGACTTTACCGGTCGTCCCCATTATTAAATCATGGATCCTCACAATAGTGGTAGAATTTTAAATTTTGAAAAAGCGACGGCGTCATCAATTAAAAAATGGTTAATAGAAAGAGGGATTGTTCCAAAAAGGGCCGTGTCATCTCTAAGAGAACAATGTTTGGCATATAATGCATCTCTTAATAACAATGTCACTTAATATGTGTCACTAATTGGGTTGAATTTGTTGTTATATTACAGAAAATAAAATCATTGATCAGAATAAAAACTCGCAACAGAAAAATATTACACAGAAAATAAATTGTTTGGTCAAAATAAAACACGCTACGAGCAGTAACTTGAGATATCTTAATAATTCACGACTATTAAAATACCGACAAAGAATTATTATTCCCGCGTCGCAACAGACAATATTTACGCATAATAATAATAACAAAGATTTGTCAAAGCTCGCCGCGAAGCAGTTGTATGATATGTTTTTTTGTATTTAAAATACTTAATAATTATGGAATACTATTTCGTTCGCGTTCTTTTTTTTTAGTAGAATCAGCTGAATAATAGAGGTTGGTGTCATTCGTTTTGTATAAACTCAAGGGCGTCATGAACCTTTGAGTGAATCTTGTGCCGATTGACACAATAACCACGCTGTTTTTCTTTGATGTTGTTATCTATTAAGTTGGCTGTCAAGGACGCTTGCAGACCTTCTAGTAGGAATACATAGTATAATTTTTTTTTAACTGGATTTGCAATAGCGTATAGCAAAAAATCAAATTCATTCATAACAATAGTAATTATATTGAAATAAAAGTTAATACATTGTAGTTATGAAATAACTACATAAGTTATATAAAATTATATTTAAAAATATACATTTTTGTATATATTTCGTTACGAAACACGACACGTTACATTGATTGAGGGTTAAATTCAAGAACCTTAAGTTTTAGTGGAATTTTTTTTATTATAGTAAGGAAAAAACCGCCTTAAGCATTCAATATCCTGCCCGGGACCGAAAAATAAACTTAATTTATATTTCGTGGAATTATTGTACTAAGAATATATACCAATTTTTAGTACAAATTAAGGTTATATTTGTATATATAATCTTCTTTTCGTTGACAGGAAACGGCGTAAGAAATGTCCTGTACTTTTGAAGTGATGATTTCGTTCTTCATCACTTAAAGTTATCAGTGGTAGATTAGGAACCAATTTTGTAAATATAACTCAAATATCTTGTGTTATAAATTGTATAGTTCAAATGAGAAACCCCGTATGTGGTTTTTGTTCAGACATTCTCTTGTATAGAAAATTATGTCAAATATTTTTGTATTTAATTGGTTAACTACCAATTATTTGTTTTTTCTGGAATTTTTTTTTCTCTCTTCTTGCGTAGTGAATACGTGTCGTTTTTTTTAAGGAAGTCAAACTCTAGAAATCGGATTATGTAGTTCTCGGTTATTGAATTAAAAAGACTCGAATAAGTCTTATATAACAAAGATTGAATTATCACACACAGTAGTTGTTGAGTGGTATGTAATATGTTGTAAATTATAATTGTGTAAATTGTTCCCTAACTAATTATTAATTAGTTATGGGTTGTGTATAGTAATTTGTTGTAAACACGTAATTGATTGCTTCGGTATCAATATGGAAAAAAAAACCAGCGTGTAAAGTCCTTCATAAAGTTGAGACGAAATAAAATTGTGTAATTGTATTATATGTTATGCCATGTCAATTATGGTGTAAATTTTTTTAGTTATAAACACGTATTTGATTGCTTCGGTATCAATATGGAAAAAAAAAAACCAGCGTGTAAAGTCCTTCATAAAGTTGAGACGAAATAAAATTGTGTAATTGTATTATATGTTATGCCATGTCAATTATGGTGTAAATTTTTTTTAGTTGTAAACACGTATTTGATTGCCTCGGTATCAATAAAAAGAAATAACGTGTAAAGTCCTTCATAAAGTCGAGACGAAATAAAATTGTGTAATTGTAATATGTGTTACGCCATGTCAAGTGTGGTGTGTATGTTCTCATAGGAAGATGAATTTTAGTATATACCCGGTAAGAAGAAATAGTTTTTGTAAAGATAACGTAATTATGTCTTAGATTTGGAAATCTAAAATTGTTGGTCATTAAGGACAAATGGTGGTTGCATATTTATGTCATTTTGGGACATTATTGAATCTTAACCAAAGAATTGGGTTGATAATTGCACTTAAGGTCATTTTGGGTTTTGTCTGGTCATTTGGTGAGAACACTTTATGAGTGTTCTGAAAATTTTGTCGAACGTTTTCGTTACGACGTGCTGGTGTTTCTTGTTAACACCTGGTACAGCGCTGTACGGTTTATAGGAAATAAATCGTTAAATGTTATAGGATGATATTAGCCTTATAATTAATTACATGGGAGGTCTTGGTAGCGTTGACCTGTATAATCAATATGCGATACGAGAGGATTGGTCTATATGCCTAAGAATTATTAGCAACCAGACAAACCATGACTAAATGAGAATATATTGTTAAAATCTTGAGTAGAATTTTTGTTGTTTTCCGTTTTTCAAAATTATCAATGGATAATAAGAAATAACATAACATGTGTATTGATACTTGTGTTGTATAGTATCAAGAATTTCATTGTTAAAGACGCAAATATGGGTTGATTTCGGTCAATCGCATGATATAATCAGCGTACACATTCCATAACAGGAATATTGTGTATAAAAAAAAAAAAACCATGTCTAGTTTAAGAATTTCATTGTAAAAAACGCGAAATATGGGTTGATTTTGGTCAATCGCATAAGCGTATAATATTCTCTAACCAGAATATCATTTTGTATAACATTGTACAATTGTGAACATTGTTAATTGTTCTTCTTTTGTGGTTTGATGGAAAGTGTAGGCCTGGTGGTAAATTGTGTACATCCATTCGGAATTACCACATTGTATGCTACATTTGTTGTGTTGGTATGGTCTAAAAAAAAAAAAAAGGAAGGCCATGTGTAGTCTTTTCTGTTTGGAAGAATCGTATGTATTCTTTTCTGTTTGGAAGGAAGGCCAGGTATATTCTTTTTGTTTGGAAAGAAGGTGATGAGTATTCTTTTCTGTTTGGGAAGAAGGCCATGTGTATTCTTTTGTTTGGAAAAAAGTTGTGTATGTAAATCATAGCGTGTTTTGTATCGCGCCTTGGAGATTATTTCTGCAATTATTTTTGAAAGAGGTTTGGCAACCCTTGTTCAGTGTACTTGTTAGGATTGTTCAACTTGGCTCTCAGGTAGTTAAATTTTTGTTTTGGCTCGTTAGGGAGTGTTTAAATCTTTGTGAAATGAGGTAGCTCTGTACCTCTCTAACGGCAACAGGAGGACGTTGCCCTGCTTCAGCTACGTTGCCTGGGATCTTCTTTCGTCGACAAGGAGGGTAGTGTTATGTTTGCACATAAGCTTGCTAGAGCTAACTGCAAAGTTATGTATGTCCACACGATTGCAGGAAACGAACCACGCACTGATGGCGTGTTAGAACACCAATACATACGCAGGAGCTCGCGACATCACCGCCTGATATTGGTCACGTAGGCTTACAAGTACCTATCAACCAATCATATGGCTAAATGCAAAACGTGTCCTTATAAGGGCATGGGACGACACGCCAAAAGGCAGAGAAGAAGGGACAAGCTTCCCCCCGCAAGCCGGCCCATGCCTCAGTTCACCGACAGACGCGTAGCAGCCAACATGTTCGAGACGAGTTCGTAATTAGCAGTTTACCGCCAAAAGGCGCCCATAATATGGACCGGCGTGCATTCGTTTTATAATGTGCCGCGTCACTAGATTCAGTTATCAATGTCAGGCCAATCTTCAGCCAACCACACCGGCATGGATATGATTGTGTCATATCCGTGGGCCGCGGCCCGTGCTCTCACGGCCGCCCTTCGCAATGAGCCGCCCACGTGTTTCCAACAATGCTCCAGGCCGCCTCAGGCCGCTCCAGGCTGCTTCTGTGCCGCCCTTCGCCATGAGCCGCCCACCACTGCTCCAGGCCGCTTCTGTGCCGCCCTTTGTCGTATTCCCGCCCTACCGCATCAGCCTAGGCCGTGCTATGGCAGCCGCCCATCGTAGCCGCCCTTCGTCCTGCACCCTGCCTAGGCACCTGCCTATGGCCCCTGCTCATCGTTCACCGCTTCAGCCTAATCTACACGTGAGCTAATATTATACCTTTGCCAATCAGAGCCCTTAGAGTCAATAGATTGCCTAAGTATCACGTTAGGCCTTAAACAGCTATGTACCTTTTGTAGAACTGTTTGATAACCTGTATTACCTGTACAATAAACACATAGTATCACAGACATATGTTTTCATTGGGAGACTTGACTATAATCCACACCCTGAATGATAAGAGTATCTAGCTCTGCTGCTCTGACTTGTGCGGAGATGACCTTTTATTGTAAATCACCTGTAATATATTACATGGCTATAAACGCTAATGTAACAATTGTCTCCATCATATTTGACATGCAGAGTTCCAGAAATGTTTGATCCATTTGAACCACCAAATGATTATTCCCTTTGAGAAATTAGGAGAACTCTATCCCAATTCGTGTTCCCTTGCTATTCCTCTACAGGAACGCAACAAACAAGTATATTGGGATTTCTGTAGCATTTGTAATGAAGACGGAAGATTTAATCAAGCCAGACAATATGGAACATTATCCAAGAGGCTGAGAAAGGTTATATTTTGGAAATAATTGAATTCGGTTAGTAATATACGTGGTGTGTGAAGGATATAGCACTAGAGGCTGTCTATATTGACTTCTCAAGAAGGGCAATTATAGTTGGTAATTTGTAAGCAAGCTACATCAACTACATCTGCACCTATAGTGAATTGTAATGAAGTCAATGAGGAGCAATATGCGAGTGGTTGAGTAGGTATTTTTGATTTTTTTCTTTGTTGTCAACAAGTGCAATTTGAAAAACTTCATTTTAATTGGTTTGTAAAAAATATAATCATTGCATAAATGTAAATACTCTGAAATGGTTTGATAGTTACATTATTGAAAAAAACTAAAAGTAGTTGTAGGAGGGTATTCCGCGGATCTTTTTACGGTAACGTCGGGAATTACGCAGGGCTCGCATTTTGGAGCCTTGCTGTTTTTTTTTTTATCTTTATCAACGATATAGTATTAAGAATCTAAACTTAAAATCTTCTGTTTTCCGATAACCTTAAATAGTAAAACAAAATTACGTCGTTAGACGATTCACTGATTTGCAAATAGACTTATCATCACTTCATGAATGGTGCAAACTAAATGATTTATATTTCAATGAATATTTAAAAATGTTCATACTCAAGTCACATGAAAAATGTTGCTTTATTTAACACATATTCGATCAAAGAGTTGGGCGTGACATGTCACTTAGCTTCAATAAACAAATACTTAGATAGATACAATTTCAAAAAAGGCATTAAAAATATTAGAATCAACCCTAAAAATCACATTATTTTAAAAGTGCCGAATTTACATAAAAATAATATAAATCAATTGTGTGAAGTATTATCGAATTCGCATCCAGTATTTAGTCTCCCAATTATGAGATTCACAATTATAGGCTCGAATCCACACAAAGAAAATTAACCCGCGATTACTTATCGTGAATGTTTAACTGATCAATTTGAAAAGTATAATAACAGAATTTTGCACTATAAGCAACACTCTCTGACAGCCAGACGTAAACTTTCTGATTTATTGCTTCTACATAAAATTGTACATGCATCACTTGATAGTCCAAACATTTTATTCCAAATTAACATCAACACAACATCAAAAAAATCAACAAGTATGATGAAAGACATTTTCAATATTAAAGCCTACCACACAAATAAAGGATATTTCTCTTCGTGTACTTATATCTCTTTTGAAATTATGTCCTTCAAATTATTAATTACAGTCACTTTTAAAGACCAATTTAAACACCTTAAGAAAAATGTTTTACCATTAATTATTTAAAAAACAGCAATATTGTATTTACAAAATCAGTGTCTCTCCAGTAAAAGTGACAATAATAAATTGTTTATGAAAAATTTTACCCAATCTTGTTTGGCATTTACTTTTGCATATTTAGCTAATTATTTTTTTTATTAATATGTTTTAAAACATCCATTTATGTAAATTTTCAGGCATCTGCCTGTTTTCTGTACTAAAATAAAATAAAATATAATAAAAAAAATATCAAACTGTGTTGAAGCCATTGAGCAATGATCTATTTATATTACACGTAAAATAGAAATATTTTATAGACCTATACGCAAATAATTTTATGCGGTTATGTACATAGTGAAACATACAAGTGTAAGTGCCTTATGAGAAACGTTGCTTGAAAACGCTTTGTCTAGTCAGATTCTTTACAAATTTTTTCATATCAATTTTTTCCTTTTTTACTTCACATATTATATCCTTACTAACTCTGTTAATGCACAAAATAATATTGAAAAGTCCTATTTGTTAAAACCTTAAAAATTATTCAGTGGAGACCAGAATAAAACATAATATAAGGAAATTTTGGCGTGTTTTGTGATCCCAATATTTGCCTAATCCAGGCTTAAATTTCCAATTCAAACTGTGTTTACGAAGTTAAATGGGATGAGGATTGGATATCTACGGTGTTAGGCAAGTATAAGTGAGATGGAGCGCTAGGCTATCAGGCTAAACGGAAATTTGTTTCCATTCAAATTCGTATGGAAGGCACTTCTAGTTTTCATGTTAATGTGGAGACCACCAAATAAGTAAGCATATTTCTGATAATTGTAAAAAATTCTACTCTCTAAAAAAACTCCACTCAAAAATATATCATCGAAGAAAAAATACTAAACTAACTTTCGGAGGATGTTGCAAGAAATGTGATATAATATAATTTCATCAAAAGTGATGAAATAAAAACAAATACGGTTAGGTTAATTGGTTAGTTTTTTCATCGTTTAAATGACTTTATTTTACTTTTTAAAGGGATGTTGAATTGTCATTGTGTTATCATGTAACTGTTCAAACCTGCCCAAAATGGAAACATTAAACTTAATTGAGAAAGCTTCAAAGTTGCACCAGCACAGCCAATTTACACGTCTGTTGGTTTCACCAACTCATATGCAACAGCTCGGAGGTTATTTACCTCGCATAGTATTAACCGTACATTTTATTTACCTCACGTCTCACCGCAAATGACATAAGCCAGGAAACTAACAATAGAATCGTCCTACAGATGATACTATGGTGGCCAAAGACATTAGTTCAAAACGAGACATCTGTCGAGGAAGACCAATTCTATGATGTGACAAAGCATCAGCTGACCATTCACCGCCATTTTGTTATTTTCACATTTTAAAGGTCCCCGTTAAACGCCGATGCTAGGTGCGTACTTACAAATTATAATAAGCTGACAACTTACGCTTAACAACATGTTAGGTGTCCTCTTCTGCTGATCACAATTTGTTCAAAAGTCGAAACGGACTTAGAATAGACTTATATTTGATGACGATGTTATATTTTAATATCGGTTAATCAATCCGTCCTAGATATACATAAACCTAGCTTTTGATCATTCCGTTTAATGCGATCAAATCGATCAAATCTTTTTTCAATCTAACCTCGTACCCACCTACTTACAAATTTTATAATTTCAGAGGATATTTTGGTTTTGAATAAGAGAAAAACAGAACAATTTTTTGATGCATTTACAGAACTACTTGTTTATGATAATTTCGACAGAAATCTGTTCCTTTAGGGTACCTCGGTTATTTTAAACTGACACCTAATCACTTTCTTTGAGATATATATATTTTTTATTAAAAAAATGCAATTTAATATTTTCTGAAATAACTAATAAATCGGTTATCTCCATAGCGTAGAATTAGTTTTATGCTATTATTTTAATCGGGTGGTAAGCATATAGACGCCGGAAAGGCAAAAGGGCGTAAGCGACAATTTAGTAAAAATGAGTCAAACATATAGTTTATATTAGACTAAAATTCTAAACCGGCTTCGATATTTTGCACACAAACAATAATATAATATTATATAATGTGTTTTTATTACTTATGAGTTTTTAATCAAATTTGAATTTTGTCGTTTATTTGTTTTTATGAGATAATTTTGAAATTGCAAATTAACTGTGAAGATTGCCAGTACAGGTAAAACTAGATGTTCTATATTCGAGTCCTTGCGCCCGTTACCTTAATATTTTCTGTGTTTTTATATCTTTCATATTTTCATTGAAATTTATTGATATAATATTATTCAATGATTAAGTATTATGTGCTTTAAAATTAATCAGATAATTGTGGAATTGTGGGGCCACAAGTCTATTATGCAAGTTTAATTCGTAGTTCGGCATATTTGTTATTTTGCAATTCCTGCAATATTTTATTATTTCTTTACCTTTGTCGTTACGTTATTACATTTTACTGAGAATTTTTCTATTGCAACAGCTTTGAAATTCATCATTTCTGCATCATTGGAATTCATACACTAATGCACAAATTCCTTTTTGTCATCCTTTGACATCAACTAATATTAAGATTTTTCTATTTCAGTGTTCAAATCGCGATAAACGTGAAAGTTTTTTTCCTTGTATTACACATTTATTATGATTTAAAAACCATAACCTTTATAAACGTAAACAAAGTAATGTACTGTAGACTATTTTATATAAATTTTTTTTAATTAAATTTTTTTTTATTGAGTTTTGAATTATAACCGGATCATAATGAGAAAACACAGTACCTACGAGTGGCGGTCCGTGACTTTTCGGCGAGTTTAATTGGTGAGACTGAAAATGTTACATTAATGATGTTGTTACAACATGTAAGTTTAATGTTGCTGTAGCAAATTTTAAAAGATTTTTTTATTTCAGTTTTTTGTATGAAGATTTTTAAATTTAACATTCAGCCCTATAATAAGTATGTTTCCCGTTATCCCAAACTCCCCACCTCCACTTCCCTCCCGCAACTGGCACTGTCTCTCTCTGATGTTCTATCTCTTTCTCTCTTAACTATTGGTTTATATATATGTGTATTATTCTGTATTTTTTAGTATTTTTATAACAGTCCTGATGATGGTACGGAGGTACCGAAACCGGTAGACTTTAAAATATCAATAAAGTGACTTTAAACAAAGTGTTTCCTTTTTACTATTCAAGTGTAAATTATTCACGCTCATTTTATTTTCTCTTCAGCATGACCCAAAGGGCAGGGCTGGTTAACTCAACTGACTTCGGTATTCAAAGGGTAGAAGCCTGAAGCGAGGAATAATCTAGGGAATTTTCTGTAACTGAAGAATAGTTCCCCAGACAATAGATCATATTCTCTTTCAGCTAAAGATGACGCAAATTTATACCCATTTTGCCGTGGGCGGTTCGTATTTACCTAGAAGAGAACTGTTTTCACATATATTAATAAATTCAAAGAATATTTCATGTATACCTACCTACCGATTGATTTCAAAGTAATGTTAGGTTTATATACATAGAATATTTGTGCATACCTACCTACCATTACGATCGATTTCAAAGTAATGGTAGGTAGTTATACAAATAATATATCATATATACCTACCTGCCATTAAGATCTATTAAAAAGTAATGGTAGGTAGATATACAAATAATATTTCATGTATACCTACCTACCATTACGATCGATTTCAAAGTAATGGTAGATAGGTATGCAAATAATATTTCTTTTATACCTACCTACCATTGCGAATGATTTCAAAGTATTGTTAGGTAGGTATACATAGAATATTTGTGTATACCTACCTACCTACCATTACAATCGAATTCAAAGTAATGGTAGGTAGGTATACAAATAATATTTCTTGTATACCTACCTACCATTGCGATTGACTTCAAAGTAATGTTAGGTAGGTATACATAGAATATTTGTGTATAGGTACCTACCTACCATTACAATTGATTTCAAAGTAATGGTAGGTAGGTATAGGTACATAGAATTGTTGTGTGTAGTATGCCTACCTACATACGATTGATTTCAAAGGCAATATCTTCTGTTTATCGGTTTAGATACCTATGTAACATACGGTGACCGGATAAATCATCAAAATGATAATTCATCACATCTTAAAAAAGTTATATAAAGTTATGGAAAGTGATGAAACAAAAACTTTATTAACTGGGTTAAGTATGTTAGGTTAGGTTAGATTTAATTTTTTTTCCATCGTTTCTAATGACTTTATATCACTTTTTAAAAATGTGTTGAATTGTCACTGTGTTGAGTTATCATGGAACCGCAACATACGTCGTAATCTTTTAAATTATTGTTATTTTTTTTTAGTATGTATTTTTTTAATATAATCTTTTTTTTTGGTAGAAAGTAGTAACTTTGATATTTAACAATATATTGATGAAAATAAAAAAAATATTTTGTTCATAAGCACGAACTTTTTATTTATTTAATTCTCAACAAGAAATGCATCTATAACGAGGTGAGACTTATATATTATATTTATTACATTTGGATGATTTGGATTGTGTGAAAAACGTTGTCGTAAAAATACACAAAAGGGCGCTGTACAAATATTTTTTTCAATGTTCCTATCCGATTACAATAGATTTTTTATTACAACAACTGACTACATAAGGCAAACAGATAACATTCACCAGTTCATCTATACCATAAAACTTTATTGTTCTGTGTTTCACCAATGAGTGTATTACGACGTAAAAAGTGTACATATTATTTATCATTATTAATTTCTATTTTTAATAAGCCATATTATTTTTCTAGTGACAGAAAAAGAATACGAAGGGATTTTTGTCTGAATAATTATATATTTTAGTCGGTATGGGCTATGATAAATACATAATATAATATTATGCATGAATGAATACAAACATCATTTTTCCTAAATTAAAAATTCATTAATATAGTTATTTCATTTAATCAAATATTTTGCCTCACAAAAATTCGCTTTTGTAATAAAATATTTGCTAGAAAATTACCTCATTACTAAAATGTTTCTTTATGTACGGGACACTATTTAATTACAATATCCATTATTTAGTTTTAGTCACACCTCACACCATGACAGATAAAAACTTTTAATTTTTAGATTATGTAGGTACGAATTAGTTAGTTTTCTAGTCTAATATCATTTGAGATTTTCACGGCCAAAGTATTATAGTTATTTGTTTTTGTGGTATTATGCCGTGTTGCCCTACCTCCTTCTTAAGCCAACGTTTTGGACAGCATTACAGTGTCCATCATCAGGGCAGATGTGTAAACGAAGATTTTGGTGAAGTGTGTATAAAGATTGTAAATGCAATACTGTGTTCTCAGTTCCAATCCTATAAGAACTTATATTAGAGTACAATATAAAATGGTTTTCTACTGTCAAATAAACATTGGAAAATATATTTGTACAGCGCCCTTTAGTGGATTTTCAACGACTCTATCCAAATCATTTAAATGTAACGAATATAATAATGAAGTCTCACCTCGTTCCAGATGCATTTCTTGTCGCATGCATTTACAAAAGAATCACGACAATGACTCTATAATGAATGTCGTGTAATAGTTCTGCAAATTAGCATTTCAAAGGACCTTCGATATCAAAGGCAGAATGCAAAAAACGAAAGACAACAGATGAGAAGTGTGTTGGAAGCGTTTTGTAGCAGCATTAATAATAGCCAACGAAGATAACAGTAAGTTACGCTTATCAGAAATATGAAACAATAAATTGATGGAAAATTTCTGTACGACCATTAAAAATAATGATTTATTTTTACGATTTGCCTGTAAAACGTGACGAATTCAGAATTATTATCAAGCTATACGATTAACCTCTTAAACGCCAACGTGTCCTTCAGGATACTTTAAAAAAATACTTCTCTGAATATAACAAGTGGAAACTACACACATGGTAGATTACATACTATTTTAATAAACACATAAACTCATTATCTGGTAAAACGGTACAATTTACTTCTAGGGAAACTTCCCATGGAAAATAATATACTTTTAAATAAATTTATTAAATTCATTATCTGGTAAGACTGTATAATTTACTTCTGACTTACATATGGTCTAATATAGGTATACTGTAGTTATTATTAATTGTATTATAGGACGATTACACTTTTTGTTTTAAGAGAAATGATATAAATACAAAACAATATATTATCTGGCGTTTATGAAGTAATGTCCATTATAGAGCCTTTAATTATGATGAATAAAATAAATAGGTTTTTTTTAAATACCCCCCAACCTAGCATCCCCAAATAATTTTGTCTTTGAGCCTCCTGTGTGAAGTAAAAAAAAACAATCATGGAAAAAAAACCGTTATTTCAATTTTTGCCAATTTGTCAACGAATCTGAACCCGGGTATAGTGAAATATACGTGTATTATGACACCATCTTTGTACAGAATACTGAATGTTGAGCTTTGATTATTATGACACCATCTTTGTACAGAATACTGAATGCTGAGCTTTGATTGGCCTTAATTGATCAGATAATCAATATTATAATGCACAGATGCGCATTTTTGATATGAAATGAGATTTACATGGTAATATTATTAGTTCATCGTAGACTTTACTCTAGCGCCAGAGGACTAAATGGTGAAGATAAGATTTAAATGCGAATAAACAGTGTTTGAGGGGAGAACAGGGGTCAACAAAAACTTGCTGTAAATTTTACACGTAATACAAATATGAATTATTTTGTGAGATTTCTTCATTTAAATTTATATTTTTAATCTCGTGGACTCAACAGTCGCTTTTCTTTGTGTCGTTTTAAAAATAATTATGAGCAAATGTTTTTAATGAAAATTGAAATATTTTTTTAATAATGTTTGGTATCTATTTGTTTTTTTTTTCATTATTAATTTTCAAGCACTTATTTATGGTCATGATGATCTTGCGGTCAATAGTTTTGGTATGAATGATTCGCGGAAACCTTCAGACCTACTATAAATCTTTTTGAATACTTTTTTCCCATTTGTTTTTGGGGTTTTATGCCGTGTTGCGCTAACTCCTTCTTTAGCCAACGTTTCGGACAACATTGCAGTGTTCATAATTAGGGCAGATGTGTTATCTCGTTGCCTAAAGAAGGAGTTAGCGCAACACGGCATAAAACCCCAAAAACAAATAACAAAGATACTTTTGGCCGTGAAAATGTTAAATCATACTTTTTTCTCAATTTATACTAGTTTTTTAACAATTTTTTCCCAATTTATACCATAGTCCTTTTTTGTTGGGCTCAAATGAATGCAAACGGTTTACAAACTTATGAAAACAAATAATATATCTTTTGAAGATCGTAGTTGTTTGAATGTAGTTATAAGCAGAAGCGCTGTTACGTCAATGAATTTTTTCAAATTGTTATGTAAAATCTCATCGAAGAATGTTACCTTAACATTGGTTTGGTCTTGAAATGCTTTGCTTATTGGACATCAAAACCAGTCTTGGAGTTAATTTGTCTCCTATAATATATACATACCTACCTGGTAAAATAGAAAGTAAACTAGAATGTATATACTATGCAGATTATAAGCGTCACTAACTAGTTTCTGTCCCCAATACCACGTGACTAAATCGGGAAGCATAGTCATTCAAATTTGAAACTAAACGATTTCTACTGGATTAGTAGGATGCCAAATTACTAACGACGGCATTGTAACATAGTCGAAAAGTTTGACTAGAATCTAAGTAGGCTCGTAGATTGTATGATATTGATTTAACATTTTGTTAGGTGCGTGTTTTTTGCAGTCGCCGTGTAAACCTGAATGAATCCGCCTACGTTTGACGAACCAACTTGGCCTGGAAGACGATACGTACGTGTGCCCATCTCACTCACTTTCTAGGAGGAATACGAAAGCGCGAGAGGCCAGACAGGTGACTGCGAGCCTTCCTAGAGATGTGAGCGCGGTAGGAATGTGTGCGTCCCACATGTGTTGGTCTACGGGCATAGAAAACAAGTTTTCGCGGCAAACGAGTTACCAGGCGCGAAGCGGGCAAAGCTGTTCATCGAGTCTGTTACCTACTCGGACGTTCTACGCTCCTGGTGCTTTCTAACATCGTCTAATGCTCTCTGGGAGGGAATAGGATTTTCCACACAACACACATCGACACATTAGACGACACTAATCACATACACGTTTAAAATGTACTGCAGAAAATTTATTTTTCCATACATAATTACTAGCTTAGGATCGCGAGCTAACGTCCTAGTAACATATTCAATGTTATGCTGACGATGTTTACAAACCTAACATATGAACAACGAGTTCGACTTGTATGGAAGTTACTTTTATAGTAATGTGTAGGTATTGCTATAAACTCAGCTCGTATGTTAGTGTTGAGTATACTAACTTGTATCCCCGACGGCAGTGTGCACAACCTTGCACCGACAAAGATTCTGTTGAGCTTGGTTTGTGTCTTGGAGTCGAGGTAACATGATCAACTACTACTGAATGAACCTGTTTGACACTTAACGATACCTTAACAAAACAGTAGTGTTCAAACTGTTGAGTTACTATTTCGATAAAAAAACAAACTAACAAACCCTCATGCCGTTTCCCCGCAGAAGAATGCAGGGAGAATGGACAGCCAAGCAACTTATTTTTTTCACACACTTCTTGCTTCATTCATATTTATACATACTCTTCTTTTATTCTGACTCTTGACATGTCCCGACTTAAGTTTCTGGTTCATTTGATAGTGCCATGTCATCCTCGGACGTCCCCGGCTTCTTCTAACATTTAAATTCATAATTTTCACTCTTAATCTTTCACTCCTTTCTTAATCTTACTCATTTAGATACAAGTGGCAGTGATATATTAGATGATGATAAATGATGAAACCTTCCTACAGAAGCAACAAAACTACTTGTCAACTCTTACGTAGTCTCACGTCTCGATTACTGCAACGGCATTTATGACAGCCTTCCAAAATATCAAATTGACAAACTTCAATCAGTGTTTAATGCAGCAGCACGGCTCATAACCGGGGTTTCAAAATATTCAAACATTTCAGAACACCTTCGTAACCTTCACTGGCTCAAGTGCCCTGAAAGAATCCAGTACAAACTGTGCTGGGTGGTGTTTAAATCCATCAATGAAATGGCCCCACCCTACATCTCTGAACTATGCGTCCCGGAAAACACTGGTCTGAGGCAGTCAACGCTTAGATCAGCAACATCATCAGCTGTAGGCAGACTGATAGAACCTAAGCGCAAGCCAAATACTAAGTTTGGTGATCGCGCTTTCGGAGTATCTGGGCCGAAGGCTTGGAATAAACTCCCTCCGGAACTAAGATCCATAACAAGTCCAACAGAATTCAGGTCTAAACTGAAAACTTACCTTTTTGAGCTGTCGTACCCTTAAATTAAATATACCATTCCTAAGAGAAAGTCCAGTTGTATTCAATTTTTCAATAAAGTCCTAAATCCTGTATCTAAATTCCGCCAATAAACAATTCGATAATGTTAATAGTGTTAATCTCAAGTGACCTACCAGGTAAGTATTGTACTGTATATTTTCTCCATAAGTAGTTAAGTAAGAACATAGATTATAAGTTTGTACAGCGCCCTTGAGGTGATTTTGCACAAAAACGGCGCTATACAAGTCATCCAATTATTATTATTATTATTATTATGATGAAGTAATTGTGAAAGACTCTTACCCTCAGTTTTTTCTAAAAATATTATCTCTTGTCGTTTTTTAAATTATTATCGCGTAACCTTATTGTTATTATCAATTTGGCACCACCGCCCCTGGAACCATTTATTGGATAACCAACACCTCTACAATAGGTCATCCCAAGTGGTTCATTACGTCTGGTGAATTAGCAGGAGTGCCCGGGTTCATCGGGTAAGGTGTGTTTTGGATGCGGCTGCCCGTTTGCCGCGATCGGGAAAGACTGGTTTGGAGAGACCATTTGACCTCTCCAACTGGTCCCACAACCAATCACCTTACGCCACAGTAGGAGGGATATATACAGGGATATATTATTATGTTCACATGTATTTGTATTCGTATTTCTCTAAGGAAATAAAATCAAAATAGAAAGTTTATTAAAATTAAAAAGGTTTTAATGGGAAAAACATGCATTCACTATAAAATAGAGACAATTTACTTACACAGATTTACAGATAGATAAACGCAGTAAATTAGATTTTTTATAAATCCAATTAGCAAAACTCGGTTTAAAGACATATTATAAAAAAATTAATTAATAATTAAAAGAGAGATAAAAATAATATAAGAAAATGATAAATTAGTAACACCTAATTAATTTATATTTACATAAATAGTTATTAGACTTTATAATATTGCTTTTGAGAACAATAGAATGCATTCAAATATATTTTTTAACTCAATTAAGAGGAGTGGAAAAATGATACAAAAGGTTTGCATGACAAAAAGAGAGATGAGGTAGATGATATCAAAAAGAGAGATAAAGAAAATAGCAGAAGAGAACAAGATAATAAATTAAGAGACATTATATATTTTTGCGTTTGAATAAAAAATATTAGTTTTTTTTAATACAAGCATTGAAACTGCATCAGATGAACATGAATGTGGACTGTAAACATTTTAAACGAAACGAAATGAAATAGTGGTTGTTGGGATTGGGTGATAGTATATGTGGAAGTATGTATGGAATGAATGAAAGGAAGAAATACATGATACCGCTGTATTACTGCGAAAGAACACACAACACAACTGCAATATAGTGAGTTCCACCGCGATACCTTGAGGTAATTATCGACCTAATAAAACGAATACGTACTTAAAACGATATTACCTCCTTTTTTTACTTTTCAACGTGAAAAACACCCGCAGTCCCAAACCTTCTTCTCTTTTCAAAACAAATGCATTCGAATTTGCACTATTCTTTTGCCAGTGTTCCAAATTGCAAGCAGCATGGTAGTAAGGGAATAGGATAATATAATATTTATGTATGACCTAGAACCTAGATAAATGACATCTCTGTAGGAACTGAGCATATTCTAATTTCAAAAACAAAAATTAGCTTTACATCTGAAATAAGGATGAAGTGTATTGTATGCGATCGTTTTGAAATCTTAAAATCTACTTGTAGATATTAAAACCAACGGTGATCTGAAAATGTTATCAGAAATAAATACAAACATACCTGTAAGATATAAAAAATAATACCCAATTATGTTACCTGTGCTAACCATACATATTATAAAGCCATCGAACTTAACGCCTTACGGAAAATTCATGCAAGTTGATAAGCAGTGATATGTGTATATTTTCTCTATTGTGCATGCATTACCATTGCAAAATGAGGTTTAAAAAAACACTGCTAATAATAATAAAAAAATAAAATCAATTAGACGTCATTACCAAATTCCAATCAAATCAAAACCATTTTCTCATACTATATAAAATCAGATGGAAGTGATGAAAAAACTAGCCAATAAACCTAACCTAACGTAAATCGAAGTTTTTAATAACTTTCTATGACTTTATATCACTTTTCAAAAGTCTGTCATTTTGTCATAGTTTTTAGTTATATGGTAACTGGAATAAACCACATTTAACCAAATCTGAAGACCATTTGTTATTACAGCAAAATTGTGGTGTCTTATTTGATTTATAATTACAATGTTTATAAATAAATTATAATGGGAAAATTTTCTACTTTACAAACAAGATTTTACTTTAAATAAGCGATTTAATTTTTTGACATAATTTCAACGTACATAGAGATTTTTAATTAAAAATTTATATAGTTTATGAACTGTTTTTTTTTTAATTTCTGAATGTTCCTAAGAATTTTTAATTTCCTCAGCAAATTCAAACTATAATAGTACAATACATTCAACGTACATAGAGATTTTTAATTAAAAATTTATATAGTTTATGAACTGTTTTTTTTTAAATTTCTGAATGTTCCTAAGAATTTTTAATTTCCTCAGCAAATTCAAACTATAATAGTACAATGTCTTCCATATCACCAGCAGAGAGGCTGAAGAGCGCAAAAGATCTTGTAAAAGTTTGTAGCAAAACTTTAATTTCTAACATTTTGTCAAAGGAGCAAAAGACCTCCCTTTCTGAAGCAATGACAGAAATGTTGAAACACATTGAGGCATTGGTCCTAGAATACAAGCCACCAATATCTAAAGATGATGAGGGACTCGAAAAATTATTCCGATCATTGAAAAAACGTTGAAGATCTTAAATTAAATATGGTATCTAAGTCGTATGATGAAATTACGAGAAATAATATAATTCATGAAGAACCAACAAAATGCAAGAAACACGAACCGATCGTCATTATAAAGCCGAAAGATAAAGATCAAAAAAATACGGTTACAAAGGATGAAATAAAACAAAACATTGATCCTGTTAATTTTGGTGTCACCGGAATTAGAAACTTTAAACAAGGGGCAGTAATAGTAGAGTGTAAGGATGTTGCTGCAACAAAAAAGATGGAAGAACAAATAATATCAAAAATGGGAAAAAATTATGATGTGAATACACCAAAACCTAAGAATCCCAAACTTAAAATTATTGGTTTATCGGATAAATACACTCCGGAAGAAATTGTATCCAAAATTAAGATGCAAAATGATTACCTTGAAACACTTGATAGTAAAATTGATATTAAATTTATAAAAGAAATTAAAACCAAACGAGGAGACATTAACTACACCATTTTCATGAAAGTTGATGGTAATACATACAATAGAATGTTACAAGAAGGAAAAGTAAATATTGGTTGGGATAGATGTCGGGTGTTCGACAACATCTCACTTCTAAAATGTTACAAGTGCAATGGCTACATGCACAAGGCACAAGACTGCAGAAGTGAAAAAGCATGCACTCGATGTTCCGGAACACATGACAACGACAACGAAAGCTGTCAAAGAGACATCCAATGCATTAACTGCAAAAAAATGAATGATCGATTAAAATTAAAACTGCCAACTGACCATTTTGCTTGGAGTGATGAATGTTCAGTGCAGGTGAGAAAAGTTGAAGCGGAAAAAAAGAAAATTGATTTTTTATGTCACTAAAGACCTGCTCTAAGGTAAACAGTAACATAAAAATATTTTCGAACAACAAATTAGAAACCGAAGAGATCTTGTACCTTAATATACAAAGCTTGCCTGCACACCATGAAGAGTTACAAATTTTACTCGAAGAACGAAAACCTCAAATGATCATGCTCAGTGAAACGCATGTCACAGAAGAAATAGAAGAAGTTGAAATAAAATTTACGAACTATAAGGTAATAAGATGTAATTCGAATAGTCGGCATACAGGCGGAGTAATAATGTTACTGAAAGATAATATAAATTTTGAAACAATTTCTAACGAAAATCACAAAAACTGTACCTGGATCTTAGCAATAAAAATTAAGAAAGGATTTAGACCAGGAGTATACTGCGTAATTTATCACTCCCCAAATGCCAGTAAAAGTGACTTTATAAATTATTTTGGAAACTGGTGTTCAAATTTTTTAAAAGAAACTGATCTCAATATAATTATTGGAGACTTTAATATAAACATGAAATGCGAAACAGATTTTTATACAAAGAAAATGAAAAGCATCATCAACATTACAGGAATGAAACAGTTGGTCAAAGAATACACTAGGATAACACAATCAACCTGTACACTCATAGATCTTGTTTTATCAAATGATTATGAACTAAATGTAAAAATATTAGATACACCTAAAATAACAGATCATAGCATCATTAATATAGTGATGGCAAAAAATAAAAACATCAAAAATATCGAAAAAGTTATTAAAAGAAGAAACCTGAAAAGATACGATAAGAGTAAAATGATTCAAGAATTATTGATTCAAGATTGGAAAGATGTAAATAACTTAGATTTTCACAAAAAAGGTGAAACTATAATAACCAATATGACTGATGCAATAAATAAAATAATGCCTGAACAACGTATAGTAATTAAAACCAATAATCAATGGTATTCCAAAAAGCTAAGACAAATGCAATATGAACGAGATACTTCTTATAAAATAGCAAAAATTACAAAGGATAACGAACATTGGAATAGATTTAAAACAATTCGAAACAAGTACTCAAAACTTATAAAGGATACAGAAAATGAACATTTCATCAAAAAAATTCAACGGGAAAGGGGAGATCCAACGAAAATGTGGAAAACGCTTAAGTCAATGATGAAAAATAAATGTGAAGATGTGGAAAAAGATACCATATTCCCAACCGAATGGGCTGGCGAAAACAACATGGCTGATAAGTTTAATAAATATTTTGTGACAAGTATAGAAGAAATTAACAAAAATATCCCAATCATAGAAGAAGAAGAAATTTTCAACTTTGAAGAAAAAACTTGCGAATTAAAGTTTAAGAAAATAGACGGCCAGAAACTCCAAAGAATACTGTCCAAAATCAAATCAAAGCCCAGCCAAGATGGGATCACTATTCAAATATTAGAACATGCATTACCTGTAATAGGAGAAGAGTTTCTTAGTTTAATAAACAAATCGTTAGAAACAGGGAAGTTTCCTGAATCATGGAAAACGTCTATGGTGATACCAATTCCAAAGATTTCGAACACAAAAAAATGTGAAGACTTTCGACCTGTAAATATGTTACCAAAATATGAGCAAGTGATGGAATACATAATTAAATCTCAACTTGAAGAATACTTGGAAAATAATAGCATCCTTTGTGACGAACAACCTGGATTTAGGAACAATAATTCATGTGAAACAGCGTTAAATTTAGTAATTGATGATTGGAAGGAAGATATAGATAAAAACTTAAGCATATTGTTGCGGTGTTTTTAGATTTTCAGAGAGCTTTTGAAACAATAGATAGAAAAAGAGTTATTAAAAAATTTAAAAAATATGGAATAAAAGGGAAAGAACTGGAATGGTTTAAAAACTACACAAACAACACAGATAAGAAACAATATATCAAATCCGATTGAAAATAAGCTGGGTGTACCGCAAGGATCTGTATTGGGTCCGATATTGTTTATAGTCTACATAAATGATATGGTAAAAATATTAAAACATTGCAAAATAAGACTGTTTGCAGACGACGCACTAATTTATATTGCAGAAGATAATTATGAGAAAGCAATCAAAAAGATAAATAGTGACTTAGAAACATTGTCAAAATAGCTCAAACTAAATAAATTAAAACTAAATGTAAATAAGACAAAATACATGCATATAGGCAAAACAAATACGCACGAGGAACCAAAGGTTTCTATAAATGGAGAAATCATAAAAAAAGTGGAAGAAATTAAATATCTAGGTGTTATTATAGACTCAAAATTGAACTTCTCAAAAAATGCAGACTATACAATTAAAAAAATTGCAAAAAAAATATCATTTCTTGGTAGAATCAGAAACAAAGTAAATAAAGAAACATGCCAGATAATATACAATACAATTATATCACCACACTTTGATTACTGTTCAAGTATTCTTTTTCTCTGCAATAAAGAGAAAATGAAAAAAATGCACATACTGCAAAATAAAGCAATGCGAATAATACTTAAGCGCAACATATACACACGGATAAGAGACATGTTAAAGGAGCTGAATATTTTGACGGTGAAGCAAACTGTGTATTTGAATGTACTTATTTTTATACATAAAATTAACTTAGGGATGATGTCTAAGGAACTGAAAAGAAAAATAAATTACAATAACGAGATACACGGACACGGGACGAGAAATTCTAAGCAAATTAGATTGCCAACAAGAAAAAAAACAAGCACCCAAAAATCTCTGATGTACCAGGCCGTTCAACTCTATAACAAAATCCCGAAGGAAATTGCTGTGATAGAAAATATTAATAAGTTCAAAAATGAATTAAGAAAATATGTCTATCTCAATTATTAATGTTTCTTTTTTTTGTGACTTTAGTGAAATATTTAAAGAAAGATTATGTTTGCCAAACAATGTACATGTTTATATGTTTATAAAACTATTAGCACACACGAAGATGTGAGCTAACTTAAGATTAATAAATAAAAAATAAAAACTCTATACACTAAAAACGCTCTGATCGGGAGATTTGCACAGCCTTTTCTATGTAGTATTCCTACTTAAATAATCCTAACTATGTTCAACTTGCACCTTTTTTTCATCAAGTTGTAAAATGTTAATTTATCCAAAAAAATAAGGCAGTTGCAGTATTGTTTGTTCAAACTAACCACCACGCCATTTCCCGCGGAGGTAGGTAGAGGGAATGAACAGGAGACGTTAAAAACCTCGAAGTTTTTTATAAAAGTGGTTGTATATTTTTCAAAATATTGACGTTAAATATTGCGATTCTCTTTGTAATAATGAGTGATTTGAGCACTAAGTAATTTCATTTATGGTTTTCTCGAATTAACCTAAAAAATTGTGCACATAATTTTAGTTTTTAGTAATGAAAATGCTTTGATCAACAAAAATAAATTTATTATGTTGTACTTTGAAGACTATTCTATATGAAACCAATAAAATGTAACAGTCCAAAAAATATGGCTTGAAGGGTTTTACCAAAAATACAGTCGATATTAAATAACTGAAAAAAATACTAAGTCGAATATCCATCAATACCTTAGAATATTGTTATTGTGTTTCGTAAATTAAGAAATGTTTTTTGACTTAGCATTGCGAAGTCATGATTTGACTCGATCACTTTACATTTCGTCTGTCTGTAAATTTGTTTGTATGTTTGGTGTCCATTCAGTCCTGTCGAAATGGTAGCCATGTTTGATACTTCCTTTTTATCCCACCAGAATGCATTGGCGTTGCAACTGTTGCGAGCTGTTAAGGCGAAGCTTAATGTCAAATCACTATTTTGATTAATCTTTATAACGAATTGGTGAACTTTATGAATACCAAAAAATATGCTTTAGATATATGTTGAAGGTTTTTCTATCGCTTCGTTTGAGTAGAATACAAATAAAAAAATAAATTACTAAATAAAAAATATAAATGTGAACTACTAAAAAAAATATTTTTTCAATACAAATGTATAAAGGAAACAACTTTTAAAAATATATTATTATAGCTAAGATTATCTGTGACAGTTTCACTTGATTAACTTTTTCGTTTTCTTATAAAATTATTTAGAAAATAAATAAAAACCAGTTTTTTTCTTGAAATTTATCGTTTCTAGACTCCGTTTGTCAAGCTATTTTAATGTCTATTACCTACAATATAAGGTATATCAAGAATATACACATTTTTTGTCTTATAGTTTCCTCTGAAGTCGGAGTAATCAACATTACGCAATGTCTATTATTTTAGAACGATTATTATTCTGAAACAACATTATTTATAATGAATCTTTAACTCGCTTAACATAAAATTAAATTTTTACATTCAATTCGCTACTTGTGGTTTTGACACTAAAATAGTTTCTGTTTCAGTTTATAGATTTTTTTTTTATTACAAGATACATTACAAAATGATAACAAAGTTATAATGTGTTATTCCCAGTGAGTTTATAAAACTCATTTCGGGAAAGACAACATTAGATTAAGGACAAGACAAATAAATAAAATACATTAAAGTAAATAAACGCAGATGTTATTATGGAGTTCCAGAGAAAGATTGTATTAGTCATTCATGAAACTGCTAAGGAAATAGCTTTTAAGAGCTTTTGCCAATGTTTTTTTGTTCGTTGCCGGAAGTTTTAAATTACTAGGTAATGCGTTATATTGCTTATGTGCAATGTATTGTAAGGAGTTAATCAAATTTGGTCGTGTAAGTAGATGACGATTACTTTTTCAATTTCGTAAATGCATCCTAATATAATGTAGTGTTAATTATTTAGAATATTTCGAATGTAACGTTACAAATCCTTTAACTGGCCAATTTAAATTATTGGGGTTAATGTAGGTTTTAGTTTGTGTTTGTAAAATGTGTGTGACGCTAATCAAAATTGACAATTTTTTGCCAAAGTTGATTTCATATACGGTTGTTGATAATAATTCAGATATTTCATTATATGGAAAACAATATGCTTATAACAAGCCGCCATCAAACGGTAAGCCTGTGAACTACTGTAGGTAGGTGCTTATGTTCTATTTATTTAGTCCTATCTTATTGAGGCACAATGTTTTCGGCTTTTCATTGTGCGTAGGTATATATATCTTTGATTCCAACGATTAAATCATATCATAGTCTTAAAGATACGTGGAAATTAATACTAAGACCTCATATATTTTGGCAATAGGCTTCGTCTTCCGCTAAGCTTATATTTTGCTTAAACGCAAAGTGAGGCAGAGCACCCTTGAGGTGATTTTCTTACGAAAACAGCGCTACAGAAATGATCCAATCGCTATTTCTAGTATTATAAATTTTACTAAGCGGTACAGTTATGGTTACGATATCTATTTGATTTGATTTACCTCGTAAATTGATTTTAATTTTAAAAATAATGGCTTTATTTTGTGTGTCGATATTTTGCGCCCTATTTCGTTTGTACATAATTTGCGTCAAATCAACTAAAATAACAGTGCATTTATATTTAATACAAAAATTTGAATATATTTAAATGAAATTCGAATAAGGTACATTTTATGTCTATTGGCATTGCGTGAACATTCTGTCAAAACGTGAATTGTATTTTTCTATTAAAAAAAAGACAAAAATTTCCAATTAACGAATAATCTGATAAAATTAAAATTCCTCCTACCACTATCAATGGGTGCGTAAAATGTTGCTTGTGAAATGAGGATAATTCACTCACAATCCAGTATTTTTAAGTTTATATTTCGGAACAATGTCAATGAACGAAAATTGTACATGATTGCATCCTTTAGTTATAAAGAATATAAAGTTGCCAAGGCATGCCATAAAGCTAAGGAAGTAGATATCTTGGAATACATAAAAAAGACAAACTTCAGCTTCTGGTAAGTAAAAGTATCTATTTAAGCAATCACAGGTAACATAGGTAAGTTTAACATTCTTATTGGAGATTGTGATTTCGACAAGGAATTTCTATTAAGAATTCTCGTATACGGGATTTCAATCTAGAAATGATTGAATTCGGTTATTCGGATGATTAAACAATTAGAATTATCTTGTAGAGAAGGGCACTTTGATCAAACTTGGAACCATGTCCCATTGTTTCAAATTTACGGAAAAAGCAATAATTAAAGGTATCCTTTGTCAAAAGGTTTCTGTAATAAAAAATTGGTTTCGATATTGCCTGAAACGTCTGATTAGATTTTTATTAATATACTTTTCGTAGAAAAAGAAGATCTTTTCAGTTTAATCTAAATATTTGGATATATTTTATATGAGTTTTTATGATTTTAGAAGCAGAATTAGATTTAACTTCGTAATTTTGATGTTTTTCGTTTATTCCAGAATAATTCCGGAATAAATTACCCGACTTTGATTCCTAAGTTTGATATTTGATTACTATATACTAAACCATTTGCTTCAAAAACATAGAAAAATACATTTATGATCATTTCTTAAGATAATTTTTTAAGATTTTTTGGCTTGACTGTATTTAACATGTATATATTTATATTTATATTTTATGTATAAGCTGTTTTATTTGTAAAGGTAAGACCAATAAATAATAATAAAAGAGCTATGTAGAAGTTAAAATCACTATGGTAATTTTTCAGAATCGCTGGACACACTTAATATGTAATTTTGTTCAAATAACACTTTGGTCTCAATTTGGTTTCAGCTTAATTATTGACCGGTCAGTGGCTAGGTTGACATCGCGGTTGGGTCCCACCGAGAGTCGTACATTCAGTTCCTCGACTGGATAAGCCCTCCATCACGACACAAGCAACATTTTTTGCTTTCTGTGGTGGTAGAAGAAGATTTTCAAATATTGTCAGATTATTCGTAGCCCTGGAATGTTTGACTTTAATTAAAAAAGTTTTTAATTTATATCTTATCTGACCTCATAAATTTGGCATTGTTCACCGTAGTGGACATTTGAACATAGATGCTGTATTATGTAACTTTGGCAATGTTTACTGTGGTAAACACTGTTTATCTGAAAATGTCAATTTTTTCTGTTTACAGTGGTACCTCGACATACATACGAGTTTTTCGAGATACTAGTCGGCGAGCGTGTGATTTTTTGCTTTGAGTTACGAGCAAAATTTTGTCCTATAAACGCAATGAAGCAGTCAAATCATTAAAATTTCATTTTTGGCATCCTTGCCAAATTAATTGTTTATGCCGGAGGAGACGAAAAAAGTTGATTCGAATGGTTCGAATTTAAATAATTTATGCTTATTTCCTAACCTTCAAATTTAACCAACAAATATAAATAACCAACAGATAAAAAACATTATGATCGAAACTGTCAAATGCCACATGAAGATTTTGAACTTTGATTTTTAAAAAGTCACACAAAACTTTACTGAACTATTTTCCATATCCCCCAACGTAAACATGAGTAGTTGTTTTTATAGTAATAAAGTTAAATTGAAGTGTTATTTTTTTTTCATAAAGTGTATCCAGCGATTCTGAAAAATTACCAGTTACAGGTTAAATTGTATATTTCGATTCAATTAAATTTCTTAAACCCAAAAGCATTATTTTTTAAGTTTAAGTTTTAACTAATATTCAATTTCTGAATGAAGATCATCAAATGCGCCATTGAGATATGGTAGAAGTAAATCTATTAGCTCATAAAACAACTTAAAAACGTTTTACACGTCACGGAAATTGCTCAATTCAAAACCGATTGGCTCAATTCAAGGCAATGGGCACACGTGCCACATGTGCAGGGCAAGTAGCCGGGGAGAAAGCGCTGGTGATATTTTCTACTTAATTGGAAATCAGGAAGACTACATTAGGATGAAATGATGCTCAAAATAGAGGATAAAAAATTCAATTCAATTCTTTTTTTTTTCAAAAACATTGCAAAATTGTTAATTTCAATGCGTTTTAAAAATATTTTTATAATAAGAATTCTTAGATTAATATTAACAGTGTGTATATCAACTATACCAGTGATAATAGAGCTTGCCTTTTAAAGGAAGCTTCATTGATGCAAAACATGTCGATATCCGAATTGATTCTGTTCAACAGCAAGATTGCTCTCCCCACCGGCATGACCATTGGCAAGTTATTTCTGCAGGCCGGGAGATAAAATAGTCGTAATATTGTCGTGATGTTGTCGGTGACGTAGATAACCATCGGGAACATAGAAATGAATGCTCTCCATGATGACCGTGTTTTCAAACCATCCACGAATCAGTCTAAAGAAATGTGTAGCAATGCGCACATCTCTTCTGACCCGTAGATAGTTCATTCCGAGCATACCCAAAAGAAAGGTCAGTGAGATAGAGCCACGGGTAGTATCGTGGAGGATGGCTTTCTCCATACCTCCACGAAAAGTATAGTTTAGGTGTGGGGAAAGCCGTTGCAGGGAAAATTAAACATATTTATTTCGTTTATCGATGTGTGGCTGCATGTTAAATTGTATTCCTGAATAATGCGTCAAATTATTCATTTCAATTAAATTTTATATTTTAAAATTGGATCTGATAAATATGAATCATATCTGAAAAAATATTAAAATTAATTAACAATATTTTTTTCAATGTATATTTGTTTCGTTCAATATTTACCTGCTCAATTCAGGTAAATTCATATTAATTGGAAAGTTTCAACATCGAGGAGATCCGAATTTGCACGCACTTGACGCTATTTAAAAAAATTCTTGATTAACAGTTTGCTATTTTATATTACATTAAAATAAAGATAGTTAATTAATTAAGATTTCTTTAATTTGTTAAAAAATAGTGATATATTATAAAGAAAATTGACAATTTTATTAGTAATTTAAAAGACAATTTTTTATAATATTCTGTGATTTTCACGGATCTAATAACTTTCCAATGTCATATCGGCCACCCGATTTAATGAAAATTTAGAGGAAAATAGTTAACGGAAAAAATTTTTATCAGTTCAACAGCAAAAAAAGTTGTTAAAATTTACTGTTCAGCTGCTGGAAAAAATGTAAAAAAGTAGGTGTTTATCAAAAATGTTATTGAGCTAATGAAATTAATTATTTGTCATCAAGAAATGACAAAAAATGATGAAAATTCATCTGTGTATATTTCGAAACAAAAATGTTTTCACCTTTTTAATATTAATGGTGTAATACCGATAGCAAAAGTTACAATGTTTTTAAATCTTCTTTTGCTTTTGTTGGTGTAATACCGATGGCAAAAGCAAAAATGTTTTTAAATCATCTTTTGCCTTCGTTGGTGTAATACCGATGGCGAAAGTAACACTCTTTTATTTCAAGGACACTTGACGGTGGCACCTATTATCAGGAAATAATAAATTAGAAAGAGTGCTTGAATAAGTAAAGCAATACTCATTCTCCAAGTAGGTACCTAATTTATGTGAATAAATCTCTAAACTAAACCAATTTCTACTTGGGTAATTTTTAAATAATAATATCTACTGTACGCGAAACAACAAGTAAAATTCAAAATATTCGTTAATTGGCTCATTTCGCTGCTGCCAATGATTCTTAGAACAAATTTAATACGTTTTTGTTTATTTCAGAGGTTTCAAATGAGGAAATTGTCTAGACACACAATTTAGAAGCAAGATTTTCGAATATTATTCGTTTGAAAATTATCCATAAAGTGAATTGTATTTGACAACAGTAATTACAGTAGAGTACAGTAATTTAAAAAAAAATAACTTTATCATTTGTATAATGCCAAGTGATGCCAAGCCATAAAGTGTTTGCTTTCTTCGATACATTCATAGTGTTTATTTATTTGATTACCAGGTTTTGATGCTAACAATCAAGTTATACCCTTTGTAAATTGTATTTAATACTTTAGTAAAGATTTTTTGAATTATAATCTCGACTTTGCATCTAAACTTTAAAAGGTAAATAATTGATTTCAGTCTTTCCAGTACACCACTACATAGAATAATGTTTCTTTAAAATGATTTTTCACGTCCAAAAAAATTATAGTGATTTATGTTTGGGGTATCCGAAACGTTGGTTAAAGAATGATAGAAGCGCAACACGGCATACTACCCCAAAAATAACTCAATATAATACCTGACTATATTTTTCGAATGAAGTTAGTTATTATTATTTTATAATTGCACAATGTGATGAATTATTAACTTCCCTTATCATAAAACCTTTCATTGACGTATATGCTGCAAAGGAATTGTGGGAAAGGAACGACCTAATCATGAACAGCGCGATCCGCATCTTGGCCATCGTGGCTCGGCTCCCAAATGTATATTCAGCATTAGAGCTGTATGTTTATGGATACTGAACTATGTAATGATATCTATTTTTTTAACAACAAACATCTCGGGTTACGAATAACCTTACAATACATATATGTATTGTATTTTTACTCTCTACATCGGAAAGGAAGGAGTGAATCTGGATCTTAAATAGAATGTTATATTAATAATAAGTGTTTTAGTATCTTAAATTTTTGTAACACATAGATTTTTTATATATTTATTACATTACATTGAATACATGTATGTAGCAAAAAGAACAAAATAATAATATTGCTATAACTGTATAAGTATATTAAAAATATGTATAAGTGTTATTATGAGTTGTAGGTCGACATTAGTTCCTAGTTAGGCAGACTAGCAGTTTGAAGGAACCAAATGCTGTTAAAATTGCTAAAAATTTATTCTGTTAAATTAAATTATGATATTCATAATTTAATGATATTCTCACTGGGACTTGATTTCATGATTTCATTTTGGTGGTATACGTATATTGAATAGTGTTCTTTCTAAAATAATTATACATAGGTATATTACATGGTGTTTTTTTTGTTCAGTTGAGTGGTTTCATTTTCAGTCTGTATTTGGAGTCAGTATATTATCTATTTCTGATATGCATATGTTAAGTATCCAGCTTTTTATTTGTGATTTAAATGTTGAAATATTATTGTGAGTTTTGAAAGAGAGTGGGATTTTTTTCATAGAGTTTAGTACCGTAGTATCGAAAGCTTTTTGCCCCAATGTTGTATGTTTAGTTGCTTGTTGGATATGTTTTTGTTAGTGTGCCTAATATATGTGTAATATAGTTGTTATTTCTTTTGTTATCAATATCTCCCATGATGAATCAAAACGTTGCTTAAAATGGCTTAAATCGTGTGTGGTGATCAGATCTGAATAGCCAGCACTCCCTTCAGTCTGATAATATACCCAAATTAAGTATGCCATAATCCCACTGTTTCTGGACAATCGGTAGCAGTTGGAACTATTATACAGTATCCTCAAAGACGATAATATAGCGATCGAGGGAAACAACTTCCCTTTGGGCCTCAAGCGTAGTGTTTATTAAAAAAAAAAAGAAAAATAATTATCTATGGCAGAAAAGTGCTTATTAGATTCCTAAGAAAAACATAGTCAATTATTTTCATTGTTTTTAGCGACATCTAAATAAAAAAATTCCATGTTCCTATCATCCCATTGCAGGAAACATTCTGATACGTGGAAATGGCTCAGTGGTAGGTTTTTCATAAATGATTTGTTTTGTATTTTAACCACGGTTTCCTTACAAAAAAAAAAGCATTTTAAAAGCGTTTTCTGAAAAGTCAACACATGGGATCTAACATCATATCTCCAGGCCATGGAAGAGGAAAAGCTAAATTCTTTTAAAGTTATCCCATGTTGTATATTATGTTTAGGTAGTATTTTTACTGTCTATACAGTTTGACAAATTATCATGACAACACAAGGAGAAGATGACGCTCATTGCGCATTAAAAGCCGAAAAGATGCTTAAAGTAGCTTTAGCTACGTTTGGTGACCAGCTTTGGAAATCTTTATTTCATTTATTTTTTTAAATATTAATTATTTTTACAATAAACATTCAACTTATTAAATTTTACACTATGATAAAGAAAAAAACGTTGAAAACTTTTCTTACCATAAAGAGGCAAGGCTTTTGTGTTTGGTGAGGGAATTCAAGCTTAAATAATACAGTCATATAATTTATATTATTAATAAAGCAACAATAAAATAATAATAACAAAAAAAAATTACAATAACAAGAAAATAAATAAGAGAAAGAAAATAAATAATCGAAAGAAAATAAATAATCGAAAGAAAATAAATCATCGAAAGAAAATAAATCATCGAAAGAAAAAGATACTTCCTAACTTTACTATTCTCCATCCTTTACTTACATACTTTTTTCACTCCTTTCATCATCACGTACTACCCTAATTGGCGATACAATAGTTTCGTTGACTCTGCAAAGTTGGAATTCTTGTGAAGCATTCATATTTAAAGAATTTTTTTTTAAATAAATCCGAACGAAAATGGAAGTCATGTAAATTGTTGTATATTTAGACAGAGCGTAACATAACGAATACGGGGTTGAAACCTAAAATCAGTTATTTTAGTAACATCCATCCTATGTCAATAGAATATAGCGGAAATAAGGTATTTTGGTATTCACTCGAATAAAATTATCAGCTGTTCATCCCTTTCGAACTTTCGTAGGCATATATCTTTGTCACGAATTTCATATTCCAATGATAAACATTATAATAATAGTGAACACGCTTATAATGAGATTCTTATATAGTTAACATGGAAGCCAGCTCTTAGCAACCGGTCATGTAAGCAGTACCGTCTTCTTAAGAAATGTTCCAACATGCCTCATTCAAATTGTTACCCTTCACAAACAGGGTAAATTATTTTTAGTAAAACGTATAGATAGATCAAATGTAGATCTACATTTTCTGCCAAGTATGTCGAGTACGTCGCTATACACCCTGAATACAAACGAATAATCCTTTGTTTTGGTTAAGAATAATGATGCTTTGAGGTTAAAATTTATTTATTTTGTAACCCTCGGACAAAGTGATCATAATATGAAAGGGCCCTCTGGTATCGGAAGCTGACCGCCATCTATCAATGATGACTTGAATGCTCGCTGAAACAGGAAGGGATGGTTTCTATAAAACGCGAGCTTTCAGCAATATCAATTTTAATCCTTTAAAATAACCGTGTTCCTCCTTCTAAAGCGAAATACATGTTTTTAAACTAGTATAAAATAATTTAAACAATTAAAGAATAGAACGATATGTAAATCAAAACCGAAAAAAGAATTGAAGCTTAAAGGAGATTGGAAAGTATGTAATTAATTTAAAATTTGGTTATTTGATATGATGAAATCCAGTTTAATTACGAGCGGTGAAATAGTTTTTATTTGTTAAGGTTTAGCCCATTATTTTATCTAACTTTACACCCTTCTTTCTTCTTAGTTTTCTAGGGTAAAGATTCCGAAGTTTTCTTATAAATACTGTTGACGAGATTGGTGCATCCGTACCGTTCTCCTCTTTTCATGAGTTTCCGAGAAGTTAAACATCCCTATTTATAATACCTAGTAGTTTTCATACACAATGAACTTTCTTGAAAATTCTACTTCAATTTAAATTTTACGGAAATGATTCTCAGAAAAGGATTCACATTTAATTTATGTCAAGCTTTTATGCCTTAGTTCAAGTTTATTCCACCCTTGATCGCCTTACTTTTAACAAAACTAAACATATTTTTCAATATTTTCTCTTTCACTTTTTTCACGTTTGAGAGTCGTTTATACTGTCTTCAATTGTTAAATATTTATATTTATTTTTATTAACGATATAATTTTTTTTACAGGTTTTTTTTTATGTCTGTCTCACTAGGATAAACTTGTTTCGAGTAATATTACAATTTTTACTTTGCTCTTTAAGTTAATTCACTATTAAAATATAGAATATTCATTCGTATAGTATATACATGTCGATGGATGTCGCTCAAATTAAAAATTACTTCAAGAAATTATCTATATTTTTATTTAATTCGGGTATAATTTTGCAACTGTCCAGAAAAGATAGCATATAAAATGCATTTTACAAAATAAGATAATGCTCTCTCATGCACCTTTGTCTAACATTTTGATTGGAAGCGATTGGATTCGTTAATACATTTTGTTATCATTGTATTTAAGGTAATTTAAGGCACCCTTCAGGCCTCAGACATATTCTGTCAAATGGTTAGGGTATTTTCGCCTTGCAATTAAATCCAAATAAATTGAATATTTCTGAACATATCCGAAAAAAAACCTGTTTTAGAAAGATTATAAAATATGCTCTCAAATATAATTATTAGAAATAATTTTTTTTTTTCGAATTATTAAAATTTTGACTGCAAACATAAAAAAATTAAAATGGCTAACCTTACGTCTGTAACTAAAAATACTGATAAGGAAAAAACATATTAAAACATATTTATTTTATCAGACAAATGTATTATTATTATTATTAACGTTACCATGAGATCATTTTTTTAAAATTTCTTACGCCGTTTTGATCATATTTCTCACCACGAAAGTAAGAAATTTACAACCATTTCTGTTAGACCATATGGGTAGTTCCCAAAAGCGTAACAAATTATCCCGAAGGATTAAATGTGTTTATTAATTTAATTTAATTTTGTATTTGATTTACTTGACCTTAAGATATTGTAAAAGTAACAAAACAAGATCAAAATTGACATATTAGGTCATCGTTTTAATGGTCAAAATAAAGATGTTGTGGTAAAGAAAATCTTTTTTGCATTATGGCTATCACTACAAGAATACTAAACAAGCTAAGTACCTGAATGGACAATCCTTAATCTAAAGTAATGAAATTTGTTTGTTCACGTTAATTGGAAAATATTTCAAAGTGAATTACGCACAGCAGTTTATTTTACGAAGGGATAAAATATTATAATGCGCTGCCAGAAACCACATCACCCAATTAACAAATTCAAACGAGATTGTAGGAACTAAGAAAAGATGGGTTGTTTCGTAGAATTTGAACAATTTATCAAATTTCAACTTTCATTTTCGGGTTCAGTGAAAGTCCTATTCAAGTTCTGTTATTATATCATTATAAACTAGTTGCTTCACAGAAGTGAAATAATAACAGAACTTGAAAATCTTTCTTAGAACTTGAAAATTAACATTGAAATTTGAAGAATTTGTCCTTAGCAAAATAAAATGTAATTGTATAGTGCTTAAAATATAATTAGTAATCTAAAATAAAATAAATCAATGATTTCTTATATAAAAGACGAGGTACCTATTAAGAGGAAGCTACAAGCCAAAAATGTGTATATTCTTGGTATAACTTATATCGTAGATAATAGGCATTAAAATTGCTAGACAAACAGAGTCTAGAAACGTTAGATTTCAAGCACAAAACTGGTTTTTATTTATTTTGTAAATAATTTTATACGAAAGAAAAAAGTTAATCAAGTGAAACTGTCACAGATAATCTTAGCTATAATACTGTATGTTTTAAGTTGTTTCTTTTACGCGTTCATACATTTCTATTGAAAAAAAAAATTGTAGTTTTCATTTATATTTTTTATTGAGTAATTTATTTTTTTATTTGTATTCTACTCAAACGAAACGATAGGAAAACCTTCGATTTATAAAAAGCGTGTTTTTTGGTATTCATAATGTGCACCAATTCGTTATAAAGATTAATCAAAATTAAAGGCTTCGCCTTAAACGATATTATAAATCATAAAGATAGGATATAAATATTGAAATTTAAAAGATATGATATAAAAATAACAACATTATGTAAGTCAGGAGCACTGATAGTAAACATGAAAATAAAATTATTGTTGCAAAATATAGAAAATTTTCCTTTTTGTATCCATGTGAGTAAAATCATACACTCCCTAGATAGGCACTGGATTAAACAAATTCCATAGCACAAAATCTGCTACAGAACTAAGAACAATATACAGAATTGAATGATAAATGACATGAGCCATAATCCACTATCGGCGCAAGGCGTGGACAGTTTTCTAATACAATCCTGAACGAGGTCCTAATGAACGTGCTCCTGCAGATAAATGCCAGATTGCATTTCGCCGAATGGATAGACTTTATGTGACGCAAAATATCCCCATTAAGAATACGAAATGGATTAAATAAACTGAGCATTTTTGTATGATCACCACATCAGAATTGCCCGGAGCTGACGGGAACAAGACATCCACAATTACGGGAATTTTGTGAAGTTGTGAAAGAAATAGGGGAAAGAAGGTGGGGAACGAAAATTCCAAGAAATATATGGCTGTTGAGTTCTGATCACTAAACAAAGGTGAGGCTACTTCAATCATCCTGTCGATTCTGAACAGTGGTGTTTCAACCAGACAATATTGTGAGAATTTTTAGTTGCGTTTGTAACAATGTAAATTGACAATTTTCTTTTAAAATGAAACTTAGTACTACGGCACCGTTTAAAATTTTTGAATTCACGAGAGATAACGCGATTACTTGATTAAATTTCTTTCGTTCAGTTTTGTTGATTTGTTTTAATTTCTTATCTCAAAACGTTGACTTCAAAAACAAGTAATAAAGTTGGCTGTTTATCTGAAGCATTCACTGCCGTGAAAATAAATAGACATACTTAATGTATATACTCGATTTCGGGTGTTTAATTTCACTTTCCAAGCTCTCACCAATACTTAAACACACGCGAAATAATAAGAAGAACATTTTGTAAAAATATATGTATTTATGCCCACGAGTTTTCGTGATATTCAAGCACAGCGACCAAAAAAAACAACTGATTTGACTTGAAAAAAATGTAACTAGCTTGCCTGCGTAATCACCTGGGTTAATATTATTATAAAAGAATTTTTAATCTCATTCCCAATTTTGCTTTAGAGCTTTCGTAGATTAATATGATAATTTATAATGGTAGACTCATGTCAGATGTAATTAAAAGTTATTTAATTACTAAATAAAGTTCAAGATGCATATTAATGCAAGTTTTTCAGTCGACAAGACGGAGCCAACGTCCCTGCTAATTCAATAAACTTTCACGACAACTCTAAAGTACAATAATTTTATTTAAAATTCATCGCACAGAAGCTCGTTTCCGACATAAGTGAATTACATCTGCAGCGTTCATTATTAAAAATAATCATACCTGTTAAACGGTTCGTCGTCCTCCGTGGTCGAGAGGTAAGGCTGTTTGACTAGCAAACCGAAAGTAGTAAGAGGAATTTGGGTTATTTCAAAATTTATTAATTTATAATAATAAAGTATACTTGCGGCACGTTCCAAAGTGGAGGATACTCTCAGTATCGACCTGGTGTAAAACCACCATTCAGAATTGAAACGTTGCTTTACGAGGAAGCTACAAGCCAAAAATGTGTATATTCTTGGTATACCTTATATTTTAGGTAATAGGCATTAAAATCGCTTGAAAAACGGAGTCTAGAAACGTTCGGTTTCGAGCACAAAACTGGTTTTTATTTATTTTGTGAATAATTTTATAAGAAAGCAAAAAAGTTGATCAAGTGAAACTGTCACACATAATTTTAGCTATAATATTGTATTTTATGAAAGTTGTTTCCTTTACGCGTTCATACATTTCTATTGAAAAAATGTTTTTTTTAGTAGTTTATATTTAAATTATTTATTGAGTATTTATTATTTTCATTTGTATTCTACTCAAGCAAAACTATGGGAAAACCTTCAATTTATCTAAACCATATTTTTTATTATTTATAATATACACCAATTCGTTATATAGATTAACCAAAATAGTGATTTAGCACTAAGCTTCGCCTTACATGGGTTTTTAGCCGTGTTTGGTGACCAGATCTGATTAGTCAGGTACTTCCCCACCTTTCTCTTCCCCATTTTCTTCCCCCCCCCCCACTACTTTCAGTCTTACAGCATACCCCAATTGGGGATGTCACAGTCTCAATGGCTCCAGACTGTTGGGAGCAGTTGGGATTCTTGTATGGGAAACCACACCACCACATACACCATGAAATCAAAAAATGTTAAATCACATATATTTTTTAAATTTTACAGTATTATCATTTTATTTCACTCCAACAATGTATCTAATATGTATAATGTATAATATGCAACTATGTAAATAATATATAGGTTTGTTATATTATTTCAATGGAATATTTGGTTTTACAAAACCAACACAATCTGATTAAAGCTGATGTGAAATATTTAATAATTGCCCTCCGTTGGTTTCAAACTCCAACAAACTCAGGAAATTGTCAGTTAACTAAGTGCATGTACTGAATAAATAATTCATTATTTGAGCTGGAAATTTAATAGTGGAGTTTAAGTGCGCAGTTGGAACCAACATGCCCGAAAATTCATTTCTTATATGCTTATGTAGAATTTTTATATTTAATTTTGCTGAAAAAAATACTATTCAATGATTTTCCTTCAATAATAATTAAACATTTTCGTTAAATTTAAAAATTTACCATAAACTTTTTATTGAATAGGATACGTAAGCGTTTGAAGTCGGAAAATTTGACAGAAAACTACGACAATACGGACGAAGAAAATGAATGTACGATGTAAATATTACGCTTATGTGAATGGTAAAAGTAGTCGGAGACGCCCTAGGAAGACATGGTACGATCGAGTGAACCAAATAATTGATTCAGGCCATGTCAAGAGTCACAACAACAGAAAAGCTAAGTACTTATATTGTTAGTATTAATGAATCCTTGAAGAAGAAGATACTAATAAATCTAAATTAATTTTGAAACAGTACAAGACACAGAAAAAAAAAGCGGTCACAATTAGGAATCGAATCAGAATCTCTTGTCTTGAAACCCGGACAGGCGTCGTTACCAATTTGACCATTGGGACTTATTTATCAAACTATTATTAATTTTATAAAATTATTTATTTTCGGTTTAGACTAAAGTAGTGGTATGTTAAAAGATAATAATAAATATTATAGTGAAAATCCCTCACAGATAAAATCTTCACGTTACGTTTAGGTTTAAGTGTTACGTTTTTTACTCTCAATACCAGCAGACAGGCGTCCGACCAAGCGTTAATCTGTATTAATTAAATGAATTATTGGATACTCTAGCAGATAAATTGATCAATTACCTCCGATAAAATAATCCAGAGATTCGGTTAATACCGTTACTTTTTCTCTTTCACCATCGGGCTTGAGGTTAGTTAAAAAAGAAAATGGGAATGAAAATATAATGTTTTTATGAACTATTTATCATTTAAAAGGAGTTACCTTGTCCATGACAAAAATAGAATTGAAGCATATAGGTAACACTTTATTTAAAACAAACAAATGTACTAAAGATCTTATTTATTAAATGAAAAAAAAAACATAATTTGTAATACACCACTTTATTGAATTATCAAATAACAGCCAACCATGTTTCGCTTATCTGAAACTTCGTTCCGGCTTTTACATTAACTTATAATATAATCTTTAATGAGAGAAAGAGATACGAATATAAAATTAGTCACCTTATTGGTGACGGAAAGAGATACAAATAGAAAAGAGGGAGACACATTATGTTAGGAGGGGTAAGTAAGGGGAGGATGAAACAGTTTCTGAACAAACTAAATATCAGTTAAATTTATTTCATTATTCGAGGGCTTCTAAATTATTTCACGTAATTCCAATTCCATTTTCATGTAATATTTTAGTTCCAGTGATTTTATCGAGGGAGAAATTATTCATTATTATTTAAACATCGTATATGGGTTTTTATGTGTTATGTTAACCTTTCGAACTCTTTTTCCGACGATAAACGGAACAATTATTTCAATTAATGTTTTTTCTTGGGTTAGATCTCAATTAGTTGTTTTATTTTTTTCTTTTTCTCTCATTATATTGTTTTCTTATACGTGTATAAGACACACACGTGTGTGTGTCTATATGTAATTATGATTAATTAATATAAATAAGCCGTGATGAAGCTTGAGATACGCGAAACCCGGTTGGCTGTCATTAATTTATTCAATAGAAGTGGTGTTTTACAAATTGTGTTTTTTTTTTCATTTAATATATAAGATCTTTAATAACTCCAAAGTATTTGTTTCCTTCGAAAAACATAAGATTTTAGTATTTCATGATAATTTGTGACGCATGACGGCGTTTCTTTTTCCGTAGGCATCGTGACAGTTGACGGATTTACACCACGATTCGTTTTTGATTACATTTACAATGGTGAAAATGAATTAATTTTGAATTCCGTAAAATAAAAACGCACACATTGAGCACTTGTAATTTTTATTCATGCAAGATGAAAATTCACGATAAATCCGTTTTTTTTCAAATAACTCCCAACCTCCAAAAACCAAAGCTTAAGATTTTAATCATTTTTGAATTTGTTTTTTATTTTAATAATAAACGTGTTTTAAAATTTAAACAACTGATAAACAACCACCAATGGTCGGTAAACAGTTGTTTACTGTATCTATTATAGTAACCATGAAAAATCATAAAATCTGACGTGAATAAGCTTCACAAATCGTAAAATTATAATATCCTATTATTTTCACGGGTCTGCGCTAGTATAATTATAAATAAGCTTTTTTAAGCTTTTATATTACTTGTAATATAGTGGTTCAAAACTTTCTAATCATTCAGTTCTTTCGATAAAACAGCGAGATTACTGGGTGTCAAAAGGCAAATTTAAAATGAAAAGTGTTGACTTTTAAGAGAACTTATTTCCATTTCAAATGGATACATTCTGCATACCTAAGAGCTTCGGTGCAGCTTTTAAAAACCCAAGAGGGTTAGATTTCAATCTCTTTTACCTTCCATATAAATGGTTCTCAGTCTTGATTTGAAAAAAATATAATGCAATAGAAAACGTCGCTTTTCTAAGCGATTTGAATTAATGCTTTTTTTAAAGGATTTTACGCGGATAACAACGTTTTGAACGCAGTAAAGATTTTTTTTCTCGAAAACGGCGCTATACAAATAATCAAATCACTATTATTATATCCACTTTTTTTTAAATTTCATTCGTTGGTACCTTTTTGTGCGTCAAAAAAAAACTAAGCTAAGATTAACTAAGCTATTTTACAAAATGTATCATATACATTTTAGAATTTATATTGGATTATATTAGAAATAATATCAGGCATAGCATGCTTTCTTGCGGTACTTCATAGTTGATTGAAGAGGTTTGCTTTTTATCTTGTTAATTTGAACTCTAAGATTTGATTTTTTTGAAAAAAATGTTGTTATCTATGTTATCAAAAGCCCTTTGTGAGTCTATGAAGATTTCCAATGTTTTTCTCCACTGTCTAAAAATTTTGTGGTCATATCTGTAAAAGTTTCTATGGCATACTAATAATAATGTTTGGATGACTTGTATAGAGCCGTTTTTGTGCAAAATCACATCAAAGGCACTGTAAAAATATATAATATATTTTTATATGATCTATGTTATTACTTATTAAATATGGAGATAATATACACTACAATACTTACCTGGAAGGTTACTTGACATAAACTCTTAATTAACATTAACTAATTGTTTACTAGCAAAATTTAGATACAAGATTTAGGAAATACTAAGAAAATTGGACATAATTGGATTTTCCAGTATTCATTTTAAAAATATTTATATATGTTCTTTAATGAGCGCGTTTAAGAAAAAAAATATGCTGACGGTACTACAGTACAAGGTTTTGATCAAAATTCAGTTTCCTAAATGTGATTTGTCCCTCGGTATTAGACATATTTCGAATAATTTAAATCCAATAAGAAAAGTGTGATTAGGATGTATTATAGGCAATACAAGAATGGTAGGAATGATATATTTAATTTAAGGGTATGACAGCGTAGAAAAGGTCAGTTTTTAGTTAAGACCTGAATTCTGTTGGACTTGTAATGGATCTTAGTTCCAGAGGGAGTTTATTCCAAGCCTTCGGCCCAGATTGTCCGAAAGCGCGATCACCAAACTTAGTGTTTGGCTTGCGCCGCTTAGGTTCCATCAGTCTGCCTATAGCTCACTAGTACTTAATTTATTCCGATATTTTTTATATTATTTTGAAGTAGGATATGAGTTGTTTTTAAAATTTGCAGTTTAAAATTTATTTATTTTTACTAGTAAGGGGATTACCACCCTTACTTATAAACCTGTTTTAATTGTACATACCAGAAGAGCAACCTGATTGAATTTTTTTATTATTTAAAATTACTTCCACACTTTATTAAAATGTGTCAATTTTCATGTTAAATATTTGATTTGATGGAATTTCTTTTGCACATTGTTATTAAGGTGAAGCACTACGAAGTAATGCAAAATCATGTGTTTTCGATTTGAAAATTTATTCGCTAAAAATATTTTAAATGCTTTAATTAAATATTTCGAGTAAAACACAAACATAGTTCAACTTGGTTTTAAAATAATCGAAAATTTTTCTTTATGTAATCCCATAGAAGTCTTTTTATAAGCCCATAAAAAATGGCCTTTAAAAACTGCTTTAAAGTTCAAAATCTCCTACTTCAGATCCCTTTTAAGGTTATGGTTTTTAATGTATAGTGCGGAAAATTAAGTTATTTAGAATATGGTCGAAAAACATCTAAATATTTATGCCTGAACATCACAATATTAAATAACACACAATTTTTCGGCGATGCGTTTTCTTGGATAAATTAGAACCGCGGCTTAAGCACAAATTTAAACCTTATCGTCATACACATGGGGAGTATTATTATTAGCGGCCCGTTTCTCAACTGTACACAACGTGGTGCATAGCCTGAAATATGATGCCACTGCAAAATTCTTTAACGGGATATTTTAATTTAAAGTCACAAATACTGAACATGCAAATAGTTAAAGTGCTGGTAAATATGACTGGTTGGTACTCACTCACAGAAATGGGAAAGATAACATATAGACAAGTCAGGTGAAATAGGGTATGAAAAAAACTTTAACCTTGGAGAGTAGGTGAAAGTATTAAGCTCAAAGAACTCCGCTTTTAAAAGCTTTTTTATATAGCTTCAAACGATAATGCTTAATCTAATGGATGTGATGTAAAAATATATTGTCTCTTTTGTGAATTCTTACTCAAATGCGTACTAGATAAATACCATAACTTTATATCATGGAAACTTTTCCATTTGAAGTAAAAGCGTTTTACGGTTATGGTATTAATGGGGGGTAAAAACCAGGCAAATTTTGTTTAATTTATTTGTGATATTTCACAATTCATTCATTTAAAATAATATGATACAAGTATATTTTCAGCACGTTCTAGAGTGGTAAATGCTTTTAGTACAGCTCTAGCAAAATCAAAACGTTTGGAATTGCTTTAGCCGTGTGTTGTGACTGGATCTGAATAGCCAGATACTTCCCCAACTTCCTCTTCTCCATCCCTTCTTTCCCAATCGGGAATTCCGAAGTCTCGCTGACTCCAAACGGTTGGGAGCAGTTGGGACACCTGTGGGGTACTCACATAGAGGTTTTTTAAATCCCAAATACCTCTAGTTTAGCTATAAAAGGCACAAGAATTATGGTAAAAAAATTATAGCATTAATTGAAACAGCAATATGTTGTTCCATTTGTTATTTTTTACTGATTTAAATTGAGTTAATGCAAAAAAAACTTACGCGTAATGCATACGTATAATATAATACAGTTACTAAAGTATATTGCGAAGAGCTTATATGTAGGGAGTTGAGGCAAATAACATGAGTTCTTATTTCATTGAAAGTTCAAAAGAATTACAATCTAAATGTTTCACCCTTTTAAATGTTTGAGTTTCTTAGAACTAAAAACAAATATAATTTGTAAACGCAGGTCGCTTTAAATAGAACTTTAGATGTACGATGAATGTGTTTGTGGAGCAATCGACAATGTAGGTACAGATTTTCAAATTATGTGTCGTAGTTTTCAGTTGCTTGGTTGAACAACCTGATTTTGTAGGAATGTTGGAAACATCCGTTGAAATTAAAATATTGAATTGGAAGAAGTTCCAAATCTGTGGACGTAGCTGCGTAGTAATGGACACTGTAATCCTGACCGAAACGTTGGATAAAGGAGGTAGCGTGACACGGCATAATACCCCAAAAATACACATTCAATGCTTTCGTGTTGTGTATTTCATTTTAAATAATTAACGCTTTACAATTTTTCAGTTTTTTGGGAAAATGGCAAATGGCGAGGGATATCAATATTGGGATATGCAATATTGAAGTTTTCAGAATTTACAAGCATTTAATTTCAAATAAATTTTAATGAAACCGTAGACAAAATATAGTTGAAACAGTTTTAGTAATCATAATTTTTCAGCTGTTATTATGTTCTAACGTTATTATGTTCTAACGCCAGAGTATTTTTATATGGCTAGACAATATTGGTATTTTATAAATACTTCTAAAAGAATAAATCTACACAAACCATTCATTCAAAATATAACTTTTTTTATATTTGTACAAAACAAAATAAACTTTTTACTTTATTTGTTTTGTCAGAAAAGAAGCGCAAAAAACAATTAATAATAATAAATATCTATCGGAGCTGAAAATAGTCCGATCTAAAAAAGCTGTTAAAATTTCATGATACCATACTCACTGTTTGATTTTTTGGTGCTAATACTGTATAAAATAAGGCACAGCGAACAGAAAAAAGTTTTATAAATATTTTTTTCGTTAAAATGATTTTATTTATTTCATGTCTCTGTTTATGCCATTCAATGTGACACTATTTCAGACAACTTCGCTCCGATAACACGAAATCATTATTTATTACAGTGATCATTTAAATACCGAACTAAACCCTTTAAAATTACACGTGACGAGACTCGCATCCAATTTGTTAGTGCGGAAAAATCACTGAAACGTCCATCAAAAGCCATTCCGTAAAAAAATAGTATGCTTTGCGTCATTGGTGTGGAATTTACTAAATGAACCAATAGCTGTACAAACATAGTAATATTTAAATTAGGCTTTGATTGTATTAGAATCTATGATTTCTTAAAAATAGTCATTCGATGACATAAAAATAACGCAGACTCAGATTGCTCAATCATAAAGACTTTTTCGTAATTCCACCAAACTTCCCCGATAAATGCGCTGGGAGTGAAGAGTGGCAATACTTCACATAGGTCGATCTGTATCCTGGAAACCGCACACAAAATAGTAACAAAACATCAGTATTTTGAAGTTTAAACAATATTCTTGTACTTCCGAACAAAGTTTTTAATCATCTATGCTTTTACCATCATGTATATTTACTTTCCGAAGTTGCGAACTCACTGAAACCTTGTAATATATTAATATTAATTGAAGAATATTAAAAAATAATGGGTTTATACCTATATCTCAAGCTTTGTCAGGGCAAGCTAAACCCGGTTAGCTGTCATTATTTATTCAAATAAATGTAGTGTATTACAAAGTATTTTTTTCATTTAATATATAATGTCACACAACAAAGTGTTTGTTTCCTTCGAAAATACATTGGTTTTATCAAGATGACAACATTTACCAATAACTCCCATTAATTATGGCATCAATAAGCCATTTCCACTGGTTGTTTCAATAACCAGCAAAACTTTTTTTGTATTCTTCGTTATAAACACCCGCCCACCTGCCGTTTGTCAGCAGGTCAATTTCACAATAACAATTATAACACTAAAACACAAATATAATGAGAAACCATAATATAGAAAACAGAGATAAAATAATAACATTACAAGTAACTACAGTACAAAGATATAAAATACAAAATACAGATATATTTAAAATAAACAACATACTCATAGGCATATTTTTTATAAATAAGATAAAATGCGTAAAATAAATAGATTCTAATGTGTATACAGGTGTTCGGTGACAATAACAACATTAAAAAATATTGATTGATTAACCACTTTTTCAACTTTTTTTTTAGTTTAGTGGTGCAATTTTATTAGCTTTTTATAGCATTTGCATTTTTATATGACACACAATAACCGAAAAATACACTTTCGTACTCACTTTCATGATTTTTGATCACAGGACTGGGGTGAGAAAAAAAGGATTTACGTCTGTTAATTGATGTTTTCAATTAAAAAAAATGATTATTTGAGATATACTGAATGACATTCCAGTAATATCTATGTCAGAGCTTCCATAACTTTTTTATACATTTTTTTCATGACACACCTGAAACTACCAGCTTATTGCAATTGGAATACACAATGAAAACATTAATTTAAATTTTACGCAACAAAAAACGAAACAACTCCGTTCCTCGAGGTAATTTGAGTGTTTGTTTTTTTTTTCAACTGTCCATTTTTAAATTCTCTAAAGTCGCGAACATATATACCTAAGCAACACGATACACAATGCAATAAAATTTTCGACAAATTATCACAGTGTGTACTTTGGTATGCGCATGATCTTCGCACAAACTTCGCATCAAACGGGCATGAACACTATGGTCATTTGTTGCGACTTTTGTTTGGCAAACGCAAAATTTTTAAAATATTATTCTTGATAGCTCGTTTGATTTTGTAATGATAAATGTTTGCATGATGTGAACATTCTTTATTGAGTTATAACTCAATTAGTCGATGACTCATTCTGCACGAGGTGAACATTCGTTATTGGTTTATAACCGACTTTAAAAAAAAACATATATTTGTGATTAGATGTTTTGTCTCCCATACACATTACCTTTTAATAATTGCGGTTTTCGTCCTAATATAATATGTTCTTTTTTCATAAATTATTTATTGCCTCTCTCTATTTTTATATCTATACGTACAACGGTTAACTCTGTCTCATTAATTAGTTATCATAATTGTCCAAATGAAACTTGGTCAAAGCCCGGTTGATGTTAAACATAATATAGCTCCTAGAAAATATCTCCATTATTTGGCCCCCTTATGATGTAAAATATCCTAAAAAATTTAAAAAGTCCGAAAGAAGTTTATGCGTTATCTATAAATGAGATAATATACGTATTACCCTTTCTTACTGTTAACAGGAATGCTCGATTTCAACACCTTTCAAGTACGTCGAAAAATATTTTTAGGCAAATATTTATTTTACCAATCACTAGAACTATATTTAATCCGCTTATATTAAAAGAAGTTAATTTACGTGTGTCCCGAACAAGTATACTCGTTAAAGATCAGAGCACTTTTACCTATTAGAACTAGCCCATCAACAAAGCGACTGACTGAACTACGGACGATTCTGCATTGACCATCGACATTTTTAACGCCACTTACCGTCAGTTCAGCAACTGTCTTTTGACTAGTAAAACTGCCCACACGGCCTTTTATACTTACATTTACCTAAAATTTGTATTCTTCTCCGTAATATATTGGTGCATTATCGTTTTAATGAAAAACATGAAAAAATAAATAATTGATTTCGTTATTTAATATAGAGTGTTTGTTTGATTTAATATTTATTAATCATTCACGAGTTTTAATGAATTAATCCCATTTTTCCAGCCTCCTCACAGAGCAGCGAGAACACCCCCCCAGTCATGTATCTGGACCGCAACTGGAGGATCCCCGCCACAGAGGCTGTGGGGGCCGTGGTGACGAGGGTGCGGGCCAACGACATGGAGGGAGACCCCTTGATCTTCGGTCTGGAGCCCTTGCATCACGGGCCCGCTCCCGTCGGGCTGCCTTCACTACCCTTCACCATTGATAACGCCACGGGGGTGGTTTATCTTAACGAAAGCCTTATAGACAAGGTAATTTTCCTTTAGCCAATATATTCCACTAGCTAAAGTCTTTTTCGTTTTTTTTTAAATCAAATGTAGATATACATTAAAACAAGTCTTATTTTAAACGCCATGTGTGCAAAATTTCATCAAAAAGTATCAAAATTCTGTTTTAAGGAATCGGTATGTGATAAATTTCATGTAAACAGTGACCTCCCTCTTGTTTTGCAGGTTTATTGTGCAAAATTTTATCAATCTCGGAATAAACGCCCGCCCACCACAGACGCTCTTCCTTAGCTGAAGTTCGCGGCTTTGCCGATATAGAGTTTTACGATATCAGATATACGTAGTAACCTTCATATTGTTATGAAGGTCAAGTGTGCAAAATTTCATCAATCTCTGAATAAAACTGTAGACTTATTTAAAAATCGAATACACGACATCCGTTCTGTGTCCTTCCACCACCGGGACCCTCTTATTTACATATTATATAAATAGACTAGTCCCCGGTGTTGCTCGGGATTTACACAGAGTTACACGAAATCCAATACCTATATACAAAATGCTTTAGAAATGATGCAAGGCTGAGGTGAGTGCAATATTTAAGATTTAGAAACTTTGATCGTTTGGACATGTATAGCAGCGTATAGCGATATTGCAAAAATTAAATGTAGGCATTGTAATAGCAAAAAAAAAAATATATATCATCCACGTTATGGTAAAATACATTTTACACAGACTTTGTAGAAATAAAAACAAGATTATAGATACATATTTATTCATATTATTTTTTTCTTTATTTTTCCAGGCTGGCCAAAACATATTTCTTTATGTCACCGTAACAGATGGTAAATTGACGGCAAAGAACGAAGTTTGGGTGAACGTGGTCAACGCAACTGGTCGTGATGGGTCAGGGCTCAACTACTACCCCGGAGGAGGAATTGTTAATGGTCAACCAAGAGTCAGACCGCCATTCCTGAATCTGCCTGGGTTCAATTCCAGGCCCCAGCTGCCTCCACCACCGCCAAACTTGAACTTGTACAACCAACCGACAGTCGGAAACTATAGACCAGACGAACAAACAAGCCAAAGCAATAACAAAAACCGAAAAGTACAAACAAAAACGTACCTAGAACCTGATGTGGATGTTTTAAATGAAACAGAAACAAATACTCAAACCAAAACAACTCAACTTCAACCAACGAACCCTCTGGTACCTAAATTCGAGTACCCTCCAGGGACAAGACCCGACTTGAAGAAGAGCAATGTGGATAAAGACATCCATTTGTTGACAAACGAAATAGACACTGATGGCAATATAGCCAACGCTACAGAAGGAGCGGTTAAGTCTGTACCGGATCTGACTGCTACTATAGTGCCAGTGGCGTCAGTATGCGCCATATTCCTAATCGTGGGAGCAATAGCACTCCTGTTCAGGAAGAAGATATGTCCCTCCAGATCAACGGCCAAAAAAGCGAAAATGGTAAGTTTACTAAAATATGATAATCATTTCTTATGCATGACGAATATTTGACCATCTGTTTATTATTGTTTCTAGTAATTGGCTCGCACCAGCTAGAAAACAAACAAAATACTGCTTAAGAGAGTCAGTTAGAAATATAGAAAGATTGCAATTTGGTACAGGATAGCACATTTATGATTGCAGCGGTGTCGTCTTAATACACCTAACTGTAGATTAAAAATATATATTTTGTTCTGAATAGTATAGCTACCCTGCAAAGTTAGGTGTATCAAGCTGATCTTTCATGTTCCCAACTAAATATTTATAGAATCATTGAAGACTATATTAACGACTCTCAAAAGAAAAGCGTGAAACAGAAAAGACAGAAAATGATTCAGTCCCATCTAGTAAATGAACCGATGGCCTCTTTCTTGGCGAGAAAGTACACTGAGCTAATTTGACCATATCAGCTTACTTCAGAAGCGGCGTATAGATAGCAGCCAAAAAATAAAGATAATGTTGGTAGTTCTCAGTCGAAGTGTGATACATAAAAAATAAATGACGTTAGATGATATGGTCGAATAAGCTTAGTGGTCAGTGCACTTCCGCGGCAAGGCAGAGGTCCTGGGTTCAATTCGTAAATGCGACTGAATCTCTTTCTATCTTTTCCGTTTCACATTTTTCGTTTGAAAGTTTGTTAATATTGACTTCAATGATTAAATATCATAATTGGAGGGGTATGATTTGTGATTTTCATGGCCAAAAGTGATATTTTTGGGGTATTATGCCGTGTTGCGCTACCTTCTTCTTCAGCCAACGTTCAACCAATGTATCATCAGGGCAGATGTGTGATTCATGATTGACACATCTGCCATGATGATGGACGCTGTAATGCTGTCCGAAACGTTGGCTAAAGAAGTAGGTAGCGCAACACGGCATAATAAAATAATTCAGTATATCACAATTTGAGGTTTATTTTCTATAAAAATATTCATTCTTACTTACAGAAAAGTAAATATATGTCACACATTAAAATAAAAATGGATATACTTATCCAAGTCACTATCTAGACTGCATTTAGTACATACATACATAAAAAACGGTAGACAAAAAATATGAGTCGTTCCGGGAAGGGGGAGAAAGTTGCAGAAAAGTCAATAGATGTCTATATGGTCGTATTAGCTTAGTAGCCCGAGCACTTCCCCGATAAGGGAGATGTCCCGGATTTAATTCCTACGTTCGACTGAATCTTTTTTTCGGTTGAGAGTCATTAATAGTATCTTCAATGAATAAATATTACAATTTTAGGTTTTACTCATTAATTATTCCACTATAAAAATGTTATATATTGTGTGGTATGATAATTTTCAAGTATATTACAGGTAAGAATAATTATTCTTACATATCATTATTAGCATTTTCATCGAACATGGAATTAATTTTGAATTTTATGAAACCATTAACTTCCACCTTGCCATCTTCATTTTGCATTACGAGTATAATGTGCCAATACAGTATTTAAAGTATAAATATTACTGGAGGTAGGTCGACATGGTATTACATAATTAAAACCCACGTATTCCGATTTAAATTAACTCATCCTTAAAAATAAAGGATGCCTACCTACGTATTTTCTGGAAATATTACAGTACTCAAAATATACGTTTAAGATTTATCATAAGCAAACATTTATGTCTATTAATAGCAAAGAAAAATATTTTTTTAAAGCCTGTCTTTTTTAACATTAATTCCTTGAAATACTGATGGGTTCTTTTTTATACTGATGGGGAGTTAGGTTGTTTTCATTCATTAGAAAATATATTACCTATATAATAGAATAACATATTATGATAAACCCAAGAAAGAAACAATCATTGTTTAGTTCGTAATTCCAAGAAAAAATCTTTCCGCAATCCTATATCCGTTTTCTGGAAAACAATTAATGTATATTACATTTGCATGTATTCTTTTTTCCTGACTATTTCACAGGACACTAAAACCGGTCTTTTCCTAGGATAGAAATAAGGAATTTTTTCAAAGCTGGAGATTCTGAAGAACTCAATTATTATTGGGCCTCAATCAGCTTAAAGTTTGTCTTAATATTATTGTTACTTATGGCCAGAATTTATTCTTATTTTCGTTCGATTCTTTTAAAGATAACAGTATTTTAAAAATACTTTATTTAAATGTAGGTACTTATATAAAAAAATGTTAAGTTGTGGTCAGCTCATTTTCCTTAGTAAAATAATGTCAATAATTTGTTTTGTTGATGATACTATCAAATGAAAATGAAATTAACAGAGCGAATTCCCACTTTTGATGTGGAAGAAACCGAAAATAATTACTGTTTGGTAATGAATATTAATTTGAAAATCTGTCAGAACCCTCTCACCGTTATTATTTTGAAAGCAAATTTGTTCTGGCGAGATTTAGAAGAACTTTCAATTTTAACGCGTAATCGTCATTTCATCAGAAAAAAACAAACGTTTGAAATGTACTAATTTTATTTGAAATAATAATGAGGTATATCTGCACGTCATTTCAAAGTTAGTGTCAGTATCGTCCGAGCAAAGAGACCACAATTTAGATTAAAAATACCACAATTTTGCTTTGTGCAGGTCATTGCATAAGTTGTTTGAACTGTTTAAGTTTTGACAATGACAGCTACCTACCTGCAAATGAATCACTGTTTACGAAAGCATCCGATAATTTAAAAAATAATTAACTTTTTTTCTGTTGGTCTGTTTTTAATTGTTGGTATTTGTCAAACACCAATACACAAATACGCTCACCGAAAGAAAACAGTTCAAAAGTTAAGAAAAGTTTTTTATTTATTCAATAAAATTTTTTGCTGGGTTATATTGCAGTTATATTCAATCAAATTCCAAAAGCATTAGAGTTACTGGATTCAAGTAATCGAATTGTATAATTGGTGTGTAACTAACAATAAATTGTGGTAGTTAGCATCTTATTTCCGTGGTACGCCGCCAATCTGAACTGTTAAGACATTGAGAGTCAATTGTTAACAATGCAGGTTTAATTACCTAGCAGAACTTACTTATAAATAAACTGTCTTTATAAACTACATAAAAATATGACTGATTTTATAATTTTTTTAAAATACCTTAAGCACATTTTAGCAACCCCGTTATTTCACCTAAATTGACTGTCAAAAAGTTTTCTCAACTGATTATCCCAGCAAAAATTCCAGTAAGTTATTAAATGAAAAAAAAGGTTTTAAAACAAAAATTAATATGATTCATTATAAAAAAAAATATTTTTAATAATTATTAGCGGTATTCCGATCAAAGAATAGCTAAATCATAAGTTTAGCCTCTTTTTAATAAAAGTAAATTATCATTAAAAGTCAAAGTTCAAAAATCCTTTTTGATCTTTTTCCTTTTATGAGAAAATATTTTTCTCGGATTGAAAATAAAATTTAATTAATGTCGGTAATATAATAATATGAGCGTTTTAGTTCTTCAATATTCATTACTTAACGTAATTCGTTGATGTTGACTAACCTTTAATGACTTTTAACTTACGTGAAAACTTATCGTTTATGATTTTTTCCCTCATTCCTAATCTTTTGTCTAAAACGCTTATGAAGTCAGGAAAGCTTTTTGCGTAGGTAATTATAAATATAAAGGTCATTTAATTTTGACATTTATATGTCGGGTTAAAACCATTATACCCCAAATCAAAAGTATGACATTTCGTTTGTTTTAATTAGATGATTCTGAAATGACTAAGAATTTTTTGTTTGTTTCATCGTTACAAATTAAATTATTTTCGACAAATCAGGGCTCTTCATAATGCACTTAAAAATTAAAATGATGTCAAACCACACAATGAAAGAAAAAATACAATGTTATTTCTTGTGATAAAAGTGTGTCAGAACACAATTGGGAATGGGTGAAAAGTAATTAGTTACAGATTAGCGTTAAATTCCATGGAACGCCGCAATATGACGTGAAATTTGTCAACCAAATTGAAATATTTCGACACTGGTAATAAACGATTGTTGTTTGAATAATAGCAATGAGTTTTAATGGAAAGATAATTTCGCCCTCAGAAGAACAAGAAGCAAATACCTTAAATGAAATATTTATATTAAAATCATATTTCAAAGGATTTTCTTCAGCTCGGCACATTAAAATTCTCGAATTAGTTCCTAAATAAAATAAACTCATTCATTGGTACTTGAGGCGAAACATTTCTATTAATTAAATGAGGGAGGCTTCATATTTCAAATAATTTAACGACTGGGTCTTTCTGCGGAAATCAGATACGAGCCGTTAATAAATTAAATAGTAATATACTATGTTGAATTTTTGCAGCAATGTTATCGATCGTATAAATATACTGGTTTGAATGGTAGAAATAGAGTCAACGACCGAGGAATACTTAACGCAGTATCTCTGCACCAGAAAATGAGATACGGAGTCGAGTTAAAGTTGAATGTAATTTTTCAACAGTAGACTTTTGGTATATGGTAGTGAATGGTGGAAGAAGTCGGAGACGCCCGAAAAACACATAAACAATAGCGAAGCATTATGGAATCTACTAGTGATTTATACAATTATCTAAGTATGATGAAAAAAAAATACAGTGTGTGGCAAGCCTACGCACGACGGAAGTGAAACTTTTAGTATTTTTCTCTCTCTCTTTTCATTTCATTCTCTCTTTTTTTCGGTCTTTTGACATATTTATAAGTAAAAAAACTAATCGTTGATAAAAAAAATTAAAAGTTATAAAAATATGGGATTCGAACCCGGGTCCTGCATAACGAGTGTCGAACGCTCTGCTTCTAGACCGCGGTTATAACGTATTCGACCAAAATATCATATAGTCAAAATATCTAAAAGTCGCAGCACAAGAGCATTATATCACTTTAAAAAAAAATTATTGTAAAAAAAATCACAAAAAGAAAAGAAAAAATTAGTTAAAGCGGGGATCGAACCTCGGTTCATCACGACGACAATCGGGCGCTTTGCCTCTAGACCGCAAAGCTGAGTTTGGAGAGCGACCGAAAGTAGGTATATAATATTGGCTAGGCTCCTATAGCGAAATGATCACGGTTTTTGATGACGGTCATGAGTTGGTTTTACTCCGGTCCTTGAAATTGCATAACGCGCGTAAAGAAGTTTCACTTCAAACATTTTTTGAGGTTAAAAGTCGGAAATTTTGTGCAGCAATGTAAGAACTGGCCGTCTCTAATGATGTGGCTTTCTCACTAGGCATTGCCCCACGTACACTTCGGAGCGGCGGTACTACGCGCCACTTCAGGCCGCCGCGCAGAAAAGTAAGGTAACCAGTTTACAGCGCAGTCCATTGTGAGACTTTTTCTGCGCGGCGGCAGAACCGCCGCTCCGAAGTGTACGTGTAACAGAGCCTTATATCTTTGCCTTTACTGTTGACTGTTCTCACTTACCAAAAATTGCTAGTTCTCTCTAGGTTGTAATTTTCTCTCATGTTATGTAAACATTCTTTGACTTTCACCATTGAACGAATGATGATTGAATTTTAAATATTTTCCGAGAGGGGTTTGATAATACTATAACGTAAAAGAATGAATCATTTCACCTATTGTGCACGTATGCCTTGAAATCATACAATTTGCAATGAAACTATTGAGATTTCATTATTTTTATTGAATATCATTCCAAGTTAAAGTGTTGTGCAAATTTACAACAGCAATTTATGCATTGTGGATTCAGCGCAAAATCGTTCGTATCGACTCAGAATTCAGAATTGTTCATACGAATAGTTTGAAAAAATAGCACCTTCATATATTGAAATTTAAAAAAAAATCTTGTTTTGAAGGTCATGTGAAGTAATAACATCTATATCAAGCCCGACTAGAGTACAGTCTGGGCACGCGACTAACAAATTACACGGTCAGTGCTATCGATAAGTAAACTTCACTGTTTAAAACAGCCCTACTATTCTGTTTATTTAAAATGCTTGCGATAAAACAACACACAAATCAGCACTAACAAGTAGCTTCAACAACAATCGCCGCCATTTGCAAACTGTAATTTATCGATAGCACTGACTTAATCATGTTACACTTTGGACTTGATTTGAATGTATTTCCGAAAGTTTCTTCAACAAATCCAAAAGGAAGAAGCTTTTCCTTGAATGTATATAAATAGATGTAGTTTTATCATATGGCTGGCCTTATAATATGATGTGATGTACAAGGAAAAAAAACGTGGCTACATCACATATTCGAGCAGTTCGTACATTGTAGGTACCTAATGTAGATAATATACAAATGTATATTAAATGTGGGTGACGATCGACAGAGACGAATGAAAGATGTGGTAGTATCATGGAGTCTTCGTTAAGTAGTCGGTGTTGTAGTGGTGTGTTGCTGATTAAGAATTCCTCTGGATCTATGCTCTACGCTGTAGTGGAGATGATCGATGGCGAATCCTCAAGGCCGACTGCTGGACACCGCGGCGGTGGAGATAATTGCATTTCACCAGGCCGATGCTTGACACCGTGGAAGCGGAGATGAACGGTAGTGGAGTATGGTCATTGCGATGAAGTCGGTAGATCCGTGCGCAGGGAGCGGAGATCAGACTTGGTGATAATGTTCATCACTAGTGGTGAAGACAGATCTCGATGGCAGATGTGGCGAGCGCGTTGGGCGTGCAGTGCAGCTAGGGCGCAGTCCGGAGAAATGTCGCTTGGCGCAGCTGTAAGTACCCGCGGTATACTGACCTCCAAGACTGACTGCTAAGACTGCCCAACTGACTGTGTGCTAAGACTGCGCGGTCACGGTGGGGCGAGGGCGCGTAGTGCGACGCTGGGGGACGACGCGATGGTCGCCCCTCGCAGCTGTCGATGGGAGCTCGCACAGTCACTGACTTTGTGACTTTTGACTTTTGAATAAATGGCATACAGAGCTCCGGGCCAAAAAGGCCCCTTTCTCTTTCAACATGAGTTAGAATGGTTGTAGGAGTAGAATTGTTTAGTTGTTTGTGAAATTTTTTTTTTTTTTTGCTAGAATGGCTGCAGATGGGGGGGGGGGAGATTTGACGAAAGATTTTAGTGGTTGTTGGGGGGGGGATGAATGTTGATTGTGGAGTTTTGGGATTGGATGGAGCTGAGGAGTGAATTGACGTGGGCGACGAGACGGCTGTTTGTTTCAAGCGCTGATCTCAGTTGGGAGGCCGCGTTGGACAGGGCCAGAATGATTTGGGGGGTTAGAGTTATGAGGTGGGGTGAAGGGGGAGGGGTGGCAGAGACGTGAGAGAATAGGGGGGGGGTGGGGTGGACGCGAGGGTCCGGGGGGTGGGTTGAAGTGACAGGGGGGGGGGTAGGGGGGACTTGTAGGTTCGTGAGCGAGAGTGAGGTGACAGGGGGAGGGGTAGGGGGGGCTCGACGGAACAGTTGGGAGAGTGAGGTGGTAGGGGGGAGGGTAGGGGAGAGGGTAGAGGGGACTCGTATCTTCGCGAGCGAGAGTGTGGTGACAGGGGGGGGGGTATGGGGGGCTCGTTGGAACTGTTGAGAGAGTGAAGTGGCAGGGGGGGGGTTAGGGGGGACCTGAAGGTTCGGGGGTGAGAGTGTGGTAACAGGGAGGGGGGTAGGGGGGGCTCGTTGAGACTGTTGAGAGAGTGAGGTGGTAGGGGGGATTTGAAGAATCGTGACAGAAGGTGAAGAGATGGGGGGGGGGGATAGAGATAGGGGTAAGATGGGGATGGGGGAGAGAGGGGGGGGCGCAGTGGTGGAGTAGGAAGGGAGGGGCCAATTGTTGGGCATAGAGATGGGAGTATGCATGAGGGGGCGTAGGTTGAAGGGGTGAGAGGGGGGAAATCTATATGATGGGCGGGGGGTGGGGCGTTCTGGGCAGCCTCGGTAGTTGGCAGGGTGGGGGCCGGTGCAGAGGGCACATGTAGCTGGGGTATCGGGGGATTTGGTGCATGAGGTGGTTGGGTGAGGATCGCCGCATTTGACGCAGCGAAAAGTGGCGTTGCAGCAGGAAGAGGAGTGGCCAAAGGCTTGGCAACGGTGGCATTGGCTGACTGAGGGGGGTCTGCGTTGGGGTTCAACGGTAATTTGAAGGTGAAGGATGGAAGTGAGGTCGGTGAATATTTTTTTTGCCACCTCATTTTTGGTCAGGTTGACCAGCATGAGGGGTATTTCACGACGGGAGGGGCCGGACCGCATGCGGTGAACTGAGAGGACGGGGTAAGTGAGGCAAAGGATGTTGTGAATATCTTGGGTTGATATATCTTCAGGGATACCTTTGAGGACAACCCTTAGGGGTTTGTCTTCAGGCAATTTGTAAGAGTGATGGTCGATGTTGCGATCGAGGAGGATTGGGATAATGCGTTGGAGGTCGCGGGCGGATTTGGGGTGGATAGAGATAAACTTCGCTTGATTTTTAGCGAAGAAGTCTATCCCTTTGTCGGTGAGGGTTTTCTCGAGTGAGGCCCATCCCGATTTGGAATGGAGCACCACCGGAGGGATTTTTTCGGTCGAAACGACCACCCGGGGGGAGTTCGGGGGGGTCGAGGTACCTTGGGGGGGGGGGTTGACTGACTTTGTGACTGACTGAACTGACTGGCGGCGCTTATATATGAACACACGCATCTACTAAAGCCGGGGATGCTCCAGAATTCATAGGTAGACTGGCGCGAATTCGCGAATCCCGAAACGTCCAAGTGCGCGCTGCCCATACTGATATTTTCTTACTTTCTAGAAGCGTGCCGCTACATATATATTATACAGTAATCAAACAAAGTTCAGCGGGAAAACTTTCTTTTAAAGCTACCATAATACGGGCGTCGGGCATGTCGGACATGTGCCTGGTTCAACGGTCATAGTGTAATACCCTAAAATTTTGTCGAAAATTCAAAGTTCATTATCTCTTATTTTCATCTAACCTATTTTGAGAAGCTTCAAGAAAAATTAATTTATATTTTTGTTATTTATTTAATTAATTGGGCTTTATTCTCAAAATACTAAAAAATGATCACAGCGGATATTAAAATTTTGTTCGCCTGCCTGTCTGGCCAGTATTTTGGCTACTCTATCTCTATTTTACGAATTGTAAAATTTGTAGGTACAAGAAATAAATAAATAAATGTATGTTCTCTTTTAATTCAACGTAATAATCATTACTACGGTAAATAAAATAATAAAAAACTACTTGTATTAATTACAAATAAATTTAAATGAGAAAAGATACATCGTGTCTTGTAAACATTTACGAACACAAATAAATAATCTTTTCACATCAAATTAAATAAATAATAAATTCTTTATTCCGATTATAGATTCACCATCTGAACATTTATTCCTACTACAATATCTTATCATCGTTTACAAGATAGGATTATTAAAACAACTAATTACATATTAGATTAATCAATTATTAGGAATCAATCTTATAAACCTCATTGTAATATTGGCTAATGAAGAAGTTAAAAATATTATCTTGTAATATTTAATCAACGAAAAATATATTATTATTTTCTTCTTCGTTGATTGAACTACATTTAATTGATCATTATCATCCATTAAAATTTGATTCAAAGCTTTATTAAATAGTCTTATTTAAGCGGTGATAAGCCGTATTATCAACATGTAATTACAATATAAGATGTTTTTTTTGTACACCATACATATAGAAATCTGATTTGAAGGTACTGAGACCACTTAAGCTCAGGTAAAGGGTATCGGGAGCTCACGTTTCCGATTTTGCATGAGTTATAACAAAATTATATGCGAAACCAGGAAAATGACGTATTGCAAAATATCGCTCTTCGTAAATGAAGTAATATGCGTAGTTTTAGTCACGGGGGATATAAATAACATTTAATATACTAATTTTATTTGTAAGTCTGTACCTCTGGTTCATGGTAGATGAAGAAATCACTAAGAAATTAATTTATCTAATGCATTAATAACAAATAAAAGATATAAATTACTCAAGATAGAACTTGTATTGGTTTTGAATTTAAGTGTCATTTTTAAAATTTTAATGCTCCTATAGTATTTCAATTATTTTCATTGTGTGTTTCAAATTTGAAATTCTAATATCCAGTGATTTTTCACGGGTCTGTGCTAGTTCATATATCATTTGTGTTTCAAGTAAATATTGAGTTCCTTATTTTGTGAGCTTCAAGTGAATTCAAAATATTCATTATTGAAAAAGGTTTTTTTTTAAAGTACTGTTAAGTTTGCAATATTTCATTTAAATTTGTTACCCATACTAGCATGTTAGCACGTTCCAACACGAATTTAAGAATGTCTAAAGGTTCACAATGAAATACTTACCTTAATATTTTCCATACATCCGTTGTTTACGTGATGAGGGTTTATAATACGTAGGTGTTATACATATATATGCCTCATGGGTTGCGACTATATTTTGCGAGAGAGAAAAATTGTATTTATTATACTGTTGTTGCGAAGAAAGGGAATTTACAAACTTTCAATAATACATACGAAAATTTTCTTTGAACTGATTTAATAAAATATTTTACTTAGTACTTATTTTTCAAAAAAAAATATTTCTTAAATCATGGTTAGGTACTTCTTGAATTAACCACGAAAACCATCAGAAACGCCAGAAATAGTCGTAAAAACTCACAGAAATTGATAAAATAAGCTCTCAAGAAATCATATAAACATTTCAGTTAAATTCGTAGAACTCTATACTTCTTTTGTAATAAAACTTAAGATTAATTTAGATTTTCGAGATTGTTTATGTTTATCAGAAAATTGAAATAATCTTCAGTTTACCATCTAAATTGGATTCTCAAAATTTATTTAGCAAATATGATTGCAGTTTGGAATATTTTCAGTTTGAATGGACAATATCCTTCGGATTAAATTATCTGATTAGAAAATATTTAAATATTTTCATCAGATATCAGAAATAGGTAGTAGATGCTTAATTTAAATTCCGTTTTTTGATTTTATTTTTTACTTTTTCTTAGATATTAAGTATTGTGCGTGTATCTTCCTATAATTCTAATGATTTTTAAACAAAAAATTCATCCGAGTAAATCATAAACAAAATAATATGATTAAAATTGGCATTAGTAATCGACATGTATTTTTGTAACTCCAATATAACTTGTTACTTTCGAATTTTATAGAAATTAAATTAGTTCCAGTAAAATTTTTCATTTATGCTTCTATTATTCATCTATTTCTATTTTGTGTCTTTTAGGTAGGTACATTAGCTAAATTATCTAAAATATATTATTAAATACTTATGTTCTCACCTGCTTCTTACAGTTGGTTGGAAGTAGAAACATTAATTAAATACCGGAGTTAATGAATAAAGCAAGTGCTTAAAATATAAGGAAATATTATGTACAAATGGTATACGTGCCATCGCCAATACCCCAGGACTTAACTACCACGAAAATATTGGTGGTTTCACATTTATTAAACAACCTTTAGAAAAAACAAACATATCGTATAGATCATTAAGTCTTCAAAGAAAAGTTTAAACCACGCCGATAAAATACAAATAACACGCCATTAAAATACATCGATGTCGTTGTACTTAAGTAAATCATTTTTACGGTTCATTTATTGTTGGTATTGAAGTACCTCCCTTCTTACTCAAGTCGAACTTTAGCCATAATAACGAGTGATAGTAAATTTATGGTACTTAAGTGTTACCTAAGTCATTTTGAAAGTTCAACTTTTTGGGTTTATTGATATTATTTTTTATTAGGCAGTGGGGAGGGAAAGGATATAGATGAGAGGGGTAAGTATCTGGCTATTCAGATCTGATCACCAAACATGGAAAAAGCCATTTCAAGCAATGTTTCAATTCTGAATGGCGGTCTTATACCGGGCGATACTGAGAGAATCTTCTACTACAAATATACTTTATACTATTTTTAATTAGTAAATTGTAAAATAACAAAAAGTAATGAAATAAATTTTACTTCTACACGCCGGGATTTAAATCCGCGACCTCCGGTTTCCCAGTCGAGAACCATACTCCTCGACCACGGATGACGTCAAACCTGCCGGGTAAAACAAAAAAAAACAAAATATTCACCTTGTTAACTACCATTCAACCATAGACATATGAATATTAGTAGACCTGCCCTAAGTGATTAAAAGCGTATTATCCCCACTCCCCATACCGGTTCCATTGGAGCCGGCTGTGCTCGCGTATGGCCTCAAGTGAAATTTGAAAACGTGACGTCATCATTCTTGTGCGAACTATGGTCGAGGCATCATCGGTTCATTTTACGAAATAACACGGCAAAATGTTGACTTATACTATGAAAACTTGTAAAAATAGATGTGAAAAAGAGAATAAACCCAATTGTCGTATTACATTCCATATATAAGCATTATTTTACTTTATTTTAAGCATATTTACATCGTATAATATGAATCAGTTGTTACTATCACATCGAGAAACGTCTGGACGCGAAACTCAAGGCTGGTTGGTTGCTGGGAAGTAAATTATGAACATTTATAAAAGTGTCTTAACTAAATACTTAAACGAAATATTCGACTCTGAAAATAGAACCGAATTTTTTTGCCGAATTTGGACTTCGCAAATTTGTTCATAACGTGGCGAGTAATTTGCGCTCCCATGTAAAAATGTCTATTCATTCAAAAGCAGATTTTACTTTTAAGAAGTAAATGGTGATATTATAATGCGAGATGCCTATTTACTGTCAGATTGATTTATTGACGAATCACAGTCAGCTTCACTCCTTTCGTTCTTCAACAGTTGATTTTACCCCTCGCCATTATCTTCTCGTCTATTAATTCCTATGTCTGTGCATTCAACCAATTCACAACTATTCGAACTGATTCCGGATTACACTATGTAAGTTTCGTATCTACTGACTAGATAAACTGATCGAGGCGTTTGATAAGCATGTCCTTAAACTCGTCGTAGTCAGCTCAATTTTTCTTTTCTTCAGCTTAAATCATGAGCAGATACACAATTATATTGAACTGTCTGAGATCTGACAGATGAAAGGTCTTGTGATGTATAAAAACGTGTGATATTTTTAGTAGTCTGGGAGGAATCTACGTAGCAATAACTAGTTCATATTGTAAGTACATCGTACAACACAGTAGCATACTGTGCATTATCTAATACTCATGTAATCACATAAATTATTTATTGTGTTTCCTTTTTTTATATTAACCCCGCACAAGAGTCCCCGAGGAAAATTATTTCAGCCAGGACCTGTGTCATATTTTCGTATGCTGTTTGAAGGCTATTTTTAAAGGAAATGAAGGAGATGAAGTTCTTGGAAAGTAAAAGGTATGAGGGTTGGGTAGGAATCTAGAGATCCGTGTGTCCAGGAGTGACGGAAATAATAAAATATCCTTCTCACTGCGACGGTTGGAGAGGTGAAAGGATCTCCTCAAGCCAGCCTCTTCTGATTTTGGCATGCCACGCAACTGGTGAACATGACCATCCTGAACACCTCCGATGAACCCGGACACCCCTGATTAATCACCAAACGTAGCGAACCGCTTGGGGTGACCTATGGCAGCGGCGTTGGTTATCCAATAAATGGTTCCCAAGGAGGCCGTACCCGAATCCGCCTCCCAAATTAAATTCCCTATGGCAGGGGTTCCCAAACTTTTCCAAGTCGTGGCATAGTTAGAAAATTATAATTTTTTTATGGAACCCTAGTCATATAATATCTATCTGTATTACATATGTGCACGACTATGAAGAAGAAAACAGAAAAGGTAAGAAACTAATACAACTCGTATTAGTTAAGTACATTGATTGGAAGGAAAACACAGGTGAAAATAAAATAAGAAATATACATATAAAGAAAATGCAAATATAATTACAAAAACCTTCCACAAACTCTTCAGGTGTGTGTGTTTAGTGCGACGGGTGAGCCTGCTGCTCACTGAACAAATATAATTACAAAAATCTTTCACATATTCTTGAGGTGTGTGTGTTTAGTGCGACAGGTGAGCCTGCTGTTCACTGCACATATATAATTACAAAAACCTTTCACATACGTACTCTTGAGGTGTGTGTGTTTAGTGTGACGGGTGAGCCTGCTGCTCACTGCACAAATATAATTACAAAAACTTTCCATATACTATTGAGGTGTGTGTGTGTTTAGTGTGACGGGTGAGCCTGCTGCTCACTGCACAAATATAATTACAAAAATCTTGCACATACTCTTGAGGTGTGTGTGTTTAGTGCGACAGGTGAGCCTGCTGTTCACTGCACATATATAATTACAAAAACCTTCCACATACTCTTGAGGTGTGTGTGTTTAGTGCGACAGGTGAGCCTGCTGTTCACTGCATAAATATATATTTTTTTTTTTTTTGTAATTTATTTTTATTTTTAATAATATGTTTACATGGTACATAATTCATTTTACATCTTGGGTCTTTTTACTACTCTTCCATTGAAAGCATTTGCTTGTGTATGGAAGGGGAGTGTACATAAATGTTGTTGTTAGTTAGTACTTAAATAATTACAAAAACATTCCACATACTCTTGAGGTGTGTTTTTAGTGCGACGGGTGAGCCTGCTGTTTACTGCACAAATATAGTTACAAAAACCTTCCACATACTCTTGAGGTGTGTGTGTTTAGTGCGACAGGTGAGCCTGCTGTTCACTGCAAAAATATAATTACAAAAACATTCCACATACTCTTGAGGTGTGTTTTTAGTGCGGCGGGTGAGCCTGCTGCTCACTGCACAAATATAATTACAAAAACTTTCCACATACTCTTGAGGTTTCCACGTACACTCCAGGGTGCCGCGGCACCTACCTTAGGAATCTCTGCCCTATGGATACCAATTTCTTTGTTTACAGTAACTGACAACTCGTGTAAATCAATATAATTGTATACAGAGGCGACAAATCAAAAGTACGCAGCGACGTTTCGTAGCTCAAAAAGTTAAACATTTATCAGTATCTCACTCTTCAATTTTATATTACATTAATTTAATCTCTAAATTCTCTCTAATTCTGATTCTATACAAGTTTTCCCTCGAGTTAACTTTCTTGGTTTTCCTTTATTTTATTTTAACTAAATAAAATGATGAGACGATGAAGTAACAATATTTATTTATAAAACACACAATTACAAGCGAGTTAAAAGTAATTTCAAATGGAGAATCTAACAACAATACTGACAAGTAGTTTTGTTAACTGAAGGTTGAAGATTGACGCCCTGTGAGGTGTTGCAGTCCTATTTATCGGTGCTCTCGTTGATAGGGCATTGTGCGGGCGGTCACGCGCTCCCACGTCCGGGTCCATCGTCGATGGTGATAATGTTATTTGGTGGGTCACCAAGTGTAGACACCACTAGATAAGATGTATAGCCGGATGCTGGGTGTGCTCGGTGTTATCTTCGGGTCGGGGCGTTCTTGAGTAGGTAACACACCCCCCCTTAAATTCAAACTCCTCTTCTTCTGGAAGTAGAGTTTGAAGATTTTCCATATGAGTAATGTAACTACGGCGATAATGCAGCCACTGGTTAATGATATATGTAGACTCCTTTCAATTGGGTTTGTGATAGGGATAGTTAGTTCGTGTCCTTTCGTGTTTGAAAGATCTTGAATTTGGATCTGTGGAAGTTTCGACACTTGTAGTTTTTCCTTGGAGTAGGTAACCGCAATATCTTCCTGGTTTACCGTTTGTCCTATAGCTAGGGTTTTTCCTTGTATGTTGCAATCTGGGCTGCTGATTAATACAGATTTCAAGATAGTAGTCTCTCGTTGGTGTTCATGGCAGCTTATATAAATAGTTGATGGGATGTTCCTGAAGGCGTACATCATGTTTTGTGCAATGAGGCGGGTGTGCTCATTGGGACAGTAAATTTTTCTTAGTGTGCAGTTTTTTTCGTCTTGCGAATCCGCTAATCCTTTGGTGCAGTCGTCTAATGTTATAATCTGTTTGTTGCATATACTCGTAGTGTCGGTCATCTCCTGACATCTGTCGGCTAAAAATACATCTTTTCCATTCTTCAAAATTCGTCTTGGGAGGGATGCGGGTATAAGGCAATTATTATCGGAAGATTTGGAAATAATGGGTAAAATATCATAATAACTATAAAATAACTCTTCTACCAGAGTTAACGTAATAACGAAGTGCAATTTTCTTTCTGATCGTACTAATCTTACTTGTAGCAAGTGCTGAAGCAAATTAAAATCTTCTGATGGCACCTGTCGCTTATTTACGTTTTTAATGGCGTCTATAAAAAGCTCAGGTTTTAACATGCTATAATGGTACATATTATGTGAAGCAAATAACACGGCTTCTGTTAAGCGGTCCAACAGTTCCGTTATCGTTTCTGCCTGATATATGAAGTGTATCAGCAATAATTCATTCATATCTTCGTAATGGTCGCGGCTTATTTGTGACCATAAAACAATTTGGTTATCGGAAAGATTTTTAAGTTTCGTGTAATAGTCCTCCATTGTACGAGAGGTCAGAGATACCCTGTGGTTATTAATGTTAATTTTATCTTTCAACTCATTTAAATCGTTATCGTCTAGATTACCAGTAAGGTACTTAATGATAGACCCCAGACCGTTAATGAGTCCTCGCTTAGTTCGCTTACTTATCAGATTACGTAATAAACCGTTATTATTTTCTATTAGAAATTCTATTCTTTCTATACCTATGCTAGGTAAGCTAAAATCATGTTGTTTCAAAAGTTTCTTAAAATTAAATTCCAATTGTTCCATTTGAACTATTAATGGGTTTACGTCTAATGTGTGGATGACGTTCCATTGACCCTCTGCCACTCTTGCGGTCCCGAGCGGTGAGATAATGAAGTGTTCATCGTCTGTTATTTGTCGAATCCGTAGGGATCGCGTCAGTGTGATTAGCCTGAAACAGTTTCACACTATCTTTATGAATTGTTCCGATTCCCTTATCTGAGGCATACTTCAAAACATTATGGGGTAGCAATGCGGTGACCAGATACGGCCCACGAAATTTATTGATATGTTTACCGCGGTCATGGGTTTGTATCAAAATTTTATCTCCAATATTTATCTGTTGTTGCGTACGATTCTTATTTACACGAGCTAAAGTTTTATTCTTTATGACATTTTGACCTTTGTAAATTATTTGATGTAAGGTTTTACATTCTCTAGCGTGTTGCGCGACGTAATCTTGGGTGATAACCCCGTCTTCGGCGAGGGTTCTGTTTCCCTGACAGAAATGGATTTCATTCGGCGTATGTTGAGTCACACTGTGAATAGTATTATTATACGCTATTATACCTAGAGCGATTTGAACCGTAGGGGTAGATTTATCTAACACTTGTCTGTTTATGCGTAATATTTCGATGAAAGTTGAGTGGAACCGTTCTATATCTCCTTTCGATTGAGCGTGGTCCACCGTGGTTAGGTGTACATTTATTTTATAAAGGGCTAGTAGTTCGCGAATTGTTACCAAATTTAATATGGTCTCATGGTCTAGGTGGATTTCCTTAGGTACTCCTACAATAGAGAATATGTTTATTAATATATCGCTTACAGCTATGCTGCTATTGTTATCAAGTGGTGCGCAGTGTGACCACTTAGAGAAACGATCTATGATAGTTAAATAACGTCTCCTATTAAAATGAAATGTGTCTATCTGCCAAATCTCCATTGGAGTATGTGGAGTGATGGTGGATTCTAATGACGCCAATACCGGGTGCCTATTATATTTAGTTTGTTGACATATTATGCATGTCTTGAGGTATTTCACAATTTTGTGGCGCATTTGTGAAAAGTAATATTTCCTTTTTATTTTCGTCGAAAGGGCTTCTAATCCGACGTGTCGTTGGTTTTCTACATGTGTCGAATATATTATTTCATCTTCTTCTTCTTTATTGGTAGGTTCGATTTTTATATCAGTGTAACGAATTAATTTTAAAGAGTTCTTATCCACATTTTTTCTATAACTTTCGCTTAACCGTTCGTACATTAAATCGTCTTCTATAATTATAGCATATTTATTTTTATCACAACATTGCTCTATAAAATGGATGAATACATTAGTTGCATCATCTGCGGGAATGCACCATACATGGTCAGTTCCGTTTTCTTTAACTTGTAGTTTTCGTGAGGCTGTTGCTGCGGTCTTGACAAATATTCTATTCATTCTAGGAGGAGGATGTTCGTGTCTAATTGGAATGCCGGTTTCGTTATCGTCCGTATTGCTGTGCAAAGTGCTAACTACACTTCGGGAGCATGAGGCAACTTCTCCCATCATCGAACTGGTGGTTGTTTCGTTCATATTAATCTCGACTCGCGAAAGCGCATCCGCTACATGATTAGTATTACCCTTTTTATGTTTTATAGAAAAATCGTATTCTTGGAGTTTCAATCTCCATCGCGTTAGTTTTGCGTTCGGTTCTCTTAGTTTTGTTAACCAGACTAGAGGCTGGTGGTCTGTTTCGATTTGAAAATGGCGGCCATAAACGTATGGTCGAAACTGCTGCAGGGACCATAGTATGCCTAGCAATTCCTTTTCCGTCGTGTTATACTTAGTTTCCGTTACGGAAAGCGTACGCGAGATATACGCAATTGGGTGTGAGTCTTGACTCAGTACGGCGCCGAGGGCTATATTGCTAGCGTCCGTCGTAATTGTAAATTGTAATTGTAAATTTTTTTTTTTTTTTTTTTTGGAATTATTTTTTATTTTTAATAATAAGTTTACATGGTACATAATTCATTTTACATCTTGGGTTTTTTTACTACTCTTCCATTGAAAGCATTTGCTTGTGTATGGAAGGGGAGTGTACATAAATGTTGTTGTTAGTTAGTACTTAGATAATTCATTGTACATAAATGTATGTTTGCTGTAGTATTTTTTTTTGATAGTAGTGAAGGATAATATATTAATATAATAAATTTTAATAAAGAAAGAAAGTTTGGAAAACTAAGGATATTTGTGAGATTAATTAAGTGACAGTAGTTTTTTTTTTCATAATATTTTTAAAGTGTCTCTTGACAGAGAGCAGTATTTGGGTTTTATCATTAATGCTTCTGATTTCTTCTGGTAGACGATTGAAAAAAGTTCTTCCCTGGTAAGTATAATGATGTTGTGCAAAAGACGTATTTAGTTTTGGGCATAGAAAAACATGTCTAAGTCGCGTTCTGTTTTCATTTAAAAATTGATATTTATCTTTTTCTTTTATAATTTGGATTAATGAGTTTTTAATATATAGGTCTTTAAATGTAGGTACTTGAAATTCTTCAAACAGGCGTTCTGTTGGGTAGTCAAAGGATTTTTTTAATATAATTTTAATAATTGTTCTTTGTATAATTTCAATTGGAAGAAGGTTACATTTATACGCGGATCCCCAACTAATAATAGCGTATTGTAAAGTGGATTGAACTAAGGCATAGTAAATTAAATATAGATTTTTTATCGACAGAAAGTTTCTAATTCTTAAAAATATATATATTAATTTTCTAATTTTTTTTACTACTTGACATATTTGTTCCTTCCATTTCAGATTTTTATCAATAATTACTCCTAGATATTTAATTTCATTTGTTGTTTTTAGTACTGTACAGTTTGATTTGCAATAGTTTTGGCTGTGAATTTTAGTATTATTATGTATGACAATGTTAAAATTTTTAGGAGTATCATTTGTATGGATTGCAAATGGAATTACAAATGTCTTTTCATTATTAAGTGACAGTAAATTGGTGTCGAAAAAATTCTTGAGCGTGTTGATGTCTTCTGTGGCCTTTAATTCTACTTTTTCCCAAGTCTTATCACTTATTATTAATACTGTATCATCGGCGTATGACGTGATTTGACCATGTAAAGGTTGAAAAAAAATATCGTTTACATATATAGTAAATAGAATTGGTCCAAGCACTGTACCTTGGGGGATTCCAAAGCTTGTAATCTCTTGATCACTTTTAACACGATTGATTTTTACCACTTGAGGACGGTTTTTTAAGTAGTCGGTGATCCATTTAATCACGTTGCCTTTTATGCCGATATTATTCATTTTTTTTAATAGCATCTCATGGGATATGCTATCGAATGCCTTTCTAAGGTCAATAAATATACCCGCACATTTTTTACCTTTATCTAATGATTCGTGAATGTATGAAGTTACGTTAGCAATAGCATCTTGTGTGCTGAGTGATTTTATAAAGCCAAACTGGTTTTTGTGTAATATTTTATTATTATCTAGAAAATTTACCAATTGTTTTTTTACTATTTTTTCAAAGAAATATTTTTTCAAATTCCTTGTCAAAATCGGGGTATCTTAATACAGGAGCGTTCATTAGCAGTTCTTTACATTGATGAAACGCTTTAACGAATCGTTCACAATTAGTATCAATTTTAACACCCTTTCGTGTGCATTCGGTTAGTGGTTTAGTAACCACGCTTAAGTTAGGGGCAAACTTGCGATAATATCCTATTAGACCTAAAAACGATTTTATTTCTTTAATATTCCTAGGCTTGGGGAATTTACGTATGGCATCTAGTTTTGCCGGGTCTGGTTGTAGACCAGCCTCATTTAGTATATGCCCTAAAAATTTCACTTCCTTTTGCATAAAATGACATTTGTTCATATTAATTTTTAAATTTGCGGCTCTCAGAGCGTTAAAAACTATTTCCAAATTCTTAAGGTGATCGCACTCGTTTTTAGAATACACGATGACGTCATCTAAGTAAACAAGGCATATCTTCCCGATATATTTGCGTAGGACGTCATTCATCATTCGTTGAAAGGAGGCTCCTGCGTTTTTCAATCCGAAGGGCATTCGAAGAAACTCCCAATGTTGATTAGGGACGCTGAAGGCAGTTTTTTCAATATCGCATTCTGCCATTCTTATTTGATGATATCCACTCGTTAAATCTAGCGTGGAAAAATATTTATTACCATTCAGTTGTGCAAAAATATCTTCTATGTTCGGGAGCGGAAATTTATCGCTACGAGTCTGTTCGTTAAGGCGTCGAAAATCTACAACCATACGCCATTTTTTAATGTCGGATTGGTCATTTTTTTTAGGTACGAGATGAACGGGACTCGCCCAAGGGGAGTTACTAGGCCTGATGATCCCATCTTTGAACATTTTTTGGAGTTGCGAGTCTATTTCATTACGCTGATAGTGCGGTAGGCGATAAGCCCTTTGGTATACCGGCGCTTCCGTTAATAGCGTTATCTTATGTTCCGCCACAGGGGCACAGTTCCCTGACAATTCTGTCGAAAATAAATCCTGATTATTGTTTAGAATATTATCTAAATCGTTCGCTTCTTCCGTATGAAAGAGCTTTACAATTTTATTTGGCGTACGCAGCACCTTATCTCTTAATACTAACGTGGCCCCCATTAAACTTAACATATCTATGCCTAGTAAAACATTATAATAAATATTCTATGGCTTTACTTATAAAACATTATAAGTAAAGCCATAGAAGTTGTCATACCCCCTGACATCCATCATCCTCCATTAAATATTTGTATAACAGACTTTGGCGAAAAAATTCCGAAACCTACGAGATCATGCTATAATTTCAAAAATGCTGATTATTCAGGTATGTGTGACTCGCTTACATTAGTAGACTGGTCTTTCTTAGAAAGTGATGATTTAAATCATAATACAGAACAGTTCTACTTAATTCTAAGTAATCATATAAACCGCTTTGTCCCTTACACTCAATATAAGGAATCTAAATATCCAGTCTGGTTTAATAAAGATTTGATTAATTTAATTATACGTAAAAAAACAGCTCACAAAATGTATAAGGATCACGGAACCTCAAAGTTGTACATAGAATTCTCTAAAATAAGAAATGATTGTAATAAACTTTCTAGGGCATGTTATAACGACTATGTAAAGCAGACAGAGAATGATATTTTTAGCAATATAAAACGCTTTTGGCGATTCAGTAAAACATTAAGAAGTGGAGACTCTGATATACCAAATACTATGTATCTTGAAGACCGAAAGGCTGATGGTATCAAAAATATTGTCGATCTTTTTGCCGACTTCTTCAAGAACGTTTACGATAAAAGTCAACACAAACAGTTCTCCTTACCTAACTATTCTCCAAATTTCAATATAAACCTGTCACATGTGCACATCGAACTAAACGAAATTATTAAACAAATTAAACTTCTTGATCCCAATAAAAATGCTGGTCCTGACAACATTCCACCACTACTCTTACAGAAGTGTGTCACCGTTCTTGCTTATCCCCTGTACACACTCTTTAGTCATTCTTTATCGAAAGGTATATTTCCCGATCTATGGAAACATAGTTATATAACACCTATCTTCAAGAAAGGGGATAAAAACGAAGTAACTAATTATAGACCGATATGCATACTATCAACAATTCCAAAACTCTTTGAGAAGCTTATCCTGGATAAAATAATTAGTTCATTTAAAGATATTATATGTACTGAACAGCATGGTTTTATAACCGGAAAATCAACACTAACTAATCACATTCTATATCAAAATTTCATTTCCGATGCAATGGCGAAGAAGCTTCAAGTTGATTCAATTTACACTGACTTCAGCAAAGCGTTCGACAAGGTTTGTCACGCTATTCTCGTAGAAAAACTGTTTAAAGCTGGAGTTCGTGGAAATATGTTGCATTGGTTTATAAGCTATCTTTCAAATAGAAAACTTAGTGTTAAACTAAATGGGGAATCATCATATGATTTTTTTGCATCCAGTGGGGTACCGCAAGGTTCCCACATTGGACCTGTATTATTTATATTTTTTGTGAACGACATTTGTAATATTTTTAAAGGCATCGACGTACTTATGTTTGCAGATGATTTGAAACTTTTTAAAGCAATTCGAAACCTGGACGACTGTTATATTCTCTCAGCAAATTTGTCAAAATTAGTTCAGTGGTGTAACGATAATAAGCTATACCTTAATGTTAATAAATGCACAACTATGAGATTTTTCAAAATAAAAAATCCGATTTATTTCAATTACTCAATAAATAACATCATTCTCGAATCTGTTTCCCAAATAAATGACTTAGGTGTTACATTCGACACCAAACTTAGCTTCATACCTCACATTGAAAATATCTCAAAGAAGGGTTTAAAAATGTTAGGTTTTGTACTAAGAGTGGCTAAAGATTTTACCAACATTAAAACATTGAAACTTCTTTACACATCACTAGTGAGAAGTCAGGTTGAATATAATTCAACTGTATGGTCTCCCGACTATAATGCGCATTCTCAAACAATAGAAAGAGTACAAAAAAAATTCCTAAGCTTTTTAAATTATAAACTAAAAATACCTAAAGAACAAATAAACTACACTTATCTATTACGGTTATCTAATCTATTAACTTTGAGTGACAGAAGAACTCTTTTCGATCTAGTATTTCTATTTAAAATCTTGCATAATACAATTGACAGCCCTGAATTATTGGCGCTCATTAATTTGAATGTGCCAGCCAGAAACACAAGGTCAGTAATACCGTTTTATTGTGGTAATACTAGGACCAGGACGCAGTTCAATATACCACTCCACAGAATTCAAAACTTGGGAAATATGTATTCGCACATAGATTTATGGAATATGTCACTGATACAATATAAACATGAAATAATCAGGTAAGTTTTTAGATTCTCACGGCCAAAAGCATTTTTTTTTGTTTGTTTTTGGGGTGTTATGCCGTGTTGCGCTAACTCCTTCTTTAGCCGACGTTTCGGACAGCGTTGCAGTGTCCATCATCAGGGCAGATCCGGTAGATCCGAAGATGTGTAAATTTTGGTTGTCGAGTTTGTGCTTATTTATTTGTGGCCTGGGCCCGTCCAAGTGCGAAATGCCAACGGAAGTGGCGACATCTTGTGGCGAATTCTGAAAGCACAGTATTTATGATAGCCTGGGGCCCATCCAAGTGCGAAATGCCAACGGAAGTGGCGCCATCTTGTGGTGAATTCTAGAATTAGAAAACCGATTGACAGCAGTTAGAGTAGATGTACCCAGTATCAAGGTATAAATGCAATGGTTTTATATTGTATTATTATATGGTATTGGAGTATACTTAGACATGTTATTTGCGTTTAGCTTTGGTGTAGCCGTCAATTACCGGATACCAAGAGCTGTTGAGCTTAGCTCCGTCGTCTCTATTGATATTAAATGGATTTTTGTAGATTTCAATTGCCTCCATAATCAGGCGTGATCTATAAGTTTTGGGTCTTCCCAGGACCTCGGGAGCAAATCTAAAGTAATGGCCGGTTTCAATTAAGTGTTCGGCGATTGCCGATTTATCAGGGTGGCCAAGTTTACAAGCACGAAAATGTTCTGCTATCCTTTTGGAAATCGTCCGCTCTGTCTGGCCTATATAAACTTTGTCACAACCAGAGCAGCTGAGTTTGTACACTCCATCTGCTTCCAGAGGAAACTTAGTCTTTGCAGACCTCAGTAGGTCTTGGATTTTGGTGGTGGTTCCGAAGACAGTTTTGATGTTTTCTTTTCTCAACAGCCTGGCAATTCTGTCTGTCACATTGTGAACGAAAGGCAGGAAAGCACAGCCTTTTGAGTCTTGTTCATCTCTGTCTTCGTTTGTTGTAGATTTGGCTCTTAAAATTTGCCTAGTCTGACTTGCCGGGTAACCGTTGCGCTCCAGTGCATCGGTCAGTTTTATAAGTTCTGCTCCAAGTTTTGTTTCTTCACATATTCTGGTCGCTCGGGTTACCAACGTACGGATAAGTCCTCTCTTCTGCGCTGGGTGGTGGTGCGAATCAGCGTGTAAGTATCGATTCGTATGAGTTGGTTTCCTATATACGGTATGTCCTAGGCTACCATCGTGTTTTCGCATCACCTCCACATCTAGAAAAGGCAGGATTTTATCTTGGTTTTCCAGCTCCATTGTGAACTTAATTTTGCTGTGGAGAGAATTAAGATGGTCCAGGAATTCGTTAAGTTTCTCCGTTCCATGAGGCCAAATGGCGAAGACATCGTCGACGTAGCGCCACCATACTTTAGGGACAGCTGAAGCTGTATCAAGTGCCGCTTCCTCAAACTTCTCCATAAAGAAGTTGGCTATTACTGGCGATAACGGACTACCCATTGCAACTCCCTCCACTTGCTCAAAAAGTTCACCCTGAAACGCAAAGTATCCCGTTTTGAGGCAGTGTTCAAAAAGTTTGCAGATGTCTTCCTCATATATCTCACTGAGCATTGTCATTGAGTCTTCTAGAGGCACATTTGTGAAAAGAGACACGACGTCAAAGCTGACCAAAATATCTCCATCCTCAGTCTTAACCTGCTTAAGCTTACTGATCAGATCTGTTGAATCCTTAATAAACGATTCGGTTTTTCCAGTTTGCATCTGCAGTAATCTCGAGAGGTGTTGGGACAGTTTGTATGTAGGTGCACCAATAGCGCTGACAATCGGTCTCATTGGGATTCCCTTTTTGTGTATTTTTCGGAGACCGTACAGGGCAGGAGTTCTAGAGGCCTTTACAAAAAGCTTAGACCAATCCTCTTTTCTGATGCTAGATGCTTTGACTAGTTCCCTTGTCTTTAAGTCAATCTTGTTAGTAGGATTGTTTTTGATCTTCTTGTAGGTGCCGGAATCGCACAAGAGGTCTTCCATCTTCTTTATGTAGTCTACCGTATTAATCACGACAGTGGCATTTCCTTTGTCGGCTGGCAGAACCAAGATTTCCTCATTGGCGCGCAATTCTTTTAGGGCCGCAAACTCTCCTTTTGTGATGTTTGGGCGGGGTATTTCAGCCCTTTTCAAAATATGGCTAGTCTCTTGTCGTATGTTCTCTGCTTGCGATTCTGACATTTTGTGGACTTTCATCATTGTATGTAGTGCTGTCTCCACACCACATACGATAGATTCCACAGGTATCTTTTTGGGGGCAACTGCATAGTTCATGCCCTTAGCAAGCACTGAAGTTGCATCTGGGCTCAGCACAAGGGTCGAAATGTTGATAACTACTTTATTTTGATCAAGTTCTTTTCGATCTCCTTTTTTGGCTTGGTTGAGCCTCTCAAACTTATGTTTCTGTCTCGCATCTGTTGACTGCTTACACCTTAGTGCTTGTTGGTAAGTTATATTGTCAATTTTATTCCAATCTTCTTCGATTAGGATTGTACTCAGATGCAGGTGTAAATTGAAAAGGTCCCGAGATGTTCCATCCAGTTCGCTGCGCACATTATGGATTCTTTCCCTTAGTAGCGCTGCTTCTGCTCTTTGAAACACCCTCTCGGCTTTCCGGGATGTGATATGTCTTTTAATACGGATGTGTACTGGTACGACCGATTCCTCCTTGCATCTCTTGAGGAAAGCCAGGCTGCCCAATAAATGGTTCCTACGCTTTCTCAGATTCTCCAAACGGCGTACCATCGTGTGAACTTCCTCCCCATAGAGGTTAGTCAGGTAAGTTTTTAGATTCTCACGGCCAAAAGCATTTTTTTTTTGTTTGTTTTTGGGGTGTTATGCCGTGTTGCGCTAACTCCTTCTTTAGCCGACGTTTCGGACAGCGTTGCAGTGTCCATCATCAGGGCAGATCCGGTAGATCCGAAGATGTGTAAATTTTGGTTGTCGAGTTTGTGCTTATTTATTTGTGGCCTGGGCCCGTCCAAGTGCGAAATGCCAACGGAAGTGGCGACATCTTGTGGCGAATTCTGAAAGCACAGTATTTATGATAGCCTGGGGCCCATCCAAGTGCGAAATGCCAACGGAAGTGGCGCCATCTTGTGGTGAATTCTAGAATTAGAAAACCGATTGACAGCAGTTAGAGTAGATGTACCCAGTATCAAGGTTTAAATGCAATGGTTTTATATTGTATTATTATATGGTATTGGAGTATACTTAGACATGTTATTTGCGTTTAGCTTTGGTGTAGCCGTCAATTATCGGATACCAAGAGCTGTTGAGCTTAGCTCCGTCGTCTCTATTGATATTAAATGGATTTTTGTAGATTTCAATTGCCTCCATAATCAGGCGTGATCTATAAGTTTTGGATCCATTTAATATCAATAGAGACGACGGAGCTAAGCTCAACAGCTCTTGGTATCCGGTAATTGACGGCTACACCAAAGCTAAACGCAAATAACATGTCTAAGTATACTCCAATACCATATAATAATACAATATAAAACCATTGCATTTATACCTTGATACTGGGTACATCTACTCTAACTGCTGTCAATCGGTTTTCTAATTCTAGAATTCACCACAAGATGGCGCCACTTCCGTTGGCATTTCGCACTTGGATGGGCCCCAGGCTATCATAAATACTGTGCTTTCAGAATTCGCCACAAGATGTCGCCACTTCCGTTGGCATTTCGCACTTGGACGGGCCCAGGCCACAAATAAATAAGCACAAACTCGACAACCAAAATTTACACATCTTCGGATCTACCGGATCTGCCCTGATGATGGACACTGCAACGCTGTCCGAAACGTCGGCTAAAGAAGGAGTTAGCGCAACACGGCATAACACCCCAAAAACAAACAAAAAAAAAAATGAAATAATCAAATCATTTATCCATGATACAAGTTCTCACTAAAGAAGTTCATGTTAAATTTATCAACTACATCGGCAAATTAAATGTATGATTCATAGAAGCATTATAAACCATCATAATCTGTAGTATTGTTTAGTTATAAAAAAAAAGTTTTTTCATCATTAAAATTAACTTACCTATATAAAATATTAAAATACAAATCGGACAGTTCCGAACCCCTGCAACTAGCTAATTCCCCGGTACAGCGGTTTCGTACTATGCGAAACCAATACCGAACCAGTACCGTAACAATAATGTTGTGATTCTCTGATCACAGTACTTTAAATTTTGGTCTTTATTTTTCACTGAATTTAAAATTTAAATTTTTAATGCATTTATTTTTAATTCATTTATGTATGTATGTATATTTCTTTCTCATGTTAAATTGTACTGCCTTTATGTATATATGTAAAAGCCCCTCTGGGCGTAAAATATAATAAATAAATAAATAAATAATAATAATTATTTGAAAAATTAAAAACGTGAAAGCGCATTTCGTTGTCGTTTTCACCAAAAACTTTCTTCCAGAACGGGGTAATGACGGTTCCTTTGTGGCAAGTCTTTTGATGCGCTGTTTGTACCGCAAAAGATTCATCTATGTATTTACAGTCAAAGAATAGTTTATTATATACTTCCTGAGTCATGAATGATTTCATACTGCCCGTATCTATTAATATTTTAATTCCCAGGGGTGCTTTAATAAAAGGTAGACCACAAGTTAAATTGTGCAAATGGATTATGGAGTTGGAGCTTCTATTTCTCCCTCTTGAAAATCCTCAGGGTGTTCACTATGGAACAATTCCTGAGCCATGCGATCGTTTCCTAAATTGATGATGGGCCCTCTATCAGGGCGACGCTGAGGTGCAGTACGCATGCTAACATCCTCATTTCTATTGTAATTATTATTGCGCGGTAAAAATGTCGGTTGGCTATTACTATATCGGCGCGGCGCAAGATTATCACTTTTATTACCAAAGTAGGACTGACGCTGTGTGTAGGAATTATTTTGTTCGAGTACAGTTTGTCCAACGTCTTTATTAAATTTACTATTATTTTTCCAAACGCGGTTTCCCCATGGCTCTCTATTATTCACGGCCGAACGTTGCCTTCCGGACGCGAAATGATGGTCTTTAAACGATTCCGTGTCGAAGTGACGTTGCGTCGATGTTTTCTTAGTAAGTTCACCGTATGCGTCTAAGGTTCGAATTTCGTGACACAACGTTTCATAATCTTTATTTAAATTTGCACACTTAATGTGCGTTGGCAACATATTCACTATAGTATTACGAGCTGTATCTTGATAAGCGGCAAATATTACTGGTGCGTTTGTTGCACCGACTGACTCGGTTAACTTTATTTTTATCGCGAACAGTATCTTGTTGACCTCATGTATAACAGTTGAGAAATCTCGGTTTCCTCTTTGTAAATTAATTAGTTCCGTCTGCCATAGCGAAATTGTTTTATTATTGCCACATTCTTTTTGTAAAATTTCAAATATCTTTTCTATTGTAAAATCGTGGTCGTGCATTAGAATTACTTCTAGGGCTTTACCTTTTAATTTAGAAATAATTTTTTCCACGTTATTAGTGTATTGCCATTTCTAGATAAAAAGCCTCTAGCTGACTTGATGAAGAAATAAAGCTCATCTGGAGACCCGTGGTACTCGAAGATGGAATCTGTGCATGACGCGGATCTCTCGTTTGATAGTGCCATTTTTAATTTTAGATTAAAAAAAATATAAAAAAATATATGGAACTACTTAGTACTATAAATATAACTTGCTCTTGGATGAGAAAGAAAAAATACACTCTGTCTTTGTGGATAAAGAAGGGTAAGGATCTATCGGATTATGGGATAGACGAAAAATTTGAAAAAACGTACTCACATGTAAATTATCAGCGTTTTCTTCATAGTGTCTTCAATGAGGTTAACGATTTGTGGGTTCGGGACTTCTGCGACGGGTTGAAACGATATCAGCCAGAACTTCTTAGCCAGATCCAGGTATCTAGAACGCTTGGGATTGTTCTCGAAGCCTCCTAGTTGGGCGCCAGTTAACTTTCTTGGTTTTCCTTTATTTTATTTTAACTAAATAAAATGATGAGACGATGAAGTAACAATATTTATTTATAAAACACACAATTACAAGCGAGTTAAAAGTAATTTCAAATGGAGAATCTAACAACAATACTGACAAGTAGTTTTGTTAACTGAAGGTTGAAGATTGACGCCCTGTGAGGTGTTGCAGTCCTATTTATCGGTGCTCTCGTTGATAGGGCATTGTGCGGGCGGTCACGCGCTCCCACGTCCGGGTCCATCGTCGATGGTGATAATGTTATTTGGTGGGTCACCAAGTGTAGACACCACTAGATAAGATGTATAGCCGGATGCTGGGTGTGCTCGGTGTTATCTTCGGGTCGGGGGCGTTCTTGAGTAGGTAACACTCGCGAATAATTTTACTAGTAACTATTGTAAGCGCTTTATTTGAAGGGCAGTAAACATGGAATCAAATAGTGTCAATCGAATTAGAAGGTCTTAAGTATTATTTTCAAGGTGTAATTATAATTAATTAGTAGATAACTAATTTTCAATCAGTCAATATTTTTCGAAATAATTGAAAAACATGATTTTACAAATATTTTTCAGAAAAAACGTAGAAAACGAAAAAATAGTAAAAAACTAACATGTTATCAAAAAGTTCCTGACGTCTTTCTATATCGATCGCCGAGCGATTGAGAAGTCATGTGGAGAATTTGACTATTTTGATGTCATCTGATTCAAAATCACCATCGCTAAAAATAAAAATATTCTGAAAATGCACTAAAACATAAATAAATAAAAATGCGTGCATTTAAGTAAGCGGGCGAATATTGTTAAAAATATTGAAAGTTTATTTTTTATTTTATTTATTTAAACGCCTATAGGGCTTTTACCTATAATAATGTACATCTTTATTTTTTAGTTATACAGATTACATATAAAAAATAATAATAAAAAAAATCAGTGTTAACAAAATACATGTTACATAAAAAAATATCAGAGTTGACAAAATATGTTACATAAAATATAAGAATTTTAAAAAAGTTGGCCAAGTTCAAATTATTGTCAAATACATTTATATTATTTAAGTATTTGTTACCAAGACTGTGTAAACGTTGTATTGGAGAGTGAAAACTATAGTTGGAATGAGATGTATGTATGTAAAATGTTGATATTTGCCTAGTTGTTCGTGTAGGTATGTGTAGATTTATTAAATGCAGGAGTTCACAACAATCGAATTTAAAGTTCAATAATTTTAATAAAAAGGTTAGGTCGTTTATTTTTCTTCTGTTTTCTAATGTCGGAATAATTAAAAGATTCAATGATGACTGGTAATTTATGTGTTCTAAAGGGATGTTAAGTTTAAAATTGACGAAGCGTAGAAATTTTCTTTGGATTCTTTCAACATTATGAATATGTACATTGTAGAAGGGCGACCAAACTATGGAGTTATGTTCTATCAGGCTTCTAACAAGGGATATGTACAATAGTTTTATGATTTGTAAAGATCAAAGTTTTTAATTGTTCTTAATATAAAACCTAATGTTTTCATACCCTTATTTACAATTTGTTGAATGTGGGCCGTAAAGTCTAGTTTCTCATCCATTATTATGCCAAGATCTCGCATTTCCTTTATTCTTTCTAAATTTGTTTTATTTATTGAATAGCCAAAAAATTGTGATGTTTTTTTTTCTGGTAAAGGTCAAAATTTTGCATTTTTCTACATTTAAATATAAATTGTTTTGTGAACACCAGTTATTTAGCATGTCTATATTAGATTGAAGAACTTGGACAGTCGTTTAAGGAGGTTATTTCTTTATATAATTTAATATCGTCGGCGAATAGCAGTACATTGACATTTTTAAAGCAGTTGACTATGTCATTTATAAAAACAATAAATAAAATCGGGCCAAGATGACTACCTTGCGGTACGCCACTAGTGGCCAAAAATGGTTTAGATAAAAAAGATTTTATTTTAACAAGTAAAGTTCTACCAGATATGTAGCTACTTAATCAGCTTAACATATTTGCTCTGATTCAAATAGCATGAAGTTTTTGGATCAGTACTTTGTGAGACACTTTATCAAAGGCTTTCGAAAAATCAGTATGTATACAGTCAACTTGTTTATTTTTAGAAAAAGACTCCAATATATAGTTTTGAAACAGTAGTAAATTTGTTGTAGTTAATCTACCTCTAATGAAGCCATTTTGTTTGTCATTTATTAACTTTGTTAGTGTGGGATATATTTCTTCCAAAACTAAAGATTCAAAGATTTTGGGTAATACAGATTGTATACATATTGGTCGATAGTTTGAAATGTCAGTCTCGTCACCTTTTTTAAATATTGGAATAATATCGCTGGATTTTCAGTAGACGGGAAAATATCCAGAGGATAGTAGGTGGTTAAATAAAATGGTTAGTGGTTTAGACAATACGGAGGAGCACTGTTTTAGGAAAATTGGCGGGATGGTGTCCGGGCCTGCAGACTTGTTTATGTCTAAGGAACTTAGTTTTTTTTGCAAGATTCTTCGGTGATGTAGCAGTCTGTTAAATGTGTGGTTTTTTTGAATGTGTATGAAGGAATATTTTCTTCTGGTGTTTCATCATCATAAACATTTTTAAAGAAATCAGAAAAAAGATTACAATGTCTTGAGTATTGTTGGCGTATTTGTCGTCCATTTGCATTTCTGGAGGATAGTCTGTGCTGTCGTTGTTTATTTTTTTAATAAATTTCCAGAGATTGTTCGAGTTTAAGGCTGTGTTCTCGATAGAATTTATATGTGTTTTATAACAGATTTTAGAGAGATCATTGCATTTTTTCCTACTTTCACTGAAATTTGTATGGTCGATTTTCTTCAGAGTTTTTTCGAATTTTTTATGAAGTATTTTTTTTGTTGTAGTGAGGCTATTAGTTCTGAGAGTAGATTTTAAACGTCTTCGCTGTGGCGTCGATAGTTTCCGGCATCAGATAGTGGCGGTGTGTCTAAAGTTGCAATTATTATCTTTTCTACAGTGGTATCAATTTGTAAAAATAGTTGTTCGAGTGTTTTATTTTTTGTTTTGAGTTTTCTTGACATCAATTTCTTAGTTAGTACTCCGCCTCCCCTTGTTTTCGAACTGGATTTAGAGTTTCTATCGCAGCGAAAAAAATTGTAGTTGTTAAGTCCGAGTTCTGTTGATTTTATTTCCGAGTCGAGCCAAGTTTTTGTCAGCACATATACGTCTGAATGGTGTAGCGATATTGTAAAACGTAGTTCATTTAATTTGGTGCGTAGCCCCCGCGCGTTCTGGTAGTATATCTTGAGTTTGCATCGTTTTTTGGCGGTGTTTGCACTATTTTAGGGTTTTCGTTTACATATTTTATAGTAATATCATTTTAGCCATTTGACTTTCGTTTTTTCCATTTCTTCTCTTAGATTTTTTAGATTTTTTTTTGAAAAATTGTAGCATCGGGGTATATCCTTGTGTTGTTTTTTTAAAATATGACGTTTACTTAGCAATGTTCTGGATGTTGTGGAGTTATTGAATTCTGTTTTAAGGGACCTTGGTTTTTCAACACTTGGTTTTCCAATGCGGTAAACGCGTAGCATATCACGGTTTGCGGTATCATCGAGAACAGAGATTAAAACCGTTACCTTGTTTTTGTCATCAATTAATTTGTTGGCCGCAGTCGTTTAAATACTTTCGGGTATATTACAAACAACGATGTTTTTAGCTCTTTTGCTACGCTCATTGATTTCAGAAATTACCTCGCAAATGTCTAGGTTGATTTGTGGGGCTGGGATATTTAATCCGATTTCCTGATAAGCCCGTAATTCACCCTCTAGACTAGCAGTTTTATTAGACACCGTTTGCTCCAATCTACCAACAGCTATTAAGAAATGACTTGTAATTGGGGTTAGTTTTGTTATTTGGTCTTTCGTGAACTTATTTGCTGGATCCGTTACACAGGTATTAAATGCAGCCATAGCATTTTCTACATTTGTTATCAATGCTTCGACATCCATTATGGTAAAAATTGGATTGCAAGTAGAAAACGTTTATTATTTTTATTTAATTATTTAACTGCAATGGTTTCACTCCCCTGAAAGTGTAGTGGTTTACTCCGAGTACCTATGTTATATTTCTATGAGTACTTATGTAGGCAATATACTGCGAGACAGTAAGTTTGACAATGCAGGTAGCAATAATAATCTTCCAGATATTCGCACTGAGTCACTTATTAATTATTATTTGGTTTTCACTTTTGACACTTTAAAATCACTTTTTTAAAAGATGTAAGATCAGTTACACTTGTGGGCAATTGAAGCCACGTTTTAATATACTTTTCGCTGCTTTTGAGTATAGAAATTCACTGGTTTTCTGTTAATTTGTATAGAGCGAATATTTGATGTGCTCACCGTGTCACTGTTGTTGTATAATTAGATTTTGCAGTTCCTCATTTGCAAAGATTAATTGTGTTTTTATCGGTACCTACATGAAAATTAGTCAAATTATGCAAGAACAGAAGCCATCAAATGAACCTGATGAGCTTGTGTTTTTATTTAAATGAAAATAACAAAAAAATTAACAGCACTATTTAATAAGTATTACGCAACCAATGGTTTCTTTGTCAGGATAAAACGTTTAATAACTTACTGCTGAAGTTAATTTCATTATTCCAGGGAAAAATCTGGTTCGTATAAAAGTAAAAGATTTTCGTTAATTTGAGAAATGGAAATCGTTGCAGGCTCTTGATTATGGTTTCAGATTATTGATGCCGAAGTTTGTGTCTGTTTGTTGATTTCACGGAGGTTGTGCCGTTTATCGTATTTTGAATTGGGAAAGTTTTACATCTCTCTGGTATCTAAGTAAACTTTGAAAATCATTAGCTCATATCAAATACAAATATTTCCTTTTTATTATTTTTGCCTTGATTATAAAAAATAATTATTAAGAAATTTATTTAAATTTCGTATTGATTTATGTAACAATAGTTTTTTTTATTATTGTATTTTTACAATAATTGGTTTGTTTACAATAATTGCTTTTTTTTACAATAATTGTTTTTTTACAATTATTGGTCTTGGGTTTGGTGTAGGAATTGAACATAATAATATATTGTAAAGTGTACAAATCGTATACCTGAAGTAGGTATCTACAAGAATGAGATCACATTTATAATATATAAATAATATAGTTTGAATTAATAAAGTCACTTCTTTTTGTTGATGATGTTAATAGGTGTTCACTTTTTTAACGAGGATTTTATTTATGTAATACCAACTGTTATTTTTTTTACTTTTTCGGGAAGAGTTTTAAAATATTTTATACCTTTGTAAATATAATTGTTGCACATAAAATAAAGGAGTTTTGATGTCATATTTATGTTTTATCTTTGAATATTTGTAATATTGAGTCGTTCTTATAGATGTATTCAATTTTTGGGAATTGAATTTTTATCAATAATATTTATTACACCTGTGGATTTTTTTTTCTTGTAAAGGCGGTGTGTTAGCTGATCGATTTCACAATATTAATTATGACACTAAAGCAAACATAATGAGAAGCCACAATATAGAAACGAGATACAGAAGAATAGCATTTCAAGTGATTACAATACAAAGGCCTAAAATACATAGACAGATAGATATAATACCGTCAACATACTCGTTGGAATTTACACACTCAAAAGCACTCAACATACAACATAAATTTGCACCAGAAAAACAAACACTATACAAATCAATACAAAATAAACACAATGCCCGAGTCAAAAATAATGAACTTTTCCAAATTACATTTGATAAAAACTCATTTGATAAAGGTTATATTAAGCAATACAATATACTACCAACTACGCTTAGACAAATATAAACAATTTCTAAATTCAAATATGAAATAAAAACAAGTGTATTGCTAAGAGAGGTCACCACCCCTTTGCAGACTACTGTAAAACATAATATACGTAGACTTAAATATTGGTTTACAGTCTTTAATTTATTTTAATTTAATTTTGTATATTTTTTCTTCAGTTGTAATATTACTTCCATTTATAGGATTAAACCATATTTCCTTTTTTTTGTTTTTATTGGAAATATCATTATTATCAACCTTATAGAAAATATCTAAAAATATAACCTTAGTATTAAAGTATTATTTATGTATGTATTTTTTTACGCATTTGTCGACCTTACGTCTGTCTCGACACAGCTTAGTGAGGCAGGCAAATAATATATCATATTTTTAAAGATATTTCATCTGTTATTTACTAGCTAAATTTAGGTGTAAAGTTATGTATCATAAGTAATCTAACAAGGAAACGGAGAGGGTTTGAAACGAATAAACATTTTAGGAGGTTCATCAAGTTTAATTAAAATTAAACTCCGATCAAATTGTCCAATGCACCGTGTTCAATCCATTATCCATTACCACTTGGTCCTCCACGATTGCATCATCATTCCATTTATAATTATATTACTAGTCAGAATTCGAATATTCATGTCAGTCAGGTTATTCATAACTTTGGATTGGGTAGCTATCTTTTAGGCAAAAATTAAATTGTAAATTAAAAAATGCCAACAGTAATCTCAATATCTATCAATCAAGATACGTAAATTAATAACCTTCCATAGTTATTCCCTAATGGACAAAACAACTTCTATTGTTTTATTGGTTTGCTTAAACCTATTCTTGGATTTGTTATTCTGAGGAAATGGATCCCCGCACATGTCTAATAAATAAACCAACCTTTGTTGAACGTCAGATAACAAAAAAATGCTCTTGGCACAAATAGGTTCAGGCAGTTACATTAAGTTTTATGGCTTTAGGGTAATATTATATTAGATTGATTAAGAAGGTTATTTAAACATGATTACAATGTAGGAAAATATACAATTAGATTCACCATTTTTCTAGGTTGATATTATAAGTTCTTAAGACTATTAAGAGGGTACTAATTAAGGATGAGATTTTCAGTTTATGAAATGACAGCATTGCAGCGTCATCATCGGGGCAGATGTGTAATTTTATTTAAAATTAAAATTAAAAATCTGACCTGATGATAGACAATTATTTAAAATTAAAATTACACATCTTCCCTGGTGATGGATACTGCAATGCTATCTGAAACGTTGGCTATAGAAGGAGGTAGCGCAACACGGCATAGTACTCCAAACACAAATAACTACAATAACAATGGGTTTGAATACTGACTATGGACGATCTACTTTCTTCACTTATAGCATCTTCACTATCACTCGTGTTGGTACATATTTAATCCTTAGATTTCGATTTGTTGTTTAAAAATAACTGCACTCCGATTAATCACTGTGATGACAATTGAAAATTAGCATCTCTGTCACTGTTTTCATGTTTGTATATTCCATACAATTTTAGAATTTCTAAAGAGTTTTCAAAATCTTTATTTTAAAACATTGATCAAATGTATGTAGCATTTCGATGTAGTAATTTAAAATATATTTTTCTTTTAATTAACGCAGAAAATAATGTCACCGTATGCATACCGTCCGAGCAGGTTGATAAACAGACTACGTCAAACGCTAAGTTCAAACAGATTAATAACTCTCATACGAGTAAGCACCGGACAAAATATGAGAAGAGAATTAATATTGGGGAAATACGTATTTTAGAATAAAAGTGTGATAAATATTTGGTTATTTTCAATAGCGAGTATTTTGCACACCTGGCTTAGTCATAATTGAGGAATAATTTACTCCCAATTTCTCGGATAAAATTAACAGGCTGGCCAGTCCCGCGCAGTTCGTTCAGCCGTTCTGACGAAATGTACTTCCCGCACAACTTGCGGTTTCTGATCGGAAAGGATTTGAATTATTCTAATTCATATCTAACATTGATAAAATGTTCTATTATCGTCATATAACGCGATTTTCCGCTTCCTGGCTTTACGTAGGAAAGTAACGTGTTGGCTAAAAAATTCAAAATAATCTAACTCACTTAAAATCATCAGAACTAAAAAAAAGCAAATTGGTTCACTAATAATAATAATGATTTATATTTTAGGAAAAAATCATTTCGTGGATTCTGTACACAGTGCAGGGCTAAAGTATGACTTGAAACATAATTTATGTACCAAAAAATAACTGTTAAAAACAAAATCCTTTGAATGTACATGAAATGTCTTCCTCAATGTATTAAAAAAAAATACTTTCATAAGGTAAAACACATATTTTTTATGGTAAATTACATCTGTTTCAATATATTATTTTACTATATCTCTCGCTGTAAGTATGTTAATAAAAAATAATATGATGTATAAAAATACATTATTTCCATCAGAGAATAATATATTTTAACGGCATAATATACTTATTAAGTACAATTAATTTATTATGTAATATTAAATCAGTATCGGGGTTTATTTTATTAAATTAAAAATTTATATTTTCATGGTGTCTCATACTTCTAATTGATTTATGTTGCATATTTTTGTAGAAAGTCATGATAATTAGACTCATTAGATGGTGATTGGGTGTAGTGGAGTAAAATCCATCAAAATGTTTCCTTAGTGAACGAGAAATTTGCGGCAAAAGATAATTATGTAATAAGAAACAGAAAGGAGCTCAGTGATGTAGAAGAAGGTAAATCAAAAGATTCCTTAGAGCAAGAGGCAATTCGCCCGAATCGGACATTGGAATTGCATAGATGGATTTTGACTTTAATGATTATTTCAACTCACCGGAATAATTAGACTACGTTAAGCACGAACCATCCAACCCACAATTTGCTGAAATAGAATTTTCGTTCAATAGTGATATTTTTGTTCACTGAAGACACCCCCCAGAAAAGATCATCATTAGAAACATCCACATGCCATTGGTTGACAGTTTTCAGAATTTGTCGCATTCAAATTATTTTCATAGTAAAATGTTTCACAACAAACCCAAGTTGTTTGTATGTGATCGACTTTCAACTAAAAGAAAAAATAAGGGTTTCACTGATGCCATGCAAACCAAACATCCAAATCATCTAAACCATACACACCTTACAAAAGCCTTGAAAAAACATATTATTTTTAAATTTATTGAAACCATCTGACCACCTGAGTGCAATGCTGTCGAAACGTTGGCTAAAGAAGGAAGTAGCGCAATATGGCATAATACCCCAAAAACAAATCGCTGTAACAATTATTGAGTATAAATCGCAAGTGCGCTCTACTATTAGCTTCCTCTGATCCGGAGCCCCTAACAAGCTAAGAAAAACTTGTAATGATCTGTCCTCTTCATACTCTTCCTTCTCTTCTTTCTACGATAAATTTTCATTTTTCATAAAGTCCCATAGGTAACTTTTCCATAAGGCTTTGGTTATGTATATATCCGGGGTAGGAATGTCCTCCCTGCCGTCTTTACAAACCCTTGCCCCTCTCTTTATTACACACCCCTTCAAGTGTGTGCACCCTAGTTTGTCTACGTGGTTTACGATCTTGAACGTAATCATTTCACGTGACGGTTCAGTATAAAAAGGCTTCACCCAACGTTGTGTTGGTTTTTTGTTTCTCGGTATAGAAACCTAGTTATCTATGTATGTGTGGTATCCCTCGGTTCTTTTGAGATAGAGTGAGTTGAATCCATTGCCGCTGTGTTTTTAAGCTATTTCATAAAACTTATTTTCTAAGTCGCCTGCTCCCCAACTAGCTACGTGATTCTATCTATCGTAGGGTAATTTGAGTATAACAAGGTGTTAGATTTTATATGTGTGATAAACATACGATAAATTTATGGTGTTAGTTGTCGGCGCCATCCATGTATATATTTTGGGAGGGGAAGGAGAGGAAAGGAAATGAATTTGTTCAAGCTAAGATTGGCTCCTTCTCTTTACCAAACAAAACCGATGGATGATAATTTGAACAAGGCGATCGATATCTGCGTGTCTGGGTATCACAACCGGCCGGGTCTCCCCTTGTTCCAAATCGGCAACCGTCACGCCAGAATAAAGAAAACCAGGTCTCCTTACCAATTTTAGAATTGCCCCAACCTCATGCACCTCCAGGAAAATCTACTTTACTGAGTGTAGAAGGGGAAAACCATGATATCCCTTGTCATGAATCTAGTCGCGAAAATGTGACACGTAAGGTCCTAAGTTACGTGCCACCTCTAGAAAACGCTGTAAATTCCTCGTCGTCGGGAATCTACATCCCTTTCTAGGTCAATAACATAGATAACACACGACGATCTTGTCGACATTTAGCTCGCTTCTATCGATAGGTTGTGTGCCTATCCATTCAGCCAATTATTATGTGAAATATATGCAAGGTTTACTCGAAATGCCAAATTTAGGATGAGGACTGTCTGTATTTTAGTATTTGGTTCCAGTAATTATTTCATGAGGTTACTAGCATCCTCGTGTATTAGGTATGGGTAACTTCTATTGAATACCTATCCTCTCAGGTAGGTATAAACGGATAATTGGTTTGATTTTTGGCATTTAATTTAAAGAGGCTGCCTACCTCTCGAAAGGTACCTGTTGAGAAAAGTTGTTCGGTTGGTAGTTTTATTTCGGAGATTACCATCTCCCTCTTTTGACTCTAGATTTGTTTATGTGCATCCCAATTTGTAAATTAGAAAGTCAAACAATAGATGAAAGTATCTTATTAGAAAGTCAAATAACAGAAGAAAAGTATTCATTTTTGTTCTGTCTGGTTGCTTCCGATCGCTTTCTATTCGGGCGGTCATACGCTAGCAAAATTTCCCCTTCGACTGACTGTACACTGCCGTAGCCTAAACGCCTCTATCCCTCATAGTGTTCGCTGTTTCAATTGTACGCCAGTGTTGTGGTAGGTACTCTGTAGATAGGTATTTTTATACTGCGAATTTATATTGGTTGGCCTAATTTGTAATAGGTATTTAATGTTTCGTTCGCGATTCAATACCTATCGCAGGGACAACGTCATGATTTGATTCGTAATGTTTTAAAAGAATAACAGATCGGCAGGTAGGTAAATTCTCGATATGACCCTCGGTTCAAGGCGTTCCCCTAAAACAAAAGTTATCGGCCTACATATGAAAAGGTCGTTGGCCCGTCTCTCGCTCACAGCTGATTGACAGTTCGCCTAGCACATTCCTTTTAATGATAACATTATTTGGGCGGCAAGTGACGTAAACTTAGTTTCTGTACCTCGGATGTATCCGTCTTTTAAAAGGGTCCTCTGGAATTTAATAAATAATATAAAAAAACTCACCCAGTTAGTCATCTCTCATTCTCAGCATGAAGCTTACCTGGTTACACTATATAGCTAAATCAGTTTAGTTTTTCGATCTCCTCCCTATCGGCTTCTTTCCTCTTTTAACAAAATCCTTGCAATTTGTTCAATTTTGGTCCCCTCCCTACGCCTATAAAAAGGTAATTAAATAATTCTGTAAATACAATTATACTTCCCTAATCTCTGTCAGGATTCGAACCCGAGTTTTATGATTTGTTTGATTCTCTGGTTTACGGTCTCCGTGGGTAGAATGCCATCTCGCCAAATCAATTCCTCCCTAGCCCTATTAAACACTTCCTGCCTTTAAATACGTTCACTCTGTTTTAAAACGCAATCATTATAATTATTATTTTCATGTTTTTAAGACAAGTAATTTAGTTTGAACTACATATTTACCAAATCACGTTTAATTTAACACATTTTATATTATAATCGCGATCGCCCAACTCTTAGCGCCCCTGGGGTGATTTTTCACAAAACGGCGCTCTACAAATTATCCAATTATTCCTATCCTCACTGAGTACAACCACTTTCACTTCACACAAACACGGGTTCAATAATATTTCACTTTAATTCAATATTCCACAATACTTTAAACACCATCTGAATTCACTAATTAACTGTAATTTCACACAACACTTCTGATTTGTATCGATTTCTCGGAGCTGTCAACGTACCCAAGTTCAAAACCCGACTGTCCCATCGATCTCTGCTTTTCTTCCTTCCCGTGGGAACATGTTTACTTCAAGCCCGCCTGTCAATAAATCTTATGTTGTTATTCCAACCAAAAAATTTTTTGGAGCACGTTCGTTTCGTTTATTTATTTATGTGAGTATTCAAAACATCACAAAATTTTGACGTGTGCTAATAATATTTTAATTGTGGGAGCTTCAAAGATCTAGCTCCACCAAAGAACGACGCGATGAGAGATGCTATTATTGAAAACGTTCTAATACGCAATGGCTAGGTTATTAAATAATAATTTACCAATTTTTGTATATTTATTTCCTTCTACGACATAAAGAAACTTTAATATTTAGGTTGACCTCTTTGCTCTCCTAAAACATTATGCTCCGCACACAGCATTTACAAACGCGACGTTTCCTTAGGACATAAGTTTCTAAATAAGTCTCTTATGAAACTAGATTTATCCTACCCTCCCCACGCCACACAGCATATATAAATATGACATAGATCTTGAAAGATATCACTTTCCTCATATGAATTAATGTAAATTTTTTATAAATATTCCTATACCCCGTAAATGCCTGTACGGGGTAAAATGAATGTTATTTTTTTATAAACATGTCGTTAGGGGGTAAAATAAATATATATTTTTTTATAAATTTGCCCCTGTACGGGGTAAAATATGTGATAAAATTTTATAAAGTTGCCCTCTGTACGGGGTAAAATAAATGTGAAAATTTTATAAATTTTCCCCCAGTACGAGGTAAAATAAATGTAAAAAAAAATAAATACCCTCAACATGAAATCCGCCACGTAAACCATTTCTTTTTTTCAAGAACTTTCTATATATAAATACACTTACGAGTGGGTACGTAAAACACAAGCGAACCGGATTAGGGAATATTTCTGTGTGGAAAATTGATACATCACAGAGATGTTGAAAGAAATTTTGGGGATCAAGACGCTGATTTTGGATGTCCTTTGCAGAGCAAGGACCCCACCGGAGGTATAGTCCTGCAAGACGCTCCCAGGCTGGCTATCCAGGGATGGAGGGTTCCTAGAGCCTTCTCCAATCGATACGAGACCCAAGGGAGGACTGCAACTGCTAATACTCAGGTTCGGACCCCAAGATTGGAATCAATTACAATTACATACTCTAAAACTTTTCATCAATGCGTATCATTACTAACAATCATTTTTTGCTGCTTCCATCATGGCTTTTATCGTTATCATTGCTTTAGGTAAAATAAGCAAATAACTGGTCACATAAATGTTTTATTTGTATTTTTTAAAACTTGAATATGGATTTGAAGCCAAAAATACACAACCGAACTTAATATATTTTTTTTAATTCAAAAGGTATAGGAAATACGTATGGATTTGTGCTACTTTATTTACTTGTGTTTTCAATTATGCATGCTTACTCTACTTCCCAACCTTCCTATTCGCATCTTCTTTCCCTTTCCACTACCATCAGTCTCACAACATACCACAATGGAGGATGCCATAGTCTCACTGGCGTCTAGACGGTTAAGAGCAGTTGTGCATTTCACGTAATTTAAAAAAAAAACTCTAGCTTTTCAAAGAATTCAATTTTGCTTGATCTTAGAGGGAAGTTTGGCATTTTTTGAGAGTTAATAAAATAAATAATCTTATTGGTGTGTCAATATAATAAAATAAAAGTAAAACTCCAAAAAAATGCGTATTTTTATGTAAAAATTATAATTTGCATGCGACAAATTTGTGTTCAAACGTAAATAAGTAATTTGTAATATATATATATATGCATATATTCAATTATCATGAAAAAGTTAATGCAAAAAGAAATTTTACAATAAAAGTTGCTTTGACAAAAATAGAAGTTCACGACTTCAGCCATAACAATGCAAAGTATTACTTGTGTTGACAAAAATCATTTAGGCTTACATCAGATAATTCAAGCTCCTGATTTGAGTTGGCATGTCTGGCCATTCCGACACCCGGACATTGGTGAATGGTATCCATCATGTGTGGAGTGTTGATTGAGGAAAAGCAAATGATTATTTTTGAGTCTATGGGAAGGGATATTGAAAGGGATGAGTTGCAACAAAGTAGGTGAGTCAATTATACTGTTAACAATTTTAAAATAGCAGATGAGATCCTTTTAACGTTTTTTTAAGGAAGAAAAATTTAATTTTACTTCAAGTTCATCGTATAAGTAATCGCTTCTTTCTAGTCCTAACCTCTAACAATTCCCCTTAAGAAGCGATGCTGTACGGATTCGATATGATTAATTTGAACATCATAGAATGAAAACCAAATAAAGCAGGCATATTCTAGATTAGGGCGAACTAACGAATAGTAAAGAGTTTTTAATGTGATAATATTATTGGAGTCAGAGGTGATTCTATGGATGAAGCCAAGTAGCATTAACCACGGTGTTAATGTGTTAACGAAAAGATAGCTTGTAATTTAAATACATACAAAGTAAATCCAAATTATTTAATTATTATAAACTCACAAAGAAATTGCCTCTAAAATTATTAAAAAACGAATTCTTTAATGGCCTTAATTTTTAATGTATAACACAAATAAATAAAGTTAAAATACAATTTTATTGAAAAAATATTTGTTTTTTTTTTGGAATAAATTTATGAGTTTGAATTTGGCGGAAGCCCCTCCCCAATAAAGATTCCATTGAAATTCATGGTGTAAGTATATCAGACCGGCTCTAGTGTCGGGTCTTTATGGGAGCCCGAGTAAATCTGGCTTCCAAGAAACTGAGCGACTTATATAGGTTCTAGCAGGTTATTCAATAGTTACCAGCTGGTGCCTTATACAAATCTCAAGTAGGCCCAACAATTAAATTTAGGAGCCACTTTTGGGTTGGAGCCTCCACAATACTTGATGTAAACCTACTTGATTCTTATTTTTTTATGATAAACTAATGTTGAAAAAAATATATATAATAAGCAGTAATTGTTGATTGAGGTACTAGTACATATTGAATTATTTGGCGAGTTTGGAAATAAGCCGACATAGCTCAGTGGTTCAGAGCACCTGACCCGACATCAGAAGGTATTGGTTCAATTCCCGTTGGCGGCATTTATTTTTACTCGGGAGATATTTTCAATTTGTATTGATATTTCAGGCGACTAATTATTTCTTATAATTATTTGCTACTTGATTCTGTTCAAAGTAGGGCGGTCCGTCTGATTAACAATCCTTGGTTAACAGGCCAATTTCCATCTGTAATGTATGAATGTGGGCATTCTGAGACTGTTCTACGGGTATTTTAATAGAGCCTGCTCTAAGGAGCTAGCAGCATTGATCCCCGGTGCACTGGTACACGTGTGATGTTCACAGTTGATGTTGGCTTAAACGAAAATTTGAAACAGAAAAAGATTCGGTCGCATCTGGATATGAACCCACTAATCTTGTATTCAATGATTAAAAATAAATTATTCAGTTTGATTGGGTATTTTTGCCTCAAATACAAAATTTCAGTTTTATATGAAAAAGGCATCACAGCCGTTCCTCTTAACATTATATTAGTTATATAACATAAAAATAAATATAACCAATAACATTTGTGTCGATATCCGCCATTTGGCTTAAGTGTGTACATGTACACAATCGAGTTAATGTCAATTCTCACACAAAATAATTTAATATATAATTAAAATGTTGGTTTCAAATGCTGCTTAATGCTGAGTGATTTTCAAAGTACTCGTAGAGTAACAGATAAGTAGGAAGTTTTTTTATAAAACTATTTCTAAAATCCTCTACCAATCTTTCCGGAATTAAGTTTCCCTAATATTTTATTTTGATTTCATGGGAAAGGATAACAGGTTTTTTTCATAAGCCAGAGTTTCCTCACTGTTGATTTTTTTATCACAAAACATAAAGCTACCTAATTACATTTCACGAAACGAAAATATCAAATCCAATTTCCACAAAATTTCTCTTCATAAACGGATTGAAAAGCAAAGCGTATTTCCAAGCGAAGCAAAACAGTCTTGGACTTATGATTTTAGACTTTGATGGAAAATAAACCAATTGGATTTATACATATATTCAAACTAGGTAAAACATTACTAGGAAGTTTCAAATATAGTACAAGAGTTTTATTGTAAATGTGTTAGGACGGGTTGTTTCGGAGGATTTGAACAATTCATCAAATTTCAATGTTGATTTCCGGGTTCTGTGAAAGTCCTATTCAAGTTCTGTTATTATATCAGCATAGGTTAGTTGCTTGACAGAACTGAAATAAAAACAGAACTTGAAAAAATCTTTCACAGAACCTGAAAATTAACTTTGAAATTTGAAGAATTGTTCAAATTCTCCGAAACAACCCGTCCTTAAGGAAGAAAATTTAGTTTGGAAAATGGAATCGGAGAATGCTATTGAAACCACACCCAATATGGACTAAACAAAGGAATGGGAGAATGCTAGTAAAACCACAACTAATTTGGAAAAGGATAATGCTACTGAAACAACACCCAATATAGACTCAAATAAAGGAATCGGATCTTCAAATATTGTACAAGATTTTGATTGAACATGTGTTTAGGAAAAACATTTTGTTTGGAAAATGGAATCGGAGAATGCCATTGAAAATATGAAGTTTAATAAAGAAATGCGAGAATGCTACTGAAAACACACCCAATATGAAATTTAATAAAGGAATGGGAGAATGCTACTGAAACCACACCCAATATTGACTTTAATAAAGGAAACGGAATGCTACTGAAACCATAACTAATTTGCATTATTATTACGGTCTTTTGTTTTCGTTTATTGTGTATGTATTATCTTACAATATTTCTTTATATTTACTTTATATATGTTCTATGTATAATATAGAGCTCGTGGGATTGCACCACCCTCCCCGAGATCTGAAATAAAAATTAAAAAAAAAAAAAAAAAAAAAAAAATATATATATATATATGTATTTACTTAAATAAAGAACAAACAATGTAAATATGGGGAAAAAGATAAATATTATTAAAATACAATTTCGTGTCTGGTTCCTTCCTAAAAATAGTTCCTTAGACAATATTCAATAAAATAATAATTGCAGCTACGAATTAAGTTAAAACGAAGGTTTATGAACAAGTTGGAAAGAAGGTACGAGAAGATCGATATGTCTGTATTTCTGACAAATTTTGGGTAGATGAACACATGGAATTCTCATTATAGATAAGTTAATTTTTTTTTTTAAGTTATTCATGTGCAAAGAAAGCTTGGCTTATAAAAGTTTGAATACATCAGTTTTATCGCGTTAAGATTGTGTGAAATGACGCACTGAAGAATTTTTGATGTATTTATCTTGAAGGGTTGGAATAAAATAATGTATGTAATAATCTTCCACAGATGTATTATTAAGGGCGTAGTTTTACACGACTTTCTATTAGGCCTCAAGTTTTTCGTTTTAAATAACCTATTTCACACGGTTCACACTTTCTTCAATTGATTTTTTTTAAATTATTTTTTTTTTTTTACATTTGTTGAAAAGAATGTGGCCTTAATGGGGTTCTCCGTTCTAAGATCACACTGAACAAGTTGTGTGAATTTTAAATAATAAATTTGGTAGAGTTTTTTTGTACGTTACTTATTACCGTTATCAAGGCTATGTTTTAAAATATTTACAACAGAGGCGATGGTATCGGAAGTTCCCATATTTTTTATAAAGCCGTATTGATTTTCCGAAAGTATGAGGTTTGTTTAGAAATATTGAGAAAGCTGATACTTAATAACTTTTTCTACTATTTTTGAAAGACTATTCAATATTGTTTCTGGTCTATAGTTATTTATATCTGTTTTATTGCCGGTTTCAGAGATTGGTATAACATAACCTATTTTAAGCGTTGCAGGAAAGATACCATCCATGATACACCTGTTCGCAAGGTACAGAAGTGGTTGGAGTAGTTCATCCCTGGTTGATTTAATTATTCTCATTGAAATGCCATCTGATCTTGAAGCAAGTGTTGATTTCATTGAATCTATAATGCTATTAATGTAATCTGCCGAGATTGTATTTAATTTAAATCAGATATTATTAGGAAGTGCGTTGTTATTCTCATTATTAGTACAAAGAGTTTTTATGATTTTTTTGGCTAAACTAGAACCTCCGTTGGAGAAATATTCGTTCACAAATTGAACGATTTCCTTTGGTTTTTCATTCATATTTTATTTTTGCTTTGGTGTATCAAGTTCGGATATATCACTGCTTTTATTGTTGTTAGTCTTCCTTAATAATTTTCCAAACAAGCTTATGGTTTTTATTACATTTTTGATTCTGTTGTTTGTATTTAGTAGTTACCTGTTGTAAATTTTAGAATTTTATAGCACATGTTTCTAAAATGCTTATAAAGATTTAGTAAGGAAAGATCTTTTTCGTTTTTGATTGTACATTTGTGTGGAGTTTGTATTGTGAACGGTTCAGAGCATTTTTGAATATTTCTTTGGACAGTGTTTGTAAATGAATTCCAGCAATCTTGAAAATCATAAATTTTATGTACTTCATCCCAATCTATCAATTTTAATAAATCCTTTAACTTGCTTATATTAATTTTATTTTTAGCAGATGTGTTTTTAATATATGTTTGTGTGTGTTTGAAGTTGAATACTGAGTAGTAGTGTGAAGTGGTAAGTAATATTGGAATGGTGAATAGCGGTACCGTCTGCATTGTTTGTTTTTATCATGATGTAGTGTACAGAAGGCAGATACATTTGTTACGTGGAGTTATAAACCTTAAAGTTGTCCAGGTGATTTGGTGATAACTTTCTGTGTTTATACAACACTCTGTGAGTATGATGATGTCTATACCATCTTCATGCTATCCTGTAGCATCACCGTCAGCTATATAAAATTTTTGTTGATGCTTCGTATATTTTGGTGGAGTATTTATAATGTTTGTTTTTTATGAAGTCATTAATTTCAGGCGTTATTGAGGTTGTGATTTCATCGGGAGAAGGGTTATCAAATTCGATATCAGCTAAAGGATCCATTTCTGGTAAATGTGTATATTATATTGTAGATGGGTTGTTTACATAATTGAAGTGAAACTTCTTTACGCAAGTTATGCATTTTCGAGGACCGGAGTAAAACCGACTCATGACCGTCACGAAAAACCGTGATCATTTCGCTAAAGGAGCCTAGCTAATATTATATACCTAGTTTAGGCCACTCTCCAAACTCAGCTTCGCGGTCTAGAGGCAGAGCGCCCGACTCTCGTCGTGAAGAACCGAGGTTCGATCCCTGCTTTAGTAAATTTTTTTTTCTTTTCGTGATTTTTTCAATACGAGGAAAAGTGATAAAATGCTCTCGTGCTGCGACTTTGTCAGGCATACATATAAGAAGATATCTACACGATTGTTGTCAAAAATGCACATTTATATATTTTTATTGAGTAATTTATTTTTAGAATTTTTGCGATCGAACCTTCTAATTCTGTTTGAAACGATCGATTGAAGGAAGCGAATTTTGTATCGTAATATAATATCATATACAAACTCCGTTATAAAAATAAGCGCGGGACAAGTCGATTGAGGAGTACACGTTGTATACGCGGTTCTCGTCGCGCGAGATACCTCTCCTCGCGGTCTAGAGGCAGAGCGTTCGACACTCGTTATGCAGGACCCGGGTTCGAATCCCATATTTTTATAACTTTTAATTTTTTTTTATCACATGGTACTTATAAATATGTCAATATTAGGAATCTAGTTAAACGTTCATTTGTTAACAACACGCCTATAAATAAATTTATGCTTTTTAAAACTATAATGTACAGCATTCTGAATAATAATAATATGAAATGAAAAGAGAGAGAGAAGAATACTAAAAGTTTCACTTTCGTCGTGCGTAGGCTTGCCACACACTGTATTTCTTTTTATTTTCAAGGTGATTTTGATTTTTCATTTCAATTTTAAGTGAGTCTTCAGATATTTGTGGCAGTAATTTTCTGTTTTTGAACCAGATGTATTTGAAATTTTTCTCTTTTGCCCTTATTTTAGTATTTCATAAAATATTTTCGTAATATGGCGTCAGGGCTTCATTTACATAAAGTTGATTTTTTTTTATCCAATCATGTTATTGTCATGTCTTTAGTCGCTAGCCCCTTAAACCCTTTATACATTTAAATTTATAATCCCTTATCCATTAACAAGGTTTTTTTTTAAATAGTTGATTATTATAATTTGGGCATAAAACGGCGCTACAGAAGTAATCCATTAATTATTATTGTTATTTGGTACGACGCTCCTTTATTTAGAGTATTTTACATTCAAATTTAAGCCAGATTACGAGTATTTTATTGCCATTAAGCATCTGTTTATTTTATACATATCTTATAAAAATTATGCTTTTGGGCTTTTAGAATAATGTCCACTTCTAGAAGAGACTTAAGAGAGGATAATAAAATCAAAAATATTAATAATTGAATATAAAACAAAGGTAAAATATTATTTCTCCCGGGGCCAAATGTTACTAATTGCCCTGAATGTATAAATATCTTATGAACACCAGAAAAATGACTTTTCTACCTATTTCATAATTAATTAAGTACCTGTGTATCACGTAGCTATAAAGGCACTTTACACAAGCTCCATACAGAAGGCCAAGATGAAATAATTTCCCTTTGTAGATGTTGTCTTTTGAAGGAAAGAAAAAAGAAAAAGTCTTGGGAAGGAAAAAAAATTGCAATAAATTTTTCGATAGAACAATGGGAATCATCAATTTTTTATCATCTCGGATATAAAAAAAATGTTATCAATAGATTTGAATTATTTTTAGCATGGGTAATCGCCCCGATAAAAATAAGAATAACAAACTATTCTATATTCGTATGAATTCAGTGAACGGATTTATTCCATTCAGTACTCCCTTTTGGATCGGCTTAATGGGGGTGACAGATTATGCTATAAGCTCAAAGCGTTTTATATATCTCTATATTGCTCGCCATACAATCCCATACAAACCTGTCACATCTGGAAGATGATGTGTTTAGGTTGGGGCATGGCGACGTGACAAACAATTTATTGAGCGCCGTAATTACGCGGCTGTCACCTATCAAGGTGAGAGATAACATAAACATAAATGATCTTCCGCGGCAGCTCTCCAATTGATCTGACCACCACTCCCGAGGAAGATTATAGCGTAATGTGACACCTCAAAATATAAAACGTGTAGGCCACGCCCAAATGCGTTATGCGCATAGCGTAATTTGCGTTAAGCTAAACAACGTTTTAGTCGGAGCCGAGCAAGTGCCAAAAAATCTTTTATGAATAAGCGTTCAAGATAAGACTAATTTGGGTTGATATTATTATGTAATATAAAACTTCCTCGATCCGGAAAATTCTTGCAAGGCTGTTAGCGTAATGGACGAGGTTAAGAATGGAACGTATAAGTGAATGGCAGAAGAAGTTGGAGAAGCCCGTGAAAGACATGGCACGAGCAAGTTAATCAATTATGTGTGAAATGAGGCGTAGATATATTTGGTAAAACCTCTTATGACTGTGTTAAAAATGTGAACATCTGGAAATTAGGACTGATGGATAAATTTTTCCTAATCCCCAAATAAGTACAGGTACACGTTAGGAAGTATATATTTCGTACTTTAAAAAAAATAATTGTAGCACTAAAACTTTGAAATGATTATTTAACATTTATCAAGAACTTTTTATGTCTAAAAATGATAATGGTTTTGCTACGGAGAGCTCAAATTCTATTTCTGTTACACCTGGGGTTTATAAGAAACACCGAGAAACACCGAGAACCAATAGATATATATCATATTTAATCCCAATTTGATCTTGATAGATATTGAAGTCGTTGCTTTTTTAATCTCTTTGTTTCTGTGAGTGATACTATTAACAGTTAGTTTTAAACGACTAGTTTTTTATTTGATAAAAAGAAGAACATAAAATCTTAATTCTGTCATGAGATCACTTTTTGAAAACAGAATATTTCTTAATCTTTTTTCCATTTTAGTTTTACATAGTACATTCAATTGATAGATCAGATTCAACTCGCAAATAGAGAATTACCTGAGTGTTAGCAGAGCTTTTGATATTTTTCTTTGAGCAAAATATCGTGCTCCCGGCACTCCGGAAAAGCTGGACGAATTTCAGGAAATCAATCGCATCCAAGTGGATATTACGTGTAAGGGGAAGCTTTCAGAATATTTGATTCGTTTGGAATAAAGTTGCTAAAAGCTTGGCATCGTATTATCCACGGATACTTTAAATATAGAAAGCACATTACAAAGCGAAAACTTTTTACATAATGCTAATATTGCAGGGACACCGCCATGATAATAGTTTATTTTAAATCCACCTTAAGTTTCATTTAAATAAACCACATTAAAGAATTAGTGAATATTTATTATTTTCTTCCTTTTCGACCTTGTTTATGTTCGGAAGTTGGACACAAACATGGCTTATTTGATACTTTAGATGAAGGTGTCTAAAAACGTCTAAACAAAAATGTGGTTAATGTTGGTAAACTTTCTTATTGAATTTTTACACTACGTTGCTAATTCTACAATTGCGTCGGATAAGACAATTGATCAAATATGTTGTTTTTACTATAAAAGTGCTGTTCTCATTTATACAAACAAAACAATAGTTTAAATGACCACCGTGGCAAAGAGGCAAGGTTCCTCGTTCCGTATTTTTTTAATTTTTTTTTTTTAATATTAACTCCACACAGGAGGCCCTGAAGAAAATAATTTCCCTCAGGGCCTATGTCATCTTTGGGGATGCTGTGTGGAGGGTCTTTTTGTGGAGAGGAAGGAGTGAACATGGGTCTTGAAGAGTCCCATGTTGTAGGAGGGAGGAAACACAGAGGCCGGCAGAACACAGAGGCCGGTATCCGTATCCAGAAGACGTAGGTTTAAATCCCTATGTTGGCTTAACTAATGTAGCATTAATGTCCCTCTTCTTTCAACTTCTTTCTTTTAACAATATCCGTTGTGTTTCGGTAAGATTTTTATATCTACGACGAAATTACAATAATATAATAATGTATGTATTCGATCCTCGTTCCACAAGTAAAATATATTTCCAACGTGCTCTGGTGGAATATGGTCGTTAAATGTCGTTTGAAATAGACTTACAACTCGAGTGGTGAGTCTATTTCAAATGAATTTTTGGCTTATCATGCCAAGTTTGCAAAAACGTTTTGAGCGATCGCTTGCCATAACGTGCCAAATTCTTAGAACCTAGGTGGTTTAAGTAAGCACTTATATATGTTTTTATATTAATATTTTGAGAAATGGTATTTATTATATAATGTTGTACATGCATATATATGACACCAATCACTTGAGTGGATTGGCAATTTTTTAGTGACCCAATACCCATATTATTTTTTAACCCCTTTTAAATCTTTTCTGTCCCATCTCACACTATCTCCCTTCACTTGATTTGTACTTTGGGTGAATGGATAAATCATCACAATGATAATTCATCACATATTTAAAAAGTTATGTAAAGTCATGGAAAGTGATGTAACAAAAACTTTATTAACTGGGTTAATTAGGTTAGATTAGGTTAAAAAAAAATTTTTCATCGTTTCTAATGACTTTATATCACTTTTTAAGAGTGTGTTGAATTGTCACTGTGTTGAGTTATCATGGAACCGTACTTTGCTAGAGTTTCAATTCTGAAATGAGATAAGAACAAACTTCAATAAAATATTTACCCGTCACATTTTGATTATTCGTCCTATGAGCCTTTTCAACTGACGGAAATCATTAACTTAGTATTTCAGAAACACGTTTTTCGGTAAAGCACTAAACTTACAAAAACAATGATTGTTAAAATTGCATCCATTCTGTCGGGGAAAGGCGTTTAAATACCTTTAGGCGTCTAACTTCCGCGTCCAGACAGCGAATACCAAATGGTAATACTTCGATTTACTTTGCCTGTAACTCGCTGACAGCTAAATAATGCATTTGAATTTCAATGATATTGGCTCGGCTAACCGATTTATTCCACCTCAGTAAAACTAGTATTCAATCAATAATTCTTTTATCTGTTCCCGAGTAAGATTTGCATTATAATGACGGTGATTTTTGTGTTAGGTAAGCCATTGTTGAAGCGGTTTGCTTGTCTGAAGAGGTTTTGTGTTTTCTACAAAGCGTGCAGCCGATAAAATAGAAGCATTAAATGAACGTGCAAATAAAAGCTCTATTGTTACTCGTATTTAAATTTACGGTCCAAATATGAAGTAAGTAAAGAAGTTAGCTCATTTATTCTGGACCTAGTAATATTATGGATCAAAACCTTTATGGGCATATCGATTTTTTTGTAATTGGGTATGTGAGATATTTCAATGATAGGTATTTACTAATTTACTAGTGGTATTTTTACTAGATGCATGGTGATCTATGTCCAGACAAAATCATTATATACATGTATTATTAAAAAAAATAATAATAATTCAATAACATATTTTCAAGTAGTATACTTCCTTTTTATTATTCTTTTAAAAAATGGCGCTTCTTTAGTTCCTTATGTGACGTTCTATGAGGTTCGGTTAAGTTATTTGCATTTTGTCATAAAATATTTTGAAAACTGAACATAAACAAATTGTTTCTAAATTTGTTATTCGGGATTTTACCCAATAATTAACAATTGATTCTGTCCGTTAAGACCTCGCATTTTAAATTTCTACCGAAACATAGCACAACTTCCTTGAACATTTAAATTTCTTAAAAAAAAATTGTACTACATTTTTATATATATATATATATATTTTATTACTTTGGTATATATATATATATATACTAGTAAGCCCGGGCAGACGTCGTCCTGTCACAGAATGCCTTCTACATAGGGAAGTTAAAATTTGTGGTTGTTATGTATTTTTTTGGATGAGAAATCTGAAAAAAAAAACTCGACAACAGCGCTACCTATCGGATTCAAAACTATCATGTCTATCAAGCTGGAACAACCATATACATTAACTAAATTTCATTGAAATCGGTTGGGCGGTTTCGGAGATTAGCGTGTACGAACACAGAGAAATGTGATTTTTATATATTAAGAAGATAATGTTCATAACAGTCGCTTACCTATGCATATTTATTGAAATCGTTTTCTTATATTATCGCGCTCCCTCTCACATTCGTATTTACGTATCTCCCTTTCAAACCATATTCAGTATTCAGTATTCTTCTTCTATTTTCAAACCATATTCAGAATTCGGTATTCTTCTTCTCCCTTTCGAACGCTTACTACAGATTGTAACAGAGGAAAACATAAACTTTAGACAGGGAATCACCGATACAATTATTTTATGGTAATTTGATGCATTTGACTTAAAAGTAAAAACTTGCGTGGTTTCTGTTGTGGTTCCTTCGGGAAATTAAAACATCCTGGCGTAGGCAGACAGGAGATAGACAGGATGCTGACAGGAGATTGACAGCAGGAAGTAAACTTGAGGGTAGGCCCTTTAGGTAAGTGTAGGGATTTTGATTTTGTCTATTTTTTCTTAGGGTGGACAAAGTTCAGTATGACTATTTAGATTATAACATTACCATTAGCTACAAAAGTGATTTTGGTACTCGAATATAAAAGTTGTGATTTTGAGTTATATTTTTTTATCGTTAAACATATTCAATTCCAAGTTGTTAGTAACAAACAATATAACTATATCCTTAAAACACATTTTCTACGTCTGTGTTGGGAATCCGTAACCGCCTGCTGCTCAAAATGCGTTCATATTTAAGCTAAAAAAAATCTGAAAAGAAATCAATTATCTTAAGGATACCAGAGAATATTTTAATGTATTCTACTACATAATGTGTTGTTTGATCAATTAAGTCAAACCTACAGGGCCTGCAGGGAATTGCTCCCACGATGCCTGGATGAGAACCTGACACTATGGACTGCCGCACGAAGTAATTGGTCGAACTTATACATTTTATGTATTTTCAGGTTGTGGTTGTTAAGAAAATTGAAACAAATGCACAACTATTGAAACCCTGACGCATCCAAATTCACAGAAAAGGTTTGACAGTCCACCCTAGTAGCCAATACACATGAGACACAGACAGGCGTGATGTTCCATCGTGAAATTAAGAAAAACACGTGAAGCTTTGTTTGATGAGACGTGCCCCTTTATTTGTGAATCAACATGCAAAGAGCCACGCATGACTAAATAATAATATCCCTTCATATTTTCTGGAATTCCAAATACAGAATATGAATAATTAAGGAAGGGGAAATTTGAGTTGAAAAGGAAATTTCTATTATCTTCAACCACGAGAGAGTTAGATTAACAATGTTTTCGATGTGTGAAAGATACAATTATAATCATAGTTTATATATGGTCATAACCACGGATTTTAATATTTGTTTTCTACAGTTATTTACTACAAGTATATATAATTTATAACTGAACTAGCAGAACTGTCACAAGCACAGAATAAAGAATAACACTACAAGTGCCTTGTGGGCGTTTTTCGTGATCCAAATATAAGCCCTTTGAGCCTCAAGATTAAGAAATACAAGTGGAATGGCAATATACAATTATAGGCAAGTGCAAGTTTTTACTTGCACTAAAATTGTCGGTCGGTCAATCGGTCTCTTGATCACGTGCAAAATGGTCTAGAACAAAAAGGTACTGAGTCAATGGCACATTTGTTAACGTAGTTTATGAAGTATTCTTTATGTTTCCTTAAAAGAGACCCATAATATGTATTTTCAAAAATTCGTGACCCATAAGTATTTTCAAATTAAATAAAATCTGATATTGTTAATGTCCTTCAGTTCGACGCATTTGTTTTGGTTGTAGGTACTTCACTTGTAAAAAATTAACGAGTGTTTTTTTTCAAACAGATCTCAGCTGGGGTGGCAGAGATAAAACCACCCCCAGACAGGTGGGAATTCCCTCGCCATCATCTGAAGGTGTTTGATATCCTCGGAGAAGGCGCTTTTGGCCAGGTGTGGAGATGCGAAGCAACAGATATCGACGGTGAGTGCCACCTTCCATTTTATATTTACTGTCACGTCTGATGAGCATGGACCCTTGTCAATCACAAGGGCTATGATGGGGCCAAGGCAAGGAGGCAGAATGTATGAAAGCATTGAAGAACCTTGATCATGTTGTCATGCTGAAGGTGTTTGGAGAGTTCGCCAGCGGTGAGCAGGACGACAGGTCCCCGAGAAATCCGTATGAGTTAACTCCGGGTAGATATTCGTGGGAAGGAGTGCGTGAGGCAATTCTTAATTAATCAGCATCCATTGAACGTTCAGCAGGCTACGCGGGGACAGTGATGATTCATTTTTGTGTCACCCCGATAGCATGCTTGGTAATCCAGTGTAGTCTCCAAGGAATTACACTTCAAAAATACTCACAAACAAAACTATTTTATAATTCAAATAACTGATGAGAGTGTATATTTTAGTCTCACCAAACAACAACACTCGAACAAAGAACAGGCTGATCTCACGCAGGAGTCAAAACGTTTGTTTTATGTTTGGTTAGTTTACACGGAAAGTCTGTATCTTTCAATATTTTAATCTCACCGAACAACAACACTCGAACAAAAAACCGGCTGATCTCAACATAAACATAAATACAAACTGATTTAATCAACATAAACATAAATACATAAAGTGAAAAGGGTTTGGACATTGAAAGTATGACGGACGGATATGTACTTGAGTTAATGACTTGGGTGCTGTGCGCACAGAATCTTTAAAAAAACCTAGGGGTTAGTTGTATCACGGGGTTAATGGTACCGGTACAATCGTCCCCGAAAAAATCGGTACAACCATCCCCGAGGGGTTAATTCCTACTCACGAACGCTTCAAAACCCTTCCTAAAATAAACTCAATTATCAAAAGAAATAAGTATATAGCAAAATACTAACAAACAGGACATAGTAATTGTAATATTAGAGAATGAATGCAATCGAAAAAACTTACTTTTAGGGCTCAAATTTTTTTTTCCAATTGCGAACGTTCGGGTTCTGCTATGTACCGCGGGCTACTGACCATAAATAAACCAATCACTAGATTGATAACTTCGGCCTTTAGTAGGGAGAAATTTTGTCCACTGATGACGTCACATCCAGAATTGAGGCATAAACAAACCACTCAGCAAAGTAGAGGAAACAAAAAAAAAAGCGCGGCCATAGACAATATGATCTTCCCTAGGTAGGCACCTAGGGTAGATAATATTGTGCTATTAATCAGCCTAAAATATTATTTTAAAAATAAATTTTAGAAATGTTAACAGATTCTCTCAGGACGACAAGGCTCTAACTCACAAAGTGCGGTCCTGCGAAAATGAGCTATAAGGTATCTTTCCTTACGGCACATTTTCTCAGGACGGCGCTTTGTAAGTTGAAAATCTGTCGTCCCGAGGCCGTCGTAAAATAACCAAAATTACTTGAAATTTGAATTCCACTAAGGAAAAACATTTTCAAACAATGATTGTGCTTTTCTACGACAGCATTGAATGTTAACATTTCTCTGTTTATCAGAAAAATGAAAAACTTTGTTACATGTTATAAAGTATTTTTTATTTTATTTCAGTAAGATAACAGAAAGAAACAAATAAATTTATAAGCACAAAACACATCTTAAATTTGTACCAAGTCTGCGACTAAATCTTTTTCTGATTTAAATATTCATTTGACTCGCTAATATTGTTTTAAATTATTAAATATTTCAATTTGAGGATTTAGTTATGAAGTTATTCAAAAAATAATATGAATACAGAAAACATGAGCACAAAACACATCTTAAATTTGTACCAAGTCTGCGACTAAATCTTTTTCTGATTTAAATATTCATTTGACTCGCTAATATTGTTTTAAATTATTAAACATTTCAATTTGAGGATTTAGTCATGAAGTTATTCAAAAAACAATATGAATACAGAAAACATGAACACAAAACACATCTTAAATTTGTACCAAGTCTGCGACTAAATCTTTTTCTGATTTAAATATTCATTTGACTCGCTAATATTGTTTTAAATTATTAAATATTTCAATTTGAGGATTTAGTCATGAAGTTATTCAAAAAACAATATGCTTACAGAATTCATGAGCACAAAATAAATCTTAAATGTGTACAAAAATCTATAAACATTCTTACGCAGGGGAGCATTGTTTCCGTGTAGCGGCGGAATTACTGCCGCTGGGTCCCACAGGAACAGGAACACTGATGTCTGAAAACAAAATGATCTTAGTGGTCAAAGGAAAGGAAGAAAAGATCTGCATATTGGATAACAAGTAACATAGAACAGATGTTTACCTTTGTAATCCTCCATGATCTTTTTGGCAGAAGGAACCACACTGCTGGTACGCGGTAAGATGTTATCAAGCTCTGAAATAAACATATTTATCGGGTTAACCAAAGTTCGTGAACTAAACATATCATATTGAAAGTAATTATGGTCTTTTATGACATCACACCGTCCTGGTGGAAAGCGGATGGGGTCTAAATAAATTCAATTCTTAGGTGAAATTAAGTTACACATTACATGGAACACTGAAGACAAAGGGATATTCACACCTGTATTTTCGTCATAACGGGTCCGATACTGTCTTAAATCTGCATAACTACCAATGCCGGGTAGATTTAAAGTCAGCAGTGCGCATCTTCGAAGGGATCCATTTGGCATTTTTGTTTCTTTTGTACTTTTGTAACTTCCGTATTTTGGGTATTTATGACGAGTGGTCTGTCTGTCTGTACACACAACACAGCTTCATAATTTTAGACATTTTCAAACAACAACAACTCATGAATTCACGAAAGCAAACAACATAAACCACTCACGCAAACAATCTGAATCTGTCAGAAGGACGCAACCATGACGCAATAATGGCGTCACATTGGTCACATTGTTTCCGGGGGAAATGGAGCGTAGCCTCTCTCTCTCTGTTACACGGGAGAGAGTGAGAGATCAAACCAGGACGGCTTTTCATTGGATAGTCTGGAACTGACGTCATCAAAAAACCAAAAAAGTGTCGGAGTTATACCCCCCTGCTACTGACGATGGTCCGCAAGTGTGAGGGCTATTGCCTGACGACACATAGTATACGTACCTATTATAGTTAGGGAGTTATTCGCCTTGGTACTACTGACCCTTGGTACTATTGTCCCCGGTCTCCCCTATCACGCTAGGGCGATCCTATACACACAGTGTAGGTCCTGTATACACAAGGGAACTATATCGCCATCCGGTTGAGCTTCATCGTTGGACTGGTTAAAGTATGAGCCATAGGAAGGTTATTTAAATGCGGGTATTTTCAAACAATCTGTACTGACTGGAATCCCATGTCCTAGTTCTTCATAGAATCTTACTTCTTCATGTTACCGATAAATCACAAAGGCCCTGAGGAATTATTTTCTTCAGGTCCTGCCAAAAAACTATTCTTGAAAAAATAAAATAGACAGAAGCATAAAATAAAGAAAAGTTAACAGTCGCAACTGAGTCTAATATCCGGGTTCTCTAGTCTTACCGGGCCGGAAACTACCGACAACTATTGCCAGCCCATTACATTCCTTAATTTTTATCAATCCCGACAAAATTTTGCTATTCATTCTTCATATAATCCGGCCTCTTTAAGATATTTCTAGGGTATATATTTATACGCTCCATCAAATCTTATAAACCGTCAATATATGAAACAGACAGTTTGTTTGTTTCATATTTTCATTGACAGTTGTTGATATTATCATCGCCAGTGATTAAATATCAAAATGACGTTTATAACCTTGAACAGCTTGTCCCTAATAAAATTGAACATAAATAACTCACTCATCTCGGAATTTTGATTTCTACGACAATTAAGTATTTTTCGAAACTGAACTGAAAAAAACTGTTTTTATTAGAGCATTGTGTAGAGAATATATCCATTTATTTTAATTGTCACTTCAAATCGTCCACATTATGGACAGCGTAACCTTGTGGGTGCTTAAAAAATTGCAAACATCTGGCCAAATAAGGTCCAGTGGTCAAAAATTAATTGAGGTTGTGTGTCTGCCCTGCATAACCCTGGTCAATAAACTATGGAACTTGGTTTTCCTTTGAATTTAATTGTCACCTACCTATAAAATCTTAATTTTAAACAGAAAATTATTCTATTTGTCTTTTTAAAAATTGGAATTATAGGTAATGAACAGTGATATTTCATGTGTCTGTCTTCGCAAGTATAGTATAAATATCAAACATACGAGTGTATAAATGTATTTAAAATTTACAATTTTTTTAGTAAATTAATAGTTTTTCATTATTTTTATCTTGGCGATGGACGCAAAATAATCAAAAGCAGTATAACAATATTGTTTACTGGTTGAACGAAAAAATACATTTCCCATTTCATGCTTGCCCGACAGCTGGCATCCTGAAATGCAATTACGGAGTGGGGGCCTTTCAAAAGGACCCATTATTTAATAAATCGCTTCATCGCCGGTTCGGCTCACAAATGCGGCATTTTCTATTCAATTATTTTCGCTTGTTATTGAATAATTTCATTTTGCAATTAAAAAATGTTTTTTCTGTCAATGTGGTAATTTTGACAAACGAAAAGAGTTGCGAGTTTTATTTTATACAAGAGTAATAAAAAATATACAAGAATAGGTTGTATCCATTTATCTACTTTTTTCTTGTTTAGCTTATCAACGTTTCTGATGTTGGTCTAAAATTTTACTTAAAGCGTAATTAAACATACCTATGTTTTTTAGTAACGATCTAATTTATTCGAAAACTTAATGTCTTATCCATTTATTTATTTATGTCTATTCTTGAATACACATTTTACAAATGATTACAGTGGTTTATATTTTAATACAGAAAAAAGGGTATAAAAAAATAAAGAAAACAGGTTGATATAGGTAAAACTGTGTGTAGGTGATATTGTATGTTACGTAAACACCTCACTAGGAAAACCTGTGCTGAGGTGTCTGTTCGTCTTGGTTGAAACGTGGACGTGTTAAGGGGAACATTTCTATTTAAATTTTTATTTTCAAAATATTTATTTATTTTATTACCGTTTAAAAATTATTGCATTGGCAATTTAATTACAGTTACTATAGAACCTATGAAAAATCACGGGATATTATAATTTCAGTTTATTTAAATAGATTTTTTATTAAATCCCAACTACTCCCAACCGTCCGGAGCCTGTGAGACTATGGCATCTCCAATTGGGATATGTTGTGAGAGTGAAGGTAGTGTGGAGGGGAAGTAGATAAGGAAGAGGCAGGTGAAGAAGTACTTGGCTATTCAGATCTGGTCACAAAACACGGTCAGAGCCATTACAAGCAACGTTTCAATTTTGAATGGTGGTCTTACACCAGGGCACTACTTTATATATTATTTTTAATTAGTAATTTGTGAATTAATCAAATTAAAATTATACTTTGGCACGCCGGGATTTGACCACGTGATCTTCAGCTAGCTAGTCGAGAGTCTTACCCCTCTATATTATTTTAAATTAGTAATTAATGAAAAAAACACAAAGTAATCAAATTCCATTTTCTTGCGTACGGCGGGATTTAAGCCCGTGACTTTCAACTTGCTAGTCGAGACGTTTACCCCTCGACCATAGGGGCCGTCAGAAAGCCAATAATTTTCTGTAAATTACTGTATTATAGATAGATTCTTGATTGTTTGTCTGAATTTGTTCACACAGGCATTTTTGAATTGAAACCTAATGTTCAAACAAAATTCGTATCCCAAAGAACACTGAATTGGAGTTACAGATACACAACCAAAATAAGTATTTTTGACGAAGGCAGGCATCAATCAGGCTTTTTTAATGAAAATATTTGTATCTTTAAGAGGAAGCTACAAGAAAAAATGTGTTCCTTGTATACCTTATATTGAAGAAAATAGGCATTACAATCTTTTGACAAACGAAGTCTAGAAACGTTCGATTTTAAGCACAAAACTGGTTTTTATTTATTTTCTAATTTATTTTATAAGAAAGCAAAAAAGTTAATATTTTTTACGAAGTTTACATTTATATTTTTTATTGAGTAAATTATTTTTATATTTGTATTCTACTCAAGTGAAACGATAGGAAAATCTTCAATTTATCTAAAGCATATTTTTTGGTATTCATGATGTACACCAATTCGGTATAAAGCTTAATAAAAATAGTGATTTAGCATTAAGCTTCGCCTTAAATCTCTTCTCGCTGTCGTAAAATACGTTATTATCGATGACAGAAGAGTTAACATTTAGCAAAAAATACCCATCGAATAAAAGTACTAATTTGGTACTGCAGGCGTACATTACTGTGGTTATGGTGAAGCCCATTGAAGAATGAAATAATTAGCATCCCTACGTGACATCGTGACGTGGCAACACTGAGTTAACTTGCATTCTGACTTATTATGCTGACAGACGAGACCTCTTTGCATTTCCTTGTAGCACAGTGGGAGGGACGGATTCATACGTCCGTCACTCCTGGTCACATCGACCCGAGAATCCCTGTACATTTTTTCTTCCTAGAACTTCATCTCCTTCCTTTCCCTAAAAAGACCCTGCACAAAGTATCCCCAACGATGAAATAGGCCCTGACGTTTTTTTTCCTCAAGGCCTCCTGTGTGGATCTAATAAACCTTCTAAGCGTCCCTTTCTCAATCTCACTGTAGCTGCACCATCTCCAATCCAGCTAGTGTATTAACAACAATCATTTATTCCACTAGAGTGATTTTTATGTGTTTTTTGCCATTTTGCAAAAACGTTTTGAAAACACTTTTTATGAAACCCGTCCAATCTGGTACCTAAATACTTGCTGTGATGTATGGTAATAAGTTGGGTATTCAAGCAATAGATGGCACTAGTCATAAAGCTTACTTCAGAGTCCGACAGATGACGCTAGAGTATAACAATTGCCTGTGGGATTTTATTGACAGACAACAAGCTTCTAGAAACAGAGAATTACCAACCCTCGGGTAATGAACAGTGTAGCTAAATCCTGACTTATTAATTGTTACGTAAATAAACACAATTATTGTAAAAGAACCTTTTACTTCATCAAAGAGTTCCCAACACAGAAATCTCCAAGTAAAGCAGAGACATAAAAATTGGCGCAGCCGTTTTACTTTAATCCGTGTTGAATGTTAGGTTTACGTGTGTCAACAGTAATTTGTGCTCGACACGGAAGTCGAAAGTCAATGAAGTGACTTGCAGTTTTGACAATTTTAAACGTTTAGGATTAAGGAGAATCCTCAGAGCTATTCGTTTCCGTGGCTACTGACTGGAAAAAAAAAATGTATTCTCTAAGAAGATCAAGACAACAATCAGACAATCCGGTTGTGGATTATTGCATCATATGTTTTTGAGACAAACTAAGGACTGTGGAGAATCGAACTTTGGGACTAACTGAGGACTATTGGAGTTTTGTCGGATGACGAGAAATCCGGCCAGGAAGCAGAAATTCAAAGAAACAAGATCCGGACAGGATCGAGAAAAATTTCAAGAGCTCATTATAAGTTTTTTCTGTTTCTTTGAGAGGGATTTATTGTTATTGTTATTGAATCAGGTAGAATTCCACCATTCAACCATCTCTCCGGAGACTAGGGAATTTTTCGGCTCCGGATTGAGCAATTTGATGAGAAAGCGAGTGCGGAAAAAAACGGGCTTTTCTATTAAATCTTCCAGAATCAGAAACGTTAACCATACTAGTTAATCGGTGTTTTCTAATTAAAGTAAAGGCCTTATTTTTTTTTTTTTTTTTTTTTTTTTATTAATGCAATAAACAACATAATATATTATAATTTTACTGGTCTTCCATTAAAAGCCTTAGCTTGTGGATGGAAGAAGAGAAGAAGAGATAAACTATCATTTGATAAACTTTACTACTAGGAATCGAAATAACCAACCTACTCTCGATCCTGTGGTATACCAGAGATTAGTAAGTATAATTATTTCAGAGGAAAAATAGAACTCGAAAAACGAAAACCTTTGGTTTTAACTTATTACAATTTGTATTTTTGAGATAATTATTGTAATTTAGTAGGCAGGTATTGGTGCCGTCGCCCCAGAAAGCATTTATTGAATAACCAACACCCCAGTCAAAGGTTACACAAAATGTTCGCTACGTTTGGTGACTTAATAGGGGTGCCTGGGTTCATGAGGTATAGTTTGTCTAGGTTTTGGAGGCTGATGCGTTTGCCCACATGTTGTGTGGCGGGTTGGATCGGTGAAGACTGGTTGAGGGTGACCTATTGACCTCTCTAGCTGGACTCTTTCGACCCATCGCCTTGTAGCACAGTGGGAGGGACGGATTCATACGTCCGTCACTCTTGGACTCATCGATCACCCAGATTACTATAGATTTTTTCTTCCCAGAACTTCATCTCCTTCTTTTCCCTAAACAGACCTTCCACAAAGTAACCCCAAAGATGAAATAGGCCCGGATGATTTTTTCCTCAAGGCCTCCTGTGTGGATCTAATAAACTATCTAAGCGTCCCTTTCTAAATCTTACTTATTACGCTGACATCAGCTTTGCGCTCTTTGCGCTTAGCCTTGCACATGCTCTCTGTTACACAAAGTACGTACAAAAATTTGCTAACCATTGTATCACACAATTCATTCATTTTTTTTCCATTCCTCTTTTAATATTGCATGTACCAATTCGACATTGTTCAAGTTCCTTCCTCCTCTTTGCACCACCGAAGGGCTGGCAATATGATGGATAGCGAGCCTCATCGACACCTGTGTCGGCTATTCTCTTCTACGGACTACTTATCTAGTATAACATACTGATATTTAGATATAAAGCACTAACATAAATAAAAAATAAAACTGTTCCAGATGTCCAGATGAAGAAACATAACGCTAAAACAAAAATAAGTTTATCATTTAAAATTAAACAATAACTTTGTAAACATCACTTATAGGTAAATACTTAATGTCGACCGGGTTTCGCAACAACCGTAGCTTCATTATATACAGTATTATACTGTATTATACAGTATTATACTGTCCTGATGAAGCTACGGTTGTAGCGAAACCCGGTCGACATTAAGTATTTACCTATAAGTGATGTTTACAAAGTTATTGTTTAATTTTAAATTATAATGTCACATCACAAAGTAACTGCTTCATATGAAGAAATAATTTTATTTTTATTTTTTTATATTTACTCCACACAGGAGGCCCTGAAGAAAATAATTTCCCTCAGGGCCTATGTCATCTTTGGGGATGCTGTGTGGAGGGTCTTTTTGTGGAGAGGAAGGAGTGAACATGGTTCTTGAAGAGTCCCATGTTGTAGGAGGGAGGAAACACAGAGGCCGGCAGTTCGTTCCACAGCCGAGCTGTTGAACTTAAGAACGAATCGTAGAAGCGACCCGTTCTCATGTGACAAGTGTCAACTGTGTACAAATGTTGGGCGCGCGTTTGGCGTGTATCCCGACTACGCACCGGTGCCGAAGGGATCAATGACGCTAGTTCCTCAGAGCATCTTCCATTGTAATACCGATAGAACAAGGACAGCATACCTACCCTACGCCTGTGCTCTAAAGATTGCAGTCCGTTTGTTAAGATTGGGGAATCTATCAAATGGACCGCCCGTTTCTGCACAGAGTCAAGGGTTTTTTTCAGGTATTTCAAATTCAACAGTAGGGCGCACTTGCGATTTGTACAGGGTGAGCAGTTGTGTACTATTAAAGTATCTGCGGGCCCTGTACAGTACGCCCAGCTTCTGAGAGGCCAACTTTACTCTGGCTTCGATGGAGCCCCCGTACCTGAGCTGGTCACTTATAGTTACACCAAGCATATCAATGGAAGGCCTGTTCGGAAGATTGCTAATAAGTTTATCATTGAATAATTGTTTGTTATCAAGACAGAGAGCGCGGCTTCAGTTCGATTTCATCCTTCCGAGGGCGTGGGGTATGCAGCGGGGGTGCAGGAGTCGCCAGATGATTTTTTTCATTTATGGGCAATCTTGTAAGGGCGATGGTCTTTGGCGATTCAGTGACCGAAGCACGGATAGGTCATGTGGCCCACATCGTCGAGCATAGTGGCGTGGTGGCTTCAGCGGGGGTTGAAGTATCGATGCATGGTGGGCGAGGGGCACGAGTGTATTAATGCGACGGCCGATGGCATGTCTACGTTTGGTAATTTGTCAACTTGCAGGACTCGGACTTTGGACTTTGGACACTGTATTTTAACTATCCCTTGACATAGAACAATATTAATTATTCTTACAAATCGTCATAATACACTTGTCACCGTAAAATTATTATTAGTGCACTCATGCAACTTACACACAGTGAGAAACATTTACATACACTTTTAAGGATGGAATTATGTATTAAATAACCCCTTAAATAAGGGAAGGATAGCGAGACTGACGAAAAACACGTCAGGCTGTCCTGAGAGTCCAACATTCTCTTCCCAATACCCAGAAAAAGTTACCAAACGCAGCAAACCACTTGAGGTGACCCATGACAGGCGTATTGGTTATCTAATAAATGGTTCCCGGGGCGGCGGTACCAATACCCGCCTCTGTGCTATGCTATGCTATATTGTGGCTTAAAATTGCGAGTCAGCATACATCTCAATCTAAACATAATAAAATAGTGACACATGTTCATCATACAAGACTAATTGCAAACAATGGACTTGTAGTTCCCAGATACCTGAATAAATATGGTCAAAGAAGTCTAGAATATCTCGTTCCAATAATTTACAACATGTTACCAAACTCAATAAAAAGCTGTGAATTGACTCTCAAAGGAAATTTATATTAAAAAATTGGTTATGTGGAAGAATTTTTTTGTACTAATGTAATTATATGTATATTTATATGTTAAAATTGTATATTTATTTTAAAAAAAAAATTCTTAAAAGAACCCGTTTACAAACTGATGTCAATCAGTTTAACGGGACTTAATAGTAAAAACTGTATTTTTTAAAGTTAATAATTAAAATTAAAAAAACTAATGTATGGCAGTTTCAATTTTACGTTTCAATTATTAAGGTTTTCACATACACGGTCGTATATCAAATTAATAAAATTTTCACCATTTTTTTAGTAAGGCTGTGTATATAATGGTATTTACTAACTGGTTTTAATAATATTTCTATGAAATACATTTTTCTTTGAGACAAAGGATAAGTAAAATTTAGATATTCGAGCAAAATTTATGGAATTTAAAAAAAATATATTTAATCAAAATTCATACATCGTACATATTTAGTTTCCACGCTTTTGTACTTTCTCCATAAATACACCTACAACACTTTCATCATTAATAATTAAACTGTAAAGATTTTTATTAGATTTTTTGATTAATTAATATTATGAAAATGTCTGCTTTGTAAAAGAGTTTTAATTAAAAGTTTAAATATAGATAATTCGAATAATTATTTCTCAAAAATGGAATTCAAGGGATAATAATTTTTTGCAAAATGTACTCGTATATAACAATTCTTATATTTTTTAGACAGTTAAAAATTTTCATGAAAATGGCCTAATGTACTTCTATATCGAGACATTGACTCCTACTACAAACTTTTTCCCAAGACAAGCGAGAGTTTCAGTAAATTATTTTCTGAAAGATAGCGACCTCGTTTATTATCATTTTCATGTAGACGCGAGATCAACTTCGACTTCTGGAAGTTTCTACAGCAGAGGAACAATGTGTTGGTTTTCTCAGAATATTTACTTTGGAGTCTAAAGTAACTAGCTGACGTTGCTTAGTGTAATTTATTTGTCTTTTTCTACATGCACAGTACATTGCGATACACAAGTTATTAGATACCCTTATTAAAGTGTACATGTATCTTAGTAATTTCACCTAGCTTGAGAACGGTTCTTTATCTTAACTAATTTATTTATTCAGAATTTACGGCAAAAGTGCCATTTACATACAAAGTTTTGATTTTATTTTTTTTACATATACATAGTTCAGTACTAAATTTTGATGAGAAAAATTAAAGAATTCAATTTAGTTAAAACATAACAAGTAAAATAACAGTAAAGAAAGAAGCAATGACAATAGCCTGTTATGTAGTGACCTCGTTCAAATAAGTGGCGTTAAAATGTGTTATTATTGCAGCTTTATATTTTACAAGGGGAATATCAAAAGTATCTGCGATTTTAGCATAAAAGTCCCAAGTGTGTGCAATCTATTTATAACCGAGTTATGTCCTGAGACAGTGGTATAATTGTCACAATAATACATACTAGAGGACCTAATGGTAGGTACATGAAATTGAATCAACATTAATGTGTCAGGGCTATCCAACTGATAATTTATAATTTTGTATAAAAATATAAGATCAAAATTTTTTCTTCTATCACTTAACTTAAGCAATTTCAATGAATGTAATAAGAAATCATAATCTAATGTTTCTAAAGGAATTCCAAGCCTAAAATTAATACACCTCAAAAATTTGCGTTGGACTCTTTCAATGGTATGAATGTGATTGTAAATATTGTAAATATTAATATGATTATTACTAATGAATATAACACGAGTAAAAATAATCGAAAGAAAGAATGTATGTTAAGAGATGAAGAGAAATTTTAAATCAAGAATAACGATATGCTAACGAATTTTAATTGGCTCTGAATAATAGTGTAGTAAAAAAATAATAATTTATATAACGCTAAAAAATTTAATAGATTGGTTTTTTATGTCTGGATAATGAAACATATCTAACTGTGGGCATTTGCCGTAGTGGGCATAGGTTGTGATAGCGCAAGTGATTGGAGAAATTCCTGGAATATTTGAACCAATGACGAATAACAAATTACGACCATTTATTTTGTTAATTAGCAGATTACTTAAGAACAATCGATCTAACAATGTCCGTCTTTTTTGTAAAGTTAATATTTTTATCGGTTGTTGTAATTTTTCAAAAATGTATTCTGTATCGAGACAAAGCAGGAGTGAAAAGTGTTACATTTCTAAGTTCTATCCTCTGAATGAAACGATGTTTCTGAGGAAAATATGATTTAGATACAAACGTTTTTGGAAAAGAAACAATTATCTTTTTCTTCAATGATATATTACATCGATGGGGATATTCTTCAAAAAATTTTAAGAAAAAGTTGATCCTGAATATTTATTTAGACTTTTAGAAAAAGTCAATAGGTATCCCGTATGAATAAAAATTATACGGATATATTTATCTGAGACACTATATAGGTTGCAAACCAATTTAATAAAACGTTGTGACCATTTAAAAGGGTAGCTGCCAAAAATATGGGAAACATTAGTTTGCGAGATGATTTTGTTTTCTGAATTTGAAATACAAGATCGACAAATATGATGTTTAATAACTATGGTTGAGTGGTTAATACGCTGTCCCGGTAAGACGATAGATCCTGGGTTCGATTTCTAGTTGTGACTGTTATCTTTTTTTCTGTGTTTTGTTCTGTTTCATGTTTCGTTCAGATTTGTTACATTTATCTTCTTCTTACAATACAATATTGGGTTGAATCGTCGGTAAAATATTGTACGTGCGCAAACAAAAATATTGTATTCTTGAAATATTATAAAATAAAGTCGCCATTCGCGTCTGTCTGTTTGTGCCCTTAGTTCTTTTAAACTACGCAACGGATATTTTATAAAGTTTTCACTATCACTTGGAGAATTTACATTTTGGGAATGTAGAAAAACTTTGTTGTTTTGCAATAAGCCGAAAAAAATATGCCTTCAGGCGCTTGCATTGGTAACGCTGGCTAACCCTTTTGAGGTACATCAAAATAATAAAAAGAATTTTATATATTTTAGAGGCATAAGAAAATTTTGGCAAAGGTACATGTTTATCTTCTAAGGATAACTTACAGATATTTAAATCACTCGGACACTTATGACGCTACATTACACATTACACCCGTGCGAAGTCAGGGCGGGTCACTAGTAATATTGTAAAGAAATACCTCGTAAAACGCGTATTTTATTCAAATAAATTAATTGAAGCCATTTATGAACACCTACATTATAAAGAGCGTCACGTTTAACCTTAAGAAATGGTGTAAATACAGTTGGGAACATTAAAAAATGTCCTGACGTAGAAATATCAATCAATAAAAGATGAAATTTTCATCGAGCACCTATTTATAAAATTTTAAACACAAATACGCAAGCCGTAGGTGTTTTCTAATGTGTAAAAAGTATGATTTTTTAATATTACAATAAACCTATTTGAAATCTCATCGCCATCTTTTGGCCTCAAACCTCTGAAAAGAAAACTCTTAGTTTTCTTAAAAGAATACAAGTGTCGCCAATTTACTTGATACCTTGCGACTCCTAGGCCCTAAAGAGGTCAATGAAGATGTCAACGAAATTTTTTCGATATTTCTTCAATGTTTGATCAACTTTACTTAAAGTAAGATAGAATTGACCTTACTTCGGACACACAGACTAGCCTACAAATCACATCCATCTGTTTATCTTTCCAGTGTTTTGAAAAATCCCGTTTTATGGAAGGCCATATACGATAAAAAAGACACTTTGATTATATAGTGATTTTATTTGCAGGTAAAATTGGTCCTACGATAGTTGCCGTAAAAACCTTGAAGGAAAACGCTAACGAAAAGGAACGAAGTGACCTCCTATCGGAACTACAGGTGATGAAGATGCTAGAGCCCCACCCTAATGTCGTTAGACTGCTGGCTTGCTGTAGTGAAAAGGTATTTATGATCTTGTATTTCTATTTTTTTATACAGCTTACAGATTGGTTGAAGAATTTTAATGACAAAAATATATTGAAAATTGTGTTGGCAAGATTCTTATCTCAGGTTCGCAAGGAGCTTTAATATATCCGAAAGGACCTGGAAAATGGTTTAAAATAATACATATTTTTCAGTAACATCTCAAGTAACTGTATCAGCTTCTGAAAACATGTTCTAGAAGTTTATTGTGTACTACAAAACATACGGTAAAATATTTTTTTTGTTGAATAAAAACGAACTGAACGTAATTTTTTTTCATTTTGAAAGAATTTTTTATACTTATTTCGCAAAAAGCAAAGAAAATTAGGTTTTAATCATTGGCGTGATATAAATTTAGCCAAGATATGAAATAATTAACTAAAGATACGATACATGAAAATAAATTTATTTGTATAACGCCTCTATTAAATCAAAATGTTTCATAACCAACTAAATTAAACCAATTCGTTTATCCTGAATAATGAACCATTGTTTTTGAAACACGTCGATTATTTATATGAAATAGGGGTGATTTATTTTCATTACATTAAAATGACACCAGAGAGTGAATATGTATATATTGCTAAAAAAAATTTATATCCAGAAGTAATTATTTTGATGACGTTATAAAAATCTGAAATAATTACCCAAAAGTGAATTAATTATTTTTTTAATGTTTTTATTTAGTTATTAAAAATTAAATTTTTATATCTAGTATAAACCTTTACTAACTACTAACAACTCATTTGTGTGACAATTAGGCACACTTTACACTAAATCTAGAACTTATTCTTTATAGCAGTTAGGCATAACCCACGAAATGCAGCAAGGCTTTTAGCTTTTTTAACATTTGTTGGTAGTTCATTGAAAACCTTAAATCCTTTATATAGATTATTTTGGGTTCCCGACAAATTTGTTTTCGGAAGTCTAAAATCTCCACAGTTTCCCGTGGGGTAGCCATGTATCTGGAAATACAAATTTATATTGTGTATTTCGGGAGCATCTTATTTTCGAGCATCAATAAAAATATTAAGGTATTGTAAAATTTATTATTTATCAAAACAATGTCTTCCCAAACTTATAAATATATAAAAATTCAGCCTGTGTATGTCTGCGCTCGCAAAACTCGAAAATTAGTCTATCGATATCGCTGAAAATATCATAATTTATTCTCATTAGTGCCAGGAGTGTTGAAAGAATGGTTTGAATGGTAAAAAAAGTTGGGGACGCCCGAGGAATACTTAGGGCAACATCTCTGCACCGGCAAGAGAAAGAGTTAAATTAAATTGGATGTAATAAATAAATAATAAATTTAACATAATCATTGTGGTATATAGTAGTGAATGGTGGAAGAATCGGAGATGCCTGAAAAAGACATTAGCAATAGCGAAGCATTGCGGGGTTCACTAGTTATGTAATAGAAAAACACAACTGAAAAGAAAAGCAGATGGTGGCTGCCATAAAGACTTGAATCGTTCGGGCTGTCCATTAAAATTTGACATCTGTGTCCCAGTCAGATGTTCTATATTTTCTATTCCATAATATAATATAATACTTGATTTCAGGATCCGATATTTGTAGTAATGGAGTACATCAGCCTCGGTAAACTTCAGGCTTTCCTGCGCGCGTCCAGGGCGGAAAGGCACTACGGAAACGTACACGCCGGAAGCGAGACTCTCACGTCACGTGACCTTACAGCGTTTGTGTATCAGGTGGCTAGGGGGATGGAGTTTCTGTCATCAAAAGGGGTGAGTTTTACAATAATTTTCATTATCACTGTAAATAAAACTATTGAAAAAATAGCCTTTACGGGACGCCTTTTAGAACACACAAATTATTGAGGGAAGTGAAAATAAAAGTAAACAAGTCTTTATAGTTTTTACAATAAAGAATTTATTTTATTATATTTAAAATATACGCAAAGTAGTTTACACTACATTTTAAAAATCATCCTTATTTAGAAGAGGTCTATTATCAATTATAGTGAGAAAATAAGCAAATTACCGCACAGAGTTTTGGCGGCCGGGTGGACAGAGTCGACAAGTCACGAGAGTGCCGACCGAATGAAGCGTCTTGCCATTTGCAAGGATCTTTTTCAAGGTTTTACCCCCTAGGCACGCCAAGAGATGTTTCAATTAAAAAACTTTATTGTATATTGTATTGTTGTTTCTGTCTTAATGATTCTTCCGGATTGCTGGTCAGCGCAGCAGCTCCTTTGAAATGAAGAGCCGTTTCTTGAAGTTTTTTTTTTTCAAATTATTTATATGTAACATTTAATTCATTACGATTATTTAAATTGACGTTCAACAGTGACCAGTATTGCATTATGTATTTTTATGTAATTAAAACTTTCTTTTCCTTTCTTGGGGTTGGTCTCAGAAAAAAATGACATTTTATTACTATAATATGATTAAAGAGTGCACGGTCAAAATTGTAATGATATTTGAATATTTAAGTACAAGCCGTGTTGCATTTCTTCCCCCTTTTTAAGTCAACATATCAGAAAACCATGCAAAGTCCGTTCTCAACGTATATGTATAGAGAAAAGCATGTTTATTTAGGTGGAAGAAGATAATATCTAAGGCTGGGCAAAGGATTTGTTTAGTGGTTCATAAAAAAATCATCACAATGATAATCCATCCCATCTTTAACCCTCCGTCAGGCGCACCTATGGGCAAACCGAAATCGGGCGCACCCGGCCTGAGAGGCCACCCATATATTTTTAGCCGCCATCTTCCACTATATTAATTCTAATACAAAATACTTGTCGGGTAGTCTTTACTTGGATCTATAGAATGGAATTAAACCAAATATAACACAAAATAACTAGTTTATTAAACATTGCCAACCATAAACTAAAATAATCAAACTAAACAATTTTTCGAAAACTGTTCAAAATAATTGGTCAAACCGAGCTCCATAAAAGTAATAAAAGTTTTAAAGTAATAAAAATTTAAAGGTAAGGTAGGTGGTAGTCTCTATTGACTACAGCCGTAGCCATATACGGCCGATAAGGTTCCCAAATCAGCAGCCGAAAAACAAGTTTGGCACAGCGCGTTTACGTGGATCGGTTGATGACAACCTAAACATTCGTAATTCGTCATCCTCCTAAATCCTAATTCAAACACGCATATTCCACACTTTCGCCTTTTAGGAGGTGTTGTAGGGGATGTGGGTTTTTTTTTCTCGTGAGGAAAAAACCCTTTCAAGCCAATTTTCAACTGAATCGGCATTCCACTTGTATTCAGACTTCGCCGAGCTAGTTGTCCGATATCGCTCTCATCGCCTAAATCTTCAACCAAAGCTGGATCTTCAGAAGCATCATCATCGAGAAGAAACTTCACCATATCATCAATATCATTGCGTTGAGAGAGATTAAATTTTCTAGCCATTTCGGCAGAAAAATATGTATATAAAATGCCAGAAAAGAGAAAAACTTAAATTATAATTCAATCGGGCGCACCCTGCCTGAAAGGCCAGGGTCCAATACAGCACTTAATTCTCAAGATACTGATAAATTTCATACAGAACAGGCATAATTGAGTATAATGAACAACTGCACATAAAAATATCCTTAAAAAACTCAAAATTCAAAACCTTCAAAATTGTGACGCAATCGGGCGCAGGCGGCCTGTGAAGCCAGGGAAGGTGTAAGTGAGCTGCGTAAAGACCGGCGACTGACTAAAGACGGGCACCGTGTGAGGTTCCTAAAGTTAGGCGAGTAAAATGAGGGAAGAGGCGGGGGGCCGCCTTTGAGAATTGGAGAGGGAAAAAATGTCTTTCGCTGGCCTCTGAGGCCGGCTGCGCCCGACGGAGGGTTAAAAAGTTATGTAAAGTCGTGGAAAGTTATGAAACAAAAACTTTATTAACTGGGTTAAGAAAGGTAGGTAAGGTTAGGTTTAATTTTTTTTTCATGGTTTCTAATGACTTTATATCATAAAGTGTGTTGAATTGTCACTGTGTTGAGTTATAATGGAACCAAAAAAATCATTTGAGGGTATTTTTAAACGTTTTTGAGCCTAGCACATTTTATAGTCACTTGTAAAGTTATTCTGCCATACCTATTTTCTGTATTGTGGTTTCTGGTTGTAAACGCGATTTAGTTTTATAATATTGTGAAATTTACTTGCTGGCTAACTGCTTTGGCAGTTTAGTGGGGGGCTTATAACTTATAACGAAGAATAAAAATTTAATAAGTGCGGTAATTGGCAATTATTATTTTGAATGATTCAATACATTCCCAAGCAACAATAAATAACAAATACTTTCCTAAGGCATCAATAAACTTAATATCTCCCTTAATATTGGATATGTATTATATAACATTAAAATGATTTGGGCGATCAATCGAAAAAATAATATAATAAAACGCCAAGGACATGAAAGTTATTTTTGTATCATTTTTATGCTCATATTAATTATCTTCTGGTTCATTGAATTTTGATTAAATTTTTAAAATTAACCAAAGCTAAATACTGAGTAAAACAACATATCAATTTTATTCAAGACATCTATTTAACGAGGTAAATTTTTCCCTTTTGTTTCATGATTTATTTAATAATTATTTTTTTTAATAATTTTTGTAAGAAAACTGTAATGTTAATTAAGGCGATGCACTACGTCGTGTAATATTTTGAATCGAACCGCCATCAAAAACACTCCTTACGTAGATGGCGATAAGGCTTAAATTCCCGCTTAACACCATCCAGCTGTTTTGATCTAGGCGAGAAAAAAACATGGCCAAAAAGTGCCTTTTATTTTATTTTGTGAATGTTAAGGCATAAATATTTAAATTTTTTCCGATCATTTTATAAATAACTTAATTTGCCACATTATACATTAAAACCATAACCGAAAATGGGTTCGTAAGTAAGAAATTTTGAACTTTAAAGCAGTTTCATAGGCCTTATAATTTTTTTCTGGCCTTATGAAAAAACTTATGTAAAAAATACTCGATTATTTCAAAGGCCAAATGTATTATATTCGCGGTATTTATTTAAAGCATCTGAAACATTTCTAGGCGACCAAATTTTCAAACCAAAAACACATAATTTTGAATTGCTACGTAGTGCATCGCCTTAAAGTTGTGTGGTGACAAGAACTTAGCCAGGTACCTCCCTACCTTCCTCTTCCGCGTCTCCTTCCCCTCCCCACTTCCTTCAGCCCCAATTTGAGATTTTTTCCATGGAAATATTGAAATTTGTTAATGTCTGAAATAACAGAGAAAATAACTGAATCTCAAGTAAAATTTGAATAATTTATTATAAAATCTCATATCTTTAGAAATATCGGGCGTTTCTGTTTAAAGGTGGTCCATTGTTTATTTGCCCTTAAAGGGAGAGTTGGTTTGACCTATTAATTATAAAATCCAGTCTTCTGAATCCGTAGAAAGAAGAAAATAATGGAAAAGTCCCCCCTTGCAAAATATTCGTTTTATTCGTGGCAAAATCTTGTTTTAACTCGACCGTTTTGCATTTCAACTCTCTGTAAATTTGATGGTTTGTTCTGTTTCCAGCTTAAAAAATTTGCTACATCCATTTATTATTCAATCAACAATATATAGTTATGACTAGATTTCAATCTTTCGAGTTATTATGATACCCACCTACCTGATTACAGTTTGAAAAATAATTGGCGTTGAGGTAGTGACATTTCATTTGATAAAATGATTAATTCTTTATTGACTTTAAATCTTGTAATTCTTGGTTTAAAATTAAGCTAGTGCGTAGGTATAAAGTATGACTATTAAAAACTTACGATTTCAGAGAAACTTTGGTTTTGATGTGATTTTTTTTTCTTCAATATAAACACTCGCTAAACTGCCAAAGCAGTTTCTCAGCAGGTCATGTTCACAATATTAATTATATAACGAGAAGCCACAATCAAATATATATAGGAGAATAAAATTTTGAAAGACTACATAACAAAGACATACAATACATAGACATATTGATATAAGACAGTCAATATACTCATAAGCATACATACACTCAGAGGCACACAGAATACTTCTTTGGACGCGAGGTCTACTGTTCAGAGAATTATGAAAGCATTCTTTACAAGCGGCAAGAAAAAACGTAATAGAGAAAAGTATTTATTTATTAGTATGTAAATAATCACATTTGTGCATAATGTGTATGTACTGTACACAACGAAAAATTCCACACATTCAAAGCATTTACAAGTATTATGCAAAACAAGGCTTTTATATAAAGGTATACATAAAATGATTAGTAGGTATTCATTGTGCCTTTGAGAATATCGGTTTTATATATGAAATAATAATAATGTAGGTAGATGGTAATTATAAGGTAGGTTGATAATTTAGGAGGTGGGTATGGGTATCGCCGCCCGAGATAAATTTATTGGATAGCTAACACCCCCGTCATAGGTCACCCCAAATGGTTCGCTGCGTTCGGTGACTCAACAGGGGTGCCCGGGCTCATGGGTTGAGGTTTGTCTTGGTCTTGACAGCGGATGCGTCTGCCTACTTACGGCGTGGCGCGTTGGATCGGGAGAGACTGGTTGAGAGAGACCTTCTGATCTCTCGAGCCGGACTCTCTTTCGACCCATCGCCTTGCACCGCAATGGGAGGGAAGGATTCATGAGTCCGTTACTCCTCGACACATTGACCCCCAGATTCCTACCCACCCCTCATATATTTTCCTTCATATAACTTTCTCTAACTATTTTCCTTTAAAACAACCCTCCACATAGCATCCCCAAAGATGATATAGGCCCTGAGAGAATCTTTTTTCCATAGGGTCTTCTATAGAGCTAATGTAAAAAAGGTACAAAATATAGGTAGATGTAATTATAGGGTAGGTAAAAAGTGTAGGTAGATGATTTTATAAAGTAGGTACAACATCATGTAGGTATTTATAATTATAATATAGATAGACAGTGAAGATGTAATCATAAAATATGTAGAAAATCTAGGGAGATGTGATTATAAAATAGGTACCTACAACCTGTAGGTAGACGTAGGTAATTATAAAACAAACGCAAAATTCATGACGGCAGGCATAGTCCAGTGGTAACGCATTGGACTGCCATTCCGAAGGTCGCGGGTTCGAACCCGGCGTGCGCAAATAAATTTTATTTGATTAATTTGTGTTATTTCACAATTAATTAATTAAAATAATATATAGTATATTTGCGGCACGTTCCAGAGTGGAAGATACTACCAGTATCGCCCTGGTGTAAGACCACCATTCAGAATTGAAACGTTGCTCCAAATGGCTTTAGCCGTGTTTAGTGACTAGATCTGAATAGCCAGGTACTTCCCCACCTTCCTATTTCCCTTCCCCACTTACCTTCAGCCTCACAACATCCCCAAATTGGGGATGCCATAGTCTCACTGGCTCCAGACGGGAGCAGTTGGGACTCTTGTGAGGTATTCACTATAAAAATAAAAAAAAGTAGATGTAATTATAAAATAGATTTTAAGTTCAGATAGATGTATCTATAAAATAGATACAAAATTCAGAAAACCGTAAGAATAAAATCGACACCCAAATTCAGGAAGATGTAATTAAAAGATAGATACAAAATTCAAGTAGATGTAATTATAAAATATGCACAAAATATGAGTAGATCATTGTTAGTCAATGGGGTAGATACAATTATATAATATGTACAGATTATAGGTAGATGTTATTATAGTAGCTACAAAAGAACTAGATTAATAGATACACAAATATACCTGCAATGTTACAACTGAAAATACAAGAACAAAAAATATGATTATTACTATGCTATTGTCTGGACGTTTTCGGCCCTCTGTTTGGTCGAATTCAAATCGTATGTTTCGGGTAAATTCCGCATAGCCTTTGCGCAAAAACAATAAATCGGGGGTCTGCAGGCAAAAAACGACCACTCTGCCCCTCAATTTTAACCGATCGTAAGGTTAATTTCGGTTTGTTGGCGACCGGACCCAAAAATTTAAGACTTGAAAATTAAGACCCGATTTCATACTAAAATGCCGTTACAAAATTTACCTGCGACCAAAACCGGAACCTCTCATAACTCACCGAAGAAATTCCGCCGTAGTTATATTTCCAAACGGCAGGTTAGCCAGTAAAAAAATGTATGTTTTGATTAGAAAACTTTCATGCCAAAAACATATTTAAAATTTGTCTTTTTGTCATCGTGCAATTAGAAAGTGTACTATTTTTTGGATCGCCTCATGTAATACTAGATTTCTTCAAATATATAATTTTTGGATACACATATTTTTTTAATAATATTGTTCGTTTTGCAAAATTACTTGACCATTAACAAGCGTTTTTTATTTTTAGATTACATTATTTTAACTATTTCCGTTGTATATCAATGTTTGTTGTATAGTAATGAAATAATCTGTTATTTCAGTCTACTTTGTTAAGATTTTTTACTTTATTAGATACAGTAACAGTTGATTTCAGCTAGATGACAGTAAAGTTAACACCTTTTAAATAAACCGTCTGCTAATCTCATCGCACAATTACGCTCTATTTATTCATAAACACGGGTACAATTAATCAATATGTAATAATGTATTATTTCAGTCAACTTTGTTATATCTATCTTTAATTGTTGTGACAAACTATACGAAATTGATTAACTTTATAGACATTGACAGTTGTAACATATATTTAAGCACTGCAAGTCTCCTATGAGAGCAGATTATATTAGTTACAGTAACAGTAAATCTCAGTTGCAGACATGTAGTGAATAACAGTGTTTTATTTGAAAGAATACATAACAAATACGTACAACTTCATTTATTCATACAACTGTCATTCTTATTAAGTTTAAATTGAACATGTTATTATTTTAACTCATTCCTGTTCCGTGTTTCCGTGCTAGTTTAAAATTATTATGTTAATTTTTGCATATACTGTACGGGCGATTATTATTTTATTATCGAAATCATTAAAAGCAGCCTCGAATGAGTAAATTATTTTGGTTTTGGGAGAAAATAAATTAATTCACAGTAAACCAATTTCAGAATCTACCTTTCATTTTACCTTTGATGAAAATGAAAACCAACCACAAATAACACTGGAAATAATTCCCTTTAATTTTTTTGTTTTTTGGGTAGCTACTATTTATAAATTGGTTTGTAGAAATACGAAGCGTTTATTTCACAAACTTTGTAATTTTATTCAATGAACGTCTGAAGTTTTATTTTACCCCTAAAAAAGGTCGGTAATTAACATAGTTAAAATTTAACACAACCTTTAAATCTTAAGGGTCAAAAAATGATTAAAAAACTTTAAAAAAATTTATTATTTCTATTTTTAAAAAATCATTTTAATTTAAATATTTCGTACCATAGTCTTTATACTGATCTGAAAATAATAAGGTTGTTTTTTTTAAAAATTTAATATTAATCGACTTGAAGATTACGTTTATAAAAAAAGTTGATTACATTCAGTTACTAATTACATGTTATTTAATATCCGGATATTTCGAATTTTTCATTTATTTTTATTTCTTGCTAGAGCAATCCCGATGAGTTACAAAACTCATTGTAGGACGAGAGAAACTTACAATACATAGATGGGAGTTAATAGGTACAATTTTACATTGGTATTTTGATATCAAAATTATAAGTTTCACAAACGAAACAGTACACAAATACAATAAAAAGAGTGTTTAAGTAGAACAAACAAGAAAGACCCAAAAAAGAAACAGACAGGGATACACATAAACATAGAGCCAACGTAGGAAATTAGAAGAAGGCACTTACCTTACTTACCCAATAATACCTTAGTAAAAGTAGATTATGCTCGATTACAAAAAGAAAGAAAGAAACAAAACAAAGAATTACGTATTTTCGTTTTTAAATGTTTTAAAAAATATATTCTTTGAGGCCTTTGAATTTTTGGATTATGCTGGCGGTTTTTATACATATCTGGAAGAGAGTTATAGAGTGTGTAGGCAATATAGTCAAGAGATTTTATTCCATTTTTCGTATTGTGTGTTAGATTATTCTGAGTATTGTGGTTGTGGATGTCTTGATTGAAAAGTAGCTTGATGTTAGTGTGGGTTGATTGTTGGGTAATTTGTAGGATGGTGGTCATGATTTCATATTTGGGAAGGACTTTGATTGGAAGGACACCGGAAATTGAATAGATGTCCTGGACGCGTGTGTCCCATGGAAGACCTAGAACATTTTTGAGAACTCGGTTTTGGACCACCTGCAGGTCAGCTATCAGTTTCTTTGAGATAAAGACCAGATAGAGATAGGATAAGTGTGGATGTACCATGGCATAGTACACCGAAATTATTGGTAGTAATTAAAATAATTGAAGCCTATATAGTACACCAGTTATGGGGGTAATTTTTTCCTTCGCATGATTTATATGGAGATCCCACGATAGCTCTGAATCTACAATCAGGCCCAGATATTCGTTTTCTTTTCGAGACATTACATCCCTTAAGAAAATTGTCTTGTCGTTTTCATCTTCTGTGAACCAACGTAATCCTATTGTGTGCAGAAGGTATTATTGTAACATTATGACGACAGGGTTATTACATTGTGATTTAGTGTAGTAATATTACATACAAAACGGTGTTAAATTTTTGGTCGACTTTGCTAGGGAGTTTTAGTTGAAAGAGGGACGTAAGTTTACGGTTTAATTAAAATAATGGTCTGCCAAATACCTACAGAGGGTGAATAAACTATTTTCCCATTCGTTGAATAACAACCATATAATATTTGAGAATGCGACAATTTTAGCTGTGGCTTTGCGTTAATAATCATGCAATTAAAATTTATTTAAGCCTCTCTCAACCGTCTCCAGTTTTGATTATTTTTGGCGGATCTCACCGATCTAAAACCGGAGGCTTGTTTTCTTCAGCGCGTCCTTTCTGTGTTTCTGAATTCTAACTAAGTACGCCATCCGCTGATATTGAAATTCTTACAATGCTCAGTTAGTGATGCTACGTACCCAGAATAATGCAAAGTGGAAATTGTGGGAAGTATTGTTGAATGTCTCGTTTTCCACCTAACCCAATTATTTGTACGTGAATAACGCACAATTGTCCAAAGTATCAGAAGCAAGTGGGATAATGGCATCCCTATTTAGTTTATGTTATGTGGCTAGTGAAGGTAGTGGAGGAGGGAAAAAGATGGTGGAGAGGAAAGTCGGGAAGTACTTGGCTAATCAGAGGGGGTCACCAAACAAATTTAAAGCCATTTCAAGCATCGTTTCTATGCAGAATGGAATTAGTTAGGTACTAATTAGTATTTCCGTATCGCCGGAAGGTAACTAGCATGGCCCTTTCAATAACTCTTTGTGATGTGACCACTATAGTCAAGTTCTTAGAAATAATCGAGGTTTGCGCTCAAAAATTGCGCTTCATAAATAAAAACACGTTAAAAACATTTATAGAAAACACATAGGTATTTGATTGTGTAGACATACCTAGCCATTGTTCTAATTTTTTGTTTGCTAAATACTGCACCTGCAATTCTAAAATGAAAAAATCTCAATGGCTTGGTACCTCTTAAAATTTTAATTATAAATTTAATAAGTCTCATTGTCGAGAACAGTTTTCTCATTATATTATCGATGAATTTTGAAGTACCTAATATCTGATACAAGTAAATTGTGATTACTTTTAAAACTATTTCATCGATATAAATCTATGCAAATTATTATTTACAGTAAATTTTATTTTTTTACAGAGAGTTTACAGAATTCATGGCCAATATAAAAATTATAAAGCCTAAATTTCTTTTTGAGCACGTTCAATTGATTTCCAATGACCAGACGAAAGAGTTCATCAAAATCCAGCTTTACAGAAGTGATTAAACTAACCAATATATTCTTTTAAATTGAAACGTAAACGTTTTCGCAACACAGGTATTTTTCTTAGTAAATAAAACTTCCACCGATTATCGTTTTGTGGACTGAAGAATTTGTAAATTAAGATATTATATTTAGATAATATAACAATCTTTAATAACAACAATAACTCTGTGTTCAGAGATTGCAACAATAACATTTGGTTGTCATCAGTTGTTTTGTTTCGCTCTATCTAAAATTAATTTTTTACCATTCTTTTTTGTTTTATGGCAAAAAAAAGTGTAGTGTGTTGTGCCTTGAGGTTTCTTCTCCCTCCTGATTTTCCAGGAGTCACTTTTCGCTGCTGATTTCCAGGTATTTATAAAAAAATTTTACTTCTGTCATTTTCCATACTATTATTGTAGTTGTTTACTGTTGTGAATAATGGAGGAAGATTTCCCTCCTGGACCCCCTACAAAGCCCCCAGATCCCTCTCCAGACCCCCCAGACGGGGAAAATGGAGAAATTTCTGACAGTGATTCTGTCATTTTGACTTCTACCAAAAAAAGGAAATTTACTTCTTCTTCCCCAATAAAATTTGACTCTCCTTCGACTTCACAGTCCCCACCAGCACTTTCTCAACTTCCTCCAAAAAACTTTTATTCTCTTCATTCCCGTGGCCCATTCATAGTATACGCCCAAAAAACTGAGCAAGGAAAAACCATCCACCCTCTTGAATTTGGCAAATTCCTATCAAATAGCAAGAATCTTTCAATCAAGCCTGGAGGTGTAAAAGCCGAGGGTCGCTTCCGAATCTCCGTCGAATTCCTCTCAGGGTCAGCTGCCAACAGTTTCATCAAAAATATCTTCATTTCATCTAATTCAAAGTTCAAGGCTTATATCCCTACTTTCAATGTCACTCGCATGGGCCTGGTCAGAGGTATCTCGACCGATCTGTCCATCGAAGAAATTCTGTCTTCACTTTCAACCCCCCAACACATTGGCAATCCCATAAAAGCCAGGAGGCTAAATTACAAGGACTCCTCTGAGGGTACAATTTTCTGGAAGCCCTCCCAATCTGTCGTTATCACCTTTGAAGGTCAATCTCTTCCCTCCCATATATATTTATTCTTCAACTCATTACCAGTTGAAATATATACTTATCCCACCACTCAATGTTTCAATTGCTGCCGTTTTGGTCATACCAAAGCTGCATGCAGATCTCGACCCAGATGTTTTAAATGTGAAGAAAACCACGCAACTGACCAATGTCCTTCTTCTTCTTCACTCAAATTTTTTAACTGCTCAGGCTCACAAACAGTTATCAACACTTCTTGCCCAGAACAATCTCGCCAAAAAAATATTAAAATTTCTATGGCCTCTCAGAACTTGTCTTTTCTGCAGGCTTCTAAACTATTCCCGCCTGTCAAAAAATCATTTGCTGAGGCTTTATCCAGCAACTCCTCATCCAACCCTCTTCCCTCTTCTACAACAACTTCTTCTAGTTCAACTAAATTCACATACAAAAACGCTATCTCTAAACCGGCTTCTGGATACGATCAGCAACAACACAACTCACTGCTCTTAAATACCAATAGTTCACCTCTTTCAAATGCCACAAATGGGTGTGCAAATAATTATAATCCGTCCTCAATGAACTCTCTAAAACTTTCTGAAAAACTCTCCCAAGACAATTCTTCCTTTATCCAAACTCTTATTATGCTTCTAATTGACCTTATTTCTTCTCAAACTAATCTTCCGTCCAACGCTGCTACTATTATTTCCACATTAAAATCATTTATTCAAAATGACTCTTAAAAATGTCAAAATACTTCAGTGGAATAGCCGAAGTGCTATTTCTAACAAATCTGATCTCCTTAACCTATTAAATTCCAACTTTATTTCTTTGGCTGCTATCTTGGAGACTTGGTTTACTCATTCCACCCAATTTACCACCATTCCACCCAATGTGGAAGGGTATTCCTGTCTCCGCGACGACCGCCCAGAAGGTTCGGGCGGCGGTGCTGCCCTTTTTATTAAAAAATCCATATCATTTTCCCCAATAAATAATATCAAACCCCCCAATGCTGACTTCCAAATGGTTGCAGCTAAAATAAAGGACACATCCTTTATTTCAGTCTATCTTCCTCCAACAGCCCACTTCAATAAACAAACTTGGTTGCAAATTGTAAGTCAACTAAGCCCCATTTTTTTATATTAGGCGATTTTAATGCCCATTCCCCCGTCTGGGGTTCTGCTTTCTCCGACCGAGATGGTAGAAGTGTGATGGATTTCCTAGATCAATCCAACCTTTTCCTTTTGAATGACGGATCTCCTAGTAGGATCTCACGCCCCAGCACAAACCCCAGTGCAGTGGATCTCTCGATATGTTCTACTAGTCTGGCTTCTCTCTCTTCGTGGGTGGTGTCCCCCGACCCTTGCTCCAGTGATCATTTCCCGATCACCATTACTTATCAAACTTCTTTCCAATCGGACAAGTCTCATATTTCGACAAAGATTAAAACAAAACACACCAAATGGGATGAATTTAAGTCTCATATGGACAAGTTCCTACTAAATTTACCCGCCACCGATACATTTTCCGTCAAAGATGACTATAATAACTTCAAATCAATGCTCACAACTGCAATAAATAAATCAAATCCTCCCCCTAAAACTAAATCTCTTTTAAAAAAACTCCCTCCAACTCCCTGGTGGGATGAGGAATGTTCCAAAGTAGTAAGAATTCGGAAAGCTAAATCTCTTTCCTATCGTTACAATATGACTATGGAGAACTATCTTATATACAAAAACGCTGAATCCACTGCCAAAAGGGTATTGAGGTCAAAAAAAGATCTTGGTGGTACAACTTCTGCAGTTCAGTATCTCCGAACACTCCAATTTCGGAAGTTTGGTCTATGATCCGAAGATTTAGATCCTCCTTTAGTTCACCATCTCCTCGAGCGTCTCATTCTAAATGGAAAGATGAATTCTTGGACAAAATTGCCCCCCCTTCTGTACCTAATTTAGATGAAATAACGCCTATCTATAATACTCCTATGTCTAATCATTGGTTAGACTCTCCATTCACCTTAATTTTCTAAAAAATTGTTTATCAATAGTCAAGGACTCATCTCCAGGCAGAGATGGTATACCTTACAGCATAATCAAAAATAGTAATGATAATGTTCTAAACCACTTCAAGCATCTTAAACAAAATCTTCCAGACTGGTATAATGCCTGATGACTGGAGTTGTCAAATAATCATCCCTATTTTAAAAACAAACCAATCACCAAATTCTGGATCCAACTACAGGCCAATCGCTCTTTCATCAACCCTCAGTAAACTTTATGAAAAATTAATTAAAAACCGATTAGAATTTTTTGTCGAGAGTAAAAAGTTTCTCTCTCCATCTCAATTTGGATTTAGAAAAAAAAATCCACTCAGGATAACCTTGCCATCATCAGCACTGATATTGATTTATCAATTTCTAAACAGGAAGTTTGTCTTGCCGTCTTTATAGATATAGAAGACGCCTTTGACAATGTTTCCATCCCAATCCTGAAAAAAAAACTTCTAGGCCTTGGCCTTTCCCCCATGTTTGTCTAATCTATTATTAATCTATTTCTAGATAGAAAAATTTTCATTGAACTTCCAGATATTTCTCCTCAAAGTAGGTCTGTTTGGAAGGGTTTACCACAAGGCGATGTATTGTCCCCCTTACTGTATAATATATACACATATGATATGCATGTCACTATTCCCACAAGTAAAAGTTATTGAGTTCGCAGATGACATAGCTTTCTTCTTATCATCCAAAATCATCCCTCTCGCTGTCAAATATCTTAACGAAGCCATGAATGCCCTTTGCACATGGCTCACCTTAAATGGTTTTGAACTTTCAATCCAAAAGACTCAGTGTGTCACCTTCTCAAACCGCCATAAAACCCCCCCGTTCAAATTTTATTTAAAAATTCTCCAATTCCCAACGCTTCTGAAGTAAAATTTTTGGGAGTAACATTTGATAGGAAACTTAAATGGTCATCCCATATTAATAATTTAGTTACTAAATGCGAAAAAAATTTAAACATCATCAGATCATTATCTCGCGTTTGGTGGGGAGCTCACCCTACTTGCATTAAGTTGCTTTACAACGCACTTATTCGAAGCCATCTCGATTATGCCTGCCCACTTTTTAGTACTGCCTCAAAAAATGTACTTGATAAATTAGACAAAATTCAATCTAAATCTTTGCAAATTATAACTGGAGCGATGCAATCGTCACTCATCAATTCCCTTCGAGTAGAATGTTCTGATCCTCTTCTTTATTTAAGGCGTCAACTATTTGCTGACAAATTTGTTCTTAAATGTTTAAATTCTTAATGTCATCAGGTTATCCCCAGCGTCTCGTTGTTCATTGACTCAACCCATTCATCTACAATCAGAGCTTCAACTAAACCTCTTTCTGACATCTGTAAAAATTTTAAGTCTCTCTCAGAGCTTCACATCATCCAAAATGATCTACTTCCCTTATACAAATTAAAATATAGTCACGTTGCCCTATCCCCAACAATATTTGAAGGGATCGGAATCCTTAAAAGTCATTCCAATCTCCCGGACCGAACTGTCAATAATATGTTCAATGACATTATTTCATCTAAATGGCCGAACTTTTCTCTTTTATTTACTGATAGATCCAAATCTCCCGACTCTCCTAACTGTGGTATAGTTATTAACGTTTACCACAATAATTATAATGACAGAATATTTCATTCAATTTCAAATCAATTTTCAATATTTTCAGCCGAGTGCATTGCAATAATAGAATCTCTCAAATATATAATCAAAAACAAATTTTAAACATTCCCTCGTTCTCTCCGACTCTCTCAGTTCCCTCCAAAAACTTAAATCCAGTCCTCTTCTTCATCCTGATGATCACTTTGTATGCCTTATTCGAGAGATGATAGCCTCCATTCAAAGCTCTGGTAAAACTGTAACTCTGATTTGGATTCCTGGACATGTTGGTATCATGGGTAATGATATTGCGGATGCCTTGGCAAAACAAGGAGCGTCCAACCCTGTTGTTACCCTCGTAAACCACATTCCCCTATCTGACATTTTTGCCATCATCAAAGATAGATCCCGCAATGTTTGGTCGGAGTATTGGCACATTGCTAGTCAATCCAAGGGAGCCTGCTATGCCTCAATACAAAGGACTATTCCATCAAAACCGTGGTTTCAGCAATTCCCTCATTTAAAAAAAAAAAAAAGAAATTTCTTCACTCATTCGAATGAGGATCGGACATTGTTCCGTTCCTTCCCATCTTTTTAAAATTCACGTCCTTGACTCCCCATATTGTACATTCTGTGGTCTAGAAGTGGGAACTTTAGATCACATATTTTTTGGTTGTCCCTCTCTAAACAAATATCCTCTCTTCTATCAAGCCTTATCTAAAATTGCCTCCCCTCCATTCAACATCTCATCTCTTCTAAGTCTGAACTCGACTCCAATTTTCATTATAATTTTGACATTTGCTTATTTAAATAAAATTAATATTTAAATTCACCTTTCATTTCTAAATAATTTTAAATGATAACCAAGAACACCCTTGAAGGGTGAAAGCCAGAAATAATGGAAAAAAAAAACAATCTTAAATTTACATGTTAGTTGGATGAACCTGCACATGAATGTTACATTTCATATGTGTAGTGATCTATCGACTACACTCATTTGTGGTTACTTTTTGACTGAATCACTTTGTAACAGACTGGTTCCCCTTTGTTTAATACTTGAGGAGAGATGAGTGAACGATATCGTATAATAATGATAGGTAGTTTGACAATAGTAATACTGGAGTGTAGGTACTTTATTTACACGTTTATTGTCGCACTACTGGTATATGTTACTTAGAAGGAGGCTTCTCGTAAAAAGACATACTAAACAAAAGAAGACCTAACCTTTTATACTATCCGGCCTAATCATGCTGTCTTTTTCATACACGAATGTCTTTTTCATACATTTAGACTTAAGCTCATTACGATTTGAGAAAGTAATATTTGTCAATATGAAACCGCACAAGTGTCCAAACTACTCCCACCCGTCTGGAGCCAGTGAGACTATGGCATCCCCAATTGGGGTATGCTGTGAGTCTGAAGGTAGTTAGGAAGTGAAGAAAATGTGGAAGAGGAAGGTGGGGATGTACCTGGCAATTCAAATCTGGTCATCAAACACGGCCAAAGCCATTTCAAGCAACGTTTCAATTCTAAATGTTGATCTTACATCTGGACGATACTGAGAGTATCTTCCACGCTGGAACGTGCCGCAAATATACTATGTATTATTTTTAATTAGTAATTTTAAAATTAATCAAATTAAATTATACTTTCGCACGCCGGGATTTGAACACACAACCTTCAGCTTGCTAGTCGAGAGGCTTACCCCTCGACCACAGAGGCTTTCACAATATTGTGTAGTTGGAAATAATTAATTGAGATCATGTACACGACGAAATTTGCAAAACAGATTCGTTTGTTATTTTCGAAACCTTGGAATTTATAATAAAGTACTTCGTTATTATAGTATTATTTTCTAAGCCTGTATTAGGTATATTTTCTCCATGGCCGCGGCCCCTACAGAGGATTTGTAAGGGCATTATATCGAAGTGTTTTTATCCCCTCTATGAAATCTGTGTTACGATGTTATTGACGTAAATACTTGTTTGACCCTGGTATTGACATTAAAACCACTTTTGAGTGACGATAGGACGGATTTAAACTTTGTGGTTACTTTCGTAAATTATTTTAAAATATGAAATATTATATTTTGAATAATATTTATATTTAAATTTACATTTTATACACAACGAAATTAATAACGCAATTATTAATTCAGTGTTTCAGTTAAAACAAATCTAATGGACAAACATTATTAATTATTTATTATTAAAACAATATTAAAAATTAAAAGCTTTGTATTTTTGGTGGATAATAAAGAAGTATTTTGCAGTCATCAATTGAGGTGCGTTTTTTACAAAGATAAAAAACTCAAACAACTGTCATTCTTATTATGCCTAAATAGAGCATAAAATTGCTGTACAGTTTTAAGTGTATAAACAATGTGGAAATTTTATTATTTAAATGCACATTAAATTATCCGTTTGACATGCTCAATAATGAGACAAATCAATTTATTTGTAAAAAGTAATCTTTATTAAAAAAAAAATTATTTGAAAGAAAGTTTTGACAATGTGAAATATCGTTTATATTTTATTTGTACCGTAAAATTATTTTTTATATATATTTAAATAAAAATAAAAATGTTCGTTTCTTCAAAATCTTACATCTCCGAAAGTTTTTTATCGATTGCTTTGAAATTTTGACACTGTCACATAAATATTTTGTGACAAGTGCAGTTCTTGCCTAATTGGGGTTATTTTGTCTATGGTGTTTTTTTTTTGAAGTTTGTTAATATTTTTTGAGGAAGAAAAGATAGTTTTCTTTTTGGTGACTTCCTCCCCGGTCAGTTTGGGCAGCTGCACGGTGATTTAGTCACTCGCCATTTGAGGTGTTTTAATCTGAGTTAATCATGTGATTAGAAGTTATTCTTATCTTTTAAAAAGGGCGCGGGGTGTTTCTCCTAACACGAATAGTTCGTGTAGGTTATTATTTTTAGTGGAGGTTATGGAACCCCGCTTTTTTCGGTGATGGCCGGTGCTCATGTTTGTAGTTCTTGTGTTTTGGACTTGAAACCGTAAATAGATTGGTCCTAGTTTAACCCCTGTTTAACCCCGCGTTGCGAAGTCACGGATTGCTGTTCTCCGTAGTCCGTAAGACGAGTCTGGTTGGATACCACGTGCTACTCGGATGAAGATTCTACAGGCGCTCCTTGAAGGAGTTGCGCCCTCTTGTCTCCCCAAGTGAAGGATGACCTTGCTTCCTGGGATTCCACGTGCTACTCGGATGAAGATTCTACAGGCGCTCGTTGAAGGAGTTGCGCTCTCCTGTCTCCACTAAGTGAAGGATGTCCTGGCTTCCGTCACGGGTCTGTTCCCCTCTACCGGAGTCAAGTTTTCGTTCGCCATCCGTTGTTTTTCCTTCGTTTCTCGGCCACGTAAAGTTAGCTTAGTTTGGTTCAGGAGTCCATCTGGTATGTGTCTACTTTTATTCCTATTGTTACATTGGTATTCTTTGTACTCCTTTGTTGTTGTACTTTTGATGGTTTCATTATAATTTTGATTAAGTACTTCCTCTTTTATTTCTGATTTCCCACCTTACTTGACAGAAAATTAATCCCACAATCATGAGATTGAGATCTCTGCTCTGCCGTTTTTGAACCCTCTACTTGATCCTGAAATTATCACTATGACATTTAAACATTGGAATGTTCCTCCTTTACAAAACAACATTGCGTTCGGATACGCGTGTGTTTTAATGTTATATAGATGTCACCTGTGACAGGTAAAAACATGTTATTTTTTTATATCGCCATCTGTTGGACAAGCATGCTTTATTTACAAAACAGCGCCAACTGTAGGACGTAAAAGTGACAAGCGCGCTATTGTTTCTCTATGTGCACAGACAGTCTGAGCCACAGTAACGCGTGGCAGGGTACGGCTAGTTTTTAATAAAAATAAATGTTTGGTTTATCTTTCTAAGTACCTACCTTCTCCTAAAAAATAATTATAAATATTAGCAAATAAAATTTAAAACATAATGCCTATATGTATTGAATTATATAAATTTAAAGGAATCAGAAATAAAGTGACATTTTTATATAACTGGTCGCCTATAAAGTTACATTGAATACATTATACACCAACCTAGTTATTTTACTTTTATGGGAGTAGGTATGTAGATATTTAACATATATTTTTTTTTTCAATTTCTATTACCCGTAAAGCATGTAAATATATTGATTTTTGAAAATCTGAATGAATCATGTCGTAGACACCTACATAAATAATATAATAGAATAATAAAGAATTCTTTGTGAAGAGGCTCCTCATTTGAGGGGTTCAAAAAGTATCCACAATTTTACAATGCATACAAATATCTCGGCCAAATAATATTTTACTATATATTTGCAAAAAAATATATTCCAATTTTATTATTAAAAATTAGCTTAAATTTTTGAATTTTAATTCTATGTTATAAATAATCATTTAGGAACGCAATCACCGCTAATACGCAATTTCAATGAATTCCTTTGGCGGATCAATAACGAGAACGATGTCAAAGTTTACATAAAATAGTAACCATTTATTTAATTAAAAAAAAATTAAATGATGTTTTTTAAGATATCTCAATAAAAACTGTAATTTCCACATCAAGGACTTCATTGAGCCGTTCCCGGTAGAAGATTGTAAACTGCAATTTGACGATTTTCGTTTTCATTTATTGAATCCGTTTAAAACACATATCCGGACGGACTGGCAAAAGATCACACGAAAAGCAGCAACCGGAGTCAAAATAAGTGAATTTTTAATTTTATAGTATTATTTTTGGTTAATTTTTTGGCCAAGCAAAATATCGTAAGCCTCATATAAAAGAGTTCATTTTTAAAATGCGTCGCGAGAATGTGTAAAAAATAGAAATAAAAGCAGTACGAAGTAATAGATAACTTCCAATGGAATTCGCAAATATTACAAATGTAATCGATGGTCGAAAACTCACACTCAGTACGAGGTTTAGTTTTCGAGTAAAATGAGTCCGAAGTTGGATTTTCTTTATGTTAAATTTCGAAAAAATCGGTCGCTGATCATAGTATCAGCTTTTTAAGGTCTTTTAATATTTTAATATCCTGGAATAAAGAATTTATTATTATTATTATTATTATTATTAAAATGCCCTTCAAGGTGTTTAGAATTTTTATTTTATTTATTCTTTACGTCATGTAGATTCACTAATTTCCCGCTTATAATAACTAGAGTTTCCGGACAAAAATATTTGCCTGAAGAAGAAAAAACTGAGAATATCTCCGTAAAAAATATACAAACAAATTTAATATTTCAAAAAAGACAAGTGTTTATTTTGTTAAAAGATAAAAACTTACACAAAAAAACAAAATATAGAATTTGAAAGCAAAATTTAGCTGACAAGGTTGAATATAAAAAAATGCTTTTAGCTAACTAAGAGCGAGAAGAATCAAATCCTAAACACTCCTTATGGAGTCCACGGAAAGAATGTGAAATCGTATTACACACGAAAATACTCGTCGGTCTCCTACAATGAAAGCGTTTGTGAGAATGGTCATGAAAAAGAGCATAATTGCACAGTTACGTACAAGTAGATATCTGAAAAATTAATATAGCCGCAAAAAAAAAAAAGTTTCTTTTTACTGTGATAGTTGTGCAGGACAAAACAGGAATGGTGCCACGCTAGTCATGATTTCCTATTTTTTTTTGTATTCAGAAAGGAAATAACTATTAATTACCTTTTGCCAGGATACACAATGATGTCGGTGGACTCTTGCTACAATCGAGTAATTTATTTGACAAAGGATAATTTGGGCACCATCCGATTTAAAGTCGATATAATGAAGTTTTTTCGACAGAAACAATATGGTATACAGTAGTGAACGGTATTTGTGGTAAAATGAGACGTAGGTAACTAACGTAGAAAGAGGTGTAAGGAGAATATATGACATGAAGGGAATGGTTCAAAAAATCTGAAACGCCCAAGGAAGACATGACATGATCAAATGAATAAATAATTATGTGTGGTAAAATATGGCGTTCGTGACGACCAAAGAAAGGGAGAAAAGTTTAAGGATAATGTATGACGTGGAAGTGAATGGCAGGATACGTCAAGGATGCCCGAGGAAGACATGGAATGTTCAAGTTAAAAAAATAACTACTAGTTGCCTAGATAAAAATTTGTTTATCTAATAGTGTAGTGATGTATAGAGATGTCGAATATACTTACCTACAACATATTTTACAACTTTATAATTAATACGAACTGGTAAAATCGATGTCATCGAATCTTAAAAAATACATTTTCATGGCTTGTGGAAATGTTAAATTATCTTTTATCTCTTTTTGTTTATCAGATAATCCACCGAGACCTTGCAGCCCGCAACATCCTAATCACAGAGGACCACGTGTGCAAGGTGGCTGACTTCGGGTTCGCCAGGGATGTCATCACGTCGCACGTGTACGAAAGGAAGAGCGAAGGGAGGTTACCCATCAGGTGAGATCATCACGACACGTGTCACTAACACATATCACCACAGCATGTCAGGTGTTTACCGCATACGGTTCAGCAGGATTACAAGCTCCTAATTCTAGCAATTTTAAATACATCATCAATATACACCTAACACCACAAAAAACAATTTTTACTAAAGTTTTTTTCATGTCAATTCCACAGAAAGGTAATTTTAACTAAGGTTTGTTTCATGTCAACATTAGTTTTCGTTAGAAAATTGAAGTAAACTAATGAAAGCTGCTAATGCAAAATTTGATTCCGCGAAGTCATTGCTGTTGACTGCAATAATAATAATTATTATCTCTACAATTATTGTCTTCCGCCACTTTCACAAAATAAATAATACCATTTCAAGAATTTTTATTGTTTTTTGTTGTTCTAGGTTTTGACTTTTTTAATAAATACTGGTTTAAATTAAAGACAAAAAGTTATATACTCTGCCAATGAAGGTGAAAACAAGTTATTTATGTCAATAAAATAACTGACATATTATAATGCTGATGTTTTGTGTGGATTACATTCATTGTGGTTTTGTTACTAGGTCGTGTTCATATTTTGGTTATGGTCCTAAAATGTTGCACTTCGATTCGAAAACTTTTCATCACATCATTCAAATGTTGTTCACATTCATATATTCATTTTTCATAAAAGTAAGTGAAAACGGCCTAAATAATTAATTAAATAATCAAAAGAAACTAAAAACAACAAACATGATCAAAGCTTCAAACTTTTGTAACAACTTTATTACCCAGTCCAAAGTCCCATTACAAAGGCTTGGAAATAAATTCAGTTCCGTTGACATTTTATTCCTCTAATATCATTATTTGACGGCCGGCATAGTCCAGTGGTAACGCATTGGACTGCCATTCCGAAGGTCGCGGGTTCGAACCCGGCGTGCGCAAATAAATTTTATTTGATTAATTCGTGTTATTTCACAATTAATTAATTAAAATAATATATAGTATATTTGCGGCACGTTCCAGAGTGGAAGATACTACCAGTATCGCCCTGGTGTAAAACCACCATTCAGAATTGAAACGTTGCTCCAAATGGCTTTAGCCGTGTTAAGTGACTAGATCTGAATAGCCAGGTACTTCCCCACCTTCCTCTTTCCCTTCCCCACTTACTTTCAGCCTCACAACATCCCCCAATTGGGGATGCCATAGTCTCACTGGCTCCAGACGGGAGCAGTTGGGACTCTTGTGAGGTATTCACTATAAAAAAAAATAAAAAAATACAGGTGCGCCATAAGTTTTTGAACTTATGAAAACTCAAAAAAATCAATATTTGAAGTCATAAGAATAAAATTAACACTTGTAATAATAAAAGTAAACAAGGTTGCTTAGCAACGCTAGTTAAGACATATACTTTGCATTTGCTCTCTGATTATTTTTTGTAATATCAGATAGAAAAGAATTAGCTTTGATCCCAAAAAATATAAATATTTAAAGAAGAGTATATCAGATAACGCATTAAATAAACTGCCAGTAAGCGATAGGATATTTAGGTAAATAAATAGGATTTAAAAAAAAAATTATTTGAGGACCCCAGTAACCAAGGTAATTTAACCCGGACAACAAAATCGGAAGCATTAAAAAAAAATAAATAAAATAAAAGTGAAATTTATTTATCAAAAAAATGTCGTCTAAATATTCACCACCGCGCCGCTAGCTTTCCTCGAATCCAGGATCAAGATATTTTTGCAACAATACGCCTGGGATGTTGGCTATCTTTTGAAGAATATTGGTCTGACTCTTGACATGGCCCGACTCAAGTTTAGTATCTGATTCAGTTGATTGTGCCATTTCTTCTTCGGGCGTCTCCACCTTCTGCTACCAATCACATTTGCACCATATATTCTCCTTACATTCATTTCTTCGTTCATTCGTTCTGCATGCAAAAATTTCATGCGCAAAATTTCTTTCATCACCGGTATAATTACATTTGATGAATTTAATATATTTACAACACCATTCTCATATTTCTTCCTTTTCCGTGGTCGCCGTGTTTTGTCTCATTTTGGATAGAACCGGCGGCCTCGAATTTATTGATCCATTGTCTTACAGTTGGGAAAATGATTAACATTGCGTGATAAACATAAACACAAAATAGATCATTGATAAACACAAAATAGGCGCCAAAAATCATGTAGAAATCGTTATGTTTGTAAAACTGTATTACATATAAAGCGCGGTGTTACCCCGTAAACAAACAAACCGCGACTTTCCTCCATTCCTGTTCTTTTTTTCTCTCAAATCTCTTCTTTGCATTTGTTGAACTTAGTGTATTCCATTGATTCATTTTGTTCCTATCTTATTTTTTATGTTCTATAGTTTGATAAATTGCTAATGTGGATTAATTTAAATGTGTGTTCATTTCATATAGCTGGGAAAAAAAATATTTTGTTAATTTTAATGGACTAATGCAATTTTATTTCATGAAACTTGTTATAAAGACATGTTTTATGTATTAACCACAAGGGAAAAAATGAATTTTTAAAAACATAGGTAGTTATTTACCTATAACACTGAACAATTTGACCAATGTTCTAAACAACAAGTTACTAATATCCTAAGCAAACCTGTCAGAAAAATAACTTTTCTGAGAAGCAGTAGTTATATATTTTCTTAATATCCTAAGCAAGCCTTCCAGAGAAATAACTTTTCTGAGAAACAAAGTTGTAATTTTTTTTAATTTAAAAAAAATTGCCAAGTGGCAAGGAAAGTTTTAAAAAATGTTTTAAAACAACTTTCCTCAGCTTTCACGGATTTTCATGAATTTGGATCAAATTCTCTTGTTAGAGACATTATTATATAAGTAGATTCAATAAACCAATTTGTCTTTATTCTAGTCCTAATTTTTTGTAAACTGTTTAACGAACAAAGTCTGAGCTTCTTGCAAATCATCAAGGAGAAATTCAATTTATCAAATCTTCAAGGGTAAGAGTGAATTAATACTCTTAATAAGTTTCTTTCGTTTATGTGAAAATCCTTCAAAGTTTCGCACAATGTTGCCTCTCTGATGTCCAACTCTTCAAAATTCTCTTACCTGATATTAATGAGATAATAAAATTAAATCATTTTCTAGCATTGTTTTTCATTTTATACAATTTGCGTAGTTCATTTTCTTTTGGCGGAAAATTTGGCGTTTGTTCAAGACAGAGTTAGGATGGTCTCCCAACCTCTCGACTAGCTTAATTTTATTGTCGGTTGCATTATTTAAAAAAGGTCGTGGTTTTAATCACAAGCCAAAAAGTGGAGTCTCATAGGCTCCACTACATGTTTGGCTTCTAGGTTTCACAGACTTCTGGGTTTACCCTGCTTCCCGCGACTGACCGACTCAGTAGCTTCCAGTCAGCTTTGCGCCGCTCGATGCATGACACATGGTACTACTTATTGATAAATTGACCTGAGCCCATTGATGTATTATACGTCTGACAGACTTTACGTCCATTATTGCCACATACAATAGTTTTTACTATTTATATGAGTTTGAACTGATAACAGCATCATGAAAGTGACTAAAGGAACTGGAAGAGGGTGCAGAATTTGTCCTGCAAAAAAATATGCAATAACTACCTGTGTTTGTATTGGGTGCAGCAAGTCTGTCTGCCTGCAATTTTTTCGTCCTTTGTGCTGTAAATAATTTACATGTTGTAAGACTGTTTTTTTGTATTATTTTTTTATGTATTTATATTTTTTTTGTTCCTCATATATTATAATTTTAATAAACATATTAATAATATAACCAGTAAAGCAATGCAAATGTTAGGATTTGTCTTACGGATTTCAAAGGATTTTAAAAATTTAAAAACTGTCAAATTACTTTACACTTCACTTGTTAGAAGCCTACTAGAATTTAACACCACCATTTGGAGTCCTTACTACAGTGTACATGAGAATTCTCTTGAGCGCGTCCAACATAAATTTTTACGTTATATTAATTTTAAATTGGGAATACTCATCGAAAACATTAATTACCCCTCTCTGTTACATTTATTGGGACTCGATACATTAAAAGAAAGAAGAATTTGTTTTGACCTATTTTATTTATTTAAAATCGTTACCAACCTGTTGAACTCCCCTGAACTTCTTTCGCTAATATGTTTCCGTGTACCTAGTCGATCAGTTCGTTTCAAATTACCCTATCACTGCAACAATACAGGATCTAACGCTGAACTCAATTCCACAATGAATCGCCTACATGTACTTGGTGATAAATATGTTTTGGATGAATCTATAAACATTGCTAGTTTATCCTCATACAAACACCACTTAATTAAAACTGTATGTCAGCGCTTCTCTGATTGAATATAACCAAATACAGTTTTAAAGTATTAGTTTATCCGGGATTTATTGTAAATTAATTGTTTATATATTTATATATACACATTGTTGCATTGTATTTATAATAACCATTTCTATTGTTCTCTTTTATGTATTTTGTATTTATATTTTTTTATCTATGTATATTCTGTATTTATAATAAGTAAAAAAAAATGTTATTCTTTTGTAAAAGCCGCTATAATCGGCGTTAATAAATAAATAAATAAATAAATAAATAATGGATCAACATGTTTATCCTGTTCTATAAATAGTTTGAAATTCTTTTAATTCCAAAAAAATATTGATTGAAAACTGCCATTATTGATTTTTTCAAATTCCTATAGTTTTATTTAACAATCAAATTGATTAAAATTTACATGTTTGTTTTTTTTTTAAATGATGTAGTTTCGAAGCGATTCGAAATATTTTTTTTTAACGTTACAAATGAATATAAAAGCCTGTGAGACTCCCCGTCCAGGGTAGTGTTAATAAAAATAACGTCCATACTTAAAGATTAATTATTGTAGTTAATTCAATGTGAAATTATTTTTTTTTAGATGGATGGCGCCGGAGTCATTGTATGATGACATATTTTCAGTGAAATCTGATGTGTGGAGCTTTGGAGTCCTGATTTGGGAAGTGGTCACCCTGGGGTCCACTCCATACCCAGGACTATCAGCGGGAGACGTCATGAGAAAAGTAAGCTAAAAATTTAATATTACTTTTAAGCATTTAATCCCATAAAAGTTTTGAACGTCGGAGGATTACTGAAATCCATTTCGCCACTGCTTATTATATAGGCAGGATAATAATAAGAATGTTGATTTGGATAGCGCCGTTTTTGTGCAAAATCACCTCAAGAGAGCTATACAATATTCATGAAATTTTTATAAATCGCATGATAAAATAATATTGTCAACACGTAAAAATTATTATTATTTTTTTGAAAAAATCGCGTTTCGTGCCGGGATTTGAACCCACCACCTTCGGAATTCTAGTCGAGAGCCTCATCCCTCGATTACGGAGGCCGTCAAAACCGTATACCTAAAACATTTGATCAACAGATATCACAATTCAGAATTTTTTTTTTTTTTTTTTTTTATTTTTTATTTTTATTTTTTTTTTTTTTTTTTATATATACAATAATATTATTATTGGGTTTATAAAAACAGTTTATTTTTAAACAAGTTCTGCTGTGTAATTATTATTACGCGTGACAGCTGTTTCGCCCTCTGAAGGCATTATCAAACTGTGGGTAGCCCACTTACAGACGATAAATTTATATTATTTCTAGGTAGGTATTTTAATTTCATTTACTGATTTCTTAATTGATTTCTAAGTAAAATATCAAAAATTATTAATGGTTATTACCCCAGCAAAGTTTCCCCAATTAGTGTAATGTTTAAATTTGACTGAATGTCTTTATGTTAGTTATTCCCAAACGATGACTCATAGGGTTATTTTAATAGCATAATTAAGTACTTCATAGTGCACTCATATTTGCATTAGGTTTGAAGATATCTAGTAGGGGTGAACGAATTATATTTGTTTGTTCATTAATTAGAATAGCTTTTGGATTATTAGAGTTTTTGTTAATTTCTAACTGCTCTAAAAGATTCAGTTTACGGCCTTTATTTTGTATGTGTAACGGAGTTGGTTTATTATTATCATTAAGTGAGTGATTTTCATCTAGGAGATGTTTGGCAAATTGAGATTGTATTTTATTATTATTTTTAAAAGATCTTATATGTTCTTTAAACCTAGTGTTAAAGGACCGGCCCGTTTACGGATTACCAATGGGATCGCCCCTCAGTCCACTTCTTGCAGAAATATTCATGGATTACATTGAAAAACAAATTTTAAATTCAATCTTTAGCAAACACATAATATACTATGTTCGTTATGTTGACGACATTTTGGTCTGTTGGAAAGGTACCAACAGACAATTAGATCTTTTTGTCACATTTGCTAACTCCATCAACCGTAAAATCTGCTTTACGGTTGAAAGAGAGTGTAATAATAAAATTAATTTTTTAGACCTAACTATCGGTAGAGAAAATAATAAACATACGTTTGAAATTTTCCGTAAGCCTACGTTTACAGATACGACCATTAATTATAAATCTTTACACCCATGGTCACATAAATTATCTGCCTACCACTCAATGGTACATAGGCTTACTAATATCCCACTTGACAAGAAAGCATACGAGAGGGAAAAAAAATACAATCCTAACTATTGCTAAAAATAATGGCTTCAAGGGTAGAGACATTGAAAAAATAATTAATAATAACAAACACAAAAATAACCTTAAATTAATTTACCCAACGACTAATAATAAGACGAATAATAAATTCGGGTGTTTAGAATTCATCGGACAGACATCTAATAAAATTGCCAAAGTCCTCAAAAAGTGTGGTTTAGATATTGCCTTCCGCACAAATAACAACTTAGGATCATCTCTTAAAAACTCAAAAAGTAAGGTACTCAAATTACAAAATAGTGGCATTTATAAACTCCAGTGTGACGAATGCAACGCTGTTTATGTTGGACAAACGGGCCGGTCCTTTAACACTAGGTTTAAAGAACATATAAGATCTTTTAAAAATAATAATAAAATACAATCTCAATTTGCCAAACATCTCCTAGATGAAAATCACTCACTTAATGATAATAATAAACCAACTCCGTTACACATACAAAATAAAGGCCGTAAACTGAATCTTTTAGAGCAGTTAGAAATTAACAAAAACTCTAATAATCCAAAAGCTATTCTAATTAATGAACAAACAAATATAATTCGTTCACCCCTACTAGATATCTTCAAACCTAATGCAAATATGAGTGCACTATGAAGTACTTAATTATGCTATTAAAATAACCCTATGAGTCATCGTTTGGGAATAACTAACATAAAGACATTCAGTCAAATTTAAACATTACACTAATTGGGGAAACTTTGCTGGGGTAATAACCATTAATAATTTTTGATATTTTACTTAGAAATCAATTAAGAAATCAGTAAATGAAATTAAAATACCTACCTAGAAATAATATAAATTTATCGTCTGTAAGTGGGCTACCCACAGTTTGATAATGCCTTCAGAGGGCGAAACAGCTGTCACGCGTAATAATAATTACACAGCAGAACTTGTTTAAAAATAAACTGTTTTTATAAACCCAATAATAATATTATTGTATATATAAAAAATAAAAAAATAAAATGGAGTTCTACAAATTAAACTTAATAACAATAAATAAATTGAAGGTTGCTGATATAGCTACCCAAGTGATTTTTTACAGACGATTAAAATTAAAACATCGGAAAATAGTGCAAAACCTTTGGTTTAACCAAGAGTGTTTGAAGTTAAACGTGATCCCCAAGTACGTGCATATTTCTACCAAAAGCAAATCCTCGGCAGCCATAAAAACTGTGCATCGAGCGCAGAGGATATGGTTGAAGGAGGAGACTAAGGAATGTTGTCGGAAAAGGGACACAATACTTCACTACATCAAGGTATTGCATTCGGAATTAACTTTTAAACTGCATCCATGGGAATTTGATACCCTGGATTACGATACTCGTGAACACATCGGCGGAATTATATCTGATAAATTCAAAACTCAGGAAAATAAACTTAAAAAACTTGTCGAATCTAAAAATAAAAATGTAAAAGTCAATGAATATCAAAGTAATACAAACACGGAGTTTTATATAAAAACTATTAACCTATCAGGTGAAACTTTTGAAGAAGATGAAATAAATTTACTAGATAAAGGCTTCAAATATAAAATAAATTCAGATATCACTAAAAAACAAATTGAATGTTTGGCAATCGACACAGAAATTTCTCTGTCTAAAATAAAAAATAACGGCTTACCTAAACAAATAACAGCGGATATATTGAGAAAAACTTTGAAATCAACCAGTAAAAATAAAAATAAATTCAATATAAAAGAAACGGAAATTTTAAATGATATTAAAGCCAAAATTAAAAATAGCGACCTCACAATTACTAAAGCGGATAAGGGAAATTCCGTCGTTATATTAAACAAAATTGATTACTTAAATAAAGTAGAAGCATTCCTAAAACCAGAAGACTTTGAAATCTTAAAAAAGGACCCAACGGACAAAATTTCAGTAAACGTGCGCAACCTAATAAATAATTGCCAATCAATATTCCCAAATAAATTCGCTAGAAGAAGTGCAATGGTGATGAATCCAAGGGCTCCTGCATTATACGGACAACCTAAAATTCACAAGGATAATATCCCCATACGTCCCGTGGTTTCTTTTATAAACGCCCCAACGACAATACTCGCCAAAAAACTTAACTTTCTTTTCAAACAACATACTAAATTCTACCCAAAACATAGCGTTAAAAATTCTCTCGAACTTGTAAATAAAATAAAAAACATTAATCTACCGCACAATTGCCAGTTCATATCTTTAGACGTGGTCAGTCTCTTTAGCAATATCCCTATTCAAGAATGCCTTAAAATCATTGAAGATATTTTAGACGAATCTAATATAAACCCAGTTACTAAAAAAGACTTATTCGATCTATTTAAAATTTGTGTTGAAACTAACTACTTTGAGTTTAATGATAAATTCTATCAACAAAACGACGGATTACCAATGGGATCGCCCCTCAGTCCACTTCTTGCAGAAATATTCATGGATTACATTGAAAAACAAATTTTAAATTCAATCTTTAGCAAACACATAATATACTATGTTCGTTATGTTGACGACATTTTGGTCTGTTGGAAAGGTACCAACAGACAATTAGATCTTTTTGTCACATTTGCTAACTCCATCAACCGTAAAATCTGCTTTACGGTTGAAAGAGAGTGTAATAATAAAATTAATTTTTTAGACCTAACTATCGGTAGAGAAAATAATAAACATACGTTTGAAATTTTCCGTAAGCCTACGTTTACAGATACGACCATTAATTATAAATCTTTACACCCATGGTCACATAAATTATCTGCCTACCACTCAATGGTACATAGGCTTACTAATATCCCACTTGACAAGAAAGCATACGAGAGGGAAAAAAAATACAATCCTAACTATTGCTAAAAATAATGGCTTCAAGGGTAGAGACATTGAAAAAATAATTAATAATAACAAACACAAAAATAACCTTAAATTAATTTACCCAACGACTAATAATAAGACGAATAATAAATTCGGGTGTTTAGAATTCATCGGACAGACATCTAATAAAATTGCCAAAGTCCTCAAAAAGTGTGGTTTAGATATTGCCTTCCGCACAAATAACAACTTAGGATCATCTCTTAAAAACTCAAAAAGTAAGGTACTCAAATTACAAAATAGTGGCATTTATAAACTCCAGTGTGACGAATGCAACGCTGTTTATGTTGGACAAACGGGCCGGTCCTTTAACACTAGGTTTAAAGAACATATAAGATCTTTTAAAAATAATAATAAAATACAATCTCAATTTGCCAAACATCTCCTAGATGAAAATCACTCACTTAATGATAATAATAAACCAACTCCGTTACACATACAAAATAAAGGCCGTAAACTGAATCTTTTAGAGCAGTTAGAAATTAACAAAAACTCTAATAATCCAAAAGCTATTCTAATTAATGAACAAACAAATATAATTCGTTCACCCCTACTAGATATCTTCAAACCTAATGCAAATATGAGTGCACTATGAAGTACTTAATTATGCTATTAAAATAACCCTATGAGTCATCGTTTGGGAATAACTAACATAAAGACATTCAGTCAAATTTAAACATTACACTAATTGGGGAAACTTTGCTGGGGTAATAACCATTAATAATTTTTGATATTTTACTTAGAAATCAATTAAGAAATCAGTAAATGAAATTAAAATACCTACCTAGAAATAATATAAATTTATCGTCTGTAAGTGGGCTACCCACAGTTTGATAATGCCTTCAGAGGGCGAAACAGCTGTCACGCGTAATAATAATTACACAGCAGAACTTGTTTAAAAATAAACTGTTTTTATAAACCCAATAATAATATTATTGTATATATAAAAAATAAAAAAATAAAATGGAGTTCTACAAATTAAACTTAATAACAATAAATACAATTCAGAATATTTTATCGGATTGAAACAGTATTTCTATAAATATATTATAAATAAGTTGTTTAGAGTCAAAAGCTAGCTGAACTCCCCAGCGGGATTAACGGAGAGTTTTTCGAAATCGGATGTAGACATTTATTTTTATTTATTTATTAAGACAACATCTTGAACTTTCCAATTGGTGCAGACTTTAAGTTTTCCGGCAGCGCATTATAGTATTTCATCCCTTTATATAGTATACTATTCCGAGTATTCGCCTCGTCCTTTTTGGTAGCCTGATTTCATTGTACGTCCTTGCTTTATATTTGTGTATGTCCTTGTTGTATACAATTTCATTTGAGAAATATTTGGGTAACAGGTTGTTTACTATTTTATGTACAGATATCAGCCAATTTAGTTCCTTTAACATTTTATTTAATTTTGAATATCTATTTCGCCTAAGTATTGTTATCATTGCCCTATTTTGGAGAATTTGAAATTTATTTTGTTCTCGGTCGTTCCACTGGAATAAGAAAGTTGAGCAGTAGTTAAAATGTGGAGCAAGAATGGAGTTGTAAATGTTGATTGCAGTTTACGGAAAGTTTTCCGGAAAAAGATATCTTTTTCCAATTTTTTTTTTAGTTTTATTCAGCATAATTAGACAATAATTACTTTCCTCAAATTTTGAGCGAAAAAATGTAAAATCTATGCAAAATTCTGCTTTAAGGGGTGAGAAAGGGGATGGGTTGATTGTTTAGAAGACTAATGTAAACAATCATCTAAGATAATGAAAGTTGTCTAGCATTTTTTTTACCAGACAAAAAAGATGGGCCATTAACTATTATTAGTTTGATACCACCCACACAAAAGCGTCGCCAACATCGTTCAACCATTCTACTGAAATTTATATCTACGCAAAGCGGCGCACACAAGGCGAAATTATTAATTTACGACGCTAAAAATACTTTTATATTACTATGAAAATCTTTCAAAAAGATACCAAACTAGAGATAGTTGGTGCCAAGTTCTTAATCTTTAATTAATTTTCCCAAATTTAAACTAAAATTAAACAAACACTCCTAGCAATAATTGATATTTTGGTAACGGAATTCTTTAAAAGGACCCTCCACACAGTATTGGGGGAAATTATTATTTTCTTAGTGCCTCCTGTGCGGAGTTAATGCAAATTCAAATCGTAATATAATACACTGCCCCCTTAATAATTTTAGTAATTTTGCCTTCTAGTTCAACGTCTCCCAAACGAACTATATTTATATTCATCACCCTCCACCCTTCCTGCCGCCCTACCTCCCTTGTATGATGTAATAATCATATTTCAAATTTGAGTGAACTATAAGGTTCATAAATATTATATTCTTTCGGAATACGATTGCCACACTTATTCAGCCATCCGTCCATGAACTCATAGTTCAAATCTCATCATTCTTTAGATGTTTCCACTTCTCTTCTCTCTTGTTTATCTCTCAAGAGAGCGAAAGGGTCCCTGGCTACTTCATTAAAGGTCAAAGAACGAATTTATGATGATGACATTAAATTTAAATTTGGAGTGTGGAAATAATGAACTCTGAATCTGTGGACTGTAGACTGTGGACTGTGGTATATTACTATACGGGTCTTCAAGCACAGACATTTATGGATAAATAGCGGTATTAGAAATGAGGGCAAAAATGTGGTTTGTGAACACCCTTGATAATTTCTTTTGATTAAATAATTGTCAGTAATTAAAACATCGCCATCGTCGTGAAACATTAACGGGATAGACGAAGCTGTATGATTACAAGATATAATGTAATTCATATATTACGAGATTTTGACAAATTCTGCTGTACGCGGCTATCGCACATAATTACATGTATGATCCACTATGTGGATTTGCGTGAATAAAGTTGTGTCTGTTTACTAAAATCAAATCAAACGCACAATATTGTAATTACCAGCAAGTTTGATTATCTTGATATATGTATAGTTTATTGTGGCCCGCACTCCAATAATGTTAAATGAATGGATCACAAATTACTTATTACAGTCATGTTGAAACAGTTATCACTGCACAAGCACGGCGATCATCACTTGCAACGATTAGGTTTTTAACAACGATTACGGCGGATTAATATCAGTAGTTACAGATCTGGAACATTCTATAAGTAATATTGAACAGCGGTCTCTACTCATCGAATAATCACATTGTGGTCAAATATGATTTAAGATTTTCACGGCCAAAAGTATTTTTGTTATTTGTTTTTGGGGTATTATGCCGTGTTGCGCTAACTCCTTCTTTAGCCAACGTTTCGGACAGCATTGCAGTGTCCATCATCAGGGCAGATGTCTTCCCTGATGATGGACACTGCAATGCTGTCCGAAACGTTGGCTAAAGAAGGAGTTAGCGCAACACGGCATAATACCCCAAAAACAAATAACAAAAAAAACATTGTGGTCAGGCTAAAGTTGTTAACCGACTCATAACAAACATGGCGCCGACAGCGTTATTCGCACAATCATGGGCGGATTCAAAGTATAGGTTCGAATCCTGGTTCTGTCATTTGCTGCGAAGCAGAACGAAGCTAACCTTACCAATGGCGTTACGAAAAAAAAACATTTGAAATAATTTAGCATTTTTCATAATCATGACCTCAGTTTTGAGGCATTCAACACTTAAGAAGAGCGATTACTATACATGTGTGTGGCAAATGCAATTGCAGCCTAAAATTCCGTACAGCCGATTCGGTATGTGAAATATGGCATTTGGGGTTTAAAAGGGTATGTTGTTCGGGGCATGACTGGGTACGGTTTAGGGTCATGACCGGGTTCCCGTTTATGCCCCTGATTTTATATACATTATTTAATGAGTTATGCGGATCTAAAGATGGTTTGAATAAATGTGACGAGGTCCGAGAGGCTCTTTGGAATTCACCAAATTAAAAAAGAAAATTATACAAGGATGAGCCCAATTAAGCAAATTAAAAATAAATATTATGAAAAAAAAACATGAATACAACGATGAGTCCAATCAAACAAATTTAACTTGAACGAAACCTTCCTGTTTTTTTCAGTTTATAGGCAATCCAAATGGAGCATTGATGTTGTCAAATTTTGATTAAAATCTCAACAGGATAGTTTGCGTAACAAGTAATAAACAGATTTAAAACGAAAAAATAAACAAATTAATTATTCACCTTACCAATTCGTCACCTCATAATAGAGTAATAAAGTGAGTAGCCTATTTTACCCATCGTTAAGCATCGAATCACGGGACAAAACCATATTTTTAAAGGGTTTACAAATTTAAAAAAATATATAAGTATATATATATATTTTTAATATAATATTTTGTAAAAACATGTTTATTCTGTTTGCACAAAAATGTTTCTTTTTGAAAAACATGAAAATAGCATTTTATTTTTGTTTCTATTAAGCCGTTGTAGGATTTCTAAATAAGGTAACCGATAATGTTCCCCCCTCTCTCTATTTTGAACACAGGACGTATGTTTATATTATTTGTCTGCAATAATGCTGAAGGATGAATACAATTGGTCTCGGGGAAGAAGGACATATGTTGGAAGGCTCGAATATCAGACTGTCAGACCGTCCGCGTCCTTTGATTTTGACATTTTTCCTACAACTAGTACATATAAAATAAGACCTGTCTTTTTATTCTTCAGTGTTATGTCATAACGCCCGTACGTCTACGGAAATCTTTAAATACTATCGGATTGTCTGGTATTTAAAATTTTACACAACAAGTACATACGTTGTATAACAAATAGTGACTTACATCTTACCTATCTAGTGACTTACGACTAAGGTTGAAACTACTGACTTAGAACTAGTACCTAACATCTAAGATTTTATCTAGTGACTTAAGACAAAAGCTTATGACTACTGACTTATAATTAATGCACAACAACAAAAGCTTTCACTAATCTCATCTTATCAAAAGCGGATTAGACTAAAGCTACATCTCAATGAAAGTCACAAAAAATACACGGCATAACTCAAATTGTGTCCATTTTAGCGACTACCACCACAAATAAATTTTGTCAATTTTCATTTTTTTTTAACATGGTCAAAATAATTTCCCTCAGGGTCTATGTCTTCTTTTGAGATGCTGGATGTAGATGTCTTTTTTTAGAGAAGGAGAGGAAGTTCTGGAAGGTAAAGGGTATGCGGGTTGGGTAGAAATCTATATATGAGTGTGTCCAGACGTGTGATGAACCCGGGCACCCCTGCTAAATCACCAAACGTAGCGAACTACTTGGGGCGACCTATGGCAGAGGTGTTGGTTATCCAATAAATGGTTTCCGGAACGGCGGTACCCAAAACCGTCTCCCAAATGATGCCAAAATGATGCATATTAAAGTAAAACTCACCAAACGAACCTGTGAATTGTGGCGGCTATAACTTTCAGAGATGTGCTTTATTTCAAATAAATCCATTTCAAATAGAAATGCAAAATGGGTACTTTCCATTTTGCATTTTAAATGCTTTTCTCAATGCATTTTCCATTTTAAATGCTTTTTTGCAACATTCTTCTTACTATCTCCACTCATTTTTTTTCATAAGCCCCAAATATCAGTCGGTCCTCAACCTCGCTATGAGAGATAATTTACATTTGTCACGTTGCTCCCTGGTAGGAGCCCTGGCAATTGAGTCATACGATTACAAAAAATACTAAACATGGAGCCATGAAGCTGTAATATTAAATGTTAGATAGCAGTTTCTATGTTTTTACGTTGGCAACATTAGTCCCGCGCAATTTTTTTGTGGTTTCATAATCTGTAGTCGTGGTGTTTTTGGATTTACCATCATGTAATATGTTTGTTCTACATTGATGCCCATTATTAAATGACAAAATTGTTTAAAAAATCTATAATTATTTTAATTGTTTAACCTGAGAAACCATTTTGCATTTTCAATGCATTTTGAAAATAGGTATTTTGCATTTTGCATTTGAAATGCTTTTCTAAAAACCATTTTGCATTTTGCATTTTCAAATGGAAAAGTTTTGACCCATTTCCATTTTGCATTTCAAATGGTTTTGGGTACCTATTTTGCACATCTCTGATAACTTTTAAATCGTAATTTATGACGGTGTAAATTACATAATTAAAAAAATACCTGTTCTAATCAAATTTGCAATTAAAACATTAATGGTTATCGTACATTTTTCGGATTAAACGCGTCGATTTGTTACATAAACCCGTTACATAAAATACCAAAATATATTAATTAATTCGTCAACGACGTAATGTTCATATTTTCAATCTCAGTCTGAAGCCACGCAACGTGTCACTATAATGCGCTGATGATTGAGTTACCAGTTCGTTGATGTTGATTATAACTGATCTTCATAATATCAGAAACAATCTTATTTTATATTTTCTACGTGTATTTTTTGTTTGTTTCTTGTACTTTACGTAAGATTTACGTTTATTTTGATCTATTCAATGCATTTTATGGGATTGCACCACCCTCCCCGAGATCTGGAATAAAAAATATGTACATTTCAATAATAACTAATTATTTTTATAACATGTATGTATACGAGTTTTAATCATGATTGGTTATGATTTTAAACAGTTTATCAGTTTGTACGAAGATGATGACAATGCGTTCATGCTGTTAGGAAAGCTGTGATACATAATTAGCATCACTAATATTATTATTGTTGTAGAACTATATTATATAGACAACTTTCAGGACTTTTGGAAAATGTTTTAGAATACTTGTACAGCGAAAACTGAGTCACTGGCTTAATTAATTTTCCCGGCTTGCATAAAACCTAATAATATTTTATTTGAATTCTTCCTTCTCCCATTATAAATATATAAAATTGTTGCTTGTGCAATGGTGGATTGGCAAGCAGAGAATTGAACCTCTGCCTGGCTTAATCAATACTGTCTCAAAACACGCGTATTATTGTTCAATGAGATTATTGAGATTTATATATTTATGTGATATCTCCGTTTCGTTGATCCAGATGTGCCTCGATTATGATACTAGACTTTAGATTGCACTGATAAATATAACGAGTAGTGAAAATCTGATGCTTATACTTTGAAATGGAAACATGGGGAAAAGAATTCGTTCATATTTGTATACTTTTTTAAAATAACTTTCGATTCTTCATTCGTCATCGGCACTAAAACTATTGGAGATTATCAGCCGCCTCCAGGAAATGTCTTCACTTCTGCCAGTCTTAAGGTGTTATTTTCAGTTCATTCTTTAGTCCCTCATTATCGTATCTCCTTCGGTTCATCTTCATATTTATTCTCCTTTCGGTCTCTCTATTTAATTATGCCTAAGACTACTGTGTTTGCCTCTACACCATCCGTTGACCTAATCTCAGGCCTTCAAACCGTTCTAAATTTTACAGGTTTATACTCTCTATTATTTTCTATTGCTTAGTTTTATTAAACTTTTTTTTCGCTTATTGGAGGGCTGCTGTACTTTATCCCCGCTACTTGTCTTGTCTAGGGGTATCGTCTAAGCTATATAATCTTTGAATGAAAAAACATACACTTAGTAAGACACCACTTTATTTTTGAATTAATAACAATAGCCAACCGGGTTTCGCTTGTCCCAAGCTTCATCAGGACTAAATATCAACTAAAGCAAATTAGATACAGGCACATATAAATATAGGTAAATGAAAACAATGAGTGAAAGAGATACAAAACAGATAGAAAGAGATGCAAATAGAAAATGTGGAGACAAATTATTAAGGATGATGAGGAGGGTGGGGGGGGAAGGAAATAACAGTTTCAGCGGCGGAATAAATTTAATATGGGACTATCAGATAAATTAATTTGGTTATTTATTATATTTAAATTATTATTAACTGCTTTTTTTATTTCAAGGGCTTCTAAGTTGTTTAATCTAATTCCAGATCCATTTTTATGCAATATTTTAGTTCCCGAGATTTTATGGAATGAATGATTAGATTCTATTAAATGATTCGCGAATTCTGAAAAGGCATTATTGTTTAAACATCGTAAATGTTCTTTTACTCTTAAGTTGACATTCCGGGCCGTTTTTCCGATATAAAAAGCAGAACAATCATTACAATTAAGTTTATATATGCCCGAGTGGCTTAGTTTGTCGTCTTTATCTTTAGTATTAATTAAGTATTTACTTAAATTATTATTAGTGTAAAAAGCGGGTTTTATTTCAGATGGGAATTTTTTAACGCTTAAAGAAGAAAAGTTATTTGTATACAGAACTCTACGCCATTGGAATGTTTGATTTATATTTATATTATTAGGGTTATAAGATTTGTTAAATAGGAATTTATTTGATGCTATTTGTTTCAATTTTTTATTAAGAATATTGTCTATTAGTTTTGTATCATACCCGTTGTTTAAAGCGATTTGTTTAATGATGGATAATTCGTTGCAAAAATTATTATTATTCAACGGAACGGTAACCAATCTATGAATCATGGAGTGAAATGCTGAATGTTTGTGGGATATAGGATGGTTGGATGAATTGTGAATTGTAATATCAGTATACGTGGGCTTACGATAGATATTAAATTCAAATTTATTGTTAATTATACTTAAAATTAGGTCTAGAAAATTCAAGGTTAAGTTTGTACCTAATTCTACAGTGAATTGAATTTGTTTGTGAAAGGAGTTTAATATTTTAAGAAAAGAGTTTAATTGTCTTTCAGTGCCTGTCCAAATGCAAAAAACATCGTCAACATATCTTCTCCATAGTAAAATATTCTTTAAGAGAGGTGAATCTGAAGCAAAAATATTGTTTTCTAAGTTATTCATAAAGATGTCAGCGATAAGGGGGCTTGTAGGAGCGCCAATTGCTAGTCCCTCTCTCTGCTGGTAAATAACATTATTGTATTGAAAGTAATTTTGATTCAAACAAATATTAAAAAGACGAGATAAATCATTAGCTAAATCTTTAGACAAGTGAGAATTATTCAGTAAATTAGAAATTAGGGTTTTGCTTTCAGTGACAGGTACATTAGGGAATAAGTTGACTACATCGAAAGATATTAATTTGCAATTACTGGGAAGAACCAGGTCCTTTAGTTCATCGATTAATGCTAATGAGTTTTTGATAGTATATTTTGGGAAAAACACATTGGCATCGTTAAATACTTTTGTTATAAATGAAGATAGTTTAAAATTGGGGGAATTACAACAGGACACTACAGGGCGAATGGGGCAATTACTTTTATGGATTTTCAGAAATCCGTAAAGTTTCGGTGCTTTGGGGTTTTTTGTTAAAAACTTTGTTTGGTTATAAGAATCATCCTGAAAAATGGAGTTTTTAGAATTTTTTATAGCACATTTTATACTATCTAAATATTTAGATGTAGGGTCAGATGGTAAGACACTAAACACATCATTTTTGATGAAATCTTCAATTTTTGTGTTATAATCACTTTTGTTTAATATGATGACAGTGTTGCCTTTGTCGGCTTTTGTTAAAATTCATGACATCGAAACTGCTCTGCATAATAAACCAAAACCGTTTCTATACAAAAGTGCTGAAAATTTAAAAAAATTAATCTCAAAATTTAATCTTAACCTTAAAACAGATCCAGAAGCCCACATCATGAAGAGTATCCGGAATAAGTTAAAAAATGACAACTTAATTTTAACAAAAGCCGTCAAAGGCAACACTGTCATCATATTAAACAAAAGTGATTATAACACAAAAATTGAAGATTTCATCAAAAATGATGTGTTTAGTGTCTTACCATCTGACCCTACATCTAAATATTTAGATAGTATAAAATGTGCTATAAAAAATTCTAAAAACTCCATTTTTCAGGATGATTCTTATAACCAAACAAAGTTTTTAACAAAAAACCCCAAAGCACCAAAACTTTACGGATTTCTGAAAATCCATAAAAGTAATTGCCCCATTCGCCCTGTAGTGTCCTGTTGTAATTCCCCCAATTTTAAATTATCTTCATTTATAACAAAAGTATTTAACGATGCCAATGTGTTTTTCCCAAAATATACTATCAAAAACTCATTAGCATTAATCGATGAACTAAAGGACCTGGTTCTTCCCAGTAATTGCAAATTAATATCTTTCGATGTAGTCAACTTATTCCCTAATGTACCTGTCACTGAAAGCAAAACCCTAATTTCTAATTTACTGAATAATTCTCACTTGTCTAAAGATTTAGCTAATGATTTATCTCGTCTTTTTAATATTTGTTTGAATCAAAATTACTTTCAATACAATAATGTTATTTACCAGCAGAGAGAGGGACTAGCAATTGGCGCTCCTACAAGCCCCCTTATCGCTGACATCTTTATGAATAACTTAGAAAACAATATTTTTGCTTCAAATTCACCTCTCTTAAAGAATATTTTACTATGGAGAAGATATGTTGACGATGTTTTTTGCATTTGGACAGGCACTGAAAGACAATTAAACTCTTTTCTTAAAATATTAAACTCCTTTCACAAACAAATTCAATTCACTGTAGAATTAGGTACAAACTTAACCTTGAATTTTCTAGACCTAACTTTAAGTATAATTAACAATAAATTTGAATTTAATATCTATCGTAAGCCCACGTATACTGATATTACAATTCACAATTCATCCAACCATCCTATATCCCACAAACATTCAGCATTTCACTCCATGATTCATAGAGCAGAGCAGTTTCGATGTCATGAATTTTAACAAAAGCCGACAAAGGCAACACTGTCATCATATTAAACAAAAGTGATTATAACACAAAAATTGAAGATTTCATCAAAAATGATGTGTTTAGTGTCTTACCATCTGACCCTACATCTAAATATTTAGATAGTATAAAATGTGCTATAAAAAATTCTAAAAACTCCATTTTTCAGGATGATTCTTATAACCAAACAAAGTTTTTAACAAAAAACCCCAAAGCACCAAAACTTTACGGATTTCTGAAAATCCATAAAAGTAATTGCCCCATTCGCCCTGTAGTGTCCTGTTGTAATTCCCCCAATTTTAAATTATCTTCATTTATAACAAAAGTATTTAACGATGCCAATGTGTTTTTCCCAAAATATACTATCAAAAACTCATTAGCATTAATCGATGAACTAAAGGACCTGGTTCTTCCCAGTAATTGCAAATTAATATCTTTCGATGTAGTCAACTTATTCCCTAATGTACCTGTCACTGAAAGCAAAACCCTAATTTCTAATTTACTGAATAATTCTCACTTGTCTAAAGATTTAGCTAATGATTTATCTCGTCTTTTTAATATTTGTTTGAATCAAAATTACTTTCAATACAATAATGTTATTTACCAGCAGAGAGAGGGACTAGCAATTGGCGCTCCTACAAGCCCCCTTATCGCTGACATCTTTATGAATAACTTAGAAAACAATATTTTTGCTTCAAATTCACCTCTCTTAAAGAATATTTTACTATGGAGAAGATATGTTGACGATGTTTTTTGCATTTGGACAGGCACTGAAAGACAATTAAACTCTTTTCTTAAAATATTAAACTCCTTTCACAAACAAATTCAATTCACTGTAGAATTAGGTACAAACTTAACCTTGAATTCTCTAGACCTAACTTTAAGTATAATTAACAATAAATTTGAATTTAATATCTATCGTAAGCCCACGTATACTGATATTACAATTCACAATTCATCCAACCATCCTATATCCCACAAACATTCAGCATTTCACTCCATGATTCATAGATTGGTTACCGTTCCGTTGAATAATAATAATTTTTGCAACGAATTATCCATCATTAAACAAATCGCTTTAAACAACGGGTATGATACAAAACTAATAGACAATATTCTTAATAAAAAATTGAAACAAATAGCAGCAAATAAATTCCTATTTAACAAATCTTATAACCCTAATAATATAAATATAAATCAAACATTCCAATGGCGTAGAGTTCTGTATACAAATAACTTTCTTCTTTAAGCGTTAAAAAATTCCCATCTGAAATAAAACCCGCTTTTTACACTAATAATAATTTAAGTAAATACTTAATTAATACTAAAGATAAAGACGACAAACTAAGCCACTCGGGCATATATAAACTTAATTGTAATGATTGTTCTGCTTTTTATATCGGAAAAACGGCCCGGAATGTCAACTTAAGAGTAAAAGAACATTTACGATGTTTAAACAATAATGCCTTTTCAGAATTCGCGAATCATTTAATAGAATCTAATCATTCATTCCATAAAATCTCGGGAACTAAAATATTGCATAAAAATGGATCTGGAATTAGATTAAACAACTTAGAAGCCCTTGAAATAAAAAAAGCAGTTAATAATAATTTAAATATAATAAATAACCAAATTAATTTATCTGATAGTCCCATATTAAATTTATTCCGCCGCTGAAACTGTTATTTCCTTCCCCCCCCACCCTCCTCATCATCCTTAATAATTTGTCTCCACATTTTCTATTTGCATCTCTTTCTATCTGTTTTGTATCTCTTTCACTCATTGTTTTCATTTACCTATATTTATATGTGCCTGTATCTAATTTGCTTTAGTTGATATTTAGTCCTGATGAAGCTTGGGACAAGCGAAACCCGGTTGGCTATTGTTATTAATTCAAAAATAAAGTGGTGTCTTACTAAGTGTATGTTTTTTCATTCAATATGTCACACCCCAAAGTATTTGCTTCCTTCGAAAATATTATATAATCTTTATTTGGATTTTTGAAGAGTTGGCATCGATTCTTGATGTCTATGCAAAGATTAAGCTGTTGAAATGACCGAATAAATGAAATATTACCGACGAAGTTAATTATAGTACAATGTATCTACAAGAGATATTAGGTAGATGGAGTAAAGTTGGTTTGAGACTGGATCTGTGCTTATCACACTTTGGTTACAATTTATTTATTCACTTCATATTTGCAATTGAAGCTTGCCCTATTTTTTATTTTGTCTATTCTTGTTGCGTGTTTTATTTGTATGATTGATCTAACACTCTATGTGTACCAGATTTTTTTTAAGTTCTTTCTCTCTTTCCAGGTGAGAGACGGGCACCGCCTCGAGAAGCCAGAGCACTGCAGGCGCGAGCTGTACAACATCATGTACTACTGCTGGGACAAGGACCCCGCGGCTAGACCCTCCTTCAGCGAGTGCGTCTCACTGCTCGAGAAGCTGCTCATGACCGAGACGGACTATATCCAGCTCGAGCGCTTCCCCGACCACTCCTACTACAACGTGGCCAGTCTCAGCGGGGAGAAGTTATGAACTTCGCCAACCTGGGTTTAAGAAAATAGACACGAAGTTATTCGAAGTGAAGTGAAGCGCAGTGAATCAAAGTGAAGCGATGCGAATCATAAGTAATAGAAACGTGAAATGAGTAAACAGAAGTGAATCCAATGAAAGGAAGGGAGTACTAATTTTGAGTATCTATGTATTTACCAAATGATATTTAATGGAAAAGTTTAAGATGGCATGTAGTGTAATTTTAGAACTGTCGCGTGAGAGTGGTGTGATGTCTGCTACCCACATTTAATCTATCAAGAAAGGTTGGAAACGGTCGAGTAGTAGCGCCATGATATTTGCTACCTTTGTTAGAACTGTCGCGTGAGAGTGGTGTGATGTCTGCTACCCACATTTAATCTATCAAGAAAGGTTGGAAACGGTCGAGTAGTGGCGTCATGATATCTGCTACCTTTGTTAGAACTGTCGCGTGAGAGTGGTGTGATGTCTGCTACCCACATTTAATCTATCAAGAAAGGTTGGAAACGGTCGAGTAGTGGCGTCATGATATCTGCTACCTTTGTTAGAACTGTCACGTGAGAGTGGTGTGATGTCTGCTACCCACATTTAATCTATCAAGAAAGGTTGGAAACGGTCGAGTAGTGGCGTCATGATATCTGCTACCTTTGTTAGAACTGTCACGTGAGAGTGGTGTAATGTCTGCTACCCACATTTAATCTATCAAGAAAGGTTGGAAACGGTCGAGTAGTAGCGTCATGATATCTGCTACCTTTGGTAGAACTGTCGTGTGAGAGTGGTGTGATGTCTGCTACCCAGATTTAATATATCAATGTTGGAAACGGTTCAGTAGTTGTGTCATGATATCTGCTCACAAAAGATTAAAAAAAGTATTGCAATTGAAAGTGTAATGTTTATTATGTCTAGCACCTTCATTAGAACACACCCACCCGCATTGCGGTCAAGTGATATAAGTGCAGTCAAAAATGACTATAAACTGTGGAGCAACTTTTCCATTCGATTATAATATATTTGAGAATTGATAGTAAATATTTAAATTATATGCTTAGCTGAGTCAGGAGTGCAAAGTGTGAGAAGACGAATTGAATTGAGTAAGGTAACTGAATTAAATATTGCACTTTAAAAGGAACAGTTTAATAAGTGAACTTTTCTTTGATATTCGAACCGTAAATTGATGTATTCATAACCTGTGTAAAAGTTGACAAGTGTCTTAAACCCAAAAAATCGGATAAACTTTCGTTCTAATAGTGCTGACGAGATATATAAAAAAGCAACTAAAAGACATTATTTCGTTAATTTAAAAATCATTTTCACTAAGCACGGCGATAGTTTCATTTAAATTACAATGTACTTTTTCTATTTTATTTCATTATTTATTCACCACTTTACAGGCACTATATTTATAATCTATGTATAAACGGGTAAGATCAATCATCACAAAGAAGTTTTATTGTTAAATGATTCATGATATAATTATCATTTCATTCAAGGTTCTTTTTAATTATATCACAGAAACTTATTACTGCCAGTAAAATATATAATTTTAAATATTTCTCAAGAATTTAGCTAGCTTCCTACGGAGAATCCAAAATTAATATCATTCAAAGGAATTTTCAGTTTCATAAAGATATTTATTAGGACAATGAAATTTCAAATTATTAATTAAATTCTCGAGAAATCAGGGTAGTAAAAAACCTTTGGCTTCGGGTTCAGTTTGAAAATAATAATTATCCAGTTTTTCCGAAATTATTTAACCATCGCATAATTTTTATTTTATCTCCAATATTAAGCAACAGATTTTTTTCATATGCATGGTATCCAGAAACTTATAGTTCAAGCGGGAAACTGTGAATCTACATCACATTTGGAGTTTATTTTTTTTTATTCGAACCTTCGTTTTCGAGGATATTTAGTTCGAAGTCGGTCTATAGAGGGTTAACTGTCTTTTAAAATGCACTGAAGCATAGAACCAGCGCAAAATTTTTTTTTGTAACCCTTCAGTTATTGAAAAAATAGATACAAGTTTAAAAAAAAATAGAAATGCTCAGTTTATTTTGGGTTTTCTTGATTTAACAGTTTTCCGCTTCTACTACTAAATTAAAACCTTATAAATTATGCACCCCTTCTTCAATGATAAAGTTGTCATTTGATTAGATTTAAAAATATGTAAATATTTAATTTTTACCTGTAAATATTATAGAATTATAACGTTTCACAAAAATCATGTACCTTACACAATAATTTTCAATGTAATGTAATATAAATAAATAATTTGTTGTTTGCATTAGATTTTTTAAGTTTTTTTTCACGGTCTCAGTTTGAACAAAGATTAATTGATAACAGTATACACAATCTGATTTTTCCCAACTAAAACCTGTTTAATAGCACCAAATTTCATGATTTACTCTAATAAAATCCTGTGAGCGCTTTTGATCTACAACTTTCGATTAAAAAGATAACGTATTCAGCTGCTGTAAATGTATTAAATAATTTATAAATAAGATTAATATGTTAATATAATCATAATATTAAAAAGGTAGTTATTATTAAAAATCAATGTAAATAGCCCTTTTCATTTAGTGGCTACAATATTAGTGAAATAAATTGTATGTTTAATTTACAAATTATTTGCAAAACCAATTAAAAATCAATGTGTCACTAATGTTGCAGAGTGAAAAAAGACTTATTTTTAAATTGTTTAACTTCTATGAAAACAAATTATTATATTGTGAAAAAAAAAAAAAATTCTGAAGAAATAAAACAATTTATGTATTAAAATAAGTGTTGAACAATCATCATAAATAAACCAAAATATATAAAACAAATTCTTTTTTTATTCCTAGTGAGGGATTTTACACGGAGAGGTACAATTTTAATGACAGACAATTTTGAGAAATAATAAAAGTAAAATTACATGCAAGAAACAAAAATAAAAAAAAAATTATAAAAAGCACAAGAACATAAATTAAAAAAAGGCATTTAACTGGTTTACAAAAATACAACTTATATATAGGAATAGTGTTGGAATAAATCTTTTACGTGATCCACAAAATTTCCAAAGTTAAAGTTTTTAGTTGTTCTTAATACGAAGCCTTGTATTTTCATGCCTTTGTTCACAATTTGGAGAATATGATTGGAGAAACATTGTTTTTATCCTAAATAATTCCGAGATCTCTCATTTCCGTGACACTTTCTAACGCTATATTTTTTATGAATATTCAAATGAAATAGGATTTTTATTTCTGCAGAAAGTCAAGGTTTTGCATTTTTCCACATGTAAAAATAGATTATGTACTCATCAATTTTTAAACTTACTATTTGACATTGATTTACATCACTTATTTTTTTGTATAGCTTGATGTCATCAGCAAAGAGCAATACGAGTGCTCTGTGTTTTACGGCTTACTGACGGCGGCGCGGCGTACAGATAAGATTTATTTATTGTTACCTTTTCGTATTCATTATTTTTGTTTCTATTATTGGTTTGCGACGCAGTTTCGTGTATTATTTCTATCATTTATTATTTCTTAAATAGTATTTATTGTTTAATTTTTTTTTTAATTTGTTGAAATGGAGGAGGATGAAAATCGACCTCCTGACCCTGAGTCCATTTCTAATATTGCAGACGTCTACGATTCTGATGATTCCCAAGCTTCTGTAACCATTCCTTCCCGAAAACGACGACCTCCGCTTTGCCTTAATGTACCTCCTAAAATTAAATCTCTTTCACAAACAAACGAATCCCCAATCTCTCATGGAAGTTATAATGATACCATTCCTACAGAAGCAAAAGCCATTGAGCTTATGTATTCTATTTCATCTTCAGCTCCATTTATTGTTTATGTCCAAAGGACTGAACAGGGGAAAATAATTCATCCCCTGGATTTCGGTAAATTTATTTTTAGCTCAAAACTCAATAACCTCGGTATTATAAATGGATCAATAAAACCGGAAGGTCGATACAAAAAAAAATAGGTTCTCTTTCAAATAATAAATTTAAATCTTTCATGCATACTTTCAATTTAACTAGAATGGGCAGAGTAAGAGGTATCCCAACCGATCTATCAGAAACAGAAATAGTAGACGCTCTTAATGACTCTCAATTAACTCCAAAAGTTTTAAAAGCACGTCGTTTGAATTTCAAGGATACTTCCACCGGCACCACTATATGGAAACCTTCCCAATCCGTTGTTATCACTTTTGAAGGTCAAACATTACCATCTCGTGTATTTATTTATTATAACGCTCTTCCCGTTGAAGTATACAGATTCCCGACGATCCAATGTTTCAACTGTTGCCGTTTTGGCCATTCAAAACCTATTTGTTGTTCCCCTCCTCGTTGCTTCCATTGCGGAGAGGATCATCTCTTTGAACAGTGTCAAAATACAACGAATAACCCTATTTGTATTAATTGTAAAGGCAACCATACTGCTGTTAGTGTGGCCTGTCCAGAGTTATCTAGACAGAGAAATATCAAACAGTCAATGGCTGCAGACAACATTTCCTACTTTCAGGCTTCTAAATTATTCTCTCCTACAAAAAAATCTTTTGCAGAGATAACGTCTAACGCTTCTATCTTTCATTTTTCTTCCCCTAAATCCCCTCTATCATCTTCCCACAAGGAAACAATTTTCAAACCGATAAAATCTAATCCAAAATTTATTCCTTCTTTCGATAAAAAACTACATAATGATCTTTTACTTAACCCGAATGGGAATAATAAATCCCAGGCTCCCAATGGGACTGCCTTAAAAAACTGTTCCACTTCCGATATCTTACCTAAAGTCATGATTGAAAATTCTTCTTTTATTCAAACTTTAATTATCCTATTAATTACGATCCTTTCAAATAACAATAAAGTACCGTCCAACGCTGCCGATTATATGAAATCTTTACTCTCTAGCCTTCCCGATGTATTCGCAACTGAGCAAAATACTTCAATGGAATAGTAGAAGTCTATTCGCCAACAAAATTGATCTTGTACAGTTACTTGATGAACATAATATTTCAGTTGCTGCCATCTCCGAAACGTGGTTAAAACCCTCGTACCAATTTAAGATTCCTGGATATCATTGTCTAAGACATGATAGACTGGATGGCAAAGGTGGCACTGCTCTTATTATACATAATTCTATCCCTTTTAAACAAATTATTTTCAACACTCTCCCCAATAATTTTCAGATAGTAGCAGCTGTTGTATCTGATATTACATTACTATCAATATATATCCCTCCCTCTACAATTTTTGTTGAAAACGAATGGTCAACATTTATATCCCAGATTCGTCCCCCGTATATGATACTTGGGGACTTCAATGCTCATTCTCCTTCTTGGGGCAGTGAGTTAACAAACCGTTCTGGCCATAATCTATTAGAATATATGGATACCTATAATTTATGTATTCTAAATGATGGATCTCCAACTCGTTTCACTGCCCCTCAACATCGGAAAAGTGCAGTCGATTTATCTCTTTGCTCATCTTCGGTGATTCCCATATGTTCTTGGAACATTCTTAAAGATCCACTTTCCAGTGACCATTTTCCTATAATAATTACCTTCCACCATCTATCTTCCACGCATTCCTTTTCGATAAACAATAGTTTTAAATTTAAAACGAAAGACGCGAATTGGAGAAATTTTTCTTCAGAATTAGACTCCATTGTTCAAGCATCTAAGTCTTCCCTTGTCAACACTAGTTTACGATGTGAATTATTTCCTAACATGATAATAAAAGCTGCAGAAAAAACACTTAAAAAACGTAATGTAAACATTAAGATAAAACATTCCACCCCATGGTGGGATGAAGAATGCACTAGTGTCGTTAAATCCAGAAGAGAAGCAATTTCCATTTTCCGTAAATGAATGTCTTTCGAAAATTACCTTTCTGTGAAACGCGCCCAGGCAGAAGCAAAACGCGTTTTGAAAAACAAAAAAGCGGTCTGGATGGCGAAAATTCTGTGAACGCTTGTCTCCTGAATCTCCCCAGTCATCCGTATGGTCCAACTTAAAAAAATTCGGTTCGTCATATACTCCCCAGCGTTCCAAACATATTTCAGAAGAAATTGTTACAGGTTTTGCTGATAAGATAGCTCCTCCGTCAGTTGCCAGATGTGAGGAAATGCCTTCCTTTATTTCTTATCCATCTCACTCTAGCTGGCTGGACTCTTCTTTCTCAGTAAGTGAATTAAATCGAGTAATCAATTCCCTTCCAGACTCTTCTCCTGGCCCTGATGGAATCTTATATAGTTTCATTAAAGCATTCTCAGATATGTCGGTTGAATATTTTTTATCCCTAATTAATTACATGTTCGAAACAGGATTTATACCGGAAGTCTGGAAAGTTCAAAAAATCCTTCCGATTTTAAAACCACGCAAAAGTCCATCTGAAATCTCATCCTATCGTCCTATTGCTCTTTCGTCATGTTTAATGAAAGTAGCAGAACACTTGATAAAGAACAGATTGGAATGGTTTGTTGAAAATAACAGAATTATCTCTCCTAATCAATATGGCTTCCGGAAAAAGAAATCAACCATAGATAATTTAAGTGTGTTAACAACAGATATCCGTATATCTCAGTCCCTTAATTCTTGCACTCTGGCCACATTTCTTGATCTTTCGTCAGCTTACGACGATGTATTAATTAACATTTTGAAAGAAAAATTAATTAAAATAAAAATTCCCTTAAAACTAGTTCAATTTATTATTAATTTACTAACAGACAGATCCATTATTATCCACTTTTCCTCAAAAACGATAAATCGCAAACTATGGAAGGGGTTACCTCAGGGGTCCGTAATCAGTCCATTATTATTTAATATATATATAAGTGATTTAGACCGTGTAATTTCTTCATCTATCAAGCGACTTTATTTTGCTGATGATTTCCTTATATATTTATCACACAAAAATCTATCGCGCGCTGCGAAGGAATTGAATTTGGCTTTACATAAAATTAAAGTTTGGTTGTTGACAAATGGGATGAATTTAGCTACGTCTAAAACCAAAGTAGTGGCTTTTACGCGCAAAAGAAAAATACCCCCCTTTTCTGTCTGCTTTGATAATGTCCCTCTTAAAATCGTTAAGCAAATTAAATTTCTTGGACTACTTTTGGATTATAAACTTTCCTGGCTCCCGCATATTCAAAACATTTCGGCTAAGTGTGAAAAGGGGCTAAATATTATGCGAGCTGTTTCCAGAGTGTGGTGGGGATCTCATCCTACTACTCTTAAATTAATGTATGGTGCTCTAGTGCGAAGCCATTTGGATTATGGAACATTTCTTTTTGATCCTCTTCCTAAATATTTGGACAAAAAACTTGAAAGAATTCAGTCCAAAGCGCTCAGAATAATTATTAGAGCGATGAAATCTTCTCCAATTAATTCTCTCCAGGTAGAATGTATTGATCCCCCCTTAATTTTGAGGAGAGAATTCCTGGCTGATAAATATATTTTTAAATCTTTTTCTTTATCGCGTCACCCTTTAGAACAAAGCCTTGATTATTTGTTCAATAACTTAAACAACGAAAAAAGATCGACAGATAAAAATCGACTTTTTTTCCTTTTAAAAAGTTTTCTTTCATTCAAATCTCTGTCTTCTTCCCTCCAAAATCTACAAAAAGATCCTATCGTTCCTATTTTCTCCATCCCATTTGATTCTATCAATTATATCCCCAACGTTATAACTTCAGAATTCCGAACTGATATTTTAACCTCATCTAATCTAAATGCTGAGGAAAAATTTAAAAACATTACATCTTCTAAGTTTCCAGAATTTTCACTCATTTACACAGATGGTTCTAAGTCTGATAACAAAGATTGTGGAGCTGCGGTACACATTCCCGAATTCGATTTAGATTTGTCTTATAAATTGCCTAAAGAAATTTCTATATTTACTGCAGAATGCTTCGCAATTGAACAAGCTTTGAGTCAAATCCAGCTTTTCAATATTCGACGAGCCTTACTGTGCACTGACTCACTAAGCGCAGTGTTGAAAATTTCCTCAAGTATCCATTAACCAGAAGACTATATTATTTATAATATCAGAAACACCCTTAAATCTTTAAATGAATTAAATTTCGAGACAATATTGGTTTGGGTCCCTAGCCATTTGGGAATTGAGGGTAACGAGAAAGCCGATTCTCTAGCTAAACTTGGAACAATTTCTGGCTCTAATCCTTTAGATTTTAGAATTTCTATTTTTGACGTCATCCCAATTCTTAAATCCAACATGATTCGCTCCTGGGAAGAAAATTGGTCAAATACGAAAACCCGAACTGGTGCTTTTTATGCTGGAATACAAAATCATATACCAAGTAAACCTTGGTTCCACGGCAAGAAAAAATCCAAAAGATTTATTTCCTGTATCTCGAGAATGAGAATTGGTCATTGCTCCATTGCATCTCATTTGTTTAAAATCCGGGTCCTAGATAGTCCACTCTGCCAGTGCGGCATGGAAAATGAGACTCTTGATCATGTTTTCTTTAATTGTAAAAATCATTCATCTTTCAAAGGCATTTATCGTTTACTTATAAAAATCACCCACCAATCTCCCCTTAGTATTCCTTATTTACTTTCTCTCAACAATTCTCGCATTTTCTCAGTTCTATACAAGTTCATAGACTTGAATGACTTCAATATTTGAGATGTCCTATTCCCGTATAGATTTCCCATAAAATTATAACCATCTCCCCTAACTTTAACGGCACATAGCACTCTTTTTAGGGTGAATTGCCTAATACAAAAAAAAGAGCAATACCTCGACATCGTCGAAGCAATTTCTTATATCGTTAATGAAAATGAGGAACAAATCCGGACAAAGCTTTTGATAACAAAGATTTTATCTTAACAAACAGTTTACGATTTGATAAATAAATAAATAGCTAGTATAACATTTAAGCATGTTATCTCTTTTTCCTAGGGAAAATAGTTTTATGTAAGTAGTTTATGGGATACTTTGTCGAATGCCTTCGAATAGTCTAAATATATGAAGTCGACTAATTTATTTTTTGCAAAAGATTAAATATAAAGTTTTGAAATATTGTTAAGTTAGTTGCGTTTGATCTACCTTTGATAAAACCGTGCTGTTTTTGATCAATTAGTTTTATTAATTTGGGATAGATTTCATCAAGGACCTTGCAAGTTTTATTCACATATTGTGCATAATTAATAATATGAGAAAGAGTAATGAAATGAAAATATAAAAACATATTAAATTTATTGCATCGCTTTCACCAAAATATATAGGAATTTGAGCATTTGGTTTGCAATTTATTCATATTTTTTTACTATGCACCAAGTGCCATGCTAAGTGATCATATTGCGAAAGTCCGTGGGGAGGTTTTTCAAAACGATAAAACCTAATATATTTTAATGTGTGTGTGCCCATATTTGCCTTTTACTTTTCTCTAAATATATACTGCATAAGAGTCACAATTGCTTCTAACCGCCTAAAGTCAGAAAGAATATTGGATTCCTAATATTGGGGATATCTACATGGTGAGGCTAGAGGTCGTCGGGAGAGAAGGAGATTTTTTTCATTAACTCCACAGAGGAGGCCCTGAGGAAAATAATTTCCTTCAGAGCCTATAAGGTCTTTGGGGATGCTGTATGGAGGGTCTTTTGATGAGAGGAAGGAGTGGACATATCTTGAAGTTCAGTTCTCACCTTCGACGTGAGAGCACGCAACAATCTTGCTCCGCAATAACCTTTTCCAATTACCAGCAACGAATTAAGTTTTTGAAACCCGCATAGCGCCAATCGGTGCAGTTTTTTACGGGCTTTCTGCCTGTATCTTTTTTTCAGGGTTTTGTGTCTTTCTGTGTTAATAATAGAGATATTTGTGTCCTTTTATTTAAAATCGCCCTTCTGGCGGTTTTAAACCCAAATACAATAGTGGACGACAACGTCACATACTTTATTCGACGCAGAATTTATTTCTGCATCTAGTGATCGTCTTGGTTGTTCTGTGCGTAGTCTACTGTCAGTTCTATTAGAGTTCTTTGTTTTGCACGTGGTCAGTAATTTCTAGAACAATCTACGATTAAATCTCAGCCAGTGATGTAAAAATTGTTTGGAGGACTCTCCTCTCACTTAGGAACAATGAGAATTTTGATTACTTCCTAGACTATTTGGTATGGTTAAGAACAATTTAATTTTATTTAGTGACAGTGACATTTCCTTCTCAAAAATTAATTTAGTTTCGTTAATCCTTTCGAAGAGGAGTATTAATAAGTGGACTTAGATAATAATATACTTAAATTTAATTTCTCAATCAAGTGGAGGGGTACTAACAAAACTAAAAAAATAATAAATCTTGCTAAGTCTCAGTGTAATATTATCTACCCTTAATATCAACTTTTATAGTGATCTAAGGGCAGTTTGACCAAAAAAAATTCCCCATTTTTTCCCCATTTTTGGGGATATTTTTTTTTTCAATTTTAGGGTAATTTCTCATTTACCCCATTTTTTGTGAAAAATGCCTGCCGACTCAGTTTCATCCGTAGATTCTGATGGTCCCGCTGGCAACCCAGTAGGATCACAGGGGGACAGGGAAAACATCATTGAAAAGATTCAAGCTATTCTCAGTTCAAGATCGCCGACTGCCGGGCCTTCTAAGGTCAAGAAAAAGCTAAAAACAAAGTCCCAGAGAGAACAACAAATAATAGACTCAGACAGTGAGGCAGTCTCTGATCAACCTCCTACTCGTCGTACCCTATTCTCGGCGGACACGTGTGAAATGCCCTCCATTGCGCCCTTTACGACTCCAAATGCGGAGAACAAGAAACGGGTCCGTTACAGTGATTCTCCGGGCAACCAAGAATGGAAGGCAATTCCAGCCTTGGCCAAGTGCCAAAAAATAAGAAACATCTTAATGGATGGCACGAACAAACTGAACAAGACTGTTAAAAGTTCACTTAACTCCACTCTTGATGACCTGATGTCGGACATCACAAGGCTCATGCTGGAATTAAATACACTTTCTACTTGGAGCACTACTATAGACGAAATGCTGAGTGCACAGTCAGCGCTTTCGTCTAAGCTGGATCAGGCGATAAAAACTCGCCCTGTCATGCCTAGTATCCCTCTTGCCAAGGAAACTATGTCATACGCAAATGCTGCGGCTAATTTGCCAGCTTCAAAAAAGATTTTAATAAATGGCTTTGAGCGACCTATCCCCCAGAAGCCACTTACAGTTCTATTCTACCCAGATGCTCCAGAGGGTAAAACCTCGGAGGAAACTCTTAAAACGCTGGAAAAAATCCTTAATCCCAAGAAGGATGACTTCCAAATTGTACGATCTAGGAAGATCAAAGGCGCCGGTATGGCTTTTCAAGCCAAAGATAAAAAGGGCCTGGAGAGCATTAAGAAAGCCGAAGCAAAACTCGCGGAAAGTGGTCTGAAGATGATCAACCCTCTGGGCCGACTTCCGAAAATTGTAATTTATAATGTGCCTAAAGGAGAACAATCCGCAGATCAGGAGCTCTTTTCCGAGATTTATGCGAACAATTTATCCGGCCAGACTTCACTGTCTTTGGAGGATCACCTTCGGACCATGCGACGAGTTTCGCTTTTCGGTAAACGAGATATTCCCACCATGAATATGGTGGTGACTTGTCATCCAGCCGCTCGCAAGGTCTTACTAGATAGCGGAATGTGCTTCCTTGGGTGGAATGCCTGTCGCACTTGCAATTATACAGGAGCCACAAGATGCTTCAAGTGTCAACAGTACGGCCATATCAGTAAGTCCTGCTCTCAAATTTTAGTAAATTTAAAATTAAATTAAAATTTAAATTTCAGTGCCGGAAACCCGGGCGTTTATTTATTATTATTTATGTACATACATGATTTTTCTCCTTACCCTCCTCACTAGACAAAGTCTGTTCTGATAAAGGATAAAGAAACCTGTCGCCACTGCGCCGCTGTGGGACACAGTCATGAGGATTGCCCCAAGAAGGAACTTCCCGCTGTTTGTGCTACCTGTACTCGTTTCAGGAAGGTAGCTGACCACCCTACTGGGGATAGGGACTGTCCGGCACAGCTGGCTGCAATCAACGCACAAGTCAGAATGACTGACTATGGCTCCTGCTAATCTCCTCTCCCTAGGTCAGATTAACTTACAGCGTTCCCGGATGGCCACACTGGAGGTGCTGCGGGTCATGTCTGACCTAAACATCGACATCATGCTTATACAGGAACAGTACACTTGGGAAGGTAAGACTCCTATTGACTTTCCGGGAGCGGTACTCGAGGTCGGCTCTTTACCGGGGGCGGGTGTTCTGGTCAACACCTCGTTGATTAGCCCCCCACTTCTGGCCGGGCTATCCAATGAGTACCAAACCTGTGTATGTATTAAATTTGCTGATACTAAGATCTATTTGATCTCAGTTTATTTTAAATGGGGGAACCCGGTAGGACCACATATCCTGAGTCTGACACGCGCCCTAAACGCGCTTAAAGGTCGTAACATAGTTATCGGAGGTGACTTTAATGCTCGCTCTCCACTATGGTTTGACAATAATAAAATTCATTCAGTAAGATCACGGACTGATGCCGTCGAAGACCTGATTGCTGCGCAAGGCCTTTGTATCGTCAACGAACGGAGTTCGTTTTTCACTTTTTCAAACCATATGGGAGAGAGCAACATTGATTTGACTCTTTGCTCTGAATCAGTTGCGGCCAGGATATCAAAATGTATGGTCCACGAATGCGCAATAAATTCGGATCACAGACTTATCACATTTACGATTGGTGTCAAGAAAACCGAAGCTCCAAGATCCTCCTGGAATTTCAACACCACTAGGGCGAACTGGGATAACTTTGGGGAAGCTCTACGAGATACATTAAGGGATTTTCACCACGTAGCAGCTACCGATCCGGACAATTTGGGGAATTTTTTCAACTCGGCTGTAGTATCAGCGGCCAACTCATCTCTGGGCAGAACAAACCCAAAGACAATTATCCGGAAGACGTGGTGGTCGCCTGAGCTGACTTCGCTTAAAGGGGTTTATAAGAGAGCTTATAGGGCACTGGGTTTGTCCAGGAGGGGTGGCTGCACGGAGGAGGAAACAGCCCCTCTCTGGGCCGAACTCAGAAAGTCCAGGGCGACCTTTAAACACGCTGTACTTTCTGCGAAACGAGCTGCCTGGCATAATTGGGTTAATAATGTGGGCAACGCCAACCCGTGGGAAATCCACAGCGCAATTGAAAAATCCGGAAAAAAATCGGATCGGTATTTGTCTAGTCTCATTGGGATCACAGAAGGTAGGAACGCTGAGACGATAGATGTGGCCTCTACTCTCAACACACTTTTGGGCAAGTTAGTTCCTGTAGAATCAGTAATTGGGGAAAGTGACCACCATAAACAGGTAAGACACCTGGCACGGCTTAGAGACCTCGCCCAAGAGGATAGAGTCATTCCAGTCACTAGAGCAGAAATTGATTCAATAATTAAGGGTTTGGGTCCTAGGAAGGCACCAGGGCATGACAGACTCAACGGTGTGATAGCGAAGCAAGTCTGGATCCACGCTAGGGAGGAACTCTTCCAAGTGATGGAAACGTGTTTGAGAAGAGGAGTTTTCCCTTCTGAATGGAAGAGAGGCGTGCTCAGGGTCATACCTAAGGGGAAAGGCAAGTCACTAACTGATGTCAAGGCCTATCGGCCCATTACCTTACTTCCAGTGCTTGGCAAGATCCTGGAAAAACTTATCCGGCATAGACTACGACAATCACTCTCCCCGTCTAGCGATCTTCAATTTGGCTTCGTCCCCGGTAGATCCACCGTGCACGCCATGTCGTTTGCGCTTAATTGGGTGAAGGTTTGTACTAAGAGGTATGTAGTTGCAATCTTCCTCGATATCACTAGTGCCTTCGACTACGCGTGGTGGAACATAATACGCATCAAGGATAAAAATAGGAACTGCCCAAAACTTTTATTTAAATCGGTGGACAATTACTTATTGGGCCGCACCATCATTATATCTCATGGTGAAACCGTTATTGAACACGAAGTCGATATGAGGTGCCCTCAAGGCTCCAACCTAGGTCCTGAATTTTGGAATATAATCTTCGATGACTCCTCTAGGTTACCTTTGCCTGAAAGATGTATCATGATCGACTATGCGGACGATAAAATGTTTCTTGTCTCTGGGGACAGTAGAAGAGAAGTTGAACGTAAGGCTGGTGAAGGTTTGGACACCCTCCTTAAATGGGGGGAGAGGAATAAAATGACCTTCGCTCCCCAGAAGACAATGGGTCTCCTAATGAAGGGTTCTTTCAGTAAGGAAAGAAACCCTACCATCCGTATGGGAGACACTAATATCAAATTTGTGGATAACGTAAAATACTTAGGTGTCACTCTAGATCGATCGTCCTCCTTTCTGGCTCATGTCAAAGATGTATCCAGCAGGGCTCAGGCGCTTTTCCTGAAGCTAAGAAGAATCTCCACGGCTGAGTGGGGACTTCGCAGACCGGCTCTGCACGCTCTCTACAGGGGGGTATATGTTGCGCAAGTCTCATATGCTGCCTCTGTTTGGGAGCACCGCCTGGATAACTGCTTAATACTTCTAGCTCTCAATAGGGGTCAACGCACTCCCCTGCTGGCACTATCTGGGGCATATCGAACCGTCGCCTCGGACGCTTTGCCAATTTTGGCTGGTGTACTACAAATTGATCTAGAGATTAGGGAAGTGTTAGCAAAGCAGCGATTAATCCGAGGATCCCCGGCAAACCACCTTGGTGTCGTTCTGACACCGGGTGGACCAGGAACTCTCCCAGGACTGCTCCGAACGATGAGGGACCTGTCGCTCAAAGAGTGGCAGGTCCGTTGGGATAGGTCGAGCAAGGGAAGATGGACCTTCTCCTTCTTCCCTTCACTTAAACTCAGAATGGAAGGGGCCTTCCTCAAACTGGACCATCACGTTACGCAGCTCCTTTCAGGACATGGGGAATTCAGGGGAAGGCTTCACAGCCTTGCCCTGTCCACCCACCCCAATTGCGCTTGTGTCAATAATTACCAGTCGGCCGAGCACATTCTGTGGCACTGTGAGATTTTGAAGGATGCCAAAGACGAAATGATAGAAGGTCTGAATGTCCCCATTAGACCGGTGTGGAACACCGATCTTGTTTCTAACAGTGTGAATTTCGAATGTTTGAGGAAGTTTACTAGGATCTGGGTTGAGAGATGGTCTGTGCTTAGAGTCGTTGACTAGTGTAATAATTGGGAACCCCCGGTGTACTGCTCCTGCTCCATGACTTATTCTTTTACAACTCTTTCATTATTGTATATGCTATTCTGTTTTTCTTATTTTATTATTCTTATCTTATTTCTTTTTCTTACTGTACCAGCTGTTGCAGATGATTTCCATTCGTTTATATTTTGTTTTTTTTTTTAATTAACTTGTCTTGTCTTTTAAATTATTATTTTCTGTTTTCTTTTCATATGTTTCTTTTTCCCTGACTAAGGATAACACACTGTTTTTCTTTTTACAGACACTGTAAGCACTCTTATATATTTGTGTTTACTAATTATCTCTCTTACTTCTTATTCTTATTCAATACTTACTGTCCTCTCTACAGACCATGCAGATCTTATTTTTACACCTTTACTTTTGTTTTTACTTATTTACCGTTGCCCTTATGTGGCACTTTTTGGATTGATTATTGTTTTTAATTTTTCCTCTTATTTTCTCTTCTTTTTGCATGTATTTTTTCCGGTTTTCTTTTCTTTTTTTTTTAGTAACAGCAACGAGTTTACAGGCGAGAATTGAACTCCGTTGTCTGTTTTGTTTTGTTTATTTTCCCCATTAAGGGTTGGATAACGGGCCTCGTCCCCGCATGCACGACTGGAGCTTCTTATTATTCTTTCTTACCGGGGGACTCCGCCAATCACCTGCGCTACCCCTGATGAGCGTTGGTGGTCAGAGGGGTGACTGTGCGGGCTGGGGTAACCTCCACCCTGCCTCCGACCTCCTGACGCTTCTTTCCCCTAGGGGTGTTTTTAGGGTTTTATCCCTCTTTTTCCAATACTTATCTTCAGGGCACCACCGGGTGGTCGGCTAAGGGGTGTGGAAGTCCTGACCTGCACCAGTCGCCCCAACCACCACCAATTTCTCAACAGGACTGCCAGTGGTGGTTCAATGGTCATGATCAAAATTTTTTGATCATGACCTTTACGAACCATTATTTTCCCATTTTTGATCCAAACAAATTCATAATTTTTTTCTTTGGCTAGTTGCTTTGCTTTCCAAAGCAACTCTTTTTTGTAGGGACTTATTACTTCACCTATGTACACTTTTTCGTTTGTCAAATCCTTTAGTAAATTAAGGTCCATTTTTCTTTTTTTAGATAGAAGGATTTCTTTTAGTTTAATTTCTGTAAATTTTACTAGGATTTTTGGCGGAGCATTAAGTCTTCGGTCTGTAGTTCTGGTCACATTGTTTATATCAGCGTGTTTGATTTGAACTCCAGCTGCAGATGCGACTTTTTTTATAATTTCCTCCAGTTGTTCACCATTTTTTTGTGGAATTCCTGCAATTTCTAGGTAGTGCAGATTTGATGTATATTCAATTTCATCTAGTCTTAGTTCCATTTTTTTTACTGTAGCGTTTTTTCCCACTTGCTCTTTTTTTATATTTTCAAGTTCGTTTTGGATTGATTTATTTTGGTTATTATTTGTATCCAATTTTTTAATAATTTCGTCATATTGAGCACTTATTTACTCAATACTTTTTATAGATTCCGTATTCTGACATTCAATTTTTTGAATTATATCCTTTTTTAAAGAATCAAACTTTTTGTCGATATAATCAAAAATTTTATCCATAGTTTGTTTGTCCTCTTTATCAAGGTTTGATTTATTGCTACGTGTTTGGGTATTAGACATTTTGTTCACAGTTTACAAGAAAGTTGGGTTCAAAAATGCCCCCACTTCAATTCAAATTCAAAATATTGTCTCTGGTTTCAGTGACAGCCAGAACAATATTTCATTAGGTTTATGTCTATGGCTTTAAATGTCACTTGTCACGCAAATAAGATTTTGTTTTTAGAATCACTGTTATAGTAGATGTGTTCACACTTTGATTATTTAATAATCGGAAAACGATCCACTTTTTGAAAGTGATACAATTAGTTTTTGTATGAAAATCACAATGTAGATAACGATTTTTAAAACTTTTTGTAGGACGAAAAATTTGCTTGCTTAATTGAAAACTTCATAGAAGTGTGATGAATCAAATAAAATCTAGTGAATAAGTGAAAAATCTAGTGAAAATCTAGTGAAAAAATGAATCAAATAAAATCTAGTTGCGCACGGTTATGACGATCCAATTGTTTTGGCAAAACAATTGGAAGGTAGGATTGTACGATAGTTTTTTCAACTTGCCAGAAACAAAAACGGTGGTAATCATTTTTCTTCAGAATTCAATTAAAATGTTCATTTGGTTCTCATAAATTTCGCAGTTCTACCGTCAAGCACGATTGCAACAATAAAATTTGGCTGTCATCAGTTGTTTTGTTTTGCTCTATCTAAAATTAATTTTTTACCATTCTATTTTGTTTTCTGGCCAAAAAAAGGGTAGTGTGTTGTGCCTTGAGGTTTCTTCTCCCTTCTGATCTTCCAGGAGTCACTTTTCGCTGCTGATTTCCAGATATTTATAAACTTTTTTACTTCTGTCATTTTTCATACTATTATTGTAGTTGTTTACTGTTGTGAATAATGGAGGAAGATTTTCCTCCTGGACCCCCTACAAAGCCCCCAGATCCCTCTCCGGACCTCCAGACCTCCAGACGGGGAAAATGTAGAAATTTCTGACAGTGATTCTGTCATTTTGACTTCTACCAAAAAAAGGAAATTTACTTCTTTTTCCCCAATAAAACTTGACTCGCCTTCATAGTCCCCACCAGCACTTTCTCAACTTCCTCCAACAAACTTTTATTCTCCTCATTTCCGTGGCCCATTCATAGTATACGCCCAAAAAACTGAGCAAGGAAAAACCATCCACCCTCTTGAATTTGGCAAATTCCTATCAAATAGCAATAATCTTTCAATCAAGCCTGGAGGTGTAAAAGCCGAGGGTCGCTTCCAAATCTCCGTCGAATTCCTCTCAGGGTCAGCTGCCAACAGTTTCATCAAAAATATCTTCATTTCATCTAATTCAAAGTTAAAGGCATATATCCCTACTTTCAATGTCACTCGCATGGGCCTGGTCAGAGGTATCTCGACCGATCTGTCCATCGAAGAAATTCTGTCTTCACTTTCAACCCCCCAACACATTGGCAATCCCATAAAAGTCAGGAGGCTAAATTACAAGGACTCCTCTGAGGGTATAATTTCCTGGAAGCCCTCCCAATCTGTCGTTATCACCTTTGAAGGTCAATCTCTTCCCTCCCATATATATTTATTCTTCAACTCATTACCAGTTGAAATGTATACTTATTCCACCACTCAGTGTTTCAATTGCTGCCGTTTTGGTCATACCAAAGCTGCATGCAGATCTCAACCCAGATGTTTTAAATGTGGAGAAAACCACGCAGCTGACCAATGTCCTTCTTTCTTCTCACCTAAATGTTTTAACTGCTCAGGCTCACATACAGCTATCAACACATCTTGCCCAGAACAATCTCGCCAAAAAAATATGAAAATTTCTATGGCCTCTCAGAATTTGTCTTTTCTGCAGGCTTCTAAACCATTCCCGCCTGTCAAAAAACCATTTGCTGAGGCTTTATCCAGCAACTCCTCATCCTGTGGAAGGTTTTTCAAAGCAATTTATCGACTTAAGTCATTATCTATTTTAGGAGGAAACTAATTGAAATACAACATTCTTTTCTCAAAGGAAATAATTCCTGCTACTGAATTTATATGACAGGTGAGTATAACTTTATTCAATGACATTCGGTACGGATTACAGATGCCGAAAAGTCGCAGACGTTCAATCAACTCTTTAATGCAAGAACACGATTCGAATCAATATACCTCTTATCATTATCTAACATTTATTTTGATTGATGATATCACAATAATGATTTATAATGAAAAAAGATATTTGAAAGGCATTGCAACATCATTTTCGTGGTACAAGATATTTGATTACCCTTAACCACAAATTATTGTTATGTAAAAACTGTGATAGTTCAACAGATAACGCTAATGTAAATATATTATAGAGCTCACAGAGTTCTCCAACAGATGTCATTTATTAGTCTACAGGTTCGCAAACAGAGAGATTCTGAGAGAGAACAAGAGAACGGACATTTGCAATTTGGCTGTCCTGTACAATCGCAACCATTATAAGAGTTTCAGGCCGTCGTTTCACGGGTCGGTAAGGAATCGACAAAAACCAAGTGCTGTAAGGATGTGGCATTCAGTCCACCTTTCCGTGTGGCCGATGAACGGGTCGGGAAAGAGCGGGAGTGAAGCAACGAACTTCTAATTAATCGTGTTTATAAATAACACTTATTGAGTTAAAAATGCGTAGAATATTGAAACGAATTTATTAACTAGACCCTTTTATAATATCACAAAAATTCTACAGTTTAGACGTCGTTCGACGACTGACTTGACTCACATGTATGTGCACCATTCAGCCATCTTCTGTCAAATTAAAATGTAGGTTTATGATTATATCAAATTACTATCTATGTATTTTAACAGTACTTCCCCGTGAGTCAATTTGACAGATAAGAAAATAATGAAAATAACTCAATTTAAAGGCGGTAAATGCGAAAAGAGAAATCTGCAATACCGAAAATTTATCAAGAAATATTAAAAATAATTTATATAATAAAAAAAAACAAACTACGCTTTTGAGATAGACGCAAAGCCTAGATGTTCTACACTGCTTGACCAAAATCATAGTTACAAAACCACAGAGCCATATAATATCATAAATGCCATTAATGTACATAACGACGCAACATACAACATGTTTATATATTCGAAGAAATAATTCCATCATCCTAAGTAATATGTACACACATAACACTATAAATGCAAAAGTGTGTTTGTTCGTATGTTTGTCCTACTTTTCGTTTTAAAAATCAGTTTTAAAAACGGAACAGAAAATCTGTAATTTGAAAGATTACAGACAATCGTCTCAAAAAATAAATTTGATATTGATTAATGTTTGATCAATTACAGCAGAAGCAGGAAAGGGTAAATTAAGCTTATTTCTTGCACACGCACCACACCCACAACACTTCTGACCGAATATATCTTCATTGTTTTCACATATCATAGGAGATCGAACCTTGTATAAATGAAATCACTCAAATACTCCTTTTCAAAATTAGTTATATTAATTTTTCGAAAAAAACTTCTTTGAACTGCTTTTCACTTTGTGATGGCATTATTTATTTTTTATTAAAACACAAATAACTTTGTTTACATCACTTTATTTCGATAGATAATCTCAACATGTTTCATGAACCAAGTTCACTTCATCAGGAGCACAAGTATACTAAAGTTATAATTAAAATTAGGTCTAGAAAGAAGAGGTAGAAGGAGCGGGGAGGGGTAAGAATGGGGGAGGGTTATTCAAAGTAGGAATTAAAATGTCATTAGACGGGAAAGACCGGGTAAGTGGGAAAATATTTAAAATGGGGTTTATAAAAAATATTTGTTTATTAATAATATCTGCTTTCATATTCACGTGTTTTCTCATTTCTAAAATTTCAAAATTATTGATTTGAGATACCTTGTAACCAGAATGTAGTATTTTAAAACCTGAATAATTATCGAAAGTGATTCACAGTTTCCCTTAAGAGCCCTAAGATGTTCTTTAATTCTGATCTCAAAGTTACTATTAGTTTTTCCTATATAAAAGGAATAACAATCATTACAATTGAGTTTATAAACACCTGATTTTTTAGTTTGACTATCTTTATTATTAATAATATATTTAAAAAAATTTGTTATTCATATAAAACGCCGGTTGAATAGTAAAGGGGATGTTTTATTTATAATTTTGGAAGTATCATTGTCTACAAATAGAATTCTACCTCATTGTTTGTTTGTATCTTTAGAAATATGATAAATATAAAGTTTAAAGAATTTATGTTTAATTTTTTTTATTAAGTTTTCAACTATAGATTTATTAGGATAGCCGTTATTAGATGCTATTTGTTTTATGATATTTAATTCTGAGATATAATTAGGATCCGACAAAGGAATCAAAATTAATCTATTAGGCATAGAATGGAAAGCTGCGACTTTTTGAGAAGAGGGATGATTTGATGAATTATGTATGACAATATCAGTGTACCTATCTTTACGGAAAATATTGAAATCTATTTTATTACCTATTATTGTTAAATTTAAGACTTAGAAATTTAAAATTTTATCTATACCTATTTCTAAGGTAAATTGAATATTTTTATGTATTTTATTTAAAAAGTTTAAGAACATGTTCAATTGTTTTCTGTTCCTAACCAAATGCAAAAAATGTAGTCCACATATCTCTTCCAACAATATACATTTTTAAGAAACAAGGCACCGCTATTTAAAATCTTATTTTCTAAATTATTAATAAAAATATCTGCAATCAAAGGACTCGTACTGTTCCCCGTGGCCAAGCCATCTTTTTGAAGTGAAACTTCCTTACGCGCGTCATGCAATTTCGAGGACCGGAGTAAAACCGACTCATGACCGTCACGAAAAACCGTGATCATTTCGCTATAGGAGCCTAGCTAATATTATATACCTAGTTTAGGTCATTCTCCAAACTCAGCTTCACGGTCTAGAGGCAGAGCGCCGGACTGTCGTCGTGAAGAACTGAGGTTCGATCCCCGCTTTAACTATTTTTTTTTCTTTTTGTGATTTTTTTAATACGAGGAAAAGTGATAAAATGCTCTCGTGCTGCGACTTTTAGATGTTTTGACTATATGATATTTTGGTCGAAATATAGCTTACAAATCGAGCCGGTAGAGTCGCTCGGTATTTTGATTAATTATTTTTATTTTGAATCATTAAAATTACTAATCAAGGCCGATAACGCGACCAATTACCCTCGCAGACGTGCTGTTATGATGCAGGGCTAGACTCTTTTTGTTTTAATATTTTATTCATTAATTTGTTCTGCATCATCACATTTATCCTCGCCGATTCTCTAACCTAGTTAGGAACTGGGCGATTGTCGCTGGTATTGGTTTTGGTAAAATTTCGAATCATAATTTAAAATTTAACATCTGAACCGGGCGGAAACAAAAATCACTTCTTGGCTGGACAGTCAACGTGTGTGTTCGTGGACTGTACAGACGATGGTCGCAGTGTTTTTCGTTTTTGAATGATTAATTGTACGGAATGTAATTCCCTTTTTTGTGTCGCCGATGAGTGCGATTTTGCTTACGGGCACGGCGGTAAACGTTTTTGTGACCGAAAAATAACCATTCCCGAAGTGGGCAATAGTGATTTCGCTGGACGGAAGTTTTTACGGACGGACCACGCGACCGCCGTTATACGATTGAACGGGAATCCGTAAAGTAACGGTCAATCCTGCGTAGGATTGGATCATACGCGATTTATATTTTGTGCCATGCATGGCTGTCAAGCGGGAACTTCGTTCTTTTTGATTTCTGGAGTTTGAATCCCGACATCGCACATGTTCGACGGGCCGAGAAAGAGCCCTATGTATGGGTTGCAGCATCCCCAGGAACGGCTACGCGCTTATAGATAGCTGGAGTTTATGGATGTGGCCAGAAAGAGTATATCCACCTTTCCAGAAGACGGAACACGCTTCCACGGAGTTACGTCAGCCGCCGAATATGTGTGCGGGACGTTCTGTCGCTTCTCCCATCAAGAAAAGCAGTGTTCGGCATTAGAAAACGCAATGTTCGGCTCCCGTAGTTTAGATACAGATAATTAAAAACTGGTCGGTCTTTGGGGTAAATAAGGTTCAGATTTGCGTTTAAGAATCACTAATATTGTCTTCAATATTTAAGTAAATAAATAAGTCAAAATTATATAATTCTGTTAATCTGTTGAGCTAGGGCTCATCAGCAAAATGTCCAAAAGGTTTCTAATACATGTAATATCAATCCATGCACCGCCTTTTATTTATGTACATTGAAATACCTTCCTAAAAAAGAAACTATCATGATACTGACACGCGACCTTGGTTGCGAACTTTCACACCTGAGATTATTGAGTATAAACATTCTAGATGATTAATTCTAACCTAGATTGGCGCGTTCTACCGAACAAAGTTCAAACAATTATTATTATTTGTACCCTGGGTCAAACCCACTTAACAATTGGCTGCCCGCGTTTTTAATAAAAAAAACGGCGTAAGTCGTGTGTCAGGATTATGTTTTTTTTTGGATGGTTTAGTGTTATTTTGTTCTCTTGGAGCTCTGATACGTAACTAGTAATTTAATTACAATCATAATATCATAAACTTTAATACGTGTCTTTCTTACAAATTGTACACCTTACAACTGTCAACAGTGCACATAACCTAAAATGTTAACCTTGTTTGTCAATCCCGATAACTGTCAAAGTGACAGCAGTGAAATTGTTATCGCATGATTGTATGAATTTCTTATGTGCGTTGTTTTAAGGAATTGTGTGAATGTTAGGGATCATTCCTCCTCTATGGTACCGTTAAATAATACATTGAAACATGTTTATTTATTCATGCAGTTGACAACTGATTATTATTATCAACAAATAACAACGCATATCGAAGTAACGGGAGTCGGTTCATTGCCATTAGTTCATAGCATGGGTTGCGTCTTCGCTAATAATTTCAAATAATAAATGTATATTGTAATTAGGTAATTGTTTTCATTTTGAAAAGTGATTTTTTTTCTCTCGTGTGGATTTAATACGTGAATAAATAATATTCTATTATAATACATTGTTCAGTATTATAATAGTACGGAAAAACCAGGGCTGGCAAAAGAAATAAATATTTTTTCAAGGTTGCCACAAACATTTATTTTTTCAAAGTTGCCAAAAATATTTTATCAAGGTTGCCACAAATTTTTTCAAGGTTGCCACAAAATATATATATATATATATATTTTTTTAATCTTATTTATCAAGGTTGCCACAAATATTTTTTCAGGGTTGCGAAATTTTTTTTTTAAATTAATTTTTATTTGGAAAAAGGTACGCACTATACTGATGTGTTTCTACTTAATCTACTTCTTTTGAGTTTTTGCTTTCTAGTATTGTCATAATATGTTATAGACAAGTTCTTTCGGATTTTTGAAACTAACGGTCATCTTCTTTTTCTATTTTTATATCAAGTATAACTTCTGACGTCATCATGTCTACTCCGATTCCGAATGTGAGCGCTTCCAAGGAGGAGCTAATTAAGGAACTAACGGCGCGGTCAATCAAACCAGATTTTTTTATTTTTTTTTTATTCTAGATAAAAGAAAATTACATTTTTCACTTATTTAACTAGAAATAACATATATATTACACATAAATATATTACACACTGATATTATTCACTTTCATTGTTTTGTTGATTGAGCATAAAACTGAACAATTTTTTTTTAAATGTACCTATACTTTTTTCATTTTTAATTTCGTCTGGGAGGCAATTGTATATGTTGCTTCCCTCGTAACCAATGGATTGCTTGCCATAATGAGTATGTATGGTGTTTAAATGTATTTTATCGTGTTGCCGTGTAAAGTGTGTGTGTACTTGGGACGTTTTAATGAGTTCTGTATTAGTATGTATGAGTTTATTATTTATTTTGTAAATAAGAAGACATGTATTATATTCATATAATTTTCTTAATTTTAATAGTTTTGTTTCCATATATAATTTTTTTGTTGATGTTCTAGATTTGAAGTGAAATAGTTTTTTGATTACTTTGTTTTGTGTTACCTGTAGTTCGTTTATATATGTTTCACATGTATTTCCCCAGATTTCAACCAAGTAGTTTAAATGTGAGTGTACGAGGCTATAATATAAAACCTCAGATAATACATTCCAAGCGTTACGCGCACAAGCGCGCGCTTTTAATAAAAAACAAAAACAAATTTCTAACGCGGATTCAGAGATTAATGATTCAGATTGTGACTCCGAAGTTGAAACGACGGGTAATAATTCGGACGGGGAAATAAATAGTGAAGTTAAGGGGAAGGTTACCCTAATTAAAGAAACCAAAATAATTTATAAGGAATCTTCGTCGCATGGGCTTGGTAACTAGGATTACAAGTTCGATGGTAAAACCTGTGTGCGGGACTTTTTGAGTTTGTTAGATGAACGTTGCAGATCACGGGGCATTACGCACAAAGAAATAGTGAAATCTTTTAATGAAATTCTAGATGGTCTTGCCTTACTGTGGTATAGGTCTATTTACACCCCAGATTTAAAGTGGGATGACCTATCCAAGCTATTAATCAAACAGTTCGAGGGAGAGGGTAAACAGCTAGAATTAAAAACAGAACTTTTTAATTTGAAACAGCCTAAGGGTATGTCTGTTTTTGAATTTAAATTGAGAATGAAAGCCCTTAATAATAAACTTGATGCCAAACTGCCCGAGGCAGAACTGCTGCAATTAGCAATGAAGGCACTGCTACCATCATATGCAAACTTACTAGCAGCAAGAGATTTTATCTCTTTCGAAGATCTCTCTAAGGCTGCAGCAAAATAAGAATCACTAACTGAAGCTTCAACATCTTCTTCTTCTAATCAAAAAGTGGTTGAACTACCTGAAAAAACTAGTAATTTTAAAAAGTTTTTGTCTTTCAATAACAAGGCTAGCTTCAATAATAGCCACAACACTTCGACTTTTCATCAAAAACAACAAAGTCCTCAGAATACGTACAAGAATGTTGTTTTCACGCGTAAGACGTCTTCTCTTCCAAATAATAAGATTATTTGTGACTTTTGTAAGAAAAGTGGGCATAAGGTAACGGAATGCTGGGAGAAAGCCTCCAATTCTAAAAAAGCTAACGTTGGTACCGTACATACTGGTACCAAGAATCACACTCAAAAAAACTAGCTTGGAGTCAATCTGGACACGCCCCTCCCTTTGCGCAAAGGGAACGGGAGTGGCAGAGTTGGCTCCGACTGGTTCGTCAGTTTTTGTCAACACCGTCTTCTGGGGTGGTGGGCCCGCTACCACAGAAGCCGGAGGTTGTGGGAGATAATCGTCCATTCGTTAATATATATATTAGATAATACGTTTTCTGCTCTCTTAGACAGTGGAGTAACAGTATCTTGTTTAGGGGGAGATAGTTTAAAGCAATTTGTAGATTTAGGCGTAGAATTAGAAAAAGTGGATTTTAAAGTTAAAACAGCTGACGGTTCGAGTCAGTCTGTTCTGGGTACTTTAACCTTGCCGGTGCCGTACAGGACAATCACGAAGGAGGTTGTCTTTTACGTCATCCCATCATTATCACCTGATTTTATCTTAGGAGTCAACTTTTGGAGGCAGTTTCGAATCGCACCGGAACTGTTTCTAGAAGTTCACGAACCTGACCATGAAGGTCACCTTAATAAATTAAGAGCAATACGGCCGGCTTCTTCATTATCTGTTTCTGAGAGTAAAGCACTTTCGAAAATAATTAATAAATTCGAATCTATTTCTTACGAAAGGAAAGGTCTGGGTTTAACTCATTTAGTAAAACATAAAATCGTTACCAATGGTCCGCCGATTAAGCAGCGCTACTATCCTCTGTCTCCGGCAAGAAAAAGGCAACTTGACGCGGAAGTGGACGAGATGTTAAATTTGGGAGTTATCCGTTCCTCTCGTTCACCGTGGTCTAGCCCAGTTGTTATTGTACAGAAGAAGGATGGGACAGGGAGATTTTTCCTGGATTCCAGGAAGCTTAATAATGTCACGGTCAGAGATAGTTATCCACTATCTCATATCGCACGTATCTTGGACAAACTTGGTGGCGCAAGATATGTGTCTTCGATAGACTTGAGTAAGGCCTTTTGGCAGGTAGCGCTGGATAAAGACTCTTGCGAGAAAACGGCATTCGTCGTCCCAGGTCGGGGACTCTTCGAATTTACTCGTATGCCGTTTGGGTTAAAAAATGCACCCTCTGAACTCTAAAGACTGGCTGACGCTCTTTTTGGACCTGAATTTGATGATAACGCTTTCTGTTATCTGGACGATTTAATTTTAATCTCGGAAGATTTTAATTCACATATGAGACTACTTAATAAAGTTTTCGAAAGACTGAGAGACGCGGGTCTCAAAATAAATCAAAAAAAATCAGAGTTCTGTAGATCGGAGCTAAAGTACTTGGGGTACATAGTAGATTCGCAGGGGCTTCGCACGGACCCGGTAAAAATTGAAAGCATTAAGGATTTCCCTATTCCAAAAAACGTGAAAGGAATTCGAGCTTTTATTGGCCTTTCAGGGTATTTTAGACGTTTTATCAAAGGCTTCTCCAGTATAGCCGCTCCGTTAACAAAGCTTACTGGATCGAAGAATGGAGTTAGTAAATTTAAGTGGACTCCAGAAGCTGATAAAGCGTTTAATGATCTAAAACAAGCTCTTATTAGTGCTCCAGTTCTAAGCTGCCCAAATTTTTCTGAACCGTTCGCGATTCATTGCGATGCAAGCTCCGTTGGAATTGGTGGTGTTCTAATTCAAAATATAGACGGTGCCGAACATCCAATCGCGTACTATTCACGTTGTCTTAATACCCACGAACGTAACTATGGCATCACGGAAAGAGAGCTTTTAGCGGTATTAGATTCTGTCACCCATTTTAGACCCTACATAGAAGGGGCTCATTTCACGTTAATTACAGATCATTCGAGCCTGAAATGGCTTGGATCCTTGTCAAATCCAAGTGGTCGTCTTGCGCGTTGGAGCACTCGTCTTTCTCAGTTTTCTTTTGACGTCATCCATCGTAAAGGTACGCAGCATATTGTACCAGACGTACTTTCTCGCATGGATCTCGCGCTAATTTCGGGTCTTGACTCTCAACCTACGTCGGACAAATGGTACCAAAATGCATGGCAAGGTTGCCAGGATTTTTCTCAAAGATTTTCTAACTTCCAAATTAAAGATAACGAATCGTATCGCCATACGAAAACTCAATTAGCCTTACGGGAGGACACTGCTTGGAAGAAGGTGATTCCTCAGGAAAATAGGAAAGCTATTATTTCAGACTCCCACGAGTTGACTCGTTCATGTCATCCAGGAGTTTTTAAAACACATACTTCGCTATTTTTGGCCTAACATGTACAAAGATGTTAAAGAATTTATTAGTCATTGTACTGTTTGCAAAGCGCATAAAATCAGCACGGCACCACCGAACGGTTTATCTTCTAACCCGAAAAAAGGAACAAAGCCTATGCAGATGCTATCTTTAGATTTGGTAGGACCTTTGCCTCGTAGCTATTCAGGACATACGGTAATTTTAACTTGCGTTGATGTTTTCTCTAAATTCACGTGGTTATTTCCGCTGCGCAAAGGCAGCGCGGAAAGCATAGTAAAGAATTTAGAGGAAAATATTTTCCTAGTACACGGTGTACCGAAAACTATTATTTGTGACAACGGGCCCCAATTCACCTCAAAAGAATTTAAGGACCTCCTTAAGAGTTATAATGTTCCACCCCCATTTTATAACTCGTATTATACTCCTCAGAATAATGTCGTCGAAAGATACAACCAAACTCTTGGAACCGCGTTGTCAATCCTGGTGGAATCCGACCACCGTAAATGGGCTAAATTTCTGCCACAGGTTCAGTCCGCAATGAACAACACTGTTAATTGCGCGACAAATTATACACCGTACTTCCTTATGCACGGCAGGGAGCAAATTATCGACGGAGATTTGCACCGTATACCTATAGATAATGGGGACATTAACTCGGAAAAAGGAGTTTCGCCCTCCGCTTATGCTCAAAGGCTACAGGGTCTAGCAAACATATACAAGCAGGTTTCAGACGCTTTGTTCAAAGCCTACAAGACGGGAGCGAATCGTTATAACTTACGCAGAAGAAACGTCACATTTCAAGTAGGGGACGTCGTGTGGAGACGAAACTTTGTTCAGTCAAACGCATTAAATTACTTCTCTCAAAAATTGTCCCCACGCTTCGTGCAAAATGTTATAATAAAGAAGAAATCGGATTTAGTGTATACCCTGGCAGACCTTACAGAAAAAGTATCTGGCGATTTACATGTAAAGGATATCGTCAAGACGGACAATGTTCCGGTATAAATTCTTTTCGAACATCAGTGCCTCCGAAGGTCTGGCCATCTTTCGTGAGGATTGATGTTGTTAATAATTAAGAACTTCGGTTCCTTATTAGAATTTTTAAGCACGGAAAACTTCACCGGCCTGATCAACCGAGTTGAAGAATTCCCATACCATCTGACAGACTTTGGTCCTGTCACAATTTCATTTCGGAAGAAATGTTTAAATACCTCGCGAGGGCGTTTTTATATATCTGTTATTATTAATTATAAGCTACTTGCTTAAAACCCTTAACCATCAACTCCGGTATGAATGCTCGAATTGAATGGACTAGAAATAAACCTTATTAGAATTAGTAATAATTAATTTAGTATTTATTTATAAGTAATAATTTATTTATTTACTTAAACTTAAGTACACAACAGACTCCAAGTGAACAAATGAACACTCATTTAAAAATATTATGAATTTTGTATAATGTAATTGGCTAATATACCTTAACATGTAGTATGTGTTAGGATATAACATCTTGAAATGTAAGGAGTTACATTCCCATTGTCTCTTTCGTTTCATGATGGTGAAAACAAAGAAGCATTGTCTACAAATTACGTGCTTGAACACTGGTTGTTCTCGTTTCATCATTAATATGTAAACGGATATTTTTGTCATTTTTTTCCAGTAAATTTCTTGATGGGTCCTGAAAATATATTAAAGACTGCACCAAGCGGTGCACTGAACATTTAATCTCCTAGTGATAAAATGGAGCTGTTCGCTTTATTGCTGATGAAACGAGACATAACTTCCTTGTTTTCCTTTATAAGTACGGTTCTGACTTATAATGTGGAACGATATCCCACCACCGATCCTTCCACATTTTAAGCCACTTCGTTGATATGTTGATCCTTGAATCATATTTTCTTATATTTAACCTTAAGACCAGAACATGGGGAGATGTACTGAGACCTTTCCTTATGTTCTGAGTCAATTATTTCTCGATAAACGTTAATTTTATTTATTGTTGATTCATTTACTTCTCATCAGTTATGTCTGTAAATACACTGGTGTTACTTGTTACAATTAATGTTTCAATTTATGATTTTTTTTTGTATTAAATCTTGCTATCATGTAAGTAACCTGGGATGTTCCTTTCCTATTGTTATAGAATTCATATTATGGAAATTCTAAGTTTGTATTACATACTTGTTGGTATTGTCCTGCGAGACTTACTATTATCAACTTTGTTGAACAACGGTTAACAGAGAAAACCATAAGTTGTTTCATAACAATATCGATTACGCCTTCGTTACTGTTGGACGTATACCTAGATCACTGCAATAATAATAGTTGCATATCACTAAACACGATTGCACCTTCTATATTGATGGCTGTATATTCTATTACTTTGGCTCCATTCTTATGCGATGGTTGTTGACTGCTAAACACTCTTTGTTGAAATAAGATTGTGTATTTTCATTAACTGCTCTGTTCTCTTGTGTGCACCCCCATACGACCTAGTTAGGTAGATTAGGTAGAAACATCGACAAAGTGTTTTCTTATCTCCTATGGAGAAGTAGAGTCAGTGATAAGTGAGGGTTGCTATGCTCCCTAAAAAGTGTTGCCTGACGGGCTTATAACCCTATTTTGGGTCAGTGATGCATTTTTGCTTTTGGTTGTGTAAAATGAATGTGATAGACACTCAGGTATTATGTTAGTTATAAATGTAACGTCAACGGTTGTCCATGACGCTAAGTCAATTAGTCTTCACCCAGCATATTCAAGCTGTGGGTGTTGGCGGATCCCGTTCACGGAACATTGGTTGTTATGTTTAGATTAAGTTTTTAAGTTTAGTTCCTACAATTTTATAGTTATTTAAGTAAGAATGGCTGCACCGCAAACCTGTTCATCCTGCCTTACGTTCGATGAAGTGTGACCGGAGTTGCGGCACGCCCATTCGCTATTCTCACTTTGGTTTATTTTTTGTTCTTTGAATACTTCCTATTGATGATTATTATCTACTGCTGATATTTATCGTTAACTTTGTTCTTCTGTTGTAGTAGACCCTTGGACCGACCTGGAAAGAATAGGGTTAGGTTATTTCGACAATTTGATATGTTCAAGGGCAAACATTTGGTGGCGAGGGGGGTAATGTTATGATGCAGGGCTAGACTCTTTTTGTTTTAATATTTTATTCATTAATTTGTTCTGCATCATCACATTTATCCTTGCCGATTCTCTAACCTAGTTAGGAACTGGGCGATTGTCGCTGGTATTGGTTTTGGTAAAATTTCAAATCATAATTTAAAATTCAACATCTGAACCGGGCGGAAACAAAAATCACTTCTTGGCTGGACAGTCAACGTGTGGGTTCGTGGACTGTACAGACGATGGTCGCAGTGCTTTTCGTTTTTGAATGATTAATTGTACGGAATGTAATTCCCTTTTTTGTGTCGCTGATGGGTGCGATTTTGCTTACGGGCACGGCGGTAAACGTTTTTGTAACCGAAAAATAACCATTCCCGAAGTGGGCAATAGTGATTTCGCTGGACGGAAGTTGTTACGGACGGACCACGCGACCGCCGTTATACGATTGAACGGGAATCCGTAAAGTAACGGTCAATCCTGCGTAGGATTGGATCATACGCGATTTATATTTTGTGCTATGCATGGCTGTCAAGCGGGAACTTCGTTCTTTTTGATTTCTGGAGTTTGAATCCCGACATCGCACGAGTTCGACGGGCCGAGAAAGAGCCCTATGTATGGGTTGCAGCATCCCCAGGAACGGCTACGCGCTTATAGATAGCTGGAGTTTATGGATGTGGCCAGGAGGAATATATCCACCTTTCCAGAAGACGGAACATGCTTCTACGGAGTTACGTCAGCCGCCGAATGGGTGTGCGGGACGTTCCTTCGCTTCTCCCATCAAGAAAAGCAGTGTTCGGCATTAGAAAACGCAATGTTCGGTTCCCGTAGTTTAGATACAGATAGCTAAAAACTGGTCGGTCTTTGGGGTAAGTCAAAATTATATAATTCTGTTAATCTGTTGAGCCAGGGCTCATCAGAAAAATGTTCAAAAGGTTTCTAATACATGTAATATCAATCCATGCACCGCCTTTTATTTATGTACATTGAGATATCTTCCTAAAAAAGAAACTATCATGATACTGACACGTGACCTTGGTTGCGAACTTTCACACCTGAGATTATTGAGTATAAACATTCTAGATGATTAATTCTAACCTAGATTGGCGCGTTCTACCGAACAAAGTTTATGCAATTATTATTATTTGTACCCTGGGTCAAACCCACTTAACAGTGCGTGACAAGTTTTTTTTAGTAAAAAACACAGCCGTAAGTGGGTTTTTCAAAATTTAGAAATGTTTTTCAAATTCAGACTCCATACGGGTATGAGACTGTTAAAAAACGATAGATCTTTTCCAAAACGGACATATATATTCGGAAACATTTTGAAAAACGACAGATATGACTTTACACTGCCGATATATCTTCGATTCGACCCTATATAAAGCGTTAACGAGACGTTATGTGATATTATTCATTTGCCGTGTTTGAAAAAGAAAATTTGCACGGGACAAGTCAATTGAAGAGTACACGTTGTATACGCGGTTCTCGTCGCGCGAGATACCTCTCCTCAATTCTCCTGATTCAGGTTTTAAAATACTATATTCTGGTTACAAGGTATCTCAAATCAATAATTTTGAAAATTTTGAAATAAGAAAACACGTAAATATAAAAGCAGATATTATTAATTAACAAAAAAAAATTTATAAACCCCATTTTAAATATTTTCCCACTTACCCGGTCTTTCCCGTCTAATGACATTTTAATTCCTCCTTTGAATAACCCTCCCCCACTCTTACCCCTCCCCGCTCCTTCTACCTCTTCTTTCTAGACCTAATTTTAATTATAACTTTAGTATACTTGTGCTCCTGATGAAGTGAACTTGGTTCATGAAACATGTTGAGATTTTGTATTGAAATAAAGTGATGTAATCAAAGTTATTTGTGTTTTAATAAAAAAAAAGTTATATATTAAATTGCAACTGTACTACCTAGCTATATTGCGTAAGATGTTTTATGGCTATCCATATATTTTTCTTTGCCTTGTGTTGATTTTTAGACAATTACTGTTGACGCAACTATTAAACTTCCTTTAACATTGTCCTTGAATTTTTCCCATCCTCATTTTACCTACAAGTACCTATCATTATCTGACTATACCCACGTGTATGTGTGACATTTTACAACAATAAAAGTGACTGTCAAACCAGTTTATGTTTGATGGAGCTTGTTTGATGAACATCTATTGTTATCAGTGCTGTTATTAATATCAACTCAGGGTAGAAGGCCGGTGCAGAGAACATGTTCGGTTCCCTCAGTGTGTTTCGTATCCAACCTAGATGTTGTGGAAGGTTGTGCGTGAAATCGTATATCCTGTGAGTGAAATCATACCATCTTCTTTGAAGAACATTAAAGGAGTAAGTCGGATTTCTTCCTTACTCCATGTTCACCTCCTCCAAACATAGTTGTGTCAACTTCAAAGTTCACAATTAATATTTCACAGTCCACTCGTGATTCGCCTATTGCGACCACAACTACAGTTAAATTAATTGAGTATGAATATGGTAATTTTTAAATTAAAATGTAATAGATCACAGATAATAATTAGTTCTCAGCTTAGAATGTTGTCTTAACAGAGGTCGTGGGTTCGATCCCCAGCTGCGACCATAACCATATTATTATCTGTGTCTTTTCTGTTTCACGTTTCGTTTAGATATATTAATATTCTTCTTCTTCATTGATTAAAAATCACATTAATGTGAATAAACTTCAAACGTTTTTCCAATAAATTGAACAGCTAAATCATGAATTTTTGACAGCATAAAAAAGTTTCAAATGAAACCTTAATACACTTATTATTTATCACCTAATTCCACCCTACCATTTCTCCACACCGTCTATATTTTATATTAAAAGCATAAACATATTATTTTGTTTTGCAATTTACTTTACTGAAAATATAAACCTAATATCTCAACGACAGGTTTTTGAAATATGAGAGTCAACCACTTACGTCAAAATACCATCAACCAAAAATCTTAATAAAAGCGAATGTATTTCTTCTGCCCCTATGTACAAACACACTTGCTGTGTTCTCTTTGTAATCATATTATTCTCAGAAATAAGTATCTTTGTGATATTCTACACCCTCCTCTCTGTAGTAAAGAAAATAAAATAATTAATTCAAAATTAATTTAAAGCTTACAGAAAATCAGAAAACAGAAAGTACATACCTACTTTTACGATCAATCAACGGTATACATCATGAATGTTTTAGTATAATCATGCTCTTTGTTTTGCACAAGTGTCAATAGTACTCTTTTCTTCGAGGGCAGTTTGTTTGTTTATTTCATCTGAGTCTATTTTATGAGTATTTTAATAGAACATGTTTGGTGGAGCTTAAAGCATTAATCCCGTGCACACTGGCACATTTTGCAGAAACGAGCGGAGCAACATTTCAGAGTAAAATTAATGTTAATTTCATGAAAACGGGTGGTTTTTACAACTCGTTTTAGCGTATTACGGTTCGTATGTGAAACGAATTACCGTCGTTCCTCCTTAATTGAATGCAGGCCTCATTCATTTCTGCATCCAGTATTCACATCCGCAGAGTTGATTGACGCATAAAATTCAAACAGAAAAAACTGTACATTTTTAGTTATGTACATCTCAACTCACTGCTGCAATTTTTGCTACTTTATCATCTACTTTAATGGAATATTATATATGGAAAGAAAAATGTTGGTAAGGTGTTTTTATGAAAGTTTTCCAATACTTGAAATAAGCTGAAAGTTTTAACAGGTATCAGGCGACTTCTGTCTTCACCAAACGTGTTCAAAAGTTATCCATCAGCCCCTTGCCGGCCGGAGTAGGAGCAGTCTCTCGCGTGAATGCATCTGCGCTCGAAAATTTTCTGAAAGTTTATTGCAACTCGCAATTTTACTCTACTTTGCTTTACAAAAGAAAACACAAATATTATTTAATTTTTAATAACGTCAAGACGACTTTATTTTTTTCAATTAGGGAGACGGGTATGGATCAAACCGTTCTGAAAACCATTCAATAAATAACCAACACCTCTGCCGTAGACCATCCCGAGTGGTTTCCGGGTCATGGGGTGAATTTTTTTCCGGGTGTTGATGACGGATGCATCTTCCCACCAACTGCGTGGCAGGCTAGATCTGGAGAGGCCGGCAGAGCGAGACTCTTTTACCACTCCAGCCGGACTCTCTCGATACAACGTCTTGCACCGCAGTAAGAAGGATGGATTCATACGTGAGAAAGAAGACCTTCATAAGACAGAAAAATAGCTGACAACAAATAAGTTTGAACTGAATGTAAACACAGCAAAATATAAGGACATAGGCCATAAAACTCATTACGTAGGGTTTAATTTGACAATAAGGAAGTTGAGTCCATTTTTTTAATTATCAATGTTCGCATTCAAACTTAAATACTGGTATTTTTTTTTTGTTAAGTTTGTTTTCATAATTAAATTAATTCTCAAAGTTTAAATTTTATTAAGCCCGCCAAAACGAGCGGAATCCGAGCGGTAAGAGGCGGGGTGTGGGTATGACGTCATTCGAACTGTGAAAACCACACCGTTTAAGCATTTTGTATGGAAAAAATTTTAATTCTTCAACAAGGAATTCCAGTAATTTTTTTACCAATGTTAACCGTCTATTAGAATTGATGTTATTAAAAAAAAAGAAAATTGATTAAGATTTCATAGTTAAATTAATATTTTAAGTTAGAATATTTGCTTTTCCCGCCCGGTACGGTACTTGTACGGTATTGCCGTCGCTATTTGTTGACGTGCAGCGCGCGAATTCAGGACCACCGCGCAGAAAAGTAAAAACCAAAAGTAAAATAACGGTTTACAGCCCAGTTCACTGTGAGACTTTTCTGGGCGGCCGGCGGCCTGAAGTGTATCACATGTTATGTGACATGTATAATAATAAAAACTTCTAAGTTATGCAATAAACAACATATTATTATATAGCACTATACGAATATATATCTTTAGAAATCCATTTCATATAATAATAACAACATATACGTACATATATTTGACAAACCCAAATAAACATTTGGCCTATACACCTCTCTCATCTAAACCAATCATCTCTCATGTAATAGAAAGAGATGCACCATAGGTGATCCGTTGTACGTACAAGTCACGATACATGTGACGTCAGAATTCTTTCGACCAATCGTGGAGCGTATACAGTGTTACGTAATACAAGTCACCCTACATAAAAAGGATGCTCACTTTAACCCCACTTTCCCCATGCAAACGGTCGCGGCGTACGTGACGGACCACCCACAGTGTCCACGGCTCTAGACTCATCGCTACCCGCCAAGCCGCCAGTCTAATTTTGACCCCAGTCACCTCAACAGCGTGGCCGCTCGCGGAGCAAATTCAACAACGCTCGCAATGATTGCCGCGCAAATTATGCATTATTAGAAACAGACGTGATCTTGTTCTAGTTTATAATTAATATCACGCGCACCCAAGCCACAAACATGTGCCGACATCACCACTCCAGCTTCACCATCGGAGCCTTGCTTCCGGTAAATTCCAAGTGTGACGCAATAACGATTGACCGTTGCGTACCCCGGAGACGTAGTACATCTACACCTCGACACGCCATGCCGCTACCCATCATCAGAACCTGGAAACCCGTAAGCTTCCAGTACACCTCTTTCTTGTGTTCAAATCATTAATACATGTGAAATCCTCATTTCATCCGGTCGTCACAGAGAGAGAAGAGAGTAGAGATCCAATTTAACCCTGTGTTTCTTTAGAAGATGATTAATATACCTTGTGCCTTTTACTCATGTGTTATTATTGTGATGGCCTTTCCAACCTCCTGACCGATGGACGAACTGATGAATAAAGAAGTCCTCACCCCTGATAGTATCCGATTCTCATCTGCTTACCCTTTCACTGAGCTAGCCAATTTATAACCCGGGTTCAAGTCCCGGTGGGTTTAAACGGGACCACAGCACTGGCTTCAACGTGGGTTTTCTTTAGGCTCATTAATCGTCCATCGGGAGGTCAAATTGGAAATAACTTTGTACTCTTTCACTGTGTTTTTATGTCTTGTTTTGTAATAACCATTGAATACTATGTTTTCTCCCAATAAATCATAGCTGTTCTACAAACCATCGCGTTAAATCTAAAACAACCGTGTCACATTAAAACTGTTCTGTGTTAAATTACAACTTTTACGAATTTTTATTTATATTTATTTATATATATAATTTGTACATTTATTTATAACAATTACAGGTAATAAAGCCTAAGACGTTATAATTGTACCATTTAATTTTTTTTATTTTCGTCACTCGACAATAATTCAAGTACCGGTATTCTATCACAAAGTGCGCAATCAACGTTTACTTCTTTTCGGACATCTTAAACATCACATAGTGATCCAACACCATAAAGGTTTACTTTCCAAGTCACTAATCAAGGACTTTGAAATTTTTTCAAAGATTTTCTTCACAAATCGGGGAATTTTTCAAAAAAGCACATCTCAGGGACTTTTCCATTAAAAATACAAGGAAACCCCTGGCCGTTTTTTTTACAAATCAAGCACTTTGAAATTTTTTCAAAGATTTTCCTCACAAATCAAGGACTTTGAAAATTTTTTCGGAAATTTTTCAAAAACGCACATCTCAGGGACTATTCCATTAAAAATACAAGGAAACCGCTTGCAACTTTTTTTTTCATATTGGGACTTTGAAATTTTTTCGGAAATTTTTCAAAAACGCACATCTCAGGGACTTTTCCATTAAAAATACAAGGAAACCGCTGGCCATTTTTTTTTTCATATTGGAACTTTGAAATTTTTTCGGAAATTTTTCAAAAAGACACATCTCAGGGACTTTTCCATTAAAAATACAAGGAAACCGCTGGCCATTTTTTTTTTTCATATTGGGACTTTGAAATTTTTTCGGAAATTTTTCAAAAACGCACAACTCAGGGACTTTTCCATTAAAAATACAAGGAAACCGCTGGCCATTTTTTTTCCATATTGGGACTTTGAAAAAGTTTCACAAAATTCTCCACCCATCATCACAAGCAAATCCCTGTTTTTTTTAAAAAATAACCAGCCACACACTCTGACAATTCTTTTCTTCTCACAAAGTCTAACTCGACTTCCACAAAATGAATCCTCAAAACAACACCTTAGGCATGATAGCCAATATCTGCTCTCAAAGTACTTAAAGCTTAGAAAAGGAATTAAAAGACAGGAATATTTCTCCTTTCAACAAAACCAAAAACGTCCTGATTAAATACGCAACATTTTACAACAGGAAATATATTAGGAGACTGCAATTTCAACCCGGCAGTATAACAATCTCTGACACAAGCATACCTATTTGCACAGAAATCAAACCACCAGTTATACTCATCAAAGAAACCACAAAACCCTTCGACCTAACTGGATGGAAAATTAAATACAACGGCAATACTAACGTAGAAGATTTCATCGACCGAACTGAAGAAACAGCCGCGATACGCAACATTCCTACTGAGATACTACACCGTAACTTCATAGATCTCATCTCGCACGAGCTACTCTCCTGGCATAGAATCCACAAGAAAAAAGTAAACTCCTGGCCCGAACTCAAAGCTGCTCTCCTGAAAAGTTTCGCACCAAAAGAAACACAGCATAGGATTAAGTCTACTCTGTTTTCCATCAAACAATTCTCCAACGAAACAGTAGCACAATACGCCCAGAGAGCAGACCTTCTAAATATCAAACTGACAACTCCAGTCCCTGAAACAGAGCTAGTCCCTATCTTGACTGATGGCCTCCTTGCAAGATATGAGAACATAATAACCTCTCAAAAAATATCCTCAGTAGAACAACTCAAGGATGTCTGTCTACTACTAGAAAACTACCAAGATAAAAGAAGAAACACCAAGCCTTCTAACGAGCCCCTTCTACCAAGCCTCGCCTCTCGGTCAACCAATCAAATCAAACCAGAGTTAAACGAGAAAAAGTTTTGCACCTTCTGCAAAAGAACCGGACACTCACAATCATCTTGCTACAAAAAAGCAAAACTTTCGTATACCCAAGATAACAGAGGCCACCAAAAGCGCCCCCGTGACCATTCTCCTCAACATGACAACTTGAGAGAAATCTTCAAGAGATCAAGAAATAATCTTGAAAGAATACATCCTTCTAACAACTCAATTGCAAGACCACCTACATATTTCTCTAAACCTCCGCCAAATTGGTCCCAGAGAACTCCAAAAAACTAAGACTCAGCCCCTCGAAAATTCATTCAATATCCAGGCCTACTGAATGGACCGAGTGGTTGAAACACATTGCATATTTCAAAGAAGCCTTACAACTTTCTACGGTGAGCTGCACCAGAGCTAAAGATGGCCACCCATACGCGCATTTTTCTGTTAATGACGTCGTCTTCTCTGGACTACTGGATAGTGGAGCTTCAGTTAGCTGCCTCGGCGGTAACGCCCACATTCCCTTTGTCAACAATGGATTCACAATCAACAAACACCCCGTTTTTGTGACCACTGCAGACAACAACTCTCAAAAAGTCACAGGAGCAATTGTCCTACCTGTCAAGTGTGGAAGCAAATCATTTCCAATAAATTTTCTAATTGTACCAACCATCACCCAGAAATTTATTCTTGGAGTCGATTTTTGGAAAGCCTTCAACATTGCACCTCAGGTTTTCAACCCTTGCAACAACACCACACCCACCACATCAATCAACGAAATCCGTACAATAATTCCGTTCGAGAACCTTCACCCACCACAGGCCGAACAACTGGAAGACATGATCAAAAAATTTGAATCAATCTCGTTCGAAAAGTGTGGACTTGGTTTGACAAATTTAGTCAAACATCACATCAAGACAAATGGACCACCAATCAAACAAAGATACTACAATTTGGCTCCCCAGAAACTAAAACTGTTGGAGAAGGAACTAGATGATATGCTAAATATGGGCATCGTGGTTTCCAGCAGAAGCGCCTGGACCAACCCCACACTTTCGGTATCCAAAAAAGACGGTTCCGCCCGATTCTGCCTCGACAGCAGAAGACTTAATGCCTGTACTGAGGCTGACGCGTACCCACTTCCCCTTGTACACGCAATCCTGGATAAACTACGCAATTCAAAATTCATCTCTTCAATAGATCTGTCCAAAGCATTCTGGCAGATACCTCTGGATGATGTTTCATATGAAAAAACAGCATTTGTAGTGCCCGGCAGAGGAATGTTCCACTTTAAGAGACTCCCTCTCGGTTTAAAAAACAGCCCTGCTGAGCTACAAAGACTGATGGACAGACTGTTCGGCCCCGAATCCGACAATAATTTGTTCTGCTACCTAGACGACCTAATAATCATCAGCGACACGTTCGAAAAACACATCGCCACCCTAGAAAAAGTATTCCAACAACTCAAGTTTGCCGGATTAACAATCAACCTAAAGAAATCCGAATTTTGCAAATCATGCCTACGCTACCTCGGCTTTGTAATAGACGAAAAGGGTCTAAGAACCGACCTTGCCAAAGTCGAAGCTATGACAAACTTTCCCAGGCCAAAGAACGCTAAAGAAGTTAAAGGTTTCCTTGGTCTCGCCGGATACTACAGAAGAATCATAAGGGATTTCTCCACAATAGCGGCCCCTCTTAATAAAATTTTCGGTACCCGAAAAAGTGTCAGTAACTTCACTTGGTCCACTGAAACTGAAAAGGCTTTCACCTCTCTAAAAACAGCACTGCAATCTGCACCGGTACTAAACTGTCCAGATTTCAATCTGCCTTTCATCCTGCATACAGACGTCTCCAACGTTGGAATCGGCGGAGTCCTAACACAAGGATTCCCCGACGGCAAACACCCAGTGGCATACTTCTCTCGTAGTCTAAACAAACACGAAAAAAACTATGGGATAACGGAAAAAGAACTAATCGCAGTCATGGACTCTATCCACCATTTCCGCGGCTATATCGAAGGCAGTAAGTTCTCAGTCATCACCGATCACAGCAGCCTAAAATGGTTGATTTCATTAAGCAACCCTTCTGGCAGATTGGCCCGCTGGTCGTCTCGCCTATCCCAATACACCTTTGATGTCATCCATCGTAAAGGCGCAGACAATATTGTCCCAGACGCCCTCTCAAGAATAGAACTCGCCACTCTGACCTCCGAAGAAACAACACCAACTCCTACCAGCAAAGACACTTGGTATTTAAAAACCTACGAGGAATGCAGAAACAACCCGCAAAAATTTCCCAACTTTATTATAAAGGAAGGTCGGTTATATCGTAACTGCAAACCACCACTGTCTATACTCGAGGACTATGCTTGGAAGCTAGTCATTCCCTCAGAGGACACACAAAAAATTATCATCGACAATCACAGCGGCCCCGGATCTATACACCCAGGAACTTTCAAAACTTATAAGAAAATAGCCTTAAGGTATTACTGGCTAGGCCTGTTTAAACAAGTTCGCAACTACATCTCTAAGTGCGACATTTGCAAAGCATACAAACATCGTACTGAACCCCCATCTGGTCTCATGAATAACCCCAAACGAGCGGACAGGCCATTACAATCACTCTCTATGGATCTCATCAGCCCCTTTCCCAGAAGCTACGCCAGAAACATGCATATACTTAGCATAGTGGATATATTCACCAAGTTCTGTTGGATCTTCCCATTAAAAAGAGCCACAGCATCGGCAATCATAAACTTGTTAGAAAAAAACATTTTTATCCCCTACGGCACTCCTCGCACCATCATTTGCGACAATGGAAAACAATTCATAGCTCTGAAATTCAAGGAATTTCTGGCCAAATACGGCATAAAAGATATTTTCTATAATACCCTTTACACGCCTCAAAATAATACAGTAGAGCGTTACAACCAGACCATCAACACAGCTCTGGCAATCCTGGTTGACAAAGATCAACGTACATGGTGCAAAAATCTAGAAAAAATTCAAGCTGCACTAAACAATACGGTGAACCTCACTACGGGATACACCCCTTTCTTCCTCAAACATGGTATGGAACAAATTGTCCATGGATCTTTGCATTGGGACGCTAGCCTCCCATCATCTTCTCTTTCTACTGATAACCCATCAGAGAACTACGCTCACCGTCTTGAAGAACTTTCCGCTATTTACAGCGAAGTGACAGATGCGTTGATACTTGCTCACAAAAAGAGTGCAAACAGATACAATTTACGCAGGAAACATGTTACCTTTAAGGAAAACGACACAGTTTGGAGACGCAACAACACACTCTCACAAAGTGCTCTGTACTTCTCTGCAAAACTGGCTCCTCGCTTTGTTAAAGCAAAAGTGTTGAGAAAAATCTCAGATGTAGTATATACCCTATCGGACGCCTCTGGTAAACACATTGGTAACTACCACGTGAAAGATATTGTCAAACTAGGAAGTGTGGACACAATGGACACCACCTTCACTAGGTCACCACACACATAACTAACAAACTTCTGGCTCTACCTTTGTCCCACGAGATTTGGCCCTCGTGCAGACAAACAACACGTCTTAACGCGTAAGTTTCATATAAAAACTCGCATTTCGACCTCTGCAAGGTAACCTTCTCATTTTTCTAAGAACACAGAAGTGTCAACTGTGGTTTTTTTAAATCATTTCTCACCCATACATGTACAACTATGCCCTTTTGTATAAACCTTTGTTATTTTTACTTTGTCACACCTCACCGTGTAATTTTTATAATTGTACTCATATTTTGTACGTATCTTCTCTGGAACTGATCATCCCAGTCAAGAGACTTTTTACGCCTCTGTAACGTCAAAGAATTGTGCAAGTTTGGATTGTCACGGTAGTGCCTGATTATTGTTTTGTTGAGAGTTTTTCGGGTGGCTGCCCTGCGATCGGTTTGAGGGGCGAGCAAAAATTACGCGGGTAGGGAGATTGGGAACAATACGCGGGAGGACGATTCCGCGGTGCGCGTGGCGTTAGGCGAGAAAAAATGGAGATTGAAATTTTGAGAAAAAGATCGCGCGGATACCTTGAACTTATCCTTTGGAGACTTTCCGTTTAAATTTACAAAACACATAACCAACGTTTCGACTCCTGTGTGAGATCGGCCTGAGCTTATTCGAGTGTTGTGGCTTGAAGAGATGAAAATATACAATCGGTTATTTGGATTAAAAAATGGTTTTATTTGTGAAGCGTAATTCCTTGGAGACTACACTGGATTACCAAGCATGCTGTCGAGGTGACACAAAGATGAATCATCATTGTTCCGTTAAACGTTCAATGGATGCAGTTTAATTGAGGATGGCCTCGCGCACTCCATCAGACGAATCTTTACCCGGCGCAACCTGCTCACCGCTGGCGGACTCTCAAAACACCTTCAGACGTGACAACATGATCAAGGTTCTTCAATGCTTTTACACATTATGTCTTCTTGCCTTAGCCCCATAATAGCCCTGGTGATTGACAAGGGTCCATGCTCATCAGGCGCTCATCAGACGCTCATCAGACGTGACATCAGACGTGACATTGGCGCTCCAACGTAAATAAAGTTTTAAAACAACTTTAGGTGCTCGTATTTAAGCCTATGGCAAGGGGATACTCTCTATCGTATCAAATTTAAGATAAAAAAATTGTAATTTAATAATTTTTAATGTATAAATTCTCTAATAATATGCTTAATGTTTATATATAATGTGCATTACGAAGTACTTATATGTGTGCATTGCGTGGTTGCGTTGTGGCTTCGTTCGCTTTACATTGATGTTTTGTTCGGTAGACGGTGTACAATTTTGACTTGAACTAGCTTCGTTCGCTCATTTGCTCAAAATATATTTTTTTAATTAACTACTGAATTGATATTCGGGCACTGTTGTTTTAATCCACTGGTAACACGGACCTGTCAGTTGATATTGTTTTGAACATAGTGACAGCGATAATGTTTATTATTGTCGATCATTTGATATGTCATTATATTTGTAAATGCGAGCTAAACACTTATATAGAATTTGAACACATTTGTTACGACTTGCGGTAACGTGTTAGTGTACCAGATTTTTTTTTTTAAATTTAAGAGTTAATGTTTTTTTAAATAATTTTTGAAAAATTTCTCAAATTTTTTTTTTCCTTTCAATTAAAATGGCGATTCCTAACATCAATAGTTGTACAAGGGAGGAGTTGATGGTTTTTTTAGAAGATAGAAAAATTGTTCCAGAAGCAACCCTAACAGCAATGAGACAACAGGGCCACTCTTGGAATAACTGCAGAAAAAGACAAAATCAAAATCAACATCGGTTTTCAAAAAACTAAAGGGCGGTTTTCACCATCTTACGTACGAGGATGAGAGGAACCGTACTTTGTTTTCATCTTTAGAGTGTTCTAAGACACGTGCAATGCAGGCATTCACGCCTCTGGAACATGCTAAAGACGACATCAGACCACCTATTAATATTAACATTGCATTGAAGCCAATGAAGTAGTATGGAGGACTACCAACCCTTCATCCTATTTCATTCCCTTCTTTATGTGTTTGTTCCGATCTCGTGTTCTGGAGTTTGGTACCTTCAGGACTTGTGCTTGGAATAAACGCAACATTCTAGTGTACTGATGATAGATTTCATTTTTTTATCCTCGTTGGACTAGAATAGGAACATCTTCACAAAAGATGTTTCTCTGATCCTAGTGATCAGTGGCGCCCATTCATTTAGTTTAGGTCTTAATTCTTTATCATCACTTAAACTTTACTGAGATTTATTCTTATTTACGTTTTGAGTAATTTTCATTTTTTTAAATGAGACGATTCGTCTTCTTACTGTTGTGAGCTTAGTAGTGCGACGCACACGCACACACACACATTGGTACGTTCCGTCAGCATAATGGACATAAGTTTAGTTGTCATTATTCTTTGGTCTGAACCCTTCTTTCACAAGTTCATTGGAGTTTTCTTATACTTTTGTCAAGTATCGAAGTTTTATTAGTATCCAAAGAGTCTTCAGGGGACTTGGAAAGAAGGATTCTTATTTTTTTGTGTGTGAAAGAATTGAGCAATTTTTCATACACAAGATTATGTAATTTCTATTTTAGTTGTTCAATGTACTAGTTTTATGATTAAATATATTTAGTTTAATATATATATTTTTAAGTCTTAGTTTCTTAAGGAAATTCTCAAGTTGTGTTGTTTCAAACAAAGGGAAGTACATACTGCTTTGGCGTACTTACCTATTAAATAATTCCGTCTGGATATTATCGTTTTACCTCTGCTACGTAAGAGTGTGTCTTTGTACAGTTTTGTTAGTCATAAGTACAATTTGGTTAGTTATAAGTAATATATGCATAAGTATCTCATTGCTAGTACCAGTGTTATGCTGTAAATTTTGTAGTACAAGTGTCGATCTCTTGAATTGTGCTCGTACACCTCGTAACCTGTGTCAATTATCGAAAGCACATAGTTGAACACCAATTATATGTTGTTTGTCCAAGAAATTTCGACTCCTTGCTTACATGGTAAGTGAAATTTTTGTTAGAATGCCATCTAGGTTACTTCCTTAGTCATATTTCTTGAGCAAGCAATGTTCATTCGAAGAGAATATGCTAGGTATTTTTTATATGTAAACCCTGATTCAACCACGATAGACAGGTTTATCTTCTAATTGTAAAACCTCATCTAAAATTCTTGGCATTAAGTTATGTAAACCCTGCTCTGAACATTTTTTTACATCAATTTTGTAATTGATTTAGTGAAGATCTCTTAGAGATTTGGTGGATTTTTATTTTTTTAAGTTCTATTGTTTCAAGTTTTTATCTTAGAATAGTAAATTTGTTTTATATAAACATAGGGAGAGAAAGAGAGTTAAGGTAGTTACTTTATTTATTTTCTGTTAAAAATATATATGTGTTTTTGTTTTCTTCTTCAAAGAATAAAGTGGGAGCTTGAGTTCTCCATACTCACTGGTGTCTCAGAGAGATTGTTTCTCGATAAGTGAGTAAGTGTTTGCGAATCTCATATTAGAGATATAAAAGTGAAGGTACAACCCCCATGTAAATATTGATAATAATATCGGTTGTGCAACACCAATCTGCGAATTGGTTTTCTCTTTTCGTTTTCTTGGTTTATAACTTGTTTAGTTTTATGGTTTTCTGTAAAAACTTATTTATTTCTACTAGCTTTGTCTTTTTCGTACATGTGCGGGATAGAAAGGTATTCGCGTGGGTTTTTTTTTGTTTTAAGGTAATTTTACTTCACTTCGCGGCGTAAAATTTCCGGGGGTTGCGGGGAATTGTAACGTCAAAGAATTGTGCAAGTTTGGATTGCCACGGTAGTGCCTGATTATTGTTTTGTTGAGAGTTTTTCGGGTGGCTGCCCTGCGATCGGTTTGAGGGGCGAGCAAAAATTACGCGGGTAGGGAGATTGGGAACAATACGCGGGAGGACGATTACGCGGTGCGCGTGGCGTTAGGCGAGAAAAAATGGAGATTGAAATTTTGAGAAAAAGATCGCGCGGATACCTTGAACTTATCCTTTGGAGACTTTCCGTTTAAATTTACAAAACACATAACCAACGTTTCGACTCCTGTGTGAGATCGGCCTGTGCTTATTCGAGTGTTGTGGCTTGAAGAGATGAAAATTTACAATCGGTTATTTGGATTAAAAAATGGTTTTATTTGTGAAGCGTAATTCCTTGGAGACTACACTGGATTACCAAGCATGCTGTCGAAGTGACACAAAGATGAATCATCATTGTTCCGTTAAACGTTCAATGGATGCAGTTTAATTGAGGATGGCCTCGCGCACTCCATCAGACGAATCTCTACCCGGCGCAACCTGCTCACCGCTGGCGGACTCTCAAAACACCTTCAGACGTGACAACATGATCAAGGTTCTTCAATGCTTTTACACATTATGTCTTCTTGCCTTAGCCCCATAATAGCCCTGGTGATTGACAAGGGTCCATGCTCATCAGACGCTCATCAGACGCTCATCAGACGCTCATCAGACGTGACATCAGACGTGACACCTCCCAAACAATTTATGCTCCCGGAGTCATGACTCTGGACATCAATTGTTAGTCGTCACCATTCTGACACTTACGACACTAAATACATAACTATTTTTGGTCATAACTACCACAAAAAGTCACGTACAACATTGTTTTGTGAATAATTTTTTTTTCTCTCATGTTCTTCACATGTTCTTCACATTGTTCTTTCACATTTGCTCATCACATTTGTTCCAATGGGTTCCATCGTACATAAAACAATGGCCCTTTGCAACACACACCCAATTGAGGTGAATATTCTACCCCTGTAATTTGTAATCATAATGCGTGTGTAAATTTCAGTTCGGTATCGTCATTTGATTCAAATTACACAGGTGTAACAAATAAAAGTTACAATTACCTTTGTTTAAAGTTTTTTCAGTTTTTTTCTAAAAAATTGAATGGCGCTCAACATTCCCATTTGCTCTAATTTGTTGTTTTTTCAGAATTTGATATTGACACGTCAATTCTGAAAAAGGTTGTTGTAAAGGAGAACAAACGCCGTTTTGTCCTCCTCATCAATAACAATTTATCATACATAACACCTTTCGGTCACATTGAGTATGTAAAATCTTAAGATCTCAACTTCCTGACCCCAATTTGTTATATTATGTACTATTTTTGACTTAAACAGCATTAATTTGCCTTGTCAAATACACCGAGCCAGGTCACTCATATTAAGTCATCCTGTGTCTCTAGGTGCCTTTTGTATTAAATTTGTATCATAAAGTTCACAACATCCGTGTTTGTGGTAATTTTGGAAACACCAAGTGTGTTTCCCAGTTTTTGTTTGGTCATTTTAAGTATGTAAAACCCTATCAAGTCTTAAATAAACCACTACAAACCTTTTTGTAAGCAAGAGATAGTAAAACCAATAGGTCTCTTCTGCTATACTTGTGTCTTGTAAGACATCCATAGGCATATGTCTTGTATTATTGCCAACTTAACGCATAAACCCAACCAAAGGTTATGCCATCGTCCTTTTTGATAATACCAATAGCCACTACTTGATTGTTTTTGACATTGTGTATGTATCTTTTCCGGTATTGAAATGGTATTTTTTTATTATTGAACGTTGATATGTTATTTTCATGATACATGAGAATGTTACAATATCCACCATGAGACGAGGGATCGTTATAAAATCTAACACTATACATGAGAATGTTATAATATCTACCATGATACGAAAAGTTCGTTATAATTACTTTTTTACTGGCTAACATACACTGTGGCCAAAGAAATAATTTGTTCCATTAAATGGTTATAAATATCTATGTTGTACCGTCTTTTCAATACTAGGGTTCTTTCGTAATTCGTTCAATTTCTACATGAGACGTGAAGACTTTATAATACTTACCATGATTCGTGCGAACGATACAATATCTTGTTGTTGTTTTCTTTAAACAAATTGACACCATGTATTTGTTCTACCGGACGTAGATCATTTTACCCTGACTTGTCACCCTTAATTGGGATCCTTGTGTATAACTCATGACACTGAGGGAAATGTCCTTCACTGTGGTGAGAATTTTTTTGTTCTATTCAAACAAACATGAAGCTTGTGATGGTTTGAACAATCACATAAATAAACGAAATGAATGTACTCAAAAAAAAATTGTTTGGGCTAACAGATAAGATTTATTGACAGGCGGGCCTTGAAGAAACACATTCCCACGGGAATGGAGAGATCGGAGGGGCAGTCGAGTCTTGAACTTGGGTACGTTGACAGCCCCGAGAAATGAATACAAATCAGAAGTGATGTGTGAGATTACAGTTAATTAGTGAATTCAGATGGTGTTAGAAAGCTTTGTTGGTTTTTGATTTTAAGTGAAATATTATTGAACCAATGTTTGTGTGAAGTGAAAGTGGTTGGACTCAGTGAGAAAACAATTAATAATAATGACAATAATAATAATTGGATAATTTGTAGTGCGCCGTTTTGTGAAAAATCACCCCAGGGGCGCTAAGAGTTGGGCGATCGCGATTATAATATAAAATGTGTTAAATTAAACGTGATTTCGTAAATATGTAGTTCAAACTAAATTACTTGTTTTAAAAACATGAAAATAATAATAATAATGATTGCGTTGTAAAACAGAGTGAACGTATTTAAAGGCAGGAAGTTTTTTAATCGGGCTAGGGAGGAATTGATTTGACGAGATGGCATTCTATCCACGGAGACCGAAATCCAGAGAATCAAACAAATCATAAACTCGGGTTCGAATCCCAACAGAGATTAGGGAGGTACAATTGTATTTACAGAATTATTTAATTACCCTTTTATAGGCGTAGGGAGGGGACCAAAAGTGAACGAATTGCAAGGATTTCGCTAAAGGGAGGAAAGAAGCCGATATGGAGGGGACCGAAAATTAAACTGATTTAGCTATGTAGTGTGTAACCAGGTAAGTTTCACACCAGGATTTGGAGGTGACTAACAGGGAGAGTTTTTTTATATTATTTATTAATTCCAGAGGACGGATTCATCTGAACAACAGCAACTAAGTTTACCACCCCTGCCGCCCAAGTAATGTTTCAAAAGGGAATGTGTCAATCAGATTATCTATCAGCTGAAAAAGGGAGACGGGCCAATGACCTTTTCATATGTAGGCCGAGGCGCGGTGTACAGTCAGTCGAAGGAGAAGTTTTGCTAGCGTATGACCGCCCGAATAGAAAGCGATCGGATGCAACCAGACAGAACAAAATGAATACTTTTCTTCTGTTATTTGACTTTCTAATTTAATACTTTTCATCTATTGTTTGACTTTCTAAGCTACGAATTGGGATGCACAAAACAAATCTAGAGTCAAAAGAGGGAGATGGTAATCTCCGAAATAAAACTACCGACCGAACAACTTTTCTCAACAGGTACCTTTCGAGAGGTAGGCAGCCTCTTTAAATTAAATGCAAAAATCACACCAATTATCCGTTTATACCTACCTGAGAGGATAGGTATTCAGTAGAAGTTACCCATACCTAACACACGAGGATGCTAGTAACCTTATAAAAGAATTACTGGAACCGAATATTAAAATACAGACAGTCCTCATCCTAAATTTGGCATTTCGAGTAGACCTAACATATATCTCACATGATAATTGGCTGAATGGGTAGGCACACAACCTATCGCTAAAAGCAGGCTAAATGTCGACAAGATCGTCGTGTGCTATCTATGTTATTGACCTAGAAAGGGATGTAAATCCCCGACGACGAGGGAGTTACAACGTTTTCTAGAGGTGGCACGTAACTTAGGACCTTACGTGTCACATTTTCGCGACTAGATTCGTGACAAGGGATGTCATGGTTTTCCCCTTCTACACTCAGTAAAGTAGATTTTTCTGGAGGTGCATGAGGTTGGGGCAATTCTGAAATTGGTGATGAGACCTGGTTTTCTTTATTCTGGCGTGACGGTTGCCGATTTGGAACAAGGGGAGACCCGGCCGGTTGTGATATCCAGACACGCAGATATCAATCGCCTTGTTCAAATTATCATCCATCGGTTTTGTTTGGTAAAGAGGAGGAGCCAATCTTAGCTTGAAAAAAATTCATTTCCTTTCCTCTCCTTCCCCTCCCAAAATATATACTTGGATGGCGCCGACAACTAACACCATAAATTTATCGTATGTTTATCACACATATAAAATCTAACACCTTGTTATACTCACATTACCCTACGACAGGTAGAATCACGTAGCTAGTCAGTGAGCAGGCGAATCAGAGAATGAGGTTTATGAAATGGCTTTAAAAAAAACAGCGGTAATGGATTCAACTCACTCTATCTCAAAAGAACCAAGGGATACCACACATACATAGATAACTAGGTTTCTAAACCGAGAAACAAAAAACCAACACAACGTTCGGTGAAGCCTTTTTATACTGAACCGTCACGTAAAATGAGTACGTTCAAGGTCGTACGTCACGTAGACAAACTAGGATGTACACACATGAAGGGGTGTGTAATAAAGAGAGGGGCAAAGGCTTGAAAGACGGCAGGGAGGCTATTCCTACCCCGGATATATATACAACCAAAGCCTTATAGAAAAGTTACCTATGGGACTTAAAGAAAAATTATCGTAGAAAGAAGAGAAGGAAAAGTTAGAAAGGGCAGATCATTACAAGCTGTGCATTCAGCAATTTTTTTTCGCTAACTGATACCTGTGGACTTCTTGTCAGCGGACCCAAGAACCATCCACTATCCATTGACCATGGACTAGCCATCAGCTTCACTTTTGGTTATGAGGTATCGTGTCGTGGGAGTTAATCGAGACAGTGACACAAAACCATCTAAATCGTTGTCTGGGAGACGAATAAGAAAAACTCCCAGGTTTGTGAAACTTGAGAAAGGGTCTGTCATGTTCTCACAAACTGTAGAAGATTAAAAACGACCCCTAATCTTTCACCAAATACACGTGAAGGATTAGATTGTTATTACTGTTTATTCTCCTTCACCTTTTCATCAAATTCATGTATATTTGTAAAGAGTTAGGAAACTTGCTGGTTGACCACATTTCGTTCTCTGAAAAAAGATCGAATGGGGAATCAGCTCCATCACCAACAGACCTTCTCGCTCAACTCCATTTTTTTTCTCATCCCTCATTATCCTTGAGGTTGATTTCGTGAATCTGGAAAGTGTACCATACGCGCATAGCGTATCGACTGTCTATAAGACAACCTTTATCCACGAAGTTTGCTTCAAAATAATCCCCCCTTTTCACCCCATTCCTAGGTAATCAACACACTTCTTGTAATTTTGAAAGTCGTAAGTTGTTATCGCTCAAGCGCTCACACCGGCCATGGAAGGCCAACTTCTTTCAGAAACTTGGTGTTACTACGGTTCAACCACCTACCTTTACCTTGTATATCAAATAGGTAACCTCACGCCAGTCGTGATATTTTTTTATCTTCCCAATCTCGGTATACTCATGGTATAGTCAGCATATTGGATCTCTCTCTACTCTCTCTCCTCTCTAACCAACTACGTTTTTTTGTCTTTTTGTCTTTTCTCTTGAACACAATTTGTTTTTCTCCAAACGTTTTTGCATCATTGGTCTACCAGGCAGGTAAACTTCAAGAATTTTGGCTCTAATAATAACCTGTCCCTGGATTAAAAAGAAAACCAGCAGCCCTCCTCATCACCTGCAAGCTGAGCTTCACTTCATTGCTGCTTTCACTTCCATCACTCACTTTTCTCTAATTTTTGCGTACCAAAAACACCCGACCGCACCCAAATTAGGTGTGAGTCGTGCGTGTAGTAGCAAATCAAGTTGTCTCATCATTCAAACCACATTCAAAAGAACCAACCTCAGAGCATGCCAGCTCAAGGTTAGTTATGTTCCTGCAAATCAACTACTTGCTGTTTGTTGCAAATCAACCACTTACCGTTTGTACAAATCAACCACTTGCCGTTGTGCAATCAACTACTTGCCGTTGTGCAATTAACCACTTGCCGTTGTGCAATCAACCACTTGCCATTGTGCAATCAACCACTTGCCGTTGTGCAATCAACTACTTGCCATTGTGCAATCAACCACTTGCCATTTGTACAAATCAACCACTTGCCGATGCGCAAACTCAACATAATAGCCATCACACGCATCAATCATCAATCAACTTACTGGTATTACCCCATGTTATTACCAACTTCATTTCACCTTGACAACCACTGCTCCACCACATCAGCATAATGGAATTCACGCTGGTACAACAACAGAACCCGGATACTTCTGGCCCTCCGCATCATCATCTCTCAACCACAACCAAGAAGCACAGTTCAATTTCTATGGCCTTAGTGATACTTGAGTGCAATCTCAAATGGGTCAAGTTACAGTGAAAGTGTAACTTTAATAACTTCAGTGAAAGTACGTCTACTTGGTACTCTACGAAATTACTACGCTCTTCAAACTTAGCTTACAGACCAATGAAATGTTAGAGTCCTTTTTGTTCTTTTCATCACTGCATAACCTTGTATGTTGTTCTTTTCATCACTGCATAACCTTGTATGTTGTTCTTTTCATCACTGCATAACCTTGTATGTTGTTCTTTTTATCACTGCATAACCTTGTATGTTTGTCTTTTCATCACTGCATAACCTTGTATTTTTGTCTTTTCATCACTGCATAACCTTGCATGTTGTCTTTTCATCATTGCATCACCATGTAATTTTTTTTTTTAATCAACACTGCTTTTCTCTCTCTACTTCCCTCACGACAAGGTGAAGAGGATTTTTAGCGCCTAAAGCTTCATTACCACGTCGCCTTTTACTGGCGGAGGGGGAATGTGTTACGTAATACAAGTCACTCTACATAAAAAGGATGCTCACTTTAACCCCTCTTTCCCCATGCAAACGGTCGTGGCGTACGTGACGGACCACCCACATCGTCCACGGCTCTAGACTCATCGCTACCCGCCGAGCCGCCAGTCTAATTTTGACCCCGGTCACCTCAACAGCGTGGCCGCTCGCGGAGAAAATTCAACAACGCTCGCAATGATTGCCGCGCAAATTATGCATTATTAGAAACAGACGTGATCTTGTTCTAGTTTATAATTAATATCACGCGCACCCAAGCCACAAATATGTGCCGACATCACCACTCCAGCTTCACCATCGGAGCCTTGCTTCCGGTAAATTCCAAGTGTGACGCAATTACAATTGACCGTTGCGTACCCCGGAGACGCAGTAAATCTACACCTCGACACGCCATGCCGCTACCCATCATCAGAACCTGGAAACCCGTAAGCTTCCAGTACACCTCTTTCTTGTGTTCAAATCATTAATACATGTGAAATCCTCGTTTCATTCGGTCGTCACAGAGAGAGAAGAGAGTAGAGATCCAATTTAACCCTGTGTTTCTTTAGAAGATGATTAATATACCTTGTGCCTTTTACTCATGTGTTATTATTGTGATAGCCTTTCCAACCTCCTGACCGATGGACGAACTGATGAATGAAGAAGTCCTCACCCCTGATAGTATCCGATTCTCATCTGCTTACCCTTTCACTGAGCTAGCCAATTTATAACCCGGGTTCAAGTCCCGGTGGGTTTAAACGGGACCACAGCAACAGTCTATTGCTATTGAATGCTTTTTCAAGAACGTTTAACTAATTCTAAGAATAATAATATAGAAATATATTTATATATTTAGAATCGATATTTTTTGATCTACATGAACATATTTTTTATAAGTCAAAATATTTTGCACTCAACTTCCTTATTATACTAATAATAAAAAAATAGAAAATGTAAATAAAATCAAATATCTATCTTTGTAAATCAAATCAAATATATAATATTTTATACAAATCTAAATTTCACAGCAAATTTTGAATACGTTCTGAAGAATATTTCAAAAGGTATACTTTCTTTGAAGACTGAGAATTAAATTAAGTAAAAACACTACATAGCTCATTTATAAAACAATCGTGCTCCACATTTAGACTTCTGCTCTTCGATATTATATTTGGCCAACGAAAGCCACTTGAACAAGCTGAAAGTTATTTAAAATAGAGCAATGATATGTATACTAAGGAGAGGCAAAAGTTAATCAAATGAGAGAGAATCTGAATTGGATTCCAATTTAAAAAGAGAATGCTATATAATGTGGTAATTTTTATACACAAAATTAAGAATAACAAAAAACCTAAATACTTCAAAGATGAAATAGTATTTAGTAAAAATATTCACAATTATGAAACCAAAAATGTAAATAGAATTAGTTTACCGCAAATACGAAAAACATAATCAAGGAATTGCTTAATATTTAAAGGATTAAAGGTGTGTGATTAAATTCCTGAAAGTCTAAAGAATGAAGGAAGTATATAATGGAAGGAAAAAATGTAATTAAAAAAAATTGTTATGTTTACTGCAAAAATATGTTTAACATACGTAAAATAATAAATGAACTAACTCAATACACAATAAAAATATAAATTCCTAACCATAAATTTAATAACCCATGGTTAGATTTAACCTCCTCCGAAAATGTTCTTCAGCGGCTACAGCACTAAGCCAATGATTTTCAGCTTTCAGACCTCTTTAATCTTCTTCCACGTGGATACTTAGTAAGTCCACATATTTCTTGGACTGCCACCAGGTTGCTTCTACCAGGGGAAATGTTTTTGGAGCCCTGTCATCTATCATTCTATCCACATGGCTTACATGGCCCACAGCTCATGTCATCTATGTCACCTACAGGATCTTGTGTTGGGGTATATTTCAATTACCAAGCGTATTTGTATGAACTTCAGTAGGTACTTATGTTTAGGTTGAACTAATATGTTTCTTTGAAACATGAAAAAATGTAATTTTGAAATATTTAAAAGTCATAGTAAAATTAAGTTAGTTTATCTGTCACTTCACGTTTCAGCAGGGGAGGACGTGATGTTTAGAAAGACGCTCAGTTGTTTAAATAGTGTTAGAGTGAGACGGCAATAATGGCTGAGGCTTTACAGCGCGATCTCACTCAGCCGCTTTCATTTGCAATACCCTAAAATAAAGTAGGGATCTTAACGAAATAAGTGAAGAAGCCATGCACAAAAATATGCGATGCGCGGCCCTGATGTATTCGACTGAACTACGGTTGAATTTGCCCTGGCAAATCTCAAAAATATAGTGTGAATTTTAACGACATAAGTGATGAATAGTAAGAACAATATTTGGCGCGTGGCCCAGAGTAATGCACGGACCTGCCTAATTTGCCCAGCAGGCCTAGAAAATTGATCTTTCCAAGGGTTTTTAAAATTATTTCTGATGATCGTATTTATAAAATATCAGATGTTTCTAGTAAGTTGTGAAATTCAAAGGTGCTAAACTAAATAATGCCTTACCAAACCAAACAAAAAATAACAGAAACTAATCAAAACTAAAGTCAAAACATGGCTGAGAGAACTGAGTGATAATCAACTTGTAAACATCATGAAGACAATGTTCAGAATTCTAGATAATCAATGAAAAAAATATATAAAAAACTAGTACAGGTTCCTTACAACAGGAAATTCTGTAGCTGGGGACAGGTAAAAACTCTTACATTTTTCATATTCGTATTCCTTAAAATAATTATGTACTTTATCTTAGGGAAATCAACGGTTACAAAATCGTTGGTTTATAAATATGCAATTTACAAAACTGAGAAAGTAATTACTGATTTCCACTTTTCACTTGAATTTTAAAAAAACAGTATATTTAAAAAAAATACAGATATTTCTTATAAAATTTATAAATATAACAAAAGATTCTCCAAAATATATGTCATTTCAAAATATATCATTACATTTTTTATAGTTTGGTTTAGTTGGTGTACAGCTGAATTAATTTTTAATAGAGTTTTAATTTGTTTATTTGCAAATCTGTCATTAGATTTTATTTGTATTGTTTATAAGTTTATTATTTATAGATGTAAAAAATATGTTGGTTTTCCTTAGTAAATAAATAAAGATAGTCTCTCAATACAAGCATTTTGGTTGGAATTTTTTCAAATTTTTTTTCATTAAATTTTATCATTTTATAAAATATATCATTAGGCTTCACGTTAGATATAAGGCTGCCTTCTCATGCCCCAGTTGTTCCGAAGTACATAACTGGCCCGGCTGAGTTCACATTTCAACAGCGGCCTTATTGAGATAACCAAAGCTCAATTTCGTACTGCTCATTATGTCCGGGTGAAAACACTTGCGGAGATTTGTGAAGTCCGGAATCCAAAAGTTTCTGAAACAGCAGCTTGGTCCAACTAACACAATTCTCTAGGCTCGGGGCATAGGGGCAAACTAGTTGATATAATAATAATGTCTGAGGATGAGTCATTTCACTGAATTTAAGATGCTATTTAAGTTCAGTTTATGGAAACAACAAACAAAACAAAAAATTCTTTTCTTGAAATATTATTAAATAAAGTCGCTATCCGCGTCTGTTTGCTTATGCCCTTAGTTTTTCTGAACTACACAACTGATTCTGATAGGGACTATCATTTAGAAAAGACAAATTAGAAGGGACTATCATTTAGACACTATCATTTAGAAAATTTCTTCATCAAGGTTCATATACATATAATACATGCATATTATATTAATAGAAAATAGAGAAAAGTCGATGTTCATCCAAGAATTCAAAACCATTTAACACAATAATGATTATTAAAATTTAAACGCAGCGTACACGTCACCTAGTATTTAATAATATTGTTTTTTATTCAACAATCGCAAAATCACTTTTTTGCGCATTTTAATTTAATGAAAATAATAATAAAACTTAGGACCTTACTAACAAACGTGTTTTAAAATGTAAACACTTATTAATGAAGGGTAAATAGTAGTGAACTAGTTGCTAAACATTTATTAACTTAAGGGGGTTTGTTGACAGCACTCAGGGCCGGCTAGTGCTAGTAAAAACCTCAGCAGCTAGTGCTAATAACCTCAAAGGCGCTATATGAGGTTATTACCGGCTCTTTGGCTTCTTGGTTCCTTGGCTCCTTGTGGCCTTGGCAAGTTCGCACCCGGAGTGGACTGCTCCAATTGCGTCTGAACAAAGGCGCTATATGAGGTTATTACCGGCTCTTTGGCTTCTTGGTTCCTTGGCTCCTTGTGGCCTTGACAAGTTCGCACCCGGAGTGGATTGCTCCAATTGCGTTTGAACAAAGGCGCTATATGAAGTTATTACCGGCTCTTTGGCTTCTTGGTTCCTTGGCTCCTTATGGCCTTGGCAAGTTCGCACCCGGAGTGGACTGCTCCAATTGCGTCTGAACAAAGGCGCTATATGAGGTTATTACCGGCTCTTTGGCTTCTTGGTTCCTTGGCTCCTTGCGGCCTTGGCAAGTTCGCACCCGGAGTAGACTGCTCCAATTGCGTCTGAACAAAGGCGCTATATGAGGTTATTACCGGCTCTTTGGCATCTTGGTTCCTTTGCTCCTTATGGCCTTGGCAAGTTTGCACCCGGAGTGGACTGCTTCAATTGCGTCTGAACAAAGGCGCTATATGAGGTTATTACCGGTTCTTTGGCTTCTTGGTTCCTTGGCTCCTTGCGGCCTTGGCAAGTTCGCACCCGGAGTGGACTGCTCCAATTGCGTCTGAACAAAGGCGCTATATGAGGTTATTACAGGCTCTTTGGCTTCTTGGTTCCTTGGCTCCTTGGCAAGTTCGCACCCGGAGTAGACTGCTCCAATTGCGTCTGAACAAGGCCAGTCCTGACAGCACTATTTATAAAATAGTACACAAAGAATTTTATTTTTATTAAATAATAATTATTATTCATTAAAAAAAACCGTTTAAGTAAAGAAGTTCTGCTGTGTAGTTATTATTATGCGTGACAGCTGTTTCGCCTGACGAAGGCAGTATCAAACTGTGGCAAAGCCACTTAAAGGCATTCTATATTCTCGCAATATGATATAATGAAATACCCCGCAAGAACAGTTGAAAAAAATTTCAAGTCTTCATTTTTTCCAATTTTTTTACATAAGTAAGAACATATCTGCATTTTTTATTTTTTAGGCATATAATTTTAATAACATGTAAATAAAAAAAAAAAAACAAAAAAACAGTAGTGGGAACCCACCAAGGCGCTGCTTGAGTTGGTTATATAAGGAAAAATTAGCATGAAGTAATTTTTATTGATGATGATAATTCCGATACGCAATTAGGCCAATCTCCTTGACTGTAAATGTATAAAACCAGCCATATAAATGTGGTTATTTTTAAGGTAAAAGAGATATCCTAAATATTTTGCCAACCTTACAATGTCCGACTCTTGTCCTATTCGGGTTTGGGAATAATCGCTACAGCAAAAAGTCCCAGCATTCCTGTCCTGTGGTACTCCAATGGCCTTCGTCCATGCGGGTTCAGTCTATTTTTTCAAAGTAAGTGACTATCCAAACTTCCTTCGATACAAATTAGTGAGGTTGTCTCCCATTTTAACATGTATAATGTTAATGTATTATGCTTAAAGACTTCATATCGATAGTGAAATTAGTTTATCGACATCTTAAAAAATGAAGTTATTAGCTTTCAAAATGAGCTTGGGGAAAACGCATACCCGTGACGTCACGGGTCAGATTTCAAATTTAATTGTAAAAATATTACAATTCAAATGGCAAAAACGGTTACTGCCTCACTCATGATATCTACGGTCGCACCAGTAATACAACAAACCGTGACGTCATAGGATAATCTAATATTGATGGCACATCTTCGGCATTTTCCGAAAATTCAAACACATATATTTTCTACGTTTGTAAATAACATGAAAAGCTGTTGTACTGGGTAAAAACTGTACAAAATAATTAATACAACTTTCATTTTATGTTTAGTGAAGCATTTTCCAAAACATCCTACCCATCCTGATTGAAGCTTAAATAAGCGTAAGGGAAAAGCAGTATATTTAAAAAAAATCCAAACCTATTTCACTTTCAACCCTGTTTCCTAGGAAATTCATTTGGTTATCGCTTCATCATACGAAAGGCATCCCTACTCAAACTCTGGATGTATTATGTCTCTAACCCTTCCGGTCCGGTGGAAGATATTACACATCCCCGAATCGAAAGTTTTGTGCGATATCTAAGTTGTTCTTACATCACATCCTTCATAATTTATGTAATCCCAGAAAATATTCAGTAATCGATCTTAAAAAAATTATCTCGAACTACTATATAAATTTTAAAAAAAATTTAAGATAATATCTATTCAATTCTGATTGAATTATCCCCCCCCCCCCCTTTGGGATCATTGCCTATCAAAAGACGAACGTAAAAAATAAATTTGATAAATTACGACATTTGTCAAAAAATTTAACGAAGGAAATACAGAGGTGATTGAACCGCAGAGACACACAATCGATTTTTTTATTTGTAATAATTTTAGTAATGTGGATACGTAGGTACCTATATAATATGTATACAGTTCGGCCTACTTCAGTTCGATTGAAGTTCCAAATTCCATGAGCTGTGGCAAATACACCATAATATTAATAATACGTCTAATTCAAGTTGAATATTGCCAATATCAACAACTCTCCCAAAAAGTAGATTCTGTGTTTGCAGTTTACGGATGTGATAATTACAACTAAAAAAAACACTCCAAGACGCCAAAAAACATTGGCAGGTAAGTCGGTGAAATTTAACATGAGTTTGTTAAATCCTAGCTAATAAAATCTTCTTGATTACGTAAAACGTGGATTATGCCGCAAAAATATAAAAAATATAATTTTAATGTTTATTTCGTTAAAGTGTTTTATTTTCATGTGGCATTCTGTTCATGTTTTTTTTTTTTGGTTTTAGGCATTTCACCCTGAAAATAGTGCTTTGTGCCGGTAACAGTAAAAGTGGATAAAAAAATTCGGTTAATTTATTGGGAGAGTAATAAAACAAAAATAAATATTAGACTCATTTAGATCACTAAAAAAAATTAAATGTTGAATTCATTCAGGTTAATAAACTTACATAAAGCTGTATGAACACGACAATTGTTAAGAGATAAAAGGTATGAAATGTTAAGGGGGGACTGGTGTGTGATTTTAATAAGCCGGCGGTATATGTTCTTGAAAGATGAATGGTTTTTACAGTTAAAGAAAACGTGGTCGAGGGTTTTTTCCTCCACACCGCAATGGCAGACCGGATCATCCAAAACTCTAATTCTAGCCAAGTGAGATGCAATTGAACAGTGACCAATTCTCATTCTCGAAATACGTGAAATAAATCGTTTTGAAAGTTTTTTACCGTGAAACCATGGCTAAGCAGGGATATGGTTTTAAATTCCAGCATAAAAAGATCCAGTTCTTATTTTGGAGACTGTCCAATTTTCTTCCCAGACACGAGTCATGTTGGATTTCAGAATTGGGAAGACATCGAAGATAGGAATTCTAAAATTTAGTGGGATAGTTCCGGAATCTGAACCAGATTTGGCGAGAGATTCGGCCATCTCATTACCCTCAATACCCAAATGGGCAGGGACCCAGGCCAATATCGTCTCAAACCCAGATTCACTTAGAGAATTGAGAAGATTTTTTATTTTACACATAATATTGTCTTCCAGATAACATAGAATATTTGAAATAATTTTAGTTAGAGCACTTAGCAAATCAGTACATAGTAAGGCTCGATGAATGTTGAGAACCTGGATTTGATTTAGCGCTTGTTCAATTGCAAAGCATTCAGCTGTAAATATGGAAACTTCTTTCGGTAATTTATAAGTGAGATTGATGTTGAATTCTGGACTATATATCGATGCTCGACATCTTTTATTTTCAAATTTGGAACCATCTGTGTAAAGGATGGAAAATCCAGGGAATTTTGAAGCCACAATGCTTTTAAAACAGTCATCCACATTTTGAAATTTATTTGGAGAAGATAAAATATTCTTCCGAAAGTCTGATGTTATTGTGTTCGGCATAAAAGTGATTGCCTTAAATGGAATATTGTATATAGGGAGATTGGGAACTTTTTGAAGATATTGGAGGGAAGATGACAGAGAATTATGGAGATGAAAACTTTTAATTAGGAGAGGAAAACATTTTTTTCTCTCTCAATCTTTTGTTAGAATTCAAATTAACACTTAACCGACTAAGACTTTGTTTAATAGGGTGATGTGATAACGATAAAGCCTTGAACATATATTTATTTGCATTTCTGAAATATAATGGAGACTCCCCACATTCTACCTGAAGCGCATTAATTGGAGAAGACTTCATAGATCCAATAATCATTCTGAGGGCTTTTAATTGAATTATTTCCATTTTCTTATCTTAATATTTAGGGAGGGGGTCAAAAAGGAATGTGCCATAATCCAAGTGGCTCCGAACTAGGGAATTACACATTGATTTAAGAGTGGTAGGATGAGATCCCCACCACACTCTGGAAACTGCTCGCATCATATTAAGTCCCTTTTCACACTTTGTAGAAATTATCTGAATGTGTGGAAGCCAGGACAATTTATGATTCAAAAGAAGACCAAGGAATTTGATTTGAGTAGCGGTTTGTAGAGGCACATTATCAAAAGAGATTGAGAAGTGGGGAATTTTTCTTTGCGAAAGCCACGACCCTTGTTTTAGATGCCGCCAGATTCATCCGATTTATTGACAACCAGCTTTTAATATATTTTAAAGCCAAATTCATTTCCTTAGCTGCAAGAATAATATTTTTATGTAGCAAATATATAAGGATATCATCCGCAAAGTAAAGTAGCTTGATAGAAAAAGGAATTACTGAGTCTAGGTCGCTTATATAAATATTAAACAACAGAGGACTGATTGAACAGAACCCTGGAGTAAACCTCTCCATAGTTTGCGTCTTAAGCATTTAGAAGAAGACTCAATAATAATGGACCTATCTGTGAGCAAATTAATAATAAATTGGACTAATTTCAGGGGGATTTGTTTTTTAATTAGCTTTTCTTTCAAAAAATTCAGTAAAACATCATCGTTAGCTGATGAAAGGTCAAGGAATGTGGCCAATGTATAAGAATTTAGGGATTGAGAAACTCGGATATCAGTTGTGAACAAACTTAAATTATCCATTGTAGATTTCTTTTTCCGAAAACCATACTGATATGGTGAGACTATACTGATTTGTGACTTTCAACAAACCACTCTAGTCTGTTTTTTATCAAACGCTCCGCTACTTTAATCAAACATGATGAAAGAGCAATAGGCCGATAAGACGAAATTTCAGATGGATTTTTTCCAGGTTTTAAAATGGGAATGATTATTTGAGTTTTCCAATCATCCGGAATTAGTCCTGTTTCAAACAAATTATTAATAAAAGATAAGAAATATTCAACCGCCATATCAGAAAATGATTTAATGAAACTATAAAATATTCCGTCGGGACCCGGAGCAGAGTCAGAAAGGGCTCTTATCACTCGTTTCATCTCATCAATGGAGAAAGGAGCATCTAGCCAGTTAGAGTGAGATGGATACGGCTTAATAGAAGGCATTTCTTCACATCCGGCAACTGATGGGGGGGGGGGGGGCTATTTTATTCGCAAATCCTATAAGAATTTCTTCTGATATATGTTTGATTCTCGGCGGAGAATACGATGATCCGAATTTTTTTAAGCTAGACCAAACTGAAGACTGGGGAGTTTCCGGAGACAGGTTCTCACAGAACTTCCACCATCCAGCGCGCTTCTTATTTTTCAAAATTCGTTTGGTTTCTACCTGGGCTTTTTTAACTGATAAAAAATTTTCTAGTGACATACACTTACGAAAAGAGGAAATTGCTTTTTTTCGAGAGTTGACGGAGCGAGTGCATTCCTCGTCCCACCACGGAGTAGAGTGATTTATTTTAATGTTCGCATTGCGTTTCGGGATGGATTTTTCTGCTGCATTTATAACCATAGAAGGAAACGTCTTACATTGCATTCTGATGTCTCCCGGGGACAATTTTTTTAAGTTAATAAGGTTATCTAGTTCAGAAGAGAAAGTGCTCCAATTTGCATCTTTCGTTCTAAATTTGAGATTATTTTTAACTGGGGGGAAATAAGTGTTAAATTGATAGTGGAAGCGGATTATAATTGGGAAATGATCACTAGAGAGGGGATCGTTCAGGATGTCCCAAGAGCATTTAGATGCTAACGAATACGAACAAAGAGATAAATCAACAGCACTTTTCCGTTGATAAGGGGGGGTGAATCTGGTTGGAGATCCGTCATTTAAAAAACATAGGTTATGGGTATCAATGAAATCTAAAAGATTGCGGCCAGAACGATTTGTTATTTTGCTACCCCAAGAAAGGGAATGTGCATTAAAATCTCTAAGGATCATATAAGGGGAGCAAATCTGGGTTAAGATTGGTGCCCATTCATTTTCAATAAAAGTCGTAGAGGTAGGAATATATATTGACAATATTGTGATATCAAATAAGACAGCTGCTATTATTTGAATATCGTCGGAGGGAGTATGAATATTAATTTGTTTAAACGGGATAGAATTATGGATTATCAGAGCCGTGCCGCCTTTACCATCCGGTTTGTCGTGTCTGAGACAGTAATAACCTGGAATTCTTAAGTGAAAGGAGGGTTTTAACCACGTTTCAGAAATGGCAGCTACTGAAACGTCGTGTTCGTCGAGTAATTAAATTAGGTCAGATTTGTTAGCAAAGAAGCTTCTACTGTTCCACTGAAGAACTTTGTTCACTTTCGAAGCCATTGGGGAGGCAAGATAATAAAGATTTAGTGTAATCGGCAGCGTTGAACGGTACAATATTGTTGTTTGTAAGGATAGAAATTAAAAGGGTAATTAAGGTTTGTATAAAATTATTATCATTCATTATTTCGGGGAGAGCAGGAGGGGAAGTATTACCATTAATGGCACACCCACTGGGCATCTGGGATTTGGCATTCCCATTCGGGCTGGCCAAAATATTATTCAATTGTTTTTTATCAAAGTAAGGTGTATATTTTGGGTTGGGTTTGACTGGTTTGAGAATGTTTTCTCTGTGAGAAGATGACGTAGAATTTAAAAAGGTGGTTGTTTGGAAAGGAGCTGATGACGATGTCATCTCTGCGAATAATTTTTTTGCAGGAGAGATTAACTTTGAGGCCTGAAAGTAAAAAATGTTGTCGGTAGCCATTTTATGTTTAATGTTCTTCTGTCTTGTTAATTCCAGACAAGCTAGACTAACCGCGGTATGTGCACCCGAACAGTAAATGCAAATGGGATCATTGGAAGATTTCGGACATTGATCAAATGGGTGACCTTTTCCGCAATAGTAACAACGTGGGGGGGAGCGGCATATGGATTTTGAATGTCCGAACCGGCAGCAATTGAAACAATTGCAATTACAAAAGCAATTGTTGGAAATTTATAAACTTCGACGGGAAGCAAGGTATAATAAATTAACACACGAGACGGTAGGGATTGTCCCTCAAATGTAACAACAACAGACTGGGAAGGTTTCCAAATCGTGTTTCCATCAGTAGAATTCTTGTAGTTCAGTCGACGTGCTTTTAATACTTTCGGGGTTCCGTGGGAATTATTCAAAGCATCAACAATTTTAGCCTCTGGGATCTCCGCGGGAATTCTTCGCACAAGACCCATTCTCGAAAGGTTAAATGTAGGAATGAACGATTTACATTTATGATTTGAGAGCGAGTCAATTTATTTTACAAATCCAATTGCGGAAGCGGCAGTGTTGAACTCGATAAATAATTTATATCGCCCTTCCGGTTTAATTGAACCGTTAACAATACCAAGGTTATTATTTTTTGAGTCAAATACGAATTTTCCAAAATTTATAGGATGAATAAGTTTTCCCTGTTCAGCTCTCTGAACACTCACGATAAATGGACCGGAAGCTGAAGCAGGATAAAGTAAGTCAGTACTTTTTGCATTATCGCTAGTTAAAGTACTTGGCTGGATGTTACTATTGGTGTTAAGGTCGTTAGAGGTCGAGGTTTGTTGAATCGGCGGTATAGATTTAACTTTCGATGGAATGTGAAGGCTGCGCGATGGTCGTCGTTTACGAGATGGGAGCGTAACAGAAACCTGGCTCGTATTAGATTCCGAATCAGAAAAATCCAATATCGACCCTGTGTCGGGAGGCCTATCGTCGTTTTCCTCCATTATATATAAAAAAAACTTAACTTTTAAAAATTAAACTGAAAAAATAATACGCAGTCTATTTCATTGACTGTACAAACAAAAACGGATTAGCCGTAAGCAGGAATGCAAACAAATAGGTATACAATAAACAAAATTAAATAAAATGTAACAATAACCTATTATCTGAATGCGGCGCAGGAACGGGTGAACGGCACTAAGCAATAGTTAAGTTACACCCAACCACTGTTGACCGCGGCTCGAATCGGACTCGTTCTGTTCATGTTGAAGTTATAAATAATTGTCAATGTTTTTCAAAAAAAACATTTTGTTAAATGCGTTTTGAATTATTTAGCATAATCGTATTGTATATCGATGTATAATATCAACAAATAATAAATTTGAATTTATAAAATATACGGATATTGTTCTATAAAATTTCTCACAATGATATTACTATTTTACAACCAAAAAAGCAGTGAAGTTGTTTGTAGGTAAGCTATTTTTTGTTTTTGTTTTTTCGATTTCTATAATATACTAACTGTACCCCGCAGTGCGCTGCTGTGAATCAGTATGTCTGTGTAGATAGAAAATCACTCGATACAGAGATTGCCTGGCTTCAGAATCTAGAACACGCAACATATAATTGTCCATTTGAGAAGCAATCCGTGTCTAGATCTAAACCGCCGAATTCTAAAAGAGCTTTGTTGATGGGGAATGCAAACGAAATCGAATTGGGAATTGCATTCTCTTAAATTGTAATGGCATCTCGACTGGAGTCATAGAAATGTGAGGAATGAAAACATCTTCACCTTTTCACTTTTTCAATTGCAGTACGTGCGGTGAGCATCCCTAGGTCGAGTGAATTCAATAACTATGTTGGATAGAGTTATTGAATTCATTTGCTTCCATAACAGTTGAAGTTACTGCCCCACTTTGAATGTTAGACAGAATAATATGGTTAAGTTCGTAGATTTATTTGTTTGTGCGGAATGAGTAGTTCTTCCACCTTGTAGCAATATCGCAGTTATTCCGGACGACGCGTCGCGTCCTATTGCGTCGCGACGCAAGAGTTAAGGCGACTTGCTGCCAAAATCAATCTAATTCAAACTATTTTTTGATATGTTATTATAATGAGATTTATACGCTACCATTTTGTAAATTTTAAGTTCCTACGAAATTCCTGTTTTTATGTAATTATATATGTATGTAACTATATATGGAATGCTCCATGTATATATTGATTATAATTCCACTCAAAGCATATGTCATATATGTCATATATATGCTGTGTGGAGTGTTTTTTTTCGAGAAAGGAAAGCAGTGAACCATATTGCAGGAGGGAGAAAGCCCAGAGGCCGACAATTCATCCATCAGTACACCAATGTACAACAAAGGGAGTCTAACCCTTTCAGACATGAATCAAAACTGGCAGTTGTAGAACATGTTTAATTCTTGATAGCAATTGTTACAGTTTTTTTGAAAATTTTGGTGTTTTTTTCCGTAGTTTAGTTCATTTGAAAGAACATTAGGTCGCTCCCGGCGTGTTTCACGTAAAATGACAAATCTTACAATGTGTAAGTAAAACATTTATTCAATTGAAAAAATAACTTACATTTTAAAAAGGCGATAAAAAATGGTGGAGATTGAATACCAAAATCACATTTCAAAATATAAAAATATCAACCGCAATTATAAATATCAAACAATTTAAAACGAAAACCGCCAATTTATTTCGCTCTAGACAGGTAGGAAAAAAGTCTTAAATCCATATATTTTCATAAATATACGCGGACCGAAAGGGTTAATGATGTACCTGTACTGTTGTCGATATTTGAACTCATCTACAGAATCTCAGAACAACATTAAAAAATACCAGTTTTTTTTTCATTTTATTCAAACCAGAACGAGATTCTTCTTCGACCATTGTAGAAGTCATAACTTTATTGTTGTCATAATTCCTGATCCATTTCACACAAAAAAACTTTATCCACTGAAATCTACATTTAAACGACATTTAAATTAAAATAATGATTGTAGTGCAGGAAGTACTCAGTCTAATTAAGATTTATTTCTTCGAACGTATTCTAATACTTACGTCTCATTTAAAACGAGATAATTCTATCTAACTCTAAATCGTCTCTTTAAATCTAGGCTATCCTAACAAATCCTAATAAATAAGTTAAACTTCTAACTGCATTCCTAACTCTACTTACCAGTTCTATTCCGATTCAAAGTGATTCTTATTACTACAGATCTCTGGCATCAAACGTAATTTCGTGATTCCTTGTAAGACACATTCAATCCGAGGTTTACTCGTTGAATTGAGCACCTACTACTCGTAGGTACAAGCTGGATAAAAAATTCTAGTGTATGGTGCAGAATCATCAGATTACGATGTTCCATTACATCGTATTGTTTGAAGGGTATTTTTAATCCGACTATTCAATCCTCTTTAAAAGGTCACAACGAATCACCCCAAGGGGTTCGCTACGTTTGGTGACTTACCAGTGGTGGCCGGGTTCAGGGAGTGATGTATATCAACGTCTTGGTGGCGGATGCGTCGCCCACCAACTGATCAGGAGAAGCCGGTTGGAACCGTTGGAACTTCAGGCTTGCACCGCAGTGTGAGGGCAGTATTCATACGTCACTCCTGGATACAATGACCCCAGATTTTTTACCTATTCCTCATACCTTTTCACTTCTTCTCCTCCTTCTTCTCCTTTATTTATTTAAAATGAAATTATTTTCCATGGGGCCTACATGGTGTCTGTGTGAAGTTAAAGATAAAAAATAATAATAATAGAAGAAAAATTAATACTGTTTTCATGCAGGAATTATATTACCTTTCATTTATAAACCTTCAGTTTACTTTTCTCTATGGTGAGCATGGAACTATGAAAATAATATCAAAAGATAATATAATGTAAGATAATATTCATACTCTTAGACAATAAGCCATAGAAAACATGTTATTTTCATAGTAAAGAAAACATTCTAAAAAATTAAAACTGTCTTGAAACGTTTATGAAATTATGTGCTTCTTATGCTTTGCAAATTGAATAATTCTAAAATAATAAAATTTCTTGGAAATTAAAACATTCATCTCAAATTATTTTTTTAATGATAAACTAATGTTTATAAGACAAGGTTTTTATGTAAAGTACATTGGAGGGAACCCACCCTTTCCCGACGGCTGTGTGAGGAAACTGATTGTTTAACCTCCTTAGCCGCACACGTCAGGACTCTAATTTTTTTGTAAAAAGAAGCTAAATTTATTTTAAAACGATTTTAGACCCTCCAATGTCCCTGCATGCATGATTCTTAGTAACATAAAAATATACAAGCCGCGTATCGAGGGCAGTTTACCGCTCTATCACGGGGCAGTCCCGGCAAGAATGAGCGTGGAAAGCGGCCTGGCCACAACGATCCCAAGCACCCGCGTCCCTTAGCCAGTTTTCCGAGAGTACCCTCGAAGAAATGTAAATGGGGGGAGGGGGGGGGGAGATACTCCCAAAGACCCTAGGGAATGAAGTGAGCCTCAGGTCACCGGAGGCAGGACGGAAGGGGACCGGGCTCGCGCAAACATTCCCCAGGCCCGCTCATGATGCCGGGGGAGGCACCCGTGGTTCGTGGGACAGCCGCACCGGATTAATGTCACCTTACTGAATGCAGGAACAGGGTCTATCCACCCCCATGGTGGGGAAATGAACAACACAGTACGATAGAGTTCAGTTCGACAACCTTTTCATAAACCAATTTGTTAGTAACAAATAAGAAGGCAAATAACAAACGTAGAAAATAAGTTGTGATCAACAACAAATTGACCGTTCATAATAGAAAAAAAAGAAGGGAAAAAAAGATTAACATAGTATTAAAGAGCTAAAACATAAAAAGAAACAGTATTATCATTATCAACGCGTTCCTAATAAATAAATAAATAAGGCCCAAATTCAAAAGTAAAAGGAAGAATGAGCATAAAAAAAAACAGCGTAAAGAACGGGCAAAAACGGTGTAAAAATCCAATATACACAATAAATGATTAAGAAAAAATAAAACAAACAAATAAGATAATAAATGCATTGCGATCATGCCATAAAACATAGAAAGTAAACCAATGAGTATATAAAAATAAAAATAAAACACAAAGCAATCGCGCATAGACAATATTAAAGTTGTTATAGAGGAGTAACCGTGGAGTGACAGGAACAATACGCTTGGCACCTGAAACAAAGATGATTTTAATCTAAATCAGCAACTCTAAGCACAGGCCATCTCTCTACCCGGGACTTTACAAACTTTTTGAAGCATTCAAAATTCTCTCTGTTCAACACGAGATCGGCATTCCATGCCGGTCTTGTAATCCCTCTCAAGCCATCCAACATTTCCTCTCGGGCATCCTTCATCAACTCGCAGTGCCACAGAATGTGCTCGGCTGTCTGGTTAGTGTCACCACATGAACAGTTCGGATGAGGAGACAAGGCGAGACTATGTAGCCGCCCCCTGAGCTCCCCATGACCGGACACCAATTGCGTCATATAGTGATCCAGTTTTATGTGCGCCCCTTCCATTCTGCTTTTAACTGAAGGGAAGCAAGAGAAAGTCAATCTACCCTTCGTCGACCTATCCCATCGCTCTTGCCATACACTCAGCGTTCTATCTCGCATGGCTTTCAATAAGCCAGGAAGGGACACCGCTTCACCGGGTGTCAGTTCAACTCCCAGGTGGACAGCGGCCTTACCTCTTATCAATGCCTTTTTTGTCAAAACTTCCCTAATTTCCAAGTCAATCGGCAGTGTACCAGCCAGAACCGGTAATGCATCATTAGCCACAGTCCTATATGCGCCCGAAAGCGCCAACAGGGGAGTCCGTTGGCCCCGCTTGAAGGCCAATTGGATCAATGCATTATCCAGCCGGTGCTCCCACACAGAAACGGCATACGAGACATGCGTCACGTAAACACCCCTATATATGAGGCAAAGTGCCGGAGTCCGCAATCCCCACTCAGCCGTTGAGAGCCTTCTCAATTTCAAGAATAGGGCCTGGGCTCTGCTAGAAACGCTCTTGACGTGCGCTAGGAACGAAGAAGATCTATCTAAAGTGACGCCTAAATACCTGGTGCTTTCAACGAAATGGATAGTGGAGCCTCCCATTCTGATGGTAGGGTTTCTGGCACGACTGAACATACCCTTCATCAAGAGTCCCACGGTCTTATGGGGAGCGAAGTTCAGCCTGTTTCTCTTACCCCATTCAAAAATTTCACGCAGACCCTCTTCTGCTTTACTCTCCACTTCCTTTCTGCTATCCCCTGAGACCAAAAGAAACTTATCATCTGCGTAGTCGACCAATATGCATCCTTCAGGCAAGGGTAACCTAGAGGAGTCGTCAAAAAGGATGTTCCACAGGTCAGGCCCGAGGACTGACTCTTGTGGACAGCCCATGTTTTTTTTATTTTTTTTTATAGTGAAAACCTCACAAGAGTCCCAACTGCTCCCGTCTGGAGCCAGTGAGACTATGGCATCCCCAATTGGAGGATGTTGTGAGGCTGAAGGTAAGTGGGGAAGGGAAAAAGGAAGGTGGGGAAGTACCTGGCTATTCAGATCTAGTCACTAAACACGGCTAAAGCCATTTGGAGCAACGTTTCAATTCTGAATGGTGGTCTTACACCAGGGCGATACTGGTAGTATCTTCCACTCTGGAACGTGCCGCAAATATACTATATATTATTTTAATTAATTAATTGTGAAATAACACAAATTAATCAAATAAAATTTATTTGCGCACGCCGGGTTCGAACCCGCGACCTTCGGAATGGCAGTCCAATGCGTTTCCACTGGACTATGCCGGCCGTCAAATGTTAACGTCACGTATGATGAAAAAATCACCATACATTACAATAACCTTTCTGTTACGTAAATAATCACTATTAATATTGAACAGTAAAGGCGGGCAATTACCACTTTTCAACTTAGTTAAAATCATCGGCCACCACGCATGATCGAAGGCACCCGAGATGTCCAAAAATATTCCAATTACATACTTCTTGGTACAAACCCTCACCCATTCTAGCGCATACTTAATGGCGTGCTCAGTGGACTTACCGGGGACGAACCCAAATTGGCGGTCGCAGGGCGGAGACAGGGTGAGACGGAGCCTACGTTTGATGATTTTTTCCAGTATTTTACCTAAGATTAGAAGTAAAGTGATGGGTCTGTAGGCTCCGATATCTGTTCTCGGCTTGTTGTTCCCCTTTGGTATAATCCGGAGCACGTCTTTCTTCCATTCTGTAGGGAATACTCCTCTACGCAAGCACGTTTCCAACATTTGATAAAGCTCCTCTTTAGCGTGGATCCAAACATTCTTCGCTATTATGCCGTTCAATCTGTCAAATCCCGGTGCCGTCTTCGGACCCAAACCCTTAATTATGATGTCAACTTCTGCTCGACTTAATGGTGGCATGCCGTCCCCCTGGGCGAAGTCTCTAGGTGGAAGCCGTGACAGGTTTCTTACCTGTTGATGGTGAACACTTTCCCCATTAACTGAGTCTAGAGGAACTAACTTGCCCAGAAGTGTCTCAAGAGTGGAGACTATGTCAACACTCTCTGCGTTCCCTTCGCTATTACCGAGCACAACGCTCGATAAGTATCGTTCTGATCCTTTTCCCGAGTTTTCAACAGCGCTGTGGATTTCCCACGGGTTGGCGTTACCCACTTCATCTACCCAATTATGCCATGCAGCTCGTTTTGCTGAGAGGACGCCCGAACGATAGGCACCACGGGAAGCTCTAAAATGGGCCTGAAGTGCAGCCGCTTCTTCAGGCGAGCATATACTCCGCCTAACCACTACCAGGCCCCTATAGGCTCTTTTGTAGGCCCCTTTCAGCAAAGTCAGCTCTTGTGTCCACCACAGCGTCCTAATTAACTTCTTTGGGTTTGATCTGCCCAAAGAAGTTTCAGCGGCTGATACCACCGCCGCGTTGAATAAATTCCCCAAGTTGTCCGGTTCCCTAGCGACTAAGTCATGAAAACCCCTTAAATATTGACGCAGTGCATCCCCAAAGCTATCCTAATTCGCTCTAGTGGTTCTGAAGTTCCAAGATGATTGTGGAGCTTCTGTCTTTGTAATTCCCACTGAAAAAGTTATCAATCTACGATCAGAAACTATCGCACACTCATGAACCGTCCATTTTGATATTTTTGACGCAACAGATCCAGAGCAGAGAGTGAGATCAATGTTGCTTTTGCCACCGGTTCCTGAAAATGTTGAAAACGTACTTGGTTCATTGAGGATGAACAGACCTTGCGCTGAGATAAGATCTTCCAAGGCATAGGATCTTTCCGTTCGATTTCCGTTAAAGTCGAACCAGAGAGGCGAGCGCGCATTGAAATCACCTCCAATAATTATGTTTCGGCCTTTTTATTTATGCAAGGCACGCGTGAGGCTCAAAATATGCGGTTCAACTAAATTACCATATTTAAAATATACTGATATCACGATGATCTCAGTATCGCCAAATTTAAAGGAAACACAGGTTTGGTATTCGTTCGACAGTTCCTCGAGAAGGAGGGGGCTAATCAACGAAATATTGACCAGAACAACCGCCTCGGGAGAGCTGCCTACTTCAAGTACCACCCCTGGACTAATGATACCAGGTGTTTTCCCTTGCCAAACAGATTGCTCCTGAATGAGCAGAATGTCGATCCCAAGGTCGGTCATGACCCGCTGGGCCTCAAGGGTGGCTATCCGAGACCGCTGCAGGTTGATCTGGCCTATGGAGAGGGGATTGGCGGCGGCCATAATCAGTCATGCGAACCTGAGCCTCGATCGCAGATCTGTTTGCGGGGCAGGCTCGGTCACCAGTACAATGATCGGCTGGTTTCTGAAACTTGGTACAAGTTGCGCAGACAGCGGCTTGTGCCTTCTTGGGGCACTCCTCGAAATCATGACCGGCTGCGGCGCAGTGGCGGCAAGAAATGAACTCCTGAGTACATGATTTGCTTACATGGCCGTACATGTGGCATTTAAAGCAACGAGTTGCTCCCAGGTAGTCACGAACCCGACAGGCATTCCATCCAAGGTAGCAAAAACCGCTATCTATTAGTACCTTCCGGCAATCCGGATGAGACGTGACAATCATATTCATAGTCCCGCTTTCACGTTTCCCAAAGAGGGAGACCCTTCGCATTGTCCTTAAATGGTCTTCCCTAGAGAGATTTGATTTTTCTGCGACGTTATTATCAAAAATTTCCTTGAAAAGAGCCGTGTCAGCAGTTGCGTCTCCTCTGGGGACGTCATAAATGACTATCTTGGGTAGTCGTCCCTGTGGGTTAACCATTTTCAAACCTTTGAAGGTTAGTTTTTCCGCCGTCTTCTGAATGTTTTTGACACCCCCCGGGCTATCAGTTTGCAGAAGAACGCCTCCATCCTTGATCTTACGTGTCCTTACCACTTTAAAACCGTCTGTTTTGGGATCCAGAACCATTACCGCTGTGGGTAGAATGCAAATACAGATGTTATTTACAAAATTTGCAAACTCACCAGAATTTCACAAAATCCGAATTTAATTATGTAATTGATGATTAACACGGTACTGATAATTGTTTCTGCCGCGTTTATACAATTCAGATTAACTCAAAACACATTTAAACGTCACTACAATTTTCGGTAATCCGACCCGAAAATTAACTAAAAAAAAAACTATTTTTAATACTTATTATGCAACTATTATATTGCTGAAGAATAGAAATACAGTAAATAACCGCCAGAAGTGCGATTAAATATGATTATAATTAAGATTAACACCGTTTCGTTTCTAAGTAAACAAACTGTTGCACGAAGTATGTATAGCACAAAGGAAAATAAATTATTATAAGCAATAATTAGTTGCCTGTAAAATCAATACAAATTTAAATTATCTCCCGGGTAAAAATAAATGCCGCCGACGGGAATCGAACCCGCGCCTCCTGATATCCGGTCAGACGCTCTGAACCAGTGAGCCACGTCGGTTTATTTCCAACCCGCCAAATAATCCTATATGTACTAGTACTTCAATCAACAATTACCGCTTATTATATTTCTTCATCTGTAAACAACCAACTTTGTTTTTGTAGGAAAAGCTTTGTTAGTGTTAAATTTTCCACTAGATGGCGTCGAGACATATTATGTCTACATTTGTCGGTGAAATATTTTCACTTAAAATATGATTATTTTTTTTAATGAAAAACTAATGTTTTAAAGACTAGGTTTTCATGCAAAGCACAAAGGATAATACATTTACGGTTTATCTAAAAAGACGCTGTCTAGGATTGCATTTAGTTCGGGTTGAATCTTGCGATCATACATAAAGATAGTTGCCAATAAAAATGTGCGGTGAAAAAATGAAGACAATGTTGGTAGTTCTTATTCGAAGTATGATACAGTTAAAAGTGACCGAGGAGGATAGGGTCCCATTAGCGCAGTTGGTAGAGCATTGTCCCGGAAAGACAAGGGTCCTGGGTTCGAGTCCCAGATGTGACCGTTTCCTTTTCTGATTTTTCTGTTTCAGATTTTCGTTTAAAAATCACTAATATTGTCTTCAATATTTAAAATGTATGTAACTACTTACTTGCACACATATTTAAATTAAATCAAACGCCTTTCTACACATCATTATACTGATACAGCAGATACAAAATTAGCATTTTACAAAAGATTTTATCGTTACCTTGAGATGTAAAAGTTTTGATTGCTATTCAATGTTTTTAATTTTTAATTAACTAATTTAATATATTTTTTTTAATGCTTCCGATTTAGTTGTCCGGGTTAAATCTTCGCCATAGGAAAAACTAAACCCTTCCACTCACTTTTCCACAAATGATCAGCTAGTCAATCAACATTATGTAAGTGCATTATATAAGTAAAATAAATACAAAACAATACAAGAACAACAACACGTCAACTGACCAGATATCAAATGGGAAAAAAATTTACCGTTTCCAGATATTTTCATATCAGAGGGTTCGGCTCGGTAGAACTTCTAACAGGGCCTATAAATCCTACTGATCCCTCAACATAAATATTAAAAAAATCTTTTGTTATCCTACATGTATTCAAAATGACCGACTTTTGCATCTTTATATATAAATTTTTTGATATATCTAATACGCCTAAATTTTTAATTAGAGAGCTAGATATAATGCCAGTAGCCGAAATAACGAATGGTTTTATTTTTATAGTCTGAGAATGCCAAATTCTTTTTATTTCATTTCCTAAATCTGTGTATTTTCTTATTTTTTCGCTAACAGATTTTTGAATATTACAGGAATTTGGTATAGCGACATCAATGATATAAGTTATTTTTTTAATTTTGTCATGTAAAACTATATCGGGTCTATTATGACTAATCGCTCGGTCTGTTAGTATAGTTTTATCATAATATATTTTATAAAATTCGTTTTCTAAAAATGAATTTGGTTCGTATTCATAATATGGTACTATATTACGGCAGTCAATCAAGTTATGTTTAATTACCAAATTTTGGTGAATTATTTTTAGAACTTGATTGTGCCTAAATATATACTCGGAAGGTGCTAATATAGAACATCCCGATATAATATGTTCTATAGTTTCCGGAAAAGCCAAACATTTTCTACACAAATCATCAATTTGATTTGTACCTTTTTTATGTGCTTTCTATAATTTTTAGTATTAATGACTCTATCCTGAATGGCAAGCATAAATCCTTCTATTTCTGCGCTCAACTCTCCAATACTCAACCATTTGTTTAACGAAAATTTGTCAACATACGTTTGGTTGAGATAATTGAAGTGTTTTGCGTGTAAAATTTTATTTGACCAGGAATTTAATAATTCCTGGTTGGGATTTATAAAAATGTTGGCATTATCATCGTATAAATTTAAAGGTGTAATATTTCTATCTGCTTTGCAAATTATTTTGTGCATTTCTGAGCTATGAGCTTTCCTATGGAAAAAAGTTCTTTGCATTTCTACCTGATTATGTTTCAAAGAAGTTATTTTGACTATACCTCTACCTCCTAAATTTCTAGGTAAATTAACTCGTTCTATAGCTGAATTTGTATGATGGCAATTAAACTTTGTTAGCGTAGTTCTAATTAATCTTTCTAAGTTTTCTAAATCTGTATAAGACCATTTAATTATGCCAAATGAGTACGTTAATAGAGGTATTGCCCAAGTATTTATTGCTTTTACTAAATTTTTAGCAGATTGATTGCATTTTTAAATTTTCCTGATCCTAGTTTGAAATTTAATCCTAATATCATTTTTAATACTAGTATGGTCTAATCTATTTGATTGTGGGTATCCTAAATACTTATAAACCTTATCCCTTTTCATACTAGTAATTTGGAAATTTCTAAATATACTCTCGTCCCCATCTACAATTTTGCCTTTCTCTATATGGATCGTTTTACATTTATCTAAACCAAAAGTCATTTTGATATCATTTGAAAAGTTTTTAACTACCTCGATCATTTTCTCTAAATTTTGTTCATAATTCGAAAATAATTTTATGTCATCCATATATAATAAATGCGAAATTGTACTACTCTCCCTTGTACCCTTAACTTTTATTCCAAACTTGCTTTTAATTAACATTTTAGATAGAGGATTCAATGCTAAGCAAAACCAAAGAGGACTCAATGAGTCTCCTTGAAAAATTCCTCTTTTAATTGAAATGCCCAGTATTACTATTTTCTTACCTTTTAAATTGATAAGTAAATTGGTATTCCAAAAGGACATAATATTTTCCAAAAAGCTAATAATAATGGGGTTAATTTTATATATATTTAATATTTTGATCAGCCACGAGTGCGGGACACTATCGAAAGCCTTTTGGTAGTCTATATAGCAAGTATGTAAATTACGTTTTCGAGTTTGAATCTGTTTTAGAATTACAGAATCAAAACTAATTGTTCTTTACATTCCATATGTTTTCTGCGACAACCTTTTTGTTGTTCAGATAAAATATTTTTTTCATCTAAATGAGTATATATATTAAATCTGTCAAGCAAGATGTTAAAATTTTGTTTATTGTCGGTAAACATGTAATGGGTCTGTACTGAGAGGGATTATTAATATTTTCGCTTTTGGGCAACATATAAGTAATGCCTTTTGTTAGAAAATTTGGAAAATTTTGTGGTTGACTGACAAATTTTGAAAGATTTTTTGCCAAAAGAGGATGTAAAGTAGTTAGACGTTTGTACCAAAAATTATGTATCCAATCGCAACCCGTGGCTTTCCAATTATGAGTACTTTTAATAATTTTGGTTAACAATTCAACCGATATATTAGAAAAACTCATTTGTTCAATGCCTGAAAAATTGAGTTCTTTATTTTCTATCCATGGACTTGATTCGTTATGTTTTGTATCTTTACTTCAAATTTTAGTCCAAAAATCGCGCTTATCTGATTCAGATGGCAACGGAATATTATTATTCGAAATAATATTTTGTTTATCGTCAAGTTTGGAATAAAATATTTTTTCATTTTTCTGGAATAATCTGTTATTATTTTTTTTAATATACGTATAATTATATCTTTTTAATCTACTAGCTTTTACGCCTAATTTTTATTTTAATAAATCCAATAAATCATTGATTATATTTTCATTACTATGACTATCTATGTTATAACCAAATTTTTCTCCCAATTTCATCTACATGTCTCAAAATTTTCCTACTTCTATTCCCATTTTTATATTCTATTACACTAGCTATGTTACTTCTTAAAAATACTACATCATTTTCTAATCTGATCTGCCATTCTGGTTTACTATAACTATATGATTTATCATCAGAGGATGATAATTTGATTCCTAACTTATTACAAACAGTAACAGCACTAGCATATACTATTGTATGAAGATCTAAAAAACTAATTTCGTCAAAAATTATTTTTGGTAAAATTATGTTATTTAATTCAAAAATTAATTTAGATAATTTCTTTGACGTATGCAATTTTTTTTGGTAATTTTGGTCTAACTGTTGGTTCTACATCTATATATCTGTTTATATTATTATGAAGTAAGTTAGCTAATTCTATAACATTATCATCAACAAAGTTTAAATTTGCAATGTTGATTTCCCTAAGATTATAAATAACGTCTAAGTTATTTGAATCTTCTGTAATATCATTGGACATTTCGATTTGAATATTATCCAAACTATCTACATTCAATGTATCTGATATGACATTACTTGTGTTAATTTGTTCTAAATTATTTCCCATTTGCAATTTATCTGCTACTTCTCTTTTAATCTGTTTTAATGTGACTACGGGAATTAAATTATTTTTGAAAATTGCTCGCTTTTGGTCTGCTAATCTTTGTTCGTTTACTTGGGCAATCGGATAATTTTGTGAGAAAAGTGAATGTAATTTTTTCCTATATAACAACATATACTATATATAACTACGAAATTATCTGCCTGACGGAAACATGGTTGACCTCCTCTGTCTTCGACTCGGAATTATTCGACAAGCGCTATACAGTCTACAGGCGGGACAGAGATAGCGATGCACGCGGAGGCGGTGTATGCATAGCGGTTAATAATACACTAACGTCTCAGAGAATGCAAATCCTTGAAACGGAAGGCGAACACATCTGGCTGAAGGTGACAAAAAATAAATTTACAGCGTACATATGTGTTGTATATTTCTATTGCACGGATGATTCAGAGAATCGAATAAAATTCTACGATTATATTGATCAAGAATATCAATCGAAAATATTAAAGGATAGAAACGTATAATGGGCGACTTCAATTTCACTAACAAATCCGATGAGGTTATGTTAGAGCATTTATATTTTTTGAATTCTAATGATCTTAAACAACAAAATGTGATAAAAAATCATTTTGGCCATATGCTTGATTTAGTATTGAGTAAGACGAATAGATGTGACGTCATTCGATGTGATGAACCCTTGGTCCTTGAAGATAAATTTCATCTGACCTTATCAATTCTTATGAAGTTATTCAGGACAAAGTGCAACCGACGTCAGTTGCGAAATAGTACTAAACGCCCGGCACTATCAACCTACAACCATCAGTTCCAGTACAAACGAGCAAACATGCCGTTAATAAATGACATACTCTCATAATTCAACTGGAACTACCTATACACGATATCGGATGCAAATGACGCAGTCAAGTACTTAAACAATATTTTATTCAGTGTTTTTGAAATTTGTATCCCTACTAGAAAATATGTATGTAAAAATGTTAATTATCCAGCGTAGTTCTCTAAAACAATTATAGATAAATTAAAAAGCAAAGAATCGCATCGAAGAAGGTACAAACTGCGTGGGGATCACTCAGATTACTTGTTATTTTTTGCGATGCGATCCGAGCTTAAAAAAGATATTGCAATTGCGAAACGCCAATATTTAGAAAAAGTTCAGTTTGGGATCAAAGATGATGTTAAATATTTTTGGGATTTTATTAAATCTCAAAAAGCAAATCCTCATACCCAAATAAACTTAAGCGACGGAACGGCGACTATTTCCGATCCCGAAATAGTTAGCCAAAAATTTGCTGACTATTTCAAATCATTGTACAGCCAGACAGCCCCTCTACTAAATCTAGACTTTACTCGAACAGAGGAGCCCTGGAATATCGGAAAAATCAGTCTTGGGCTAACCTGTGCAGAGGAAGTAGATGCCTGTACTCGGACTTTAAAGCTCGATAAGGCGGCAGGCCCAGACGGAATACCCCCTAATACAATTGCTTATATGTCAAAAATCATAAATCATCTACTGAGTTATATATATATAATCTAAGTATTTCTACTGGTTGTTTTCCCCATTCCTGGAAACTCACGCGTGTGAGCCCAATTTTCAAAGCTGGAGACAAGGCTGATATTAAGAATTACAGACCTGTTGCCACTCTGTCAACTATACTCAAAATATTTGAAATGATTATTTATAAGAAATTACATCACCAAATTATGCCGTTTCTAGGAGAAAACCAACACGGTTTCATGCCAAGAAAATCCACGGTATCAAATTTGTTAACATTTTCGCGATTGGTGGCCGTCGGACTGGACTCGAGACACCAAACCGATGTAGTGTATACGGATTTTGCCAAGGCTTTTGATCGAGTTGATCATGATATTTTATTACTTAAAATTTTTAAACTTGGCTTCGATCAACTGACACTTATCTTCTTCGCGTCATATCTAAAATCCAGAAGACAATATGTATCAATAAATGGACAGGAATCTAAACAATTCCCCGCCTTGTCAGGTATTCCCCAAGGGTCAAACCTTGGTCCTCTGTTGTTCCTAATACTTATAGACGACATCCAGGTCTGTGTAAAATATAGCAGATGTCTTTTACTTGCGGATGATCTCAAACTTTTGATGGAAATAATATTTTACGAAGACTGCTTAAAAATGCAATCTGACCTTGATGCTATAGCAGAATGGTCAGATAAAAACAAATTAGAATTTAATATAAAAAAATGCGTAACAATGACATATACTCGCTCTCAGAAGCCCGTAGTTTTTGATTACACCATTAAAGAGAAAAAATTATGCCGAGTCAATAGCTATAAAGATCTTGGTATCGTCTTTGATCCCAAACTTACATTCTCGAACCACATATCACGACTTACTACAGTATGCTACAAACTCCTGGGATTTATCACCAGAACATGTAAACAATTTCACGACCCAGATGCAATGATAGCCATGTTTGATGGCGTCATACGAAGTAAGCTGGAGTATGCTAGTGTTGTGTGGACTCCGCACCAAACTAAGTATATTAATATGCTGGAACAAATCCAGAAAAAAATCCTCAGGTATGTCTATATGCGGATGCCTGGAACTTATCCAAGGTTTATGCACCATGTGGACTTACTTGAGGCAACAAATAGATTTAGCTTGGAAACTAGACGTCATGCAAATCTTGCAATACTTAGTTTTAACATAATCCATAACTATATTGATAGCCCGTTCCTCTTGGAATGCTATGGTTTATACGTGCCCGAAAACTTCAGCCGTAGTCGTCGACACAACTTATTCAAAATACCATACGGCAGAACAGATATTCTAGCACAACATAGCATGACAAGAGGAATGGTGCTATTGAATTAAATCTCAGAAGATATATATAATTCTTCTTTAAATAGCCTAAAGTTTTTTTTTGTATAGTAATTATCTTCATAGGTGTTAAGATTGTCAAATTGAGAATTGTACAGTAATTGGATAATCTATCTGTTGTGAAATAAAAAAAATAAAAAAATCTGTTTCTAGTTTGGTTACATAAAAATATGAACGAACAATGAACATATTGACATCGTTCGTCCATTTCATACGCTGTCTAGGAATACCTGCTTTTGTTTTTTGGGGTCTTAGACTATCCATGTTCATCTGTATAGATGACATAATAATCCCTTGTTTATCTATGTTGGTTGCAAATGACATTGTTGTCATTTTGCAAAACAACTAGGAGATGATTGTATCGTTACTGCTACATTGCAGTAACCAAATCAACAAATAATTTTCAACATGACCAAATTAAATATTCTAATCAAACTACCTTTCGACATAACAAATCTATAATTTCCAATTCAACTTGTAGTCTTGATAAATAATAGATGGTGATCTTTTAACCAAAATAACGTTTATTGTAGCAGAACACACACATTACAGCCATTACAGAGACTTATACTTTTGACACCTACTTCCTGTACATGTAGTGTTACCAACTGAATGTTATTTCATTGCCATATTACAACATCTTCCCTCAATGTAATAACATTCCAATAAATCGTACAAATAACTCTTTACTCAAAGATTAAGTGAGAATATCCGCTGGTTGTTCGCCAGTTTTTATGTATTTTATATTTATTTTATTATTTTTCACTAGATCTTTTACAAAGTGAAAACGAATATCTACGTGCTTCAAACGTTTAATTGATTCTGTAGCTGCAGTCAAGATTGCTGACTGATTATCACAAAAAATGTTTACTGCACAAACATTTTGAAAACCAAAATCATTTAATAAGTTTATCAACCAGCAAGCCTCACCAGCAGCCATACTCATAGCCACATACTCAGACTCAGTTGACGACAGGCTCACAGATGCTTGTTTCTTAGAACTCCATAATATTAAAAATTTTGAGAAAAAGAACATATAACCAGAAGTGGACTTTCTATCATTTATATAACCACCCCAATCTGCATCGCAAAAACCTTCTAAACCTACATTTGTGCATCTGTAAATCAACTTATAATGTAATGTATACTTAACATAGCGCAATACCCTTTTTAGAGCAGCTAACAATATATTATTTGCACAATATTGATACCTACTTAGCATAGAAACAGCAAAACATAAGTCTGGTCTTGTACCTTGTACAGCATACATTAAACTTCCTATTATCTGCCTACATAATTTTTCAATATTTTTATCTACCTTTTGATTTTGAAAGATTTTAAAATTAAAATTTTTATCCATCGGTGTAGCCACCGGTTTACAATTTTCCATTTGAAATTTTACAAGAATATTTTCTAAGTTACTTTTCTGACTTAGTTCAGTTATACCAAATTTTAAGTTCTGACTCACATTAATACCTAGAAAATCAGATATACATCCCAAATCCTTCATTTTAAATTCACTATTCAAAGCCTTTTTAAGCTGTTTAACTTCACAGTTATTTGTTCCAAAAATTAATAGGTCATCGACATATAACAACACAAAAATTTTATCATTTCCATTATACCTTTTGTATAAACACGAATCACAGCTTGATCTTAGAAAACCCTCTCTAGTCATGACATCATTGAACTTATTATTCCAACACTTAGGAGACATTTTTAAACCATACAGTGATTTGTTTAATTTTACAATATTTTCATTATTAGAATAAGCTCCTTCAGGTAACTGAATATATGAATATATACCTCATCTTGGATTTCTACATACAAAAATGCACCGGTAACATCCATTTGATAGATTTGCAAGTTCAATTTACTAGCAATAGCAACAAAAAGTCTAAAAGTGGATAATTTTGCTACTGGAGCATAAATGTCTTGATAACTAAACAAATTATCTTGTTCAAGCCCCCTAGCAACCAACCGGGCTTTATATTGATTTGGAACTTTAATTTTGAACACCCATTTGCTACTAACAACCTTACTTGGATCTACTGGCTCATTGTACACTTCCCACGTATTGTTTTCTCTCAGAGTTTGCAGCTCTCTCTCAATGGCCTCCTGCCACTTAGAAGCATCAACCCTACTCACAGCGTCTTTGTATGTCATCGGATCAGGATCAAAATTAATTTGTACATTGTTGCATTTATAGAAAGAAGTTTGTTTCCTTGTTCTTTTTGACCTCTCACAGTAGGGTGCTAGTGGATTATCTTCACCACTGACTCATTTGAACTCAACTCATCAACACATGGTTCATTATCACTTTCCGATTTGGTTTCATATAGCATATCTTCTTCAGAAGAGATTTTCATACCACCTTCATCTTTCAATGTTCTAATTTTTTCATTTACCATTGTTTCAGTCATCTGTGATGGTTTGTCTTCTAAAGATATTATCTCAATTGATTCCTGGAGTTTATTTTCATTTTCTAAGAAAATTCCATCCCTCTTTGTTTCTATGGTATTCTTATGTGAAAAATATATCCTGTACCCTTTCACATCTTCGCTGTAACCAATCATTAGTCCTTTCTCACCCTTTTTGTCCCATTTTCTTCTTCTTTCTTTAGGAATGTGCGCATATACAGGTGTACCAAACACTTTCAACTGACGGATGTCAAAATTTCTGTTTGTCCATACTTCAAAGGGAGATTTTCCTTTTACTTTGCTTTTTCCAGTCCTATTAAGTACAAAAACTGCAGTATTTACAGCTTCTGCCCATAGTTTTTTTGGTAAACTTTTTGCATGTAGCATTGTCCTTGCAGCCTCTACTAGAGTCCTATTTTTTCTTTCAGCTTTTCCATTTTGCTCTGGAGTATATGGAACAGTCGTTTGATGGGTTATACCACGCTTTGAGAACATTTCTTTCACTTCTTTGTTTATAAATTCCAGTCCATTGTCACTTCGAAAGATTTTAACCTTATTTCCAGTTATATTTTCAGTTTTATTTAGAAAGTCTTCAATACAATTCTTGATGTCGTATTTATTTTTAACAAAATAAACATATTTAAAATTTGAGTAGTCATCTTTAAACAGAACAAAGTACTTCGACCCTCCTAATGATATTTCTTCCATTGGGCCACACGTATCCGCGTGAATTATTTCACATGTCTTCTTGCTGGTGTAATTACTTTTTGGAAACGGCAATCGGTGAATTTTTCCTTGTAAACAACTTTCACATTTCGGAACTAATGTTTGTTGTGAATCGATGTTGTTTTTCTGTAAAACTTCTTTGACATACTCAAAGTTTTGATGAGTTAATTTTTCGTGCCACAAATTAAAATCATTCAGTTCTGATTTTGCCACAATTGCAGTATTGCATTTAAAACGTAAATCCATATAATAACCGCTTCGGCTACGGCACAAATATCTCCATCCTTGTAAAATTTGCAAGACTTGTCATATGTCATCATAACATAACCTTATTTAATAGCGCGATTGACAGAGAACAGATTAACTTTCAAATCTGGTACGAATAACACGTTGTCTATGGTAATGTCAACCCATTCCGTGTTGTTTTCCACCTGTACTGCCATCTGGCCGCAGCCCAACACACTAAATGACTCGCCATTACCGACTATCACTGATTTATTCAAAATGTCTGTTAAATTTGTAAATAAGGCTTTATCATAACACATATGTTCATCCGCACCGTTTTCTACGAGCCACTTAGAATCTTGATAATTGTCGTAAATTTTATTTGATACGACAAACCCATTACTTTTCTTTGTGTTGTATTTACTTGAGTCATTATTTTTACTAAACCAGCACTGCGATTTATAATGTCCAAATTTGCCACAATAATAACACTTGTCATTTTTGTTTTCTTCATTGTTATTTTTATTTTTCCTACATTTGCTCTGGAAATGTCCGATTTTTCCACACTTAAAACACTTTCCATTTTTTTATTTTTCATCACGAAAGCTGATGATGATGGGGTTTGTTGAAGTTCATCATTCTTTTCAATAAATCTTTCTTCCTCCATCAACAACCTGGCCACTAAGTTTTCCAAGGTTTGTTTGTCATCAGGGGCAGATTCCCAAGCCGAAACAAAATGTTTATATTCTTTTGGCAGCGACATGAGTATTTTAGTTATAACAAATTTCTCAGAAATTTCTTCTCCCAATTGTTTTAACTGGTTCTGTAATTCTTGTATTTTTAATAAAAATGCAGACATTTCTGTTCCTTTTTCATATTTGTACTGAAAAAATTGCTGTTGTACAATATGAATGCTGGTCTCCGTTTTTTGTTCATACACACTCTGCAACTTCTTCCACATTTCCGCTGAAGTAGAACATGATATAATGTGTAACATAACATTTTCTGTCATCCTTGTGGCTATTAAAGACTGAGCCTTTGCATCCTTGTTTTCCCAAATAATTTTTTGTGCACTTTCTTCAGGTTTTGTACTCCAACCTTCCACTATATCCAGCCATCCTTGTCCACGTAACAATACTGCAGTCTGGAACTTCCACACATTCCAGTTTCTTGACCCCTCCAATTTTAACATGTTCTGATTGCCTTCCATCATTACTAGATGTTTTTCCTCTTTTCACATGTGCCTGGGCCCTTAACCTGTAGTCTTGATAAATAATAGATGGTGATCTTTTAACCAAAATAACGTTTATTGTAGCAGAGCACACACATTACAGCCATTACAGAAACTTATACTTTTGACACCTACTTCCTGTACATGTAGTGTTACCAACTGAATGTTATTTCATTGCCATATTAATTACAAATCTATGATATATTATGTTCCAGAAAAACGTCAACATAAAAATATACTTTTAAATTTTTTTTTTTTCAAACGAATGTCAAATATTGTTGTTTACCTTGGTTACTGGGGTCCTCAAATATATTTTTTTTAAATCCTATTTATTTACCATCCTATGGCTCACTAGCAGTTTATTTATTGCGTTATCTGATATATTCTTCTTAAAATATTTTTATATTTTGGGATCAAAGCTAATTCTTTTTTATATGATATTACAAAAAATAATCAGAGAGCAAATGCAAAGCATATGCCTTAACTAGCGTTTCTAAGCAACTTAGTATTTATAATTTTTTATTTATTTATCACTATCTTAGATTAAAATTGAAGTCAATTTAATTTCAATACTATTCTTTTTTTCTCAAATGAAAATTTGAAACAGAAAATCAGGACCTCAGCCTTGCCGGGGCGCTGCTCTACCACATAGGTAATCCGACCATATTTCATTCTGTCACATTTAACTGTATCATACTCGAAATAAAAACTACTAACATTATCTTCAGTTGCTTAACGCATATTTTTAATGGTATTTTTATGAATGATCGATACTTCCAGAAGTAAATGCAATCTAGATAGTGTCTTTGATAAATATGTCCTATTTTTTTAAATTTTAATGTGCGACATCTATTGACTTTTTTAAAAGTCTAGGATTAATATTTATTATTTGTATATCGTATAAATTAATGATTAAAACCTCAAATTGTAATATTTGATCATTGAAGACAATGCTAGCGATTCTGTAAGCACCCAGCGAAGTCCACATTACCAAATAATGTTTTTTTTTTAAATACTGCTAATGTACCTCAACAAAAAACATGTAAAAAATCTGTGAAATTAAAAAAAAAATTACCAATACACGTGGAAAAATTTTACAGTATTATTCTGACTAACCAAATTGCTACTTCATTACATGTATTATCTATTGTTATTACAATCAAGCATAGTAATTTCGGTTGTTTGTGTTATGCGTTATTCCTGCGTGAATTATTCGTGGGTGATGAACTAAATTCAATGCAAGTTTGAGTTAAAAAATTTTTTTAATTTTTATTTTTTTATTATTATTATTATTATTTTTTTTTTTATTTATTCATTTATTCCTTTAGATTTACACACAGTACAATATGATACAAGATATAATTAAATTATTTTTAGTGATTATAGATTATTGTACCTTATCAGGTCGAAATTATTGGTTCCTAACTAGGCAAATTGCCCGTTCCAAGAAAACAAAAAATATGTGAAAGTAAGTGTGTAATTTGTCTATGTCTATAATATATATTTAATTACTTCATTTTTTTAAAGAAAGACAAATATTTTCGGGTTGCGAATAACCTGACAATATTTGAAAATCTCCTACTACCACCACAATAAGCTCAAAATGTTGCTTGTGTTGTGATGGAGGACTTAGCCTGCCGAGGAATTGAACACACTACGCCTGAGTGGGACCCAAGCGCGATGTTAACTCGGCCACCGACCGATCTCATAAAATGTTTTAATTTGTGATGTTTAATCGTTACAATCTTATGATAGAGTCTAACTTGAGCTGTTGTGTATGTTTCAATTGTGTATGAGCAATAATTAGAATAATCGAAGATATATATAGTGTGTGATTAGTCTTTATCTATTTATTACGTGACGTTTTTTAACATTTTTTCAGATTCTCCTCTGCCCAGTCCAATCAACCATTTAGTTATTACATGGCCTATGTATGAAATATTACAAGTTTTTATGTTTAATTCAGGGGGGATTTCGTTGTACAGTTTAGGTCCCAAGTATGTGTGTGTCTATTGATACTTTGCCGTATTGCTCGTTGGGACCATAAGGTCATTTCTGGTGTGGCTTCTTGTGATGTGTTTATGGTAAATTTTATTAATATTGTCTAGATTTTTATGTATATGGATAATAACCCTTTTTATGTAGTTTTGACGAACATCAAGTACATTAAATTGTTTAAAGAGCTCATCGCTAGAGAACCTATATGGCTTGCGCATTATGACTTTAATTATTGATTTCTGGGCATTCATAAACGGATCTAGAATTGATCTTCCTGATGCTCCCCAGCCAATGCAACCATACATTAAGAGGGGGTTGCACAGTCCGAAATATATTTTTCTTATATCTACTTGTCTAATTATGTTTCGCAATGCAAAGAAAATATGAGTGAGTTTTCTTACCCTAGTTGTAAGATTGTCAATGTGATAATTCCACTTAAGATGATTGTCTATTATAACACCTAGGTACTTGATGTTTTTCACACATTCAAGATCTTCACATTTGCACTTAGGTTCAGTATTATAGGAGTTACAGTCATGATTACGTATTTTTATTGTGTATGTTGTACTAGATTGTCCCTTTATAGTTGAGCTGAATCTCATGTATTTGGTTTTAGAAGTGTTCAGTGTTAGTAGATTTATGTTGAGCCATTGTTTTATCACATTAATTCCACTTTCAGCAAGTTTGTGTGTGTCAGTCCAGTCATCTCCTTCAAATATAGCTACCGTATCGTCTGCGAATGTAATAATTTTACCACCGATTGGTAGCTCGCACAACTCATTTATATAGATTATTAATAGAACAGGTCCCAATGTGCTTCCTTGTGGTACACCAAAGTTAGTGCCTAGTGAGTTACTCAAAGTTTTACCAGTTTTGAGTTGCTGGCTTCTACCTCCTAGGTAACTCTTTAGCCATTCGTATGGCATACCTACAATTACAATATTTTGTAGTCTTTTGAGGAGTATTTTATGAGAAATTGTATCAAAAGCCTTGGCTAGGTCTAAGAATATATTTTTATTTTTTATTTATTATTTTTTTATTATTTTTTATTTAATATCAACGGTATAAATATACCATAAACAATGATAACATGTCACAGTTAAAAACGTAGAAATATTGAAAAAAAAGAATTACAAATATATGTGGCATTTGATTGTGAAATGACATTAGAGAGTAAGTAAGTAAGTAAACAAGAGATACAAGTACATAAGTTTCTATAGTGCAAATAAGGTAGAATTAGTTTAAATTAATATTGATTGAAAAGATTTGATAGCATAGCCCTCTTGTACCTACCTTGCGTGCAGTTAAATAGATTTGCCACATCTGCGTATCTATTACTAACTTCATGCAACCTAGGTACAAGCGAGTGTATGGAATACTTAGTCCTGATATTGTTGCATTTAAACAAAATTTTAGAACGAGTAGCTCTCGTGGGTAAATGAAATTCAATGAGGTTAATTAAATCAGGACTGTCTATACTACCATTTACAATTTTGAACATAAATATTAAGTCGGATATAATTCTTCGATCTGAGAGTTTTAATAAATTTAGATTTTTCATCAAGTAATTATAGTTTATATTTTCAATGGGAATACCGAGTTTAAAATTAATGTTTCTTAGGAATTTATGTTGAATTTTTTCGATTGAATCTGAATGTAATTTGTAGTGGGGGGACCAGATCAAGGAGTTATATTCGACTTCACTACGAACCAGGGATGTATACAAAATTTTTAATGTTGAAATATTCTTGAAACCTCTGGAATTTCGAAGAATGAAGCCTAGCATTTTCATTCCTTTATTATTTATATGCGATATAAAGTTTAATTTAGAGTCGAAAGTTATCCCCAGGTCATTAATTTCTTCGACAGAGGTAAGGATTGAGTTATTGAGTTTATATGAATGAATAATTGGTTGATTTATTCTGTAAAATATTATTGAATAACACTTATTTATGTTCAGATGAAGTTTGTTAAGATAACACCAATTAATTAACCTGTTCAAATTATTTTGTAGACAGATACAATCTTCAGCGCTTTTGATTATTTTAAATATTTTTAAATCATCTGCGAAAAGTAATGCATTAATATCTTCATCAAATATATTTACAATATCATTTATAAACAGTAAAAATAATATTGGGCCTAAATGAGACCCCTGTGGTACACCACTGGTAGCTTTAAATTGATTGGAAATGAACAAATTGATTTTTACAAGTAAAACTCTATCAGTTAGATAGCTAGCAAACCATTCTAAAAGTTTTCCGTCAATACCGAGCTTACGTAGTTTGATCAGGAGAATTTTATGGCATACTTTGTCAAAGGCCTTGATAAAGTCCGTATATATGGAATCTACTTGAGTTCTGTTAGCTAATGCGTTTGATATGTAGTTTTCATATAACGAGAGATTTGTCAGAGTTGATCTACCCGACAAAAATCCGTGTTGATTCGGAACAATGAGATGGTTAATACATGGTGAAATTTTATCAAGTAATAGTTTTTGAAAAAGTTTAGGAATTACGAATAGCTTACATATTGGTCTATAGTTAGTAACATCACTTTTATTACCCTTTTTAAATATAGGAGTTAGATAACAACGTTTCCAAATATCAGGGAAGCACCCTGTGTCAAGGAATTGATTAAACAATAGAAAAATCGGCTCAGCCAGTGAAGTAATGCAATTTATCAGGATATTGGGATGTACATTATCAGGTCCAGCCTTTTTGTTTTTGTCTAGGGATTTGATTTTACTTATAACGTCGTTCAAATTGATGTGTATGGCAGGGATATGTATACTCTCGCTAAGCGACGAAGGTGGTATATAATTGTCTGGGATATCTTCGTCATAGACACCTTTAAAATAATCAGCAAAATAGTTAACTTTTACATTCATGTCAGTACTACTCTTTTCTTTGAAGTGCATTGAAAGGGGTAAACCTTGTTTTTTTTTTCTAAGAGAGTTAACGTGAGTGAAAAAGTTTTGTATATTAGAAGGTATAGAGTTTTCGATTCCATTTATATAATTGAAATATGAATTTCTTGATATTATTGTAGAAAGCAATCACTTTGTGGTTTGACATATTTAATAAAATAAAATACTTTTTTGTTTTAAAACCACGATTTTTATTAATTTAAGAACCGACCGGTTTCGCTTTACTTAAGCATCATCAGGGTACAAATTAACACTAAACAAGAAGTACATAATGTGTGTATATATATAACAAAATAAAGAGGGAGACAACATGATACAAATATAAGCAACACAAAGACGGTCATAAAATACATTAACATAAGTGCACAAGTAATGGAAAAACCGCTAGATAATTATGTAGACTAATGGGTTATATCAATAAATCGGGAGAAACAAAGCATCAACTGGCATGGTGGTAAGGAGGTAAGGAAAGCTGGGATTTTTTTTTATGGGTTTATTGGAAACAGACCTAATATTGGACTACTCGATATGTCTAATTGATTATTAAGTATCTGACTTTTGGTTTTTACAGCTTTTTTAATTTCTAGTGCCTCTAAGTTGTTTAGTCTGTTACCATGCCCGTTTTTTATGTAAGATGTTAGCACCGGTGCTATGACAGAATGTATGATCTTTATCGATCAAATGATTTGCGAATTCGGAAAACCCGTCATTATTGAGGCAACGAAGATGCTCCTTTATCCTAATATTAACATTACGTGATGTCTTTCCGATATAGAAAGCCGAACAATTATTGCAATTTAATTGATAAATCCCCGAATGACTTAATTTATCGTCCTTATCTTTAGAATTAATTAGAAATTTACCTATATTGTTATTGGTATAAAAAGCCGGTTTGACTTCAAAAGGAAGGTTTTTTACACTTAAGGTAGAAAAGTGATTAATAAATAAAATTCGCCGCCATTGATAATTAATATTATTATCATTAATTTGAGGACAAGGACTAGCAAAGAGGAAGCGATTAATGGCTATTTGTTTTAGCTTTTTATATAAGATTAAATCTATAAAATTTGATTCATAGCCATTATTTACTGCTATGTTTTTAATTAGTTTTAGTTCACTATCAAAATTACTATCGGACATTGGAATTGTGACTAAACGATGGACCATTGAATGGTCCATGTATAAAGCTAAATTGGCGTGGTTGAAAGAGGATCTAAAATGTGAATACAAACGACGTAATAATATCAAACTTAATTTAAAACTATTACATACTGAACTAGTGTATGAGTTGCACCCAGTCGAATGGGACTTATTTGACGACAAAGTGAGATACCTAGTGTCAGTTAAATCTTTTAATAAACTTAATACAGTAAATAAAAAACTCAAGAACTTGTGCCGTATAAATAATCCAGATATTAATATTAGTAACCCGGAGTCGGTCCATACATTTTTTGACCGTGTACAGAATCTGTCTTCTGTACATTTTCTTCCTGAGGAGATATCCCTATTGGCAAAGGGATTAAAATATAACCTTAAATACTCGAATAATAATTTTAATGCGGCAATAGAAGAGGTAGCAGTGGATATAGACACAGCTCTATGTGGTAAACCGAAAAAATTCTGTTACAAAAGTGCTGAAACTTTACAAAAAATAATACCTAAATTTAAACCTAACCCAAATCCTGAGTTGACTGTAGTGAAGAATATTCGTGCCAAACTAACAGATGAAGATTTGATCCTCACGAAAGCGGACAAGGGGAATACAGTGATCATACTCCCTCGAAATGAATATAATTCTAAAGTGGCGGACTTCATTGACAGTGACAATTTCGCAATACTTGCGAAAGACCCAACCAATAAGTTCCAAGAAAATGTGAAACAAACACTTCAAGCATGTAAAACTAAAATATTCAAAGATGAATCATATCACAAAGTTAAATTTTTAACTAAAAATCCCAAAACTCCTAAATTATATGGGTTCCTTAAAATACACAAGAATAATTGCCCCGTCAGGCCAGTAGTTTCATGTTGTAATGCCCCAAATTTTAAAATATCATCCGTTATTACTAATGTGTTTCAAAATACTAATGTTTTTTCACCTAAATATACCCTTAAAAACTCTTTTTCATTATTAGAAGAATTGAAAGATATGATTCTCCCTAGTAACTCTACACTAATTTCTTTTGACGTTGTAAATTTGTTCCCCAATGTTCCCATAGAAGAGAGTAAATGTTTAATTTCTGATTTATTAAATAGTTCCGATCTCTCTATAGATTTTATAAAAGATTTAACTTCCTTGTTTAATATATGCCTGAATCAAAATTATTTTCAATTTAATAATGTTATATATCAGCAACGTGACGGCCTAGCTATGGGGAGCCCTACCAGTCCTCTGATTGCTGATATATTCATGGATAACTTAGAAAATAAATTTTTTATCTTGTACCTCACATCTTATTAAAAATGTTTTGTACTGGAAAAGATACGTTGATGATGTTTTGTGTATATGGACAGGGACTAAACGTCAACTGAATTCCTTCCTCAATCTTATAAACTCTTTTCATAATAAGATTAAATTCACATTAGAAATAGGCATAAATTCAACCTTAAATTTTTTAGACCTTACCTTATCGATCGTTAATAACAGAATTAATTTTAACATTTTTCGTAAACCCTCCTATACTGACGTTGTCATACACAGCACCTCCAATCACCCTATTTCACATAAGCACTCCGCATTCCATTCAATGGTCCATCGTTTAGTCACAATTCCAATGTCCGATAGTAATTTTGATAGTGAACTAAAACTAATTAAAAACATAGCAGTAAATAATGGCTATGAATCAAATTTTATAGATTTAATCTTAAATAAAAAGCTAAAACAAATAGCCATTAATCGCTTCCTCTTTGCTAGTCCTTGTCCTCAAATCAATGATAATAATATTAATTATCAATGGCGGCGAATTTTATTTATTAATCACTTTTCTACCTTAAGTGTAAAAAACCTTCCTTCTGAAGTCAAACCGGCTTTTTATACCAATAACAATATAGGTAAATTTCTAATTAATTCTAAAGATAAGGACGATTAATTAAGTCATTCGGGGATTTATAAATTAAATTGCAATAATTGTTCGGCTTTCTATATCGGTAAGACATCACGTAATGTTAATATTAGGATAAAGGAGCATCTTCGTTGCCTCAATAATGACGGGTTTTCCGAATTCGCAAATCATTTGATCGATAAAGATCATACATTCTGTCATAGCACCGGTGCTAACATCTTACATAAAAAACGGGCATGGTAACAGACTAAACAACTTAGAGGCACTAGAAATTAAAAAAGCTGTAAAAACCAAAAGTCAGATACTTAATAATCAATTAGACATATCGAGTAGTCCAATATTAGGTCTGTTTCCAATAAACCCATAAAAAAAAATCCCAGCTTTCCTTACCTCCTTACCACCATGCCAGTTGATGCTTTGTTTCTCCCGATTTATTGATATAACCCATTAGTCTACATAATTATCTAGCGGTTTTTCCATTACTTGTGCACTTATGTTAATGTATTTTATGACCGTCTTTGTGTTGCTTATATTTGTATCATGTTGTCTCCCTCTTTATTTTGTTATATATATATACACACATTATGTACTTCTTGTTTAGTGTTAATTTGTACCCTGATGATGCTTAAGTAAAGCGAAACCGGTCGGTTCTTAAATTAATAAATATCGTGGTTTTAAAACAAAAAAGTATTTTATTTTATTAAATTTCTTGATAGTTTTTTACATTGAGTTCTATAGTTGTGAAATATCTTGTGGTCGTTAAGAGAGTTCGATTGTTTAAAGTTTTTGTGTGCAATTTTTTTACAGATAACTAGGTTAATTAGCTCGCCACTGAACCATTTTGGGAACTTCGCTTCCTTGAAGTGTGAAAGTGGTACAAAGCTTTCAATGGCCTTATTAATAATTTTGTAAAATAATTCAAGATTATAGTTATTAGTATTATTATGGTGAAGAAATGACCAGTCTTCATTTGCAAGATATTGATTCATGTTAGAATAGTCAGCTTTGGAGAAATTATAAGTTAGGTTAGGAAGAACAGTTGTGTCATCTGGTGAGTTATTAGTAGTGATGGTTATGCTTAGGGCGGGGTGGTGGCAGTCTAGGGGGAGAAACTCGTCAGCTGATTTAGCAATATGGACTGAGGTATCACTGCAGAATACTAAATCCAGCAGCCGATTATTGGTATTGTAGACTTGATTGACTTGATGTAGAGAGAGTAAGTTCGTCATATCTATTATTTCGCGGGCATTTTCTGGTAGGCTTAAGTTGTTATAAGAGTCCTTATTCATCCAATCAATGCAAGGGGTATTATAGTCACCAAATAAAATTGTCTGGCATCAGGGTATTTATTTTTAAAGGTTTCGAGGTCATCTATGTGGTTTCTGTAGACTGTGATATTGGATCCAGGAGGAATGTAGACACATCCCAGTAGAATTTTGCCTGATATAGTTTTTAGTAAAACGAATGCCTGTTCCACGTCCAGATATTTACAAATTAATCGAGTGGATGGCAGTAATTTTATAACGGATATAAAAACTCCTCCTCCTCTGGTTTTAGTACTAGTGGCTGGATTTTTGTCAAGGCGGTAGGTGTTGTAAGATGAAAATCCAAGTTCTTCGGTGTGAATATCAGGATCAAGCCAAGTTTCGGTAAGAAGAAAAACTTCAATGTGTTGGAGTAGTGGAAGAGTAGTTTGTAGCTCTATGAGTTTGGTACGGCAGCCTCGGATATGGCCGTATCCGATGATGTGTTTGAGTTTTTTGATGTTGACCTTATTATTGTGGGCTTGTTATTCATATATTTTATTGTTAACCCAACTTCTCCTCCCTTTATCCGAGTTTCCAATTCTTGGCGGAGGTCCGACAAGAATTTTCGTTGGTTCGGTGTTTGGTCGGAAAATATTTTAACAGTGGAGTTGGTCAGATAAAAGTTTATATTGCGATGTTTTTCTTTCTAAGATCTATATTATTAAATCGGGGATTATTAAAAATAAAAGACTGTTGACTCAGAGCTATGACGTTTATTGACTGCCCGCACACTCGTTATAATCTCCCACGTGACGCATCAGGACTGCCAACATGGCCATACATAACATCCTTTCCTCCTTTATTTTTTTTTATTTTCAAACAATTTACAATACCAAATAAAACTTAAACATAATCACTATGACTAAATCTGACAGGGGGTTTCACCAATCTGCCAGCCCTAGTTACTACATCAGTTTTCCCACTAGTGCTGGGTAAAGGCTCACTAACATTTTTATTTTCTTGACTTCCCAAGTCATACCATTTATCGGGATTTTCATAATTTGATTTTAACTTTATACAACTGTTTTTTATTTGGTTAACATGGACCTTTTTTACCTCTCCTCCATTTAAAAGAATTAAATACACCCATGAACTTAATTTTAACTTAATAGTTCCCTGAACCCATTTCATAGGACCTTTCAGATGTCTTAAGTATACCAATACCTTATCATTTTCCTCATACTCTTTCAATGCTTTTTGACTTGATTGCTTACTTTTATTAACAATATTTTCTTCTGTCAAAATATGAAGAGGTGTACGTGGCTCATACGAAAATATTTTAGCCATAGGAGACAAACCCGTGACAGAAGTAGGAGTGGAACGATAAGTATACAAACAATCTATTAGACGTTGAGCTGGTGACAAAAATTTAGAGTTTTTTGAAAACATAAATTTAATTAAAATCTTTTTGAATGTTTGAACAGATCGTTCTGCTAATCCATTTGACTCGGGATTATATGGTGGAGAAAATAATAATTTAATAGATTTTTCTTTACAAAAAATAGAAAATTCTTTACATGAAAATGGAGGACCGTTATCACAAACAATAGTTTTCGGAAAGGCAAATCTGGAAAAAACTTCACTTAATTTTGATAATAAATCCGAATATTTAGTATTTTTCATATAAAAACATTCTATCCACTTTGAATATGAATCACAAACTAATAAGTATTTGGAACCTTTTAAGTCAAAAAAATCCAAATGGACTCTTTCCCATGGACTTTCAGCAATAGGCCAATTATGACGCACGTTTTTGTTAGCTTTTTGTACCGACTGACACATTTCACATCTAGAAATAATATCTTCAATATCTTGATTCATACCTAACCACCAAACATAAGAACGAGCAAGAATTTTTGATCTGACTATACCAGGATGACCATAATGTATTAAATTTAAGACTTTAGACTTAAGAGATTCTGGTATTACAATTCTGTCACCAAATAAAAGACATTTTCCCTTGACCGACAGTAAATTTCTGAACTTGAAATATTTTTTAATTTCTGGACTTGACAAGTTTTCAATCCAACCGATTGAAACATACTTAATGACTTTACATAATATTTCATCTTTTTCAGAATGACTTTCAACTTCTGAAAATGGAATTAAGGGTGTTGACATGTATACAAAATTACATTCCTCTTCATTAAATTGTTGTTCACTTGGCAAACGTGACATTACATCAGCTTGAGGAATTTTCAGTCCGTTTTTAAAAACTAATTTATAATTGTACGCGGACAATATTATAGACCATCTTATGAGACGTGATGCAGCTAAAACGGGGACTTTTTTATTTTCGGCAAACAAAGACAACAATGGAGCATGATCAGTATATATGGTAAAATGACGACCAATTAAATATTTATGAAATTTCTTGATTCCAAAAATAACAGCAAGGGCTTCCTTGTGCAATTGGCTATAATTTCTTTGAGCTGAATTTAACGTTGCAGACTCAAAAGCTATAGGAAATTCTTGATTCTTTACGACATGACTTAAGACACATCCGACACCGTATGCACTGGAGTCGACTGTAAGACACAATGGTTTTGACGGATCAAATAAAACTAACATAGTTTTATCTGACAGGAGAGACTTACTATTTATAAATGCTTTTTCGCATTCATCAGACCAACACCATTCTACATTTTTTCTTAATAAATTATGGAGTGGTTCTAGCACAGTAGGACCCATAGGAATAAAATTCCTATAAAAATTCAACATTGACAAATACGATTTTAGTTGAGTAACATTTTCTGGACACCCAGTAGACTTAATTTTCTCAACTTTCGACAAAGACGGACTTTTGCCTTGACCTGACAAAGTAAAACCTAAAAATTCAAAAGAAGACACAAAAAATTCACTTTTTGACACATTAATTTTTATATTAAACTCATTTAACTTTGACAAAACTTTTTCTAAAGTATAACAACACTCCGTTTCATCTTTACCACCTACACAAATATCATCAATGTATGCAGCACAGTTTTTTATGCCTCCCAAGACTGTATCAATGACCATTTGAAATGTGGCAGGAGCCGATGACAACCCAAAAGGTACACGATTGTACACATATAAACCATTACATGTATTAATTGTAAGTAATTCTTTACTAGAATCTGACACAGACAACTGTAAATATGCATTTGTTAAGTCTAATTTACAAAATACTTGACAACCTGAAAATTTATTTAAAATATCCTCTGGACGTGGAATAGGATATTGATCAATTCTCAATTGTGGATTGACTGTAGATTTTAAATCTGCACATAAACGTATTTTTCCATTTTGTTTTGGTACACAGACTATTGGAGAAGACCAACTACTATATTTAACTTTAGAAATGATGCCTTCGCTTTCAAGACGATCTAGCTCTTGGCATACTTCTACACGCAGTGCATAAGGGACCTCATATGCTTTGTGGAAAACAGGAGTTGAATTATTTTTTAAACTTAAATTTACCGAAAACTCTTTAATTGGTAAGTCGTTATTTGTTTTAGAAAAAGAATTTAAATATTTTTGTGACAATTTTTCGACAATGTTTGATTTATTTTTTCCACTGACAGACACGGAATTTACAGTATTATCATTACCAATATTTGACATAAAAGAATTTATAAATGTATTTTCCCAAGACGGATTCAAAACATTTATCCAATTCCTACCAAGAATAGCTTCAGACGATAGATTTTTAATAACTAATACTGGTAAATCCACGACAAAATTAGAATCATCTCTTACACTTACTTTTGCCATAAAAAATCCAAAACAATTTAAATTTTGACTATTTGCTGTAAACAAATTACCATAGAACTGACTTAATTTACAAGTTTTGAAAAATTTTATGTACATTTTGTGACTTATCAAGGTCGATGAACTCCCTGTGTCAATCATGAAGGACATTTTCCTACCGTTTACAAACAAATCAATATTAGCTGTTTCAGACACGGACATATTTAAAACATTTATATTACTCACACATTTTACATGATTAATAACAATTGATTTTGCACTAGAACAAAATTTTGACGTATGACCGTATGTATTGCACTTGTAGCATTTCCAATTCCTAGACGGACATAACTCTGGTTGATGACTGATAAAACACCTCTCGCATCTTTTTCTGGGATTTCCACGTGATGGAGATGAAAGACGACTTGATGACATTGAACTCCTTTGACCTTGTTGCGGACTAGTACTCATTTGACGTGACGTTTTCGGCTTTACTTCGAAAACTCCCGATGAAAGATCTTCTTTGTGTAATATTTTAGCAGAACAACTTACTGTCTCCATATTCTTGACAATTTTTTTTGCTTTTTCGAAACTCAGCAATTCATCTTCAGACAGTAATCTTATAGTCATGGCTTCATTTTTCACACCGCACACCAATTTATCCCTCAAGGCTTCATCCAGAAATGCTCCAAAATTACATGATATTGACAGACTTTTTATTTCGGAAATGTAATCATCAATTCCCTCGTTCGACTGTTGCTGACGATTATAAAATTTATATCTTTGGGCGATCGTACATTTTTTTTCTTCATATTTATTTTGAAGTGTTGTTACAATCTCGTTATAAGTTAACTCTTCAATATTTTTTGGATGAACTGTTTCTTTTAAAATTTTATATTTTTCCGCACCAATAATTATACAAAGATAACCAATTTTCTCTTTGTCCGTAATATTAATTATTTTTAAATAAATTTGAACACGTTCTAAAAACATTCCGAAGGTTTCACAACTCGACTCGTATTGCGGCACTGGCAAAGTACTCGTAGACATGTTAAAATGATTGAAAAAAACACAGACGCAATCACTGTTTTACACTGGACTATTAAATGAATATTACTCGTTTTTACATTAAACTTTTTAGATTATCCTCGTCGCCAATTATTAAATCGGGGATTATTAAAAATAAAAGACTGTTGACTCAGAGCTATGACGTTTATTGACTGCCCGCACACTCGTTATAATCTCCCACGTGACGCATCAGGACTGCCAACATGGCCATACATAACATATATCATTAGAAATATGTTCTGGGAGTTGTGCTACGGCGTCGTCCGTACCTCTCCCCGATCGAAAACCAAACTGATTTTTGCTTAAAAGTTTTCTGTTCTCTATGTAATTACTTAATCTATTTTTAAAGATTTTTTGAATAATTTTTGAGATAGCGCTCAACAGAAATATTGGTATATATGAATGCTAATGGCCCTTGAACCTAAAATTATTATATTTAATACAACTATGCACCTATCGCAAAAAAGTAAAAAGTAGAACGTTAAAGCAAAAGAAAATGCCCCGGGTGAGGATTGAACTCACGACCTTAAGATTATGAGACTTACGCGCTGCCAACTGCGCCACCGAGGCTCTTAGAAACTCTGCCGATAAACAGCATTAAATGAAAGTGATAATATATTATACCCGCGCTTCTGCAAGAGATACCATTAAAAAATTATTACAAATTTTCATTACAAATGTTCTGTTAATTTTATGATTTCTTTCATTTTATACAAAGGGCCATTAGCATACATTTCATAATGACTTAAGAATCGTGTGGATAGATCTTTCTACTAAGATTTCCAAAATGTAACCAAAAAAAATTTGAAACGTAATTAGTTCTAATAAAAGAATTTAAAAAATACGTTTTATAACTCTTTACGCCTCTGGGTTAAAATATCCGGCCTACGAATATCTATAATATATTTTTTTTGTAGAATTAAACAGTGTTTTATATTTTTATTAAAACAACACTGAAAGTTTCATTGATTCTGATGTTTTGCATTTCTGACAGCTTCCCAGTGATCTGATGTCTGGGGAAATTTTCCTTGATCTAGGGGAGAAATTTTTTTTAGGGAAAAAGGAAATCAGCACAAATCTACGGAAATTTCGAACTAGCAAAAGTATCTTTTACATATGACAATATATTTTGCATTCCAATTGAACATGATTGTATTATATTCTTTACAAATTTAATATTTAATCATTTAATATGGCATAGGTACCTAGTGCCCACCTAGTTCCAACGTATATGTTGTATAACGTACAGAATACATCATATTTTTAGGATTCCCAGTAACCTCGGAAAATGTTGTAGTATTTTTATTTATGTTTGGAAGAAGTTTATACAATTATCTATTTAATAGGTACAACCATTTACAGGAATTTATAATGAGAAAACTTTAATTGTAATTAAATAATTAACTATTATTTGTACCCATACATTTATTTACCTCTCTGTATGAAATGAACTTCCTGTATGTGTGAAATTATTTTATTTTTATTGATGATGACACAATACAGCATAAAATTTGAAATGGCAAAATCCAAAACTCGGCAGGTTATGAAACGTCTCCATGTGTAAGACACCGGTACAATTATTAGTATCATCTCAATTCAGAATTGCTATAAATATACAAGGTGGTTAATATAGTGAATAATTAAATGAGTGATTGCTTATAATGTAATACACATACAACAAATGTTGAATAAGTTGAAATGATTTAAACATCTTAGTATTTTTTCCGGAATCGAAAAAAGATGTGATGGAAGTATACTATTATTTATTAATTTTGTCCTTGACAGTGGAGAATTTATGTTTACTTGGCTTATCACAAATTCCGATTACAACGAAGATCATGTGAGAACAAGACAAACATCCTTATCGCTTCTACGTGATGGAAAAACGTTAAAATAAAAAGTCATTAATACGTTAATTTTATTGTTATAATAAGAAATTAAATACAAATTCGAATGCCCAAAAAATATGAACATATAACAAACTATCTAACCACTGACAGAGGACAGGCCGCCAAACCACTCTGTCTGAGCACACACTCCTTACCCTCATTCACATTCATCCATCGTCTCATACATATTCTTATGTTTTTTTACCTTTTAACATAGCTCGTCTCAAGTACTTGGTTTACTTGATCGTACCATATCTTTCTAACATACACATTAGCGTCATATATTCTCCTCAAACTTCTTTCTTCATATCAGCCTCGTATTCGATGCTAATATCCTCACTTCTCACACGATCGTACATGGTTTTTACACACATACGCCTCAGGGATCACATTTTCACAGCGTTTAGTCTACTTTCGTCCTTCCTTGTTTCAATGGTATCTAAGTCGTATGCTGAAATTACGAGAAATAATATAATTCATGAAGAACCAACAAAATGCAAGAAACACGAACCGATCGTCATTATAAAGCCGAGAGATAAAGATCAAAAAAATACGGTTACAAAGGATGAAATAAAACAAAACATTGATCCTGTGAATTTTGGTGTCACCGGAATTAGAAACTTTAAACAAGGGGCAGTAATAGTAGAGTGTAAGGATGTTGCTGCAACAAAAAAGATGGAAGAACAAATAATATCAAAAATGGGAAAAAATTATGATGTGAACACACCAAAACCTAAGAATCCCAAACATAAAATTATTAGTTTATCGGATAAATACACTCCGGAAGAAATTGTATCCAAAATTAAGATGCAAAATGATTACCTTGAAACACTTGATAGTAAAATTGATATTAAATTTATAAAAGAAATTAAAACCAAACAAGGAGACATTAACTACACCATTTTCATGGAAGTTGATGGTATAACATACAATAGAATGTTACAAGAAGGAAAAGTAAATATTGGTTGGGATAGATGTCGGGTGTTCGACAACATCTCACTTAAATGTTACAAATGCAATGGCTACATGCACTAGGAACAAAACTGCCAAAGTGAAAAAGCATGCACTCGATGTTCAGAAACACATGACAACGACAACGAAAGCTGTCAAAGAGACATCCAAAGCATTAACTGCAAAAAAATGAATAATCGATTAAAATTACAACTGCCAACTGACCATTTTGCTTGGAGTGATGAATGTTCAGTGCACGTGAGAAAAGTTGAAGCGGAAAAAAAGAAAATTGATTTTTTATGTCACTAAAGACCTGCTCTAAGGTAAACAGTAACATAAAAATATTTTCGAACAACAAATTAGAAACCGAAGAGATCTTGTACCTTAATATACAAAGCTTGCCTGCACACCATGAAGAGTTACAAATTTTACTCGAAGAACAAAAACCTCAAATAATCATGCTCAGTGAAACGCATGTCACAGAAGAAATAGAAGAAGTTGAAATAAAATTTACGAACTCTAAGGTAATAAGATGTAATTCGAATAGTCAGCATACAGGCGGAGTAATAATGTTACTGAAAGATAATATAAATTTTGAAACAATTTCTAACGAAAATCACAAAAACTGTACCTGGATTTTAGCAATAAAAATTAAGAAAGGATTTAGACCAGGAGTATACTGCGTAATTTATCACTCCCCAAATGCCAGTAAAAGTGACTTTATAAATTATTTTGAAAACTGGTGTTCAAAGTTTTTAAAGAAACTGATCTCAATATAATTATTGGAGACTTTAATATAAACATGAAATGCGAAACAGATTTTTATACAAAGAAAATGAAAAGCATCATCAACATTACAGGAATGAAACAGTTGGTCAAAGAATACACTAGGATAACACAATCAACCTGTACACTCATAGATCTTGTTTTATCAAATGATTATGAACTAAATGTAAAAATATTAGATACACCTAAAATAACAGATCATAGCATCATTAATATAGTGATGGCAAAAAATAAAAACATCAAAAATATCGAAAAAGTTATTAAAAGAAGAAACCTGAAAAGATACGATAAGCGTAAAATGATTCAAGAATTATTGATTCAAGATTGGAAAGATGTAAATAACTTAGATTTTCACAAAAAAGGTGAAACTATAATAACCAATATGACTGATGCAATAAATAAAATAATGCCTGAACAACGTATAGTAATTAAAACCAATAATCAATGGTATTCCAAAAAACTAAGACAAATGCAATATGAACGAGATACTTCTTATAAAATAGCAAAAATTACAAAGGATAACGAACATTGGAATAGATTTAAAACAATTCGAAACAAGTACTCAAAACTTATAAAGGATACAAAAAATGAACATTTCATCAACAAAATTCAACGGGAAAGGGGAGATCCAACGAAAATGTGGAAAACACTTAGGTCAATGATGAAAAATAAATGTGAAGATTGCTAACATATGGATACCCGGAATCGAACCGGGTAGTTAATTGGCTAAGCTCAGAAAAAAGGTAGGCAGGTAAGACTCGTGTACTATCAGGGGTAGGCAGTTTCTTTAATCATCAGCTCGTCCATCGGTTAGGAGGTTGGAAGAGGTTAACACACAATAACAACACATGGGTAGAAAGGCACAAGGTATATTAAACATCTCGAGAAATTACAGGGTTGACATAGATCTCTCTACTCTCTTCTCTAAATTGACGACAGGATGAAGCGTGGATTTTACATGAAGTTAACTGATTTGAACACAGAAAAGGGGAATGCTGAGAAAGCTTACGATTCGCCTTGAGATGTGGTAGGGCACGTCATGTTGATCCAGGTTTCCCGCGCTAAAAAGCGGCGGTACTGTTGATGTGGTGATGAGACACAAGGTGCTTCGACGGAAGCGTGGCTCCGGTGGACAAAGGTTAATCTCGGTATGTAGAATCATGTATTCGAATGATGCGGCAAACTATTGATTACAATAATTGAGATAGTTTAAACACGCGAGAGCTACGTGAGGTTCGGGTGAATTGATAATTGACAAACTGCAAGAGCGCGTGACTGTCCGAGGCCCGAGTAGAATTGTGACTGAGGAAGCGCGGCGAGGCGATCAGCTTGTGGCCGCGGCGCTGCGTGTGGTCTATCACGTGTTTTGACCATCTGGACGCGTGTGTTGAACACGCCGCGACTAGCTGTGAGGGGAAGTTGGGGTAACTATGAATCAGTAACTGTCGTAATTCGAGTCGGACGTGTCGGACTGTGCTCTGCATCGCAACTATCTGATATGGCGACCAGATCATCCCAAGCTTGGGAAACAATTACCACGGCCCTAAAGGACCTCACGGAACAAATAGGAGGACTTAAAAGTCATATAAAGGAGCTCAACATCAAAATCGGTGAGCAATCCAATATTATTGTCACTCAAAATTCTACCTTCGCCAATCTAACGGCGAAGATAGTAGCTTTAGAGGCGGCATACCGTACGGAGGGGCGCGCAACCAGCGATCCGGGTGCCCCACCCGCCCCGCCCGCCCCACCTGCGGACAATATCCCGACACCATCGAAAATTCCGGAGGTTGTCGAAATATTTCACAACGGTGAAGATAAACCTGAAGAAACAGAAAAACCGAAGAAAAACAGAAAACCGAGAAAGAGGAAAGTGGTGCCTGCTGCGCAACATCAAGAAGAACCAAACCATCCTTCTCTCGACCCGGAAGACCAAGGAGACTGGAAAACACAAGCCCGCAAACCTCGGAAACGCACGCGACCAATAACGGGTACTAGGAAAGACAGATCTTTACGCGCCGTCGAACGTAAATTCTACATTCACGCTTGGCGTTTTAGCCCGAACACCGAAATCGCGCATATAAATACCTTTCTTAGGTCTATAGAAGCAAACATAGATTTTGACATTGTCAAATTGAATGCGAAAGGGAACTACAGTTCCTTTAAAATTGGCGTTCCTCAAGACAAAGAAGACACATTCTTAAACGCAGCAAATTGGCCGGCAGGAATTTCAATTTCAAAATATAAATTCCTAGGAAAAAGCGTGCCGACTTAATGGCGATGCTAGAATTAAAATATCAAAATGTTCGTGGCCTAAACACGAAAATAGATGAATTTTCAAGAAACGTTATCTCACAAAATTCAGAAGTAATTGCTTTGACAGAAACATGGTTGCAAACCTCTGTTTTTGACAAGGAACTGTTTACCGATCAGTATACAGTACATCGGCGGGATCGAGACGGGCAGCGAGGGGGAGGGGTACTTCTTGCTGTCCGCAAACCACTTGCATCGATGCGCTTAAAGGAACTAGAAACAGACGGCGAGCATCTATGGGTAAAGGTAGTTAAATCTAACTTTACCGTAGTCATATGTGTTACGTATTTTTATTGCTCAGACGATACTGAAATTAGACGCAACTTCTATGAGCATCTAGATACTAAATCCAATTTATTATTGAATAAAAATATTATTATACTGGGTGATTTTAACCTACATAATAAACCTGAGGACGTGTTAAACGACTTTAAATATTTTTGTGGTTCAAATGGATTAACTCAGCACAGTGAAGTATTAAACAGTTATGACAATATCCTGGATCTCGTCCTAAGTAACTTGTCCCTGTGTGAAGTGACTAGAAGCGAAGAGCCGCTAGTCAAGGAAGACCATCATCATCCAACACTGGCCGTCGCGGCGCGTCTAACGCGAGCCGCACCATCACATAGCAACGGCCACAAACATCACCGCGCCCGCGCCCGCCCCGCCTCGTCTACACACAATATCAACTGCTACTCGCAATATAACTTTAAACGTGCTAATATAGAATTGTGTCAAAACATTCTGTCACATTTTGACTGGAAATTTCTTAAAAGTATACATTCTGTTGATGTTGCGGTAGAGTATTTTTATAATGTTTTAACAAGTGTTTTTGATTTATGTGTTCCAATTAAGAAGTCAATAAATGTGAGTGCAACCTACCCGGTATGGTTCACAAAATCAATTATTGACAAAATAAAAATCAAGGAAGCGCATCGCAGAAAATATAGAGTACACAAAAAGCAATCAGACTACTTATTGTTTTCTGCGATGCGATCCGAGCTCAAAAAAGATATTATCATAACTAAACGACAATATTTAAACAGAATTCAGGACGGGATTAAAGACAATGTCAAATGCTTCTGGGATTTTATAAAATCACAGAAAGCTAACTCCAGGTCACATAACGGCCTGAATAGTGGAGACAAATTTATAACGGACTCAGAATCTATCTGTCTGAAATTTGCAGACTACTTTCAATCTGTGTATGATAGTGAAACCCCTAATCTTAGTACAGATTTTACGCGAACAGAGGTCCCATGGAACGTAGGTAACATTTCCCTAAGATTAACGAGCCCGACAGAGGTAGAAGCTTATATCCGTAAACTGAAGACTGACAAGGCTACAGGGCCGGATGGAATCCCTTCCAGTACTATCATTAGCATAGCGCCAATGATAAGTGAAGCTCTTTGTCATATATTTAATACCAGTATTTTGACTTCTACTTTCCCCCAGATATGGAAACTGACCCGAGTCAGTCCCATTTTCAAGGCTGGTGACAAGACAGACGTCAAAAACTACAGACCGGTAGCCGTATTATCAGTGCTACCAAAACTATTTGAAAAAATGATTTGTGACAAATTAAGTCTCCAGATTATGCCATTCATTGGAGAAAATCAACACGGTTTCCTTCCAAAGAAATCAACAGTCACAAATCTGCTTACTTTCTCGAGATTGGTAGCCACCGGTTTAGACTCAAGGCACCAAACAGATGTAGTTTACACCGACTTTGCCAAAGCATTTGACCGTGTTAACCATGATATCTTACTGAGGAAAATGTTTAAACTAGGCTTCGACCTACCAACACTAAACTTTTTCTCATCATATTTAAAATCCAGAAAACAATTTGTTTCGGTAAATGGACATAATTCAAAAAAATTCTCAGCGAAATCTGGAATTCCTCAAGGGTCTAACCTCGGACCGCTGTTGTTTCTAATACTAATAAATGACATCCAAAACTATGTTTAGAATAGTAAATGTCTACTGTTTGCAGATGACCTTAAAATTCTAATGGAAATAAGCTCCCAACAAGACTGTCTTAAAATGCAAGCTGATCTGGATGCACTATCTGAATGGTCGCTGATAAACAAATTAGATTTCAATACAAAAAAATGTGTCACTATGTCTTACACTCGCTCTTTAAACACTATACTTTACGATTATAAGATAAAGGGCGAAACACTATCACGTGTAAATTCCGTAAAGGATCTCGGTGTCGTCTTTGATCCCGAACTGAAATTCTCTGGCCATATATCGCAGCTCACTCAGTCTTGCTACAAACTTCTTGGGTTCGTCATTAGGACATGCAAGCAGTTCAATAACCAAGATGCAATGTTAGCATTGTTCGATGGCATACTGAGAAGCAAGCTGGAGTATGCGAGCGATGTTTGGGCACCGTACCACCAGAAGTACATTGAAATGATAGAGCAAATCCAGAAAAAATTCCTCAGGTATGTCTATATGCGGACGCATGGAACCTATCCCAGGTTCATGCACCATATCGACTTACTTGAGGAAACCAATTCTGTGAGTCTGGAAACTAGGCGGAAAGCAAGCCTAGCCACTATATCTTTCAAAATTTGGAACAATTTTATTGATAGCCCATTCCTCTTGGGATGCTATGATTTATATGTACCAGACCACTACAGCCGAAGTCGATACCATGACTTATTTAGAGTACCAAAAGGCAAAACCGACGTCCTGGCAAAGCATAGCATGACGAGGGGAGTGGTGCTGTTGAACGAACTAGCAAAGAATTTGGATGTAAATGACTGTTCTTTAAACGAACTAAAACAATTATTGAAGAGTCACTTACCCAAATGCTGATATGATGTAAAATTATACTGTTTGTAAAATTGTACTGTAACTGGAACGAATGTTCTGTTGTACAATAAAAAAAAAAAAAAAAAAAAAAAAAAAAAAAAAACTATGCCTCATTTAATTTAATAGGGAGACTGTATTACGTAACACATTCCCCCTCCGCCAGTGAAAGGCGACGTGGTAATGAAGCTTTAGGCGCTAAAAATCCTCTTCACCTTGTCGTGAGGGTTTGAGAGAGAAAAAAGTGTTGATTTACAAAAAAACAAAGGGAGAAAAAAAATACATGGTTATGCAATGATGAAAAGACAACATACAAGGTTATGCAGTGATGACAAGAACAACATACAAGGTTATGCAGTGATGAAAAGACAAACATACAAGGTTATGCAGTGATGACAAGAACAAACATACAAGTTTTTGCAGTGATGAAAAGACAACATACAAGTTTATGCAGTGATGAAAAGACAAACATACAAGGTTATGCAGTGATGACAAGAACAACAACCTGACTCTAAAATTTCATTGGTCTGTAAGCTAAGTTTGAAGAGCGTAGTTTTCGTTGAGTACCAAGTAGACGTAATTTCACTGAAGTTATTAAAGTTACACTTTCACTGTAACTTGACCCATTTGAGATTGCACTCAAGTATCACTAGGGCCATAGAAATTGAACTGTGCTTCTTGGTTGTGGTTGAGAGATGGTGATGCTGAGGGCCAGAAGTATCCGGGTTCTGATGTTGTACCAGCGTGAATTCCATTAAGCTGATGTGGTGGGGCAGTGGTTGTCAAGGTGAAATGAAGTTGGTAATAACATGGAGTAATACCAGTAAGTTGATTGATGATTGATGCTTGTGATGGCTATTATGTTGAGTTTGCGCATCGGCAAGTGGTTGATTGCACAACGGCAAGTGGTTGATTGCACAAACGGCAAGTGGTTGATTGTACAAATGGCTGGTGGTTGATTGTACAAACGGCAAGTAGTTGATTGCACAACGGCAAGTGGTTGATTTGTACAAATGGCTGGTTGCACAAACGGCAAGTGGTTGATTGTACAAACGGCAAGTAGTTGATTGCACAACGGCAAGTGGTTGATTGTACAAACGGCAAGTGGTTGATTGCACAATGGCAAGTAGTTGATTGCACAACGGCAAGTGGTTGATTGTACAAACGGCAAGTAGTTGATTGCACAACGGCAAGTGGTTGATTGCACAACGGCAAGTGGTTGATTGTACAAACGGCAAGTGGTTGATTGCACAATGGCAAGTAGTTGATTGTACAAACGGCAAGTAGTTGATTGCACAACGGCAAGTGGTTGATTGCACAAACGGCAAGTGGTTGATTGTACAAACGGCAAGTAGTTGATTGTACAAACGGCAAGTGGTTGATTGTACAAACGGCAAGTAGTTGATTGTACAAACGGCAAGTGGTTGATTGTACAAACGGCAAGTAGTTGATTGTACAAACGGCAAGTAGTTTATTGCACAACGGCAAGTGGTTGATTTGCAGGAACATAACTAACCTTGAGCTGGCATGCTCTGAGGTTGGTTCTTTTGAATGTGGTTTGAATGATGAGACAACTTGATTTGCTACTGCACGCACGACTCACACCTAATTTGGGTGCGGTCGGGTGTTTTTGGTACGCAGAGATTGGAGAGAAGTGAGTGATGGAAGTGAAGGCGGCAAAGAAGTGAAGCTCAGCTTGCAGGTGATGAGGAGGCTGCTGGTCTTCTTTTTAATCTGGGGATTGGTTATTATTAGAGCCAAAATTCTTGAAGTTTACCTGCCTGGTAGACCAATGATGAAAAAACGTTTGGAGAGAAACAAATTGTGTTAAAGAGAAAAGACAAAAAGACAAAAAAAAACGTTGTTTAGAGAGGAGAGAGAAGAGAGAGATCTAATGTGCTGACTATACCATGAGTATCCCGAGATTGGGGAGACAAAAACTATCACGACTGGCGTGAGGTTACCTATTTGATTTACAAGGTATAGGTAGGTGGTTGTACCGTAGTAACACCAAGTTTCTGAAAGAAGTTGGCCTTCCATGGCCGGTGTTAGCGCTTGAGCGATAACAATTTACGACTTTCAAAATTACAAGAAATGTGTTGATTACCTAGGAATGGGGTGAAAAAGGAAGTTTTTTGAAGCAAATCTCATGGATAAAGATTGTTTTATAGACAGACGATACGCTATGTGCGTAGGGTACACCTTCCAGATTCATGAAATTAACCTCAAAGATAATGAGGGATGAGAAAAAAAAGGCGTAGAGCGAGAAGGTCTGCTGGTGATGGAGCTGATTCTCCGTTCGATCTCTTTCAGAGAACGAAATGTGGTCAACCAGCAGATTTCTTAACTTTTACAAATGTACATGGGTTTGATGGAAGGGTGAAGGATGGAGGGTTTGAGCAGCGAAAATTGATAGTGACTGAGCTAATTCTCAATTCGATCTCCATGTGAGGACGAAATATATCAACCAGCAAATTTCCTAACTCTTTACACATATACATGAATTAAGAACAAAAATTCTCACTACAGTGAAGGACATTTCCCTCAGTGCCATGAGTTATACAAAAGGGTCCCAATTAAGGGCGACAAGTCAGGGTAAAATGATCTACGTCCGGTAGAACAAGTACATAGTGTCAACTTATTTAAATAAAACAACAACAAGATATTGTATCGTTCGCACGAATCATGGTAAGTATTATAACGTCTCCACGTCTCATGTAGAAATTGAACGAATTACGAAAGAACCCTAGTATTGAAAGGACGGTACAACATAGATATTTATAACCATTTATGGAACAAATTATCTCTTTGGCCACAGTGTATGTGAGCCAGTAAAAAAGTAATTATAACGAACTTCTCGTATCACCGTAGATATTATAACATTCTCATGTATAGCGTTAGATTTTATAAAGATCCCTCGTCTCATGGTGGATATTGTAACATTCTCATGTATCATGAAAATAACATATCAACGTTCAATAATAAAAAAAGTACCATTTCAATACCGGAAAAAAAGATACATAGACAATGTCAAAAACAATTAAGTAGTGGCTATTGGTATTATCAAAAAACGATGGCATAACCCTTGGTTGGGTTTATGCGTTAAGTTGGCAATAATACAAGACATATGCCTATGGATGTCTTACAAGACACACAGTATAGCAGAAGAGACCTATTGGTTTTACTAACTCTTTGCTTACAAAAAAGGTTTGTAGTGGTTTATTTAAGACCTGATAGGGTTTTACTTACTTAAAATGACCAAACAACAAAACGGGAAACACACTTGGTGTTGCCAAGATTGTCACGAACACGAATGTTGTGAACTTTATGATACAAATTGATACAAGAGGCACCTTGAGACACAGGATGACTTAATATAAGTGACCTGGCTCGGTGTATTTGACAAGGCAAATTAATGCTATTTAAGTCAAAATATAGTACATAATATAACAAATTGGGGTCAGAAAGTTGAGATCTTAAGATTTTACATACTCAATGTGACCGAAAGGTGTTATGTGTGATACATTGTTATTGATGAGGAGGACAAAACGGCGTTTGTTCTCCTTTACAACTACCTTTTTCAGAATCGACGTGTCAATATCAAATTCTGAAAAAAACAACAGATTAAAGCAAATGGGAATGTTGAGCGCCATTCAATTTTTTAGACAAAACTGAAAAAACTTTAAAAAAAGGTAATTGTAACTTTTATTTGTTACACCTATGTAAACTTGAATCAAATGACGATACCAAACTGGAATTTACACACGTATTATGATTACAAGTTACAGGGGTAGAAAATTCACCTCAATTGGGTGTATGTTGCAAAGGGTCATTGTTTTATGTACGATGGAACCCATTGGAACAAATGTGACGAACAAATGTGAAAGAACAATGTGAAAAACAATGTGAATAACAAAGAACATGAGAGAATTAAAAAAAAAAATTACATACAATGTTGTACGTGACTTTTTGTGGTAGTTATGACAAAAAATAGTTATATATTTAGTGTCGTTAGTGTCAGAATGGTGACGACTAACAATTAATGTCCAGGGACGCGACTCCGGGAGCATCGATTGTTTGGGAAGCAGAAAAGTCTCTTGACTAGAATGATCAGTTCCAGAGAAGATACGTACAAAATATGAGTACAATTTATATACATTACACGGTGAGGTGTGACAAAGAAACAAAAATAACCAAAGGTTTATACAAAAGAGCATAGTAGTACATGTATGGGTGAGAAATGATTAAAAAACCACAGTTGACACTTCTGTGTTTTTAGGAAAAATGAGAAGGTTACCTTGCAGAGGTCGAAATGCGGGTTTTTATAAGAAACTTACGCGATAAGACATGCTTTTTGTCTGCACGAGGGCCAAATCTCGTGGGACAAAGGTAGAGCCAAAAGTTTGTTAGTTATGAGTGTAGTGACCTAGTGAAGGTGGTGTCCATTGTGTCCACACTTCCTTGTTTGACAATATCTTTCACGTGGTAGTTACCGATGTGTTTACCAGAGGCGTCTGATAGGGTATATACTACATCTGAGATTTTTCTCAGCACTTTTGCTTTAACAAAGCGAGGAGCCAGTTTTGCAGAGAAGTACAAAGCACCTTGTGAGAGTGTGTTGTTGCGTCTCCAAACTGTGTCGTTTTCCTTAAAGGTAACATGTTTCCTGCGTAAATTGTATTTGTTTGCAGAGATTGTTATACTGCCGGGTTGAAATTGCAGCCCTTTTATGTATTTCCTGTTGAAATATGCTGCGTACTTAATCAGGACGTTTTTGTTTTTGTTGAAAGGGGAAATATTCCTGTCTTTTAATTCCTTTTCTAAACTTTGTGTACTTTGAGAGCAGATGTTGGCTATTATGCCTAAGGCGTTGTTTTAAAGATTCATTTTGTGGAAGTTGATTTAGACTTTGTGAGAAGAAAAAGAATTGTCTGAGTGTGTGGCTGGTTGTTTTTCAAAAAAAAATACCAGGGGTTTGCTTGTGATGGTAGGTGAAGAATTTTGTGAAATTTTTCAAAGTCCCAGTATGGAAAAAAAAAATGGCCAGCGGTTTCCTTGTGTTTTTAATGGAAAAGTCCCTGAGATGTGCGTTTTTGAAAAATTTCCGAAAAAAAAATTTCAAAGTCCTTGGTTTGTGAAAAAAATGACCAGGGGTTTCCTTGCAATTTTAGTGGAAAAGTCCCTGAGATGTGCGTTTTTGAAAAATTTCCGAAAAAAATTTCAAAGTTTCAATTATGGAAAAAAAATGGCCAGCGGTTTCCTTGTGTTTTTGATGGAAAAGTCCCTGAGATGTGCGTTTTTGAAAAATTTCCGAAAAAAATTTCAAAGTTTCAATTATGGAAAAAAAAAATGACCAGGGATTACCCTGGGATTTTAGTGAAAAAGTTCCTGGGATTGTGCGTTTTGAAAAAAATTTCCGAAAAAATTTCAAAGTCCTTGGTTTCGAAGAAAAAATTTTTGAAAAAAAAATTTCTTCCGAAAAAAACAAAAATTCAAAGTACAGATTTCGAGAGAATATTGTTTGTTTTTTTCAACAATTATTGGAGGGTTGTTTGTGATTCGTGACCAATTGTCTGAATTTAAGCAGAACCAGTGTTTGGTTATTTACACGCTAGTTCCTTACATCCCGTCAAAGCTGCTCCAATTAGCGAATAGTGACAGGTGGGGAATTCACGTCAACGCGAATCTCAATTATATGTAAAGGGTGAGTTGGCTTTCAAGACTTTTCTTTCAAAAAGGATACTCTACCCACCTTTATTACATATAAAGCGGAATTATCAAATGGCGGAAGGGCTTTAATTTTTCTTGGTTGTGTATTTTGCAGAACTAGCTGACTGATGGTTCCACGAACAAGAAATTTATTTTGTATCATGTACAAGATTTGAAACTGTTGAATTGTAGATTATGTAGCTCATTCTCTCTAATAGTTGCACTTGGAAAGTAAACCATTGTGGTTTTGGATCACTATGTGATGTTTGAGATGTCCGAAAAGAAGTAAACGTTGATTGCGCACTTTGTGATAGAATACCGGTACTTAAAATTTTGTCGAGTGATGATTCGTAAAACTTGTAATTTAACACCGAATTGTTTTAATGTGACACAGTTGTTTTTAATTTGACGCGATGGTTTGTAGAACAGCTAAGATTTATTGGAAGAAAAACATTGTTATTCAAAGGTTAATACAAAACAAGGCATGAAAACAGAGTGAAGGAGTACAAGATTATTTCCAATTTGACCTCCCAATGGACGATTAATTAACCAAAGAAAACCCACGTTTTTGCGCCAGTGCTAACATATGGATACCCGGAATCGAACCGGGTAGTTAATTGGCTAAGCTCAGAAAAAAGGTAGGCAGGTAAGACTCGTGTACTATCAGGGGTAGGCAGTTTCTTTAATCATCAGCTCGTCCATCGGTTAGGAGGTTGGAAGAGGTTAACACACAATAACAACACATGGGTAGAAAGGCACAAGGTATATTAAACATCTCGAGAAATTACAGGGTTGACATAGATCTCTCTACTCTCTTCTCTAAATTGACGACAGGATGAAGCGTGGATTTTACATGAAGTTAACTGATTTGAACACAGAAAAGGGGAATGCTGAGAAAGCTTACGATTCGCCTTGAGATGTGGTAGGGCACGTCATGTTGATCCAGGTTTCCCGCGCTAAAAAGCGGCGGTACTGTTGATGTGGTGATGAGACACAAGGTGCTTCGACGGAAGCGTGGCTCCGGTGGACAAAGGTTAATCTCGGTATGTAGAATCATGTATTCGAATGATGCGGCAAACTATTGATTACAATAATTGAGATAGTTTAAACACGCGAGAGCTACGTGAGGTTCGGGTGAATTGATAATTGACAAACTGCAAGAGCGCGTGACTGTCCGAGGCCCGAGTAGAATTGTGACTGAGGAAGCGCGGCGAGGCGATCAGCTTGTGGCCGCGGCGCTGCGTGTGGTCTATCACGTGTTTTGACCATCTGGACGCGTGTGTTGAACACGCCGCGACTAGCTGTGAGGGGAAGTTGGGGTAACTATGCCTCATTTAATTTAATAGGGAGACTGTATTACGTAACAAGATGTGGAAAAAGATATCATATTCCCAACCGAATTGGCTGGTGAAAACAACACGGCTGATAAGTTTAATAAATATTTTGTGACAAGTAAACAAGAAATTAACAAAAATATCCCAATCATAGAAGAAGAAGAAATTTTCAATTTTGAAGAAAAAACTTGCGAATTAAAGTTTAAGAAAATAGACGGCCAGAAACTCCAAAGAATACTGTCCAAAATCAAATCAAAGCCCAGCCAAGATGGGATCACTATTCAAATATTAGAACATGCATTACCTGTAATAGGAGAAGAGTTTCTTAGTTTAATAAACAAATCGTTAGAAACAGGGAAGTTTCCTGAATCATGGAAAACGTCTATGGTGATACCAATTCCAAAGATTTCGAACACAAAAAAATGTGAAGACTTTCGACCTGTAAATATGTTACCAAAATATGAGCAAGTGATGGAATACATAATTAAATCTCAACTTGAAGAATACTTGGAAAATCATAGCATCCTTTGTGACGAACAATCTGGATTTAAGAACAATAATTCATGTGAAACAGCGTTAAATTTAGTAATTGATGATTGGAAGGAAGATATAGATAAAAACTTGCATATTGTTGCGGTGTTTTTAGATTTTCAGAGAGCTTTTGAAACAATAGATAGAAAAAGAGTTATTAAAAAATTATAAAAATATGGAATAAAAGGTAAAGAACAGACAACAAACAACAAAGATAAGAAACAATATATCAAATCCGATTGAAAATAAGATGGGTGTACCGCAAGGATCTGTATTGGGTCCGATATTGTTTATACTCTACATAAATGATATGGTAAAAATATTTAAACATTGCAAAATAAGACTGTTTGCAGACGACGCACTAATTTATATTGCAGAAGATAATTATGAGAAAGCAATCAAAAAGATAAATAGTGATATAGAAACATTGTCAAAATGGCTCAAACTAAATAAATTAAAACTAAATGTAAAGAAGACAAAATACATGCATATAGGCAGAACAAATACGCATGAGGAACCAAAGATTTCTATAAATGGAGAAATCATAAAAAAATTGGAAGAAATTAAATATCTAGGTGTTATTATAGACTCAAAATTGAACTTCTCAAAATCTGCAGACTATACAATTAAAAAAATTGCAAAAAAATATCATTTCTTGGTAGAATCAGAAACAAAGTAAATAAAGAAACATGCCAGATAATATACAATACAATTATATCACTACACTTTAATTACTGTTCAAGTATTCTTTTTCTCTGCAATAAAGAGAAAATGAAAAAAATGCAAATACTGAAAAATAAAGCAATGCGAATAATACTTAAGCGCAACATATACACACGGATAAGAGACATGTTAAAGGAGCTGAATATTTTGACGGTGAAGCAAACTGTGTATTTGAATGTACTTATTTTTATACATAAAATTAACATAGGGATGATGTCTAAGGAACTGAAAAGAAAAATAAATTACAATAACGAGATACACGGACACGGGACGAGAAATTCTAAGCAAATTAGATTGCCAACAAGAAAAAAAACAAGCACCCAAAAATCTCTGATGTACCAGGCCGTTCAACTCTATAACAAAATCCCGAAGGAAAGTGCTGTGATAGAAAATATGAATAAGTTCAAAAATGAATTAAGAAAATATGTCTATTTCAAATATTAATGTTTCTTTTTGTGACTTTATTGAAATATTTAAAGAAAGATTATGTTTGACAAACAATGTACATGTTTATATGTTTATAAAACTATTAGCACACACGAAGATGTGAACTAACTTAAGATTAATAAATAAATAAATGCCTTACATCTGCGATAGGTATCAGCACTAGCACCAGCCGCGTTCAGGTATTCCATTAATGGTGTTACCTGCATTTACCCTTCTTTTAATATCTCTATTAACCTTTCCATCTATCCAACATCTCTCGTAATTTATATGTTTACAAACTATATCCGTTTATCAGTCTATATTCATGCAGTTATAATATATAGGTGATTTTGCATAAAACGGCGCTATGGAAATCATCAAAATATTAGTAATATATATTAAAAAATAGAAAATAAAACATTTTTTAACTTATTTCCACTTTTTTATTTTACCACTACCGGTTTCATCCTATTATGGACATCTTCAGGCTGGCAATTGAAATTTTTTTGTTACAGAATTTATACAAAATTAGGTACACAATGTCAAGGTAGGTACATATTATTGGGTTATTAAATTACAATGGTTCTTTAAGGTTAATATGTCATAAATAAGAAATAATAATATAACAATGGTCACTATAGCAGAATAATCGATAATTTAGTAAATAAAATAATGAATTTTCCTGAATACCACGCAGGACAATCCGGAAGAGAAGAATCAAACCGTACAAAAGAACACCTCCTTAGTTTAGCAAATCATAAAGTTGGGGGGGGATTATGATCTATTGAACATAATTTTGCATCTACCAGAAAACGAAAATTATTTCTATCAAGATAGAGATGTCAAAACTCTTAACGTTTGTAACAAAGGATCAGAAGATTACATAATTAAATTACATAACTGTTATTTAAGGTAAATAAGTCATGAATAACAAAATGTTCAATAATCATCAATACATACATCGCAAATTACTTAGAATAAAATTTTTACCTCAGAGTCTAAGGTAACATTATTAAAATTAATTACAATGGATATATTAATGGTGACTGAGCACCATGTTCCAACTGTTTATTCATGACATATTTACGATCAATTTTCTTCGTTAGGCGATTAATTTCTAGTAATTCTAATTTGTCTAATTTCTGTCCCTTTTCACAAACGTGAAGAACCTTGACATCTCTATCCTTGTCAAAAGTATGTTGGTTCTCTAGCAAATGCAAGGCTACGTTCGATAAATCTCCCTTTCGATTTACCCAACATGCGAAATGCTCCTTTATACGGGTCGATACTGCTCTTCCTGTCTGTCCCACGTAACATGCAGGGCAATTCGAGCAATTCACTTGGTAAATTCCAGAGTTCTCCAATTTATCTCTCTTATCCTTATTGTTTATTAATATCTTACCCAAAGAATTCACGCTACAAAAAGCTGTCTTACACTTCTTGTCACTGTCTATCAATTTCGAAACTTTATTTGATACTTTCCCAAGGTATGGTATTTTACACCATTGTTTTGTTTCAATTTCATTTTCTGGTATAAGGCCATATGTAATTGAAGTTATAGTCAGTTTTTTGTTTTTCTTTTTTATTAAATTATCTATTATTCCGCTATCGTAACCATTATTCACCGCAATAGCTTTGATAACATTCAATTCATTATTGTAATCTATATCATTCAATGGTACATGTAACAGTCTATGGATTAGACAATGGAATATTGACAATTTGTGTGAAATATGGTATTAAAAATTGTTTACAACTAATACACCTGATAAAAGATATTAATATACCAAACAACGCCTCTCTAGTGTCATTTGACGTTGTTAGTCTATTCACAAGTGTACCTACAGATGAATTAAAAATAATAATCAATAACTACATGGAGAAATCCAACATAAATATTATAAAAAAGAGAGAAATTAATCAAATAATAAATGTGTGCATAAAACAATTTTTTTTTAGATTTGATAATAAATTCTATTTACAATCGAAAGGGTTGGCAATGGGTAGCCCAATCTCTCCAATTTTAGCAGAGATCATGATGGACCACTTAGAAGAGACCATTGAGAGGTTAGTGTCCTTTAAGAATGTTGTTTTCTATCGGAGATACGTGGATGACATTTTGATCGTATGGACTGGTACACAGAGGCAGCTAGATATCTTCATCAAAGAGATAAATCAAATCAATAGGTCGATTCAATTCACTATGGAGATAGGAGGAGATAGAATCAACTTTTTAGATGTAGGAATTAGGATTATTAATAACAAGTTGGAATTTTCAATATACAGGAAGCCTACATATAGTGATAATATCATCCACAGCTCTTCGAGACATCACATCTCACACAAATTGTCAATATTCCATTGTCTAATCCATAGACTGTTACATGTACCATTGAATGATATAGATTACAATAATGAATTGAATGTTATCAAAGCTATTGCGGTGAATAATGGTTACGATAGCGGAATAATAGATAATTTAATAAAAAAGAAAAACAAAAAACTGACTATAACTTCAATTACATATGGCCTTACACCAGAAAATGAAATTGAAACAAAACAATGGTGTAAAATACCATACCTTGGGAAAGTATCAAATAAAGTTTCGAAATTGATAGACAGTGACAAGAAGTGTAAGACAGCTTTTTGTAGCGTGAATTCTTTGGGTAAGATATATTTATAAACAATAAGGATAAGAGAGATAAATTGGAGAACTCTGGAATTTACCAAGTGAATTGCTCGAATTGCCCTGCATGTTACGTGGGACAGACAGGAAGAGCAGTATCGACCCGTATAAAGGAGCATTTCGCATGTTGGGTAAATCGAAAGGGAGATTTATCGAACGTAGCCTTGCATTTGCTAGAGAACCAACATACTTTTGACAAGGATAGAGATGTCAAGGTTCTTCACGTTTGTGAAAAGGGACAGAAATTAGACAAATTAGAATTACTAGAAATTAATCGCCTAACGAAGAAAATTGATCGTAAATATGTCATGAATAAACAGTTGGAACATGGTGCTCAGTCACCATTAATATATCCATTGTAATTAATTTTAATAATGTTACCTTAGACTCTGAGGTAAAAATTTTATTCTAAGTAATTTGCGATGTATGTATTGATGATTATTGAACATTTTGTTATTCATGACTTATTTACCTTAAATAACAGTTATGTAATTTAATTATGTAATCTTCTGATCCTTTGTTACAAACGTTAAGAGTTTTGACATCTCTATCTTGATAGAAATAATTTTCGTTTTCTGGTAGATGCAAAATTATGTTCAATAGATCATAATCCCCCCCCAACTTTATGATTTGCTAAACTAAGGAGGTGTTCTTTTGTACGGTTTGATTCTTCTCTTCCGGATTGTCCTGCGTGGTATGCAGGAAAATTCATTATTTTATTTACTAAATTATCGATTATTCTGCTATAGTGACCATTGTTATATTATTATTTCTTATTTATGACATATTAACCTTAAAGAACCATTGTAATTTAATAACCCAATAATATGTACCTACCTTGACATTGTGTACCTAATTTTGTATAAATTCTGTAACAAAAAAATTTCAATTGCCAGCCTGAAGATGTCCATAATAGGATGAAACCGGTAGTGGTAAAATAAAAAAGTGGAAATAAGTTAAAAAATGTTTTATTTTCTATTTTTTAATATATATTACTAATATTTTGATGATTTCCATAGCGCCGTTTTATGCAAAATCACCTATATATTATAACTGCATGAATATAGACTGATAAACGGATATAGTTTGTAAACATATAAATTACGAGAGATGTTGGATAGATGGAAAGGTTAATAGAGATATTAAAAGAAGGGTAAATGCAGGTAACACCATTAATGGAATACCTGAACGCGGCTGGTGCTAGTGCTGATACCTATCGCAGATGTAAGGCATTTATTTATTTATTAATCTTAAGTTAGTTCACATCTTCGTGTGTGCTAATAGTTTTATAAACATATAAACATGTACATTGTTTGGCAAACATAATCTTTCTTTAAATATTTCAATAAAGTCACAAAAAGAAACATTAATAATTGAGATAGACATATTTTCTTAATTCATTTTTGAACTTATTCATATTTTCTATCACAGCACTTTCCTTCGGGATTTTGTTATAGAGTTGAACGGCCTGGTACATCAGAGATTTTTGGGTGCTTGTTTTTTTTCTTGTTGGCAATCTAATTTGCTTAGAATTTCTCGTCCCGTGTCCGTGTATCTCGTTATTGTAATTTATTTTTCTTTTCAGTTCCTTAGACATCATCCCTATGTTAATTTTATGTATAAAAATAAGTACATTCAAATACACAGTTTGCTTCACCGTCAAAATATTCAGCTCCTTTAACATGTCTCTTATCCGTGTGTATATGTTGCGCTTAAGTATTATTCGCATTGCTTTATTTTTCAGTATTTGCATTTTTTTCATTTTCTCTTTATTGCAGAGAAAAAGAATACTTGAACAGTAATTAAAGTGTAGTGATATAATTGTATTGTATATTATCTGGCATGTTTCTTTATTTACTTTGTTTCTGATTCTACCAAGAAATGATATTTTTTTGCAATTTTTTTAATTGTATAGTCTGCAGATTTTGAGAAGTTCAATTTTGAGTCTATAATAACACCTAGATATTTAATTTCTTCCAATTTTTTTATGATTTCTCCATTTATAGAAATCTTTGGTTCCTCATGCGTATTTGTTCTGCCTATATGCATGTATTTTGTCTTCTTTACATTTAGTTTTAATTTATTTAGTTTGAGCCATTTTGACAATGTTTCTATATCACTATTTATCTTTTTGATTGCTTTCTCATAATTATCTTCTGCAATATAAATTAGTGCGTCGTCTGCAAACAGTCTTATTTTGCAATGTTTAAATATTTTTACCATATCATTTATGTAGAGTATAAACAATATCGGACCCAATACAGATCCTTGCGGTACACCCATCTTATTTTCAATCGGATTTGATATATTGTTTCTTATCTTTGTTGTTTGTTGTCTGTTCTTTACCTTTTATTCCATATTTTTATAATTTTTTAATAACTCTTTTTCTATCTATTGTTTCAAAAGCTCTCTGAAAATCTAAAAACACCGCAACAATATGCAAGTTTTTATCTATATCTTCCTTCCAATCATCAATTACTAAATTTAACGCTGTTTCACATGAATTATTGTTCTTAAATCCAGATTGTTCGTCACAAAGGATGCTATGATTTTCCAAGTATTCTTCAAGTTGAGATTTAATTATGTATTCCATCACTTGCTCATATTTTGGTAACATATTTACAGGTCGAAAGTCTTCACATTTTTTTGTGTTCGAAATCTTTGGAATTGGTATCACCATAGACGTTTTCCATGATTCAGGAAACTTCCCTGTTTCTAACGATTTGTTTATTAAACTAAGAAACTCTTCTCCTATTACAGGTAATGCATGTTCTAATATTTGAATAGTGATCCCATCTTGGCTGGGCTTTGATTTGATTTTGGACAGTATTCTTTGGAGTTTCTGGCCGTCTATTTTCTTAAACTTTAATTCGCAAGTTTTTTCTTCAAAATTGAAAATTTCTTCTTCTTCTATGATTGGGATATTTTTGTTAATTTCTTGTTTACTTGTCACAAAATATTTATTAAACTTATCAGCCGTGTTGTTTTCACCAGCCAATTCGGTTGGGAATATGATATCTTTTTCCACATCTTGTTACGTAATACAGTCTCCCTATTAAATTAAATGAGGCATAGTTACCCCAACTTCCCCTCACAGCTAGTCGCGGCGTGTTCAACACACGCGTCCAGATGGTCAAAACACGTGATAGACCACACGCAGCGCCGCGGCCACAAGCTGATCGCCTCGCCGCGCTTCCTCAGTCACAATTCTACTCGGGCCTCGGACAGTCACGCGCTCTTGCAGTTTGTCAATTATCAATTCACCCGAACCTCACGTAGCTCTCGCGTGTTTAAACTATCTCAATTATTGTAATCAATAGTTTGCCGCATCATTCGAATACATGATTCTACATACCGAGATTAACCTTTGTCCACCGGAGCCACGCTTCCGTCGAAGCACCTTGTGTCTCATCACCACATCAACAGTACCGCCGCTTTTTAGCGCGGGAAACCTGGATCAACATGACGTGCCCTACCACATCTCAAGGCGAATCGTAAGCTTTCTCAGCATTCCCCTTTTCTGTGTTCAAATCAGTTAACTTCATGTAAAATCCACGCTTCATCCTGTCGTCAATTTAGAGAAGAGAGTAGAGAGATCTATGTCAACCCTGTAATTTCTCGAGATGTTTAATATACCTTGTGCCTTTCTACCCATGTGTTGTTATTGTGTGTTAACCTCTTCCAACCTCCTAACCGATGGACGAGCTGATGATTAAAGAAACTGCCTACCCCTGATAGTACACGAGTCTTACCTGCCTACCTTTTTTCTGAGCTTAGCCAATTAACTACCCGGTTCGATTCCGGGTATCCATATGTTAGCACTGGCGCAAAAACGTGGGTTTTCTTTGGTTAATTAATCGTCCATTGGGAGGTCAAATTGGAAATAATCTTGTACTCCTTCACTCTGTTTTCATGCCTTGTTTTGTATTAACCTTTGAATAACAATGTTTTTCTTCCAATAAATCTTAGCTGTTCTACAAACCATCGCGTCAAATTAAAAACAACTGTGTCACATTAAAACAATTCGGTGTTAAATTACAAGTTTTACGAATCATCACTCGACAAAATTTTAAGTACCGGTATTCTATCACAAAGTGCGCAATCAACGTTTACTTCTTTTCGGACATCTCAAACATCACATAGTGATCCAAAACCACAATGGTTTACTTTCCAAGTGCAACTATTAGAGAGAATGAGCTACATAATCTACAATTCAACAGTTTCAAATCTTGTACATGATACAAAATAAATTTCTTGTTCGTGGAACCATCAGTCAGCTAGTTCTGCAAAATACACAACCAAGAAAAATTAAAGCCCTTCCGCCATTTGATAATTCCGCTTTATATGTAATAAAGGTGGGTAGAGTATCCTTTTTGAAAGAAAAGTCTTGAAAGCCAACTCACCCTTTACATATAATTGAGATTCGCGTTGACGTGAATTCCCCACCTGTCACTATTCGCTAATTGGAGCAGCTTTGACGGGATGTAAGGAACTAGCGTGTAAATAACCAAACACTGGTTCTGCTTAAATTCAGACAATTGGTCACGAATCACAAACAACCCTCCAATAATTGTTGAAAAAAACAAACAATATTCTCTCGAAATCTGTACTTTGAATTTTTGTTTTTTTCGGAAGAAATTTTTTTTTCAAAAATTTTTTCTTCGAAACCAAGGACTTTGAAATTTTTTCGGAAATTTTTTTCAAAACGCACAATCCCAGGAACTTTTTCACTAAAATCCCAGGGTAATCCCTGGTCATTTTTTTTTTCCATAATTGAAACTTTGAAATTTTTTTCGGAAATTTTTCAAAAACGCACATCTCAGGGACTTTTCCATCAAAAACACAAGGAAACCGCTGGCCATTTTTTTTCCATAATTGAAACTTTGAAATTTTTTTCGGAAATTTTTCAAAAACGCACATCTCAGGGACTTTTCCACTAAAATTGCAAGGAAACCCCTGGTCATTTTTTTCACAAACCAAGGACTTTGAAATTTTTTTTTCGGAAATTTTTCAAAAACGCACATCTCAGGGACTTTTCCATTAAAAACACAAGGAAACCGCTGGCCATTTTTTTTTTTCCATACTGGGACTTTGAAAAATTTCACAAAATTCTTCACCTACCATCACAAGCAAACCCCTGGTATTTTTTTTTGAAAAACAACCAGCCACACACTCAGACAATTCTTTTTCTTCTCACAAAGTCTAAATCAACTTCCACAAAATGAATCTTTAAAACAACGCCTTAGGCATAATAGCCAACATCTGCTCTCAAAGTACACAAAGTTTAGAAAAGGAATTAAAAGACAGGAATATTTCCCCTTTCAACAAAAACAAAAACGTCCTGATTAAGTACGCAGCATATTTCAACAGGAAATACATAAAAGGGCTGCAATTTCAACCCGGCAGTATAACAATCTCTGCAAACAAATACAATTTACGCAGGAAACATGTTACCTTTAAGGAAAACGACACAGTTTGGAGACGCAACAACACACTCTCACAAGGTGCTTTGTACTTCTCTGCAAAACTGGCTCCTCGCTTTGTTAAAGCAAAAGTGCTGAGAAAAATCTCAGATGTAGTATATACCCTATCAGACGCCTCTGGTAAACACATCGGTAACTACCACGTGAAAGATATTGTCAAACAAGGAAGTGTGGACACAATGGACACCACCTTCACTAGGTCACTACACTCATAACTAACAAACTTTTGGCTCTACCTTTGTCCCACGAGATTTGGCCCTCGTGCAGACAAAAAGCATGTCTTATCGCGTAAGTTTCTTATAAAAACCCGCATTTCGACCTCTGCAAGGTAACCTTCTCATTTTTCCTAAAAACACAGAAGTGTCAATATTCCATTGTCTAATCCATAGACTGTTACATGTACCATTGAATGATATAGATTACAATAATGAATTGAATGTTATCAAAGCTATTGCGGTGAATAATGGTTACGATAGCGGAATAATAGATAATTTAATAAAAAAGAAAAACAAAAAACTGACTATAACTTCAATTACATATGGCCTTACACCAGAAAATGAAATTGAAACAAAACAATGGTGTAAAATACCATACCTTGGGAAAGTATCAAATAAAGTTTCGAAATTGATAGACAGTGACAAGAAGTGTAAGACAGCTTTTTGTAGCGTGAATTCTTTGGGTAAGATATTAATAAACAATAAGGATAAGAGAGATAAATTGGAGAACTCTGGAATTTACCAAGTGAATTGCTCGAATTGCCCTGCATGTTACGTGGGACAGACAGGAAGAGCAGTATCGACCCGTATAAAGGAGCATTTCGCATGTTGGGTAAATCGAAAGGGAGATTTATCGAACGTAGCCTTGCATTTGCTAGAGAACCAACATACTTTTGACAAGGATAGAGATGTCAAGGTTCTTCACGTTTGTGAAAAGGGACAGAAATTAGACAAATTAGAATTACTAGAAATTAATCGCCTAACGAAGAAAATTGATCGTAAATATGTCATGAATAAACAGTTGGAACATGGTGCTCAGTCACCATTAATATATCCATTGTAATTAATTTTAATAATGTTACCTTAGACTCTGAGGTAAAAATTTTATTCTAAGTAATTTGCGATGTATGTATTGATGATTATTGAACATTTTGTTATTCATGACTTATTTACCTTAAATAACAGTTATGTAATTTAATTATGTAATCTTCTGATCCTTTGTTACAAACGTTAAGAGTTTTGACATCTCTATCTTGATAGAAATAATTTTCGTTTTCTGGTAGATGCAAAATTATGTTCAATAGATCATAATCCCCCCCCAACTTTATGATTTGCTAAACTAAGGAGGTGTTCTTTTGTACGGTTTGATTCTTCTCTTCCGGATTGTCCTGCGTGGTATGCAGGAAAATTCATTATTTTATTTACTAAATTATCGATTATTCTGCTATAGTGACCATTGTTATATTATTATTTCTTATTTATGACATATTAACCTTAAAGAACCATTGTAATTTAATAACCCAATAATATGTACCTACCTTGACATTGTGTACCTAATTTTGTATAAATTCTGTAACAAAAAAATTTCAATTGCCAGCCTGAAGATGTCCATAATAGGATGAAACCGGTAGTGGTAAAATAAAAAAGTGGAAATAAGTTAAAAAATGTTTTATTTTCTATTTTAATAATATATAATTCCACCAAGTATAACAGTATAATAAATAAAGTCATAAAAGTAATATATATATATATATATATATATATATATATTTATCCCCTCTCGTACTATGTTGATCTCGCGCGACGGTACGCCAGGTATTTGTTGATCCGTTTGCATTTGTTGATCCACCCCGGATATGTTGATCCATTACCCAAGCTGGCATACATATGTAAATCCCTACAGATCAACTTGTGTCATCGAGATTTAGCTGTAAGCCACGCCCATTTTTCGGTCGCATATACATTTTACACGATTTATTTTGTTGATCTATATATTTCTGACAAACTTGACGGCTTGCATGCGTTGTAACTTAACCGCCAATTTTGCGCGCGTTGTCGTACTTTTTAGATCCTGTTAGTACATCCATATTCTATGAAAATGACTTTATACTTACAGAGGATAGACTGCCTCACGAGTATTTATATTGAAATGGAACTTTCGCAAACGTCAAATCCATGCTAAAAAAATCTTTTGAACTTGATTAAACAACAATTGTAAATTTAATACATCATTTACTACGTTTCGTGACTTAGCAGGGGTGCTCGGGTTCATAGGGTGAGGTTTTTCTGGGTCATTTTATAAGAGAAATTTTGAACTTTGATTGAATAAAATTTTATTTTAATGTATCTTTTACCATCTCTCCCGACGTAAGTTTCTTGTAATGATTAAGTTGAAACAAAGCGTAATATCCATAATATGTGCCTATTAAAATTGCGGCGATTAGATTGGTGAGAATTAAATTTTACAAATTTTAAATTATGATTGCTAAAAAATCTATTCTAATTTGTTTATTACTAAACATGGCTAAAGTCATTTCAAGCTACGATTCCAACCAACGATGTTTTAGTATATGTTCGTCAATCAACAGGAGCCATAATGTCTGTACATCAGAGCCCTCGAGAACTATTACAATTATGTGTACCGCCGCCCCGGGAACCATTTATTAGATAACCAACACCCCTACCATAGGTCACCGTCAACGTTTAGCGAGATTGTTGTTTATTTCTTATATTTTTTACAACATATCCACTTAGGAGGCCCTGAGGAAAATCGTAACCCTAAGGGCCTATGTCATCTTTGTGAATGCTGTGTTGGGGGAATTTTGAAGGAAAGGAAGGAGAGTGGGTTCTGGGAAGTAAATAGGTATGATGGATGGGTAGTAATCTGGGGTTCAGTGTGATTGAGTGATATACATAAGAATCCAACTCTCCTACTGCGTTGCAAGGCGATGCGTTGAAAGAGGACTAATCGATCCGGCCCACCACGCAGTTATTAGGCAGGCGCATCCGCCGCCAAGCCCCTCACATACCTCACCCCATAAACTCGGGCACACCTGATAAGTCACCAAACATATCCAACAACTTGGGGAGACCTATGGCAGAAGTGTAGGTTATCCAATAAATGGTTCCCGGGGCGGCGGTGCACATACCCTCCTCCCAAATTGTAATAAACGTCTACTTTCAAATGTAAAACATAATTTAAAACGTTCCTAAATGACGGCCTCCGTTATCGAGGGGTAAGGCTATCGACTAGCAATCCGAAGGTCGCGGGCTCAAATAAATTTTACTAAAATTAATTTGTACTATTTTACAATTAGTGTTTGGCAACCAGATCTGAAGAGCCAAGTACTCTCCCAACTTCCTCATCTCCTTCGAGGTTCACAATATCTTCAGTCTCACAACAACCCCAATTGAGGATGCCATAGTCTCACTGGCTCCAGACGGGAGCAGTTGGGACTCTGGTGTGGTATTCAAAACTACAAATCTACAGCTAATTTCGAGAAGTTGAATAAAGTGTTTTTAGCACGGCAAAATGGCAAAATTTCAATATTATTGTAACAATAGCAATATTATTATTGTAGACTAATTTTAGACATTAATACATCAATGAATAACATTCATTTTACATGACCACCCAATGAGAAGCTGATTTTTTTCACAGTTTGTCTAGAACCGAACACGTGCATGTAATACTAATACCAGCTAGAGGAGAGCGTAAAACACTTCAATATTTTTTTATTTAAATATTGATAATTCTTCGATGCTTCATAATAATGTTTCATAAAAAAATACAAATCAAATCACACCACATCCAGACAAAGAAGCCGATATGTTTTTATACACAAAAAAGGTTTATTTGGATATTCTCTGTATTAAAACTAATTTCGTTAAAAAATAATACTTTATTGTGAATTTGATCAGACCTAAACTTCGTTGTCAAGATAATGCAGCTGCGTGGCGTCCGGCCGAGATATATCCCTGCCGGCGTTCTTTTGTTAAAACAACACCCTGATTAGAATACATTTAATTGTTTTGTCTTTGATTTTATAAATATTTTTAATAAATTAAAAACGGCTATGGAATTCCACGTTTTGCCACCGCGTTTCCGGATACTATTGATTACTTAACACGGCTAAATATTTCAAAACGACTTATTAACGATTCCAGAATGTACTTTATTTATTACTGTTTTAAAAATGTATCTGTTTCTTTAGACAATTTTTTTTTATAAACTGCCTATAAACTACGTTTTATTACTTATCCACTGGAGCGATCTCTGTCATATTTTAGACCGGTCGGTGGCCGAGTTGACATCGCGTTTGGGTCCCACCCAGGCGCGGCGTAGTGTGTTCAATTCCTGGGCTGGCTAAGTCCTCCATCACAACACAAGCAACATTTTCAGCTGACTGTGGTGGTAGTAGGAGATTTTCAAATATTGCCAGGTTATTTGAAACCCGGGAATGTATGTCTTTCTTTTAAAAAAGTAGTTTATATTGTTTCAGTTTTAATGTTTTCGGGGGATAATTATACCAGTACAACTCAATTACTGTCAAACTTGTTGTGAAATCAGATATGAGCGCATCAGCAGAATGCTGCCTGCTCATTACATAATATTAATAATAATAATTGACCTCGTACTACAAATAAAATTATAATAACCCAAGTTTTTTTTAAGTTTCTGTGAGTACAGCTCCCAAGTCTTGCTCAAGTGCATGTCCGTCCGTAACACTTGGTCAATGTACTTATTTGTTCGTTGTCCTCTTTCCTTATGTGAAGTTTATATTTTGATTTTAATTAATATATTTACACGTTGTTTGGGGTAAAGTTTTATCTCATTCATAAAAAAAACTTTTTCTTCTTCTGTTTTTATCGAGATTAAAGCAAACTATGATATTAACATATATTTGTTTTTCTTTTTTTATTACATCAAGTAGTTACGGTTCGTGATTAAACAGATTTTCTTGAGGATATATAGTGTATTACGTTAAAAATAATTGAAATTTTGAAGAGTAAGTTTAAACTAATCCTAACTAAATTAAACTAATACTAACCCCGGGGTCGGGGTCATTGCAGCATTTCACTCAATTGGTTTATGAGAATATAGCTTAATTTATATGAGATTGAAAAAAAATCATATACGAATTTGGTGGGCAGTTAAATTGTCTGACGTTGATTATAAGTATTTTTTTCGTAAACTTTATATGCAAGACGTAGAAAATGTTAAAGTCAAATTGGTTCAATTGGCTTTGGTCTCCTCTACCGATGAAGCAAGTGATTTCATTGTATTTCATTAATATTCATTGGGCCTCTGTGAAAAATTCTTCACATAAAATATAATCGAAAAAATTGATTAAATATAATTGCATTTGTAACCACCTTGTGGTGTTTTTTTAGTATATTTCACTGAAAGATTGCCGACTTCCGGTCATATTGTTTAAATAATATTAAATGTGAGATATTTCTTTTAAATAAGAAGATTTAATTTTATTTAGAGAACTTTAAAATATAACGATTTCCGGTAAGATGTGACAATAATTTAAACAGAATATGATATTTAAAAAATAATGTTTATTCGATTTGAATGATTTATGCCAATCATTGGGACTTTCTTTTCAAGAGTTATGTGATTATAAAGTTTACGATTTTTTTTAAATCCTAATAAAAAGTGATAATCGATAAAAATTGTGTGAATTCATTGGTTATAACTTATAATATAGATCATTTTGTATGTCTCCATATTCAAATTCGGAGGTATGACTTTTTTATGTGACACATCTCACTAGAGCGCCCCTGTCTTTACACGTTAAATACAGAGAAACTATGTCGCCACCCAGTTGGGCAGCGTTATGGGGCGGGTTAAGGTAGGGTCTGTAGGAATGAATTTATTAATGCGGGTCTTAAAGAGGCCCGGATTATATGGAGGAGGAAAAACAGATGCCGATAGCTCGTTCCACATGCGAGCCGACTTACGATAAAACGAGTTGGAGAAACGACCCGTTCATATATAAACAGGCTCTAATAAAATACCCCTAGAATAGACACAGCATACGCACATTTCGTCATACATGATTTTACCGCACATATGCCTCAGGGATCTCATTTCTACAGTATTCAGTCTACTTTCAGCCTTCTTCTGCCAGTTTCATGCTCACTTCCACATATTAGGGTAGGTACCAGCACTCCATTGTGGACTTGCCGGATCGAAAGAGACTGGTTGAGGGATACCTTTTGGCCATAAAAATCTAAAATGGCGGCAAAAGGAATAATGTTATATGGTATATTTTGAACTTCTTACCACCTCTCCTGATTACGCTTCGTGACTTAGTAGGGGTGGCCGGGTTCTTGATTATAATGGGTAATTATTTAAAATGGGTAATCAATGGATGATTGAACGCGGTTGGAGATAGCAAAAAACTGTCCAAAGAAGCTAGCAGTCCACAATGGAGTGCTGGTACCTACCCAAATATATGGAAGTGAGGCATGGAACTGGCAGAAGAAGGCTGAAAGTACACTGAATACTGTAGAAATGAGATCCCTGAGGCATATGTGCGGTAAAATCATGTATGACGAAATCTATTCTACAGGTATTTTATTAGAGCCTGTTAAAAAGAGCTAGCAGCATTGATCCCCGGTGCACGTGCGTGATACTCGACGGTCACGAGCGGAACGCACGTTCACAATAAAGTTGATGTTGTCTTTATGAGAATGGGTCGTTTTTCCAACTCATTTTTGCGTAAGTCCGCTCGTGTGTGTGTTTTTTCCTCCATATAATACCGTGCACCTGCTTGATACTTGGCGGACACGAGCGGAACACAGGTTCACAGAAAAGTTGATGTTATCTATACATGAACGGTTCGTTTCTCCGACTCGTTTTACCTTAAGTCGGCTCGCATGTGGAACGAGCTATCAGCATCTGTTTTTACTCCTCCATATAATTCGCGCCTCTTTCAGATCCGCATTAATAAATTCATCCCTACAGCCCCTACCTTAACCCGCCTTATAACGGACACAGATCAACTTTGTCTAATAACTTCTTACCTGGATCAACATACTACGGGAATAGATCAATATATATGAGATCAACATAAGTATGCCAATTTGGGTAGATCAACATAAATTATGCATCCGATTTCCATACAAATTTTGAAAATTTTATTAACAGTATATCAAATGGTTTTTCTGGCAAACTGGCAACATTGATAATTATTGTACCACTGTTGTCAATTCATTCAGATGTATTCCATAATAGCCAAGTTATATGGTGTTAAAGGTGGATCAACTTAGTCTAACAACTTCTTACTGGATCAACATAATACGGGAAGAGGACAATATATATATATATATATATATATATATATATAAATATATATATATAGTATACTTCAGCTTCAAACACAGTATTTTTATGTGTTTGAAGCTGAAAGAATTAATTTGGATGCCATTTTGTTGGCGGTCAACAAACTAATATTCCTCTTTAGAGTTTCAGAACGAACGGTAGGTACTTACCACAAAAACCAATTCTACTGGCAGAAACTTAGAACCAAAGTGATTGCTATTTGGGTTGGAGCTTCCTCGTAAGACGCTAAGTTTCACTTAGCCAGTTGCTGTCAAGAGAATCGATTTAAAATCGAGCATTAGTTTAAAAAGGGAACTGTCCAAGTCTTTCTTACAGTCCAGTGGGTATAATCAGACTCCGAACATCAGGTACTTGGCTTAGCTTACTTTGAATTTGGTAATGAGCCACGTGAGACCTCTTTTCTAAGACTCATTTCTTCAATGGTCCGAAAGATTTACTCAGATCGATTTACCTGTCTGCTTGATTACCTATTTTAACATTTTAAAAGTTTCTAAAGTTTTAACACTTTATGTCTAAACACTGACAGCTCGGCAGTAATAGTATTTGTAAATATAAATTAGAATGTTAGTTGTACGTCTCTAGCTTTTAGCCATACTTTAAGCATAGGCTTTTAAGAGTTTTTATAACACAAAGAACAACCACATGAGCACAACATCACAGAAACAAAAATACAGTGTGTGGCAAGCCCACGCACGACGGAAGTGAAACTTTTAGTATTCTTCTCTCTCTCTTTTCATTTCATTCTCTCCTTTTTTCTGTCTATTGACATATTTATAAGTAAAAAAACAAATTTTTGATAAAAAAAATTAAAAGTTATAAAAATATGGGATTCGAACCCGTGTCCTGCATAACGAGTGTCGAATGCTCTGCCTCTAGACTGCGGTTATTACGTATTCGACCAAAATATCATATAGTCAAAATATCTAAAAGTCGCAGCACGAGAGCATTTTATCACTTTAAAAAAAATTATTATTAAATAAATCACAAAAAGAAAAAGAAAATTAGTTAAAGCGGCGATCGAACCTCGGTTCTTTACGACGACAATCGAGAGTTTTGCCTCTAGACCGCGAAGCTGAGTTTGGAGAGCGATTGAAAGTAGGTATATAATATTGGCTAGGCTCCTATAGCGAAATGATCACGGTTTTTGATGACGGTCATGAGTTGGTTTTACTCCGGTCTTCGAAATTGCATAACGCGCGTAAAGAAGTTTCACTTCAAAATATTCCTGAATGAAGATGAAACAATACAAGATTAGGAATAGTATAGTAAATAAATTAAATTAGTCGAAGCGGAGCCAGGCAGTTTAATTAGATTTTTTGTTCTGCTGGCCCATGTAAATTCTACTAAGAACTGTATTTATTTACTGATTGATGCGTTAAATATGTCAACACCGTCCTTATAAGCACTACTCAAATTCTGTATATGGCAAACTCGACTTTAAAATTGAGATTCCCCGTTGGAGTTGTTGCAATAATACGGTATGACTCGATGTTGGTTTGCGAGAAATATAGAAAGAAATCAAATGTAATAGTTCAGGGCCGTCGATTATTGAATTTTAGATTTTAATAGCTTTATTGGGTATTATAATCATAATCTCGGTCATAAATATGTACAATTTAAATCACTAGTAATAAGTCTTAGTTGTAAGTCACTAGTTATTAATCTTGGTTGGTTGGCTACTAGTAATACAAATTTGACTGTGTTAAGCTATTAGTTATAAGTCTGAGGGATAGAGAATGCGTTATATTGATAAATTTGTAAAAAGTTGTAAAACGCCCTTGCGCTGAAAAATTATTAATATTACTATTAATGAAAGTCCAACAAAAATTCACTGTAGTTATTTAGATAGAACTGTTAAATTACTCTACGTTTATCTTACAGTTAAATTTAAAATTACACCAGAGTGTGGCGTCTAAAATGTATCTCTTTTAATTATATCCTTTAAAAATGTCCATAACATTCTGAACAACGTCATATTATGTAATATAGTTGAAGCCTTTTGTTTTCTTTCGAAAATACTTTTGAATTTATTTTTCCCTGTAACTATAAAAGCACGGCAAAAAAACACGTTCGTAATCATCTGTTTCGTGTAAATCCATATGAATTCAAAGTAAGCATTTGATTGATGTATGAAAACATACTTTAATGAATTTACTTCCCTTCTTTTGGAAAATTTTCCCTAAACTTCCCATGTCTTCCCTAAAAACTTGGCAAGCTGTTTCACATCATTCAATGTGATCGATAATCGGAATGATATTATTATGGTTGACAGCCTCCAATGTCGTGGGAAACAAATAAATTGTATTTAATTGAATTGTGTTACTGCACATAAAATCGTTTTTAGTGTACTTAGAACATGTTGCAGAGTGATAGATAGTTTCAGCAGGTAACACAAATAATCACAAGTAATCACAAATCCAACAGACCACAAATCAAATAGCGAAAAATGCAAACATAGGATGAAAATGCTTGCCTTCGCTCAAGAAAAAAATGATAACAATTAAAAATGGCCGATTTTGTAGTAAAACAAATTGACGAAAATATTACGGAAGTTAATAAGTGGTGCATTACAAACAGTAGCCCCTTTTTAATATTACATATGAACATTGGAAGCATCGCAAAAAACCTTGATGAATTTGTGATAAATATTAACGATCTACATTCATCACCCACCTACATAGTATTAACGGAACGCACTGTAATAACGATCAATACATTAATGCGCTACCCAACTACAAAGTCATCGCAACAACAAGACCGATTAATAAAAATAGTGGTTTAATTATATTTGTTCATGATGAGTGTGAAATTACTGACATTGAAGAAATTTATATACAATATGTAAACTGTCTAAAAATAGATATAAAATTAAAAAATAAATTACACAGAATTTTAACAGTGTACAGAACACACAAATCAAACATAACTTACTTTATAAACGAACTATGTGAATATCTTAGCAAATTACCGAGAATAATTACTTTTGTGTGTGATGATTTCAATATTAATATCTCTTCAAACCATAACTCAATAGAAAAAAAAAATTCATTAACATGATGACGCACTTCAATTTTTAATCTTATATAAATAGTAACACTCCAGAAATTAAAAACCAAACGCCATCATGCATAGATCATATCTGGTGTAATATACCTTTAAATGAAATAAAAAATATTAAATCTACCGTGTGGAAAACCAATATAACTGATCACTACGCGTTTCTTATATTACATGATACAAATAGAAAACTAAACACAAAACCCAAATTAAATCTTCCATATTCCCAAGTAGACTACAAATTATAAAAAAAATCGTTAAAAACTGAAAAATGGGAAAAAATTTAAAAAAATAAATTCGCCAACCAAAGTGCCTTACTGTTTGAAAACACTTAAAATAAACACGTTTTAGAAGCAACAAAAACAAGACAGGTCGTCCCCAACTCAAAAACAAAGAAAACTAAACGTTGGATTACTCTAGGAATAATAAAAGCCATTAGGAAAAAAAAACTTTATAAAATAACACAAAAGCCACCAGTTAAGAGTAAAATTGTATTATACTATAAAAATATATTAACTACACTAATTAGGAATACGAAAAATGACTATTACTCAAAAATTATAACAGAAGCTAAGGACAATAATAAAAAATATGGTCAGCAATAAATGAAATAATAAATAAAAAAAATATAAGCACATATCAGAAATTTCAGATGGGGAAATAATATATAACGTACAAAATGAGACAAAAAAATGTTTTAATATTTTAAATAACTATTTTAATAACGTAGGAAAAACCTAGCAAAATCCATAAATAAGACTAATATACCTAATCCACAACAAATAACACAATGTAAAATTAATAAATTTCACCCAATCACAGAAATCGATATTGACAGAACTATTTCGGAACTAAAAGGAGATTCTGCCCCCGGCTTTGATAACATAGATACTAAAACAATAAAATCGATGAAAGAATACTCAATTCTCCCCATAACACATATAATAAACCTAAGTCTAGCAAATGGCAAATTTCCCAATAACTATAAAAGAGCAATTATAACCCCTATTTATAAAACAGACTGCCGTAAAGATCCACAAAATTATCGCCCGATTTCACATCTATCGAATAAATCAAAAATATATGAAAAAATTGTAAAAAAACAAATTTGGACATTCTTAGAAGAAAATAAAATAATGAATTACAACCAATTCGGATTAAAAAAAATACAAGTACTCACGAAGCGATAGCAAAAATAACCAACTATTTATATACGGCCCTAGATTCCGATAAAAAATGTCTTGGCATATTTATAGACCTTAAAGCTTTCGACAGCATATCACATAAAAAAAAAAAATAAGTAAATTAAAATCAGTAGGGATTAGTGGAAAAGTCTTAGCATGGATAACTAGTTATTTAAATAAAAGACCTCAGCAAGTAAAATTACTCAATCAAGTCAGTGATTCAAAATAAAGCGACTTTTCAATACCTCAAGGCACGGTTTTGGGACCATTGTTATTTATTATATATGTCAATGATATATTCAATATTTCCAAATATGGAGACATTGTCTCTAACGCTGGCGATACAGTCCTACTACTAAAAGCAAACACCTGGTCTGAATTAAATAACATGGCAAATACAGATATCAATGAACTAAAATTATGGTTTGATGAAAACCTGTTGACTTTAAATTCTAAAAAAACTTATTATTTACCATTTTTCATTAAAAAACAAGAAACACCTAAAGAAATAAATATAATTATCCACTCTGTGAAAAACACAGAAAACCACAAATGCAATATGTTATGTACAAACATAGAAAGCAAGACCGATATTAAGTACCTAGGTACTATGCCTAGGTATTATGCCTAGGCATAACAATAGACCAGCGCTTAAAATGGTCCCCACATATAAATATTCTGAACGACAGAATAAGGAAACTAACATATATATTTAGATGTTTAAGAGATATTTTAAACGAAACATTACTTAGAACCACATACTTCGCTTTCTGTCAATCAATTATACAATACGGCATTATAGGCTGAGGCGGTACATATAAAAATCAAACACAAACAATTTACATATCACAATAACTAATCATAAAAACCATATTAAAAAAACCCTAGACAAATTCGTCCGAACTTTTATTCAAACAATTTAAGGTCAGAAAATTAAGTGCATTATGCTTCTAGCATGCAACATTACAAATTTATAAAAACAATATTCAAACTAAAATTGCACCCTTTAAAAATAACAGAAATCTTAGACAAACGTCAATACTTCCTACTCCTTAATGTAAAAAAACAAAAGGACATTTCAACCATGAAAATTTTGGAGTTAAATTTTTTAACTCATTACCAGAAAAAATTAGAAACATGAATGCAAATATAAACGAATTCAAAAGCAACCTTAAAAAGTATTCCGAACAGTTGAACTGAATCATATCAAATTTAAACCAATATAACAACACCCCCCATACACACAAGCCCTGCTTATTTATGGGGGTACATCAAATACTTATATTATATTATATTTTGTAATTAATAACTGTATTATATTGTGTAACGTAATTCGTGTATCTTTTTTTACTAATAAAAAAAAAAAAAAAAAAAAAAAAAAACTTATGAAAGGCCAACATTCAGAATAGAAACGTTGCTTGAAATGGATTGAGCCGTGTTTGGTGTCCAAATCTGAATAGCCAAGTACTTCCCCACTTTCATCTTTCTCATCTCCTTCCACTCCCTGGGGGTAATCATATAAGTCTCACTGGCTCCGGCAAGCAGGGAGCAGTTAAAACTCTTGTGCGGCTATGCAAACAAACAAAAAAATAAAGAAAACAAAAAAAAAAGAAAGGAGAAGTTAGGAGAAAGGAGAGGAGAACAACCGGGTTAGTTTTACTAGGTACGTATTTGCTATATTAGTATATAATTTTACAAACCGTTATGAAATATTTTTTAATATAGAGGTTATAAATAAACAATAAACAATAATTAATAATTACATATCGCAAGTAAACACTAGCATAAGAAAAAATCAAAAATATATTTCTAAATAACACTTACATGGGGCATTTTACGTCATTATTATTATTATTCCAAGTTCATGTAATATTCATTTTTGTTTCTGAAAAAATAAGAAAATACACATATTTATGAAATAAGATGAAAAGAATTTGGCATACTCAGACTATAAAAATACCATTTGTTATTTCGGCTACTGGCATTATACCTAGCTCTCTCATTAAAAAATTGGGCGTATGAGATCTATCATAAAATTTATATATAAAAATGCAAAAATCAGTCATTTTAAATAAATGTAGGATTACGAAAGATTTTTAAAATATTTATATTGAGGGATCAGTAGGATTTATAGGCCCAATTAGAAGTTTTACCGAGCCGAACCCTCTGATATGAAAATATCTGGAGTCGGTGAATTATTTTCTCATTTGATCTCTTGTGAGTTGACGTGTTGTTCTTGTATTGTTTTGTATTTAGTTTGCTTATATAATGCACTTGCATAATGTGGATTGACTAGATGATCATTTGTAGAAAAGTTTACGGAAGGGTTTAGTTTTTCCTGTGGAGATGATTTATCCCGAACATAATAGCGGAAAAAATAAATAATACGTATTAATATGTAATTATTTCTAATGATAATATAAATTAATGTTTTATTTCTTTTTTAGTTACAAATAAATGACATCCTCACTGGGATCTCCCGTGCTGACGATTTTATGAACGTATTATTAAGTCCTAGTTAGAACTATATGTTTTAGTGTTTTTTCTGAAATAATTTTAAATATATAGTACATGGTGTTTTAAGCCCTTTATTTTCTATTTCTTATCTCCTTATGTTTTGAATCCAGATTTTTATACGGGATTATTTTTTATAATTTGTTCTGATTTTTGAATAAGAGTCGAATTTTGTAATTGAGTTTTGTAACATAGTACAAGAAGCTTTTTTACCCAAATATTGTATGTTGTAGTTGCTTGTTGGATATGCTTTTTAACCCTGAGATTCAGTGTTTCTAATATACGTGTTAGTTGTTATTTCTTGTGTTTTGTATTATTGAATAGAAATAAATTATTATTGAATATTTTAGATAATTGGGTCATAGATTGTTTTTGATATGTCAGAAAGCATAAGATAGTACAATCACATCAAAAAGTATCAAATAAATGCAAGCTCTTGAAGTTATGAAAACTAACAGATTCAAGTACATTCAAAAATCAATATTGATTGAAAAGATATGATAGTATTACCATTCCTTCTTCATGTTAAAATATAATAACATAACATTACAAAATAATTCGTGAATGTATATTATTAAGTGTTGTAGTTGAGGTGGAGGCGTGACTTTCAAAAGTAAAACTTTTCTTAAGAGGGGGAATTTTTAATTAAAAGTGTTGTTTTCAAATCATTCATAAATATATCAGCATTTTCTATCTAACTAAAGTTTTGTCTAAATTTGTTAGAATATTGCGTAAAATAGCTAATAACATCATTATTATTCTACTTCTTGAGTCAGCAAGTCCTTCGAAGTGGGTTTTTTTCTTTCATTTCCAGACGATTTGCAAGCGAATTATGGAGAAAATAACAATAATGTTTCAAAGCTATAAACAATGTCAATTATCATGGCATCATGTAGATATAATAAATAATGAAGATAAATGTCAAAGGCAACAATTAAATTTTCTTAGATATTAAATACTCTTAGCTTTTATAATAACAATTAACGAATCGCTGTTTTTATTACTTATTGTTTAACGCAGTCAAAAGCACAAACACGTTTTATAGGGTGTTTCAGGACGTAATAGATAGACTGTACGGTAAAACAGATTTTCTGAAATCAGCATATTTGTAAAAAAAAATCTAGATTGTCATTTTGGTATCTGTGAGAGACCTCCTGTCTCTCACATTGATTTTAATATAGGGGTTCTGGTCAGTCCGTAGGTAACCGCTTTGTCTGATGTAAGGATCTGCTTTTCCGGTGGTGAGCTCCTATGGTCGGGGTATCCAGAGGCGGGAAGAGGCCGGAGTCCAGGGGGTAGCCAAGTCAAAGAGAAGTTCAAGGTCAAGATCCGGAGAGAAATAGTCAGGGCAAGCAGGACTAAAACAGCTGGTGGCAGTCCGAAACTGAGAGCGAGAGTGCCCCCTGACTTGTATATTATTTATTGACAGAGTTCCTAAACAATGACTTTACTGACAATTAAATGACAGTTAAATTGAAGATTTAGATTTTCTATTCAAACTTTACATGGAATGATTGTATAATGGTGGGGTGAAATGAAACTTAAAACTATACTGGGACTTGGAACATGATTTATTTATACTTAATTGCCTACTCCTTGCGGAGGATTACTTAAGGTCTTTTATGCTTGGTATTTTCATTCTCGCTTTATTAAGCGAGAGTGTTGATAGATGGACTTTTGGACCGGATTGAATGTTTGTGTCTTTATGGAGAGTGCTTACCCTGATCCACTTTGGCGCATAGAACGAATGACTTTGTTTTGCAAAGGTTGTAATTTGAATAATTGTGTGTTAGCTGCATGAATAGGTGCATCAGATGCAAAGTCAGACTTTATGGTCGACTTGACGATGAGTAATTTATTGTCTGCTGATAGTCGAATATTTCTATCTGGCATGGGGTAGAGTGCTGATATTGACTTATTTGATGATTTTACTTTATCATTGATGTGCTTAGCCCACGTTAATTTAGATTCTAATGTTACCGGGACTAATTTAAATTGTCTATTTTTTACAATAATTTTCGATTAGAGTGGCTTGATGAGATGTACGCGGCGTGTAGCAGTTGTCACGATATTGAACATGAAATAATATTTGTATCGTCTTCAAATTGAGAATTTTTACGTTGTTGTTCATTGGCAGGGGAATATCGCTAGAATATAGATTATACAGATCAGGAGGCAGTTGTATGCTTTGGGGGACACCGGCTTTTAGTGGAAGTATTGAGTATAGAACATCAACCAATACTACATGAAAATTACGCTCTGAAAGGTAGCTGAATAACATTTTAATAAGCGTTTTGGTAAAACCCATAAGATACATTTTATAAAGTTAACCGTAATGCCATACTCTGTCAAATGCTTTTCTTATGTCGAGCGAAAGTAAAAAAAATATGTTGAAACCTTCTGTTAGGTGCTTGACTACGCGGACAAGTTGATGAATGAAAGCCGTGTTGGAAATCTGGCAAGGCTTTATTTTCACGAGTAAATGATTCTAATTGAGTATTAATGATTTTCTCTAAAATTTTACCTAAACAAGGAAAGAGACTAATTGTTCTATGATTCTCCGTTAATTGTGGGTCTTTGTCAGGTTTAGGTATCAAAATTACATTTGCATTTCAATTTATTTATTTATTTTTCTTTATTCAGTGACGTGGTTATTACAATTATTAGGTATGTTTGGACCACCAAGATAGACCCATGACCGTGTTGTGAAATGCTATAAGAAAGCAACTAGGTCGTAGTGACGCACTGTAGATGGCTGTTAGGGCGCAGATGCCTTTATTACAGAAGCATTATCCTTCTTTATTTGAAATGCCGTCTGGACCGGCTGCTTTTTTATCTTGACAGTTTTTTTTTTCATCATGAGTTGATAATTTGATTGGGAATTCGTCAGATTCTGTATTTAAAATTGAAGTCACTTTTGAATCCACCATCAAAACGATGGATGGGTCATCATTGTCGGTCATTGAGGTAAAAATTGTGATTTGAGGTAGAAAAAGACTTCTGCTTGATCTGCAATAGAATGATGTATCGAACGCAATGCTACCCAAAGGCCACAAAGCAGCTTTTTGACCATAGAAAGATAAGAACGCTAGTATTTACATCATATCTCCTCCCCAACCGGCGAGTACTGAGCACAACGCGCGCTGCGGACACACGATTTACGTCGCATACCTTCTATTATGCCCAAGCGAAGCCAGGCCGAATACTGACCGGCGACCGTCAGCCAATTACCGCAAAGAATGAAATAGCTAGAAATGTTTCTCTGTTCATATATAATTGCGAAAATTAATGTTTAATTTGTGTGAATCTCGCTGCAGTAATACTAAATTAATATATACAGGGCATCTCTTACTTGGCGGGATAATTGATTATCATTCATTTTTACTATGAGGTTTGCAACTTTTTTGCCATTCTTTAGCAAAATATTTTTCTCCCTATTAAAAACTTTTATCTTTTTGGGGATACCGTTTCGACTTGTGACGTTGACAGTATCAACGGATGCCTCGTTCGCAGGATTTTATTGAGTCCATCAACTTAGAAGCGGCTGAGGCTGTTAAGACTGGGCTTTGTCGGGAATGAAAGTCGGCACTGTCGTAGTTGAATTTAATCACTCGATGAGTTTTGAACATTTACTTTTTTGATAATTTGGCTGAAGGGGACCAGTGGATTCGAGTCACTGCTAGTGTTAGAAGAATAGGATTTTAGCTGGATGCGGGATCATTCAGTAGTCTTAGGGAGTGTTCATGACATGTAACTTTTAGTATGACATTTTCGATTATAGTCGGCCTGCCATGTAGAGGATAAAGTGCGGGTAAATCTGGAGCGTCTATGACGATTGAATTTGATAGAGAGTATTTTGCCACCGGCTATAATAGTGGGACAATGGCAGTGTTACTTTAGTGGTGGTTCTGTTTTCAAAAAATACGATAATACTTTGGTATTCTTAGACTGCGTGATGGTTTTAGCCACGTTTCATTTATAAGATATGCGTTTAGATTATAATCGTGGAGAAATTCTATGATTTCTTCGCGGTCTAGTACTGTGCCATTGACGTTCCAGTACGCTGTTTGTAAATTTGATTTATCGACGCGTTGTCTAGCCATTGTGTTTCTTAATGTACGTCTGTATAGAACTTTGCTGTTTTTACGACATTTTGTATTACGAATTGGCGCTCAGTAGCTCGTTCAATGAATTTCACTGGCCTCGGGCTTAGAAAAGTGGGGAGGGGGAGGGGGCGAGAGGGTACGCTGGGATGCTTGGGGGCTCCCAGGTCTGCGTTCAAGCCAGAGTCGTTGGCTGAATGACGGGGTTTTGGGAGGCCGGTTTTCCTGATGGGAATTGTATTGCCCGCCGAAGGCTGGCGCTCTGTATTTATTGCAATGCTCTCCACTCCCGTGTTTGGTGAGGGCGGGGTCAATTCGCTGCCTTCTTTCGCGGGACGATGATGGTTAGCGGGTTGTCACGTCCGCTACAATTTACTTAGCGGAGATCACGACTCCTAGAACTGCTCTACTCTTCTTGTTCTTTCAGTCAACCTTAACTACTTATATCTAGCATTTTAAATAATTTAGTAAACAAACATGCAAAGTCCCCGGCCTGATACATTGAGGGGAATCTTATTTTTTTCCTTATCTCTAAACTTATATTATTTCTCATCGGCTAGGAGAGTACGTCCGTTTTATTTATGTGTTTTTTTTTTATTTCGTTATATCTACGACCGAACTCTTGCAAACTTAATCTAAACATTTCATTACCTAATCAAATCAACAAAATACGCCGTACAGTGCCGCTTTGGGGCGCGCTGATTGGTCCCGGGCGAGCCTTGCACGGGAAGCGGGGCGGGGGCGAGCGGGACTCGAGGTATCACAGCCGCACGTATATTTTAAAACCTCCCCCCCCCCGCTCGACGAACCGACCATTTCGTAATGAGAGCTACAGGGAGCAGTACATTATACACCATCCTGTACAGGTTAGGTGTATTTTTTTTTCCGTTGAACACACATTTCTTCCAATTGTCGATAATTACAAGAACATATTTCCAGTATGCTAGTACCACGTCATATAAACGCCTGGTTCCCACAGAATTGGAGCAATTTTTGGAAATTACGGTAATAATTTACCTATGACTACCGTTTTTAATACCCATTTAAAAGAAAACAATCATTTCATTCAACTTAATGACAATAAACAACAACTTTTTGCATTTACGATTATGAAAAATATTGATATTTAATATTATTTACGTAAATAATAATTTATGAGAAAATTTGCCATACATATTATCATTCATATTATCATAAAATTAAAATGTATGTAATAAATAATAATTCATATTTTCATAAAATTAAAATGTATTAAGGTTGTTTTACTATTTAACGATGATTATTGATCGGAGACCAACAAATTTCTTAAAAACTAGGAAATGTGATCTAGCACGGACGATCGACAAAACCCTATACGATATTGAGTAAATTCGTGATATATGGTCAGTTAGCAACATTCCCTAGCACGGTCGACGATTGATTCCAACAAATAAAGCCCGCAAAATATCCTTGGCTCTCGGCTATATTTGGGTGACTGTTGATGTGCGCAACATTTTTAATAACATTATTTTTTATGCAAAATTACTGGTTTATTAATGAACGGAGGCAGATTAACGAAACTTCTACGATTGAATTATGTCCTTTATATGATCAATTAAATTCGACAATCAACGAAATTCAGACACTGTTTTCTGGCCTAATTGACCAATTAACTCAGTTGTTAATTGATCAATTAATTAACCTCACTAAATTATTTATTTATTTATTCAAATGCCATATAATGGCTTTTACAATATAGTGATAAACAAATTACAAGCGTACAGTGGTTTACAGAATAATAATAGCAATAAATTAAAGAAAAATTATATGTAAACAAAAACAATAAGTAAGTAAGACAATGAATAATTCAAAAGAAATATATACCAGTGTTACAATAATTGAGCTACTTTATACTAGGTTTGTATAAGACCTGTCATTAGTCGAAGTATGAGGTAAGGTGAGTTGAGTTATTTTTACCCACAAAATTAATTGTACTTGGAATAGCTGAGTAGGCATCGCAACTAGGCATTAACAATTCAGGGCTGTCAGCGATTTAATGATACTTATAAACAATAAATAATAATTTTTATTAAAATAATACATATGTTAGTTGACACTATAAGATATCAAGGAGCCATGCAGAATAATATTATCATTCCTGACATTGATTATTGTGTTTGAGGTATGTTATTATAGCCTTCTTACAACTATATTCTGTGCAGTTGAACACATCTACTACTTCTGAGAAAAAATTGGCAACTGCATGCAATCTAGGTATAAGCGAGTTTCTATGTGACTCAGTCCTGATATTTATGTTGCAATTAAAAAGAGTTTTGGATCGACTAGTTTTTATTCGTATATGTAAGGTAATTAGACTTAATAAATCAGGGCTGTCTATAATACAATTAACAATTTTGTAAATAAAAATCAAGTCGGAAACAAGTCTTCTATCTGAGTGTTTAAATAAGGTTAGTTATTTCATCAAGTGATTGTAGTTTATTGTATCAATTGGTAGACCGAGTTTATAGTTAATTAATCTTACGAATTTATGATGATTTTTTTCAATAGATTCAGAGTGGATTTTAAAGTGAAGGGACCAGATAGAAGAATTATATTCGACTATTCGATTAATGCCAAAAAGTAAATACAGACTGTCAATGCATATTTAGGTTAGTATTTGAATTCTAAATTCCAATTTATTAATATTTTTACGTAAATATATGGCGTTTGATCGTTCGGAATGTCAAATTATTCTAGTGTTACCAGTATGTATCAATTACATTACGAGATCGGATCTATATGCGGAACTCCCGATGAATTAATAGCAATTTAGCTAACATGGTCGAACTATGAATACGCAATCCGATATCGTAATGAAAATCAATATACGAGGGCAATATTGGCTGCTGGGAAATGAATTAATATCAGACGGCTACGCAAAAGTAAAAAAATACTATTTAATTGAAAATGTCGAATTTAAACAATAAATTCAATATATATTGGCAGTAAACGTGTTCTTTTTGACACTAAAAAGGAAATTTATTAGTTATGACTAACAACTCTTGATCCTCAAAGTTGGAACGGAATCAATTGATTGCGTTTCGATCGTTGATGGACCGTGTATAAAATTTCTTTCAACTTATTATTTTGCATAACGAACGACATTATCCAAAAAGTCGTTCATATTGACTACTTATTTGAAACCTCGGAAGCCTCGCTAAAAGCAGCAGCTTCATACTATGACCGTGCTCGCAAACTTCGCTAACTGACCATAGATGACGGATTTCGTCAATATAGTATTGACATAGGGCTTTATGGATCGGTATAAAATCATTGGTAGTTACGCCTAACGATCCAACATTTTAAAGTTATTGATTTCACTTTGCTAGACCCCCTGGGGCAAATAGGCGATTTCGCAAGTCGGCCCCATATAGAATTCGCCCACTTTCCCCGACGACATGAAAATTGAGGTGTGTTATTTTTAATTTTAATATTTATCGGTTAAATGTGTTAAGTCTGTGTAGTCTGATTTAAAATCTATGTAGAATTTTCATTAAACTCGCTTTTAAATTCGTATTTTATGTAAAATTAATTTCCTTTTATTTACATAAGGTTATCTTTCACGAAATAAGTTTTTATTAAACTTAATTGGAATAGTGTATTAAAAATATTTTGTGATATAAAATCAATCAAATTTAAATTATTTGTGGTTATTTTATTAACAATGAAGCTTTCTACAACTTGCCCTATAGGCTTTGCCGACCATCACTGGGCAAGGGGTAAATAGGTGAATGCGAAATGATTTACAAAAAATACTAAAGAAAATAGAGAAATAGAAATAAAACAAGCTTTGTCCTCCATTTGAATTAAAACTTGTTTCTTGATAGACGATCTTTCAAACTGATACCAAACATTTCTTTCTATTTTATTATTTCGTTTAAAAGTACGCCTTTCAGCCCCGGTCTCCCCTACCTGCTCGAGGAAAGTTTGAAAAAAGAATCGTCATTGAAATATTACGTTTATATGGAAAAACTTTTAAAAAATACTCTACATATGTGGGTTATAATTAAGTAGGTAGGTACCTACTTACACGTTTTATTACTTTTGGGGAAATTTTGGTTTTAATTAATAAATCAAAAACCAAAATTTTATTTAATGAAATAAGATAAAATTAGAAACATACGTTTCTGAACGTGAGGTCTACTGATCATATAAATAGTAGTATATACATAATATGTAATAATTTCACCAAACTATAGAAGAATATCCGCATCACAGTAAATAAAAACCTTGAATAAATGAATGTAAGCATAGGTATGTATTTCACTGAAGATACTCTAAGGACGGGTTGTTTCGGAGAATTTTAACAATTCTTCAAATTTCAAAGTTAATTTTCAGGTTCTGTGAAAGATTTTTTCAAGTTCTGTTTTTATTTCAGTTCTGTCAAGCAACTACCCTATGCTTAAATATTAACTAAAACTTGAATAGGACTTTCACAGAACACGGAGATCAACGTTGAAATTTGATGAATTGTTCAAATTCTCCAAAACAACCCGTCCTAAGTATCGCCCTGGTGTAAAACCTCCATTCAGAATTGAAACGTTGCTTCAAATGGCTTTGCCGTATTTGGTGACCAGATCTGCATAGCCAGATAATCCCCACCTTCCTCTTCCACATTTACTTCCCCTCCTCACTACCTTCAGCCTCACAAACTACATCAAATTGTGGATGCTATAGTCTCACTGGCTCCAGAAGGTTGGGGGCAGTTGGGACTCTTGTGCGGCATTCACATACAAAAATATGAAACATTAACAAAATATTAACACCTCTTCATAAAACAACCTTACGGTACACACCTATTTGTTTTAATCACCAGGAAATCCCAGGAAGTACGTATCAAATCCAAATCAAGTTGAAAGAATACTAAAATCTTGATGATTAAAATATGCTCTCCGGTTCCAAGCAGGTCAATGAAAATGATTTTCTGATCGAGAAAGGATTTAAGAGATTATTTTTATGGTTTTATGCCGTGTTTCTTTAGCCAACGTTTCGGACAGCATAACACAGTCCACCATCGAGGAAAATGAAAGATAGAAATGATAAAGTACAATATAATACTTTTTTTCCTGAAAATCTCCAATCATATCTTGAAAGACTTTCTGTTTTTGAATATGTTTGGTCGATTTCACCCGAAGTTATATAAAATTTATCTCATATTGGTCACGCAGGTAGGCCCAAAACTCACCTCGATCGTAGTGATTAAGAATACCTTTAATATTTTGGCGGTTTGTGCAGTAAAACTTCAATTATTAGTTTGTGGAAACTTTCAGCGAATGCGGAGGTCAGGTCGATTTACACAGCGACTGTGGATGATTAGGGGGCAATTTTCAGAGTTGCGCTTCGCAGTATAATTATTGTTCGACACTCGGCCATTAAGGCCGTTACCAGACCTTAATGGCCCTCGTAGATTCACAAACGTTGATTGAAAGACTATTATGTCGAGGGTTACTTAATTAAAGAACTATCGGAGAAGTTCCAAGTGTTTTTGAAACGGGATCATTTGATATTTTTTCGATAAAGATTTTGATCTAAAAGATGGAGGCTTAAATTTTTGTATTTCTTTCTTAAACATGAATAGATATCGTATTATTTTTGACTAGTTTAAAACACATTTTGTTTTTTAAACTATTGATGTTATTTTTTTTTGTATTACACATATCGTTAAATTCTTTGTATATTCATTTTATTTCACCTTCTTTTATCTTCATAGAAAATTTACGCTTTAATATTATACTTCATACAAACTGTATAAATGTTTTAATCTATTATAATACCCACAAGCTTTGCTTTTGTGGGATTGTTTGCTACATACTACAAAGAACTTTTATTTGTATAGCTATTTCAATGCTATATCAAAAGTTTCAATATTTTTTTTAAATGTGAATATGGTATTAAGTGCGTCCTCAAAACACCTGCCGGTTAAAGTAACAACTTAAAAAGATATTAATCATAATGACCAAGAATTGTGAAATCATCGAAAAGAAGGAAACTGAATTATCCAGATTATACTTATTACGAGAAATGAAAAATACAAGCTTACCTACACAAATATCGTTTCAGGGAAAGATAGATAACAAAGGTAGGAAAGAAAAACGCCGCCCTACCTGGCTAGTACTCTATGTGACTATACGAATCAGTTGCGCAAAGTTGTTTCAGGTGGAAGCCTACGGTATTACAGTATATTATGTTATTACTTTTTTTCCTACAGCCCTGACGATTGCGAACCTAGGAAAAAAGAAGGCTTCAAGAAAAAGTTGTAGAAGAAACAATAATATCAAAAATAAAACTATCAATTGTCGCACAATTGACGCATACTTTTACTTTTTGCTGACGTTTTGATGAGTCGCTTTCATTGTCAGAACATCTATAAAACAAATCCCAAACTTCAGTTGGTTCAGACCCATTTTTCAAGTTTCGAACCTAAGGCACGAGTGTTATATCCATAATTTAAAAATATATTTTGCACTAATTTACTTTTTCGTATAAATATATGATTTAAGGATCTTATTGACGCTTATTTTTTATATGTTTGGTCCATTAAAGTCAATAAATTAAATGAATAAATTTTATTATGTACACCTTCTAACTAAATAATTTGACATAATGAGTTTTCCTGATTTCACCACCCTTCACAGCTTATGCACTTTTTCGGGTTTCGGCTTATATTATGGAATTTCAAAGAAAGATTATTTTTAGGAGCTTATTTTAGTTTATTCGGGTGCTTATTAAGATACGATATATCATAAAAACAAACGTGCTTATTTCAGTTGTCTATGCGTCCCTTAAAATTTGGTTCAATGAACTTATATGTGGTTTGGATTTATGTGTCATTTTATAAATTGGAACTGATTGTGTGAAGATTTAGATAAGCAATAAGGTTGTTCGTTTATTTATTATTTATTTATTACATTACTAATGCACTTTTTAGGAGCTTTTACATATGAATAATAAAACTTATTTGTTAATACAGTACATATTTACTATACACAACTAAACTGCCTCAGTAACAATGTTTTGTATTTGTTGAGTTATAAATTAAAGATGTCCGCTGACTCGGTATAATTATTTCCCTTCATAAGTATTCTGGGTAGTGAAGAATACAAATAGTAGTTAGTACCAAAATTTCTGCACTGAAATGAATCTCGACATCTAGCATTACGTGGTGGAATCCAAAAGCTTATCAATGCAAGCATTTCTGGACTGTAAAAAAGAATTTAAAAAATTTATATAGAAATATAAGTCAGTGAAAAACTTTCTGTCAGACAATTTAAGCATATTCATTTAATTTAAAAGAGTGTTGTAGTTCAACAAAATTGCTGGAGCACTCATTTTAAAACTTGTAGTAAGAATTGATTTCGTATTCTATCGATAGGCTAGTACATGAATATTGTAATTTGGGTTCCAGCCGAGAAAGGTGACTTCTAACAAAGGCAAAATATAGCAGTTTATTACACAATATTGTTGAAATTTTTAGTTAACCTAGTTATAAATCCCAACACATGTCATCATGTTAGAGATTTCCGTTATGTGGTTAAAAAAAGAAAGATTTCATTGAAAAGTGATACCTAAGTGTATAATTTGTGTTTATGTTTCAAGAGTATTATTATAAAAGTTGTAATTAAAGATCGCTGGTTTTTTATTCGAATGAATCTGACTTTTTGACATATTGATACATTCAAGTACAGCCAGTTTTCATTCCACCAAATTAACAATTTGTTGATATTATCTTTAAAAATATTTCGAAGCTAAATATTTTGAACAGTTCTATAAATGTTGAGGTCATTGGCAAAAAAAGAAGATAAATACATCATGAAATATTTTTGTAAAATCATTTATAAACAATATTGGACCAACTTGTGAACCCTGAGGGACTCCACTTGTTGCATTATTTTTTTCTGACTTTATTTTAACAATGTATTGTCTGCCAGTAAGATACTTTTCAAAAGCGCAATAAAATTTGACGGAATAGGTGTCTTCACAACAAACAGTGACAGGCGTTCAAGTTCGTTTCAAATCAAACTTCTGAGTCGGAGTCTGCGCGTTGGACTTACAGTAAAATTCCCACGACCACCCTCTGCTTAGTCAGTACGCCACCCGCCTAGCGTCTGGGTGGTCATCGTGCGGCGGAGCTTTACGTGGAAGTTCTTCGAAAACTGCTTAAAGTTTTTCGTTCACCGAAAAGATGAAAAACTTTATCAAATGCATGGAAAAAACTTTGAAATCGCGTTACATAGATCTTGCAATGTGTTTAAAAGCATTCCAATAAGAATACTCACATTTTTAGTAAGTTCTGTGCGATCAAAAAAATCTAATATTTTAATGGTTTTATTTGTTTCATTTAAATGTTTATCAACTATTATAAAAAATATGTAAGCTTAAAAACATATCAGGTATTATTTTAAAAAAAGCTTAAAATATTCCACTATATTGAAAGTATTATATAAAGGGATTGGTTCACTACCAAACTAAATATATTTTGTTTGGTGGCTAGTTACAACTCTCATTCATAATAATTATAATATTTAAAATTAATTATCAAATCACAATAATTATTGTATTTTATCAACAACAAAGTTTAATAAGGATTTTCGTAGATGAACAATGGCAAAAATGTGTAAGTGAGTGATAGTGAATTGTTTTATGGTGATTTAATGGTGGAATTTGGCGCTTTGATGTTACTGACGCTATATTCTGGTTTCAACTGAAATAAATCATCATGGATGTAAGTGGCTAAAAATTTATTTAAAAGTATTTAAAGTAATAATTTTGATTTATAATGATTTTAATGGTAATTATTTTTTTACGTTTTACCTGTGTTGATGAATTCTCATGAAGTATCTCTTTCTGAAAAAAAAATAGCTCGTAACATTAGTTTGATAATCCGAAGAGATCAGATCGTTCAGACAACATTTTATTTTTTTACTCACAAAATGGCGACTAACTTCAGACTTTTTTTAGTACTACCCCGTCATTATTATACAATACGATATTATAATTATTTTTGTTATGTAAAATAACTTGAAACGCGATACGTGATATGAGTTTTGTTAAAAAGAAATGTCTCCATTGAAAGTATTTTTTTAAGAAAATTTTCCTAGCTCTATTTAACAATTTAACAACTAGGAATGTTCTTAGAAAAGTTTATTTTTTTCTTTTGGTAGGTACTGTGTATATAATTTTAAATAAACAGAATATTTTTTAATACAAAAAATTAAGTTGACCTTTATCTTTAGCGATTCGACCTACTTTATCCGTTCCAATATTAGTTAGCGTTTTGTAAAAATCCAATTTTATTTTAGACTCTCCGTCTTCTGAGGTTACTCAAGCTTTTCCGGTTTTGATCTCCCAAATTCAGCCTATATCACTACAGTTGGTTTCTTTCCGATATGCAGAAGAAAAATGGTGCTTTAAAAGATTTCTCTTTTCTTATCCGGCAAGCGAAGTAATTTAGGAAAACGGCAGGTGATGCATATTCGAATGTAATAATGGATAATATTCCTTGTTAAGTTTTGTTTGTCGAATTTAAGTGAATCCAATAAAAATGTATGATTCGAAATAAGAATATATTTTAATAAATATGTAACGTTATAATGTTAATCGTTATTAATGTATTGTTAATGGTTGTTTATCAGTTGTACAAAATTTAAAATGCGTTTGTAAGTAAGGTATTTAGTTTTGCGCCTTTATTTTTCATGTTAGAACGCTGCTAACAAGAGCGAAAAAATTGAAAAAGCAATCCATAATAATCCATAAAAATAAAAATAATCCATAAAGCAAAATAAGTATAATACAATGTTTAGAAAAACATGACATAATATAATTTCTATAAGTAAGTATGAAAATATTGGTCATCATATAAGTTATAAATTAGTAAGCTGTTTTTATTCTGTAAGCCAGTACATTTTACTTTAGTTAATGATTTTTGATTTGATTTCCTTGAGACTAGTTTTTTTTCTTATTCCACATATTTTGCATTAAAATATATTCCAGAAATGTGATGATTCTGATATTGGCTTTGATTGTCAAGTGGTTAAAATGTTATTATCCAGGGGTCAAGTGATTTAAACCGGTGTATGTATGTATATATAATTTGGGATTCGGGTATGGGTACCGCCGCCCCGGAACCATTTATTAGATAAGAATATATGGAGACCTTTTCACTTCTCCAGCTGGACTCTGGACCCAACGCGATGCATCGTCTTGCACCACAGTAGGAGGGATAGATTTAAACGTCCGTCACACCTGGAGTTATTGACCCCCCAGATTCCTACCCACCCCTTATCTCCTTTTTCTGCCTTGAACTTCCTCTCCTTCCCTTCCCTAAAAAAACCCTCCACACAGCATCCCCATTAAATAGACCCTGAGAGATTTTTTCCTCCGGGCCTCCTTTTGGGAACTAATGTAAAAAAAATTAAATACTTTTTTTTCTCATGCATTTATTATTTCGTTTATTTTGTGGCTCGTACACGGGGAAAAATAAGTTATGCTAATTTATTAAAGAAAAACTCTTAAAAGTATTGGTAATCCTTTTTTCCTATTTTTTTTTTAGTAAATTAATAATATATCGTAATACGTGTTCTTGTACCTGCATTTGCCTTGATACATGGTTGAAATGCGAAAATATTTGAAATTTTATGAACACGGGTTCCGATCTCGTAACGACACATCTGCATTTAACTAAAATTTTAACTTGAAACCCATCAATTCATTCGTTTAGGATTGTTAATAAATTATCAATATTCAATATTAGTAATTTTTCTCCGTGTACGAAGGTGGAAATTTTATTGGAATCGCAGTGGTGAAAAACACTAATTTTGAATTGAAAAGTTTCTTGAAATGGCTTAAGCCGGGTTTGGTGAACTGATCTAAATTACCATGCACTTCACAATATTCATATCTCCCATCATCTTCTCCCTACTACCTTCAGCCTCACAAAATGACCTAAATAGTGATGCCACTTTCTCATGGACAGATTGGAGCCGTTAGGACCTTTATTCACATAAAAAAATAAACTATCAGTTTAATTAAGAAAAACTAAAAATAAATTCAGCATTCCCTTCCTTATTGCTATCAATCAATAGTGAATCATCTCCGTGAAAGAAATCATTTACAATTGAAACGTTACCTAAAATCATTTGAGCCGTGTTCAATAACCAGATCTGAAAAACTAGGTATCTGTATTATCCAAAAAAAATCTTCTCCAACGTCTTCCTCTCCACAGCGCACCTCAAAATGGGATCCCTTAACCTGGCAGCAAGCAAAAGAGACGCTTATAGCGGTACCTATTCACGAATAAAAACAATTGGAACTTACTTATTAATGTGAATTATACAAGGAATATGAATATATAATATGTAAAACATTATGTATTTTTTCCAAAACATTCCAATATTTTGGGTCCAATCCAACCAGTTTTAATATTTAAAAGAAACTATTTTATTTAATTTATTTTTCGGAATAACTTTATTGAGTAAAACCTCAAATTGTAATATTTAAATATTGAAGACAATATTAGTGATTTTTAAACGAAATCTGAAACAGAAAAATCAGAAAAGGAAACGGTCACATCTGGGACTCAAACCCAGGACCCTTATCTTTCCGGGACAGTGCTCTACCATCTGATTTTTCTGTTTCAGATTTTCGTTTAGAAATCACTAATATTGTCTTCAATATTTAAATATTTTATTTAATATTATGTTAAAAATAACAAGTTTTTACCCGTGGTTTCGTTCGCGTGGTATCAGGGACAATTTACTGAACAAAGAAGTTTCACAGGAATGAAATTATTTTCTGGGATAAAAAGTGTGCCTATATCACTTTCACGCCCTCTAACCACCCCTATTCAAAAATTCATGTCAATGAGTCGCTCCGTTGCGACGTGAAAGAAGGACAAACGAACAAACAAACTTTTGCATTTATAATATTATAAATTCATGTTAAAATTAGTTTGAAAAAAAAAATAAAAAAATTTAAATGCATATTTTAGTTTATTGAATGAAGTGGAAAATTACTCACTTTCGGACATCCGATGGAGCTGAAACTCGGCAAATAAACTCGTTAATGACAACGCATCCTATCAACTTCTACCAACGAGCTGAAAATTTTGGTGGCAATCACGCATACAGACGCGTTTCTCTGAAATTGGAAGACATTAAAGCAGTAATTTAATATGCAAAATAAATATTGGGATCCTACCCAATGGGTCCTACCCAATCGGTTGACTCCTGTCCCTGGGGAGGAAAGTTTGATCCTCAGTCAAAACAAAAAGAAAAAACAAATATACATTTTATGTTTATGTTATCACAGTAAAAATTATAATTGCTTTTCCTCACCATAAAGAGACAAGGCTGTTTTTGGTGAGGGAATTCAAGCTCAAGTAATTAATTCATATAAGTAAATACAATATTGTAAACAATAATCAGAGATATTATTTTCCAGTAGGCTGATAACGTGAAAGTATAAGAAGTCGGGTGTACAAGAGAACGCGTTGCGCGATCAAACATTGAAAATAAATTATTAATCAGTTTGAATAACAGAAATGTATGGATAAGACGATGTATGAATGCAAATAAATCAAGGAGAGTAGGTAGGAGTGCCAAGAGATAGTTGTTTGGTGGTTCGTTCTCTCTGTTTTCCACGGTGAAGAAAAGGCGTGATGGTTAGTTAACTAACTAACTTACTAACCATCAGGCCGTTTCCCCGCAAGGGTAGGCAGAGAGGACGGACCGCGAAATAACTCGGTCTTGGTACACACTCCTTGCCTCATTCACATTCATACATCGTCTCATATATACTCTTCTATTGTTCTGACTCTTGACATGGCCCGACTGAAGTATCTGATTCACTTGGTCGTGCCATGCCTTCCTCGAGCGTCCCCGACTTCAGATACCATTCACATTTTCATCGTATATTCTCCTTACACTCCTTTTTTTGCTCATTCGCTCTACATGCCCAAACCATCTAAGCGTCCCTTTCTTGATCTTACTAATTACGCTTACATCAGCCTTGCACTCTTTGCGGATCTCCACATTCCTCACAAGATCACACATGGTTTTACCACACATACGCCTCAGGGATCTCATTTCAACACCATTCAATCTACTTTCATCCTTTCTTTGCCAGTTCCATGCCTCACTTCCACACATCAGGGTGGGTACCAGCATTCCATTGTGGACTGCTAACATCGCTTATTTGGACAAATTTTTTGTTAGCGCATTTACTCTTCTTTCAATATCTCTGTCATCTTTCCCATCTATCGTAAACATACTTCCTAAATACAAAAACTCATCCACCTGCTCCAAGTATTCCTCATTCACAGCTATATTGCACACCGTTTTCGTACTCTCTCTTTCAAACACCATTACTTTAGACTTACTTACATTCATAATTAAATCATTCTTCACGTATGGTTAGTTAGTTAAATATATTAACAATAAGACACCAATTCGAAGGAAAACATTTTACAAAGCCTGTTTTAAATTATTTTGTTTAAAGCTCACATCGGCTTCCTAGTAGGATTTTACTAAATCCTCAATGCACTGTAAAAACCCACTGTCATGTAAAGAGAATCGTATTGTTGGTATTATACCTAAAGCTAAGTGAATCAAATTATTTTTGTGTCGTGTGTTATTGTTTTAAGTCGTCGAGGTATAGAAATACTTTAGATAGAAACAACTACGTAGTAACGAAGACAAAACACACCAATTAATAAGTATGCAATAATACAAATTTGATAGGAGTAACTTATTTCATTCCGTACTTTCATAGACGTTACTGTTGAATAAAGCACGTATTTTACAGTTATAATAGTTTGTAATTATTTGAACTCGTGTTATTTCTGTCACCTTATAACTCTCTAGACATGTCCCAACATCATAATGTATTATAAATAAGAGATACAATCCTCAGTAAAAACATTTGACATGAAATAATGGAAAAAGTTTTCCAAACACATGTCTTCGACTAGTTAAAAAATAAACATTCCTCCAATTATTGGGTACATGGTGATTATAGAAATACTCGTAATTTGGTAATTATTATAATTCTAGAATTGTGATTTGTTGCCTTCGTGGGTTGTCTATCATTTTCATGAAAAAATATTGAAGTTATTAAAAACAACAGACATTTGTGAAGGGTAGAAAGATTGTTTATCATTGTACATAGATTGCTAGTGCTTTTGATTTTTTAATTCGTTTTAAATACGTTTAATCATATCGCAATAAAAACCGCGCAAAGAACTCAAAAGGCGAGTTTTCAAATGTGTTATTTCTTTTGAGCAAAATATTATTGTTTGAGACACATAAAACGAACGAAGACAAATACTCAAATGGAAATGAGAGTCACATTTCACGGGTTTGAAAAGAAGTGAACAAAGTCAGTCACATAAAATTTGTGTTTTGGTTTACCTTCATTTGGGAATTAATAATTTTGTTATGGTTGTCACGCTGCTGTATTGTTTATTTCTGATGTTCTTTTCGATTGCACCTTCATTCGGGAACTAATTATTTTATCAGTGTCATCACACTGCGTATTTTTGATTGCCTACGGTTGTTTTTCATTTTACCTTCATTCGGAAATTGATTGTTTTGCTAGGGTAGCCACACTGCTGTTTTGTTGATTGTCTAGCAACCATGTAACGTATAACCATGTTCATACGTTAGTCTTTCGTATTCTTCAAAATGATTTACTGCAACAGCGATAGTGTTATGTTTGCACAAAGCTTGCAAGAGCTAACTGCAAAGTTAAGTATATGCTCACGCGTTGCCGGAATTCGATCATACACCCAGAGCGTGTAAACACACTAGTATATACGCATCTCGGCATGTCTACAATCGGGTGAACACCAATACATACACGTACATCCGCGATGTCTCCGACCTGATATTGGTCACGTAGGCCTATAAGTACCTACAACCAATCATATGGCTAAGATGCAAAACGTGTCCTTATAAGGGCATCGGCCAGGCACCTAAAAGAGAGGTGGAAGGGACAAGCTTCCCCCCGCAAGCCGGCCGAGGCTTCAGTTCCCCGAGAGACGCGTAGCAACCAACATGTTCGAGACGAGTTCGTAATTAGCATTTTACCGCCAAAAGGCGCCCGTAATAATGGATCGGCGTGCATTCGTTTTATAATGTGCCGCGTCTATAGACTCAGTTTATCATGGCAGGACAGTCTTCAGCCGACCACACCATCATGGATATGATTGTGTCCTATCCCTGGGCCGCGGCCGTGCGCCCGCCGCCGCCCACGGGGTTCATACGACAGGCTTTGGCCGCCTGCCGCCCAAGCTCGCGCCCATTGCTTGGGTGCCGCCTCTGTGCCGCCTTCGCCCTGAGAGATAGCTGCCGCCCAACAATGGCCCAGGCCGCTCCAGGCTGCTTCTGTGCCGCCCTCGCCCTGAGCGATAGCTGCAGCCCTTTCGCCGTCAGCCGCCCACGCCGCTTATGCGCCGCCCTGTAGGAGTCGTATTCCTGCTCTTCATCAGCCTAGGCATTCCGCCTATGGCATCAGCATCATCGTCTCACCGCATCCGCCGTAATCTACACGTGAGCTATTATTATACCTTTGCCAATCAGAGCCCTTAGAGTCAATAGATTGCCTAAGTATCACGTTAGGCCTTAAACAGCCATGTACCTTTTGTAGAACTGTTTGATTACCTGTATTACCTGTACAATAAAAACTCATATCAAGAGACTTGTTTCATTTGGGGAAATTGACTATATATAATCCACACCCTGGAGATTGGAGTACAAGCTCAGCTTGTGTACTCACTCATAGCATATTACTTGGCTTGAATGCTAATGTAACAACTTATAACTATAAGTTACGTTATCAGGCGCTAATGTAACACTGGCGCCACAACTGGATAGTCAATTACCCGATGGAATGTGTCTTTTCTTGTAATGTGTTACTGTAATATTCTTGTCTATTAATGTTTTTATCCACAGCTGTGTGTTATAATTCATTTCTGATTCGGGAGTGTTTGTTCCGTCGACCGGTACACATACGTAGTAATACGCGCTTTGTCCGCCGGGTTACGCATGTACGTAATGCGCAGTTCCAATTTCTAAATACGCAATAAACAAATACGAGAAATTACGGCGTAATAAACATTAAATGTGGTTGTTTCCAAGAGATAGAGGTGTTATTTCAATTTTGAAATGCAATTTAATTGTTTCATATAGAAATAATTATTTTTGTCAGGTTAAGCTTTGCTTATCTGTTTCATTATAATAAGTTGAAATAATTCAAATACTATAAAGAACTTCCAAGTGTCAATTTGCGATAGGATTAAATACAGTTATTGTTTATTTCACATTCTTTAATAAATATCGTATTGGTTGTTTTTAAATTAAGATCCATAGACTTTACCGGTCGTTCCCATTATTAAACCATGGATCCTCTCAATATTAGTAGAATTTTAAATTTTGAAAAGGCAACGGCGGTCATTACAATTACAATCACTTTGCTCATCCGGTCTGAGAATAAATATCGTTAACAATTTCACTGTTAATAATATACCGACAAGGAATTATTATTATTAACTTGCCGCAAAAGTCATATTACAAAAAATAAAATCATTGAACAGAATAAAAACTCGCAACAAAAAATATCACACAGAAAATAAATTGTTGGTAGAAAATATAAAACACGCTACGAGCAGTAACTTGATATATCTTAATAATTCACGACTATTAAAAATACCGACAAAGGATCCATTCCCGCGTCGCAACAGACAATATTTACGCATAATAATAATAAATATGAATTCGTCAAAGGTCGCCGCTTTCATGTTGATACGTATATTTCATTCTCGCACCCAGTTTAATGCGATATATTATGTAAACTATAATACATATTTCGTGCATTTTTAATAATATTATTTGAATAAACAAGGGGCTATGTGTCATTCAATGTTTATAACTCAAAGACGTCATGAATCTTTGAGTACATTTATTTTGGCTGACATAGTAGCCACTCTGTTTATTTTATTATGTTTCTGTGAGATTCTGACTAGCTAGCAGACATCTTATAGAAATACAATATAAATTTTTTTTTTTCTCTCTCTTTTCACCTCTCTCTTCCATAACTATAACTCGTTTTAAAGTAATAATAACAATAAATCGAAACTCAGACACCTTTATCACAGTAAGTGAGTATTGTGTTATAGAAGATATAAGTTGTAGTTATGAAGTAACTACATAAGTTATATAAAATTATATTTAAAAATATACATTTTTGTATATATTTCGTTACGAAACACGACACGTTACATTGATTGAGGGTTAAATTCAAGAACCTTAAGTTTTAGTGGAATTTTTTTTATTATAGTAAGGAAAAAACCGCCTTAAGCATTCAATATCCTGCCCGGGACCGAAAAATAAACTTAATTTATATTTCGTGGAATTATTGTACTAAGAATATATACCAATTTTTAGTACAAATTAAGGTTATATTTGTATATATAATCTTCTTTTCGTTGACAGGAAACGGCGTAAGAAATGTCCTGTACTTTTGAAGTGATGATTTCGTTCTTCATCACTTAAAGTTATCAGTGGTAGATTAGGAACCCATTTTGTAAATATAACTCAAATATCTTGTGTTATAAATTGTATAGTTCAAATGAGAAACCCCGTATGTGGTTTTTGTTCAGACATTCTCTTATATAGAAAATTATGTCAAATGTTTTTGTATTTAATTGGTTACATACCAATTATTTGTTTTTTTTCTGGAATTTTTTTTCTCTTCTCCTTCTTGCGTAGTGAATACGTGTCGTTATTTTTAAGGAAGTCAATCTCTAGAAATCGGATTATGTAGTTCTCGATTTTTAAATTAAAAAGACTCGAATAAGTCTTATATAACAGAAATTGAATTATCACACACAGTAGTTGTTGAGTGGTATGTAATATGTTTGTAAATAAAAATTGTGTAATTGTTCCCTAACTAATTATTAATTAGTTATGGGTTGTGTATTGTAATTTCTTGTAAACACGTAATTGATTGCCTCGGTATCAATATGGTAAAAAACCAGCGTGTAAAGTCCTTCATAAAGTTGAGACAAAATAAAATTGTGTTTTTGTATTATATGCTACACCATGTCAATTATGGTGTGAATTTTTTTTTGTAAACACGTATTTGATTGCCTCGGTATCAATAAAAAGAAATAGCGTGTAAAGTCCTTCATAAAGTTGAGACGAAATAAAATTGTGTAATTGTATTATATGTTATGCCATGTCAATTATGGTGTAAATTTTTTTTAATTATAAACACGTATTTGATTGCTTCGGTATCAATAAAAAGAAATAACGTGTAAAGTCCTTCATAAAGTTGAGACGAAATAAAAATTGTGTAATTGTAATATGTGTTACGCCATGTCAAGTGTGGTGTGTATGTTCTCATAGGAAGAGGAATTATAATATATACCCGATAAGAAGAAATAGTTTTGTAAAGATAACGTAATTATGTCTTAGATTTGGAAATCTAAAATTGTTGGTCATTAAGGACAAATGGTGGTTGCATATTTATGTCATTTTGGGACATTATTGAATCTTAACCAAAGAATTGGGTTGATAATTGCACTTAGGGTCATTTTGGGTTTTGTCTGGTCATTTGGTGAGAACACTTTATGAGTGTTCTGAAAATTTTGTCGAACGTTTTCGTTACGACGTGCTGGTGTTTCTTGTTAACACCTGGTACAGCGCTGTACGGTTTATAGGAAATAAATCGTTAAATGTCATAGGATAATATTAGCCTTATAATTAATTACATGGGAGGTCTTGGTAGCGTTGACCTGTATAATCAATATGCGATACGAGAGGATTGGTCTATATGCCTAAGAATTATTAGCAACCAGACAAACCATGACTAAATGAGAATATATTGTTAAAATCTTGAGTAGAATTTTTGTTGTTTTCCGTTTTTCAAAATTATCAATGGATAATAAGAAATAACATAACATGTGTATTGATACTTGTGTTGTATAGTGTCAAGAATTTCATTGTTAAAGACGCAAATATGGGTTGATTTAGATCAATCGCATGATATAATCAGCGTACACATTCCATAACAGGAATTTTGTGTATAAAAAAAACATGTCTAGTTTAAGAATTTCATTGTAAAAAAAACGCGAAATATGGGTTGATTTTGGTCAATCGCATAAGCGTATAATATTCTCTAACCAGAATATCATTTTGTATAACATTGTACAATTGTGAACATTGTTGATTGTTCTTCTTTTGTGGTTTGATGGAAAGTGTAGGCCTGGTGGTAAATTGTGTACATCCATTCGGTAATACCACATTGTATGCTACATTGGTTGTTTTGGTATTGTCTTTTTTTTTAAGAAAAAAAAAAGGAAGCCAGGTGTATTCTTTTTGTTTGGAAAGAAGGTGATGTGTAGTCTTTTCTGTTTGGAAAAATCGTATGTATTCTTTTCTGTTTGGGAAGAAGGCCATGTGTTTTCTTTTGTTTGGAAAAAAGTTGTGTATGTAAATCATAGCGTGTTTTGTATCGCGCCTTGGAGATCATTTCTGCAATTATTTTTGAAAGAGGTTTGGCAACCCTTGTTCAGTGTACTTGTTAGGATTGTTCAACTTGGCTCTCAGGTAGTTAAATTTTTGTTTTGGCTCGTTAGGGAGTGTTTAAATCTTTGTGAAATGAGGTAGCTTTGTACCTCTCGTACGGCAAACAAGAGGACGTTGCCCTGCTTCAGCCACGTTGCCTGGGATCTTGTTTCATCGACAAGGAGGGTAGTGTTATGTTTGCACAAAGCTTGCAAGAGCTAACTGCAAAGTTAAGTATATGCTCACGCGTTGCCGGAATTCGATCATACACCCAGAGCGTGTAAACACACTAGTATATACGCATCTCGGCATGTCTACAATCGGGTGAACACCAATACATACACGTACATCCGCGATGTCTCCGACCTGATATTGGTCACGTAGGCCTATAAGTACCTACAACCAATCATATGGCTAAGATGCAAAACGTGTCCTTATAAGGGCATCGGCCAGGCACCTAAAAGAGAGGTGGAAGGGACAAGCTTCCCCCCGCAAGCCGGCCGAGGCTTCAGTTCCCCGAGAGACGCGTAGCAACCAACATGTTCGAGACGAGTTCGTAATTAGCATTTTACCGCCAAAAGGCGCCCGTAATAATGGATCGGCGTGCATTCGTTTTATAATGTGCCGCGTCTATAGACTCAGTTTATCATGGCAGGACAGTCTTCAGCCGACCACACCATCATGGATATGATTGTGTCCTATCCCTGGGCCGCGGCCGTGCGCCCGCCGCCGCCCACGGGGTTCATACGACAGGCTTTGGCCGCCTGCCGCCCAAGCTCGCGCCCATTGCTTGGGTGCCGCCTCTGTGCCGCCTTCGCCCTGAGAGATAGCTGCCGCCCAACAATGGCCCAGGCCGCTCCAGGCTGCTTCTGTGCCGCCCTCGCCCTGAGCGATAGCTGCAGCCCTTTCGCCGTCAGCCGCCCACGCCGCTTATGCGCCGCCCTGTAGGAGTCGTATTCCTGCTCTTCATCAGCCTAGGCATTCCGCCTATGGCATCAGCATCATCGTCTCACCGCATCCGCCGTAATCTACACGTGAGCTATTATTATACCTTTGCCAATCAGAGCCCTTAGAGTCAATAGATTGCCTAAGTATCACGTTAGGCCTTAAACAGCCATGTACCTTTTGTAGAACTGTTTGATTACCTGTATTACCTGTATTACCTGTACAATAAAAACTCATATCAAGAGACTTGTTTCATTTGGGGAAATTGACTATATATAATCCACACCCTGGAGATTGGAGTACAAGCTCAGCTTGTGTACTCACTCATAGCATATTACTTGGCTTGAATGCTAATGTAACAACTTATAACTATAAGTTACGTTATCAGGCGCTAATGTAACAATAGCCATTTGAAGGCATTGCGTGTCGTAAAAACTTTAGTCTGAACTAATCAGTAATCAACTACAGTGAAATTAATGTACATATGTATATTGTATGTATATTAGATATAGGTAGAAGTGTATCAGACATTCCACGAAAGATGTGCCCAAATAAGTAGGTAGGACTTTTTTAACGCTTTGTTTTCATGTTTATGCGATACGTCTTGCATGTTATTGGTTGCGCGATTAGAGTTTGTCCAAACAACACAAACATACGTAATTAAGACGATTTTGTATATTGCTGCATATGTATACACTTCCAAAAGCGACGTCCCCGCTAAACATTACTTAGAAATAACATGTTTCCTTATTTACGCATTCAAAGTTCTTAAAAAAACCGAACAATGGTCGTTTCGGAGAATTTGAACAATTCATCAACGTTCGTTTTAGGGATTTGTCTTATTCAACTAGTTGTTATATCATTATTGGCTTGAGTTGCTTGAGAGAACTGAAAAATTAACAGAACTTGGAAAAATCTTTCACAGAACTTGAAAATTAACATTGAAAATTCGAAGAATTGTTGAAATTCTCCGAAACAACCTGTCCATTTTGTACCATAACGCTCTTTGAATTTGAAATATCTGGATGATTTTAGAGTTTCGTAAAGTTTTACCGTGTCTTCACTAATTAAAAAACTAACGCAGATCCGTGAAAAATCGCGGGGTAGTCATAGAGGTGCTATTGCGTACTGATACCTCGTTAAAACTTGTTCCACTATTGTTCTAGTAGTTTCACTTACCATTCGTGTGAACAATCTAATGTTTGTATAACACATGTTACGTATTATTTAGTTTAATAGCTTATAAGGGCATAATCATTTTTCATTCGACAAAAATAAAATAAACAGAATTACACAGTCTGAATATTGAAATCAATCATCTGATACAAAACAATACGTATCTAATAATAATAGAAATCGATAGATTTATTATTTAGGTGTCATTCTAAAAATGGTATTGGTATAAAAAAAGGTGACCTAGTCACAGAAATTATCAATAATATGCTGAAATATTTATAGAAAGCACTATTAGTACAAAATTATTATGAAAAATTTGAATTCATATATTTATGTACTAATTTGGTTGACCTACTTCAATTACTCTTCAATTGCTTTGTCTCTCCAAAGGCCAAACTTTTATTTATTTATTTAATGAAAAAATAAACTTTGTAAAACACCACATTTATTTTGAATTAATATTAACAGCCAACCAGGTTTTGCTCAAGCAAAACCTGGATCGATAAGCCCTAACGAACTTATCAACTTGATATGATAAGCCCTGACGAACCTTGAGCTAAGCGAAACCTGGTTGGCTGTTAATATTAATTCAAAATAAATGTGGTGTTTTACAAAGTTTATTTTTTCATTTAATATATAATGTCACATCACAAAGTGTTTGCTTCCTTCGATAAAATTTTATTTATTTATTAAACTTTTAACCATTGAAGGTCTATCATGGAGAATATTCGCTGCCTTCGCAATTCAACAATCTCAAAATGCCACAAAACAAATAAAACTCTGTTTTTGGAAAACAGATAAAATTCAGGGACACTGTAAATCTTCAGACTTTTTCAGAATTTACGGATACCAAAAAAATATGATTTATCTACCTTCCAATGTTTGCATGAAAACAGACTTCACAAATTTGAAGTTGGTAACGTTTATACCTACAGATGGCTTAAATAATAAATGCTTCTCGAACATATTAAGTTTAATATTTTTTTACATTTAGTAAAGTAATTGATGGCTGGTTAAAATATATTATTTTTATTAATGATCAATTACAATACATTTGGGTATTAATAATTTTGTTAGGGTTATCACGCCGCTTTATTGTTTATTGCCTATGTTTTTTTCGATTTGGCTTTCATTAGGGAATTTATTATTTCGTTAGGTTTGCCACATTGGTTTTTGTTGGTTACCTTGTAAATATGTAATGTATAACAAATATTATACCTCAGGCTTTCGTATTATTAAAAATGATTTTCTGCATCATCAATTTGAAGGCATTGCGTGTACTTAAAACTTAAAGTTGGCAACCTTTATACCTATAGATGGTCTAAATAATAAATATGTCTCTTTTTTTATTTCTTGCTATAGAAATCCCGATGAATTACAAAACTCATTGTAAGACGAGAGAAACTTACAATACAAGGTGTGAGTTAGTCGGTAAAATTTTACATTTGTATTTTGATATCAAAATTATAAGTTTAAAAACACTAACTAACCATCATGCCCTTTCCCCGCAGTGGGTAGGCAGAGAGGATGGACCGCCAAAAAAAACGGTCTTGGCACACACTCCTTGCCTCATTCACATTCATACATCGTATCATACATACTCTTATATTATTCTGACTCTTGACATGGCCCGATTCAAGTATCTGATTCACTTGGTGGTGCCATGTCTTCCTCGGGCGTCCCCGACTTCTGCTACCATTCACATTTACATGGTCTATTTTCCTAACACTCCTTTATCGCTATATAGTTATATTTTTAATTAAAAAAAGATATACATTTCCGTAAGGATAGTTAAAGGGATATTCCGAATCTCGGTGGGTGTAACTGGAAATTACGTTTCTAGTTGTGATAACCTAGAAATTACTTTTTATTAGTTGTGATAACCTAGAAATTACTTTTTATTAGTTGAGATAACCTGGCAATTATTCAACAACTTATTGAATTATGATTCCATTTGAACTTATTATTACCGAAGGATTTATTTACATCACATAATCAAAATTGTTCAAATAGTTCAGAAGCAAAACTATTTCGCTAAGAAATTATTGTTTTTCAAAATCATGCATTTTTATTCATATATATACCTACATACCTAAATATCATACAAAAACTAATAATATTTTTTTCAGTAATTGCAAAATTTCTTTGTGAGGGCATTTTGATTACATATATGAACATAAAATAAGTTGTATACACCAATGTTTGCATGAAATCAGACTTAAAGTTGGCAACGTATTTACCTATAGATGGCTTAAATAATTGATACTTCTTGAACATAATAGTTTTTATACACGCTTAAATAGCGGTGTAAACAAATAAAATATTTCAATTGATTTAAGAATGAATTTGCAATAAAAACTCGAGGTTTGAAGTTTTATAAGATTTGTGGCCTAGAAACTCCAGAGTTATAAAAAAACACACCTTTCAAAGCGCATTATCATTCCAGGTTTATACATCTATCCCTTCACGTAGCTTTGTGTTTTATTTCTGTTCGCTAAACGATTGATAACAATCTTCTGTTGCCCGTTTCAAACTATTTCGTTCACATATAACACAAAAGACTTTTTCAATTACAATTATTTTGAACGAAGAAGATACTTGAATGTGATCGATCAATCCGTACGAGGAAAACATCCAACTTAATGAAAAGTTACATTGTTTTTAACCACTTTATCAGAATGTATTCAATAGATCAAATAGTTTCTGTTATAACCGAATCTTATTATTAAAATTGCAACATTATTTTTTTATTAGGTACAATATTTTTTACAATTCAAGTTTTCCAGTAATGTAGGCCTCACTGGGTGGCTTGCCCGTGCTGAGGCCTTCATTTTATAATATGAAAATATAAACTACATAATACATTTAAAAAGAAAAATTATACATTTAAAATTAAAAATACATAATAATATATTTAAAATTAAAAAAATAGTACATTGACAATAATATTGTGTGTTTGTGAGTGATGTTTGTTTATATTGGTTTTGTGTGTTACGTGTGGGTTTTATTTTTATTTTATGCTATGAAATTTTGGTAATATTGTCTTTTTTGTTAATATATATTAATATATGGTGGCCGAGTTGACATCGCGCTTGGGTCCTACTCAGGCGTAGTGTGTTCAATTCCTCGGTTGGCTAAGTCCTCCATCACAACACAATCAACATTTTTAGCTTACTGTGGTGGTAGTAGGAGATTTTCAAATATTTTCAGGTTATTCGTAACCCGGGAATATGTGTCTTTCTTTAAAAAAAATAAGTTTTAAACTACGTAAAGACATTCACATTACATATAACTTTAAAAAAAAACCTTATCACTATAAAATTAAATTGTGATTTTAAATCATTGATGATCATATTAACGACTCTGAAAGGAAAATTTGAAACAGGAAAATCAGTAAAATATTCGGTCGTATGTGAGAATTATAAATTAGAATAAGAAACCACAACCTCCGCCTTGTCTGGGCTTTGTTCTACTAATGAGTTAATTCGACCCTATTCGTACATATTTAACAGTATTCGACTAAGAACTACCAACATTATAGCAATTTTCTTGAAGCATATTTGTTGGGAAGTAAGAGCTTCATAGATGTACGCACAGATGGCAGTGTATAGAGCTTGCGTGGAAGTCCGCAAGATGGAGCAAGTGGCCAGTAGTCGCCAGGGCCAGTGGGAAGGCTCCCAGAGAAACTTTCTGTTTCAGATTCCATTTAGCCAGCTACTAGTTAGGTTTTTTTACTATTTTTATGAATGACTGTAAGATTCTTCTCGTTTCAAAGTAACAGTTTTCATTAAAGATAGCAGCCATTAAAAATACACAGCAAATGAAGATTATGTAAGTTATTCTTAGTCGAAGTATGATACAGTTAAATATGACGGAAGCGGATAGGGTCGAATTAGCTTATCAGTTGACCAAAGCCCCGGCAAGGGTGAGATGCTGAGATCAATTCATAGATGTGACCGAATCTGTGTTTAAAATTTTCGATTGACAATCGCTAAGATAGTCTTCGATTATTAAAACAAACCGGTAACTTAGCGGAGATAATAAAGATTGAACGAATTTAGTAAATTAATATTGCCCATAACAATAGATAGTTTAATAAAAACCCATTTTCATTATATTCATTCTTAGGACGGGTTGTTTCGGAGAATCTGAACAATTCATCAAATTTCAACGTTCATTTTCAAGTTCTGTGAAAGACTTTTTCAATTTCTGTTTTTATTTCAGTTTTGTCAAGCAACTAGCCTACAATGATATAAAAACAGAACCTGAATAAGTCTTTCACAGAACCCGAAAATGAACGTTGAAATTTGATGAATTGTTCAAATTTTCCGAAACAACCCGTCCTAAAGTGTAGTTATTTGATAAATTCTGTGCACAAAAGAAATTTTATCTTTATTTGAATATTTTAACTCATAAATGAATATTAAATTCATAATTTAAAAGGTCGCTACAAAGGCAAAAAGAGCTTATTCTACTAAGCAACCTCTCCGTATTAAGAATGTCTAATTCCCTTAATGTGTTAATTCCCTTTACGATTTAATGTGTACCGTTTTTCACGGCGATATCAAGTACCAGGAAAATCTGATTTTATATTTCAATAAGGCCAAATAATAGAGTTATGATTTATTTTCAGTAAATTAAGTTCTCGTGTAATGTGTAACCGAACCTTTATGGTATAAATTATATAGCCCACTGCATATCGAAATTGCCTCACTAAATGCGAAATCGTAACCTAATGTCTGATTGGCTTCGCATGTACCATAGACATATGAATATTAGTAGACCTGCCCTAAGTGATTAAAAGCGTATTATTCCCCACTCCCCATACCGGTTCCATTGGAGCCGGCTGGGCTCGCGTATGGCCTCAAGTGAATTTAGAAAACGTGACGTCATCATTCTTGTGCGAACTATGGTCGAGGCATCATCGGTTCATTTTACGAAATAACGGCAAAATGGTGCAATGAAAACTTGTTAAAATAGATGTGAAAAAGAGAATAAACCCAATTGTCGTATTACATTCCATATATAAGCATTATTTTACTTTATTTTAAGCATATTCACATCGTATAATATGGATCAGTTGTAGAAACATAATTATACTATCACATGGAGATACGTCTGGACCCGAAACACAAAGCTGGTTGGTTGTTGGGAAGTAAATTATGAACATTTATAAAAGTGTCTTAACTAAATACATAAACGAAATATTCGACTCTGATAATAGAAGAAATTTATTTTGCCGAATTTGGACTTCGCAAATTTGTTCATAACGTGGCGAGTAAATTGCGCTCCCATGTAAAAATATCTATTCATTCAAAAGCAGGTTTTACTTTTAAGAACTAAATGGTGATATTATAATGCGAGATGCCTATTTACTGTCAGATTGATTTATTGACGAATCACAGTCAGCTTTCCTCTCTGCATCCCGCAACTCTTGTTTTAACCCCTCGTCCTTAACTTCTCGTCTATTAATATTCATATGTCTGTGGCACGTACGTACATAATATAATATAATATGCAAATGGGCGGGTGAATATGCGGGATTAAAAGCCATGAGCACAATTTAAATTTCGAAATCCCCAATAAAAGTGTCCACGATAAAGGATAAAGAAATTAGTTTAAGCCATATGTGTATTTATTTACTCCAACGCATTGTCAACGATTGACAAAACGTCGCGTAATATTAATATCCGGGTCAAAGAACACCTAAGATGCCTAAATAGTAATGGCTTCTCCAAATTTTCCATCTCATTGAAAAAGATCTTAAATTTAATAAAAAAAAGGGGTCAAGTTACTTCAAAATAATGGAATAGGGGTCAGACTGGATGACTTCGAGGCACTAGAGTTACGGAAAGCTAAAAACATTAATGGCAAAGTCATCAACAATCAAATCAATCTAAATAGAAGCCGAAAACTTAGGTTGTTCCCTGTTGACAAAGACTACTATCTTCACAACCTCTACCTACTCCTACAGTCTCTTCCACTGAAGCTCAATGAAGCCCGATTTCTCGCAACCCATATAGGTTTAATATATTGATAACACATGTTACTGGCAGATTGTAATTTTAATGTTTAATACAATAAAACAGCGCCGAAGAATCTACGGTTGTAGCGAAACCCGGTTGACATAAATAATTAAAAAATGAAAGTGGAGTTTATTAAGTTATCGTTTTATTTCAAACTACAATATCATATCACTTCATATGAATAAATAAAAGTTTCCGAAACTTTCGAACAAAGTATTAAAAAGAAAACTGGAATTTGATTGCTGTGTTCATAACGATTTTTTTCTTTAATATTGTGAATGCGATGAATATGAATGTGACTATTTTATCAATAACCATTCTAAAGCACGGTGTAAATGTAATGTATGTACCTGAACACTTGGCAAGTGAACACTATCATGAATACAGACAATTCTTAAGCCTATAAGTTATTCCTGTTGTCATGATAAACTTCTCTGGAAGCCGTGAGAAAATGTTTTACTTTGTAAGGGAAATGTATTTCTTTTATCTTGGGAAATATGAGGTATTTTTTGTCTGCTTATCAATAAATTCAACTAATATCTTTCAAGGAAATGATATTACCTGCCGATAGATATGCTAATATGGTTTCAATATAACTTAAGCCAATATTTTATTTTCGTGTTTTTAAATATTTTGTTTGAAGACCCAATCAAAACCATTGATTATTGAGTGAAACTCTAAATAAAAAAAAATATTTCTATGAATGTAAACTTGGTATTGAAAGGAACCCTTATTATGTAATTTTCTGTAGGAAATGTTGGTATTATAAACCGAGGAATACCAAAAAATGAATAATCGTGGCTCGTGGTAATGTCTAAAAAGATGTTGTTAAAAATTTAACTTACCTAAATACTTACATATTGGCAGTATCTGGTGATATTATTTTTTCAGTTAGGTATTTCAAAAAATATGTATGAAGTAGTCTTTTCAAACTAACGTTGTTTACTTTCTTTATTCGAGGTTTATCGAAAGTTAGAGGTCAATCATTTATCGGCAAGGTGGCTGTCCGATTTGTCAGAGATAACTTAATTGTTCAAATAAAAATATCACTTAGTAATTTTTTCATGGAAAGATTCTAATCTCTTATTTTTCATTAGATACTTTAGGAAAATTAAGTGATAATACTTATAAACCCAACGAAACATGAAACAGAAATGGATATAGAAAATAAAAGTGTTTTTTTTATTATTTTCTCTATTATTTAGTATCTTCTGCAATAATCAAATATTACATTAATGGGTAAAACCGTCAAAAGTTATTACAATTTTTATTTTTATTATTTGTTTATTTTTTACTGTTCGAAACTTATATTTCATAAAATCAATGCTTGTTGAAGTAACACACCGTGCTATACCTATGTAGTGCCTGATATTTGTATAATTCTATCAATTGCCAATTTGGTCCAGTCGAAAATCAAACAAAGCGACACCGTTTTCCAAAGAACGTATTTTCAATTATCTCAGAACACTATTTGAATAGTTGAAATTCAAGAAAATTTCAACAAAAGTTCGGTATTCGAAGGGTTAAATCTGTAGCGGCACGCTACTAGAACGTTCGAGATCAGTATGGGCAACGTGCTTTACACCTTGAACCTCCTAGACTCGCGACGAAATCGCACCGATCAACCAAACAGGGAAAAAAATAGAAATGTACGGATAATTTTTTTTTTAATGTTTTTTCCATGTGATGCAGATGTATCAGTTTCGCAATTGTACTGTGAGTTTCGAGTGAGCTGAAGTCAGCGAATATTTAACAGTAACTAGAAGAGGAATCGAAAACATGACGCCTGGTTGGTAATCCTCCGCATTTGTCAACTCAGCTACTAACCGGTCACTAACTAAAATAGTAAGCTGACGACAAACATATCGCAGTCCAGTCAGAACTTTTACAAAGTGTAATGTTTATTAAGTTTGGAAGTTTCAATATTGCGCATTGCTTTTCGTTCTAAGTGGGTCTGCTATCGATTCTTTGTCAAAACCTTTGAATAATACATCACCCGTTCGACATTCATAAAGAGGTCACATGCAGAAGTTAGTTGCAATGCGGGAACTAAGGCAAAGAAAGCATTTCCGAAGAGTTTCTTATAAACAGGTAGGTGTGTACTTATTTATGTATCAAACAGACAACACAAAAGATTCGCATGCAAAATGTAAAAATTTTGTTCTATGGATAGTAATAAAAACATAATAGATATTTAATTTGATAAATGTTGAGAAATAATAAGTGAGCTCAATACTTAAGTTGGGCCATGTTAATGAGGCAAGGAGTGTGTGCTAAAACTAAGTTGTTTGACGGTCTGTTCTCTTTGCTTGCTCTTGCGGGGACACGGTGTGATGATTAGTTACATAGTTAGTTATGTTATAAGTAAACGTTTGAAAAAAAATTTGTTGGTCTTTAATCATTTATAACATAATATGAAAAATTATAAATACACAAATACCACTTTGATTGAAAATTATGTTAATAATCAGCAAATCTGTTTGAATTATTTGTGTTATTTCAATTATATACAAGGATTTTTTTAAAATGCTTGTCAAATAAAGTAAAATGGAAAAAAATTGACAGAGCAAATATTTTTTCCACATGTGACAATAATTCATTATGTCTTTACAAACTATTCTCTGTTTTAATTTTTTCTTTTCTATTTAATTTTTTTAGTCTTTTCACCGTGTAAAGTACACATCGATTTAAACAAACATAATATTTTATCACAGAAATTTATTATTAAAAACGCATTGAAAAACCGTGGGTATTCAGCATAGAATTAATCTTTTGGTTTAAAAATAAAAATTAAATCAAAGGTATATTATTTAACGGTTGTTAAAGCATTTAGACATTATGAAAACCATCAAAAACGAAGGAACGATAAGAGGAATCTATATAACCATAGGGGCTTTTACATGGAAAACATTGTACTGCATGTTATTCATGTACTGTGGATTTTCTTTGAAGTAAGGGTATGAATTAAAAGATATATTTATGGGCAGAGAATATTCTTTTAAATTTGTTCTGAAATCTATTTTGTGTTTTTTTTCTTTGTTTGCCTAATTGCGATATTATTTTGATCTTTAGAGACTGCTATTTTCAAACTTACTATTTGGATTACGATTTAGTTCCGTCAACCTTCCTATTTGCGTGGATTATGTCAGTATTGATTGTGATAAAATTAAGGAAGATTTTACAACAGTTTTTCCACCAAATACTTGTAGTTTTAAATCTGTGTGTTCAATAAAAAATTATTTAATAAATTTTTGAAATCAGTAAGGACATGGAAGATACAGTTAAGAGACGAAGAGAGAAAGTTTAATACTTGGGAAGTTACGTTACGGTAGTCAATGTGTGATGAATATATTAATTTGAAATACCTGTTGCGTGGTAAGATAAGTACTGATATTTAAATATTTTTTGCTGTTTTTTCATTACAACCCTATTTTGAATTGAAATGGCCATAAATTATCTCACACCACAAAATCGATATCATTTTATAAATTTTGTAAGTAAGGAGTTAATTTTTAGTTGATTAATTAATTTTTACCGATGTTATACATTAGGTAGGTACGTATGGTATCCATAAAAGTGTACTGTGACTTGTAGGTTGGGTTCCTCCGGAAATATTGATATTTTAATAAGAAAAAAAAATATTTCAGGGAATTACTTCCATAGATGTTTTTGCTCAGAGAACATTACAATAGCTTTGCAATCTGTTGGAAAACAGTAATCAGTCAGATAAAATTATTGGCGTTTATTTTCTATTATGGAAACTTTCAATTGGCAGTAACACTCAATTAATTTGTTAGGTATTTAATGAAAAAACATTCCTTTATATCATTCTCATACATTGTATATTATGTTCCACTCACACAAGTATCATCCGATGTGTATGTACCTACAGTGAAAATGTTACCAACTCGTGCCCAGTTCCCGTGGTTGGCGTTTGGCTTTGGTCTGATCTAAACAAAATGACGCAAACAGTACGTGCCGTAATGTTATTGCACGTGTGCCGTTCGTGATTCATCCAATATAGGTGATATCAAATCTATTTCAAGTTCAGCTTCGAGAATATTGACAAAGCTTATACCTTTTATTTGCGTTGTTTCTTTACGAATGTGTTACACTTTTATGAAGGTATATTGTGTTTTGCATATGTAGTGAATGATTTATTAAACAGTTAACTTCTCCGACAGGGGAACATTATTCTGGATTGTTAGCTCAAAGGAAGTTGGAAACTATGGTTAGTTAGTTAGTCTTGATTAATAAGTTGCCAGCTAAAGTTCATTTGTGAAAGCAAACTTGCAATAACTTTAATTAATCGGACACCAGATTGAATTTCGCTTCATTGATGTAATCAAAGTAAACCCATTTTCTCCTACGGTTAAGATAAGAATGATATGAATTCCTTTATTCACACTAATATACAATAATAATAACATGGAATTTATATAGCGCAGTTTAGTGTCATTTCACTTCAAGTTGAGTATTCTACCAATTTTTTTATTTTTTTTTATTTATTTCTATATAATATTTACAGTGTTCACATAATTATTTATATTTATACATGATACATTTCAAACTTATAACTATAATATGTTTTGTGTAAGGTAGGTTTGAGAAGGTGAAACTGTATGTGATTAATATTGTATGTTTCGTGAACCTGTGCTGAGGTGTTATAATTGAAACTATACATTTCAAAAAACATTTTGCGTTGTAATTACCTGCTATTCGAATCGTTATCAATAATTTGTTTTGCTTTCTGAAGGAATTGAAGTACACGTCTCTTGCAGATATTGTGATGGTGACCATCTTTTCAATAGCATCAGCTAAATTTAACAATGATATTAAGCACAAAAACTGACATGACCTTTAAAAACTTGTATTAAGATTAAATGTGTAAAACCCGTATATTAAATTCCCTAACAACCTGTTTTTATCTAAACCGAACTTTACAGAAGACCTCTGTTTTAGCTTTCTTCCAGACCCTTATAAAACTTTGTAAGCTGTCTCCAAAGTACACATTATTATAGATACTGGGAAGATTTACTGTACTTCATAAATAATTGCATATTCACTTTGTTGTGTTGTGTAATTTTAATTAAACGAAAATAACAAACTTTATTTACATCACTATCTTAATGTTCAGTGTGGGTACTTCGCATCATGCTGCATAAACCATTTGTTTTGAATAATGTCAAATTGTTAACTTATCAAAATAGTTCTGTAAATAAAGTTATTTTTATTTGATTGACTATACCTTTGCATTTAAATGTTGAGAAGTTGGTTTGAAAATGAAATCTGTAAAGTCATCAGTCAAAACACGTTACCAAGTAATTACTTTCACCTGAAAGTAATTTTTACTTTTTCAGCAGGTGCAAAGCTAATGCGACTGACAGCGCAATGCAAGGAGTAGTTATTGGAAAAGTTTGCTCATTTCTAAAGCATTATTTTGTTTACTTGGATGAACTACACAGACTGTAAGGTTACATCATAACTCGAGGGCTTTCTCACAATTAAAGTTTGTAACCCAGTCAATCTAGACAAAAAATCGGCCCTAACTGGAACAAATAAGGGGTTAAGCTGCATTTTTGCAAGTGAATATTACCTACATAAGGGAGTATTTTCATAAAAGTTCCTACTCCTCCCCGGCTTGCTTCCCCCCTGCGCCCACCAAACATTTATTTAATTTAGTTCTACTAAAGCCATTTATCTCCGTGACTAAAACTAACTTCTTATAATATTACCTGAAAGTAATGTGAGACATGTAGGATAACGAAAATTTTTTTAAATATTTATGTTGAGGGATCAGTAGGATTTAAAGGCCCTGTTAGAAGTTCTACCGAGCCGAACCCTCTGATATGAAAATATCTGGAGTCGGTGAATTATTTTCCCATTTGATATCTGGTGAGTTGACGTGTTGTTCTTGTATTGTTTTGTATTTATTTTGCTTATACAATGCACTTGCATAATTTGGATCGACTAGATGATCATTTGTGGAAAAGTGTGTGGAAGGGTTTAGTTTTTCCGAAGATTTAACCCGGACATAAAATCAGAAGTTTATAAATTCTTTATTCCAGGATGTGAGGAGGTGAGTGCAATCCCACACATCCCATAGATAGTATAAGTACATATAATATTTACATCATAGGTATTTTGTAAATAATGATAAATATGAAACTAAAAAGATAAAAGATATTATTACCATCCAAGATGTAAGTCAGTGTATAATTTCTTTCACAAAAGAGCTTGTTGATTCTGCATCTTTTTATTTCCTTGTTTTTTGAGTAATTGTTGGAACAGACACAAATCTACAAACTAGTATTGTTTGCAGCATTAAGCTGCTTGTCATTGCTTCATTGTTTCAAATACCCTTTCTACCAACACAAGTGTATTCGATTCAGTTTATTGTACATAGGTAAGGTGATCAAAGAAAACTCCTATTATTAGTCTATGCTATCTCAGGATGTAACATGACATCTTTTCTGTATGGTGTTGGGAAAATGAAGGCTGTAAATCTACTGACAACACGTATACATTTGAAGCTTGTATGGATTGGAGGGGACCTCACCACTTTCCCAGCGGCGTTATAAAGAAACATATGGTATTCTCCTTCACCGCACACGTCCAGATTCTAATGTTTAACAAAGCTGCATTTATTTAGAACGAATCCAGACCATCCAAAGTCTGTGCATACATGGTTAGAGAGTAGTATTCAAGTACTTCCATTAAAATAAACAGGGAAACGTTTAAACAGTATTCAAATTAATGTTAGGAACAATTAAGGTAAAATAAATCGGTAACTCCTCATAAAAGTCTTGTGGGTAAAGTGGAGAAAAAATAAATGCAATGAAAATTTTCACAGTGATAATAGTAAAATAAAATGTATTCAATAGAGTACAGAAAAAATAAGAAAAAACTCAGATAAAGTTTTCCATTAACCACCAGACAGTCCCGATTATAATGAACTTGGCGATCAGCCCGACCACTGACAATACCCAACGCCGCGCCTTTTAGCCGGCTTCCCGGAAATGTGAGAGAAAAAAAAGAGAGTGGAAAATTCCCGGAGACCCTGAGGAAAAAGGGAGTTGTGTTGCCGGAGGAGAGGTAGAAGGGTGCTGGGATCGCGCGACTACTCCTCAGGCCTGCACATGTCATTGAGGAAGTCGCGGGCGGGCTGCAAGTAGTAATCTCTGGTGTGCATTCGTAGGTTGATATGCACAAACAGGGTATATACCACCCCCCTTTCAAAGGAAAAAAAACAATAGAATATATGTAGAGTTTTGTTCAGCAATCGCTGTATGGTTGGGCAACCTTGTATCGAATGTCGAAGGAAGAGAATTATCAAATTGTAAGAGCAATTTTATCTTAACATTGTCAAAAGTATAAGTTCCGAAAAATTGAAGTACTGATGGTATCATCACTATCATTGCTTCTCGCATTGCAACCTAAATGCATAAAAAATTTCTTGTTGAGGTACATAAAAAACAAAAATAAATCAATAATGGAATATTTATTTCAATAGAAAACAAAACGTAAATAATAACACAATTAATTATTAATTAACAAAACTCTCTGATATGCAAATATCTAGAGTCGGTGAGTTATTTTCCCATTTGATCTCTGGTGATTTGACGTTTTTGAATTATTTTGTATTTATTATGCTTATATAATGCGCATAATGTGGATTGACTAGATGATCATTTGTGGAAAAGTGTGTGGTAGGGTTTAGTTTTTCTTGTGGGGAAGATTTAAACCGGACATAAAGTCGAAAAAAAGTTAAATAAAGTAAAATTTTGCATTTATTATTTGTGGATGATATAAAATTATTTTTGAATTCTGAACAAAATTTAGAAAAAATGATCAAAGTAGTTAAAAACTTTTTAGATGATATCAAAATGACTTTTGTAGAACGATCCATATAGATAAAGGCAAAATTGTAAATTGGGGACGAAAGTATATTTTTTAGAGATTTCCAAATTACTAGTATGAAAAGGGATGAGGTTAATAAATATTTTTAAAGGATATCCACAATGAAATAGATTAGACCATGCTAGTATTAAAAATGATATTAGAATTAAATTTCAAACTAGGATAAGAAAACTTTTAAAATGCAATCTATCTGCTAAAAATTTAGAAAAGCAATAAATACTTGGGCAATAGCTCTATTAACGTACTGATTTGGTATAATTAAAAGGTCCAATAGAGATTTAGATAACTTAGAACGATTAATTAGAACTACGCCAACTAAGTTTAATTGCCATCACCCAAATTCAGCTATAGAACGAATTAATTTACCTAGAAATATTTAGGAGGTAGAGGTATAGTCAAAATAACTTCTTTGAAACACAATCAGGTAGAAATTCTAATAACTTTTTCACCCATAGGCAAGCTAATAGTTCAGAAATGCACAAAATGATTTGACTGATAAATTTTCGTCAATCAAATGGTTGAGTATTGGAGAGTTGAGCGCAGAAATAGAAGGATTTATGCTTGCCATTCAGGAAAGAGTAATCAATACTAAAAATTATAGGAAGCATATAATCAAAGATTCAAATCAAATTGACGATTAATGTAGAAAATATTTAGCTTCTCCGAAAACTATAGAACATTGTATTGGGACGTTATATATTAGCGCCGTCGGAGTATACATTTAGGCAAAATCAAGTTTTAAAAATAATTCACCAAAGTTTGGTAATTAAACATAATAGAACCGATATAGTTTTATGACAAAATTTAAAAAAAAAACTTATATCATTGATGTTGCTATTCCAAATTCCTGTAATATTCAAAATCTGTTTCTGAAAAAATAAAAAAATACACAGATTTAGGAATTGAGATTTAAAGAATCTGGCATTCTCAGACTATAACAATATTACCATTTGTTATTTCAGCTACTGGCATTATACCTAGCTCTCTCATTCAAAATTTAGGCGTATTAGATCTGTCAAAGATTTTATATATAAAAATGCAAAAATCAGTCATTTTAAATATATGTAGGATTACGAAAGATTTTTTTAAATATTTATATTGAAGGATTAGTAGGATTTATAGGCCCAATTAGAAGTTTTACCGAGCCGAACCCTCTGATATGAGAATATCTGGAGTCAATGAATCATTTTCCCATTTGATCTCTGGTGATTTGACGAGTTATTCTTGTATTGTTTTGTATTAACTATGCTTATATAATGCACTTGCATAACGTAGATTGACCAGATGATCATTTGTGGGGAAGAGTTTAGTTTTTCCTGTGGGGAAGATTTAACCCAGACATAAAGTCGGAAAAAAATATAACACGTGAAGAGTGCTAAACATAATCCAAAAACAGTAATAAAAATAAAAATTAGGCTTTATCCTAAAATAAATAATATGTAATATATCTGTCATTAACAGTGATAGATAAATGAATGGTTAAAATGTTTACAGATTAACCGTGGGAGTCAAAAGCAATCGCACCTAGCACTTGAAACTCAAGATGATTTTAATCAAACACTCGACTCTAAGCTCAGGCCGTCTTTCAACTGAAATTCTTGTAAACTTCATCAAGCAATCGAAATTGTTTTCCTTGTTTGATACGAGATCTGCATTCCAAGTTGGTCTCTGATAACGTTATTACGTGATTACGTTCAGACGGTCTAGCATTTCCTTTCTAGCATCCGTAATGATTTTGCAATGCCACAGAATGTGCTCGGCTGATTGATTATTATCATCACATGCGCAGTTTGGATGAGGGGTCAGGGCCAGGTTGTACAGTCTCCCAGCATTTTTTTTTTTTTTTTTGTTATTTGTTTTTGGGGTATTATGCCGGCATAATACCCCAAAAACAAATAACAAAAATACTTTTGGCCGTGAAAATCTTAAATCATATTAGTCTCCCAGCAGTTGAGTCATGTGGTGATCGAAATTGATTTCAAGCACCTTTCATTCCAAACCTTGTGTTGACTCGACCTCCTAATTGTCCTCCTAACTCGCTTGAATGAGGTTTTTATACCTCTTTCTCTCCAGCGTTCAGTTTCGCTTTTGCAAAATGATATCGTGCTGAGCCTAGCTAACTCTGAATATCCCCCGGCCCTGTGATATTGCACACAGTAAAATAAGGCCTTCGCTTTGGGGTTGATCTACAATAAATCCCTTAACTTCACGTTGTGTGATTTGTTAATTCGAAGCCCACCGTTATGGGGTGGTAGGTATTTAATGTCTCCTTTCCATAGTAACTCCCGGTTCTTTTTAGCCAAAGTGTGGGGAAAACGTCCATCGACCCTCAGCGAGTTCTACAAGAAACGAGTACGTGTCTCACCTAACTTTCGAATACTGGACCCTATTACTAATTGACCTAATAGTTTCTATCATATCTCTACAATTTCCTTGTATCCCCGTCCTTACCTAATGTCCCCGTGTTTATAAATTCTAGATTGTGACATAGGACCGTACCCCCCCCCCCTCCCTTTGTGTACGTGCTATTAAACCCTTCGTTGAATAGGGTGTTGTTTCCGCATAAGTACTGGGACTCCCTCGTCGACCTCTGTAATGGTGTACTGAAACTAGATAGATGGATTTTGCTGTGGTTAGTAAACTTTGGGTGTTGCGGATGGAAGTGGAAACGAGAGAGAAAGGAGATGGAAACGGATTGAATGACGAGAAAAGGTTTTTTTGCAAACTGGGTCGGCACCTCACTGCCCCAAATGAAATGGTCGCTATTCTTCCAAATGCAAAACCCCAAGAACCAATACGTGTCTGGCTTTCCCCGAGATCTGGTCTAACTTCTTCTTATAGTCGCCCTGACACCTCCGGACCGCTCACGTCAGAGGGAGAGGTAATGCACCTGTTGGAATATCCCAAATCACCCCGCCCCGCTTCCTCCGACGGACTACGTTACTGACTGTAAAAGGGGGATTTCATTGCGTCCCTTGTCATGATGCTAAATGCGTGCATGTTTCAAGTAGGTTTGTTCTGGTGGGGCTTTCAACATCCACTAGCCGCCAGGCCTACTATCCACCTCACGAAGGCTGCTGCAAAGGATCTCGAGGGATTTCCAGTTGAGTTGCATCAACCTCCGGGTAAACCCCGCTTTAGTATGTGTTCGTCCTCCGATTTTGAACCCTCGTTCATCACGCCGACGTCCCCTCCACGCGATTTTGAAAGACTTGGAGCCCGTTCAATTAAACGCCTTCGCAGCAAACCAAGGCCCAAACATTCCAACTCAACATTAATTTTCATACTGCCTCTCGTGTCCTCTCACCCGACCCGGCTCCGCGAAAAGGGATGACCTTCCGAACTCTTCGTGATTCTCCATACAACGTTGACGCCCCGAAATTGCGTGATGAGGAAAGTAGAAAATCTTCTGAGCCGAGGAAGTTGTGTGCTTTCCCAAGACAGCTTACGGACAACATACTCCGACGGCGAGTTCTAAGCCGAGGCCAAAGGTATTTAGGAATTTGTTAGTGAACATATAAGGTTATACAAATATTATTAATTTTATTTTTTTATTTGTTTTGAGCATGAGTTGGTTGCAGCTAGTCGCTTCCATGTTGATTTGAGGTGCCTCTGCGCGGCTGCCAACTCGGTAGAATGTACGACTTTTGTCGTCAGACACGATCGTCAAGTGATTTATGGGGGTCCCTTTTCTTTCTTTTGGGCCGTGCGTCGACACTAACTGCTTACAAATAAGTAGGTCATTGGCCTCGTGCTAAACACAGCTGTTAGAAGCAAGCAAACAGTTCTAAATGTGATATTATCTTATCAGTACCGCAGCCCTGTCCGAGCTGCTGGTTGCAGCCCCATCTTCGTCGCAATTCTAACGTTCTGGAAATATATATTCATGCAAGATCACTTACCCAAAATCGTAATATTACCAGTCCAGTCGGGATATCGACGACATGTACATTAATCCACGTCCAGGAACTGTAGGTATGAGTAGAAGCCCCAAGTGGTACTCCTCGTAGTGCGACACGTATACTTCCTTAAAGGTCCCCGGCGATTTTGTGACGAACTATCTCAAAATTCATGAAAAGACTCCAACCCGTGAATTAAGTATTGTCTAATTATGAGTCTACCCCTTTTTTCTTTTTGGTTGAACCTAATTAAATTTTAAAACACTTCAATTATTCCAATTAATATTAAAACCACTCTTACTTCGTGAGAATGCCTTGATTTTCTAAATACACAACTTCACTACATTTAAAACTCTATCAGTTTAGTTTAAAAATGGCACGCAAAAGCTGTATCTCAAAGACCGACTCCAACCAAGTTAAAACGAAAAAAGCCCCCATTTCCTCCAAACAACGCTATTTAATCATGTTTTCTTTCGAATAAATCGACTTAAAATTTGTGCGACTTTCGTCTTTATGAATCCGAGGTTTCACTCCCCGTTAAGTTTAGAATTGCATAACCCCGTTTCAGGTTTTTAGTTTCCCGCCCTCCGATTTGAGGTAAACACCTACTAACCTGCCTAGGCGGGTACAGGCCCGCACTCGGTGTCCTGACCTTCGGGCGCCCTCCCGTAATTGGTATTCAGCGATGTAGACGATTGCGCAAAATTATTTGATTATTTTTTTCTCGTACACGTGTTGTGTCCGTAATATTGGTTGATTTCCGGCCTATAGACTAGGTGTAGCTCATTTTTATATCGTTGTTTTTGAAATCTTTCCGAGAAATTCGCTATTGATATGGATAATATAATTGATAAATTATCCCAACTAACGGAAGCCATTCACCTATTATGTCCAGCGCTTGCGCAATACAGTATCCTTCCTTGTGTGCTGCCTTCTAGCATTTGATTGGTGTCTACACGATCCGTGGGTGATCCCAGGACACATATACCTTCCTTTCGGTGATGACATACGTAGGCATTCGTTCCAAAATTTGATTCGACACGTTTTTGTAATTTCGCCTACCTGTTTTGACTCTTTTCGTGATATCCGCCGCATATCTTCTGGTAATCTTTCGTAACCCATCGCTGTACACTACCCGAGTCGTTGAAACCCCTTCCATCATGAGCTAAACTACCTTTCGGGTTTCTTTTCGATTTCCGGTCCTTTCTTTTCGGTGATCTACGCCCATTACATCCCTGTTTTTACAGTTTTTTGCGTCTAGTTTTAGCCCAACCCATATACTCTTTTCTCGCTTCATCCAGGAATGTCAATATATTATCCTCGTAACTTTGTTTACGCGCAAAAAATGTCGTAAAATTTTGATCGTTAATCAAAGACTTCGTGACCCATTAACTTTTATGTCTTTTCTTAATTACCCAACTTGCATCTCCCCCGTGTTAATATAATTAGGCAATTTCGGCCAAACGTCCTATCTTAAGTTAAAATTTGTGTTCACTATCGCCACTTGAAACAGCACTCAGAAGTTCAGGGAACGTAAACAATTCTCTCTACAAGGATCAACTCGTAATATGTCTTCTGGACCAAAACATTCTAAAACACCCTCTTCTCCCACCAAACCGTCACCCCCTTTTTTCGTTATCGATGGTTGGGTATCGCTTCGTTTCTGCCTTAGAATGCAAATTTATCGTCGATTCCCAAGTGCCTTTGCACGCGTCGTGAGACCGGATCCCAAGGTTAACTCAACAGTAAATCAACCTCGAGTGTATCAGTGTATCGAGTCTTAGACCGCCCTTAATCTCCGTGATTGGTGGAAATTATTTAATTGATTTTGGGAATGGTCTGGTTCGCTGATACCGATCACGCCCTTTTTCAATTATTACGTGGTTAACACCTATTACCGACGTAGGTTTCTATAATAAAGCTTCTAGGATGTCCCAAAGATGTCCATAGTCTGTTCGTTTCTCCCTATTCTCTGAACGTATTTTAATTTATGAAAAATAAATTCTCTACGTTCTTATACCCCAAACAGGTCCATTACAACCTTAACTGACGTGAAGAAGGAGAAGGTCCATTCTTCCAAATTTGAATGATCACATCACGCTTCCCATTCTATCAGCGTGCTTTCTCGCATCTCTTTTAGCAATTCAGGGAGAGACACTGCTCCACCTGGTTTCAACTGGACGTCGAGGAGACGGAGCGCGCAGTCCCCACTAGGCTGTTGAGAGTCTTTTCAGTTTCATAAACAGAACATGGGCCCTGTTATACAATTTATATTAGCGTCTATAATGAAGTTGATCGATCCAAGATAATGCCTAAATATCTTGTAGTTTCAACAAAGCGAATGTTGGAAATTCCGATTTTGATGGTGTAATTCATTTCTCTACTAAGAAAGCTCTTCATCAGGAGTCCCAAGGTCTTGGGAAGTGAAGTTTAATCGGTTTCTCGTTTCATGTTCTAGAATTTCTCGTAAACCGTCTTCTGCGTGGCTCTCAACTTCTTTTCTGCTGTTCCCTGAGATCAGAAACAATTTGTTATCAGCGTAGTCGACCAAGATACAGTCTTCAGGCAAGGCAACCAAGAGGAATCGTCGTACTTGATGCTCCAAAGGTCTGGACCAAGTACCGAACCATGTGAACATCCTATATCGACCCGGCGTTCGATAATAATGTAAACTTACATATCATAATATGACATTATTTTGAAAATATTTTGAGGATTTTATCGAAGGCACTAGTAATATCTAAGAAGATTCCTATGGCATATTTCTTTGTGCTGACTCTCACGCATTGAGTGCACCCTGGATATATCGGGGACGAAGTTGTAGACCAAATTGTCGGTCACAGGAGGGCAATAGAGTTTGACAAAGTCTAAATCTGATAAGTTTCTCCAGTATTTTGCCAAGCTGGAGAAGGGTAATGGACCTGTAGGACTTAATGTCCGTCCTTTTTTTGTCGTTCCCCTTTGATATTATTTGGAGCACGCTTTTCTTCTATTCTGTGGGAAAACATCCCCTTCTCAGACACGTATCCGTAACCGAATGAGCTCTTCCTTGGTGTAGATCTACACATACTTCGCTATTACTCCGTCCAATCTGTCAAAGCCTGGTGCCTTATAGGGACCCAAACCCTAATTATGACTTCAATCTCTGCCCTACTTACATGTCATATCCTATCCTCCTGGAAGACGTTTCTTGGTGGGAGCATATTTCTAATTTTTTGGTGGTGGTCGCTTTCCCCAATTACTGAATCTAAAGGAACTAACTTTTCCAGTAGTGTTTTGAGAATAGAGACTACGTCTACTCTCTCAGCGTTCGTTTCATTATTTTTAAGAGTTATAATTGTCAAAAACCTTTCCCGTTTATTCAACAGCGCTGTGAATTTCCTATGGTTTGGCGATACTCACTTCTTTAACCCAATTATGCCACGCAGATCGTGTTTCCGAGAGTACAGATGTGTGGAAAGCGTTACAGGCAACTCTGACCAGGAAGGCAGATGTCTTTTCAGGCTTAAATCGGCCCTACCTAGACCCACTAAGTGCCAGATCTCCTTGTAGGCCCCCTTCAGCAAAGTCAGCTCACTCAACTACCACGGTGTCTTGATAAGCTTCTTTCGGTTAGATTTGTTTAAAGAAGACTCAGCAGCTGATACCACTGCTGCGTTGAAGAAATTTCCCAAATTTTCCGGATGTCTAGCGGCTACGTAATAAAATCCCCTTAAGAGTATCGCGCAGCGTTTCTCCAAAGCTATACCAATTCGCCTGTGTGGTTCTGGAGTTTCACGAGGATCATGAAGCTTCAGTCTTCTTGACACCTAGGGAAAATATTATTAGCCTATGATTTGAGGCAATCACACGGTAATAGACCATCCACTTTAATATCTTGGCCGATCCAGAGTAAAGAGTTCGATCCATGTTGCTCTCGCCTTGGGTACCACAAAATATAGATAGTCTACCTGACTCGTTAAAAATAAATAGATAGATATTTTTTAAGGATTTTCATAATATTTGAACCTTGATGTGGCTAGATATTTAAAATTTAAGCAATTATAATCAAGATGTATCAACAAAAAACTTGGCCCGCCAGCATCTCATAATGACGAACCAAAATGAACACGCATCCAATGTATGGCGATGACAAATTGTAAAATATAAATTGACACCAATGCTGATTTCTTGTAACTGCAAAACCGTTTTTTAGCTGTCGGAGGGCAGTATGATAGTGTTCTGTGTACCACTTTAATGGTTTATCTTGCAGCAAACATGTCTATAAAATAGTGATTTTTCTTGTGTCGTAATTGGCAATTTTTTACATACTATGTTACAATTCTTATTTAGTTTTAAAAACTTTTTTATCAAGCGAATCAATTTAAAACTCTTCTTTCAATTTAAAAGTATTAATAAGTGCTATGCACAAACAAGTCACTAAAAAAACCCTGCCGCCGCGCATGTCACCTGCGCGCCACGTGCCGCGTATGGATTAAGACAGATTTCAACGAGTATTCAGGATAAAGGTCAACAATGTTTTACATCGTTTTGAAGCTGTTTACATTTGCCAAATATTTTGTTTTTGGCATTGTTTCATATTCCCTTCAAAAAAAATTCAACTTCAAAACAAATTGTTTTACAATAATACCATTATTATTGGCCAAACCTGCTGAAGATAAGAAAAAAGTTTGGCACAATATCATTATTAGGTTGTTTCGTCAACAAATTATTATTAATTTTTTTTAATAATGGCTTTTGTAGCCCTACAATTTTAATTTTTGATGGGGCACAGTGGGTAGCAAGCGGGGAAGGAGTGAAGACTTTTGCAAAAATATTACCTGCGGCAGGTACTATTCACCTGAAAAAAATCAGCTTTCCCCTAATTTGTTAATTTAACTTTGCCTTCCTTCTTTGCCTGTAATTTTTCAATATACTATGATACTGATGAACGGAGTGCTCTGAAAAATATGTTGACAATGATAAAAATGAATCTGAAAAAAATGCTGATGTTGTAAAAAGTGTTATATGTTTTAATTTAATAAACACAGAAGATTACAACAGGTTATGGGCCCAGATCACCACAGGCCACATACCTATCAAAATTAAAAGTACAGTGAAGTGACTAGTTGAAAACAATTACCGGAGAAACGCAAATAAACCTCACACCGTGTTGACGTTGGAGGTTAAGTTGCCGGGAAGGAGAAAAATATTTGCTACATTCGGCTGCAAGGAAGGAAATACTAGTAAGAAAGGAATTGAAAGACACGATGGACGGAAATAATACAGTTATCAAACTGGAAGGAATAAAAAACTGGAATGTTTGGAAGTTTCAAACAATGGTGTTGTTACGAGGTCAAAATTTAATTAATGTCGTTGAAGGCGTAAAAGGGCAAGGCTCCGAGGAACAGAAAGCATGGGAGACACAAGATGCTAAGGCTCAAACAATGTTAGTGACCAGGATGACCGAGGAAGTGATGTTACATATATTATCTTGCACTACTGCTGCAGAGATGTGGCGAAAGTTAACGAGCATTTTTGAACAAAAAAGTGAAACAAGTATTTACATAATCCAGCAAAGATTCTTCCAATATAAATATGAAGAAGGAATGGAGATGTCAGTTTTCCTGTCAAAAATACAGGAGTTACAAAATCAACTCAAACAAATGGGTGAAGAAATTTCGGAAAAATTTATAATTACGAAGGTATTGATGTCATCGCCAGATATTTACAAACACTTCATATCAGCATGGGAGTCTGCGCCAGATAACAAACAAACCTATGATAACCATGTCGCTCGTTTGTTAGTGGAAGAGAAGAGAGTAAGGGAAAAGGCTGAACTCGCATCGCCGTCATCTGCGTTTATGGTAAAGAAAACTGCTCCAATTAAAAGAAATATAAAGTGTTTCAAATGTAATAAGATGGGACATTATCAATCTGAGTGTATGAGTCATGTGAATAATAACCATCGTAACTTTCCAAACAAAAGTGTTTTTATTGCAACAAAGTTGGGCGCATCAAGAGTGAGTGCTGGCATAAGAAAGGAAAGGAGAAAAATGCGTTTGTAGTACAACAAATACCTAAAGAACTGTATCAACAGTCAAAGTAGTTGGTGGACACAGGAGCCAGCGAACATATGTGTCAAGACAAAAATCTATTTTCGACATTTTCACCAGAAGTGTCACAAAAGTCTGTGATAATAGGTGATGGTACTCAAATAAGTGTTATTGGTTGCGGACAAGTGGAACTAGAAGTATTCAATGGACACCGGTGGGTCGAGACAACCATTTATAATGTACTGTGTGTGCCAGACTTAAAAATAAACTTGTTCTCTGTAAATTGTACGGCTGACAAAGGTTATGTCATGTTGACAGATCAAAACATTTGCAAGTTTTCCAAGAATAATAAAGTATGTGCGGTAGCAAATCGTGTTGGAAATATGTATATTATGGATGTTCGTTATAAATATAAAAACTGCTTTGCAAATGTAACTACAGTTAAATCAAGTTTGAGTGAGTGGCATGAGAAACTTGTTCACCAGAATATACAGCAGGTGAAAGACGTGTTAGAGAACAATAATATTAAAGTCTCAAGTAATTCTCTTCAGAAGTGTCAAGGCTGCTTACAGGGTAAATTACACCGGCTGCCCTTTATGAACTCTGAGACAAAAACTGTTAAAATATGTGAACTGATACATGCCGATGTTTGCGGGCCGATGGAGGCAGTATCTGTAGGTGGGGCGAGGTACTTCTTGATTTTAAAAGATGATTACTCTTGCTATAGAACTGTATATTTTATTAAAAAGAAGGACGAAGTGATTAATTATATTAAAGATTTTGTAAACAAAGCTGAAAATGTCACGGGTAACAAAATAATCACTTTTAGAAGTGACAACGGCTTAAAATTCATTCATAAGGCTGTGTCAACTTTGTTCTCAAACCGGGGTATAGTACACCAAACTACTGTACCATACACGCCAAAACAGAATGGCAAGGCGGAACGGGAGATAAGAACCTTAACAGAAGCAGCAAGGTCAATGCTGTGTGCCAAGAACCTTCAAAAAAAATTATGGGCAGAAGCAGTCAACACTGCAGCCTATGTTCTCAACAGAACCAGTAGAAGTAATGAACCAGGAAAAACACCCTATGAATTATGGACAGACAAACATTTTGATCTCAGTAACCTACATATCTTTGGTACGCCCGTAGCTGTTCATATTCCAAAAGAAAAACGAAGAAAATGGGATTCTTAAGGAGAAAATGGAATCATGGTAGGATACGGAGAAAATGTGAAAGGGAATAGAATTTTTTATCCTGATAAAAATGATGTTTTAATAAAGAGGGATGTCACTTTTCTGGAACCTGTTATTGGGAAATGTAATAACTTAAATCTCGAGTCTGTAACAGAAGAATACAACGATGAAACCGACAATAACCAGCAAGAGTTAGTAGAAGATGTTGTGAGTGATCCAAACATTACAAATCAGATGTCAGATGATGAGCAGCACAGCTAATATGAACCTGGAGAAACAAGTGATGAAGATAGTGAACGCGATAGTGATAGTACATTACAGCCAGCTTCTCCTCGTCAAACCAAACGTGTCAGAAAGGCGCCACAATTCTATACTTGCCAAAATGTGTACACCGCAGAGACAGAACCAGGCACTTATAAGGAAGCTATGCAGAGGAGTGATGCCTGTCAGTGGGAAGAAGCTGTAAAACAAGAACTGGATACTCTCAAAGAAAATAATACTTGGATAGTTTGCGCTGTACCTGAAAAACAAAATATTATAAGTAGTAAGTGGGTATTCAAAATAAAGAAAGTTGATAATATTATTCAATATAAAGCAAAATTGGTTGCCAGAGGTTTTGAACAGAATGATACAAAAGATTTATATGAAATTTACTCACCTGTAGCCAAATTGTCAACATTTAGATTAATTGTTTCAGTTGCTACAAAATTAAAACTATCAATACATCAGATGGATGTCACTGGGGCTTTTTTATATGGGGATATAAAGGAAACTGTGTTTATTAAATTACCGGAAGGGGCATATAATGGTTGTGATAATATTGTAAAACTAAATAAATCATTGTATGGGCTAAAAAAATCCCCTAAATATTGGAATGAAAAATTTAACCATGTAATAAGTAAAGCAGGCTATGTAAAGTCAAGAATGATCCTTGTTTGTTTACTAAATGTAATGGAGAAAACCAAACGTATGTCTTACTGTACGTCGATGACCTCTTGATGCTTAGTAATAATGAACAGGAATTAAGTGATCTTAAATTAAAATTACACAATGCGTTTAAGATGAAAGATTTGGGACGAATTTCAAATTTTCTTGGTATCAGTGTTAAACAGAATTTGAAAGATGGTGTAACTGAATTATGTCAAAGATCTTATTTAGAAAATGTATTAAAAAGATTTAACATGGAAAATTGCAAACCCATGTATACCCCTATTGATCAAAATTTTAATGTAAAAATCTTAGAATCCAAAGAATGTAAGTCTGACAAGGATATTGAAAATACTTGTAGGAAAATTATTGGAAGTTTAATGTATGCGGTCTCAGGCACTAGGCCAGACCTTTGTGTAGCTGTATCTATATTAAGTAGGTACCAAAATAATGCAAGTGATGTTTTGTTGACTCATTTAAAAAGAATTTTAAGATATATAAAATATACTCTAGATTATAAGCTGATTTTCAAATGTAATGATGATGGACTTGTTGGGCATTGTGATGCAGATTGGGGTGGTGACACACGAGATAGAAAGTCTACCACTGGCTACTGTTTCAAGTTCTCCAATTGTATTATATCGTGGTGTTCTAAGAAACGGTGTTCCGTAAGCTTATCATCAACCGAGGCAGAATATGTTGCAGTCAGTATGGCGGCTAGTGAATCTTGTTGGCTGTCAAGTTTATTGAAAGACTTTAATAACATAAATGTTTGTCCTGTACCTATATACTGTGATAACCAGTCTGCTATAATGGTTGCAAATACTGATAATATTAAAAGACTAAAACATATTGATAAACGTTATCATTTTGTCAAAGATTTAATTAAGGAATGTAAGATATGTTTAATGTATGTTAAGACTGAGGATCAAATAGCTGATATGTTTACTAAGTCATTAAACAAAAACCTATTGTTTAAATTTGTTACTCAATGTGGCCTGATGTAAAATTTCTCAGTTATAACATAGGTATTTAAAAGTTATAGATATAGATAATGTAAGAATGTGTTACATTGAGCGGGGGTGTTAAAACATACAATGTAATACATTTTTTTCTATAATAATAATGTTAGTTTAAAAGTTGGCAACATCTTGTGTGTGGCAACCCATTTGGATTTCATTTCTTTTATCTATGCTCTGTACACTGCTGTCATCTTTCTTGTAATACGAACATCGTCAATAAAACCAGTTATTAAAAAGTGTTATATTTTAATTTAATAAACACAGAAGATTACAACAGTAATTCCTTCAGAAAAGGTCGAACAACAGATGGAAGAAGAGCATATTGACCTCTGTAAGTTCATCCATTGTTCAATATGTTGAACATAAAATACCTTCATTTTGGTGTTTTTGCGCATAAACTCTCATTCCTATTTTTTGGCCGAAACTCTTACAAGATGTAACTGTTATTATTGTCAAGTGTCTATAGTGAATCTTTATGTGTTTTGTCAGCGAGCAAGCTCGCATCTCAAAAATGTCTGCTGTATCAGAAGTCTAAATAAAGTGTTTAATATTAAGACCAAAAATCACATGAAACATGGTGTCAGAAGTGTCAGATTCTTAATAATGCAATATAATTTAGAGAAAACAAATAAAAACCGGCTACATGATTTAGCGATGGTCACTTATTCCGATACATCTAATACCTACATGATCCTGAATTAGGTCAGGGATCATCAGTTGTGCTGTCGATGATGAAAAGTGTATGTAGAGTGCTTCGCACGCCCTATTGTGGGCTTTATTTCTTCATATCCCACCATTTGATTATCCTCGAGAATGAGACAATGTGCGCTACTGGCACTATTTTTTATACCAGTTTGATTACCTAATCTCGAAGCTAATCTCGAGATAAGTTGAAGACAGGCAAGTAATTGTCAAAAGGTAACATTTTCTTTTATATGTTTTTCTTGTGCGTAGTTTATACCATTCATGTATTGCCACCGTCATTGCCACCGTATAACTCTCTCCGTTCATCTAATTACAGGTGAATTTGATGGAGTAGTAGACGGGGAAATCAAAATACTTATAAACCGTTGGCAGGACAAGCGTGATGTAATAGTGGCTACAAAATATGAGCGAAAGAAGGCAGTAAGCCAAATGCAACGTTAGCAGAAATCGAAGTAGGAAATTTTTTTTAAAGGAATATTTAATAAAATCCGCATTGTTCGCGAAATTATAATGCGGGAATGGGTTGGGTTGACCACCATGACAATGGAATCTTCATTTGGGTCTTGCCTCAGCAATGCTCTTGTAAATGGGTAAAAGTTAGGACGGGTTGTTTCGGAGAATTTGAACAATTCATCAAATTTCAACGTTCATTTCCGGGTTCTGTGAAAGTCCTATTCAAGTTCTATTATTATATCATCATAGGCTAGGTGCTTGACAAAACTGAAATTAAAACAGAACTTTAAAAAATCTTTCACAGAACTTGAAAATGAACGTTGAAATTTGATGAATTGTTCAAATTCTCCGAAACAACTCGTCCTTACACTACCTACTTCTTTAGGAAGTATAATCATTAGTTGAGAAAACACATGACCGACGAGAAAACCTTATCTGAAGGCATTCCGTGCAGGACATTGCCCGTACCATTTTTTTTTTTTTTTTCAAATCAGTCATTGTTGAAATTGAGGAATTGCAGGAGGAGCATGAAAAATACCATATTCAGAAGATGGGAAACGTATGCCTCTAACGCCAGAATATCATTTCCATATCGTGGAAAATCCCTTCTTCGTTACCCCGTGCAAAATAAATCCAACGGTCTTTCGTTGCGGGGATTGAAACCGCACTCCTCACTTTACTTCATATTAAATAAAAAAACATTATTTCACGTCATTTTATAAATATATTTATATAGGTATTTCATCCATATAAATTTGCCAAGGGGGGGTTACCTCCAAGCTTTGCGTTAAGCATCAATTTTCTAGATGCTCTGGTGAGAAGGAGGGAAGGCAGAAAATTCCAAAATTGATTTTAAGCTCTCCTTCAGGTCTAAACTATCGAGTTATAATGATGATTTCAATTTTTAAAAATAAATGGATAAACTAAAATATAAGAGTGGTTACTTAAAAAATCATCGTTAGAAAATATAAGGGTTGTTACATAAAAATTCATCGTTAAAAATTAAAACGATTGTAACTTAAAATTTCATCGATGTAAATTTTTTTTTTTTGCGTAGGTACAATTTGTAATTGTTCATTTATCTTCCAATTAAGCATACTCAGCATTTTGTAGCGGCGTTTCATTGGTGGAGAAAATATACGATTTATTTCCACGTTTCCCTGAAAGTTTCGTTTTTTTCCGTGAAAAAAGCGATTTATTGGTTCCCATTTCATATAATTTATAATTTTGTGGTTCTAGATACTTGAGGTAAAAAAACGTTTTTTTTACATTTTGTGGTAGTCGAATAGGATTTATTATGAGGTGTACTAGGAAAAAAACTATATTTAACCGATAGCCATTTTAAAAGGCTTCAAAAATATTTATATCATTGATCGATTTTCTTTAGTTCCATTATTTGACGAAAAAAACGATTTGAGACAACCCACTTACGCTTAAGTTGAAGGCCTTCAAATAGATCGGTAAGATCATTGTCTCTGTAATTGGATCGCGATTTGAAAACCAATTATTGGAAAAAGCAATGTAATTTGAAGGATTTTTTTTAACTTTCTATTAAAAATATATTTTTTCTCAAAGCATAGCTCTGATGAAAGACTAGCAATCATATTCAATACTGTACTTGACGTGAATTCACCTATGTTTGCTAGCCTGATTTAAATAACCAGGTACCCCCAACTTTCCTCTACCCCGTATGTTCCCCGTATCACTTCCCAAAACGGTTTTGCTATAGTTCCTCTGGCTTCGGCTACTTGGGTTACTGTGGGGATAAAGTGAGAATCTGAAGAATAAGAATCCATACTAGGTATGTTTTTTAAGAGATTCCCTAATCTGACATAAATTAAATTTTAGAATACCCATTTCAGAAAGCTTTAGAATAATTTTATGCAATGAAAAGTTCATTGATCGAGTTCATTGTATTCCACTCGAATTTCCTCAATCTATCCGAAGATTCGTGTTGACGCTGTATTTAAATTATGAAATTATAAGAACCATGAATTTGCTTTTGCGTATCTCAAACAAAAAGCTTCGCATTCTTCTTGACAGTCTTATAAAAATACAGATCAAATGTTTACAACAATGAACTTTATTTGTTAAAAAGCAATCTAAAAACAATTAATCCTAAAATATTCAGATTGCATTGAAATAATTTTTAAGATTTAGATAGTTACATAAGAAAAACTGATACGTGGGTTATTTTATTTTTATTTTTACTGACGCATATGTTTTTGTACGCTGATCATATCAAACTTTAGTCAAGAAGAAATTACAATGATCAGGCTTTTTATTGACACTAGATCAACACATATTCTGGCAATTCTACGCGCCCAAAAGAACTCTCTCAATTTTACAAATATTTTTAGTTAAACCATAATATTTTTTAACTTGTTTCTAAAAAAATCTTCAAAGCAATATTTTCATTCCGCCGAAATCATTTTTTAAAGCTTGCTGAATACGATAGTAAAAACTGATTTATACCATACATTATACATACTTTTTTTTTCTACGGTAGATTAGATATCTTAAAAAACATGTTTGAAAGTGGAAAGTAAAGGCATATCTCATTCTTTATATTCTTAAGTGGATATAATATTCGTTTACACTCCTTCGTAAATCGTAAAAATTGGATCTTTGCCGGTTAATACATTTTCTTGAATTTCTTTTCATTCTTTGTGAGACCTTCAATCTTCACAAATAAATGCGGAAAAAATGAAACAAACAGTTAAAATTTTAATTATTTTAAACAGTAAATTTCAACCATTACCTATGTTTTATCGAAATCGTTAGGCAAAGTTTTAATAGTTGAGTTTTTAAGATCTATACGTAAAAAGTATTTGTGCCTTATTTAAAAAATAAAACGTTCGTTAAAGTACAATTTGAAAATGTCTAAAAAAGAATCCCATATTACTATAAATGCAAATCACTGCATTGGGCATTTCACCATTCCATATCCATAGGATAATGCGTATTTTTAACTTTACTGTTTATTTATTTATTACGTCCATAAACATATGAATATTAGTAGACCTGCCCTAAGTGATTAAAAGCGTATTATTCCCCACTCCCCATACCGGTTCCATTGGAGCCGGCTGGGCTTGCGTATGGCCTTCCGTGAATTTAGAAAACGTGACGTCATCATTCTTGTGCGGATTAGCGTCGAGCTATGGTCGAGGCATCATCGGTTCATTTTACGAAATAACACGGCAAAATGGTGGCTTGTGCTATGAAAACTTGTAAAAATAGATGTGAAAAAGAGAATAAACCATAGACATATGAATATTAGTAGACCTGCCCTAAGTGATTAAAAGCGTATTATTCCCCACTCCCCATACCGGTTCCATTGGAGCCGGCTGGGCTCGCGTATGGCTTCCCGTGAATCTTGAGAATGTGACGTCATCATTCTTGTTCGAACTAGCGTCGAGCTATGGTCGAGGCATTTTATGAAATAACACGGCAAAATAGTGGCTTGTGATATGAAAACTTGTAAAAATATATGTGAAAAAGAGAATAAACCCTATTGTCGTATTACATTCCATATGTAAGCATCATTTTAAGCTTATTCACGTCGTATAATATGAATTAGTTGTAGAAACATATACTATCACATCGAGCCAACATTGGTCGAATGTAGCGATTCTCAAGTGTGCGTATCGTTGTTACTGGGAAGTAAATTATGAACACTTATAAAAGTGTCTTAATTAAATAAGTAAACAAAATATTCGACTCTGAAAATAGAAGAATTTTTTTTTTGCCGAATTTGGACTTCGCGAATTTGTTCATAACGTGGCGAGTAATTTGCGCTCCCATGTAAAAATGTCTATTCATTCAAAAGCAGATTTTACTTTTAAGAACTAAATGGTGATATTATAATGCGAGGTGCCTATATACTGTCAGATTTATTTATTGACGAATCACAGTCAGCTTTACCCCCTTCGTTCTTCAAAAGTTGATTTTACCCCTTACCTTTAATTTCTAGTCTATATATTCATATGTCTGTGGAATAAACCCAATTGTGTATTACATTACATATATTATAAGCATTATTTTACTTTATTTTAAGCTTATTCATATTAATATGGATCAGTTGTAGAAACATATACTATCACATCGAGATACGTCTGGACGCGAAACACAAAGCCGTTTGCATAAGAATCAGGGATGTGCCTTCGCCTTTTGCGCTTTGATATCATACATAATCGTATCATTTGGAACTTCTATTTTTTCATTTGTTATATCTTGCTGGAACTCCGTCGTATTAATAAAGGATAATAAACCAATCATTTTTAAATTTATTAGGAACTGCTCGCGCTTATTTAAATTTTGGTAACTGGCAAAATTTATCAGCTTGCCACACTCAGGCGACACGTAGCCTTCATGAGATGTGTCGGCGAACATGAGGGTTATTCCGATTCGAGCAGCCGTGTGTTAAATTTAAGACCCTGCACACCCAAACGGATTTATAATTTTGTAAACTCCCACCGCCAATAGCCTCAATAGCTGCGCACAGAAGCTGTTAAAATGTACCGTATTTTTGATTACCGCCATCTTTTGAAATCGTTCCAAACTAAAATTATAAATGAGGACGGATAGTCTTCATGTGTCGTGTAATTAACTAAAGCCGCCATGATTTAACTGACATATGTAAAAAGGGGTCGATATAACTCAAGATCATTTGACATAGACTAATAACCTTTCCACTCGGTGAACATTACTAGCAATATTATCCTGTTCATCGGTCGGTGATGCGAAATTCCGATAATTCTCAACCTGTAAAATATTACTTTTAATAAATTAAATCATACAAAAAATATATTTTACAGGGAGTTAGGGGATAAAGCGAAAAAACTTCGGGAGGTCGTTCTAAACGATAGTACAAGTAATAAAGAAAAATAACTTTTTTCAAAATTCCAATGTTTTAAGGTAGTTTTTAGTTAGTACGGGAAATTAAACGTTGGAATTTCGAAACAAGTTATTTTTCTTTTTTACTTCTACCATCATGTAAGATCACCTCCCAAAGTTAGTACACCCGTTACAAAGTTATATCCCCGGACACCTTTTATTAATGTGTAACTTAGCTTTTGATACACATTCATTCTATAAAAGTGTATATATACTTTTATAATATGAATATAAATATATGCTTTTATATGTCCGGGGATAAAGTGCACTAACTTCTGGATGTGAACTACATGATGGTTGAAGTAAAAATAAAAAAAAATCTTTGTACTTTTCCTGGGTTATGGTGAGGTGTAGTATCCTACTAAAAGTTAAAAAATATATACACTATCTTATGGATAAGTTATCATCAGGGGGATGCTGAAATGCTCTCTTAGCCTGATAAGTTTGCCAAATTAGGATTAACATTATATTATTTTCGTGAAATCATTAATTCGTGAATTGTGCGGTTCGTTCTCACCTTTCTTCTAAAAGCTTCTCAGAACATGTAAAAATAACAAGGCGAAAAGATTGCAAAAGAACTTTTTAACTCATAATTCGTAATTGAGGAGATTTTTTTATTTGAAAACCGGAAAACAGTCCTAACTACTCCCAATCGTCTGGAGTCTGTGAGACTATTTGGAATGACTATGACATTCCCCCAAATTCATTGGGGTATGATGTGAGGTTGAAGGTTATGAGGATGGAAAAGAGATGTGGAAGAGGAATGTAGAAAAATTCTTGGCTATACAGATCTGGTCACCAAACACATCTAAAGCCATTGAAAGCAACGTGGTGGTCATTTAATAGGGTGAAACTGAGAGTATCATCCAATTTGGAAAGTGTAGCGACACGCTATAAATTATAGTGATTTGTTTTTTGGAGTATTATTGCGCTGGCGATATTACACATCTTCCCTGATGATGGACATTGAAATACTGTCCGAAACGTTGGCTAAAGAAGGAGGTTGCGGCATAATACCCCAAAAACAAATCACTATTAAACTTTTGGCCGTGATAATCTCAAATCATACCTGACGCTATAAATTGTTTGAAATTAATTATTTGTGAAACAGCATATTAATAAAATGAATCGAACCTGTCCGCATCTATTTGGTGTGTCATTTATTATACCAAAGACTGTAGAATAGTTATAATACCTCCGTTTCCGATGCCTACTGATAAGCTAGCGCCTCCTTGCGGCACGTGTTGTGAGGCTTGGTTTACTCTCATATCTAATGGATTTTATGCATGATTATTCCATGTTGCATTATCGCCTCTAGCGGTAAGAGTTGCCAGCCAATACAAGTAAATGCTGCCAATGTTCTACTGGAGTAAAACTGTATAAGGTTCTACACTGAGTAGCGGAGTGTGTCAGTGAGTCTAGAAGGTTTCGGAAAGTTTAAGAATACTTTTAAAAGTTCTAGAAGGAACCACAGGAACGCGTGGCGGGATACAGCTAGTTTATAATAAAAAACCCCAAATAAAAGCCATATATTTCCTTTCGGTGTTTACTTCCTTATTTCCCCTACTCAGTAATAAATTTAAATTATTCGAGAGGTCCGCTTTTTCTAACTTTTTTAAGTTAATATTTTGAAAATATAAACGAACAACGGAATTATTTATTTAATAAAATTAAATTTATGATATCTTGAGATAAAGGTAAATACGGGGATTATAAGGATTCAGTTTTCAAATTGATAAAACGTAAGCAAATTCAGTTAAGAACGTCAAATAAACTTTTGATTCATCAATTTCATTTTTGGCCAATTAAATTAAAAAGTTTGTAAATGCCAGATTTTAATTGGAAAATTCTCTTCGTGTTTTAATATTATTGAGACGTTGTGCTAAATTTAAACCATAATACAAGAAAACAAATAAACGAGATATTATTCATAATTATAAAATATTCGCAACAGTTTGCTGTAGTCTTCGGAGAATTTAAAAAAAGGTATTATTAAAAAATATGATCACGGCCTCTGAGCGCTTTTTTATAGAGAAAATTTCGAATTATTTTGTGGGTACCAATATTACATTAAACTGTTTATTCTTAAGAAGGTTGTTCAGAGAATTAATTACATACATTTTAAGGGAAAATAATTCGTTTTTCTCATTTCTATTACATATACGAGCATTAGTGCTACTCAAACAGGATTCTGAGATTCCCAAAGTTCATGCAAGGGATATGTGAAATAGTTCAGAAGGTACATATGTATTAAAAAAAAAAAAACTACTTCAATGTATATCACAAGCAGTAATCTTAATAACAATCTTTTATGAAAAATACTTGTTTTCGGACCTAGGCTAGAAAATTGAACCTATTCAAATGAATCATGAATTCGAGAATCAAAAACAGTGCCATAGGTCAAAGTTATGCTAAAATAATACTAGATAACAATGTACCAACATCAGAATGAAGTGTGTAGTCTATTAGAGGCCCTGGAGACTGATGAAGGCTGACTGTGAACTGAGACCGCGTGAAAAAATACGTGGCAAATCACCAAAGAGAAAAAACACTTTAAAAGCACCAAGAAGCAGTGTATTATAAATATGAAAGATTTATACATTTTGGAGCGTGATGGATTAGTGTAAAGACTGGAGATAGATAGCTCGGAATCTGCTGGTGTAGATTATGTTAGAAGGAAACCAAATCCCACACTAGAATAAAGCACCAAGATAATGGTGATTACTCAGGAAAAAATTACATATCTTAAAAACATTTACAGTATTTATAACATGAAATAATCCGATTGTGCCATGACTTTTCTTGCAATTAGGAAATTTATAAAATATTCTAGAATATTATATATTATTCTAGAAGAAAGATATTGCTCTATGATAGGTATATTTGTTGTGTGTAGTGATCACTGAAAACAATGTCCACCCTTTAAAGTTGTTCAGGGTGGAGACACATTCCGCTATACGCATGATGGCTTCGCCTATTTCAGCATATCGTTCGAAACAAAATCAGTTATGACCATTTGCCACCGGAAGCCAAAACCGTATATCTGCTAATACCTGATTGTTTTGCCCGATGACCTTTGGGTTTACTATTTTATCATATTATAAACGTTACCTCCTTCATCGGTTAATGTTTGTTCTGGTCAAATAGTAAATCAATTTCGATGGGAATTTTATAATAAAACGCTAATTATATCTTTAAAAAAATAATGCTTTAGTTATCCATTTGGAAACATTTAATGGCGTGAATTTTTTATTTTTTATTTCTACACAATATAAAGTTTGATTATGTTTTTTCAGTGTGCCCACATTCATTTTTTTTTAATTGTGATTCTAACACATTTACTTTATTATAAGACTTAGTTGTATTTAAAAAAAATTCAATACAAAATCAACTTCTACATAGTTTTAACAAAATAAAACACCTTATTGAAGTACGATTTGATTACAAAAAAGCATTTATTTAAATCGGGTGACAAATAATACGTTCAGATCATTAAAAATGCTTCATCGTGTGAAACATAAATATGGATTTTAAAAAGTAGATAGTAATAACACAATAAGGTATATGTAAATGCTCTCAATAATTTATATAATGGTTACATCTTGATTACGTCTTGGTTACATCATGGTTGTTTGACCTAATACGATGATCGTGTCTGACAATTAATTTAGTCGTGGTGATCAGGATAAGAGCTCTTGACGTTGTGTGTACATCTCCAAAACTACCAATGCAAAGAAAGTCGGATTATGTGAATTAATTCGTCGGTCTCAGGAAACCTCGAGTCGGTTGGACGTTTAAAATATTTGATTATTTACTCTTTGATCGTGAAAGCTCGAATTATACGTTCAGAGTAAGAACAAGATAAACAACTTATTGGTTTAAAATAACTTACTGCGAGGAAGGAGGTTAGATTGCCTTTTTTGAAGTTAAAAAACCCACGTGCAAAAAACGTAATAAGTAATTTAAAAATCTTTGAGATGCGGTTATGGGTACCGCTGCCCAGGAAACCATTTATTGGATAACCAACCCTCCTTGCCTAGGTCTCCCGAAAGTGATTGGCTACGTTTGGTGACTTAGCGGCGGTGCCCGGTTTCGTGGGGTGATGTTTGTCTAGGTTTTGTCGGTTGATGCGTTTGCCCACCTACTGAGTGGTGGGTCGGATCGGAAAAAACTGGTTGAGAGAGGCCTTTTGACCTCTACAGCCGGATTTTCTCTCGATCCATGCCATATCATGTCCTGGACACCTTGACCATCAGATTCCGACAAACCGCTCACACATTTTTCTTCAGAACTTTCTCTCCTTCTTTCTAAAAAGACCACAGCATCCCCAAAGATGACAAACCCCGAGGGATTTTTTTTTCTCAGGGCCTCTTGTGTAGAGCTTATGTAAAAAAAACTGCTTATAATGATAATCGGGTTATTCGTAACCCAGGAATCTTTCTATTTATTTAAAAAAAAATCTGTGACTTGTTGTTCTAATGATGATTTGATCAGGATTGTAACGTGATGTCATATATACTTTCATTATCTGGAAAAGAGGGATGGTGGTACGTCATCACCCAACCGAAGAATCGCTCATTAAAACAATTAATTAATATCATTCCTCAAAATATTAATACGGAAACACATGAACACTGCTTGGTGCGGTTTGAAGCCAATGAATTCACCTAGATTTTACCGTTTATCACATATTTGTAGGCTCAATTAATTTGGCACATTTATAGCGAGCGATCGTTTAAACTGATTTGCAAAATTGCAATGATATGCCAAAAATCGTTCGAGTGGTTATCAAGCTCACTGTAAATATTTTGTCATCAAACATAACATTCCTTATTATTTTTACCGATATGTTAATTGGAATACTGATTTTCAGTAGTTGTAGTACGTAAATAAATTAACATAACATTTTTTAGACTAATAATAATAATAATATTTTGAAAATTTATATAGCGCCATTTTCGTGAAAATTCAGCTCAAGGGCGAAGTATAATATTAAATAATAAATACAGTTGGCTTACACCTAGGATTCATAATAACTGGTGACTTACATCTAATACTTATTTCTAGTGACAATATATATTAATACAGTATCTAGAACATTTTGCATTCGATTAATAAAAACTTAATAATTCTTAGTGAAAGAAGTAAAAACTGTATGCTTGTTTTAAAAGAGATTAAATTAGGTAGATTAATAATTTCTAGCGGAGTAGTAGTTATGTAAGCCCTGTGTTATTGGATAGTACGTATTCCTTAGAAGCACAATTAGGTAAGTTCTATAAGTATTCGCTTGGCAAGTTTAAAATAAACTATTTACCTATTTCATTTTAAGATGTTCCAATACCTGGTAAATAAACTATAAAATTTATTTACTTTTCATTAGTTCTCTAATAAAAATTTCTTGAATGTAATGTTGTAGTAGGCAGTGAGTTTTGCGCCCACGATATATCAAAAACACGCTGTGATATAGTATTCCCAGGCAGAGGTCGTATTCAAGTCATCACTGAGCATTTCAATGAAACTTACGTCGTAACTTCACTTTTTATCTCGTTCATACAATATTTTTTTTACATTGTATTTACCTGCCCATGAATAAGGCGTTAATATTATTGAACAACATCACACCCATGGAAATTTTTTGAAATGCATGGGGTAAAAGTCAATTAAAAATAATAATTAAATAAGAAGAAACTGTATTATTCACAATATGACAATATTGATGGATTAAAACTGACGAAAAATAACATAAATAATAATCCATATATTGAATTATATTAATATAATAGAGAGTGGTCATTGGAACAGAAATTATTATTAAAGACGTGATTTTAAGCAAGCGCTATTTTTTATTAGTAATAATTCTAAATAAAAAGTGTACAGTATTTGTACAATGTGTTACAAAAACTCCGTTTAACGATTGTGAAGTGTTTTTTTACTAGTAAGGCCGTAAATATGCAGCTTTCGATTTCATATCGAATCTACACTAACATATTGATCACGGTAATTTTACGTCAGCAATATTTATTGATCTAATGAAGGCTTTTTACACAGTGAGTCATATAACGTATTAATCAACAAACTGAATACTAAAACTGAAACTGAACTTTTCTTATCGAATAGCTTTTCGGCAGTAGAGCTGGGTGGAGACACGGGTGACTCTTGGACCATTGCTATTCCTAATCTATGTTAATTACATAACAAAGTGGGGTATTAAAGGAACTGCACGTATATTCACTGTACTACACCGTATATGTAGTTATATAATTCGAAAAAAATGTTTATCATTTAAAGATGATTGACATTCTAGTCTTCGGTCTTTTTCTTTTTCGTGAATTTATTTGTGTCCATGGATTTAACTTAAAAGCTTTTTAATACAAGCGTTCACACTACTATTTTTTTTTTACTTAATTTTCAACGTGATTTTTAGCAACCATTAATTAAATTCTATGTATTTTTTCTCTCTTTCATTATTTCTAATTTTGGACGAGGCATGTTTAGTTCTCATTAAAACTAGTTGAACTTTAGTTATTTATAAGACAAGATAAAAATGTAATAGTGTACTTGTGACTTTTAAGCGGTAATTTATTACATTTTCATTTTCTATCGGTGTTAATATTATTCTCAAGAAATAATCTGTGAACGACCTCAATATTTAAAAAATCTATGTAGGTATATAAATGGTTTGTATTTTGAAAGATTCCTAGAATGTATTTCAAAATTTTAGAGCAATAGGGATTCAATTCAAAAAAACTTTTTTATAGAGGACAGAAAATTCTGTGGGTATATTTTGAATGGTTAGATATCAAAGGAAAATTGTGACGTTTGGAGGGAGGGTTAAGGATGGGCTGTAGAAAGGTATTTGAAATTGTTTTTCAGTTGAATGCGGCACCAGATATACAGATAAATAGGAGAGGAACAACGACTATCAGTAGCACATCACATGTGATCTGCGATTCTGCTGTCATACACCATAATTTAAAAATATTATTAAATTTCTAAAGACAGAAAAGCATTTCCTTGTTACGAATATCCCAAAATTTTTTTAAGATCTCATACAACCATCATTATAAGCGTAAGGTGTTGTTTGTGCAGTGGTGGAGGGCTAGAAGAAGAATTGAACCCTAGGTGGGAACCAAGGGCATTTGTTATCTCAGCCAATTCAGGTTAAAACTAGTTTTCACTTATTTTCAGTGGCGGCAAAGTTTCCTTTTAATATTCCTAGGCAGAATTTAGGTACCTACATGAAATAAAGTACAAATTTTCTGACTTTTGAAACTTTAATAGGCCAAAACCTGTATTCATCACTAAATTTGTAAATGTCAAAAATATAGTTGATTGTACACCAAATTTTTATGTTTTTTTCCAAAAATAAATAATTAATATTTTCATTTCACTGGTGTTTTGGTATTCCGAAAGAGGGTAACTTTTTATCAACATGAAAAATACTTTTCTAGGGTATTTTTTTAATTCATTGCCTTTTGTATTCTAGGATCCCTTGCAATGCTTAGATTCGAGAAAATTCCAAATTTTTCTTGGCAAATCGCCAAACTGTGCAGTAAATAAACAAAATTCTGTAAATTTGCGGGAAATAAATCCTCTTTGTATGCTAATTTTCCGACTTCAGCCATTCATTTGGGTGGTTAATTTACTGTTTTTTTTTATTTATTGATTCCAGACAATTTAAGATAAGATCAAAGTGTGGAATTTTACCTAATTAGAATACCAATTCAAAAGCAAGAGAAGAAACTCACCTTTCTTATCTATATATTTTCGGTGGAAAACCAGCTCGTAACTCTCTTTGATATTTCACCCATAACGATTCCTCGTGGTTCGTTTTGTTCATAAGAATCTTGTTTTTACACTGCTAATAAGAACATAATATTATGACCAATGCAGACAATATTAGGACTCAAACGAAATAAATGCGAAACAGAAAAACAGAAAATTAGCAGTTTCCCGACAGCGAAGAGGTTTTGAGTTCACTTCTTCTTCTTCTGAATCTTTTCCTGTCTTTTCTGTTTTACGTTTTTTTCAACATTCATTTGAGAGACGTTAATATTGTCATCATGTAATTTGACGTTTTACTCATTATGTTATTCCACAATAAAACAATTTTTGTAAGGTCGAATTAGCCCAGTGGTAGAGCACTTCCCCGGAAAGGAAAACATCCTGGGTTCAATTTCTAGTGGCGATTGAATCATTTTCTGTCTTTTCTTTTTTACATCTTTCATTTGAGAGTCGTTAGTATCGTCTTCATTGATTACAAATTACAATTTGAGGTTTTACTCATTAAGTCATTCCACTATAAAAACATGTTTTGAGTTGCATTTTTTTTGGAAACACAAAACCTTCCCGGGTTAAGAATAAACATTTTTTTCAAGTCTTACTACTTGAACCCGTGACATTTCGGTAGGAACGCGATGATTTGGACTTCTCTGTATTCTTGTTAGTCATTGAATTGTTCCCATTTATTTAAAATATTTTTGCCTCGAGGTAGGTTCATCCTTAAAGAAATGTTGTCAAACCAAATGATATGTACATTATTGCTATTTTAGAGACATTATTGGTGAATACAAAATATTGTCAAACCATTATTTATTGTGCAATTGAAGCTGTGGTCACATTTGGCTCATTGAAGAAGCGTGAAAAGATTTATCCTTATTGGATCAATTGATTGTATTATAAAAGTTATGTTTTTCAGATGTTAACTATATCTGTCTTGTGATTTCTTATTTCATTTTTTTTTATAGATGTGCGTGTAATATGTTGGAAACACAACAAATACGTCTTGTGTTTCTCCATTTGAGGTTCACTATTGATAATATAAATATTTGTTTTCCCAACGAAGGACGCGGCTTTTTCAAGATCTCAAACAATAATTGAATATCTAAGTTTTTATTCTTAAAAATCAATTAATAATTAGTAATGTCAAATATCAAAATTATGTTTAATTACAAACTATTTCGTTTTAGCGAGAATTTTTTTATAGAAACGATTGAATATATTTTTCATTCAAATAATTTGTATTGAAAATATTTATTTAAAAAAATCTTTTTTAGTATAATGTTACACAAACCAACTTTTGTTATGTTTTTATTGATACAATGAGATATATTCTTTTGAAAAATAAATAAAATTTTAGTTTAAACTCGACCTTTTTGCATTTTATTTATCTGCAAATTCGTTAGTACGTTTCGTTTACGTTTCATGATGCCCAGTGGCCCAGTAAAGATTCAAGTGTGAAATTGTTGTGTTTATTTCGACTTTCATATATAATTTTAAAAGTAATGTTATGGTACTTACCTGCCTTAAGAAAGTTTGAAAAAATAATTGTCATTGAGCGTTTCATTGGACAAATCGTATAATTTCTTTTTGAAAATTTGCAATTGTTTCATAACAATATGGGGTTAGGTCGATTAGTATTTAAGTTTGATTGATTTGATTTATTAAATACGATAAAATTAGAAGCACACTTTCCCGGTCTTGGGGTAAACTGTTCACATCTGTTTTATAATAATAAATAAGCATACTGTTTATGTAATTAAAATATAATTTGAATAGAAATTTTCATTCACTACAAGAATTAATTACCCTATAAAAGTGTATCAATCTATTGTATTATTCTGATCATGGTGGTTTTCGAAGTCAAGAGGTAAGGCTCACGGCTAGCAATCTGAAGGTCACGGGTTCAAATCCCGGAGTGGGCAAGTATACTTTATTTGATGAATTAGTGTTATTTCACAATTTATTCATTTAAAATATTACAGAATATGCTTGCGGCAAGTTCTAGAGTGGAAGCTACTCTAAGTATCGTCCTGGTATCAGACCACCATTCAGATTCTAAAAGTTGCTTGAAATGGCTTTAGCAACGTTAAGGTTAAACGCAACGCTCGTTGTATTCTACGTGTTCACAGATGGCGTTAATTAATTAATTTTGTTTAAATACGCTTTTGCAAGGTATTGTTTTACAGTATTAAGACAAATTATTTGTTTGCGCCCTCATATACGCAATATGAATATGAATAAATAGTTTTGTCCATATAAAAACTCAATTCTATCGAGAAAGGCATACAAATACAATATTGGATTGAATCATCGGTAAAATATTGTATTTTTGTGCCTTTCTCGAAAGAATTAAGTCTTTAAACGAACAAAACTATTGATTCATATTCATATTGCGTATATACGGGCGCAAACAAATGATTTGTCTTAATATTGTAAAGCAATACCTTGCAAAAGCGTATTTAAACAAAATTAATTAATTAACGCCATCTGTGAACACGTAGAATACAACGAGCGTTGCGTTTAACCTTAAGTGACCAGATCTGAATATCCAAGTAATCCTATACCTTCCTCTTCCCCATCTCCACCCTTTTTCTAATAAGTTCAGCCTCACAACCCCAAATGGGGATGCCATAGTCTTGCTGGCTCCAGACGGTTGGGTGCAGTTGGGACTCTTGTGCGGTATTCTCATAAAAAAATATGTATTAGAAAATGTTTTAAAGTACCAATACAATGGACTAGTTTTTTTAATATTATATTAGACATTATAATGATAATATATTAATACATTATAATATATTACACTAACAAAATTTAATTGCCATCATCCGAATTAAGCTATAGAACGAATTGATTTACCTAGAAGTTTAGGAGGTAGAGGTATAGTCAAAATAACTTCTTTGAAACACAATCAGGTAGAAATGCTTAAAAGTTTTTTTCCATAGGAAAGCTAATAACTCAGAAATGCACAAAATAATTTGCAAGGCAGATAGAAACATTACAACTTTAAATTTATACGACGAGAATGCCAACAATTTATAAATCTCAACCAGGAATTATTAGATTCCTGGTCAAATAAAATTATTCACGCAAAAAACTTAAATTATCTCAACCAAACGGATGTTGACAAATTTTCGTCAAACATATGGATGATTATTGGAGAGTTGAGCGCAGAAATATGAGAATTTATGCTTGCCATTCAGGATAGAGTCATTGATACTAAAAATCATAGGAAGCATATACTAATAGAAGCATCTCAAAGATACAAATCAAATTGATGATTTATGTAGAAAATGTTTGTCTTTTCCGGAAACTATAGAACATATTATTTCGGGATGTTCCGTATCGAGTATGCATTTAGGCACAATCAAGTTTTAAAAATAATTCACCAAAGTGTGGTAATTAAATATAACTTGATTGACTGTCGTAATATAATAGTACCATATCATGAATACGAACCGAATTCATTTTTAGAAAATGAATTTTATAATATTACATTATGATAAAACTATACTAACAGACCGAACGTTTAGTCGTAATAGACCCGATATAGTTTTACATGACAAAATAATAAAAAATAACTTATATCATTGATAACGCTAAATTAGATTAAAAGAATTTGGCATTCTCAGACTATAAAAATATTACCATTTTTTATTTCGGCTACTGACATTAAAACTAGCTCATTCAAAATTTAGGCGTATTAGATCTGTCAAAAAATTTATATGTAAAAATGAAAAAATCAGTCATTTTAAATATTTATATTGAGGGATCAGCAGGATTTATAGGTCCGGTTAGGAGTTCTACCGAGCCGAACCCTCTAATATGAAAATATCTGGAGTCGGTGAATTATTTTCCCATTTGATCGCTGGTGAGTTGACGTGTTGTTCCTGTATTGTTTTGTATTTATTATGCTTATATAATGCATTTGCATAGTGTGGATTGACTAGATAATCATTTGTGGAAAAGTGTGTGGAAGGGTTTAGTTTTTCCTGTGGGGAAGATTTAATCCGGATATAAAGTCGTAAAAATTTAAAAAAAGTATTATAAAAACAGATTAGGCAAATAAAAATATAAAATTATATGTGATTCAGAAGCATCGATAGTGGAAGTCACAAAAAATTACGACAGATTATGATAAAAGAATGTGCGTAGTTTTACTTCCAATCTTTATTCAACCTTTTCACTTACTTTCATGTGACGTCTAAGAATCACATAGGGGATGGAATAAAATAGATTTGTTATATTACCACAGTGCTTTAGCCCGCATTATGGTGACTGAAAGGAGAAGTGCTTTACCCAACCCCTTCAAAATGTCAACTAGTAGGCTTTTTCTAGTATAGCAATATTTCTTTGTTCCATATTTTTCTCTATGAAGGAAAATCATTTCTTGGGCTGCTTTACTACCAACAAAAGTACATACATACAGAAGACTGAAACATTTGTTCATAAAGTAAATTAAATTAAATAAATCTCGACATTCTGTGCGTCGAAAAACTGCCTAATACAGTTTCTTATTCAAGAGCCTGGACCTTTTTGTTTGGTATAGGTAGGTACTTGAATATTATTTATACCTATTATTTTATATTACCATGTTAGCCAGAAGGTTCTAGATTTTTGCGGAAGAAAATTGTAATCAAATAACTAATTAATGTAAATAATACATTCAGTGTATTGAGGGACATACTTGATTTACTTTAACCAGTGATTTTTGGCATTATTTAAATAATTAAATATAGGTATATAAAAAAATCTGCAATTGAATTTTATTGTATAAAATCTTTAGAAAAATTTTTATTGCTAGTGTGGAAGGTTATTAAAATATGCTTAACAACAAGGCAATAATCTTATTTTTTTTACTTTTACTTCACACAGGAGGCAATGAGGAAAATAATTTACCTCAGAGCCTATGTCATTTTTGGGGATGATGTGTGAAGGGTGTTTTTAAGGAAAGGAAGGAGAGGAAGTTCTGGGTAGGAAAAATGAATAGTGACTGACGTATGAATCCATCCCTCCCGATGGGGTGCAAGACGATGGGTCAAGAGAGACTAGCTGAAGAGATCAAAGAGTCTCCCCAAAACAGCCTCGCCGATCTGGCCCACCCGATCGAATAGAACCCGGGCACCACTGTTAAGTCACCAAACGTAGCGAACCACTTGGGGTGAACTATGGCAGATATATTAGTTATCCAATAAATAGTTGCGGGTGGTGGTATCCACACCCGCCTTCCAAATTGTGAATATTATTCTGCACTGCATAAGAATCTATCTACATTTTATGTCAAAAACAACTGAACTTAAATATTTACTAGTTAGACACTAGTTCCTCCTTATTGTACTTTTATGTTTAATGTCCACCTATTATATAATATTTTAATATTTTCCTGTTTTATATAATATTTTAATTTTAAAGTTCTTATTTTTCGTGCAGTGTTATTGTCTTTTATTGTTGTCCTCTACTAAAATAGCACTGTTATTGTTAAATTTTATTATCTGCTTTTGTGTAAACCGTTTATTCTTTATTTCATATTATGTTATAATTTTTTTCTAAAGGAACACAATAGGAAATTTTATTTTTAAGTTTATTATAGTTAAGCGTACTTGAAGTGAAACAACACAAAACTGCGCTATATAAATGCTATGTTATTATTATTTTATTATTTTCATATTTTTCGTTTCAATTTATTCATTGTAGGAAAAAAAACGTAAAATTACTGGAAATGAAAAAGAATTATTATTTTGAAAACGTATGAAAAACTTATACTTTTGTTATTACCCAATCTCCTATAATATTAATAATACGACCAACTCCAGTGAAATAGTGTCAATATTAACTACTCATGCCGATAGAGGCGCAAGTGTAACATATTGACTTTGGCATTATTTTCAATGGGTGACTTATTTAGTACTTCGTGTTGTAGTTTATGGATGTAAGAATCACAAATAACAAAAACACTCTAATTCGATTTTCAGGATGCAAAAAAACGTTGACAGTTTAGTTGGTGAAATATATTGTGATTTCGTTCAATCTTAGCAAATAAAATGATATTGAATACGTAAAAAGTGGATGTTATCATGAAAAATACAATTATACAAATTTAAAAGTAAATTCAACAAAGCTGTTACATGTAGCATTCTGTGTTCATGTTTAAATTATAAATCATCGTCAATGTTGATGTTCCGAATTTATGATTGAATAATTAAATATTTTTATATTTAATATTATATAAGTAATACATTTTTTTTCTGTTAAATTTCTCAGAATTTTATAGATATTTTATTCGGTTTATGAAACAATAAAGACAGAGTTAATAGTCGCTTTAAAAGAAAGAAAGTAGTAAGATCGTACGTGGGTTATTATTTTATTTTTTATTTCTATAATTTATTAACGTATAAAAATATTAAAATTTCAACTTATGCCGCTATGACTCATGTTGCCATCAGATGTATGAGAAATGTTGGAAGTTGGACATATTATTAATATTATAAGGTTTTTGTTATTATTCAAAACGATGTTATATCTTAGGTTGAGAAGAGTTTCATTTTATAATAAGAAAAGTATTAAAGTTTTATTTTAATTTTAATTTCTTATTGCAATTGTCTCTGATTTATTTTTTTAATTGGCTTTATATTTCGTGCTATAAATACATATTTGATGAACATCAATTATTTATTTCCTCATCTTCAAAAAATACATTATTATTAATACCTACTGTGCTTATCAAGCTTGCGAATCCTGTATCAAGATCGGGCACAGCTTATATTAATCTTATCATCTTTAATCTCCAGGGTATTTGTAATCCCTTTAATCTCTCTAATATTTTTAATCTCTTTAATCTCTTTAACCTCTTGCTGTATAATTGGGAAAGTAGCATTGGGCGATAGTACTATATAATTGGTGGCAGGCTGCTCCTTTATGTTTGAAGCCAGTGCTACATTATAAGTGGCCCCCCACTTGTTCGAGTAGTACATGAAAGATGGCTGTGCAATATAATGCGAGATGCAGGGTTTGAGTACCAGTAAATCAACATCATCTCGGACTAGCTCATTCGAAGGCACGATATCGATTCTTCAGCTTCATCATTTTCTGCTACTTCATTCAGTGCGGGACAACGATATATTATGTCAGGGCTTCAACATATACAAAGAGAACAACACAGTATTACAATTTTATACGTACGGGGCATAGTAAACATCACGGGTACATGGTATACTCCTACCTAATTGCGATCTCTCTCTCTCTCTCTCTGAATTTATATTACGAAATCGTAACTGAATTCACCATAGCATATGAATAGGGGTTAGAATATGTCTATTAATCCACAAAATCCAAAGTGGATTTATACACACGAATTCAACATTTATGAAAACATCACAAGTACATGAACACTTTACAAAACAAAACAATTATATATCCTTCCCGATGAATACATTTAAAAAAACTGTATGCTCTTAAGAATATTGAGCAAAATTAAAATGTATTTAAACAAGTTAGGAAGTAAACAATAACATGTATATTTTGTTTCCTTTAGGTATGTGTATTTTTTAGTTGAGTCATTTTTGAGAAATTGTAGTGGGCATATCTCTTTTAACTTAAAAAAAACTTCCTTAAACTCCTTGAACAACTATTTACATCCTTGTATGTACATATGCTGCGCACTTTCACTAAGTTCACTAGTTAGACTACCAATGAAATCATATTCAATTGTATATACATTAATTTAGTAACATAATATTACTAATCAAAGCTTAGTTATATTATGTTACGTTCCAGTAGATGACCATTTAAGAGCCAAACAGGCAAGAGCCAAGTAAATGATCTGTTTTACGTGCTAAGCGCCTTGTTTGCCGTGCACTTATGAACAAGCTGTCGACAGGGGCGGATTTAACAAAAGGCTGTCAGCAAACATAACTATGGGGCCCTTGGGGAGGAATGAGAGGGCGAGAAGTCTATTTTGAATGTGATTTTAACGCAAACAAATCACATATCATAAATACTCCATTACAATTACAATTATAAAAAACTTAATTTTAAATTTGAGGCGAAAATACTTATGAGCACGCTGAATTTAGGGGGCACATTTTAAAAGCCCTATTATTTTTTTTTTAAATATTTCTTTAGTTTTTTGGGGATCAATGGTGAAGGCACGGAATAAAAGGCGTGTGGTGAAGTTCACTGTGTTTATTGAGTCAGTTGCCGAGACGAGAAGATGACGTAGGACAGATGTTGAATACTCCGGTTGCTGCGATGGTGTGGTGGTCAAGCGCGGGTCAGTGAGTCGACGCCGGGCGCTGGTGACCGGGACTCGATGGCGGTCAGGCACTGGCAAACTGGGGAATCAATACTCCGGTGCTGACGGAGGCCGAAGGTGCGGCGGACCTTGTAGGCAGTTGAACGGGAGCGGCATAGACCAGTGAGGATGCTGCGTGTCCTCGTGGTGGTCATGGTGGCGTGGAAGAAGCGCTGGTCAGAGACGCTGGAACCAGGGCGCTTGTAATCCGAGTAGCGCTTGCCAGGGACGGCGATCTGGACAAGGCGCTATGATGATGTCCCGATGGAGTCCATGATGGTACGGGCAAAGCCGGGTACGTTGTCCTTCGCGCTAGTAAGAGGAGCGCGGGTGATCACTCGTTGATTTAACTGATGGCTGATAGATGATTGACTGACTGACTCGCTGCGTCGGGCTTATTTATACTACACGGCCGATGGCAACAGTAGGTAGTAAATTGCAATTAAATCGAGGCCACTCGCTCGGTCTGGCCCATTCCCGAAGTTTCGGCGGCGTGGCAATTATGCCTAGGTATATAGCGGTATACTCGAACCTTCTGGCGAGTTGTCGTAGTGTCCCAGACGGACTGCAGTATTATTGTCGTCGATAGACAAGTAGGGGCTTGTAGTAAGTAGACTGCTTTGTTGCGATTGATTTCGACTGCAGGTACATAATTCGGGAGTAGGTACTAAGTAGGTCGAGCGGTTTATTATTAATTAGTTAATCTAGATTTTTCTCGACGCCACAGTTTTATTGATGCGGTTCATGCAAGACAGTGTAGGTATTATCAGTATCTATCAAAAAAGAAATCTTTGTACTTTTTAAAGGAAATCATTTAAAAAACACCCACTCAGGCGTCGCGAGTTCAATCTAATGCTAGCTTAGTCCATTTAATTTAATTTTTTTTTGTGAATTTCGCACAAAAAGTTCCAACTGCTTCGATTCATCTGGGGCCAATGTTCAAATTAAGGTATGTTGTGAAGCTGAAGGTAGTGGGGAGAGGAAGAGGAAGGTGGGAAAGTAACTGGCTATTCAGATATTATTCTTATTCAAAACAAATACATAGCTATGGCCATTTCAAGCAACGTTTCAATTCTTCTTCTTCTTCTATCTTCCACTTTAAATTAATAATTTGAGAAATATATATTACAACTTAGTCAAATAAAGTTTACTTGCGCATACGTGACCTTTGGATTACTAGTCGAAAGCCTTAACCCTCGACCACAGAGGTTGTCGTGGTATTTTATACACCAATTCATTAATATTACTATTCTATGTATAAATAAATATTTGTTTCATCTTCTGAAGAAATTATCAAGTTTGATAATGCGTTCAGACGACGAAATAACTGTCACGCGTAATAATAATTACGCAGCAGAACTTGTCTATAAATATATATTTATAAATTCAGTAAGGGTTGCCAATTTACCCGTTTTAAAATACACACAATAGAAGCTCAAAATCAGCAAATTGGGGAGAACAAAATAAGGATACCACACAAGTTCCATTAATGATTCTACCCTCAAAAAGAAACAAAATTCTTTTGAAATTAGAATTTTCAATATAACAGATTTTCTCATTCATTCAGGCATTGAAAATAGAATTTTGGTTGAAAATTTGCTGCCAAAGAAAACGAAATTATCTAATATTCTCAAATTATATTGCAAATACATTTTTTTAATATGATAGGATAATCAAGAAATGTCCAGAATCCTGCATTTTTCCCACCAAAAGGTTCTCCCTGCAAAATTCCCAATTCTGGAAATCTTATAAATTCCCCGCAATTCGAGGGATTCTCCACGAATTAGCAACCCTCTGATGAGTCGGAAAAATAAGTCGGACGTGTATTTCAGTTATATGCAAAATAGGCTCCCGATGGTCTATTCAGACTATCGGAATCAACTAGGTATCGGATGGAAAAATCTGACATGTATTCCCGGCCTTAATGTATTTCTTTTGTATAATTTATTTACTATCGATGTATAGTTTATAATGCGGTATCCACATTGGCAAAGCATATTCCCGTTTACTTTTGATTTCATCAGTTTACATTATACACAGTGGCGGCTCTCCTACAGACGCCTTTTGGTCAATAACCTCCCGAAATATGCTGCAGTAGTATCAATATAAAAAAGATAATAGATTTAACAAAATACCCGATTATTCATTTATTTTCGTATGGCAATAGCGAGTTCTAGTGCCATCTAGCGTCCAAATAAGAAGCTACTGTATGTACCTAGCGTGGGTCACATCAAGTTTTGTCCCCAAGCTATCTCCTTTCTTTCTCTTTGCTATACAGATAAAGGAGGTAAACACTATTATGTCGACATATGCTTAGTATCATACGAAATTTATTTCAAAGAGATTTTCGGACATGACCGCGGTGAGATAGAGATATCCACTACCTAAGAATGTAATTTTTTTGTGTTATGAATGATAACCACCTTGAACTTGAATATTAGTTTGCGAAATTGTTTTTCCGTTGTTGACGTAAATTGCATGGACTAATTTATAATATCAAATTCTGTTTACTGGATATCAAAAAAAATCGCAAAAAATTAATTGAATCATGACAAACGTATTCAAATAAAGTGACAATTAGTTTATGTTACAAGAGAGAAAAATAAAGATGTTAAAAACAAAAGTTATCATTTTTATCAGTGCATTTGCGGATGCAATAAAGTGAACGTATATGTGTCCTTTTACTATCATTGGACCGATCAACAATGGACTGAGTTTGGAGTTAATACAAATTAAATTTAAAACTTTTAATATTAAAAGATCTTAAATTAAAAAATAGTAACAAACCGAAATTATTTTACTTGCAACCAATCAAAATGAGCCAGTTTCTTTAATTGAAAAGTTCAATTAATTCCACAAATGTTACCACAATAATTTTCAGTCCACATTCAAAAGATGTCGCTAGTGGATTTGACTCTCTGTCAAGGAAACCGTTTTTCCAGTTAATCGGGAACATTCTAAATTAGTCATGTTTTACAAAAACTTCAAGGAACGAACATCTACAATTTTGAAGGCGATATGAGTACCGCTGACCCGGGAACCATTTATTGGATTACCAACCCCCCTGCCATAGATCACCCCAAGTTGTTGCTACGTTTGGTGTCATGCGGAGAGGTTTATCCGGGTCTTGGCGGCGGATGCATTTGTCCACCTACTTCCAAATTATTAACATGTATATTTTTTATTGTTGTAGTTGGTTTTAATAGTTAAAATAATTTACAAATAATAATTTTTTGGGTTTCCCAAAAACACATCAAATCTGTGGAAGTGACCCATAACGTCACCAGTCAAAAAAGCCTCCCTTTTTTCAACCAGCACTGTATTTTTTATGGATGTCAAGTTTTTTATTCTTTAGATTACCTGCTTTTAACGTCAAAGTATGTAAAATGTTAGCATCTCGTCACTAATGTTATTGTATTGAACCAATGTGCAAAAAAGCATTCATGACGGCACCTGATAAACAATTTACCGACACAAACATTTTCATCGGTTCAAATAAGAATGTTGATAATGCATATTTTCTAAAATACCCACGAGAGACGAAGAGATTTCAAAAAATTCCTCTCAAAATCTCCACAAGTTCATTTACCTCCAAAATGAAACAAAATTCTATTGAAACTACCTTTTCTCATTATCAAATTATTATTAGAATTTAACTTTCTGATTTATCCTTTTGTTCAGGTTTTAAAAATCGACTTTTTTGAAGATTTGCTGCGAACGAAAACGAAATATAGTGCTTTCTCACAATTATTTTTCAATATGGTTGTATACACAAATTTTGAAAAATCTTAGAAATTCCTGGTAATTTGGGGAATTCTCCACGAATTGGCAACAATGGTGTAGAAAATTTAGACTAGATTTTTACTAAGGTAGACTCGTTATTATTAATCAGCAGATTAGTCATACCAATTTTAAGACAATTTATAAATTCTACGTATAATCTATAATGTAAAGTTGATTGTCACGGGTGGACGGATGGCGTGAATTTTATTTGTATACAAATCTACAGTTTTATTCCGAGGTTGATGAAAATTTTAACATTTGACCTTCAAAACAACATAAAGGTCACTGTTTAAGTCTGTATATGAAAAAGTGTCAATCCCGAGCAATTCCGGGGAGTTTGGATAGTAATCTATTATATAAATTTGATTTTCACGGGCTGGCAGACGGCGTGGTTTTGATTTGTACACAAATCTACAGTTTTTTCTTTTGATATTTAACCACCACAACACGGGCATGTGCCTAGTTTTGTGGTTTTAAGATACTATAATGGGGTATTTCCACAAACGAGGGATTTTGTTGAAAATGTATGGAATATTTAAAGATCATTTTTCTGATTTTAATCATCCTACTAAAAATGTTTGTTTTTTATGTTTTCATTCAAAATTATTGATTTTAAAAACGATCAAATACTGACAAAAAGTAAACGGACCGTGATTGGCCGATTGTATTCTGACGTCACAAGCGTATTCCGCGCGCGGACCAAACCACAACTCAACTTACTCAACCAAACTACTCGTACCTTTGCGAACTGACGTTTATGTAAAGCTCGTGATTTTTACCGTTTTTTTCTTATTTTTTAAGATAATTGTGATATTTTGTGAACTTATTCTTATATTTTACATTATTATTATGACTGACAGTGGTTTTGTAAAAGGACAGGCTGATAACTTGCCTAGAATCGATGTTTTGATGATGGGTTCTTTTTTTGCCAACAACGCTAATTTTGTTAGTGCTGAATTTAAAGGTTGGAAAGCATCAAGGTATGAAAAAATATTGTATACTCTCTCATAATATATAATTTTCAGTATTTTAGTTACATGCACCCAAAATATTAGTTTTTTTTACATTTTTTCACGTAAATACAATCGAAGTGTCTGTCACATAACCTGTTTCTCACAACACGCTATGCAACTGTCACCATAATAATTAGTATTTTTAAATTTCATTATTGACCTTACAGATGTAGTAATTTCTTACTAGTATAGAAATAATTTGATCCGTATAAGGCATATAATGTCATTTCCAGCCTAAAAATACACATAAATAATGTTAACAGGTGAATTTATTCAAATGTTAAATCTCGCAAAAATATATAACAATGCTTGTGGGGTTCTCTAATACCTAATAATACTATGCATCCGTGAATGAATATTTTGGTAAATCATCATGTCTGTTGTCTATATTGCAGATCAGCTAGAGAAAATTATGGAGACAGTGCTGTAGGCTATGTCCAAGTCAAGCGAACCGGCGACATTTGTACAGTAAAGGCTAGACTAACTCCTGAGCATAGAATCAGAACGATAGCTTATGCAGTCATCCTAATTTGCAATGAAGCCCTAGAAGTTATACATTCATACAAATGTGAAGATTGTCCTGCATCCCAAGGTAAACCTCTAATTTGTTTCTGCTGATTATTTCATTTTTCTTAATTAATAACATGCTAATTATATACATATAAGCAAGCCCAGTTTAAATTAATCACTTTTGTCATTGACTCGGAGAGACAATGATGATGTAAGTTTGTTCGCAAAACCTAGACAGATTGCCTGAATACAGACAGATTGATTGCCTGGATAGTAGTAGTGAACCATGTAAGCAACCAAGATGCAACATTATGAAGCCTATTAAGCATTATTAGCCATACTCTAACCACAGAGCTATCTCCCCAATATCTAGGCTCGTCATGTATGAAATGGAGAAAAGTGTGGCATTCTGCGCGTGTGTTTCTATGTTTGTTTGCTTCATTCCCTTTGTTATTATCCACTGCATAATAGAGGTGGGTGAGTTCTGCATTTTTCCGGAGGCATCCGAGGACTGCTTCCTTTTAAAAGAACTCGAGTTCTTGGAGTGGGTCCCGGGTCCGAGTTCTTGGGTGCGGACTGGGTACTGGGCGACTACCGGGAAGCACGGGTCCGGCCAAGGACTCGGCACTCGGACTCGGATAGAACCCGCAAAAGAACTCGGACCCGTAGCAGGACAAGGACCCGCACAAGAACTCGGACCCACACGAGAACACGGAGTCAATCCCGTCACCCATCGCACCCGAGTCGCGAGTTGTGCAGTTTACATTTTGGCGAAGTTCAACGAAATCCATTCGTGTCTTGTCGTGTTCCAGCTGATTGGGCTACGGCTAATGCGAGGCCGTAACGGATGTAGTATTAGGTTCCAAGTTCCAGATGATAATTTTAGCACACGCGTAAGCAGTAATAAATCAAATGTAGTAACATAAATTTCGGTTGTCGTTGAGAATTTGTCGTTTTCATAATCTCTGTCCATCGATATAGATAAAGGTACTTGGTCGAAGCCTCTATCAAATGAAACTCAGTAAAGGCGAGATGTTTTAAAAACAAAGTCAGGAAGTAGTTAGGTACAGCATTGAACTATTAAAATTTTAACAATTAACAACATGTTTTAATATCTATTTATTCCAGTCCATTTTTTTTTACTTTTACAATACATACACACTTTGTTCAATATATTATTGTAGGATTTGTGTATATTATATACCTACTTGATTTGTATATTTTTCCTTTTGGTTTCACAAATATATACATATATATGTCTCAGGATCATTAAAAATAAACATTTGCCAGAAATTTGCCTTTCGAATGAACACTATTACGACATAGCTAAAAAATTTTAACAAAAGATAGCCATTTTAAATAAACAATTATTGAATAAAATAATCTTGGTACCTAATTTATCGCTTGTCTGAATCTTTCCAATACCAGTTGACAATCAGTTCCAATTTTTAAAATCAAAGCAAATCCCTATTCTAGAGTTCATTGAACCAGAGTTACGGATACACAGACAGACACCACTGAAATTTGTATTTTTAATAACACAAAAAATAAAAATAGTGAACGATAATTAAAATAAAACTTTAAAATAAAACAATAATTTTTACTTACAGTAGGTACCTAGCGCCTACAAATATGAGGGGCTAAAATAAAAATATAAAACATCAAAGAATTGCGATAAATCATTGAGATTTTACATAAAAACCGTTAAACTAATCGGCAATATCTCAAAATGCCAACGTGTTGATTTTTAAAACAAGATCATGAAACAAAAGAAACATAAGAATTGAACATAAAAATAATAAATCAGTAAGTTTTTTTTTAAATTCTGAATCCGAAAAAAAAAAGTACAAATAGGCATAACAGTCAAAAGAATCATAAATAAACTCAAAATATCTTCGTATTGAATTTTTTAAATCAAGATAAAACATAAAAAAAATGAACATAAAAAAATGTAATATTTTTTTTTTAAATTGCGAATTAAAAAATTAAATTATACAAATTGTTACAAACAGTTAAAAGAATCGGCAATATCGCAAAATCCCCCCGTATTATTCATAAGATAAAAAAGCATTGAAAAATAAAATCAGTAAGATTTTTTTTCATTCATTCCGAAACGGAAAATAAAATTTTACAATCAGGTATAAACCATAGAGTTATAATACAACACAGTTATAATACAGAGATATCTTTTTGTAAAACAAGAATAACATTAATAATAATAATAATAATAATAATTTATTCCAGGATGTGGGGAGGATAGTGCAATCCCACACGTCCCATATAGTTATACATATATATAGTTATACAAATATTTAGTAAACAATACAACACATTTTAAATATTCAAATGTAAAATATCTTGATACCCAATAATATATCCATTATTCGAGTCCGAGATTGGAGTTTAAGAATAAAATTTTCTCAAATTTTTGGGTAGATAGTCTATTCCTCTTCTCGGTGAGGATTTGTCCAGCTTTCGAAAATAAACGTTCGCAGGGGACGGAGGTGAGCCTTCCAAGGTTGTTCCTTCAAAATCCAATGAACTTGTTTTATCTGTTTTCTGTAGTCGTTGTAGTTATTAACAGTGACAACAAAAAATACAATATTTACAATGAAGTGTTATGGATATTATAAATAATAGGCAAGATGCTTTTTAGTGGCTTGTGTTTTTTAGAAGATAAATAAAAACATCCACTGGAGCGCTTTTCGTCAAATTTTTGCAAGTATTGCAATATCTTAGTAGCACCTCTAGGTACATCCTAGAGTACTTAGTGAGTCTAAAAATATTGGAAAAATGGTAAAATCTAGGTGAATTCATTGGCTATAAGCCGCAATAATCATTTCTTATTGTTTCAATACTAATATTTTGAGGAATGCTGTTAATTGCATCGAATGGCAGAATTGATTGCTGAAACAGAATTGATTGATAAAACTATCGACAATACTAGGGTAAGAATCAATTTTTTTTTAAAGTGAAAACCCCAGTCACAGCCTAATTTTTATATACCTAATTAAATTAAATATTAAACTTATTTTTTTTTACATCACTCAAATAATTTATTGCTATTATTGATTTATTAGTACATGTCAGTCGATATTATTATTTAACTAATTAGCTCATCGGTTTAGAAAAGCAACTCATAACCCCAAATAACTCCAATAAGTACTAGATATTAAACAATAAACAAAACATCCACTTACTGTAAAGGAGGTAAACAGAAGATGTCTTCACCACCAGAACTTACCACTCACTGCAGGACTCGCGAGGCCGGTGGTGGAGGGAGGCATTCGGGTTCGAGACCCCGAGTCCGAGTTTTCTGGGAGTTGTTGATTAGAGGCATTCGGGTCCGAGTCCAAGTCCTTAGAGGCATTCTCGGGTCCGGGTTCTCTGGGAGTCATTGATTGGAGGCGTTCGGAGTGGTTGATTACGAAAAGGAGTGGGAGTAGGACCCGCTTCCCGCAAAGGACTCGGGCTCAAGGACTCAATCCGGCTGAACCTACACATCGCTACTGCATAAACAATATTGTAATGTAGACAATTTATGAGCATTATTCAATATATTTTGTAATTTTTAAGATATCAATTTATAATGATACAATGATAAAGTGCCCAGACTGAAAAATTACCTGTTACGAGTACCAACGTTCCATTAACTATGAACAGTAGGTCTATTGCTGGTAGGTTGTTTTCATATTTGTTTGGACATTTAAAAATAAATTTGTAAATATTTTTATTATTCCAGGTGGCTGTAAGCATGCGCTTGCATTCCTATCGTGGCTCCACAGGCGCAGTGAAGAACCTCCAAAGACCTCAACAGAGTGCTACTGGAAAAAATCGAAGATGGCAGGCATAGGAAGAAGCCTTAAATTCATCAAGGCAGAAGATATGGGAACAGTACCACGTGTAAATTATCCCAACAATGATGGTACTTTCTTCAACGATTTGATTGAAAAGAGTATCTCATGTCAATCAGAAATAGTCAAATTCTATGTTGACCCAACACCGATTGAAAACCTTTCAATTCACAATATGATTTGCAATTTTTTCAATAATGATGTAGGATCTCTCTCAGAGGAATTTATTGACTTTTGTCAATCCTCAATGACGGCAAAAGCCTGTCAGGGGGCATTTGATGAGACAGTGGATCAAGCAGACTGTCCGTTATGGCACAACCTTCGATATGCTCGAGTGACCGCCTCAAATTTGTATGAGGCGGCACACTGTAAAACGACAGATGGGTCACTAGTAGAGAAAATACTAGGTGCTAAATTATATGGGACCAAAGCCATGGAACGAGGTAAAACTCTAGAACCCAAAGTATTAAAAGTAGTCGAGGCTACAGGGAAAATGAAATTAAAAAAGTGTGGGTTAATTTTATCAAACAAACTCACAATTTTTGGCGCTTCACCAGACGCCTTGGGAGGAGATTTCATCGTAGAAGTCAAATGTCTTATGAAAGACTCGACGATGATGAATTATTTAACGGCTACCGGAGAACCCACTCCGAAAGTAATGGCACAAATACAATTGCAAATGTATTTTGCCCAGAAGACAGCTGCACTGTATTGTGTGGCCAATCCAGACTTTGAAACGTCAAAAAAAGTTACTCAGTGTCATGTCAGGTATGATGAAGACCTATGTAAGGAAGTTATTATTAAATCTACACAATTTTGGTGTAATGCTGTCTTTTCTAAATTAAAATATTAAATAAATGCGTGTAAAACAAATGAATAATAATTGATCTTTTAATTGCCTTATTGACCTCTCTTTAGAAATTTTCATAATACATATTCCATAAATATCTAACGCAACGCATTAAAATAATAAAAATCGAGAACTGTTAAGTATTGTTATAATATGCTATGAAAATCTGGTCATTTTAACAATAAAACAATATGTGTAAATTTATTTAATTTTATTTACATTAAAACATACTAACATTACAAATATTATTTTTACATATGTTGGTGATGACAAAAAGCGTTTCCGAATTTTTTTTATATACAGATACAGATTTATTTATACAATAACATTATTACATTACATATAATATTTTGACCCACAGAACAAGTCTTATGATGGTAAGTTTTTAGATTCTCACGGCCAAAAGCATTTTTTTTGTTTGTTTTTGGGGTGTTATGCCGTGTTGCGCTAACTCCTTCTTTAGCCGACGTTTCGGACAGCGTTGCAGTGTCCATCATCAGGGCAGATCCGGCAGATCATCTATAGACACATCTTCGGATCTACCGGATCTGCCCTGATGATGGACACTGCAACGCTGTCCGAAACGTCGGCTAAAGAAGGAGTTAGCGCAACACGGCATAACACCCCAAAAACAAACAACAAAAAAGTCTTATGATGGTCGATACTAAGCAAAAAGAATAATATTACATAACATGCACAACAAAATGACACAGATTTATTTATACAATAACATTATTACATTACATATAATATTTTGACCCACAGAACAAGTCTTATGATGGTCGATACTAAGCAAAAAGAATAATATTACATAACATGCACAACAAAATGAGACAGATTTATTTATACTATAACATTATTACATTACATATAATATTTTGACCCACAGAACAAGTCTTATGATGGTCGATACTAAGCAAAAAGAATAATATTACATAACATGCACAACAAAATGAGACAGATTTATTTATACAATAACATTATTACATTACATATAATATTTTGACCCACAGAACAAGTCTTATGATGGTCGATACTAAGCAAAAAGAATAATATTACATAACATCCACAACAAAATGAGACAGATTTATTTATACAATAACATTATTACATTACATATAATATTTTGACCCACAGAACAAGTCTTATGATGGTCGATACTAAGCAAAAAGAATAATATTACATAACATGCACAACAAAATGAGACAGATTTATTTATACAATAACATTATTACATAACATATAATATTTTGACCCACAGAACAAGTCTTATGATGGTCGATACTAAGCAAAAAGAATAATATTACATAACATCCACAACAAAATGAGACAGATTTATTTATACAATAACATTATTACATTACATATAGTATTTTGACCCACAGAACAAGTCTTATGATGGTCGATACTAAGCAAAAAGAATAATATTACATAACATCCACAACAAAATGAGACAGATTTATTTGTACAATAACATTATTACATTACATATAATATTTTGACCCACAGAACAAGTCTTATGATGGTCGATACTAAGCAAAAAGAATAATATTACATAACATGCACAACAAAATGAGACAGATTTATTTATACAATAACATTATTACATTACATATAATATTTTGACCCACAGAACAAGTCTTATGATGGTCGATACTAAGCAAAAAGAATAATATTACATAACATCCACAACAAAATGAGACAGATTTATTTATACAATAACATTATTACATTACATATAATATTTTGACCCACAGAACAAGTCTTATTATGGTCGATACTAAGCAGAAAGAATAATATTACATAACATCCACAAAAAAATGAGACAGATTTATTTATACAATAACATTATTCATTACATATAATATTTTGACCCACAGAACAAGTCTTATGATGGTCGATACTAAGCAAAAAGAATAATATTACATAACATGCACAACAAAATGAGACAGATTTATTTATACAATAACATTATTACATTACATATAATATTTTGACCCACAGAGCAAGTCTTATGATGGTCGATACTAAGCAAAAAGAATAATTTTACATAACATCCACAACAAAATGAGACAGATTTATTTATACAATAACATTATTACATTACATATAATATTTTGACCCACAGAACAAGTCTTATGATGGTCGATACTAAGCAAAAAGAATAATATTACATAACATCCACAACAAAATGAGACAGATTTATTTATACAATAACATTATTACATTACATATAATATTTTGACCCACAGAACAAGTCTTATGATGGTCGATACTAAGCAAAAAGAATAATATTACATAACATGCACAACAAAATGAGACAGATTTATTTATACAATAACATTATTACATTACATATAATATTTTGACCCACAGAACAAGTCTTATTATGGTCGATACTAAGCAAAAAGAATAATATTACATAACATCCACAACAAAATGATAAGATTTAGATATTTCTAATATAATATAGATTTAGATAGGCTATACTTTAATAACGCTGTCTTGTAGATTAATGAGACTACAAACTAGTCTAACAATTTGATTCATGATAGGAACATGGTTATGGTGTATGGATGCATGCATCTTGCACATCCCAAATTCACGTATCCTACTGATAACCCGTTCTACGTGAATTCGCAGGGCAGCAATCCTTTTTGCTTGGATTACTTCCTCTGAAGTGCAAACGACATTAGCATATACACTGGGAGGACGAACTAACTCACATTGCCGAATGTGAAGCAAATTAGTAATGTTTTTAAATCCCCTGTCTGCCATGATGCACGTACCCGGCTTCAAGATGTCAAGATATCCGCAATCTTCAACTATAATAGTGTCCGAAGCACGTCCACCATAACCTGAAGAAATAAAACTAATCACTCCGTTTGGGGTGCATGACACCAGATATTTAAGAGTGTTGCAACTTTTATATTCCGACCAGGTTAAAGATTGGTGTATCGGGTTAATAGGCTTATTGATTTGAATTTCTAAGCAGTCAATAATGGTCTGCACATTGGAGTATCTCGCTCTGAAGCTTATGGGTAAGTGAAGTCTTATTTTACTAGGAGACGGCCATACAATAAGACTTTTCAAAATATTGTCCATTAATAAAATAGTTTTAGTAAAAATTCTACTCATTGATGTAACTGAAATACCAAACTGTATTGCGAGTATGGCAAATTTATCATTGAGGCGAACTTTTTTTAACGTAATTAAAATATCAGTTACCTCACAAGGAATTTTCTTTGCTAATATGGAAATAACATGGTACATTTGTTTGGGGATTCCTAGACATAGCCTAGGACTCCTTTCAAGCGCCATCAGGTTGCATTGGCGCATCTGGAATTTAAAATTGACTTCCTCCACGTTGTCACCTAAAGAGTCAGGTGTGTTTGGGCGATATGGTAAATTCTCTAATGCATCTGAAGAATAATCTGATGATTCTGGTTCCACACTTAACGCAACTACTTTTGTACATTGTCTGCTTACATTATCAAACTTCAAAGGTGAGCAAGACATATCCTTTTTTTTGTCAATGTTGATGTGGCCTTACTGCGCACATGGCACTTGATATTTGCTTGAACAGCCTTGTCGTCATTGGCAGGTGAATATGTTTGAGTTGCAACATGATGCGGTCCCGGTTGGATCACTGCCGAAGTAGAAGGCTGTGGCTCTGGTTCATTGTCTGCTACTAAACTTGCAATGACTTCAAGGCGTTTTCTCTTTAATCCTGTCAGTCTTGGAGTAGGAAGGGTTTTTTTTGACAGTCAAATTTGTGTGGAATGACAGTCTTTTTTAAATACACTCTACCACCCATTAATTTAAACCTCATGTAATTTTCGACGTCTTCCTCAAGCTAAAATAATATAAAGAAATCAACATTAAACGTCATATTTTAAAATCAATTGTTATATATTAATAGCGTTTTATATTGAATTAAATCATTTTCTTAGTATTAATAAAACAGAAACTTACATTAAAATGATCTTCGCAACAATGAAGCTTGCTTTTGAGAGAAATGGTTTTGTTTTTAACCGGGTCTCTTTTCATGGCATGACACCATTTTTTCTAGTTTCGATGTTCTTTGGAAAGCACAAAAACACTTTATCTGGAGTTTTATATGTCGAATTTGTACACATAGGAACCATACAACATTTGTATTTCAAATGAGGAGACATTCTAAAAAATATAACGATAAAAACTCAAGCGAATCACTCGTAAACAGACAATAAGTACCACTGAGTACCACTATCACGTACTGTCAGAAACCGGCTAGAAAATGGCAATACGCTTATGACGTCACACGATAGCCCCGCCCCAAAATTTCGTTTTGGCGGTATTTCAAAAATGGGATTTTAGACTCGCTCTAGAAAATTTATTCGTCAACATAAAAATAAAAAAAAAATTCCGTAATCATCGTAATTTTTTGCTTAATTTTTTTAAGCAATAAAAAAAAACGTGGAAATACCCCATTGTAATAAAATTTAAAAAAAAAACACTGAATAAAGAAAAAAAAAGTTGTAAATGAAAATTTGCACACTTGACCTTCAAAACAAGAGAAAGATCACTGTCTAAGCCTGAATATGAAAAACTCTGTGTAAAGCGCCGTCAACGCCGAGGAGTTAAGCTAGAAAAATATAATAATGCTTATAAATTCTGAATCAGCGTTTGTAGATCTATATTAAATTTTTTTTTAAGTAGTAATATTTTTCACAGCAGTTATTTATTGTTTGGCCTCACTTTTATTAAATATCATCGAAAACTTGAAATCATTAAAAAGAAAGATAAAAAAATATTATCTCACTGTCATTCTCATTTTTTTCTTTCATTTTCCTAAGTTGTATAATTACTGCATGATATTCGTTCAAATTGATCGATCTTACCCGCTTTCAAACTTTATTTAGTATTTCTGTATAATATTGCCTATAATTCAAATATTGTTTCCTTGTTATCTTTTATTTTTGTCAGTTTTCTTTATGCCTGAATTTCACCTGCCGAGTGCTCCGCGAAGATAGTACATTCGGCCGAGTGCTCGGCTGATGTGATAAGAACAGTCAGTTCAGTACTCAGCCTAGTAGTGGACGAGTGATAAAAGTGAGAGTTGTAATGATCTGCCCTTTCTACTTCAAACTTTTCCTTCTCTTCTTTCTACGATAAATTTTCCTTAAGTCCCATAGGTAACTTTTCCATAAGGCTTTGGTTATGTATATATCCGGGGTAGGAATGTCCTCCCTTCCGTCTTTCAAGCCTTTGTCCCTCTCCTTATTACACACCCCTTCAAGTGTGTACATCCTAGTTTGTCTACGTGACGTACGACCTTGAACGTACTCATTTCACGTGACGGTTCAGTATAAAAAGGCTTCACCGAACGTTGTGTTGGTTTTTTTTGTTTCTCGGTAAAGAAACCTAGTTATCTATGTATGTGTGGTATCCCTCGGTTCTTTTGAGATAAAGTGAGTTGAATCCATTACCGCTGTGCTTTAAAGCCATTTCATAAACCTTATCTTCTAAGTCGCCTGCTCCCCCAACTAGCTACGCGATTCTATCTATCGTAGGGTAATGTGAACATAATAAAGTGTTAGATTTTATATATGTGATATACATACGATAAATTTATGGTGTTAGTTGTCGGCGCCATCCATGTATATATTTTGGGAGGGGAAGGAGAGGAAAGGAAATGAATTTTTTTCAAGTTAAGATTGGCTCCTCCTCTTTACCAAACAAAACCGATGGATGATAATTTGAGCAAGGCGATCGATATCTGCGTGTCTGGATATCACAACCGGCCGGGTCTCCCCTTGTTCCAAATCGGCAACCGTCACGCCAGAATAAAGAAAACCAGGTCTCATCACCAATTTCAGAATTGCCCCAACCTCATACACCTCCAGGAAAATCTACTTTACTGAGTGTAGAAGGGGAAAACCATGACATCCCTTGTCACGAATCTAGTCGCGAAAATGTGACACGTAAGGTCCTAAGTTACGTTCCACCTCTAGAAAACGTTGTAACTCCCTCGTCGTCGGGGATTTACATCCCTTTCTAGGTCAATAACATAGATAACACACGACGATCTTGCCGACATTTAGCCTGCTTTTAAGCGATAGGTTGTGTGCCTACCCATTCAGCCAATTATCATGTGAGATATATGTAAGGTCTACTCGAAATGCCAAATTTAGGATGAGGACTGTCTGTATTTTAATATTTCGTTCCAGTATTTATTTTATGAGGTTACTAGCACCCTCGTGTATTAGGTATGGGTAACTTCTATTGAATACCTATCCTCTCAGGTAGGTATAAACGGATAATTGGTTTGATTTTTGCATTTAATTTAAAGAGGCTGCCTACCTCTCGAAAGGTACCTGTTGAGAAAAGTTGTTCGGTTGGTAGTTTTATTTCGGAGATTACCATCTCCCTCTTTTGACTCTAGATTTGTTTTGTGTATCCCAATTCGTAACTTAGAAAGTCAAACAATAGATGAAAAGTATTAAATTAGAAAGTCAAATAACAGAAGAAAAGTATTCATTTTGTTCTATCTGGTTGCAACCGATCGCTTTCTATTCGGGCGGTCATACGCTAGCAAAACTTCCCCTTTGACTGACTGTACACCGCGCCTCTCGGCCTCATAGTGTTCGCTGTTTCAATTGTACGCCAGTGTTGTGGTAGGTACCCTGTAGATAGGTATTTTTATACTGCAAATTTATATTGGTTGGCCTAATTTGTAATAGGTATTTTATGTTTCGTCGGCGATTCAATACCTACCGCAGGGACAACGTCATGATTTGGTTCGTAATGTTTTAAAAGAATAACAGATCGGCAGGTAGGTAAATTCTCGATATTATGACCCTCGGTCCAAGGCGTTCCCCTAAAACAAAAGTTATCGGCCTACATATGAAAAGGTCGTTGACTCGTCTCTCGCTCACAGCTGATTGACAGTTCGCCTAGCACATCCTTTTTAATGATAACATTATTTGGGCGGCAGGTGTCGTAAACTTAGTTCCTGTACCTCGGTTGTATCCGTCTTTTAAAAGGGTCCTCTGGAATTTAATAAATAATATTAAAAAAACTCACCCAGTTAGTCATCTCTCATTCTCAGCGTGAAGCTTACCTGGTTACACTATATAGCTAAATCAGTTTAATTTTCGATCTTCTCCCTATCGGCTTCTTTTCTCCTTTTAGCGAAATCCTTGCAATTTGTTCAAATTTTGGTCCCCTCCCTACGCCTATAAAAGGGTAATTAAATAATTCTGTAAATACAATTGTACCTCCCTAATCTCTGTTGGGATTCGAACCCGAGTTTATAATTTGTTTGATCCTCTGGTTTTCGGTCTCCGTGGATAGATCTCGCCAAATCAATTCCTCCCTAGACCGATAAAAAACTTGCTGCCTTTATATACGTTCACTCTGTTTTAAAACGCAATCATTATTATTATTATTTTCATGTTTTTAAGACAAGTAATTTAGTTTGAACTACACATTTACGAAATCACGTTTAATTAAACACATTTTATATTATAATCGCGATCGCCCAACCCTTAGCGCCCCTGGGGTGATTTTTCACAAAACGGCGCTCTACAAATTATCCAATTATTATTATTGTCATTATTATTAATTGTATTCTCACTGAGTCAAACCACTTTCACTTCACACAAAGACCGGTTCAATAATATTTCACTTTAATTCAAAAACCAACAAAGCTTTCTAACACCATCTGAATTCACTAATTAACTGTAATCTCACACAACGAATTGATTTCTCGGAGCTGTCAACGTATCCACGTTCAAGAACTGACTGTCCTTCCGATCTCTCCCTTCCCGTGGGAATGTGTTTCTTCAAGCCCGCCTGTCAATCTATCCCATGTTGCTAGTCTAGACAAAAAAATTTTTAGAGCACGTTCGTTTATTATTTATCGTTTATTTATGTGGATATTCAAAACATCACAGAGTGTTGATAGAAACAAAGCTCAATGACTCGGTCGAGTAAGTAACGCGTCACCTGCACACTCAATTCGGCACTTCACTCGCTCTCCACTCGGCTTTTGCGATCAGCCGAGTCATTCAATGAAAGAATGAAAATTTTATATTTTATATACGAGGCATATCCAGAAAGTAAGTGTACTGAGGCTCTCACGACCGAATGAATTATATTTTCGATATGTTGGCTACACTTACGTGTAGCCTGACTCTTCCCCTCCACAACGAGATCTGTTCAAGGTCAGTACGTTGAGAAGTGTCAACGCGACAACACGTTTCGTGAAAAATGTCAATCCAATCTCCCGCCAAATGCGAAATACGCGGCTCATCCGTTATCTCGTTTGGAAGGAAAAACCTTCGTTTGAGGTTTATAATGAGGTTAAAACTGCATATGGTGATAAAGCTATGAATTGTACTAGTGTGTACAAGTAGTATCGCGAGTTTAAAAACGGTTCTCACCTCTTCACCCTCCACCAAAAAGTTCAAAACCATAATTTCAGCCAAGAAAATCGTGGCATCCGTGTTTTGGGACTGTCAAGGCATAATTTTTATTGAATATCCGCCTCAAATGGAGACCATCAACTCTGCAAGATACTGTGAGACCCTAAAAAAATTGCGGAAGTCAATTCATAACAAGAGGAGAGGCATGCTGACAAAGGGAGTCAGCCTGCTGCACGACAATGCCAGACCACACACGGCCAACGCCACGAAGGAACTGCTTGCTTCGTTTAAATGGGATATCCTGAACCACCCCGCGTATTCCCTTAACCTAGTACCTACAGATTATTATCTCTTTACCTCCCTGAAGCTGTACATAGGTGGAAAAAGGTTTTTAACCGACGAGGAGGTAAAGGAGGAGGTGGAAAAGTGGACGAAGGTGTTGGCGGGAAACTACTTCGAGGAAGGCATCAAAAAGTTGATTTTCCGCTTCACCACCTGCATTGAGAGGAATGGCGACTTTGTCGAAAAATAGCTTACATATGTACTACAGTAACCATGTAATTTTTTTGTTTCAATAAAAAGATTTGTAACCTACGAAAATTCAGTACACTTACTTTCTGGATACGCCTCGTATTTAGAACTTTTTAGGAGTATGTGAAATTTGTTGTTGTAAAACTCTCTTCATTTTTCTTTTTTTTTCCATCGCGAAACCATATTAACAGCACTTTAAACTACTGTCAATGAACTGAATCGCCCACTGTCTCTTCTACATGTGAACACTTCGACTCTAATAAATTGCTCGGTCGAGTAAAAAAACTTTGTAGAAACAGTAACTATCTTACACAACATCAAAGAATGATATTATGCTGTTCATTCTTTCAATTTATACAAAGGATAGTGTTTAACGCAAACCAACAGTTTTACTCAGATATTGATGAAATGTTGCATACGTAATATTCAACATAAGAGGAACGTCATTATCCACATGAGATTTCAAAAAACTACCCTCCTTTTCCGACCCTTTGGGATGTACGATGAAATTGTAATACTACAATCACAAAGATACCTGTATACAATTATGAATGTTCATTACGTTTATTCTGTTAGTCAGTACTGTTTACCTCTACGATGAGGTGAAGGTATTTATATTAACATGTCTCTAACACAAAATTTTCAGATAAATTTAATATAGGTGCTTATTGCCTAAGGATGACATGTATACAATACTCAATAAGTAAATTTCCAGACAGACAACTTGCGTTCCTCGATTTACCGTGAATTAATTGGAAAATATAGATACGCCTACTTGGTTCTAAGAGAAACTCTCTATTGGTGTAATTGTCAATTCAAGTGTGGTAGTCGGTAGATTAAATATCACCAGTACATTCACAAGTCACGCGTAAGGAATATAAGCAGTTGTTTCAACAATCATAAATTATTAATCACGAATCATCTGCGTTAAAATGATATGGTATTATTGTAACGCGACGACTGTTCGCGAAATAAGTAATGGCTTCTTCAAAACCTTTTACAGTAAGCCTGTATTATTTAAATTATTTTTTGAATTCCAAAACCTTTGTTATGTAAAACCCAATTCGTGAAAATAGCAAAGAGAAAACTGTAAAATAGTACCATTTTAATAATTAATTCTTCAGTAAATAACTTAAGAGTCCCTTCTTTCCCTCGTATATTGCCTTCTTACAATGCATCCTGTATTGTTACATGGTACATTGATTGTCTATGGTTAGAAGTCCAAATTTACGATGGATTTTTTTTGACTCCTTTAATGTCACTATCTGACATCTACATTTTTAAAGAACGTTATCGTTGCTAAAGTCACTTATATTTATTTTATTACAAAAAAAAACAAATATCTTAGTTTACATCACTTTATTTTTAAATACACAATCTACATATATCGCGAACAATGTTTGCTTCGTCAGGAGTAAATGCACAATAAAGTTATAAATTAAATATCGTTCACCTTCGGTGAGGGGCTGGAGAAGGGAGGGGGTAGAGGGGAGAGAGAGGAGATTTTTTTTTGAATTAGGAACTATAATTTTATTAGAAGGGAAAGACCGATCAAGTGAGAAAATATTTAAAAAAGGGTTAATATATTATTTGGCTAATTAATATAATTAAAATAATGACACCACAAAGTGATAATTGGTTAGAAGAATCGGTTTTCGAAAAAAATCACTAATATCGATTTATGAAGCGAACGGAGTAGTTGGATGATAATTAGTGTCAGACGTATTCAACCCAGTTTTCACTCAAACTATCGTAGCTAGCGTAAGTTTCGATGGCACAAAACCCGTCCAATAATTCCTCGGGTGTACCCTGACTTCTACTTTCATTCACCTATGCGTTATGCATTCTCCTGACAATCTTCTCTTCTTCTTACGTCCAAACCATCTAGCAATCCTTTCTTAATATTTTCCACTACGCTTTCATCAGCCATTCATTTTTTTGAGATCTCCACATCTGTAACAGTCACTCGTGGTTTTAGCACACGTACCTACATTTTGAGGATTTTTAACTGGAATTGTTTATAAAAGGGCGCGCTTTGCAAGCAATGGGAGTTTCTCATAACCTTCAAAACTTTTGCTTACCACGGAGGTCATCATTCATTTGGTGAACATTATCATATTGGTTCTGACATCATAACTCCTGAGAGCAATATCAAAATGAAATTAATGTTTCTGGCGCAGTTGTGTTTTGATATTTACTGTTGATGTAACGAAACATACAGAAACTAATTTGATAATTCATGTGCACAACTTCAAGGGTTCTCACGATAGGAGTGATTACAGTACATAGTTGAATATGATCAGATTCAACAACAACATAAAAAGGTCGATGATGCAAAACCAAAGGGGTCAAACGATCATGTAAAAATTTTTTTTACCTCGAACCCACCTTTTCTATGCATAATATTAACCATATTCCTAAAAAACGTCAGTTTTAACTATTATTTTTACGGGTTAGTAAAAACAGTGCCACACAAATGGCATAATATACAGCTTCAGACGAACTCAAAAGTGATTACTAGAAATAAATACTAGATGAAACAAAATGGTGTTTGATGGAATCGGGTGATGGTATGTGTATGATTGAATGGAAGATATGGAAGGAAAACGGGTTTTCTAATCACTGAAATAATCACCTAAACATTTTATGGGTATTTCCTCCGTTTTACCTCGATGTAATCCAAACGAACGAATACAAAAAACGATATCATGTACACAAACAAATGCAACAACCTACTTCCATGATAGTCAAAATGTCCTCCTTTGTTTTTTAAAACAACAACACTCGAATTTTTTCTACTTTCTTACAATTGTTCCTATTTTAATACAATGTTACAGCAAGGCAATGGTTGGAGAGAGATTTGCATAAAATGTTAGTATAACCCCTAAATCAGAATGCCGACTGCGCGGAAAATATTTACACTTTACAATCGATTTCAGATTAATTCGCTATTATTGAAGTTATTCCAAAATAAAATGCTGTTCTTGAATGCAGATAAAAGACTTTAGTTTTACAAATCGGCGTATGCAATTATGAATATAAAAATTTTGAACACAAACAAACGATAAAGTTTTTAAAATGGCTTAATGATGTTTTTTTATCGTGTAACCCAAAGATTAAACTGTATTTGCTACTTTACACGAAACTAAGAAACATCTTTGATTAGATAAAGGTATTTATTATAAAAGTTTTCGATACCAACCTTTTTGTCGAAACATTTATAAAAAAATTTGCAAGCCATGACAAATATGTTTTAAATGCTAAATGTTGTTTCATAGATTTTTTTTAAAATTTTCGTGACCATTTACGGTAATTATTTTAATACCTACTGAAAGCGCGGTATTATTTCTTTACAAAATTATTTAACGTATAACGTATTTCTCACCGTAATACAAAACGAGATAGCTTATTTTATGAGACCGTGACAGGATATATAAACCCCAAAAAACTCTACGGCTGTTTGTTGTCTGTGAAGAATATCTCCCGAAATTGCCCAAGGGAATGTTAAGGTTAATGATGGCCGGATAATATAGTTTTCTGGTAGGAAATAAGTATATTTACATTTCAAGACACTATCACTTGCTTTTAAGGCACACCAGGCGAATGATTAACATTTTTAAAAAAGTTTTGTGTGATGGAAATGCCGAGCGACGACAATTTTCTAAACTATTTAAATGAAATAACATAATCTTTAAGTATAAGCGCTTATAAATCATTTTAATCCCAAAGCGTCAAAGAATTATTCGATTTCCAAATTTTGTTTTTACTCTCCGGAAAATTTGGAACTTATCGCTTGACTCCTCTTGCCGCTTCGAAGTCGACATGTTCTTCAGCAAACCCTCATACCCTTTCAATCAACCCCAAATCACATCGAGGTTGTAAATCCACATAAGCCCTTATGAGGGTCACTTGGATAATTATTATTTTTATTTAGCTCTAGGGGTAGTTTAGAGGTAATCGTTCGTGAATTAAGGTTATTTTCGGTTCAACTCTCCGAAATAATGAGTGTTCGGTAAAGGATTTATGGATTACTCGACATGTCGTGGTTTTAACTGTTGTGTACAGCGTTAATATAGTGCGATCTTACGATGTTTACTGTTCTTCATTGCTTCAGATCAATAGTGATTACTCATATTAAATATAATGAAAAACTGGTGACTTTAACTAATTAAATCTTTGCTGTCAACAAAATAAGAATTATCTTTTGAATTTATGTATCATTTTCAACATTGGAACAGAAGTGTAATAACAATTCAGACAAGCGATTATATAGGTACCTACCAATAGTATAATATTTGAACAGAAAATTATTTTATTGTTTTTCAAAATTGAAATTTTAATAATCTGTGATTTTTCATGGGTCTGCGCTATTAAACGTAATATTTTTTCGTGAAATAAATTTCACTGAAATAATGAATTTACTCAATAACCGCATTTCAGATTGTGACCTGATTTTAATTCAATCAAAACAATCGACAATTTTCGAAACTATTAACGAAAAAAAATCGTTTTTACATCAGCATGACTTTATTATTCAAAATTAATAGAAGACGTATTGGATGGGATTATCCTGACAAAGAAACCAAGGTCGTTTATTTTGATTAAATAGTGGTGCATACAAAATTGATTTATTTTCATTCAATCAGTTAATGTTTAAAAGGCTTAATTGTACATGCCAAATAGCTTCATTTCGGAAATTTGTGAAATTGATGTCAAATGAACATAATAGCACTTTATATAAATGTATATTGAGATTATTACAAGTATCCTGTAAGCAAACCCAACTAAATGGGTTATTTTTTTTACAATAATCATGCATAAATGTTGATAATATTTGAATGCTTATTTTCATCACACCTGTAAGGTTAACATAAATTTCTTTTATTAAGTTACGAAACTGTTATACAAGGGTAAAATAAGAACAAAAACATAAATCATCTACCGCTATTCGAAATATAAAAGGCCTGTTTTTTGTCGAAAATTTAATGCAGTAAAAGCTTTTTTTCAAAAGAGAACTTTACATTTTCTTTTAGGTTTTTGAGCAGCTCTTTATTTCTTGAAAAGTTGCATGATAGAACTGACATGGTAGGGTTTTTATGTTAAAGGTTCGTACTGGCTTTCAAATCTAAAATGCAGAAAGCAAACCTTAATTATGTAGGACATTTTGCTTTAATTTTAGACTTGTGGCATTGAAATATTTAAAAAGTTTCATTTTAATTTTAAGGTTTAAAAAATATTTTAGTTTTTAATTTTAAGTACAAGAATTCCAAGCAGTTCTTCTAAATACTGCCCTAATAATTGATTGCCAGATTGATGGCATTTTTTTACTGACAAAAGGAAGAAAGAAAATGGTCATCTTCATTTTAATGCAAAATAATTACGTTTTCCAAACACCAAATGTCGCGAAAATTCAAATATTCCCGGGTGAAATTTTTAGCGTGCAACGACATGTTAAAGTTTAAGTGTTGTTAATATGAAACAGTAAGACATTCATTATTTGTTGATGAAATAAATATACGACTTTTCCCTTCACAACATTCCCAAAGTTGATATTAGCACTTGGGGAATCCTAGGAAGTCCTTTGAGAAGTTGAAAATAAAATTAACATTCGAAATGCCAAGATGCAAAAAAAAACTTTGGTTGCCATGAGGGGTGAGTCACCTACCTACAGTATTTTATCATTTTAATGTCATGTTTTAATTGGCATTTAACCAATGTTTCGGATAGCATTACAGTGTCCATCCTCAAAAATAAATCACTATAATTCTTTTGGATTAATTTAAAATCATATAGATAATTTTATTCATCAACCAATGTTAACGTGACCTCCTGCCAACTGACGGCCAGGGTATACTGACTTGTAATACGATATAACGTATGACGACGGACGACGAACGGCGACAGATGACTTCCCTAACCCCTAACGCAGCTTTAGTAATATTTCGAGCGATAATGGCGTAACCAATTTTAGTAAAGTTCCGGCGCGCAAGTTATATTATTTGGGGTAAGAAATGATACCTACATATTAAAAAATATATTTAGTTTTTTTATTGGTAGATTACGTGTTTTTATATAGTAATTTTAGAGATTTCAATACCCCTGTTGGCATCGGGAGGGTTGAGTAATTTTCTAGTCTATAGCGCACTTTTGAAAACTTTAGTCCAATGAAAACTTGTACTCCATCATAAACGTAACTTATTTTTCCAATTTTATATGGTGATTTAATACCATTCAGAATGTGCTTATGCCTTAATACTTTGAGCCAAGTTTCTGTCGTTCAGAAATAACAAAATGAATTTGTTATTGTTTCATAACTCCAGCGCCATCTAGATTTTTTGACCTTTATGAAAAAGGTCGGATATATAGTCAGTACTGATAAAAGAATTCCGGAAAGCGAAATAATGAAAAGAACACTGGACCTCCCGTAAAATAAATTAACTCTGCCATTCCCTAAGCCAAATGTGCCAACTGCCTGATATAAGGTTTTCTCATTAGCAACTAAAGATTATTACTTATCTTTATGGTAGGTTAAATAATTATGTTATGAAACTTTTTGCAGGACCGGCCCTGGGCAGGCGTCATTTGAGAAATCCGCTAGGGGCGCTAAATTGCCAATGCGATGATAATACCTAACCAGTCCGAACACATCGCCCTTGAGATTTTTTTTTATAAAAACGGCGCTACACAAAAATAAAAACTATCCGAATATTATTAATAAGTAATCACTTACCTGGGCGTAACTTCCACCTACCGCTACAACTATTAAGCGTCTACTGGTTTAAGGGGCGCCAAAATTCTACTCGCGCCAAACGCCGTTTGGCTCAGGGCAGGCCCTGGCATTTTGAAAGTGTTTATTACGCACGAGTAATAAAATTCACAAAGCTGAACATAATAATAGTGCTGAAAATAAATTAATATTATTTTCAGATGATAGAAATAGCGATAAATATAAAAGCAATTTTTTTCCTAAAAGGAGAAATCTGTTTTTATGAAACTATTAATATCTTTAAAATTGTGATGCCTGGTGGTATGAATTCACACAATTTTTCAGTTTATTTAATCAATGAAAACGTAGTAGTTTTCATTGGCCAAGAGGTTTGTAGGGCAAAGGTTAAAGTCAATCTATTTAAAAATAATGTATTGTGGTTATAGTAAAAAAATGGTTTGTACGAACTCACAGCCCACTTTAAAAGCTGCCCTAGAAGTAAAATAATATATACGTATAATAGATTGGTTCTTTCACCATTCTATCGACTAATTATTAACTCTCATATCGTATTCGCCTACTCATTCGTAGAAACTTACTTTAAAAAAATACGGTTTTTCTCTTCTCATAATTGACAAGATTTCAAGCATGATTAGAAACAATATCATTTTTAACTGGAATGAATAATAATTCCGAAAAAAACTATTTTATCTCTGAAAATATCTTTTTCCCACTATAAAATGGAAAAATAATTTTCTTTGAATAAATAAAAAAATATTTTATCAATATCCTATCCAACGGTCTTAAAAAGTTTAAGCTGGATCTTTGTATTTTGGTAAAACTGCTGGGAAAAAATTTGGTAGACATTTCTCCAAAAATATATATTTATTCTATATTTAAAAGAAAAAAGTTAACAAATCCTGGTAGTTTTAGGATATTAGGGACATGTTACACCTTTTATAGTAAATACAGAATGGGAGATATATTCAAAATCAAAACTTTGCATAAAATTGTTTTATCCTTGTTTAGCATTCAGTCTATTTTCATCCTTTCTCTGCCAGTTCCATGCCTCCCTTTCGCACATCAGGGGAGGTACCAGCATTCCATTTTGGACTGCTAGCTTCGCTTTTTGGATATTTTTTTGGTAGCGTCAACTGCGTTCAGTCCTTCATTTATGGAGTTACCTGCATTTACCCTTCGTTCAATATCTCTGTCAGCCTTCCCATCTCTCGTAAACAAGCTTCCTAAATACAAAAACTCATCCACCTGCTCCAAGTATTTCTCATTCACAACTATATTCCAAACTGTTTTCGTACTCTCTCTTTCAAAAACCATAACTTTACACTTACTTACATTCATCGTTAACTCATTCTTTATACATACTTCGTATATTCTAGACACGAGAGACTGTAGATCTGTCATTCTGTTAGCAATCAGCACCGCATCATCAGCATACAACAGGCAACATACTCTCAGATTACTCAAATTCTTGCATACAATTATCCATATATGGATTGAATTACCATGGTGATATTGCGCAGCCTTGTTTAACACCTTGTGATATCAAACCAACCCATAAAACCACAGTTCAGCCTAACACATACAACACTTCCTTCATACAGAGACGCAATTGCCTATGTGAGATTCGTTTTCACTCCATACTTAGACAACACCTTCCATAGCTTTTTCCCGCCGACTCGGTAGTAAGCTTTTTGTAGATCTACAAAGGCAGAGAAATGTTCAAGTTTTTTGCCAGAAACTTCTCAGTGAGCATACGCAATAAGAAGATCTGGTCCATGCACCCCTTCCACTCATAAAAGCACCTTGCACATCCCATATTTTATCCTTTTTTTTTCCTTTCTTCCCCTTTCAATCAAAATTCTACCATACAGCTTGTCAACTAAGCAGGCTAATAGCCCTATGATTCCCACATTCCATACGTGACCCTTTACCTTTATATAACGGCATGATCCCAGCCCTTCTTCAATCTAAAGGCGTGTAACCTTCCATTAAATATTGGTTAAAAAGATTGCACAACCATGTGAGAATTGTACGGCTATCTCCTTTAAAATATTCAGCAGCAATATTGTTGAAACCAAGAGCCTTTTTATCCTTCATACATTTAAACGATCTTTTTTTCTCATCCATGAACATTAATATATAATTTTATTATACATAATATATAATATAAACATGGTTCAACGCTCATATCGCGAAGGTTGAGGCGTTAATAAAAGACGAAAATCCGAAAAAAGCGTTATAAACAAAAGCAATTCTAATTACAACAATAAAAATAAACAACAATTATGCATTTTAATCGTAACTTTCCGTTGAGCGTAATACGCACGCGTTCGGAAAACAAAATGGTCTCCCTCACATTTTAAATATAAAATAAAAATGCTGACTGAGTGGGAAGAAACAATAATTATAAATGTTTGGTTACATGAATGCCTTGTAAAATAAGCAAAAAATGATCAGATTTTTTAATTTGGCATTAATGAAAAAAAAAACTTCATTTGTTGCAAATTATTTTATGAATAATGCAAAGTTTCGCTTGGAATACGGTATACATTTGCCATCGGTGTGGAAATCCATCTGTTAAATCCAGTCTGATGTTTGCTAGTTAACTTAGCTGACGTTAAACCATGACATGCAAACGTATTATTCTAGTATCGTCAAGCATTCTCATTTCCCAAAGTTGAAGTTCCCAGAATATTCAAGTGGTTCGTGGCGGCCCAATTAGCCCGGTGGTAAATCAACCCTTAGTAGAATCTTATTATAGCAACACCCGCAATAAACCGAGAATTCTCAGTTCGAAGGGCATATTGAATACTAACTTGTACATTTTGATCTATATATACTATATATCTAAAAATATGTGATACCTTTGGCATCTGCATATGCTTTTAAATATCTTGATAATACATAATACAAATGTATGTATTGTATTCAATGCTGCCTATTGATCAAAATTGTCATGTTATTTGAAGAAAAAATATTATTTTTTTGTATTAAGAGCTATTTAAAACGATGGTGTAAGATATGTATCGATACTGTAATTGGAAAAATATTATTAATACTAATACCATAATACTTATGATTATTATTTATTCATTTCGGAAAGTTTGGAGGTTAGTGCGATCATATACACATTTCATATAAGAAGTGCTAATTACAGAGGATTGTAATACTATATGTAAAATACATTAATGACAGTAAATATTAAATATATATATATTTATAAAAAAAAATTAAGGAACATAATTAAAGGCGTTATTGAACTGTGACCAATATCATTCTCCAGACTGCTTCGAAGCTGGAATTTGGACTCTGGCGGGATTTTTTTTTTTTTTTTTTTTTATTTATTGTCAATTTTTTTGATACATACAGGTACATATATAATTATACAAAATATAATGAGTAACAAAAAAATCCCACAAAGGCGAAGCCTGTGCGTGGGCATTATAAGGTGAAAATCAAAACAGTGGTGGTTATATTATCTATGGTTTAAATGAAAAAAGAGATATGAATAAAGAAAAAATACAAATCATATAGTACATTTGGTTATTTTAATAAAAAAACAGTTTAAAAGAAGTGAAACATTTTTTTTTTTAAATTTAGATGGTAAAATATTATCATATATAGGTATCATATTCGTATAACTTATAGAAAAATTCTCTCACTTCCAGATCCTTTTTTACCCAGCTTTTGACATTTATTTTATACGAGTTTAGGTTTTGGCATATCTTGATGGAACTCGGCAAGGAATTAAACAATTTTGGGCCAATATAGTTAATGTGTCTTTGGGCTAGCCTAGTTTTGCAGTGAGGCACTGTGTACATGCATATGTTGTGTCTCTGGCTAGAACGATTTGGATTTTTACAGAAATTATAAGGACGAGTGTATACAAATTTAAGACATTGGACACAGTAGATCTATCTGAGTTCCATAATTTCAGTTTCCTTAAACAATTTATCGGTGGGATATGTCTTGGTCTTCTGGTGCATTATCTTAATGATAGACTTCTGAATAATTTCTAGAGGTTTCACATGGTTATTGAATGTTCCTCTCCAGGCGATTATTCCGTAGGAAATGGATGAAAGTACCAATGCATCATAAACGAGCCTCATAGTTCTTATGTTAACGATATTGCTCATGAGTTTGAATATGTAAATTAGGTGCCTCAGTTTATTGACAGTTTTTTCTATGTGATAAGTCCATTTGAGTTGACAGTCAATAGTTACACCTAGGTATTTGATATAATTTCCTAACTTTACATCTTCGCAGTTTGAGCATGTCTCAGGGTTAAAATTAACATTATGAAACTTCAGGTTAAGATTATTTTTAGGGGATGCCTTTTGGGAATTAAAGAAGGGAATAAAAACGGTTTTCTCATAATTTAGACTAAGAAGATTTCTATCTAGCCAATCTTTGACTATTGCAATGCATTTGTTGGCTTTACTTATTGTATCTTCCAATGTTTTACCTTGAACTGTTATTGCAGTATTATCGGCAAAAGAGAGAATTTTACCTGGTATTACTATGTTGTATAGGTCATTTATGTAGATTTGAAAGAGTAGTGGCCCTAATACAGTTCCTTGTGGAACATGATGTTTTACTAGATCGTAAGCGCGTAAGGTTGATCCTATTTTTGTGGATTGTTGGCGATTTAATATGTAGCTTTTTAATAGCATGAGGCTTTTTTGATACCAACGTTAGAGATTTTCTTGAATAGAATCTTATGGTTGACCGTGTCAAACGCTTTCTTTGGGTCTAGGAAAATCGTTAGAGTCTTAGTGTTAGAGTCTAGGTTAGAGTATATGTTTTTGGTTAAACTAAAGATAGCGTCGTTGGTGGAAAGGTTTGTTCTAGATTCTAGAAAAGTTTGTTCTTATTCTAGATTCTAGAAAATTCATAATTTGTTGTTTTAAACACTTTTCGAAGATCTTGGATAGTTGCGAAGTTAGAGTGATAGGTCTATAGTTATCTGTTTTGCATTGGGATCCGGATTTATGTATTGGAATGATGTGGGAGAGTTTAAAATTGTCGGTGTATATGCTATCTCTGATGCAACTGTTAAAGATGTGATGTAATGGGATGATTATGTGTTTTTTAATTGATTTGATTGTGGTATTGCTTAAGTTATACGGGCCATTTGCAGATTTCTCTTTAAGGTTATCAATTTGTTTTAAGATTTCAGGTTTTTTTATTTCTCTGAATGTAGAAAGCTTAGAGGTAGTGTTTTTAGTCTCAGTGTTTTTAGTCAGTATTCCGTGATAAGAACATTTCCGGAGTTGTTTTTCCTTTCCCTTAAAACTGTCACCCGGGTTTTTATAAGAGCTGCAAAATCAGGAAACCTCCGTAAGTATGTTGGAAGCGCTGCAGTATCAAGGAAGGCGGAACATTATTCAATAGGCGTTGTCTTTTCATGCTGCTTACTATTCTTGAAGTTGCTTAAAGTTCGCACGTACAAAAGGTTGTACAAAGCTTAACGAATAGCATCCCTATCTCAAATGGACTACATCACACCTCCACTGAGTATGCTTGACTTTATTCTTAAAATAAAATAAAAATAACTACCTATATGATCATAAAGAGCATACTATCCTGAAACCATAATTTCAAACGAACTTTATTTTTAATTCTGACACTAAGAATTTGCATTGCAGTATTTTCCCGGCTGAAATATATTATAAGGTATCATTTACGAATAAATTAGGATGAGGCTTGGTTGTTTTATGACATTGTCTTTTGTACTTGTATTATGACCTCAAAGAAGTCGTACAAAGCTTGAAAATAATTTAAAACCGTAGAGAAACTTCTAATTTTAATAAAACATTACAATTCTCATGGATTAAGCAAAAGATAATAATATTTGCATTTTTAATGTTTATGAATAACATAGGATGTGAGAAAGATCAGTATTAGATGATAAGTTGATAAACACATAAAGAATAAAATAAAGACAAATGGAGAAGTTTTTTTATACAATGTGAAAAAGAAAAACAATATATTTTTTTAAATATACCTAATGTGTTTTGTAAATAAGTTATTAACTTGAAGATTTGAAAATTGTTTTATGAGCTTACGTTCGAAATAGGACGAAAAATAAAATTACATTTAATAGTTTTTGAGTTGTTGGACCTTCATTTTGCAAATATGACCTTCAAGTTTTTTCACCAGAAAACTTTTTATTCTTTAAATTTTATTACAACATAATAAATAAATAGTGTTACAACAATATTCAAATGCTTTATACTATATTACATACTCTCTTGATAAAGCTGATGTTTGTGTTTAGGAGAGGAGAACTTATAAATTACTATTTTATTGTAGAAAGCAATCACTTAAACATAAACGTGAAAAGTTACAAAGTGAAATTTTAGGTGAAAGGTTACAGAGTGAAGTTAAGTGAAAATTAGACATGCATTCTAGTTAGCCATGTAAATTATTGTGTCAAGTTATAAAAGGAAAAATTTTAAAGTTAAGTTATAAAGTGATAATTTTCAAAGCGAAGTTAAAAGTTTAAAGTGAAAAGTTATAACGTAAAAGGTTACAGGGTGAAGTGAAGTGAAAAATAAGACAGGCAGGCATTTTTATTTTTAAGGGAGACTTAAAAGTTGTCTACATACAAGTAAATCTAATACCTGTGTAACTTCTTATTGGATGATTGTGTATTTTGGATCATGGATTAATGTAAATGTATGTATATAAAACGATGTTCTCCCTGTCCCTGGTGACGGGAAATGACAGGTGGACTATATGCTCACCCGATTAAAAGGGGCTGTATAAAAGTATCTATTAGTGCGGGTCTTGAAGAGACCTGGATTAATTGAAAGATGAAAAACAGATGCCTGTAGCTCGTTCCGCATGCAAGCTGACTGGGATAATTCTTAACAAATGTGCAATAGTTAGTTGAAAAATGGGTAATTTTATCATGAAAAAAGGTTTGCGTGTTAAGGTTTTCTATACGGAAGACAGAAGAAATTGATAACGACGAACATTTTTAAAAGATTTTAACGATTTATAGCTAAGAATTGCCGTTAGATTTTTCACAAAGATGTTTAATTAATTGTTCTCGAGAGAAAAGGAAAACAGGTACGACAGTTTTTTTCAAGATGGAAAAAAAGTTTGAGATTGTTTCAGATTCTCGTGAAAATTGGTAGAAAAGTTACAGTTCCCTAGAATTTAAGTTTAAACATAGATTATCACGTATTCAATTGATTTTGACAACTATTAAATAGGTTTATAGGTATGTGACTTTTTGAGGTCAATAGAATTTTTTTTAGTTCTATAAAATTTGATTAAATATTTATTCAACTTCATTAATTTAATTTTTTGTTTACAAGCTAATCTTTTCCACGAATATTTTCAGAAAGCAATAAACGTGTGTTTCAAAACCAAGGGTTTCTTCATCAGGATACGAAGTACACATCCTGATGTAGAAACCTTTGGTTTTGAAATATTTTGATTTTTTTTTACAAAAATAAAGGTGTAAACAATTATTTTCATTTTCAACAGTATTTTTTTATTTATCGTCTTGCCATTTACCACTATATTCCGATAGTTTCCTCATATAAAGCTCCATTAAATGTGGCTTTTTTGGTAAAGGTTGAATAAAATTGTAATAAAACATCTCCATCAAGTAAATTTGAATTTCGTAAATAAATTTTCGATATCGACTCTTTGGTTACAGATAAAATTTACGATATTCAAAACCCTTTTTCTAAAATTTATGATTTTGTTTAATTTTAAGAATCTCGTCTCTTTAAAATTCTTTTCAAAGTCTAAAAAATACACACAATCTACTAAGAACTAGAATTACAACCTCCGTGATTGAACGGTTAAAATTCTCGACAGCAAATCTAGAGCACACGGGTTATAATTACTTCATTTTTTCAATTATTTTAAACATTATGTAGTTATATCTGCAGCGCTTTCCATAATTCTAGATACTCAGTATCACTATCCAAAATCAAAACGTTTCTTGAAATTTTATTGGTGACCAGATCCAAATAGAACTTTCCAACATTTTTCTTCCCGCCTCATTCCCTACCCCACTCCCTTGAGCCTTATGATACTTTTCCCAATGTATTGGGGATGCCATAGTCCCACTGGTTCCAGACAATCAGGAGCAGTTGAGACACTGAGAATGTCATAGATCACTGGTTTAAACAAGTCACATTTATCTCTGTAAAGAAAATCAATCCTCCAGACCGGTGATTTTATAATCAAAATGTGTGCGGGCCAAAAAGTTAACACAAAAAATAGCAGCAGGCGAAACCACAAAAATATAACCCAGATTTATAGCTTTTAGGTCATTCTATTCTACACAAAAAGTCTTTGATGGGTTCTTGGGTTTGGGACTGTTTCAGTAGAGTTGAGAGAGACGACTTTTTTCCAAAAAAAGGAAAATCCCTGGGTTGTGTTCAACCTTTGATATTTTGCGCTTACTTGAACCTCATTTTAATCATTATATTATAGGTAATGTATAGATAAAGACATTATTTATACAGCTAGTTTTCAGCGATTAAATCTAGTAATACTTTGCCTAATTTATACATAAATGTGGTATTTGTAAAATGGAAGGCAATATGTGATATTTTTATTTCCTGATATATTATGAAGAATTAATATGTCCTGCCATTTTATCCTGAATGAATATAATATGAAATGGTTTATTTGAAAAACATAAAATAAATGATAAAAAACCATACAATTATGGTTTTTATTTCATAAACTGTTTTCTAACTTCGGTATCACTTATGTTTGTTTATAATACTTTAATTCCAATTGCCTCAGGATCATTGACAATTTTGTTTGTAATACAATATTTTATATCTTTATGTTGACTTATAATTAGAGAGACGATTATAATTGAATTTCAAATCAACACTGTTAGTAGACTTTAAAAATCATTAGTGATTCTGATTTCAAAAATTTATTCAAATCTGTTAAAAAGCCATTCAAAATAAATATGCATTTTAAGTAAAGGATTATTACAAAAATATAATAATTTTGTAGGCACCTGCTTTATTACTTGCCTGAATTGAACAGTTCCGATTTTTTAAATCAGTTACACTAGAATATTTATACCTTTACATTTTGTACTTCTGTGTATGCAGACATAATTTTAAAATTATTTCAAATTGAAGTTTCAATTTTATTTTAAATTATTTCAAACAGAAAATCGTAATAATTACAATTATAATGTAATTCCTCCTGTTATAATTTAAATTATTATTTTTTTAAATCATAAATAACAAGGCAAAAAATATCGATTTCTAAGCTGTTAATTTAATGAACAATCACATTATTTAATTAACAATTACCCTAATTACACCTCACTAATTAAGAATAACTCGTGTGTAGGGAGGGATTTACGTACATATTATTTTATTCAGAGATTCTCAATCTTTTATTACTTTTTTTCCTACAATATTTAATATTTTATCTTTTGGAAAAGTTTGAAGATTTCTGGCCCGCGTTCTATAAAGTTTATAATATACGTAATATTTCATAGTATCAGAAAAAATTTCTCGGATAATAAATTATTGAATAATATTATAAAATGGTTTATTTTAGAAAACTTTTAGAACCTCTTATCCGTGTTATATATTACATTTTTTAAAATTAAAATTTTCAAGAAAATTATCATGTAATTCAAGTTCCAGTTGTTGAATAAAGAGGATGTTTGTGAACTCTTTTAACAGTCCTAGAAGGTCTGGCACGAACGATCGATAAAGCCCTATGTCAATACGATATTGACAAAACCCTTTATCTATGGTCAGTTAGCGATATTTGTGAAAGCGTTCAGAATATTATCTGACGGTAGGTAAACAAAAGTCGCTGCTTTTAGGCCGGCCTCCAAGGTTTCGGATAAGCAGTCAATATGTCAATGTATATTAAAGTTAATAAAAAATCTCATACTACCTCCACAGAAAGCAGTAAATATTGTTTGTGTTGTGATAGAAGACTTATCCAGCCGAGGAATTGAACACACTACGCCTAGGTGGGACCCAAACGCGTTGTCAACTCAGCCACCGACCGGTCAGTTCATTAGTATTTTTTTTACTTTTACATAGCCGCCTGACATTTAGGAATGTAATTTCCTAGGGTGATGCGCCAATGTTGCCAGCTTATATCAAATTCTGATGTATTGCCTTATCAACATTGGTCTGATTATCAACAGTGCGACCTTGCTCGGGAAATCGGTAGTTACGCCTATCAATCAAATATTGTAAAGTAATCGATTTCACTGTGCTAGGATCCCGGTCAAATTTTTTCATTGTGTAGTGTCCGCGAATGTGACTTGCAGTTTCAATTCGACAAATAAAAATGACGTAAAGCTGAAGAATTTAATTTTTGCTACTAATCTCTGGGGAGAAGAGGACACTACAAAAAATCCTTTGTAATACAAAACACGATGGAAACAATTTTTTAACACAACCTTGTTGGATATATTATTTTTTAATAATGGAGGCAAAAAGTTTCATCAAACTGGAAACAATGTTAATAATATTTGTGCTGCGGAGTTGTTTTATGTTTTGACATCTATTCATTTGAAGTTTTGACGTGTTTTATGGCTTCTATGGTTTTATGGCTTTGACATGTTATATCGACTTTTCTTGTTATAACCACGTTTTTATTACCAACTCTTGCAATCAATTTTTCATTATTTTTTTCCATCCAGCGTTCCGTTAGTGTCCTAACCACAAACAGGAACAACCTACTCTTACTTTACACAAAAACTCGTATATGTAGGTTCTAGCTAATGCAATTTGACATATTTACTCAATGAAATCTATTATTTCCTTTTAAATGTAAAAAATCAATAACAGGTTTATTTTAAAATACTGTTTATTTCGGAACACGTTTTACTTGTTATTTTATTTTTAACCCATCAATTTAATCATTGAAGAAGAAGATAATGCTAATAAATCTAAAAAAAACTGAAAACAGTACAAGACACAGTCAAATAAAAAGATAACGGTGACAAATAGGAATCGAGATTCGGTAAGAAAAGAGATCCTGGTTTCGATTCGTAGTTTTGACCGTTTCCTTTTTATTAGTCTGTATTTAGTACTATTTCATGTTTCGTTTAGATTTATTAGTATTATCTTCTTCTTCAATTATACTTATTTAATTTAATTTACGTAACTTAAACGCCTAACTCTCTCTCACCCAACCACTAAGCCTAACCTAACCCAACCTAACGCAACCACTTACTTGAAAATGTTTAATTCTATGGTAGTATAAATTTAATTTTATTGTTGTTATGCGTCTGAGCCCAGTGTCTGCTGTTTAAAGGAAATACTCATCTATTATTGATGTTACCAAGGGCGCTGAAGGAAAACTTGTCTTTATTTGGTTAACCGTAGATTCATTCACCGAATGAGCGTGAAATATTTCATACAAGGGTCGAGGAATGCATTTTGTATGAGAAAAGGGGCACGTAATCCATTTAAAGAAAATTTATCTATACATCCATATTGGAATACGCCCTATATCTATCAGGGGTTGCGGGTTAGAATATTAATATGTGCAGAAAATGAGTCCACTTTTTTTTTTAAATCGTATAAATTTATACTGCTTTAAGTAGATCTCCGTGTCTCAATTTATGTTTTATAAGCTTTAGAAAGTAGGGGCTAATTCGAATTAACCGTTTTTTAGCTGGATTCCGAAAATAATGCAGATATCGTAAATGACTTTCAAATTTGTTAGTAGTTTACATCCATTGATTGAATTAACCATCTTGGGAATATTAATAATAATATTTATTTAAATAATTTATTAAATTAGTGATCACCCCACATATTCCAATAAACTGCTTGTCTCTGTGAAGAGAAATACTACTATCATTGTAGGATTATAAGATATTTTTATAATATTTCATTATTAAGCCTAACCTTTAAAAAAGTGGTTCCTGAATACTCATTTGGACTTTTAAAAAAAGTCAATAGGTATCTCCAATAAATAAAAATTCGATATGTTTATAAGAGACACGTCTAGCTTACAAACTAAATCTTAAATGTTTGTGATCATTAAAAAAGCTGCCAAATATATGGGAAGAATTAGTTGCAATATGCTATTGTTAATTCTGATTTTAAATATGAGATCGACAAATACGTTTTATAATTAGGTACCAATGGTCTAGTGGTTAAGGCCCCTGTCCCGGTAAGACAAGAGATCCTGGGTTCGATTCCTAATTGTGACCGTTATCTTTTTATATTTTTTCTGTGTCTTCTTCTTTTTTACATTTCGTTCAGATTTATTAGTATTATTTTTATCTTCAATAAATAATTACATTGATGGGCATAACCTCAAAAAAAGTTAAAGAAAACTTTGTTCCTGGATAATGAAAACTGTTCATCAATCTTTCGTTATTTTTTCTTAGTTTTTTCATAATCAAACCAAGCAAATTGATCATATTACCATCAATACAATACAATGGAGGATTCCCGGGGAAACTAGCATTGATACCCTGCGCAACCCAAAAGAAGATCGTTAAATCTCAACGAACAAGTCAAAGCATCAAACATTTATCTTTAGGTATATGCTTACACATCAAGACTCACATGTACGTAATGCATAAATCTGTTTCTTCGGCCCAATCCTTTCTCGCAAGTTCACTCAAGCGGGTGGTAACGTATTATCCGAAGCTTCCCGCAGTACAATTATTGTAATTCTAAGGAGGTGAATAAGAAAAGGTACCAACAGTTTTTGTTTTCAAAATATGGACATTTTGACATCACTTAAACGGATAAAAAATAACAATATGCTGAAGCTAAAAAATTATATTATATTTTTTCACCCTAATAAAAGGATCTTATCTTTATATAAAAAATAAGGCACGAGCGCGCATAATATTTTTATATGAAGCAAAATAAATCCCCCAACGTAAAATGGGATACAGATAATAAGCAATAGGATCAGGAACCAAATAACATCACTGATCCGAAATAGCGAGGTAAATTGATACCAGGTAATATCTATGAGTATCATAATAAATGAAATGTGAAAAAAACCTTGAAAATACAGCTAAGAAGAAAAGGCTTACGTCAATAAGATTACATGAGATAATATAAAAAGACAAAACATAAAAAAACGAATAAAAACGCAACGGTGTTATACTGCATGGAATAATTAAAAAAAAAGAACCCTATTTTATGTTGAAACTATTATTGCTTGGATCTTTTTTATTTTAATTTCGGAGATTGTCTTTACTGGAATTGTCTTTATTGTAGCAGAACCATTCTAAACACCTCACCGAATCCAAGAAAATAAGGAAACATGGGAAAATCATTATTAAAGTGCATTACCTACTAAAACTGCCGGCAACGAACAAAAAAACATTGGCAAAACCTCTTAAAAACTATTTCCTCAGCAGTTTTATTAATGACTGACACATTCCTTCTTTGGAACTCCATATTAACTTCTGCGTTTATTTATTTTAATGTATTTATATTGTCTTGTCTTTAATCTAATGTTGTCTTTCCTGAAATGAGTTTTGTAAACTCACTGGGAATAAAACATTATAAATTTGTTATCATTTTGTAATGTATTATCTTAAAAAAAAAAAAAATGAAAATCATTATCTAAACAGAAAAATAGGCCGTGTGTGGCTGTTTAAATAACAATGAGTATCATTTGCCGTCATTTGCAAATTGTCGTTGCTCTATTATGGCACAGCACTAACTTAATCACTTGACGCATCAAAATCCGTCAGGCGCCCATACCTCCTACTCTAGTCTACCTTGAGATGTTATTCGACGCAACTTTTGAATACGAAAATGCCGCCAGTTCTTATCAATTATTCCGTTCACACACTTATATACTTTAAATGTTTATATCTTTCATACATGTGCAACGTTTGAATTTAAAATATACTGCAAACATAAGATCCGCTTAATTACCACATGTTCAAGTCTAAATAATATGTAAACATATATTGAAACGTAATTACTGCATAATACTACTGTAATTACTGGGAATATTAATTTGTTGCCTATTCAGTTTTCAATCAATTCAAGATAATAATTACTAGGTCCAATGGATTTGATAGCAGTGCTGTCAATACCAAATATATAAACATTACTGGTTCCAAAAACAGAGAGAAAAAAATCGAAGAAATCACGAGCCAGGGCACCTTTAATAGTAAAACCTTCTGATAATCCTTTTATTTCGTACTAGACGTTTGACCACTGTAACGTAACTAGGTGCCATTAAACCCAATATTAGATAGAAATGCGAAGAAAATATTTTTGAACAGTGTTTTCCATATTAATGCTTCATAGATAACCTTTTTTAAAAGAAAGAACTGTAAAACTCATTTCCGTGACAAACAGAAAATTTTTAAAAAAATTTAAAAAAAAACTCAATTAAAAACACGTTTATGAGATGTCTCGTTGAAAAAAAAAAATAGCCAACAAAGGTAAATCATTTTCAAGAGATACTTGGTTGCATTTTTTTTAAGAAGTTGAAAATTGAAACAAAATAACATCACAAATCTAAATTTAAACGGAATCGATAAATGTTGCTAGGCACCCAGTAACTTTGGGTATTTGCGGGGTTAAGGGGGACTGTGGGCGGATATTCCAAACTAGTTCAAAAATGTATTTGATTCTTTTGATAAGTTCTATCTGTGTGCACAAAAAACTTCAAACATATCATCTTTGAAATGGTTTGACTGTATATGTTTTTGATTCGATATATTTATTTATTTTTAAATTAATATATATATATTTTTTTTTTACACTTGCGGTATTTTTTAATTAGTTTTAAATTATAAAAGCAGAATAGTTATGCTTTGCATTTTTTTGTTTTAAGCATTTTGCTTTTAGTAATTTGTTTTAATTCCAGGAAGAACTCGAACCTACGAATCTTGTTATTATTCCACATTTAATTCATTTAGAAAAAAACGTCGTCTAAATTTGGCACAAAAGCAATAAAGAAGAACTAGCAGTTAAAAACCCGCTCCGCGGGTTTTTTTCTGCTAGGCCCTGTGGGCGGCTCTTGCTTGGGCTTCGCCCATTTTAAGTGATATTAACAACAGTTACATTTAATAGATAGATATTAGAACATTCACAGAGAGAGGGTGAGTATATATATTGTTAAAACACGGAACAGGAAGGAGTTAATTAATAATAACATTCTAAATTTACGCATAATAAGAATGACAGCTGTTTGAATAAATGAAATTTTACGTATTTGTGATGGATTATTTCAAATGAAACACTATTATTGACTACATGTCTACAACTGATATTAACTGTTATCTTAGGTACCTAATATAATTAGCTCATAGGAGACTTGCAGTGCTTAAATATGTGTTACAACCGTCAATGTCTATAAGTTGAATCAATATCGTTTAGTTTGTCACAATTAAAGATAGTTTTAACAAAGTTGACGTAAATAATAGATTATTACATATTGATTAATTGTACCCGTGTTTATGAATAAAAGGAGGGTAATTGTGCGATGACATTAGCAGTCGGTTTAATTAAAAGGTGTTAATTTTACTCCAACTGGTGGTAATTCTTTACCTACAACTGTTACTGTATCTAATAAAGTTTAAAGCTAGATTATATATACACCTTCATCAGAAGAGTAAAAATCTATATATAAAGGTAGATTATTACAATATAGCGCCCCTGAGGTGATATCTCACAAAAGCGGCGCTATGCAAATTGTCCAATTAATAAATAAATATAATGTTTACATTTTATTGTGTATACACCGAAGTCAAAAATTAAATATAGATTGCAATTGGGAAAGAAGAAGTGGAAGGAGGGGGGAGGAGTAAGAGTAGGCTGGGTTTATAATAATTAGGAATTACAATATCGTTAGACGGGAAAGACCAGTTGAGTGGGAAAATATTTAAAAGAGAGTTTATAAAAAAATTCTTGTTAATTATATCTGCTTTTATATTAATATGTTTCCTCATTTCTAAAATTTCAAAATTATTTATAGTGAAGTATTTTAAGACCTGAAAAAAACAAATAGCATATAACCATAAAACAATATATTCATAAGACAAATAGCATTTAATAACGGTTATTCTAATAAATTGATAGTTGAAATACTAAATAAAAAAATTAAACACATTCTCTTCAAACGGTCTTTCTAAAGATAGAAATAAACAATGGCGTAGAATTCTGTTTGTGGATAACGATACTTCTAAAATTATATATATATAAACAATCCTGGTACCATTCAACTGGCGTTTTACACTAATAACAATGAAGAAATATATTCTTAATAATAATGATAGCAAAATTCAAACAAAAAAAACAGGAGTTTATAAACTCAATTGAGATGATTGTAATTTCTTTTACAAAGGTAGAACCAATAGAAACTTTGAAGTCAGAACTAAAGAATATCGCAGGGCTATAAATGGAAATAGTGAATCTGAGTTTGCAAATAATCTTTTAAATAATGATCACACTTTCGATAAAAATTCAGGTCTTAAAATACTTCACTCAGGATATAAAGCATCGCAAATAAATAATTTTGCAATTTTAGAAATTAGAAAACATGCCAATATAAAATCAGATATAATTAATAAGAAAAAAAAATATAAAAAATAATGATAAATGCCATTACAAAGTGATAAGCTTCCAGAAGAAATCTTCTTATAAAACGCTTGTTAATGGTAAGTAGTCAAGTATTGTTAGCTGCATATTTAAATATTCGCGCCAGGCATTTGGTTCGTTTTTAAACCGCCAGAGGTGCGCTCTGTCGGCCATCTTGAAGAAACGCGTGAATTTTTATAAACGTCAAACATAATCACGTAACTGTGGAGAATTTTCATTGTAATGTAATTATTCCAATGGATTATGAACTTTCTAAAACATATTTTCTTCGATATTATCCAAAAATTATATGAGCAGAAACGATGCTTATGAAGAAATCTCGTATTATTATGAGGCGATCCTATTTTAGTATGGAATTGTGTCTTAATATTCAAGTTACCCGAAACAGACAATTTAAATTTGACCAATCAGAGGGCCTACACCGTCCAGACGCTGGGACAATAATACTATCAGATTGTAATCATAAGACATTTTCGTTAAACTGCGATGTAAAATAGATAAGACATAATCGAAAATGGAAATAGATTTGTGACAATCAATCACATTATGTGGCCCCAAAATGGATTAATCGACTTCACTGTGGTTGAACTTTTCGGTTATAAATTGTCAATCAAACAAAAAAATATCAAGATTTTAGCGGGAACGAAGAACATCCCTAATTATAATAAAATTTAGTGAATTGAATGTGAATAACTGGGAGTGACAATCATGATGACCTCAACCTCAAACCCACCGGAAAGTTCAGAATTTAGTAAGTTCAACTGATTTCTATGCTACATCAACAATCTTCAAAATTGTTTGTTTCGGTAGTTCTTTTAATATTTCCGGCCGTTAATTTCTTGTGTACGAAATATTAAAAAGGGACGGAATGGAACTCTGAGAGGATGTCACCAGAATATTGAAAGTCCTACTTTTGGTCTTTATGTCCTTAGTGTTCCTTCTCTCTACCAAAAACTCAAATTGCACGTAACGCCGAATTGCACTAGCAACCTGTGATCAGTTGCGCGGTAGAAAAGGTACTGTCTTGGTACTTCCCTTCTCCTGGTGATAGTGATAGTATGACGGGTTTGGGGGGTAGATAAGGTACTGTCTTGGTACTTCCCTTCTCCTGGTGATAGTGATAGTATGACGGGTTTGGGGGGTAGATAAGGTACTGTCTTGGTACTTCCCTTCTCCTGGTGATAGTGATAGTATGACGGGTTTGGGGGGTAGATAAGGAGTAAACTACTAAACATAAAAATCGGCTTTATGTCCAAATATATATCGCCCGCAAAAATTAATTAATTTTCCAAAACCGATTTTTTTTTCAAAAATTTTTCGATAAAAAATATGAAAAGAAACCTATCCTCAACGTTAAATTTAATCCTTAATAAATAAGTGCACGTGAAATTATAGATTTCACGTCCAAGATCATGTTAATTGAAAAATATTTGAAAATGATTTCTTACATAAAAGACTACATACCTTCTAAAAAATATTATATATTCAATATATTAATATTGTAATATAAAAGTAGATGATGCAAAAAAATTACAAAAGTTTATGAGTCAGAATATATTTGTCGCAAAACCAATCGGGTGTAGGTTGTAGATATTTGTTGTCCATGTTGAGAATCGTCAAGCTCTAAAGTAAAGCTTTAATCATTCAGGAATGGTGGGTTTTTATGCGTGTGGATGTTTACAAATATTATATCCCCTTAGCTTTTAGTTAATCGACGTTGTGTTACTTCGAATTGAGTAGAAAAATTTCTGCCAACAATATTAATCCTGGGAGAATTTGTGCTAGAAGCTTTTCAAATGATTTTTTTTTATATTAAAGGACCACAGCCCGAAGTTTGTTCCACCCCCGATATTAGGAATGTGACGCAAAAGATAATAAAAGCGGAGGAAAATAAATGATATAGGGTTTTTCTAAAATTAAGATTCAGTCAATAAATAAGCTTTAGGCAATGACTTTAAGCTGGTGGCCTGTGGAACGACTATCTTCAGTCTCGAGAGATCAAAAAGTAATTACAGTTGAGTTTGTAAAGTAATCTCCAAAATCTGAAAATCTATAATTTGTCCAGTGCATCAAAATCTCCAGAATTATGAGCTTACGTAAAAAAAACATTTTGTTGCAAAATTAATTTCATCTCGAGATATGAAGTTTTTTTTAAAACTTTTGGTCTTGGAACAACAAGGTTTTATGCTATGGATATTTTTTATTTACATACATTTGTTAACATGTAATTTTTGGGTTATGTAATATAATGTGTATTTGTTGGGTTAGCTAGAAGAAATAGGATAAAACCTATAAGCTTTACCCTTTGTATTTTTTTGTGCAGTAAATATTTTTTTGAATTTTGAACTTTGATTTATTAAATTGAGATATGAAGTTCAAACATTTGATTTTCATGAAAAAATCAACGCGCAGAATATATTTTAAGTGAATCCTATTAATTTTTGTGAAAATTCTTAGAATGAAATACATTGCACTTAGCCAAACAATTAAGTAAAAAAAAGTCGTTTAATTTATAATATATTTTTTAAAAATTAATGATAAACATTCCCGGGTGACGAATAACCTGACAATATTTGAAAATCTTCTACTACAACCCACAGTACGCGGAAAATGTTGCTTGTGTTGTGATGGAGGATTTAGCCAGCCGAGGAATTGAACACACTACGTCTGGGTGGGACCAAAACGCGATGCCAACTCAGCCACTGACCAGATAGAATCCCGATGCTTTGAAAATCAGTAATTTAAAAAATATATATATAGATATTTTTACACACTTTACAAATATAAGGCAAAAATCCCGATAAACTGCTTTTTAACAGTTTGTCTAACGGTTTTTTTATATTATAAATATTATTATGGTGAGTTTACAGTTATATTTTTACAATTATATGTATTAAACAAAAAACTAAAAATTTTACAGAAATATAGCAAAAGAAAATTATGAAAAACATGAATAACAATTTTAAAAGTCTTTAGAATAATATATCATTGTAAGCTAATACAAATTAATTCTTTCAGTAAGCCAAGTCTTCAGTAAGTTCAACAATTGTTTGTTTTGGGCGCAATTTTTAATTTCAGCAGGTAACATATTAACAGAACTGGGAATCATATAGTTTAACGTTCTTTGTCCATATTTATTTGTATGCTTAGGAACAATTAGTCATTAATTAAAGTTAAAACGAGAATTATGATTGTGTTCTAGCCTGTTTATATAAAAGTGATTATTTATGTGCTGAAATATAATTTTGTACTACAGAATTGCTCTCACTGAAAGAATTTTGAGACTCAAACACAATGCAATTGGAGCCATGTTGCTTCAAAAATATTTTATATTGGCAGATAGAACATTGTTACCCATAAAATTTGCAAATGGAAACTTGTTGTTCAAAAAGAAATGATGTGAAGTATTTTAAAATTGAGCTTTGTTGCATAATTATCTGTGAAATTTACACGAAAGATGGACATATTTTAGATGGGGTTTTAAAATTTTGGCCTAAATATCCTTTGTTATAAATCATAAACTCAATGGTTACAAACTCGAGAGCCACTCTATAAGAATTCATGTACACATATTTTCATGTATATATTCATGTATATCCATGTATCATGTAACACGTACTACATTTTGTACATCAGCGCTTTTTTTGTGAAACATAAAATACACAAAAGCCACCAGTCGTAAAATTGAACTCGCTTTGATCAGTTTTTGACTGTCCTATAAAACAAAGACAAAAAAATCGTAAAGCCGCCAATCTTTCAACCTAACAGGGGCATTCCATATTTTATTTATTTTAAATATTTTGATTGACCTTGTATAATTATAGGTATTACCTACAAATTTTCATGGAAAACCTATCTCGTAAATTATAGTTTAATGGGTTTATCTGGCAAAAATACATATTTCAAAAGAACATTTTTTTGTTTTTTGCTCAAAAAATAGTTTATGGGAAATAATATATTGTATCGTGATATTTTGATCGGAATTTATGTTCAAATGGGATTAAATTGTTCATAAAAATACTCTCCAAAAAGATAAACGTCTTATTGTCATGGAAAATGGTGAAATCGTGAAGCAAAATTTGCGTCACTTCTAAAGAAAATATTGTTGAAATCTTTACACCTCAAGAATTCAATTACTTTTCATTATTTATGGACCATAGAAAAGGTAAGGGTTGATATATTCAGGGTTATGATGAATATGTAGACATAACCATCTTAGAAAAATGTTCTAAGAGGCCTCCGAATAAAGTTTAAGTAGATCGTAATAAACTAAATAAACAATAAATATGCTTCCTCTGAAAGTTTCAAGTAAACGTCTTTTAAGGAAATTGAAATTCTTTCATTAGCGATCACTTATTATCAAATTGGTTCAAATCTATAAAACTCTAGAATTAACCTATTAACAGCAAAAGCATATATAACCATTTGTTCTTTCGTTTAACCTTGGTAGCATGGGCCAGTTACCTATACATATAATTTCAATGTTTTTAGTAATTTTGCAATGTGATCTAACGTAGTTATTTTCAAAATGAAGATATGACGTGATAATGCGTGCGATCAGGAATTAGAAAGTTTTTTTACAGTAAAGAACTCTATCGGTAATCGATAACAGTGAGGAAGAAGCGGGGGAGAAGATCGAAAGATGGCGACAGACGTGAAATTATTTCAGACGTAGTATGTCGATATTTTACTGGGAGATTGCCTACTGTTTTTTTTAATTGAATTGAAAATGCTGGTTTTAATTACCGGCGTGGGATTATTGTTTTTTGAAATTAAATTCCGGTTCGGAAGGCGGCCAGACCGAATGTAAAGGAGTTTTTTTAAAATAACGCAAAATCGCGTATGTTGGGACTATCAATGGCATCAATTCAATTTGATTGATTAATGTGAACAATCAAAAAACGAAACAGGGTTTTTTAGGAGGCAAAGTTACGGACCCCCTGAAGAGAAGTTCTTGTTCTACACTAATGTAAGTGACCTATAAAAGTTCTTGAAGACCTTAGCTGAAACCTTTTTGAGTTTCTTTGGAAGAAGAATTCTCAAGATCCGATAGATCTGCATGAGCAAATCAATTGAGAATTACCGCAGAGGGCCCTGCTGGGAGTCAAAATGGAAGGCAGAAGCCGATTCGGGGACCGATAATAATTTAAAGAAATTGACTTTAACAAACTATTTTCAATAGTAGATTGAAATCGCATGGTAATAATAATGGTTATTTGTTCAACGTATTCGTGTATCAATGGTGATTTTTTTTAAATCATGAGTAATGAGCGCCATCCTTTTTAGAGAGAAAAGGAAACTAATAAACCTTTGAGAAAATTTACTTCGGGTTGTATGCCTATGATTAGTAACAAAGCAATAGTGGTAATGCAACTTACGATTCATATTAAGTTATAAAAAACAACTTACGACCTATCCTGAAAATGGCTCTACAAGGGCTTAAGTTAGTAACACCAAGCAGCGAGCGGAGTAGATACTTCTGGTTTCTTCTCGAATGACACATGTCGTGGTGTAAAACTGATTACTCCAAGCTTTGATGATGATTTTGGCGATTCTTGATCCAAGATTAAGGTAGTGAATCGGCCTTGATTCAGGCCAAAACCTCTTGACGGAATTCTGCAACTTCTTTTGGTATGATTGGTTGGTATGGACTATCCAATCATTACGGTTTGAAATTAGCCTCACCGGGCTAAGAGATAAACCGAATACGTAGGATTCACATTGTTATTCGGTCTTGATTCATCAATAAGGCGAGAGCTCCCGTTTTGTCTGGTGATTTGACAAAACTTGTGTTATGTAAATAATAATTACATTTATTAATAATTATTTTCCTAAATAAAACCCACAATAGTAATTTGTATCAACCAACCCCGGTGAAATTTAAATAAATAACCGACCGTAAATTATCAAATTTAGTTCTGTTGTTTTGGCGACAGACCGCGAACTTCTTAAATTATCACCGCAAGGAGAAGCGACGGTAATTTGATTCGTCAAGAGTAAATGGGTTTCATTTTATAAACATGTGTTAAAATTCCCGTGAAGTCAATAGTGAAACAAATCTAATGATCCTGCTGGTTTTTAAGTAATCATTTGGGTGATTCTCTCAAAATATCCATCTTAATTCATAATGGCGGTTCTGTGACGACCTTGCCGATTTTAAATCTTAATTTATTCTTGTCATCCGCATACAACACGGAAGGAAAGTGTGTTTCTCGACGTCGTACGGCCCATGTGCAAAGTTATACGCCGCAAAATCTCAAATCATTGTGTTAAATAAGTTGAATTCTAACCACGTTGAAACCGATGAGGTGTAAAATTTCAACCAAGATGGCTATCGCGCCCACATGCTACGAAAAGGTAGATACGTACACGATTGCTGTCTACGCCGTAGCCTTGGCCTACATACCACCCACCGGTTCGATCTAGAAACATACAGGAACCCAACTCATCGCCGATATCATAGCTAAGAGTTTTATTTCGATATGGGTTATCAAGTATAATGATTAGGTACCATTTTTATTTATTTTATATTCATAAAATCTCAAAATTAAACTATTTTATTTTCTGTACTAATCCTAGAAACCAATTAAAAACAGTGCCCACGTCTCTGTAGACAGTCAGCTCTACTTATACTGAAGATCTGGATTCCATATAAAGGAAGCTTAGCGCCTATTTCATAAATTTAAATAAATAAGCCTTCAGCCCTAATATAATTTGGCACGATAATCTTTTGTAATATTGGCGCCTACGTAGATTGGCCCATGTTCTATAGCATGTGACACCTACTCAAATATTAACAATAACATTGGCGTTCCACGTACTATTATAACAGTTTTTTCTATCATAACCATAGACAAATATCGGGGATACCAGTGCATAAAAGAGTCAAAGATAAATTAATGACTAGGAACATAGGTACCCTTTAAAGTTGCATTTTTTTAATTGTCCCAAGCGAAAAAGTACATATTTCACCCTTCCAATGACAACCCGCTTAACATTAACCGCACATCGCACCTCAATAGCATGAGAAGCGAGACTATTTGTGATACTTGCTGACTGAGCAGAACAAAGTAAGGTGGGTGTTTTAACTCTTTTCTGTAAAAGAGGTTACCTTAAAAAAATATCCCAGCAGTGAATCAATTTTTTGAATTGTGTTAATTAAAATATATATTTAAAATAAAATCCAATATTTTAAATAAATTAGATTGAACGTTCGTACATACCAGCCCAAAATTCTTGCATAACAATAATATTCAAAATACTAACTACACTCCCCTGCTTGGGCATTAAACGGGGTTTTTAGAAATCAGACTTCGATAGTAATGTTCTTCTTGTTTTGAAAGTCAAGTGTGTAAAATTTAATCAATCTCAGAATGAAACTATTGATTTTTATACAACTCAAACAAACACCAGTAGCCACAGACAACCTCATTTTTATATAAATAGCTGAAGTGAAGCTGGCGTTGCTCTTGGTAAGTGATGATTTGGTGTAAAGTTTTGAGTTTGAGAAGCAATCTGGGTGTAGATTCTTGGTGGGGATAATAATATTTTTTTCAATAATTGAAAAAGTACATTTTATAAATATTTGGTTAACTTCGTCGTGCCATATTTCCCCGGGCATCTCCAATTTTTTCAGTTCCATTCTCTTCCGCGTCATATAATCTCACAACACTTCTTTCTACATGCATCAGCTCTCTATACCTGAACAATCTAAGCATCCCTTTCTGCATCTCATCCGTTTTCCCTTACATCAGTCTTAAACATACCCGTTGATTCCGTCTACCATTCACTTCGACTGCATACATTCTGCTTACATACGTTTCTTAGTTCATCATATACGCCTTATTTTATAAAACATGATTACTTGATTCACTTGATCTTGCCATATCTTCCTCGAGTATTTACAAATAGTTGAATAATGAACTTTATAATTCAATATCCTTATTGAATAAATAGACTGTGCAATCTCAGACTGTCATATTACAAGCGTAAAATTAGGTACAATTCATTTCAAGAAAAATAATGATTAAATTAATGGTTTATGAATGATAATATAAAATATGGAAACAGATTAATTTTAAATTGAAAAGCATTTTCAAAAGATTAATATTTACAAACTCGTTTTCTTCTTGGGAGAGTTTTGAGTGAATAAATTACATGGGTTATTATTTTATGATGAACTTTAAATGCAAATTTACATAGCTATTAGACATGAAAAATACTAAGAAATATCAATTTATTTGTGAAAAGCCATCATTATTTAAAAAGTAGTTGAACATTATAGTTTGTTGAGACATATGCAAATACTACTGACATATTCATATTTGAAAAAAAAGATTTCACTCAGCCAACAGTACATTTTAGTACTACAATCATTGTTTTAATTTCTTCAATAATTGCAAGATAAAAAGTATTATATTTTCATAAAGCAAAACAATATTTGATTTATCTTTCAAATTCAATCAAAAAAGTATTATAAAAATCGATTCATCCACACAAAAATTCGTAAGTAATACCCACGTGAAAATTTTGATATGAAATAAAAATTCGTTTTTATTTTTATATGTAATTTTTACAGTTATGTTATATTTTTATATTCAGATACATTGAAATAAATAATAATAGCTCTGTTACATTATATATATATATATATATACATAATGTAAAAGAGAATATATATATATACTTCTTAAATGTGTAGTATATATATACTACACATTCTATTACACATAAAGCAGGTAAATAAATTGATTTTTGTAAATCAACTTGTGCTTTGAGCTTAGAGCTTTTTTGAGCTTATTGCTTTTGACCTTCCAGTTTGTCAAGAAATTCGAAGAAAGTTTTGAGTCCCCGCGTGCTTCGTGCCCTTTATGAGAGAGCATTCAGATGAAGACAGTGCGACTGTAAGGATCCTCTTATTTTGAACAAATCAAATTTATGTATAAGAAAAAGATAATCGACCCCGCAATTGCTAATGCCTTTCTAGGGCATCTCCGACTATTTTTACCATTCAATACTGTACACTACAATTTTATTGTTAAAAGAATGGTTTACATCGACTTAAATTCGACTCCATATCTCATTCCAGTGCATAGATATTGCGTGAAGTATTCCTCGCACACATCTTTTTACATTCAAACCATCCAAATCACTCCTATCACTCATAAGAACAAATATTGAAATTTTCAGCGATATCGGTCGACTACTTTTCGAGTTTTGCGAGCACAAACATACGCAGGCTGAATTTTTATATATAAAGATGAAGTTGAAAATAATACAACGCCACGTTGAAAATAATTTATATCAATTGAACTTGCAGCAGAGCTTTCAAAGCATTAACATTTTACTACGACTTTTGTCGAAATGTACGGCGGGTGCATTTCCGGCACAGGAAATTACTTTGCATTGCGGAGTTCCTGTTTAAAGCAACAGAATTGTAAACGAATGGGTAAGCAATTCAAGAGCTGAATGTCTTGTAAAATAACAATTCGGCATTTACCGGCAAAATGTATTATAGGTATGTGTAATTAAGCGTTTCTCAACTATTTTCCCGTAGACTGGTTATGTTAACACTTCTGCTAACAAGCTGTTCTAAAAGTTGCATTGTCAGGAAGAATCAACTGGCTTCAATTTTTTAATTTTAAATTAATTTTTTTTTTGGTTAAGCCGGGCCAGTAGTGGGCGGAGACTTGAAGAAAAAATGAGATGAGTTATTACTTATTATTATTAGTAACGAAAGCAAAGGCTCAGAGATAAAAATTTATTTTTTAACTGCTGCGGTCTGAGTTTTCCTTCCATAAATAGAATTGAGGTAGCCTATTTTTCGTAGGAGCTTCTTCGGAAATTCTCATCAGAACACATATTATAACAGAATTCACATTCGTATTCATAGCGTTGAGGTAAGCCAACCTTCTTAGAAGGAAATCTTCTACGAAAAATTTTCTTACTCGTTGTCAATATATTGTCTTACAGGTTTTTCTTGTCTACTTTAAATTTCCTCCTTTTTTAAAAATATAACTAACTATCTATTCAATCGTTGAACAAAAACCAAAAAAAATACGGTCGCATCTAGAAAAATAAGGTCGCATCTAAGATCCCCATAAATATAAATTAGTCCCACAATTGTTGGACTTATTTTTGGTGCATTTAATGTAAAAAAAACATAAGTTATATATTTGGCCAAATAATGTACCTATACATGGATATATTCACAATGATATGTAATAATATGATGAGCATAAGCTGCAATAAAGGCGAGTACACATTATGGCCCAGTCAATAATAGTTTCTTAGAACAGGCACTGTCTAGTTAGAAAATAATATTAATATATAATATGATATGTATAATGTACGTCGAGGATAAGCCGCAATACAGACGATTTTACATTATGGCCTAGTAGATATTAGTTTCTAACTAGGGAGTGCCTGTTCTAAGAAACTAATAATTACATTTATTTTTGTTGTTTGGTACGAAACATGACATTATATTAATTTCTTTGTGTAAGTTATATATTAAATGCAAATAAAAGACAAAATATGGAAAAAAATTGAGAGCGAAAGTATAACCAGGCGCTCATCATAAATTATTAGATGACATTATTTAATAATGTTTCCGAATCTGTCCTACCTAAATTTAATAACCATTTTACTATTTTAAAGTTTCAGTTGTGAAGGGATTTTATTATGTATTTTTGGTCCGAGGTACTAGAATACTTTTCGATGTGTCGCTGTGTTGCTCGTTGCAACAGAAAAGTCATTTCTGTCTGATGTTTGTGTTCGAAAATTTTCATGTTGTTTTTATTTTTATGAACAAATATTATAATCTTTTTCATATAACACTGTTGAAAATCAAGTATATTGAATTCCTTTAAGAGAGCGTCAACCGAATATCTCAAGGGTTTCTTAATAGTTATACAAAGAATAGATTTCTGTGCCTTCAATAACCGTAAGTTATGAGTGAGTTACATTGCCTATAATATGTGTTTTTGAAAGTCTTGTGTTGACGAAAAATTCCCGCATTTAAATAAATATGTAAATCAGCGTGCTCACTCTTTTACCTACCTTTTTCAATTTGGTGTTTCCATTTGAGATTATTGTCAACATTTTGTGTCTCTTGCTTCTCTTCTATTATTTATCATTTGAGTAAGTTTTTTTTTTTAATTTTATAGATTTACTAGTGTTTTTTGACTGAGTATATTTCAGTAATTTTATTTTCGTATTTGTATAATTACTACTGAGTTTATGTAACGGTATTGTTCTGACGTAAAAGAATATCTGTAATCACCTTGCAATAAATATGATTTATAGTGCTGACTGTCAAAATATTATGCATGATCTATAATTTTAAATTGTTCAGTAAATTTAAAAAAATGTTCAAACATGTAAGAAGCTGAAAATTTTATTGTATCGACGCTATAAAGGATAAATGGCCAAAGAGCCATGCTGCCATTTATCTTTTCTTTTAGCCATTTATCCATGCTGCCATTTATCTTTTCCTTGAGCCATTTATCCTTTCCAACGTCAATTTAAAAATATTCTATGAAATATAATATTAAAAGATATTAACAAATCGCTCGCACATAGACAGTTGGTCTTAGTTTATTTAGTAAACAAGTAAATTGATGTAATTGCATTAATATAATAAACGGCATTCGGTAATTCTTCAGCGCCTTTCCTTTGTGTGCTGTCTGTTTTAGTTCAGAGGATCCATCAATCTGTGCACACGAAGTGGGAGAGATAATCACCACAGCGATAGATGTTACATCCCCTTTCCCGTCAAATTCTTTGACGGGGACTTCTTTCAAAGCAATGGTTTGACAGAGGTGTTCTGCAGAATTAACTTCTGTGCCCTCAAAACTGTTTCAACGCAAACGTAGAAAGGTACCAGATCTTTTGAAAAAGGCGATCGTCCACTCAATCCGTAAAAAGCGGGACTGCTCCGATCCTTCAATTTACCGTCTCATAGCCATTACTTTCATCCATTCAAAGGTGATGACAAATTGCTCACATATATCGATAATAATAACATCCTAAGCGATCGGTGATATTGATTTCGATGAAATCGATCAGGTGGCAATCTGCTCGCATATATGATTCGTATTTTATGGGTTTTTGGGGATCTGAGGTGAGAGGCACACAATGAAAGTCGGTCGTGAAGGTCACAGCGTTTATTGGTGAGTCAGGTAGCCGTGATGAGAGTTGACGTAGGACTGGTGTTGTATTCTCCGGGCTGTGATGGCTGTTCAAGCGCGGGTCTCGGGACTCGATGACCGAGGCCAAGGCGCTATGATGATGTCCCGTTGGAGTCCATAGTTGAGTACGGGCAAAGCCGGGAATATTGTCCTAACGCGCGGGTAAGAGGTGCGCGGGTTATCACTCGTTGAGCCTTGTTAACTGACGGCTGATTGATGACTGACTGAGTGCTCGCTGCGTCAGGCTTATTTATACGGTACAGCCGACGGCAACAGTAGCTAGATGAAATCGCAAATAAAACGGAGACACTCGCTCAGTCTGGGCCTTTCGGGAACTTTCTTTGGCGCCGCTATTACGCAGAAGCGATAGGCTAGAACCTTCTAGCGAGTTGGCGTAATGTGCCAGATCGACTTGCGACGTATTGTCGTAGGTAGGTCGCGTTGTTTACGATTCGTTTTCGGTAGTAATTTGCAAGTACCTAAGTAGGTCGAGTTTTTTACTATTAATAAGTTAGACTAGATTATTCTCTCAACGCCACAGGTTCATGGGTTCATTTTTTCTCAAGGGAAGAACAATTCGAATCGTAGTTTACGGCTCTTCTTCCTCTTTGTACCAAATAATTGCGGGGGTTTCAAAAGTATCTGTCCTACCGCCAATGCTGTTTTTGTTGCACATCACCGATCTCGTTGAATGTGCACGGATTCATTGCTCTCTGATGACAATACCGAGAGAGGATCAAGAGGGTTATCTTATTGACAAGCCCACTTATGATGTCCGAAAAGCTCGGGAAGTTTTGAGACAAAAAGTTGACCATCACCTCGGTTCGTGCCTCTGGTAAGGCTAACTTGGTCAGTTTCAACGTCTCTAAAACCCAAGGGCATCTGATTTCGGGAAAGGGTGAGATCAATGACTGGCTAGTGTAATTTTATGGAAGCACTCTTCCCAAAAAAGACTCCATTGAAATGCTTGTAGTAAGTATATCAGACCGGCTCAACACGCCTAAAAATTGAATTTGGGGGCCACGTCTGGGCTGGGGCCCCAGAATACTTCATAAACCTACTTGATTGAAAATCGAATGTTAACAGACCGATTGCCATATCTAATGCACATACGCAATGTGGCCATGCTGAATCTGTTACGTGGGTATTTTAATGGGGCCTGCTTTAAGGAGCTTGCAGCATTGATCCCCGTTTTTGATATTATGTGGAACGAGCTGCCGGTATCTGTTTATCCTCTTTTATAATCCGGGCCTCTACAAGACCCGCATCGGTAACTCCTTTACTACAGCCCCTACCTTAACCCGCCTCACAATGCTGCCCAACCGGGTGGCAACATAGTTTCCTTGCCTTTTTACAGTACAGACAGGGGCGTTCTTGTGAAGTGTCATATAAAAAAAGTAAAATAATACTTGTTAAACATTGAAGAAGATATTAACCAATGTAACATAACAATACAACGTATATATCAATGATATCAAACGAAAAATGTGAAACAGAAAAGACAGAAAAAGATTCAGTCGTATATGGGAATTGAAAACAGGTCTTCTGCCTTGCCGGGGCATTGTTCTGACCAGTCAGCTAATTCAACCATATCTATGTCCGTCATTTTTAACTGTATCTTATTTCAACTAAAAACTACTTACATTTTCACGCGTATTTTTTTTGGTTGATAGCATTGTGTTAGATTCTACCAGAATTAAATTGAGTGGCATTGCTCTGCCCCAGCAAGGCAGAGGTTTTGGTTCAATTCCTAGATAAGACTGATTCTTCTTCCGAGAGAGTTTAATTTTGTCTTCAATGATTAAATATTACAATCCATTTAAATAATTGAATTTTGACGGTCTTTATTTAGGACCAACTGAGGACGGGTTGATTCGCAGAATTTGAACAATTCATCAAATTTCAAAGTTAAAATTCAAACAGCCCGTCCTTAGTCCATCGATGCGAATATATTATTAAGTAAGAAGGAAGAGACGTATTCAGTTCCTTGTTAGTAAAATAATCCTTTATTTGCAGTTGATATCCTCGTGGGAGCTAGACTTCAACCGCAGCGTGTTCGTGGTGGGCGGCGCCGTGCCCTCGAGCGCCGCTGCTCTGTGGCCCACGGAGCCCGCGCCGCCCCTCACTACGCCTGGCCCCACGGCCGCCCCCGCCCCCATCATGCCGCCCTGGGCGCAGGCCGCCTGGATCAGCCTGTTCAGCGGCATGCTGTTTGTCGCCATCAGCGGGAACAGCATCGTCATGTGGATCGTCATTGGTAAATATGCTTATTGTTTTAAATAACTCATGCTTTGATTTTTCTGTTTTTATCAATGGAAAACGCCTCCCGTTTTAAAATTTGCTTCTCAAAGTTCTATCTGGAATAGACCTTTTCGATAAGACTCCGTTATAGGTAGTTAAGAATGGAGAATTTACTTACCTTTTTTTTAAATATAAAGAATTTACTACCTTTCGCAGTTGACCTTACCCCCTCAGGCCTCTGGCAAATTGACCATTATATTTTATAAACACACTGTCAGAAAGATGTATAAATATAATTTGTATATATTTCCGCTTCTAAATAAAAACCTACCAATAGAATATTTCTCAACATATCTGAAAATTGTTTTTTGAAAGGTGATAAAATAGGCTTTCAAATTTTATTATTAGAAATAAATATATATACTTTTTGAAATACTAAAATTTGTAAATCAAACGTTAAATGTTTAAAAATCACCTTACGTTTTTCTGAACTTAAATTACTGATAGCAAAAAAAAACATATATTTCATCAGACAAATGTTTTATAAATATAATAGCACACTCACTCTTGTTGTTTGATATAAAAAAATGTCATAAATTTTTATAAAATTGTATTCGGATCCTTTTTTCGGTTCCGGTATCACTTTTATTATGCTATAGCTAACTTCTATATATGAATATAAAGCGTAATGTTTTTTCTTTCTAACACCATTTACAACATATTTTTCACCATGACCGCAAGGGAGTTACAACGATTTCTATGAGACCATATGAGATCTTCCCAAAAGCCTGAGGGCTAATTAGTTCTCAAAGTTTCTCCGTTCCAACGGACTATGGTGTCTTTAGTTGGCTTTATTATCCAGAAGGAGGAAGAAATTAACCTTGGCAAGTCTCATTGGCAACAATGCTCCAATTGCGCCTGCACAGAATCGGTCCTGAGTTCCTATATAAATATCATAATGTCCACTATGCATGTAGTGCTGATCTATATCGAAAATAAGTAAAATTTATATCTTATTTAAAACAGAATAAATATTTTTTTAAGACAAGTGGTTCATTTTTTTCCATTGAAAATTATTTTAATTATAGTTATATAATTTTAACTTTTTTTTATTACACCTAAAGGATTTTGTATTACGCCCTAATGGGTTAATATGGATTTTTTGTTGATATCACAGACACACTCACTTTATAAAACGTTCGACACTGTTAACACAACCCAAACAAATTTACTTTAGTAAATAATTGCAATTTCTTTACACCTTAACATAATAGACGCTTAGGCGTGTGCGTATTTTTTTTCTATGACGTCGATAAAAACATTTTATGAAGCTGAGCGATAATATAACAGTGCAAGTAAAGGCCTCGCCCCGTCAATATCCCAAATAATATATTGTATGTTAATAGCTATGTGTGAGAAAACCGTATATCATGCTCAAACCGGGAGACAGGGAAGGTTTTTTTGTGAAATTTACATGAATACTATAAGTACCTATCAACCTACCATGTTTCAGAATGAATTAAATAGTATTCGTAATTATTTTTAAAACTCCTTGTATGTACATCAATCGATTTGAAAAATAGCGTTTAGAGGAAAACGACTATGCATGAAAAAACCTAAAATAATGCTTTAACCGTGAAACAGTGAGGGTTTTTCTACGTATGTACCAACCTACTATGTTCCAGAAAATATTATTCCTAATTATATTTGAAAATACATAGATGTACATATGATATTTACGATTTGAAAAATTATTTATCATCTCCTCGTCACACTATACTAACGGCCAAGTTGTAGGTACGGGAAACATTGCTAGAACTAAATGTTAGAACATTTACTTCTCTGTGGCTAGTAGTGGTACTTAACTTTAATCATAGATTTTCTAAGAAAACTACTAAAAGGAGATCAAAGGATTAGAGGCATCTCGAGGAAGAGATGAGTTGACAACAGAAGATTATCAATTTAGAGAACGTTGAGAGAAAAGAATGATTGTTTTCTTTATCCTTCATAAATCTAAATTCTAATCGAGAAATTTCATTTTCAGTCCAGCCGAACTATACAAGGGAAACATATTATTATCAGGAATCATAAAATATCCCAGATAAAAAATGATAATACAGCAATACAAAAAGCACATCTAAGCCAACGACCCATTTTGTGAATTTAATGGCTCCCATTTTCTGGGTTTAATTTTTTTTTAAATTTACTTCCAAATAATAAGGATTATTTTAGCGAACCTTTGTGTAGAGAAGCATAATCAAGTCCACTTCAAAAAAAGATTATTCGGAGAAGTCGGAAATTATTTTATTTACTCAAAAAATATCGCAGATATGGATCAAAGCATGACGTACAAGAATATTGTAAATTTTGAAAATTGAAATTACCATTTTAGAGTACTTAATTTTTGACTTTTTGAAAACAAGAACCAACATGCCGTTATTGTAAGTCTCGTAATTCCTCAAAACACTAGTATCCTGGTGTATGTTTATTTATTCTGTCAAAGTTGGTGCCTTTGACAATCGTTTTCAATGTATACAAAGAAGGCAACTTGACGTTTAATCTAATTCGTTCTTTATGCGCTGGACGGATCTTTGAATTGTGAATCTCTGGAATAAGGCTTGTATATACTGGATGGCGCGTATTGTATAATCAATATTCTCAGCAGTCTAGCGTGTATATATTACATATTATCTTTTAGGTCTGACCGTAAGGCTGGAAGCTTATTCGTATTTCATCTCGATAGCAGCTCAAGTGAATTCGTTGGGGAACTCTTATCAGCTAGTAAATTTCGTAGACGAAGTTCATTCACTTGAAAGAGGTAGTGGGTCAAAGTACCCATTAAAAATAACTTAGTAAATTGTTAATTAATAAATAATTTAAAAATTGAATTAATAGTGAAGCTAACAAAATTTTAAAATCACAAAATACATGAAATCTCAAAAATTAGTTTTTAAAAATTTCCGCGCTAAAAATTAATGAAAATAGAAAAATGCATTTCGTAACTTATTTGTAACAAACCATGTGTGACAAATAACAAGCCTTAACCAAGAACTTGAGTAAATGTCCGTAGTAAGACGATTCTGACCTACCTGCTCGCTACAGCATGCTGATAATCATTTATTCGCAGATGACGATAGCGTCCCTTTAGGCGGATTCAATCGTCATTGCGTCGCAACGCCCAGCCTACTACATATCTGTTTTCCGTATTTCCATTCTCATTGACTAAAAACTCTGCGATGTGTAAGTAGCTGGGTGAATGCCGCAGAAACTAACGTTCAGTTCATTCATTTGAGTGCGATACTAGAAGAAGAAGAAGTTGCAGGAAGATAATGGCATAAAAAATGATTTTTTAAATTTATTTACTGAGACAGTTGAAGATAGTACTAGGACAATACTATGTTGCTGTTAAATATTTCACATATTTTCTTTGTGGTCTGGTTTTACATAAAAATTTATTTTAGACATTAGTTCTTATTCAATTATATTGTTACTACTCTGTTTAAACCACACATTACTGTTTTTTAAGCCTATTAGTTAAAACTTTTAAGATTGAGGTATTTTAATCTTTCATTGCAATCATTTTCATCCCAGATCGGTGCCCTCAAGTAAACATAACCGTGATCTAGTGTGCTACCAGGGTTACATAATATACATACACATTTAAAGCTCTCGGGATTTTGAATGATTTCGTAACTCTAGTTAAGACCGAGAAGTTTTGCGGTTCGTCCTCTCTGCTTACCCCTGCGGGGAAAACGGCGTGATGGTTAGTTAGAGAGTTAGTTCTAAAATAAAGTAATTTATTTGCCTGTACACCATTTCTTTAGTGTGTAAACGGAACATAAGTTTAGTGTATAAGTTGATTTCTAGATGTCTGATTGAGATTGGTTTGTCTAAAGTTACACCATGGGTTTACCGCCATAATCAAATTCAATTGGTTCAGATCCATTTTAATTTATATTTACCAATAAATATATTATATTTAATTAAATTACATTAAAATAACTATTAATACAATAAATATTGTAATTTAATGTCATCGGCGTATAGCAAACAAATATATTGAAGCGAATAGGCAAGATCATTAATAAATAAAATTAGTAAATCCAATTCGTAATTTGAGGTATATCAACAGTCAGAATATTGTCATTACAGATATTATTAAGTGTTATTGAAGAAAAGAATGTTGGCTAAGACCGAAATTTATTTTTGTTAATTGTCAACCAGTGCAATGCATCGACATGATTCTTTACAAACGATAAAATAAGTTGGTTTGTGTTTTCACTTCTCGCAGTATTTTCCTGTTTTTTATTCACTTGACAAAAATCGTTCGTTTTCACGCACAAATGTGTCAAAATTATAAAAAAAAACTTTTTATCATATTATTTGTTCAGAGTGTTCCCCCGTCGACAATTAACATTTTTTAAATGGGTAGACTTTCTTTCAAGTTAAAAGTAAACATTGGAAGCTTTTTATGACTGGATTTAACAAGCTTTCCAGCGTAGGAGTTAAAACTGATGAAACACCCTTAGCAGCTTTTATAAATGGCATAGCTCCATTGTTAAACGAAAACACTTTACAGTCGCTCGGTAGGAGAGTTTCTTTGATGGTGCGACTTTTTCAATTTTTTTCCTAGGTCAAAAAAATTTGGGTTGGGTTAGGAGGGGGAGGAAAAAAATACAATATATAATAATCGGAATTATCTTTTTACGTCACGTCCTATTTTTTCTCAAGCCCATGTCTATTTATTTAATATCCACGGTATAAATATACCATAAACAATAATTGCACGTCATAAACAATAATTGCATTATAAAAGCATGATCAATAAAATAGAAATATATATTTTTAAGATAACAATTAATTTTATAACTGTTTAAACGTATGTAAAATGACAAAATAAAGTATAAAATTAATACGAATTCCAGAAGGACGTAAAAGTAAGAGACACAAGTATAACGAAGTATAATATAAAAGTAAAAGTGGACTAAGGTTAAATTAATATTGATAGAAAATATAGCCTTCTTGTAACTACTTTCCGTACAGTTAAATAGATCCGCCACTTTGGGGAACCTATTAAAAATTTTATGTAATCTAGGTACAAGCGAGTGTTTAAAATGCTAAGTCCTGATATTGCTTCATTTAAACAGGATTTTAAAACAAGTAGCCCTCGTGGGTACATGAAAATCAATGAGGTTGATTAAACCAACGCTGTACCATTTATAATTTTGAACATAAAAATGAAGTCGGATATAATTCTTCGATCTGAGAGTTTTAACAAATTTTATTCTTTCATAAAATAATTATAGTTAATGCTTTCAAAGGAAATACCGAGCTTAAAATTAATATGTTTTAAGAATTTATGTTGAATTTTTTCGATTGAAACTGAATGTATATTAAAATGGGAGGACCAACTTGAGGAAATATATGAGACATGACTTCGAACTCAAGATGTGTACAAAAATTTTCAAAGGTGTAATTATTCCTAAAGCCTTTAGAATTTCGAAAAATAAAACGAAGCATTTTCATTAATTTATTATTAACCCTCTGTCAGGCGCACCTATGTTCGAACCGAAATCGGGCGCACCCTGCCTGAGAGGCCACCCATATATTTTTAGCCCCCACCTTCCACTATATTAATTCTAATTCAAAATACTTGTCAGGTAGTCTTTATTAGGATCTATAGATAGTAATTAAATCAAATATAACACAAAATAACCAGTTTATTTAACATTACCAACCATAAACATAAATAATCAAAATAAACAATTTTCCAAAAACAGTGTTCAAAATAATTGGTCAAAGTGAGATCCGAAAAAGTAATAAAAGTTTTAAAGTAATAAAAATTTAAAGGTAAGGTAGGTGGTAGTCTCTACTGACTGCAGCCGTAGCCAGATACGGACGATGAGGCTCCCAAATCAGCAGCCGAAAAACCAGTTTGGCACAGCGCGTTTACGTGGAGTAAACAGATCGGTTGATGACAACCTGATTCAAACACGCATATTCTACACTTTTGCCTTTTGGGAGGTGTTGTAGGGATGTGTTTTTTTTTTGAAGCGAGTTTGCAACTGAATCGGCATTCCACTTGTATTCAGACTTGGCCGAGTTAGTTCTCCGATGTCGCTCTCATCGCCTAAATCTTCAACCAAAGCTAGATTTTCAGAAGCATCATCATCGAGAAGAAACTTCACCATATAATCAACATCACTGCGTTGAGAGAGATCATTTTTTCTAGGCATTTCGGTAGAAACATATGTATATAAAATGCCTAAAACTGAAATTATAATTCAATCGGGTGCACTCTGCCTGAAAGGCCAGGGTCCAATACAGCACTTATTTCTCAAGATACTGATAAACTCAATACAGAACAGGCATAATTGAGTATAATAAACAACTGCAAATAAAAATATCCTTAAAAAAGTCACCTTCGAAATTGTGATGCAATCGGGCGCAGGCGGCCTGTGAAGCCAGGGAAGGTGTAAGTGAGCTTCGTAAAGGCCGATGACTGACTTAGGGTTAATTGCGTTTATATGGGATATAAAGTATAATTTAGAGTTTAAAATGATGTCCAGGTCATTGGTTTCTTCGACATAGGTAAGGGTTGAGTGATTAAGTTGATAAGAATAAACACTTGGCTAACTTATATTTTTATAATCATCATAGTTGTTCGACCAAGAAAATACGAACTGGAAACCTTTTTTATTTTAGCGACCGCATAAGTTACAGTACATTGTACTTACAAAATAAAATGGTGAATTAAATTATAGAGTTGGTGTTTATTATTACTCCTCACTAGGGAGTCCTGTGCTGAGGCGGACAAAACTTATTTACTTCTATTTTATTTGTCTTCTATGTTGGTTTTAGTGTTTTTTTAAGAGTTTCGTCATGCTTACTTTTGAGAATAAACTGAGACAAATGAACAGTTTTTCGGCCATACGATTAAATTTAAGATATACGATTTTTATATTGTTAGTAATAATTACATTAAACTTTCTATGAAGATTGTAATTCGTAGATTACATGAAAAGATTCTTTCAACCAAATATAAAGGAAACAGACAAATGTTTATCTCTCTCTCAATGGTTAGATGTTACCTATTTTCACAAATGTTAGTTATGCATGAAGAAGTTTGAGGCCTTTTTGTTTAAGAATCTACAAAATGAAAAAAAGGTTGTCCTACGTTAACGCTCACCGATTTTGGACCTCTTAAAAGGTCGGATATGCTCAAAACGTTCAACAACTAAATTTGTATGTTTTTCGGACCCTGTCGACCTTTTACCCTATAACAATGAACCTGTACTATGGACAAAGGACTATCGACTTGAAAAAGTACAAGAGCTTTAATTAAACCAACATAGTTGCTTCCCCCACAATTTAAATGAAGCATCACACCTTCATTTTTTTGAGATATCGTTATTATTTACAAATTTATTTAATTCCGAAAAATATTTTAAGTAATTTTTGTGTCTTCTTTTCATCCTAGGAATTTGTTTTCCTCGTAAATTTTAACCCTTTCCACAGATTGCGACATTTTAAATTACAAAAAATATTAATTTTGCTTTTTGTTTATTTAATATTAATTTGCTACGGCTAAAACTTATTTTTCACTTTAGAGATTATGTATGACAAACAAATAAGTAATACAAGGTAAATCAACACGTACCCGTAAGACTTTAAACCAGTGATTCCTGAGCATATTTGGAGTAAAAATGTAGATGTCATTTTGCTATTGAATGATTTTTTTCTCAATTCAAAACGATTCAAAATATTCTTCCAACACCTGTCGCCACTGATAACACTGTACCCGTTACAACGGATCACGTGATACGCATTCTGTCCCGTCTGTACGTTGCTACCTAATTGAGATGGAGTATATACCACGTGATGCTCTAGGTTGTACTCAGTGACGACGTGTGATGTGATAAGTTTATTTTAGTTTTTTTATTGTAAAAAATATCTCTATTTAAAAATACTAAGGAATCACTTGTTTAAGTCTTACGATTACGTGCTTTTACACCCTGTATGTCAGTGTTCCGCAAACTTTTTATGTTCACGGTACACCTAACTAATCAATAAATTTTAACGGTACACCAAAGAAAAAAAAAACAAGGTAAATTTTGGATAGGATTGGCTAGGCTTATTACGAATAACGGCGAACTTTGAGGTTAAACTACGAAAGCTGCATGTCATCATAATTTAAAAAAAATATCCCAGGTTTTGAATGGTTTGTTTGGCAAAGCAGGGTTTGTCTAGCCGGGTTTGTGTAATTATGATTGATATGTATCACATAACAGTGACAGAATGACCGCGAACTGTCACCGAATCGGTTCGAGAAGTGAATTTTAATTTTACGCAATTGATAATTAAAATGCTTCTTTTTCCGTCGCCACCAAGCCAAAAAGTTTCCTTTTATAGTAAGTACGGCATATCTAAAGTTTTTTTCTAAAAATTATTCATAATAAGCGTGGCCACTCCGAACCAAAATTTACCAAAAACAATATTTTATTAATATTTATTATTAAAATCAATATAACATGAAAAGATGTTTAATGCGAAATGTGGGCCTGTTTAACTGAACACAGACGATCAAAATTTGGAACAATCGTTGATAACGCTGCTCGCATCTCTTCGTCGATCGTCCTCAGGCGTTCTCTTTTTTTTGACTTTATCGTTGTGAGAGTTGAAAACCCCAATTCGCATAAATAGGTCGTAGCAAATGGTAATAGAATTGCAATAGCTCGCTTTGACAGGAGTGGATACTCATTTTTTACGTGGAGCCAAAAATATGCTAACTCTGTTTCAGAAAATTTTAATTTTAGTGTCCGATCAGTTTTAAGCTCCATGAATCTGATTTATTCCTGCTCGTTTATTGGTAAATGTCCAAAGGAAATGCTTTCCGAAAATGGATTTCTTACCCAGTCCATAGGTTGCAGGTCACACTTAGGAAAATATGAGTTCATTTTTTCTGCTAACAGCTCCAAGTGTTTCACTATCAAAGCCACCTCCGGCCGCCGCGCCGCACAGAAAAGTAAAGACCGATTTACAGAGCACTTTGTGAGAAGTGACGCGGGACTCGCGGCACACTTACAAATGGCCACGGCACACCAGTGTGCCGCGGAGCACACTTTGCGGAACACTGCTGTATGTAACCACCATCAATCCTTAAATGTTTGACAAGTAGTAGCAGAGTAAAGATTTAATCCACCTTCCAGCAACATTTTCTGCTTAAAATGACGGAAATTGGAGGAAATAAAAAAATATTTAGGATTTTCGTAACCCGTTTATTTATAAAAATATCATTCCACATGAGTTGCGTAGAATAACATCGCATCTCAAGACGCAATCGAACTGGAAATGTTGTTTTTTTTTAAGTACTTAGTTGATTCAGAACTGTCGATAAATTCTGCATTCCTCCAAAACGGGTAACATTTAAGTCACGTTCATCGAATAAATTTTATTTTTTGCCCCATGTTTCGTTTCGTTTTAGGCGCCGCGCTTTGGGAAATGAAATAAATAAATTGAACGGTGAAACAACAACTATAGTAAACAATGTTCAAGAAAGTCTTTCCTATTGGTGCAGTTAGTTGGACGTTTATTGCGTTGTGACTTTACTCCCCGGAGAGCAGTGGACTGTAATACCTAATTGCAGGAAAGGTGCAATGCGACACTTCTATAAAATTTTTACGATAATTTCCATGGGAAACGGTATCCGGTAGTATGTTTGAGTTAGTTTTTTTTATATATTAGATTTATTTATTTATATGTTTATATATATATATATATTCAAAAACAGTATATTAACCAATACATTGCATTTTTTTTTTTAAATAACAACAGAATATTTTGTATAATAAATACCTCTGTATGGTTACTTATGGGACAATAAGGTTGGATGTAGGTATACAGAGTTAAAGGTTAAATAATACTTCGTGCTTAAATTCATTGCAGTACATTTGGAAAATATCCACATTTCCTGCGAGGCTGTTATTTATCCTTGTATGTAAGTCTTCCCTGGGGCATCAGCGTTGGTAAGTTGGTTCTGCACCTGAAAAAAACCAGAAACCTGTGTCGTGAATCCGGAACATATTACCTATCTGTCTGGTATTGATAATAAATCGTTCAGAAGCTTATAAGCACTCAACAATAATGAGACATTTCTCCTGGAACTAAGGCTGCAGTAACCCAGCAACCCTGAGAAAAATGATGTTGTATATGTAATTTTTTTTCTTGACCATGTCCTCTGGCCCCCATACCTGAGATCCACTCTAAAGAATGCTACGCACTAAGCTAAAATAGAACAGCCTTATTACTGCAAGATTGGTCATTTCCATTGGATTTTTAATGACAAAACCCAACACTTTGTGACTGTTTTTCTTTTTTTTCAATATGAACCTGAAATGTTCATATTCATTATCATGAGCGTTATACGCATTCACTGATCTTTTTATCTCTCACCTGTCGTCCATGATTGCGTTAATTGCGGTTTATTGACTTTTAATCCGCGATTGCAATATTAAAGTAAAACTTGAATGTAAAGTAACAACATACAAAAATACAAGACGTTACAGGTGTGATGTTTTGGATATCCACAAAAACAAACGATAAATAATAAACGAACGTGCTCAAAAAAAATTTTTTTGTTTAGACAACGACGGAAGATTTATGGACAGACAGGCCTGGAGTAAACAGATTCCCACGGGAGAGGAGAGACCGGAGGGACAGTCGAGTTTTGAACTTGGGTGCATTGACAGCCCCGAGAAAGGGATACAAATCAGAAGTGTTGTTTGAAGTTACAGTTAATTATTGAATTCAAATGGTATTAGAGAATATTGCGGAATATTGAATTAAAGTGAAAGATTATTGATCAGGTGTTTGTGTGAAGTGAAAGTGGTTCGACTCAGTGGGAAAACAATTAATAATAGTGACAATAATAATAATTGGATAATTTGTAGAGCGCCGTTTTGTAAAAACCCACCTCAGGGGCGCCAGGTGTTGTGCAATCGCGATTGTGTTATAAAGTTGTGTTGATTTAAACGTGATTTCGTATACAGTTCGAACTAGATTGCTTGTCTTAAAAACATGAAAATAATAAAAATAATGATTGCGTTTTTAAAATAGAGTGAATGTACTTAAAGGCAGGAAGTGTTTAATCGGGCTAAGTTATTGATTTGGCGAGATGGCATTCTATCCACGGAGACCGAAAACCAGAGAATCAAATAGATTATTAACTGTGGGTTCGAATCCTAACAGATTAGGGAGGTACAATTTTATTTACAGGAATATTTAATTACCCTTTTATAAGCGTAGGGAGGAGGTCGAAAATTAAAGTGATTTAGCTATATAGTGTAACCAGGTAAGTTTCACACGAGGATTTGGAGGTGACTAACAGGGTGAGTTTTTTATATTATTTATTAAATTTCAGAGGACCCTTTTAATAATAGGATACAACCGAGGTACAGGAACCGAGTTTGCAACGCCTGCAACCCAAATAATCTTCCCATAAGAAGGGATACGCTAGGCGCATTGTCAATCAGCTGTGAGCGAGAGACGAGTCAACGACCTTTACATATATAGGACAAGACGCAGGTACAGTCAGTCAAAGGGGAAGTTTTGCTAGCGTATGCCGTCCCAAATTGAAAGCGATCGGATGCAACCAGACGGAACAAAATGAAAACTTTTCTTCCGTTATTTGACCTTCTAATTTAATACTTTTCATCTATTATTTGACTTTCTAAGTTACGAATTGGGATGCACAAAAACAAATCTAAAGTCGAAAGAGGGAGATGGTAATCTCCGAAATAAAACTACCAACCGAACAACTTTTCTCAACAGGTATCTTTCGAGAGGTAGGCAGCCTCTTTAAATTAAATGCAAAAAATCAAACCAATTATCCGTTTATACCTTACCTGAGAGGATAGGTATTCAGTAGAAGTTACCCATACCTAATACACGAGGATGCTAGTAACCTCATAAAATAAATACTGGAACCAAATATTAAAATACAGACAGTCCTCATCCCAAATTTGGCATTTCGAGTAGACCTTACATATATCTCACATGATAATTGGCTGAATGGGTAGGCACACAACCTATCGTTAATAAGCAGGCAAAATGTCGACAAGATCGTCGTGTGTTACCTATGTATTGACCTAGAAAGGGATGTAAATCCCCGACGGCGTGGGAGTTACAACGTTTTCTGGAGGTGGCACGTAACTTAGGACCTTGCGTGTCACATTTTCGCGACTAGATTCGTGATAAAGGGATGTTATGGTTTTCCCCTTCTACACTCAGTAAAGTAGTTTATCCTGGAGGTGTTTGAGATTGGGGCAATTCTGAAATTGGTGAAGAGACCTGGTTTTCTTTATTCTGGCGTGAAGGTTGCCGATTTGGAACAAGGGGAGACCCGGCCGGTTGTGATATCCAGACACGCAGATATCGATCGCCTTGCTCAAATTATCATCCATCAGTTTTGTTTGGTAAGAGGAGGAGTCAATCTTAGCTTGAAAAAAAATTCATTTCCTTTCCTCTCCTTCCCCTCCCAAAATATATACATGGATGGCGCCGACAACTAACACCATAAATTTATCGTATGTATATCACATATATAAAATCTAACACTTTATTATACTCACATAACCCTACGATAGATAGAATCGCGTAGCTAGTTGGGGGAGCAGGCGACTTAGAAGATAAGGTTTATGAAATGGTTTTAAAACACAGCGGTAATGGATTCAACTCACTCTATCTCAAAAGAACCGAGGGATACCACAAATACATACATAACTAGGATTCTAAACCGAGAAACAAAAAAAACCAACACAACGTTCGGTGAAGCCTTTTTATACTGAACCGTCACGTGAAATGAGTACGTTCAAGGTCGTACGTCACGTAGACAAACTAGGATGTACACACTTGAAGGGGTGTGTAATAAAGAAAAGACGGCAGGGAGGACCTTCCTACCCCGGATATATATATAACCAAAAGCCTTATGGAAAAGTTACCTACGGGACTTAAGGAAAATTATCGTAGAAAGAAGAGAAGGAAAAGTTTGAAGTAGAAAGGGCAGATCACTACACAGGTCAAGAAAGAGATTAAGGTTTACTACGCATCTATAATATAACTTTGCGGACAATTCCCCGATGGATGAGAATAAAAACGCAAACACTTTTAATAATTGCTCTTAGCCAACAATTTAGTTAAGTATATTTGAGTATGTAAGCAAGTTAAATATTTTGAAATGGATATTATTACAGATTTTCATTAAAAAAACACTTTTACAATAAAACGTTCAATTACTCAAATATTCTATAAGACAACATAATACATTATTCATGAATGCAGTCGAAACTGAAGTAGTAAAAGAAGCGAAGGCTATGAGGGTATACTTATTTATATTCTTCTTCTCGATAGCTTGAAAACGGAGAGTGAAATAAACTAATTACAACAAATATTTTAAAATATGTCGACATAATTACAATGTTTAGTAATTGAAGATCATATAAGAACTCTCAAATGAAAAATGTGAAACAGAAAAAAATTTGGTCGCATCTAGGAATTTAACCCAGGACTTGCCGTGGCTTTGTTTTACCACTGGGTTAATCCGACCTTATCCCCTTGAAATATGCGTTAAGAAAATGAAGACAGTGTTGGTAGTTATTAGTCGATGTATACAGTTAAATATGACCGAAGTTGATAAAACTGTCTTAAATGATTAAATATTACAATTTGTGATTTTACTCTCATTGAATTTTAATATCATTGAATTATGTAGTTAGAAAGCGAAATATGTATATTTCTTTAATTATAGAAAAAAAAATTGTCTACAACTCAACATCAGCAATAAACGGTTGTATTATAAACGACATGTTTAACAAACGGTTAAATTAAAAAAAAAAAAACAACAACAAGAAAAAGGTTTTTCTTTTAATCGATTTAAGACAAATTTGCCTTATGAAGTCAAATTTGAAGTTTTATTAAAATAATATTTGTAAGCATTATAAGGGTTGAAACTTTTCAAATAAACTTTAATCAATTCTCGAATAGTTTTATATCACCGGTAATAATACGCAACCCTACCATGATATGATAACCAAATCGCTTTTATTGCTTAGAACAAAAGCAATTAAGTTTTATTACTTCTTTTAGAAATGTACTCGTAATTGCGGTTGAATCTCTTTGATAATTATTATCGGAACATCAGAATGACAGCATTCAAATAAGCTAAATTTGAGTATTTAATTATAAGGCATTCAAATTAATATCATATTTACATGACATCGTTTATATTGTGGCAAGTACCTACTGAAGCTAATTATTTCGTTCACTAGCCACATTATTGTCTCAACGCTTGCAACACTCGCGACTATCCTCACGGACACTTGTGGACATCTCGTTAACGCTACAATCCTTGAAGAATCTTTCATGCTTGTCTTCTTTATTTATTCATTTATTCAATTACAGATTTAGGGTCTAAGACGTTATCATTGTACCACTTAAACGATGTATTTGCAGTGCGAAAACATGAAAAACATATGAGATATTTTGCATTTCTGCAATTAGGAAGTATGTAGCCCTCCCACGGGTGAGTTCATGAAGAAATTAGTGCGGCTGGCTCTACAGTAAAGGAGGTTTTAGTTATTCTTTCGTTTCTTTCCAGGCTCCTTTTATTTGAAGGCTGCGATACTTATTACGATACTTATACTGCGATACCTTACGATACCAAGTTCGGTGAGCGTGCTTTCGGAGTGTCAAAACCGAAGGCCTGGAAAATATTCTCACACGATTTAAGAATGATTAAAGACTTGACAGAATTCAGATAAACATAATACACAAACAGAACTGTTGCAAACCTAATTTACAAAGGTAAGCTAGCCGGTTAGTGTCTACTTAAAGTTATTTACAGACATTATATTTTTATAGGACAGATTGATAATCCATATACAGTTCAAGATTAATGCATTAGTGCACAAATACGTCGATATACTACCATATATATAAATAACTAAATATATTACGGTAAAGAATTATTATTTAAAATTATGTTATTTCCGAATATGTTTGTATATTTGAGATAAGTCTTAGTAAGTAATTTTTGCACAGAGGTATTTTTTCACAAAATCAGCGTTGTACAAATTATCGAAATATTATTACTATCAAGTTTCCTAAAATTTTAGGCCTGCTGACAATCCCTCGTTCTTTTGGATTATTTGAGGGAAGCTGGTTTTCTTCCATTATCACTTGTCTTTCCTAGCGGAGCTATACTGTTTTAATGAACATTGTTACTTTCGGCCCTTCAAAAACTAATAAACCTAATCGTTAGGTATAAACAAAAACTAATGAACCTAATCGATAGATATACACAAAAACTAATAAACCTAATTGATAGGTATACACAAAAACTAATAAACCTTATCGATAGGTATACACAAAATCGAATAAACCTAATCGATAGGTATACACAAAAACTAATAAACCTAATCGATATGAATACATAAAATACAAAAGTTGTCTGTGTATTGCTTGAAATTGTTTTAGCCATGTTTTTTACAAGATCTGTATAGCTTGGTAGATCTCGATCATACTCCCCTCAACCTATTACCTTCCCCACTCCATACCCGAATTGCGGATCTAATAATCCTACTTTCTCTGAGAGTAGATGGAACTCTTGTACAGTAATAACCTAAACAATATTAATATATCCTGTCCGAAGTAAATTGGTATAAGTGAAACCGGTAGGCATAAAAACAATCATTATATAACATTCGCTCGCTATGTGGCAGTCATTGCCAGCACTAACGTTTTGCGAATTTCTCCATTGAAATAATAATACTTTGGTTGATACCTTTCATAATAGCTGCCTGCCTACCTCCATACGTTACTCCGCTAATAATATGTGAAGCAGTAAAACGAAACGAATATCTCGTTACAGTTACAAATAGCGAGAATTTGTAAAAAAAAATCGTTTGCTCGCTTTCGACAGTAAAATCTACTATTCACCTTCAGTTTCGTTGTAAACGGAGACAAAAACTTTAAAAAGTTTATTTCTTCCGTATTCTTCAATAAAAATTTTCATGAATATATTGAAATGAAACGACGTAATAAAATTGACTTCTTTCGCCACATACTTTAAAATTTTATGATCATCGCTCAAATTAAATGTTTTTTTTCGGTAGACAGTCTCAGTATCACCCTGGTGATAGACCACAAATCAGAATCTGAACTGCCTTTCATTTAATGGTTTATATATACATATATATTTATAAAATTGGATGAAATGGCCGTGTTTGGTTACCTGATCAAAAAAAAATTACCCTAAAACATAACTCCAAAAATAATAACATCGAAACTTTCCAAACTTGTTCATTACAATACAACGAGATTCAGATATAAACTGTAAAGAACATGTATCAAAAAAGGCAGAAAAAATTGGAAGCTTCTCTTTTGTTCTAAGCACACAGAAAATCAAGAATATCGATTCTGTAATCTCTGCATACGTTTATTCAATGTTTAAATACTGATCAGCGTTTTGGGGAAATTCAGTAAACGCCAAAGTAGTTTTTATTATCCAAAAGAGATGCTTAAAAAAATCACAAAATCTTGATATCTGGATTAATGTAGGCTCATTTAAAAATACTGAAACTTCTCATAATCACATATATATATATATTTGTGATTATCAGAACATTTTTCCCTATTAATTCTCCAAATTACAGGTTTTCCAATAAGAGGTGTTATTTTGATATTTAATCATAAAAGATCAATGGTTTCGTTGCTTGTGTGGCACCTAGCGCCATCTTGTTGAAATTAAATGTTGTCCAAATTAATACCATCCAATTCCGGCTATAAAAAATCATTAATCATCTCTCGATAGCGATCTATTCACCGTAACTGTTGCTCCAGCCTCATTTTCGAAAAAGTAAGGTCCAATGACTCCGTCGGACCATAAACCGCACCAAACAGTCACACGTTGAGAATAAAAAGGCTTTTCAACAATAACTCTTGGGTTTTCCGAGCCCCAGATGCGACAATTTTGCTTGTTGACGAAGCCACCGATGTGGAAATTGGCCTCATCACTCAAAATGATTTGCATTTGATTCACTCAAGTGAATTTTAATAATTTCAATGCGTTGTTAAAGCGTGTATAGTTCAATTTTTTATTAATGGAATAGTTTTTAATTGTCAAATGTTAAAAAAATGACAGCTTCAAAAGTAACATCTACCAAAATAGCGGGCTATTCAAAATAACACCTCTTATTGGAAAACCCTGTATTTCCTACTTAGGCACTCAACACATAAACACGCTACTTGATTTACAGAAAACTTATTAATACCACAAGCAAACAAGTCAATATTAAAAAAAAAACCTTATCATATGATTATTAAAGTATATATAAAGTTTAGACTTACGGAATTCAATACTTCATTTGTGTGAAAGCACTATGAAATAATAACAACCTTCAACATAGCATTAATGAAATACACAATGTACTTCAATTTAAATCGTCATTAAAAACATTCCTTTTAAACAAATGTCAAATACTGACGTGAATTAAATACCTTTGTTTCTTTTGAATATTTAAACACTGGTATATTATTATAATTATTATAAGTAGCAGTTTTTAGACTATTAACGAATTCAATTTGGTGCGCAAGGTGTTCAAATAATTACCGAGCCGGAGCTAGTATTTACATAATTTGCCGCACGGTGTGTGGCGAACGTAGCATCATTACCTGGTGGTAACTAATATTAACTTTTTTGTAGATAAAAATAATATTATTGTTGGCTATCTTAACTTTCACTCCCGTTCAAGTAATAAAGCAACTTAAACAGATTTATTGTAATTTACAATTTCAATTTTGGAGGCAGTTATGGGTACCACCGTCCCGGAAACCATTTATTGGATAACCAACCCCCTACCCCAAGTGGTTTGCTGCGTTTGGTGACTTAGAAGGGGTGCCCAGGTTCATAGGGTGAGGTTTGTCTTGGTGGAGGGACACCTTTTAAACTTTCCAGCCAGACTTTCGACACAAAGTGGGAGAAATAAATAGATAACGCATTGAATAACAAATAAGAGGTAGTTTGAATGTAGGAATAACCCATGCAAAAAGTTTCCAACTTTTATTTCTGGTTTAAAATCTCACAAAGTGAACCAGTAGGAAATCAATTTCCATCTCTCCCTGTTGCGTGAATCAATTTTTCTTTAATTGTTCCTTCGTTTTGAAATTTATAAATAAGTGTACTGGTGCAATTGACTACTGTTCTCGATGTAAAATACTCAGTTTTCGTGTTGGCACCGTGAACATGTACATCCCTTAAATCCATATTCTTGCAAAATGGCAACATACCGTTCAAACCACCTTTAACTCTTTGGTGTTTACTTAATACATGCCTTGTAGAATTATCACGTTAATATATTTTGTGTGAGTGGTAGCACATTTCACGTATTTCAAATGTCACTTTTTCATTGACAAAGTGAAGATTCTCGAAAATTGGTTGGAGGTTGGAATTGCCGTTTTGTTTTGCTGTTATTATTTTGATTTTCTGATGTAAGTAGATAAAATAAAATAATACTTATATGTAATAACTCATCTTTTTTCCGGTACACTTATTAGAATGGAGAAATTGTTTTAGGTGTTGTTTTTTTTCATAGGTAAATTGTTCATATTAATTTTTATTAAATACACGGTGTTGTAAATCTGCAATAATTTTTTTTTATCAAATATCATTAAAAAATTAGAAAAAAAAATTCTTTATATTTCCTTGTACCTTCCAGTGTACCGGAAAAATACGAGTCATTACATATAAGTATTGTATTATTGTATCTACTTACCTAAGAAAATCAAAATAATAACAGCAAAACAAAACTGTAATTCTAACCTTCAACCAATTTTCGAGAATCTTCACTTTGTTAAAGAAAAAGTGACATTTGACATTCGCGAAAGAAAAAAAAGGTGATGCCACTCGATAAAATATATTACCGTGAACTTGATAATTCTAAAACGGCATGCATTAAGTATACACCAAAGAGTTAAAGGTGGTTTGAACGGTATGTTGCAGTTTTGCAACAGTATGCATTTAAGGGTTAAGTCATTTCAAGCAACGTTATATTAACAAGCAATATATTTTATATTATTTTAAATGAATGAATTGTGAAATAACATCGATAAATCAAATATAATTTACTTGCGCTACCCGGGCTTAAACCTGCAACCTCTGGATTCGTAGCCAAGGATCGTAACCAAGGATCCGTTAACGAGACTGTGCTCCATACGGTTCCATGATAACTCAACACAGTGACAATTCAACACACATTTAAAAAGTGATATAAAGTTATTAGAAACGATGAAAAAATATGTTTTTAAACCAAACCTAACGTAACCTACATAACCCAGCTAATAATGTTTTTGTTTCATCACTTTCAATGACTTGATATAACTTTTTAAAGATGTGATGCATTATCATTTTGATGATTTATCCGGTCACTGTTTCATACTTAGTCAAGTTACATCGACGCTGGAAAGGATAAAACTATTGTTATAGCAGCAAAGAGATTTCGAGTTGGTCTTCTTTGACAAATATACTTGAATATTATAACTCTGATATTACTGTTTATGGGTACAACAGACAAACACATTTCGTGGTAAGTACTAAAAACAGTACAGCGTGATAGAATACAAAGACCTACAAGACACTCTGTTGACGATGGTGAGACATTTTCAAAATAATTCCTCCCATTTCTCGTCTCCTCCTCTCCTCGTCTCCTTCTCTTCTCGTTACATTCTACCGTTCTGTCACACCGTATTAGAGGTATGACGGAGGACGATGGACATGCTTCTTGCGGTCACCTTTGATACAAAGAGCTCTCTCAAAGTCTCCCAAAGTGTGTTCCAAAAATATAGAAAGGGTGCAGCACAAATTCCTCAGATTTATTAATTTAAAGCAGAATATTTCAATTCAAAATATTAATAACAATACTCTGATGAAAAAGCTAAAAATGATTACGCTGTATAATTTTTCTGGTTTCATAATTACCTATTACAAACAGTTTCAAGTATTTTGACATTTGATTTTTTAAGAATTTTATGTATAAAAATTAAAAAATTTATATACCTTGCAATCTTTTTTTTAAACTGGAATCCAATTTAGCTCCTCTCTCCTTTGATTATTTGCATTTTTGTCATTGCCAAATTTCCTTTCACTATACATCTCGTATCACTGTTTTGTATAATTTCTAGTTTTTTTTTTTAAATAAATCAATATCATAATACTTGCTATATCATTGTTACTTTGCACAAAAAAATAGTTAACTGTATTTTACATTAATTTCATGTAAAAGCCCACTAGGTCGTAAATAAATAAATTTTAAAAAGTAAAAATTATTAAGTACATTATTATTGCTAGAATAAATTGTTACACATACAATGTGAAATACACAAAAGATACGAAAAACTATTTGAGGACACTGGCTTCAACCGTCAGCTAGTGAGGTCTGTATTTGACAACCTCCGTGCTCAAGGTATAAAGCTTCGATTAGTAAATTTTATTTGAAAAAGTAGTGTTATTTCACAATTTATTTATTTAAAATGATATATAGTATATAAATGTGGCTCGTTCCATAGTGGAAGATACTCTCAGTATCGCCCTGGTGTAAAACCACAATTCAGAAACGAAACGTTGCTTGAAATGGCTTTAACCGTGTTTGGTGACCAGATTTGAATAGCCATGTACTCCCCCACCTTCCCTTCCCCCATCTCCTTCCTCTCCCCACAACCTTCACGCTCAAAACACAACCCAATGCCTGGATATTAAAAAGGATGTGATGATTTTAATAATGTTTAGATTCGTTTAAATTTTAATTTTCGATAGCAATTTTTTTACAATTTTATTTTCGTAAAATTTTCGATAGTAACATAATTACAATTATATTTATTTAACGTTTAATTTTCGATAATAACGTTATTACAATTTTCAGCATCTCCGGACTAAATCTACAATTTAGTTGTATATTTAGGTGAATATATTAACATTATCTAATGTGTACCTACTGTTAAGAGCGGGATAAGCGTGAACAATTAAGCCCATGGTCATCAACCACATTCAAATTTCTCCGTATCACTATTGACATAACGTAAGCATAGGTTTACTTTACAAAACATTCCCGTTTAATTTATAATTTAATTTAATTCCCGCTTTAAATAATTTTACTTTTAATCTTCATTTCGCCAATTTTCCTTTGACTCAATTTAATGTTAAAAATTATTATACCATGATATTTTCAAATTGTACGGGTATTTCAGGCGAATAATTATTGCTTATAATAATAGATAATATATTATTTAAATAGAAGATTGCGGTGCCGGTGTTTAATTTCAGTATTCCTCGTTGTTGGAATCTCGATTGAGATGAGGTATCCTGGTAAGGGCATTCTCAGAATTGTGTAAATCCTGCCCAACATTCCTGCGACCCCCATAAGTACCGCAAAACCTGAACGTGGAAGAACTTCTTCCATTTCTGAAAGGATATCAGTCGCTTAATCTGTATCCTCACTTACTCTTTCCACATCCCACATAAACTAAGAAAGTAATAAGACTTAGAACTAACATAAGTAACTTCTTAGAAGAGACTTCTTAAGACTTAGAACTAACATAAGTAAATTCTCTTTTAAACTGAAATTGAATAAGATTTTCTTCTTTAATATAATAATTTGATAGCCTCCGTGGTTGAGGGGTTAAGATATTCTATCAAGAATCCAAAGGTAGTGGGTTCGAATCCACTACCTCTAGATAATATTTCATTTGTTTTTCACAAGAAAAACATACATTTCCGCGTTCGTAATAATCCATCATACCTACTATGCGGAAAATTTTAATTGTGATGGAAGAGTTAGCAAGCCGAGGAATTGAACTCGCGAGGCCTGGGTCATAATGTATGTATATTTGCGGCGCTTTCCAGAGTGGTAGACATATCAGTATCAGTGATTCATTAACCGTTCGGAATCGAAACGTTGCTTTAAATGGATTTAGCCGTGTCTGGTGACCACGTCGGACTAACAACATTCCTCTTCCTATCTTTTACTTTATACCACTTCTTTGAATAATCTACGTAAAAAATATTATAAGCAATAATTATTTGCCTGAAACACAAACATATGTACATCGAAAAAATCTGGAATTGAACCCAGACCGTCGGCGGCATTTATTATTTCTCGTAAGATTTTTTTCAGTTTATATTTCTATTACGGGCTAATAATTATTAGTTATCGTTCTTGTGAAAATGTGGTTACCTTTAATAAAAAATATTTGTTTCAAAGTTATAAGTTATCCATTAACTACAGGATTATATATCACATAGAAAACTATATGTATCCTTCAATTTGGTTTGTAAGTATCTACTTATACTTATATAAGGTCATCTGGCTTTATATTTACAGTGGTATACTTAATTATTCAAGAGAAGGTGACCTCAATAAATTATGTGAGAAGAGAAGAAAATAAGTTACATTGTATTATTGAAAACAACCCCTTAATATAGTAATTCCATACAGCACTTTATTTAATCACATAATAATGTTTCCCTTCCAAAAACATTCCTAAATACATTTATGTTTTGTTTAATTCCAGTCGGTTACTGTATAATATACGTTATTTTTATGTAATAAGTAAACATTAGTTTTATCCACTTACCGCGAGTAAGTAAGACCATTAAATAAAAAAAAACGACAACAAATCGAAAATCATTTTTTTACTCATGAATTTAATTCTATCAATCAACAAAAATTGTGGTGAATTTCGTGTGGGTTGAAAATCATTTTTTACCGAAAAAGTGCGCGGAAATCCCTAGCGGTATTTGCATTAAAATAATTATCAATGCTGATTGTCGAAATTGTACCTTCACAGATTGATATATTTTTTTAAATTAAATTGTTTTGTTCCGAAATATAAAACTTTCTTTCCGATCATTTGACGGATGCTTTTGGATACCTACACGGACCAAAATGAGTACTGCTTTTTTATCAAGACACTGTTAAAAATGGAATTGCGTGATCATTTCCCAATAAAATATTAGTCATTAAGGATATATGAACACGTGTTCATGCATGTGCCTTTGTCAGAAAAAATAAAAGGAACTAAATACGAAACTATTATTATTTTAAAGAACACGTGTTGCGACTTCCTCGTAACATATTCGTGCTTATAGTATACATTTATATTTTTTTATGAAATTAATCAAATCATTCGTAATAGGCCTCCAGTTCCATTTTTAACGGAAAACGAATAACGTTAACGAATCAACGTCCTTCGGTATTCATCGGGCGACTTTTTCTGCGATTCTAATACGTTATAATCTCTTGACACTCTTTTCATCGTTTATTTGCTCTACACGTTAAAGCGTCCTTTGATGGTAATCGTAAAACGCCCTGGGAACAGATTTACATTTAGGGTTTTACTAGAAAACGTGATGAAAACTTTATTCAAATGATAAACGACTGTGTATTTAAAACCTTACTAATTGAAATGTTAAAGAGAAACTGACATAAAATTGGTCATGAAAATAAATATAAGATATTAAGACCGGTCGGTGGCCGAGTTGACATCGCGTTTGGTTCCTACCCAGGCGTAGTGTGGTCAATTCCTCGGCTGGCAAAGTCTTCCATCACAACACAAGCAACATTTTCAGCTTCTTACTGTGGTGGTAGTAGGAGATTTTCAAATATTTTCATGTTATTCGTAACCCGGGAATGTTTGTCTTTCTTTAAAAAATATTTAAAAAATATATATATATACATTGCTTATCCAGCCGAATAAGGTTGTTTATCTGTTGTACAAACTTGATATAATAATAATCTATCATCGAATTTCGAAATTTTTTCAAGGTATTTTTTTTAATGTTTTATATACTTGTTCATTTTTGGGATATCGTAAAAACGAATATGTTGAATTTCAAATTTAATATACTTTAATATTTTAAGAGCAATAAGAATATTTTATTTTATTTAAAAAATTGAAAAAAATCTTACCAAGAAAACGTTGAAATTTTTATTAAATTTAAAAAAAAACACAGTAGTTCTATTTAAGGAATTTGCAAAAAAACTGTTACTTCACTTCGTATCTCGTTTATACAAATAAAAATTATAATAATAATTTCTAGAGAATGACTAACAAAATCTGATATTTTAAATTTAATTTTGCACAGTATACTCGTTGATTTCTCAGAATTGTATTTTCCTACAAATGCTTGAGGCATCTGTAACAGTAAATTAAAAAATCACATGTTTTAACCTAGCTTTTCCGATAGCATTAAACTAAATAACATCTCGCTATCTACGCATCTCAAACCATTAATCAAAACTGTGAAATTACTCATGTTTCCGAAAAAATGCTCCAGTTTGCGCATGCGCCAGTCTGCCAAAATGAACGTAGTTGCGAGACATAATATATTATTAGTTATAATTCGAAATAGAAAGTGTACAGTCTTTGTACAATGTGTAACTAAAACACCTTTAAACGGTTTAAGTGTATTTATTTTTTAGTAAAGCCGTTATTGCATTGGTATTTTATAAATAGCTACGATCAACAAAAAACGTTTTAACACTGAACCATGCAGTCAAAACCCTCAAATAGTGAACTCTTTTCAGTTCGTCATCACATAATAAATTAGCAATTTGGTAGAGTCAATTGTCCATATTGTTTGTTCCATTTTTTTATTGTTCGGTAAAAAGAGATATTTTTTTATTATTTTCATGTGAGAGCATGTTATGTGCCATTAAATCAAGTATGAATAGTACAACAACATAAAGAAAGTAACATAAGAGCACGTCATGTCCCATTAAATCAAGTATGAATAGTACAACAACATAATGAAAGTAACATAAGAGCACGTCATGTGCCATTAAATCAAGTATGAATAGTACAACTACATAAAGAAAGTAACATAAGAGCACGTCATGTCCCATTAAATCAAGTATGAATAGTACAACAACATAATGAAAGTAACATAAGAGCACGTCATGTGCCATTAAATCAAGTATGAATAGTACAACAACATTAAGAAAGTAACATAAGAGCACGTCATGTGCCATTAAATCAAGTATGAATAGTACAACTACATAATGAAAGTAACATAAGAGCACGTCATGTGCCATTAAATCAAGTATGAATAGTACAACAACATAAAGAAAGTAACATAAGAGCACGTCATGTGCCATTAAATCAAGTATGAATAGTACAACTACATAATGAAAGTAACATAAGAGCACGTCATGTGCCATTAAATCAAAAATGAATAGTACAACTACATAAATAAAGTAACATAAGAGCACGTCATGTGCCATTAAATCAAGTATAAATAGTACAACAACATTAAGAAAGTAACATAAGAGCACGTCATGTGCCATTAAATCAAGTATGAATAGTACAACAACATTAAGAAAGTAACATAAGAGCACGTCATGTGCCATTAAATCAAGTATGAATAGTACAACAACATAAAGAAAGTAACATGTATGAATGTAGAAATTTTTAAAGTGTAAAACTATTGAAATAACTACAAAAGCGTATCAAAAGTACAAAAAATATTAAATATGAAAAGGTATAAATAGTAAGTAGTTAATGCTCAAGCACCAAAAAGAAAATAATTTATGCGAACTATCGGGAGAATCTTTTATAATAATAATATTGTGGATAACGACGCGACGCGACGGTTCGATTTGACAAAATTTACGTAGTATGATGTATTTCTAATGAATTGATATTATGCTTCGTTTAAACGCAATAAAATTTCCGCAAGCGGCATTTCGTGTTGATTGCGGTTGCTTCGTTCCTTAATTTTCTCTAGTACCCAGCATTATAGTGGACCTACCTATGAAGCACTAGTATAGTTATACAGTATTAGTATTGTACTAGTGTTATATATTAGTAGTAAAGTATTAGTATAGTACTAGTATAATATAGTACTAGTATGGTAATATTCTAATATAGAAAGTAATGTAGATTAGGAGAAAACAAACAAATCGTATATTTTAAAGGCGACAGTTACAGTTACTCGCTGGTGGGTAGCAAAACTAGTATTTACAAGAATAATTATTAATTAATATTATAATGGTTAAGATCATTACTATGGTAATTTAATCAAAATTTACATAAAAAGGCAGTTATTGAATGTAATATTGTTGCATATGATAAATTACTTTCTTTTTTTTTTGTCAGCAGGTCATGAATCTTATTCAGGGAAGTCAAACCAGTTATTATTTACATTAAATTAAATATCATTAAGGACGGGTTGTTTCACAGAATTTGAACAATTCATAATTGTTATTATTTCAGTTCTGTGAAGCAACGATCCTATGATGTTGTAATAACAGAACTTGAAAATGTACATGTAAAATTCTGTGAAACAACCCGTCCTTAATGATATTTTATTTAAATTGTTCTTCTCTCTATTAGTGATAAGAGTTGACTTGATTGTAGGAGAGAATTATAATAAAAGTCATCAGCGTAAATTCCTAATTTGAAATGAATTGTTCTGAGAAATTCATGTTTGATTCGCACAATGGAAATTCCATGACTGTTGTAGAAAGGGTTCCAAATAACTTCTAACGAGAGATGTGAACAGTATTTTGAATTTTTTGATGTTTTTAGTAACGTTATTAGTATGATTAGTAAACGACAGTTTAGTATTGAAGGTTATTCTTAGGTCCATTATTTCAGGTAAATACAATAATCTTGTTTTTCAGTGTCTTACTGTATTTGAATGTATTTTTTTAAAATAAAATTCATGATTTGACATCTTATAGTTTTAAGTGTGAGTTAGTTAATGGCAAGCTACTCTAAAAAGTGTTGGTAGCTTACAATTCTATGTCATTTACTTAGAGCAATATGTCATGAAGCCGGATGGCAAAACTATTATAGGTATTGTAAAATACCGAGAAAGACTTGAGCAGGATTTTTATAGGCTTCAGAAAAATAAATTCATTTTCGAAATGGTGCTGAATACTGAAGTCGGATAAAGATGTATGTTATCCGTAGGGAAATGCGTATCTTAAATATAAAAAAAATCTGTAGTATCTGAACGCTTCATGGAAATAAAATAGGTAAGGAAATCAGAAAGTAACGAACGGAAAAATATAATTTTTTCCCTTGGCAAACGGCTCCATGATAAATCAACACATCAACAATTCAACACACCTTTAAACAGCTATATAAAGTCATTAGAAACCATGAAAAAATTTTTAAACCTAACCTAACGTAACCTAACCTAACCTACTTAACCCAGTTAGTAAAATTTTTGTTTCATCACTTTCTATGACTTTATATAACTTTTTAAAGATGTGATTTTGATGATTTATCCGGTTATCATTTTGATGATTTATACGGTCACCATTATAAATATCTTCATAATATATCTACATATATACTGCAATGCACATTAAATGTAAATATCTACATAAGAGTGCAATTATTATCTTTTTTTCGGAATAGTCTTTATTAATTCACATAGGTGAAGTCAATCAATTTAATTAAGAAGAACATCATTATTTGATCATGGCATAAAAAAATTAGCTGGCAAGGCTTGTAAATGCAATTTAAATACAGCCATCGCGATTTAATGTATAGGACACGTTTGGGCAGAAAAAATCGTATCAGGAAAACTGTTCACTGTTGTATAAAGGAGACGTCACGATTAATTAAATTAAATAATTGGGTTTTGTCAAAAAAATACGAGTTCGTGTACGGATGAATACAAATTACATTACAATTATTGAGCTTTATATTCTCTGCCCACCCGAAAAGAGAGTAAATTTGTGTGACGGTTTGTTTAGATCTTTATTGTGTTAATTTAAATTTCAAATGCTTACTCTTATAGACGGATGGAGTTTTGTATCGCCGTAATTCGATTAACGTTGTTTTAAAGCGGGTTTCGCTAAAAATATTATAAATAGACGAAACGAACTCAAAAAGGTTTGGTTTTGCAGATAAAAGATGAAATGGATCGGAATATATACAAAATACCGCAAAAGGACTGAACCACACCTCCCTACTCTTTATTTGCTTGCGTAATAAATATAACAGTATTTTTAGCTCGGAGGCACACTTTTTCACGAAGGTTTGTACTCGCGTCTCTTGGGGAGAGGCCGGAGGGATGGGTGAAGGAGTGAAAAACGGGAAGTTTTTCGATGAACGGTACGAGAATAAGGAACATTAGTGAAAAATATTATGGAATAATTTTTTTTTTCATGTATATCAACAAACTTTGATTCGGAATATATAAGTTTAATAATACGTAGAGTAATATATCAATTATCTACAATTTCCACAAAATACTATCTCATTGACGACCTAAGTCTGTGGCAAAGCAGTAAGGACAATAATTAACGTACCTACATTTATTTTTATACATTAGAATCATCATTATTTCTCGATAGTATAAACTTAAAGGATAGCTCAATATCGGTTCTGGAATTTTTTGCCCACCTACCCTCTCAATAGAGCGTCTAGAAAAATGATGCCTAAACGCTTGGAGGTAACCCCCCTAGGCGTATGTGTGTTATAGATAAAACTCACTTAACTATATGAAATTTATAGACGAATTGAATAAAAAAAATCGTGTTTGAATTCAATTTAATTTAAATACTGTTTATTACATGTATTAACAAAAGAAAATATAAAGAAAATTACATATATGAACAAAAAAATTATATCTTCAAATCATTAAGAATGAGGGAAATTGGTCAAACCTGAGGAATTTATTTTCTAGGTGGTAATGTTCGAAGCAGTCAAAGTGAAGAGTGTGTGGTAACAAGCCTCAAAACGACAGATAGCTGGGGTTTTTTGGCACAGGGTACAACGATGACGAGATTTGCCAAGATATTCTTGTGTTAGAGGCACACGATTCCCATCTTCTGTACTATGGTCTTCATCATGCTTTTATGCTCTTCATGCTGCAATTCCTCGATTTTAGGATCGACAGTAAAATAGTACAGGTAATGTCCTACACGGAATGCCTACTGAGATGGTTTTCTTTGTCGCGTCTGGTCATCAGGTTTCTCAACTCGTACATACTTCCCCAAGAAGCCGTTCGACTTCCACCCATTCACAAGAGCGTTGCTAAGGCAAGACATAAATAAAGGGCAGTACCACTCTACGACCGAAATTTGCACTTGGTTTATTGAATCCTTTTGATTATAGTTTGTGGTTGATCTAGTTGAATTCAGGGTCATGTAGGTATCAGATGCGTCGGAGTACAAACAAATACGGAAGAAAAATACTGAATCTTGTAGCCGATTTTAATTTCCTTATTCTTTATGTAAATTTTGCAAGAATTTCGACTTAAATTAAAGCAAAAACACCGAATTGCAGATATTTTATTTTGTTTATGTTTACAATGGATGAACCTACAGTGGTCAATATGCTCTTTGTCCATCTGTTTTGTTTATCACAATACCAGCACGAACATTATCAACATATTTTCAGAGCACTCCAGTTTTTTTATCACTTTATTGTGGTAAAACTGACAGATGTTTTTATACTGCCAATAGCGTATAAAAACATCTGTTACAACTGACCTCCAAACTTATCGAGCAGGCATCACCTACTTAAAGCGACACTAAACTTGTCGGACATCTTGTGCATGTAATATCATTTTGAAATAGTTTTGCCGGTCATTTGGTCTTTTGCTAACATTATGTCATAAACAATTTTTTAAATTTTCATGTATGTATAATTTTTTAATAGGTCTATTTTAAGGGCTTAATTAAAAATAGAAAAATTACTCAAATTTATCACATTATGATATTTATTGATATCTAAAATATAATTCATGAAATTCAGCATAACGTCTTACTCGGATTCAGATTTTATCATGGTGAAAAAAAATCTATTCATTAGAAAGATGCTTTTAAACATATGCACTAATAGAAATCCGGAAATGAACTAACCGTGCACAAAAAATGCGACGCGCGGTTTTCGTGTACTGGACAGACCTGCGGTTGAATTTTCCTTATCAAATCTCTAAAATAAAGTGGAAATCTTAACGACATAAGTGATGATGTCATGTAAAAACAATATTTTGCCCCTCGGCCCGGCGCGGTGTAATGGTCAGACCTATGGTCGACTTGCCCTAACAGGCCTAGAGAATTGATCTTTCCGTGGGGTTTATTTTAATTATTTCTGATGAACGTTTTACTAAAAATCTCAATTTTTAGAGAGATCCATCGGGAAGTTGCTAATTCATCGTCTAGAAAATCTTGTTTTAAAAATTTTATAGTTGAAAAACGTTTTATAAAATTTTAATTTTTTCGTTTTTGTGGTAAAGTCCTATTTATATAGAAATATTTGACGTTTTAGTAATACGTTCGGCAGAAATAATTAAATTGTGGGCGTCGAGCAAACCTCCGTTATTTTAGTCTTAGGTCGACTTAAATATATCATTTCACTCTTACTTATTTATCCTTATTTTCACAACAACAAATAACATTTTTTTCAGACCTCGTTCCAGAATGGAAGGTTCTCTCAGTCAACAAACAAATCACGTATTTTTGCTTCATTTGTAGGGTAAAACAATTTCAGGGTTGTCCGTGAGACAAAGCAACATTTATTATCGAAATGTTGCTTAATTTATGGCACTTTCCTATATAACTGAACATATTTAATAATTTCATCTCGATACAGGAATTCTCTAGATAGAGGAGGAGCTCATGATTTAATTGTAATATACTACTTTTTTTAATAAACAAATAAATAAAAAAAATCACAGGCAGCCCCATGCGTAAAAAAATATTCATCGAGTGTAACGGAGGCATCACATAAATGCATTATTGCTGTATACATTAGTTTTCAGCAGTATTTAATGCCCGGAGTTGTTAAATAAGATTCAGTTTAACGTATCTGAGCGCTCCACATGCTCTTCTGTCATATTCAAAGTGAATCAGTGCAAAACAAACCGTAAAGAAAATTCTTGCTTGAACAGACTGTATAATACTTACACTAACATAACATCAAAATAGGACATACTCGATTGCGAGCTGAATACATTTAAAAAGTCCATAAAATAGTGTTTTTCTGTGTGGAATTTTTAAAATTAATTTGTTTGTTATTTTTTGTCTTCTTATTATATTGTAATTTTTGTTTTACATAATTATGTCCGCTTGATTCTGTATGTTTCTTCACACAATGAGGAAATCGATGGTTGGTTGAAATTCAACTTTTGATTTCCCAAAAATCAATAGATTATAATATATATTCAAGTAAAGCGATGTGAATAAAGAAATTCTAACCCTCACTTCTTTTCCACAGTCTACCTCTTAACTTCGTCCAGCCTCACAGCATTCTACTTGTTCGAGTTGTCATTATCTTACCGGTTACAGGTAGTGAAAAATAATATTTGAAAACAACCTTCCGAAAATTACCTACAGTTTTACAGTAAAATTTTATTTTTAATCCTATCTTTCTTTTCATAGTACATAAATTTCTTTACCCCATTTTGTGCATTTATTAGGGTTATGCGTAATAAATGCAATTTAACCATCGCATTTTATGACCGAATCACCGATAGATATATATTTGTTCGCTGTAAAATAATCTTGAACCTTCGAGTCTAGATATTCTAAAAAATTGCTCACCTTACGAATCCATGTACTCAAATTATTGTCTGGTCAATTTGTGCTCAGATGTAATATCAAACCTATTTGCATAAATCTATCTCTAGTAAATATTTCAGAATAAAAAGGTATTTGGTGGACCAATATTCTGTATATTATCAAGAGGCATTGTTTACATATTGAGTCTCATGCCAATAAATGCATAAAACTCGTTTGCTTGTACATCAACCCCCGTGTGCTAAATTGATCTTCCAGTCAGTTGTAACTCCCCTATTTTCTTCCTGGAATAAACATTGGTTTTTTTCCACAATATCATGCACCAACTCTTGAGTAAAATACAATTTTTAAAATCTAAAATCTCTTTTGTATTCGTTGGAATTTGTGGACCAATATTCCTGGGTGATATTTATTTTGTATCGATCAATGTCTTCCTCTGTAGCGTTTATCTTTTCTCCTTCAACTACTCCTATATCACCTGTGTTGATTTACCTTTCATCCTTAACTCCTCCTTTATTTTATACCTACTATCTTTTTCGCTGTCGATAACTCGGTGTCTCTCCTACGAGAAATTATATCAGTTCCGCTATCATCACCGCTGTTTCCACTGTCGCGATTGAATTCCCTAACATCGTCAATAGAACTGTCTTCATGAATTCTAAAGTGAGTTCGTCTTCACGACTATACACATCATTGCTGTAACTAGTTCGTCTATGAAATTTATATGTTCTTGTCGGTTAAAAAAATAATATTGAACTAATGTGTAACCATATAACAAATGTAACAGGCGAATAAATAATAAATATAGTATCCACGCACGTTCTTTCGCAACAGCTTGCGCTAACAGAGGACAACCGACTACTGAAAGCGGAATCAATACGGCGAATGAAATGAAATAAGAATTTATTTTCTTGTAGCCATTTGGCGGCACTCGAGTAATACGGAAAATCACGCATGTCGCTTTTAAAGCGCCACTCGAGTGCTAAGGGTTAATATTGCTTGCTGTGTAATCCCAGTAAATCACATTGTTCCGTTGTAATTATAACAAACGGAAACTTAAAATGTTTTCCGCTTTGTTTTTATTTAATTTAAACAGGCTTTATTATTGAATGGCAGTAATAAAATTATGTATTTCTGCCTAAGTACCCCGTATATTGAAGTTATACAGCATTGTTCTTAATATTTAGCCTTAATCCTTGGCATTTATGAAAAGTTATAGAACCTAATGGGAACTTTTACCTCGAACAAGGATTATCCGCACTTAAATATTTAACAGGCAGTATCTCTGTTTTGTTTGGTGTTAAAGCATTATGTTAATAAAGTAGCTTAAGAAAACTATCAAAAAAGCTTTAGGTATAAGATAATTGCTCACATTTCCTATCAGTGTTCAAATTCATATTACTGCTACTGCTACTATTTTCTTATCCTCTTACAAGAATTTCACAATTTATGGAGAAAGTTTCAAGATTTAGAATATATTTTTATTTTTAATCATATCCTTTTTTTAATTACGTACATTTATTACAATATTTTTATACTGTTTTCAATATTTTATGTAACTATCCACGTATGTATACAAAAAAAATCAATAATAAATTTAAAAAATCCTAGTTTAGTCTTAGATAGTTATTTTAAAGCTTATTTTCAGAAAAAAACTATTTTTTCCACTTTGCTACATCATTTTCGGAATCATTAAGCGTACGTAATTCCAACCCTAATCTTAAAAAGGTACGCCGCAGAAGTGACCCAGTAAGTAACAAAATATTTAAAAATTCGCCAAACCGTGAAAAGGTACCAGAAGTAGAAGGTTAAGCGCTCTGATCCTTCCAACTATCGCTTATACAAACTACTTTTACTCTCTTTATCACATATCTCATATCATCAAGTACTGGAGCGAACGATTACAGAATTCTCACAAGCCTTAAAAGTAAAATAAAAGATTTTGAACCAGAGCAATACGGTTTTCACCCCCTAACCCAATGTGTTTAGTCTACTTATGCATGTTTAAGGGCGGTGTCTGGAACGCTTCTGAGTAACCCAGACTTTGAAACACATTTTCAAAAACCTTGATACAATTTGGTGTCAGGCGTCTTTCTAAAAATAACTTTAATACGAAATTCACCTAAAGCAGAAATAAATATCTAAAATTTAAAAAACTTCAAGAATACCAGCTATCGTAGTAGACGGTTCTTTTTTATTTAAATACCACATGCCGCATTTAGGGAAGCTGTGTGGAGGGTCTTTTTGAGGGGAGGAAGAAGTTAACATGGGTCTTGAAGAGACCGATTCAGAGGCTGAAAAATCATTCCATATCTTGAACTGAAGAACGAGTCGTAGAAACGGCCCATTCCCATGTGAAAAATGTCAACAGTGTGCAAATGTTGGGCGCATGTTTGGCGTGTTTCCCGACTGTGCACTTGTGCCAAAGGCATCAATGACGCTGGTTCCTTGGAGCACCTTCCATTTAAATACCGATAGAACAAATACAAATTTTCCCACCTGACGCCTATGCTCTAAAGAATACAATTCTCCTTTTTTTAATATATGAGAATTTATTAAGCAGACCACCCCTTTATGTACAGATTCAAGGCTCTACATCTTGGAGGAACTATACTCCATCGCCCTATTAAATTACGTTTTCATTATAAATAACAGAATATATAATAGGAAAACCTGTGAGATATATTTGGTCTGTGCCACATAGAGTGGAAATTGAAAAAAAAATCGACTTCAAAACATTAATTTTGTTGAAGCTCTCGGTCAAAACACAGGATTACGGTTCTTATCATTTCTACTTGTAAACCTGCTAATTCAAGATAAAGTTTTGTGAATTTAAGATTTAAAAAAATATATCTTTCCATGTTATGATTATTGAAAAAATGATATAAATTGCGCCCTTGAGGTGATTTTGCACAAAAACGGCGCTATACAAGTCATCCAATTATTATTATAACTATTAACTATGTTTTGTTTTGGAAACCTTGTAATATTACGTATCGAAATGTCCTTAAAAGTGTGTTAGACAATATACCTAACTATAGACATTTCGAAAATAAGTATTACGGTAAAATCTCAACGCACATACGTTTGTTTGCGCGTTGTTAACTCGGACCTGTTCCGCAAGGCGTGCTACGCATGACCTAGACAACTGTGAGTGAGTATCGGATATATTTGATTTTTTAGGACGTGGAACTTACGCTTTGCAAGCTAAATTTCTAGATGGTTGTCAACTTTTTCTATAATCTAAATTTCTAAACCTTCTAACGATTAGTACAATCGGAAATCTAGTAACAACCTACAAACTAAATCTTTATTATTATTAAATTTTCAACTTTCTACGCAAACTTTTGAAGATAATGTAAATAAATCGATTTCTCTGGAACATCGGCTCTCAAAGGTCCCATCATTACAGAAACAACACAGTTTTGCTTGTATACATTGGAGAAAATATTCCCTTGGAGGAAAATATTCGTATATTTACATTCCGAGTGTAAACAGCTTTGTTTGATACTGGAAACCGTACTTTCTTCAAAACGGTTCCTATAAAGCTGTTGTTTAATTAAATACGGTCGCAATCGAGCTGGATAAGGAAGAAACTTTACCAAGTGTCTTGGATGAAACTCGAAAGTACAGATTATTATTATTATGTCTTTTGTTATAATAATAGTTTTAATTTTTTATCTACGATAAAACGCACTCCAGCTAAGTGCGAGTTAAAATTTTAATTTTTTAGGATGATTGTGATTATCGCCAATTTAAATGGGCTGTTGGCTGAATTATTCTGTGGTTCTCTAATCCGCAGAATCCAAGGTTGCGTGATTACTCTCGGTGTGTAAAAATGAGAATTCGAATATTTTCAATTTAGTGTTTTTATTTTAAAAAAACTCACGTTACAATAATTTTATGAACAAAACATATCGCGTACGTCAGAGGAGATTTTGGGCTTAAACGGCGGCTAGACCACTGGAGAGAGAATGAAATATTTGCCGTTCGAGGTATCGCGCGCAGGTTTACAGTGATACCAGTCTCACATAATTGTGGGTAAAAGTAATCTTGTTATTATTTTCGGGAGATGTAAACTCCCAATAATTTGAAAATTATTAAACGAACAACAATATTACGTTGTTAAAAGTAGCATTAGAGATTTCAGGATTTTTCCCAAATGTTATCATTTGAAAAGTCACGTAGTGTTTTTAGTGTAATTACGATAGTAACCGAAAAGAAACTCACACATAAACGATTTTTTTAGAGATCCCGCATACGATTTCTGAAAGCGTCATCTTCACGCTCTATCTTATTTTGCACACACTTCAATTTGCACAGGTAAGCAAACATTAAGACCGCAAAATTGCATACACTTCAAATGATGAAAAAGAGACGAATTAAATATTTCTCGTTCAGGTCTAATCATAGCTATGTCAAAACGATTTGATTCTTAACGATAGCTCCTTAACTCATTGAGATACATAGATAATTTTCCACTGAGTGAAAAAGTATAATATTTGAATCCTTGTAATTAATTTTCTGTATTTGTCCCCGCGAGCCCGCAACTTCTAAAAGCAAACCCAATAAACTTCTTGTAAATGATACAAACTCTATGTTAAGTCGCAACCCCAACGTAGAGGTGATTACATAAATACAAAACAATATTATTTATTTATCTTTCCTATGATAGGTTGGTTAAATGAAAAACCAATAATTACAAAAGCATTTTACTTTATCTAAAATCACACTGCACTCAAGCACTAAATCAACTACCGACATTTGCTAGTATTGAAAGTATGTAAAAATCTTTAAATATTTCATAATATTTAACTCGTACGCCAATATGATACTTAACCCCTATACTGCGGATGGTAACACCTGCAGTCCAGTGGAGGTATAGCGTGTCGAGCTAGGCTTTAGAAGTTTTTAACTTATTTCCCTTACTGTACTTTCATTTTAAAATAATAATATTGTGTAGGCTTGGCTTTAAATTATATGAAATTGCAAGAGTTACAACTGCTCCCAATCGTCTGGAGACTATGGCATGTATGGTATGTTGTGAGGATAGAGGGTAGTGGGGAGGGAAAGGAGATGAAGAAATAGGTAAGGGAGTAACTGGCTATTCAGATCTGGTCACCAAACATGGCTGAAACCATTTCAAGCAACGTTTCAATTCTCAATAGTGGTCTTACAGCAGGACAATTCTGAGAGTATTTCATTATATTCCGCTCTGGCGCAAGAATACCATATATTATGTTTGAATAATAAATTGTGAGATATCATAAATTAATCAAAAAAATATTACTTACGAACGCGTGGAGTGGAACCCGCATCCTTCTAGAGCCTTACGTCTCGACCACAAAGGCTATCAAAGGTCTATTATTGCAAATATACTTTTCAATATTTTATTAGACTTTTGAGATATTTACAAAATATTGACAGTCTTATAATGGGTAAAAGGATTACATTTTGTAATACTTGGGCATTTTTAATCTTTACCCATCAAATAAAACTTCCGCCCACGATGTTATTAGATAGCCGAGAAGAAGAATGATGTTTTATTTATTTATTTACCGAAAAAATTCTTCATAAACATTTAAAATGAAAGAAAACAGCAATTATAATTTTAATGAATTCACCGCAACCTCTAAAGCCATATTAATTATACATTGTTTGAGAACAGATTCTCTGGAGAGGATATAAACAGCTACACAAGTGACATTGCGTTAGAAGACTCTCACGGAAGTTTCTAAATAAGGTGTTTTCATCCCTCAAGAAGCAAACAATAACAAGGTTGTCTTATTAATTCGTATTTGAAACGTATAACACGAATTTGCTAGGGGGAACTAAATTTGCAAACCAAATGAGAACATTACATTCTTACCCTCCTGGAATCGTGAAGCCACGAAGTGAATTTGTTTATCTCGTAATAATGCTTATAACGTCAACGTTATGTACGCGAAATGATTTTCGTGCCAGTGTTTCAAAATATTACACTATCGTAAAAAAATTGTTTGATATTGGTAGAGAAGAGGTAGTAAAGGTAATTGATAATTTTTTATATTTGCTAAAATTTTATTTTTAAGGTAGCTTTATCATTGTACGAGCATGGTGACCGAATATCGCATCAATATGACAATACAACACACCTTTAAAAAGTGACATAAAATCATGAAATACTAGGTTAAATGGGTAACGTAGCTTAGGTTTATTTGTTAGTTTTTTGTTTATCGCTTTTAATAACTTTACATCACTTTTTCTAGGTGTGTTATATCTGTCTGTGAATTATCATTGTGTTGAATTATCATGGAACCGTATAGTATTACTTTTAACAACTTTATATCACTTTTTAAAATGTGTGTTGAATTGTCATTTTGTTGAGTTATCATGGAACCGTATGATATTGTTTTTTATAACTTTATATCTCTTTTTAAAGGTTTTTTGAATTGTCATTGTTTTGAGTTATCATTGAGTTATCACGGAATCGTATAATAATATTATATAATATTTTTTTTTATTAGAAACGTCTATATTTTGGTTTTTTATTTAATAATCTTATTTTAAGGCACTTATTGATTCTCTCCGTCATCACCCGTTATTTGAGATAATACATTTGTGTTAATTAAATAATCTTGACCATTATTCCGCAATCTCCAAAACTCATCACAGTAAAATATTTAATTATAAATGCCATCATAAAAATTCACATAAAACCAGAAGGACCAATTATATTGAACAATCAAAATCAGATGTATTATTTTACACGTCGTGATTTTATTGACATTTTATCACGTGCGTGTAGCTCACTCGGGGCAATATAGGATTGTTGAAACACCTGGGTTCACCTCTTCAGAAAGCCTCCACAACTAGAGGTCAGGTTTTTCATTCAGAAAAGGGTGGTAAATTTCTGCTTTATTTTAAAATGTCTGTTTTTTATCTTTATAAAACTACGAGTACATGACGCTTGAGATCTATGCGTGCTGCTTAGAGACCAAAACGTTAAACAAACGTGATGCATGACGGCATTTAATAAGAACAAGGGCGTACTCTTAAGTTATTTAACTATTTTTTGAGAGAATTCATTAATCATTTAAAGAAATAATGATGGATGCTGGAAATGATTTACATATTATGGTGTTTCGTCAACACTTCACTAGAAGATGCACCCTTTAGGTGATTTTCACACGAAAACGGGGCTTTACAAATAATCCAATCATTAAAAACCTGGGACTAGGTGTTCACTCTTTTTTATAGAGTATTGTTGTGAATTAATTATATTAACTTAAAGAATATTATAAAAAATTATCGGAAGGAAAAAACATGTTATTTTTTCAATGGGTTGGCATTTTTTCAAAAAGGTCACTAAGGATAAAGCTATTTTTGATACTGCTTTTGCATTTGTGAATACCGAACGAGAAACCCATAAAAATATTAAAAGTATAAGTGTGTGATGATTCGGACTTGGAGCTGCTTCGAAAAGTAAGACCTTTTAGTCCGTCTACATTTTCACATAGTAAATAAGAACTTCGTGGCTTTATCGTACAATAATCTTTCACCTAACGTTGTGTGATTTTTTTTTGTTTTAAGGTACACGTGTTAAATTCGAAATAGGCCAAATATCTTTCAAAAACAGATGAATAATTTTTGATTCAGGTATTAAATGACGAGCCCCAGTCCCAATACGACTAGAGAGGACCGGGGTTCGAGTCCTAGTTGCGACCGTTACTTTATTTTTAATTTTCTGTCTGTTTCATGTATTCAATTAGAGTAGTTGTTATATGATCTTCGTCAATGATTAAATATTACAACCTTCAATTACTTATCTCTAATGAAATGTTCAACATTATAACTTGTTCAAAATTACAAATTACCGACAAAACATAACGGAAAAATAGAACACAGAAATTTCTTCCTATTATTTTTGACACGAGTTCCCTCTCCTAACTTATATACCTAACCTACCTATTACTTACTTATGCACGGGCGACAACTATCAGAATCACACCAGTGAGACATGGGCTGACAGTAAAAATGGTTGCGGATGATTTGAAAAGGGATCAAACACGTTTCTACTTTAATATATCCACCCAAAAGTAAATAGAACATAAAGGAATGTGGAATCTGACATTTAAGTATTTTGTTCCTTTGTTTGAGGTATTCCCTCTCACCCAAGTTCAAAAATAGAATAACACATGAAAATCAACGTTACTATCACGAAGTAGTTGCCCATTCTACAAAGGAGCACCCGATGCGTTGATATTAATCTATTGTGGCCATGTTTTGCAAGGTTAATGAAACATTAATGGCTATTTGCCAATGTTTAAACGGTTGTAGGTACTACTAACAGTTAAAATATTATCATGAAACTCAACACGTATCAATTTTAGAATAAGTTCGGCTATAAATAAGTGCGGCTGTCGAAGGGCAGCGCGAATATTCTATTACGTGATATTTCGTGAATGTTATGAATAATGTAGGGGAATATGGCACGTAGAAATTGAAGAATAAGCTCGTATTGCATGAAATAACCGCATATCCCTTCGGCTAAAGTACCGTTAGAATCTAGCCAGTACCGCAATGATATGCGTACAGATAACATATTACCTAGAAGGAATACGTTTTGTAAATACAATCTTCTTTGAATGATCTTTTTTTTTCACTAAGATATTGCGAGCGGGCAGTAGCTTTTACGGTTTGCATTGGGATTAATTCTTAAAACGGAACATGATGTTAAACAACGTTGTAAGGAATATCAGTCCTAGAGAGCGACATTTTGAAAAATATTTAAAAAAAATACCCTTTAAACCTTCCTTTCCGTTTCATTTATATAATGTTTGGTTTTTTACAGCCTAGAATCATTAATACAATGTATTTAATCAACGTTTTCCATATGTTTTTAGTTAAGTGAATTAAGACTCTTAGACAAAATAATTCCATTAGAAAAAACATTGGTATGTCGGACCGGTAAAAGTACAATCGAGACCGTTCCAAAAATGCGTTTCGTAAATAGCTCAAAAACTAAAGAACAGACGCTTCTAGATTTGGATTAACTTCAACCTCGGGCGGTAGGTTTGTGGGGCAAAGGAGGTCATTGTAGCAGCACTTCAAAAAAAACATTTCAGAAAGGGAAATTTGGTAGGTAGGTATCCATATCTAACTATAGACGCCTAATAGATTATTTTCATTTCATCCGTGTTTTAAAACTGTTTTTAATGTTACCCAGAATTCTGGAATGACTGGGTTGCTTTCAGATTAATATTCCGATCAGAATAACATCAAAATTCTCAAAAATTCAAATAACTCAGCCATGAAACTACTAAACTATAATTTATCTAGCATTTAGCACATCAAATCTTTTTAATAATTACAACATCTTTAGAGCGATTAAAATTTTCAAACTTAAGATTGATCATAACAAAATATTTGTAAAAAAATAGTGAAACTAACTAGACTGAAAAAATGAACTAGACATAACTTTATGTTATAGACCCAAGTACCGTAAGAAGTAAATACGAATGTTTCTAGACTTAAATTTATGTTATAAACCTATGATAAGTAAATACGGATGTTTAACTAGACTTCAATTCACGGTATAAGCCTAAGAGAAGTAAATACGAATGTTTAACTAGACTTAACTTAATGTTATAATCCTAAAATAAGTAAATACAAAGGTTTAACTAGACGTAACTTAAAATTTTAAGCTGGTAAAATTCTTAGAGTAGTAAATACGATTGTTTAACTAGACTTAACTTTATGGAACTGTACCGTAAAAATTGAAAAAAGTATTGGAAGAAGCGGTTATTTCAATAAATTTATAATAATTAAAAAAATTAAACACAATCAACAAGAACACAAAAGGCAGTTCGTATTAATAGATCTGTGCTTTCGAGAAAGAGGTACGGACATTGTATAAAAAGAAACCAAACCAAAACAATCTGCGTAAGCTCTCAATATATTGTCGTTGTGTTAAGATGAAAAAAAACTTTGCTGATTTTGTTATTGAATTCACAAAATAATATAATTAGAAAGGCCCGAATTCAATTATTAGTAAATTGGTTTAATTGGCAACTCAGTCGTCGTACCCAAAATAATGATGGAGTTAATGCAATCAGGGTGTTAGCTTTGCAAGATGGAAAATTGGGTAAGGTATTATTTGAAAGCAACGGCTAAGGCCGGAAACACACTAAGCGTATCTTGGGCCGCGTACGTAAAAATACGCTAAATATATATTAAGTCACGTAAAAATGCCAGCCAATGTGCATTCTGAGCTGCCTCTGTGTCTGTGTGATTGTGCGTGAAGTGAATATGGATCCGCTAGAAGTTATAGCTATATTTGGAGCAAGATACACGCGAGACTTCTAGGCCCATTACGCTCGGCGTAGCGACTTATAATCCGGATTGGTGTGGCCGTGCATGAGAATTTGTGAGTAGCGCGATTTACACGCGTAATACGACTTAAAACGAGCGGCGCAAGATACGCTCAGTGTGTTTCAGCCCTAAACGTTTAAAACTAAGCTTACAAACCTTTACGGCAAAATGGACATTAGATTCAACTCATTGCAATAAACTCAAAACTCAAAAAAGTTATTCCGCATTGCGTTGCACGGAGTTTTAAAATTACATGATTTTTGGTTTCGTCCCGACGAAAAATTTTCGCTTTATCGATTTTCTAGTTTCTATTTTTAAGTGGACTACGTAAAACCATAAATTGATTATGCAAATTATATTAATTAACAGTAGCCTAGCGTTAATTAAGAATTTCGTTGTCTCCTGGGATCATAATAGAACTATTGATGAGTCGGTATTTAAACATCTTCTACGCATTTTCTACTTCCATTTGTGATTTCCCCTCTCAGCGGCAATCTTTATATTCCCTTAAATTACTAAAAAAATTATTTTTTCAATAGAAATGTATGAACGCGTAAAGGAAACAACCTAGAAAAAAACAGTACTATAGCTAAGATTATCTGTGACAGGCGAAGCGTAATGCCAAATCACTATTTTGATTAATCATTATAACGAATTGGTGTACATTATGAATACCAAAAAACATGCTTTAGATAAATTGAAGGTTTTCCTATCATTTCAATTGAGTAGAATACGAATAAAAAAATAAAAATTACTCAATAAAAAATATAAATGTAAACTCTAAAAAAATATTTTTTCAATAGAAATGTTTGAACGCATAAAGGAAACAACTTTGAAAAATACAGTATTATAGCTAAGCTTATCTGTGACAGTTTCACTTTATTAACTTTTTTTCTTTCTTATAAAATTATTTACAAAATAAATAAAAACCAGTTTTGTGCTTGAAATCGAACGTTTCTAGACTCCGTTTTTCAAGGAATTTTAATCCCTATTACCTACAATATAAGGTTTACCAAGAATATACACATTTTTGGCTTGTAGCTTCCTCTTAAACTTCTCCTTGACTGCGCAATATTAAAGGTAAAATGGACATTATTGATTAAGCTGTATTCAATATTGAAACTGTCCCATATAAATATACGTACCTACGAGTGAATTGATGGCCAATTTCCCACATAAATAATTCATGTGATGGTATATATATATACATATATTCATATTACTAAAGACTATCGGTTAGATATTGGATGCATTTAAATTAATTTTAGGAGAAAAACGGTGGACAGGAAAATAATTGTGATTTTTGGGCTTAGAACATCTTGCCTATAACCAACTACCGCTTTTTAAGTGTTATATTAAGTGAAGCGTGATGGAAGTTCATAATAAGTGACCTAATATTTGCGCCATTTATCTGATTTTATACCTAAAAGTATTTTGTTTGCCGTCCTAAATAAATTAAAAATAGCCATAAATAATTTGCTTTACCGTTTCAAAAAAGGATCTCATATTACAGTCTAGTACAAAGCCAAACGTACTATTCAATCTGGTAATTTAAATTGAGATTTTAATCATACCTACGTCACTTTTAGACACGTCACTGAGAGAACGATAAGAACATTTTGTATTGCCCATTCTAAGTAGGTATACATTTTCACCAGGAAATCTTTATGTGATCTACATTACAAGAAAAATTTCCAAACGAACATTAACTAAGTTAAATTATTATTTCACCGTTTGTCACGTTCTCGCAAATGACAATCACGGGCATTAGAATATAACGAAATGGGTAAAGTATTAATTTTCCCCGAGTTTCTCAGGGTAATAAAGTAATAACTATGACAAATGGATTAACTCGTCGCCTTTGCTCCTCTTAAATTACGCAACATTTGAGCCAGCTACCGACAATCCTAGATTTTGCATAAAGTCTATTGTGTCATTTATATTTCTCACGCACCAGTAGTTTTAATTAAAATAATCCTTAAAGCACACAATTCAATTCCTTCCTCGCCCCTGAAAGGAATAATATATAATGAAATAATACCTATTGACGAAAAGTATACTCGTTTCAAGACGCAAATAGAATTATATATTTTAATATAATTATTTTGAGTAATTTAATACTAAGTAAATTCGAAACTAAAGTGTCTATTTGCATTGTAATTTTTTTTTTAATTATCATGGTATATTTAACATAATTAATTCCTAACGACTGTCAAAACACAGATCTTCAACAAAGAGATTTTATGTATATTTGAATGGTGTAAAATTTATTCTTGAATTACGTCTAAAAGGGATCCAAATGATAATCTAGTCTCCTTCAACGGAAGCAATCTTCCGAAAAGGCCTTCCATTGATATGCTTGGTGTAACTATAAGTGACCAGCTCAGGTACGGGGGCTCCATCGAAGCCAGAGTAAAGTTGGCCTCTCAGAAGCTGGGCGTACTGTACAGGGCCCGCAGATACTTTAATAGTACACAACTGCTCACCCTGTACAAATCGCAAGTGCGCCCTACTGTCGAATTTGGCAGCCATCTCTGGTCTGGAGCCCCAAAATACCTGAAAAAAACCCTTGACTCTGTGCAGAAACGGGCGGTCCGTTTGATAGATTCCCCAATCTTAACAAACGGACTGCAATCTCTAGAGCACAGGCGTCAAGTAGGTATGCTGTCCTTGTTCTATCGGTATTACAATGGAAGATGCTCTGAGGAACTAGCGTCATTGATCCCTTCGGCACCGGTGCGTAGTCGGGATACACGCCAAACGCGCGCCCAACATTTGTACACAGTTGACACTTGTCACATGAGAACGGGTCGCTTCTACGATTCGTTCTTAAGTTCAACAGCTCGGCTGTGGAACGAACTGCCGGCCTCTGTGTTTCCTCCCTCCTACAACGTGGGACTCTTCAAGACCCATGTTCACTCCTTCCTCTCCAAAAAAAGACCCTCCTCACAGCATCCCCAAAGATGACATAGGCCCCGAGGGAAATTATTTTCTTCAGGGCCTCCTGTGTGGAGTAAATATAAAAAAAAAAAAAAAAAAAAAAAACAAAAATCTGAACCTCTCGCTTCATGATTAAATCAACACCTCTATCAACATTTTTTCGCTGTAGTTAAAGTACATTTTTATACGTTCCATTTCGTTAATTTAACGCCGGGATTTTATTTAGTGCAAAAATTCTGGGACCAGCCACCATAACATCTGTACTCTTCCTTGCCTAGATTGCTAATGGAGGTTAGAGCTCCGTAGTAAGCGTTCAAAGATGTTTTGAAAGGGAGATATGTAAATATGAATGCTAGAGGTAGCGTAACAATACAAAAAGAGAAAAAAATAAGAGAAAGGTAATAGTTAAGCGAAACTGGTGAAAATATTTAATGAAATCGAGCAAAAATATCTCGACAAATGCTTAAGTTGCATACCTATAACATATTAAATAAGAAAATAAAACGTGTTTTTTATCATTTTCGGCGAATAATTTGCATTTTTCTATCGATGTTATTTCTTATGATTACCGTTCCGGCATTACAAATGTATGTACTTTATCTTTGAAAATAACATAATTTTTTTTAGGAACTTAAGAATTCAAAGTGTTAAAGATGTTGTAAGCCTGTAGAAATTATAAACGTGGGGGCTTCATAATGTGGATTCTTTAGTGGATATCTTCAATTTACCTCTTAAGAAATACAAAATATTGTTTTTGGGGGCACTTCTTATTCTGTTTCCATATAAATCCCTTAAAAAGTTTGTTAAAATAAATAAATGTGGTCACGTAATGGAACTAACGGATTCTTTACAAAATGCGTTAAACTTGATTTTTTTCAAAGTTGGTCGAAATTTGTGTAAAAACTTATTTTTTTCCAAAAAGAAGACAGTAAAATAATAACTAAAATGATCAATAAAAATAAATTAATAATAACAATAAAATAATAAAAAATATATCAATTATTTATTTTACTTACATAAAATTAAATACGAAATCAGACTTTCTTTAATTGAATGTAGAATTGAGATATTATGTAAAGATCATTTCTATTTCTAATTAAAAATATATGCAGGTTCGACAGTTGTAAATAACTTATTAAATATACTAAATTAAGAAATTCGCAAGTTAAAAATAAATAAATCTATAATACGTAACTATGAAAAAACCAATAAAAATCGTGGGACGATAAAAACGCAATGATTACAGGCTTTGGCGAAAATGCCCAAATACTGAAAAAAGTTTTATGTTTGCGTAAGTGTAATTTTCAGTTACCGCATTCATTGAAAACTTACTGTGTATTGATATTATTAGTTTACAATTCGTTTGTAATCGGCTATTAACGTATTTTTTGCAAATGAACTACAAAATCAGAAATCTATCACAAAATATCAAATTTTTGGTCAATTTAGGATAATTTATAAAAAACTATCACTAAATAATGAACTTTTGGACAATTGCTGAAAATTTATAAAAATCTATCTCAAAATAATGAGTTTTTGGATTTTTTTGAAAAAAATATAAAAATCTGTCACAAAATAAAGAATTTTTGTAAATTTAGGAAAATTTATAAAAACCTGTCACCAAAAGTCATTTTTACAATATTGTGTTTGAAGAAACGAGATTGGGGGCTAATAGAGATCAACGGGGTGATTTAATTACAAGATTTCAACAAAAACACAATCTTAGGTAAAGGATGATACCTAAATCAGTTCCTGTCATTTAACGTGTATGGTGATAAGTTGTAATAACCAATACAAATATTATAAAAAGTGTCCGGGGGTAAAGTGCAATAACTTCGGGAGGTGATAGTACAAGTAGAAAGGATAAATTTCTTTTTACGATATTTCAAATTTTAGGGTTACTAAAAATGTAAAATTTGTCCGCCATGTGGGACTGGCATTATTATTTGGCACTGTTGCTAAATCAAACGCTGCCATTCCATCGGTTTTTACTGGAGACGTTGACGAGTTTAATAAATATGTTAACGAGACTTGTCGATCAATAGCAAACTGGCTGGTATCACAAAATCTGTCGCTTAACACAAACAAAACTGAACTTGTTAACTTTAATAACAATCATATCAAACCTTCCCAAACTTGTTCACAGCTGGGAATACAACTATATGCAAATATAAACTGAAAAGAACATATATCTAAAGTTGTAGCAAAAATCAGTAGCTTTTTTTGTTCTAGGTACCCTTAAAAATATCTAAAACATCGAGTCAGTAATCACCTCATACTATGGATACGTATACTCAATGATAAAATACGGAATAGTTTTTATCATCCAAAAGAGGTGCCTACGAAAAATTACAAACTCTGATCACCAGGATTCATGTAGACCAATTTTTGAAAATCTCAAACTTCCGACAGTGACGGACATATATATAATGGAGTTATGCCTGTTAGTTCGATCATCTTCAGAAAAGTTCCCACAAAAAACTCAATACATAAACACGCTACAAGGTTCACAGAAAACTTTTTAATCCCAAAAGCAAACAAAACTATATTTCAAAAAGGACCACACTACACGGCTAATAAAGTATATAACAACCTTCCATGTAGCATCAAACAAATAACTGACATAATTAAATTTAAATCATCACTAAAAACATTTTTTTTAAACAAATGTCACTACACCTTAAATGACTTTTTTACACAATGCGTTGTTTTGCCCATGAATAGTGGGCAGACATTCATTAGGTTTACGAGCTACATGATGAAAATAGACATGGGAAGTGAACATTTTGAAAAATTTTTAAATTAGCCAAAAGCAATGATAATAGTTAAGTGATAAATAGTTACATAATTTTATCGTTCAAAGTGAAACAACATTTTGGTTTATAGCATAATTGTAAAAGTCAAACTCTCGGCCTTATATTATTGTTTACATGCGGTTTCAATGGATACGGGCCGACCACAGCAAATTGTCGGGTACGTTTTTACTTCATGCTAAGGATTCTTTGATTCCATTTCCACAATGGTTATTATTTATAATATTTTGTGTAGGTAATAGTAGGCTTTATTTTTTAATTCGATTTACTCTAATTTAAAAAAAAAAACTTTTCGGGATACGAACAACCTTACATTTAACTTCTAATGACAGCAAGCGGAAAATTTTGCATCATAATGAAGAACTTCACCAGCCGAGGAATAGATCTCACGACGCCTGGGTGGGAACTAGAGGCGATGCAAACGCCACTCACCGGTTAAATATTTATGAATATTTATATTAAATATTTTATGGCTACATGATGAAAATAGACATGGGAAGTGAACATTTTGAAAATTTTTTAAATTCGCCAAAAGCAATGATAATAGTTAAGTGATAAATAGTTACATAATTTTATCGTTCAAAGTGAAACAACATTTTGGTTTATAGCATAATTGTAAATGTCAAACTCTCGGCCTTATATTATTGTTTACATGCGGTTTCAATGGATACGGGCCGACCACAGCAAATTGTCGGGTACGTTTTTACCTCATGCTAAGGATTCTCCGATTCCATTTCCACAGTGGTTATTATTTATAATATTTTGTGTAGGTAATAGTAGGCTTTATTTTTGAATTCGATTTACTCTAATTTAAAAAAAAAACTTTTCGGGATACGAACAACCTTACATTTAACTTCTAATGACAGCAAGCGGAAAATTTTGCATCATAATGTAGAACTTCACCAGCCGAGGAATAGAGCTCACGACGCCTGGGTGGGAACTAGAGGCGATGCAAACGCCACTCACCGGTTAAATATTTATGATCTAAACAATGATTGTGAGATTTCGAAAGGAGATTAAATCCACAACAAAACAAGTGTGTAATGTGAAAATGAACTATAGCCTTTTTAAAGTACCTACGCACAACCTCTCCTTGTTTATAAATAAAAAAAAATCAAAATACAAAGGGAAACGGTTAAGCGTACGTACCTACTCACATCGTTTGAGCTAATTAAAACTCATCTTCTCTTACCTTTTGAATTAAAAAAAAATAGTATCGTAAAGTGGACACCGACGAAAAAAGTTTTTTTATAAAAAAATGTCTTGAAAGAGATTAAAAACACAAAACAAAAAATGTGGCTTATTCCCGTCTGCTTTTTCACGGACGAGTACATACGACCCAACAAAGAAAATACAAAAAAAAATGAGTAAAAACTATCTTTATTTCTCAACATAGTCTTCATTTAGCTCAATACACTTTTACCAGCGATGTTCAATAACTTCGATATCCTGTTTATAGTGAAAACCGTCTCAAAATAGTCTAAAAACTCCTCAAAATAGCCATCAAACGCACGCTCTACCTTTTGATTATTGGTAAATATTTTACCAAAGAGGTATTTTTTCAAGTTTTGAAAGAGAAAATAATCCGAAGAGGTAAAATCTGTCGATTAGGGTGCGTGAGGAAGCAATTCGTACTTTTACTTATTGATATTGGTCATCACGATAACGGATGTGTGAACTTTTTTAATGAGAAAACAATTATTTTTTACCCCAATGCGGTGGTTTTTTGTTGATTTTATCACTAATTTGAATGTTGATTGTTTTTCCTTTTTGAAGATAACCAATAGAAATTATCTCATGCGCATCCCCAAAAAATTGACGCCATGACCTTGCCAACACTCGGAACTATCTTCGCCTTCTTTGGAGCCGATGCTGCACTTTCAGTCCATTATTACGATTGTTCTTTCATCTCAAGTGTGAGGTGATGGACCCATGGTTATGAATCGGCGCAAAAACTCGGCATTATTGCAACGAAACGTGGCCAAACACTCGATTGAAACATCCTCACTACACTGTATTTGTTCCATTGTGAGCAAACGTGGCATCCTTCTTGCGCACAGCTTTCTCGTGACCAAATATTCAGTCAATATGATGTACAGCACTTTTCAGAATTTTCTTCACCATTTCTATCGTGGTCACCTCATTTGGTGGAGCAGTGCAATGTTAATCTTGGCAGCCCGACTGCCACGTTTAAATCTTGCCACCCAATATTTAATAAATTGTCATTGTTTTCTTAGTATGCTAAAATATATAGATAGCACTTAGGTTTCAACTAAATTTCTACAATAAGTAACTTTTAATATAGTTGGAGATGGTAAAAGATGCATTCCAAAAGTTCTATTATTTCGCGAACTAAACCATAAAAAAATATTTTGTGCATGTGCAACTTAAACCCCCGTCTTATATAATTATCTCTATTAGATAATTAAGTTAAAATAAAGTGTTGTTTTTAAAGAACCTTTAAATGCAGCTTAATTTGACAAGTTTACCTATTCAGAGTGTCATTTCAAATGAAAGTATCGTATCATACAACGATGACCATTTTCTTTAACATTCTTGTGGTCGTTAAACACAAAGAAAAACAACGTAACGTTTTCAAAATTGTAACTCAAGCTATATAAGGTTGTTAGGTACTTTCAACAACTATATCAGTCAGGTCGGCTACTTCTGGGACTATCTCCCTCTTTGTAAGTGTTTTAAAAAAAAACCGAATTTCCTTTTGTGTTGAAGTCCTCGTCTCACACAGACAAAGCATTTTTCACACTACAACCAAAACAATAATTAGATTATAAAAATAATAGCGTTCATTATTTTCTGCTCACAAAGCAAAAGGAATGTAATTTATATATCAAACATATCCATTACGCAAACAATTTACTTGCCAGTGTCATTTCGTATCTCTTGGAGATTTATAATGATATATATGGAGTAAAAACCTTTTTTTTACTTGTTAACAAATTAAAATCTCTCATATCACATATTTGTAAAAATAATTAACTTTATAACAATTTACGATATAAACTTATCAATTTAAAAAAACACCCAAGTTGTAATATTATCTTGGTAAAGGAAGACTTCTGACAATTCAACAAACTTTTAAAAAGTGATATAAATTCATTAGAAACGATGAAAAAAATTTTTTTTTAACCTTACCTAACCTACTTAACCCATTTAATAAAGTTTTTGTTTCATCACTTATCATGACTTTATATAACTTTTCAAAGATGTAATGAATTATCATTGTGATGATTTATTCGGTCACCAATTAAAATAAAGTGGTTAAAAAAATTCATGTCTCATATCACAGTTTTTACCGACATATCAATGAAAAATTCATTATTAGAAAATGAAATTTGGTAAAAAATATGTATTGGTGCATCCATATCAATATTAAATAAATAAAATACTTACGCAATAAAAGTACATGAAAATATCGTATTTATGGGATCTGTGCGTTAAACAATTCCAACATTCAACCACCAATTTCAAGTCATTTTACAACATAAAGCATTCTTTACATGATACATGTTTATTATAATAAAATACATGAATTTCATTTTAAAATGAATTTTATCATGGTTACAAGAGAACAATGTGGATTATTTAGCTCTGCAGTTGATTGAAAAGACTTCTACGAGAATAATAATTATTATGATTCTCTTGCTCGCTACAAAAGTTTAATTTTTGAATTCAGCTCCGACATGCCTGTTGTTAAAATGCTTTTGTCAGTTGATACGAAGGTGTTTTGTTTCACAAATGTACGTATTCACAAAGAAAAACTTCGTCCTTGTCGGGTTTATGAAAGCGCTGGTAAATGATCCAAGAAATAATATAGATATCGTTAAGAAATAACGAAACATTAAATTAACACGATTCGGTTTTTTTAAGTGTACAAGTCTTTATATAACATTCTACAAAGCTTAAGGTTTTGGTAGTAGGATGGTGTATACGCTTTAAAGGAAACTTAATGCCAAGTACCTACGTGTTTTGTGACTTCCCTGTCTCATTACGACTTGTTTGTTTTAAAACTTGTTAGTTTCATGAAAATATTTTTTTTTATCTAAAAGCTACAAACTCAAATTTACTTATTTTCTTCGACTTTGACGCAATCTATATGCGAGAAAATACAAACTCCATATGGTTTCAATTGGTTCCAATAACTTTAAATAGAGTTTGTTTCAATTAAAACTGTCAAAATGTTTGTATTTTAATATAATATGGTTAACTTTTTCAGTTAATCAATACGTTTTCCACGTCCATCAATCCTGTTGCACTGTTTTTAAATAGTTTTAACATAATAATAACATAAAAATATGGTTAACTGGTTCAGTTAATTAATCCATAATCCTTTTGCACTTAAATAGTGTGTACATGGATTACTGATTATTATTGAAAATTGATTGATTTATGACTAGAGTATTATTTAAAATTCACACTGATGCAAATTCTGATTCAATTCATAAATCTGCTAAAGCATAAAGAAATAAAGGATTAATACTTTCAAATTAAACACATTCGAAATCACACATAAAAAAATATTTTTTCCTTAACATTTAATTTATTTGTACTATTCTATGCATCTTAAGAACTAAGCAGAAAATTTGTCAAATAGTAGCGAAAAAGCTATCAAATGGCGAGTTCTAGCATCCGGAAATATTTTCAGCTCGCAGCGATTTTGCCACGACTAGCTATGAACCTTGAAGTATCCATATAAATGTGTAAAAGTTTTATGAAATAATTTAATTCCCATAAAGGAAGTATGAATACTGTGAAAGATTAGTAATTTGTGTTTTCTGTAGTGCCCTAAAGTTGTCATGAAACTGCCAGAGAAAAAATGTGAGTAATGCGAAGCGGTTTAAATATATCATTTAAAAAAATATAAGCAAAACTCGCCAGGTACCTAGTTATTTATTTAGTTTATCCGCCTAATTATTCAATTCATTATGTATTTATTATTTAGGCCAAATTATTATTTCTTGGAAGGTATGATACTTATCCAATACATAAACACAAGAAACTAGAATTTAACTTAAGCCCCCGAGTTCGGGGCGTTTTACCAGAATACCTAAAAAGCGACCATTAACTTCATTTCTAGGAAAATTGTATGTAACTAACAATTTTCCTGGCTCCAGTTCAAGAAGATTTTGATGGATTGCGTTTAATTAAACTTACCATAATTCGAGGCTCGGCTCGCGTTTCGGCTCGCAAATGTACATGCAGAATTAGTGCGTGTAGTTCTTCACCGAAGACAATCTATCCACATTATATAATCTTGCTTCAAGGAGCAATCTATTCAGCGTCTAAATGGCCTTCCGACACCTTTTCCAGCTTGGGTAGGTTATCTCCATAAGGGGATTTTATCATTAGAAAATTTTGCATGTGTAATTTGTTTCCTTGTGTTCGGCTCCCTTGCCCCGGATAATCATTTAAATTGAACACTATCCGTTAGTAAAATGTGGCACACATGAACAGTTTGTTTTGGCTAATGGCCGAAACCTCTTACCGCTCTTTGTTCGCTCGCTACCCCTTTAATGTGTGCGCTCCTGGCGTGGGCGTTTTAAAAAAGGTGTAGACATGTTTCTTAATGTGAATGGAGTTCCCTACTTTTTTCAACGTCTTCAAATTCTTAGCTTTATTAAAATTTAATTTTAAATGCTTTCATGTGTTAAGTTTTCAATTTACGGAAGAGTGACATATTTGTAAAACCGCTTTTTATAATTCATTCCACTGTTTGGCGCAGGTGACATTTGTGTTTTTGTAATTTTTACAAATTAAGGAATTTAGAAAACATTTTATCAAAAATTTTGAATTTGACTTGGTTAATAAATTTTAATTTTAATTTAAACTGATTTTTGTTTTGGAATCTGCAGAATAGAATTCGTTTTCCCATCGTTTACACCAATTTTATCATTCAAGGAAGCCTTGCTTTGGCTTTTGGCTAATTTTAAATAGTTGATTTTGACTATTGAGTAATTATGGTACCTAGCAATCAGCCAGAAAAAAATTTGAAAAAGAAGTAAAAAATAATCATAAAAACTTGAATGGTTTCAACCCTTCAACAAATTATTAGACACAAACTAAATTAAAACTTGTAAAGGTTTTTTTGTGTTATAAATTACGATAGTATATTAATATTCCAATGCTTACGCAAACACTATTGAAATTGAAATAGAAAATTAGAAAGTTTAGATTGAATTTCACAAGGAAGCACATAATTAAAATAAAATATATTTCGTAATTGTAAAAAGCATTCACTTTGTGGCTCATCATAATTTATAATAAAAACACATAAATTTGTTTTTGACCACGATAGTTTTATTTTCACTCTACCGGTTTCGGAAGATCCCTTCCTTCGTCAGGTGAATATTTAAAACTAATCTACTACACAAAATATTGACACATAAATACAAAAATGTTAAGTGTTTGAGAGAGATGTCGACAAAGTGGAAGGGGTAATTACGGGAATTCCAGGAAGAACAGAGCGGTTAACTGGAAATATGTCATTTACTGAAGCGTGGTTGTGCGGTGTATGCAATACATAGCCCTACATACTAAATACAAATATGCACACACTTATAATATGTACATAAGACAGGCGTACGGTATTAATATTCGTTGGTCGTAGTTTTCTTCCAATAGTTTGGCAGTGATAATATTGTATTTCTGGCCGGAATGATATGATTCACTTTTTTCACGGTATTTTTTAAGGGAAGGAATGAGATGAAGTTTTGGGAATGAAAAAGGTACGAGGAGTGGGTATGAATCTAGGAATTAGTGTATCCAGGAGTGACGGACGTATGCATAAATCCCTTCCGCAGCGGCGCAAGGCGATGGGTCGGGAGATCAGTTGGAGTGGTCAAATGGTCTCCGAATACCAGCCTTTTCTTGATCTGGTACGCCACACAGCTGGTGAGCATGTACATCCTGAATGCACCTCACCCGATGAACCCGGGCACCCTGCTATCCAATAAATGGTTCTTGGGGTGGTGGTACCCAACCCACATCTCAATTTGGTGAACAATATTGTTGAAATGTTACTAGGCATTGAAATGTAAAGCTTAGATCCTAGTGATAAACAACAATAAGTTAAATTAACAAAACATGTTATATATATTTACAGTTTTTATGTAAGGATAAACATTCATTTAAAATAATACGTTAACGTAAAATTGTTGTAAAAGATGGAACATCGGTTATCCTGGAACAATATTTCGATTAAACACCCCTTTTTCTTAAAACACCAAGAACATTTTTCCGTCCAAGAAAACCATAAAGAATTTATGTCAGTATTTTTTCGATACATATTTGCTCTTTTCCGTCTTCTATTATTAGTTTTATCGTCGAAAATAGGTTCAATATTATATTTATATCCGAACTTATTCTCAGAAGTTTGTGATCCAAAAAGTTTTTCTTTTCTTCATCCAGTTTGCTAGTTTTTGTTTTTAGACACCTAAAATAGATTAACAAATTTTATATTTGAACTTTGTTTGAATTATTAATCAACCATCGAAGAAGAAGATTATACTAATAAATCTGAACGAAATATGAAACGGAACTAGACAGAAAAATTAAAAAGGTTACGGTCTCAACTGCGAATCGAACCCAAGTCTTACCCGGTCAACGCCTCTAACCACTCGGTCATTGGGACCTAATTATCTTACGTCATTTTTGTCGATCTTATATTTTAAATTCTATATCAACAATATTATCCTCAACTGAAAACTAAATAGATTTGGCATATTAATAAAAATAGAATTTGTTTATCCAAGAAACTATCTCTACAAAAAAATTCTTTAGAACGTTGTAAGCATAAAATCAACATGTGGTAAAAATTAGATTTTAATCAGAATTATTCAATTTAAATTTTCAGTGTGTTTTTTAAGTTGAAATTTGAAATCTTTACAGTTTGTTACATTTCTGGTTGTGTATTTTAAAAAAAATTATCAAGATTTGTGAACTTTAATTGAACTTTAATTACATTTCGGAGTTGGGAGAATTTGTTTTTTGTTTGAGTTTTCTTTTATTTTTAAAGGTGCAGTTTTATTAAGAATATTGTATTTTTAACTTTATAATATTTCTTGGTGGAAATATAATGTATTTAGTTTTCTGACTTTAAATTCTTTAAACAGGTGTTCTGATAAATATATAAATTACTAATGTAGTTTTAATATTTATTTTTGTGCTATATAAGGCGGTGATTCAGAGAAGCCTATTAAATTCTACTAGTACATCGACCGAGAGACGACGTATTAATAAGGGATGGAAATGTAATAATAGTGAGCGATTTTAAATAAGCCCGAAGAGATTTTACTGGAACATTCATATTTTTTAATTTCCACTGTTACAAACAAAATTATTTCGACAATATGTTAGATCTTATGGTAACACGAATAGCGGCGACGTCAGCCGAAGCAAAGAGCCTTTGGTTCTGGAAGATAAATATCACTCTACGTTAGCGGTTACTGAAACGCTGTCTAGAACAACATGCAGCAGCTGCAACATGTGACGAAGCGTTCCTCGTTCCAGCAGCACTAGCGTCATCTACCGGCGACTCCACGAAGGTTTCGAGTTTTCGAGAGTCATTTTAGGCAAGGACGCAAAGAATACATTATTGTAATTTTTTTCATTAATCCATTTTTTTTAAGAATTACGCGAAATGCGCTGATGATAACGACTCGACTATTTTGGCAAATGACTAAAAAAAAACCCAGCGATTAAAATTTCATTAGTTTTGTGCTAAGAAGTTTAGATAACGTTTTTATATTGTTGTTTTACTCTTTGCTTAAGCCTTTGGGCAACGGCGGGATAGTTTTATACTACAAAAACAATCCATAAAATTTCTTCTAACGATATTCTGGTAAAACTGTAGTCTAGTCGATGTAGTCTCCGACTAGCACCATTATATTAAGCCGGTATCTGCGTGAGAGACAATCGTACCGCTAAGTTCGGCAAAGTCTGGCCTTCGAACAGTCTAGTTAAAACCTCACGTATGAATGTTGCATTGTTTGGGACACATAAGCACAAACCTGTAACTGGCATAAAAAAATTATAATACAGTTTAACACTCGATCACTCGCGCGGGATGTTGTCAGCACCCCACGCATTTTTTAACGTAAAAATGAATAATTATTTGTCTAGTTACGAGTCCGCGCGTCTCAGTACCTTCAAGTGACCTTTAAACCCGTCAACACGGGGAGGGAGCAAATTTTCAAGCGCTGTGAAACTTCTATTCTAGTTCTGTTTTATTTCAATACTATGTATGCATAATAAAATATTAACATAACTTGGATTGAATTTTCACAGAACTTGAAAATTTATGAACTGTTAAAAATCTTTGAACAACCCGTCCTTAATGTACGTATACTTAGGATAGGTTATTTTAAAGAATTTGAACAATTCATCAATTTTCAACATTATTTTTTAACAAATAATTATAAGCAATAATTAGTCGCCTGAAATGTCAATACAAATTGAAAATATCTCCCGAGTAAAAATAAATGCCGCCAACGGGAACGGTTTTTATGCTATGCATAAAAACCTTGTCTTATAAACATAATTTAACATAAAAAAATTATTTTAGTTCTGTGAAAATCCTATTTAATTGCCAGTTGCTTCACAGAACTTAAATAACAAAACTTGAATGAACCAATTTAACAGAACTTGAAATTATTTTTTTTTAAGCTACGTTTCGTGACTTAGCAGGGGTGCGCGGGTTCAGGGGATGAGGTGTGTTCAGGATGTGCCTGCCCATCAGCTGCGTGGCATGACAGAACCGGAGAGGCTGGTTTAAGGAAACCTTTGACCTCTCCAACTGGTCTCTAACTCCTTCACTCTTGGACACACTAATCCCCAGATTCCTACCCCTCATACTCTTTTCCTTGCCAGAACTTCCTCTCCCTCCTTTCCGTTAACAGTCCCTTCACACAGCATCTCCAAAGATGACAGAGGTGATGACGAAGATGGTCGTGTGTAGGGTTAATCTAAAAAAAAAATTTAATACCTACAACATATTATATGAAACGAAATAACAATAACAAATATTATTCTAATGTGCAAAACATTTGTTTTGAAAGCAGAGAATAAAAACTTAATTTATTTTAATGAATGGAATTGGCCATCTGCCATCTATAAAGGGCAGAAAGACATTTCTACCTTTTTCATTATTTTGCTCCAAAGTTTGGAGACAACGCTTTTAACACCTTGTGTGTAATTTCCCAAGGGAAAAAAGTGAAATATTCACTTTTCCTCATAATATTTCCACATTTTGTCGATAGTCTATTATATTATATTTCTTATTTGATTTACATTATTCGAAATCTCTTTTATACCCAGGGTTGAATCACATTTAGGAAGAGGAATTCTGATCAAAACCTTGTACTGTAGTACCGCCCAGCATAAAATTTGCTTTTCCTTCCCTAAAAACGCCCATTAAAGAACATAATTAAATATTATTAAAAGAAATACCAGAAAGTCCAATTTTTTTTTTTCTAAAGAAAGACAAACATTCCCGAGTTACGAATAACCTGACAATATTTGAAAATCTCCTACTACCACCACAGAAAGCGGAAAATGTTGCTTGTGTTGTTATGGAGGACTTAGCCAGCCGAGGAATTAAACATACTACACGTGGGTGGGACCCAAGCGCGATGTAAACTCGGCTACCGACCGGTTAATTATATAAAATTTTCCAAATAACTTACTTTTAACTCACATACTCCTTAGTTTATTTGTTATTTATTTTTTTTGGGTGCATATTAATGACTGTATGCATGTACGGTCATACTTGATCTGTATATTATACTTTGATTTACTTTACCATATCAAGTACTATTATTTAAATTCAATATTAATTTTTATTATGGTATTCTGCCATAACTTATTAAATTTTTTTTCTGTACTTCTTTTTTAAACATTTGTTTTATATTACATTTCAGAATATGATATATATTTATTTTCTATTTATCTTATGAGTAAATTATTTTACTGTTTTCAGTCTTACTTGTTTTGCAACAAACATGAATAATTATATGTATATACGAATGTACAATGTACATTCTTACTTTAAACTTGAAACTTTGCTTTATTTACAACATTAATTTATTTGGATTTTATGTTAATCTTAGTATTAGCATTTGATTTTTATTTTTTTGTATTTATTTATGCTATCATCCATGTAATATATTACATTTACATACATAAACTGTCAATTTACTCTCGAATAAGCCCGATAGGGCGTTAATGAATAATAAATAAATAAATAAATTTATTATTAAAACACAAATAACATTGTTTACATCACTTTATTTCGATACAAAATCTCAACATGTTTCATGAACCAAGTTCACTTCATCAGGAGCACAAGTATACTAAAGTTATAATTAAAATTAGGTCTAGAAAGAAGAGGTAGAAGGAGCGGGGAGGGGTAAGAGTGGGGGAGGGCTATTCAAAGTAGGAATTAAAATGTCATTAGACGGGAAAGACCGGGTAATTGGGAAAATATTTAAAATGGGGTTTATTATATGTTTAAATATATATTTTTTGCAAACGTGTTTAAAACGACAAGTGATTCCAAATTACGTTAACTTTAAATTTAAATCATCTTCAAATTCGGCTAAGAAAGCCAAAATATGTTGGTTAAAAGAGGACTTAAAAAGTGGTTATAAAAAACGGAATGTTATTAAACTTCAACTTAAATTCTTACATATGGAATTGACTAGTGCTTTATACCCATTGGAATGGGACCTGTTTGATGATCAAGTTAGATCTATAGCTAGTATCAAAGCATACAAAAAGAAAACTGTTCTTGACAAAAAAATTAAAAAATTGTGTGATAATAATAAAAAAGTTAATGCGGTAGTTTCACCAACTGAAAATAAACAGTATAAATTCCATGATCGAGTGATTAACATGTCTAATCATGAGTTTTTCGGAGGAAGAGTTAAAATTATTAAATAAAGGACTAAATCATAACTTGCATTATAATTCTAATATTAAAAATTGAGAAGAATTAGAGTTGTTGGCAGTGGATATGGACAATGCATTAATAAATCAACCCAAATCGTTCCATTATAAATGTGCTGAAGGGATAAAAAACATTAACAACAACAAAAAAAAGTTCCTAATCGGGAAAAGAATATAATTTCTAATACTGACATAAAAATTGCTAAGAATATTTCTAAAATGGTGAGGGAAAAAATTCTGGTTGTTACAAAGGCAGATAAAGGTAACAGTGTTATCATCATGGATAAAGTTGACTATATTAACAAGACAATGGATTTTCTACAAGGGGACAATTTTGAAATAATTCTAAATAACCCTATTAATAAGTGTCAAGAAATGGTGAAAGAAGCGGTTAAACGTTGTAAAAGTGATATCTTTGTAAACATGAAAAATAACAAAAATTTGATTTTAATTAACCCAAAAATTCCTAAACTTTACAGCCTATTAAAAATACATAAGCTGAACAAACCTATTAGGCCAGTAGTCTCTAATTATAATGCCCCAACTTTTAAATTAGCGTCAGCTATCAATACTGTAATTAATAATGCTAATATATTTCAACCAACATACACAGTTAAAAATTCGTTAGAATTAGTTAATTATCTAAAGGATTTGGAAATTCCTAATCATGCTATGTTGGTTTCTTTTGACGTAGTAAATTTATTCCCTAGTATTCCAATAGAAGAAAGTAAAACCATCATCAATAATTTGTTAAATTCATCTAACTTACAGAAAGACCTTATCCATGACCTCATTTTATTTTTCGAAGTTATTTTTAAACAAAATTATTTTCAATTTAACAATACAATTTTTAAACAAAAGGATGGCTTGGCCATGGGGAACAGTACGAGTCCTTTGATTGCAGATATTTTTATTAATAATTTAGAAGATAAGATTTTTAATAGCGGTGCCTTGTTACTTAAAAATTTATATTGTTGGAAGAGATATGTGGACGACATTTTTTGCATTTGGTTAGGAACAGAAAGACAATTGAACATGTTCTTAAACTTTTTAAATAAAATACACAAAAATATTCAATTTACATTAGAAATAGGTATAGATAAGAGTTTAAATTTCTTAGATTTAAATTTAACAATAAAAGGTAATAAAATAGATTTTAATATTTTCCGTAAAGATACGTACACTGATATTGTCATTCATAATTCATCAAATCATCCCTTTTCTCAAAAAGTCGCAGCTTTCCATTCTATGCTTAATAGATTAATTTCGATTCCTTTGTCGGATCCTAATTATATCTCAGAATTAAATATCATAAAACAAATAGCATCTAATAACGGCTATCCTAATAAATTGATAGATGAAATACTAAATAAAAAAATTAAACATAAATTCTTTAAACTTTATATTTATCCTATTTATAAAGATACAAACAAACAATGGCGTAGAATTCTATTTGTAGATAATGATACTTCCAAAATTATAAATAAAAACATCCCCTTCACTATTCAACCGGCGTTTTATACGAATAACAAATGAAAAAAATATATTCTTACTAATAAAGATATTGATAGTCAAACTAAAAAATCAGGTGTTTATAAACTCAACTGTAATGATTGTAATTCCTTTTATATAGGAAAAACTAATAGAAACTTTGAGATCAGAATTAAAGAACATCTTAGGGCTTTAAAGGGAAACTGTGAATCAGAATTTGCGGATCATTTATTAAATAACGACCATACTTTCGATATTAATTCAGGTTTTAAAATACTACATTCTGGTTACAAGGTATCTCAAATCAATAATTTTGAAATCCTAGAAATAAGAAAACACGTGAATATGAAAGCAGATATTATTAATAAACAAAAAATTTTTATAAACCCCATTTTAAATATTTTCCCAATTACCCGGTCTTTCCCGTCTAATGACATTTTAATTCCTACTTTGAATAGCCCTCCCCCACTCTTACCCCTCCCCGCTCCTTCTACCTCTTCTTTCTAGACCTAATTTTAATTATAACTTTAGTATACTTGTGCTCCTGATGAAGTGAACTTGGTTCATGAAACATGTTGAGATTTTGTATCGAAATAAAGTGATGTAAACAATGTTATTTGTGTTTTAATAATAAATAAATAATGCCATCACAAAGTGAAAAGCAGTTAGAAGAAGTTTTCTTCGAAAAATTAAAATAAATAAATGTCCTGTACGTACGAACCGTACCTACTTTTCTCTAATAAACAATAAACAGTGTAATCAAGTGACTCAAAATATAAATACATAAGAATAATAACAATTGAATCTTTAGGCATCATGTTAATCAATCAAATGCGATGTACATATAGTTTTGTATTAGTGATCGACGAACCGGTGGATGCAATCTGTTAGCCATAAATTGATAATAGTTTAACTAGTCTATTGTTAGTAATAAGATAGATAATTGTTAAAATGTATTATGTATTGGTAGAGTGTCCTTGGGACGATTTTGCACAAAAACGGCGCCACGCAAATCATTCAAATATTATTATTGGTATTATTGTGTTGCTTCCCTTGACAATATTACCTTTCCTTGTTCTGACACATCAATCATTTCAAGTAATAAAAATGTACTTCGTGCTGTGGTCAACATTTTCTATTGTATCAATATTGACTAGCATTATGTATGCTTTTCGAGAAAATGGATACGACAAGACGTATTTTACATGGCGGAGAAAAAAGAATACGGCTTTTTTCAAAACCAAAATACTTTTGAAATGTACGAGTAAAATATTAGTCATAAAGAATATATATCACACAGATATCAATATATATCACGCAGGTGGCCTTATCCGCATAATAGAATGGATGAAATGCAAAAATATTATATATTTTTAAGAACAAAGTTTGTTAGGAAATTTGTCAATTCATCCTTTATAGGCCTTCAGTCCCGTTCTTAACGTATAATTTGACAACATTTTTAATAAATTAACTATTATTTATATCAGTAAGTTTTCTCCAATGCCGCGCAATAATGGTTCCTGTTCCCGACAGAGAAGAGACAGTAGGACGATGGCATCTGCTAACAGGGTATGTTCTGAAACTGAAAGTAGTTAGGAAAATGAAGGTTGGAAATTACATACTGGTTAAAGAAAGTACTCAGATCTGGTTACTAAACATGATCATCAATTCATGCATCAGCAATTATTTCAAGTAACACAAATTTTATATTTTAGATAGTGGTCATTTGCCAGAGCGATGAAGAATGTATCTACCACTCTGGAACTTTTCGCAAATTTGCTAAATATGCATTATTTTATAATGAAATGTGAAATAACAATTTATTAATTGATTTTATTTGCGCACGCCCAGATTTGAACCTACGCATTCTAAAGTCAATTTAGGTTAAAAGAAACAAGTTTCTTGAAAAGGTTATCTTTTCCAGGTTTCGTGGGAATTATTTGCATCTTAATTAGTCTTTGCCTTTTCTTTGTTTTAATTTGGTATGTTCAGGAATGTTTCATTAAAATTAACAAGGTTTTATTCGAATTACTCAGTCAAATGAATTTATTCAAATAACTTCCTTTGTACGCAGTTCTTAACTGCTTTTTTCCGCGTGGGCTTATTTTTTATCATACCGTAAGTTATTTTTCATCTCTAAAACCTTACTCCAAAGTGTCAGCTGTTCGGGTATTATGTTTCATCTATCCTTAGTATTTTATTTTAGAAAAATTTCCGATACCCGTTATAGGAAAGTTTTATATTTCATTTCTTGAGAATTTACATGGAATATATGAAATAAGCCACAGACTTAAGGGACGCCATATTTACCTTAACATTAACCAGTTAATTACTGAATACTGTGGAAATGAGATCCCTGAGGCGCATGTGTGGTAAAACAATGTATGATCGTGTGAGAAATATGGAGATCTGATTTGAAGGCTGATGTAAGCGTAATGAGTAAGATCAAGAAAGGGACGCTTTAATGGTTTGGGCATGTAGATCGAATGAGCGAAGAAAAGAGTGTAAGGAGAATATACGATGCAAATGTGAAAGATATCAGAAGTCGGGGACGCCCTAGGAAGAGCACGACAAAGAGAATCAGATACTTGAGTATGTATGAGAAGATGTATGAATGTAATTGTGGCAAGGAGTGTGTTCCAAGACCGAGTTGTTTGGCGGTCCTTCCTCTCTGCCTACCCCTACGGGGAAATGACGTGATGGTTAGTTAGTTATAAGCATTTTAATAACACAGTACATATTTAAAAGATACACCATTGTTTCCTGTTTTATATATTTTTAGGTTTTGCAGCCCTCTCACTAGACTCCAAGTTTCAAAATGATAGGAGAGAGAAGATGAGCAAACCACCACCGGCAACTTGCAAGAAGGACTTAAACGCGGTGAGAAAGACTTGGCCATGTGAGACAGAATAATAGAAGAGTATATATGAGACGATGTATGAATGTGAATGAGGCAAGGAGTGTGTGCCAAGAACGAGTTGTTTGACGTTCCGTCCCCTCTGCATACCCCTTCGGGGAACGGCGTGATGGTTAGTAAGCTAGTTAGTTAGTTTACCAGTTTCTTTGTTACACAAATTTTAATAATATTTAGTTTGACGCAATTCTCAAAGAATTGTCATTTATGTATTATCATCACAAAATTTCTCGAAAGTCTAGGTTTCCGAATAAATTGTTCTCCTATATTTGGATGTCTCAGAATAATTCCATAAAATATAGTTTCCCCAAGCGTTACAAATATTCACCACTATCAAAAGCAATTATAAGAGCTTATTTTTCTCCATTCATCGAGCTTTATCAAGTCATATCGCAGAGTTATGAAATACATTGAAAATACAATTAAGACTCACAGCCAAAAGACAGTGAAACAGATTAGAAAAAAAAACTTAATGCCGGTCTTATCTTTCTTGTTACTTAACTTATCGTAGTCATTAAATTTCTAACTGAGTTTGAGATAAATTTAACTTCCTATGAAAGAAAAAAGTGTTGTTTACCAGGTTTTTTTTGGCTACGATTGGCTTGGGAGATATGACGACGTTTAAACTTGAGGACACGTGATCGCTTTTATATTATTTTAGCAATTAACACGATGAGTTAATTGCTAATATGTAATATACATTTTCAATAGTACTTAGTTTAAAAACATCATCTATTATTGATAGACTTGAATTATGAGTGTTGTTTTAACCAGTACGGTATTTTTAAGCTAATATCAGACAAAATAAAAGTTTAGTCACCACGATAGCTAAAACCACTCATCAAAGTTAATGAGCTATTTAAAACTCCCCTAAGCACACAACTATCAGATTCCATATAAAATGAAGTTGGCGAAAATTGTGTTTTGCTAAAATGCTCTTCATTTTATTACTAAGAATTGGTCTCATTTTGCCCCTAACCAAATTTCACTTAAAGTTTTTTTGGTGTTCTTGTGTAGGTTGGACTACCTACTTTCAAACATCAAATTTTCTAAATTGAATGGTAACCTAATACGCATGTTTATCCAAATTAAAGTCTCTGAAAAACATGTTTTTGTATTTTTATAATAACCTACAATTTTTTTATATTCAAATTACGAGTTCGATTTCATGCTACGTGGCAAGTACGGATACCTTTACCTATTTAATATCTTTCAAATCGCAATGAAAGAATCACGTTTTGAAGTGAAACTTCTTTAGGCGCGTAATGAATTTTCGGGGACGGAGTAAAACCGAGTCACGATCGAAACGAAAATGCGGGTACCCCCACCACCGATTAAAGTTCATTTGATCTAGTCAAAGTTTTGAAGTAACATATAAATGCTTCTTAGCTCATCCCGACAACTGGCGTTGGTGGTGTAATGGTCAGCATAGTTGCCTTCCAAGCAGTTGATCCGAGTTCGATTCTCGGCCATCGCACATTATTTTTTTGTTTTTAACGCCTTTTTCATTCAATATCTTATTTTTTAGTAGGTCAGAACATTTTTTAAAAGAAAATAATATTGCAAAATAATAAAAACACTTATCTCACTGTGATAAAACATTACTCCGCTAGAGCGCGCTTTGCGTTATTGTGTTGGATTAAAATTATTATCTAATCCGTATATTATGATAATTGTATTACATTTATTTAATTAATTTATTTATTTTGATAATATGTAATAATTTTCAAAGTTTTGAAGTAACATATAAATGCTTCTTAGCTCATCCCGACAACTGGCGTTGGTGGTGTAATGGTCAGCATAGTTGCCTTCCAAGCAGTTGATCCGAGTTCGATTCTCGGCCATCGCACATTATTTTTTTGTTTTTAACGCCTTTTTCATTCAATATCTTATTTTTTAGTAGGTCAGAACATTTTTTAAAAGAAAATAATATTGCAAAATAATAAAAACACTTATCTCACTGTGATAAAACATTACTCCGCTAGAGCGCGCTTTGCGTTATTGTGTTGGATTAAAATTATTATCTAATCCGTATATTATGATAATTGTATTACATTTATTTAATTAATTTATTTATTTTGATAATATGTAATAATTTACAGAAAAAAAAATTAAAACTATCTCCCTCTGATAAAATATCCGTTCGCTAGAGCGCACTACGCGATCTTGTGTGGGATTCTATTTCTGTACATTGTACATTATTTTTAAAAATATATTATATTGAAGTGAAACTTCTTTAGGCGCGTAATGGATTTTCGATGGACGGAGTAAAACCGAGTCAGGATCGACACGAAAATGCGGGTACCCCCACCACCGCTCACCGTTCACTGTCCCTCTCTCACCATATGCGCTTGTTGAGGTGGGGGAGCCGCTCACGAACGTTCTCTCTCTTCTCTTCTTTCCTCTCTCTCAGACACCAGCGAACTGCGCCACGCCAAGCATCAGCTGCTTGGTTAGTATACTGCGTCGTGAGTGTAATACGAGTGAAATACGTAATTGATTGTGGTTCATACGGTTTAACAAAAGAAGTTTCACTTCTGTCTTGCGTAGGCTTGACACACCCACTTTTTTTTTTTTTCTATTTATTGCGACTTCTTCTCTATGACAATTTTTCTTGGGCAGCCTATATCGTGTTATATTTCAAGTTTAAGTATATTTTTCGTAGGTTAATACTTTCAGTAAAGACCACCATTCAGAATCTAAGCGTTTCTTGAAATGGCTAGCTGATTGAAGTAGCCAACCTCCCTCTTCTCAATCTCTTTCCCCTCCCATCTTCTTTCAACCCCTAAACAAACACAATTTAGAGATGTTGTAGTCCCACTGGCTCCGGACAGTGGGGAGAAGTTGCGATATTCACATCTAAAAAAACGTCACAATTAAATCGTTTCTTTAATTTTCCACTGTTTGTTATCCCTTTAACTATTTTTCCAGGCAACATTAAATTAGCATGAGAATTTAAAAAAAAATCTTAAATGTTCGTTTTGTCACTTTATGCTACGTATACATCCGTGAGCCAAACTGCTAAACTGAACCTCAACTTACAGGAAAGAGAGGAAGCAACCGCAAATTCGTTCCTTTCCCGTAATTCATGGTACGGTTCGCGTTTCGGTTCGTAAATGTATACGTACCCTTAAGCGTTCAAAAGCTTTAGTCACAGTGAAAATATTTCCCACCTTGCTGGAATTTACTGCAACTTTCCACTCCTGTGTCAGAATATCTACTTATCTTTGAAGTGCACTCCGTGCTCTGATTTTTACTGGAAAGCTGGTTCAAGGAGGTATTTAGCTCAGAGTCATCAGCATTTTTTTTTAAATAGTATGTAAATTACGAAAGTTTTACATTCCTCTGCACTGAACTGTTGCAAAATTGACGATGATGTAATCTCTGAGAAGTGCCTTTGTGCGCAAGTTTTATATACAAGCTTAACGAACCAAAGCACAAAATGTAAAATATATTTACTTTATTTCTCCAAAAACTTTTAATCATCTACAATTAAACAACTAAACTAGTGCAACCATGCATTTTTTCTGCAATTCTCGGGAGATATTCCTAATGGAATAATTGGTTGGGGGGTTATTTGTAATACTCACATTTGCTAGGAAAATATCAAGAAATTGATAGAAAATAAAATGCCTGGAAACATCACCTACCCTTCCATACAATTATTCCAAGTCGCAGGCTCTATTTCTTATCTGAAATGAATTATTCCCAAATAACCTAAATCCCTTAACAGAACAAATCAATAACGCATTTGAAGAACCAAACTGTAAAATTAGGCTAGCGCAGAGTCATGCTTTTCTAGTTGCTTCAAAAATTTATAATTTACTGTCAATAAGTTCCAAATTAAAACATAAAATTGATACGGAGTTCTACAAAACTAGATGACAATTATATATACCTACTACTACTAAAATATAATACATTCTTTTTTTACTTTATTAATATGCTAAAACAAACTTAACCACCGAAATATAAGGCTTAAGTACCCACAAATATTTACATGTTTATATATTATTACCTATCATTATAGTTTTATTATAACCAAGAAATTTCTAACAGGTATTTCTAAAGGTAGATAGATAGGACAGACCGCCAACAACTCTGTCTTGACATACACTAATTGCTTCATTCACATTCATACATGGTCTCATACATATCCTGGTCATACCCTGATCATTCCATGGTCTGACTTTAGACACGGCACGACTTAAGAAATTGGTTGGCGTCCTTAACTCCTTTCTTATTACTTACCATCTAAGCGTCCCTTTCTGTACGCGTACACTTTCTCGCCTCCGTATTATATACCCAAACACTGGCCTTGCTATTAATGTGTTTTTGTTGTTATATACCTATAAATACAATGCATATATAATACACATTATGTTTAATAACTAAAAACTTTCATCTACAAATTATTTTATTTCATAAAATAAGTTTGAAAAAATTTAAGTTAATATCGTTTTTACGCCACTTCAAGAAAAATATAGGTTCTTATAGCTAAGTTCTATGTACTACTACAATTTCATTACCGGCAACCCTGGCTTTTATTGAATTTTACGATGCCTGTTCTGATACGGGTAAAATAAATTCTTTTGAAAGAACACAAACAAATTAATGTTTTCAAAGTAGCACGGTTACGGAGATAAACATCTTGTAAGTCTTTCTAGACACCCTTTTCGTAAATTCTGCTGAAACGTAACAGACGTAAAGCTCTAAAAACATTATGATTTTAACATTAAAAGTCAAATATAATGATGTTTTTTGTAAACATCTATATAAACATTGAAAATGCAATCATCGTCAATCCACTGAATTTGACTTACATATTTGGACAAACGGCAACTTACGGTACAACTACTAATGAAAGACTTTATTAACCGAAGAATATTACCATATTGAAAAAGCAGATGCTTCAATTTTTATAGACCAAAGAATGTTAACGTATTGTGATGACAGATGCTTCAATTTTTACTTAAGTTTTTACTATGGAAGCAGTTAACACAAAAATTTAAGTATAAATATAAATATTATTTTTTACCATTATAGAATTTTCATATCCTCTAGTTCTATGATCCTCTTAGCAAGTTTGCTCGAGCTCAAATAAGTTGATTAATAATAGTCGCTCGTTCTGTGTTAAAACTGTTGCATTTTGAGCAAGCTTGAAGTGTCAGCAGTCAGGCCATGAGTGAAACGACATAGATATGATATACATTAAAAATATATCAGTGTACAATAGGGTGGCCCATAATAATGTTTTCTTAATTTGAAGAAATTATTAATATTTCAAGTGAATACAACAGATAAACAACCCTCCTGTATAAGCAATGTTTATATCTTTTCATGAACTATTTTTAAGTTTTTTTCAGTTAGTAAGGTTTTCAAATATACGGTCGTTTATCAATAATTGACTAAAATAATCACCTCGTTTTTAGCAAGACCGCTAAGCGATTTAGTAGTTCTGTTATTAATCTGCTTTGATAAATGTTCTCATAATATACATCCGTATTTACAATAGAGTTTAATGCACATATTCTTATAATTAGGTTAAATGTGCCTACTCTTTTAATATTAAGGTAATTGTATAGTTAAAAACTAGATGTAAGTAGAAATAGACGTTATATTATAATAAAACATATGAAAAACCGTAGACTAAGAATAATTTCAGAACCTCATTTCCTTCATTTACTCGAAGACCCCCCAAACAGCTTCCACTAATAAAGAGGAAGATCCCCAAAGATGACAAAAAATCACCAAAATATCACTTTTCCAAAAAAAAAGTGATTTTATGTAAAAATAGGTTTATAGGCCAACGTACAATTGAGTGAGCATACCTTTTTGAAATAAAAATAAAAAAAATCTTTTTCGAATTTATATTTTATATTACGTATATTTAAACTGCGCGTGTAGGTACGCCTCTAATACAAGAGAAGTTTAATATATTTAAAAAAATACCTTAGATCGCACCAAAAACGAGAAGTTTATCATGAATGTTTATGGAGCATTTTCATAAAATGAGTGGGATGTGAAGCTACTAGCAGGTTGAGTTTTATTCAACGAGCAGTGAGTTGCAGACGAAAGCATTGTAAAGTAATTTTAAAATGCGAATGTGGTTCCATTGTTACGACCGTAAAAGCTTGCATTACCAAGTTGATTCAATTTTGAGGGAACAAAGACCGGCCCGAACGATGGATGAATGCAAAATAAACCAAACTTTAACATCGGGATTGGTGAAGGGCACAATAGAAATATCCCGACAAAAAAAATAGCTGTTTCAACTATTGTCTAACTAGAATAAATAGTTTGAAATATAAGCATTCGTTTTTGAATAATTACTTTAATATCTCTATACAATTTTCAACATTTTAATAAACAATAATTTTAAAAGAAAAAAAATTGGAACTGATTTATCTAGAAATCAGACTATCCTCTGACTTTTCATGGGTCTTTTTTAAAATAACTCCACACAGAAGCCCCGAGGAAAATAATGTCCTTCAGGCTCTATGTCGTATTTGGAGATGCTGTGTGGTGTGTCTATTTTAAAAGAGAAAGAAGTGGAAATTTATCTTCTAAAGAAGGAGGAATCTAGCAAATGGACCACCCTTTTCTACACAGAGTCGAGAGTTTTTTCAGTTATTTTGGGGCTTCAGACCAGAAGTGGGGTGCACTTTCGATTTGTACAATATAAATAATAAATATATAAAATTTACTTAATTAATAAAACCTACTAATTATCGAACATGTTCATTGTTCAATCGTTCCTGATAGAACAAGACATATAAAATAAAAAAGAATTAACAGTATTATCATGCAACTAATTTTTACCGTATAAACTTGAGATCGACAAAAATGACGTATAATACTTAGGCCACAATGGTATTGTTCTGTTTCACGTTTTTTTTAGACTTATTAATCATCTTCTTCTTCAATGATAATAATATCAATTATCAATTTATACAGTATGTTGAGTGACGTACTTGACTTGCTTTAACCATGAGTGATTCCTGACATTTTTTGGAGAAAAAAATGTAAATGAAATTTCGCTCAAAGACATTTTTCATTCCTAGGCCCAAAACTTTACAACTTTATACCTGATGCTTAGAAAAAGGAAAGCATGGGTGCTCTTCGTAAATCGATCACTGTCTGGCTTCACCAATTAGGGAGAAAAGAGTGTGAACTCACACTTTTCCAAAAATAAAACAAACAAAATATCAAACACATTAAGAAAACAAGAAAATAAACAAAACTAAAAAAACCAAACAACAAGTTAACATCAGTTAACTTTATAACTTTTTGCTTTTAATCTTTTATAATAATATTTTTTTATGTATCATTATTTATTAGTTATATATACATGTTATATTTTTTTCTTTTAGTTATGTATATATTATATTACTTTTCTTTTTTTTCCTTTCCTTTTTTGTTTTTGTTCTTACAAAATATGTATGCGTGCATGAATACTAACTCAATTTTGACTATCCTTAAACGGGAATTCCTCCTAGTTGGGCAGTCAAAGTATTTTTATGTATATATACATGTGTCATTGTATCATCACCTGTATTAAATAAAAAATTAAATTAAAATTAAAAAAAATTTGGATGACTTTTTTTGGTTTTTTTCCAAAACTAAGCAAAAAAAATTCTTGCACACGTCGTCATCAAAAACGTCACCGGATCCCAAAATTTCATTTACATTTTTTACTCCAAATAATATCAGAAATCACTGGTAAAAAGAAGTCAAGTACATCCCTTAACATCTTGCATATATATACGGGTTTTATATATATTCACAAATCCCGTGAAGTTGAGTATCTGAAATACTGAAAATGTTCTCGTACGAAAGAACTGATCATAGCTCTGTTTTGCTTTCATAAAGATCAGAGTTGCAATACTATTAAAAAAGTCTTTACATATAACGATCACATATACTAAAGATATCTTTTTGTTAAAATCTTTCCGGTTCAAACCCATTTGCTTTGTGTTTTGCATAATTTGCAGTGTCCACCAATAGTAGCCAACCAACAGGTAAAAGAAAATAATATCAAAATGCACAAATCTAATGACAACATTCTTGCATCCATTTATTTATTTATACATGCTTCTTGGCAGTACAAATGAAGATCTGCAAAATTCGCCCAGAACAAAATAATAGAACACACTTCTTGTTCTAGGGGGTTACCGTTCTTTACATTTCTTTACTAAAAACCTGTCTATTCTCGCAAAAATGTTGATTGACTTTAGAGTTGTCATGGTGTAAAAAAAATGATATACGATACCTCACTCGACCTAGTCTGCAAACATATTTTTCGAAATTTTCCTGAATTTTTTCAGGTTTGTTCAACCACTTTTTCGGGCGGACTCTGCAGATCCTCATTTTTACTGCCAAAATGAATGTATGACCAAAATTATATCATTTAACAAGCCGTATCTTATCTGTACTACAAGAATGAGCTACGTTGGATAATACGTAACCACGAGTATCTAATTAGAGAAAATTAACGAAAAGAGCAAAATGTTTCCTGAGTATTTTCTATACCCGAGGTTATTGAATACTTATGGTTTGCTAATGTTCCGTCTGTGCCATTTTCCAAAACAAAGCCTATTTTTAAACCCGGAAACATTTCAGATGTTCAGATAAAAAACCTAAAATGAGTTATTGCCTGCGGAAAGAAATAATTTTTATGGAGTTCTTACTAGGGAGGATGTTGGACCTCAAACTTTTTCCCGGAAAAGCAGCCCGGAAAAACGTATCGAACACCCTGAAAGATTAAATACGCACACGTAATACTTCTTGAACTCTAAAGTATATAAATATTTGATATTCTATTGTAGTTAGATACTTGATCTTGTTAATGTTAACTGTGTAAAGTTATCACGTTTTTTAGTTGTCAAAGTGAAATTATTTTATTTTGCCATACGTGGCTAGAATTAAAAGATAAATGTGAATAGCCATGGGACGTCAATTTAAACGATTAACGCCAGAACTATTGATATTTGTAACCCGTTGTCCCAACTTTATAGTTTGTACGAGAACATTCATTATTTGTGTTTATATTAGTAACGCCGTCAAGTACCATAATTGGTATTAAGGAGCGTACTTGACACACTTAAAACTTATATTCCTAATATAATAAATGTAGTTTTTAAATTTTTTTTTTCCAAAATCAATTTTCAAAAAATTCTTTCATATGTCGTCGCTGTTTACTCAGCCAAGTAAACGCCAAACCTTTCAATTGAACCTAGCAAATACCTCATTATTTTACAATTCCAGGCGTGCGCAAGTATAAAATATTTTTTTTAATTTGTGTTATTTCACAATTTAAGCATTAAAAATATTGTATAGAATACTTGGAAGTTAGTCTCAGTATTGCTCTGGTATAAGACCATCATTCAGTATTGAAACGTTGCTTGAAATAGCTTTAGCCGTGTTTGGTGACCAGATCTGATTATCCAGGTACTCTCCCACCTTTCTCTTCCCCATATCATTTCCATCACCACCAACTTCAGCCTCACAAAATACCCCCATCGGGAATGCCATAGTTTCAATGGCTCTAGACGGTTGGGTTTCATGGACCATGCGGTATAGACAGAAAAAAATAATACTGTTTTCGATTAATTATTTTTCTGCCTATTTATCAAACTTTAAATTATAGGTAATGGTGCTAGAGGATTGATATTTGCTGTATTATTCCTTGAAAACTTCACCGCCTAAGTTAGCTTGTATTTAATAATAATCTCTAGTAAAGATAATAACCAAATATTTACTATGCAGGGGGAACCCTTTGGATTTTTGAGATAATCGTGACTTAGCTCAAGTACAGTGAATAAAATTATCTTAGAAATACTTGAAAAGATTCCTTACCGATATTCAATATAATACTTTTAGCATCATACAGGAAGAGAGCTACCAACTTTCAAGAGGTCATTATAATCCTTTGAAGAATTAGGTTTTCTCTGAGAAACTAGAAGGTCTAAACATTTTGATATTTTTTATCCACCGTCAAAAGGCAAAAGGGAAAAACACATTTTTCCGTGAATTTTTTTTTCACCTATCACTCATCTGACAAAAACACTTACACATTTTGCTTAGGTCAGGGAACCAAAGTTATTTGTTTTCCATCGGCCAGGGAAAACAAAAACATTGTGACCCTGCCCCAATGTTATTATTTTTATTTTTTCGGATGTTTTTTTTTTTTAAATTCGCTACAGAACACACTTTTAAATTTTCGACGAAATCAGGCTAGTAGTTTTTCAGTCTATAGACACTCACATATGGATATACTTATTAACGAGTATTTTTTTAACAGCAAAGTTCCATTTGTAATTTAAGGGCAACGTAGTATATTTAAAAAAAACTTCTCTTTTATTTTAAGATCATCAAGGTCCCATATGTAAATTTAACTGGCCTCAATTCTATACGCCATATATAAAATGTGTTTGGAGAAACGTGGTTCCATTTTCATTGTGATTCGAGTCGTTCGCTTGGGTCAGCGAGGTTCCATCTGCTATCGCATGAAACTGAGAAAATAAATGAAAATTTACATTTATAAAAAAGTGAAAATGCAGAACGTATTGTAGAATTATCTTTTGGTTTAAGAACATTCTGTGTAAAAACATGCAATTTTGCAAAAACAAACTAAAAAAATCAATCAGATAGAACCTTGTTGCTCTTAGTTTACCTGATTTTCAAATGAAAAATATTTGTATTTGTTTATCTTTTGCTTAGTTGTTTGACTCAATTCCACCTGATTTTTACGCAACATGTTCTTAAACATAAAGAAAATTCAATTGCAAGACGACCTTCGTATTCACTTTTTCATAAATTTCTTGATGTTCAACGGCAGATAGAACCATGTTGTTTCAATCGAATGAAATGCCCTAATCTGTCAGCTGGCGGTCGTGCGGCTAGCCACAGGTGTTGCCAAAGATGAGAGAATAAATGTTTATATCTATTTTTTTATGCAAATGATCTACCTTTCTGCATATATTGTGTATTATCTATCATAATTAAACAAGACTTTATAACAGCGGTCGGGAAACTTTTTTAACCATTACCCCAAATATTTTTAAGTCGATATTACCCCTTCCCCCCATTTTGAAAAGAAGACAATCAATGTATATTTAAATAAACATTATTTATTGAATTAATTAACACGGAAATAAAAATAAAATTTACATGAAAATAGTAAGTATGTAATAGACAAACAAAATAAAATTCTCAAATTGGATCAAACAAAAATTCAGATTTTCATGTTTCCCTTTCAGTTTTTGGAGAAATGATGTTGCTTCATGTTTGAAACAATTACTTCAAAATTGGGACTTTTTGATGTAAGAGCAATTTGAGTACAGTCTTCGGCGTTTAATCGATTTCTGTTCTTCGTTTTTATGTTAATTGGAGTGGAAAAGCCTTGTTCACAAATATAGGTTGTTGCAAATGGCAGTAACTTTTTTACCGCCTCCTCATGTGCAATTTTGAAAGCCTTCGTAGCTTTTGACATCCAAAAAGACAACAGATTGGCTTTGCTCTCAAATTGAATACGTGTTTCAGTATTAAATCGAAGTTCAAGTATTGTTTCTGCCAAATCCGGAGGTTCTTCTGTTATGTTAGCAATTTTTAGTATGAATATCAAGATCTGGAAAGTAGTCAGAGAAGCGCTCTCTGAGTTTGGTAAGATGTTTTTTAACTGTATCCTTGATGTCATCAAAAGTAATATTTTCACAGTCTTCCAAAAACAAAGCTTACTTTGAAAAAGAAGCTATCTTGTTCTGTTCTGCTTTCTGTCTCCAAATTAAATGAAATCGGTGATGAAATGATTTAAAATAATGAGATGAAAATTTCTTTATTACCCTAAAAAAAATATTTTTACCCCATTTGGGGTAATTTACCCCGGTTCCCCGACCGCTGCTTTAAAGTTATACGTTCCTCACCAACAGTGACACTTTAACCCTTAGGCCATTCGTAAACGGAGATACTTACGAGTGACTCGAGTTTTGAGCGCGTAGCGTACGCTTCGCTCGTGAGTATCCGACATACTATTTTGCTATTATTCGTCCACACCGCGACGCGTTGACAACGGGTTTTACGTCAGTTACATGCTACTGACAGTGCTGGTAGCACGCCACGTCAGTAGTTGTGTACTCATCTACCACTCGTTTGCACGGAAACCAACTTTAAATAGTAGCATATCAGTAGGAAATTTGGGGTTGAATCACAGCCACAAAGCGTATAAGTATCTCTTCGTGTTATCTGGACATATTTTTCAAACCCCTTTGAAGAATAATTTTGTTTCATGTCTTGAAAGATTGTATAAATGTGAGTTATTGCTTTACTTTGTGGTTAGTATCTTCCGCTGGAATTTTACTTTAAAAGCTACGGAACGACCATTATGTCATGAAGGTTTCCGGTGAACCAAAACTAAGGAACATTACTTCAGCGTGTGTTCTCTCAGATCTTAGTTGTGTGAATCACTCCCAAAGACAAAGTTTTCCCAACTTTGAAAACTAATGACCGATATTTGGAAGACATCCAAAAATCTGTAACACTTTCGTAATGTGACCCGTAGTGTCTCTGATAAATTCTTACCTACACATAAAATTTCAACTGTTCAAGCGCAATTGACATTATTATTGAATGATGAAAGAACATTGATAAAATCTTTAAAGCATACTGTGAAAATAGAAAAAATTGTGACCAAGACTAACTGGAATTCCTTCTCGTATTATTTCTCACTCTAATACTAAATGATGAAATATATACCTTGCACACATAATTCCCAAAGATGATATAGGTCCTGAGGGAAATCATTTTCCTATTGGTTAGTATTTTTATTAGTATAAGATGTTTATATTTTTAATTATTCAATTGCGGTTTTTAATATTTCTTTTTTTGGTACATTGATAATTATTTGATGATTTTTTTGATAATTCGTGGTGCAATCCCATTATGATGATACATAAAAAAAAATTAGCTTTTGAACGCGACCGGTTTCAGCTTATTATAAACATCTTCAGAATGGTACAATAATTCCTTAAACTATGGTTTTAATAAAATTTTATATTTCTTTCTATATATCACTTCAATTGTGAGTAATTTTGTGATTAAAACCAAGAAATTGCTTAGCAGAGAACTTTCTCTATAAATTTTTTATGTTAGATGATTTTTCACAAATAAATTAGTCAAGTTTAATTTCTTCGAAAACTACTTCATTTGAAGTTATAAGCTTTTTTGAAATGTGAAATTTGAAATAAAGCAGATAGTTAAATCTCTTATTGTTAAATTTCAAGGGATGGGTAGAAAGGTCTATAATTAGTTAGGTATCATAAAACTGTATAACTTACAAAGGATTTATGTAAATCTGTCGCCATATAATCCACTAACTTTTCGCAAAAATCGCATTCATCCAGGGAATATTTACGCCTTTGACATGAAATTTTGATGAAATATTACCCACGTAAGGAGAGAATTGCCTTTTATTAGAAAAGTTGTGCGTGTTCCGTATACCATTAGATGTATTTCTCGGAAAATATAGCCCAAGAAAAGTACCAACAGTAAAATATACAGGCACCTATGGCTGTATATACATATTATGATACGAGTTTATTTATATATTTAATTACATTGGCACCAAGGGCGTGTTTTTTTTTACTTTAATTCCAAATTACCGAAAAAATTACAATATTTGTTATTTTACAACCAAAGTTTTAGTTTACCAGCAAAAAAAACAAAACGCTAGCACGGCTCGTAACATAGCCCGTAAGTGGTTCTTTATTAAATGTGTACATCTATTTAAGTAAGGTTTACACATCTTTTTTACTCTACATGTCTCACAAACAAGGGTTATCCTGCACCCAAACAGGCAAGATTACAAATATTTTAACGTCAGGTTGGTTATTGTATATTTTCTTCTTACACGCTATTAAGAGGAAGCTACAAGCCAAAAATATGTATATTCTTGGAATACATTATATTGTGGGTAATAGGCATTACAATCGCTTTACAAACGGACTCTAGAAACGTTCGAATTCAAACACAAAATTGGTTTTTATTTATATTGTATCTAATTTTATAAGAAAGCAAAAGAATTAATGAAGTAAAACTGTCACAGATAATCTTAGCTATAATACTAAATTTTTTTAAAGTTGTTTCCTTTATGCGTTCATACATTTCTGAAAAAATATTTTTTTTTGTAGCTTACATTTATATTTTTTATTGAGTAATTAATTTTTATATTTGTATTCTATTCAAACGAAACGATAGAAAAACTTTCAATTTATCTAAAACATATTTTTTGGTATTCATCATGTACACCAATTCGTTATAAAGATCAATCAAAATCGTGATTGGGCATTAAACTTCGCCATAATATCTCGTGGGCATCATGTCATGTATCTTTGCTCTTTGATTCGTACGCAGCACATTATAAAATTATTTTAAGAAAGTCAAAATAATACTAAAAGCCTATGGTTCTGATTGAATTAGCAAAATCCTATCTCTCTGCATACATTAACTCTCTGGATCAAATTTTCTTATTTCTTACATTTATTACACAAATAATTTTTTCACATTTATTTAAAAAAAATATACTATAAACATTCATTTTATTTTCAACTCCAAATACAACTTACAAATTTTCGATTTTTATAATATTTTTTATGTTGTTTATAAATCAAAGACGTCGAAATTTACCTTACGAATGAACACTATTAATTAACTTGAAAAAGCAAGTGATTTATCAAAAAACCAAGAAAAAGAAAAAAATATTCAAATATAGCAACATTAATATTTATATAAATGAATTTTAATTTTAGTATTCGTTAGTATCTACTTTATCGTTGTCCGAATTATTCTTCACATAAGTAGTTCCAATTTCAAGCAAATTTTATTAATTGAAGTGACAAATTTCAATTAGGAATAACAACATTTCACGCACAGACAATCAAAATTAGTATATTTGATGCGGTTATAACTTGTATATTGTAAGATCTATAGCGTGCTAATATTGGAAACCGCCGGTGATGGCATCTCTTTCATGAATACATGCCCTTATTTAAGATATACCTCCACTGGTTATAAAGCCTTTATTTAAAATTACATGTAAAGGATAGTTAAATAAATGATTTTTAGAACCCCTGCAGCGGAAGGGTTAGGCATTCTATTTAAGTGTATTACTTTTTTCTGGAACATTTTTGTTGATACAGTGAGAATATTACGTATTCCTTTATCTACATCAGATTTTTCTTTATGATATTATTGTGGTATCTATATGGCCATAATTAATTCAAAACTCCGACATAAATTCGACGGGTATAATATAGTATGTTATGTCAAATAACAGCGGTGGTTCATTTTCACTTGAATTATCACTGACGGGAATAGTTTGTACACTTCACATCCCTCTGTGTTCATATTTGATTTCCATGTCACTCTATATCCCCAGGCATTTCGGAATGAAAAGAGCTTTATTGCATTTTCCTATCGGAAAATGAGGATAAAAAACTCAATGGATTGACTCTCATCGAACTCACTTTGCATATTTATACATCAACTAATTAAATGGTCGCTGTTAAAAATAAGGTTGGAATTTAAATTTAAAACCTGTTCATATTATTTAAACCTTATGCGCACTACGGTAGTCAAGTTTTTAATGTTACAAAATAACATTTAATCGACTTTAATTCGATTCGGTTTCTTTTTACAGTACCGAGATAATGCGTAGTAATGAAACAATGTTACAAGCCATAAACAAAAAAGAACATTACAAATAAACCTTTAGAAATGAGTATATGAGATAGTTTCCAGAGTGTTTCTGAGCATCGTACTAGCAAGATATCATCTAGCATTGAAACGTTGCATGAAAATATTTGTGAAAATATTAAAATTGACAAATACCTGAGATGGGAAGGACACATTTATCTAGTCACCACAAAGGTTAGAGAGCTTACGCAAATGCTTATGCCAGTTAGAAATATCTTACGTAAAAAGGAATTGAAATTCATTTACTGACTAGGGTGGGTGTGCAAAAACCGTTTTGGACCATCCAATTGTATCAGTCAAAATCAGAACACCCTCGCTAAAAGACACTTTTTAAATATTATGGAAAAAACTATACAACTCCAAACCTGATTTTCTTCGTAAATTGACCACTTCTTGGCTACATCAATTAGGAAAAAAGGAGAGTGAACTCTTAATTTTCAAAAACGGACTATGACGCAAACACCTGTTACCTATCTTTATGCTTTAATACTTTATAATATGAACCTTATGATTTTACTATTATTATTATTTTCATATGTATGGTAAACAAAAATCAGTTAACCTAATTTTTTAACCTATTGTTATTCTTTTACTTCTCTTTTTTTTATCTTTTATTTTTTTTTGTACAAAATGTATATGCTAATTTGTTCAAATTTTGACTGTCCCAAAACGGGAATTCCTTCTAGTTGGACAGTCAAAACATTTATCAAATGTAGAGTATATCTTGTACTAAATAAACAATAAAAATAAATAGCATAAGCCGTGTTTTGTGACAAGATCTGAAGAGTCAGATAATTCCAAACCTTCCTCTTCCCCTTCCCTTCCCGCCCCCACTCTCTTCAGCCTCATAACTTATCCTTATTGGTTAATAATACATTAGAGAAAAAAGGGTTATTATTATTAACGATGAAATGAAATCAGTTTTAAAGAAATAGATTCAACGCATCTTTTGTCAAAATTATTGCGTGTAATCGTATATTATTTCTCCTGTAGCCGATCGTATTCTTAAAATAAAATCGGTTAATTTATTTTTTTCGCACAAAATTTATTTCCCTAGCTTTCTAAAAACATAAATGTTAAAAGCCACTTTTAGCATACAAAAATTTAAAATATGAGTTCTTGTTTTCTTCTTCGGAAAAATGTCGAAACAAGCTGAAGAAAAAAAAAAAATTTCCACTTTAATAAATAAAAATTTCATTCACCTCACACAGGAAGACTATGGAGGAGGAAGGAGAATAATTTATCTCAGGGCCTATATCATCTCTGAGGATTTTTTTTGGAGCGTCTTTTTATTTTTATTTTTTTATTTTTTTTATTATCATTATAAAGTTTTTTTACAGGTTTTTTTTTCGATGTCTGTCTCACTAGGATAAACCTGTGTCGAGACAGACGTATTTGATACATAAATTAATGTTTACATATTTTTTTGATACATAAAATATTTCATTACATTAAATGACATTGTGAAAAAGATAATAAATAATAATAATAAATGATAAATTTGTAAATCAGCATCTAGTTGGAGTACATACTTAAGAAGGGATTTTTGTAAAATTTTTGATCTTGGATTTGTCTTGGCTGACGATCCAAGACTTGATGTCTGTTTTATATTTAAAAAAAAATTCGTTCAGTCTAATGGCTAGTGGGAGAGCATTATATAGCCTTGTTGCAAAATATCTAAAATTCCTCTGGCCAAAAGTTGTTTGAAAGTAAGGAGAAGAAGTTCTGGGAAGGAAAAGGGAATGAGGGGTGGGTAAATATCTAGGGGTCAGTATGTCCAGGAGTAACGGACGTGTGAATGCACCCCTCCCGCTAAGGTGCAAGATGATGTGTTGAAAGAGACCAACTGGAGAGGTCAGAGAGCTTCCCCAAACCGATCTTTCCCGATCCGGCCCGCCACGCAGGATTTGCGCCACTATTGGCAGGCGCCCAACTAGATTCACAACCTCAAAATTTTACTCACAAACATAACCCGAACAACGCCGGGAACACGTCAGCTAGTTCGAAATAAAAATGGGGAAACTTTGCGAAACTTTATTTTATAGTTTGATTAAATGTTTGAGAATGTATTTCAAACCAACGCCAACAGTTTCTTTCAAAGAAATCATTTTATTCAAAATAACTCATTTTTTTCATTCTGTTCGTTAAGAAATCGTAAAAGTTTTCGCGAAGGATAAAAAGGTCGATCAAACTGTAAGTATTTCTAAAATTTACTCTGAAAAATTCTACTCCCCCTCTACTTACAACTTTCAAAGAAACCTTACTCTTTTTTGCTTAAAATAAGTGTCGAAACGATTTTACTCGTAGCTGAGTGTAAGAAGAAGTCGGGGACATCCGAGAAAGACATGACAAGATTAAATGTAAAACTAATACTATTTTACAAAAAATGTCATGGACACCGTTTTGAAACAAATGGCTACACAGTAGCACCCATCGGTAACACAGGCGAAATAAATTTTAAAACCACGATAAAAAGTAATTTACTCGTAAATTTATAATTTCTATGTAGGGCTTACTGTACACGTGACCGGATTCAAGGCAACCTCAAGCACTGAACAATTGAGGAATAAGCGTAGGTAAATTATAAATAAATGTAAATTATTAATTATAAATTATACTCTTAGAAATCGCTCAGAAGTCCATCATTAAAATAATGTACCAAAGGACCAAGACATATCCCACCAACCAGTTATTTCAAGAAACTGAAATTATGGAACTAAGACGGATCTATTGTATTCAATGTCTCAAATTTATATTTACACGTCCTATCGATTTCACCAAAAACACAAATCGCTCGAGCCAGAGACATACCACATGCGTGTTCACAGTCCCCCTCTGCAAAACTAGGCTGGGCCAAAGGCACATCAACTATATTGCCCCAAAATTGTTCAATTCTTTACCCAATTCCATCAACATGTGTCAAAACCTGAACGTTTATAAGAAAAATGATAAAAGTTGGATAAGAAATAATTTCGAAGCGAGTAACTTTTTTCTATAATAAGCTATCTGTTTCTAAATAACTAAAATACCACATGTCTTTATGTAAATGAAAGATTAATTTCTGTAAATCAAAGAAATATACATGCATCTATGTTTTATGTGTGTGTGTGTGGGTGTGTGTGTGTATGTGTGTGAGGGTGTGTGTGAGGGTGTGTGAGGGTGTGTGTGTGTGTGTGTGTGTATATTTGTAAATTTAAAAAAAATAGAATTTTCTGTAAAAAAAACAATCACATTGATTTCTATAGATACTTTTTACAAGTTTAAAAAAATATATATTTTCATCCAATCCTTCTAGTCAAGCTCAAAAAAATCGGAATAAAGAATAAGGCATTTGATTGGTTCAAATTGTACCTCACAGACAGAAAGCAATGTGTTAAGCTACCATCGCATAAACCATCCCATTCAACTAGCATTAACTTTGGTGTGCCACAGGGCAGTGTACTCGGTCCCACACTTTTTCTCATTTATATCAATGACTTATGTAAACTATCTATTATTGATGGCAATATAATCACTTTCGCCGATGACACTGCCCTAGTACTAAAAAGTAAGGCATGGGAAGAAACATTTCACAGAGCGGATCTAACATTGCAAATTATTAAACAGTGGTTGGATGATAATCTACTCACCTTAAACATAACTAAAACGAAATATATAACGTTTAGTCTTAATATTCCGAGTCAGCCTTCAATCAATCATACACTAAAAATACATTCTTGTAGAGATAACTCTAGTTGTCTGTGCAATCCACTAGAACGAGTAGATTCCATTAAATATTTGGGTGTAATAATTGACAATAAACTACGGTGGGAAGATCACGTAATAAATGTTACAAACCGTATACGGAAACTGGCATATATCTTCAGGTCATTACGAAATATTCTTAATAAAAATACACTAAAAACGGTATACTTTTCTTTATGCCAATCAATTATATCTTACGGTATAATAGTCTGGGGAGGATGCTCTAGCACGATATTAGATCCATTAATTAAAGCTCAAAAATTGATAATGCGGACTATTTACAAAGTACACTATATTCACCCCACGAAGGACTTATTTAACGACTTCAAAGTACTCAACATAAAATCCTTATACGTCAAAAACATATCCTCCTACTATAAATTCAAACATACGAAAAAAAATATTTTTGAATCGACCCATAATACAAGATATTCCAACAAATCGAATTATACTATTCCCCCAATAAAAACCTCAATGGCACAAAGACAATTTAACTTTCTTGCTCCAAAAATATTCAATAATTTAACGTTAGAAATAAAATCAATAGCCAAATACGACAGTTTCAGGAAAGCGCTCGGGGATTTGTTGATGTGTGATTGTTATAGTGTTAGTAGCCTATTCCAAGTACTCAGATAGAGGTGTATATATTGTTTATATGCGTGAGGATGCGTCATATGGGTGTATGTATACATGTGCTGTTATATGTATATAGGTATGTCTGCTGCTATATACACATGTGTGCTTGCATGCACACATATTAAAAATTATATATATAATTATGTACATTTTTACAATCTAATGCTAATTTACTTCTTTCTCCTTTTTTATTTCTATCTTCTACTTTTTATTACAATTTTTCCAAAATTTTAGCTTCATCTATAGTTACTAATTTCATATGTTTACACTAGATTTCATATTTCATACAAATTAATTACACTCAATTGGTCACCATGAAACAGGCAGCCGCCTAGTATGGTGATTCATTATATCTACTTTATGTAAATTTCATAATAATGTAACATGTATTAAATAAATAAAAAATAAATAAACACCACTGTTTTATCCTTACACTATAATACCCACGCTCAGGCTTCGCCTTTCTGGGATTTTTTTGTTACTCTTTCATTCTATATTACTATGTATGTACCTGAATTGTATATGTATCAAAAATTTTGTAAATAAAAAAATAAAATAAAAATCATTCACAAATTTGAGGCAAATATAACACATTCCAACCGCGTACGGTCACCCCACGTGACTCATACTCATTGAATGATCATCGTCTCATACCTTTCTTTTATTTTGACTCTCGACATAGACCCACACAAGTAAGTTCACTTTGCTTTTATGGATAATTTTTTTACTAGCGCCAACCGCGTTCAGTTCTTCATTAATGGAGTTTTCGGAAATTACCATTCATTCCATCAGCCTTTCTATCTCTTAAATATTTCAATAATTAAAGATAAAAAAATTAAGTTATTGATCTTAAATTTAAACATGTTTTCCTATTTTTTTCACTGCTAATGTTGGTCGTTAAGTTCTCCAGTCGCCAAGTGGTGCTAGAATTATAGAGTTGTTGAGCTTTTCCCCGAGACCGGCGGCAACTCATTGCTTTTGGAAAATCACTGTTGTAATAATGTCACGTTTTATTTTCACCATCTGAATTTTCCGATTATAAGCCGGTCGTTTAAATTGGGCAAAGTATTTTTTACGGAGTCGTGGCAAAAAAATTTAGATCCTAGATTAGATTCTTTTCATTTTAAATGCTTCTAATCTGCCTAATTTTGCTGGCCAGTAACTTTTGTTTTATTTTGAAAAATTTGCAGGGTAATAACAAAACAAACGTACTTAGGTAATTATCGACTTGCTTCAAACTTACCTTACCTTAAAATTATAGAGAAAATTGCTGCTGCATAAACAAATTATTCGCGAATCGTCAATCTGCATACAGAATGTTCCATTCACATAACTCTTGCCGCAAAAGCAGGTAAGCTAGCACTTATCTCACTCCTAGGCATGAGTGCAGCGCTTGACACGATTGATCGCGACTTCCTCATTAAAAGATTAGAGGAAATATTTGGTTTGAATTCCGATGGTAAAAAGTGGCTGGCATCCTATCTATCCGGTAAAGTTTGGAAATAAACTGTTTAACTTCGCAACACTTAACACTTTCTTCAGGATAATCCCAGGGATCCGTTTTGGATCCACTTTTTTTCACGCTTTTTACAAATGGTTTCACCAAAATACGAGTCATTTGGTCTCTTGTCTCACTGCTCCGCTGAAGATCAGAAAGTTTATTTTTACTGACCTCCAAACGAAATCAATAGTCTCTATAACTCGTTGGATGTCTTTAAACAAGCTGAAGCTGAATCCAACTCTGTATGAGTTTCTCTGGGCGGCTACAAACAAAGGTCTACATTTCATAGACGATTCACCTATTTCCGGCAGCGATATAATAACCAAAAATAACAGTCAAACATCTTGGTGTCAATTTAGATTCGGCCTTTGGTTAAAAAGTCACATAGATAGGCTTCGGTATTTTTTACCTAAGACAACTCAAGTCTGTCCGATAAAACCTTCCTGCAGAGGCAACAAAACAACTTATCAACTCTTACATTGTCTCACGTCTCGATTACTGCTCAGGCATTTATGCCAGCCTTCCAAAATATCTAATTGACAAACTTCAATCAGTGTTTAATATGGCAGCACGATTTATAACAAGGGTTTCTAATTATTTGCACATTTTAAAACACCTTCGTAACCATTATTGGCTCAAGTACCCTTGAAGAATCCAGCACAAATTGTGATGGATGGTGTTTACATCCAGCAATTAAATGGCCCCACCCTATATATCTGAAATATGAGTTCCGAAAAACACTGAGGCAGTCAACTCTTAGATCAGCAACATCGTCAGCTATGGAGAGACTGATGGAACCTAAGCGCAAGTCAAATACTAAGTTTGGTGATTGCGCTTTCGGAGCATCTGGGCCGAAGGCTTGGAACAAACTCCTTCAGGAACTAAAATGCATAACAAGTTCAACAGAATGCAGGTCTAAACTAAAAACTTACATAATTAAGCTCTCATACCATTAAATTACATATACCAATCCTGATAGTAGCATTCTTGGATTTTTATTGGATTTACATTTTTTTTAAATTAAAAAAAAAAAAAAATTTTAAAAAGAAAGACAAACATTCCCGGGTTACGAATAACCCAACAATGTTTGAAAATCTCCTACTACCACCACAGAAAGCCGAAAATGTTGCTTGTGTTGTGATGGAGGACTTAGCCAGCCAAGGAATCGAACACGCGACGCTCGGGTGAGACCCAAGCGCTATGCCCACTCAACCACTGACCGGTCATTATATTCAAAATCTGTCTCATACGGAGAGACCAATCATATTTAGAAAGATGAATTCTGATCACAACCTTGTACTGTAGTATCGCCCAGCATTAAATTTTCTTTTCGTTCTCTAAACACGCCCATTAAAAACATAAATAAATATTAAAATAAATACCGGAAAGTATGTTCAATTTTCCAATTATGTCCTGTGCCTGCGAACCGTATCTAAATTTCTCTAATAAACAATAATAGTGTTAAACACAAGTGACCTGTAATGGTACCTAAGTATGGTAGTTTCTGCCTGTACAAAATATAAATAAATAAGAATAATAACATATGTACAATAGAGTGGAGTGAAATCTTTTTTTTCACTGGACGGTAATGTAAGAATCAAAATTTGGTGCCTTTTAGGTTTAATTTAAGCCATGTAAAATATTATACCATTTGGTTTAGGGTAACTGCCTCCGCAACGGCATCGAATTTATGAAAATAATCGGTTTTACACTCTAATTTGAAGTAATGTTTATGTACGATATTTTTGAATAAACATACCTACCTATTTTTATCAAGAAAGTTTACTTGGTATAATATAGATTTGACACAAAATAAAAAGAAGTTCGAATTTGTGTTTTATAATGTAAATAAGGGGAGAGAGGAAGCGCGGGAGGTGATACTGAGCTTGCTTGCACTTGTCGCGTCTCGAGTCGCGCGTTGTCAGTGCTCTATCGTTCGTGGCTCGGATCAGTCGCACGCTCGTTTATCGTTAAAAATACGTTCGATAATCTTTCGTTGCAACCATGCAAAGAACTCGGAGTGTATTCAAATGTCCTCTATTTGGTGATGTTTGTGAGATGAAAGAAAACGTCTTACCTACTTATGAAGATGTAGTGAAATACTATGAGTGGACGAGACATCAACTGAAATTGCAATTAGAAACTGCAAAAGAACCAATTTTTGGCGAGATAGCAGACATAGTAACGTCGAGAATTGAAAATATATGGCAAACGGCATCTATTCCTACAGTGACGCGAACAAGGATCATTCAAATGTTGAAAGCATATCATCTAAAGTGCAAAAATCTACTCAAATCTATCAAGAGGCTCTCTCCGAACGAGTTAAATAGTTTTCAGCAAAGAAGTAAGATACTTTTGATATTTCAGCATGCAAGTGCAAAGAATTCGCTCAATGTATCTGTCCTAAGGATAAAAAGGTTCCTAAACGAGAGCAAACTTTTTTGACCGATCAAAGAACGTCTCGGATAATGGTAATCAGCAGAATCGACGTAACTGCTACAAAGAACATGCAAAAAACTCTAAAAAGGAACCATGAACGAGAGAATCGCCGAAACACATCCTTAAGCACTTCAACGAACAAAGGCGTTATTAAAAAGAAAATATAAAAATCGACGCTTAATTGTTACGAAGAGAGAGAACTAAAACTAGAGAAAAAATAACGGAAAATGCAACAATTACAGAGCTCTTGGACTTATACTTTGACGGGAAAAAAGACAAAACTTTGAATATTGTTAAAAAGGGCGGTAAATGCTACAGGACTATGGTTGTGGAGGAACATATCTCACTAATTCAAGAGCCGGGATCCATTTACATGGGATACGTGGTACCTGATGTTGGGACAGCAAAAGGAATAGAAACCGCGATAACAGGGTTTCTGTTACATAAAGAAGTTTCCCAAGATAGAATTATGGCAATTGGTTGCGATGGTACGAATGTAAATACTGGAAAGTATGCTGGAATTATAAGACTGCTTGAGAAAAAGCTACAAAAACCACTTCAGTGGATAATTTGTTTGCTTCACATGAACGAACTGCCTTTGAGACATCTGTTTCTTCATCTCTATGGGTGTACTTCGGGACCTAAATCTTATATTGGCCCACTGGGAAAATCACTGGAAACCTGTGAAAAGCTGACTGTTAAAAAATTTGAACGCATCGAAGGTCAAATGCTACCAGAAAAGGCCAAAAATCTGAGTTCAGACCAACAGTACTTGCATAAAATTGTCTCGGCGGTAATTTCAGGTGAATTTCCAGAAGACCTAGGCAATAAATCTCCAGGAAAACTATCACATGCCCGTTGGATCACGCGTGCTAACCAAATTCTACGTTTGTATGTATCTACTGAATAACCATCTGAAAATTTGAAAACTCTGGCTACTTTTGTGGTCAAAGTTTACGCACCGTCTTGGTTCTCAATTAAAAATAAACCATCATGCAAAGATGGCACGCGTCATCTGTTCATTATCATTAAGGCCTCCAGATACCTGCCAGAAACTCTAAAAAAAATTATAGATCCTGTTATCCAAAGAAACGGCTACTTTGCGCATCCTGAAGGGATTCTACTTGCAATGATAACAGATGATAAAAAACATGTTAGAGACCTGGCAGCCCGCCGCATACTAAAGGCACGCAGTACTGCTCAACCTCCAACACCTAGAATGTTTCAAGTGCCATTGATAGATTTCAATGCTTCTACATATATTGATTTAATAAATTGGCAGGAAAACTTAACCGAACCACCGATTTTGAAAAACTTATCGGACCAGGAAATTCAGAATATCGTGGAATCTGGTGGCGAAAGCGAACTATTGTTTATAAGGCTTCCCTGCCATACTCAAGCTGTTGAAAGAACTGTAAAGAATACGACAGAAGCTTCCATTTCTCAGTGCACAAGAAAGTCGCCTAAAGACTAGGTGCCATAAATGCCAAGCTGGAATCGCGGAACAAAATACCTAAATTTTAAACTAAAAAAAGATTTTAAACCTAAATAATAAATGTATAATTATGTTTCATTTTTTTTTTAGAGCGATGCCTTAATAAACATCTTAATATATATTGCTTATCATTTAACACCTACTTACCACTAAATTAATCATAATGTATCGCCTTATAAACTTTAAACTTTTTTACCCTAATTTTCAATTTTTGGGGTCACTGCGGAGGCAGAAGATCTTAATTAAATGAAATTAAAAATCCCACGTATTTTTATTTTAACATAAGGCACAAATCCCCCCCTCTTAGAACTCTGAATCACATTTTTTTTTCATACACCCGTGCTCCAGGCTAATGTACAACCTAGCATCACATTCATAAATCAAATGTATAGTGCATATAGCTTTATATTAGTGCAATTTGTTAACGATAAGTCGATAATAGTTTGACTAGTCTATCAATAACATAGATCATTCTAGAAATGTATTATATATTTGTTCAGCATCCTTAAGGTGATTTTGCACAAAAATGGCGCCATAAAAATCATCAAAATATTATTATTAAAAAACAAATTCTCATAATCAGATTATAACAAATCCAATATCTGCTGTCCGGTCATGGGGAGTTGAGGGGGAGGCTGTACACGTACAGCCTGGTACTGTCCCCTCATCCGAACTGCGCATATGGTGATAGTAACCAAGCATTGTGAAATCATGACGGATGCTAGAGAGGAAATGCTGGACGGTCTGAACATAACTACGGGAACAGCTTGGAATGCAGATCTCGTATCGAATAACAAAAATTTCGAATGCTTGAGGAAGTTTACAGCGATTTGTGTTGAAAGATGGTCGAGTCGAGTATTAGATTAAAATCATATTGAGTTTCAGGTGCTAGGTGTGATTGGCCCCGACCCCCACGGTTATTATAAATTTTATTCGGGTGTAGCAATCTTCAAATGTTTTATTTTTAATGTTATTAATTCTTTGGTATTTATATATTTTTCATTTTAACTTGACAAGAAGTGTCTTATGAATTTAGGTTGCTACGCGAGGAGGTAGTGATGATCCCATCGCTCTTGTACTTCTCCTCTAGCAACACGGCGGTCACTTTTTCCTCAGGGTCTTTTCCCTCTCCCCCACTAACATTTCTTCAGGGGACAGTCGAAAAGCCGGCTAAACGGCGCAGACGTCGGGTATCGTTAGGGGTCGGGCCAATCCTCAGGTTAATTATCATTAACTGGGACTGCCCATCGATTAGAGGAATACCTTATCTGGGTCCGTTTTTCTTATTTTTTTTTATCTTCCTCATTGAATACATTTTATTTTATACTATTTTCACATGTTTTTTCTCCACTTTTAAGGCTTTTACCCAGGAGAATTTTATGAAGGGTTGCCGTTTTTATTTTACGTTTATTGTTATAAACATTATTTTTTGTATTCTAATGTTATCTGTTGAGGTAAATTTTCAGTGGGATGCTGTTTACACTTTTCGTTTCTTTGTTAATGTTAAGCCTCCGCATGCCCAATTTCTAACGGTTTATAACAGGTTTCTTGTTAACTCCTTAAGTATATGAGTTCAAAAAAAATTTATTTTTTAAGATAATATCTATACATTTGTCATGCCAAAACGTTGATTATATGAAATTCCCTCGATAGAAAAAAATCGTAAAGTATGCTCCAAAAATTCACAAAATCACGTTTTGTTCTGTTATTTAATATGATATAAAAATTCATCAAATGATTCAAATTCAAGATATTATCAAAGTTTATATTATCTTGAATAATGTATCAATGATAAATATTTTGAAAAATTTTGAGGTCCTCAGAAAAAGTAAGAATATAAAAATACAGTGTGTGGCAAGCCTACGCACGACGGAAGTGAAACTTTTAGTATTTTTCTCTCTCTCTTTTCATTTCATTCTCTCTATTTTTCTGTATATTGACATATTTATAAGTAGCATGTGATAAAAAAATTAAAAGTTATAAAAATATGGGATTCGAACCCGGGTCCTGCATAACGAGTGTCGAACGCTCTGCCTCTAGACCGCGAGGAGAGATATTTCGCGCGACGCGGCGTTATTGGCCTTGATTAGTAATTTTAATGATTCAAAATAAAAATAATTAATCAAAATACCAAGCGACTCTACCGGCACGTTTTGTAAGCTATATTTCGACCAAAATATCATATAGGTACTGTAAATTAAAGTAAAGGTAAATTAACAAATTTATGTAATTTTTTACTACATTATTACAAATCGTTGAAAAATAAAAATAATTAATCAAAATACCGAGCGACTCTACCGGCTCGATTTGTAATCTATATTTCGACCAAAATATCATATAGGTACCGTAAAGTAAATTAAATTTAAATTAACAAATTTATCTAATTTTTTACTACATTATTACAAATCGTTGATAAAAAAAAATTAAAAGTTATAAAAATATGGGATTCGAACCCGGGTCTTGCACTGCCTCTAGACCGCGGTTATTACGTATTCGACCAAAATATCATATAGTAAAAATATCTAAAAGTCGCAGTACGAGAGCATTTTATCACTTTTAGTTTTAGATATTACACCATAAAGAGTTAGGGTACACTGTGAAATATCAAGAATTTCATCCAGAGTTGGCGTTGGTATAGGAGCATTATTTAAGTCAGCTGAATATCAATTTTGAAAAATTTTGGAAAAAAATTAATAATTTCATCAGCATTCTCTAGTAATACTAGGGAAATCAGAATGATCTTCTTTACGTAATTTAGGTTATTTAAAAAAATAACTACTTTTATTTATTATAGAGCTTTTATTTTTATTTATATAGTTACGATAGCCGATCATGGAAATTTTTATACAAAAAGTTTGGAAAAGTTATTTTTAATTTTTTGTTTAACTCTGGCTTGTGAAGAACACTAAACTAAAATTAATGGTTATTTTTTTCTACTGTACTTTAAAGAAATTGTAGATCCTTAAACTTTAAATTCATTATATTGGCTGGTCATAAAGTGGTTTAATTTTGTTTTATACAATACGTTACCATCTGAAATATGTTTCAATATGCACAATTCAACCATTGTCGAATCTTTCATTTGGTTTCCAGGCCTGATTGATTAAAAATAATTTTCTTTATCCTCGTAATTTGAGAAGAAATCATAGTTTGCTACTTTAATAATGTAGGGCTTTGCTGTCCGCATCATCGCAATATAATCTGAGAGCGAATTGATTGGAGGGATAATCAAGTGCTCCAGTGTTGCATGGACAATATCTACTTCCATTACCGCATGTTCCTTGTCAGATAAATTTTGCTCAATGGTCAACTTCTTTCTAACAGCCACATCGCTGAGGTAGCTGGCAAGGATTCTATTTGTGTTTTGATATCCGCAACCTGAAACTAATGTAACTTTCTCAATAAAATCAATAACGCAATTGGTAAATTCGTTAGCATTAACACCACATTAATTTTTATTTTCGAGTGCCTGTATTTTCCTCATCACATACTCATTGTATCTATTATTCTTCTGAAATATGACCCAATTTGAAGCTGCGGCAAGTATTACATAGATTTTTTCTGGAGCTGTGAATAACAATATTCTTGCCTTTAAGAATGTATTTGAATTCGCTCACAGAACATAATTCTTTTTCAATATTCATCATTCATGTGCTTCTTGGAAGAAAACATTGGTTCTAAAATTTCTTCGACGGTTTTCCTGATAAATCCAGCCAATTATTTAGAGATTAGAAAGTTTCAATTTTTTTATATTTTTTCTGGGTGGTAATTTTACAGTATTACGAGTTTGTCCATACACCTCCGATATACATAGCATGTAATGCACAGCTAAAATGCCAAATATTTTTCTCAAAAATGCTTTTTAGAGAGCGTGCAATGACTTGTCAACTGACAAGTAGTAAAGACGCCAAATGCGGGATGCGGGAGATGAGAAACATCTCTTATGTGTATGTTTCGAAATGCGTTAGATGATGTGTTCATAGAAGTTTGCAAAGTATAAACAGTTCCTATGTGAATATGGAATACATAGAAGTTTTTCAAAGGGACATTTTTAAATGACCATACATTATGGAAGATTTAAAAATATATATTTTTCATTAAAAAACATTCTAACGAATGGGAGGTTTTTTAATCAGTAGAATAGTTCTCTCTGCAATATTAAATGTTACTCATTTTCGTAATGTCGACCATATTGGAGGTGTTTTCGCGTTGACGATTGGTAAAAAAATGGACGTGACCGAGAAATTCGAGTTGATTTTCGGTTGCACTTTTTTACTATTCAGATTTTGTCATCATCCGTAATATTAAATTTAATTCTTCAAATCATGACATATCTTTCTGTGGCGGTCTCTTTGCCTTATTTCATCCAATTAATGAGCCATACCATATTCTATTTATATTTTCTATTCGTCTATGCGCTTTTAAACCATCAATTTCCAAAAGATTATCGATTTTCGATTACTTTCTCGTCTTCTGTTATGTAATTGTGATATTCATGATTTTACCACACATATTTTCCAGTCTAAATCAGGGGTATCTACCAACATATGTTTCTAAGAAGTCAATCACTCATTATTATTAGTTTCTCCATTAATAACCAGAAAGTGCCTTGGAATAACGTAAGCTGAGTTTTAAGCCATGACAGCGAAAAGACTTAAAATCCCCTACTGTCTATTGCCTGTTACGTGTTATTCTTGCAAGATATGCTCACAAAATTCACCAACGTAAGGTGTGTCGTTGAATGGTACTACTTTGTTGAATGGTACTACTTTGGTAATACTTTTCAAAACTCGAGCGATTCTTAGCATATTATATGCCAGGTTTGGAAAAACGTTCTGTAGTGGGTTATAGTTTAATTCTATCGTAAATATTCTTCAATTTAAATTGAATCTTGCTATGCAGAAACCAACCAAAACACAATTTAAAATTTTTACTTTTTGATGAATCTCACTTCGTCGATATTGATATTTTCGTTTCCTGAAGACGCCCAATCCAAAAATTTGAAATTAGAAACATGGCTGACAGCTTTCAGCATTTTTCACATAAAATAAAATTTATGCATTAAATATTGCAGAGAGTATCACTTTTTACCACAGTGATTATGTGTCATTCTAGTAAGTATGTCGAGAGGATATTTGGTGGTAGAAATAACGAAAGTCAATATAGTTATATCTCCAGGCTTCTTGAGCGGAAATCCGCTATTCAAATATTTTACTAACAAAGATGCCGTGTCTCTGAAGGAATATGCATTGAGGATATAAGTTCGAATAACAAAATACATCAACTTATAAATGCATTTTGTTAAGAAAAATATGCTACATATTCTTAGGAACATTTTTCTATTCTAAGTAATATAAAAATATGGGTAACATATTATATTCATATTTATTTCTCAAAATATTATATTTAGGTCATTATTGTTCATGTACACCTTATCAGAAAAGAAGAACGCTTATGCCTGATGAGCAAGGTACGATGCTTACATTATAATAAATATGAATGACACAACAGATGTCATATATTGTCCGCCATCAACTGTACGAAAATCTGTACCAAAATAAGACGGCCCCTGTAAAGGGGCCACAAGGATCTCTGCTGTCACCGACGCTATTTTTTTTTCACATCAACAATCTTTTTAATTTGTACCATTTCATTTATTTATTTATGACAAACCCCCTTTCACTTATGACGTCCGAAGTTTTGAGACAAAAAGTTGGTGGTCAAGTTTATCACCACCTTTGGTAGATTCGTGTTTGGGTTGAGGCCAACTTGGTCAGTTTCAAGGTCTCAAAAACGAAAACGTGTCTAATTTCGGAAAAGAGGGAGATCAGTGATCTTCTGGTTCATTTTGATGGGAGCACCCTATTTAAAAAAGACTTCATTAAGATGCTTGGAATAAGTAAGACTGGCTCCAATAAAGCCCGAGTGAATCTACTCTTCCAAGAAACTAGGCGTCTTGATTAGGACTAGCACATTTTTCAAACGTGATCAGCTTCTAACCCTGCATAAATCTCCAGTTCGTCGAATAATTGAATTTTGAATTAAACCACCTCGTGACTAACGTCCCAAAATCTACATTATTCTATGCAAAGGAGGGCGGTACGTCTAATTGATAATCCATTGTTAAATGACGTATTGCCATCTCTAATGCACAAACGCATTGTAGGCATGCTGAGTCTGTACTAAAGCTATTTCGATATAGCCTGCTCTAAAGATCTACCATCATGATTCCCGTGCACCGGTGCACTTACGCGAAAATCGACGGACACGGTAGGAATATAGATTTACGGATGTTGGCTTCATGATAACGGGTCGCTTCTTCATTACCTTCTTAATCCGTCTTACAACGCTGCCAATCCGGGGGCGATATAGTTCTTCTGTACACTGTACAAACAAGGCCGCCCCTGTGAGGTGTGAAAAAAGCCTTGTGTAAAACGCCCATTAAATATTGAGTTTCCACCTGGGTATCGCGGGTTAAATCGTTTGCCATCATCCTCCTTCATTGCAGATGCAGCATTTTCAGTATGTTATACATTGTGTTAAACGCCCACTAGGCATCGGGTTCTCACCTGCGCATCACGGGTTAAATCCTTTTCTATCGTTATCGTTTAAGGTTTATGGTAATCTGGGAATATTTTTCATGGCTTATTCTCGTCCATTGAGTAATCCACTGAAAAAAATATATAAAAAATTGTTAAATTAAAAATAATGTCATGAAAATCGCTACATTTTAAAAACAATTTTTTTTTAATTACTTCCTTTTTTGTCTTAATTTTTTCAGTGGATAATTAATATTTTAAGGCAATGGACGACAATACGGAAAAAATTATCCTCAGATTATAACATAACTCCTTTCTCGGTGAAACTAGGCATAATTTTTTTGAATAAAAACACGTTCTTGAAAATCTCGCATTACTCCTTCACTCAACTCGGCATATTCGCTGTGTTGCACGAGTGGTTCCTCCAATAAACGAGTTTATGATTCTCCCCGTGCTATTTGCAGACAACGTTATAATCAAAAGTTTCCGACGCTACGAACTTTGAACATGATGCCGCGAGGAAACACGTCCCTAGACAGGGAAACAACTTTTTTTTGATCCGTCTTTTTCCCATTCTATTAACACGCCATGTTCAGTTTTCATCCCACGTGGTTTGTAATGACGCGTGAAAAATGGGAAATATGAAAATGTACGAGTTATAAGCGAGTAAATGTAAAGTACAAAAATATTTACTTCCTGAAAATAAGAATCCATTTTTTTTCTAAGGAGAAACTCCTTTGTCAATGTTTACGTTATTCATATTCTAAAAAACATAATATTCACAATATTTTCTTTTTATCAAATGTTTTATTTTTCAACTAAAAAACACAAAAATATTGTTTGCACCGTTTGAAAAAAGAAACAATGTTTTTCGGAATGTTTAAATCTACATGAATACATAAAAGGTTGCAGTTAAAAAAAACCTGTTATTTCGAGGAAATCATAAAACAAATTTAATTATAAAGTCAAAATAATCAAATAAGTTTAGTGGTTCACTAGGTACCTTTAAAAAAGAACAAAAATTACCTCAAACACACATATGTAAGTATTTATTTATTGCATAAGTACTTGGAGCAGGTGGATGAGTTTGTGTATTTAGGAAGCATGTTTACGAGAGATATTGAAGGAAGAGTAAATGCAGGTAGCTCCATCAATGGAGGACTAAACGCAGTTGGCGCTAACAAAAAATTGTCCAAGGAAGCGAAGTTAGCAGTCCACAATGGAGTGCTGGTACCTACCTTGATGTCTGGAAATGAGGCATGGAACTGGAAAAGAAAGGATGAAAGTATATTGAATGCCGTTGAAATGAGATCCCTGAGGCGTATGTGTGGTAAAACCATGTATGATCGTCTGAGGAATGTGGAGATCCGCAAAGAGTGCAAAGCTGATGTAAGATCAAAAAATGGACGCTTAGATGGTTTGGGCATGTAGAGCGAATGAGCAAAGAAAGGAGTATAAGGAGAATATACGATGCAAATGTGAATGGTAGCAGAAGTCGGGGATGCCCGAGGAAGACATGACACGACCAAGTGAATCATATACTTGAGTCGGGTCATGTCAAGAGTCAGAATAATAGAAGAGTATGTATGAGACGATGTATGAATGTGAATGAGGCAAGGAGTGTGTGCCAAAGCCAAGTTGTTTGGCGGTCCGTCCTCTCTGCCTACTCCTGCGGGGAAACGGCGTGATGGTTAGTTAGTTAATATTTATTGCATCTCACTATACATAAATCATGTTTTTTTCTCATAAAGATCAACCTAACTAGAACTAAGCTTGTATCGAGGTAAACAATTTAGATTTAAGTGAAGCATACATATGAGATAAGTTACCAGATGCGTAATTTGCCAGTGTATTGTAAAAATATTTGATCCATAACTATGCATTAATCATTATTCCAGAGAAGAAACAAATTCGATAATAAAGACAGCTAGAGTGACATCCAGTTTTTTTGTAAATGGGAGTGAGTTAAGTTCTTATTATTTAAGAAAGACAAGGATGAAAAACTATTACTTAGATATTCAAATTTTAACTAACTTTTTAAATTTATTTAAGGAATTGGTGGACTTAATATGATTTGGAAGAATATAAAACATAAGTGGTGCCTGATATAAAAAAAAGTTTCTCTGAAAAAGTTTTAGAATGTACGGCCACAAAGTAAAATCAATTTGAAATTGATAAAAAATCGACACAGTATTTGAGTGATACACAGTTGTTTTATACACATAACGTTACATTCTTTATAATGTAGGTTTGATGGATAACGGATTTTTTGTACAAAACTTTGAATTTATAGTATATGGGTAGTACTACTAGTATAGTTTATTTATATGGTATAAGGGTACCCAGAATTAAAATAAATGGGAATTTTCAGAATAATTTTATAAGTGTGCTCCAACTACCCCAATAGGTTAAAAATATCTCGTTCTGAGATATATTTCCGAAAATAAAAATGAGATTTTCGATAAAAACATATCTAATTTTGTTCAATTACACAATTAATTACATTAACCTCGAATTTGTTTCTGAAATTATTTACGTAGGCGGAACTGAGCTTCATAACACACATTGAAAATATTTCAAAGATAGGCTTAAAAATGTTAGGTTTTGTTCTGAGAGGGGCTCAAGATTTTACCAACAAACCATTAAACTTCTGTACACAACACTAGTGAGGGGTGAGTTGAATATAACTAAACTGTATGGTCTCCCCACTACAGCGTGCATTATAAACTAAATGTACCTAAATAACAACTTACCATACACTTATCTGTTACAATTAATGAATTTATTAAATTTGAGTGACAGAAGAATTGTTTCCAATCTTGCGTTTTTACTGAAAATCTTGCATAATAAAATTGACAACCCTGATTTGCTGCAGCTCATAAACTTTTAAATTCCAACAAGATAACGGCAACTGCAATATTGAAAGAAAACTGCGATGGCTGCACAATTCCACACATCGTTGCTTAGAATACAAAATTTAGGTAATATCTATTCACACCACTGATGTATGGAATATATTGCTGACACAATACAGATGTACTCACGAACTCATTTATCTACAGTTAATATAGGTACTTAATTTAGAATTGTTTCGTAAATTTGTTAAATTAAATCAACAAAAATATTATACATATCTCTTCTACTGTAATAGTGTGTTTTAGCGGTCATATATGACCGAGGGTCCATATTTTATAAAATTATTTTTTTTTATCAATAAAATAAAATAAAATTCCAGTTTGCCTCAATTATTTTTTACTGGAATCCATAAATAAATTCCTAAAAATTCATATTTCGCGCCGCTATCGAAACAATTGGTTAATTTTTAAAAATTATTATTTATTTTTTATCATATGAAAGATATAAAAAAGTGGTTATAATTTTCTTACGAATTCCCCAAATAAAACGCAAATTTCTTAAAATATCGAGTTCTCTCAAGTTTTCTATTATTGGAGTAAAAATGTGGTTAGCGTTTTTGACAACATTTTTCACGTTTGATATTAAAATTTTATTGTTTAGAAATAGTAATGTTTATTTTAAATGTATACACCGGAAAGATAATTTTATCTTGTTTCTAAAACAGTATTTTTTTACGGAAAATTAAAAAAATAAGAAGTATATAGCGCATTTTAAATAAACAGAAAACATTGAAAGCTGAACAAATGTGATGAAATTTAAAGGGTTAAAGAAAAAAATAATCCTTTCTGCGATATAACTACTTTCATAGTAAAATAAGTAATTATTTGTACTCCTGTTATTATATCTAATTAAAGAACTGCTTTGTACACCAGAACTCTCTACGATGACTTGTATTGAACCTGTTCATATTGTTCATGCTCCGTTTATTATGTATGCACTTATCATTGTATCACAACATACCTATAAATGTACTATGCACTTATCATTGTATAACATCATACCTATAAATATGTGTACATTCAAAAGCCTTCAAGGCGAGAATAAAATTAATGTATTTTTTTTTATATTATGGTGTATGAACAATTTTTATTTTCTAACTTCTCAAGAATTTATTTCGAAGAGTACACCGAGACGGCAAAAAAATGTTATTAAAATAGGGCAACTAAGGCTTAGTTCGAATCAGTATCGCTGTTTTTCAACACGACCCCTCCTTGTAGGTATCACTCTTGTTTTGTCATTTTATGGGTATTATGATTTCCGGGAAGGTATTTTTTATAACATGGATGAGTTTTTCGAAGAATGAGATGTTCCTTAGAATGTACAAGACATAATATTTCAAGTAAATTTTGAATTTAAAAACTGAGTGAAAGTGGTAAAAAACAGCCTGAAAAACTGGACTGAAAATATATATTTTTTTAAATAAACATGAATCATTTTGTAAAAAATGTCTTTACTTAGCCGTATTACAAAAATAATAGGAAAGCAATTTTCTTAAATTACTTTGTTTTACACAAAATTTCATCATATCGTACCTATAATTAAATACGCCTCCAGACGTGTTATAAGTATTCGACATGTGTGTTTTTAGCGTCTAACTTGTATTATGAAACGAAGCACTGTGCAAAGTCTGGGTAGGAACCCGACGCTTTTGTAAACTCGGCCACTAATTAAAACACCATTATTGTTTGTAGAATTATTTGATTATCGCTTAAATGTACCGTATTAACAATCAAATGCCTGTGAATAAGTTACAATCAAATATCAGTTTTATTAAACATTATTATGTGCGGTTTGTGCATGCTCGTTCAGTTACTTAGATAAAACTAAAAGCTTTTAGGGAAGCCATATATTATAAAGCCTTTATATTTACATTTAAGCTAAAAATTAAGATGCTCCCGAAATACATGTTTAAGAATGTAAATTTAAACTTCGCACGAGAAACTGTTGAGATTTTAAACCTAAAAAAAACATTTTTTTCATTAACTCATAATAATTATTATAAGGATTTAAGATTTTAAATGAACTACCGACTGATGTAAAAGAAGCTAAAAGCCTTGCTGCTTTTCATGGGTTATGTCTAAATACCATAAAGAATAAGTTTTAGATGTTTTGTAAAGTGTCCTTAATGTTATAGAAATAATTTGTTAAAAGGTTTATACTAAATATAAAATGATTTTTTTTTAACTAAATAAAAACATACAAAAAAATACAAATATTCAAATTAATATCCGCGGTGAAAACCTTTCAATATACATTGTTATCAATTTTGTTTGTGACCTCTATAGTAGAGTAGTATTATCCTTGGATCCGAGTCGAGAGGTTGCGGGTTCGAAAGCCAGGGTAACGCAGTTAAATCGGTTTGAAAAAAACGTGTTGTTTCAAAATATATATCTAATTTGCTTACGCGTGAAAGGTATATTAGAATTTTCGAAACGCTATGCGACGCGACGAGGGTCCAATATCAATAGTGGAAACGTTGCTTGAAATTGCACTAACAGCTTTGTATAGTGACTAAATTAATTGTATTTTGCTGTTAGACTCCAGAACACTTACCGATTTTAAATTCAGATTTAGGACACCATTAAGTAGATTCGTAGATTGTAAACGTGCGTAGAGCGAAGATTGATTCCCTTTAAAGCACGGGTAAGTAAGTAACTACCCTCTGTCTAATAGCTGATAACTGAAACACTGTGGTACTTAAATTAGCCACGAACCATAAGCTTTAGACAGTTAAGGAAATTTCAGATCTTGGGCAATCATAATGTGAGAAAGCAAGTTATTACAGACACTGAAGAAATAATCTGATAAACTAGAATATTTTGTGGGTATTTCCGAAGTAAGCTCAATTTTAAATAATATCTAATATTTTTCTCTTCAGGAGTAGTATGATATAATATTTATCTTCTATTTTTATAAATAAAAATGTGGTATATGTAATGCAGGCGCAAGCCAATACCTCATAATACTGAACACCTCACCTAGCTCCTTTGAGGTTTTGAATAGCGTCAGATGCCGTTTAGATCAGGGGTGGCCCTAAGTATCTACCTAATAAACTGTCTTTTAAGTATCTTAAGAGCCGGACCTGTGCAGGCGTAAACCAATACCTCATAATACCCAACACCTCACACAGCGTCTTTGAGGTTTTGAATAGCGCCAGATGCCGTTTAGATGAGGGCTGGCCCTGAGTATCTACCTATTTAAAATCAATTTAAGATGTTTAAAACTTGACAAAATTCATGATCGTAAGACGATTTCAAATATGTCTAAATAAACATTTTTTTTTTTTTTTGATCTTCGGATCTACCGGATCTGCCCTGATGATGGACACTGCAACGCTGTCCAAAACGTCGGCTAAAGAAGGAGTTAGCGCAACACGGCATAACACCCCAAAAACAATCAACAAAAATGTCTAAATAACATTCGAAGAAATACGGTTTCTGTGATCGAGGCTCGTGATTTCCTCTCCATTATATTGAATGTTGCTAGTCACAGTAGTTTTTTTAGCGTAATAGTTATCGCATTCGACCCAACGCCTAAAAGATAATATTGATGTTTTCTGCAGCAGCATAAGTATTTTATCTCTTCTTTTATAGCATTTCCAGGATTCACCTCATTCTTACGCCTGTCATGTTTTTTCTCATATCAACCCAAGAGCTTGCAATATTTTCTGAGCAACATTAATCTAATTTATCAATGTGACAGTTGGTGGCATTATACTCCAGCTCTGACGGAATTTGTGGCATGTTCTTAATTATCGTTACTTATTCTTAACCAACAGTTCTCCGTAAATCGCGAAACCGCCGCATTTGTGGTCACCCTTTGCTACTCTATTTATCTCTCCCAAGGCTTTGAATTACGTTTGAATTCCACCTGTCATCCGATAGTCGTTCCACAGTTCCTACATGCCCAGCATTATTCCACATGAGGGTGGAACTCCTTCAAGAAATGCCAACACCAACTTCAAAGGTTACAAATAATCTGACCATATTTGAAAATCTCTTTCTGCCACTACAGTAAGCGGAAAATATTGCTTTTGTTGTAATGGAGGACTTAGCCAGCCGAGGAAGTGAACACACCACGCCTGGGTGGGATCCAAACGCGATGCCAACTCAGCCAGTGACCAGTAAATTTTTTTTTTAAGTATCGCCACTTGGTTTATTCTAAGTTTTGTCATCACTTTGTATGAACAGTGTATTTAGTGTTATAATATTAGATCTGTATTGGGTAAGGCACACTACAGGAATAATTTTAAGAAAATGACCACTCATACTGAATTACCGTTTTTAAGTTTGTTTTAGTTAAGCGCACTTGAAGTGAAATGACACTAAGCTGCGCTATTATTATTAGTTTTATTTTCTTATAGATAAAAAGAGATAGAACTAAAAGAAAAGGAAATAATGACGAAATACGGTAGGTAGCGGCTAAAAATGTATCGATGGAAGTAAAGGTAGTACCTACGAATGTGAAGAATGGAACTGTCACAAGAAGGAATGAAGTATGTTGAATGCAGTAGAAATGACATGACTAAGTCATTACTGTGGGGTGAAACCATAAAGACCAAATATTACCAAGATTTAAGTGGTCCGAAAATGATGCAGAGTTGATGTAAGCATAAAATATGAAATTAAGAATGGGACTCTTAAAAAGTCGGACCATATAAAGAGCGAAAGAACAGAGACAGGAGTGTCACGTGGATCGCCGTAGAGGCGAGCTACATCCCAGGAAGAGTCAGATTAATTGAGGTCAATGAATGAGACGATGTTTGAATGTGAGTGAAGCGAAGAACATCTAACAAGGCAGAAATAGTGTGGTACTCCATTGTTACTGCTCTATCCTATCGTAAAATGGCACGAGGTTTGCTTGGTTCCGCTGTGTATTTGTTCAACAAGGAGACACGTAACATGGCTCTTCGTGCGACTGCCAATTCATTGACAATTTTTTGACGTGTTCACTGTTCATGTTTTGTTACTTTTCCAGATGGTTCAAAATTGATATACGTATAAAAATACGATAATATCAAATAACTGTTAATGTATTTTTCTTTGTTTCAGCACACAGAAGAATGCGATCAGTGACGAATTACTTTCTAGTGAACCTCAGTGTGGCGGATTTACTCATGGCCGTGCTTAACTGCCTATTCAACTTCATTTACATGTTACACAGGTAAAAATACATTTTTTATATTATTTTCTAAAAAATCGTGATGACTGCCAATTACTTAATGAAACGATATACCTACACGTTTGTCTCCGAAACAGGGTTTTGTGCAATTCCATCGCTAATTCATTATTTCTCTAAATGGTTTCTGAAAACCCGCTGCCTTATTCACAGGTGAAGTTTCGACTGTTAGTTAAATATAGACTGACATTGTAAAACCAGACATTGTATTTCACAACGTTACGACTAAATTCAAACACATGCATAGCTACAATATTACAAGCCTTTACTGAAACACTTACCCTTATATTGCGCGTTATAAATAGAAACCTCGGCGCATTTGGCCCTACATTAACTAAGTGGCTCTACCAGGGGAAAGCGCTAATTCACACGAGAACTTTATCTAACATGTGTCGTTTTATACAGTTTTAATTTAAACTTTTGGACCAAATACTCTAATTAAGAATTACGATTCGTTTCTACCAAACGGTGAGGTCCGGCATCATTTTGCACAGTATTTTCTTACTCTCCCAGCGTAACCATTTACCGAAATTTTTTGATTTTCTAAAAAGATAACCTAGATATATCTTTTATTATGCTTTTACAGTAAAAACATTAAAAAAATATATATTCAATCATATTTGTTGAACTATTTATAATAAATACTACGCTAAAATTATTCCTGACGCAAATGAACAACTTTAGTAAGTTGCGTCCCAATAGTAAATCTCAAAACACATTCATTCATGGTTCAATTCTCCATAACATTTTTTATTAATAAGGTTGTAGAATTATATTATAAAATCACAAAATCTCGACAATTACACAGATAAAGATTTGTATTTCTCATTAATTAAGAATCTCTTCTTATTATTTGCCTTGAAATATTTTATGACGAAATGCGAAAAAAAAAATTTAATCATATTTTTTGAACTTTTTATACTACTACGCTAAAATTATTTCTGACGCGAATGAAACTTTATCAAGTTGCGTCCCAATAGTAAAATCTCAAAACACATCCATTCATGGTTCGTTTCTACATAACATTTTTTATTAATACGGTTGTAGAAATATATTATAAAATCACAAAATCTCGATAATTACACAGAGAAAGATTTGTATTTCTCATTTATTGAATCTCTTCACATTATTTGCCTTTGAATATATCATGACGAAATGCGAAAAATTTAGATTTTCATCAACAATCCGGACGTGTTCCCACGTCGTTTATATGTTTGTAATTAACTAAAAGTTTTTAAAGAAATATATTAATTCCTGTCTTTAATCTTATAACCAATAATTTTTAGAGATTCTTAATAAATTAGCATTTTTCTCTGTGTAGGTAGATTGGATTTGTAATTAAACTTTATTAGCACAAAAGTTTGAAGGATCCGGAAAGTTTTTGTTAAACTTGTTTATGGTCTCAGTATACCGCGTGCAAACGTAGAATAAATTTACCTAACTTGGTAATTTGAACGATCAAAGCCATTTAAACTTCTAAACTTTTAACTGAAATTGGCTTGGTGGTATCGTGTATGTGAGAATATATCAAAATAAAGTTTAATGGTTAAACACGCGCATCGTTAAGTACTAGTTAAAAGTTTTCAGATTTTGATTCTTGTTCCTGCATGTTACATTATTATAATAGCATCAGTCCACGTACTTATTTTGGTTGTAAGTGTGGGATGTTAAATAATTCTGCGTAATGTAAAACTGTAACTGATAAATTCATGCGAGGATAAAATTGGTATGTTATTTTATTTTTTTATTCTTTATTTGAAATATGTATTTCTATTGACAGACCAAAATTTAATTTGAATCATGAATACTTTTAAAATGTGATTTCTAAATCGTACCTACCTTCCGTGGGTGAGTTTTGAAAATTGCTAAAAATTACTTATTTCTAAATATTCAACGAAATATGATGGAAAGCAATTTTATAAGTTCAAAAAATTTTAAAGGGTGTAAACTTTCAAAACTTATTACGTACAAAAGTATCTTTCCCTTGTTAAATGATACAAATTTAGCAGTCATAGCAAATATATAAAGTAGTGAAAATTATTGATATTTAAGGTTTATAAGTTGAAATTTTTCTAGCGGTATTTAAGGAAGTGCCATTACAAAAAAAAATGCAAACCTACCGACCATCTACAATTTGTTTCATTTTGAAAATGTTATCATATCGAACAACACCTGTAAAACAACTTTATATTGATAGTAACAAAATTTAAAAAAACGAGGAAATAAATTTGTTCAGACAAATTTTTGAACAATATTCCACATACCCGTCTCATTTTGAGCATTAAGATTGTAACACATATGTTATACATATCTCCAACGTTGCGCTTCAATAGTACATGCACGCGCGTAAGTGAAGCTAGTAGTAATGAAATCGGTAAAACCAAATTTTATTTTTTTGTCCAACCTTATTTTTTTTCTGCTATATTAAAAAACAACCTTTCCTTTACCTGTGTTATATTTTTTTTCCTTTGATGGGCAATGTACCACCACCTTTTGGACTGCGCAGTGTGGCCTGGCCAGGCCATATAAGAAGTGTGGGCTATGAAACTAATTTAATATGAAGGCAGGTGTGCAAATACTGAGTATAAACGTATCCATTTGCTGTATATATGTTGTATATGTGTATATGACGGGACAAACACAAAGTTTGCGCGTACAGTACCAAGAATGGCAAGTCCTTTTTCCACCAGATTTCTGGCCAATTCTAGTCACATAAGTGACATAAAAAAGTTCAGCTGGTATAGCGATAATTGTTAACTAAATCCAACACTACTCGTTTACCTTAATTCGCTTCTCAATCAGCATTTTGAAGTTTTTCTGTGTAAATTAGACCTCTGAGCGGGTCGTTGATATCCGAATCGCAGACTTACATTGACAAACTGATTGCCATGTTTCATCTTCAAATATTAAGACTGTATCATATTAAAGTATGCCACCGCCTGTCCAGGCCATGTAGCACAGTGCTTTTTTTTAATTTTTTGACTATCTGACTTTTACTATCTCAACACAAACTCACCGGCAAAGCTCGCTGAGTTGTAAAGTATATTGATACCCCTTGTCAAAAACAACTTTAAAAAAAATCTCTTTTTGAAATCAAAATGGCCTGGCCAGGACGCATTACCCATCGGAGGGTTAAGGAATATTCTAGATCAAAATGTTTTCCCCTTTATTTTTTTCGTAAACTTATTAAAAAAATACAATATCCACCGACCGAGGATTAAAGTAAAGATTTAAAAAAAATTCGTTGAACATAAATAAATTGTTAGTGTTAAAATATAATCAAAACAGAAAAAATACCGTTTCAAATATGTAGAATATTTTTTCGAGCCCCTAAAAGCTCCCTAAAACCACGAAACCATGATACGTTTTGCAAACCACACACAAATATTTAATAGGACTGGTTAATGGAAACCAAAGCGGTATATTTTGGTTAGTATTATTTCGCGTTGGCATGGAGATAAATGAGTATTGCTAATTTATTAAAAATCTCTTAAAACTTTTTTTTATGTGACACCTAACTAGAGCGCTCCTATCTGAACAGTGTAAAAGCAGGGGAGCTATGTCGCCACTTGGTTGGGCAGCATTTTGATGTGGGTTAAGATAAGGGCTGTAGGAAGAGATTTACTCTATTGAAATACCGTCTGTGTATTACAGATGGCAATCGGCTTGAAACAATGTGTTAGGTTCCCTCAAACAGTTCTCCAACTCGTCGTGGAAGGAGGTTATAAATAATTGGTTCTTTGTGATAAATCATGAATTTATTAATACTTCGCGTATTGCAATGGTGACTTGATAGTCGAAGTTTGTCTGGAAGCATTCTCACTGGCCCTGGCGACTACTGGACACTATCTGCCATCTTACGGACTTCCAAGCAAGCTCTTTGCACTGCCTTCTATGAGTGCATATGTGAAACTCTTAACTAACTCACTTCTCAATACAATGGATTATCAATCAAACGGACCACCCTCTTTTGCACAAAATCAAGTAAGTTTAACAAGTATTGTGGGGGTCTAACCCAGGGTTGGCTCCCAAATTTAATTGTTGAGCGTTCTTTGAGATTTAAGATTTTTTTGGATTTAGATTAACAGAGTTAACAACTGGCTACTATTGAAGAATCTATTAGCCCTACACAAAACGCCCAGTTTCTTGGAAGCCAGATTTACTCGTGCTTTTATGGAACCCCGATATTTGAGCTATTGTGATATCCTAAACTTGCTCCAAGCAGTTCAATGGCGTTTTTATTGGGGAGTGTGTATTCATCGAATTGCGTCAGATAGCCATTGATTTCCCTCTTTGCCGAAATAAGACACGCTTGGGTTTTTGAGATGTTGAAACTGACCAGGTTGGCCTTACCCCAGATACGAACCTTGTGATGAAAGGCTTAAATCACAGTTAAAAACAAATAAACCATAGCTGCTAAAAATATACAAATTATTTATGAAAACCGTCATTCTAGCGACATCTGTTGATTTAAAAAATTGATTCAGTTTGTTTGCAGTAGGCATCTGTAAGAGTTGGAATTATATCGAGGTTCTAGGAAGAAAGCAGAGAGGTCGTAAAATCGTCTAGAACGACTAGGATTCCCCTTGTCTAGGCCTAAAAATAAACATTGAATTTTGTCAACCAATAGATCTGAACAAAAAGCTATAAAATTTTGAGTAACCAATCAGTGAACGGAAAGGCGTGTGTCTACGGAAGACAAAGAAATGAACTTTGGACTCGGCGATAAAAAAAGATAAGTAATGGCTTCTTCGTTCCCACAAAAATTAGAGGTAAACGCACTATAGAGTAAACATCGACGTTCAAGGGCACAAATCCTGGGAATGTTTAGAAAAACCGATACATTTATGAGATAGCGAACCATAGAAATCGAGTGCTTTGAAGTTTTTACAAGTTGAAAAACACACACGCGAAAATGCAATGGAAAAATTATAAACGTGATAGTATAAAAGAAGGACGGTAAAACGAAGGAAAGTTGCTGGCAGAATTTTCAACTGTAGTGCAATTATTTATGATAGAGATAGGGTGTCAAGTTCGATAAAAATCGTACTAAAGAGAGGTGAGAGTGTTGGAAACAATAGAAACTAATCGTTATCAATTTAAGATGAAGCGGACATATTGGTAAATCAATTTTGAATGAGAATCTCGCGAAAAAATAGACATTTTAGAAAAGTGTAGCGACTGAACGGAGGGATAATACAGAGATTTTGAGCTGCTACAAAGGTCCTAGGGACATGAAAATAGGGTACCATAGGAAGGCAATACAGCTAAACATATAGCGATAGATTAAATTCAGGAAACGTAGGCATTTTACATGATTATCAGGGTAGATAGATATTAGAGTTACACAAGACTGCAGAAGAAGTGACATGAGATAAAAGGTTGACAGTCTCATGTGTATTTTAGAGGATAAACAATCGAAATTCGAACATGATTTTTGTTTACGTTAAGGTGATAATCCATTAGAAAAGCGATTAAGTTTAACGTAGGGCTTATGATATGTTTATATAAAGCAAAAGATATTAAAATTAATAGGTTTGAAATTAAATGAAACTTACGAGTGTAGTACCAAAATCTGAGGCGTAAACAAGTGTCAATGCGTATGTTTTATGTGAAAACTTGTATGAGAGAGATAGAAAATTAGGCGGAGATTGAATAAAACAATAAAAATGACAGATATCCCAGGGTCAAATTAGGTATATCTCCCATAGAAGTGTGGAAAATTATATATTAATTAATAATAAATGAAGTATGAAATTTTCCTGGAGACCACACACATCGGGAAAAGTGAAGAAAAGATAAAGGAAAGGGTAGAGAACGGGGATAAGGAATGATCCAAGTGGAGAAAAACGATACAATTCTAAGTTATCCGTGAAATTAATAAATACGGCTTGGAATATAATTAGTTATAGAGTTATGAGAAATAACATAAGAATAAAGAAGAAATTTGTGTAGAAAAACGTCTGAATAAAGAAAATTCAAGAAGAAAAAGGGAAAACTCAAGTCTGCGGCATAAAGAGAGAAAGTACTGGTGAAAATGGAAAAGCTCACATAGGTGACAATAAAATTAAGTAGAATTTAGACATATCAAAATTCAAAAATGCATAGTAAAGATTTCGACATCTATTTAATCATTTTTCGCACGAGATGCATAAAATTGAGATCTATACATATGTTACTGAGGACGGACCTATCGCGAATTGAGAAAAAAAAGGAACGCAAAATCATGATATTTTAACTACATTTTGTATGAACCATGGAACAAAGGAAGCCTGGGCAAAGAACGCAGGCTTACCCGATTCGGACCCTATCGAGTTAGCGACGTGAGAGAAAAACTAACCGCCGCCCAGAGCCGGAAAACAGAAGATCGTATGTAGGCACAATCGAAATTAGGGGAAGGTGTGTTCGGATTTATGAGTTGATAAAAGATAGAATTGATTATCAAAGGAAATTCAGATACGTCTTTTGGAACCTGAGAGGGGTATAAAATAAGGTACACACCAGTTTTGGGACAGTCAGTCGAGGTTTTTTGAAAAGGTGAATACGCCGCAGTACTACGTTTCTTGGTAAAAATTAACAGTGAAAAATCTCTGAGTGTTAAATTTTAAGTAAGTCCCTGGACTTACTTAAAATTTCGGGAAAAGTACATGTACTAAAATCAGTGAAATTTTAATAAGTCAGTTTAATTTAATCAAACAGTGTTAATAAATAGATAGATTTTAAACTCAGTGCTTAAAAGTGTAAAGTGAAAAGTGCAACAAAGTTACTAGTGAATTGTTTAAATTTTAAAATAATTATTTCATTCAAAGCGAAAAAAAAAATTCAAATTCAATTGAGAGTTTTATCGTTAATCTAGAGTGAATGTGTTCGCGAATTAATATTTTAAAATAGATTATAATTTTGTTTAAAAATATTAATAGTAAATACTTTAATCTTATTTTAAAAGAAACACAAAAACAAAAAAGGATTCAATAATAATAAACGCTCAAACCTTTGTTCAAAAAGAAACAGTTCAAAAAAAAAAAAAATTAATTGTGGATAGGTTAAAATATTGATGAAACCAGTGCAATTTAAAAGAAAGTTTTAACAGATATTTAATTTATTCAGAATCGAAATAATTAAAAGTTTGCGCAATTCGGAATGAATTTTCTTATAAATTTTTATAAAAAAATTAAAAAGGACTGAAAATAACAAAAATAGTTCGACCTAAATAATTTATAATTTTCCGGCACATCTATATCACAAAATATTAAATATCAGCTAATTTATATGAATCAGGCAAGAATACAATATTAAATAGGAATAGGTAGTCAAAAAGATTTATTTTGAAATTAATTGAAAAATACAGTTAATTAGGTAGGTTTTCTTTGGCAAGATTTGTTGTGTAGATCCGAACCGGAAAAATTTTTGAAGGGGGTGAGTTTTCTTTTTATAAATAATTTTCAGGCCCAAGGAGTGAGGAGGTACAGCTGATTATGGTATATCAATTAAATTATTAAAAACAACAAAACAAAGAACTACACATTATTCTATGAATATTATGTATTTATCTATAAAATTATAAAATAATATATTGTATATAAAGAATATATATATGAGTAATGTATTTATATATATATATGTATTTTATTTATTAATCGAAGCATCGAAATGGTAGCGATTTTTAATACCTACCCGAGGACATATCTATATTATTGAAAAAAAGAAAATATATATTTATTAATATTCAAGACTATGTAGAATCATATATTTTATATTTATTTATTAATATATGTACTCTTATTTAACATATTTCGACAATCGAGATATGTGTACTTAAATTTATATTTATATTTATTCTTCATTTAACCTCTAGTAAATTGACTAAATTCGGAAAATGAAATAAATAGTTTAACTTCAAAAAAGGAATTAAAAATATTTTAATTAACTATGCACAATAAAAGGTAACATAACTGAATTACAAGGAGAGGTAGAAATATTTCTTAAATAAACAATCTCACATCTGGGTTAGTGTGTCAAAGAAGGTGTTTACATTATTCGATATGTTTATAAATATAACGTACACTGGAGAATTGGGTCAGTTACATGGTTTGAAATCGACCTTGGCCGCAACTAGATAATTACCAGGATGTCATTGTACAATGTGCAGCGATTTTGCGTATTCACAAATACCTATCACTCACAAACGACAATTGAAAATCACGGGTTTGCAAGATTTATATCGAAATATTATACGAAACATTTGAGTATTATTGATGGAGTGTTCGCATAGATCCCATCAGTTGCCTGATACAGTTGAGAGTCGTGTACCCTCTTATGTGGCAATCAATTACATGAAATAGTTGAAAAATCACGGGATAGGATGAACTAAATTTAATGTTGAACCCTGGAGAAAAATTTAAAATAAATACAGTTCATCAAATAGGAGGCAGTGGTCGCTCCTATAACAAGACCATTAACCAAACAAAATAGAGATGACGATTCTCTTAAATAAAAACGTCAAAACCAAACAAAAAGCCTGGAGTTTGATAGCTCTCCAAAACAAACTATCGATAAGATCTTATTTTACTAGTATTTATTAGTATCACCTTATTATTACGTATTTATTCGGTTACCAAACCTAGAGCTTCGCAGAGTTCTTGGCACGAGATCCGAGCTTGGGATGCGAGGCAAGTAGCCTTGTATTGCAAGTTATAAGCCTTTCCCAAACTGTATGTATACATATATTTATTCGTATGTACTGTTTACTGGAGAATGCGGACCTGCATACAGCTTGCATTTTAGGTCTTCTGGACCACTCTCGCATTTTCTCTTAAACGTGGAATGAGGATTCACGACCCGTAAGTCCACACCAACCGTGAGTATATGATTGTATATAGAACGAAACCGGTTCGCCCTAAGTAAATTGTAGTCCAAGGAGGGGTTGGAATTTGGGGGTTTCGGGACTCGAGAAGAGACTTGAAGGCAGTGCATGATGACGATAGAAGGTTCTTTGGGACGCGGTAACTGAGGTACCAATCAATGAACCGTGTCAAAAGATTGTGCGAATTTCTCGTTGATTCTCGATCATCTCGTTTACTTGCAGGAGGATAGGAGCCAAATTATGCCAGCAAAGGGCTATTCCGAGTTCGTCAAATATGCAATTAACTAATTACATTAACCTACTAAATCAATCGTTGCATGTACCTTATAGCAGCAGAATCATAAAGGAGTGGCGCCAAACAGACACAAGAGTTTACTTAAATCAAATTTACTAACAATTAACCATTTGAGTTATATTTAATCACCTGTTCAAATAAACATGTATAATATCTTTTACCAGCGATTAACTACGACTTTGTTAGGGTGCAGGGAATCAGAATAGTTACAATAGGAAAGCTAGCTCATTCAGAAAAATCATTTAAGTCTAGGTTTGCAATGGAAAGACCAATTCGAAACTCAACGCCTTGATCAAAACTAAGAGGGTTACCACAAAATGAAAGTAATTAAAATCCTATATCATAAATCAAAAAATTACACAACGTTTGATGGAATTTAATTACAATATAAATACGAAAATATTTGCGTTCAAGCTCGTAAATAACGTATTAATTAGTTAAGTACATATGCCTATAAAGATGTATAGTACAAGAGAGCTTTAAGTAGCTTCCTGTAGATATCAAAGAAATTAAGGGTCCAATTTTCATGGAGGCTTATGTTTTGTAGGGGAGGAATTTTCCATCCCTGCGAACACATATGCAAAGCCTTAGAGAAAAAAAATTAAATATCCGTCATAGCCAAGAGAGAAAAAAATTTTATATTGTTTTAAACAAATAAAAGAATGGCGAAAAGATCGAGAATATTACAACCTTCTCGAAGTGGTGGTCAATTCGTGGAAAGGAGTAGTCAAAAAAAATAACTCTCGCGATCGGTGCTGTCGTCAGCGTAGCAATGAATTGGTGCACATTCAACGAGATCGTTGATGTGGAACAAAACAGCAGGTTTGTGTATAAATGGGCGTATCTGTTTTGTATCTCGTCTTTATCGTTACTTCTCTGATAGGAAATATAATACAGTATAAATTCTACCCTTAAGAGCATATTATTTGACTACCCTTCAAATATAAATTTACTTGGATTGCTAGGAGGCTAGGATTAGAAGGAGGCAATTACTCGTATTATAACTGAACAAATTCTACACCTTTCTCCTTTCTCCGTCGAAAAAAATCTGATCCCATTTGTTTCTTTAAAATTATCAACAATTTTATTGACTCACCTACATTACTTGAACTCATCTCATGCAATATACCTTCTCGTAGACTCAGAAATAAAGAACTGCTCTTCCTCAATCAACACTCAACTACTTATGCTTATAATTCACCATTGTCCAGAATATGTAGAATGGTCAACTTACGTCAAGACTTTGTTTTTTTTTTGGTATAAATCAAAATGTTTTTTGTCGCTCACTATGCAATTGAGAATATTTGTTGTCATTTTATTTTAAGCAATGTCTTGACTCGACTTGACAATTCTATTTCATTTCTATTTTATTATGTTTACCCTCTTTGTCTCTGCTTTTATATACTATCCTTTACTCTTGAATTGTACATTGTCTCAAATCTCGTGTCGCTTTGTAATATATTAGTAGTTAATTAATTAATAAATAAATTCTATTTACGTTCGTTTGCTGTTTTACAAGCTCATAAGGTCTCTTTAATTACTTACGCAATTCTAATTGCTTATGTTTTAATTTATGTCTTACGCAAGAAGTTATATTATATTAAAGTCAAAAAGCGTTAATTATACAAATATCTAAATAATATTCCGTGCGGGTGTAGGTAAAATCTAATTTGACTTTTATGTCTCACGTGCTTTTGTACTACAGTTGCTGTCAATAACCTATTTACTTCAAGGCGTAAGGCAAATCACAGATGTCTCTACCTTGGCTTTATCTTTCTCCATTCCGCCGTTATTAAATTTCGTCGTTCCACTTACGCGTAATTTACTCTGCTCATCGACGAAATGTCAGCCATTTCAGTCCTGCCCTTTGATTTCTAAATCGATTTTGCGACACTTCGTTACCTTTGAGTATTAAAAACATTGGGTACATCTTCATGGAGGTGAGCTCAAAGACAGTGTTTATAGAACCACTCTAGGCAGTGATTCTTGATTGGTTTACATTGAGTAAATCTCCGTGAAAAGTGAGCCCAAAGACAAAGTATATGAAACCACTCTAGGCAGTGATGGCTGATTGGTAGGATACTTTGAGTACATCTCCATTGAAGTTGAACCCAAAACAATATACGTAGAATCACTCTAGGCATTGATTGTTTATTTGTAAGATACATTTGGTAAATCTGCATGGAAAGTGAGCCCAAAGACAATGTTTATGGAACTACTATAGGCAGTGATTGCTGATTTGGTATGACATTGGGTACATCTCCATGGAAGGGGAGCCCGCTCGAGTATGCGGAACTGCTCGAGGCAGGAATTGTTGATTGGGGTGACCGAATAAATCATCACAATAATAATTCATCACATCTTTAAAAAGTTTTATAAAGTGATAGAAAGTGGTGAAACAAAAACTTTTTTAACTGAGTTAAGTAGGTTAGGTTAGGTTAAATAAAAATTTCCCTCGTTTCTAATGACTTTATATAACTTTTTAAAAGTGTGTTGAATTTTCACTGTGTTGAGTAATCATGAAACCGTTGATTGGAAGGGTACATCAATGTAATATAATACAATATATATTTGGAACCATTCTAAGAAGTGATTATTGATTGGTAGGATTCAATCATATAGAAAACGTCAGATGCGCTTTCAGGTAGACGCTGAAAGTCTATTGCCTTTTCTGAAGGTGTTTAGTAGGTACTGTTGTTTTCATGTATGATCATTATACCCTTGCAGAATGTAAAGGAGATGGATGAATTCTTTTTGTATCAGTCAAAAAGCCAATGTTTAATGTTTAACCCCCATTTAACCAAAATTCGAAATCTGAGACCATATAATGCTTATTATAATCTACTAGTTTTTTATATTTCTTCATGATTGAGTACATTACTTCGAATTGAACAGAGCGTTTAAATTATTATTGCACAAAAAAAAACAAATACGACTCCTTAAGGCTTGTTACATTTATTATAAAAAATGCTCTCTACATTTTTTAAGACTTTTTTTAAATTTGGAAATTGAATTTATTGATAACTCAGAGAATACCACCCTATTTCAGTTGTTAGGTCTATTATAATAGTTCCAGAGTATTTGCTTTAAATATTAATCGAAAGGTACATTAAAGCCTAGCCATGAATAGTAACCAACCAAGAAGATAATTTATTAACATGATTCTTACCTATGTTGACGGTTCTAGGAACTAGGGATCAAATTCTTGTAAAGTAATTAAGACTTCCACGTATAAAACGAAGATTAATAATAATTATTTAAAAATTCAACTCTCCTACCTTAACATATTTCTGTAGAGGTACAGTAAGACGAGGTTAAACTAATCTTTTTTCTGCTAAAAAATAGAAACATCTTTAATTTATATATTTTTTATAAATAGGTACTAGGTCTTTCTGAATCAGTTCCTAAATAATGAAAATGGTATTTTGCAACACAAAATTTTGAAAATAATTCCAAGACTATGCTATTTTTTTAAAGATAAACTTATGTTTACAGTACAAGGTTTTTATGCAAAGCACAAAGGATAATAAAATATTTTAAGCAATAATTATTGGCTTATAACTAGAGATGGCAATATTTAGCATTCATTTTCAGATTTTTTAGCATTAACAATTGGAAATTTAGCGTTTTATAGCATTTTGAGGCATAATTTAGCGTTTTGTAGTAAAATAGAAAAACATGTATTTCCTGAATGTTTTTAGCGCATATTTTAAGTATTTTTGGTAAAATATATGTTTAACCTTCATTTGCAAGTATTTACATGTGAAAGATTATAAATAATTAATTTTAATATTAAATTAATAAGGAAAGAAACTCTAAGTACGGGTCGAACACAAACACAACAAATTCAGATTGCGATTAACATCAATAGGCGTATTTTATTTCGCACAATTTGTGTAATGTCAAAAAGCAATTTTAGCCTACAGCACAAAAATATTAAATATTTACACATAAAATAGTAACAAAATTATAAAAAATCGTAATGTAAATATCGATTTTTTGAAATTCTCACTTATTATTTTAATACCCGGTATTTTCGGGAAATTCGCGCATATTTTGCTAAATAGAATAATTTAGCTGAAATACGGCTAAAATCACGTTTTTCGCGTTAATTCGCGAAATAGAAATCACTGGAAACACTTTCAAATGCCTTGAAACGCAAAGAAAACTTATAAATGCCCTATTTTCGAAACATAAATATTTTTTCTCGTTTTTAGTTAAAACGAAATTTTGCCATCTTTACTTATAACTTATAAATTGAAAAAATAAATGACGCGGACGGGAATCGAACACACAGCCTTTTGATTGCCGGTCAGGTGCACTAGCGGCTATGCTACGTCAGCTTATTTTTAAACCGCTAAATAATTCAATAAATATTTATTTAACAATTTAATTTTTCTCGCAAGATTTTTAAAATTATATTTTGTTTTACATTAATAATTATTGCTTATAAAGCTATAATTATTAGCGTAAAACAAGCTTTTAAACAATCTTGTCAAATTCAAATGCATAGTATAAAACTCATGCTAGTATAAGCGCCTGCTCGCGTCAAGGCAAGAAAAACGGCAAGAAAAACACGTACAACTAAAAAATAAAATTAAAATATTTTGTCACATCAGAAAGATATATAACGTTAAGAAGTAAGAAAAATAGACACGCACTTCTTTTGGCTTCGAACTGCTTACGTTAGAAATACGAGTGTGTTTTCACCAGTTTACGGGGTGGAAAATGCCATCATGATAGCCGTCCTCCAAAAATAGAGAGAACAAGAAGGTTTTGTTGTTTTTTTGTTTCCAGTATCCGTTCTTTCTCAAAATGAGTTTGTGGAAATTGTATCGTTTTCCAAGGTCATGGAAATATTTTATTTCTGAAAAGTGTAATAAAATTCAGCCTACATTATAAATGAGCTCCGGTGAATTTTAAGATAAGTCTAATATTATGCTAACTTTCAGGGATATAAAAAGTTAAGGTGCCCATTAGATGTTTTCTGGAATAAGTTTAGTACCGTATGCTAATGCTGAATGGGAAAAAAGTTTTAAAAACATATTTTATTTAGGCGTCTTTTTAAGAAATTCGTAAATTTTTAAAATATGTTTATATACAGGGTGTCAAGGGACATGCTTGACTTACTTTAACAAGTGATTACTGACATTATTTGGAGTTATGTTACTGAAATTTTGGTTCCGGTTCTTGGTTCTCCTTTTTCGTATTTTTTTTTCTATAAAAAAAAACAACGACAGAAGAACCCCTTACTCTGACCCGAACTGTCCAATACCTATGGATTTTTTATGGTGTTATGCTATTTTCGTTTTATGTCCCGTATAGTAATTTAATATCAATAAAAAATTTGGATGTGTATGTTCTGTAGTGTTCTGTTTATTTTTATTTTTTTTAATCAATAAGGAAATCTATAATTAGTTTTATTTTACTAAATAACACTTATGTACAACTGATTGAATGTAAACTGTCGATTTCCGAAAAATGAATAAATAAATGAATAAATAAACTCCTAATTAAAATTAATGATTACTATTATAGATGAATAAAATCATTTTTGTTATTTGTTTTTGGGGTGTTATGCCGTGTTGCGCTAACTCCTTCTTTAGCCAACGTTTCGGACACATAACACATCTGCCCTGATGATGGACACTGCAATGCTTTCCGAAACGTTAAGTAAAGAAGGAGTTAGCGCAACACGGCATAACACCCCAAAAACAAATAGCAAAAATACTTTTGGCCGTGAAAATCTTAAATCATATTTGAATAAAATCATGTTTGACAAGACAAGATTCGTATGCATATTATTAGATGCCGCTTTGTACCTATATTTAATAACTAAAAGCTAATGAAAATATCTGGATTCATTTCATAAGGATTGTTTTGTAATATTTTTTTTGTGTTTAATGCTCTGATTATAATTTTAATTTCTATTAATAAGAAGTAGGTATTAAAATTCCTGAAATATTAAATTGTGACAAGAGAAAATTGGCAGTAATGACGTGTTTTGGATAATATTTTATTTCCTTTTGAAAATGTTTATTATTATTTTTATTCAGCCTTCTGGCTCTTTGATAACATTCTGCAAAGCTTATTTTCAGAGAACGAAGTTCACTGGACTTTACGTTTAGTTTAGTTCCATGCTATAGAATTGTTAGTAACCTCCAATGTATATAAATGTGACCGCACTCTGAATGTTGATAATATTTTATTCAATCTAATTTAGTTGAAATTTCATTGAATATTTTTTTTTAAATATTTTTAAATAAAGATAATATTGAATTCTTGACTGTCCAATTGCGAAGGTTTCCCGTTTCAGGACAATCAAATTAATAGGTTTAGTTCTTATGAAGTCGCTAATGTAAAGATTAATTAGGTAAGCATCTTATTTTTTTCATTATTTTTATGATTTGTAATAATATATGTGTAAAAATGTTTATTTTAAATAGTACATATTATTTGAGTTTGTGAATTGTGGTGAGAATTTTAGATCTAGAGTTCAAAAATATTAAATAATTATATGAACGTACTAAACATTTGTTGTATATCTGTGGGCTAGACCCTCCCTAAGTCGAGAAGCCATTTGTTAACCGATTTTCGCAGAATGCATACACTTTTCAATTTCCATGTATCGAGTATGAGGTTAAACATTTTTGGTCCTAAGTACGAGTATTCTTTATGAACAAGGGATGTCTTAGTAGTACGTGGAACTACTGTATTCCTCCCCGAATGACGGGTGTCGTGAAAATGGTCGATGGAAGGGTAGTAATGACGATGTTTTTGCATACGTAATATAATTTTTCTTATGTATAGTTAGTTACCTTACATCAAGAACTCGTATCTCTGTCTGGGGGACCTAAATTTTTTTAAGGATGACCCATAAAATTGATTATCAAGGTTTTGCTAAGGGATTTAGTATTGTTTTGGTAGATCCGCCCCAACCAAAGTATACATATTCTTGTAAAGAGTTACACGTAGCTTAGTATATTTGTTTCAGATCTTTTACGCAGAGAATATTTCTAATGGCCATGAATAGACGAATAAGTTTTCTGATCTTTGTGGAAATTGAGTCTATATGTTCGTTTTTATATTATCAACACATTCTTAGTTATTACATTAACAAGTAGTTAGGTAATTGCAATATTGTGTAATAATGTTGTTCAAGTAATGGGTTTAAGTCCTAGATGTGACCGTATCTTTTTCTATTCAAATTTTCGTTCTATAATTAAGTATTATTGTACTAGACGACTTTTTCACCGCCAAACTACTATTTTGATCTGAAAACGTCTTGAAAATCAATGCTGGGTTTGGAGGAGGGGCAATCACGCCTAAATTAATGACAGTTTCTGTCGAGGTAATTTTAAACTTTAATAACTAAGCTAAAAATAAATATTGGGCGATAGCGCCTAAATTAATGACAGTTTCTGTTGAGGTAATTTTAAACTTCAATAACTCTGCTAAAAATAAACATTGGTCTCATTTTAAAGTAAAAGGATACAAATTTATGCAACAATTTTAATCGCACGTTACGTGATAGATGGCACAATACTGGTGATTATTGATGATTATAATTTATAATAGTGATTAGAACGCGTACTCTCCGTTAATCCAGAAATAAAGTATTGGAATCTTTAACTCCTATACCGGGGTTTATTAAATATAAGCCTCTACATGCTTTTATGGCTCGTGAATACTGGGCTTAATATACATTATTTTATATGGTCATTACCCATAAAATTTGTACCATTACGATGTAACGTTACCTTTTTATGTTAAATATTTTTTTGCAATCATGTGTAACAGTTATTGAAGGTATTGTATAAGAGAGAGTTAAATAAGTCACTTGTAAATTTATATTGGTAATAAAACTCAACCTTATATTGAAGGCTCGTTTTGTACTAAGATTTATTTTATTATTCTTCTATCGCATGGAGAAAATGCTGGGTGAATTTTATTGGATTCCTAGAATTGGAACCGATAGGTAGCACACTAAAAAAAATATTTTCTTCTCCAAGATATTTGTCATGAACTATTTAAAACGACTTGACGTATTTATAAAACAACGCGTAGGCGAGAATCTCTGAAAGTAGTAAGAAAGTGTATTAAAATTCGCCAAAATCAAAAAGTAAGAGATAATCCAAGTGAACTAAATATTTCTCTGCAGTTAGCTGTGATATGTTGCATGCAGACTCGTCTTTACGTGTTCCGACTTTATCACAACTTTTAACTGGCTTTTCCGAGCTTTTCCCAAGCTTTCCCTTTGCGATGGGGCATTCTCCGTCAATCCTGTGCAGTGTGATTCATGCACACCCGTGCTGCCAGTTCTTATTACAAACTACTGAAACTACACCCGCATTTGTGTAAAATCTGCACCTTTTGAACAGCTTGCGGGGAATGTACTGGAAGAGTTAGCCACGCTTTTCACTCATGTCAAAATGACGTTAACATGTTCACTTCACGGTGTGTAACATTTCCTTGAACCATAATTTTAAAACAGATGTCAGGTTAACTTCATTTCAGAGAAAGGTTGTAAAAATATGCTCAAACGGAACGAATTATATTTGCCAAAGATTCCTACATAGTAATATTCAAGCAGATATTTGCAATATCCACTTAGTTCTAATTATAATTATCCATCTCCATAATACTTAAGTTTATAATGGGTAGTAATTTCATAATGTTTCTTTACAGGTAGATTGTGAGATTTTACAAAGGTAGGTACCCACTGCCCTGTCCACGTTGGAATCATCTTTGTATTAACATTAAATTTACTTGTTGACTTGTGGCTGAGCTCATGTTTGATAATGGCTTTGAAGGGTTAACCCATTTTAATAATAACGTAATAAAATAAAATATTGATAACAATATGTAATCATCATTAATGTGTTCTCTTGGTTGGTGTTTTTATATAAGTTTTAGCAAACACTCGTCGACGTTGACTTCTCTTAAAAACCGTCAAAAAGTAAAAAACACTCTTTGTAAACAAGGCACGAAACCAAATTATGAATATGTTTAACGAAGTAAAACCGATGACTCCATCATTTCTACATGTATTTTCACTTTGGTTTGATTAATTCATGTCAGGCTTCGTTTTAATTCACAAGCTCAATGGTTGCTTTACAAAATGCGTCTTGAAAGTACACATAAATATGATTACTTCACGTGATTTTAAAGTTACACAAAATATTACCACCTCCCCAATCCCATTCGAAAAAACACATTTTTCATGAGGTTAAACCATAAATTTAAAAAATAGATTAAATCATTAAAGATAATATTAACAACTCTCAAAAGGAAAATGTTGAACAGAAAAAGAGATTGCACCCAGGAGCTCAGCCTCGCCGGGGTTTTCCTCTACCACTGAGCTAATACGAATGAACTTTCGTCATATTAAACTATATCATACTTCGACTGAGAGCTAGAAAAATTATCTTTGTTTTCTTTACTTAATAATCTGTTACCTATTTTAACTGTACTTTCCGAGTGAAACCCCATCTTATTAATGTATTTTTATCTTGTGTATTAGTATAATTCCGCTATTTTAATTGAAATTAGGTATGTAATTAATATGTAATCCTCTAATATTAGTATATTTATAAATCTTGTAATATTATTTTGTAAGGCATAAAATATTATTTTCGTGGTTATTATAACCTACCACTTATTAACTAAGTGCTCAAATCTATAGCGAGCAAAAGCATTATTTTTTTAAAAACAAAGAAACATATACGAACCAAGATAATTACTGCATTATGCGTATCCATGTTTTAAATAAAATAAGTAAACAAGATATAGATCTACTACATTTTTTCATAAGATTACAGCATCAAGGAAAACTGGAAGGAATACTTGACACCACAGTCTTACTATCTAATTACGCATTATAAGGCCCCGTAGTAAGCGTTCAAAGATAGCTTGAAAGGGAGATATGTGAATACGAAATATGTAAATATGTTGTGGGGAGCGCGCTAATATTTAAAAACGATAATAACTAAGTGAAAATTGCGAAATTATTTAATAAAACACTATTCGTTTGAAAAAGAGCGAAAATCTCGCGACAAATGCTTTAAATGCATTTAAAGATACAATGTGATTTTTAATAGCTATCTTATTGATAGAAAACAAATTGTTAAAATAAAATCCTCCTAGCCAGAAAAAAATAAATTGCAGTCCCACAGGGTTCACATCTTAGTCCAATACTGTTTACCTTGTTTATAAATGATTTTACAAAAATATTTCATGATATATTTATTTTACCTTTTGCTGATGACCTCAAAATATTTATCATTGATAGATTCTTCAAGATAATATCAACTTTGATATTATCTTGAATTTGAATCTTTGAATATGAAATAACAGAACGAAACGTGTTTTAAATAATTTTCGGAGCTTACTTTGTGATTTTTTTATATCAAGGGAATTTCATTTAATTAACGTTTTGGCATAACAAATGTATGGAGATATAGTCGAAATGTCTTTTAAATAAAAATTTGTAAATCACTATTTTTGGAACTTTTTTTTTTTTTTTTTTTTTATTTATTCACATTTAAACCCGCTAAACTACTTGTGTAGTTTGTCAGCAGGGACATAGAGACAACATTTATACACTCATAAGATACAATTTGAACGGTACATAATTACATAAATTGGTTACATTGCAGAAAAGTTTAAATAGCAGCATAAAAGCCTTATATAATAAGCAAGTAAAAATAAATGTATGAACAAATTAGTATTATCAACATAAAACATAAAAGCCTTATAAAATAAGCAAGTAAAAATAAATGTATGAACAAATTAGTATTATCAACAAGTACATCAATAGTTTCATAAATAGAGGTAAGTAGTCAGGTATTACAAAATAATTGTTTTTCCATTTTCTAAGAATATGAATTCCATTTCAGGGGCATCAGTATAGATCTTTATTATCCAATAACCATTTCCTTAGATTATATTTAACATTAGCAGTATACATGTTATTATTTTTAATTGTCATTGGTAATAAGTTAAACATTTTGGGTACTATATAGTTTAAAGTTCTTTCACCATATTTATTAGTACATTTCGGAACTACCAGTCCTTCATTTTGAGTGAATCTTGTGTTATGTTTATGGCAAACTCTTTCCCTATACAATGAATCAGACAATATAACATGTTGACTTACAATATTATAAAACAATAATCCTCTGACAGGTAAAATATTCAGAGACTTGTATATTAATTTAATGTTACTTCTGTGTTGATTGTCATATTTATGGATTAACAATTTTATAATGGAGTTTTGTAATGTTTGTATATAGCTTATATTAGTTTTACAAGAATGTCCCCAAGAAGTAATTCCATAACGTATAGTGGATTCAGCCAGAGATAAGTAGATTAACTTTAAAGTACTTATAGGCACGAAATATTTTATTTTATAAATCCTACCCACAATAGCTCGTAGACGTTTACAAACATTAGCAATTTGTACATCCCATTTCATGTAGCAGTCAATAGTAACACCCAAATATACATAACTTTTGACAAAATCAATGGTTTCACATGAACAGGGCTGTGCAACATTTTTATGTATGCAGTCAAATGTGTGTGTATATAATGAAGGAATTACATTACATCTGGCGTGTGGAGATCTGATGTGCATAATTTTAGTTTTTTTGGCATTTATAAAGAGGCCTGCATCGTGCGACCATTTCAGTAGGGCAATAAAATCATGTTGCATAAGGTTCATTGCAGTAACCAGATCTTCGTGCGATATTACGAGCGCCGTATCGTCTGCATATACAAAATGTTTAACAAATGAAAACAATTTTCTCATAATTGAGACATAAATAATATAAAGGGTTGGCCCTAGAATTGACCCCTGTGCAACACCTGTTGAGATATATTTTCTTTTGCTAAATTTTTTAAGAATTTTTACTCTTATTTGTCGATCAGTTAGTAAATTTTTTAATAAAACTAGCAGCTTTCCTCTAATTCCTATTGCCTCCAGTGTTTCTAATAGTTTATTTGTATCAATGGTATCAAATGCCTTAGAATTATCTATGAATAAAACCAAAACTTGTTTTTTTAGATTTAATTCATAATTTATGTGATTTGAAAATTCCTGAAGCAGCATTTCCGTACTTTTTTTCTTTTGAAATCCATATTGGTTGGGATCCAACAAAGAGAAAGATTCTAGATATTTATTAAGTTTTATGGAAATGTATTTTTCAAGTATTTTTTCTAGGGCTGGCAATATGCTTATTGGCCTATAATTTTGAATATCTGTATGTTTGCCCCCTTTGTAAATTGGCCTAATGATGCTACTTTTTAGTTCATCTGGTATTACTGCTTGCGATAAAATTAAATTGATAAAGTGTGTTATAACAGGCCCTAAAATATTAATATGTGTCTTAATGTCAAACATTCGAATGTTGTCAATCCCTGGTGACTTTGAATTGTTTAATTTGCTAACAATAATATTGATTTCTTTTCAGGTAGCTCTGGGTAGGTACATACTATGTTGCACTTCATTCGGCCTGACGGTCGATGCTAAATAATCACATTTATGTATCATAGAGTTAACACTATTTGTAAAATATTCAACAAACTTATCTGCTACGGTTTCTTCATTATTCGTATTTAACATATATTTCGAGATTATTTCGTCACAACTACTTTTGGACTTGCGTCCTAATAATTTATTTATTTCATCCCAAGTTTTTTTTGTATTTCCAAAATACAGGGTGTATCGGCACTAACCCGACAAACTTTAACCAGCTATTCCTTAGCACATTTGGAGTAAAAAATGTTATGTGCACTTTGCTGTCCGGTAACGTTTTTTTTTAATAAAAAATTAATTAAACATATTTTCACCACATGTCACCACTGTTTTATCCTTTGTCAAAATTTGAAAGCAACATCGCAACTCTCGCGTGTTGCTGCGAACGAAGCCCGTATTACATAATCCAGTACCAGAAAAGAAATATTTTATTTAACAATAATGATTATTCACATTTTTCGTATGCGAATCACTGATTGTCTTCTTGTATTGTACACATCAGTTTTATTTTTGTATCTAAATTGTTTCACCTCTGGAATGCTTTGGTTTCACCTCTTACGCGTTTCACGTATTAAATAGTCTAATTTTGAAACTAAGAAACTAATTAGTAGATTTCCTGAATTTATAATCGAAGTCCAATAATTCTGAGCACTTTTAAAAACAATTTTCCTCACTTAGGTACTTATCAATAATAATAATTGGATTATTTGAACAGCGCCGTTGTTTTTTAAATCACCGTAAGTGCTCTGTCAAAATGTTACTTGCTAGGCTATCCTACAACGTATATTTTTTAATAAATTTAGTTATTTACAACTTCGCGGAATGTGATTTATGAATATTATTGCTTATGTTAAAAGCCTTCCAGAATTACCGGAATATAACGAGCAGCTTGACACACTTAAGTTTATTTCCACTAATTTGAAGGTACAAAGAATGTATAGTTTTAAAAACAATCCCGATGAATCAAAAAACGGTTCATATAAAACTGCTGCGCAACACACTGAGACAAAGGAAAGCACTCACACAAACGTCATGACTGCATTGGATTGACCACCTGCAAATGAATGCTGCCAGATTGCTAATTTATTTAAACAATAATTATTAAATTTTATTTAAAATATCGCAATTTTTTTAAAAAATCGACAATAAATTACAACTATAATTTTAAAAAAATATTCTTAACCCCACGCTTTTTCGTAATTGATTAATTAATTCAGAATTTAAACGTTGCTTGAAATGACTAGCCGTATTTGGTGACCAGATCTGAATATCCAGGTTCAGAATTTAAACGTTGCTTGAAATGACTAGCCGTATTTGGTGACCAGATCTGAATATCCAGGTTTAGAATTTAAACGTTGCTTGAAATGACTAGCCGTATTTGGTGACCAGATCTGAATATCCAGGTTCAGAATTTAAACGTTGCTTGAAATGACTAGCCGTATTTGGTGACCAGATCTGAATATCCAGGTTTAGAATTTAAACGTTGCTTGAAATGACTAGCCGTATTTGGTGACCAGATCTGAATATCCAGGTTCAGAATTTAAACGTTGCTTGAAATGACTAGCCGTATTTGGTGACCAGATCTGAATATCCAGGTTTAGAATTTAAACGTTACTTGAAATGACTAGCCGTATTTGGTGACCAGATCTGAATATCCAGGTTTAGAATTTAAACGTTGCTTGAAATGACTAGCCGTATTTGGTGACCAGATCTGAATATCCAGGTTCAGAATTTAAACGTTGCTTGAAATGACTAGCCGTATTTGGTGACCAGATCTGAATATCCAGGTTTAGAATTTAAACGTTGCTTGAAATGACTAGCCGTATTTGGTGACCAGATCTGAATATCCAGGTTCAGAATTTAAACGTTGCTTGAAATGACTAGCCGTATTTGGTGACCAGATCTGAATATCCAGGTTTAGAATTTAAACGTTACTTGAAATGACTAGCCGTATTTGGTGACCAGATCTGAATATCCAGGTTCAGAATTTAAACGTTGCTTGAAATGACTAGCCGTATTTGGTGACCAGATCTGAATATCCAGGTTTAGAATTTAAACGTTGCTTGAAATGACTAGCCGTATTTGGTGACCAGATCTGAATATCCAGGTTCAGAATTTAAACGTTGCTTGAAATGACTAGCCGTATTTGGTGACCAGATCTGAATATCCAGGTTTAGAATTTAAACGTTACTTGAAATGACTAGCCGTATTTGGTGACCAGATCTGAATATCCAGGTTTAGAATTTAAACGTTGCTTGAAATGACTAGCCGTATTTGGTGACCAGATCTGAATATCCAGGTTCAGAATTTAAACGTTGCTTGAAATGACTAGCCGTATTTGGTGACCAGATCTGAATATCCAGGTTTAGAATTTAAACGTTGCTTGAAATGACTAGCCGTATTTGGTGACCAGATCTGAATATCCAGGTTCAGAATTTAAACGTTGCTTGAAATGACTAGCCGTATTTGGTGACCAGATCTGAATATCCAGGTTTAGAATTTAAACGTTACTTGAAATGACTAGCCGTATTTGGTGACCAGATCTGAATATCCAGGTTCAGAATTTAAACGTTGCTTGAAATGACTAGCCGTATTTGGTGACCAGATCTGAATATCCAGGTTTAGAATTTAAACGTTGCTTGAAATGACTAGCCGTATTTGGTGACCAGATCTGAATATCCAGGTACTTCCTCACCTTCCACTCCTTCCCTTAGCCATAAAACTTACCCCAATTCAACATAAAAATTGTTTAAATTATCGGATGTAATGAAATGCATAATAATTAGACCCCAAAATACTTAATTATTCAGGGAAATAAACCCCTGAGTCATCAGTTGGAAATACCAACGACATTAAGTGAAATTAACAATGCAATAATCCTATTATTGCATTGTTTAAAATTTCACTTAATTATTAGCATTAGCAAATAATATTGGGATTAGCAAATAATAATTTACGACAATTTACTCGGAAATCAATAAAGCCAGAATAATAAAAAAAGAAAGTTATCACTTACGTCGTCTGTAAGTGGCTTTACCAAAGTTTGATAATGCCGTCAGAAGGTGAAACAGCTGTCACGCGTAATAATAATTACAACTAGCAGAACTTGTTTATAAACACACTGTTTTTATAAATTTTTTAATAAGACTGTTAAAATAAAAAAAATCTCTAAATTGAAATGGAGTTCTACAAACTAAACTTAAAATCAAATAAATTTATTGCGAAGGTTCAAAGTACTGTACTGTAATATTATATTAAATAATTTTTACGTGTTTAATTATTGTTTAAAGTCAGATTAAAGCGATTAAAAAACCCACCTGGCAATTCTTATTCGAGTTTCGTTGTTTTTACGTATTGGCGCGCTTACAAGCATCAGTCGTCTCATTTTTAACCATTAATATTTAGTGTGTAGGAAAGAGAGAAGACGCTTTTCGACACACTTGTCGAAAAACTTGTTGAATGCCGACGGGCATACTCTTCTACAGATTTTATTAAATATTGATATGTAGGTAATATTGATGTGTAAATGAATGACATTGTGAGAATTTTACCAATAAATAATAAATGAAAATGCGGACATGTAGTTTATGTTAATTTTTTTATTGGAGCATTTGTTCGAAGTGACTACCATTATTTTCGATGCAAGCGTGTAGTCTTGTTATATTTTGATTATTTAAGTTTGCAGGATTTGCTTTAATTTCTGCAGCGGCTTCCATCACTCGTTCGAGCAGTTGCTCTCTTGAGGCTATTGGCTTAGCATACACTTTTTCCTTGAGAGCCCCCCACAGGTAGTAATCCAGGGGGGTCAGGTCGGGTGATCTTGGTGGCCAAGCAATGGCCGGACTTCCACGGCCTATCCAACGACCAGGAAACTCGACATCCAAGTAGTTCCGCACGGCAATCGAATAGTGTGGTGGGGCTCCATCGTGCTGGAACCACATTCTCCGTAGTAATTCGAGGTTCACATCTTCCAGAATCTCGCCCAGTTGCACTTGTAAGAACTCCAAATACATCGGTCCATTTAGTCTGGGAGGCAACTCGATTGGACCGAGTATTTGATTTCCCAGGATTCCTGCCCACATGTTGATGGAAAATCTGTCCTGGCTCGACGACTCCCGAACAAGCTTGGGGTTTTGTTCAGCCCAATGGTGCAAGTTGTGCACATTTAGCACTCCTGTTTTAGTGAACTGTGCTTCGTCGGTAAACAATATGTTTTTCATGAAGTCTGCATCTCTTATGACATTATGCAGCATTCTTCTGCAGTACACGACTCTGGAAAAGTGGTCATTCTCCATGAGGCCTTGGCAGCGCCTATAGTGAAAAGGTTTGAGCCCGTGCTTCTTCAGAACTCTCCATACCGCCATGTGTTCCCTGTGTCCTATCATCAGAGCGACCCGACGCACGGACAGCGTGGGGTCTTCGGTAATTAAGTTCAGGATTCTCTCCTCAACTGCCACAGGAACGATGTTGTGTCCTCCGCCGGCGCCTTCAATCCGTCCGATGCCACAGTCACGCAATTGTTGATACATCTGAAACAAAACAACAAATAACAACTGCTTTTATTATTCAGCTCAGTAATAATGTCAAATAAACAATCGCGGGCTTTTTCACTCATTTTATTTTTAAAGAACACTTATTTTAGGCACATATCAGAAAACTTACGTTTTCTCTTCATTTATTTCATTTTTTTATAGTAAAATGTATAACAAAGTGTTTTAAATTATAATTTTCTTAACTAGGTACGGTTGATATCTTGGATTCACAGGGGTGAAATTGAATTCAAGTAATTTAAATAATCCCATGGTGAGAAAGGGAGTGAATTCAATTGCAGTGAATGATGCATTTATTAGAGATTAAAATTAATTAACTTTTTAAAACGCCGTTTAGTGACCACTGAACACAAATCACCTAAAGTACAATTTACATTTTTAAAGTTGGTGGCCCCTTGTTATGTTTTTAATGTTCCCAGTTTAAATTTCAAAAGCGCTTTTTGGCATTATCAATGAATGTAAATAGTTTCAATAAACAATTGATAGGGTACAAACCTGGACAAAGGTAGCATGGTGTGGGACGCGTCTTCCAGGAAACCTCATGCGATACTCCCTTACGGCTGCTCGTGAATTTCCATTGCAAAATCCATAAACAAAAACAATATCTGCTTGCTCGGCAGGTGGATAATTGAGGGGCATATTTCAACAGTAAAAACTTAGATAACAAAACAAAAACGAAACTAGAAACTTGATGACATGCGAACTCCCAAAACAGCACTGACCACTGATACGAGACGGGGTGGCGGGAACCACACGGGACTTGAGACAGAATATGTGTGAAAGAGATGACAGTAGCGCGGCGTTGCCAATTATTTTACCCCTATACTGTGGGCAGTAGCGGAGTGTGGAAATTTTATTTATTTTTTGTTTTTAAAAGAAAAAAAATGTTACCGGACAGCAAAGTGTACATAACATTTTTTACTCCAAATGTGCTAAGGAATAGCTGGTTAAAGTTTGTCGGGTTAGTGCCGATACACCCTGTAATTTTTGAATTTATTGTTAAAAAAGGTAGACTTACATTTAATAATTTCTTTTGTCACCTTATTTCTGAAAGTTTTATATTCCAATTCAAAGAATTGATTGCTAGGAAAATTCTTCCACCTTCTGTACAATGAATCTTTTTTTTTAATGTTTTCTAAGATATTAGAAGTTATCCAAGGTTTTATTGACAGAGGTCTTTTTTTGGGTTTATAATTCATAACGATTTTACTCTGTTCATACAAATTCTTAAAGTTGTTTTTAATTTTACTATATAGTATATTGCAATCTTGTTCCTCAAGCAAGGAGTGCCACTTAAAATTATGAATGTTTTTGTCGATTTTGTTTTGCGATAAAAACGAAATTCTTTCCCCGTGTTCTGGGGCTTCTTTCCTTGCACTATATTTAATATTAACTGCAGTTAAAAAGTGATCCGCTATAGTAATATTATTACATACACATGAGGAAAGAGAATCGCTTTGTTTACATCCACTGTTAAATCGGACAAATATGTGGTCTAAACAAGTACGAGTAACTTTTCCTGCTAAAACTGCTTCTCTAGTTACGTCACAAATACATTTGATTAAATAATTATCCGACATTATATTTTCATATGCCATAATAATAGGGTTTTGACAATTTAACAAGTCTAGATTAATATCTCCTATAAGTAAAACATTTTCTTTGGGGCTTATAGTATGCAGAATGGCAGATATTTCATTAAGAAATTGTGGTTGGCTAGAGTTGGGGGGGCGGTATATTGCTATGATGTTTAAAATACTCTTGTTTGGAAGTGTCATAGAGCCAAGCACACATTCAAAATGATTTGTTTCTATTGTTTTCTGTTGAAATGTGAATTCATTTCGAACATATAGCAATATACCTCCTCCAGATTTTTTAGTTCGGCAATAGTTGTAACAATTAAATCCAGGAATATTATACAGACAGACAAGATTCGGTGTTATAGCCGTTTCACATAACATTAACACATGAATATGCTTCCAACAAGTATTTAAGTAGACATTCAAAGTATCCCAGTATTTATAAATCGATCTAACGTTCAACTGAACAATATTAATATTTTCCATATTGTAGTTGCTATGAAACTTTAGCCAATCACAGAAATTATGAGTATTTTCGTAATCTACCTCGTCATCTTCTTCAATGTAATTAGACGCCATAATCAATAGTTGCAAAGTCCTTGGCAAGGGCAGCCTTGTAGGCCGGGCAGGAGTCCTTGTCTCCAGTCGGATGTGCAGCGGGCTTCCCAAATCTTGTACAGGTGGCGCAGACAGGCTCGGCGGCGGCTTTTGGGCAGTTTATCCGGGCGTGACCTTCGCCTGCGCAGTGTCCACATCTTTGCTGGTCCTTGCAAAACTTGAAGGAATGTCCGATCATTTGGCACTTGGAGCACACTGTAAGTCCAATGAAGTCACGAACACGGCACACATTCCAGTCCACAAAGACTTTCCCCTGCTCCACCAGCACGTGACGAATGTGGGCAGGAACCTCGAAGACCCGGTGGCAAGTTGATCCAGTTCGAGCGCCAGCAAGGTGACTTAGCTTGCAACTTTTTACTGCGAAATCTAGGCCTGTTTTGTCCTGGGCTCCTGCTAAGGCATTTTTTAGGAAGCACTCGTCCGTTAGGTCACGAGGAACGTTGAAGAAAATCACCCTTGGAAGCCGTTTTGTTGGTAATCGAGCGCTTAGAGTGTCCGAGTTTGCTAGACATGGGGTTTTCAGTATTTTATCCTGATCTTCTTGTGTTGCAGTATGGATTACAACACCTTTGTTTCTGATACTCCTAATGCCCGTCACACGGATTCCAAGTTCTGATGGTCGTAATGTATCTTTTAGTAGCTGTTTCGTATCGTCGCTATCTTTTGTAGAATCCAGCTTTGGGAAGATGCATACAGCAGGTTTGGGGGTCCCAACGTTAAGTCCTGAGCGGTTGATTGATGGTATCATCTTCTGTGGGCCATTTTTCACAATATCGGCAAACGATAGGCTTGCTTCCGTGGCATCGGCTACTCTACGCATCACTGGTCCTAGATCCGACTCCAACTGCAATATTTTTTCTAACCTGTGTTGGTTTTCTGCTTTTTCAATCGCGATCTCTCCCTTTGCCACTATTAATTTGGCATTGACTGTTGCCAGATCAGCTTTGAAGCCCTCTCGTTCCAATAACAGCTGTGAAACTGATCTGAATACAGCGGATACATATGCGCTTATCCGCAGTTGTTGATCCTTTGAGACTCTTGACTGCTTTTCAGCAAGGACATCTTGGAGTGCTCTTAGACTTGCTTCAGTGTCGTTCAGTATCTGGACTGAGGACACTGGGATTTCACTCTCATTTTCAGACACGTCGGAATAGTCCGATGCTCCGTCAGATTCCTCATCTTCAACCACTGGAGAAATCATTCCCGAGGCCTTTTTTTATGATGGGGACGTCATCTTATCTAGCATTCTTTTTTTACGCCGATGGCAGCATTCATCAGGCATCGGTGGGATGGACATTTCAATGAGAACAAACACACAATCTTAGGTTGTTTTAAAAACTTTCGATAAAAATGTTTAGAATCCGCTAGAATAGTATTATTTTATTACTGTTTTATCAAATAAACTTTTTTGGCACTTAAATTTTCCATATAAATACTGTTTGCACACGAATTCGGAGGTTTTTTTTAGTTTTTTTGCAAGAGCAAAGTGTAAACACGAACTGCTGTCACTGCGATTATTGTTACAATTGTTACTTGTTATAAATCGGTAGAAATTGGGTATGCGGGGGCTCAAGTTGGCTTATTGTATTTTTCATAAAGCTTGCACACCCCTCCCGTGTTTTAATAAAATTGTCGCGTGATATTAATTATTCTTCAATTACCTCATCGAGTTATCTTTTGTTGTGACTAATTCAATTAAATCCACGCATTTATTTAAATGTTTGCTTGATAAAATGAATTAATCTAGGAATAACATTTACTTGATATCGGGAATATTTTTTTGGTTATCATGCTGTATTACGCTTCCCACTTTTTTAGACAACGTTTTGGACAGCGTTACAGTGTCCATCTTCAGGGTACATTACGGTGAAGTGTATGTTTATTTACATAGAAGTTATACAATGTTGCAAGCATTACTTCCCATAATATGGTTATCTGCGATTAATTTTATTCTAGCTATCTATTACCGAAGGCTAAGAACTATGAAGCCCTCGTTAATATTTACGAGGTTTTGTGTTTTTGTTTAGGCTCTCTCGGTGCGTTTTAGGCATACTTAAATAATATTGCAATATCCGTTACGTATTTTGTGAGTAGTTATAGTAGACAACAAAACCTCGACACATATTCAACCGTATTAAGGAAGTGCAATATTTCTTCTCGTGAATATATTGCAATACAATTCAGTTTTTGTTTCGTAAGCGAAATGTGATTTTCCTTGAAATAAACCGTGAACAACTTTTTAATAAATTGACAGTGTTATGTGAGATTCGGTTGACTGATTTGGTACGATACGGAGATATATCGACTCAAAATGTCTGTCGGGAAAAATTTCCTTGTAAATGTTGCTTTGAGTGTATAATACAAAAAAATATATTATTTTTACTTCGAATGTTCGTTGGCCAAGTTTCGGGTATTAGTCTCGCAGCAATGTTTTCAGTTGACCGATTCTTGACGGCTCTTGGACATCTAAACTTTCGATTTTCCTTTTGCGATGCCTTAAGGTATACATCCTATTTTAGTCTCTATTTCTTCTTGTTCTTCATAGTTTTGGATGATTAAATTGTGTAGTATACTCAGCAGACTGGAATGAAACATAAAATTTAATGTTGATTTTCGATCTCAACAGATCAATTCATTAGTTAAACGTGGTGTTTTTTTCATTTTGATAAAATTAGAAAATTTAAATTATTTTCTTTTCTTGGAAATTCTATTTGAATAGAGAATAAAACAGAAGCGTTTTGATGAAGAGAAATATCTACCAAAAAAAATCTTGAGACTGTTTTACGTGAATAATCAATCGGGAAAAATAAATTCAATCTGTAAACTCTACCCGCCATAACACAGAGACATTCCTAACATGGCGGGTGAACTAATTCTAAAACATGAAAATTTAAAATAAATTGTAGGTACTTGTATTTTATAAAAATCTTTAAATGTACAAAATTGAATAGTTAACTGTTAGACATGATGAATAATAAGAAAACTCAATATTAACTAACTGACCATCACACCGTTTCCCGCAGGGGTAGGCAGGGAGGACGGACCGCCAAGCAACTCGGTCTTGGCACACTCTCCTTGCCTCATTCACTTTCATACATCGTGTCCTACATAGTCTTCTATCATTTTTACTTGACGTTGTCCGACTAAAATATCTAAGCCGCTTGATCGTGCCATGTCTTCCTCGGGCGTTCCCGACTTCTGCTATAATCCACATTTGCTTTACATGCACAAATCTTTTTTTCTTACTCTTACTTATTACGCTTAGATCAGCCTTGCAATATTTGCGGTCTACACATTTCTCACATAATCTTTCATGGTTTAACGAAACATAAACCTCAAGGATCCCATTTCTACATCATTCAGACCATTCACGGCCAAACATCAGGGTAGGTACCAGCAAACTCAATATTTTTGTCGAAAAAAACAATATATTTGTGAATCGCCATTTTTTTAATAATTCGAAAAATGCAAATTATTGCCAAATTTCATTTCTACAAATTTGAAAAAAAAATTATAATTTTTTGTTATAAATAAATACACGTGTGTTTACGTTACTTTATCTTTCAAAGTACCTACTCACATCTAAAATATATATAAAATCGCATAAGTTTTTCCCAGGCAAAATTTTTGATCGGGAATCTGAAAGTTTTATTGTATTTAATAGGGAACTTCCGCAGATACCCCTATATAGAGATAAAGAATTAAAAAAAAACCTCTGGGGTAGAAATTTCTTTTTCTGAAAACACTCTTCCTTGAAATATTTTGTATCTATGGAGCAAAGGGGTCCATGATAACTCAACACAGTGACAATTCAACACAATTTTAAAAAGTGATATAAAGTCATTAGAAACAATGAAAAATAAAATTTAAACCTAACCTAACCTAACCTACTTAACCCAGTTAATAAAATTTTTGTTTCATCACTTTCCATGAGTTTATATAACTTTTTAAAAATGTGATGAAATATCATTTTGATGATTTATCCGGTCACCGGAGCAAAGTTATTAAAATCCTATTGAAAAAAACCAATATATTATAAGATACATACCCAAAAATTTATCGTAATACCGAAGATCTTTGTTTTCAAATCAACTTGCTGAGGGTCAAAAGACACGTCCCACAAGTTTCATCCTTCCTATCCTGGCCGGAAGCCACAGGCTCTAGATGAGGGTCGCTAACGTTTTGCTCAGGAGGGTGATTTATTTCACCGGATGCTCCCGAATCCGGATGGGCACTCACAATGTTTTGGTTACTTACTGTTGTCAAATGTCATAAATATGTTAAATCCAACTGAACAATGACTCTCTTAACTGACGACAAAATTCTTGTATAAATATTACAGAACCTAATTTGCAATTTAAGATCTATTTACAAAAATTCAATTTAAGTTATGTTAAGTTGATTACATATTTGCTGAATAACTTCAAATAAACATCTTAGTTTAGTCGGTTCTGCAAGATGGCCAGCAAGATCGGACATGTTCAATATGTTATTTATAAAAAATAATATAGATGCTAACGTGTTTTTATTTATTTATTTGAAAACCGCACAAAAGTCCCAACTGCTCCCTGCCGTCTAGAGCCAGTTAGACTATGGCATCCCCAATTGGGGTTGGTTGTGTGGCTGTAGGTTTTTGAGATGAGAAGGAGATGACGAGGAGGAAGGTGAGGAAGTATCTGGCTATTCAGATTTGGTCACCAAACACGGTCTAAGTCATTTCAAGCAACGTTTTAATTCTAAATGGTAGTCTTACACAAGGCCGATAATGAGAGTATCTTCCACTCTGGAACGTGCCGCAAATATACTTAATATTATTTTCAATGACTAAATTGAGATATAAAATAAATTTATCAAATAAAATTTAGTTGCGCTCGTTGGTATTTATAACGCGACCTCCAGTTTGCTAGTCGAGAGCCTTACCCCTTGACCACGGAGACGTTTTGCTGGGTTGACAGAGTTAGGAGGTACGTATCAACCAATCACTTCGCTATCTCCTCCCACCCTCTATCTATAGTCTCATAACATATCCCAATATTTAAAAATGCCATCATCCGACTGGCTTTAGATGGGTCTAGATTAGTTGGAAATCTTGTACGTAATTCATACTTAAGCAAACGTATCTTTATTTTGTTTACATAAGTAGCTAATACCTTCTAGTGAATCTTATAAACCATAGGTCACGGATCACCAAATGGCGGACCGCCGACCTATTTTGTGCGGACCTTGTGTTAACAATACAAAATATTTTTTACTCTTTTCACATGGAGCAATGAAGCTGCAAATATTTTCGGGAGTAATAAAGCTGTTTTCCAGATAGAAATGATCGATTTTCAAGAAAATGCAGTTTTAAAACACCAAAAACAGGAAGTTTCTTGTCGAGACTTTTGGATAAAATTTGTTTGTGGTAATAAATACCCACAGTTAAAAGAAAAAACCTTGAACCTTCTCACTTTGTTTGGGTCAACGTATGTTTGTGAAGCAGTATTTTCCAAGATGAACTTCATTACAAATACATTCCGGAACAGACTTACCGATGAACATCTTCAAGATTTAATGACAATAACATGCACCAACTTTAGTCCAAATTTGAGACGGATAGTCCAAAGCAAAAAATTAAACTTCTTCATATTCATAGAATTTGTTTATTATTTAATAAAGCAATGTTCCGGAACCCATTCCTTTTATTTGCTCATTGATATTGTATCAACACATATTTAATTGGTACACTTTATTATTTCAATTGCTAAGCCGGCGGACCCCTAATGAAAGTAATTGGTGACCCCTGCCGTAGGTAATAATTTTATCGAAAAATTTGGCGTGGAGGGCTGTTACGAGCTCATTTTTTACGTCGGATTTTATTGTGTGATTTGTTCGTGTATTTTTTTTCGACTAGATCATGTATGTTGCGCTAAGGAATCTACAAAAACCAGTAAACTGAGTCCTGAAAGACCCTGCCCAAAAACGTAAAGCTTTTAATTAACAAATACTTAATTGTAAACATTTATTATCTATTTATTATAAAACAAGCCTTCTCTATAAGCCGTAAGAAAAAAATATAATTCACAAAGAAATTTTTTTATATTTATAATTACATTTACTTATATATAATGCGACAAAACAAAAAATCTCACAATGGCAAGGGCAGTGCGTGGGTGCAACTGGGATTAGTTAAAGGAAGCATTATGGAATGTACATAATACATTGTGGGACTTTTATGCTCAGGGCCTTCTGTGTATTTATTCTTTAGGAACATTTACAGACAATTAACATGAAAAAGTCATTAGATAAGCGCTGCATAAAACGTAGATGTCGACAGACCACTTAAAAATGTTCACATCATGCATAGTTTATGTGTCATTATACACTATTTATTAACAAAAAAAATATAAACAGCAATACGTAATGAAAAGCAAAAAAAAAATATTTGTTTATGTTGATTCCCTGCTATTACCCTATTACCCTTAACTGATCCAATGCGAAATGGAACGATCCGCGACAGACTAAGGATGCATTGTTTCTGAGAATTTGAACAATTCTTCAAATTTTAAAGTTAATTTTCATGTTCTGTGAAATTTTTTTTCACAGAACATGAAATCAGGTTCTGTTATCATTTCAGTTCTGTCAAGCTACTAGCCTATAATGATATAACAACAGAATTTGAATAAGACTTTCACAGAACCCGAAAATTAACGTTGAAATTTGAAGAGTTTTTCTAATTCTCCGAATCAACCCGTCCTTAGTTGTATATAATTATCAAAACCTAAAGCATTATTTTTATATTCAAAATTATTCTCAATAAAAATAATTAATAATAATTTTTGGATAAATTGTATACCGCCGCTTTCGTGAAAAATTCCTCAATCGTTAAAACGCAACTATTCACTTCTAAGCGTTTTCCATCGTATTCGATACTTATTATATAATATGTAATTCCGAGGTTTTTCCCGGGAATCATTTCCCAGACGCTTTTTTCAGATTTGAAGCCAGATTTTCTGGAACTTCCAGTAAAGTATCCACGATTTTGATTTTAAAATCGTAGAAAATTTTTTTTGGGTTCATAAGAAAATGTAACTTAATCTTTCAATGCAAGCTCAGTAAGTTGTTTATTGAGTGCTATCGTTGTGAGCATTTGAAAAGAAACTTCCTTTGAAATACGAATTGAATGTGTGTAACTCTACGTCATAGAATGGCGATATACACACTGCTCAGGGTGATACCATAAAACTTCAAGAACCAATCGGCTCACGACTATTCACGATATTGTGGAAGAAATTCTAAATAAGTTTTTTAACCCCTACTGAGCGGCTGGCTACATTTGCAATCCAGTGAAGTTATGACTACCTTGAAGTGCACTGGAGTGTGCAGTGTATAGTGATAGATTTTAGAAGTTTTTAGCACATTTCATTATTGTCCAAGAAAAATTCAAAGTGAAAATCTAATTTTATAGCACTGTTTCAATTATTTCAAATCTAATTTCAATGTTAAATTTGGTATTGAGATATTTACAAAATTTAACAAGTCTCATATGGGGATCCAAAGGTTTATATGAATGAATAATGGATAAGTGCATTTTTGTTCAGGTGATAGTATGGTAAGTTTTTAGATTTTCACGGCCAAAAGCATTTTTGTTGTTTGTTTTTGGGGTGTTATGCCGTGTTGCGCTAACTCCTTCTTTAGCCGACGTTTCGGACAGCGTTGCAGTGTCCATCATCAGGGCAGATCCGGTAGATCCGAAGATGTGTGATCCGAAAAACAAACAACAAAAAAGGTGATAGTATGCTCATAGTTTTACAATACTACCTTACGTACTACCACGTATTACCTACCACTTTACATAACCACCCATTCGAACGGGCAACTAGTCATTAGGTTACAGGTAAAACACATTCCTCACTTAGCAAGGCTGTATTGGGTGGTACAATGTTTACTCTAAATGATCGGTTATACGAAAACTTAATTTACCGAAAACATTTTACACTTATGTATATTTAATTGTTTTACATTTTTGCACAATTTTACCATCTAACCCACATTAAATTTTAACAACTCCCCACTTTGTCAGCCATTATTAGTCAATTTATTTTGGAGTGTTTCGGTAGAAGGGTATTTTGGGAAATGTAACTAAGTTAGACAAAGGTTGCTCTGGGAAATGGATTTGAATGTTTATTATCTGCTTTGATAAACTATAAGTTTCCATTGTTCGTGTTAAATAATAGCGTCTGGCTTTAACACTTTCGCACAATACGCATTTTCGATAATGCGAATATTTCTAATTTTTTTTTTCACGTCTAGAGAAAATAAAAATTTAAGATTTTAATTAGGTATTTTTCAATTAGATTTTAGCGACTGTAATTTTCGCGTTCTTTTTCCACAGACTTTTTTTGTGCAAGTTTTTTGGGTACTTTTATTAATTTATTGTGTGTATTTTTGTTTTGTTATTAAAATGTTATATTTGTTTGTATATAAGGAAATTTTTATCATTTTATGTGAAAAATGCCCTGTTTTAATTGTGTTATGAAATAGTTTTATGTGACCCGCAGGTCACTATTGGGCCCAAAGGATCGTTTAATCCAGCCTGATACATCTTCGTATTATTTTAAAATCGTTTTGAATGAACTTATAATGAATCATCAAAGACAAGAGATCGAGAGAAAACACTTCACAAACATCCTTCAAATGGCAACATCAAACTGCAGATATTGACTATTTGTGAACAAAGTTTTTCTTATAAAAAACATTAATAATTATTAATTATTAATTATAATTAATTTAATTTATACATACGTATTATTGGTCAAGTTTTTATTGGAGTTTTTTTAACATCAATTTAAAAAAGTCTCTCCGCGATGCGCACTAGAACGCATTGTCTGACTTGTTTTGCTAACGTTATGTACGAAAACGTTATGTATCAGCCTCCCAGGAGTAGCAAGCCGTATATTCCTCAATGATCACCTCACGCCTTCTAACAAGTTACTAATGAAGAATGCCAGGGAATTTAAAAGTGAAAAAAAATTATAAATACCTTTGGACAAAAAACTGTTTTATATTTATGAGAAAAAATGTCGGTTCTCCAGCTATTCGAATTTACTCTGAGGCAGATATAAACAAAATAGCATGACTCCTTTCAAATACTCAAATGATTTTTCTTTTCATTTCTATTCGCATTTGGCATTTTTATGTAGCATACACAATTTAAAACTATTCTTTAATCTTATAACTTCTAGTAAACAAATTACTTTTAATCAAGTTGTGGCATATCATACGTCCCGTAAGAGCTTAAATTTACATCGCACACTTTTTGTCTACATTTATCGAACTCGCATTACTACTCTACAATATCGTTATTTTTTTATTATTATAATGAAATTTCGGTGATATCTTGTCTATGTTTTACAATATGGCTTCTATAAGATATTTTCCACTGTACCCTAAAAACAAATTAACCTAACAATGTACCTTAATCACAACGATTATTTTTTATTGTTCGCTTATTTTTTTAACAATGTCTTTGAATATCTATTTTATTTCAAACCTGTGACTAAAAAAAAGATTGTAAATAGAACTTAACTGGTTAATCTTATATTCAACTAAAATGTAAATTTTATTCACATGTACAACTGTCTGTTTCCTAAATAAACTAAAATAAAATAAAACATAAAATAAAATAAAAATAAATAAAACTTTTTTTTTTTTTATATTTACTCCACACAGGAGGCCCTGAAGAAAATAATTTCCCTCAGGGCCTATGTCATCTTTGGGGATGCTGTGTGGAGGGTCTTTTTGTGTAGAGGAGGGAGTGAATATGGGTCTTGAAGAGTCCCATGTTGTAGGAGGGAGGAAACACAGAGGCCGGCAGTTCGTTCCACAGCCGAGCTGTTGAACTTAAGAACGAATCGTAGAAGCGACCCGTTCTCATGTGACAAGTGTCAACTGTGTACAAATGTTGGGCGCGCGTTTGGCGTGTATCCCGACTACGCACCGGTGCCGAAGGGATCAATGACGCTAGTTCCTCAGAGCATCTTCCATTGTAATACCGATAGAACAAGGACAGCATACCTGCCTGACGCCTGTGCTCTAAAGATTGCAGTCCGTTTGTTAAGATTGGGGAATCTATCAAACGGACCGCCCGTTTCTGCACAGAGTCAAGGGTTTTTTCAGGTATTTTGGGGCTCCAGACCAGAGATGGCTGCCAAATTCGACAGTAGGGCGCACTTGCGATTTGTATAAGGTGAGCAGTTGTGTACTATTAAAGTATCTGCGGGCCCTGTACAGTACGTCCAGCTTCTGAGAGGCCAACTTTACTCTAGCTTCGATGGAGCCCCCGTACCTGAGCTGGTCACTTATAGTTACACCAAGCATATCAATGGAAGGCCTGTTCGGAAGATTGCTTCCGTTGAAGGAGACTAGATTATCATTTGGATCCCTTTTAGACGTAATCAGACAGGATTGGGTCTTTGAAACATTAAATTCGACGAGATGAGACCAGACCAGACCAGAGACGAGAAAACTTTTGGTCTTATGTTAAAGGAAAAAGAAATAATTCTGGTTTGCCTCATGTTATGAAACTGGGCGAAGTGACTGCTGAAAATCCTTTCGCAATATGTAACCTGTTCTCACAGCATTTCGTCTCCACCTTTAATTACAACACTATTTCCGATGTACACTCTACCAACTATCATTTTGACAATCAAGTTAATATCTCCTCGGTATCAGTTTCAAAACAAAAAATAGAAAAAATAATCGATACTATTTCTAGCTCACTGGGTGCGGGTAGTGATAAAATTCCGGCTTTCTTTATCAAAATGTGTAGCAAGGTAATCTCGAAGCCCCTATTATTGCTCTTTCAATCCTCATTGAAAGAAGGTATCTTTCCTGATCGTTGGAAGAGTGCTCTCATCACACCTGTTTTTAAGTCTGGGGCTAAAAATGATGTCCAGAACTATCGACCGATATCTAAATTACCAATCTTTAGTAAAATTTTTGAAAAAATTGTTCATGAACAACTATATAACTGCATCGAGTCTGTAATACTCGTGAACCAACATGGCTTTATGAAAAAAAGATCGGTTGTATCTAATCTTGCCATTTTCATTGAAAATATTACTAAATCAATGGATGATCAAATCCAAGTTGACGTAATCTATACAGACTTCTCAAAAGCGTTTGATAAAATTGACCACAGTCTTCTTTTGTCCAAATTACTAGCTTTGGGAATTCATGGGGATTTATATAGATGGTTAGTCTCCTATCTTAATGGGCGCACTCAGGGAGTAACAATAAATGGCTTCATCTCTGAGATTGTAAATATACCCTCAGGTGTGCCCCAAGGATCTCACCTGGGACCGTTACTGTTTACAATTTTCATCAACGACATTATAAAATGCTTTAATTATGCAAATGTTCTACTTTTCGCTGATGATATGAAAATATTCCTGCCTATTAATTCTATAATTGACTGCTTTAAACTACAAGAAGATCTGTATAGGCTTAATGATTATTGTATCCGCAATCGTCTCAACATGAACACTTCTAAATGTTATGTAATTACCTTCACTAGAAATAAAATTAAGTTTGACCATAATTATCATATAGCTGGCCAACTACTCAAAAAAGTTACACAAATTCGTGATCTAGGTGTTATACTTGACAGTAAACTTACATTTGAGGCTCATATTGATATGATTGTTAAGAAAGCCCTTAGAATGCTAGGATTCTTATTCCGTATTGGAAAAGAATTTAATAATATCATAACACTTAAAATATTGTATTTTTCTTATGTTCGCAGTCATCTTGAATTCGCTTCTCCCATATGGAATCCTCAATATAATATTTACATAAATCGCATTGAAGCCATCCAAAGAAAATTTGTCCATCATTTAAATTTCAAACTAAATTCAAACCTTGACGTAAACAGCTCGATGGACCTTTATGGACTTAAGCCATTAAAAACTAGAAGAGACTCCGCAGATATAATATATCTCCATAAAATTATCAATGGCTTTATTGATTGTTCTCCCCTTCTGTCTGAAATTAATTTTAGAGTTCCGAGCGTTAGAACTAGAGAAAAATCACTTTTTCATCTCCATAAATGTTCTACTAATATAAGACAAAATGCGTTTATATTCAGAGCCTGTAGTATATTTAATAAGAATTTTAATGATATGGACATATTCTCAAGTAATTTAGGAACCTTTAAAAGATATGTAATAACTAACATTAAATAATTTTAAATATTCTACTTGAAGTTATCATGTTATTGCTTTGAATCCTTTCCAGTTACTTACCTTCCAATTTATACTCATGTGTTCAATTTAGTTGTAGGTATACATTTATTATATTGTTATTATTGCTATTGTGTAGTGTTATTGATTGCTGCTGTGTTGAAATTTTACAATACATTTTGTTTTGAATTTTAGTTGGTTATTAGTATATCAGTTAAATTTAAATTTTTGAAATTTAGCTGGTTATTAGTATATTATTTGTGTTCCTAGATCTGTTATTATTTTTTATTTATTATTTACAATTTTGTATTTTTTGTAAATTTCTCAGGCCACGGGTACAGAACCCTTAGTTTCTTGTTTTAATATTTTTTATTATTATTATAATTTTAAGTGAAAATCTGTTATTGGATTTTATCTATATTATTTAGTTTATTCTTATATATGTAAATAATCTGTTGATTTTCCCAAATAAATAAAATAAAAAATAAAATAAAATTATTTTTACCCCAGGAGGAAATACTCTCGAGATAAACCGTCCATTCTCTGCTTCAAAGCCCTCCGAGCCGTTGGAGTTTGTGTGCCCTTTGGGGGCTTGTCAAACAAAAAGCTATCATGAACTGTACTGTCATCCGCGTAACAATGAATCGGTGCACATGTCAAAAGATCCCTGTGGGACGCCAGCATTTATGGAGTGCGAGGAAGAGGTGAAACCGTCAGCAACCGCCTGAATCGACCTATCCCTTAAAAAGTCAGCAATCCACGTACACAAGGATGCGGGAAGTCCGTAAGAATGCAATTTGTTGACAAGTCCTCGGTGCCAGACCCGGTCAAAGGCCTTGGATATGTCTAGTGCGACCGTTTGGGTCTCACCGTGACGTTCCAGGCACCGCCCCCAAACATGCGTCACATACGCGAGAAGATCACCGCACGAGCGGTTCCGCCGGAATCCGTATTGACGGTCGTTGATAATTTTGTTCTTCTCAAGGTATGTGAGCAGTTTGTCGTTGATCACACGTTCCATCACTTTGGACAGAACTGATGTGATCGCTATGGGGCGGTAGTTGGCCGGGTTGGAGCGGTCACCTTTCTTGGGAATAGGGTGAATTACCGCTTTTTTCCAACCAGAGGGCACAGTGCCACACTTCAGGGACATTTTGAAGAGCTTTGTCAAAACTGGAACTATTTCCGCAGCACACCTCTGCAATACCAGGGCAGGTATTCCATCAGGTCCACTAGCTTTGTTAACATCGAGCCCCCGTATGACGTGGAGTACATCCCGATGCCGGATCCTCAGTTTTTTCATATAGAAGCCGCAGTGAGGAACCGACGGCGGAACAGCACCCCCGTCGTCGAGGGTCGAGTTTTCCGCAAACATTTTCCCTAAAAGGTTTGCCTTTTCGGTGGCGGTGTTTGCTAGTGAGCCGTCAGGTCTGGTAAGAGGTGGCGAACTGGGTTTGCGAAAATTTCGACCTATTGAGCCCGCAAGCGACCAGAATGCTCTGCTGCCATGCGGGCAGGCAGCCAGCTTTTTGCTGATCTGCAGGTCGTGTTCGAATTTTGACCTTTGAAGGTACACCCACCCTGTCCCACCCCGGTATAGGTGACTTATGGTCACCCCTTCGGAGCTCTCGCATGAATCTAATTTTTTTGAATAAACGGCTCTACAATTTATATAAATGAACCTAGGCCTTCAATGTCCCCGCATACGGTGTTATGAAGCGGTATGCAAGCGCTTACAAGTACTAAACTAAGGACAACACAGAAAAATAAACAACAAAACAATCAAGTTCAAGTGTCAGGCAGATAGTTGGTGGAGGGGACCCACACTCCAGTACCTGTAAACACATAAAAGTAAAGAAAACAATAGAGTGACGGGGAGTTTCGCCGAACCACGACTGGCAGTCCTGTTGAGAAATTGGCGGTGGTTGGGGCGACTGGTGCAGGTCAGGACTTCCACACCCCTTAGCCGACCACCCGGTGGTGCCCTGAAGATAAGTATTGGAAAAAGAGGGATAAAACCCTAAAGAACCTAGGGGAAAGAAGCGTCAGGAGGTCGGAGGCAGGGTGGAGGTTACCCCAGCCCGCACAGTCACCCCTCTGACCACCAACGATCATCAGGGGTGGCGCAGGTGATTGGCGGAGTGGAGTCCCCCGGTAAGAAAGAATAATAAGAAGCTCCAGTCGTGCATGCGGGGACGAGGCCCGTTATCCAACCCCTAATGGGGAAAATAAACAAAACAAAACAGACAACGGAGTTCAGTTCTCGCCTGTAAACTCGTTGCTGTTACTAAAAAAAAAGAAAAGAAAACCGGAAAAAAAACATGCAAAAAGAAGAGAAAATAAAAGGAAAAATGAAAAACAATAATCAATCCAAAAAGTGCCACATAAGGGCAACGGTAAATAAGTAAAAACAAAAGTAAAGGTGTAAAAATAAGATCTGCATGGTCTGTAGAGAGGACAGTAAGTATTGAATAAGAATAAGAAGTAAGAGAGATAATTAGTAAACACAAATATATAAGAGTGCTTACAGTGTCTGTAAAAAGAAAAACAGTGTGTTATCCTTAGACAGGGAAAAGAAACATATGAAAAGAAAACAGAAAATAAGAATTAAAAGTACAAGACAAGTTAATTAAAAAAAAAAAACAAAATATAAACGAATGGAAATCATCTGCAACAGCTGGTACAGTAAGAAAAAGAAATAAGATAAGAATAGTAAAATAAGAAAAACAGAATAGCATATACAATAATGAAAGAGTTGTAAAAGAATAAGTCATGGAGCAGGAGCAGTACACCGGGGGTTCCCAATTATTACACTAGTCAACGACTCTAAGCACAGGCCATCTCTCAACCCAGATCCTAGTAAACTTCCTCAAACATTAGAAATTCACACTGTTAGAAACAAGATCGGTGTTCCACACCGGTCTAATGGGGACATTCAGACCTTCTATCATTTCGTCTCTGGCATCCTTCAAAATCTCACAGTGCCACAGAATGTGCTCGGCCGACTGGTAATTATTGCCACAAGCGCAATTGGGGTGGGTGGACAGGGCAAGGCTGTGAAGCCTTCCCCTGAATTCCCCATGTCCTGAAAGGAGCTGCGTAACGTGATGGTCCAGTTTGAGGAAGGCCCCTTCCATTCTGAGTTTAACTGAAGGGAAGAAGGAGAAGGTCCATCTTCCCTTGCTCGACCTATCCCAACGGACCTGCCACTCTTTGAGCGACAGGTCCCTCATCGTTCGGAGCAGTCCTGGGAGAGTTCCTGGTCCACCCGGTGTCAGAACGACACCAAGGTGGTTTGCCGGGGATCCTCGGATTAATCGCTGCTTCGCTAACACTTCCCTAATCTCTAGATCAATTGGTAGTACACCAGCCAAAATTGGCAAAGCGTCCGAGGCGACGGTTCGATATGCCTCAGATAGTGCCAGCAGGGGAGTGCGTTGACCCCTATTGAGAGCTAGAAGTATTAAGCAGTTATCCAGGCGGTGCTCCCAAACAGAGGCAGCATATGAGACTTGCGCAACATATACCCCCCTGTAGAGAGCGTGCAGAGCCGGTCTGCGAAGTCCCCACTCAGCCGTGGAGATTCTTCTTAGCTTCAGGAAAAGCGCCTGAGCCCTGCTGGATACATCTTTGACATGAGCCAGAAAGGAGGACGATCGATCTAGAGTGACACCTAAGTATTTGACGTTATCCACAAATTTGATATTAGTGTCTCCCATACAGATGGTAGGGTTTCTTTCCTTACTGAAAGAACCCTTCATCAGGAGACCCATTGTCTTCTGGGGAGCGAAGGTCATTTTATTCCTCTCCCCCCATTTAAGGAGGGTGTCCAAACCTTCACCAGCCTTACGTTCAACTTCTCTTCTACTGTCCCCAGAGACAAGAAACATTTTATCGTCCGCATAGTCGATCATGATACATCCTTCAGGCAAGGGTAACCTAGAAGAATCATCAAAGGTTATATTCCAAAATTCAGGACCTAGGTTGGAGCCTTGAAGGCACCCCATATCGACTTCGCGTTCAATAACGGTGTCGCCATGAGATATAATGATGGTGCGGCCCAATAAGTAATTGTCCACCGATTTAAATAAAAGTTTTGGGCAGTTCCTATTTTTAACCTTGATGCGTATCATGTCCCACCACGCGTAGTCGAAGGCACCAGTGATATCGAGGAAGATTGCAACTACATACCTCTTAGTACAAACCTTCACCCAATTAAGCGCAAACGACATGGCGTGCACGGTGGATCTACCGGGGACGAAGCCAAATTGAAGATCGCTGGACGGGGAGAGTGATTGTCGTAGTCTATGCCGGATAAGTTTTTCCAGGATCTTGCCAAGCAATGGAAGTAAGGTAATGGGCCGATAGGCCTTGACATCAGTTAGTGGCTTGCCGTTCCCCTTAGGTATGACCCTGAGCACGCCTCTCTTCCATTCAGAAGGGAAAACTCCTCTTCTCAAACACGTTTCCATCACTCGGAAGAGTTCCTCCCTAGCGTGGATCCAGACTTGCTTCGCTATCACACCGTTGAGTCTGTCATGCCCTGGTGCCTTCCTAGGACCCAAACCCTTAATTATTGAATCAATTTCTGCTCTAGTGACTGGAATGACTCTATCCTCTTGGGCGAGGTCTCTAGGTGGAAGCCGTGCCAGGTGTCTTACCTGTTTATGGTGGTCACTTTCCCCAATTACTGATTCTACAGGAACTAACTTGCCCAAAAGTGTGTTGAGAGTAGAGGCCACGTCTATCGTCTCAGCGTTCCTACCTTCTGTGATCCCAATGAGACTAGACAAATACCGATCCGATCCTTTTCCGGATTTTTCAATTGCGCTGTGGATTTCCCACGGGTTGGCGTTGCCCACATTATTAACCCAATTATGCCAGGCAGCTCGTTTCGCAGAAAGTACAGCGTGTTTAAAGGTCGCCCTGGACTTTCTGAGTTCGGCCCAGAGAGGGGCTGTCTCCTCCTCCGTGCAGCCACCCCTCCTGGACAAACCCAGTGCCCTATAAGCTCTCTTATAAACCCCTTTAAGCGAAGTCAGCTCAGGTGACCATCACGTCGTCCGGATAATTGTCTTTGGGTTTGTTCTGCCCAGAGATGAGTTGGCCGCTGATACTACAGCCGAGTTGAAAAAATTCCCCAAATTGTCCGGATCGGTAGCTGCTACGTGGTGAAAATCCCTTAATGTATCTCGTAGAGCTTCCCCAAAGTTATCCCAGTTCGCCCTAGTGGTGTTGAAATTCCAGGAGGATCTTGGAGCTTCGGTTTTCTTGACACCAATCGTAAATGTGATAAGTCTGTGATCCGAATTTATTGCGCATTCGTGGACCATCCATTTTGATATCCTGGCCGCAACTGATTCAGAGCAAAGAGTTAAATCAATGTTGCTCTCTCCCATATGGTTTGAAAAAGTGAAAAACGAACTCCGTTCGTTGACGATACAAAGGCCTTGCGCAGCAATCAGGTCTTCGACGGCATCAGTCCGTGATCGTACTGAATGAATTTTATTATTGTCAAACCATAGGGGAGAGCGAGCATTAAAGTCACCTCCGATAACTATGTTACGACCTTTAAGCGCGTTTAGGGCGCGTGTCAGACTCAGGATATGTGGTCCTACCGGGTTCCCCCATTTAAAATAAACTGAGATCAAATAGATCTCAGTATCAGCAAATTTAATACATACACAGGTTTGGTACTCATTGGATAGCCCGGCCAGAAGGAGGGGGCTAATCAACGAGGTGTTGACCAGAACACCCGCCCCCGGTAAAGAGCCGACCTCGAGTACCGCTCCCGGAAAGTCAATAGGAGTCTTACCTTCCCAAGTGTACTGTTCCTGTATAAGCATGATGTCGATGTTTAGGTCAGACATGACCCGCAGCACCTCCAGTGTGGCCATCCGGGAACGCTGTAAGTTAATCTGACCTAGGGAGAGGAGATTAGCAGGAGCCATAGTCAGTTATTCTGACTTGTGCGTTGATTGCAGCCAGCTGTGCCGGACAGTCCCTATCCCCAGTAGGGTGGTCAGCTACCTTCCTGAATCGAGTACAGGTAGCACAGACAGCGGGAAGTGCCTTCTTGGGGCAATCCTCATGACTGTGTCCCACAGCGGCGCAGTGGCGGCAGGTTTCTTTATCCTGAGAGCAGAACTTACTGATATGGCCGTACTGTTGACACTTGAAGCATCTTGTGGCTCCTGTATAATTGCGAGTGCGACAGGCATTCCACCCAAGGAAGGACATTCCGCTATCTAGTAAGACCTTGCGAGCGGCTGGATGACAAGTCACCACCATATTCATGGTGGGAGTATCTCGTTTACCGAAAAGCGAAACTCGTCGCATGGTCCGAAGGTGATCCTCCAAAGACAGTGAAGTCTGGCCGGATAAATTGTTCGCATAAATCTCGGAAAAGAGCTCCTGATCTGCGGATTGTTCTCCTTTAGGCACATTATAAATTACAATTTTTGGAAGTCGGCCCAGAGGGTTGATCATCTTCAGACCACTTGCCGCGAGTTTTGCTTCGGCTTTCTTAATGTTCTCCAGGCCCTTTTTATCTTTGGCTTGAAAAGCCATACCGGCGCCTTTGATCTTCCTAGATCGTACAATTTGGAAGTCATCCTTCTTGGGATTAAGGATTTTTTCCAGCGTTTTAAGAGTTTCCTCCGAGGTTTTACCCTCTGGAGCATCTGGGTAGAATAGAACTGTAAGTGGCTTCTGGGGGATCGGTCGCTCAAAGCCATTTATTAAAATCTTTTTTGAAGCTGGCAAATTTGCCGTAGCATTTGCGTATGACATAGTTTCCTTGGCAAGAGGGATACTAGGCATGACAGGGCGAGTTTTTATCGCCTGATCCAGCTTGGACGAAAGCGCTGACTGTGCACTCAGCATTTCGTCTATAGTAGTGCTCCTAGTAGAAAGTGTATTTAATTCCAGCATAAGCCTTGTGATGTCCGACATCAGGTCATCAAGGGTGGAGTTAAGTGAACTTTTAACAGTCTTGTTCAGTTTGTTCGTGCCATCCATTAAGATGTTTCTTATTTTTTGGCACTTGGCCAAGGCTGGAATTGCCTTCCATTCTTGGTTGCCCGGAGAATCACTGTAACGGACCCGTTTCTTGTTCTCCGCATTTGGAGTCGTAAAGGGCGCAATGGAGGGCATTTCACACGTGTCCGCCGAGAATAGGGTACGACGAGTAGGAGGTTGATCAGAGACTGCCTCACTGTCTGAGTCTATTATTTGTTGTTCTCTCTGGGACTTTGTTTTTAGCTTTTTCTTGACCTTAGAAGGCCCGGCAGTCGGCGATCTTGAACTGAGAATAGCTTGAATCTTTTCAATGATGTTTTCCCTGTCCCCCCTGATCCTACTGGGTTGCCAGCGGGACCATCAGAATCTACGGACGAAACTGAGTCGGTAGGCATTTTTCACAAAAAATGGGGTAAATGAGAAATTACCCCAAATTTGAAAAAAAAAAAAAAAAATCCCCAAAAATGGGGAAAAAAATGGGGAATTTTTTTGGTCAAACTGCCCTTAGATCACTATAAAAGTTGATATTAAGGGTAGATAATATTACACTGAGACTTAGCAAGATTTATTATTTTTTTAGTTTTGTTAGTACCCCTCCACTTGATTGAGAAATTAAATTTAAGTATATTATTATTATAAGTCCACTTATTAATACTCCTCTTCGAAAGGATTAACGAAACTAAATTAATTTTTGAGAAGGAAATGTCACTGTCACTAAATAAAATTAAATTGTTCTTAACCATACCAAATAGTCTAGAAAGTAATCAAAATTCTCATTGTTCCTAAGTGAGAGGACAGTCCTCCAAACAATTTTTACATCACTGGCTGAGATTTAATCGTAGATTGTTCTAGAAATTACTGACCACGTGCAAAACAAAGAACTCTAATAGAACTGACAGTAGACTACGCACAGAACAACCAAGACTATCACTAGACGCAGAAATAAATTCTGCGTCGAATAAAGTATGTGACGTTGTCGTCCACTATTGTATTTGGGTTTAAAACCGCCAGAAGGGCGATTTTAAATAAAAAGACACAAATATCTCTATTATTAACATAGAAAGACACAAAACACTGAAAAAAACAGGATACAGGCAGAAAGCCCGTAAAAAACTGCACCGATTGGCGCTATGCGGGTTTCAAAAACTTAATTCGTTGCTGGTAATTGGAAAAGGTTATTGCGGAGCAAGATTGTTGCGTGCTCTCACGTCGAAGGTGAGAACTGAACTGATGATTATTGATGATTCTCTTGCATTCCTTTGCCGATTTGTTGTATGCTGATCTGCTTTCGGGCGTTCGAGATGTGTTGTAGGCTCGGTAAGCCGCGTTTTTTCGTCGAACTGCTTCGGAGCATTGTCGACTGAACCACGGCTTTGAGCCCACACCAGTTTCTTTAGTAGTCGATTGTATGAAGCCATCCATCGCCGAATTGATGATTTCACCAATCTTCTGGGCACATCTTGAAGGGTCCGAAGTCCAAAAACAAACAGCTGACCACGGAAAAGCATTGAAATGGGCCCGCATACCGAACCAATCTGCTGACCTATAGTGCCACACTTTTCTCCTCAGCCTCTCATTGGTTGGTCTGAGGCTAACGGGGATTGATGTCGTCACTAGGCAGTGGTCAGATGATCCCAGAGGCGCTGTGACGTCAATCTTATAACCGTGTGGCACAGTAGTTAAGAATAGGTCTAACAGATTGGAGCGGTGAGTCTGGACATCAGGAACCCTTGTAGGCTCCTGAACCAATTGCTCTAATCCGTAGCAAATGGCAAAGGATTCCGCCTGTCGGCCAGCCGAGTCCGTTGGGCCTGAGAACTTCAACCATGGTTCGTTATGAACGTTGAAGTCCCCCAGAACAACAAACTCGGCCGAAGGGTAGCGGGGCAAGAGATCATCAATAGTATCGCTCAAATGTTTGAAGAGCTCGGAAGTGTCTGATTCGCTATGGTTCGGTGAGCGGTATAGACATGCGTAGAATCTTGCCGTACTGGCAAGATTGACGCGCACCCACATTACGGCGAATCTGGAGTTTTCCAGACTCAATAGTCGCACACAGTTGACGTCAGCTCGACTATAGAGGCAGACTCCTCCTTTCAGTCGGAATTTGCTTGCTATACTTTGCTTGCTTTACTATACAAAAGAAACATAAATTAATTTGTTTACATAGAGTGTCACAACAATATTGATAGTGCGGATTGTTTTAGGACGGTTTGAAAACTCGGCGCCAACTAAAATCCGTTTACCTTTATAAATTGACACATTTACTTTATAAATTAAATATTTTATGAACCTTTTAAAAATATATTTTTTAATGATTTTTCCTGTTTAGTTACGATCTTAAAGGGTGATTAAATTTCTTAGTTTAAGAAAACAAATAATAATCTACTACCGGTTATATCCAGCAATCAGGTGATAGGTGATGGGCTGAATTAATCAGTGGATAGCTTTGTCTGGAACAGTGCCAGCAGCCACTCCTGATAGCTGGATTTTTGATTTTGAAATCAGACTTAACGGGATCCTTAACAAGATTACTCAAATTATATTGAATTTTTCTTGGGCCCCGCGGACAGTCAATCAATCGATCGGAAATTTGTGTCCCGTACCGTGGGCTGAGTTCTATTTAGAATAAATGGAAAGTAAACAGATAGAAGCACTCAATTTAATCCTACAGAATATGTTTTTAATTCCCTTAATTTGATGTATCTAAAATAATTATATTTAAATGATATTTTAATTTGTGTATCCAAAAACCAAGATAACTTTGCACACACAAACTCGAGTCGATTCACAAGATCCTCATTAAAACGTGCTTTTTACAAACCTATAACGAAAACGACTTTTGGGATTTTTTTTCAATATTTCTCTTTAAGATTACATAATGTCTTCCCTTTTGCGATAAAAACCATTAAAAAAATAACCGACTTCTTAAGAAGTATTAAAATATGGATTATTGATACGGGAAGAATATAGATAAAATGTTGCAATATAACAAAAATCAACTTTATGTCGCGTTTTTCTTCTGTGTGTTTTTCCACCATATGTGTTTCTTATATAGTGTTATGTGTTTCCACTATATGTGTTTCTTGTATAGTGTTATGTTTTTCTTCTATTATTTTGCTTAACAATTTACCTCTTGTTATATTTGACACGCTTACAGAAACTTACTTTAAAAAAAAACATGCTAAAAAAACTTGACCAAATTTATAATTCACACAAATAACCAAGTACAATGTAACCTTAGAACATGGTACCTTAGTAAAGTCAACAGTTGGAAAAAAATGTTAAAAAAATATATATATAGGTACACGAATAAAAGTATTATCACAGTTTGCAGTTGGTAAAATTTTTACCTAACACCTACCTAACCATAAATATATAATCATGATACAGGTCCACATAGGAACTAATCTTATTCAAAAGGTGTTCATCCTGACCAATGCAGAAATATCATGAATTATTACTGCTTTTCATTAGTTTTGTTTTCTCTACAAACACATTTAAAGTGTTATGGTTGTAATTTCACAGTGAAATATTTGTTGGGTGACATTAGACAGAACTCAACGCAAATCAAATTTAAAAATAAATCAGATAACATATTTTGGATCATCAACCAAGACTGATCTAATATCAAAGATTTTTTAAAAATCAATTTTTTTTAAACTTAAGCATGATATTATGCTGTCATTCGTTACAAACTGCTAAACTACTGAGCCTGCTCTCAACACAGGAATTCCTAATGAGACAGGTACGATATATCACCCGTGTAATGACCACATTTTAATTTCCAATAAAGACTCGATTAAACACAAATGAGTTTTTTATAGATCACAATCCTAAAAAAATAATGTCAGTCTCGTTATTGATGTAACCTCACACTATTTTTGAATCGACTCGACTTTTTAACTTTCAATATTACTTTGTACTTTTTAATGTGGGATCAGATCTAGAAGGATAATAATGAAGAAAAAAAACAATTTTTTTTTAAAAGATTTTTTAAATTGCTTTTCCCAATATACATATTTTCTCTCACACACCTACGAGAAAAGTCTTAAATATGATCTTTTGTCAATATTTCTGGAGGTAACAAAAACTTCAAACACCAAATCATTTGCTCCCTTAATGAGAAAAAATAATCGTTTCCGTATGCCTGTCATCAAATTGTCATTCAATACTCCTTTATCCTTTCTATTTCGGGTCAAATCAAAAGGTGAATCCCTTCCAAAGGATTTCTCGAAAAAAGGTAAAAAAGTTGAAAGAAATTATTTTCTTCTCGAAACATCGACACACTAGGCACGAACAATAAATAATTTGAAACTCAGATAAATTTTCAAAGCACTTTCATGTCTTAAATAATGATATACGTAGTGGAAAACCAGATTATTCTGAATCTAAGGAGATTTAAAATCGTAAGTAATAATTTTCCTATACATCTGCTAACTTATTGTGGAAATTTATTAGTGAGCTGAGGTTAAAATAAAAGTATTGTGTGTCTTTGTTCTCTAATTCTTTTTAATGTATTGAGCAAAATTATATAAAAATCATTATTATCGCTTTTTTTACATTAAGCCTACACAAGAGGCACTGAGGAAAATAAGTTCTCTCAGGGCCTATGTTTATGTTTCAAGATGTTGTGTGGAGGATTGTTTTATGGAAAGGAAGGAGAGAAAGTTCTAGGAAGGTAAAAAGTATGAGGGTTGGGTAGGAACTTGGGATCAGTGTGTCCAGGAGTGATGGGGGTATTAAAATATCCCTTCAGCTATGGCGCAAGGCGATGGGTCGAGAGGCCAGTTGGAGAGGTCAAAGCTTCTCCCGATCTGGCACGCAACGCAGCTGGTGGGTAGGCTCATCCTGAATACACCTCACCCGATGAACCCGAACATCCCTGCTAAAACACCAAACGTAGCAAACCACTCGGGATGAGAGGTGTTGGTTATCCAATAAATAATGCTGTACTCAAACCGCCTCCCAAATTATTATGTCACCGACCCACCATCATATTTAAAATTAAGCAACTTTGTTAACAGCATTGTAACGACACTGTCATTCGAATGTGGAAAATGAGTAATAATTGATATAAAAGAGATGGTAACGCTACGCGGGTAACGAAAATGTATGTACAGAATAGACGAAGAGAACAGAACGCAAAAAAGACCTGGAGAAACCTCGGGGGGTGAGACTGAATATTTTGTGTTAGATAACGCGGCGTTAAATGAGTTGCGTGTAACGTCCATATTAATATTTGTATTCCAAAAAAGAGAACTAGAGTTTGGTGCAGAAGTAAAAATTAATATCATAGAATATATAATGGTACAGGATGTGGTACCATTATATATAATGTGACTCTAAATGAAGTTAATGCTTTTTGTTAATGATGTTATGAGTGTTCAGTTTTTTTTTAATAACATAAATTTTTACTCGAATAATATCAATTCTGATTTTTTTTTTTTATTTCTTTGGGAAAATTATAATATTTTATCTCTTTGTAAATATAAGGCATTTGTTGTGTAGAAAAGAAAGGAATTTGGATGCTACATTTCTCTCAATAATTTATTAAGTTTTAATTGTTTCAGTGTATATTTTTTGCTTATTAACGCCTGTCGGCTTTTACATACGATACTTAGAAAGTACATACGATACTTAGTATTAGAAACATTTAGAAGTTTTAGTTATATTATATTGGATATAAAAAAATATAAACGTAAAATATGTATGAATATCTTCTATCTTCTCTTATGAGCGTGCATAACATCAATTTTGAGTCTTTTTTTTATGTATGTCTTCAATTTTCGGAACTTCGAAAATTTTGAACAATGCTGCTGAAGGGAATGTTAATTGTTGTTTTTTCAAAATTACTTTAATAAATACTCTTTGTACTACCTTTACAGGGCTTACATACCTCCCAATCCAATAACTCCATACTTAATTAATGACTGGACTAGCGCGTAATGTATATTTTTTAAATTATCTAATTTAAGAATAAATCTTCTTGTCATCTGGCTGCGTATCGTCTTCCAGATCGAAGAGATAATCAAAATAAGTAGTTAGAAACACGTGACAGCTATGGAATACAATCCGGGACAGGCGTGACAGTGTTCTGATTCTTAAAATCCCAATACTAGAAATTCCTAAACTCGGGATTTTTGGGATTTCTTATGCCCTGACGCCTTACCCCTTACCACATTACTGATTCTTATTAAAATAATTATTTATTTCGTTTATGTTTTAAATTCGTAAAAACTGTACCACGAATAAATAATATCGACGTTTGTTACATGAAGACTGCTTTAAAAAAAAACTGCTGTCACGACGCCACGTCAAAATACATCATTGTCATCTACTTTTTGGTTTGTATTTGCGAAGAATTCAATAATTTTCAGGGTTTATTTATTAACCTTAAATAATCCCTAAAAATTACATACTCAAATTATTATTTTACCTTTGAAATTTTATTGCATCAAAAATGTTGATTTTTTTACTGAAAATATTATTGCCCAAATCATGAACTAATAAAATTGTGAAAAATCGATCTCTGATGATTTCAAGGGAGTAGTCAATTTTCAAATTAATTTTTGCAAAACATGTTTTGTCATTAAGTATATTTCATGTATTTATTTATTAACGCCCTCTTTTGGGGCTTTTAAATATGAATATTAAGAAATATACATTATTTATTTTACATAACTAAATTGCTTCATAAACAACATTTTATATTTGTTTAAAGATAAATTGAAGATGTCCACAGACTTGGTATAATTGTTTCCCTCCATTAGTATTCTGGGCAAAGAGGAATACACATTTCCAGAATTCTGCACTGAAATAAATCTTTTCTAATATTACATTGTGGAAACCGAAAGCTTATCAATTCTAGCAATACCGGATTATCAACTAAATTATTTAGAATTTTATATAGCAATACCAAGTCAGTGAAAATTATTCTGTCTGACGATTTGAGCATATTCATATAATTTAACAAAGTGTTGTAGTTCAACATAATTGCTGAAATACCCATTTTAAAATTTAAAAACGAAAGAATTTGTTTTGTAATGTTGAGAAAGCATTCTTTCAGTAATGATTGAACAGCGGTTGACGCATATGACGATGTAACTATAATTATAATACAAAGTGAAATTGAATTTATAATTTGAACTGCCTTGTTAATAATATAGGCTGGTAATAGGTAGCTAGAAATCAGGTAAGTATACAATTATTTATAATTGCAATTTATTCAAAAACTCAACTTTTTTCATAGCGTTCATGAAATCAATTGACAGAAAGAGAATTTTTAGTTTTATCTCCATTTTCCTACGACCTAAGTTCTGATTTTCTTCATGTAAATACTAATTATCAATTACTTCAATACTAATTATCTTGAAAATGTATTTATAAGAAGAAGCTGTAGCACCTTTAATAGATTATGCACAAATATGGATGTGTTCAATACGAGCCTCGCAGGATTCATAGCATTCCTAAGAGAGTAGCGTTCGATCGTTGCGGGAAACTTACTAGTGTTAGTGTGTGTATTGTTTTTGTATGGGTTGAATCTGTAGTCTTTTTATTTTTTTGGAGATTTTCCTTTTCTACTAGTTAGTATTTATATTGTATTGTATTATTTATATTCATATGTTCTTCATTAATCTTCTGTGGAAACTTTACTGGTTTATGCAACTTGGTAAAAATGATTTGTATTAAAATATATTTGTACAACTGTTTGTTTCCCAAATTAAATAAAATAAAAAATAAAGTAAATTAGTAAAATAATTTAATGAAGAAATGCTAATAAAATGAAGTAGGTTTAAAAAAAAATTTCTGTTGGCAATATTTTTAAACATCTTTGGTTGGTGAGACAAGCAAAGTAAATAGTATTTTTTTCTGTGTATAATCAGTTTTTAAGTCTTTTTCAATCAATCAATCAATTTAAAATGTAGAAAAGACATTCAAACTTCTTTCCACAAAACTGTTTTGTTAGCAGCTGTTCCTTGCCCCCGGATCTTGACTTCAGCAAACATCGGTTTTCCAGGTATAACTAGCCGCATATCCCTCAAATACCACATCACGCTTTCCAGGTATAACTAGCCGCATATCCCTCAAATACCACATCACGCTTTCCAGGTATAACTAGCCGCATATCCCTCAAATACCACATCACGTTTTCCAGGTATAACTAGCCGCATATCCCTCAAATACCACATCACGCTTTCCAGGTATAACTAGCCGCATATCCCTCAAATACCACATCACGCTTTCCAGGTATAACTAGCCGCATATCCCTCAAATACCACATCACGCTTTCCCGGTATAACTAGCCGCATATCCCTCAAATACCACATCACGTTTTCCAGGTATAACAAGCCGCATATCCCTCAAATACCACATCACGCTTTCCAGGTATAACTAGCCGCATATCCCTCAAATACCACATCACGCTTTCCAGGTATAACTAGCCGCATATCCCTCAAATACCACATCACGCTTTCCAGGTTTAACTAGCCGCATATCCCTCAAATACCACATCACGCTTTCCAGGTTTAACTAGCCGCATATCCCTCAAATACCACATCACGCTTTCCAACAAGCTACTTATGAAGAAAGCCAGGGAAATCAAAACTGAAAAATCAAAACCCGTGGACAAAAAACTGTAACAAATTTATGGGAAAAATTGACGGCTCTTCTGTTATTCGAATATCCTCTGTGGCATATATAAACTAAATAGCGTGACTCTATTTAAAGAAAAAAAAATCTTAAAAATGTGCGTAAACGAGGAAAAAAGCGAATTGGTGAAAAAAATAAACATATACTCAAGGAACCAAATGAATCAGCGGAAGATGTGATTGGTGGTGTGAATATTGTGCAAAAAAATCGTGAGATCATGCAAATACAAGAATTAAATACCTACTCATCACGAAAGTCAGCGTTTCCTTGGGACCAGTAGGAAAAGGACGCCAATTGGGCGGGAAAGCATGACCGTTGTAAAATCTAAAAATGAAAAAGTTAATGCATTTAAGCCGGAATTGCGAGATGATAGTGTAATGTTTTTAAAGGTCTCCCCTAGGTTCTTCTTAACGAATTAATATTTCGTCACGTTTGATTTGCAACTTCTCGCGGTTTATCAACCCTTCAATCTTAACGAATTAATATGTCACGTTGTGTCAATTTTTTGTTTCGACAGGGATTAATTCATTGAAGGATCCTTTTAATTGGTTGTGGTAACTTTGGTTCTTTTTAGATGAGGCGTGTTACATTCTGTATGGTTTGAAAATAAGACAATGACCGACTACCCTGATTTTAACTACCTTTTCCTACCTTGTTTGCTCGCCCAAACGTTTCCGGTTGCTGCAGTCGATAGTGTGCTAATATAATGAGACAATTAATTACAAGTACATGAAATTCGCTATAGACAATTCAATTCAAGATGCACAAAATTCTAAGTTAATGATTTGACTATGGATTGTTAGTTTTGTGAGTTATTTCTATGAGTAGGTATTTTTGGGAATAGCTAGAGACAAAACATGTGTTGCTTTCGATTGGTCTCCGTCCAAATCTCATCCATCAACGTGACCAGCTCGAGAGCAGCCAAGTTGATGGTCCACTCCCAACACCTCCAGAAATGAATTGAATATCGCTCAGCGACAGATGAAATAATGACATGTTTTGCCTCCTGCCGGAGGGTGATGAAGGTGGGATGTGGGTCCTTGGTGGTAAATGATGATGTTGATGATGATGATGATTGAAGAAGATTCATCTTATACCGTTAGGTACAAGGAGCTGCTCCGGTCCGGTGGCATGACAGCCTGGTGTCAGGAACCATTTGGGTCACGTGGGTAGCGCGAGGTCTAGGTCGCGTCAACCTCCCCCAAATCGATGATGAGTTAAGCTTCGCCAGCATGCCGAAAGTTAGGAGTCCACTCTACTAACCTCAAACATAAACATATACTGAAGTGGTTTGCATCAGCAACGTCAGGAGTTCGGGAGTCCCGTGAACACCCCTCTGGTTTACGCTCGTAAAAATAATGATGAATTCAGCTTCAGTTTGTTCGGCTTCGCCTCTGCAGTCACGCTACTCCAAATAGCTCCTGGCTCCAGTCTATACAGCTTCTCGTTCCAGTAGAGGTAATGACACATATTTATCATATGTACAATACAGAACATACTTCAAGTCTTTCGTCCACACTCAAAATAGTCATGTCAATATTTAATTTGGATGAGGGCGTCCATCCGACATAACGAATGTTTCCTAGACGGGAGATTTTACCCCACTTCAAAGTCATGGTCATTCGCTCTATCGTTTGTTACCCTCCGTTCGCTTCAAATATCAAAGAATGGTAGAAATTGATTTCCTCGACTTCCGGCGCTAAGGATCAGGGATACTGGAATCATCAGGTCGTGAATCTGAAATCATCCGATCTCCGTCAGCTCAAACGGTTTCAGTCGGAGTCAATTTCCAACCTAATTCTGGATGACTTCTCCTCCTATAGTGGGGTAAGTACTTATTGAATTTGACAGGAAGGACGTCAGAAAGCGCCGAAACAACTTCATATTCGTCACGATCCCTTCGTTCTGTCAGCGAGAAAATCCTCCCCATACGCCAGACAAGAATAGCATAGCCATTACCCGCTTCGTTCCTTCGTCTACCAGCTAACTCAAGTAGGAAAGCCCATTAGCAATTTTCGTTCCCTTCGATTTGAACTCCGTGAAAGCGTCCTCTCACCAGCTGAAAATACTCGAAACAGGGGTCTATTCAGGGTGACTATCTAAGGCTGGTCCGCCAACACCTTCGACAGAAACCGGTGCTTTTTACGGGAATAACTCAACCACACCTGAGCAGGGTAAAAACCGGCGCTACTCCACTGAAATAGACTATATCTCGGTATCCAGGGTTATCGACTTTGCTAACACAAAAGTCCCTATTAGGCAAGCCGATTACAAATTTCGTTCCCTTCGCTTTTGTCGCTTTGGTAAGATAGGACAGCCTACGGAAAATTCGTACACCTCGTCCCCGCCAAACTTATGAAAAATGAAAATCTCACTTGATAGAATAGGAATGCCAGACAGATGCATTCTCTCGGCGGCTAGCTTCAATCCGCTGCGTTATTCCGATTCAAAAATGAATGAAAAGAGTGATGTTTGAATAAATTATATTTAATTAAATATATTCTATGAATTCCGTATAACCTAATCGTTAAATATTATTACTGGAGAATTTTTAAATCATTTTAAATTGCATAAAATAGTCTGACTCATAAATAATGTCTATTGTTGAATGATCCAAAGCGGCTTCAGGGTAACCGCTCTTCGTCCTTTTGTAATAGCCAAGACCCGGTCGCTTCAATGCAATAGGTGATTTATGGCCTCCCTTGCTAACAGGTCCGGACCATTGTCCCAAGTTCTTCCGTTCAAGACTTCAACATAATTACCTATAGTACTCAAGTTAAATACCCCTACTTCAAAATACAATTGAATTATCTGGTTTACATTAGGGAAATAAGTGTTAATAATTAGATTATAATAGACTTACCGATACATCTTAGTGTCAACAATCCAAATAATTATAAAAAAAAACAAACACAGTCACATTCAATCAGTATTTAGCGACAATATCCCCAAACTTGACATATCCTCTATAGCTTCATCGTCATTTAACTCTTTACCTGTACAAATTCATGAAATTAACGATGACGATATTATTACAGCTTTCCATAAGCTAAAACCTAAATACTCCGTCGGCCCAGACTGTATTCCACCTATAATCCTCAAAAGATATGCAAGTTATTTTGTTCAACCTCTAAAACATATTTTTAACCTATCACTTCGCAAAAATATCTTTCCGGAAATGTGGAAACTAACGAAAGTAACGCCTATACATAAAAAAGGAAAAAAGTCAGAAATAGATAATTACAGACCTGTAGCTGTGTTGTCAGCACCCGCAAAACTTTTAGAAAGCATAATTTATTCACAGATATATAACCAAACAAAACATGCACTCACCGAAAATCAGCACGGATTTCGTCCCACACTGTCACCTTCAACGAATCTTATGAATCTCATTACCTATATTAATAATTCATTTGAAAATTTTGTACCTGTCGATGTGATTTATACAGACTTCGAGAAAGCATTTGATAAAGTCGACCATGATATTTTATTAAAAAAATTAAGTGACATCGGATTCTCTCAGAATTTCCTCGCTTTTGTGGCTAGCTACTTACGCAATCGTCGTCAGTATGTCAGTTACGGACACCATATCTCTCACGAATACAAAACTAACTCCGGGATTCCCCAGGGATCGAATCTAGGACCCCTTCTCTTTCTCTTATTCATCAATGACATTGGCAACACTATAAACCACTCAAAATATCTCCTTTTTGCTGACGATATAAAACTTTTCAAAGCAATCAAAAGTTACATCGATTCCATTCTTCTGCAGAACGATCTTGATTCTCTTGTCAAATGGTCGGAACTGAACAACTTACCCTTCAGTATTCAGAAATGCAGTGTCGTTACATTTACAAGGTCCAAAGATACATTCCTGTTCCCCTACCACATTAATAAACATGAATTAACACGTAAAAATAAGATTCGAGACCTTGGCGTAATTTTTGAAGCAAATCTCTCTTTCAAATCGCATATATCTGATATTGTCTCCCGTGCCAACAAAATGCTTGGATTTGTTCTTCGTAATTCAAGATCATTTACCAGCGGAATCGCAATCCGAAGAACGTATGAAGCACTTGTTCGCAGTATCTTGGAATATAGCTCCATTATTTGGGCCCCTTCTGAGCAAAACCATATTCTCGAAATAGAAAAAGTACAAAAGAGATTCATGCGTTACCTATATATGAGGGAATATATGTACTACCCTTTCCTGTATCCATCCTTATTCTTAGCAGGAATGCTCGATCTTAATACATTAGAAGCCCGCCGAAAAATATTTTTAGGAAAACATTTTTTTAAGATAATCTCTGGAACTATACATAATCCACCTATTTTGAAAGAGATTAACTTATATGTCCTAGACAAGTATACTCGTGGAAGGTCCCATACCCTTTTTTATGCTCCAAAAGCGAGGACTTCTGCCTATCAGAACGCCCCAGTCATCAGAGCGACTGAACTGCTCAACGAGTCTGCATTGACCATCGACATTTTTAACGTAACCTACAGGCAGTTTAACAATTATCTTTTGACGTATGTCACAAAGTAGTGAAACTGACCTTTTTATGTGTTTTGCTATACTTTTTGTCTAATTTGTAATCTTCTCCATAATGTATTGGTGAATAACCGTTTTACGGAGAACATGAAAAATAAATAAAATAAAAATAAAAATATGCAGTAAAATACTCATGCTGTTAGAAAACCACACCTTCTACACTAAATGACTTTAGCCGCGTTCGCGTCCCGACGATTAATTCTTGTTGACGCGCTTCCTAGTTTTTACTGACTCGACTATCTTGAACCGCTTTTTTCAATCTCGACCGTACCTTAGCTCTCACCAATCTAGACTATCTAAAACTGACTATCCGCCCGCGCTCCTTAACCACGACTCCCTTCTCCCGTTCTTCAACGCTGACCGTCTCGACCGTCTCCCCGCGCTTTCAAATCCAGACTCTCCCTCCCCAAACCAACCCCCCAAATCGCCATATGCGATTTCTAATTTATGTTCTTTTGAATTCTGAATGCTTTTTGTATTCAAAAGACAGAAATTCACTAAAGGAACACATCAATTATGAGCCCTAGGACCCGTCACATTAATTTAAATCGTTTCAAAACCAATAAATTGTTACTTCTCAAGTAAAATGTCCAATTCTTTGTTCAAAAGAATGTAACAAGACTCTTCCAGTCCAGTGGCGTGTCTGCCTACCAGTTTGTTCGGCTCCCAAATTATCAACCTATTTCTAGAATGTAGTAAATAATTATGATGTGATAGTTTTATTTTTTTAAATCTTCTTGCGAGATTTTAATTTAATTAGGCTTATTCCAAACTCGTCCTGTTAAAATGTTATTTACCTCGCTATTCATAATTATAATTCGTCTAAATCCTTAGAAAATTACGTAACTATATTTAACGGCGTATTTCCTACTTAGAAGTCATTTAGTAGCATTGCTCAACCTAGTTGAATTGTTTCTTACTGATCTGGTTAGGGTTTTTTTTTTTCTATCCGCCCCAAACAAAATTCGTCGCTACTCCACTGAATAAAATCTGAGAATTTTAGCACCACCATCACGGAGGTCTCTGACGATACAGTGCATGTTCCTATTTTTTTCTGCTCGACGTTCTTATCTTTTTTTTCCCTTGGCCGAACGCTATCAGTTAAACCTCTGGTAGGTCCGTTATGGGGCCCTCGCTACCTTTTTTGTGTTAGCGCCGTTCTTAATTGTTTTATGACTGAGCATACAGTAACCAAGATCTTGAGAGTTATTACGCACTAATTATTCGCATTTTTAAGCGTTGGGTAATTTGTATTGATGTTTTAATTCATGTGAATAGGACTCCTTCTATATGAACAATCTATTAGTGTACCTATATATTTTGCGGTAATTCAGTTCCGTCTAATTAGAGTGGATAATCTCTTTACCAATTAAATTGTTAAATTATTTCTTGTAAAACCGTCTGTCTAATTTCCTATTGCTCCTTACAGGACGCCTAATAATAATAATTATTATTATTGAATAATTTATATAGCGCCGCTTTCGTGAAAAGCTAACTCAAGGAACCTTATATTGTAGTAGCTACTAATATTTTGATAAGAGTTTTGTTGAACAACTGAAAAGCATCAGGGAAACCCTAGGTATAAATATGTTTATATGTAACCATATTTTTTTTTTATCACGAACTCTTTATTCAATACGCAACTTTTATTAGAATATTAACACTCGTGTTTCTATTTCGTTTCAGGAATCCTATTATTATTCAACCGTTTTGAATTGAAGGCCCCGATCGATTTTACATTCGAACTGTGCTTAAGATGAGTTAGATTATTATTTTTATTAAATTAAGTTGATCCCTACGTTTATTATTGTAGTACATATATTTTGTTTAATTTGAAATGAATTTAATTGTTTTATTTACAAAACTTAATCACTGATTCACGCCGTAATGTCCTAATCATCACTTTATTCAAATAGCAAGTTAGGTTATATCAAAATTGAATCAATTTATTGTAGATATTCACTGCACAAGGACACGGCCTTCTTCTCATGGAAGAATACCCGTTAGGTAACGAAACATAAATACTCTACCAGTGCGCACTTTTATTGTTCACTGAATCTTTTCTAACTTTTCAAGATAATATAAATCTGTTCCGTCGACCCACTTCCGAATGCTTAATTTCATAACAAGTGCCGTAGTAAGCGGTTAATTGTTTTTTTTTTGTCCCCGGGAGGGTCCGGTCTAGTGCAGGCGCATTCATATAATCTCTTTATTATGATTTTACAACTGTCTAGGACCTAGGGTCTTTCTCACCGTACGTCTATTATTGACTTTAAAATGTTTTGTTTAAATTGCACTCTCCCTTCCGTCTCCCTTTTTTTTGCTGTTTTTTTCTCTCCCCAAAGTAAAACGGGTATGTGCCTAGCATGGTGGTCGAAAAAATCCTAAATGCATTTAATAAATAATTTCAATGAATAAGGAAACATAAAAAAAAAGTTTTATCTGTTAATTCAGTCCTTATCGGAGGTTGGACATCAGCCTCTAGAATGAACTGGGTTTGTGTCTACTACTTGAAGAAACTATTTTCTCCCTCCACAATGTAATACCTTTAATAACTATGTCTTATCGGAGGTTGGATGACAATACAAAATTTTGTTTTACAATTTTATTTAAAATTTAAATAATCTAATTTATTCCCTACTGATAAATCCACGGATATTTTTATTTCGGATATTTAGCATCTAAAGCAAATAAACTTATGCGCTGGTATTAGGTCTACTACTGAAGGGACTATTTTCTCCCTCCACAATGTAATACCTTTACTCACTGTGTCCTATCGGAGGTTGGATAACATCATAAAATTTCGTTCGTATATTTTTATTTGGAATTTAAATAAATTAATTTTTACCCTAGTGATAAATTCACGTATAGCTCAACTATTATTGTAGAAATTCACTACCTTCCGCAGTTTTGTATTTAAAACACTGAACTATTAGCCCTGGCTTTTTATATATTTTTTTCATTGTCTTGAACCAAACAGAATGTAAAACATTTTAATACCTCACCTCCTGGTCACGGCACCACTGTAATGTTTTTAAACGTTTTTTGGTCAAAACCAAAGGAAAGAAGCCAGATAGATGTATTCTCTCGGTGGCTAGCTTCAATGCAATAGGTGATTTATGGCCTCCCTTGCTAACAGGTCCGGACCATTGTCCCAAGTTCTTCCGTTCAAGACTTCAACATAATTACCTATAGTACTCAAGTTAAATACTCCTACTTCAAAATACAATTGAATTATCTGGTTTACATTAGGGAAATAAGTGTTAATAATTAGATTATAATAGACTTACCGATACATCTTAGTGTCAACAATCCAAATAATTATAAAAAAAACAAACACAGTCACATGCAGTAAAATACTCATGCTGTTAGAAAACCACACCTTCTACACTCAATGACTTTAGCCGCGTTCGCATCCCGACGATTAATTCTTGTTGACGCGCTTCCTAGTTTTTACTGACTCGACTATCTTGAACCGCTTTTTTCAATCTCGACCGTACCTTAGCTCTCACCAATCTAGACTATCTAAAACTGACTATCCGCCCGCGCTCCTTAACCACGACTCCCTTCTCCCGTTCTTCAACGCTGACCGTCTCGACCGTCTCTCCGCGCTTTCAAATCCAGACTCTCCCTCCCCAAACCAACCCCCCAAATCGCCATATGCGATTTCTAATTTATGTTCTTTTGAATTCTGAATGCTTTTTGTATTCAAAAGACAGAAATGCACTAAAGGAACACATCAATTATGAGCCCTAGGACCCGTCACATTAATTTAAATCGTTTCAAAACCAATAAATTGTTACTTCTCAAGTAAAATGTCCAATTCTTTGTTCAAAAGAATGTAACAAGACTCTTCCAGTCCAGTGGCGTGTCTGCCTACCAGTTCGTTCGGCTCCCAAATTATCAACCTATTTCTAGAATGTAGTAAATAATTATGATGTGATAGTTTTATTTTTTTAAATCTTCTTGCGAGATTTTAATTTAATTAGGCAAATTCCAAACTCGTCCTGTTAAAATGTTATTTACCTCGCTATTCATAATTATTTTTTTTTTATTTTTTATTGTTTAACTTATAACATTGTTACATTTTACATAAAATTAGATGATCATAGGTAATAGTGAAAAACATAAGTTATTGAATTTCTACTCCAATGAAGAGTGCTAGCTCTTGAGCTTGGCGTAGGAGTTATTTGACAATTATTTCATGTTTATATCACTAATTAACATAAATACGGTACAATAAATATAAACTTAAAACAGGATTGTGACGTTAATTTTGGTTGTAACATGAATTGAAGTTATAACATTTGATAGGTGATATTAATTTTTTTTAAAGATAAATTTGACCTTCTTTTTGAATAAAATAAAATCTGGTATTTTTTTCACTTCTTCGGGAAGACTATTAAAATATCTTATGCCTTTGTAAATGTAATTATTGTGCATTTGTTGTGTTGAAAATAGAGGAATTTGGATGTTAAAATTATGCCTTAAGGATGAGTTAAATTTAAGTTTTTTTATTACAGTTTCTTTATATATTTGTAATATTGCATCTTTTTTATAGAGGTCTTCAATTGTTGGTACTTCAAAAATTTTGAACAGTGATGCTGAAGAGAATGTTGGTTTTTTTTTCAAAATTACTTTTATAATTAGTTTTTGTACCACTTTTACAGAGCTTAAAATTTTTTCATATGCACCTCCCCACCCAATGATTCCATACTGAAGTAATGATTGGACTAGTGCGTAATAGACTTTTTTCAGGTTGTTTAGCTTGAGAACATTTCTTAATCTAATGAATATATAGATACATTTTCTAATGCGCTTGACAAGTTCACATATGTGTCTGTTCCATTTCATATGTTGGTCTACAATTACACCGAGGTACTTTACTTCAGTTGTTTGGTTTAGTATGGTACATGATTTATTACAAACATCTTTGTTACATTTTTTGTTGTGTATTATTATATGAATGTTGGGGTAAGTTTTGAATTTATTTATTGTGAATGGTATATAAACTGTTTTTTTGCGTTAATTGTAAGTAGATTTGTATCGAACCAGTTTTTTAGGATTTGGATGTCATTATTTGCATTTTCATTTACAATTTTCCAGTCATTACCCTTAATTATGATAATTGTATCATCTGCGTAAGATATAACTGTTCCACTGAGGTTTTGTTTAAAAATGTCGTTTACGTACATGATAAAAAGTAATGGACCCAAAACAGTACCTTGTGGTATCCCAAAATCACTTGTGAGTGGTAGACTAGATGCGTGATTAATTTTTACTACTTGTGTTCTTTGGTGAAGATAACTTTTTAGCCAACTTAATGCTGTGTCATTAAAACCCACGATCTTTAATTTTTGTATTAGTTTGACATGAGATATGCTGTCGAAGGCTTTTTGGAGATCAACAAAAATACCAACACATTTTAAAGATTTGTCTAAAGCGTCTTGTATGGTACTAGATAATTTAGCAATGGCGTCTTTTGTGCTTTTGTTTTCCATGAATCCAAACTGGTTTTCGTGAATTATATTTTTAATCTTTATGAACTGAGTTATTCTTTTTTGGCAATTTTTTCAAATATTTTTGCAATGTTTGATAGTAAAGAAATAGGGCGGTAATTGGTTGGTTCTTCCGGATTGCCGGTTTTAAATATTGGTATAATTACAGATTGTTTGTACATGGATGGAAAAACTCCGCTTTGAAAACTTGTATTGATTATATGAGTTAATGGTTTTGATACTTGTGATTTTATACATTTCAGTGTTTGTATTGTGACCCCATCAAAACCAGGGGCAGAACCTCCTTTCATACCTGAAATAATTTGTTCAATTTCTTTTGGTGTTGTCGGTTGAAATAATTCAAATTTATGCTCATTATTTACTGTAGTATTTGGGTCATTTGGGGTAAGGCCTTGTTGGATTTTTTTAGCGAGGTTTTTTCCTACATTAGCAAAAAAATTGTTAAATACATTTGCGGCTTCTAGAGGTTTATCTTTACAGCAGATTTTTGAATCATTATGGTTTACATTGTTGATTGTTTTATTTTTTAAATGTTTTTTATCGACAATTTCATTTATGATGGACCAAATCCTTTTACTGTCATTTCCAGATAATTCAAGTTTTTGTTTGTAGTAGTCATCCTTTGTGTTTTTTATTAGATATGTAAGTTTTTTTTTATAAGCTTTGAAATGTTTTTGTAATGTTATATTTTCCGGTTGTTTTGTATATTGTTTGTAGAGTGTTTCTTTGTGTCTAATTGAGATGATTAATCCATGAGTTATCCATGGTTTGATTGGCTTTAGTTTTGAAGATGTTTTGTTAGATGTAATATTTCTACAAGCATTTATGTGAAAACTCAGTTTTTTATCAAATATTTTGCAGCATTCTTCTACATCGTTACATTGATATGTTTCTTGCCATTCTTTTTCGTTACTTAATATTTTAGTGAGAGAATTTATATTAATATTATAGTTGTATTTATCAGTATTATTAACGGCCGTTGTGGTTGGTAATGGGAGGTTTTGATGTTTGTAGTCATATTTAAATATACATGCAAAATGATCCGTTACAGTTGTTTTAATTACCGCAGATGATATATTTTGTATATCTTTGGTGTTTGTGAATATGTGATCGATACAAGATGGTCGTTGTCCGATAATGTTTCTGGTGTATGAATTTATACATGAAATGTAATTTAATTCTGCTAACATATTTAAATAGTTATCTTTATCGTTAGAGGAGTAGTCATTAGCGATATTTACGTTAATATCTCCGATGAGTATTGTTTTTTTGTTTCTATGATGTTGTAATATTTTTTTTAATTCTTCTATGTATGTGGTTATAGCAGAAGAGTGTGTCCGATAAATAGCAATGATATTAAATGAATAATTCATAAAATGTATCTCCAAGTTTAATAAATTGACATTACTCACCATTATTTCATTTACACTTGTGACAGCGTAAATATTTGATACAAATATGGCGACGCCGCTATTTCTGTTAATTTTATATTTTGTTGCATAGTACGAGTAGCCCGGTATATTATAATTAATTTCACTCGATGAATGCGTTTCTGATAATATTATACAGTCAAGTCTATTTAATTGTTTAATAGTTATTAGAAATTCTTCGAAATTTTTTTCCAAAGATCTAACGTTCATGTGTATTATTATTAGGCTGGCTGTAGGTTTTATATCTATAAAATCGTTTGTATTATTTACCGTGTCAAAAATCCTTTCGTCTATTTTATATGAATTATCTATTGCGTTTATTATAAAGTCGTTCATTTTGAGGTAGTAATAAAATTAACAATAATGTTGGCGCTGGGAATACACTTTACATTTGCAATTATAATACTACATGTGTTGGCTTGAATATAATCACTGCGTGTTAACACTTTGCGGGCGGGCTTTTCGTAATATTTTTTTGAAATATTGTGCATATTATTTAGGTTTTCGTTAGATTTGTGATTAATAATATGCATCATTAGTCGTAATCGATGCGATCCCTCGCAATTTTCAGCATTTTGTTTCTATAGTTGCACCTAATACTGTTGGCTGCGTGGTCCGTGGTGTTTTTTTCTCCATATTTAGAATTTTGTCTGGTGCAGTTTACACATGCTGGTACTGTTTTTTCTCTTCCCGGACATTTTGAAAGGATGTGATCGCCCATGCAGTGTGGGCAAATTGGAGGGCTGGTTCGGTGTAGGCATCTTTTAGCCGTATGCATGAACATACAGCAATGAAAACATTGAGTCAGTGGATCGCAATCTTCAATTTTTACTCGTTGAAACTGTATATTTAGTTTACCGAGTGCAAGGAGACTTTTTCGCATTTTGCCACTGGTTTCCATGATGTAGCTAGTGAATTGGCGCTGCTTTTCGTTTATGTTTGTGTTTTTTATCTCCGTTATAAGTGTGATTTTGTTGTCTTCACTTTCCTTGTAAACATCTTCAATTCCTTCGTTCTGGGTAATTATTCCGCAAACTATTTCGTCTTCAGTAAGATTGGATTTTAATCCTTTTAATATTATTTTTGGTCTTTTCTTTTGAATTTCATTTACCACCAAATCGGTATTCAGTTTTTTTATTTCGGCGGTTAAGGTATTTGCATATTCTTTTTTTGGGCATGATATTATTATTTTTTCTTCTTTTGTTTTTCTCAAACCATTTATTCCTATCTTTATGTTACTTAAATTTATTTCTTTTTTTATTATCTTTTCAATTTCTTCTGCTTTAGCATTATTTTTGGTCGAAGAAATGATGATTGAGAATCTCTCTTCTTCCCGAGGAGTGACTTTGGTTGTTGATAATACCTGTGCATAGGATGGTGTTGTTGCGCTTTTCATTATTTTTTCAAAGTTTCCCACCAGTTGGTCGTTTTTTTCGATAAGTTTGTCTTGTAGTTGAATTATTTGTTGTTGCATTTTTAATATTTCAGATTTCACTTCATTGTCAAGATCAATGATAATTTTTTCGATATTAGTTTTGGTTTTCGAGTCTTTAACGGTTTGTATTTTTTGAACTTCATTTTTTAGCGTATTTAACAACTCTTCTACCGTCATGAAAGTGTTACGTTGCGGTGTAACGAGAGCGCGAAGACAGTACCGTGGGACGGGCTGCCGTTACGAGCGTAAGGTTATAACTGTTACGAGCGTAAGGTTATAACTTATTATAATTCGTCTAAATCCTTAGAAAATTACGTAACTATATTTAACGGCGTATTTCCTACTTAGAAGTCATTTAGTAGCATTGCTCAACCTAGTTGAATTGTTTCTTACTGATCTGGTTAGGGTTTTTTTTTTCTATCCGCCCCAAACAAAATTCGTCGCTACTCCACTGAATAAAATCTGAGAATTTTAGCACCACCATCACGGAGGTCTCTGACGATACAGTGCATGTTCCTATTTTTTTCTCCACCCTAATAAATCTAAACACTTGTTTCTAAAACAGCTATCCAACATCTGGTAAACCCCTACTTCGTGAAATCAACTGAAAAATTCTTTCTAACCATAATAAATCAATAAACAAAAAATTTATCCCAGGGCAAGTTCATCACAATAGTCAAAATGCTGAGAGATTAAATACTATTTCAATGAAAATATTGGGTCGCAGGATATCGTAAGCCTGAAAAAGGATTTAAATGTGTGTGAACAGCGAGATTGACAAGAGAAATGCAAAAAAATCGTTTGTCTCGCCATTATTTAATGTGTAAGAAAGAGTTGCAGCATTATTGTGATAAGGAACGAAAGCTTATTGTCTTTTTTGTGCCTTCGTTGCGACGTAACCGTGAAAATAATAAAAGAAGGATTTTGTTGCCTGCAACAGGTAAAAGACTAAGTGTTGTCACACACTCCTTGCTTCATCCACATTTAAACATCAAAGCGCTTAGTACTCTAAACAATTAGTTGCCTGCAACGGGCAAAACGGCTAGTGCTTTAATTAATGTTCTAATGATTGTTTACTAAATAAATAAATAAAAAGTAGCCAAATTCGTAGGTTTAATCGTTGGGTTTTCTTTGCTTTGCAGAAATACAAAAATGCCAAAATAGTCCGGTCGTAATCAGTACTCGGTAGTACAGACAGACCTGTCAGATCGCTATTTAAGACGGGTAGTTTCACAGAATTTCAAAAATTCATCAAATATCACAGTTGAGTTTCAAGTTCTGTGAAGGTTCTATCCAAGTTCTGTTAATATTTCAGATTTTTTAAGCAAGTGGTCAATAATTATATAATAATAGAACATTAATAAAACCTTCACAACTTGAAACACTTTGAAATTTGATGAATTGTTCAAATTCTGTGAAACAACCCGTCCTTTGTGATTTTTTCATTTTCTTATTTTTTTTTAATTTTCTCTTGAAATCAAACATCACAATTTATGAAAAAAATCCTTAATTGATGATCTTATCTTCTTTATTCCATGTAAATTTCCTTCTCTTTATTTCTTAAAAATTTTAAGTTGGAACAAATTACGAAGAATTTTTAATGAGGATCCTACACAAATACGGTCCGTCAGAGTTAATTATCCTTAAGAAATTTGCATCTATTTATGTTCTGCAGGTAAAAGTTTTTGCGCAGTGTTAATTGCTGTCCCAACACAACCGTGCTCAGAAGGTTGGCTTTGAATTGCAATAGTGGGAATCCCCTACCTTTTCTTTAGTTTATATAAATATTTTACTTTGCGAGTTAGAAAATATGAATTTAACCTTATAGCTAGTGTATTTTTTTTTTATTATAGCAACTATTTAAACATTGTACATACAAAATATGATATTAACTATATGTACAGTAAGTTGTATTTCTTAGTACTCTTCACAAGGGTAACCTGTGCTGAGGCGGACTTAAGTTTTATTTGGTTTTATTTTGATTTCTATTTTATTCGTTTTTAATGTTTTGTTTTTTCATTAATCTCTTTTAGCCAGATTTTTATTCTTGATTTGTAATAATTCAAATATCAATTGAATTCAATATACAAAATACAGCTTTAAAGAAGGCGAAGAACATACATAAAGGGTATAAGATATATACATAATTAAAGTTGAAAACCTCCCATAGACCAACTGAACACAATATTTCAAGATTTCACTGATCTGATTGTAGAGATGATACAAATTAGAGGCTTCCATACAAACGGAGGTGCATTGTATTCAAGGACACAAATAATATCTTGATGCATGCTAAAAAACAGTTATGTGAAAAGATTTTTGTATCAATCTTCTTTATTTTTTTTTGTCCTTTTTCCTGAATCCATATCCATTTTTTTTTCAACTTTATACTATATACGTTTTTATTTTTTATTAAAAAAGAAGATAATACTTACAAATCCAAAGAAAACGTGAAGCAGAACAGGACATAGTAAATAAATAAAAGGAACCTCAACTGGAAATCGAACCCAGGATTTCTGTCTTAACGTCTTTATCTAGTCGACCATTGGGACGTAATTTTTATGTGTCAGATTTGGCAATTTCATATTTCAAATTTAGAATTAACAATATTATCCAACTAAGTTTTGCCATCTTTTGAAAGATCACACAGATCTAAAAATTAACAGATGATTATAAGCAATAATTATTTGTTATCTTTTATGCCGTGCATAAAACCTTGTCTTATAAACATTAGTTTATCATTAAAAAAATAAAAATTAGTTTGTAAGCTAGAAAGTGTCATATCTGATTTTTATTTATATGGTATATCTATTGAGTTTTTTAAAAGTATAAAAGAATATTCATATTTTTTTATACACATCATTTGATATTATTTTAGTACAGGGTTTTCCAATAAGAGGTGTTATTTTGAATAGCCCGCTATTTCGGTAGATGTTAGTTTCGAAGCTGTCATTTTTTGATATTTGACATTAAAAACTACGCCATTAATAAAAATGCAACGATACACGCTTCAACAACGCATTTAAATTATTAAAATTCACTTAAGTGAATCAAATGCAAATCATCTTGAGTGATGAGGCCCATTTCCACCTCGGTGGCTTCGTCAACAAGCAAAATTGTCGCATCTGGGGCTCAAAAATCCCAAAAATTATTGTTGAAAAACTTTTTTATTTTCAACGTGTGACTGTTTGGTGCTGTTTATGGTCCGGTGGAGTCATTGGATCTTACTTTTCTGAAAATGAGGCTGGAGCAACAGTTACGGTGAATGGATTACGCTATCGAGAGACGATTAGTGATTTTATGGCTGGAATTGGTTGGTATTGATCTGAACAACGTATACTTTCAACAAAACGGCGCTACGTGCCATACAAACAACGAAACCATTGATCTTTTACGATTGAATATCAAAATAACACCTCTTATTGGAAAACCTGTATTATCTTCTCCTTCAATGTTATATTAGATTGGTGGGTATAACCTTCAAAAGTTAAAGAAAAGTTTTTCCAATAAAAAAAACGTTATTTTGATTTATTTATTATAAATATCCAAGGTTTGACTACAGTGTTAGTACGTAGTATTTTTGTTGAGAACGCTTTGACAAGCTGCTATCTTAGAGTTTAAAGTGACTTCATTGTATTCATTTATCGTTACACATATAATTAACATTAACGTTGTCGCATAACATTATTTTTAGACTATATTATTCTATTATGTACTTAAATTAAAGCTGTAATGGCACTACTCCCCATATCAAACACGAGGATAAAAAATTCAAAATTCAAAAAAATATTTATTTCACAAAAAGAGTACAAAGGGTATAGCTTAAAGGTTACATCATATTTCTTCCAGCTAACCCAACAAATAATATCTAGATATGTTTCTCAACTGAGAGGGATGAAAAAATAATGTAAATTAAAAAATCACATTTTCGCAAACATGAAAAATTTCAAATATAATTTTAATTATCTGAAAAAAATTACTACTTTTAGCAATATTTGTGTTCCGCAATGTTAGCAATTCTAATATAGCTATAAGAATATAGGTACCTATTATTTTGTGTAATCCATCTATTATTATTTTGTGAAGATAACGCAATTAATTTGATAATACTGCCTTTATTCTCCATTCGCCGGGCTGTTCCTGTAAAATCAGCTTCATTGTTACCCTTTAATGTAATTCTGAAGATTGAATAAAGGCCTTGGGATTCGTACGAAGTACACAAAATAAGCCGACGCCATGAAACCTGATATTTTATGTTGGTCTGGTACGTATGAAACTAATTCCGCTGCTTAAAGGTAGAAACACACTGGGTCGACGTAAGCGATACACGCATTACTACATTCCTTGGTCGACGTTCACACTGGTTCTACACAAGAAATGTTACGTGTCATGTCGCACGTGTCAAGTGGCATCTTGTTTTTAAGTGCACGGCGCGCAGGAGCGTCAGTTAATTTGACCGTAATTTTTAGATTATGTTTATGTGTTTCATTTGTCAGCAGACGCAACTCATACCTTTGTCATCATTTGGGCGAATTTGGGGACGATTTACCAAACATAACAGTAGATGATTAGATAATACATATTGTTATCTTCTTATATTGTTTATAATCATATGTTTTGTAATTCTATAATTCGTCGAGTAATCGACGTATTATTTATCCACAACCTTACACAATTCCCCCATTCCACTCTCACTCCCCCCCTCTTTCCTAACATGCTCTCCGTACTTGCTGCTCACATTTATATTTCACTATTTCACCAGTATAGTATAACATCATGCGTGTCCTTCATAAAACTCTGCATTTATTTTATATATATATATATATTTTTTTTTTATCTTAACCAAAATTATGTACACTTATAGAAAAACTTACATAATTCACGATGATTACTATTGTGTATCAAAACTATAGAGGACTAAGCACTTAATCAGACATATTTCACAATAATATTTTATTGAATGACGATTGTTACATATTCGGTATTTCTGAAACTTGGCTAATTAACTCTATTTTAGATCCGGAACTAGCACCAACAGAATTTTACAGAATTTTCAGACGGGATAGATCAAATAACATTACAATTAATAGCATAAAAAGCCAAGAAGATTCTCGTCGAGGTGGTGGAGTGATGATCATAACACATAACAATCTTAACGCTTACCCTCGCGAAGAATTGATCTGCAATGCTGAATGTATCTGGGTAACTATTCCTCCTTCTAACTATACCTCCAAACGTACTATCCATGTAGCCTGTGTTTATCTCCCACAGGGACAAGGGTATGAAACTGCACTCACTTCATTCCTTTGCTTACTTGCTAAAGTAAAAGATCAATATCCCGATGACATTTTACTTGTAATTGGAGATTTTAATATGCCCACCGTAATATGAAATATACATAACAATGATTCACACTTGACACCTGAAAACTTGAACACAATTAGTTCCTCACTTGCTGACACAATCCATTATTCTGAATTAAAACAAAAAAAATTAAATAAAAAATGCAAATAACAGAATCCTGGATTTAGTTATCTGTAATGAGGAATGCCAAGTATCTCGTGCATGCGATCCTCTTTTCAGCGAATACTTGCACCACCCATCACTCAAAATTATGCTAAAAATCGATACACTTCCTATTATTCACGCCCCACCTAAAGAAATTTATCAGTTTACAAAAGCCAATTACGACTTAATCAACCAACATCTGTCAATGACAGACTGGTCATTTACTCAGGAAAATTAGGATATCGACGTAGTAGTCGATTTTTTCTACAACATTTTAAACAGTACCATCAACCAAAAAGAGAAGATTTCTAAACTGGTATTCAGCTTCTCTAATTAAAATCATTAAAGATAAACAAAAACTCCATAAAAAATGGAAATCCTATAATAATCGAGTAGACTACATAGAGTTTTCAATCAAACGTACCCAACAAACTTACATATGCATTGCTTTATTCAGTACATAAGTTCAGTTGAATCTAATATTCTTATAAATAATTAACAACTTTGGAACTATGCTAAAAGCAAAAGTAAAACAAATGGCATCCCACAAATCATGCACCTAAAAGATGAGTCAAGCACCGGTGCTCATCAAGTGTGTCAACTATTCTCTAAACACTTTCAGTCCACCTACGTTAATGACAAGGACACGAATGATCCCAGTATAGTCGATAGTTTTACCTATATGAATAATCATAACCCGATTGTGAACGTACAAATAAACAATTTTTTGATCTATAAATACCTGAAGAATTTAGACATTAGCAAGGGTGCTGGCAGTGATGGTATATCGCCATACTTTGTCTCAAAATGTGCAAAAAATCTTTCATACCCCCTAATTTATATATTTAGAATGTCATTAAAAGCAGGAAAATTTCCTACAAAGTTTAAAGAAGCAACTATAATACCTATTCATAAAACAGGTTATAAAAGCAACATTGTAAACTACCGCCCAATCTCAATTCTAACGGTATTTAGTAAACTCTTTGAAAAAATTGTCTACGATCAAATTTATACGACAATTGTTCGCAACATACAAAACCAACAACACGGATTTCTACAAAAAAGATCGGTACTAACAAATTTGGTAAATTTCTAGATGTACAATATGGACAATAGAAACCAAGTAGATGTAATCTATACTGATTACTCTAAGGCCTTCGATAAAGTAAACCATTTCATCTAATTAAAAAATTAAGTCAAATAGGCATCCATGGTCACTTACTTCGGTGGCTCACTTCATACCTTCGGAGCAGACTTCAATGTGTATCAGTTACGGGAACTAATTCCAGTTTCTTTTCCGTGCCCACCGGTGTACCTCAAGGTTCTCAGGGCCATTATTATATAATGTGTATATTTATAATATTCACAAATGTTTTTTACACGCCAATTACCTAGCATATGCAGACGATAAAAAAATCTACTTTGTTATCAAATCAATCGAAGATTGCATTAAACTTCAAGCGGATCTCAATCGTACTCAACTACTGTGAATCAAATAAACTTGTTGTAAATACCTCAAAGTGCAATAAATTATCATTTACACGTAACAAAAATAAAATTTCCTTTGATTATACATTAAACGGGACACATATCAAAGAAGTAGAATCTAACAGAGACCTTGGGGTAATACTGGATGTGAAATTAAACTTCATTCAACACACTAATGCAATCATCAACAAAGCCAACAAAATGCTAGGATTTATAATACGTTAAACGAAACCTTTCCGCAATCTTAAGACTCTATATTCCCTTTACACAGCGTTCATCCGTCCCCACCTAGAACACTGCACACCGATCTGGACTCCTTTTTACCAAGCTCACATTGAAAAAATCGAAAGAATTCAAAAAAAAAAATTAAACACATTAATTATAAACAAAACTTACATTTCTCAAATTACACCGATTCTATTGATTACCACAACTTCAACTCCCTTCATACACGACGTTCGATTTTTGACTAAATCTTATTATTTAAAATTCTTAACAATGGCCTCGACTCACCAGAGCTAACCAATTTAATAAATATTCATATTCCAACAAGATCAACACGACAATCCCACTTGTTTCATTTACCTACATATAGAACTAACTTTAGAAAAAATTCACCAATTCCACGTATATGTGCCCAATATAATACTAAATTTCAAAACATAGACATTTTTAGCAATTCACTTCATAAATATCGATTAGAAGTAACACGTACGATTGAAAATTAATACAATAGTATGGAATGTATCCAGAGCATCTCCTATACTCATCCTAAATTCCTATTCCTCCCCTCTTCACCTAAAATATATATATATTTTTTTTATGCAATAAAACTCCATCTCCAATCAATTTTAATATAGGAGACTTTTTTGGCTTAACTATATTTAACATGTATATATTTATATTTATATTTTATGTATTAGCTGTTTGTCTCTTACCTTTACTAATAAATAAATAATACCACTCATAGATGTGAAATAAACTCGTTAGATACGTAACGCCACCCACTCCATATTTACTAGTGATTGATTATTCAATCTTTTTGACCATCGAAATATTTCTATACATTGTCAAGAACAAATCGATTATGTCAAAAATCATTCGAAATCACAGTACGAGACAATCGTTTTGATGCTTCATCGAACCAGGAATGCATGTTTATGCAAATGAAGGACCTACCAACCAAAATTTTGCCATTCGGATGTTCCACATTTTGTCTTTTATGTTGCAACACTGGCTACATACTTTCGTTTGTAAATCAATCAGAAGTTAGTTTAAAAATTACAATGGTGTTTCCCACGCTCGCTTCATCGAGACAGATTATAAGAACCTCTTTTGAATTTACTATTATTTTATTCCTTTTTGAAGCAAGCAAATCGAAATCGGTCGGTGTATGGTCGTCTGTCATATTTGATTTGGAGTGAATTTAGTATAAAAACCAGTCAAAAAGTTTTTTTTAATCTGTCAAAGTTGTAAAAACGTCTTCGAAGATTGGGGAGAGAAATATTATTGAGTATCATTTAACTTATGGGCTTCTTTTTACTTATACAATGATAATAATGATCTTTGGAGTTTTTTTTGTAAAGAATAATCATTTTATTTTCATTTTAGGCATTGAAAATAATATAAATAACCGTCCATCAAAATTATTTTTATCATTATTATAAAAATGATGTTCAACGATTATATTACAATCAGGTTTATACTACAATTAATTAATCCTAAATTAAGAATCTTTATTTGTGAACATTAATATTCATATTAATTATGTAAATAAAAATTTGCAGATTTCTTTTTTAGGAGCTCTGTGGTAAATTTATCCCATGCAAGAATCTCTCTTTTTTAAAATACACAAATTAATTCATGGGTTTTGGGTTGAAAATGGGGTGGTGCGGTGGAGGTAAAATAAATTGGTAAGGTTTTAATTTTCAATTTGTAAAATTAAAATTAATGGTTTTCAAAGTTGGTCATTAGCCTTATTTGGGTTTCGACTCGTACCGGAATAATTATAAATCAACAGATCTGATTTTTATTAAACCATTGAGAATGTTGTCTATATATTACATCATTAGGACAAATTATTATTACTATATTCGAGCCCTTCGCTTTGATCTGATTGTTTGGAAATTGTTTCCTGACTAAGTGCAAAAAGTTTTGCGAACAAAACATTTCATGCGGTATAACTTAATATGGTATCCTTTGCTTTTCTTTCCACTACACTTTTACTAGATTTTGTCTATATAACATTGTGGTGTAACTGCTACTCACCTAATATACCATACTACCTACCGCCAAGAGTAGAATCACAGTATCTTCCTTATTAGTCTCAAGGTCGATACTGTGTTTTTGCCAATGACAGCAGAATAACACTTTATCTAAAATGCCACTACTCAATAATTTACATAAAGTTACTGATTATTAATTTTTTTTTTTTGTCTACCGGTACTTATTATCTATGTAAACTGTATCCACGAGAATAGAAATATGAATAATTTGCATTAATCTCATGGGTGCTACAGCGTGTAAAATGGCTTTTGCCGCATGTGGCAAACAAATTTAGATTGCCAGGTACTTACAAACCTTTCTGTACTTTATCTGCGTCCCATTTCACTAATTTCAACATCACAACATATCCCAATTTGGGATGCCATTGCCTCTGAGTAGTTGAGACTTTAGTACGGTATTAATGGTTCTAAAAAGTATTTTTTAAAGTCGAATAAAATTGCAGTGGTTTGTAACAGAATTGTATACACGGCGAACATCTAAATTAAATGTTAAGAAATTTTATTGAATAAATTAAAACGTACACTTGTCTATTGATTAATGAATAAGATTAAACTTATTGGATTTCATGTAGTAAGTTGTTGTACGAAAGGATTGGATGAAAGTGTAAACAGACTTTTTAAACTTGCTGGATCACATGTGTAAATGCACTACATATATACATTGTAAGGTTATCACACGTTACTAAATTTAATGGCGTCACAAAAATAAGACATGTACAGCACCGCTTTGCATGGACAGTGCCGATTAAAAAAATACACTTTTACATCGATTAATTTAAAATAAAATACAACAAAAAACTGAAAATTAAATTCTTAAAATAAAATAATAAATAATACTGTTATAATTTTGTTAAATAAAAAATGAGTAGTAAATCAAATAAATTAAAGTAAAATAAAATACAAATTTGATGATAGTCAACCATATAGCGATACAAAATATTTTTTTCGAATATATACTTCTTAACTAAAGACTGATGTTTAATTAAAAACTCAAAATTAGAAGCCATGCTTATATCGATCAACGTCTAGTGAAATCTATAAACGTCTTGAAAAAAATTTGGTAATCGTTTCAAAATAATAATTATTATGCAGAATTGCAGTTAAATTTAGTTTTCACTGTAATGGTTCCATGCTAACTCAACACAGTGATTATTCGGTGACCGGATAAATCATCACATCTTTTAAAATTTATATAAAGTCATGGAAAGTGATGAAACAAAAACTTTATTAACTGGGTCAAGTAGGTTATATTAGGTTAGGTTAAGTTAGGTTAAAAAAAATTTTTTTCATCGTTTCTAATGACTTTATATCACTTTTTAAAAGTATGTTGAATTGTCACTGTGTTGAGTTATCATGGAACCGACTATTCAACACACCTTTAAAAATGATATAAAGTCATTAAAAATGATGAAAAATAAAGAATAAATTACCTAACCTAACCTAACCTACTTAACCGAGTTACAAAGTTTTTGTTTCATCACTTTCCATGACTTTATATAACTTTTTAAAGATTTGATGAATTATCACTTTGATGATTTATCCGGTCACCCACTGTAATATATGGACAGTAGGAAAAAGAGTGCTAACGCTATTAATGCGATTTGGGATCATAACGACTGCATTATTCTATCTTTTTTTTATCACAGAACAATGTGTACTCCTCAAAAAAAAATCTTAAATAAAGAAATAAAAAAATCTCATTTGGAAATTATGTTTTATTACTATGTTATAAAGACTACATTGTACAATATATATAGTAAATCATGACATTTAGTAAAATTTTTTTACCTTTTTTTCTTTACATTGCAACACAAATGTTTTACCCGAAAACTAATCATCATCACTTTAGTTGTTTAATTTTCTGTGCTATAGTTTGTACTTTTTTCTTTGTCAGGGAGAAAACGATTTTTATCGCGTCTCTAATCGTAAAAAACACACATGTTTTCAAAAAGACTTCCACGCCAAAAACCACCGACCCCGTAACCAGTCCAACCCATAGTATTAAAAAACCTCCTTGTAAGTGGGCAAGAGACAATCGCACATCTTCACAATCATCAATGGCTGTTTTAGCTACGGATGATTGTCTCTGCACTTCAGCTGTCTGCCTTTTAAATGTCGTGCTAGAATCATCGACCCACTTGCTGAACAATCCGCTAGCTTTCAATAGACCAATTTTTTTGTTTATTCTTCCAATAAAAGGAAAACCTCTGAAAGTCGTTATCTCCAAAGGAATCGAAAAAACATTCTGCGTGAATGAGTGATAAGCTGGTTCTCCGTTTCGGTTGTTATATTCGCTTTTTGTCGCTGAAACGTATTTTAAATACAGCCTGCTAGACAACATGGAGAAGTCCCCATCTATAGTGACTTTATGTAAAGCGTGGTCCATATTATCAAAAGAAATATATCGTTCATCTATCATGTGGTCCAGGGTGTCATTGTTCTCCTGAAACAACCCTCTAAGTTCTCCAAATCCTCCGAACTGGAGACCACTTTCTAGCAATTCCTCAACGCTATCCAGTTGCGTTTCGTAGCTTGGCTCCGTTAAAACTGTAATCAATTTCGTCTGATAAGCTGTGATCAAAATGACCGCGTACAAGTTGAAGAAAATGAACAACATTCTCAATGTTTGAAATCTCGGTCTACTATAGGCGGATCCTCCGATGTTCATGTATAGAATATTGAGTGCGCAATGAATAAGTGTCTTCTGGTATTGAGACTCTTTACTTAGATTACCTAAAATATACCACATACCCATGCAAAGAAAGTAAATAAAAATCGTTGCAAGCCATATTTTAGATTCAAATATTATCGTTAACGCTCTCCACTTGGGCATTTCTTTAGCTCGTGGTACAACCCAGGTATAAGAATCTTGAAGATAAGAGATGCTTGAGTCAAAGTCTTCGTGAACTTCATTATCTGGATAAATCCCGCCTACAACTATGTCCGCTTCTCTGTTTATGAGCTTTCCCATCAAACCGTCCCATGTTTTATTTTTATGGTCTTTCACTCCCCTTAGCATACGTGTGACATTATGGATAAACCCAAAATTGAAGAATTCTCCGATCGTATCGAGCAAAACGTGCTCAATCCCGGTACTGTAATCGTCAATGGGGTTAACAAAAGGAGGCATCACAGTTGACCATACATTCAATGCACACCCTTTCATATCGGTCGGTAGCCTTTTCCTGAACAGTTGACCTGTAAAAGCGAGATTTCCATCTGCACACACTCCATAAAGTTGCACCGTGTCGTCTGTAACATCCGAAAAATTTCCGCAGCGTTGCGGTGGATCGTAAGGATTCCAAATAAAAACTGGAAATTTAGTTTTTTCTTCAGCGTCTTGTAGAAGTATTACTCCATGGAGTACGTAATAAGACCACAGGTGAGTCAGGACTTTTTCTGAAAACGTTCTGAGAGAGCTTTGAGTGGTGAAAGATTGCGAGCATAGCACAATGACGTAAGCTCTCGGATTCCACGACCTTAAAAGAGTCAGTTGGTAAACCTTTCGGATAAATCTTTCAAAACTGTCAACGATGACGACATAATAGTTTGCTTTATCGGCATATGCGATTTTCATTGAGTGTTCTTCTTTCTCCACAGTCATGAGAGACCACCTTCGCACGTGGTGAACTTCTTGCATAAATATGTTTTGAATATCTGCCCCCGGAGGTGTCATGTTAAAGGACCCTGGGATGACGATTAGTCCTGGTCGTCTGACGAAATGATGATCCGCTATAGTCATAAGGCATCTAACCGCATTATGTGTGACAGTTGGTCCCCTTGGATTCATTACCGTCTTCAATTGATATGAATCACCTCCGGAAACACACAAGAAAAATAACAAACACAAAATTCGTAACATAACTTGTTGATTTCATAAAAGACACAATATCATTTTGACACGTTTTCAACACGACAATCGGTCAGTTTTTCCAAAAAAAAATGTAATTTTGTTCATTCACGACAGTATTCATTCGGGAATATGTCTCTCTGATTTTTGGAAACATAATGGCTGTATAAATATTTACTTTGAAAAAATAAATGGCTAAATGCTTTCTACATGGTATTGCATAAAGAACTAGCGGTAAACTGATATTTTGTTTAGATTTCCACGGTTGTGGGAAATAGTATAGCGTGAGCTTTCCTAGTTATTATATCATTATCGTTCGATCTTCGTGTCGGATGATAATAAATAACAAGTAAATACTGCACGTTATTTAAATTTAATTTATAAACGGCACATCATTGCACATCTACTTAACAGGATGACTAAAAAACACCATAATATTTACATATCAATTAGACAAAAAAGTATATAATTTTTAAAATATATTATTTAATTCCAGGTGATTCCATAATCTTACAAATTGAAGTATAAAGGCGATTCGGTATTTTAAGTTATTGATTATTCAATGTGCTACAATTATTTATCTTATTGTGCCATGCTCCTTACTTAATTGCATCCATAGTAAAAACCTAATGAGCGGATGAACATAAAACCTTTATAGTTTTTTTATCAAATCTATGTATTATATGTGAAGCAGCTTTGCGGATTTTTTACATTCTGTTAAAATATATTTTTTAATTTTATTTTTGTTTTTATTTTTTTTTACAAATATACATATTTCGCTTTCTAACTACATAATTCAAAGCTATCATATATATATACAGATATAGTATATATATAATATTATTCTTATTTCACAGTTATGTTAGATACTTATACTATAAACATTCTCCGTTTTCATGCTATCAGGAGATTGTAAATGAAAATTAGTTAAATTATCACAGAAACTTGAAATGTCACACATTTTTGCACTACGAATATATAATTAAGGCGTACATTAGTAGCACTCACCGTAACGAGAGCGACAAGGAAGTTTATCTCAGGATTCGTTGGACAAGATGATACTGCTTTCCGTCACAGGGCTCATTGATAAAATATTAACAAAAATTCTTCTAACTAACACTTTATTCGGCATAGGTAGTAAGCCAGGAAAAGAGAAAAATAGAGGAAAGGTTCGCTCCTACAGGCGTGTTCTTATATGATTTCCTCTGTAATGAAGGTATCGAGATCCATCCCTCGTGTCCGGGAATCAAGCGACGATCTGTTTCCGATCTTTTCTCAGCCAGCTGCTTACATGAGCGTGGTGAGGATGGCGTAGCTCTCTGCATAATTTCCAGGTTTTCATTTATTAAATTCCGTTGAAAAAGCAGTACAAAAATTTATAGTAATTTCTACTAAAATATGTTGAACGAATATTAGAAAACATATAAAATGATATTCTGGTTTTTAAATTAAAAAATACAACTTATGGAGTAAATACCACTTTTTTTCGAATCAATAAGAAATATATTATGTTAATGTTACAAGATAATTTTTGGATCCAATTACAAATTACTCAAAACTCACATTTCGTTTAAACTGAAACTGATTTCCGAAAACTGTATTTTCAATAAAAAAAGATCTCGCATAAAAAACCTTGCTTTCGGTGCCGTTTGAATAAATTAAAAATAAATCATTTTTTTAGTTCCAGCTTCTTCTTTCTTGTCCTCTGAGAATTTTTTCTACCCTGCAACCGTTACTCGTTATTTTATTCATTGTAATATGTTGGCTCTTCTTACCAACTGATTATTTATTGACGAACTTAACCGTAACCTGTCCAACCAGTTGACAACGTAGCTCTCTGCTTTTAGACCATACAGACAGAGGAGCTCTTAAAAATATTATATATTTAACATTTTTTGTGCACACATATCGTACATGTGTGCAAAAACATTATTTTAAACCAAATCTAAAATTGATCGTTTGCTTTATAACATTCTCGATAAATTATTATGGCTTATGTCTCATGTCGAATTTGCATCTGTCAATTGGAATCCTTAATACCTATATTAACCGAATTGAAAATAAGCGAAAAAATTGTCGATCTCATATCTCAAATACAGAATTAACAATATTGTCCTGCACTTGAACTTTTCTCATATTTTAATAATTAATTAAATGCGTTTAATAATTAGGTCCTAATGGTCGAGTGATTAAAGAAGCTCTCCCGGGTTGTGCCACGGAGATCCTAGGTTCGATTTCTAGTTGGGACCCTTATCTTTTTATTTTCTTTTTCATGTTTCATTTAGATTTGTTAGTGTCATCTTCTCCAATGATATGGTTTATTTTATATTCACTAAAATAAGTCAATTTAATTAAAGAATATGTGTCTTATATACGCAAGTAGAAAAGAAATAACAGAACATAAATCCGGTTACATCCTCACTTGAGAATACAGCAGCTACCTTTTGAGATTAAATAAAAATGTGTTGTTTCCGGGTGAAAAAAAATGTTAATACTTAAAAAAAAACACAAATAATATATTTAAAAAATAAGTTAAAAAGAAGCGGAGCTAGATGGGCTCCTTGGGGCACGCCAGACGTTACATCAATATTAACAGATTTAAAGTTATTTATTTTAATTTTTTACTTCCTTTCTTTCAATTAAGAATTTAAGAAGGATAATAAAAGATAATCATGGTTTGTTAAGTGCTGAGGTTGAACAAAAATTAACATTAAATTGATTCGTAGACTAAATCGAACTGTTGAATGAAATTTACAAAACGTATAAACCATACAAATGCGGGATAAGAAACGCATTATGCGGAAGACTTGATATACATAGGAAAACATCATGCTCTCGAAAATTATAAGCCATTCTAAGTATAAAATGCCATGCAATTTTGCTGTGATATTATAGTAGATTTTGAACCCGCTGGGAAATAGCATGATGGTTAGAGCTTGTGGTTCTGTTGAAAATTCTCACTCCCTATTTATTTATCTATTTTCTTGAGATAAACAAGGATTGGCTACCTTTCGCAACTCGAACCATTCACTCGTGAGATCCCATAAATCCCACATCCCTCGAGACATCAAGCCAATAATAATCCCGCATTTATTTTAAAAGAGAAAATGGAATTTATATCAATTTTGAACACAGCATTATTTCCTTCATCATTACAACAGTCAATTTAAAATTTATCTGTATAGGGCTTAAAATTTCAACGTCGTTTGTATTAGTTAATTGGCAGTTTGATTTAATCGGCTTAAGTGGCCGCATATAAATGCCGTAATTAGTTTATTGAAATTTTAGTGCATGATTATAAAAACCCCTTTGAAAGAGTGAATCTCTTTTTTATCAAACGGTTCATTGAAAAAACATTTTGGGGGGAAATTATAAATGGAATTTCGATATGGTTGAATTATTTTGTATTGCTTTCAGAAATTGTTTTTGTCAGTTGTATTATTGCTGGCCGCTCTGTAATAACTTTTCTTTCTTCTTTATTTATCTCTTTCTCTTCTAATCTTATTATTCTCATCATTATAGCTTTAAAGATCTACGAGGGTCTTGAAATCATTCCCGGAGCAAAAAATGAGGTCTTTTAAAAAAAAGGCACAGCTGAAATAAAAGTAAGTGTTTGAAAAGAATGCCAACATATTTTTTTTAAATTCATCACGCATTCACAAAGAGCTTCCATTAAACTATTGAAAATTCTTCTGCTACAATTGGAATCGTAATTGAAAGCAAAACAAATTCTTGTTTTGTATGTCAGTGATAATTTTTGTGTTATTATAGAAATAATTACAGGTTCAATATAAATTCGAATTAAAAATAATTGCTAACTTTGTAAACATCACTCTTATTTCTATACCTACTGTCGACCGTTTCATTACCACCGTAACTCCTTCGTGACAGTATTATAATTAAAAATACGAATTTCTGTTGTCTGTGCGCCCGGCGTAACTCTGGTTCCATATATTCCAATTTTCAAAATTCGAACTGATTGTGTAAAGAATTCCAAGAGGCGATCAAGTACCTACCAATTATATAGACTTTTAAATAGAAAAAAAAAGAATGTCATTTTTAATCTCTCGTAATTTTTCACGGGTACTCCTTAACTTATAACTTAACAAAAAAAACTAACTTAACTTAACTTAACGTAACTTCCTTACCTTTTTTCTGTGGGTTACAGAAAAAAGGCTGGGCTCCAGCGGAGGCAGAAGGTAGAGAAGTGGGATGCGCGTGCTTTTATCAATAAGGAACAACTTTAGTATCGAACGTTTATTCAAAATTCTTACAAAGTTCCGATAATAAAGTTTTCAGCATTTACAAGGCTTAAAATAAATGTTAGGCTTTTTTTGCTTTGACTCCCATCACTGCTTTATAAAGATCTCCCAAATAATCATTCATAAATTGAATGATAAAATTATTAAATACACAAAAAATTTAATGATCTAAATTTATTTTTAAGGTTTTATAAAAAAAACATTTAAAATTATTTTTTTACAAATAGGTTTAGTTATTACACCTTTCAGTTTATGTTTTGAAGCCAGAAAATAATTTAGGTAAAGCCTAAAAATAACGCTTCCCTTTAAAATACCATGTTATTTTTATGTTTTCTAGAAGGTTTTTACTGAACACATTTATTTTATAAAACGAGCAAGAATGTCGAGGTTTATCGCCTTTTTTACATTACACATTTGGAATTGACTATTGGAATATGTTAAGTGCCGCTACCATTGAAGATAGGGTTCCACCCTATTTTTCAATAGATCTTAACACATTGCGAAGATTCTCTTATTATACTACGAAAAACCTATCGATTTTTCTGAATAAATTATTTTTTCATGCCCCTCCCTTGAAAATTATTTTTTTTTATCAAATAGACGTGTTTTTAAGCAACAAATTAATTGATTCTTTATACTTTTTACTAAACAGTTCACGTCAAATTATTGTCGTTACATAAAGTTGCTGTTGATACTATATTTTCTTGCAAAAAATTAATAAACCAATTTCTCTATAGATTTAATGAGCATTTTCTTAAAACTAAATAATAACTCTTGTTCAACTGTTTAGGAATAATTGGTACACAGCTTCACAAATCCTATAATATCCCGTGATGTTTCACGGATGCGGACGCGCTGGTAGTTTATATATAATCAAATAAATTTTTCCTTAACTTCATTCGGACATTCCTAAATGTCAGACAGCTGATGATAGCTAAATAACGTTATAATTATTATACTGATAAATTTACAATGTCGACTTGAAATATTAAATTTAATAAACGGACCACAACAGTTACCGTAACCAGACACTAACTATTTTTATCTAACTAATAAATGAATATTAATATTAAATATTCTAATTTAAGCATTAAACTCAATATTTCAGTGCTTTGTGTATCATCGTGGAAGTTGTCACTCTACTTGTTTATAAACAGACAACATCAACAGTTGCCGTAACCAGACACGAAATATTTTTGTCTAACTAATAAAAGAATATTAACATTAAATATTTAATTTAAGCATTAAAATATTCTAATTTAAACATTAAACTCAATATTCCAGTGCTTTGTGAATCATCGTGGAAGTTGTGACTCTACTTGTTTATCAACAGACAACATCAACAGTTGCCGTAACCAGACGCAAACCATTTTTGTCTTAGTAATTAAACAATATTAACATTAAATATCCCAATTAAAGCGTTAAACTCAATATCACAGTACTATTTTGTATCATCGTGAAAGTTGTTATTCTACTTGTTTCTTTGAAACATTTACAATAATAATCCCTAGCCTGTCTACAATGTTTTCGTGTAAAACAATAAAAACTTCTGCCAATTAAATATTGCACAGTAATTCCTTTTCAAATGATTGAATTTAACACTTGTGTTGCTCTGTAAAACATAGTAACGACCTTAAAGTTGATTGAATCATTTTTTTCTACAGTCGGCTTAATTTGGTTCGGTTACTTCAAACATGTAAAAAATCTGACGCCATATCACCATCTTGTTTTCCACCTAATATATCATCTGCCAGTTTAGAAGCTCAGTTTTATCGGAAACGTGAACATCAAAATTTAAAGGTAATAAATTTCCTTCACATCAATAATATTAATATTCAATATAATTGTTCACATCTGGGGCAGGTACTTTGCAGCTCACAAGCATAGTGTCACGTCACTACTACCACACTAATACTAACTTAGTGAACGACATATCAGACTGGGAAAACCAACTATTCATTTATTTTTTTAAACAACAAATCTAATTATGGTTCGCAGGCATTCATATATTTGGCAAAATACGCCATTAATGCATTAACCAACAACGTGATATATCCAATCAGCAAATTTACGAAGGAGCATATTGCAAAAATAATGTCAAAACTAAAATTATTCTCGGTTAAATCTCTCCTATGGTAACCACAACTTCTTCCTCACACTTGCAAACAAATAACGTATGTGAGATTATTGTTGAGATTAATGTACACAATTTTAGAGAAAAAATAAAATGATTTGTAATATTCCCTAGAGCGAATAATTATCTCCAACAGATATTATGAATAATGATACCACCTGTATAAAAAACAATTTTTTATTTGGACAATCCAACAAATTCTTTCGACCTGAAAATAAACAGAATCGCGTAAAATGATGAAGATAAACTAGGGGAAATTAAAGTTAAGTTTCCTGAATCAAAATTTCCCAACATCTTATTTCTCATAAAAGACTCTGTATGATATTCGCGTAGAGTATTGACACATGGGTTGGATTTTAATGGTTATAATCTAGGCAGGTATGTGTCAATGTGAATTTACGCTCTGTTAAAGATAGATATTCTCAAATGTGACTTACGGAAGAGTTGGGTGTGATGTTCGATGATATGGTTATTTTGGTAGCGCCCGTATGGTGGAGAAATTCACAAGCACTCGTATAAGATTGAGCTAATTATAACTCCGGCTAAACTTCGAATTGACACATCGGTTGCTTTATTGGTACGGTTTTCTGGTCAACTGTCATTAGATGACGTTATCTCTACGGTGCCGGCACGGGCAGCTAGATTCCACTCAAAGCAGCACTGCGCAGATTCAAACCAGTGAAATTTGAATCATGGCCTCCTTATTGGTTGAAGCGGAAACAGCGTTAAAACAATTCAGCGTCACGAAACAGATTCTTTAAAAAACAACATCCGCATGTAGATTTTATTAATTTATTTATTTATATTTTACATGCACATTTATAGAATAAAAAATTCCAATAACAAAGATACATTATACAAATACACAATCATAATTGCCTAATTGGGGATTTAAATTTATTAATGTTCAGGTGGAAAATGTCGATGTCAGAGGCTAGTTAGTTTAGAAGGACTATCATTCTTCCGAGAGGCATTGCTAATAGTAAGTTAGTCTTACATTTCGGAAGAATGAATGGTTTGTGTCTACGCGCTCTGGCGAAGTTATCAGGGACGTAAAATAAAATATTATCTGTCCTTTGAGCAAAGAAACCAGTTAAGTAATTGAAGAACTAAACTTAAAAATAGAGAATCATCAGCTGAACATGATATTACAATTAAATATGTCAATAATCATCCAATAATTGTCAAATTAGCACCAAATGACTGACCCACAAAATCGAAAATGGATGATGAAATTTGTGCCCTTACTGAAACATTAGCATTAGCTCGTATAAAGTATCAAGAATTGGGGTTTATTGATCGTTCAATTTATAAGAAGGATAAACATCAATGTTTGGGCAATAAAACAAGAGGTGGTGACGTACTATTGTCAGTATCAACCAAACTGAACTCAAGAAAACTGAATTGTCTTCACAAACATCTTGAACAATTATTTGTAATGATTCGTTTTAAAAATAAAAATATATAATCTGTTATGCACAAACATATTCTTATATTCTATTATCTTTGTTGCACATACCACCATATTCTAGCCTGCAAAATATACAGAGCACCACCTTAAAGTTGAAACTCTGCGAAGATTCTGACGATTCTGAAGATTCTGACGGGTGACTACAACTTTCCAAACGTCGAGCCCGGACAACATCAATCAAGGCTCCCATGAAATCAAAGCAATGTCTAACTTTTTTAAATCTCCGACGGGAAAACTATGTATACAACACCAATTCTCGTCTTCTTGATCTTGTTTTCTTCAAATTCTTCTGTTGTTATGTATATAATATATAAATACCACCCCCCATAATAATCAATTACCTCAATACTTATGTTAAGGTAACTGACCCTATAATTTTTAAGCGTAATTTTGACAGATTACACAAAGCTTAGAGATATTTGTATCTACGAATAACTGGGCTACTGATCTCACTTGTAAAATCACGAGTTCAAATAAATTTATCGATCTCTTTTACAGTAAAATTTATCAGGCAATCAAAACTTTGTACCCTTATAATAATACTTCATTTCTAAATTTCGTAAGTGGATCGATGTTGAACTAATTAATCTACCTTTGATAAAAAAATTCCCGTTAAAAGATAGATCGTTAGATGATTATATCGTATTCTCCAATTTGCGTAATGATTGTGCAAGGAAATCGAAATAATGTTTTATGAAATACACCAGCAATGTTGAAAATTCTATTTTAACAAATATAAATTAATTTTGGAAATATCCTAACTTCTTTTGTAAAAAAGACTGGACTCAAGACTCACTTCACGAGTACAATATTTAACAAGAACAAATTGGATAATGACAAAAGTCATATTGTAAATTTATTTACGAATTTCATTAAGAGGGCATACTTTGAAGACAAAAACAACATTACATTTCATAAACCTCATTTACTGATAGCTCACTCAACCTGCATAACCTACAACTGTAACCTGATGTTGTAACATATATTAAACGGCTGGATGTTAGGTCAAATTCGGGGCCAGATAATGTTCTCCTTAATACTGCTTAAAAGTTGTGTTCATCTTCTAGCTCTTCATATTACGATAATTTTGAATTTATCTTTAGCTACCGGTTGCTTTCCTGAAAATTGTAAAAGTAGTTTTATAACACCAATTTTCAAAAAAGGAGTTTTTTTGAAAAATTAAATAGAAAAATATAGACCCATATGTATTATGTAAACACTACATGAATATTTGGAAAACATTGTTTCTAGTAAAATCATGCACCAAATTAAACCACTTATAACATCATGTCAACATGGTTTTATGCCAAGTAGAATTACGACATCTTACTTTCTGTTAAAGGAAAATTTTATTTCAAATGCCCTATCAAAGAAAGGGTCACCAACTTGACTGGGTTTGTACTTATTTTTGTAAAGCCTTTGATACTGTTTTTCATCGCATCTTAATGGAAAAGTTTTGGAATAAGTGGAAATATCGCGAATGGCTTAGAAGTTATTTATCAAATTCTAAACTATTTGTAAAAATGATGTCCACACCTTCTTAAACATGTTTACCTTAAGTGGCGTCCCCCGAGGTTTCTATCTAGAACTAGTTCTATTTCAACTATTTATTAATGTTATATATTTAATTTTCGATAACATTCAGTTTCTTCTATCTATCTAAAAGTTATATTAATCGATCGAAAATTCTTATAATTGTTTAATTCTGAAAATCAACTTAAATTAACTTAATAAATCGAGATTCGTAAGCAAATTAAATTTAAATATAGTTTCAACAGATCAAAAACCTCCATTTTATTCGACTACCCAATTAAAAATATCAATGTTGAGAGTCTCTGAAATAAAAAAATCTTTGACTGCAAATAACGCTTCTTGAATCATGTTACATTTTTTATCAGTAAAGGATTACGAATGCTTGGATTTCTTCGCAATGAATCGCAAAAGACTTTAATAACCTAAAAACAATAAAATTACAATCAGGTTGTAGTCAAGTAAGTTTTTAGATTCTCACGGCCAAAAGCATTTTTGATGTTTGTTTTTGGGGTGTTATGCCGTGTTGCGCTAACTCCTTCTTTAGCCGACGTTTCGGACAGCGTTGCAGTGTCCATCATCAGGGCAGATCCGGTAGATCCGAAGATGTGTAAATTTTGGTTGTCGAGTTTGTGCTTATTTATTTGGGGCCTGGGCCCGTCCAAGTGCGAAATGCCAACGGAAGTGGCGACATCTTGTGGCGAATTCTGAAAGCACAGTATTTATGTTAGCCTGGGGCCCATCCAAGTGCAAAATGCCAACGGAAGTGGCGCCATCTTGTGGCGAATTGTAGAATTAGAAAACCGATTGACAGCGGTTAGAGTAGATGTACCCAGTATCAAGGTATAAATGCAATGGTTTTATATTGTATTATCATATGGTATTGGAGTATACTTAGACATGTTATTTGCGTTTAGCTTTGGTGTAGCCGTCAATTACCGGATACCAAGAGCTGTTGAGCTTAGACCAAGATAAAATCCTGCCTTTTCTAGATGTGGAGGTGATGCGAAAACACGATGGTAGCCTAGGACATACCGTATATAGGAAACCAACTCATACGAATCGATACTTACACGCTGATTCGCACCACCACCCAGCGCAGAAGAGAGGACTTATCCATACGTTGGTGACCCGAGCGACCAGAATATGTGAAGAAACAAAACTTGGAGCAGAACTTATAAAACTGACCGATGCACTGGAGCGCAACGGTTACCCGGCAAGTCAGACTAGGCAAATTTTAAGAGCCAAATCTACAACAAACGAAGACAGAGTTGAACAAGACTCAAAAGGCTGTGCTTTCCTGCCTTTCGTTCACAATGTGACAGACAGAATTGCCAGGCTGTTGAGAAAAGAAAACATCAAAACTGTCTTCGGAACCACCACCAAAATCCAAGACCTACTGAGGTCTGCAAAGACTAAGTTTCCTCTGGAAGCAGATGGAGTGTACAAAATCAGCTGCTCTGGTTGTGACAAGGTTTATATAGGCCAGACAAAGCGGACGATTTCCAAAAGGATAGCAGAACATTTTCGTGCTTGCAAACTTAGCCACCCTGATAAATCGGCAATCGCCGAACACTTAATTGAAACCGGCCATTACTTTGGATTTGCTCCCAAGGTCCTGAGAAGACCCAAAACTTATAGATCACGCCTGATTATGGAAGCAATTGAAATCTACAAAAATCCATTTAATATCAATAGAGACGACGGAGCTAAGCTCAACAGCTCTTGGTATCCGGTAATTGACGGCTACACCAAAGCAAAACGCAAATAACATGTCTAAGTATACTCCAATACCATATGATAATACAATATAAAACCATTGCATTTATACCTTGATACTGGGTACATCTACTCTAACCGCTGTCAATCGGTTTTCTAATTCTAGAATTCGCCACAAGATGGCGCCACTTCCGTTGGCATTTCACACTTAGATGGGCCCCAGGCTAACATAAATACTGTGCTTTCAGAATTCGCCACAAGATGTCGCCACTTCCGTTGGCATTTCGCACTTGGACGGGCCCAGGCCACAAATAAATAAGCACAAACTCGACAACCAAAATTTACACATCTTCGGATCTACCGGATCTGCCCTGATGATGGACACTGCAATGCCGTCCGAAACGTCTGTTAAAGAAGGAGTGAGCGCAACACGGCATAACACCCCAAAAACAAACAACGAAAAAGGTTGTAGTCAGGTTGAATATAATAAGGGGAACGTAAATTTCCTTTTTACGAAAAAGATGAGATAAAAGCGAAATTTGAATATTAAATACTTTCGTACCTTTTTACGTTACGTGCTTTCAAATGTTGATCAGAGGCGCTAACAATTATTACAACTCAAAACAGACAGAGAAAAGCACGAGTTGTTGCGTAGATGAGGAGCGTGCTTTGGTAGGCGCGAGCAATTGCGCCTTAAAATTTGAGTTCAGGTTTGCTGCTTAGCAAAGAAGTTGTGTAGATTGCGAGATCGTGTTTTGGTAGGCGCGAGTCGATTGCGCCTTTATGTTTGAGTTCAGGTTTGCTGCTTAACTAAGAAGTAGTGTAGATTGCGGGATCGTGTTTAGATAGGCGCGAGCAATAGCGCCTTAAAATTCGAGTTCTGGTTTGCTGCTTAGCAAAGAAGTTGTGTAGATTGCGAGATCGTGTTTTGGTAGGCGCGAGTCGATTGCGCCTTTATGTTTGAGTTCAGGTTTGCTGCTTAACTAAGAAGTAGTGTAGATTGCGAGATCGTGTTTTGGTAGGCGCGAGTCGATTGCGCCTTTATGTTTGAGTTCAGGTTTGCTGCTTAGCTAAGAAGTAGTGTAGATTGCGGGATCGTGTTTAGATAGGCGCGAGCGAGAGCGCCTTAACATTCGAGTTCGGGTTTGCTGCTTGGCAAAGAAGTTGTGTAGATTGCGAGATCGTGTTTTGGTAGGCGCGAGTCGATTGCGCCTTGATGTTTGAGTTCAGGTTTGCTGCTTAACTAAGAAGGAGTGTAGATTGCGAGATCGTTTTTTGGTAGGCGCGAGTCGATTGCGCCTTTATGTTTGAGTTCAGGTTTGCTGCTTAACTAAGAAGTAGTGTAGATTGCGAGATCGTGTTTTGGTAGGCGCGAGTCAATTGCGCCTTTATGTTTGAGTTCAGGTTTGCTGCTTAGCTAAGAAGTAGTGTAGATTGCGGGATCGTGTTAAGATAGGCGCGAGCAATAGCGCCTTAAAATTCGAGTTCTGGTTTGCTGCTTAGCAAAGAAGTTGTGTAGATTGCGAGATCGTGTACTGGTAGGCGCGAGTCGATTGCGCCTTTATGTTTGAGTTCAGGTTTGCTGCTTAACTAAGAAGAAGTGTAGATTGCGAGATCGTGTTTTGGTAGGCGCGAGTCGATTGCGCCTTTATGTTTGAGTTCAGGTTTGCTGCTTAACTAAGAAGAAGTGTAGATTGCGAGATCGTGTTTTGGTAGGCGCGAGTCGATTGCGCCTTTATGTTTGAGTTCAGGTTTGCTGCTTAACTAAGAAGAAGTGTAGATTGCGAGATCGTGTTTTGGTAGGCGCGAGTCAATTGCGCCTTAATGTTTGAGTTCAGGTTTGCTGCTTAGCTAAGAAGTAGTGTAGATTGCGGGATCGTGTTAAGATAGGCGCGAGCAATAGCGCCTTAAAATTCGAGTTCTGGTTTGCTGCATAGCAAAGAAGTTGTGTAGATTGCGAGATCGTGTATTGGTAGGCGCGAGTCGATTGCGCCTTTATGTTTGAGTTCAGGTTTGCTGCTTAACTAAGAAGAAGTGTAGATTGCGAGATCGTGTTTTGGTAGGCGCGAGTCGATTGCGCCTTTATGTTTGAGTTCAGGTTTGCTGCTTAACTAAGAAGTAGTGTATATTGCGGGATCGTGTTTTGGTAGGCGCGAGCAATTAATTGCGCCTTAAAATTCGAGTTCTGGTTTGCTGCTAAGCTAAGAAGTTGTGTAGATTGCGGGATCGTGATTTGGTAGGCGCGAGAGCAATTGCGCCTTAAAATTCTAGTTCTGGTTTGCTGCTTAGCTAAGAAGTAGTGTAGATTGCGGGGTCGTGTTTTGGTAGGTGCGAGTCGATTGCGCCTTTATGTTTGAGTTCAGGTTTGCTGCTTAGATAAGAAGTTGTGTAGATTGCGGGATCGTGTTTTGGTAGGCGCGAGAGCAATTGCGCCTTAAAATTCTAGTTCTGGTTTGCTGCTTAGCTAAGAAGTAGTGTAGATTGCGGGGTCGTGTTTTGGTAGGCGCGAGTCGATTGCGCCTTAATGTTTGAGTTCAGGTTTGCTGCTTAGCTAAGAAGTTGTGTAGATTGCGGGGTTGTGTTTTGGTAGGCGCGAGCAATAGCGCCTTAAAATTCGAGTTCAGGTTTGCTGCTTAGCTAAGAAGTTGTGTAGATTGCGAGATCGTGTTTTGGTAGGCGCGAGTCGATTGCGCCTTTATGTTTGAGTTCAGGTTTGCTGCTTAACTAAGAAGTAGTGTAGATTGCGAGATCGTGTTTTGGTAGGCGCGAGTCAATTGCGCCTTTATGTTTGAGTTCAGGTTTGCTGCTTAACTAAGAAGTTGTGTAGATTGCGAGATCGTGTTTTGGTAGGCGCGAGTCGATTGCGCCTTTATGTTTGAGTTCAGGTTTGCTGCTTAGCTAAGAAGTAGTGTAGATTGCGGGATCGTGTTAAGATAGGCGCGAGCAATAGCGCCTTAAAATTCGAGTTCTGGTTTGCTGCTTAGCAAAGAAGTTGTGTAGATTGCGAGATCGTGTACTGGTAGGCGCGAGTCGATTGCGCCTTTATGTTTGAGTTCAGGTTTGCTGCTTAACTAAGAAGTAGTGTATATTGCGGGATCGTGTTTTGGTAGGCGCGAGCAATTAATTGCGCCTTAAAATTCGAGTTCTGGTTTGCTGCTAAGCTAAGAAGTTGTGTAGATTGCGGGATCGTGATTTGGTAGGCGCGAGAGCAATTGCGCCTTAAAATTCTAGTTCTGGTTTGCTGCTTAGCTAAGAAGTAGTGTAGATTGCGGGGTCGTGTTTTGGTAGGTGCGAGTCGATTGCGCCTTTATGTTTGAGTTCAGGTTTGCTGCTTAGATAAGAAGTTGTGTAGATTGCGGGATCGTGTTTTGGTAGGCGCGAGAGCAATTGCGCCTTAAAATTCTAGTTCTGGTTTGCTGCTTAGCTAAGAAGTAGTGTAGATTGCGGGGTCGTGTTTTGGTAGGCGCGAGTCGATTGCGCCTTAATGTTTGAGTTCAGGTTTGCTGCTTAGCTAAGAAGTTGTGTAGATTGCGGGGTTGTGTTTTGGTAGGCGCGAGCAATAGCGCCTTAAAATTCGAGTTCAGGTTTGCTGCTTAGCTAAGAAGTTGTGTAGATTGCGGGATCGTGTTTTGGTAGGCGCGAGCAATAGCGCCTTAAAATTCGAGTTCAGGTTTGCTGCTTAGCTAAGAAGTAGTGTAGATTGCGGGATCGTGTAAAGATAGGCGCGAGCAATAGCGCCTTAAAATTCGAGTTCTGGTTTGCTGCTTAGCAAAGAAGTTGTGTAGATTGCGAGATCGTGTACTGGTAGGCGCGAGTCGATTGCGCCTTTATGTTTGAGTTCAGGTTTGCTGCTTAACTAAGAAGTAGTGTAGATTGCGAGATCGTGTTTTGGTAGGCGCGAGTCAATTGCGCCTTTATGTTTGAGTTCAGGTTTGCTGCTTAACTAAGAAGTAGTGTAGATTGCGGGATCGTGTAAAGATAGGCGCGAGCAATAGCGCCTTAAAATTCGAGTTCAGGTTTGCTGCTTAGCTAAGAAGTAGTGTAGATTGCGGGATCGTGTAAAGATAGGCGCGAGCAATAGCGCCTTAAAATTCGAGTTCTGGTTTGCTGCTTAGCAAAGAAGTTGTGTAGATTGCGAGATCGTGTACTGGTAGGCGCGAGTCGATTGCGCCTTTATGTTTGAGTTCAGGTTTGCTGCTTAACTAAGAAGTAGTGTAGATTGCGAGATCGTGTTTTGGTAGGCGCGAGTCAATTGCGCCTTTGTGTTTGAGTTCAGGTTTGCTGCTTAGCTAAGAAGTAGTTTAGATTGCGGGATCGTGTTAAGATAGGCGCGAGCAATAGCGCCTTAAAATTCGATTTCTGGTTTGCTGCTTAGCAAAGAAAGTGTAGATTGCGAGATCGTGTTTTGGGTAGGCGCGAGTCGATTGCGCCTTTATGTTTGAGTTCAGGTTTGCTGCTTAACTAAGAAGTAGTGTAGATTGCGAGATCGTGTTTAGATAGGCGCCAGCAATAGCGCCTTAAAATTCGAGTTCAGGTTTGCTGCTTAGCTAAGAAGAAGTGTAGATTGCGAGATCGTGTTTTGGTAGGCGCGAGTCGATTGCGCCTTTATGTTTGAGTTCAGGTTTGCTGATTAGCTAAGAAGAAGTGTAGATTGCGGGATCGTGTTTAGATAGGCGCCAGTAATAGCGCCTTAAAATTCGAGTTCAGGTTTGCTGCTTAGCTAAGAAGAAGTGTAGATTGCGAGATCGTGTTTTGGTAGGCGCGAGTCGATTGCGCCTTTATGTTTGAGTTCAGGTTTGCTGCTTAACTAAGAAGTAGTGTATATTGCGGGATCGTGTTTTGGTAGGCGCGAGCAATTAATTGCGCCTTAAAATTCGAGTTCTGGTTTGCTGCTAAGCTAAGAAGTTGTGTAGATTGCGGGATCGTGATTTGGTAGGCGCGAGAGCAATTGCGCCTTAAAATTCTAGTTCTGGTTTGCTGCTTAGCTAAGAAGTAGTGTAGATTGCGGGGTCGTGTTTTGGTAGGCGCGAGTCGATTGCGCCTTAATGTTTGAGTTCAGGTTTGCTGCTTAGCTAAGAAGTAGTGTAGATTGCGGGGTTGTGTTTTGGTAGGCGCGAGCAATAGCGCCTTAAAATTCGAGTTCAGGTTTGCTGCTTAGCTAAGAAGTTGTGTAGATTGCGGGATCGTGTTTTGGTAGGCGCGAGCAATAGCGCATTAAAATTCGAGTTCAGGTTTGCTGCTTAGCTAAGAAGTAGTGTAGATTGCGGGATCGTGTAAAGATAGGCGCGAGCAATAGCGCCTTAAAATTCGAGTTCTGGTTTGCTGCTTAGCAAAGAAGTTGTGTAGATTGCGAGATCGTGTACTGGTAGGCGCGAGTCGATTGCGCCTTAATGTTTGAGTTCAGGTTTGCTGCTTAGCTAAGAAGTTGTGTAGATTGCGGGGTTGTGTTTTGGTAGGCGCGAGCAATAGCGCCTTAAAATTCGAGTTAAGGTTTGCTGCTTAGATAAGAAGTTGTGTAGATTGCGGGATCGTGTTTTGGTAGGCGCGAGCAATTAATTGCGCCTTAAAATTCGAGTTCTGGTTTGCTGCTAAGCTAAGAAGTTGTGAAGATTGCGGGATCGTGTTTTGGTAGGCGCGAGTAATAGCGCCTTAAAATTCGAGTTCTGGTTTGCTGCTTAGCTAAGAAGTAGTGTAGATTGCGGGATCGTGTTTTGGTAGGCGCGAGCAATTAATTGCGCCTTAAAATTCGAGTTCTGGTTTGCTGCTTAGCTAAGAAGTTGTGTAGATTGCGGGATCGTGTTTTGGTAGGCGCAAGCAATAAATTGCGCCTTAAAATTCGAGTTCTGGTTTGCTGCTAAGCTAAGAAGTTGTGTAGATTGCGGGATCGTGTTTTGGTAGGCGCGAGAGCAATTGCGCCTTAAAATTCTAGTTCTGGTTTGCTGCTTAGCTAAGAAGTAGTGTAGATTGCGGGATCGTGTTTTGGTAGGCGCGAGCAATTAATTGCGCCTCAAAATTCTAGTTCTGGTTTGCTGCTTAGCTAAGAAGTAGTGTAGATTGCGAGATCGTGTTTTGGTAGGCGCGAGTCGATTGCGCCTTTATGTTTGAGTTCAGGTTTGCTGCTTAGCTAAGAAGTAGTGTAGATTGCGGTGTTGTGTTTTGGTAGGCGCGACCAATTAATTGCGCCTTAAAATTCGTGTTCTGGTTTGCTGCTTAGCTAAGAAGTAGTGCAGATTACGGGATCGTGTTTTGGTAGGCGCGAGCAATTAATTGCGCCTTAAAATTCGAGTTCTGGTTTGCTGCTAAGCTAAGAAGTTGTGTAGATTGCGGGATCGTGTTTAGATAGGCGCGAGCAATAGCGCCTTAAAATTCGAGTTCTGGTTTGCTGCTTAGCTAAGAAGTTGTGTAGATTGCGGGATCGTGTTTTGGTAGGCGCGAGCAATTAATTGCGCCTTAAAATTCGAGTTCTGGTTTGCTGCTTAGCTAAGAAGTTGTGTAGATTGCGGGATCGTGTTTTGGTAGGCGCGAGCAATTAATTGCGCTTTAAAATTCGAGTTCTGGTTTGCTGCTAAGCTAAGAAGTTGTGTAGATTGCGGGATCGTGTTTAGATAGGCGCGAGCAATAGCGCCTTAAAATTCGAGTTCTGGTTTGCTGCTAAGCTAAGAAGTTGTGTAGATTGCGAGATCGTGTTTTGGTAGGCGCGAGTCGATTGCGCCTTTATGTTTGAGTTCAGGTTTGCTGCTTAGCTAAGAAGTAGTGTAGATTGCGGTGTTGTGTTTTGGTAGGCGCGACCAATTAATTGCGCCTTAAAATTCGTGTTCTGGTTTGCTGCTTAGCTAAGAAGTAGTGCAGATTACGGGATCGTGTTTTGGTAGGCGCGAGCAATTAATTGCGCCTTAAAATTCGAGTTCTGGTTTGCTGCTAAGCTAAGAAGTTGTGTAGATTGCGGGATCGTGTTTAGATAGGCGCGAGCAATAGCGCCTTAAAATTCGAGTTCTGGTTTGCTGCTTAGCTAAGAAGTTGTGTAGATTGCGGGATCGTGTTTTGGTAGGCGCGAGCAATTAATTGCGCCTTAAAATTCGAGTTCTGGTTTGCTGCTTAGCTAAGAAGTTGTGTAGATTGCGGGATCGTGTTTTGGTTGGCGCGAGAGCAATTGCGCCTTAAAATTCTAGTTCTGGTTTGCTGCTTAGCTAAGAAGTAGTGTGGATTGCGGGATCGTGTTTTGGTAGGCGCGAGTCGATTGCGCCTTTATGTTTGAGTTCAGGTTTTCTGCTTAACTAAGAAGGAGTGTAGATTACGAGATCGTTTTTTGGTAAGCGCGAGTCGATTGCGCCTTTATGTTTGAGTTCAGGTTTGCTGCTTAGCTAAGAAGCAGTGTAGATTGCGGGATCGTGTTTAGATAGGCGCGAGCGAGAGCGCCTTAAAATTTGAGTTCAGGTTTGCTGCTTAGCAAAGAAGTTGTGTAGATTGCGAGATCGTGTTTTGGTAGGCGCGAGTCAATAGCGCCTTAAAATTCGAGTTCTGGTTTGCTGCTTAGCAAAGAAGTTGTGTAGATTGCGAGATCGTGTATTGGTAGGCGCGAGTCGATTGCGCCTTTATGTTTGAGTTCAGGTTTGCTGCTTAACTAAGAAGTAGTGTAGATTGCGAGATCGTGTTTTGGTAGGCGCGAGTCGATTGCGCCTTTATGTTTGAGTTCAGGTTTGCTGCTTAACTAAGAAGTAGTGTAGATTGCGAGATCGTGTTTTGGTAGGCGCGAGTCGATTGCGCCTTTATGTTTGAGTTCAGGTTTGCTGCTTAGCTAAGAAGCAGTGTAGATTGCGGGATCGTGTTTAGATAGGCGCGAGCGAGAGCGCCTTAAAATTTGAGTTCTGGTTTGCTGCTTAGCAAAGAAGTTGTGTAGATTGCGAGATCGTGTTTTGGTAGGCGCGAGTCGATTGCGCCTTTATGTTTGAGTTCAGGTTTGCTGCTTAACTAAGAAGTAGTGTAGATTGCGAGATCGTGTTTTGGTAGGCGCGAGTCGATTGCGCCTTTATGTTTGAGTTCAGGTTTGCTGCTTAACTAAGAAGTAGTGTAGATTGAGAGATCGTGTTTTGGTAGGCGCGAGTCGATTGCGCCTTTATGTTTGAGTTCAGGTTTGCTGCTTAGCTAAGAAGCAGTGTAGATTGCGGGATCGTGTTTAGATAGGCGCGAGCGAGAGCGCCTTAAAATTTGAGTTCTGGTTTGCTGCTTAGCTAAGAAGTTGTGTAGATTGCGAGATCGTGTATTGGTAGGCGCGAGTCGATTGCGCCTTTATGTTTGAGTTCAGGTTTGCTGCTTAACTAAGAAGTAGTGTAGATTGCGAGATCGTGTTTTGGTAGGCGCGAGTCGATTGCGCCTTTATGTTTGAGTTCAGGTTTGCTGCTTAAGTAAGAAGTAGTGTAGATTGCGAGATCGTGTTTTGGTAGGCGCGAGTCAATTGCGCCTTAAAATTCGAGTTCTGGTTTGCTGCTTAGCAAAGAAGTTGTGTAGATTGCGAGATCGTGTATTGGTAGGCGCGAGTCGATTGCGCCTTTATGTTTGAGTTCAGGTTTGCTGCTTAACTAAGAAGTTGTGTAGATTGCGAGATCGTGTTTTGGTAGGCGCGAGTCGATTGCGCCTTTATGTTTGAGTTCAGGTTTGCTGCTTAGCTAAGAAGCAGTGTAGATTGCGGGATCGTGTTTAGATAGGCGCGAGCGAGAGCGCCTTAAAATTTGAGTTCTGGTTTGCTGCTTAGCAAAGAAGTTGTGTAGATTGCGAGATCGTGTTTTGGTAGGCGCGAGTCGATTGCGCCTATATGTTTGAGTTCAGGTTTGCTGCTTAACTAAGAAGTAGTGTAGATTGCGAGATCGTGTTTTGGTAGGCGCGAGTCGATTGCGCCTTTATGTTTGAGTTCAGGTTTGCTGCTTAAGTAAGAAGTAGTGTAGATTGCGAGATCGTGTTTTGGTAGGCGCGAGTCAATTGCGCCTTAAAATTCGAGTTCTGGTTTGCTGCTTAGCAAAGAAGTTGTGTAGATTGCGAGATCGTGTATTGGTAGGCGCGAGTCGATTGCGCCTTTATGTTTGAGTTCAGGTTTGCTGCTTAACTAAGAAGTTGTGTAGATTGCGAGATCGTGTTTTGGTAGGCGCGAGTCGATTGCGCCTTTATGTTTGAGTTCAGGTTTGCTGCTTAGCTAAGAAGCAGTGTAGATTGCGGGATCGTGTTTAGATAGGCGCGAGCGAGAGCGCCTTAAAATTTGAGTTCTGGTTTGCTGCTTAGCAAAGAAGTTGTGTAGATTGCGAGATCGTGTTTTGGTAGGCGCGAGTCGATTGCGCCTTTATGTTTGAGTTCAGGTTTGCTGCTTAGCTAAGAAGCAGTGTAGATTGCGGGATCGTGTTTAGATAGGCGCGAGCGAGAGCGCCTTAAAATTTGAGTTCTGGTTTGCTGCTTAGCAAAGAAGTTGTGTAGATTGCGAGATCGTGTTTTGGTAGGCGCGAGTCGATTGCGCCTTTATGTTTGAGTTCAGGTTTGCTGCTTAGCTAAGAAGCAGTGTAGATTGCGGGATCGTGTTTAGATAGGCGCGAGCGAGAGCGCCTTAAAATTTGAGTTCTGGTTTGCTGCTTAGCAAAGAAGTTGTGTAGATTGCGAGATCGTGTTTTGGTAGGCGCGAGTCGATTGCGCCTTTATGTTTGAGTTCAGGTTTGCTGCTTAACTAAGAAGTTGTGTAGATTGCGAGATCGTGTTTTGGTAGGCGCGAGTCGATTGCGCCTTTATGTTTGAGTTCAGGTTTGCTGCTTAGCTAAGAAGCAGTGTAGATTGCGGGATCGTGTTTAGATAGGCGCGAGCGAGAGCGCCTTTATGTTTGAGTTCAGGTTTGCTGCTTAACTAAGAAGTTGTGTAGATTGCGAGATCGTGTTTTGGTAGGCGCGAGTCGATTGCGCCTTTATGTTTGAGTTCAGGTTTGCTGCTTAGCTTAGAAGTAGTGTAGATTGCGGGATCGTGTTTTGGTAGGCGCGAGCAATTAATTGCGCCTTAAAATTCGAGTTCTGGTTTGCTGCTAAGCTAAGAAGTTGTGTAGATTGCGGGATCGTGATTTGGTAGGCGCGAGAGCAATTGCGCCTTAAAATTCTAGTTCTGGTTTGCTGCTTAGCTAAGAAGTAGTGTAGATTGCGCGATCGTGTTTTGGTAGGCGCGAGTCGATTGCGCCTTTATGTTTGAGTTCAGGTTTGCTGCTTAGCTAAGAAGCAGTGTAGATTGCGGGATCGTGTTTAGATAGGCGCGAGCGAGAGCGCCTTAAAATTTGAGTTCTGGTTTGCTGCTTAGCAAAGAAGTTTTGTAGATTGCGAGATCGTGTTTTGGTAGGCGCGAGTCGATTGCGCCTTTATGTTTGAGTTCAGGTTTGCTGCTTAACTAAGAAGTAGTGTAGATTGCGATATCGTGTTTTGGTAGGCGCGAGTCAATTGCGCCTTTATGTTTGAGTTCAGGTTTGCTGCTTAGCTAAGAAGCAGTGTAGATTGCGGGATCGTGTTTAGATAGGCGCGAGCGAGAGCGCCTTAAAATTTGAGTTCTGGTTTGCTGCTTAGCAAAGAAGTTTTGTAGATTGCGAGATCGTGTTTTGGTAGGCGCGAGTCGATTGCGCCTTTATGTTTGAGTTCAGGTTTGCTGCTTAAGTAAGAAGTAGTGTAGATTGCGAGATCGTGTTTTGGTAGGCGCGAGTCAATTGCGCCTTAAAATTCGAGTTCTGGTTTGCTGCTTAGCAAAGAAGTTGTGTAGATTGCGAGATCGTGTATTGGTAGGCGCGAGTCGATTGCGCCTTTATGTTTGAGTTCAGGTTTGCTGCTTAACTAAGAAGTAGTGTAGATTGCGATATCGTGTTTTGGTAGGCGCGAGTCGATTGCGCCTTTATGTTTGATTTCAGGTTTGCTGCTTAGCTTAGAAGTAGTGTAGATTGCGGGATCGTGTTTTGGTAGGCGCGAGCAATTAATTGCGCCTTAAAATTCGAGTTCTGGTTTGCTGCTAAGCTAAGAAGTTGTGTAGATTGCGGGATCGTGATTTGGTAGGCGCGAGAGCAATTGCGCCTTAAAATTCTAGTTCTGGTTTGCTGCTTAGCTAAGAAGTAGTGTAGATTGCGGGATCGTGTTTTGGTAGGCGCGAGTCGATTGCGCCTTTATGTTTGAGTTCAGGTTCGCTGCTTAGCTAAGATGTTGTGTAGATTGCGGGATCGTGTTTTGGTAGGCGCGAGCAATTAATTGCGCCTTAAAATTCGAGTTCTGGTTTGCTGCTTAGCAAAGAAGTTGTGTAGATTGCGAGATCGTGTATTGGTAGGCGCGAGTCGATTGCGCCTTTATGTTTGAGTTCAGGTTTGCTGCTTAACTAAGAAGTAGTGTAGATTGCGATATCGTGTTTTGGTAGGCGCGAGTCAATTGCGCCTTTATGTTTGAGTTCAGGTTTGCTGCTTAACTAAGAAGTTGTGTAGATTGCGAGATCGTGTATTGGTAGGCGCGAGTCGATTGCGCCTTTATGTTTGAGTTCAGGTTTGCTGCTTAACTAAGAAGTAGTGTAGATTGCGATATCGTGTTTTGGTAGGCGCGAGTCAATTGCGCCTTTATGTTTGAGTTCAGGTTTGCTGCTTAACTAAGAAGTTGTGTAGATTGCGAGATCGTGTATTGGTAGGCGCGAGTCGATTGCGCCTTTATGTTTGAGTTCAGGTTTGCTGCTTAACTAAGAAGTAGTGTAGATTGCGATATCGTGTTTTGGTAGGCGCGAGTCAATTGCGCCTTTATGTTTGAGTTCAGGTTTGCTGCTTAACTAAGAAGTTGTGTAGATTGCGAGATCGTGTTTTGGTAGGCGCGAGTCGATTGCGCCTTTATGTTTGAGTTCAGGTTTGCTGCTTAGCTAAGAAGTAGTGTAGATTGCGATATCGTGTTTTGGTAGGCGCGAGTCAATTGCGCCTTTATGTTTGAGTTCAGGTTTGCTGCTTAACTAAGAAGTAGTGTAGATTGCGATATCGTGTTTTGGTAGGCGCGAGTCAATTGCGCCTTTATGTTTGAGTTCAGGTTTGCTGCTTAACTAAGAAGTTGTGTAGATTGCGAGATCGTGTTTTGGTAGGCGCGAGTCGATTGCGCCTTTATGTTTGAGTTCAGGTTTGCTGCTTAGCTAAGAAGTAGTGTAGATTGCGGGATCGTGTTTTGGTAGGCGCGAGTAATTGCACCATAAAGTTCAAACTATTCGTTTGCACACATTTTGTGGAGTAAATTTGAAGAATTGAAGTCCTCTCTTCAGCGTCAATGTGAAGTTTCTTGTGGCGAAAAAACAATGAATATTTTACCAACCAAAAATTCTATCGATCACGGCATGATGTTGAAGACAGCAGCTCAAAAGAGCTTGGATAAATTGTCGGTACACATGGGGGGCCGAATCCAACAAATGAGTGCTACAAGCACATTGGCAGATTATTTTGTCCATCTGAAGTAGCAAATGTGCCCTCTTCTTCTGTCAATTTAAATTCCACAGTGGAAAGCTTCGCCAAAATTCCGTTTTTCAAAAGTGTACCACGAGAAGAATTAATTGACGGGTACTCTCATTTTCACAGTTACTTCGATTGGTCGGCTAAGAAGCTCCTGTGGATGTTATGCAAGTTTTAGTTACATCAAAATCTTGCTACCCTGGATTTGCAAAAGCAGCTATTCAATGTCTCAATTGCCTTGTCAATAGTGTTGATGCCGAGAGGTACTTTAGTATCTACAATATTGTCGTAACTGATCGCAGGCAAACAATGAAAGATTAAAATGTAGAAATTACAACAATGCTAGCCTTTAATTGAATTTTTAACACTGAATTTTTTTGCGAAATAAATGCGAAATTTTTTATTTTGAGTTTTTTTTAATGCGAAATCACGATTTTTTATTTGCGAAATTTGCGTACCCCTAAATATAATGCATGCATTCGGTCTCCTCATTTTTACTCTCTTTACTTACAAATTGAAAAAAAAAGTCAAAAAATATTTGATCTCCTTCATTGTATAAAATTGTTAATTCTAGATTAGACTGCCAATAATTTCTTATCATTACATGTACTTCTGAAGCATACTAGATGAAACATATTGTTTCACAACAATTACTTTGGGTTGAATTCTGTCATTAACAAAACTTCGTGTTTTTCAGAATTGTTCACAAAATTTATTTTCGTTTACTATTTTCACTTATGACTTACATATTTCTCTTGACTAACTGGTGATGTGTATCTGTTGCAGCGACTGGGTATTTGGAATACGTTACTGCAAGCTGAGTAACTTTATAGCCAACGTGACGGTGGCAGCGAGCGTCTTCACACTGACTGGAATTTCCTTTGACAGGTGAGTCCCCAGCCTCCCTTTTCCCGTACTTACCTGCGGCCGCGCTGCTTCCCGTATTTTGTGTCCCGTATGGCGTGTTTATTCGAGCTGAAACCGTTTGGAAGATTAAATGCCACATGTAAGACAAATTCTAAATTAACTAGTGTTTATTACTCAACCCACCTACCTTGCTACATACGTCCGAGTTTCAATGTTTAATTTTAGTTTTTTTTTTTTTAATCTTCGTGATTAAACATTCAGATTTAAAACCATATAACTTTGGATATGATTTGAGATTTTCAAGGCCAAAAGTAAGTAAAGATGTCTGATTATCTGCCCTGATGATGACGATGAAGAAGAAAGTGTGCAACACGGCATTGTACCCCAAAAATAAACCACTTTAAAACCATATATCTTTATCTAGTTTTATTGCACAATCGGGCGAATCAAACACTTCAGTCAGGTTGTGACAAAGGTCGGAAAAATAGAGGAGGATGTAGGAGTTTGAAAGTAATTTAATCAAGGAGTTTTGTACCCAAATAGGGTTGTTTGGCGGTCTCACCTCTCTGCCTACCCCTGCGATAGTAAATTATTTTATAGCGCCATTTTAGTGAAATACCACAAAATTAGAAAGAGTGAATTTATATACAATTTTCATAGAAACAGTCTCCGTACTAAGATAAATTCAAATTCAATGAACAATTGATAAACATATTATTAAAAAAATGCTTATTTTATATTACGAGGATCATTTAAAAAGATTCGTTTAGCAGTAGTATTCAACAACTTTCACTTAAAAAATATATATTAATCCCTTAAAATGAACCATAAATTTACTGAAATATTGGTTTCACAAACAGTATTATCTAATAACATTATCTAAGCTAACTAAAAGAGTCGGTTAAATAATTTCATAAAAAACCACAAAGCGATTAGACCCTACAACCACATATAAATTCCGCTTTCCGAATTAACCTGTATCGAAAGTGGTCAATATCATTGGAAAGCAGTTGCACGTTGTGCCAGTATCACTTTTACGAATGGGAATAGAATCCATCGCATGACCTAATCTATATTCCGGGTTTTCTGCTGTCCTTGTCACCTCCAGATATTTTTCCTCTGGGAAAATTGTCTCCTCCTGGGAAATTACCTTTTCCAAAGAATTCCTAAACTCCAGGGAAGTTATACCCTTTGGGGAAAATGCCTCTTCGAGAGAATTTCTAAGCTTCGTAGACGTTATCCACTCCGGAGGAATTGTCCCCTCCGGGGAGGTTGCCTCTTCCAGAAAAGTTCTCACCTCCGGGAAAATTTTCACCTCCGGAGAAGTTGTATCCTCGCTAAAATCGTTCACCTCCAGGAAAGTCGCTGCCTCCGAAGATGTTGTCTCTTTCGGGGAATTTTTTTCCTCCGGGGAAAATGTCTCTTTCATAGAATTCCTAAACTCCAAAGAAGTTATCCCCTCCGGAGAAATTGTTTTTTCCGGGGAAATTATCTCTTGCACAGAGGTTTTAACCTTGGGAGAAACTGTTTCTATCGGGAAATTTGTCAGCTCTAGAGAAATTATCTCATTCGTAATCGTTTCATTGGTAGTACTTGGGTGAGATGTTATTTCTAAACGGTCAATGGCTACGAGTGGAAAACCACCCACGAAAGTTGATAAAAGCTTTACCTGTAAATAAAAATTAGAAGTGTTTTATACCATCGCAATCCTTAGATTCACATGGAAATTTTTCACATTTTCCCGAAACCAGTGGAACTACTGCATGGCAAATGGGTGGCTTATTCCATTTCAGGCAACGTTTCAATTCTTGACGGTGGTCTTTCACCAGGGCGATAATGAGAATAGGTTTCTAATACTCTGGTCATTGCTTCAAATAGATTGCCAAATCAAAAATAATGTAAAACAAACACCTGAAGACGTGAACTTGAATCTGAATACGCTAATATCCGTTGAAGTCGCTGCGCATATAAGATAGAAAACGGAATTATCCGTTTCACATCAATGAGTAAGCACCTAATGTGTACTACAAAAAACTTAACACTCCGTAGTTAACACGAGGACATGACAAAATTACTGTCTTGTCCCAACTCTGGACCTTTATTGTCTCAGTGTGAACAAAAGTTTGAAGGATATGACGATGGAGCAATCTATATTTTTCAGTACGACTTGTACAATATCTCAGCGTGCATGTCGGCATTTTGAAGTTAACGGCGAACGCTTGAGCGCACCGACTGAGATGCCCGAAATATCTCACATCGGACAGTGAATGATACGATATGCGTGGCCCATACTATATATACCTCATTCGTAAGGATTTAGTTCAGTGATCCAGCTCAATTGAACGACAGTTAGCTAGTACCCCTCCCCCCACCGTCGCCTTGCTTCCTCGAAACTCCTTTTTTTTAAAATATTATTATTCTAAATTACTATTACAATTTCATTGAAGATCTGCGCCCTATCCAATTCCAAATCCACTTTTTTTCATTTTATTATTTATTTCGTCCTCCAATAATTATGCGTTTTGTGCGTTTAATGCGTTTTGTTTTAAAAAAAAATCTTTCTTGTGTAAAAATTTTCGCAACGGTCCGCGTTTGAACTTCTTACACTCGAATGTTCACGGAGCTGGGACAGAAGAGTATTGTCCTATCATCTGTATTTTTACCATAAATACTTTTATTATTACATCGGAAAAAACAATTAATTTAAATTTACATACTCTTATTCTTCATGATTATTAACCACGATTAGGATAAAAAAAAACTGTTACCAAATAAATACAACTTAGTCCTTGAATTTTGATTGGAAATTTTGAAATGCTGATTTATTATTATTATGTCTTATATTAGGAAACAAATTAATTTTTCATGTCATTAAAGAAAATGAATTGTGAACTTCATTTGAATGAAATTTATTGGCTTTAAATGAGAGATTTAAATATCAGAAGGCAAAAAGTGGATTCGAATATCCAATTAAGACCATATATTATTACGACTCACCTAAGCAAAAACTGATATATACTACATTCTGTGGAAATCATGCAAAGTAACGTGCCGAGTTTTTCAATCTAATGGCAAAAAAGATTATACATAATTTGGACGTCAGTACCCGTTGATTCCCAAAGGCTGTTATTAAAATCACCTCACAGATTTATGGAGATATTTTTTGGGGAATAAATTAGATCAAGAAGATTTATTACGTTAAAAGTAGCACATCCTACGTATTTATTATTTAACACGTACAACCTTGCCAGTCATGGAGGATAAAATATCATTAATATGTAACTTGGTTATTTTAAAAAAGATCAGAACCGTGTGTGTAATCAAAAACTGTATTTAGTTTTTTTTTTCCATCTGCGTTAGGTTTCATAACTAAAATCATACATTTTGAAAATGTTTAAAAGTGTACACATATAAATCTAAGGTTAATTATTTGAGTATTTTTGCATTCTACGCCCATAAGTGCTTTCACAAACATTTTATATGCGTAATACAGGGTTTTCCAATATGAGGTGTTATTTTAAATAGCTCGCTATTTCGGCAGATGTTACTTTTGAAGCTGTCATTTTTTGACATTTGACAATTAAAAACTACGTCATTAATAAAAATGGAACAATACACGCTTCATGTCTTCAATCAAATGCAAATCATCTTGAGTGATGAGGCCCTTTTTCACCTCGGTGGCTTCGTCAACAAGCAAAATTGTCGTATCTGGGGCTCGGAAAACCCAAGATTTATTGTTGAAAAGCCTCTCTATCCTCAAAATGAGACTGTTTGGTGCGGTTTATGGTCCGGCGGAGTCATTGGACCTTATTTTTTCGAAAATGAGACTGGAGCAACAGTTAGGTGAATGGATTGCACTATCAAGAGATGATTAATGATTTTTTTATGGCAGGAATTGGATGGTATTGATCTGGACAGCGTTCACTTTCAACAAGACGGCGCTACGTGCCACACAAGCAACGAAACTATTGATCTTTTACGATTGAATATCAAAATAACACCTCTTATTGGAAAACCCTGTAGTTTAGTAGAACAGTAATCAAGCAGTAAAATTTGCTATTAGTTATTTAGAAATTCGGAAGAATAATAATTTTATTCTAAGCTTAATTACTAATATTATTGATGGATGTTACTATAGCTTTCTTGTAACTATATTCCGTGCAGTTGAACACGTTTACTGTTATATACAGACTTGGTGGTACTGAAAAAAATTTGTTGAAAAGAATTTTCGATCGAGTATTTCTAGTTGATATGTTGAAGGTGATCTGTCCATTATTCCATTAAAATCACGTGTTTTTACTTGCAAAAAACTTCAGAAGTATGGGTTATTTGGACTTGTCTCTGATTCAGGGTTGTATTAAGTCCACAATTATTAAAAATCGCGTCGTTGAGTAATTTATTTTGTGAGTAATATGTTAATTACATTTTTATTTTTATTGAAAAAATTTATATTACAAAGTAAACATATATATATTACACATACCTTTTTTATTATATATTGAGCAATTTTTTAAATGTTACCTTAATCAGCGCAACAACTATTAGCGACAAGCGATAATAATAATAATATTTGGCTAATTTATATAGCGCCGTTTTCGTGAGAAATCACCTCAAGGGCGCTGTACAAATATATTTCTTAAATAGTTAATACTAGAACTACTGACTTATATATCTCTAAGACTTATATCTAGTGACTTACGACTAAGGCCTATAACTACTATCTTAACGACATATATACGAGTATTTACATATTTAGCAACTTACAACTAAAATTAATATTAACAATCTAATCTTACTAACGCCAGAAGAAGAAGGAAGTTCCATTTTATTAGGGTGTTTTTATTGTTAGCTGGATATATATATTAAATGAATGAAATTAATTAATAAAATCAATCCGATGTTGTATTATAACAAAAATGTGTTGTTTTTTGTCATATTTATTTATTTAATTACAACTATTGCTGTAGAGGTGATGAAGGTGGTGGGAGATATGTTACATGAAAAGGAACGTCCGTGTAAGCTTAATTTGTTAAGTATAGGGATAATTATTCTTAACATGTCTAATATTCGCATAGGTTTCCCCACAAACCAAGAAAAAATTGAGAAATGGATATAAGCAATCCGGATTGAACTATGTGAAAATAACTGGGTAATATTTATTATATATTGTCAAGTTACAAATACGGAAAAAAAAGTATTTGCTTATTTTATTTTAAAAAACGGATTGCTGGCCTTTAACGAGTGAATGAACAGGTTTCTGGTTGAACTTTTAGTAAATTTCGAATACATTAATTATCACGATGTCGGAACAGAGTTTTTCTAATTTATTTAAAAAAGGGATTGCAGGCCCTTAACGAATGAATAAACAGGTTTCCTGTTAATTTTTTAGTAAATTTCGAATACATTAATTATCACAATTTTGGAACACGTTGACCGTACCATCATCAGGAAACCATGTGTGCTCAAATCATTTTCATCCCAAACGTTTAGACTGCAATTTCCTTCAGGTCCTTTATAATTTCTGAGCATGCTGTGTAGATAGAATTTAATGATGACCGGATAAATCATAAAAATGATAATTCAAAACCTCTTTAAAAAATTATATAAAGTCATGGAAAGTGATGAAACAAAAACATTATTAACAGGGTTAAGTAGGTTAGGTTAGGTTAGGTAAGGTAAAAAAAATATTTTTTTTCATCGTTTGACTTTATATCATTTTTTAAAGGTGTGTTGAATAGTCACTGTGTTGAGTTGGCATGGAACCGAAATTAATATACCTACAAATTAGGTATCGTTGTTTAATCTGAGAAAGGTTATTTTAATTACTGGTTGTTATTGTCTAGCTTTGATTAAGCACCATCTATATATTTCACAAAAAATGGCACTACAAATATAAACCAAATAGACATTTCTCTGAAATCGTATGACATCACAGCAGTTAATATAAGAAATAAATGTCGGTCCTGCCCGATCGGCATGCATTTGGCAAGGTTGTTGGCACGGTTCACTCCAGTCCCTGGGAAGGAAGGTACAATCGTATTTTTTTCCGTAGATATGTAAAGTCCTGCCTATATTCGAAAAAATGAGACAAACACAACAACAAAAAACACAATGTAAAAGCTTATTTAATGGCCATAAATAAATTGATATTGTAACCATGTAACCTCCACCCTACCTTATACCACCCCACCACACCCTTTCTGAAGCTCTGACCTCGTCTAATATGAATTCTCTCGCTTTATTTTAATATTATATTTCATACATTATTAATGTTTGTTCCTAGACTAGTTTTCTATAATGCTGTCTTATAAGCCTAACAAAGGGGTTAAAAAAAACTTTTCATTTGATTAAATTGTCAAGCTACAAAGTAAACGCTTTCTTTGATAATTATGTACTATTTTATATAAATAAATTTTTAATTTCATAAAAAACTTCTGCTCAAGAGAAAATATGTGTACGTTTCCCGTTATGGTTCAATATGTAGTGTATGAATCCAAAAAGTAAAAATGTGAAAATAAAAATCATTTTGTGTTATTTATTAGTCCTTTACCTGATTCAGACCTGGTTTAATAAAAAAAATTGTATTATAATAAAACAAATAAAAAAACTTTATTCCACTTAATTTTATTTTGACCGTAACCGGTTTCAGCTCGTCAAAGCCACCTTCAGACTGGTACACAAAATTCTTAGTCTACGGTTTATATACACAACATATGGGGGAGGGGGGAGAGGGGTAGTTTATAGGGTTTTAATCAATTTTATTTGTTACTAAGTCGTTTAAGATTGTCGAATTTCTAAATATTTGGTAAATCCAGTAAGCTAATTACCTTGGGTTTGTAGCTCATTTCAATATTTATTAGGGAAAAAACCTCACAGGTAATATGCATTATTAATGACCTAATTTTATTGTCAAATCATTATTTATGATGGGATTATATTTGCTTTTTGAAAATTTACATGTTTACATTTGAGAAATTATTATAGGAATTAAGAAAGTAGGGACTTAGCAACTAATACTAATAGCTTATTAATTACAAAGTTACTTATTGAAGGGGTACATGTTTACATTGAAGTAGGGATGGTCTAACCTAACTACATATTTTAATGTCGAAATTATTATGAAAATTACAATGGATACAAGAGCGGAGACTTGGCAAATGATTCTAATTGTTTATTCATTACAAAGTTAGGGTCTATTTTATTAATTAAGCGAGTAATTTCTAAAGATTCTAATCTATCAAGCTTGTGGCCTTTATTGCAAGTATGGAGGACTTTAACATCTCTGTCTTTATCAAACGAGTGTTTGTTTTCTAATAAATGTGATGCTACATTTGACAATTCGCCTTTATTATTTACCCAATTTGTAAAATGTTCTTTAATACGGGTTTTGAAAGATCTCCCTGTTTGACCAACGTAATATGCTGGGCAGTTAGCGCAGTTCACTTGGTAAACGCCCGAGTTCTCGAGTTTTTCTCTCTTATCTTTGTTGTTAATTAAAATTCTACCTAGAGAGTTTACATTATAAAAAGCTGTTTTGCATTTATCATTATTGGTTAATCTAGATATTTTTGTTGATATTTCACCAATATACGGGATTTTAACCCATTGTTTATTACTATCTTTTTCATTTTTATTTTCAAGGCCTTGTGAAATGATTGTTAATGTAAGTTTTTTATCCTTTTTCTCTATTAGCCTATCAATAGTTTCGCTTTTGTATCCGTTGTTATTGGCGATAGTTTTAATAATATTTAATTCATTATTATAATTTATATAATTCAAAGGCACGTGTAAAAGTCTGTGAATGAGTGAATAAAATACTGATAATTTATGTGAAATGTGGTGTCTAGATGTATTGTGTATGATATTATCACTATATGTAGGTTTTCTATAAATTGAAAATTCTAATTTATTGTTAATGATTTCGATACCTATGTCGAGAAAGTTAATCTTATTACCCCCCATTTCCATTGTGAACTGGATTGATTTGTTAATTTTATTGATTTCTTTTAGAAAAATATCTAATTGTCTGTTTGTTCCTGTCCAGATAATCAGAATGTCATCTACATATCTACGGTAGAAGGCCACTTTATTAAACGATTTTAGTTTTTCGATGGATTCTTCGATATAATCCATGAAAAATTCAGCCAAGACCGGTGAAATCGGGCTCCCCATAGCTGACCCACTAGATTGGATGTAATAGTTATTATTAAATCTAAAGAAATTTTGTTCTATGCATGTATTTAGTAATCTTGTTATTTCGTTACGTTTTATTAAATTAATGTTTATTTTTTCCATGTAATTATTAATAATTATTTTTAATTCGTTTGTTGGTATGTTTGAGAACAAACTAACAACATCAAATGAAACTAAGGTAGCATTATTGGGTACTTTGATGTCTTTAATGAGGTCTATTATTTGTAGGGAATTTATTATTCCGTATTTTGGTTTTAAATTAAGAGTATTTTTTATAATATTATTTCCAAATTTTGCTAATTTATAGGCAGGGGCTGAATTATATGACACTACTGGTCTTAGTGGCATATTATTTTTGTGTACTTTTGGCTGTCCATATAGACGTGGGCATTGGGGGTTCATAACAGAAAGGCTATTTTTATGGTATTTATTTTTAATCAAGGTTTGGCATGAATTTAGAATTGTGTTTACGTCTGCTGCAAATTTAGGAGTGGGGTCCTTTTTCAATAAGGTTACATTACTGGTGTCCAGCACATCTTGGACTTTTTCTAAATAATCTGATTTATTTAAGATAACTGTACTGTTGCCTTTATCTGCTTTTGAGATAATCAGATTATTTTGTTTGATTTTATTTTTTATTGATTTTACGATACGTGCTTCGCTAGAAAATTTCCCCTCAGTCGTCGCGTTTTTTATTATTTTAGTACATAGATATTTTTTACCGTAATCTGACGTTGCAATATCTTTATCTACCGCGAGATTCTCGAGATCTTTTAAGTTAAGTGGTTAGTTTGGACAGTATTTTAATCCTTTATTAAGCATTGTTATTTCAGTATAAGTAACTTTGTAATTAATAAGCTATTAGTATTAGTTGCTAAGTACCTACTTTCTTAATTCCTATAATAATTTCTCAAATGTAAACATGTATATTTTCAAAAAGCAAATATAATCCCATCATAAATAATGATTTGACAATAAAATTAGGTCATTAATAATGCATATTACCTGTGAGGTTTTTTCCCTAATAAATATTGAAATGAGCTACAAACCCAAGGTAATTAGCTTACTGGATTTACCAAATATTTAGAAATTCGACAATCTTAAACGACTTAGTAACAAATAAAATTGATTAAAACCCTATAAACTACCCCTCTCCCCCCTCCCCCATATGTTGTGTATATAAACCGTAGACTAAGAATTTTGTGTACCAGTCTGAAGATGGCTTTGACGAGCTGAAACCGGTTACGGTCAAAATAAAATTAAGTGGAATAAAGTTTTTTATTTGTTTTATTATAATATATTATAATGGAATTCCACCACGAATTATCGGTCTCAAAAATAGAAATATTAAAAAAAAAATGGTTTGGTGACTTTGTATTCAAATTACAACAACACCTTGGTTACAAAATGAACGCTGTTGCTTGGTTTTGCTTACGAGTTTGAACGCTTGTACAAGGAGTTTAAACAGAGTTGGGTTGTTAAGTTCATCTCCATATTCGTGACGTACGCTGTGGTGTCATTTTTTAAATTAATTTAACTAGACAGGGCTAATCCAGTATAATACATCTATGACCAAAAACAATAATAAAATCTGCTAAACAGTCGAGCATGAGGTTGATGGTGAAATATTTTTTTTAAATCCAAGAGAATAGATAATCTATTGTCACAAATAGGTTTAACCAGTGAAAATTATTTCAGAAAGCTTAAAAATTCAAATTCAAAGAGAATCGTACAAATAAGTCTGCTCAACGTGACTTGGCCACAATTTGAAAATGGCCTTGAACGCCAAAACAGTTGTCACAATAATAAAAACTGGCAGAACTTAAAAATAAAATTATTAAATTAGAGTTAAAATATTTTTTTATGAAAATTAGAAAGAGTTTTAAAAAATAAACCCAAGAACAATGAATAATTACAAATTTATGCTGAATTTTTTCACTGTATCAGAGTGGGTTTTAAAGTGAAAGGACAAGATAGAACAATTATATTCAACTTTACAATAAATTATATTAAATTGTTTATCGATTTGTTTGATTTCAATGCAGGTCGGATTAAATTTTGAATGTATTTTTTGTCGTATTATCATGAAATAAATTTCTTCGCGTGGAAGAATGAAACGATAAGGTGTAAATGGGAATACGATAGGAAAAGAATGGATGGGAACAAAAACATCTGTTAATTTTTTTACTGTCTAAGGCCTTGCATTGACTAACTACCTACCTCTGTTTACCTTGTTCCAAGGATTAAATGAATAAATCTTCTCAATTTAATGCTTTAAAAATCTCACACGAGATAAAAGACAATATTATGAAATAACGATTTGGTAATATTTTCGCAGAGGTTTAAAACAATTCCGTTCCAATTTGCCAAGTCCATTTTCAAATTTATCGAAACGTTGCTTTGGGACAAATATTTCTTATTGTGAATCCAAGCGATTAAATGTTGGGAAGTAAAATATGAGCTGTCCTTTATTCTTTGCAATTACTTTAACTTACGGCCTTCCATTTATGTTCAATCATTTTTCTTTTACGGTATAAATAAAATATATTAAAATACCTACACACTCTTACAAAAAATTATTGACGATATTTTTTGGGAAAATATTCGGCTGCCTACTCGTATGTTACAATGACAACAATGATTCATTGTCCTACAAATACTTTTTCAACCCATAAGATATTTTCCTCGACAGTCCTTACGAATTTTGATACTAACCCTTAAATTTTCAGGGCAAGCTCAGATTATTAACGTAACTTCCGAAGCCTAGCTAAAAAGTTTAAATAATGCTTGCCCTTTGGGTATGATAAATATTTAATATATTTTGTTAGTTTGGTCGTAATATTTTTCCTCAATATTTGAAAAATTACTTTAGGGCGTCATTTTATTTTTTTATGAATATTAAATACTTTGTTTTCACCACTTGTAATTCATAATAATCTACATATTTCAAAGCCAATGGCTTCTTTGTCAGAATATTGAAAATTCATCACAATTTATATGCATACAAAGTATTTCATTTTCATATAATACAAGTTTACTTATGCATTTACTATAATTTCTTTTTGTTCACCGTGTAGGTCAATAAGTTTTGTAGTCACCACATTTTATTAAAAATAAATTAACGGCGCCCGTATGACTGGTTTAGATACTGTATTTATATACAAGGTGTCCAGGGGTAAAGTGCACTAACCTCTTGAGGTGATGCTATTACTACGATTTTGCGTTTCCATGGATTTACACCTAGTATAATCGTATAAATATAATAATAGTATAATCATAGAAAAGAGAAAATTTACTCCCAATATCTCATAAAATGTATTCAAAAGGACCGGACACTGTCCCGCGCAGTGCGCGGGGTTACGACCATTAGGACTAAATATGCTTCCCACGCAGTGCGCGGGATTCGTCCGGAAAGGGTAAGTATAATAAGAGATACATTTATTTTTAATTCCATTCACCCATTAAACCAGTCCGGATTTGTACTTTATTATTTATGCGAATTCTAAAAACAGACATCAAACAACATTTTACCATTGTTAATTTTTAATTCAACTTATTATTATATTCGGTAGAAAGCGTTGTACAGAGTATTTAGGGATGTACCTGATTATCTTTAATCACTAATTCCTGACAATATTTGGAGATAAAATTTTAATTATATTTCGTTCTCCGGTGACATTTTTGGTTCTTTTATTTCGACTCCGAATAATGTCAAGAATCGCTAGTATATCTCCTATCACCCTACGCGGAGAATACTTATTGAACTGAACTGAAGTTAACTTAATTATTAAGAATATCTTCAAATCATTCGTAATCTGGTTAAAAACCGGTTTTAACGAATGAATTGACAGGTTTCCTTACAAACTTTCAGTAAAACACGAATGTGTTATTGCAATGTCGGAACACGTGTTCATAAAAACTCTTAGAATTTCGCATTCGGTCATTGTATACTATCAGAACAAATGCAGGTGAATGAACACGTGTACCGATATATCGGTAAATTACTAAAATTTTAGCAAGATACGGCCGCAAATCCCGTTTTTAACCGGATTTTAATAAATCAGCAATATGTACTGATTTTTTCTCCGTGAATATAGTGTGGCCGCGTTGTTACATATGTATTCTTACAAATAAAATATTTATTCATATTCATTGTTACAAATAAAATATGTAATTGCGTCCAATTAACAAATAGTAAAATACAATTAGAAAATTAAAGTGAGACTCGCGCAAGGTAAATTTTTGAAGAAATTAAAAAGATGTTGAAGTTCTGCGGTATGAGCATGAAATACAGTACTATTCTCATTTAATATGGCAATTTCAATTCAGTAGAATCTTTGTTAAAAATTAATGCTCCTTTTCCCATAAAATTAACTTGTTTCTTTCGACAGATAAAATATTTACTCTATCCCTGCCCTTTGCATAATTCATCGTTCTTGCTAGAAGCTACCTGTTAATGTAGAATCCATATTTAGATCCGTGTGACTTAGCAAGAAAGGATTGAGTTCGTTTAACAAGCTCAAGTCGCTTTTCATGTAATAAATGATTTATTTCTTACTGTTCCTTCGAAAAAACAATATTAATTTCATACATACACACCTACACACCGTAACCAACTCAGATAGACAAATAATGACCTAAATTAAATTAAAACTGTTTAAACCATTTTATGAAAATGATCTACATCTTTCAAAACCAAAGGGTTATTCATCAGGATACAAAGTATACAGTGTTAATACCAAATTCGGTTGTGTTTGTCTGTAACTCTGGTTGAAAGAACTCGGATTTAGCTTTGAATGTGAGAGTCATTTTCAAAATTGGAACTAATTGTAAGAAAGCGATTAATCAATAAAGTACTTAACTATTCACAGAAAATTATTTTAATTGTCTTTTTCAAATTGGGATTACAATATCAAGTGATAAAAAAAATTTATCGAAAAGTTCGTCCGTAAGATATTTATCTGATTAAAAATTAGAATATTACTTTTAGGAAAAAGTTTTGACTAACATAGCGGAGCTGCTTTTTCGATTAATAAAATTGCTGTTTATAGCAAATCTTTGATTTAATCATAGAATAGAAATAATCACTCATAATCCTTTCATACTCATTTAATATACCCTCTTTGAATACCTAAAAAGACGCAATGAATCTGAGTAAATAAAATCATCCCAGTGTTGTGTTTAGCAAACATTCTATCATTGCGGAATGATGAAAACGTAAAAAAAAAACATAAAAAGGTTGTCAAAAAATATCTTGTTTAGTTCTAATACGAGGTTATGTACGTTGAAAAAAATATGTCGACCTAGTGATGTACCCTTTTGGTAATTTCCATCTATAGATAAGAAATGTATACTCACCTTATTGTGGGATTCTCTTTATTAGAAAACGTTCCGAGTATTTATTTCCAAATAATATGTCTCGTAGCTCCAATTTCATTTGTATTGCTGATGATACTTGGTACCAGAGCTTGATGAAATGAAATATAAGAGTTAGAAGGAGGTTGGGTGATGTAATAAAACCTTATTAAAGATTTCATCTCAGGAGTGAAAATAATCCCTGCAACCTCAAAAGATTTTTTATGTACCAATAAACTTACAGAAATATTTCTACCGTCTATAATAAATGTAATTCCATTTCGTAAAAAGATTCTTTCAAAACCTTTTTGGTAACAATGCTGTAAAAGTATTTGAAATACCTTTTTTCCCGTGTAACAAGGTTAACCGATGTAATCATTTTTTACCACTACCATCGTAAAAATAAATGTAGATATAATCTAGTAGTGGGATTTTTACTTGGTGAAACTGCATTACCAGAAATCAATGTTTTTTCATCATTTTTAACGTGATCCACAAACGGACATGTAGGTACAGGGTGAAATATGTTTTTTTTTTCAAAAACAGTTTTATTTTTAATTTCCTACTGTTGTCACGGGTCAACAGCCCAACCACACACACATCGAGCATAGCTGTCCAATACCTACTGATTTTCTATGTTTTTAATTGAAAAAAAAATTAAAATATCACACGAGACCAAGATTTCATTGATATTTTTTACTTCTAATAAGCAATCTCTCGTTAAATTAAGTCAAATACATCCCTTAACACCCATTACATATTTTCGTAAGTCGATTTTCATTATTTTATTACAATATGTGTACCCATAAAGATAAACGAATAACCTGATTTCAAAATTAAGCTTAAAAATCTTTAAAAAGTGATTGAAAAGTCCACTTGTATAAAATCAGAATTCACTTGTACTTATCAAAAGTTTATAATCAAAATTAAAATGGAAATTCACCTATGTAACCACTTGAAAACGTAATCAATCAATATTGAAACATATTTTCAGCCGTTCAAATTACCAACCTACTATTTCATTACATATTTTACCTTTCTTGTCGGGTTTGTAACTTCATATTACAATAAGGAAAAACGACCATATTAGAAGATGTTAAAAAAACGTCTATAAAGAATTAGCCCTTGAGGTGAAATTTCTCTTGAAATATTTCATTTAAATATATATAAATATATTCGAAGATAAATACCCTAATAATAAAGCAAGATTTCTTCAAGTATTACATTTCCTACTCATATTGTATGAAAGGTTAGTCAAAACACAATACAAAATTCACATGAAATATGATAGGATTAACTGTGAACTTTTCACCCTTGCTTAGCAACGGTGCCCTAATACTTATACGTTACCTACCAGTGGCGGGCCTACCTACCAGTATTTAATCAGGGTTGTGACTGTAAGGCAGTGGGAAAAACATCAAATAATTTATGAAAACAGCGAATTAGGAATGGCTAACCTGCATTAGTCGAAAAAAGTTGAGATGAGTATCAAATGTGTGCATAACCCCTTCAATTATGCATATAACAAGCCAATTAATGGATATATAAAAATAACACCTATTTTTGGCCGCACAATTGCATGAAAGAAAGATAACATCACGTAATTTTTTATTTTTTTTATTTGATATTATAGAGGTACCAGCAGATGACAGTGACGGCGCATTTGTGATTTGTATAGAAGAGCACGCCCTTTTTCGTCGATATCACTAACGAGTCATCCCTTAAAGTTGATTGTGCATTACATTCATTTGTTTTTGTAGAATAGAGTCAACCTTTAAATATGACCATGGGAGTTATTTTGTATGCTTCCTGCTTTTGTTACGTTAGTAGAGCAGGCTGTGGCACAGTGGACCTTCTAGTCCAAACCAACTTGAAATTTTGTGATTTTTGTATTTTTGTGAGCAAAGATTGATTTCTTGCAATTAGTTTGTAAATTTTAACATTATTTTATGAATATAAGAAATGTATGGTAGGCCTCTTGTACCTACGTCATATTTAAGATAATTTATTTGGTGGACATTACGTAACTATACCGCGGTATATTAATTTCATGGAATCATTGAAAACCTCGTTAAGTCCTGCTGGAACTTATTGTTTTAAAACCATGAAAGCTAGTTTTGCTTTTAATTAAAGTGACCTAATACACCTACTGATATAAATTAAAACAGTTTTCACTGATATCTAGAATGCATCGTGATGAAAATAAATTAGGCGATATCATCGATATTTTCCATCCATTTATTGGTTCATTTAAAAACTTTACAGATTATTCGGTACACAACTTTTCCCTAACTCGTTAAGCGTTAAGCGTTATTTGTTGATTCATGTTTTATAATAATATTATATTTTTTCACTTACCATCCAACTTTGATCTAGCTTTTACACTCTTTTTGATAACTTTTTTTAAATTAGCAGTCACTTGGAAAATTAAAAAAAAAATTAATGAAGAATTTATAAAATCACGGTGGTCTGGTAGTGTTGTTGAAATACAAATCGTTTCATTGAACAAGAAATTGAGCAGAGAATGAACAGAGCTCATCTTTAGAGAATGTTTGATGTTTCCGCTTTGTGAATTTGCTGTATATATTTTTTTACTGTTTTGTTTGTTTTACCGTCTGCTTGCTAAATATTCTACAAGTAACGTCATCCGTAGTTTTTATAATACTGTCAGATTATTCGTAAAACGAGACTGTTTGTCTTAAAAAAATACCACTTATTCTTATAATCATTACTAAAATACTTGATTCCGTTCCGTGTAAAAGCTCACAAAGCATTTATAAATAAATTTACACCGTGCATAAATCATATTAAAAAAAATTATACTAGATACTTTTTTTTTATTTTAGATTAGATTTGAGATTTTCACGGCCAAAAATACTATAGTGATGCCCTGATGATGGACACTGCAATGCTGTCCGGAACGTTGGCTAAAGAATGAGGTAGCGCAACACGGCATAATACCCAAAAAACAAATCACAATTTAAAAAGGTTATTTAAAAGTTATATCAAACGAAATGAGTCTCTTGTCTAAAAGGAAAACGTGTTTACTTCTGCGGTTTGTGTTAACCAATTCATCTTTGATACCTTCCATCCATAATTCTCTTGCCTCTTAATTTTTAAAGTTCTCAGTTTAAGACAATTAAAACAAAAGTCCCACAAATTAGATTTTGTCTTTAGATTTTAGTAGCGCTTTGTCAAGAGAGAAAAGGTTTTTACGCGTATTTGAATGGGTTGAGAAATAAAGCCAGATGCCTTTGAAGTTTCACTCTCAATCAAATTGTATAGGATTTACGTTGACATTTTTCTTTTATTATTCATTTAATTAAAATATAAATTTGCCAACATAAATGATCTCCACAGTAAATATAATTCAACAGAAATAATAACAGGTTTGGGTTCCGTCGCCCAAAAAACCATTTATTGGAAAACCAGCTCCCCTGCCATTGGTCGCTCTGTGTGTTTTGCTACGTTTGTTGACTTAGCAAGGGGTCCGGGCTGTAGATCTTGGCGGTGAATGCGTTTTCCCACTTGTTGTATAGTGGGACAGATCGGGAGAGACTGGTTAAGGGAGACCTAATAACCTCTGCAGTTGGACTCCTTCTACCACCGTGGGAGGAATGGATTCATATTCATATTATTTGCTCTAATTTTAAAAAGAAAATCTCTTAAATTGTTAAAAAAAGATGATAAAACGTTTATGGCAAATAATTAAGGAATGAACCCACACAAAACACAACAAAGGTAAACAAATCAAAATAATGGAAACAAAAAATGATATCGTGTCTCTACACACAGATGCGAACCAATTATTAAATTGTAAAAATAAATACTTTGCCAACATAGGCTCTGAATTAGCAAACAAAATATACCTACCTCCATTTTAAAACCAAAATACTACCGGACATACCACGTCTCCAAGAAACATATTTTCCTTAAGACCTTCTACCAAAAGTGAATTAACTCGTAACTTATCAAATTTTTAAACCCACATCCTCATCAGGCAGTGATGGAATCTCAATGAAAACAAAAAATATCTGCAAGATGAAATCATTGATCCCATTCACTTTCTAATAAATAGATCCATTAATGAAAGCTTATTCCCATCATTATTTTAACAAGGCACAGTATTATCAGAGTATAAATGAGTTAGTCAGAGGAATATTAGTAACTACAGACCAATCACACTTCTGAATACCCTCTCAAAAGTTATGGAAAAAAAACATTCAAAACCAACTAATTAAATTACATTGGAAAAAATAATAATATAAAATACAATTACTTATTGCCGCAAAATCAATTTGACTTTAGGAAAAATCTTGGTACATCTGACGCCATTACTCTAGTTATAAATATATTTTTTTCATCTAAATGCAGGTAGAAAATGCTTTGGATAATTCCACGATCTTTCAAAAGCCTTTGACAATATAAAACACAATTAACTTTTTTTAAAGCTTGATAAGATAGGGATCACAGATAAAGAATTATGATTATTCAAAAGCTATACGCAAAAAGAAACAAATTGTAAAAATTGGTAATAAGACAAAAAATTGGTGTGCCACAGGGAAGTGTTTTGGGTCGGATCTTGTTTTTAATTTTCATTGACCACTTATGCAATATAAAAACCGATGTTGAAATTATTAGTTGTACCAATGACACCGTTATCCTCACAAATGGGGAAAACTGGAAGCAAACATTTAACAAAGCTGAAGCTGCTTTACACAATATCAAGAAATGGTTCAATTTTAACCCACTTGCCCTGAATGGGAATAAAACGAAATATATTGCTTTGAAAATAAGCAACATGGAAGATGAATTATCGAAATTTAATATAAAAATCCATGTTTTCCGTGATATAAAACGACTATGCCACTGTCCGTCATTAGAAAAGGTCAATCACATAAGGTATCAAGGCGTAGAATTCGATAAAAATCTTAAATGTATAGAACGTATAAACTGTACAACTAACAAATTTAAAAAATTTGCTTACTTTTTAAAACAAAAAAAATGTTTTTGACTAAAGAGAACTTATTATAATCTACATTGCCATTTGTCAATCTTTATTAGAATATGGAATAAATGGATGGGGAATTGCAAATAATGAAATTTAAATCCCCTAATTAAAACGCAAAACGCCATCTTGAAAATACTACTCAAAGTACTCATTAGAACTTGCTCTGACCATATTTTTAATAATCTAAACATCATGTAACTTAAATAATTCAATGCTAAAACAACACTTATATTTACTCAAAAAAAATATACTTGATCTACTAACGAACATAAACATATAAATACATCCAACAAGCAAAAACTAAGACATCTTTTGGACAAAGAAGTTTCATTTACTATGACATAAAACTTTATAAGAAATTACCACTTTCCTACAAAAGCCAAACAAATGTCAATACATTCAAAGCGTTCATAAAATAATGGATCTGGGACACAGGGAGACACAAAATTGATAGAGCATTGCAAATAAAACAAAGACTGACGGAAGTGAGATAGATAAATAGATTAAATTATATTAGATTATACTAAAATTAAAATTTAATAAAGTAAAACAAAAATACTGAAAATGTAAAATGTCTTCCCAGTGGGGAAAACATTATGAAATACAATTATGTTAAAAAATAAATAAATGGACATATATTCTCCCAGATTCCTACCCACCCTTCATACCTTCAATTTCCCAGAACTTCAACATTACCCTACACACAGCATCACCAAAGATGACATAGGCCGTTAGGGATTTCTTTTTCTTCAGGGCCTCATGTGTGGAACTAATGTAAAAAAATAAGATACTTTCAAAATCTCCCTCTTGAGAGTAGACTATTCAGAATCGAAACGTTGCTTGAAATGGCTGTAGCCATGTTTAGTAACCATTTTTAAATAGACAGGTACTTAAAAAATTTCCTTCTAACTATTGAAGATAATGTAAGCAACTTCTAAACGAAAATTTGAAAGAGAAAAATCAGAAAAAGATATGGTCACATCTCCTAGATATTACAATTGGAGGTTTTACTCATTAAGTTATTCCAAAAAAAAAATTCCTTTTACCCACCTAATTCCCCCCTTTACTTCCTTCAATGTTAATTTCCCCAAATTAGGGATAGCATTGTCCCATTTCATCCGGAGATATGAAACTCGTATGCTATTATTGTACTATGACATTATGAGGTGGTCCAACAAAAACATTGTGAAAGTATACACTATGGTGGATATTCCGGGTTTTAAGAGTAGGCACTTATCCCGGATTTAGTTTCAAGTCTGCAGCAATTTCTAGCAATTAGGTAGATGCTAGAGAGATTATTTATGGGTCACTCTGCGACTTCTCGGAATTAAGACCAGAAAAGTACTTTGACTGGGATAGTCCTGAGATTTCAAAAACTTCGGTACATTTTTCTAAATATATCTGTGGATTTTAACTGAATTTGGTAGGTTTTCAAAAAAATTCGATTCATTTTCACAAATTTCAGTTGTTTTTCTATGAATCTCGGAGGATCAGTAGATTTTTGCTGAAAACGGTAGATCTACTGAAATTTTGGGATTCGCACCATTGCTAACACGGGTAAACAAAACAAAGAGTTGCTTAAAAAGTCAAAGGATTTTTCGATTGGTCAATGCTCAGACTATAGCCGTCTCACGCTCTTTCATTATTATATTGCCGGTTCCACGCGCTCGCCGAGTGTTGGAGCTGACATATTCTTAAAAAGTAGGGCTCGGACTCTCGATGGGGTTTTTCATTTATTGCTTGACATCTCCAGACACCAATTGGTGATGCGTTTTATATTTACTCAGTATTGTTTTTCTCGTTCAAATACTGCATCTTCCACCTGTTTGCCCTAGACCCGTTGCATTTGATCTTCTGATAAATTTGCAGAAAAAACATAACAGTTGGAATTGATCGCAAAAATACTTTCGTTGTCCGGCAATGCGCCTGGCAATTTTTAAGCAAAAAATCAATCCGAGGTCTAATAATAAGCTAGTAAAAATATAATATAATTGTGATAAATTTACGACAGCATTTTTTTTGTGTGAATACCAAAATCCAAAACATATAAAACTCAAAATTTCATTTTGGGCCCCAAAAAATCTTCATTTGGGCCGCAGGTTGGGCATTCCAGTAGTATATGATAATTTTTCAAAGTAGTAAGTTCAGAGCGGAACAAATTTGAATATCTTTGTATCATATATTTGTATCAAAGCTCTTAAAAAAGAATGAAGTTTCGTTTTCAAAAGAAACGAACTCCAAACATAATCAATTCTAAGACTAAGACCCTTCTCCCTCCTATCCACAGAGATACGCAAGTAACCGTTATTCGACGATTAAGGTATCTTGCCGACTACCGTCATACGTTCGCGTGGAGGCACGTGTACTGGCAACGCGTTGTCGACATTTTTTAAACTCTTCGGCGACGCCAGTTTCTCACGACCAGCTGTGCCAGGTTATTCCGACTCACGACACGTTGCTAGCGACATTTTGTAACAATGCTTGTGCTTTAGACCTGTGGTTTGTGACAAAGAGATAGAATGTTCGAAACCCAGCATTTATTTTTTATTTATTTTTTTTATATTAACTCCACACAGGAGGCCCTGAAGAAAATAATTTCCCTCAGGGCCTATGTCATCTTTGGGGAAGCTGTGAGGAGGGTCTTTTTGTAGAGAGGAAGGAGTGAACATACTGAACATAGGTCTTGAAGAGTCCCATGTTGTAGGAGGGAGGAAACACAGAGGCCGGCAGCTCGTTCCACAGCCGAGCTGTTGGACTTAAGAACAAATCGTAGAGGCGACCCGTTCTCATGTGACAAATGTCAACCGTGTACAAATGTTGGGCGCGCGTTTGGCGTGTATCCCGACTACGCACCGGTGCCGAAAGGATCAATGACGCTAGTTCCTCAGAGCATCTTCCATTGTAATACCGATAGAACAAGGACAGCATACCTACCTGACGCCTGTGCTCTAAAGATTGCAGTCCGTTTGTTAAGATTGGGGAATCTATCAAACGGACCGCCCGTTTTTGCACAGAGTCAAGGGTTTTTTTCAGGTATTTAGGGGCTCCGGACCAGAGATGGCTGCCAAATTTGACAGTAGGGCGCACTTGCAATTTGTACAGGGTCAGCAGTTGTGTACTATTATATTATCTGCGGGCCCTGTACAGTACTCCCAGCTTCTGAGAGGCCAACTTTACTCTGGCTTCGATGGAGCCCCTGTACCTGAGCTGGTCACGGCATGTGTAAATTTCTTTATTAAATTTGTATTTATAAATATATTTTTGTCATATATTTGCATTCCATTGGGAATGGAAGTTTTTTATAGAATAACCATGATGGGGGAACATTATTCTAAAGCTTACATTTTTTAAACTAACTTTAGCCAAATCTGAATAACCGCATACTTAAAAGACTTTTATATTGTAAAAGGGCGCAATTTCCCTGTGAGAGGTCTATTGCAAAAAGGGTGCCTTAGTACATATCGGCGTTAGCTCAGGTGGTAGAAGGTGAGGTCATGATCATCAGGGGTCAGGTCAGCTTCTGCTTTTACACGGGGAACTGATTAACAAACAAACCACTTCGAATTCGTCAAAGGAAACGCATTAATGGGGTATGATGGTATATTCACAAAGCACAATTACAAACAGGTACACAAATGAGATGGGTCATTTACATCCTAAATATCCCTAGCGTTTCGTTAGGAACAATCTCTCTTGATAATTTAGGTTCTGGCTGGCAAGCGTGGGTGTAGGCATAGATCAAGTCACAAAAGGCACATAAAAGGTAAAGATAGTTAGTCCGCTTACATGAATCTGTAGTAGGTTTCGCGTACATGATGAACCACAAAAGGAGGGTTATCTTCCGTACTGTACGCGCTATTACGCGTACATTTCTCCATGGTGAGTAGGCACAGCGATTAGGTACAGGCTTTGAAAATACTTGTACAAAGCGGCCGTTAATTTAGGCGCGCAAACACGGCGTCCTCGTTGATAGCAGAACAGACATGTAGGCAGGGCCAAAGCTAGATTGTGAGTGTGGCCGTTGGTGGTTTGAATGCCGGCGAGTGTGGCGTGGAGCAGTTTTACCAACTTGGCCGTGCACGAGGCAGGTGCGCGCGCACAGTGACAATGGTAACAACCACCGCTTACTAATTTGAATTCGCGGGAGTTTTGAACGTGTCCGATTCGTTACGTGACACATCCCCGCCCGCCCGAGAAAAAGCGACGTGGCAATGAAGCAATAGGCTTAAGAATCCTCTTTTACTTACAACATGCCACTGGCTTGCGAGAGAGAGAGAGAGAGAGATTGTTGGGTGTGCTAGCTAATTGATGACCAACATAAAACACATAGTGACATGACAAGACAAGACAAAATACAGTAACATATGACATGACATGACAGGACAAGACAGAACACAGTAACATATGACATGACATGACAAGACAAGACAAAACATAGTAACATATGACATGACATGACATGACATGACAAGACAAGACAAAACACAGTGACATTTGAAAGAGAGAGAAAAAAAATGACTGTAAGTTTATCATTGGTCCGGGAAGCTAAGATTTGCGAAGCGTAGTTTGTTTGCGTAGTGGGTCGGAGTTTGCGTAGCACTTGTTATTTTCACTAACACATGACCCTTTGAGATTACACTCAAATGAACACTAGGGTCTTGGAAAAGAACACGGTGTGGAACTTTGTTGTTGCGGAGGGGTTCTACTATCACAGAGGTCAAAATAGGTGCTTCAGGTTTGTAGAGGTGCCAGAGTGGGTCCATGCTGGTAGTAAACAAGGTTGTACTGGTTATTAAAGCGTGCAGGGCTGCGAGTAACATAGGTTGGTGCCAAATGGAGGTTGGTGGTGAGTATGCACAAACGGCATTTGGTGAGTCTGCATGAACGGCAACTGGTTGGTGTGCATGTTTTAGTATTTGCAAGACGGTGCTTGTGTCAGTGCTTGATGGGGCAAAAGACAACTGTTGATTTGGCAGGAACGGACAACTAGCCTGGAGCTGACATGCTCGGAGGTTGTTGTTTGGAAAGTGTCATTATATTGTGAGACAACTTGTTCGAAACTGCACAAACGGCTCACACTTGATTGAGTTGAGTGTGGTCGGGTGCTTTTTATATAACGAGGCTGAAGAAAGGGGACCTCCGTGACGGTAGTGAAGGCGGCAATGAAGAGGGCTCAGCTGGTGATGAGAGAGGCTGCTGGGCTTCTTTTTAGTCCAGGGGTGAATTATTATTAGAACAAAATTCTTGAAGTTTACCTGCCTGGTAGACCAATGATGCAAAAATGGTTGGAGAGAAACAAATGTGCCTTGGGTAGAAGAAAGAGATTTGCTTGCCAGAAACCAGAGAAAGAGAAGGATAGAGATGTTCCTAACTAGTTGATATTTTACAAATGTGAAAAAAAATATGTTTTCGTATCAAGAGGTGACTCTGTATAGTCCATTCAGTGCAATAGTACTGAATACAAATCCACTGATACAAGAACATGTTTGTGCAGTGAGACAAAAAATAACTTCTTTGAAAGCAATTGACCTTTCATGGTCAATGTCATCGCTAAAGCGGTAACAACGTAAGGCTTTCAAGGAAGAAAACGTAGTGAATATATTTCATTGAAGGGTGAAGGGATGATGGAAGAAGGGGTGAGAAAAAAGATTCGTGGATGAGGTTTGTCCTATTTGACAGACGATAAGCCAATGCTTATCGTACTATTTCCAAATAAGTGAATAATTTTAACAATATGTACATGTTGAAAGTGATGACGAAAGAAGATGTTTGAGTACAGAAATCTGCTGAAAACTGGCTAGAGTCCGGATTCGATCTTCAAGAGAGAGCGAAATATATTTGACAGCAGGTTTCCCGACTCATTATATTTACAAGAAGGTGTGATGAAACATAACATATAACATAATACAATTCTAGTCTTTCATGTGTATTGGATGAAAGACTAGGGGTCGATTTAATCTTCTACAAATTTGTGAGAAAATGACAGACCCTTGTTCAAATTTCACAAACCTGGGAGTTTTCTTATTCGTTTCCCAGCCGACGAGTTAGGTGTTTTTGTGTCATGTCCCGATTGACCTCCTACGACACGATACCTCATAATCAAAAGTGAAGCCGATGATTAGTCCATGGTCAATGGATAGTAGATAGTAGATAGTTCTTGGGTTTAGTTACAAGAAGTCTACAGGCATCAGTTCAACCAAAATTTGCTGAATGCACAGCTTCAATGTTATTTTTTTTTTTTTTTTAAATTCTTCCAAGAGGGAAATTTCCTGCTGTTTGGCAAGTTTAACAAAAGTGTCAAATATTTTAAAAATGACAAGACATATCCGGGTAAAATGATCTACGTCAGGTAGTTCAAGTATAAACAGGTGGCAATCTTAATTAAGAAAGGCCAATTGATATTATATCGTTCGCACGAATCACGGTAAGTATTATGACGTCTTCACGTATCATGTAAGAATTTGAACGATTTTGAAAAAAAGGTCAAGCCTAGTATTGCAAGGGTGTAAGACAGTAGGTATTTATATCAAAGCATTGAGACAAATTACATATTCGCTGTACTGGCGAAAGAATTAAGTGATTATGACGAGCTTCTCGTATAGCGTTGGATTTTATAACGTTCGCACGTATCATGGTGGATTTTATAACGATCTCTCGTATCGTGGTGGATTTTATAACGATCTCTCGTATCATGGTGGAAGACAAATTTACGTTTAAGTTGATAAAGAAGTTTCCATTTCTATACAGACGGCATATGAACAAAATACACAATAAACATACTCGGTGATGTCGATAGTTATTGGTATCAGCATAATACAAAAGTAACATGACAAGCAGATACAATTGTACAAGACATGTGGTGTGATGGTAGTAATTACTTACACAGCGCACAAATATAGCGAAAGAGACCTATTGGTTTTACTTACTCTTTGCTTACAATATACTGTGATGACACAACCAAAAGTTGAGTTTACACGGTAAGTGATGACATAATACAAGACATATGTGAACAAGAATTTTTTATACAAGACAAAAAAATAATATATATATAGCAAAGGAGGCCTCTTTGGCTTTACATATTCTTTGCTTATAATATAAAGGTTTGTAGTGGTTTATTTAAGACCTGATTGGGTTTTACCTACTTAAAATGACCAAAAAAAATGAGCAAGGGAACACGCTTGGTGTTACCAATTGTCACAAACACGAATGTTGTGAACTTTACAAGTTATACATTTTTATATACAAAAAGGAGGGCACCTTGAGACACAGGATAACTTAATATGAGTGACCTGGCTTGGTGTATTTTAACAAGGCAAATTAATGTCATTCAAGACAAAAAAAGTGCGACAAAATAACAGATTTGGGTCAGGAAGTTGAGATCCTATGATTTTACATACTCAATGTGACCGAAAGGTGTTATGCATGGTACAATGTTATTGATTAGGAAGACAAATGCAATGTGTTTTTCTTTACAACAACTATTTTCAGAAATGACGTGTCAATATCAAATTCTGAAAAAAGACAAGAGCAAATGGGATAGTTGAGCGCCATTCAATTTTGGGAAAACTGAAAAAACTTTAACATGGTAATTGTAACTTATATTTGTTACACCTGTGTAACTTGAATCAAATGACGATACCGAACTGGAATTACACACGCATTTTGATTACAAATTACAGGGGTAGAACATTCACCTCAATTGGGTGTATGTTGCAAAAAAGGTCATTGTTTTTATACGATGGAACCCATTAGAACAAATATGAAGGACAATAGGAAGAACAAGAGCAAAAAATATAAAATGATATGTCAAGAAAACTTGGTGTGTTGGGAACAGGAAATGGAGAACATTTTCGAGTATCGCGCGTACCCAAAAATACAAACCGACATTGAGGAGGTGTCTTTTCCGAAATGATCAGTTTCAAAAAAGGTGTGTACATGAGAAAAAGTGAAACGTGAGAAAAAGAATACTAACATAAGTTTATATACAAAGAAATAGTGTACCGAGGTCAAGGTTACAATTGACACTTATTGTACCTTGTCGTGTAAGATTTACTTACAACAAACCATAATGGATGATTAACTTATGAAAATCAAGAACATTGTGGTTAAAAAGGCTAATGATTTCAACAAAAAACGAATAACACTTTGGTAGACGGCTTGTGAGATCAATAGTAGAAGTCATAGATAGTTGTTTAAGCAAAGTTTGTAGTGTATGGCAGTGGTTGTTTCTGCCAATGAGGTACAAACGTAGGGACAGGAGTGATGGTTTCTATTGTTTCCATATTTCCAGCCTTGACAATGTCCTTTATGTGGTAGTTGCCTATGTGTTTACCAGAAATGTCGGACAGGGTGTACACCAAATCTGAGATTTTTCTCAGTACTTTAGCCTTGATAAAGCGGGGTGCCAATTTGGCAGAGAAGTACATGGCACCTTGTGACAATGTGTTATTTCTTCTCCAGACAATATCCTCTTTATTAAAAGTGACATGTTTCCTGCGTAAGTTGTATCTGTCCGCACTTTTTTGGTGGGCCAGTAATAAAGCGTCTGTTACTTCGCTGTAGATAGCAGAGAGTTCTTCTAAGCGGTGGGCATATGTTTCTACAGGGTCTTCAGATGAGGGGACCGATGATGGAAAATCATTATTCCAATGTAGAGAGCCGTGAACAATTTGTTCCATGCCGTGTTTGAGGAAGAATGGGGTGTAACCGGTTGTAAGATTTACCGTGTTGTTTATAGCTGCTTGAATTTTTTCCAAGTTTTTACACCAAGTGCGTTGGTCTTTATCGACTAGGATAGCCAGGGCGGTATTGATGTTTTGGTTATAACGCTCTACAGTGTTGTTCTGTGGTGTGTAGAGAGTATTATAAAAAATGTCCTTTATGCCGTATTTGGACAGGAACTCCTTAAATTCAGTTGCGATGAACTGTTTTCCGTTATCCACAATAATTGTACGGGGGGTTCCGTAAGGTATAAATATGTGTTTTTCCAAAAGGCTTACGACTGCAGATGCGGTGGCTCTTTTTAAAGGGAAAATCCAACAATATTTGGTGAAAATGTCCACTACACTGAGTATATGCATGTGTCCAGCATAACTTCTGGGGAAAGGTCCAATAAGATCCATTGACAGTGATTGCAGTGGTCTATCGGCGCGTTTGGGTTTACCCATAAGACCAGCAGGGGGTGCAGTGCTGTGTTTATAAGCTTTGCAAGTGTCGCATTTAGAAATATAATTTCGCACTTGTTTGAAAAGACCGGGCCAATAATATTTCAAGGATATTTTCTTATATGTTTTGAAGGTTCCGGGGTGTATGGATTCCGGGGCACTGTGGTTGTTGAATATTATTTGTTCTCTTTCTTCAGGAGGAACAACCAGTTTCCAGGCATGGTCTTCGAGAATAGACAAAGGAGGTTTGCAATTACGGTACAATTGTCCTTCCTTTATGATAAAATTGGGAAACTGTTGAGGAGAGTTAATGCAACCGTTGAATATCTTTAGATACCAGGTGTCCTTAGTGGAAGAAATGGGAGCAGTTGGTTCGGTGTTTAGGAGAGCAAGCTCGATTCTTGAGAGTGCATCAGGTACAATGTTGTCGGCGCCTTTGCGGTGTATGACATCGAAAGTGTATTGAGACAAGCGTGATGACCAACGAGCGAGTCTACCGGATGGATTGTTCAAGGAGATTAGCCATTTTAGGCTGCTGTGGTCAGTAATTACAGTGAATTTGCTGCCGTCTATGTATCCTCGAAAGTGGTGAATAGAATCCATTACTGCCAGTAACTCTTTTTCCGTTATTCCGTAGTTCTTTTCGTGTTTGTTTAAACTTCGGGAAAAGTAAGCTACAGGGTGTTCTCCATCGGGAAATTCCTGAGTTAGTACTCCGCCGATTCCAACATTAGAAGCGTCAGTATGGAGCGTGAAAGGAAGTGTGAAATCAGGGCAGTTCAGCACAGGTGCTGTTTGTAGAGCAGATTTCAAAGTGATGAAGGCTTTTTTGGTTTCAGGAGACCATAAGAAATTACTGATGCCTTTGCGCGTACCAGTGATTTTGTTGAGGGGTGCTGCAATGTTGGAGAAGTCTTTGATGAACCTTCTATAATAACCGGCCAGTCCTAGAAAACCTTTGACTTCTTTTGCGTTTTTGGGTCTGGGGAAATTTGCCATGGCTTCGACTTTAGCTGGGTCCGTTCTCAGACCTTTTTCGTCGATAATAAAGCCTAAATAACGCAAGCGGGACTTGCAGAATTCTTATTTCTTCAAGTTGATGGTGAGACCGGCGAGCTTGAGTTGTTGGAAGACTTTTTCCAGCATTTCAATGTGTTTTTCGAAAGTGTCAGTTATGATGATGAGGTCGTCTAGGTAACAGAATAAGTTATTATCCGATTCTGGGCCGAATAACTTGTCCATTAACCTTTGTAGTTCGGCAGGGCTGTTTTTGAGGCCGAATGGTAACCTTTTGAAGTGGAACATACCTCTACCTGGTATGACAAACGCAGTTTTTTCACAGGATGCAGCATCTAATGGTATTTGCCAAAAAGCTTTGCTTAGGTCAATTGAGGATATAAACTTGGCGTTTCGTAGTTTGTCGAGGATGGCGTGAACAAATGGAAGTGGATAGGCGTCAGCCTCAGTGCAAGCATTAAGCCTTCTACTGTCGATGCAGAATCGTGCAGAGCCGTCCTTTTTTGATACAAGTAGAGTTGGGTTGGTCCAGGCGCTTCTACTAGGAACTACAACGCCTAAACTCAACATTTCGTCTAACTCTTTTTCCAATTGTTTAAGTTTCTGGGGAGCCAGGTTATAGTACCTTTGTTTGATGGGTGGTCCATTGGTTTTGATGTGGTGTTCGACTAGGTTAGTTAGACCTAAACCGCATTTTTCGAAGGATATTGATTCGAATTTGTTGATCATCCTTTTTAATTGTTGTGACTGAGCAGAACTTAGATTTTCGTAAGGTATTACTGTACGAATTTCACTGACTTGTGTGGAGTGACAGGTGTTGTTGCAAGTGTTAAATACCTGGGAGGGCGACATTAAAGGCCTTCCAGAAGTCTACACCGAGGATAAAGTTCTGGGTTATTGAAGGAATCACTAAGAAGTTGATTGTGATTGTTTTGTTTCCGCAACTGACAGGTAGTGCTAGAGAACCTGTGACAGTTTGTGCTGTGTTGTCTGCGGTTGTGACGTGTGTAGAATGCATCTTGATTCTAAATCCGCAATTGACGAAAGGTATGTGTGCATTATTGCCGAGGCAACTAATAGATGCGCCACTATCCATAAGTCCCGAAAAGGTGACATTATTGACGGAGAATTGAGCATAGGGTCTTCCGTCTTGAGCTTCTTTGCAACTAACAGTTGAAAGATGTAAGGCCTGGTTGAAGTATTTTACGTGTCTCAACCACTCTATCCATTCCTTAGGCCTTGGAGTGAAATGGATTCCCGAGAGGTTGGGTATTAGTTTTTTTGTTTCTTGTTTACCCAATTTGGAGGGGGTTTCGAAAAGTCCGGTGGAGGTTTGACAACTTTATTGGGAGCGTGTAATCTCTCGTAATTGTGTCTTGATTTTTTGAAAATTTCTCGTAGATTGTCACGAGGTGGAGAGCGATTTTGGGAAGAATGCCTCTTAGGTGCTCTGGTGTCTCGGGGTTCTTGGAGGTTAGCTTGCTTAAAGCAAGTAGTTTGAGAATGACCGGTTTTCTTGCAGAATGAGCAGGTTTTTCTATCATTATATTCTGGTTTGATACCAGAGGATCTGCTTGGTTTGGTGATTTCGTTTGCATCGTTAGAGTCTTTTCTTCTGTTTTGGTATGTTTCCAATAGAAGGCAAACGTCGTTGAGTTGGTTTATGCTGAGGATTTTTTGTGAAGTAATGATGTTCTAATATTTATGGAGGAGACCATCAATTATAATCGGCAGCAGTTCGTTGTCCGAAACAGGTGAAGAGAGCCTGGCGTTTATGAATTCAGCTCTTTGCATGTAGTTGGCAGCTGATTCATTTGAAAGTTGCTTGATTGCAAACAGCGACAGTTTTATTTTGTGTTGGGCTTCCTTTTTTCCAAAACTGCTGATGAGGGCTGATTTTAGTTTGGGCCAAGAATCTGCCCTTTTTTCTGTGATTTATGCCACGAGAGCAATTCGGGTGCAATGAGATCGATAAAGTTGCGATGTAGGATCTCTATGGGAATTCCTCTGACTTGGGCAGTTTCTTCTATTCTGTCAATAAAATTTTCCACATCGGTGCGACCGTTGAATTTAATTTTCCAGGATGATAGGTCGTAACTTTTGTTTTGTGGGATGACCGGTGCTGGTATGTTTTTTGACTCAGGTGGTACTGGTGTAATTATTTTTGCTTCCACTGGTTCGGGGCAATAAAAACGTAAATTCCTGATGTATTTCTTGTTGAAGTACAAGGCGTAATTTATAAGCGACTTCCTTGATTTGTCAGTTGGCGACAGGTCCCTTTTACGAAGAGCTTGTAGTAATGTTTCTCTTTTTGATTGGAAAATGTTGGTGATTACACCAAATGTAGTTTCTGTAGGTACAGTGGGTGAGTCCATTTTGAAGGTTTGCTTGATGTTTGAAGAAGGAAGATGATTGTGTTCCGGAATTTTTGAAGTGTTTTGAAATTTTGAAAATTTGGCCAGGACTTTGCTTTGTAAAACTGTGTTTTTTAGTTTCACTAGTCACTTTCATTTGTTGAGAAGAAAAATTGGCCAGGACTTTGCTTTGTAAAACTGTGTTTTTTAGTTTCACTAGTCACTTTCACTTGTTGAGAAAAAATTGACCACAGATTTAGTGATTTGAAATTGAGGGTGTTGAAGAAAAGGAATGAATTTAATTTCACTTTTCACGTCACTTGTTGTAAAGGTTAAAACTTGTCAAAGGCACTTGGAGGGTTAACACTCGTCGAAGGCACTTGGAAGGTTTACACTCGTATTTGCACACTAGAGGAAAAAACAGTTGTACCTATAATTTATTAGGAATAAATGTATAATTAGTGTTGAGACAAACCCGTGTTTTTATTTACACTAGTTGAAGGAAGGTGATTTGTTGGTAATGTTCGCTATGTGAAAGGGAACATTACGGTTTTGAAATGGGCGTTGAAAACAAATAAACAAACACGAATTCGTGATGTTTATTGCTTGTTGAGAAACAAAAACAACTCTGTTGTGTTTGTTTGTAGTTGTCGTGAGTGTTCACGATACGCGGCAAGGTGTGAGCACGCGCGGCCACCATTTTGTGGACCCAGTTTTTTGCGAGCGCGCCAAAAAAACGGTTTGTGGACATTTGCTAAGGAAATCACAAGTTGTTACAAGAATAATGTACATGAATAGAATTTCAATTGACGAACACGAGGTAGTCTATTGTTGGCTTATGAAGGGATGACAAAAAAAAAATTGCCCCATGTTCGGCGACAGTGTAAAAGGGCGCAATTTCCCTGTGAGAGGTCCATTGCAAAAAGGGTGCCTTAGTACATATCGGCGTTAGCTCAGGTGGTAAAAGGTGAGGTCATGATCATCAGGGGTCAGGTCAGCTTCTGCTTTTACACGGGGAACTGATTAACAAACAAACCACTTCGAATTCGTCAAAGGAAACGCATTAATGGGGTATGATGGTATATTCACAAAGCACAATTACAAACAGGTACACAAATGAGATGGGTCATTTACATCCTAAATATCCCTAGCGTTTCGTTAGGAACAATCTCTCTTGATAATTTAGGTTCTGGCTGGCAAGCGTGGGTGTAGGCATAGATCAAGTCACAAAAGGCACATAAAAGGTAAAGATAGTTAGTCCGCTTACATGAATCTGTAGTAGGTTTCGCGTACATGATGAACCACAAAAGGAGGGTTATCTTCCGTACTGTACGCGCTATTACGCGTACATTTCTCCATGGTGAGTAGGCACAGCGATTAGGTACAGGCTTTGAAAATACTTGTACAAAGCGGCCGTTAATTTAGGCGCGCAAACACGGCGTCCTCGTTGATAGCAGAACAGACATGTAGGCAGGGCCAAAGCTAGATTGTGAGTGTGGCCGTTGGTGGTTTGAATGCCGGCGAGTGTGGCGTGGAGCAGTTTTACCAACTTGGCCGTGCGCGAGGCAGGTGCGCGCGCACAGTGACAATGGTAACAACCACCGCTTACTAATTTGAATTCGCTGGAGTTTTGAACGTGTCCGATTCGTTACGTGACAATATCTATTTCCACTCTTTTCCGAATTTTCATAACACTCAAAACACTATACTTAAACAAATTTAGTGAGTAATTAAATGAAATTAAAGCTTCATTGTTATATTTTACGTATTATTTCACCTACATATTGAATGTAAAACAAACTGTGTATACGATTTGGATATACTATTCTACATGTGCATTCGTAGGTCCTATATATCCTAGGTTGTAAATTTCGGCGGATCCAATTGATTGAATTTGAATTTTTGAGTTTGCGAAATGTCCTCAGTAGAAGTGTCATTTATTGTCACTCGATCAGAACTTTGCTTTCATTATTCATTTAGTATTTCCGTAGAAAAACATCTTTGTATGGTTTCAAGAAGCCGTTTGGCATAAAGCTTCTCTTGGGGATACCAGAAGTTATGAAGAACGGTGATCGGATAAATTATAATTCATCACATCTTTAAAAAGTAATATAAAGTCATGGAAAGTGATGAAACAAAAACTTTATTAACTGTGTTAAGTGGGTTAAGTTAGGTTAGGTTTAAATTATTATTTTTTTCATCGTTTCTAATGACTTTATATCACATTTTAAAGGTGTGTTGAATTGTCACCGTGTTGATTTATCATGGAACCATGAACACTCAAACTTGTCGTTCAAAGTAAGGAACATTTTTAAGTCAATATATTATTACTTAATTACAAAATATATTTAATTTATCCCTTCATTTCCTTCTTTTTCAAAGACAATATTATTTTTAGTTTATTGTATAAACTTAGGACGGGTTGTTTCGGAGAATCTGAACAATTCATCAAATTTCAACGTTCATTTTCAAGTTCTGTGAAAGATTTTTTCAAGTTCTGTTTTTATTTCAGTTTTGTCGAGCAACTAGCCTACAATGATATAAAAACAGAACTTGAATAAGTCTTTCACAGAACCCGAAAATGAACGTTGAAATTTGATGAATTGTTCAAATTCTCCGAAACAACCCGTCCTTAATCTTCCATTTTTAGATGTTACACAATAGGGGGTATAATTTATATAGTTTTTATGCATAAACTTATGTAAATGCATTACTTATACAATTCTTGTATTAACTTATATTTATGAGTTAGATACTAATAAATCACTAGTTTTACTAGTTACTAGTTCTCTTTTTTTAAATTGCAAAATAACTGAGCCCTTGAGCCGTTACTTTAAAAAAATAATAAATAGGCACTTGAACATTGATGGAAAGGCCCGAATACATTAATACAGTCACTTTTGATTTCATACACTTTATTTTTCCCTTTTACTGATAAATTATTTATTTTCTAGCTGGAAACGTGTTACGTGCGTTGTGTAGAGTATTTGGATGATGCTATTAAATTGATTAACTTCAAAGGAGTCTTACTAAACTAGCTATATTTTATGTTTACTAGCAATACTAACTGATTTAAGTCTTAAAAACATCCTATAAAATCTATGAAAACAAATATTTTAATCTTTTAAACTTTGCACCTGACAAGAAAACATAGGAGCCGGAGCCCTGCAATTGCAGTGTTGAAAAAATGTGCCCACGCACGTCACGAAGCACTGCAATTGCAGTGTTTACCTTATACATTCATTTTGCCTTTAAATATATATCATCTACTGGGTTTGTTAAACACAAAAATCAAAATGCAATTTTATCAAGTACAGTATTGTCTCCATGTTGGCCATAACAAGAATTTATTTTCATTTATTTAATATTCTTGCCGGCAATATTTTAAATTTATACATAATAAAAACAAAAACAAAAAATTACTTAGATATAAATAGAAATGCGCACTAACCTGAAAGTGATTACCCGATTTTTTCTACTTTTCACTACTGATTACCACGTTTTCACCGCAACAACAATTTATCGAATTTAATTTGATTTGTATGAACAAATATAAGTGCGAGGAAATTAACTTACATTATCCAAAATATAATATTATATACCTAGTGAAAAGTGAAAGAGATCATTCCTTTCGGACTCCAACTGGTCTCCGATCTACATCACGAGCTTGCGAGCACCCCGATGCGTTTTTTTTTTCTAAAAATGCCTGTATGAGCCAACATTGTCAAATACATTTTGTGCGAACCTCGGGAAGGTCCGTTTAACAGATTTCCGTATCCGCAGCGCAGCGATTCCGAGCGCACGCATCAGGTGTGAATGATGTCCTTGCTCTACCGGTATTTCAATGGGAGATGTCCTGAGGAACCAGCGTCATTGATAGCTTCGGCACTGGTGCATACTCTACGCTATAGGAAACACGCCAAACGCGCGCCCTACATGAGGTATAGAAGGATTTTCAACTACTCGTTTTTGATTTCAACAGCCCAGTTGTGTGTTTTCTCCCTTCTGATGATCTTTGTAGACCTCTTCAAGACCCGTGTACACCCCTTAATCTCCTTAAAAAATCTCTCAACACAGCGTCCCAAAGATGTCATAAGCTTTGAGAGTCCTCAAGGCCTCCTGTGTCAATGTAAAAACATAATGAATGTTTTAATTGCAATCGTAAAATCTCTTTTTAAACGGAATTTGATTCAGAGAATAAGATAATTCTAACTACCACTCACTGTAGGTATTCATTATAAAGCTATGAATAGAAGTTTTTTTTTTTCTCGGATATAATTTGAATTTAGGGAAAATCAAATCCCAAAGACTTATAAAAAATAATTAATACCAAGGAATAACAGGCAGCGATTTTGAACAAAACAAAAATTGCCAATAAGGATTTACAGCTTTCTAGGAATACAATCAATTTCCACACAATCTCTTTATTTATTCAAACCCAGTATTTTAGGGCCGATATTTGATAACCTGACGCATCAATGTATTACAGTTCCAGTAACTTAAATAAAATATAATTATACCTTTCACATTCGTATGAATGAGCCCAATTTTCGGTTTATAATAATGTATGTAATGACTTACGCTTATATTTTAAAAATCTGAGCATATTATCGTTATCCGTAACAACATAGCTTAAAATCTGTTGGTTTAAAACTATTAAAGCTATCGAATGGTTAGCTATAAGGTCAAATTTGGAATCCGGAGGAACGCGGGTGGTATGGTATTATTTAAAATTATTAAAACTATCGAATGGTTAGCTATAAGGTCAAATTTGGAATCCGGAGGAACGCGGGTGGTATGGTATTATTTAAAATTAAAAAGCAGAGATACAAATTAATTAAGTTCACGTAAAATAATCAACACATTATTATATTTATTACCTAGTTAGTAGAGAAATATTCTCGGGTATAACACGGTCTATTTACTAATGTTTTACTTATAAAACTACCGGTCGGTGGCCGAGTTGACATCACGTTTGGGTCCCACCCGGGCGTAGTGTGTTCAATTCCTCGGCTGGCTAAGTCCTCCATCACAACACAAGCAACATTTTCAGCTTACTGTGGTGGTAGTAGGAGATTTTTTAATATTGTCAGGTTATTCGTAACCCGGGAATGTTTGTCTTTCTTTAAAAAAAAAAAAAAGTAAAAGTAAAGCTATCTAAACCTTGAAATTCATAGAGGTATAGAATTAAATTATTCTGTGGTAAATTTCTACATATTAATTCATAGTTTGGTGTTTTATCTTTCTAACAACGTTTAGTTTACATTTTTACCTATAACAATAAGAGAGACACAACGATTTTTATGAGACCATGTGAACTGTTCCGAAAAGCGAACAATATGACTTTACGGATGATAAGTAGGTATTTGTTTCCAAAACCGAACCAATTGCCCCGAGAAGTTAAAAACACATGTACTATTATTTTACAATTAGAGTTTGAAAAACCCAATAAAAGGGTTTGTTGAATCAGATGGGAATTCGATGGAAGCATCTGTAATGTTACTATTATCACCAACCATTGACCCGTCCAGGGTTCACTTACCGTACGAGGCTGGGTCACTATTAAGAGGAAGCTACAAGCCAAAAATGTGTATATTCTCGGTATACCTTATATCGTAGGTAATAGACATTAAAATCGCTTGACAAACGGAGTTTAGAAACGATCGATTTCAATCAAAAAATGGTTTTTATTTATTTCGTAAATAACTTTATAAGAAAGCGAAAAAGTTATTCAAGTGAAACTGTCACAGATAATCTTAGCTATAATACTGTATTTTTTAAAAGTTGTTTTCTTTATGCGTTCATACATTTCTATGGAAAAATATATTTTTTAAGCTTGCATTAATATTTTTTATTCCGTATTTTTTTTTTATTTGTATTCTACTCAAGCGAAGGAATAGGAAAACCTTCAATTTATCTAAGGCATATTTTTTGGTATTCATAATGTACACCGATTCGTTATAAAGATTAATCAAAATAGTGATTTGACACTAAGCTTCGCCTTAAGCCTTTTCTTGTGTTCAACAGTCGATAGTGTTTTGGGAATTTCCTTTCCCTTTTGTGAAAATTCTTCATGATAAAATTAGGCTTGAGTGCTTTATAATAATTACCTTCCTGATGTTTCTAAGACGAACGTACCTATGCCCCTACTATCTTCTTGATTATATTTAATGTGTCTATTAGTTTCTATAATACGAAAAAGCGTCTACTTTGGCAAGTTATTTAATAAATTAATAAAATGTAAAACCAGTATTTTTCACGATAAAATCAGAATATTCAAATTTCCCAAAATCATACATTTCCTCTTAGAAAAAATGCGAGTATATAAAATAAATAACTTGACAGTGATCCGTAAAATCTTCAATTCAGTAAAAACAGTGAATTTAATACAATTGAAGTGGAGCGAGAGCACATAAATCCTCACTGTTTTTTTTTAAATAAGTTTATTAATTGAATCGACCATACATTTTAATTTCTTTTTCGAATTCAGAATGGCAATTTTTGCTTTCACAATATTTTTATTCAATAACAAAGGGCGCGTGTGCAAAATTGGGCTTGAGGAAAAAAGTATTTCAACATTTTTATGAGTTTGTATAAATTTCATTGCTGAAATTTTTTCAGTAAAATTGATTATGAACTTTATTTACACCCTTCGTTATTTTATGTTCTAATTACTATGAATCCCTGCTGTATCTATTCATACTATTTATTGTAAAAATATATCACTCGCAATCAATTTAATTAAAGTAGAGTTTATTTTACACGATGTGTCAAACCTTAATAAGTTATTCGCTTTTCGAAGGCCAACAATCTTCTTTTCAAAATAATAATTAGAAATTATTTATCAAGTTTCAAAAAATATATTTTTAAATGTTTACTCCGTTGCTAATAATTAAATGTAAATAACTCGTGAATTTCCATATGCTTTAAAATATTCCTAGTACCACTTACTCTTATGTATGTAAAGACTTGCTAACCGAAGCGCGAGCCGAACCACGAATCATGGGAAAGGAATTAACCAATGGCAAACGGTAAGAACCACCAGTGTACATATTATGGAGCATTCTTGGAGGAAAGGCTGTGTACGGTGTAATCAACACGTAAAGCCGTATCCAAAAGGGTTTAACATTTTCAAAGCTGGGAGAGAATTTGGCGTAGAAAACATCGCGCGACGGTATTCACGATTCGGTAGCATTATCCAAAAGATATTTACAGAACGCAGGGGTGGTTGGTGGACGGCGAGCTCAAATCTCTGTTAACAAAAATAAAAATTGACGCCTCATAAGGAAAAAGTGCAAACAGTATTTCAATTTTCAGTAAACGTTTACGAACATATGTTTGACAAAAATATCGATATACGAAAATCTGCGGTGACAAAATTTAAGCATACGTACAAAATTACACAAATGACAAAAATGTAAACAGTCAACGATGCTTATATGGATATGACACTTAATTTTCTATAGGGTGGTATTACGGTCGATCGTATTATTAAAAGCATTTCAGCGATCGGTATAAGCCAGCCACCTTACTCATAATGGATAATACGAAGGGATAAGAACAGGTTAGTGGAAAATGCAATACATAATCACGCGTATGCGTACTGCGTATAACGGCCGTAACACCGCAGTATTAGTGGCTGACATAATTTAAACCGCCCAACCCCCAGGATTATTATTGTGGTATTAAGACGGAGATCGTGGTCTTTGTTTGATTTGACAAATTATACTCGGTCGCGCAATGAAATGGAAAAAATAGTAATACCCTTTGTCAGCACTATCAGAGGAATACTTTAAATCGCAATATCGCAAAGCGGATACGGAACGCATAATCAAACCAGCCAAATCATCGCAAATGTCATCTGAAAAAACGTGAAGTTAGCAACTAAACGCGAAATGCAAAAAATGACCGTGTTTTTGGAATTGGAATAAAGTGGTGCATGCCTTAAATGCAGCAGCGTATTAGGGAATATTTGTAAGTAAGACGGTATAAGTTTAAACTCGGGTATGTAGGCATAGACATAATAGTGCATTTACTTACTTTAATTATTAATCTTAATTAAAATTTTAGAAATAACTTTAAATAAACCACTATTTAATCAAAAAGGATCAACATGTTTCAAAACCAATGTTTTCTTTGTTAGGATAAACGTATAATAATAATCCTGAAGAAGAAACGATTGGTTTTAAAACACTTTTTGATTAAATAGTGGTTTATGAAAGGTTCTGATTTTTATGACATGATTTTTAAATTATTGGGAAGAATTTTAATTATAATTAAGCGTTAAACGAAGCATCATAACAAACGTTTGGTGGATCCGGCAAATGGTGTATTTTAATGCACAATATTCGTGCCGATCGTTTTAATATTTTCAATAATAATACAGCTCAGTGTTTAGTAGACTAATTCAATTTATCTGCTGCTATATTAAACTTTGTTATTATTAACCAACCAACCATCAGACAGTTAATCTTGTAATACACTTCTTGCTTATTTTTTTATAATTTAAAAGTACACATTAAACAGTATTTACGTTGGGTTTGCAAGCATTATGAGATTTGAATACTACTCTTCCGTGGAAGATTTAGCTTGTGGTTGTAAAAGGAGAGTAGAGTACAATATTGTAGTTATTTATAAGTAATTGATAATCTGATAGGTACTTATATAATTTAGTTTTATTTTCATTCATGGTATCCTTCTGTTCTGTTATGTCGACTCTTGCGTTGAAATGATCCATAAATCAAACCATAAAAATGATTCTGGTCGGTGAGTTTAGTACGATTTGAGATTCTAATATCAGAGGTTTGCTCGACGCTCACATTTTAATTATTTCTGATGAACGTATTACTAAATTCTCAAATTTTTCTAGAGAGATCTCTACGGATGAAAGTTGTTTATTTTTAAGATTAAACTAAACAGGACCTTACCATTAAAACTTTTTGATGTTTTTTTTAAACTTTTTTCAACTATAACATTAGCTGTAAGCAACAAATTTTGTTTTTCTTGACGATGAATTAGTAACTTTCCGAGGGATTCCTTTAAAAAAATGTGATATTTTTTTAATACGGTTATCAGAAATAATTAAAATATACCCCACGGAAAGATAGAATTTATAGGTCTGCTAAGGAAAAGTTAACCGTAGCTCCATCTATTACGCTGGGCCATGCGTCGAATATATTTTTTACAAGACTTATCAGTTATTTAGTTAAGATTCCCACTTTATTTTAGAGATTTGATAGGACAACTTCCAGCCAGAGCCGCGCGTCGTATATTTTTGTCCACGGCTGCTTCAAGTACGTCGTTAAGATTCTGGCTTTATTTTGAGGAATTGTCTCATCTTAATAGTAATTTAAAGACCCTGTATTATTATAATAATGTTTTGAGGTGTTGTCTCATCTAAATAGTAATTTGAAGACCCTGTATTAATGTTTTGAGGTGTTGTCTCATCTTAATAGTAATTTGAAGACCCTGTATTATTATAATAATGTTTTGAGGTGTTGTCTCATCTTAATAGTAATTTGAAGACCCTGTATTATTATAATAATGTTTTGAGGTGTTGTCTCATCTTAATAAAAATTTTAAGACCCTGTATTATTATAATAATGTTTTGAGGTGTTGTCTCATCTTAATAGTAATTTGAAGACCCTGTATTATTACCCTGTGTTGTCTGTGTTGACTCGACCTCCTAATTGTCCTAACTCGCTTGAATGAGGTTTTTATACCTCCTTCTCTCCAGCGTTCAGTTTCGCTTTTGCAAAAACGATATCGTGCTGGGCCTAGCTAACTCTTGTGTGATTTGTTAATTCGAAGCCCCCCCGCTATGGGGTGGTAGGTATTTAATGTCTCCTTTCCATGGTAACTCCCGGTTCTTTTTAGCCAAAGTGTGGGGGAAACGTCCATCGACCCTCAGCGAGTACTACAAGAAACGAGTACGTGTCTCACCTAACTTTCGAATACTGGACCCTATTGCTAATTGACCTAGTAGTTTCTATCATATCTCTACAATTTCCTTGTATCCCCGCCCTTACCTAATGTCCCCGTGTTTATAAATTCTAGATTGTGACATAGAACCGTACCCCCCCCTCCTCCCTTTGTGTACGTGCTACTAAACCCTTCGTTGAGTGGGGTGTTGTTTCCGCATAAGTACTGGGACTCCCTCGTCGACCTCTGTAATGGTGTACTGAAACTAGATAGATGGATTTAGCTGTGGTTAGTAAACTTTGGGTGTTGCGAATGGAAAGTGGAAACGAGAGAGAAAAGGAGATGGGAACGGATTGAATGACGAGAAAAGGTTTTTTTTGCAAACTGGGTCGGCACCTCACTGCCCCAAATGAAATGGTCGCTATTCTTCCAAATGCACAACCCCAAGAACCAATACGTGTCTGGCTTTCCCCGAGGTCTGGTCTAACTTCTTCTTATAGTCGCCTTGACACCTCCGGACCGCTCACGTCAGAGGGAGAGGTAATGCACCTGTTGGAATATCCCAAATCACCCCGCCCCGCTTCCTCCGACGGACTACTTTACTGACTGTAAAAGGGGAATTTTCATTGCTTCCCTTGTCATGATGCTAAACGCGTGCATGTTTCAAATAGGTTTGTTCTGGTGAGGCTTTCAACGTCCACTAGCCGCCAGGCCTACTATCTACCTCACGAAGGTTGCTGCAAAGGATCTCGAGGGTTTTCCAGTCGAGTTGCATCAACCTCCGGGTAAACCCCGCTTTAGTATGTGTTCGTGCTCCGATTTTGAACCCTCGTTCATCACGCCGACGTCCCCTCCACGCGATTTTGAAAGACTTGGAGCCCGTTCAATTAAACGCCTTCGCAGCGAACCAAGGCCCAAACATTCCAACTTGAAATTAATTTTCATACTGCCTCTCGTGTCCTCTCATCCGACCCGGCTCCGCGAAAAGGGATGACCTCCCGAACTCTTCGTGATTCTCCATACAACGTTGACGCCCCGAAATCGCGTGATGAGGAAAGTAGAAAATCTTCTGAGCCGAGGAAGTTGTGTGCTTTCCCAAGACAGCTTACGAACAACATACTCCAACGGTGAGTTCTAAGCCGAGGCCAAAGGTATTCGGGAATTTGTTAGTGAACATATAAGGTTATACAAATATTATTAATTTGATTTTTTTATTTGTTTTGAGCATGAGTTGGTTGCAGCTAGTCGCTTCCATGTTGATTTGAGGTGCCTCTGCGCGGCTGCCAACTCGGTAGAATGTACGACTTTTGTCGTCAGGCACGGACGTCGAGTGATTTATGGGGTCCCTTTTCTTCCTTTTGGGTCGTGTGTTGCCACTAACTGCTTACAAATAAGTAGGTCATTGGCCTCGTGCTAAACACAGCTGTTAGAAGCAAGCAAACAGTTCTAAATGTGATACTATTTTATCAGTTGCAGCTCCATCTTCGTCGCAATTTTAACGTTCTGGAAATATATATTCATGCAAGATCACTCACCCAAAATCGTTATATTACCAGTCCAGTCGGGATATCGACGACATGTACATTAATCCACGTCCAGGGGCTGTAGGTAGGATGTAGAAGCCCCTAAGCCGTTAAGGGTTCGTATTAAATTCGAAATCGATTATCTATGTCACCCGTCTACTCGCCAGTAGGAACTATAACCATATTGGATCTAATTTTCTAGCTAAAATTTCTACTTTCATACGCCGCCCCGTAGATAGCACATAAATTACCGGATACTAGATTTCGGAATGTTTAAGCGGATCATTTCTTTCAATAGAATATATCTTCCTCCCTAACCGTAAGTTGATAGTTGACATGCATAGGTATTTGTTGGCCTCCACTGTACCTAGTCTAGATATCTCTCCCTATCGACTATTTTAGAGTATCTAAGTAAGTATTTGCCGAGATCTACCCAAAACCCCCTTCCCCTCCCTAGAACCTTTCATATATTATCTGCCACGTTCACTTCGATTTTTTCACTCAATTCTTATATCGTGTAGACCGTTAAAATCCTTCCCGTGTTCGCAAGGGAAACACTGTCTATACTCCCAATTCAAATGAGCAATTTACTCTACGTTTTATATATTGGAAATTAATTATTATTAATTTTGACCAGAAGGTCCACATGTGATTTACGAATGATGTATTTAGCTCTTATTAAATTCTTCTCTCCGAGTAAATTCATTCGCCGCGTTTCTACACGATTTTTATTATTATTTTTTGATTAATGTACGCTGTCTCTTCAATTTCACAAAAATTTTAGAACTTTGTCTTGGCCGTTTTCGTCAGGTCATTTGATAATTATTATGGTTCTCTACTTTTTCCTCCTCTAATGGCACACGCGTTATTATTAAACATTACTGCAGTTGAGTTTCATCGTTCTATATTAGTCCAAACCAAGAGACTCCAACCCGTGAATTTGGTATTGTCTAATTATGAGTTTACCCTTTCTTTGGTTGAATCTAATTAAATTTTAAAACACTTCAATTATTTCAATTAATATTAAAAGCACTCTAACTTCATGAAAATACCTCGATTTTCTAAACTCACAACTTCACTACATTTAAAACTCTATCAGTTTAGTTTAAAAATCGCACGCCAAAACTGTCGCGACGCCAAAGATCTCGAAGACCGACTCCAACCAAGTTAGAACGAACAAGCCCCGATTTCCTCCAAACAACGCTATTTAGTAATGTTTTTTCGAATAAATCGACTAAAAATTTGTGCGACTTTCGCCTTTATGCATTCGAGGTTTCACTTCCTGTTAAGTTTAGAATTGCATAATCCCGTTTCAGGGTTTTTTGTTCCCGCCTCCCGATTTTGAGGTAAACACCTCCCGAACTGCCGAGACGGGTACAGGCCCGCACTCGGTGACCTGACTTTCGGGCGCCCTCCCGTAAATGATATACGGCGATGTAGATTATTGCGTAAAATTATTTGATTATTTTTTCTCGTACACGTGTTGTGTCCGTAATATTGGTTGATTTCCGGCCTTTAGACTAGGTGTAGCTCATTTCTATATCGTTGTTTTTGAAATCTTTCCGAGAAATTCGCTATTGATATGGATAATATAATCAATAAATTATCCCAACTAACGGAAGCTTTTCACCTATTATGTCCAGCGCTTGCGCAATACAGTATCCTTCCTTGTGTGCTGCCTTCTAGCATTTGATTGGTGTCTACACGATCCGTGGGTGATCCCAGGACACATATACCTCCCTCTCGGTGATGACATACGTAAGCATTCGTTCCAAAATTTGGTTCGACACGTTTTTTGTAATTTCGCCTACCTGTTTTAACTTTTTTCGTGATATCCGCCGCATATCTTCTGGTAATCTTTCGTAACCCAACGCTGTCCACTACCCGAGTCGTTGAAACCCCTTCCATCATGAGCTAAACTACTTTTCGGGTTTCTTTTTGATTTCCGGTCCTTTCTTTTCAGCGATCTACGCCCAGTACATCCCTGTTTTTACAGTTTTTTGCGTCTAGTTTTAGCCCAACCCATATACTCTTTTCTCGCTTCATCTAGGAATTTCAATATACTATCCTCGTAACTTTGTTTACGCGCAAAAAAGGTCGTAAAATTTTGATCGTTAATCAAAGACTTCGTGACCCATTAACTTTTATGTCTTTTCTTAATCACCCAACTTGCATCTCCCCCGTGTTAATATAATTAGGCAATTTCGGCCAAACATCCCATCTTAAGTTAAAATTCGTGTCCATTGTCAACACTTGAAATAGCACTCAGAACCTCAGCGAACGTAAACAATTCTCTCTATGAGATCAATATATTATCCTCGTAACTTTGTTTACGCGCAAAAAAGGTCGTAAAATTTTGATCGTTAATCAAAGACTTCGTGACCCATTAACTTTTATGTCTTTTCTTAATTACCCAACTTGCATCTCCCCCGTGTTAATATAATTAGGCAATTTCGGCCAAACATCCCATCTTAAGTTAAAATTCGTGTCCATTGTCAACACTTGAAATAGCACTCAGAACCTCAGCGAACGTAAACAATTCTCTCTATGAGGATCACCTCGTAATATGTCTTATGGTCCAAAACATTCTAAAACACCCTCTTCTTTCACCAGACCGTCACCCCCTTTTTTCGTTATCGATGGTTGGGTATCGCTACGTTTCTGCCTTAGAATGCAAATTTATCGTCGAATTCCAAGTGTCTTTACACGCATCGTGAGACCGGATCCCAAGGTTAGCTCAACAGTAAATCAACCTAGAGTGTTTCGCGTCTTTAGACCGCCCCTAGTCTCCGTGATTGGCGAAAAATTATTTTATTGATTTTGGGAATGGTCTGATTCGTTGAAACCCAACGCGCCCCTTTTCAATTATTACGTGGTTAACACCTATTACCGACGTAGGTTTCTATAATAAAGCTTCTAGGACGTCCCAAAGATGTCCATAGTCTGTTCGTTTCTCCCTATTCTCTGAACGTATTTTAATTTATGAAAAAAAAATTCTTTACGTTCTCTTACCCCAAACAGGTCCATTACATGTCTCATCTTAATAGTAATTTGAAGACCCTGTATTATTATAATTGAGCGTTATGAAAGACTATGCTGTATCCTAATTGCATTAACTGAACTTCATCTAAATTTGCTTATCGAGGTACTACAGTTACGCTTCGCAAATATTCCTGAAGGGGCGAGTAAATTCTTTTAGAGGTCTTCTCAGGCTCTATAGGCTATGATATTGGCCAGCCAATGTCGTCGCCTACGGTGGTTGGCAGACCGCGGCTCGTGAGCCGCAGGCGGTACTTTGCATATGTGTGTGCGGCTCTTCAGACACTTCACTCTAATTTCACCTCCACTCAACCTATCTTCATTCGGCGGCTCCACGAGATGGAGCCGCCACTCAGCCATTGTTACCAACTATTTCAACTCAAAATTAACGGTACTATCCCCAACAAATATTCCCAATTTTTTCGTTTGATATCGTTTGAATGGTCACAAAGATCTATTTGTTTGTTAACAATGTAAATTATTATTTAAAAATAATATTTTGTTTTCGCCCGAGGAACGGATAAGCATGGTCAAGTGATCAAAATACTTGAGAAGGACCGTACAGATAACATAACGGAAAAGTGTGAGTGAGGCGATGAATGGATGTGAAAAAAGCAAAGAGTGTTTACCAATACAGAGAAGTGTGGCGGTTTTTCCTCGCTACATAACCCCTTCAGAGAGGAGATATGAGTGCTCATTGGCATTTTTTTTGTTTGGATTATTTGTGTTTTCTTTATGCTTTGAAGTTTTTGTTTTGTACTACCCTGCTTACATTTTGTAATAAATTGACCAGAGATTGTAATAAATTTACCGAATAAGGAGTTATTCTTAACCTTAAAATGAACGCATTTATCGTTAACTAGGGATGATTCCGGTTATACTAAAGGACAAGTAATCAACCTTAAAATGAACCACTTTTTCGTTTATTGCGATTCCAATTCTCTCAGATTACAGAGATAAGTTGTTAATTTTAAGGATAAAGTCAATAAATTCCTTATCTTTTAGTAAAACAGTAATTGCCTCACTGGGAGTTTAGGTTAGGTTATGTTAAAGAATTGGCTTTATTATGAGAAATTCAAAACATCAAGGTTATAATGATCAAAAGGGTACGGATCGCTGTGTACATATATTGTAATTAATACACTGTAATTACATACATAATTAAAATAACCGCGGATCATTTCCAGTTTGCCAATTAACATAGTACACAAAACCTTATTATCTGTCAGCATGTTATACTAACTACATCTTAGAACACATTTCAAATGGATTATTATTTTCGAAGATTGTTAAATTTCAGTACGGATTGTGCGTCTATTTTGGTAACATTTCCATTGGCCTGGATCTAATATTTCCTGGTTCATCTCCATTCTCAGTAGCAATGTATGGGAATTTACACGATGTTTTCCATATCACACACTCGCTGTGTGTTAAATACATTGCAATAAATGGGACATAACAATTCTTAACTTTAAAAAAAAACTTTTTTATTGGGTGAGATTCATATTTTTTACTGTCAATTACGTTCTTTGGATTTTTCACTAGGGTTTATTGTTTTACTTTTGACGTCTTTAGACCTTGCTAAATATCTTTTTATATGTTACTTGTTTATTACATTTATTGGCAATTACCTTTTATGTAGCCTCCATGATTGAGTAGTTACGATTTTCGGCTACAATTCCGAAGGTCGCGGGTTCACATTCCTACGTGTGGAAGTAAATTTTACTATACTCATTTTTAAAATAATTACTCAGTTGTGGCACATTTCAGTTACTTTCAGTATCGCCCTGGTGAAAACCAGCCACCATTCAGAAAATTTTGCTTGAAATGGCTTAACTAGATCTGAATAATCATTTACTTCACCACCTTGCTCTACCCCATCTCCTACCCCTGCCTACTACATTCAATCTCACAATTGGGAATGCCAAATTCTCACTGGTTGGGACTAGTTTAAACACTTGTGCGATACTCACACAAAATAAAAATAATGCAAATCTAATCGTAGGGTCACTTGATTACGAAATATTCAAATATTGTCAGAGTGATGGATACACTCTGTATCAACCTAGTGAAAAACCATCATTCAGGATTGAAAAATTCTTGAAATGTCTTTGACCAAATAGGTAAAGTCACACGAATATCAAGGTACTTTTCTCCATGTCTCTTCTCTCTCTCCTTCGACTCCTTTCAACCTCACAACATATTTTTAAATTAGGAATGTCATAATACCACTGGCTCAAGACAATACTCTTGCGCAATATTTATAGTAAAATAAATACACAATCCCTAACACTACCTGATTCATAGCTTCATTATTGATTTATTAAAAATCTGGTTCATGCCGTCTGATGTGTAAATGATTATGAGACTTATTATGAATAGATTATGAATAATATGTTGAATGGAAGGAAAGACTTACCATTAGAAACAAGGGTACTCTTTTCTTCCTGTTTGTTCTTCTCACAGCAATGGCAATAAACATGTAGGTAACTGTTGCACAATATTGGAGCGGATGTAAAGATGTAATAAAATAAGCGAGGTAAGATCTCGCGCTGATGCGGTTATTTTATAGTGAGCTATGCGGCTCGAGTTATTGTATCAGACCGACTACACAATAGGGTGGAGTGACATCGCAAAAATCAAATCTCGGTATTGTAATAGCTGCCAAAAGATGCTTATCATTCGTATTCTCGTAAAAATACTTTAAAAAATCTAAACTTATGTCTTCATTCAACAACCTAGCGATTTTGTAACGTAAAAAACGTAAATTTAGCCTTTTTTTCCCAAAATCTGAGTACAGTCTCAAAAATATAAAATAAAATCCATTACTTTCAATTGCATTTACCTTATTGAACATTACATGTTTTATAAAAAAAAAAAAACACTGCATAAATTGCTGTTAAACTAGTGAGTTTGTGAGCGCTGTGGAGGTGGGGGGGATAATTTCGCTCCTATTGTTTCGTCGCAGAAACTAGATGCGACTTGCATCTAGTTTCGTTTCGGCTACCGCTGACCGTAGACGTGTAAGAATCCTTGTCCGATTAAATTTTAACACATATAATTTTTGTGAAAATGAATGAAAATTACACGAGAAGCAAAATTTTATGTCCAATATTCGGGGCACCAACTGAAATGAACTCTCAAGTGTTACCTACTGTCTCAGAAGTGATTAAACATTATTTGTTCTTACGATATGAGCGTAATCTTAACTCTACAAAAAAACCGTCAGTATTCGAAATAAAAAGTGTTATATCTGCAATTGTTGAAGGAATTTGGAAGCGCGCTTCTATTCCCATTGTTTCACACAATCGAGTGATGAAACTGATCCAAGATCATTATAACGAATACTTAAAACTTAAAAATTGGCCAAAAAAAGTGTGCATTATTATGTTAAGTTAAATTCTTATAAAATCAAAATGAATAAACTTTTCGATATTGCTTCATGCAAATGTAACAATCTGAATATGTGTTCCTGCGAAAAGACGTGCAAGGTACCCACCAAAGAACAAGCATTCCTTGAAGACCAAAGATCCTCGAGAAAAATGATGCTGGGAGCAATAGACACCGACACAACAAAAAAATTACATCGGAAAATGAGGATGCAAGCTCGTTTATCTGAACTTGCTTCGAAGGTCAGCTCATCTACAGCATCAGCGACAAAACCACGTCAACCCTTTTTTGATGAAAACCAATCATTTTCTTCACATTCTTCGCAACCTCCAGAAAATTCCCGTATGATGTTAAAACTCCCCACTTTGGCCAGAATCTGCGATCAGTATGGTTTGTCAGACAGGTCGGCATCAGCTGTTGCAAGTGCTACATTACAAGATTTTGGCATAGTAACCGAAGACGACTCTAAAATGGTGATTGATAGGAGCAAACTCAGACGAGCTAGACAAACGTGTCGCACTTCTTTAATAAAAACATAGCAGATGTCGTCGGAGTCAACAAAAATTCGAGGTCTATATTTCGATGGAAGGAAGGATAAAACACTGTCTCAGGAAAAAATAGGGGATAGATATCATCGGAGAACGATTTCAGAAGAACATTATTCCATTTTATCTGAGCCGGGGTCTCAATATGTTGGACATGTTACACCATCATCAGGAACTGGCAAAAACATCGCAAAGAGCATGTTACACCATTTAAAAGTGAACGGTTTTAATTTGAATGATTTATCAGCGATTGGATGTGATGGGACTGCTGTCAATACAGGCAAAAGAAATGGAACTATTAGATTCATGGAATTGGAATTAGGTCATCCGTTACAATGGTTTATCTGTCAGCTGCATGCAAACGAACTTCCCCTTCGCCACTTGTTTCAACACTTAGATGGTGCTACAACAGGACCTAAAGGGTTTTCAGGACCTATTGGAAAACTTCTTTCAAGCAGCTCTGAAAACACCGTTATAAATTATTCACCAATACACTTTGAGATGCACAAACTCAACGCAGAGGAATTGAAAAATTTGAGCACGGATCAAAAATACTTGTACGAAATATGTTTTGCAGTTACAACAGGACACTGCCCACCAAATTTAGCAAACCGTCATCCAGGTAGTATTTGTCACTCACGCTGGTTGACGACAGCAAACTCAATACTTCGATTATATATAGGAACAACTAACCCTTCAGTGAACCTAAAAATTCTTGCTGAATATGTTGTTAAACCATATGCTCCGACATGGTTTGAGATAAAGAGGCACCCGTCGTGTAAAGATGGGGCATTACATGACTATAATAAAACTCACCCGATATTGGAGCACCGATCTACGAGATATAATTAATCCAGTAATTCAAAGAAACGCCTATTTTTGCCACCCGGAAAATCTGCTACTATCCATGATAATGGATGACAACCTTATTGTAAGAGAATTGGGTTTGAGACGAATATTAAAGGCGCGAGATAGATGTCCGAGTCCATCTGTTGTTATAGACTTTATTATTCCAGCAATAAACTTTTCAGCAAGTAAATATTACGATATTATCAACTGGCAGGAATGCGAAGTTACACCGCCACCGATACTATCCGAAATCAGTAATGATGGCCTAGTCAAAATGATAAATAATTTCGGTGAAGAAAAGGACAGTATTGAATTTCCCAGATTTCTCTGCCACACTCAAGCAGTCGAGAGGTGCATCAAATTAGTTACCCAGGCATCGTTGTCTACAGTTGGGCCTGAAGCAAGAGATGGATTCATTCGGACGACAATAAAATCTAGGCATATAATGCCTGAATTTCACACCAAATCTCATTTCAAAACACGATAAATATTATAAAACTTCGATAATGTTTAAAAAATTTCTCTTTGTTAAAGTATTTTATTTAATAAAAAAACATGTTTCTCAAAAACACGAAAAAAACAATAAAAATCAATAATCCTCTTCAAAAAACCAAAAATAGACCCCGCCTTGAAACTATGGTAATTTTATTTTTATTTTTAGATGTGTTATGCACCTTATTAGCTATAAAACCCCTAATAAAATTGTATTTTTGCCATGAATATCGCTTGTTTATAATACTTGGCAGAGTTTTCAGCGACTTTTTTCATACAATTTTTTTCTAAATATAAATGTGCTGGTTCTTGAATAAAGGAATGTTTCGATCGAGTTGATTTTTTTAGACGAAAGAGGTGTTATATAAAGGCAACTTTTTTTTGCTATTACAGTACTGGCATCTTTAAAAAAAAAAGTCCCATACAACGTCACTCCACCCTACTACACAATGTGCACAGAAAGGTGTAGGAATCGAAGTACGTAGGACAAAGGAACAACAATAATATTTCAGTACAGTATTCACAGGTATGTATATATGTGTGTGAGATGTATGTGTAAATTAATGTATAATGCGTATTGGCGTACCCACCGTCACCAAATCGTGCCATACCGTTTTTAAACGTTTTTCTATAAATCATTCATACTCATTTTTCTCCGTGTAAAAGGTTTCAAGCGTTTCTTTCGCACGTATCTTCTCATACAACTTTAGAAGCAATCACTAAGTTGGTTGGCACTCGACCCCCCACAAAAGTCACACGATATATATTGATGCATCCTGCTAGTTTCCTTCCTCTCTCCTTCCGTCTTTCTTTTCTACTTCCCTTTAGAAATGGAAAACGGTAAAATTTATGCTCCAGTTTGTTCTGCATCGGGTTTCATAATACTTACGAACATTCTACAAATCCTACGATACCACGAGGCAGTAGCGGAAAATGTATTTCCAAGTAATTTAATATTTTTTTTTACCTCTGGTGGAAAGCTCGAAGACTTTTTTCTTAAGTGTTTTTATATTATTTTTACTGATACCGTTTACGTTTTAGCATCGGTGGTATTTTAGTGAATCATTTGGCGATATTCCACACTCTTTTATAAGAACCCTTAAAGTTGATTTAAATACTCAATAAAAACAGAATAACCTCAACATGAAGCAAAACCTCCTAGATCACAAGGCCGGGACACTCATTCAAACCAGCCTCCTAACTTGTATGGGATTTTATAAAAAAAAATTCAAGTTTTTATTTAAATTTATTCTTGTTGGCGCAACTATCTTCCCTTAACATTGTCCTTGCAATTTTTCCCATCCTATTCTACCTACAAGTACCTGTCATTATTCGACTAAACCCACGTTTGTATAATAATAATAATAATAATAAAAACGTTTATTTGACAATAATTTTTACATGTTTGTATACATACATTTAGATAATTATATTGTCAAAAGGGCAACTGCTCAGCTGTACATTCCGGATTTCTCCGGGAATGTAGCTGGTTTTCAGCAGTATGACATTTTACAACAGTAAACGTAACTGTCAAACCAGTTTATTGATGAAGCCTGTTTGGTAAACATCTCTTTGTTATCAGTGCTGTTATTGATATCAACTCAGGATAGAAGCCTGTGCAGTGAATATATTCGGTTCCCTCAGTGTCTTTTGTATCCAACCTGGATGTTGTAGAAGCTCGTGCATAAAATAAATCTTCTGTGATTGAAACCAACCATCAACATCTTTGAAGAACATCAAAGGGGTAAGTCGGATTACTTCCCTACTACATGATCACCATCTCATAGTTGTGTCAACTTCAAAGTTCACAATTATTTTTTTCAGTCCACTCTTGATTCGCCTATTGCGATCACAATTCTTATTTATTAAAATATCTTTAAATGTTTTAGTTATTTAAAAAAAAATGTTGGGAGGCTGATTTGATTCAGTGTCCCGGTCTTGTGATCTAGAAGGTTTTGATAGAAGAGCTTTTCATTTAGTTTGATATCAAAAATCAACTTTAATTATAATAATCACATTACATTTATGTCATTTCAATTGAAGTGTGCTTTACTCTAACAAACTTAAAAATAGTAATTTAGTATTAGTGGTCATATTCAAAGTCATAAAAGTGTTCCTTCAGTTCAACTTATCCACAAAGACACAAATAATATAAAAAAATATCTTAATAAACAATAATTATAGGTATTTTAAAATTATTTTCTTTTAAATTTATAATTATTACTTAAGAAATTACGTTACCGAGAAAACATAAAAAATAAGGGAAAATAATAGGCAATTTGAATTAATTTATTGTTATTAAGTTTAATTTGCATAAGTTCATTTTAATTTTTGTTCTTTTATAGTTACAATAATATTTTTATTCAATCAACATGATAGCTTTACGCTTTATGAAAGCATTATCAAACTTTGATTTTGAGGTTTAAAATGCCTTCAGAAGGCAAACAGCTGTCTTGCGTAGTAATAATTACAAAGCAGAACTTGTTTTTAAAAACACTGTTTTTTACAAATGAAATAATAATCTTATTGAATATATACAATAAAAAAATAAGAAAATACACAGATTTTGGAAATGAGATAAAAAGAATTTGGCATTCTCAGACTATAAAAATATTACCATTTGTTATTTCGGCTATTGGCATTATACCTAGCTGTCTCATTAAAAATTTAGGCGTCTTAGATCTATCAAAAAATGCAAAAATCAGTCATTTAAAATACATGTAGGATAACGAAAGATTTTTTAAATATTTGTGTTGAGGGATCAGTAGGATTTATAGGCCCTGTTAGAAGTTCTACCGAGCCGAACTTGATCTCTGGTGAGTTGACGTGTTGTTCTTTTATTGTTTTGTATTTATTTTGCTAATATAATGCACTTGCATAATGTGGATTGACTAGATGATAATTTGTGAAGAAGTGTGTGGAAGGGTTTAGTTTTTCCTATGGGGAAGATTTAACCCGAACATTTATTTATTTATTTATTGACGCCCTATTGGGCTTTTAAGTACATAAAAATTACAAATTTCATTTTTAGCAACAGTATAAAACAAACAATAGAAAATCGAAATAAAATATAATGATTTCTTGTACATTATTTACATTTAAAAAGTGGTAGACTAATTTGGCTTTAAATGTATTAAAGTTTAAATTAAATATGTCAGCGACATCACTTAGTTCATTGCCCAACCTATGTATTCTTTCTAACACAGAATTCGTGGCGAAGTTATTGTTGTAGAATAAAATATTCCGTCTAGTATATTTTGGAGGTATATGTAAAGATAGCAAGTTTGTAGTGTCAGGGCAGTTGTGATGTTTTGAATATCCACAAAAATAAACGATAAATAATAAACGAACGTGCTCAAAAAAAATTTTTGTTTAGACAACGACGGAAGATTTATTGACAGACAGGCCTGGAGTAAACAGATTCCCACGGGAAAGGAGAGACCGGAGGGACAGTCGAGTCTTGAACTTGGGTGCATTGACAGCCCCGAGAAATGGATACAAATCAGAAGTGTTGTTTGAAATTACAGTTAATTATTGAATTCAAATGGTATTAGAGAATATTGTGGAATATTGAATTAAAGTGAAAGATTATTGATCCGGTGTTTGTGTGAAGTGAAAGTGGTTCGACTCAGTGAGAAAACAATTAATAATAATGACAATAATAATAATTGGATAATTTGTGGAGCGCCGTTTTGTGAAAAATCACCCCAGGGGCGCTAAGGGTTGGGCGATCGCGATTATAATATAAAATGTGTTAAATTAAACGTGATTTCGTAAATATGTAGTTCAAACTAAGTGACTTGTCTTAAAAACATGGAAATGATAAAAAATAATGATTGCGTTTTTAAAACAGAGTGAACATATAAAGGCAGGAAGTGTTTAATCGGGCTAGGTTATTGATTTGGCGAGATGGCATTTATCCACGGAGACCGAAAACCAGAGAAACAAATATATCATTAACTGTGGGTTCGAATCCTGACAGATTAGGGAGGTACAATTTTATTTACAGGAATATTTAATTACCCTTTTATAAGCGTAGGGAGGAGGTCGAAAATTAAAGTGATTTAGCTATATAGTGTAACCAGGTAAGCTTCACGCTGAGAATGAGAGGTGACTAACTGGGTGAGTTTTTTTATATTATTTATTAAATTCCAGAGGCCCCTTTTAAAAGACGGATACAACTAAGTTTACGACACCTGCCGCCCAAACAATGTTATCATTAAAAGGAATACCCTAGACGGATTGTCAATCAGCTGTGAGTGAGAGACAGGCCAATGACCTTTTCATATATAGGCCGAGAGGCGCGGTGTACAGTCAGTCAAAGGGGGAAGTTTTGCTAGCGTATGCCGTCCCGAATTGAAAGCGATCGGATGCAACCAGACGGAACAAAATGAAAACTTTTCTTCTGTTATTTGACTTTCTAATTTAATACTTTTCATCTATTGTTTGACTTTCTAAGTTACGAATTGGGATGCACAAAAACAAATCTAAAGTCGAAAGAGGGAGATGGTAATCTCCGAAATAAAACTACCAACCGAACAACTTTTCTCAACAGGTACCTTTCGAGAGGTAGGCAGCCTCTTTAAATTAAATGCAAAAATCAAACCAATTATCCGTTTATACCTACCTGAGAGGATAGGTATTCAGTAGGAGTTACCCATACCTAATACACGAGGATGCTAGTAACCTCATAAAATAATTACTAGAACCGAATATTAAAATACAGACAGTCCTCATCCTAAATTTGGCATTTCGAGTAGACCTTACATATATCTCACATGATAATTGGCTGAATGGGTAGGCACACAACCTATCGTTAAAAAGCAGGCTAAATGTCGACAAGATCGTCGTGTGTTATCTATGTATTGACCTAGAAAGGGATGTAAATCCCCGACGGCGTGGGAGTTACAATGTTTTCTAGAGGTGGCTCGTAACTTAGGACCTTACGTGTCACATTTTCGCGACTAGATTCGTGACAAGGGATGTCATGGCTTTCCCCTTCTACACTCAGTAAAGTAGGTTATCCTGGAGGTGTTTGAGATTGGGGCAATTCTGAAATTGGTGATGAGACCTGGTTTTCTTTATTCTGGCGTGAAGGTTGCCGATTTGGAACAAGGGGAGACCCGGCCGGTTGTGATATCCAGACACGCAGATATCGATCGCCTTGCTCAAATTATCATCCATCAGTTTTGTTTGGTAAGAGGAGGAGTCAATCTTAGCTTGAAAAAAAATCATTTCCTTTCCTCTCCTTTCCCTCCCAAAATATATACATGGATGGCGCCGACAACTAACACCATAAACTTATCGTATGTATATCACATATATAAAATCTAACACTTTATTATATTCACATTACCCTACGATAGGTAGAATCGAGTAGCTAGTGGGGGGGGGGAGCAGGCGACTTAGAAGATAAGGTTTATAAAATGGTTTCAAAACACAGCGGTAATGGATTCAACTCACTCTATCTCAAAAGAACCAAGGGATACCACACATACATAGATAACTAGGTTTCTAAACCGAGAAACAAAAACCCAACACAACGTTCGGTGAAGCCTTTTTATACTGAACCGTCACGTGAAATGAGTACGTTCAAGGTCGTACGTCACGTAGACAAACTAGGATGTACACACTTGAAGGGGTGTGTAATAAAGAAAAGACGGCAGGGAGGACCTTCCTACCCCGGATATATATATAACCAAAGCCTTATGGAAAAGTTACCTACGGGACTTAAGGAAAATTTATCGTAGAAAGAAGAGAAGGAAAAGTTTGAAGTAGAAAGGGTAGATCATTACACAGTCTAACCTTGAATGCACAATTTTATATAATAAAAGAAGATCAAATATTTTTCGCCTTTCAGATAATTTCAATAAGTTAAGTTTACTGCGTAAATTGACATAATTGATTTCAATAATAGGAATACCAATTTTGAAATTAATAAAACGTAAAAATTTATTTTGAATTTTTTCAATTTTTAAACAATGAGAGTTGAAATGAGGACACCAAATGGTTGCATTGTATTCAACCTGACTTCTAACCAGAGACGTGTACAGTAATTTTATAGTTTTTATGTTATTAAAGTCTTTAGCGATTCTGAGAATAAATCCAAGCATTTGTAATCCCTTACTGGTAATGCTATTAATGTGATTCAAGAAGCGTAATTTGGAGTCAAAGATAACTCCAAGGTCATTGAATTCAAAAACTCTTTTTAGATTGGCATTGTTAATTGAGTAGTCGAATAATAAAGGGGTTTTAGATCTATGGAAACTGATCGTTTGGCATTTGTTGATATTAAGATGTAATTTGTTTACGATGCACCATTCATAAAGTTTATTTAAGTTCATTTGTAGAGTTAAACAATCAGAAGAATTACCGATCGATTTAAACATCTTTAGATCATCGGCGAATAGAAGAAAGTGAATATTATCGAAAATTAGTGAAATGTCATTAATAAATAGTAGGAAAAGAATTGGTCCTAGGTGGGAACCTTGGGGGACCCCACTTAAGGCAAAAAAAGTGTAAGAAGTTGTGGAGGTAATTTTTACAGATAATTTTCTGTATGATAAGTAACTTCTAAGCCATTCGAGAAAGTTGCCGCTTATTCCCAAGTGTTCTAATTTTTCCATTAAAATGCGATGAGAAACAGTATCAAAGGCTTTGCTAAAGTCAGTATAAATTGTATCAACTTGAAGACCCTTGGACAGTGCATTAGAAATAAAATTTTCGTAAAGCAATAAGTTAGATGACGTAGATCTGTCTGGCATAAAACCATGTTGAAATGTTGATATAATTGGTTTAATTTGATGCATGATTTTACTTAATATAATCTTTTCTAAAAGTTTAGGTAGTGATGACATAATACATATGGGTCTATAATTTTCAATTTGACATTTATCTCCTTTTTTAAAAATAGGTGTTATAAAGCTACTTTTCCAAATTTCAGGAAAACAACCTGTAGATAAGGATAAATTGAAAATTATAGTAATAGGAAGAGCTAGAACATGAATAGAGTTTTTAAGTAATATTGAGGGAATCATATCTGGCCCCGAATTCGACCTGGTATCCAGCTGTTTGATAAAAGTCACAACATCATCTACTACCACATGGATGTTATGCAAGTTGAGTGAGCTTTCGGTAAATTGGGGTTTATCAGATAATATGTTGTCATTGTCTTCAACATATACACGCTTGAAGAAATCTGCAAATAAATTTACAATATCGTTTTTGTCATGACCCACTTTTTTCCCATAAAACATTGTACCGGGAAAGTTAGAGTTATTTTTCCGAAAGGAGTTAGCGTAATTCCAAAATTTATTAATATTTGTTAAAATAGAATTTTCAACATTGTTGGTGTATTTTTTGAAACATACTTTCGATTGCCTAGTACAATCTTTACGCAGAATGGAGAATGCGATATAATTATCTAGCGTTCTATTTATTTTATAACGTTTGTGGGCAATTTTTTTTATCGTACGTTAGATTAATTAGTTCAGAATCAAACCATTTAGGGAATTTAGAAGTATAATATTTTTGTAGGGGTACAAATCTATCGATTGCTTGATAAATTACATTGTAAAAGTATTCTAAGGCCTCATTTAAATTTGAGCTTTTACAAGTGAGATCATAAGTCCAATTATAAGTAGATAAAAATTCTATAATCTTTGGGTAATCTGCTTTTTCAAAATTACGCTTGACAATCGTGGGGTCAATTACCTTAACATAAGTATTGAGGTAATTGATTATTAGAGGGGGGTGGTATTTATCGAATGGAAGAATCATTTCATCAGAGGCATACACATTAACATTAAAAGAATTTGTAAAGACAAGATCGAGAAGACGAGAATTGATGTTGTACACATGGTTTTTCTGATGCAGATTTAAAAAGTTCGACATTTCTATAATTTCATGGGAGCCATGATTGATGTTGTCCGGACTCGAGGACGCGATGTTCTCAATGTCCCATACAATATTTGGGAGGTTGTAGTCACCCATCAGAATAAATGTAGCATCAGGAAATTTTCTTCGCATAGTTTCAACCTCAAGGTGGTGCTCCTTATATGTTTGCAGGCCGGAGGATGGTGGTATATATGTGCAACCGATTATAAGTTTTTCATTTTTTAAGGAAACCATTACAAACACTTGTTCAAGATGTTTGTGAAGGCATTCCAGTTTCTTCGAATTCAGTTTGGTTGATACTGACAATAGTACGCCGCCACCTCTTGTTTTATTGCTGGAACTTTGACATCTGTCGTTTCTGTAAATGAAATAATCTAAAAATCCCAGTTCTTGATCGTTTATGCCAGCATTTAGCCATGTTTCAGTAAGAGCATAAATTTCGTAATTCATCGTTGGTAATGTACATTTTAGTTCTTGAAGTTTCGTTCTCAGTCCTCTTACATTTTAATAATATATTATTAGTTTGTGGGTCAGTTTTTTGGATTTAATTTTACAATTGTTGGGTGATTATTAATGTACTTGATTGTAATGTCTTGCTCACCCGATGATTGCCTATTTTTTAGTTCGATTCGCAAATTATTTAGATAGTTCCTTTGAGCAACTGATTGATCAGGGTACATGCGGATGTTATTCTTCAGCGAGTGTTTTTTACCGAGTAAGATTTTCGGCCATTTAGACTCAGGGAACTCGACTTTTACACCCCTCGGTTTATTAGTATCCCTTTTCCCAATTCTGTAAACTTTCAGGTCAAGAGAATTGGTAGAGTTGTCCAGGTCGAAAATGATTTTTTTTATGCTGGTAGTGTCGTCTTTCATAATATCAGTCTGGGTTATTGCTTTGCTTTCGGGGAGGTTACATATTATAATATTTTTTTCCCTTAAATTTTGATCATTCATCTCAGCAATAATATCGCAGATGTTATTTGTTTGCAAATTAGTAGTGGTAACAGCAGAAGGAATATTTTTGTACACTGACAATTCACCTTCTAGGGTAGCCATTCTTGCAGCCATTTGGCCTATGGACCCTAGGATATTATTAGTTTTGGGCATTATTTTGGCAATATGCTCCTTGGTAAATTTGTTATTGGGATCCATCACAATACTTGTTAGTGCATTGATGGCATCTTGTGCAAGGGATATGTATGTCTGCGCATCCATGATGAGTTCGGATTTAGGTTAATAAAAATTAAAAATTAATAGTAGGTTGAACTCCCCTGATTACTGTCTGGAATCAAGTTCACTTACAAGTAGTAATTTGTAGGTATCAGTAACTACTACGGTGACAAGGCGTGCGGAAATGCAGGTTACCTGCCTTTGGTGCAACAATAATATTAAATATTGAATTTAAGTAAAGTTATTATTATTTGTTATTAAAACTTCAGGCTTTTATTTTATTGTTGAGGACACAAAGAAATGAACAGATTCACGACTTTTACACTGGAACACGATGGCACAGGAATAGTGTATTAAGTTTTATTTTAAATATTTTGTGGACAGAAATAATTCGTGACTGGTTTAGTTTACTGTTGTTGAGTGAGCCGGAACATTTAACATAAAGCCGGAAAGATATTCAATATTCTAGATTATAATAATAACAGGCTATTTTATGCTCCTTTATCTAATTTTGTTACCATATAATCATTTTTGGTGTTAGGCCAAAACACAATGGATGAAATTACTACTGATGAAATTTCCTGCAGCTTTTATAAGCTCTCAAAATCAAATAAATTCCAACCTTTTTTTAATTTCTTATCAAACACTCGCAGCTTTTAAAAGCTCTCAAAATCAAACAATTTCCAACCTTTTTTAATTTCTTATCAAACACTCTCCGACCTTGTCTAATCTATCTCATCTCATCTATCTTTCATCTAATTAGAGTAAACGAAAGCGAAGAAAAATGAATACCGATAAATTTTCAAAAATTGCCAATCAAAATGGAAAACTAATTTTATTAACGTTTTATCGTATTTACGAAAATAAGAAAAAGCAAAAAAGGCAAACAAGTTTTTTCAATAGAGAATAGAAAATTAATTAGTTACATTCCGATATAATATTACTGACCAAATACATTCAAGTTCTTAGAAATGTTGACATTTTTTTTTACTCCCACAGGATTCCATGTATCTACATACCTATCCTGCTTACAGAAGAACCCTCACATTCATTGGATAACCTTTTTTATATTATGAAACTTCTGTTATTTCCTCGAAAAAAGCATTCTTGTAACACGCCTCACCGCTGAATCCCATTTGACTGAAAGTTAAGACGCTCCTTGTGGATACAAGTTCAATAATATTTGTTTTTGTTAGTTTAAGCTAAAAGTTTACCAAAATAAACTGGACCTTTCAAAAAGCAAAATATTATAAGACGATGAAGCGATAGTATTGGCAGTATCGAACTTCCAAAACAAATAATAAATTATTTAACTGTTTTTTAATCAATCGATGTGTAAATAATCGACTGACTGCAAAAGAAATGCAAGAATAATGTTAATGCGTAATCGCAAAGACCCAATTTCCACCGTAAACATATAAAATGGTTACTCCTGTTTTTTTTTTGTTTTCTTGGTCTCGATCTTTACTCCTTTGTGCATCGTTTTTAATTTTGCGATTTGTCACTGCAAGCGGCGAATAGTGTATAGCGTGCAACGAACAGTAAAGGCGAGAAATTCCGTCCGGTTTGGAGGCGATGATTGTGCTTCTTATTGTGGGTCAGAAAAGCTCCACCGGTCCCAACCAAATTATATGTCTTTACAAATATGTGAGTGCGGTTTGCTGTGTAAATCGGACACTTGACGGCATCTCACGATGTTCCTTGAAGAAGCATCACCGAATCCATGTTCATATATTGGTTTGGGTCCGAGACACAAAAAAAAATCTCTGAACAAATCTTTTTACTCGTTTTGATTTACGAATTTGTATTTCATGTCGCCGGTTCGTCGTTATTCTTCGATCTAGGTCACACCATTAGTATTTGTATGCGATTCTTCTTTCCAAGTCTGTTCGGAGAAAAGAATAACGGAAGATTTCTCGATCATCTGCCCAGTATTATATTGGTGTCATTTTTATTAAATTTTCTGCGCCAGCAAAAACCAGCATTACCAGTTTAATCAGCTCGTTCCTAGTGCGTTTCTTTTTACACTAAGCAATGAGTGTGATAAAATAGTCATTATCTTTTGTATATCGATCTGTTCGGTGGTGTACCTGAGCTCTGTGGACCAATATTGCTTTTTATTAGGAACAAGCTCGTAGATATAACTGCACAACATTTCAAATCTGCATTTAATGTTGTGGTCAAGTTAGACGAACCGCCCTCGTCGAAATCATGTTGTTGTATTGATGTATTATACTGCTGTAGGTATAAATATATTTAGCAGTTTCAGGGTCAATTTCATTTGCTTTAAGCTCTTTTAGGTTGCTGGTTAGTATTTTTCCCCCTTGTCCGTAAAATTTCATATTTGTTCCCTATAAAGGGTTAATGTTGCAAATCGTTTCGTTCTTAGTATTTAGGTACCTTCTTAGAAAATAAAAAAAAGATAAATTTAAATTTTATTCGATTATTTCACCACCTACTAAATATGACACGTCCTGAAGGAGGTTATTTTTTTTGTATATTGTCTATGAATCAAAAAGATCAATTTTTTAAAGAAACACAAAATGGCTTTTTCCATTTATCTTAAATTAAATTGTTCTTCTATGGGAAGGAAATAAATGTGAAGAGACTGGAAAAGTCGTTAATAATCAATGAGTTTGCTGACACTCTGGAGCCATCACTATTTTATTCGAGGCTATAAAATATATTTTCATGACGAAGAAAAAATAATTTATGAGGCGTTTTTTTGTTTCTGATTTTATGTACTGACCGAATCATAAAACATAAATTGCTTTGTTCAACAAGTGATATTTTTATTTTTTTATTATCCATATTTTTTATGTGAATAATGCCAGACTATACTGCTACAAACCATCTAGAGGTAGTGGGACTAAGGCATTCACAATAATTGGAGAATTTTTTGAAATTGGAGAGTCAAAGGCAGTGAGAAAGAGAGGCGAAGATGATTGAGTTTTATGTCTTCCAGGCATAATCCAAATGACTTCGAAATTATTTTTTTCTCGATATGTAATTGTCACAAAAAAATCGTTTCCAATTTTAAATATAACTCTCTTACAACATTTTTTAAAATCTTAGTTATATGGTTATGATAATATTTGCAATATGTTTTGAATCAATACATTATATTGTATCAATACATTATAAGGAACAAGCGTTCCAACACAGCATAGCATTGCACGAGGAATGATGCAGTTGAATGAAATATCTAGAACAGTAAATATATTTATTTTTTCTTTAAATAAGCTTAAATCTTCTTGCTTAGTAATTTTAATTTAAAAAATACAAAATTAAGAGATAACTAAATAGTAATAGAAAAAAATCGTTTGCCCAAATCATCATTTAATAGTTACAGGGTGTGAAGATTGAGCACTCTGTTAAAAAACAATAATGGACACAAAAATGGGTTAAAAAAACGTGTTTTACTAACTAACTAACTAACCATCACGCCGTTTCCCCGCAGGGGTAGGTAGAGAGGACGGACCACCAAACAACTCGGTCTTGGCACACACTCCTTGGCTCATTCACATTCATACATACTCTTCTATTATTATGACTCTTGACATGGCCCGACTCAAGTATCTGATTCACTTGGTCATGCCATGTCTTCCTCGGGCGTCCCCGACTTCTGCTACCATTCACATTTGCATCGTATATTCTCCTTACACTCCTTTCTTCGCTCATTCGATCTACATGCCCAAACCATCTAAGCGTCCCTTTCTTGATCTTACTCATTACGCTTACTTCAGCCTTGCACTCTTTGCGGATCTCCACATTCCTCACACGATCATACATGGTTTTACCACACATACGCCTCAGATATCTCATTTCAAATATATAGGGTAAAACTGCTACGCGGGAGGGGGGGGGGGGTTGAGTAATAGATAACATAAACCTTGTTGTCGTAGGCGTCGGCAACAACAACAACAAAAAACTTCACTTTATTTGAAGTGGGGTCTGTTCTTGACTTCATTCATATATTAAACTATAAAAAAATTATAACTAGCTATACCCCGCAACGCATTGCTGTGGCTCAGTCTGTGCAGATAGAGCAACAATATCGCGTTTAAAGAAACATAGGTATATAAAAACACACGCATATTTCAATGAAACTTGTATCGACATTTCAAAGTAATCGGTGAAGAATTTTCTTCTGAAGATTTATTTTGAGCAAACAAACATTTACATTATTTTTATGGATTCGTTTTAGTTTCATTCACAGAAAAATCACATAAAGTAACGGTTAAACTAAACAGATATATACAATCGACAATCATATAAACTTATACTAAGTCCTAAGAAGCCACTAAATTGCATCAAGTGTATATAATATAATGAATAAAAGCGATTCACCCGCAAAACAACAGAAAGAACCTTCAAGAAAAATGAAATTTGATTACTTTTTAAAAGTTCGATGAAACGGCAGAGACAATAAAAGCAAAGCTATCAAATACAGTACCACGGACCATTAAATCTTTTATTTGTGTACACTGTTGACTGTACATACAAACCTATAAAAATGGTTTCCTTTTTTGGTTTTCTTTATTCTGTTTTCCATGGTATTCAATTTATTTTCTCCGTTAACTCAATATTTTCTCTTTCAATTCATGTTCATCCTCTATTTGAAGGCAAGTATAAATAGTGATTCACGTTTTTTATTTGAAAAAATGAATGCTAATAAAAATTTTATAGTTCTTTTTTAGGTACTATATTCTCAAACATAACATTTTTTATGCAACGCCACAATAAATTTTAAGGGTAAGGTCGACCCGCTACTTCATCTTTATTAATTCATCAATTTTAAGCGATGTTTTTTTGATGTTCTCCAAATTTTCTGTCTTTCACCCTTCATTTTGAAGGGTGTCTTTCACCCCTCCTAGGTTATTTCTATTTCAGCGTCTGTTTGATGCAAATGTGAATAGTAGCAGAAGTCGGGGACCCCGAGGAAGACAACCAAGTGAATCAGACACTTGAGTCGACTATTTTAAGAGTCAGAATAATAGACGAGTATGTATGAGACGATGTATGAATGTGAATGAGGCAAGGAGTGTGGGTCAAGACCGAGTTGTTTGGCGGTCCGTCCTCCCTACCTACCATTGCGGAAAAACGGCGTGATTGTTAGTTTTTTAGAGATTGTTTTCCTTACTCTTTAATTTCGGTATTCTTAGAAAAACTATTGTGTAATTGATCTTAAAATAAATTACCTAGTTATTATTTTTTTAAATGTATATCAAATGCTGACAAAATAATTTTCTTCCCCACGGTGGAAGACCACCATGCACGACATGCCCGCCACTTTTTTGAAAAAAATACTTCACAAACAGGCCGCCGGTAGTACATTTTACTGAGTTACAATAATACGAATATTTGAGTCACGCCCGCTTTCGCGCTACTATTGTATTTATTTTGCCTTACTATACTTTGATTAACTGCTGAACAAAGATAGGTGGTGTCTGGGAAAGCGGTTATAGTAATTATCTGTTACTGAAAAGGGCGAAAGGAATATTAAGCAACCCTTTGGGGGCCCTAGTGACCCCCTTCAGATCGTACTTCATTTTTTTTACCTGCTGGAACGTAAATATAAATACTTTTAACTTATTTTGTTTCTGCCAATAAAAAAACAGACAAAACACAGATTTAATACTCTTGACGTGGCCCGATTCAAATATTTTATTCGTAGATCATACCATGTCTATCTCAGGACATTTCTTTTACAATTCTAATTTGATTCATGTATTCTCCCTACGCAAGTGTCTATGGTCATCTTCTCTAAATGCTTGGGCATTTATATATAATGCTTGGGATTTGGATCACGGATTTGTTCCAACGGTAAACCGGATCACAGCTTATAATTTCCAGAAAACATTACACAAATACATGTAATAAAAAATAAAGTAACTACTGTGAGAAATATATTTCTTAAGTACATAATTTTTTCTGGGTTTCAGAAAAATCGCGTATTTATTTTATCGTACAGTAGCAAAAAATAATTGTTTGCTTTTGGTTCTTAAAAAATGGTACTAAACTGAAATAATTTGCAATAAAAACACATAAATTTGTTTTTGACCACTATAGTTTTATTTTCACTCTACCGGTTTCGGAAGAACCCTTCCTTCGTCAGGAGAATATTAAAAAATGAGTTTTTAAAAACAAAAAAAAACCAAAATTATGTGGTCTTTAAAGGCTGTACATATTTTATTTGCGACTTTGTGACTTCTCGGTGACTTCTAACCAAAACAAACCATTCTTGCCCTCAAAACATTATACGTACATAATGGTTCATTTTCTTCAAAATATCATAAATCTTTAAGTCTTTACTCTATGTTTGTATTTGAAAATAACAACGATATTTGACCTTATTTTCGTTTTTGGTATCTGTCAAATTTTTTTTTAAATATTATATATTCTTTTTGAAAACATTCACATTTTTGTATTATAGCTAATGCTTAGGATTTAGAACAACGAAAGGATACTGGATATTTTTGAAAGGAAGATGGTGTGTCAAATATTTAGAACCACAAAATAACGTAATATCTAGTGGAAGAGGTGTAACTAGGAGCAAACAGCCTCAACGCGAATGTTAATTAAAAATTATTTTTGGAAGCGTTGGCCGAATAATGTATAAGATCTACATAGAAATTTGTATGGGAGAAAATGTTCGAAATTGGGACAAAGAGATAAAACAGTATTGTAATATGTAACAAAATTTACTGTTAGAATTAAAGACCATTATATGATACACGTTTTTAATACGATACAATTAAAATTATACGTTGTATACTCTATTTGTTATATATTAGGCTCCGAATATATCTCTATTGAGTGAAGCAATTCTATTGCTATTCATTTTAAGTAAGAAAATATATTTTTTCATACGCTCTTATACAATGTAAGAACAAAGATCAAACTTCCTTTTCATGAAAACCGTTTTAAAATTCTATTTAAAGACAAGAATTCTGTATCCAATATAGCGATTTTCTAGTGGGCGCATTTGTAGACCCGGAGCCGTCAATAACAAGATTTATTAAAGTGAAGCGTTTCTGCTAGACAGGCTGACCAACAAAAGGCTTCTCTATAACGAGCCTGCTAGACAAAGTAGTTATCGTAGGTTTATTAAGGTTTAGGTGTTTCAAACTCTTTCAAATTTGATGAACGACAAATATCAAATTTTTAAAATTTAAATTGAATAATCAATTGTAAATTTATCAACTCAACACAACTGGTGGCCTCCGTATTCCATGAGACTATGAATCTGGAGGTTGCAAGTTGAAATCAAAACTTTAAATTGAAATTTAAACTTTATTTTATACTGTTTTACAATTAACTCATTTAAAATAATAAATAACCTCGCTACCTTCAGCCTCAAACATCCACAATTGGCGATGCCATAACCTCACTGGTTTCAAACTTTTGAGAGCGGTTGTAACTTACGTGCGGTATTCACATAAAAATAAATAATTAAAGACAAATTGAGTTAAAATCTGAAATTGACCGTGAATTGGTGTTTAACACGAGCCATTCAAAAGTTTAAAAACTCACATGGCGCTGATCAAAGGTTTGATAATCATCAAACGTGTCGAGGGCATGAACAACACAATATAAGTAACTGAAAGGTGTGGAAAACATTTAGGAAGTGTTTCCAAGATTGGATCACCAATCTCGTCATCGTCGACCATCAGGGCGACCACTCAAAGAGACGTAGCGCCGGAAGTTAAAACAATCTCCGTAGTGATATCCGTGGATAGTAACGGCCCCAATAGTATTGTCTGTAGTCCGTGTATGCATGGATGTCTTTGATAGATTACCGATTGCAAGCAATAGATTCGTTTGATTAGAAGGAATTGCAGACACAAAGGATTTGTTTGGGGATCAATGCGGGAAACAAAGTGAATTGTGCAGAAAATGTGAATGCTGCCATTAGCAACCTATCAACCGAAAATGGCATTTATTGGCACACAACTAAATTCCAATACTGAATGAATCTAGCGAAGCATTTTAGCTGCCTACATAATATGTATATGCCAATGACATTGAATGATGTGAGCTTTCGTTGTCATTTCTCTTTGAACTAAAATTCACTAGAGCTTGATCTATATTGTGCGAATGTGTCAACTGTAATATAACATCCACTGTAGTAGCAAGATTCCGGATATATTTAGCGAAAGAGAAATGATATTTTTTCCCAGTTTGTCACAAATATTTATACTAGAAATGAATAAAATGTCAAAGTGTTGATCACAAATTGCAGGAATTTTTTCGACGACAGTTGAAAGTAAAAAAATATGAATACTGTTTTTATCGTACGAATTTTTTCAAAATTATGGACGTTTCGAGTTTCAAATTCAAAATGTTTCAGTAATTTTTTTGTTAACATGTTCATTTTTTATTAAATATACAATAATTAACAAATGTAGATATTTATAGACCGATTACGAAAAAAATTTATGTTTTTAACGAAACTGCTTAACTCAATTGAGAAATTATTTCTTGTGTTTGGATTGGGGAGTGGCGTCATTATGGTTTATCAGGTGTAAAATGTCATGAATGTACACAATAATTAACAAATAGTTATATACCTAGATGATAAATTTAAATAACATGATATAATTAAGAAAATAAAGGTACTTCATTACAAACTTAAGAAATAAATAAAAATAAAACTTAAATAATGTAATAGTTATTAAACTTAGAAAACATAAGATATAGAAATAAGTAAATGTAAAGTTGGTTGGTTTCAGGTGAAAAAATAGAATAAGCAGTAATTGTTGATTTAAGTACGTAGAATTATTTGGCGGGTTGGAAATAAGCCGACGTGGCTCAGTAGTCCAGAGCGTCTGATCGGATATCAGAAGGCGCGGGTTCAATTCCCGTCAGCGGCTATTTTCAATTTGTATTCATACTACAGGCTACTAATTATTGCTTATTATAATTTATTATCCTTTGTGCTATGCATAATAACCTTGTCTTATAAACATTACTCTATTATTTAAAAAAAAATACCAAGAAAAGACAACAAAGTTCTCCAGTGCGCTGCGATGATTGAGGACTCTGTCGGGATTCCATGACAAGGACATTTTAAGGGTTGTTTGACCTCTCTCTTAAACTTTTTTTTTAAATAACTTACATTCCGTGGGCATCTTACATCTGATAAAAAGATATTATGGTTACGTCGGAATTCATTAAAATTTGAACCTTGATCACACCCCCGTTATTAGAGTCTTGTGGCGTCTTAAAAGCGTGAAGGGTTCTCGAACTTCATTGTCACTCGTTTTTCCCTCGTTATTTTTCGTATTATTTCCGATGGTGGTGGTAAATTGGTATGTTATTTATATCTTCGTTATTTCTTTGTTTTTTTTTTTGTGGAAAGCGGTTTCTACGTTTTGGTATGAGTTTTTTTTTAAAGTCTATAATTGGAAAAGATACCTAAAAAAAATCTATTGTAGTTGTAAACTAAATTTACAATACTTGGGTTAGAAGTTTCTGTACTGATTACATTGTTTGTTTTTGTTTCAGATATCAAGCCATAGTGTGGCCCATGAAGCCCAGAATGTCCAAGACTTGTTCGCTGGTCATGATTGGAGTCATTTGGCTGACGGGGATGGCGCTTGCTATTCCGTGCCTCCTCTACTCTTCCACCGTCACATACAAGTAGGGCCCATTTTATTGATATTTTTCAACATTTACATTCACACTATGAGGAAGACACTACGATATACCTAGCCATTGATTTTTTTTTCATTTCGCAATTTAAATTAAAAATAATAAATCTTAGTATATTTGCGGCGTGATCCAGAGTGGTATTATAGTGGCGATGGGTGGAATCATCCAGATTGTCTCGCTAATTGTAAACAACGCGACCTACCTATCTATTTGCGAAAGACTACCTACTCGCGACGTCTAGAGCTACCTACAACAATACGTTGCGAGTTGGTCTGGCACATTACGCTAACTCACTAGAAGGTTCTAGCCTATCGCCTATGTGTAATAGCATCGCCAACGAAAGTTCCAGTAGGACCCAGACTGAGCGAGTGTCTCCGTTTTACTTGCGATCTCGCCTACCTAATGTTGCCGTCGGCCGTTCTGTATAAATGGGCCCCACGCAGCGTCAGTCATCAGTCAGCCGTCAACAATTTGCGCAATCTATCTCGCAAGTCTCGCGAGTGATAACCCGCGCACCGCACCTCTACCCGCGCGTTAGGACAATATTCTCGGCTCTGCCCGGATTCAACCATGGACTCCATCGGGATAACATCATAGCGCCTTGGCCCCGGCCACCGTCCCTGGACAGCGCTACACCGGATCATAGCGCCCTGGTTCCAGCGCATCTGACCAGCGCTTCATCCGTGCACTTAGACCACGCAGCATTTCTCCCTGGTCTACGCACCTCCCGTACAACCGCCTACAAGGTCGACCGCACCTTTGGCTGTCCTGTCAGAACTGGAGCACCTGAAGACCCACGTTCTTCGCCAGTTCCTGACCGTCAACGAATCCGGTCACCAGCAGCGGCGTCGACTCACTGACCCGCGCTTGACCTGTACATCACCGCCTGCTACCGGAGTGTACATCATCAGTCCTAAGTCATCTCTCATCACGACTATCTGACTCCAATAAAACACTGTGACCTTCACCGCCGTTTTTCATTTTGTGCCACCTAATCAGATCCCCAAAGATACTTTCAGTATCGTCCTAGTTAAATATCACCACTCTAAATCAAAAATTTGCTTGAAATTACTTTGGACGTGTTTGGTGACCAGATCTAAATGGGTATGTATTTTCCACCTTTTTCCATCTCCTTCACTTTCCCACTACCTTCAACCTCACAACATACCCCAATTAAGGATGCTATATTCTCACTGGCTGGTTGGGAGCAGTTACTTACATTTACTTTTTTTTTAATTTCTAACAAAATGGGTTAGTCGGAAGAATTTCCACTGGACAATAATTCCCTCTCGAGCTCTCTTTTGTAATAATTCATAGTTGTTGAAATTACTCCATTGAGGATAATCATAGTCTCACAGACCAGTCAGAGTCTGTCAGGACATTCACATTAAAAGCTACATACTCACCCTTCCTATCCCTATCCTTCACAGAACTCAAGTTCTTCTGTCTCACTACTTTCCTTAATTACGAAAATCCACAATACCACTGGCAAAAAGTATACAATCTACCCACCCATATGCATTGTATTAAAATTTAAAAAACTCACTGTGTAATAATTATGTACCATCGTACATTTTACAATAATTTGCAATACGTATCATCACCAATAATAAATTTGCAATACGTATCATCATCTTTTCAATGTATTGTCTGTCTATGCTCCGTTTTGTATGTGTGTTTTTATCTCAAAACAACGGGTTTGGGTTAAAATGTTCAAATCATTGTGACATTCTTGTATCATTACCTTTTACAAAATTCGCTTTCACTCGAGATCTAAAAGCCTTTGAGTTAATATTCGATACCTTAAAACCTCTGAGCTAACAACTAGAATCATCGCAAATTCATCTGAATTAAAACGCAATAAATCAATCTGTTAAAACATAAGTGTTTTAATAACAATTATCTCGCAACATCCATTTATCTCTCTGTACGTATCCCTGCGCAAAGACACAAAGGACTTCAAGAAAAGCAGCTCGCCTTACAACCGACGGCAGAAGTCCTGGAGACTATCGCAGGGACGTCCATTTAATAAAAATTTAAGTAACATTTACAAAACTCATTTAATACACAACATAATTCCAACTATTAATCACTACTAATCCAGTATATGCAAATGCGCCCTTAGAGGAGATAAGATAATTTTAGTTTAGTTCTGATTACCTGACCAGATCTGACCACAATTCACATTGAAATGATTGAAGCTACGTTTGGTCTTTAGATTTGAATGGCTCACCGCTGCCAAAATTCACCTGTCCTTTATCTTTCTCCATTCATGCGATTTTCCTTTGCCTTTCCGCAATCTCAAGTCAGGAATGCCAATCTTCTTTTCACTACGGTCGGTTAAAAGTATGACTTTCGTGTGGTGGTCATATTTTGGAAATAAAATATTTAAACATACTCCCTCTTATTTATAATAATAATCATCATAAAAGTGTTTATTCCGGTATGTGGGGAGGTTAGTGCAGTCCCACACATTTCATTACAAAAAAATATATAATCAAAAACAAAAAGATAGAACAGAAAAACAAAGAAAACAGATCGTAATAAACGAGGTGTGAATAGTTGAGGTGATCCATCGATTTCTTGCCTGTTCTAATTAACAGGAGTTACTCCTACAGGACGCTCTTAAAAATTTAATTTTATTAAATAAAGCTACAATTATTTTGAATATTTAGCTGTTTGTTTGAATTAAAAGAGTGGAAGTTGATTTAGTATTTTTTTTTTTAAAGAAAGACAAACATTCCCGGGTTACGAATAACCCAACAATGTTTGAAAATCTCCTACTACCATCACAGAAAGCCGAAAATGTTGCTTGTGTTGTGATGGAGGACTTAGCCAGCCGAGGAATCGAACACTTAATACTTGTTAATATAATGATAAATGATGGATAAAGGTAGACAAATTAATAAAAATAATTAAGCTACAAAAATTTTATGACAGAAAAAGAAAGGGGAAAATTGATAAAAATTAAAAACATCGATAAATATAAAAAATATTTATTACTAAAGAAGAAAAACGAAATCACAGTCATGGCGCAGAAATAAGGATTCAACCTCCCCGCATTTGGAATAGCGATTTATTTATTAAGACATACATAGTACAATAAAATAAGGATAATTAAAGATAACTTCACTAATGATTTTAAGTTAAAATCAATGAATTTTCATTAAAATTAATTTATAAAATAAAGAAAGTGTGTGGAGAGGAAAAAAATATTTGAAATGAAGAATTATAATATGGTTACAAATGATAATTGACTGTTCATACATAGAAGTTTTGAAAAATGAAGTGAAAGTATTTATGAAATATGTCACGCTAAGAAATTTTATTTTGTATGTTAGAAAGGAATCATGAGAGATGTCTAAATGTAGTAATTTTTAGTAGTGGGTGATTGTGATTTGACTTCTGATTGCGCGAGTAATGACTGAGTTGTTTTGTGCCTGGTACACCTCGTTGAAACATTTAAACCAATGACGGATAGCAATTCGGTACTATTTATTTTATTATTTAGCAGATTATGTAAAAACAATAGATCTGACCATTTGCGTCTTTTTGTAAAGTTATGTATTATTTGTAGTTTTGTTGTATTTCTTGAGTAAATGTTTCGAAAATTTATTCCGCATACTTTCTAAAAATATAATATATTTTTGATACATATTATCATGGCGGATGTATTATTAAACCTTTCATGGACCGGATTTAGGGTCAGATATACCATAGCTATACCAGCGCTGAGCTGGAGCGTAAGTTTCTAATAAGTCAAACGGTTTTAATACTTCAAGCAATATGCTTAAGAGTAAAGATTTTGTTAATTGAAGGCCTGGTTACGTTTTTTTTATAATAAATTGTCTTTTATTATACGTAAATTGATGACATCCTTATTAATCATATATTTTTTTAGTATTTGTCCAAACAAGTCCGAAAAATAATATAAAAGAATTGAACCACCGAATTATCTTACTGAATACTGCAATAACTTTGACGCAAACCGAAAAATTTAAATTTATCTCAAATTAACCCATCACTGCCCGATTTCTTTTCTTAATAAAAAATAATTACTAGATATACAAGAATAATATAGGTTACCAAATTCTAAAAGAGCAGAAAAGAGGCAATATACTCGTTGATACTTCAAATTCTAAATGCCATTGGAAAGTTTCAAATACTTAGATCAATGTCCTTCGGCTGCATAACTTTGAAAATAATAGTTTCGAAATCGACTTTTGTGACATAAAACTTGTTACAGACTGTAGGACGACTTCTAAATTAAAGAATAGGTTTTTTTCGGGTTATCCATCTGTCTTATTCGTCAACCAACGCTAAGAAAAGCCTTTGCAATGGGTTACATCAAGTCATCGTATGTTATGTATCTATTCTAAATCATATCCAGTTTTATTTGTATATTTGTAGATAAGGCGTACTTGAAAACCAAATCAGATGGCGAAATTCAATCTCTTCTTGGGAGTAGAATATAGTTTACACATATCCTTTTGAATCGAAATATCGCGTTTTCAATTTCCGCTCAGTACAAAACAAACAAATATGTTTTGTACTCGTACATGTGCGGTAGGTAGGTACCCCATAAGTAGCTATTGGGAAATGCGATTTCGATGATTGGGCAGATCTAAAACATACATAATAAATTAAAATAACATTTACCAATAAAATATGGCCGGTTAAATCTATTATAATGTAAAGAATGTATAATATTCATAGTTATTGTGATTTGTTTTTGGGGTATTATGCCGTGTTGCGCTATCTCCTTCTTTAGCCAACGTTTCGGACAGCATTGCAGTGTCCATCATCGGATCAAAAGTGTAATAAGACGTTAAAGAAAGATGTATTGTATGTATGATTAATGTATCAGCCGGTGTATACCAGAACATCCTTCGGACAAAGGAGTTTTTCATATAAAGCTCCGTTGCTATATAATATGCTTGGAGAAAATATAAAAACTATAGGTACGTTAAATTCATTCAAGAAAATGGTCAAAATCTCCGTACTACCTGAGAATGATGATTTTGGATCACCCATGTTGTCGCTTATATCATAATTCCTTGTGGAAGCTCTGTTTCGATACAATCCTTATTTACTTACTGCGCATGCACTTATTTACTTCTAAAATAACTTTTGGTTATTTATTATTATGTTACTTATTATTATTATTATCTACTTAATTATCGTATTAATATTTACTTTAATTATTGTCTAGCTAAAATATTTACTTACTTACTTTTTATTATAATATTATCTACTTACCTATCGGTTATTATTTACCTTTTTTTATCTAGTTATTTTTTATTTTTTCTTATTTCTTTATCTTATCAGTATGGTTTCCTATGCCTGTGTCTGATAAGCCAGCACAGGTACCTTGTACTTTAGTTAACAGAAGAATATTATTGTTGCCAACTTACTTAATAATGCTTCTTTTCTTTTCTTTTCTTTTGTTGACTTTTTTGTTTTTTGTTTTTATTTTTTTCATACATTTCTTACTAAAATTTTGTTTATTTTTGTCTACCGGTCTCGAAACGTCCGTGTCATAAACTTTTCTTTTTTTGTTTAAATTTAATTTAATGTTGTTATTATTTTAAATTTACATATATGTATTTTTTAAATGATATTATTGTAAAGCTGCACATCTTGATACAGGAATGCCCTAGTGAGATGTGCAGAGTATGCTTTTTATGTAAAAACTGTTTTTTGAATTAAATAAATAAATAAAAAAATAAAAAAAAGAGGAAGCGCAACACGGCATAATACCCCAAAAACAAATCACTTTAATACTTTTGGCCGTGAAAATCTCAAATCATACTCAATATTCACAGTGTATACAATCATAACGCAAAACATTAGGGGTGATTTTTTCCAAAAACACTTTTTTCAAATGTCCAGTTTAAATAGTTAATATGTTAAATTTCTCATTTTTGTATGGTTTACAAAGCGTTCGCAACCCACTTCATAATTATGATTTCTTCGCATTCGATCAGCTATTCTATTTAAGATTTAAAATGTGAGGGTGGCAATTTTTTGCTATCCGAACACGTACATTACTCGCAAAAGTAAAGCTACGTTTACGCTTAAAATTTTTTTTTGGTCATCAGAATATTGCTTTGTTTAAGAAAAATTAGTGTGATTTTTTTCTTAGTACGGGTTATTTCTCAGAATTTGAACAATTCATCAAATTCCAAAGTTAATTTTCAAATTCTGTAAAGCTTCTATTCAGGTACTGTTATTATATCATTATTGGCCATTAGTTTCTCCAAACAGAAACGATAACAGAGCTTGAATAGTACTTACACAGAAATTATTGACTTTGAAAGTTGATGAATCGTTCGAATTTTATTTTATTTTATTTATTTGGGAAAATCAACAGATTGTTTACAAATATAAGAATAAACTAAATAATAAAGATAAAATCCAATAATAGATTTTCACTTAAAATTATAATAATAATAAAGAATATTAAAAAAAAACTAAGGGTTCTGTACCCGTGGCCTGAGAGATTTACAAAAAATACAATATTGTAAATAATAAATAAAAAATAATAACAGATCTAGGAACACAAATAAATAAAAATTTAAAGTTAACTGATATACTAATAACCAGCTATAGAATTATTTGAAACAACCCGTCATTAGATTATCTTAAATAACATGTGAGTGTGGAACGCATTGTCTATATAGAAGTATTTTTTTTTACTTCAAGCCTATAAAGCAAACCCCTGATTGTAACTTCTTTCTTTAGGCACATCCCGTGAATTATTTTTTTTTTCGTGCCTGATGTAATAAAGCCCGAAAACAATTTAGTCCTTTCCTAAAATAGAATACGTGGAAAATTCACTGAATAAAAGATCATTTTTTCAACACAAATACATAAAGCAAGGAGCCCCAGCTAAAGTGATGGATATTCTGTAAGTTTGTTTTCTCAGCCTTCCAGTCGGGACGGAAAATATTTTTGATACCAAACATCGCCTATAACCAATAAAATTAGATTATTCTTATTAACAATTTTATATTTCAAGTATATTTTTATATTTTAAGAAAATAATAAAAATAAAAATTTATTGATGGGTAAAAACTTTCAAAAGTTAAAGAAAAATATATTTAATTAAAAAATGCTATTTTTTCATATTATTATTACATTTAATTGGTGAAATTATTTTGAAATAAATGAAATGATGTACATACGAGTACTATATGCGTTAATTTATTTCAATGAAAATTTTATTTAATCAATAGATTGATAATCGATTTTCGGACTTTTTACTTGGACTTTTATAATTTTTCGACCCACCAAGTCTATATGAAAATAGGTAGGTATTTCAAGAAAAGAGAATAGTCCCTTTCTTATTTCTTCATTCAATCTTATTATGAGTGAAGAAGTCAAATACTGAATCAATAATTTATTACAGGTATGGGTACCGCCACCCGGGAAACCATTTATTAGATAAACAATACCCCTGCCGTTGGTCACCCCAAGTGGTTTGTTATGCTTGGTGACTTGGCAGGGGTGCCCGGGTTCATGGGTGAGGTTTTTCTTGGTATTGGCAGGGGATTCGTTTGCCCACCACGGTGTAGCGGACCAGATTGGAGGAGACTGTTTGAGGGAGGCCTTTTGGCTTCTTCAGCCGGACTCTCTCGACCCATTGCCTTGCCCTTCAAATGGAGGGATGGATTTATACGACCGTCACTCTTGAAGATATTTGCCTCCAGATTCCTACCCATCCCTTAAACCTTTTTCCTTGACGGAATTACACAGCACCCCCAAATATGACATTATCCCTGAAGAATTTTTTTCCTCGAGGTCTCCTGTGCTGAGCTAATGTAAAAAAATTACGTTCCAGGAAGATGTGAAATAACTGCCAAGTGAATTAAATAGTTCAGTAGGGACATGAAAGTTTTGGATAAACAGAAAGTTTACAAGTAAATTATGCGAGAATAATATATATTTAACGTTTATTATATCCTTGTGAATTTTTTACTACAAATCTGTAGAATGAGTAGGTACATACAGATAAAACATTCACGGTCAACGCCAAAAAATGACTTGCTGTCAATACTAAAAACTACGGTCAATAAGTATAAGTATATATCTATACTTTTTAGTAGTAAAATCTGTATAAATAAAAATTTAAATGTTCTTTTGTTCAAAATCTTAAATATCCGTAAGTTCTCTATCAATTGCTTTGAAATTTTGAGACAAGTTTCATAAACGTGTGTGCGTGTTATATATACCTATCATAAACATGTGTGCGTGTTATATATACCTATCATAAACGTGTGTGCGTGTTATATATACCTATCATATATATGTCACCTGTGACAGGTAAAAACATGTTTTTTTTAAAGAGCGCCATCTGTTGGAGCCACTGTGTTTACTATGTTTTATAACTAGCTGTAGAATGGCGGGGTACAGGTAGTTATAAAATATTTATTTCGTCATCAGCTATCGGATGGTATGAATGACTAAAGCAGAATTCAGGTAATGTAACGTTCAGGGATCCCTAAAACTATAAATCCAAACCCACCTGAAAAAATTAAAAGCTCAGCAGCGTTCAGAGCAAAACTCTTAACTCATCCCTAAAGAAAACAATATAATTCAAACACCTCAAGTAAAAACCCTTTTAAAGAGAGAACCCACAGTGCTTTATATCGGTAATTTATATTATTTATTTATTAATTTAAACGCCCTGATGGGCTTTTACATTATACATAATTTACTGCATAATACAGTGACAACAGAATGTTTTTTTATTTTTAAAACATCAACACAAAAATAACATTGTTTTTAAGTTCACAACATATCTACAAGAAAACAACAAATATACGCAACCTCTTCTCAAATATGCTACATAAAAATGTCATTTAGGTATCTCTTGAACACAGGCAAACTTATATTATGTCGATATTTGAGGTGAATTTGAAAGTGTGTGAAAGCGAGAAATAGGTGCATTTATGTGATAGTTGGTACTAAAGTTGTTGTTGCAACTGACGAAATAATATATTTTGCCTTTTTTATTATAATTCTTTCGCGCAATTATAGATATACCACCAATTTTTTTATTCGTAACAGTTCATTCGACGACGGTGTTGAATATTATAATAAATTAATCAACTCGAAATTTTATTTTCTTACATACATGTATGAGCATATTATGAACCTTTCGATGAACAGACTTATGTTGAATATTCAATGAGTATTTTTCATTGCTTTCATATAGGTATCATTATTCTCAGTTTCCATGGAATAAAATCTTCGCCTCGGCGTTATTTGGGCTGTTTTTATTCAAGTCAAACCCATTTCGTGGTGTACCAAAAGAGCCACCCTTATCTGTCATAAAACCTCAATCAAGGGGTTTTAGCGTTTCTACACTTTATTATTTTCTGCCGGGTATAAACCAATACTGGAATCTAACCTTTCTTTATGTTTTTATTATTTATTATGATTTTTTTCCAAAAAGGTTCACAATGATACATAAAATTATATTTTTCTTAATACCCGTAGAGACTATTTGTTTCTCTTGTAATAGGTTATATTAATGTATACAGGATGTCCGGGGGTAAAGTGCACTAACTTCGGGAGATGATTCTACAGTATGGTAGAAGTACAAATAACTTTTTTCGAAATTCCTACTTTTTTTTTCATACTAAAATATTTTTTCGTAGAAGAATATTTATTTTCCAATACAAACAATTCAACTTTTTAACCTAAAAACTACCTTAAAGCGTTGGAATTTCGAAAAAAATTATTTGTCTTTTGTATTTCTAAAATCATCTAGGATCACTCCCCGAAGTTAGTGCACTTTACCCCCGGACACGCCTATATATATATACACTAAACAGTTTTTTTACAAATAAGGTGGAAATAATCTCAGCAAAGATACCTGCATATATGAAAAGGGAATAAGTACGCTTTATAGAAAATAAATGTATCAGTAAAAGATTTGAACCGGTCGAGTTAATCCTGAAAGCTTTTTTATCAGTTTGGTAGGAACGTAAGAAGAGGAATAGAATAGGGATTTAAAAGTTCGGAAGTGTTTACAAATTTGTTGAATATTGTCACTTAAAATATTGAAATTCCGTGAGGTCTATACAGGGATAGCAGATGGTCATTATTGCAGAATCCTATTCAGAGCGGATAACTTTAAAAGCAAGATTTAGTAGAAATTTATTGAAGCCTCGATACTTGAGCCGGTCAAAAATACGATAATTGATTACTTTTACTAGGTAAGCTACATATCTAAACCACATTGTTCTAAATCGTAAAGGATAATCTCTAAGCAGAACGCTGAACATTCACAAAAGCCACTGAATGGTCTAATTTAATACAAAGGTGGCTTCTATGTAGGACTATAACACATATAAAACGGTTGAATAGACGTTTCCTTTGGCCTCAGGCAGTGAAAATGAGTTTATTTCAGTCTAATAGCAATTCAAACTTTCTAACACCTATTTCTATGGTAACAATGAGGCCCAGGTTAAATTCAAACTTTTACCAGATGAGATTTTTCATAAACGGACTCATATTACTTTACAGTACCACAATTATCATCACGTGTTTTAAGAAACGTGCAGTTTGCTTAAAAATAATTATTGGATATTTTTGTCCGTTTAAGTGAGAAAATCACCTCAAGGGCGCTTAATAAGTTAATGTATGCATTTAATCTATTCCTATCACTTATAACCAAGAACTATTGAGCTTAGCTCTATCGTCTCTATTAATATTTACGGAATTTTTATGAATTTCAATGGCCTCCGTAATCAGCCGTGCTCCATGAGTTTTGGGTCTCCCCAGGATTTCTAGGTCTATGTAGGCCAGACAGAGCGGACTATCTCCAAAATGATTTCAGAACACTTCAGAGGGTTGGAGCTGGCAACACGGTATCACAACCTCATACATAAGCTCACATTTTAACACAACCTCAAATAACACATTTGCCCTGATGATGGACACTGCCATGCTGTCCGAAACGTTGGCTAAAGAAGGAGCGCAACACGGCATAACACCCCAAAAACAAATAACAAAAAAAATCAATAAAACTGTTTCATTTGGTGAAATGTAAACCATTGTAAACGAAGCAGAGTGAAGACTACGTGCAAAATGTAGTTGATCGATCTATTGTATCTAATGATCAAATCTACTAAGGTATTAAATTTCTTCGTTATTTTAACTGTATTATGTCTGTAAAAGCCCTACAGGCATTCAATAAATAAATAAATAATTACGTTTAATCATCTTTTAATGAATAGGGTTTTTTTGTTTGGTAATGGTTTATTTATTAATCATGGTAATGGTTTGTCTGTTGATCAAACGTACTTAAATTAATTTATGTTTTCTTGTGAATTACACTAAAAGAGTAATATTTTACTGCCTAACTTTTTAACACGCTTTTTAAATACTTTTTAATTGACAGAGTTTGTACTACAATATATTTAAACGCTAAAGGAATGAAATTCTTCATTATTTTATTTTGTATGGTTTCTTCACAAGTTATAATAAAATTTATTGTTAAAAATTCAATGTTTAACCACACTAGAACTAAGCCTGTATCGAGGTTAATAGTTCCATGTGCCTTAGTAATTTTTAACACTCTCGGAAAAAAATATCCTAAGAAATATAGAAAAAAAACAGTAATGTTCATTTGTCTTATCAGTTACTTAAAATAATGAACAAAATAAATAAACAAAAAATTTCTTGTGGATTTATTTCGTTATTCAAATATTTGACCAATCGGGGCACAACTGTGCTAACGATATTTAATTGGGATAATACAAAAACTAAATGATTATGACAAAATTATTACGAGATGGAAACCAATTTAAGACAAGAAGAACTATAAAGATTCAGTAGGGTTGGAGAAAGGTTAAAATTGGTTGGACGTAACTCTATACAGGGACATTTAATTTAACAATCTCTATACAGTTGGTATTAAAGGCTTCACCATAAAAGGTAATTTTACTAGCTATAAAAAGAGGAAAACTAGTATATTTTGGACACATCGTGAGAAAGCGAGTCTATTTTTCAAATCTACTTGATTTATACGTATGTAGTTACGCAGAAATGGTCGTGGCTGCAGAATCAGGGCATGTTAGGGCGAAATTTGTTCTGAAGATAGCCAACCTCCAATAGAAAAAGGCATCAGAATTTTTAAGAAATCAACCGTCGACCTTCTCTTATCCTTCGACCTATCCTTCTTTTATGTTATTAGTCCAAGAAGGCGGACTTATGTAATAAAAATCTTAAAATCACACGTGTATATAATGACATAGGTACTACGTACAGTTCTACCTGTAACCGGATAAATACCTGGTAAAAGTGAGTAAACAAAAATTTTATTAACTGGGTTATGTAGGTTAGGTTAGGTTAGGTTAAAAAAAAATTTCATCGTTTCTAATTACTTTATATCACTTTTTAAAAGTGTATTGAATTGTCACTGTGTTGAATTATCATGGAACCGTTACACAATTCTAATGACAGTGGTGCAGTATCGCCGCGCTGGTACCGTAATGTGATAAGCTTTTCAGCCTGCGCAAATATCAACATTTTGACAGTTTATAAGTTTGGTATTTTCTAAAAATTTAAGAAGTTATGTTTTCAACAATCAATTCAAATTTTCAAAATGGCAATTTAAATAATTTTCTGTATGAACATTATATTATTGGTGTAATCGGTTTTCTAAATTCTGAAACAAAGAGTTCCGATTTTGAAAATGACACTTAAATTCAATTCAATTCCGTGTTATAGCGCTCCAGAGTTACAGTTAGACACACAGCAGAAATTATTATTTTTGATGATTAGTTTCTGTAATTGTTTTAAATACAACACTAGTATATTATTTCTAAAGTTACCCTTAAAATAATGGCCTTTATTATTTTATAATTTAAAATACAAATAATTAAAATAGCTCACGTCAGTAGTTGATATTTGCAACACATTTTTTATTTAAAACAATACTGATTATGCTTGGGTATTTTTGTTAAATTAAATCCATAATTGAGATTTATGTGAAAAAGACCGCACACCAGCACCTCTTAACCAAAATCAAAACTATACGCTTCGAACGTCGATCTTCACCTTGTTAATTTGTTTTATATTTGGAAAACCCTCCATGAAATTGATAGCTTTATCACCATAATTGAGTCGTTTGTTGGTTCGAATAACCGGTTGTTTCGTTTGAGAAAGATTTTACTTCGAAATTAATTACCTGCCCATTTTCTCCAGCTTTGCTTTGAAATATCTTTCTTTGGTCATATAATAATTATTTTCAACCTTATCTTTAGTGGCCCCTAGTGATAATAATTGACAAATTTATATTGTCTCACTTGAAAATTGAACCACCGCAGTACAATTTCTTCTAATATTCAATCAGCAGTCATTTAATACATAAATATACCCGGCAATGGGAGTGTCTTATTTCGTACCAATTAACGAATTTTAGGACAAGCGATATTTAACGAAAAGATTTCTTTATTGGGTAAGGACTATTCATTTTAAAATGTAAAGCTTATTTAACCTTCCCAAGTAACTTCCTTCGGATGCCAAGATGAAACTCCAGTGTTACCGTAATATTTGAGTTATTTATAAAAATTCCCGACATAGTTAGCGATTATAATTTTATCTCTTGTTATTTTATTTTATTTAGTTTTACGCCCAGATGGACTTAAACTTGGTATAAGAACAGACTCAGTAAGCTATTGAAAATCATACACAAAACTTTTAAAGCATGAAATGACGTTCAACTAATAAACTAATTATGAAACAATATTAGTAAAAAGTGTAGCAATAACATAAATTAAAATAGAAACTAGAATATAACAAAGTTTTTTATTTTTATTTTTTATTGGTTTAAATAGGTACAGTTATAATGTATACATATTACAAAGTTATTTTTTTTTAAATATCAGATAGAGTAAAGTAACACACCTTTTCTTTGAGCAAACGCTCGTGTTAAAAAGGTAGGGAAACGTAATTAATTACTATTGTAACAATGTTATTATTTTAAACAAAGAAAAATAAAATACAGTTTACAGACAAATGTTAATAGAAATAAAAGAAAAAAGTAGGAGAGAAAAAAAGGAGAAAGAAAATATATTTCTTTTATATAATAATATAAATATGTTTTCATAAAAAAAAACTAATTACAGTAAAAATGTTTTCTTTTTAACGTAACTACCCAATTCAATAGAAAAAAACGTTTCTCGTGTTTGAGTTGGTGAGTATTGCCATTACAATATACACAGGGTAAAAAAAAGAAAGAAATTTTTTATTTATAAAGTAAGAAATAAACAAAATGTATATAGCATGATAACAAAAGTACAGAAAATGAAAATAGACTAAAATAGCAGTTACTAAATTAGATACAGTAAATGTAAATAAATTTAAGAATATATTTATTTACATTTAACATTAATTTAAGAATAGTAGTAAAATAAAAATAATATTATTACATTTCGATTAAAAAGTAGGTAGAAGGTGGTAAAAGTACATGGAGTTATTTTATTCACTTGGAGTAAACGGAGCTGATGATATTGTAAGCGAAGGTACATAATAAATTGCGACAATAAGCTGTTGGTGGTTCGAATTCTGATATAATATTTCAAAAAATGAAATCAAACGCAAACCAAAAACAACAACAAAAACTCCAACAAAAAATAAACCATGTAAAAGATACCTTTATGTTCTAATCTTTATCATTATGTGTATATATGTACCTACCTAGTACTTTTAAATTAGAATGCTACCCAAGCAGCAGTTAATCTTATGTTTAATTGGATATTTTATTTTATTCTATTTCTTCTCTTTGCTATTCATATTTACACAAAATATGTTAGTAGGCTTAGGCACCAGTTAAAAGTACATATACCTATTATTTAATTATTATTTTAATACTATACTTAACAACTTATCAAAATGTTAATACTCATCCTAATTTGACTGTCCTAAAACGGGAATCATCCTAGTTGGGCAATCAAAACATTTCTTAAATAATGTATATAAATGTATAATCTTTTACTAAATAAAAAAAGAGAATATGGTAAAAAAGAAAAAAAAATTTTTTGTTAATTAATGATGAAATTAAATAGTTAATTATATTCTAAGTATGTACTTTTAAAATTTGATTTTGATCAATTGCTTCTAATATGTACCTATAATACGAATTCCTAAAACTACATTAACAAGGCTAGTATCATTTGTAAGATTCAACAAAGTGCTTGTATAGATGTCGATTAATTCCATAAATAATGGATACAGTAAATATATCAATAGTGCCCTAAAATTGTTGGGCAGATCATGTATCCTATTAATTATTGAGTGTGTCTGATAGTTGGTTGTGTATATAAGAATGCTATTTATAAATTTACTCTTTACATATTCAACGGCCACCGTGGTCGAGGGATTAGGTCCACGAATACGAATCGTGAGTTGATGTAAATTTAATTTAATGAAATCATGAATTCAACGTTGTTACACTTCGGGTTGAAAAGTTTGATTTAATTAGTGGAGAAGGGGTGTAAAAAATATTGTACACTGTTGGATAGATTCACGGTAGTATTTTTCCTAACTGGACTATAAAACGGATCTTCATATTTTAATTAATCCTTACAACCGTTTTACTAAAACATCTCAGATATTTCAGACAGAATCCCTCGGGAAGTTACTAATTCATTGTCTGGAAAAACGTAGAATCTGGTGCTTACCGCTAATAGATGAAAAAAGTTTACCAAATTTTTCAAACAGTTTTACGTGAAATATTTTAACGTTAAGGTTTTTTTTTAAATATTTATAATTTATTCCGTGGGCATTTGTTTGAAAAATAAGTTTTATATTTACGAATCCGTTGGAATTAATTAAAATGTTAACCACTAACGAAGCTCCGTTATTAGAGTCTTGTGGCGTCTTAGGCTTAGAACGTACTGCGATTAAAAGCAGTGGTTTCGAAATAGCTGAAAACGGCAACCGCGAACAAATACGCACTGCGGCTGGCGTTTTTATTTAATTTTATTTCGTGGTGGTAGCGAAATAGAATTAAGAGGAAGCAACAAGCCAAAAATGTGCATATTCTTGGTATACCTTATATTTTAGGCAATAGGCATTAAAATCGATGACAACGGAGTCTAGAAACTTTCGATTTCAAGCACAAAACTGGTTGTTATTTATTTTCTAAATAATTTTATAAGAAAGCAAAAAAGTTAATCATGTGAAACTGTCACAGATAATCTGAGCTATAATGCTGTATTTTTTAAAGTTGTTTCCTTTACGCGTTCATACATTTGGTGACCGGATAAATCATCACAATGATTATTCATCACATCTTTAAAAAAATATATAAAGTCATGGAAAGTGATGAATCAAAAATTTTCACTTTATCAACTGGGTTAAGTAGGTTAGGTTATGTTAGGTTAGGTTAGGTTAGGTTAGGTAAATTTATTTTTTTCATCGTTTCTAAATAATTTATATCACTTTTTAAAGTGCTTTGAATTTTCAGTGTGTTGAGTTATCATGGACACGAACATTTGTATTGAAAATATATTTTTTATAGAAGTTTACATTTGTATTTTTTAATAGATAAATTATTTTTTTATTTGTATTCTACTCAAACGAAATGATAGTAAAACCTTCAATTTATCTAAAGCATATTTTTTGGTATTCATAATGTACACTTATTTTTTACCAAATAGTAATTTAGCATAAAGCTTCGCCTTAAGTAAAAACGCCAGCCAGTGCGTGTTTATACGCGGTTTGGCGTTTTCAGGTATTCCAAAACGCTGCGTTTAATCGCAGTGTGTACACCTACTTAGACAGTAAACTTAATACATTAAATTACAGTTGTTGCTGTCTCAGAAAGTTGCCAACAAAAATTCTGAATATTTTGTAATTCACACTTCGTCAGTTGGGTTATAAAAGTGTGACTTTGATTGACGTACTTAGAAGGGTAAAAAAATGAAAGAACGATTCCACAATATACAGGTTTTTTTGTTTGTATGTAAAGCAACTTCTTCACATCATTAATTTATGTCCATCATGAACTTTGGAGCTTTGAATAATCCAGTCTTTGCCAAAAAATAAGTCAAGAAACCACATTACTTGACCATAAAAATTATTTGACCGTAAAACACAAATTGAAAGAAAGGAATTAATTCAGAACACAGGCATGAGTTCTGTAGAAGATATACTGGGATAAAAACAATGCAGCGCTCACTCAATATTCGAAGTGTATGGCAACGTTTAGTTTATAATACCCTATTATTTAAAAATAATAATCATTTAAGTGAAAAATATATTATTAGATCTTATGTTAAAAAGTGTTAGTATTAATAGTGCAGTCAATGGTTATCCTACGAGAAGCTGCAACGATTTTCGGCTTCCTAAGACAAATTTATCTGCAACACAAAACAATATTTTGTATTGTAGAGATTTTAAATTGTTCAATGAACTCCTTTTAAATCTAATGGAAGCTAAAATTCTTGCAGTTTTTCATGGGTTATGTATCAATATCGTGAAGTCCAAATATTTTCTTTTCGATAAATTCAAAATACCTTATTGTAATCAATTTGTTTTTAAAATAATTGTTTTATATCAAAATCTCGAGGAAACTGGATAATAGTTGTAATAAAGACAAAAAAATTATTTTAAAAACAAATCGATTACAAGAAGGTAAATTGAATTAATCGAAAAGAAAATATAAGTTTTTCATTCCGTTCAAACCAAAAATGTTAAAATAGTGATTCAATCACATTTTACACAGCTGTTATTCACAGTATAACACACAGTAATAAAAAAATTGAATTGATCCTAGAATCACTTATTCTGTCTTATTATTATATTCTAAGAACATGCTTCTGCTTATGACAAGACTTTGAAGTAAAAAGAAAAATTTCGACAAATCGTCATTATTTTGAATGTAGTTCCGTATTAAAGTTTCTTAAAAATGTGTTTTATACACTGTTCTTTAAGAATGACTGTTACGGCAACAGGGCCTGATATGTATTTGTGGCGTTCTCAGCCGAAAGCAGCATCAGCAGAAAGGTCCCGTGAACTTTATTACGTATCGTAATGCGCCAAAATTCCAATGAGACGTGGAATTATGTTCACGGGCGCTTCCTGTATGCCACCCTTTGAAGATAGAAGCATGATTTCTATTTCGAGGGCTCATGAGCACTGTTAAATTGCAATCCCGTGATAAAATGGTAGGCTGGGTTCTATAGTAAAGTAATAATAACTAACTGCAAATTGTATTTAGTAGCCAAACAAACATGTATTAGATTTTTACAAAATAGTCAACCGTTCAAGACTCACCTCCATTGTGACCGACCTAGGATCTAACTATACTACTGCGATGCTGAACGGGCATATTTGCAGTACGATGTCCGACTCAAGGGACATGCTTAGAAGTAGATGTCGTTGAGGAACGATGCAGGAACAGCCTGCGGCCGATGTTCGGCCCAAAAGACATTTGTAGGAGTAGAAGTCGTTAAGAAACGATGCAGGAACGGCTGCAGGCGATGTCCGACCCAATGGACATTTTTAGAGGTAGAAGTCGTTGAGGAACGATGCAGGAACAGCCTGTGGTCGATTTCCGGCCCAAAAGGCATTCGTAGGAGTAGAATTCGTTGAGAAACGATGCAGGAACAGCCTGCGGACGATGTCCGATCCAATGGACATTTGTAGAGGTAGAAGTCGTTGAGGAACGATGCAGGAACAGCCTGCGGTCGATGTCCGGCCCAAAAGGCATTCGTAGGAGTAGAAGTCGTTGGGAAACGATGCAGGAACAGCCTGCGGACGATGTCCGATCCAATGGACATTTGTAGAGGTAGAAGTCGTTGAGGAACGATGCAGGAACAGCCTGCGGTCGATGTCCGGCCCAAAAGGCATTCGTAGGAGTAGAAGTCGTTGAGAAACGATGCAGGAACAGCCTGCGGACGATGTCCGATCCAATGGACATTTGTAGAGGTAGAAGTCGTTGAGGAACGATGCAGGAACAGCCTGCGGACGATGTCCGGCCCAAGGGACATTTGTCTACTTAGGTGAGGTGATGATATGATGCATGCGGAGAGTAAAAATAAGGTTCTGAGCCACCCGGCTATTTCGGCAGAAACAGATTGTGTACGTTTCGTTTAGGAATCCGAGTCTACAATTGACTTGATAACACACGTTATCATATATATATATATTTCAAGCCGCATGGCAGCGATCACGTTTCAACACTTTTTCCATCGTAATTTTAAATCGAACTCGCTTTCAACATGTCTCAAATGGTCCGCGAGTCTCGCCCATTGCAACCGTGGTTTATCGCCCGATCTATATTAAATAAAATAAAAACCAATTTGGTTTTCAGACTTCCGCCATTATAAAAACATTGCGACTGTCTCTACAAAGCCTTGCCACTTCCTAGCGAGAGTGAACCGGCCTTTTCTGCTTCCGCGGAAGTGTTGGTCGCACCAAAAAACATAGACAATTCCGCGGAAAACAAAAATAAATAAGTACTTGATTACCAGTGTATCAATCAAGCACTTTACGCAACTGCATCATAACATGTCGTAATAAATCTATTCTCGAACTCAAACGATAAGATTTTCAACAAATTGGGACAAGTCGAAAGAAAATGGACAACTTTTTGAAACGTCATAAACATATTCTTGATGGCTGAGCTGTGTAATTTAGCAGTTCTGCATTTTACCTAAAAATTTTAAGCAAAAAAAAAACTGTGTCTTAAGCGACAAATGACACTCTTACTGTGAGTTCTGTTTTCGTCGGATTCACACAGATAATGTCGTCAGAAATTTCATGGATCAAGACTACTTGTGTTCAGTTTGCTTATTCATAAAAATCCATTATCAGGAATAGAAATTTATAATTTAACTGTCAGAAAGTAACAAATCGCCATAATTTTATTAATATTATTTTTTAACTCGTGTACAGTCAAATAGTCATTCATTTGTGTAAATCGCACTTAATCAAATGAAAATCTGTTTACAACTCAACGCTTTATCGGAATATTTTGTAAATTAATTTATGACTTTACGTTTTTTATGATTCTGCCAATACGTATTATTTGTTTTCACTATGTTAAATATTCCTCGTAACAATACATATATAAACATATTTTATACGCCATAACCTCAATTCATCTTTAGATTCAACGCAAACCTAGATTTTCAATAAATCTGTGGATAATAGTAGCTAGAGACAACGAAAGATAGTATAATGTATCAATGTATATTTATTATGTAGTCATTGTTGTTTTTATATGTTTCACGATGGGATGTATAAAAGGTAGGTCACTTAACGGTGGGATGTGGATGCGAGCTCACAGTGCGGTGGGCGGAGATTTGATGATGATATTGATCGCTGGTGGTGAAGTTCACGAATCTTCCTGGTCTGTAGTGAGATGTGGTTCGGTCCTCGACGACAAGCGGGCGGTGGCCAGACAAAAGGCGAAAGACGCACCTGGATCACGGCGGCGGGCGCGTTGGTTGACGCGGATTTTGCCAGGCGCTAGTTATTGATTGTGAGTACTCGTAATAGACTAGACTGGGTTGCTAGAGAAGACTAAACGGACTGTGACGTGGCGGCGGCATTATTCAATATAAGCGCGCGCCTTGTAGGGCTACCCGGACAATTCTTGAACTTGCAAGTAGACCGGAGGGCTTTCGTCGCGAGTCCCGAAATTTCCGGACTACTGCGTTCTAAGTTCTAGGTGGCGCCACGAATGTCTCTTATTAATATAGTAGCTTATCGCTCTAAATCTAAATAGAACAAGACACAGAAAATAAAAGAGGTTACGATAACAACTGGGAATCGAACCCAGAATGTTTTAGCGAGACAACGCGCATCGCCTCAATCCACGCTGCCATTTTGACCTAATTTGTTGCTCATATTTCAAATTCAGAATTAACTCGACTCTTGGAATATTTTTGCCTATATCTTTTTGAATTATTACAAAGTTGTAATGCATTTATTTTTAACAACGATAGTGTCAGAGTAAGAAATAAAAAAGGTAACTGTCGCAATTGAGAATCGAACGCAAGTGGATTTCCAGTAGCGACCAATACCTTTTTATTTTCTATGTCTTGTGCCGTTTCATGTTTCATTTAAATTAATTAATATTATTGATTAATATTTACGTCGATTGGTATAACCTATAAAATTTTATGCCAATAAAATTTTACGAATATACCAATATATTTGCCAGTGCGACGAAGCATTTACCTTCCGTATCGTGATTTTTACCGGAACATTCGTTTACTCAACAATAAATCATATTACTTAGTCTCAAAGGTGTGAAATTACCACTTGTTTTTGTTCAACTGTCCTCTTTGTTTCTTTCTCTTCATGTATTTACAATGAAACCCATTCCGTTCATAACCAATAAGGTTTCATTTTCATGCGGGTTTGTTGACTTTTATGTATGGTGAACAACTTGCAAAATAATAAAGGGTTAAATTACAAAAATAAAACCGGATTTACAATAAAGATAATAGAACCAAGGGTCATTAAGGCGATGCCACACGTAGTAATGCAAAATCATGTGTTTTTGGTTTGAAAATATGGTCGCCTAGAAATGTTTTCAGATGCTTCAATTAAAGACTGCGAGTAGAATATATGTTGGCCTTTGAAATAATTGAGTATTTTTTAGATAAGTCTTTTTATAAGCCCAGAAAAAAATAATGTAAAGGCCTATGAAAACTGCTTTAAAGTTCAAAATCTCCTACTTACGAACCCATTTTCGGTTATGATTTTATTGTATTATGTGGCAAATTAACTTATTCATAAAATGATCGAAAAAAAAATTTTTTTGCCTGAACATCCACAAAATAAAATAAAAGGCACTTTTTGGCCATGTTTTTTTCTTGCACAAATCAAAACGGGCGGATGGTGTTAAGCAGGAATTTAAACCTTATCGTCATCTACGTAAGGGTTGTTATTGATAGCAGCTCAATTTAAAATATTACACGACGTAGTGCAACGCCCTCACACAAAAGTATCGCAAACATAGTTCACCTATACTTCTATAAATCAACACACCGAAAACATAACTTTTATCGATCCGTCAGTTTGGTCGTAACTCAGCGACAGTCAGCACGCTTCCATGCCATACTTTCCTATGTTTGTATTATCTATAGTCCTGGTCAATTTATTTTCTTTAATAATGGATGAAACTTGTATCTTATTGGTGTCCGGAAACTCGCAGTATAAGCGGAAAAATTTAAATCTTTATCAGATTTAGATTCGATTTTATGGCACAAATTTTTTGATTTGAGCTTTCGTTTTTAAATGTATAGAGGACTCGAAGGTCGATTTTTTTAAGGTTTTCAGCATTTTATGCCAAGTATGCAAAAACGTTTTAATAATGTGCGAAATTTATTGAACCTAAAAGTATGAGATAAAAAGTGAAAACCAGGTGGATTAATTGGCTTTCAATCGATTTTGAAGAATGGTATTAATTAAATATTATGGTAATTGTATATATATATATCACCAATCGCTCGAGTTTTAAATTTATTTTGAAATATGTAGAAGCGACCCGGCACCAACAGCTTTTAACCCTTTAGTGTTAAAAAATGGAAAAAAGTTTAAAAAAAAAATTAAATACTCGGGTTTCCCGCTTGTATGCGAGTGTCTGGACACCGTGTATATTTGACTATTTTTTACTCCTCCAAATGAATAAACCAATTACTTACGTTCGACCTCGTGTGAATATAATATGAATAACATAGTGTTCTCATTCATATTGCCTAATAAAAAATAGAAAACAGTATCTTGTACCGTTGTCAGAGAATTTTTGTTCCGTCTAGTAATAAATTCTATATAAAAAACCATTTGAGTAAGGTCAATCGAACCACACCAATACCTAAAGGTTGCTACACACACGAACTTTCGACCGTAAGTCGTAATAAATAAATGTCTACGAGGATTTAAATACAATACCACAGAAATTTCTTTGTAAAAAATGGATTCGTTGAGATTGGTTTTTTATGCTCTCAAACAAAGGGTTTTATTTGTGATGTTGGTTATTATCAGATTGGACAGAATATTAATAGTTAACAGAGTGGGGAAATGTAAATCGATTTAAGTTTCCTGTTTCAAAATAATCTGATAGTATTAGCGTCCGAAATCCTGTACAGTTTTGATTGTGTACGCGGAAGTAGCGCCCTCTGTTACTTTAAAAAAGAACCGATGCAGTTTTTAAACAGCATCCTCGATGAGAAAATGTTATATTTATTTGCTACCGAAGTTTTCATAAAAAAATTACCAATTCTCCCAGACAAATAATTTCTAAAAAATTAAAAATTCCCAACATTTTCAAACTTCACATGAATATTTTTTATAAAAAATTTCCCCACTCATTCACTGATCGAGTATCCTAGCCAAAATGTTTCGATTATACAATCTTCGAGGAACATTTTTTTTCAAAAAAATATTCTTTCCAACGTGGAAACTCAACCCAATTATTGACCCAACTTCATATACGACGATATTCCTATCACGGTTTTTTGTCCCTGTGACTTTGTTATCAATGGATCAATTGTTAATGTTATTTTTCCAAGGAAACTAGTTATTTTTGGAAAAGGTTCGTTTTGGCTTTTATAAAATTCGAGCTTCGCCCATGAAAAAATAGTGTTTCTAAAATAATATGTTATTATATGCAAATGGTAACCTTGAAATTTTAGAGATCTCAAACCGATTTGGTTAAAAATTGCTATAATTGGTTATGGGGGAGAAACACGAATGACACGATTTAAAAAAATATACAAAATTTCGGCAGAGTTCTGTAATTTCTTGAGTTCTGATTAGCGGTAAATTTTTAGTTAGTGGAATTTGTTACTTAGCACAAATAATTTTTGTTATTCGTCCAGTGAATTTCAAAAGAAGTTATAAGAAGTCATAAATGATTTTTATATGCATTTTATTTTAATAATTGCTGTTATATATGCACTCGGCCACTGACCGGTCGGTGGCTGAGTTGACATCGCGCTTGGGTCCCACCCAGGCTTAGCGTGTTCAATTCCTCGGCTGGCTAAGTCCTCCATCACAACACAAGCAACAATTTCCGCTTTCTATGGTGGTAGTAGAAGATTTTCAAATATTGTCAAGTTATTCGTAACCCGGGAATGTTTGTCTTTCTTTATAAAAAAAAAATTAAATAAAAGTGGTCAAACTCCACTATCAGGTTACATCACTTTACTAAATTGGGCAAAGCCCATCAAAAAGCCGCCAGCGGGTTCTTATGTGCTCGTTGCAATTATTAGATAATAAAGTTGATAAAATGTTGCACGCTTGCCGTTCAAGATAAGTCGAAAAATAATGTCCTGTAATACATCTGATTTCAAAAAACTCTACCTCAATAAAATTGTCACAATTCAAAAGGTAAATTTTATAATAATTTTGTAACTTTATCATGCTTCTGATACTAATTGCGAAGCAAATATTACAATACTACAGTTGAACAATATTTGGTCTAACAATCTGAAATTAACGTTAATGTTTTATTTAGAATATTCGGTTCAATCTAACGAGAACATCGTTCGATATTAGGTCAGATATCTGTAAAATTTTCAGTGTATTCGACCTAAATTTGTGGACCATCCGCGTTGAACTAGCAACGTTGCTTCAACCATAAATATAAACCTTTCAAATAAAATCAAGATTGAATAGTAATAATTATCATCCTGATTTATAAATACATTGGATACCTTATTAAGAAGTCAAATTAAGTTGTATTTTATAGTGAAAATCAGCGAATACGAATAGTTTTTTTTTAATAAGAATAATGCTATATTATGTATCCTTTTTAATGTATTAAAACTGTAGCACTAAAGTCTTGACAATAGGAACATCTCCCAATGAGAAAGGCATTTCGTAAAACATTTTTGGAAAAATATTCTAAAAAAGTACAGGATTTAATTGAAAAATAAACACTATTTTCTGATAGAAAAATTGTAATACTTGTCACGTTTCGCAATATCCTTGATTTTTTTATTGTGGTATTTTTGTAATCACAACATCCTTTGTTCGAGAAATGTTGTATTGGAAAATAAGTACATTAAATTTTTTTTAATACATTTGAAATTTTGAGGAAAAGTATACAGACAATATCGTTTAAAAGTATAGCACACACACACACTTTTCGCCCTTATGAATTTATTATACCCTGGCAAAGCAAAATTTTTACCACCCGTCTTTATAATTACCGCTTACGAAATTAATCTTCATTCATTCGTTACCCACCCATTCTCGCGTCCTTTAATGTTTACCTGAAAATCGGTTGATACGCAAATCTTCACATACAGATAACGTTAAATCACAGAACTTTTTATGCAAGAGAAATCCAGTGTAAAGGTTCACGGGAGCTACACTTAAATTAAAGTGAGCAGCGAATGTTTTGAAGTGAATGATAACCAAATTTATTTTGCTTTATTCCCGAATATAAATCTTGTAGGACAAAATGTAATCAAATGAGGCATTATTTATGAATACTATTAGTGTACTTACATCGAATTGAACACTAAAAAGTGGACTGTGGTCAACGAATTTATAGGTGATATCCCCTGACTACAAGGGAGAACCCAAAAGAAACCGATCTATTGCAGGGGGTTTTGTTTTTATAGTACCGGGGTCTGTCGGTAGAACCATCTACAGCTACCTTTCCTCGGTCAATATGCCAAGCCATACCAAGCACTAGGCTAGAAAAATCATCTTTTCGGCTAGTGTGAATTTTTCTGGTAACTGTCGTTTTATGTTCTCGTCGTTTTTGGGATAGCCGTTTTTGTGAATAGCGAGCAGCCGTGAAGTTTTGAAAACTGGCAGAGAAACTTTTGAAATGTTAAAAACGGTCTACTAGGATTATGCTACAGGAAAAAACTCAAATTTGACAACGGTTTGCGGTTCTCAAATGAAGAACAAACTCTGAATGGATGATGCCTCTCACATCGAAAAAACAAATTTTCGTGATGTTTTATATCACTTAAAGAGCTTTTTTGGGCGAGGCGAATTTGGAATCTTCTATTGGATTGATTTATTTGGAGTCTTCAATTGGATTGTCGCTTTATTTCTGGATCTTATCCATTGTACCATGATTCGTCGCCTACAACGACCTTGAATAGCAAGTATGGGTCATTTGAAAATCTGTTCACGAAAATCAGCCATCTCAAAACTGACGAACACACAAAACAACAGTCACCAAAAAAACTATGCCCCCCCCTCCGCAGCTTCAGTTCGGTTTCTTTTGGATATGTAACTTATTTCCTTGTAAGGAGCTATTAGTGTTGACTTTCATCTCATTTCGCATTCTCTTTCCCGTTCCATTCGGTCTGAGAGAAATTCATTATCTCACCTCCATTTCTTGTTACGCCTCACATTACCTAACTTCCTCAAGGATTCGACGGAGGATGTCTATTACGAGGTTATTAGCGGAAAGAGATTAGAAATTAAATTTAAATCGTCAGCAGAGCAAAATTTTTTATTTATTTGAATTTATGGTTTAGATCATGGATTTCGCAAAACTTTTACAAGAATTTAGTTGCTTTTGTGAAAATCGCTAATTTTAACCGTTTTATCTTCACGACGTCACGTATTCAATGTAGATTTAAAAAAAATCGATGTTCGTTGCCTTTCGGTAAGCTAATAATTCCCACGGGATCCGGTGGTATTGAGTCCTAATTGGAGTTAGTAAAGTGAGGTCGAGCTTTCCCCTCAATCATCTAAATGCCCCGTCACCTTAATGAAGCTTTCATTTATTTCGGTCCTGAGCACATTACTCTGGCACTCTTCAGGATCAAATCCGGACCTACCAAATACAACAATGAATGTCAAAGGGAATAAAAGTGAGAATTTCAGAGGGGATATTTTCGATTATCATAAAATGTTAAATTATATGTACATACCAGGCAAAAAAGCCTAATTTATATGTAGGTAAAAAGAAAAAGAGCCCTAATGTGTCCTTACTTCTGTTTTTTTTTTTTTAATTTTCAAATTTAAATACAAAATTGAAGTAAATATAGAAGTTTCATATATGAGTTTCATTATCAAATTGACATAATTTACTTTTTGGTGGGTGTATTTCATCAAAGATTAATAAATTGTTAATTTTATTTTAAATTTACTTGCTCTACTGGAAACGTTATATTTTAATAAACTTCCTAAATTATCACATCACTTATAACAAAATTACCAACGGATATCTATTTCTTTCCTAAAGTTGGTTTTACTCCGATTACATGTTTTTCTTTCAGAAATTTCTGGAACTAGAACATCAATAATGGATATTCCAAATTTTAAAAGTACTCAAAGCTAAAAAAGCCTTAAGGTACGGCTGTTTCTTTACAAAATATTTTTTGCCAACCCTTAGAAACTCTGCATGTACATACAACTAAGTACGGGAGCACTCCAATAATAGTTCAAGTGGAATACTATTTGGGATCCCGTATCACCGCAGCGCTTTGTTGTTTATCTTTTCCTTTCTCGTAAGTCAAAGGTCGCGGGCCGGTTTCAAGGAAAGTTTCAAAGAGAATAAAAATCCTATCTATCTTTTAAACATTTTTTGTTAACAACTAATATTCTTCAATATAGCATATCACTATTTAGTTTCCTTTGCATTTTTTTTGTTTTATAGCCAACACAATCAATGTGAAATAAACCGTTATATCTACCAAAATGATCATTCTAAATGTTTAAATTATTGACATGACGCCACGTTTGAATTTGGGCAGTGAATCCGAAAAAATATCAATGTTAGCGTTAAGACAAATATTATTTAGAGTGTGTAGAGCTCGGTTAATTGGCGAATTAGATGCTGCATTTGTTTTTTAATTAAGCGTGTGAAATAGCACTGTATGTCGTGTACGTCTCAAAAGTATGTTAAAGTTAATAAGGGACAGAAGTTAGGTACAATCAATGTCATTGTTTAAAATTCTGTGTATAAATATTGAGTCAGCTACTGCGTCTTGGCTGCAAAGTTTCAAATGTACACTTAAAGTTATTGTTGAATTTGTAGGTAATATATTTTATAAATTTGTTTTTCATACGTTTTATACTTTCTATGTAAAGTTTATATTGTTGATTTATTTATTTATTTTTATTATTTTATTTTAAATTTTATTTATTCTTAAATATATTTGTATTACAAGGGTATGATATATTGTCCTCCACGCTAGGAGTTCACCTGTGTTGCGGAGGACCAAATAGGCGATGCATATTCCGGTGTACTTCTGAGTAATGCGAGATAATATTAAATAAAAAAATATTTATACAATGCCAATTTAAAAATATGAATATTTCAAAAGTCAATGATTTATCTGTACGAGTCTCCGACATGGACGCTCGCCTTCGTAATTCAAGTATAACATCAATCTGTCAAGAGATGGCTCGTTTATTAGACGTGAATATATTGTTGAAGTATTTTCTTTGAACCTTTTTTCGATTATTATATAATCGACTATCCACAATTTGTAAATACTAGAACGGCCACCTGCTCTGTTGTCAAAGAGATCATGGACCTTGAGACATGCATTTAACATTATGCTTTTATGGTAATTGAAAAATCTCTCTGATTATTAAATAAATCTTTCTGATATTTTAATTATACTAAAATGTGGTGTATTAATTATCTTTTAAGTGTTGTACAATTTTTTTTAAATTTTCAAGAAAGTTATATACACATAATTACTATTAACGATTACCAATATCTTAGTTGGAGTTTATTTTTTATATATTTTTAATTATAAAATTCACAAAAGAAAAATATTTTTTTATGATAAAATGCGCGCCACAAAGGATATCAAATTATTAGCGTAATGGAAGAGCAGCTAACCGCTTATCAAAAGGCTGCGGTTCAATTCCCGTCAGCGCGGCATGTATTTTTTCTTTGAAGATTTTTTCGAGATGTGTATTGCTGATTCAGGCTCATTTGGTTTTGAGGCCAAAATATCCAACCAAATTGATTTTTTTTATCAAAATGTATAGAAAATATCAAGAAAGGATATGTTATTTGTTTGCACTTTTAACAATAAAATAAAGATCATTCAAAAAACAATCTATGGCATTTTTTTTGTCAGTACATATTAAAAATACAATATTACCCAACTTACTTTGCCAAATTATAGATTTTATACTAAAAAATTGTGTGTCAGCGTAAATTGGTTGAATTGAAAATTTAAGATGGTCTAAAGGCTTTTTTTACATTTTTTATGAATTTTATATTTCATTATTTGTACGTAATAAATGTGGATAAATAATTATTGTCATTAACTTTTTGATATTAAATTTATTAATTCGCTATGCCGTTTGAGTTTAAAAATTTATTAATTCGCCTCAAATTCATACTTAAGTTTTGTGTAATAAGTGTGACACATTTCACAAATAGAATAACCCTAGCAGGCACTTTCCTACTTGTATCACACACAAATGTCATCTGTGACATGTTTATCATAAACATCAAAAAACTTTAATAATGCTCTCTCAAAATCGTATTACTAAACACGTTGTTCTGGCAAATAGCATTTAATGAGAACGGCACAAAAATCCGGTTTGCCATTAATCATAATATTATAATAATATTCTTCCAACAGGAAAAGCCTTAATTTCTTGTTTTCTTTTTCTTCTTGTTTTACGATTGTTTAACCTCATTAGCGAACTCAATCTCAGATTACGTTTGCCGGAAAGAAAAATGCGGTTGATAGTATTTTAACCTTGTGGAAACATTTTTATAAATCTTCGGAATGTATAAGCAAAAATTGATTCTCTCTTAACAAACGGTTAAGATACTTTGTTCTGAGGACGCTAATATATAATTTGATTCCGTTTTATTTTACTCATAATTAATACAACAAAAAACAAATTTTATCGCCTTTGCAAAAGTTCACAATTCTCAATCGAAAAATTACCTAAAATGGACTTATTAATGGGGGTAGTTCACCAACCCTTTAATAACTTATCCATGGGGTAACATGCATAAATAAAGAAATAAATACAGCCACTATTCATGGGATCGAGTACCGAATCGTAAAAATGATACTTCATAAATAAATAAATTGAAACTCTTTATTATTCTATGGATAGGCTATCAAGAATATGGTTATATACCTCATTAGCCGTGATTGATAACCAGATCTCAATAGTCAATTACGTAATAACCTTCATTTTTCCCGTCTCCTTCCCTCCCATTTCCTTTACCCTCAGAACATCCGGGCAGTTGAAACTCTTTTAAGTATGGTATAAAATATATCAGTGAAGAAGATAATACTTGTACATCTAAAAGAAACTTAACAGAAAAATAAAAAAAAATAACGGTCACAACTAGGAACCGATCCCAGGATCTCTTGTTTTACTAGGACAGGAGTCTTAACCAACTTGACAAGTGGGACCTATTTATTTAACGTCATTTTGGTAGATCTCATATTTCAAATTAAGAATTAACAATATCATCTTGCAACTAATTGTTTCCATATTTTTGGCATCTATTTTTTTTTACTGTAAACAAAGTTTCAAATGAAGTTTTGTAACCTAGATAGTGTCTCGGATAAACATATCCGATTTTTATTTATAAGGAATACCTCGATATTTTAACATTGAAAAGATTCAACATAAGTTCCTGAAGTGTATAAATTATAAATTGCATATTCCTGTAGAAAACATTGATTATAACTACTTACTAGATAAATTGTCCCTATTAAAACTTTATGAAAGAAGAATAAACACACATTTAATAGTACTACATAAAATACTTCATTACAAAATTGACTGTCCTGAGTTACTCCAATTAATCAACATCCACATACCCAAAAGATCTTGCCGAAATTTGGTACCCTTTTATTTTTACAACACCAGGACACTGTCTTATCAAAATTCCCCGATTCCAAGACTTCACAGTCTCGGAAATAAATACTCTGATCTGGGAGATATATTTCATCTTAAAAATAATCAATATTTTTATTTCAATTCTTTTATATATCGAGACACAAATAGACATCTATAATTTCCGCAATATATATATTTTTATTTTTATTTTGAATATCTATTTATGTGAGACTTCTTATCATTTTTACTAATGTATCTTATTTTATTATATGCTTTTGTTGTAACATTTAATATTTTTTTCTTTTTTCCTTGTATTATGTTTCCTTTATTGTTTTAATTTTGTAGAATTTATAATAACTGTGATACTCTACTTTTAAACTTTGTAGTGTGTAAAAGCCCATTAGGGCGTGTAATAATAAATAACTAAAAGTCTTGATGGATATTCAAGAACAACTTTTTCACAAATAGATAATAAATAGGTCCCGACGGTCAAGTTGGTTAAGACGCCTGTCCCGATAATACAAGAGATCCTGGGTTCGAATCCTAGCTGTGACCGTTAACTTTTTATGTTTCTTTATTATTAACTTCTTCAATGATATATTACGTAATTATTTTGTAACTGCACAATTTGGCTAATAATAATTTAGACTTGTTTGGTCGCCAGTGTAATGCAATAAGCTCACGTACAATTCAACCACTCTAGCGCCATTGTTACATGGTTAGTATAAGACAATGAGGATTGCTTTGTTATTAAATAAAAGAGGTACGATGATTAATTTTACATTTACTCATAACAAATAGAGCTAGAGACTCTCAAATAACAATATGATTAGTATACTCTCAAGGGGTGAGCGACAATTCAATCGCACGGAAGGAATTTTAAAGTAGCAATAATAGGTTAAAAGTGTGACATTGTGTATAACATAAATATCTGACCTGATTCACTGAAATGGGCGCCATACAACTCTTAGGAAAGAATTGTAAAAAAGTGAGAGATTGACATGATGACCAGCGATTACATATAACTAGCTATGTCCGCCATCAGCGTCTCCCGTGAGATATGTCGACTGGAGCAGTTGCCCGTATCTGTTGGCGCGATCTCACTACAAGGCTGTCCGATTGGTACTGGCTTTTGGGAATCATCTCGTGCGGTTTTTTCTAGAAAGCCCATAGAGTACGAGTACCATAGATGAATGCGGCCTTTGGATAGTTTGTTAAAACGGTAGCGGGGCAAAAGTGAACTGCTACAATTTACCTTAGAAAATAAATAAATTTGTGTTAATCACCGTTCATCATCATATTTTTGTCTATTGGTACTTATTTGTCTACTCTTATTTGTCTAAAAAAGTTATATATCGTCTTTAAATTACAATGACGCAACAAAACATATTTGTAATTATTGAATAACTAATTATTTATCATCCATCTCACAACAGTAATAAACAGAATATTGCCCATTTTTACAAAGATTTTTGAGGTATCTACATAAACTGTCGGTTGAAACCTTCACAATATAAAATAACTCTCCGTTCTTTCAAAACAGATTTCCAATAATTACTGAATTTTTTTAGAGAGATTTTACTGAAAATAACCTTTATTTGATGTTTTTGTGGTCATTCTCATTCTGTTCCACTTAATTGTAATCAAAGAACGGGTAAAAAAACATTTTTTTATGATCGTCAATATCTCTTTAAATGCCTTACCCCATTAACTGGGGTTGGTGAATGCTTCTGGTCGATGATAATCGCTTTTGTTCTTCTCGATGTAATAAAAAGCCTTTTCATCCTTAATAATACGAGACCAATTCAAATTAAGCGTTTTTTGAGGATATCAAAACAAATCCTTTTCGAGATGATTTTCCCTTTCTTATTTTAAAATAATACATGAATTTCTAGATAACCGGTTTCAGAATTACCCTTCCTTAATAAAACTTACTTAAGATACCAAATACTGACAGATATATATAAATATTTAGAAGTTGTAATGGAAGGAGAACAAAGGAGAAAAGGCAATTAGGGAGGAACAGAGAAGCTTTCTGAAAATATGTTTAGAATAGAGCTGAATATAAATTTATTTAACTATTCAATGCATAAGAAGGCGTATTAGGATTGTTATTTTGGGTTTTTCTATCTCTAATTTCGAAGAAAAAAAGTCATTTCAACTTTGGACTTCTATCGTTTAGAAATCCTGTTCTCATTGATCAATTTCGTAGATTATACGAAAGAATTATATGTATTTAAGCATTGTGTTCTGTGATTCTAATATTTACATTTCTAGTTGTCTTACCTATATAGAACGACGGACAGCGGACAGTCATTGCAATATAGTTTGTAAATGATTGAGTTAATTTATGATTTCTTTCCATAACGCTTTTTTGTTAAGTTAACTTCTCTTCCCGAAGTAGAATATTTCCTGAACGAAACTTGAGGGCAAGATGTTTCGAAATCTGTTTTTTTAATATTTTTATTTTGGTACAATATTTTACAATTCTTATTACAATTTAGTAATGTTGGCCTCCCTGGGTGGCTTAATCTGCTGGGGCCTCCATTTTATTTCACAAAAAATATTCATAATACATTTAATGAATATATAAAGAGAAATGAAATGAAATAAAGTAAAAAAATCGGTATATTTAAATTATATGTTGTGTGTTTGTGAGTGATTATGAAATTTTGGTAATATTGTCTTTTTTGTTCTTTAATCCATTTTGTAATTTTGTGTTTGAATTTACCTTTGTTTACCTCAATTTTATTTTCGTGACTGTTGAAAGATTTTATAGCATGGTATTGATATTGTCTTTGTCGCTGTATCACACAAGCTTGTTATTTACCGTCGGAATTTTTTATGTTTTCTTTGTACGCTTGTCTAACTGGTCTGTTAGTGATATTTTTTTTTTGAATTTATCCATCAATCTTCATTCTATGGAGTGCCTTCAAACGAACATATTTTGAAATCTATTTATCCATCAATCTTCATCTTATGTAGTGCCTTCAATCGAACATATTTTGAAATTTATTTATCCACTAATCTTCATCTTATGGAGTGCCTTCAAACGAACATGTTTCGAAATCTATTTATCCATCAATCTTCATTGTATGGAGTGCCTTCAAACTAACATTTTTCGTTAAAGCTGTAAATTGCATATCATTATATTCGATGACATCTATGGCCATGCAGTTATGACCCTTTTTCACATGAAATAAATTCATTTTAATAATGTATATATTACATATTTTTACAGACTCTTTATTATACATTAACAACACAATGCAAATCATATAATGCGAACTTAAAAACAGTAGAAAACATTATAAAGAAGAGAATGGTAGGTACCTTACTACAAATTAACTACACCTGGATAATGCAATAACAGATTGCACAGAAACATACATCAGTAATATAATGACTCCTGAGCAAGGTTTTGATGAAATATACGATTAATCGTAAAAAGCTTATTTCAGTGTAGGGCGCTACTCATCGTTCAATGTATTTTTTCTACGTCAGTTTACAGATTCCTTACTATATCAGGTATTTAAGATACCAAGGCAGCCAGTAATGCCAAATCTGGAACACGAATCTAAAAGCCTTCATTCATTGCGCATGTACAATTACTGTCAAAAACAAGGTCAATTAAATGGAGCCTTCCTAAACCTCTCAATAAGAATTAAGGACTCCAACTACAAAGAAAACGTGGGTTTGATTTCAAAACGCTTTCATTTAATTCTTTATATTATATTAACTACACCAATCATTTCAATATTGTCACCCGATTCGCTCTCGGGAAATCTCAAGAACTCTCGCTGTGTATATATCTACCAAAGTTATTGAAAATCCATATAACTTTCATAAAAGTGTCGAACTCGAAAAACGCTGTATTTGGAAATCTTCCAATTCAATTTCTTTTTCTTGGGTTTACGAAGTCTTTTTTTTATTAAATAGATTTCGTAGAATCGTCCTTACTAAATATTTTACGTGTTCTCAATAAATCAAATGTTTAGACAGAAAATCTTCAAATTACAAATGTCAATACACATAATACGCCTTTGGGTTGCTGGTTTAAGTATAATTAAGGACGGGTTGTTTCGGAGAATTTGAACAATTCATCAAATTTTAACGTTCGTTTTCAGGTTCTGTGAAAGTCCTATTCATTTTCTGTTATTATATAATTATAGGCAAGTTGCTTGACAGAACTGAAATAAAAACAGAACTTGAAAAAATCTTTCACAGAACTTGAAAATGAACGTTTGAATTTGATGAATTGTTCAAATTCTCCGAAACAACCCGTCCGACCTGTGTTATTTTAAGTGCTCTGCAAAAACACTATTTTACATAGGTCACTCTTTTAGGTTAAGTTTGTTTATTATCAGAAACAATTCCAAAGATTTGCAAATTACGAACTCATACCAAGTAATACAAATATGTTGACAGATACCTACGAAGTATCGTACTGATGAAATCCACCATTCATAATCGACACGCTGGCATTGCTTGAAATGGCTTTAGCCGTGCTTGATAAGCTAATCTGAATATTCTTTCACTCCACACTCCCTTTACAAAATACCCCAATTATTCATTTATTTTATTGAGTGTTATTTTAGTCATTTGTACATCAAAGCTTACAAAATTTTCTCTTGCTTAATGTGGATCCTAAAAAATATCATGAATCTGACGATCGGTACATCCCTTCTCGTCCTTGTTGTTTTTAACTTTGTTCAAAAAATCATTTTGTTGACAAGTTATTTATTATTTTATGTATATTTATCATCGCGTTCAAGATCAACATCTTTTATGTTGTCAGCCAATTTAGTTCCTTTAACATTAGAGTTACTTTTGAAAATCTATTTCCCCTAAATATATTTCTAACTGTCCCATTTAGAAGAATTTGCAACACATTTTATTATTTATCGTTGCACAAGAAAAGAATCTTTGAGCAGTAGTTAAAATTTTGAGCAATAGTGAAGTTATTATCAATTAGGCATGATATATTTCCACTGATTTCAAATGGTTGGGTGTAGTTGAAATTCCTGTGCAGTATTTTCTAAAACAAATATATTTACGCTCATTCTGAGAAGTATTTACAAGAGATCGAAATCAAAACTTCGATAGGAGTTTAATTTATTTCACGAAAATATACGGTTTTTAAAGGAGATAGTCCTTAACCGATTTATTAACAAAATGCGTAAATATGTATTTTGAGTGAAGAGTGCGAATGTATAAAGTTGTTGAAAATTCTTTTAATAATTAGGTTAAACAAAAACTCGCTCACTCACCCGCATGAAACAAGAAACATTTCACAAAAACTCCTAAACCTAAAAGGTATTCTTATTTCGCACTTTCTTTGTTATTAAATTAACATCTCAGCCATAAAAACTGTTCTTCAGGTTTCGCTGAAAATACAAATTGCCATAATATTGATTTGCTCGAGACTGAAAAGGGAAATTTTTTTACTTTAGCAAAATAAGAAATAATAAGAGAATCGAATATGCTATACATTTTTCCTTATGGCTTATGCCATCTTTGGGTATGATGTGTGTAAGGAAGTGTGAAGAAAGTTAATGTATCAAAGGAATGGAGTAAAGGAATTTCTGTGAAGGAAAAGGTATAAGGGGTGAGTATTGAGTAGTGGGAAGGAACCGTCAGGGTCAGTGAGTCCAGGAGTTACATGTCAATCTATCCCTCTCACTGGGTGTGCAACGCGTTGGGTCAAGAGTACCAGCTGGAGAGGTCAAGTGGTCTCCCTCAACCGGCCTTTCCACATCCTTCACCCTTCACCCTTCACCCAGCTGGTGGACAGACGCAACTCACTACTTGAACCCAGGCACTCCTGCTAAATCACCAAACGTAGCGAATCAATAAACGGTTCCAGGGGTGGCGGTACCCAAACCCGCCTCCCTAATTATAACTTGTCTTAGACCGGTAAGTAAATTTTCGGAATCGACTGTATCCCTTTATCCCTTTTCAATTATCCTGTATCCCTTTTTCAATTTTGGACGCGGGCTTCGGTCACCCCGAGTTGTTTGCTACGCTACTAAACTTAAATTAACTGCTAAAACAACTGCGTGTCGTTGATTTAGCAGTTAAATAAAGTTTTGAAATAATGTAAGAAAAATATATTTATATATTTCCCTAATTAATAAAATTTACTATTTCTGTCAGGATAAAACGTGCAAAGACCGTGCAATGACATGAATATAAAAAAATTCAATATGTAATACCATTAACAACGACTTAAGATATAAGCCTGTACCATATTTCATGTGGACGAAATTACAGAGACGTGAAATTCACATACAGAAGTACCAATAGAATTACCCATGGACGGAATTGCAAATGTACGAAATTATACATTGATAGAACTTCAATTACACCTACTGGAATTACACATGGACGGAATTGCAAATGGACGAAATTATACATTGATAGAACTTCAATTACACCTACTGGAATTACACATGGACGGAATTGCAAATGTACGAAATTATACATTGATAGAACTTCAATTACACCTACTGGAATTACACATGGACGGAATTGCAAATGGACGAAATTATACATTGATAGAACTTCAATTACACCTACTGGAATTACACATGGACGGAATTGCAAATGTACGAAATTATACATTGATAGAACTTCAATTACACCTACTGGAATTACACATGGACGGAATTGCAAATGTACGAAATTATACATTGATAGAACTTCAATTACACCTACTGGAATTACACATGGACGGAATTGCAAATGTACGAAATTATACATTGATAGAACTTCAATTACACCTACTGGAATTACACATGGACGGAATTGCAAATGGACGAAATTATACATTGGTAGAACTTCAATTACACCTACTGGAATTACACATGGACGGAATTGCAAATGGACGAAATTATACATTGATAGAACTTCAATTACACCTACTGGAATTACACATGGACGGAATTGCAAATGTACGAAATTATACATTGATAGAACTTCAATTACACCTACTGGAATTACACATGGACGGAATTGCAAATGGACGAAAATATACATTGAAAGAACTTCAATTACACCTACTGAAATTACACATAGATTAAAAGGTTAAAATTTTAAGGTTTTCAACTGTGTTTTAAATTAATTCTAAATTAAAAAAAAAAAAAAAACACATAGTTAATTACTGTTATTTATTTATAAATTATTGCTCGACAATTTTAAAATGCCAATTAACCTTTGTTTATCTATAATAAATACCTTGTTGAAGTCTTCGATTTGAAATAAAATAAAAAAAGATTACCTTGTTTTCTAAATTCGTTTAATCGAGAAAAGGGTTTTCCACGAAAAATCATTCAAATGAAAAATATATTTAATTTTCTATTTGGGTGAGAATCGAATGACTGTATGCCAAATAACGATTGTTAAAAATGGGTTGTTTACCTCACCCTATTAAAGTATTAATATTTAATGAAAAATAAAAAAAATTTACACAGATAAATAATATTTCGTCCTTTTTCGTTTGTTGCGATGAAAATTAATAAAACACGGCAATCCTTTTTAGCTGGCGCGTTTTATTTGTGCAAAATATTTTTATTATTATTATATTAATTCATAAACTTATCTAGGAGGAACATTATTCATAAACATTCATCTCACAGACGACTAAATTTAAGTGATGAGTTTTGGGGTACTTGTAAATAAAATAAGTATGGCACTCTTTAATATGTTTAATTAGGTAACAAAAAAAATAATAAACGAGTTGAAATTTAATTTCATCGGTACATTCTACACACATGAGGCCGCGATGGTCCATGCACATATACTTTTTGCATTGCTTGCATTGGAACCTTGTCATATGCCGTTTTTTATAATCACAATAACCACAAACCTTTTTTTGAGTACCACTTGGACCAGGTGTGGCAATGGTAGGTATTTCATCTAAAACTTCGGCGATTTTCCTTTTTAGGCATATCTTCAAAGTTGGCATTTCGTGTCTTTTACGTAACCATGTCGTTCTCACTGTCGGAATCTGTCGGGACCATTTCACATAATTCCACATGATCTTCGACATCACTGATTTCTACATCCTTTTGCTGACTGGTAAAATCATCGTCATCAGAATCAGATAAACGATTCAAATAGTCATCAATTTGCCGATCATCCATTCTAAAATGAAATAAAAAGATTTGATGTAAAATACACACAATTATACATTTTGAACGATAAAATAAGATGTAATTATAAATAATAACTCATATAGAATAGTATCATATACTTGCTTTTGCTCTGTATAACCAGAACTCATCAAAAACAATGTTTTCAAAATAATTTGCAGTCTCGTCAAAAGTTACACTATTCATAAACATTCGTCTCTCAGACGTTCAAATGTCTATAACTTGTCCACAAGATTTCACTGCAAGGCAAACGCACACGTTTTACTAATGAACAAGCGATCTAGGAAGGTACTTGAGAGGTCATCATTCTATCTCTTTCACTCGAGACACCAGAAACAAATTTACGTTTTGCGCGGTCTGTGGGACGAATGGTTATGAATCTAGGGTTAATATGAAACCGCACAAGATTCCCAACTGTCTGAAGCCAGTGAGAATATGGCATCCCCAACTAGGGTATGTTGTTGGACTGAAGGTAATGGGAAGGGAAGGAGATGGGGGAGAGGAAGGTGTGCAGGTCACTAGCTGGTGGGTAGGCGCATCCTGAACACACCTCACCGAACCACTTGGGGTGACCTATGGCAGGGGTGCTGGTTATCCAATGAATGGTTCCAGCGGCGGAGGTACCAAAACCCGCCTCACAAATTCAATGGTATCGATAACCAAAACCTATTTCATTGAAAAATAATAATATTTCCAGGTACATTGATAATTTGTTATTGCTTTACTATCTGAAAAAAACCTTAATCTCTCATGCCGCTTTGCGGTGCTTTGTAATTTTTGACGATTTAACATTTTTATAATTCTAGGACAAAAATTATTATGTTTTCTTTCGTGTTATGTTTCGAATATTTAAGAACTAGGAATTTCAGTAAACAATATATTTTTACATTTTTCAAACTTTAGAGGTCTCAATATTTTTCGAATGGCCTTAGTTAACTCATTCTTTAAAATAATTAATTATCACCAGCTTTTCTTAATCGTTAGTAGTTTATTATTTTATTCAGAAAAAACAACAAATTTTCTCAATTCCAAAACAGAAATACAATGGGACAATTCAACTATAAATATCTTACAGTAAAGTTTATTATTGCATTACCACAAAGTATCAGAAATATAATAACAACAAATAATTTAAATTTCATCTATTTAGTGTTATGAAATGAACTTTCTTAAAATTAAAACATTCAACCCCGTAATATTTTCTTAAAATCAAGTACTTTGTATTTTTAAATTCTTTCATATGGCCACCCCGTGGTTGCGTTTACAGTGGGTGTGACTATTAGCGAAGGAGGCGGGGCAAAGGGGTCCTCAGCTCCAAACGAAGGGAGACCGGTCTCTTTGGATTTCCGCGCTGGTTGCGAGAGGTTGTTACGTGCTCCGCTTTGAATTCGAGACTTGCTTTGCTAAAACAGTGTTTGTCAATTAATTACTAGTACATTTCGATTCATTCTTTCTACAGTGTTTGTCAATTCATTACTAGTATATTTCGATTCATTTTTTCTACTGCCTGCCCCCTGGACGTCTACAAACCTACATGCGGTATCGTTCCCTGCTTTATTCTATTAATTTCTGTATCTCCTTTCTTCCCAGTAATTTAACTTCATTTTTTCATTCTTTTAACCGTCCACAAAGAGATTTAAGCTTTTCCTACGCGTAGATTCCTGTGCTGTAATTATATAGTCTTTTTGAAGGCATTTAAAGGCACCACAATAATAGTGTTTTATTTCCAAGATACCCTTTGTTCTACCCACTTCTAGAAGGCGTATGTTCTCTCTTAATACCAACGAACTGAAAACACGGTACCTGCTCGAGCTAGCCAGGTATTCTTGAAGATATAATACATTTCTATACGCGGTTCGATTCCGTAGAAACTCTTTATCTAACACGCGGTTCGATTCCGTGGAAACGCATTATCTAACACTGGACCCAGAAACGTGTGGCTTTATTTGAGAGAATCGCTTTCCTGTTGTAACTTTTTATTGTTGTCGTTATGTTCATATATGTGTGTAAATAATTGTTTTTCCTACATCTAGGTACCCCTGTGTTTAAAGTCAACGCGTGTTTTGCATTCTTCGCCATTTTTTACTCATAGCGTCAGTGTGTTTAAAGGCCACGTGTTTACCGTAATAACCGCCATTTAATATAAACGTTCGTGAACTGGTGTTTAAATTCAACGCGTGTTTTGCATTCTTCGCCATTTTTTTTTACTCATAGCGTCAGTGTTTTTAAAGGCCACGTGTGTTCCGTAATAACCGCCATTTAATAAACGTTCGTGAACTGGTTTTTAAATTCGACACGTGTTTTGCATTCTTTGCCATTTTTTTTACTCATAGCATCAGTGTGTTTAAAGCCCACATGTGGTTGGCAGTCACCATTTTGTAAACGCTTGCACCGTTTCGTTTTAGCCCACGCGTGTTTGGCACGCCTCGACATAGAATCATAGTGTCCTTTAAAAAAAAATAAGAAGAGTTTCGACAAATACTTAAATCTTGCGACAGTTTGCGTTCAAAAAATAAAATAAATTTCGCGTGTTTTCCTAACAATTTATAATTTCCTTCCTACCCTTCTGTGTATATTTTGTTGCGGATTCATTCAAGTAATATAAAGTTAGGTTATAGAATAAACTCAAAGCGTAATAATACAGGTACCTACTTGTGCGGTTATATTCGTGTAAAATTTAAAGACAAAAGATTTTAAAGGTTTCTTTCTCATTTTAATATTGCTAAATTGGGTTTTGGAAAAATAATTACTTCCCAGAAATACGTCCAAGGTGGGCCGGGAGCCTTTTGTGATACCTGGAAAAAACCTAAAATACGTTAGTAACAGATTTTATAGGTCGTGTTCATTTTAATATTGCCAAATTGGGTTTTGGTAAAAATAATTACTTCCCAGAAATACGTCTTGAGCCGGTAGCCTTTTATGATAACTAGAAAAACCGCGGACAGTAATAAAGGGAAAGGGCGTACCTGGAATCTATTCACTACTTAGTTTTGTCTCAATAGTACTAAAGTAATTTTAAGAAATCAAGTCGGCTAATTTAAATAAAATTAATAAAATGGACGCCTTAATTCGCTTTAAGGAAGGCTTTATCGTCCACGTTGATTCTTCAAGCGTTCCGCAACTAAAAAGGGCATTGAGAAAACGTGGTATTGTCGGGAGTAAAGATTTGCCAGCTTTGCAAAAACAAGCCCGCCAGTTTAACAAGGCTTTCATTCGGCGAATAAAACCCGCAAACGACAAGGTTGATCCTATGCCGTGCGCTGATACGGAAGTCCTGGAACGGCCAGTAGAGATTAGGTATATTTTGAAGGAAACAAAGGTGACGAATTTCGCTTCATGGAACCTTAAATTTAACGGAACGACCGATGTCAGAGACTTCGTAAGCCGGGTGGAGTTATTAACCATATCCCGGGGTGTTAATTCTGAGGAAGTTGCTAAATTTTTCAACGAACTTTTAACGGGAATGGCGCTGCTATGGTTTCTCTCCTTACCGAGAGAGAGGTTATCCTGGTCCGATCTTAAAAAGCTCCTTCTCAGCAAATTTGAACCGCCTAATTCTAAATGGGAACGTAAACTCGAAGTTTACGTATCCAAACAAGCGCACGGGAAGACGGCTAGAGATTTTTTTATCGAAACGCGTCATAAAAACCACATGTTAGAATCGCCCATGTCGGAAGAGGAGCTGGTGGAAACTCTCAAACGTGGCCTCCTCCCCCAATACGCTAGTATGTTGACCATGCATAGCAGTAGCTCTATCGAAGATTTAGAAACCGCGTGCACAATATTCGAGAGCTACCAGAAACAAGCATCGCGCCCGCCCCGTGAGGTGAAATCGGGAGGAAATAGTTACCTCAATAGCGTGGCTTCATCAAGCCCTGCGGCTCTACCGGCAGACCCCGGGAAAAATAGCTCAGACAGCGGTTTTCGCAATACTCGCGAACAATATAAACATATGAGGGCGGGCGGTGGCCGCCGTTACGAAAATAAGCGTAATAACATATCCTCCCATCCGTCACCTCAGTCAAGTTTTCTCCCCGCGGGAATAGATTTAACCCGACCACCGCCCGGAATACCGAATTAAAAAAAGACTAATTTCCGGCCAATCAAATAATCCTCTTCACGGCAAGGTGACGCTGGCCGTGGACGTATTGAGTGGTTAAATGACGCAACATTCTTAGAAGAGACGGCACATCTTATGGAAATGGAATGCATTGAATCCGTAGACGGTCGTCCTTACGCGAGGTTTACTATAAATCATGTGATCTTTAAGGGATTATTAGACTCGAGGGCAAATGTTAGTTGCCTATGAGGAAATTTATACGCATCGTTTATTAATATGTTTGTACCAATGAAACCCTATAGGTCTCCGGTGATCGCGGCTGATGCAAGTCAACAAACTTTGTTATATTTATTATCTCTTCCCGTCACCTGCAGTGGACACACCGCCACTATAGATTTTTTAGTCATAGCGTCGTTATCACCTAAATTCATTCTTGGTACCGATTTTTGGAGACCTTTCAACGTGGCCTTTAAGATAAACACCCCGACCGCGAACAGAGTTTCAATCACCTCCGGAAATAGACGAAATCAGAATCCTTACCCCGACCGATTCTCCGACAATTTATAACGACAATTGGCATCCTACCCCAATTGGATGTCTGGAAATATATGTTAGAAATTTGATTAATGCGATGAATATTGGAAAGCCAGTTTTGTTGACTGCCCGGATGGGAAAATATTCTATTTTAAAGGGAAAATATTCTATTTTAAAATTCGTAAGGAAAGATAAATAAGGTACTAGTACTCATTGAACATGCACATCCACACAATACACGGCACTGTCTTCGAGGGGGCCCCTTCGAAGGCAGTGTATACAGACTCCAACATCACAGTCACTCCGGAGTAATTAACCGGAGGCGGCTAAATACACGACACTATCTTTAAATATTCCTACACACAGTACGACATTCACATTGTGTCTGATTCGTACCCAGTTCCTACTTGCTATTAATTTGGTGCAAACTTCACCAACTTTATTAAAAAACTGAAAAAATTATAAAATAATTATTTGTGACTTCGATCCTATGGTTGCTTGTTAGCCATAAACAAGATGGCGCCCATATCGGTATATATATTATTATGTAATAAATTCTAACCCATTATAATCCATTGTATCCGAAAACTTCAAAGTGCAATGACTTGCGACAAAATATTTTCAATTTGTTTTCTTGTTCTTGTATTGTTCATTTTGGAAGGTTTTTTTTGTATGGATGCAATGATTTTCCACACAAATAAATAAGGTCCACAGCACTAAGTATTTGAAAGATACGTCTCGTATTATACCTATGTCAGCAATTCTTACAAGATTTCTGGCGATATGTAGGTCACTAAAGGAGGACGATTTTGATTTTACTCGTATGTTGTGCTATCTTCAAACAGCTATCTGGACCATTAAAAGGTAGATATGCTGATTAAAAAAAAAAAAAAAAAAAACTAAAACGTTGAAGCTGATTGCACCGAAACAAATCCGTACCATTAAAAGGTGGATATTGATTTTCGTGTGTGTTTTTCAACTTATATTGTTTGTTTTGTGTTATTTCTTTTCAGCTACTCTTCAAACAGCTATCTGGACCATTAAAAGGTAGATAAGCTGATTAAAAAAAAAAAAACTAAAACGTTGAAGCCGATTGCACCGAAACAAATCCGTACCATTAAAAGGTGGATATTGATTTTCGTGTGTGTTTTTCAACTTATATTGTTTGTTTTGTGTTATTTCTTTTCAGCTACTCTTCAAACAGCTATCTGGACCATTAAAAGGTAGATATGCTGATTAAAAAAAAAAAAAACTAAAACGTTGAAGCCGATTGCACCGAAACAAATCCGTACCATTAAAAGGTAGATATTGATTTTCGTGTGTGTTTTTTCGACTTATATTGTTTGTTTTGTGTTATTTCTTTTCAGCTAATCTTCAAACAGCTATTTGGACCATTAAAAGGTAGATATGCTGATTAAAAAAAAAAAAAAAAATAAAAAAAAAAAAAAAAAAAATAAATAAAAAAAATTAAAAAAAACTAAAACGTTGAAGCCGATTGCACCGAAACAAATCCGTACCATTAAAAGGTGGATATTGATTCTCGTGTGTGTTTTTAAGCATATATTGATTATTTAGTGCTAATTAATGATTTTAGTATGTTTTTCGCCTTATGTATAAAATATAAACATATGTGTGTGCGTCACGATATACAATGGGAAGTTCTGCCTATATACTGCTCCCCTGTGCAACTATATTTACTATTCAATATTAGTTTCTCACTCCTTATGTGAACGCGATTTTTTATTTTTTTTTTGGTTCATTGCCCACTGCTTATTTGCATTTTTTAAATATTTTCTAATGTTTCGCTTTCATGTTAACGCTTCTCCTTGAATCGTTCCCGCCGGAGATCGAGGCATCTACGCCATGACGAACGAGTTTACGCTACTGCTTGCGGCCCTTTGCAGAGAGAGCCGATGCCATCACTTGAGAGCCGATGCCATCACTTGCTGCTGTTGCTCTTACGATTGTCACCATCACTTGCTGCTGTTGCTCTTACGATTATGTGCACCGTATTACCAAAAAAAAAATGTATATATATAAATAATAATTTGAAATAATAATATGTAACTTTTGGGCGTAGGTTTTTAATGCTGAATCTCTATGTGGATGACTTCTTTTGTAGCTTTTGTCAAAGGGGTCTTGAGCGATTTAGAGTCAAAAAACTTTCATTCCCACGGCAGTTTTTTCGTTGTGTTTTCGGGGAAGTGTTATGAAATGAACTTTCTTAAAATTAAAACATTCAACCCCGTAATATTTTCTTAAAATCAAGTACTTTGTATTTTTAAATTCTTTCATATGGCCACCCCGTGGTTGCGTTTACAGTGGGTGTGACTATTAGCGAAGGAGGCGGGGCAAAGGGGTCCTCAGCTCCAAACGAAGGGAGACCGGTCTCTTTGGATTTCCGCGCTGGTTGCGAGAGGTTGTTACGTGCTCCGCTTTGAATTCGAGACTTGCTTTGCTAAAACAGTGTTTGTCAATTAATTACTAGTACATTTCGATTCATTCTTTCTACAGTGTTTGTCAATTCATTACTAGTATATTTCGATTCATTTTTTCTACTGCCTGCCCCCTGGACGTCTACAAACCTACATGCGGTATCGTTCCCTGCTTTATTCTATTAATTTCTGTATCTCCTTTCTTCCCAGTAATTTAACTTCATTTTTTCATTCTTTTAACCGTCCACAAAGAGATTTAAGCTTTTCCTACGCGTAGATTCCTGTGCTGTAATTATATAGTCTTTTTGAAGGCATTTAAAGGCACCACAATAATAGTGTTTTATTTCCAAGATACCCTTTGTTCTACCCACTTCTAGAAGGCGTATGTTCTCTCTTAATACCAACGAACTGAAAACACGGTACCTGCTCGAGCTAGCCAGGTATTCTTGAAGATATAATACATTTCTATACGCGGTTCGATTCCGTAGAAACTCTTTATCTAACACGCGGTTCGATTCCGTGGAAACGCATTATCTAACATTAGTTATAACCTAACTATTCATCATTTCAAAACCACACTGAAAGTATAAACTGAATACTTATATATATCAAATATAATAACGCATCTCCCATACCCACAAGCCTTATAATGGTGGTACATCTTATGTGAAATGATTACATTGGACCATATTTTTTTGTAAATTGTGTAATGTTATTTTTAAAATAAAAATAAAAATGTATTTTTTAAATTATATAAATTATAATTTTGAAAAAAATAAATGACATTTTGAGTTAGTTAAAAAGTTTAAATGTTTACTCTTTAACATTATTTTTTTAGGTTTAAGTACCTTAGGGATTGCTTGTCGTACATATTCTTGATTAATTGAATTGGCAACGCTTTCCCTTACTTTGTTGTAACTTTTAAGGTTTATCGAAGTTAAGTTTATTCATTAAAAAATCAATATTTCATAAAATTCTACAGCCAAGATTGGAGAAAAATACTGCATTTATATGGTTCACACAAATTTATTCCGGTTTCTCGCATATTGTCCAAAAAAATCGTCCAGGAAGGATATAACTTTATCTTTTTTGTGTAGGAATTTCACTAAAAATTGGAATTTTTATGATGCTTTTCGGCTGTAAAAAAATATGATTGGCGTATTTGTACTATAAATATTTGGAAAAAAGTCTACAAACATCCTTAATCTGTTAACATGACCGCATTCTACACCATACTCATAAAGTCCACTTTTTTACTGCTCAATTAACCCAAACGTATTTTACTTTCAGGTACAGGGGGCGCGTAAAAACTGCTTGCATTCTCATCTGGCCTGATGGAAAACCGGACGTCTCTTACATGGACTTTATGTGAGTATTATGGCACAGACTATTTTATTCTATGATTAGGTTTGGTCTACGTCTTCTATTATAATATCTTTCGTCTACGTCTTGTACTATAGTATCTTTGGTCTACTTTTTGTATTATAATATCTTAAGTCTACGTTTTGTATTATAATATCTTAAGTCTACGTCTCGTATTATAATATCTTTGGTCTACGTCTTGTCTAATAATATTTTTGGTCTACGTCTTGTACTTTAATATCTTAAGTATACGTCTTGTATTATAATATCTTTGGTCTACGTCTTGTATTATAATATCTTTGGTGTACGTCTTGCCATTCTAAAATCGAAAAAAAAAACGAAATTTTTTAATTAGCAATTTATAAATTTTCTGATGACGTTGAGTATAGCGAAGTATTGTTTTAAATCGAGCGCTTTACATTTCGTCTTTATGTAAATTTGTTTGTGTGTTCCATGCACGGCTAATCCTGTCAAAATGGTAGCCGTTTTGGATAGTACTTTATTTTTTTTATTTATTTTTATTTTTTTTATTTTTTTTTATTATTGTACAACAGAACATTCGTTCCAGTTACAGTACAATTTTACATACAGTATAATTTTAAATCATATCAGCATTTGGGTAAGTGACTCTTCAATAATTGTTTTAGGTCGTTTAAAGAACAGTCATTTACATCCAAATTCTTTGCTAGTTCGTTCAACAGCACCACTCCCCTCGTTATGCTATGCTTTGCCAGGACGTCGGTTTTGCCTTTTGGTACTCTGAATAAGTCATGGTATCGACTTCAGCTGTAGTGGTCTGGTACATATAAATCATAGCATCCCAAGAGGAATTGGCTATCAATAAAATTGTTCCAAATTTTGAAAGATATAATGGCTAGGCTTGCTTTCCGCCTAGTTTCCAGACTCACAGAATTAGTTTCCTCAAATAAGTCGATATGGTGCATGAACCTGGGATAGGTTCCATGCGTCCGCATATAGACATACCTGAGGAATTTCTTCTGGATTTGTTCTATCATTTCAATGTACTTCTGGTGGTACGGTGCCCAAACATCGCTCGCATACTCCAGCTTGCTTCTAAGTATGCCATCGAACAATGCTAACATAGCATCTTGGTTATTGAACTGCTTGCATGTCCTAATGACGAACCCAAGAAGTTTGTAGCAAGACTGAGTGAGCTGCAATATATGGCCAGAGAATTTCAGTTCGGGATCAAAGACGACACCGAGATCCTTTACGGAATTTACACGTGATAGTGTTTCGCCCTTTATCTTATAATCGTAAAGTATAGTGTTTAAAGAACGAGTGTAAGACATAGTGACACATTTTTTTGTTTTGAAATCAAATTCGTTTATCAACGACCATTCAGATAGTGCATCCAGATCAGCTTGCATTTTAAGACAGTCGTGTTGGGAGCTTATTTCCATTAGAATTTTAAGGTCATCTGCAAACAGTAGACATTTACTATTCTTAACATAGTTTTGGATGTCATTTATTAGTATTAGAAAAAACAGCGGTCCAAGGTTAGACCCTTGAGGAATTCCAGATTTCGCTGAGAATTTTTTCGAATTATGTCCATTTACCGAAATAAATTGTTTTCTGGATTTTAAATATGATGAGAAAAAGTTTAGTGTTGGTAGGTCGAAGCCTAGTTTAAACATTTTCCTCAGTAAGATATCATGGTTAACACGGTCAAATGCTTTGGCAAATTCGGTGTAAACTACATCTGTTTGGTGCCTTGAGTCTAAACCGGTGGCTACCAATCTCGAGAAAGTAAGCAGATTTGCGACTGTTGATTTCTTTGGAAGGAAACCGTGTTGATTTTCTCCAATGAATGGCATAATCTGGAGACTTAATTTGTCACAAATCATTTTTTCAAATAGTTTTAGTAGCACTGATAATACGGCTACCGGTCTGTAGTTTTTGACGTCTGTCTTGTCACCAGCCTTGAAAATGGGACTGACTCGGGTCAGTTTCCATATCTGGGGGAAAGTAGAAGTCAAAATACTGGTATTAAATATATGACAAAGAGCTTCACTTATCATTGGCGCTATGCTAATGATAGTACTGGAAGGGATTCCATCCGGCCTTGTAGCCTTGTCAGTCTTCAGTTTACGGATATAAGCTTCTACCTCTGTCGGGTTCGTTAATCTTAGGGAAATGTTACCTACGTTCCATGGGACCTCTGTTCGCGTAAAATCTGTACTAAGATTAGGGGTTTCACTATCATACACAGATTGAAACTAGTCTGCAAATTTCTGACAGATAGATTCTGAGTCCGTTATAAATTTGTCTCCACTATTCAGGCCGTTATGTGACCTGGAGTTAGCTTTCTGGGAATTTTATAAAATCCCAGAAGCATTTGACATTGTCTTTAATCCCGTCCTGAATTCTGTTTAAATATTGTCGTTTAGTTATGACAATATCTTTTTTGAGCTCGGATCGCATCGCAGAAAACAATAAGTAGTCTGATTGCTTTTTGTGTACTCTATACTTTCTGCGATGCGCTTCCTTGATTTTTATTTTGTCAATAATTGATTTTGTGAACCATACCGGTATTTTATTACCGCCAGAGTTTGCATGAGCATTACGAGCTGTCAAATCTTAATAATCAACATTACACGAGGTCTAGTGTTCACAAAAATACTAATCATAATAAATATAGATTTAAACTAATTCCCATTAGACACAAATCAACTAAATACGTACTACGTATCTAGATATTTGCTCAGTGAAACTTAGGTGAAACTCCAATACTAATAGTGTAGCGCCCTTTGTGGCAGCCATCCTAAGCGTCAACAACTTTGTGTTTTTTGAGTATTTTCTGGAAATGAGGCAACATCTCTCGATAGGTAAATGCACTCCAGATAGTTTCAACGGAATTCTCGGAAACTCTGAAGGGCCTAGCAAGTGTTAGCAAGCTAAGCCCAGGGTAATTTATTATCCCGACCGTCACTTTTTATTGCAGGTAGAATGCACTGCTTCAATAATCACCAGGATGGACTCGCCGAAAGTCTATGAGGTGACAGCGCTTTATTAGCAGCAAACACATACCTGTTTAATTTTCAATACCATTTTATTATTTATTAATGACATTTATTATTGATGTACGCTTTTTATCATTTGCCTCACGAAAAAACGTCTTTAAAATTTTATTCAATTAAAACCTTACCTTTGAAATGTATAAAAGAAACAGTCATAAAACATTTCATAGAAAGAAATATACAATAATATATTCATTACTTATTTAGCCAAAGAGGGTTGTTCATCTGTAGGTATAAATTTGAAATAATAATAATTTCTCATTGAATTTAAGAATTTCACCCCACATAGGAAGCCCTGCAAAAAATAATTCCCATCAGCACCTATGTCATCTCTGGGGATGCTGTGTGTAAGGTCTTTTTAAGGAAAAGAAGGAGAGGAAGTTTTTGAAATGAAAAAGGTAATAACAATAACAAAAACAAATTAAATACTTGCAGAACTTAATAATTATATTATTAAATTTGATTTTTGTTAAATACAAAAAAAATACAAAAAAATTAAGGGTGGATCATCCGTCCCCCACTCCTGAATACGCTGATCCCTATATTCCTACCCAACACTTATACCTTTTTCATTTCAAGAACTTCCTTTCCTTCTTTTTCATAAAAAGACCTTACACACAGCATCCCCAGAGATGACATAAGTCCTGATGGGAATTTTTTTTTTCGCAATGGAAATAAAGATTTTAAATTCAACTTTCAGGGGTTTATGGGAACTAGGGTGCTAAATACAATTGAAAATGTGAAAACTACGATGTGGAATGTATGCACTTTTTTGGTCCTTTAATATAAACATGTTTGCTCGCCAAATACATCAGCGGAGTTTGTGGGGGAATAGTAACTGCCGGAAATGCAGTCGTTGAATTTTCATGAATGAAAAACAATTGACTCTCTTTTTAGAAAAATGTTTTGAGTGTGAAAAGTGTAGTTTTAACTTTGATTGCATTGTGTCACGCACAAAACGAGTGGTTTTGTTTTCCAGAACTTACATTTTTAGCTGTTGATTGTTATAGCTGCCTGACCATTGAACGAAATTTTTGTTTGACTGTGAGTTTATTTTACCTGAGTGTATATTTTATTATTTTACCTAGCATGCGAAAAATACAGAAGATATTAACTGAAAATATGACTATCTGCAATGACTACATAGAGTCATATACCACTAATCACGACTTATTATTATATTAGCCTCCATAGTCAAAGGGTAAGGCTCTCGACTAGCAATCCCGAGGTCGCGGGTTAGTATTTATTAACGTTAAACGTGGAACCGTTGCAAATATACCTTGTATTATTTAAAATGATTAAACTATGATATAAAAAAACACAATAAAATTCAATAAACTTAATAAATACTAACCCGCGACCTCGGGATTGCTAGTCGAGAGCCTTACACTTCGGCCATAGAGGCTAATATAATAATAAATCGTGATTGGTGGTATAGGACTGTATAAAGTCATTGCGGTTCCATGCTAACTCAACACAGTGATTATTCAACAACACTTTTAAAAAGTGATATAAAGTCATTAAAAACGATGAAAATTTTTTTTTTTTACCTAACCTTAACTAATCTAACATAACCTACTTAACCCAGTTAGTAAAGTTTTTGTTTCATCACTTTTCATGACTTTATATAACTTTTTAAATATGTGATGAATTATCATTTTGATGATTTATCCGGTCACCATTTGCAACACGTTCCAGAGTTCTCAATATCTCCCTCACTTCCTCCCAAGACCTCCATTCAGAATTTAAACTTTGCTTTAAATGTCTTTAGCCGTATTTGGTGACAAGATCTGAATACCCAGGTATTTCTGCACCTTCCTCTTCCCCATCTTCTTCCCCTCCCTTACCTTCAGCCTCACAACATTGGAGACGCCATATTCTCACTGGTTCCAAGTGGTTGTTAGCTGTTGGGACTCCTGTGCGATATTCACATAGTTCATATACGTTGATGGAAATTTTAAAATTAAAAGTTAATTTTCGAATTAGTAGCTACCTATTTATGAAAAAGGTAATGGTTGTACATAAAACAAATCATAAAAACATGTTTCAAACAAAACGCACCAATTCGGCTTCAACTCCAGCGAAAATGATTATTAATAAGTTGAAATCATGTCCATCAATTTTTATCTTAGAAATTATTAACTTTGACATTATTTCTTCAAAATAGGTTTGTTTTTCAGAAAATCCAATTAATATTTTGGTCAAACCTTTCATAAAATACAGAATTACCTCAAATTATTCGACAAATGACAGGTGGATACTTTACCTAATTTACGAGTATTTCAGTTAAATAAAGAAGCGTTCCATGAATTGAAAATGCTATATTTAATGAGGCCGGACAAAATACATTATTATTCAGAGAAAAACTTTTATAAGGCTCGATTTCATAAACACAATGAAGCTCTTTGTTCCAGGTACGGGTTGAGCTTTTCTATTGTGACAGGACTTAAAATTAATTACCAATTAAGATAGGAGAAAAAACAAAAAAATTGAATAATTTTTTATCATACTTTCAATGTAGGACAAACTTTTAAAGATTCAATGGTGGAAAATGTTACCCTTTGTGCTATGCATAAAAAATCTTGTCTTAAACATTAGTTTACCAAAAAAAATAATAATGAAAATTATTCTACTCAAAGCGATTAGTGCGTAACCCTTGGTATGTTATTATGCGGAATAATGTCTGTGTAAATTGATGATTCAATCAGAATTGACTAACTAGTAGTTCGGTATGTATGTTTCCCGTCTTATATTTCTGCTAGGCTGCTAATTGCGCTCCATTGCTGGCCACTTTTAAATAAATTGGCGTTGTATGTGTACATCTATTGAAAAATAATTGGGAAAATAGATGAAACATACGTAGATTCCTACTCTAAACCATGAAATGAAAAGGCCCTAGACAGATCTGCTCGAGAACAATTTGAAGCTGCGGGGTGAGGAGAAAGATGTATGAAAAATCTAGACACAATAATATAATGTATTTAACTATATTACCCACGCACAGGCTGCGCCTTAATGGGTTCTCATTATTCTTATTGATTTTTATAATATTGTATGTACCTATATAAAAATTGGGAAAAATAAGGGTATTAAAAAATAAAATAACGCCACTACCCACTTTGGCATTTCTCATTCTCTGTCTTAATGAATACCAGAAAAATCATAAGGCATTTTAATTGCATAAAAATATAGGGTGTCCAGGAATTAAGTGCACAAACTTCGGGAGAGGTAAAAAAAAAATTTCTTGTAATTCCTATGCTTTTTTCCCATACAAAATATTATTTTCTCCTTTCAAACAACTCAACTTTTATACCTTAAAACAGGGGTGTCCAAACTAGATGGGACCCAGGGCCAATAAAAAAGACTAAATACATTGGTGGGCCGCAAAATATTTATAAAAATAAAATACTGGTAATAATACGTAATATCGTTATTTTATTATCTACTTTTTCATTAATTTGTCTTTTACAATTCTGTCAACATCAAACTCAATACTAGTGGTAGCTAGGCGCAGTGCATGTTTAAGTGAAGTATCTGTCAATGAAGACCTGTATTTCGATTTAATAAACTTCATTGTTGAATATGCACTTTCACAAAGGTAGGTACTGCCCATCATCGAGCCCATTTTTTGCCCGAAATTCGTCAGTTTCGGGAAACGTTCAGCGAGGAGCTTAAAAAAATCAATTCCTGTTTCCGGACTTTTTTTTGAAGTCGGTTAAAAAAAGGTTCAATGGGCCGCAATAATCTAAACCGCGGGCCGCATGCGGCCCGCGGGCCGTGGTTTGGACAGCCCTGCCTTAAAACGTTGAAATATCGAATAATATATTTTTCTTCTTATTTTTGTACCATCATGTAGAATAACATACCGAAGTTTTTGCACAGTAACCCCGGACACCCTGTATTAAAATAAAATATTAAATTTTATACCATTTTGTATTTACATCATTCCAAAAGTTGTATTTACATCAATTTGGTAGGCGGGAATGGGTACCGCCGCCCTGGGAACCATTTATTGGATGACCAACACCTCTGCCACAGGTCACCCCGTTTGTGAGTGGATGAAGTGGTTCGCTACGTTTGGTGACTTAGCAGGGGTGCCCGGGTTCATGGGTTAAGGTTTGCCCAGGTCTTGGTGGCGGGTGCGACGGCCCACCTTCCGCGTGGCGGGCCGGTTGGGAGATGCTGGTTGAGGGAGACCCTTTACAACCGGTTACCGCTGTCCGGGCCGCTCGATAGTACAGGGGCACGACCCTCAGGCTCACGACTAAGGGTGGGCTGCCCCATCAGCGAGTGAAAAAACCCTGCCACTGCTGTTGTGCTGGTTTGTGACCGGAGGGGACCCAGCAGCAGCGTTTGGGGCGCATTGGATGCCCTCTCCAGCCGGACTCTCCCAGTCTATCGCCTAGCACCGCAGTGGGTGGGCTGGAACCAAACGCTCATCACTCCTGGACAGCCTGAACCCCAGATTCCTACCCACCCCTCATACCTTTCCTTTCCAGACCTTTCCTTTCACCTCCTAAACTTACAAAAAAAAAAAAAAAAACTTTAAATTCATGAACATACAACACAACAATTTTAACATCATTACAGTGGCGAGTAGCAGGCGTCCCCGGTGCGGGCCAAAACTGTTGGTAAATTTTGCCAACATTCGCGGCCTGCACACAAATTTAAATTCCGTCCATCACCATCTTTTGTCCCAACGTCCCAACCAAACCTTCTTTTCCTATCCGAAACTCAGATAGCCGAGCCGCCAGACTCCTCCTATCTGGACTGCTCGGGCTTTACCCTCGCAAGCAAATTCCGACTCAAAGGAGGAGTCTGCCTCTATAGTCGAGCTGACGTCAACTGTGTACGACTATTGAGTCTGGAAAACTCCAGATTCGACGTAATGTGGGTACGCGTCAATCTTGCCAGTACGGCAAGATTCTACGCATGTCTATACCGCTCACCGAACCATAGCGAATCAGACACTTCCGAGCTCTTCAAACATTTGAGCGATACTATTGATGATCTCTTGCCCCGCTACCCTTCGGCCGAGTTTGTTGTTCTGGGGGACTTCAATGTTCATAACGAACCATGGTTGAAGTTCTCAGGCCCAACGGACTCGGCTGGCCGACAGGCGGAATCCTTTGCCTTTTGCTACGGATTAGAGCAATTAGTTCAGGAGCCTACAAGGGTTCCTGATGTCCAGACTCACCGCTCCAATCTGTTAGACCTATTCTTAACTACTGTGCCACACGGTTATAAGATTGACGTCACAGCGCCTCTGGGATCATCTGACCACTGCCTAGTGATGACATCAATCCCCGTTAGCCTCAGACCAACCAATGAGAGACTGAGGAGAAAAGTGTGGCACAATAGGTCTGCAGATTGGTTCGGTATGCGGGCCCATTTCAACGCTTTTCCGTGGTCAGCTGTTTGTTTTCGGACTTCGTACCCTTCAAGATGTGCCCACGAGATTGGTGAAGTCATCAAATCGGTGATGGATGGCTTCATACAATCGACTACTAAAGAAACTGGTGTGGGCTCAAAGCCGTGGTTCAGTCGACAATGCTCCGAAGCAGTTCGACGAAAAAACGCGGCTTACCGAGCCTACAACACATCTCGAACGCCCGAAAGCAGATCAGCATACAACAAATCGGCAAAGGAATGCAAGAGAATCATTAATAGATCAAAATTTGAACACGACCTGCAGATCAGCAAAAAGCTGGCTGCCTGCCCGCATGGCAGCAGAGCATTCTGGTCGCTTGCGGGCTCAATAGGTCGAAATTTTTGCAAACCCAGTTTGCCACCTCTTACCAGACCTGACGGCTCACTAGCAAACACCGCCACCGAAAAGGCTAACCTATTAGGGAAAATGTTTGCGGAAAACTCGACCCTCGACGACGGGGGTGCTGTTCCGCCGTCGGATTATCAACGACCGTCAATACGGATTTCGGCGGAACCGCTCGTGCGGTGATCTTCTCGCGTATGTGACGCATGTTTGGGGCGGTGCCTGAAACGTCACGGTGAGACCCAAACGGTCGCACTAGACATGTCCAAGGCCTTTGACCGGGTCTGGCACCGAGGACTTGTCAACACATTGCATTCTTACGGACTTCCCGCATCCCTGTGTACGTGGATTGCTGACTTTTTAAGGGATAGGTCGATTCAGGCGGTTGCTGACGGTTTCACCTCTTCCTCGCATTCCATAAATGCTGGCGTCCCACAGGGATCGGTTCTGTCTCCAACTTTGTTTTTGTTGCACATCAATGACCTTTTGACATGTGCACCGATTCATTGTTACGCGGATGACAGTACAGTTCATGATAGCTTTTTGTTTGATAAGCCCCCAAAGGGCACACAAACTCCAACGGCTCGGAGGGCTTTGAAGCAGAGAATGGACGGTTATCTCGAGAGTATTTCCTCCTGGGGTAAAAATAATCTTGTCGAATTTAATGTTTCAAAGACCCATTCCTGTCTGATTACGTCTAAAAGGGATCCAAATGATAATCTAGTCTCCTTCAACGGAAGCAATCTTCCGAACAGGCCTTCCATTGATATGCTTGGTGTAACTATAAGTGACCAGCTCAGGTACGGGGGCTCCATCGAAGCCAGAGTAAAGTTGGCCTCTCAGAAGCTGGGCGTACTGTACAGGGCCCGCAGATACTTTAATAGTACACAACTGCTCACCCTGTACAAATCGCAAGTGCGCCCTACTGTCGAATTTGGCAGCCATCTCTGGTCTGGAGCCCCAAAATACCTGAAAAAAACCCTTGACTCTGTGCAGAAACGGGCGGTCCGTTTGATAGATTCCCCAATCTTAACAAACGGACTGCAATCTTTAGAGCACAGGCGTCAGGTAGGTATGCTGTCCTTGTTCTATCGGTATTACAATGGAAGATGCTCTGAGGAACTAGCGTCATTGATCCCTTCGGCACCGGTGCGTAGTCGGGATACACGCCAAACGCGCGCCCAACATTTGTACACAGTTGACACTTGTCACATGAGAACGGGTCGCTTCTACGATTCGTTCTTAAGTTCAACAGCTCGGCTGTGGAATGAACTGCCGGCCTCTGTGTTTCCTCCCTCCAGCAACATGGGACTCTTCAAGACCCATGTTCACTCCTTCCTCTCCACAAAAGACCCTCCACACAGCATCCCCAAAGATGACATAGGCCCTGAGGGAAATTATTTTCTTCTGGGCCTCCTGTGTGGAGTAAATATTAAAAAAAAAGTGGGTGTGTCAAGCCTACGCAAGACAGAAGTGAAACTTCTAGTTTCAGCTGATGCTTGGCGTGGCGCAGTTCGCTGGTGTCTGAGAGAGAGGAAAGAAGAGAAGAGAGAGAACGTTCGTGAGCGGCTCCCCCACCTCAACAAGGTTTCACTTCAAAAATGCCACAGCCGAGAATCGAACCTCGCTTAACTGATTGAAAGCCAACCACGCTGAGCACCAACTGTAAGCAAAGCCGCATAAATTGATTATATTATGTAGGTTCTGAAAATATGAGAGCTTGTTATGTTTTATAATGTTACCTACATCACACCCAAAATATAATATATTTTTAAAAATAATGTACAATGTACAGAAATAGAATCCCACACAAGATCGCGTAGTGCGCTCTAGCGAACGGATATTTTATCAGAGGGAGATAGTTTTAATTTTTTTTTTCTGTAAATTATTACATATTATCAAAATAAATAAATTAATTAAATAAATGTAATACAATTATCATAATATACGGATTAGATAATAATTTTAATCCAACACAATAACGCAAAGCGCGCTCTAGCGGAGTAATGTTTTATCACAGTGAGATAAGTGTTTTTATTATTTTGCAATATTATTTTCTTTTAAAAAATGTTCTGACCTACTAAAAAATAAGATATTGAATGAAAAAGGCGTTAAAAACAAAAAAATAATGTGCGATGGCCGAGAATCGAACTCGGATCAACTGCTTGGAAGGCAACTATGCTGACCATTACACCACCAACGCCAGTTGTCGGGATGAGCTAAGAAGCATTTATATGTTACTTCAAAACTTTGACTAGATCAAATGAACTTTAATCGGTGGTGGGGGTACCCGCATTTTCGTTTCGGTCATGAGTCGGTTTTACTCCGGTCCTCGAAATTGCATGACGCGCGTAAAGAAGTTTCACTTCAAAAAAAAAAGTTTGTCACACAAGATGGCTGCCAGGCGTTTTCCCCTCACCCTACGATTGGCTTCATACTAAATTGCATTATTATTATATCAAGGGCTATTTAGGTTCATGCTAAAAAAAAATAATTTTATATCTTTTTAAATAAAGCCCAATAATTATTTCGTGTACCTACATCTATTTTACTATTTTTTTTACACAACTCCACACAGTTGGATCGGAGGAAAGTAATTTCCCTCGTGGCCTAAGTCATCTTTGGAGATGCTGTGTGGAGGGTCTTTTTGAGCAAAGGAAGGAGAGGAAGTTTCAGTGGTCAATGTATCCAGGAGTGACAGACGTAAGAATCCAAGCCTCCTACAGCGGTGCAAGGCGGTGGTTCGAGAGAGTCCAGCTGGAGAGGTCATAGTCTGTCCCTCAAACGCCCTCTTACGATCTGGCCGGCCCAAAAATAATTGAATATTTCTATTATCTTTGGGCCCACCGCAGTTGGTCGCTGCCAAGACTTTTAGTGGACTAAAACCAGAAAAGGAAATAATAGAACAACATGAAGTTGTTCCGTTTCATTTGACATGTTATTTATTCTAATTACCCACGTTGTTGAACTGAAAAGGCTTCACTGTCAAGCTCATATCCATAATAAATGAAAGATTTACACTTATTTCAGAGCTAGCCCGTTGTGACTAAGTTTGTAATTTATTATTTTATTTTAATTCTTGTGAATCCTCTGAGCCTTTTCAGTTTCATTTTTTTATTAATTATTCTTGACAGGTTATAGAAAAAAAGTCAGAATTTTTTCACAGTCCCATGGCATTTATGGGGACATTAAAATAAGGACTGGCGGTGTTTTAGTGTAAATCTTTAATCTAAGAAGTCTAAGCGTTTTGAAGTATATTAACCACAGTTTTAACTTAAAAAGGGCACTCTAAAAATTAGGCACTAAGCATTATAATTGTTTATTCTTCACGTACCGCAGGTAACTTTTCACACTAAAAGCTTATAATAATAAGCTTTTAATCTGAAAAGTGGTTTGTTTGCACTAAACATGCTTTCGGTAACACTTAACACTTGTACGATTTAGCCAGTAATATGGCAATATTTAAACATGTTGATTGCGAGCGGTTGCGCCAGTAAGGAAGTAAATAAATTACTCGACATTAATATACATATTGTACCTATATTGTTGTTTATCTGAAATCAAGCTTAAGTTTTATTTTATGAGAAGACTGGTGAGGGACGACCAGATATCAACAAAACGTTACGTTATTTGAAATGTATTGTAACGAGATGAATAGCTAGGAATACCTAGCTTAGCCTAGCTTAGTAAATAATAGATACATTTCTGCAAAGCTCTCTTATTATCCACCTCTTCATTTTCATAACATCACCCTAAAACAGGGCTGCTCATTGTTGCCCATCGGTACCCAAGTGTCAACAGGGGTTCTTAAGGGGGTGCCCATAGGGGAACCCAAGTCCCAGTGTATTCACAAAGTGGAACTTTTATATCACGTCAAAAAAATCGCTTCGGGAACTCAAGATTACCTACCAAAATGGTAGTAATCCAATTTTACTTACTATTAGATAGTTGGCAATATTTCCTGGTTCTAAAAAGTGGGTCCACACTCCGATAATAAAGCTTTATTTCCCTCGCGACACAGGACCACACGGCACACGCTTTAGATGAATCGGCATTTCCTCGTACACTGGTAAAGCTACGAATTTCAATAGAAGGTGCTCCGAAGAACTACTGGCGTAATTGACCCTTCGGTACGTGCACGGACTGCACAGTCTGGAAACACGACAAACGCGCCCTCAACTTTTGTACATTGTTGACATTTTCCACATGAGAATGTGTGGTTTCTACGACTTGTTATTGTGTTTATCAACTCGGCTGACGAATGATTTGCCGGTCTCTGTGTTTCCTCCCTCCGAAAACCTCCACAAAATGACTCTCCACACAGCCTTCCCTGAAGATGAGGTAGGTCCTGATGAAAATTATTTCACTTAGGACTTTTTTGAGTGGAGTTTATATTTTCGAAAATTCGTTTCAATTTTTATACTTCCAACCTCTTTGTCTTCTAAGGTGTCAGTGACCACTGACCAGTCAATAGTCCTTCTAGTTCATTTTTCACATATTTATAAAGTGTGTTTTATTTGCAGTTACCAGGTGCTGTTCTTCGTGGTGACGTATTTGGTGCCGATGCTAGGGATGACCGGTTTCTACAGCGCGATGGGGCGAGTGCTGTGGGGCTCGGGTTCAATCGGGGAACTCACTCAGAGACAACTGGACTCTATAAAATCTAAGCGGAAGGTAGGTTACTTTCAGTTTTATATTCCTAGAACCTTTGATAATGGTTTTTAGCACTAGCATCCAAATGCTTGTAAAAGTATTTAGAGATTGTAAAAAAATTAAATTGAAAAATGGAAATCTCTAGACAAAAATGTTTTTGTCCAAGTAGCAGAGTTACATTTTAGATTTTTTTGCGGTTTATGTCTTTGATTTTTTTATTGAGAAAAAATATCAAACAGTCTCCGCCACTTTAAAGTGTCCTACGTTACAAAAATAACACTTGACCAGCGCGCGGGTGATACAGCGCGACACTTCAGCGATATATTCGTTTGACGTTTTCACAAGAAGTTACGCGGATTATTATTTTATGTTCAGTATTATACTTAACGTTGAAGATTTAAGGGTTTTACAAGTTCTAATACTCTGAAAACATTTTATTTTTCTATTAATTTTGTACCTCAAAGTACACCATTTTTCTTCAATAAAAATAGGTCACTGAAAATTGAGGACCGCATTTGCACTTTGTGGATGCTGGACACGCAGGACAGCGTTGCCGCTTGGCATAGCTTTGCTTTTAAAAGCCGAAAATGTGTATATTATTGGTGTACGGGACGTGTTTGCCTGCACAAGAAAAGACTGTAAATAATAAGCACCGGCAAACATCAGTCCTCAACCTGGGTAATGATTTAAGTAAAACACCGTGAGGTGTTCTATCCAAACCATCATAAAAGAAAGACGATTCGAATCAAAATTCACATTTTAATTACAAGTATTGTACTGGTATACAGAACGTACAAAGGGGTGTAGCTTATAGGTACTTCCTATTTTTTACAGTCAACCCAATTTACAAAAATAGTTTTTATTTTATTTTATTTTTAATTTTATTTTAAATACATAAACGGCTTTACTGCCTTTTATAAATAAACATATAATAGAGTACAAAGTAAGAAAAATAATATTATTACATTACAGTAGTTTTAAACTTAAAAATAACATACAATTATTTTGTGTATCACAACCAAAAATAACAAAAAAAAGATCAATGATAAATATCATCATTTCATTTCAACATGTCCATATTGCGTATATAAAGTTACATTATGGAATAATAATTTTTGAGTGCATGTTTATATTGCGCTAATTTTTAGAAATAAATATCGCCGATGTTAGCATGTTCATTTCCCAAAATGTGTAATCGACTGATTGGTGAGTAATAATGTGATAATGTATGTGTGTTATTATAGTAGAACGGTAGAGTCAGTCTATTGTTAGCGCGACCAGGGCAATGAAATCGTATTAGTTCTATTAAATCAGGGGTATCCAGGACCGAGTGAATTATTTTATATAATATTAATAGATCACAGATTTTTCTGCGGTCTGATAAATTTACGAGATAAGTCCAGTTCAATAACAAATTATAGTCCACGGATTCTCTTGGAATACCTAATTTAAAATTAATATACCTAAGGAATCTATGCTGGACTTTTTCAATCGCTTGAATATGGATATTGTAATGTGGAGCCCAAATCGTAGAGTTATATTCCAAAATGCTTCTCACTAGCGTTATGTATAAAATGCGAATAGTATCAATGTTACAAAATTGTTTGGTTATTCTAATAATAAATCCTAAAATCTTCATTGATCTATTAATAATATTAGTTATATGGCTAATAAATTTAAGTTTTGAGTTAAAAATAATACCTAGATCATTTATTGTTTCTACTGAGTTTAATATAATTTTGTCAAGATTGTATTCATAAATTGTCGGTTTCTTTATTTTATAAAATCTTATTATTTTACATTTACTAATGTTAAGTGCCAGTTTATTGCATATACACCAATTAAACAAGTTGTTTAAATTTTTTTGTAAAATTATGCAATCAGAAATATTTGTAATTTTTTATATAATTTTAAATCATCAGCAAATAACAGGATATCAACATCGGAAAAAACCTCTACAATGTCATTAATAAATAAAATAAACAGTATTGGTCCTAAATGGGAGCCCTGTGGCACACCACTAGTGGCAGAAAAGGCATCCGATATTACGTCATTTAACTTTACAAAAAGTTGCCTATTTGTTAAATAACTCTCTACCCATTTAAGAAAGTTCCCGGTTATACCCATACTCCTTAATTTATTTATCAATATTTTATGACAAACTTTATCGAACGCCTTTCTGAAGTCAGTATATATCGAATCTACTTAACATTTATCTGCAAAGGCATTCGCTATAAAGTTTTCATATATTAGTAGATTTGTCAGAGTTGATCTATTCTTCATGAAACCGTGTTGAAACCTTGTTATAATCCCATTTAATTTAAAACTAATTTTATCCAAAATAATTTTTTCAAATAGTTTTGGAATAGTTGACTGTATACACACAGGTCTATAGTTGCGTATATCGCATTTGTCACCTTTTTTAAATATGGGTGTGATGTAACTATTTTTCCATGCAATTGGAAAATATCCCGATGACAATGACATATTAAAAATTAAATAGAGGGGATACGACAAGGCATGTATAGAGTGTTTCAATAGAATTGGTGGTATTTTGTCAGGACCCGAACTTTTTTTATATCTAATTTGTTAATATGGGTTTTAATTTATTTTTAATATTATTTTCAATAATCGTACCTACGAAGCGAAGCGTCGTGCTCTGTCAAGCTATCGTTAATAATAGTAAACAACTTTATAATAAATCCGACGGAAGATAAAACGTAATCGTCGTTAAAAACAACGAAAGTTTAACACATGGTAGTGTTCTCCAGTGACTTTTTAACATTTTACCATTGTTTTTTTAATAATACAAACTATAAAATTCACTGCATCCCGAACCAAAGTGTTGTGTACAACGGATAAAGTGCGCGGATTGGCCGCTTTAATTATGAGCTCACCATTCAGGGCTCCTATTGGTTGCGTTTGTGTTGTGAATTTGTGATACCCCTTGTTTACAATCGAAACTATCTAAATTCTCTGTATTAAATCCTTTTAAAGTGACAATTGTGCGTCGAAAGAGATTACTCTTATCTCGCAAAATACTTTTTAGTATACATTTGTGTATTTTTTCTTTTAAATAAAATTATCCAGAACCTACAAAAAAACATATCCGATAATTTCGTGAATAAAACAGAAACTTTTCGGTAAAACCGAAAGTGGATTTCGTAGATACATTCATAGTGATAAACTGTTTAAAGTTATTTGTGCTCAATTAGTGCAAATATAAAAAAAATCGTGATATAAAAACTCGATACGGCGACTTTTGTTTTGATTTACATAGAGCTAGACCGATTGCCCACCTACGAATTTTCAGGCGCAAAGCTGAACAGAACTAATACTTTGTTTCAAACATTGTTTTTTTTTATGTGTCCTTATAAAGTAGTGTTTAATAATGAATCGTCCTAAAAAACGACACATAAGCACCATGATGTCTCCTAGTCCAGAGGATATAGGAGGAAAGTGCGTCACGATTGAGGATGCGGATGAAAACAGCTCGGTTACGTCATCCAAAGGCTCGGACGTCACCGAAGCGGAATATCTTTGCGCTTCAGGAGTAGATGTGCTCAATGAAACCCAAGCACATTTGACAGCTCTTCAACTTGTGTTAGCAGAGAAGCAATCTAAGGTCTCAAAAGACCAGCAGCTGAGGATCGCTAGAAACGTATCGGAAGTTTTCAGATCCGTATCTCAGCTGTTGTTGGAGCGAGAGACGATGCGTGCGGATTAAGCTACAGTTACAGCACAACTTAGAATGGCAGAAATAAAAATACGCCACGAGAAGAGGGAAAAAAGGCACCTTGAGCAAAAAATCATACAATTAGAGTCTGATCTCGGGCCTGTAATGCGGAGAGTGGCAGTGGCAACGGAGGCTACCCTCTCTTTTGCTGACATCGCCCGAAAACAGCCATATGATGCTCGCCAACCCCCACCAATCACTTAACAAGGACATCGCGTCAGACCACCAAGACCTGCCGTTTGCATCTTTCCAACGGATGCGGACGCCACAAAGGACAGTGACGGTACGAAAAAAATGATTGAAGATACAATTCGGCCATCTGAACTAGGCGTTCGGGTCACGGGAATAAAAAAAATAAGAAATAAAGGCATCCTGATCAATACGGCAACCACGGGCGAACAACAAAAGCTATTAAATGCACCTTGCTTCGACAACTCGAGCAAACTGAAGGCCCGACTACCGTCAAAGCGTCTACCGAGACTGATATTCTTTAATGTTCCCCGGGACCTGACCGACGAAGATTTTTTAAGGATGGCTCTCACTGGTATTCCCAACGTTGAAGACATTGAAGAAACTGTTGCAGGCTGTAAACTAAGTCACCTGGCTGGTGCTCGCACAGGTAACGCTTGTCACCGTATCTACGCAGTACCCGCTACCGTACGTAAATTTCTAGTCGAGCAAGAGAAAGTATTTATAAGCTGGACTATTTGCCGCGTCCGAGATTTTATTGGCCTTACTGTCTGCACCAAATGCTACATGATTAGTCACTCATACAAGTATTGTAGAGATACTAAACCCACATGTGGACATTGTGCTCAACAGAATCATACTGGTGAGTCCTGCCCAAATTCCACCATCAAACCAGTTTGCGCGACATGCACCAGATTTGGTAAGCCTGCTGATCACTCAACTGGAGATAGGGACAACTGCCTGGCCTACATCGCTGCACTCAAGAACGACCTTGCAACTATAGATTATGGAGTGTAACATACATGAGCATAAGTGCCTCACCATAGAGAATTATAATCCCGTGACGAACTGTCTACGAATAATGTATATGAACGCGAGAAGCATCCGTAATAAGTTTGATGAGATCGAAGAAAAAGTAAGAAGTTCGCGGTACATTGTACACGTGCTCGTCATTACGGAAACGTGGCTTAAGATTGGAGAGGAAAAGTTTTACTCCCTGAATGGTTACAAAAGTGTTTTTGCTTCTCGCCCCAACGAAGGAGGAGGCGGCGTAGCAATATATGTGATTGATACTATGAAGTGTGCAATTATTGAAAATTTCTCAAATGAAAATTCCTTTTTAGGTATAACGCTTAGTAGCAGTGATAGGAAACCAGTTAACATCTATGCTATCTATCGAAAACCCAACACAAATATGCAGGATTTTCTAATACATCTAGAAAAAATACTGAACGAAAGTAGACAAGATACATTAATATTCGGAGACTTTAACATTGACATATCCATATCCACACACTCTTCATTAAATTTTTGCAACATCTTACAATCTTACAATTTTTCAATACATAACAAAACATTTCCCACGAAAGTCACTGATACAAGCTGCACCTTAATAGATCACATCTTATCAAATAGGCAAAACATTCAGACTACTATATCGAATATTGATGATCCACTTAGTGACCATAATAAACTTATTGTTGATTATAAGAACAACTTAAAAAAATGTTTTAATAATAGAACCAAATCCCGGATTACGAGACCTATCATCAACAGTATGTCAGTAATATCCTATCTTCTTGATAACAATTTCACGATCAACTTAAGCAACTCAGAAGACCCTTTTAAAAGTCTCAATTATCACATTAAAAAGGCAATAGAATCAGGTACAACTACACCAAAAACAGGATTAAGAAGTCGGGTACAACTGAATACTCCGTGGTTTGATTCCAAATTAAATACATTAATCAAAGAACGAAACCAGATTCACAAGCAGTGGAAACAAGACCCTGGTAATCTTACTCTTGTAACACTTAAAAAGAGATTGAGAAATACCATTACTAATTATAGGCGAAATCTAAAACACAAATATTATGCGAACAGCTTTCAACAAAACCAAAATAACCCCACTAAAACCTGGAAAATCATAAACTCTATCCTATCAAACCGAACACATAAACCAACTAACGAAATAGAATCCCTCGTGGTAAATGACTGCGTAATTAAGGATCCGAGCCAAATAGCATCCGCATTTAATGAGTTTTTTCTCTCAATAGGAAAAAAGCTAGCAGCTACCATTCCGTCATTCCCGGATGACTGTAATACCGTATTTGTGGAACCGAAGGCTTGCCGATCCTTGTACATGGCTAGGACAAACAAAGATGAGGTACTGAGGATCATCTCTAAAACTAAGCTGAAAGCAGCACCGGGACTCGATGGAGTAACACCATCAGTTCTTAAGACTTGTAAAGAAGAATTAGCGGGTCACCTTACACTTTTTAATTGGTCACTGTCCTCGGGAAAGTTTTCAAATGAATTAAAGTTAGCGAAGATAATACCTATACACAAAAGAGACTGTAAAACATGTATCTCTAACTACCGTCCTATATCACTTCTATCGGTTTTTTCAAAAGTATTTGAGACCATAATCAAAGATAGACTCCTAAAATACATATCTGCGAATAATATCCTTACACCACAACAATATGACTTTCGGAAAAATTCTAGTACTCAATGTGCCGCCTTTGATTTTATCTCCAACCTTCAACAGTATATAGACCAGGGTGAATATGTGGCAGCCATATTTATAGATCTCAAAAAAGCCTTTGATACGGTCGATCATGAAATACTCTTAAAGAAATTGGAATATTTGGAAATTGTTGGGAAGCCCCTATATCTCCTCCGAAGCTACTTAGATGATAGATTTTGTCTTGTTGAAGTCAAAGGTGTCTCGAGTGGCTTAGGTAAAATCACATGTGGAGGGCCACAGGGATCAATTCTTGGGCCTCTGCTTTTCTTGCTATATGTCAATGACATAACTAAATGTGGTATCTCTGGAAACCTCCAACTTTATGCGGATGACACTGTAATCTATTATCACAGTACAAGCATGAGTGACCTAGAGTCTCAAATGAATGTAGATGTCTCAATTCTAGCAAATTGGCTGCGTATTAATAAATTGAGCCTCAATATAAAAAAAAAACGCACTACCTAACTTTCGGTAATAAGGATTATGTGCCCATGAATATCACACTTGGAACTGAGAAGCTCCAAAATATAGAAGTCACGAAATATTTAGGGCTATTAATAGACTCTAAACTTTCGTGGAATTCCCATGTTGAGCATGTGAAATCTAAAATATCCCCAATAACCGGCGTACTGTACCGACTCCAAGGTCTTCTCTCTACATCTCTACTAAGGGCCACATACTATGCGATGATTCACTCCCATCTGAGTTATTTAGTTAGTATCTGGGGCACTATTACTAAAAAACAAATATCAGAAATACAAGTGATTCAAAATCGAGCAATAAGGAATATCTACCGTTTACCGTGGGATATACATATCAAAGATATATATTTAAAGACAAACATACTTCCTTTTACGGTTCTACCTAAATACAATATCACTTGTACAATATTACAAATCATACATAGATCCTCATACACTAACATCAAACCAGCATTTAATTCAGACATACACCAGCACAAAACACGGTCCCAAAATCTAATACACCTAGCATCGTCTACCCACACAACAAAATTTGGTATTAACTCACTACAATATATTGCATATAGACAATACAATGCATTACCTAATGAAATAAAGCAATCAGTAACTAACAAAAAAATATTAGTTAAAACGCTTAAAGATTATTTCCTGAAAATGTTTTTAAACCAGTGAATTTTCGCTCGCTTTCATATGTTGGTTTACTATGTTTCATGTGTATAGATGTCTCTCAGTATTTCTAAAATCTCTATTCTTAACAATGTATTTTTCCTTTTTTATTTATTTTTCTTTTCCTTTTCAATATGTTGTATTTTTTTAAAAGTGTAATATCCTTGTAAAATGTATTTTATGTGTCTGTACTTCCCGTAATGAGTTTTATCTCAACTCATTGGGAATAATGTGTTACTTACCATGTTTTTTGTAATACATTATAAATAAATAAATAAATAAAAAAATTTCATTTATATCTATGTGAATGTTGGAAATTTGTAAATTGATGTTAGATGAAAAAAAAGGAATTTCACTATTATCAATTGTGTTGTCATATACATCTTTAAAAAATGAAGCAAATAAATTAACAATAGTTTCTGCATTATTTCCATTTATGCCGTTATAATACATGCTAGCAGTTATATCTATTTCATTTCTTTTTAATGAAATGTTCGTGTTCAATGGATGAATTTTATCTATCTTTGCAGGAATTATGATAGATTACTTTCAGAGAGCTGATTGAAGAAACTTTTATCCGCCTGGATTACAGACTGAGATAAAGTGTAAAAAAAACTTCGCAACTCTCAGAAAAAGTAAAAAATCTTTCGATGCCTCTTCTAGAAATAAAGATATTTATTACGTCTGACTTGTTAGAACATTTTTTCAATTTATTAATATTCTCCACGAGAGTGAATATTTTTTAAAAGCACAGAGAGTGAATATTTTTAAAAATTATAAGTTTTTCAACTTTGCTTTAAACCACTTTATTTGAGTTATATAGGTCAACCGGTTCGGTTGCACTCAAATTTCTTCAGGACAATAGAAATATAAACTATTTAAAAATATAAAGAAACCGGTCGACCTAAATAACTCGAATGAAGTGGTTGAAAACAAAGTTTTTTTTTCATATATACCTACTTGTAATTTCAAGCCATAAAGTGTTTGCTTTTGTCGATATTTAAATATTTTTTCTTTAAGAATTTTCAACCAATCTAGAGCGGAAACAAATTGTCAATTAAAGGCAATTTGTTTGATTGGTTTTAGCCACTAATTTGGGCAGCTGTCATTTTTAAATGTGATTTTTGTGATAAATTTCGACCGATTTTTTGAAATAAATACTAATTGTTATCAGTCATCAAGTATGTTCTACCACTGCCAGTTTAAATTTAGGTCTGAAAGGGTTATTAAGGGCTCTAGTGACTATAAAACTATGATTATGCCCTAGTCGTTACGCTGGGTGTACGTACATCCAGTCAGCTTTCTCCCGACGAAATCAAATGCTTAAATAAATAATGGAAATGGAATGGAAAAAGGAGTACTAAAGAGTTGTTTAATAGTGAAAATGAATTTAAGTTGAAAGTTTTTGAAAGAAACACACGCCCAAGATATTGAAGCCAAAAAGCACCCTGTTTTATGTATTAGGGCTATGATTCATCGTAATTCATCTACACTAACGACCAAATTTTTGTAAAAGTATTAAAAAATTCTAACACTGCGTCTTGGATAGGTAGAATCGGTGCGGGAGCGATTGCGACGCGGTTTGAAGCAATTAAGGCAAAGCTTACTGCTAAATCACTATTTTGATTAATCTTTATTACGAATTAGTGAACATTATGAATATCAAAAAATATGATTTAGATACATTGAAGATTTTCCTATCGCTTTGCTTGAGTAGAATACAAATAAAAAAATAAATTACTCAATAAAAAAAAAATATATATGTAAACTATTCAAGAAAATATTTTTTCAATAGAAATGTATGAGCGCGTAAAGGATACAACTTGAAAAAAATACAGTAATATAGCTAAGATTATCTGTGACTGTTTCATTTGATTAACTTTTTTGTTTTGTTATAAAATTATTCAGAAAATAAATAAAAACCTGTTTTGTGCTTGAATTCGAACGTTTCTGGACTCCGTTTGTCAAGCGATTTTAATACCTATTTCCTACAATATAAGATAAACCAATTGTATCGAAAATCATATCATACAACTATATTGAGTTGTTGCTACCCACTGTATCGAGAAATTGAAGTAAACACCTGCAAGTTTGATGACCCCATTTTTTCCAAATCACAATATTTACCAGTTGAAAATGCCAATTATACTCGATTTATGCATCAAAACATTCTGTTACCAGGCGACAGGCCAAGTCGACTATATGAAACATGATATTGTTGCATTTAATATAAATTGCTAACCCGCGAGTATGATGACACTATTAAAAAAAAAAAAACGAAATATTTACAAAGGCTGTTTGTTACCAGGCTGATATTATTGATACAGAAACTGTAACATGTTTTTGCAAGCTGACGTCACACAAACAACCGTGGAAGATTATAAATGCTTCAGCAACAATATATTTAACATTCAATTTTTACAACTCGTCGAAGCAACACCCGATAACTTGAATTACCATTCCTGATTCTCACTGAAAGCTGCGACACCTGCCACAACCAACACTGCCGTTCTGGATAGCTGAGCCAGCCCGCCCGCTGCTTGACCATCTATATCAAGATATTACAATTAACTGGCATCTCCGTGTGCCGGCTCTTACAACCTAGAGGCTGATGAATTCCTCCTGGATACCGACTGAACCAGCCACAGATGCTGACAATCTAAAGGCCGACGAATACCTGCTGGCTACCGACTGAACTACCCACTGCCAGTGATCACCTAGAGGCTGGCCAATTCCTGCTGCATTGATGCTGACAACCTAGAGGCTGATGAATTCTTCCTGGCTACCAAATAAATCAGCCACAGACGCTGACAACCTAAAAGCTGACGAATACCTGCTGGCTACCGACTGAACTGCCCACTGCCAGTGATCACCTAGAGGCTGGCCAATTCCTGCTGCATTGATGCTGACAACCTAGAGGCTGATGAATTCCTCCTGGCTACCGACTGAACCAGCCACAGATGCTGACAACCTAAAAGCTGACGAATACCTGCTGGCTACCGACTGAACTGCCCACTGCCGGTGATCACCTAGAGGCTGGCCAATCCTTGCTGAAAACCTAGAGGCTGGCCAATTCTTAATGGGTACCGAATAAATAAGCCATTGATGCTGAAAACCTAGAAGCCGGCCAATTCTTCCTGGCTACCAACTGAATGAGCCATTGATGCTGAAACCTAGAAGCCGGCTAATTCTTCCTGGCTACTAACTGAATTAGCCATTGATGCTGAAAACCTAGAAGCCGGCCAATTCTTCCTGGCTACCAACTGAATTAGCCATTGATGCTAAAAACCTAGAGGCTGGCCAATTCTTCTTGGCTACCGACTGAATTAACCATTGATGCTGAAAACCTAGAAGCCTGACAATTCTTCCTGACAACCAACTGAATTAGCCATTGATGTTGAAAACCTAGAGGCTGGCCAATTCTTCCTGGCTACCGACTGAATTAGCCATTGGTGCTGAAGCCTAGAGGCTGGCCGATTCCTGCTGGCTACCAATTGAACTGGCCACTGCTCCAGCAGTCGCCTACGCCATTTTCTGTATCGTATGGCGCGATGATGCACAATGTGCTCCAATCTGAAATTATCGCTGAAAAGATTCCGATTGTATCAGCTTTGTATCTGTGTTTTATATCCCAGTTGTATTGAAATACAATAAGATATTATTAACAACTGTCAAAGTGAGTACACGTATCTCTTAACCTCTTCATAATAATATTATTAAATAGTGTTTATACTAATAATAGTGGCTTAAAACAGTTACCAGTATAGATTAAAGAAAGTGCTATTTAAAATTACGTAAACATACTACCTATTACAGTGTGGAATATCAATTTTATTATTAAAATTATATTCTTGAATATTGATTAAAACAAAAGGCGAAATTAATCATAAATGTGCCAATAATACAGTGTGAACTCTGCGGCAGGTACCTATATGAAACCTTACTGCAGTACCTATTCCAATATAAATCAGGGGTTTTGCACTGTGCGGTTCAAAAATATTAATGAAAAGTTTCAGATATCTAAATTAATATGGAATCCATTAATTTCGTCACAATTGCAAAGGAAGCAGTTGACAAATTAACAACTGTCATGATGAACCCTAATAATAAATTTAACAAAGAGCAGATTGCAAAAATAATACCGGAGTCCAACAACATCATGGCTTCAATTTCTCATATGGCGGCTATAATGGCAAAGTTGGAAGGTGAACTCGCCGTTTGCAAAAACTTGTCTCAAAATCAACCGACTCAAAAAATTCCAGACCTTTGTGAAACCATAATGGAATTGGAAGAAAGGAAGGAAAAATCGAAAAATGCAATCTTTCTAAACGTACCGGAAAGTGAGTTGTCTCAAGAAGAAAATTTGACAAATTACTCAAAAATAATAATATCCACTATCAAAAAAATTGATGACATACCAACACAAAATTTAAAAATATACAGACTTGGTGCTAAAAAATCTGGAGTTATCAGACCAATTAAAGTGGAATTTGAAGATTCTTTCCAAGTAAAATACATTCTTCGGAATAAATTTAAAATTACCGATGGAATAAAGATAAAACCGGACTTGACAATAACTCAACGAAATCACATGAAGAATCTGATAATAGAATTAGAACAACGGAAAAATAGCGGTGAAACAAATCTCACGATAAAATATGTTCATTCTATTCCGAAAATCGTTCAACAGCATACACCAAAAAACTACACAATAAACTCAATCACTGTTACATATATTATCAAAACGTCAGAGGAATTCGAACTAAACTGGACACTCTCAGACTAGAAATAACTACTTCAATATTTGATGTGTTGATTTTCACAGAAACTTGGTTACATCCGGATATTCACACTGCCGAACTAGGAATGTCAAGATACAACGTTTTCCGCCGGGATAGAAATCAATCTACAAACGATGACATTAAAAACAATAAAAGAAGAGGTGGTGGAGTTCTGATTGCAGTAGCAAAAAATATTGTCTCCAGACAGTTAAATACAAAAAACGTTGAAATAGAGCAATTATTTGTTATGATTAATATAGGTAAAAACAGAATTTTATTGGGTAGTGTGTACATTCCGCCTAAATCGGATATTAGTATTTATACTAAGCATTTTGAAGATATTGAAATTTTATAATTAAAATATCCAAAAGTAAAAATAATTATAACTGGCGATTTTAATCTTCCTGTCATTTGGAATCAAAACTTTATGGAATTGACAGGTATAGAAAACGCTGGCTTGTCAACTTTAAACAAAGAAGTTATAAGCATGTCAAATTTTATAAATCTAACACAATTAAATAAAATTGAAAATTGTAATAACAAAATACTGGACTTGGTATTTTCAAGTGATACTTCAGTAACTGTAGTAAAATCAAGTGAAATAATATTACCTGTAGATAACTATCATCCTCCATTAAATATTAGCGTATCACTAAATAAAATACCAAATCTTCAGTGCGAAAAATCACTTCACAATTTTAATAAAGCTGATTTTAATCATATTAATGAATGCTTAAATGCTACTGATTGGACTTTTTTAAAACAAGAAAATATTAACGAAAATATCAACGTATTCTATAAAATAATTCACAATATCATAGAAAAAAATGTGCCTTACATTAAATGTAAAAATAATGTTTTCCCTCAGTGGTTCAATAAAGATTTAATTGACTTGACTCTATTGAAGAAGAAAATACATAAAAAGTACAAAAATTCTAAATCAATTAAAGATTATATTCAATTCAATTCAATTCGACGCCAATGTCACGATCTTTCTAAAAATTGTTACAAAGAATACTTAAGTAACGTGGAAAATTCAATTGCAAATAACGACATCAACACTTTATGGAAGTACTCAAAGTCATTAATAATATTATATTTATCTAAATCATCATTTGGTTGTATAGTAAAGACGCAAGAGCAAACACACGAAGAAGGCTTTAAGAACCGAAATAAATAAAATAAACAAAATCGCATAAATTTTTACTCCAAACTTTAAAAATTATACATTTTCGTTGGAGAATCTGCAAGAAAACTGTTTCTGTTCTATCTCGTTCGTACAATAAAAAATTCTAAAACTGTATAATAATAATTCTCAAAGAATATCGTTATCGATATTTCGAATTCATTGTTACTTCAATAGAAAAGTATATTTATCGGATTTGTATTTGCATTGCGAAATACATTTATGTTAATTAAAAACATCACTTCGTGGAATTGTTATAAAAATCATGCAGTAATAGTCAATTTTAGAACAATATGTCAAAAATAACCTAATTTTTAAGATGGGAATTCGATGTGCCAGTCCACCAAATTGCGACGTTGCCAGATCTTTCGCAGCCAGATAAAAAAAAAAATTTTAGAATTTGTAACACAAATTGTCTAGACATTACTCAATGTGCAACAAAAACCGTTTAAAAGAGAGGAGTGTTTTTTTATGAGTATGGCTAATTATATATTCCTTAAACAAAAACATCACAATGATGAGAAAAGATCACGGGGAAATAAGACCCTGTAAAAAATAAAACATGTTATTCTTTTTTTGCTGTTTGTTTTTGGGGTGTTATGCCGTGTTGCGCTAGCTCCTTCTTTAGCCGACGTTTCGGACAGCGTTGCAGTGTCCATCATCAGGGCAGATCCGGTAGATCCGAAGATGTGTTATTCTTTATGCATTGCTAATAATGCAGTTCTGCGCTATTACTTTATATTTTTCACATTAATTATATAACCGTCGTCTTTTTAACCGTTTGTCTAAAAATTTACTATTTTTCTTCTTCGTTTCCTCACTACATACTTTATTAATTGTTCTCCTACAAATCTTAATTTAACTCTACCAAATCTGTCTACATTGCAATGAAAAAAGTACTTTCCTGTCACTTACCTACCTGAGAATAGGATACACATAGTGAAGTAGGTGATGTAAAGCATGGATTTAAATTATTCAGAAAATGAGTTGGGGTACGTACTAATATTTTTGTTTTTTGTTGTTGTATGATGCTGTAAAAATATATATTTCAATAAATGTATTGAACTTAATGTAATAATGACGTTGACTATAAATAATACAAGTAATCGATAAATTAATTAAAATGATCAAAACTGTTAAGAATTCGATGTGAGATCTAACAATGCAAAGAGCTAACACAGGGGTGGGGAACCTACGACCCGCGGGGTTTTTGGTGCGGCCAGCGATTACTGACGGTGAGACCGAAAGTACGGCCGGCCCGCGGGTAATACTACCCACATCCAAATGGCACCCGACGGCGTAAGGGTTCCCCACCCCTGATCTAGCAGAACACTGAAAGGTATTGATTTCAGTAAAAGTTCTATAAAATTTAACATCTTAAGTTTTTTTTTCTTTTGTTCGATAAAGTTAGTTTTTCTGAAAAGTTTTGAGGTCGTTGAATAAAAAACAATAAGTAAAAGGAAAAATTTTAAAGCGATTCCGTGTATATTTTTTTATTATCAAATAATTATATTTGATATAGTAGTAGTAGTTATATTTACAACAGTAAAACGAATTCTTATGTCTGGTATAGAGAAGGTAAAATGACAAGGCGAACCACAAACGAAAAAATTATCTATATTAGACATGTAGATGATTTAATCAAAATTACCTAAAATTTTAAAAATAGAGCTCCCAAACAAAATTGTTCTTTCTAGTTAAAATGATTACTGCACTCAATATTGATACAGAAACACTAAACAACACAGAGCACATTTTTGATAAAGCGACTGAATGCAGATTTCTCTTCTCAGAAAAACACAATTTAAACATAATATCCCAAATTATTAGAAGTATTCAAAAGAACTTTGATAATTTCTCTGTCCTATTAAACGAAATAGACATAAAATTCGATATTATTATCTTGAACGAATGCTGGTTAGATGATTCATACACAAACTTAAACTTAAAAAACTATACAACATTCCATACCACAAGACATTTTAATCAAAATGACGGTATAGTGATCTTCGCCAAAGATTCACTAAACTCCTCCATAACAGAAATCTACATAACAGAAGCAAACTGTATCCAAATCTCCATTGGACCAGACCTCTCCATTTTTGCCATTTACAGACCCCTATGTTATTACAATCCCTCCCCTTTCTTTACCTCCTTAAATAATCTTCTTGAAAAAAATGAAAAAACACAACAACTAATTATTGCAGGTGATATGAATATAAACACACTAAACCTACAACCAAAAACCACGGAATACTTAAGTCTATTTACTCACTACGGACTTAAATCGACAATTAACTCACCAACAAGAATTACGTCACACACTGAATTCTGCATAGATCATATATTTGTTAAAACAAAAACAAAAAAACATCTTCATCCATTATTCGCTCAACAGTCACAGATCATTTCACAACTACACTAAGCATACATCACAACAAGAAACAAAAAGAAGAAAAAAACAACACCGTGCAAGACAAAACAAATTTTAAGTCCCTAATACCGGACAGACAAAATGAATCTTGGTCAAATGTTATAAATGAACTAGACCCAAACAATGCCCTGAACAAATTTATGAATACGCTTGAAACCTATATAACTACACACACCACAAAAAATCCCCCCAAAATCTACACACACAAAGAGATTAAGATAACCCTATGGATCACGAAAGGATTAGTCAACAGTATTCATAAAAGAGACACGATGCACATGCAAGTGCGCAAATACCCAAATGATAAAAAACTAAAAAATGACTACCTATTATATAGAAACCTATGTAATACTTTAATTAAACAAGCCAAATACAAATATTATAAAAAAGAAATAAAATCCGCCAAAAATGATCCCAAAAAAATCTGGAAAATCGTAAAAGATATTACTTACTCCAATCCGAAAAAAGACTCAAACATCAAAGAACTGTCAATAAATGGAAAAAAAACCCTATCAAAGAATGAACCTAGTAAAATAGCAAATTTCATTAACTCACAGCTTGCAAAAGTTGGCTCTACCCTGGCTGAAAAACTTTTTCTAAAAAACGGCACATCAGAAGACTCTCTAGCCAAACTATGCTCTACCATACAACCAAATCATACGTTTAATGTACATAAAGTAAGTACTAAGGAAATCTCGGATTTCATTATTTCTCTCAAACCAAATTGCGCGGTGGGACCAGACAACATTTCCAATCATATACTGATTAATCTGCGAGAATACATACTTATACCTCTTCAACATATTTTCAACCAAAGTTTTAGCCTCGGCATTGTCCCCGATCACCTAAAAATAGGTTGTATTACTCCAATACACAAATCGGGAGACAAAACTATGATTTTAAATTACAGACCTATCATTTTGCTAAATTCACTATCCAAACTACTAGAAAAAATATGAAGAAAAAAAGATTGCTCGCATACCTTGATAAACACAAACTGATCTCAAAGAGCCAATTCGGGTTTCGAGCGAAAATGGGAACAGAAGACGCCTTATCGGAACTAACTACTTACATAGTCAAAAACGTAGATGGCGGGTCAAAGGTGGTAGGGGCTTTCTTAGACCTAGCAAAAGCTTTCGACACAATTTCACATAAATTACTACAACGAAAACTCAAAAATATAGGCATAACCGGTCCACCACTAAAATGGTTCATCAACTACATTGAAAATAGACAACAAATAGTAAAAATCAATAAACACGAAAGTGACAAGGTAGGTAACAGGTATGGAGTACCGCAAGGCAGCGTCTTGGGTCCCATACTTTTTCTCATCTACATAAATAGTCTAACTGAGATAAACCTTGGAAAAATAGAGTACAAAGTAATCAGTTACGCAGATGACACTGTAATTTTATTCGAAGCACAATCATGGGAAAAGGTCTACAAACACACAGAAACAGGGATGACTGAAATAAATAAATGGCTAATGAATAATCTTCTTACACTCAACATTTCTAAAACAAAATACTAAACTTTTAGTAAAACAAAAGCTGGTCAGCCAGATAGTCGCCCACAATTACGTCTTCACCCCTGCACCAATACTTCCACAAATAACACACGCTGTACTTGTGACAAAATAGATTATGCGGATAATATCAAATATCTCGGCTTGACTTTTGACCATAATCTAAAATGGGATCTCCAAATTAACCTAATAACAAAAAAAATCCGGAAACTATCATACATCTTCAAAAGAATACCAAATTGTAATGTATGGAAAAGGCTGGGTCGCCAAATGCAATGTATATTGTTGTAACATTCCAATGTTTACAAAAACGGTAGAGCTGAGATGTCCTCTCAAGATTGTGGGAATAATTTCCTGTCAAGTAGGTTAAGTGATCATAAATAAAAGAGTGAGTTCTTAATGGAAAATATATTGAAACAACAAGAGTTACAACAAAGCAGTACAGATGATAAACATTGTAACCATAGAAATAAATATAGGCACATACCCGATGGACTCCTGAATCAAACTAAACTAACTTAACGTGAAACGAAAGAACGACAACAGATGGCGAACGAAGACATGCTCTCGGCAGCGGGGAACGGACAGTCGAAAGCCAGGACATCCTTCCCTTGGTGGAAGCAGGAGGACGCAACTCCTTCAATGGACGCCTGCAGGGGCATCAGGCCTGCAGCACGTGGTAGTCGACCAGACTCTTCAACGGAGCCAAGACAGCAATCCGTATTCTTAGTGGCAGCGAGAGAACGCAGCTCCTTCAATGGACGCCTGCAGGGGCATCAGGCCTGCAGCACGTGGTAGTCGACCAGACTCTTCAACGGAGCCAAGACAGCAATCCGTTTTCTTAGTGGCAGCGGGAGGACAGCAACTTCCTCAATGGACGCCTGCAGGGGCATCAGGCCTGCAGCACGTGGTAGTCGACCAGGCTTGTCTTACAGACTTCGGGAACAGCAATCCGTTCCTTCGCGACGCGGGAAAACTCAGCCATCAACTACTAGCCATAGCTAGGACCGATCCATTTACGGTTTCAGTTCCGAAACACGAGTATACAAATATGACCAACGGCCAACACTGGATGAAAAGCGGGATTCCATAATCCCCACTAGAAATAATAATCAACACGAACTATTCGTGAAAGGATAAACACCCCGCGCCTTTTTTAAAAGAAATTATAACTCCTATTCACATGATTAACTCAGATTCAAACCCCTTAAAAGGCGAGTGACTGGATCCACCGACCCATCGGCCTAATGGGCCGGGGAGGAAGTGACCATAAACAAAACTCCACTTCCTTCCTTCAAAATATTGCCAAAGTTCGAAAAAAATACCCATAGACAAAATAAACCCAATTAAGCAAGAACTTCTCTTGTCACAAATATTTATGTGACAATTCCCCCCTTCCCACAAAATGTTTGCCCTCAAACATGAACAACTAAGACCACTAATAAACTAAACTATGAGTCCATCAGGTGTCTAGAAAAATGAAAACATAAACAATAATTAGTAGTTATAATAAAAACTTAGAATTAAGTTTCTTAAAAACTAAATTTCTTAAAAATAAATTTCTTAATAATAAAGAAAAAAAACAAGATCACTTTTCCTTGCACAGAAAATCAAGGCCAATTTGGCTTCACTTTAGGGTGGTTAAACAGCCCTCACTTACACTGAATTTACGCTATAATTAAATAGCAAAATGAGAAACCTATCTAACTAAGTCCATCCGGTTTAACAGTCTTATGACAAAAATCTTATGACAACATTCTTATGAAAAAACTTAAAATTAAACAATACTTAAAATTAAACAATCATAGATAATGAAAATATCTTTATAGATATACATTTTTTTACAATTCAGAACAATGGAGTTCAAAGTTGGCAAAATTACTACACAAGAAAATATTTTTCTGTGTTATTAGTAGTATAGAATCAGTTTACAAACTGTCTATTAGACGTGACCAGAGTATGGGTTTGTATTGGATTATTTATCCATCATTTTTTATCGTTCGTTATTGAACCAGGATTTACAATTCCGAAGAAATACCAATAAGTAACAGAGTCGTCAAACAAGAATAATATTCAAATTATCCATTTTGCGAAAGTCAAATCAGGTCAGGATTTATAAAACAATAAATACCTGCCAATCAAGGTGGACAGAATAGGGTTTACATAACACAATACCTATCTATTTATCAATCAGTTCATGACCAAAGTCAATTGGTACTAAAAAGCAAAACAGAAACTAGTAAGTTAAGCTCATACCTTAGGATATACAAAAATCCATATAACAACCTGCAGCAAACACTCAACAGAGTGACATTGATTGTAAAAGAAAAGAGACCAAGGCAATACCCAAGCTGGCATTCCTTAAAAGAACACTCCAAGTGTAGACAAAACGTCAGCATTTCTTTGTACAAACAAAACAAAATTGTGTGATCAACTATGGCTTTCAGTGAGTTGACACTATTCGAGGGGTGATCAATCCAAAATTTAATGAATGACACTAGTAATACTTAATTTATAGTCTAATACTGGTATTAACAGTAAGACTCTAATGTTTATCACATTTAGACTTAAAAACTAAACAGAAACACACTTTCCTGTATTAGAGGCAAAAAGATAATTCCAAAGGAATTAATTCCTAGTTAAGCACGCCAAAGCAGTACTAACTTTGTTAGAGACAAAACAACTTTCTTATGAACTAAGACTTATTTAAAGAACTTTTAGGAAAGCTATACCATACTTAAAGTTTATGAAATACAAACTATCAATAATAGAACTAACAGAACTTTTGTGCATCAGAAAGTAGCTCAAGTCTCTGAAACACAAAATTCCAAGATATACATTCTCAAGTTCCCTGGAGGTTCAATGGGCCGATAAAAGGGCCTCCAGTGGACTAAAGAAAGAAGGGCTTAAACTTAAAAATAAAAACATTACAACATAATCCGTTATACAGACGGAACCAAGAAATAAATCAATGTGTGTGCATGTATATAACGAAGTGTATTATAACCAATATAATCAAATATTTGAAACTACCAAAATCCCGAAACTAGTGTATGTTATTATTAACAAGAAAAGCGTAGTAACGAAGGAAAGAAAGACTTAACTAACAAAATTTGGGCGCCAGTGACCACAAGGATCACGTTCCAGTTTACCGAGGGTAAATAAACGGTTTATCGTCGATAAACTAGATTTTAGTGTCCGTACTGAGCACAAGAAATGGAGGTACCAAACTCCAAATCATGAGAACAGAACAGTCACAAAAGAAACAAATGCCATAATGTGAAGGGTTGGTAGGCCTACACACTAAAACATTGGCTTCCTTAAAGGAAAAAAAACAAAACTAATCTACCTGAAGAAAAAACAAATTCTTAATTTTAATATTAACAAGTGGTCTAATATCTTGTCCACAATGAGATAGCGACACACATGCGTCCATGTTGTGTGTTGTAAACTTATATTTATTACTATGATTACATGTTTATCATCTGTACTCCTTTGTAGTTGCTTTTGAGGTTTCAATATATTTTCCATTAAGAACTCACTCTTTTATTTATGATCACTTAACCTACTTGACAGGAAATTATTCCCACAATCTTGAGAGGACATCTCAGCTCTACCGTTTTTGTAAACATTGGAATGTTACAACAATATACATTGCATTTGGCGACCCAGCCTTTTCCATACATTACATTTGGCGCTCAACGTTTAAAATATTTCATTTTCGGTGCCGTATACTTTTTTCTGTCATGTCAGGTTGGATTTTCATTAATACTAGTTGATAATATTAAAATTAAATCGATGTGTGTGTACTTTACATTTATATACTTAAATTTACATATTCTATTGTCTACTATTGAATTAAGCAAGAACTTCTCTTGTCACAAATATTTATGTGACAAAATATTATGTCATTAAATTAGCTAAAAAATATATACTTTGCACTTTGTCAAAGTATTCTAATGTATGGTATTTCAGTATGGGGAGTAGCAGCAGACACTCATCTCAAATCCTTTAAAATTAACCATAAAGCAATAATTCGAATTATGTTCAGAAAGCCTTATCAACATCCGACAGAACAGCTAATGATTGAAAATAACTTATTAGACATTGATAAACTATTCATAAAGAAGATCATCTACAAAAACTGCATAAAAAAATTACCACATCACATAACTCACTCGCAAAACACGAGAGCAATTACACACAAACAATAACAAGTACCGTATATCAAATCAAATATCGCTAAAAGACATGAATCTTACCTGGCTCCTCACATATTCAACAAGTTCCTAACCCAAACTAAAACTTACGTCTTACCAAATAATTTGAATTGGGTGTTCAAAAGATTTGTAAACTGGTTGATGATAAAACAAAGAACAGATATTAGAAATATTCTAAACATCTAATGCATTTTACAAACCATACTGCACACAAATTCTAACAAAATTACAAAATTTTACAATTTATTATAATACGAAATACTCATTTCATATTTTTATACATAATTCTCCAACACATATAGTACTACACTTATTTTTCTATTTTTATATTACTCATTTTTTTACTTCTATTTTTTCTTATTATTTTAAAATATTTTTTTACTAAACATTCAGTTTATATATAAAATGTTAAATACCAGCCTCAGAACAGACTATGTCTAGTGAGGAGGGTAATGAAAAAAAAAAATCTGTACAGAACCAACCTTGAATAAACGCCCGGGTTGCCGGCACTGAAACTGAATTACTTATTTTGTAATATGAATTTGGTCATTTTAAATTCCTGTTTAATAACTTACAATAATTCTTAGATACTAACAGCCTTACTACAAAACTTGGTGTAAATATTACGGGCGCGTAAGGTCAGAACAATATAAAACTTGACCGTGGCGTCTAAAACTAGCGTCGATTGGGCAAATATTTGGATCACGAAACACGTCTACCGGGCATTTTTGTATTATTCTTTATTCAGTGATAACTGGACTGTGTATCCAAGTAGAAACATCTAATGAAGGGTTGTTTCGCAAAATTTGAACAATTCATCAAATTAGAGGTAAAATTATTTTTGTGTGAAAATTCTATTCAAGTTCTATTATTATTTCATCAAGGGATGTTTGTTCCAAATTAAATTTCACAGAACTAAAATTTCAACTAGAAATTCAATGAAGCGTTCAAATTGTGTAAAACAACCGGTCTTTAGAGTTTGGATGTGGATTTAGTAGGTAAAGGCAGACTGATTGGATAAAAGATTTGAAGCAAAAGAAGGCTCAAGAACTGGAAAATAATAATTTACGCGGGTCTCCCGCGACGCTTTTCTACAAAAATTACCACAAATATTGAACCAAATGCTTCTGCAAAATAATAATTAACGCAGGTCTCCCGCGACGCTTTTCTACAAACATTACCACAAATATGGAACCAAATACTTTTGCAAGTATGAGTAATGTGTCTTTAGACATATAATATAGTGGAAAGGCTCTCATGGAAGAGGTTCTCGATGTTTTAAATAAATAATATACAATTATTGCAAAGAAACTATCGTTATATTACATTTAACTTGTGATAAATGTGTATAAGTTCGTAACTAACTAACCATTACACCGTTTCCCCTATTTTGACATCTCTATTTTGGCATTCATTCATTGCTTCATTCACAATCATACATCGTCTCATCCAAACTATTCTGTTGTTCTGACTGTTGACATGGCCTGACTCAAGTATTTGACAGTTGATTGTTCCATCACTTCCTTGGGCATCCCCGACTTCTTCTGCCACTCACAATTGCGTCATATATTCTTCTTAAACTCCTTTCCCCTTTCATTCATCTACATGCCCAAATCATCTAAGCGTCTCTTTCTTAATCTTACTCACATGATCATACATGGTTTTATAAACATACGCCTCAGGGATCTCATTTTCTACTTCATCCTTCCTCTGTCAGTTCCATGCCTCACTGCCATTCATCAGTGAGTGGCGTCCAGTGATCAAAATATGTGGAGGTTCATCAGAGTACAACGTTGAGTCAAATAATAAATCTAATATCAGGTGCTATATCTTTATTTATTAGGAAGCTCTATTCTCCGCTCTTTTTGTTTAACGAAATCCTCAATGACCCTCTTGTCGAGATATGGCCTTTAACAATATGCATGATTAAACTATCGCTCAAAATTTCCTAGAACCCTCACAAAAAACTACCTTTTAAATTCAAAACCCCAGACCTGGAGTCTTCACCGCAGACATAGCATTACTGCGAACTAATCACTATATCGTAATGATATGTTGTATCTTGTATCGAAGAAAACTGTCACCGGAACATTGGCTGAACAAGAGTATGTAAAATTGAAGATATCGATAGCAATATCACATATGCGCATTGACATTTAGCAAGATACTGAACAAACCGTTCCTTCCGATGGTGATGGTAAAAGTTCAGACATAATCCACGATATGCTAATATTGAGAAAGAATCGTACGTTTCTATGTTTTCGACTTTTCTCAGAATATCCAAATAAAATAGTAAAATTCTGAAACCCAGTCGAAAACGATCATTTACTAACGTAGGCACAGCCGATCTGCAAGTTCGGACGCACTTATTGTATGAGATCTTTGTGAGATGTTAAAATCAAACCGAGTTTCTTATTGTAGTTAGCCATGTCGAATTTATTTTAGGTTGTTAGGCGCTAGGGGGAACTTCTTAACCCTAGATCACTCGCGCGGTTTTTAGCCTCGTGAGCACTCGCGGGATGTTGTGGCCACCCAACATACTCAAAGTACATTTTTATACATATATTATCAGTTAATGAAATTATACCAGCATTTTATTGTTAAGTGTTGTATGACGTATGAAAATAAATATTTTTATTACTGTTCTACAATACATTATAATAATCAGCCTTTTTAGTCATAATATTGAGATCTTTCCTTAAAGAACCAAAAAAACAACTTCTTAGTATTTAACAAAGATATTAGAAGAACGAGATGTGCTATGCGCAGTTCGTACTGAGTGGAATTGTTTTGCCGAGTGTCGCCGGTTTTGTTCACCAATACTACTGCACACCTTCGCTTGTGCTAAGGTATCCGCACTAATACATAGAACAGATTTCTGTGCGTACACGTCCCGATACCGTTCAAAGTACCCTAATTAGGTAGTTCTCCGGCTACGGTCCGGCGGCCAACATAGCATATCTCGTTCTTCTAATATCTTTGGTATTTAACATAAACTTTCTCATTTAAAATATACATTTATTATTCAATTAAGGATTAATTAACAAATTCAATAAAATTTTCTTATTTTTCGTAACAAACCTAATAGTAACCTCCGCAAAAGTATAACACGAGCACTCGCGGGGTGTCGTGACCACCCCACTCAAACTTTGACACGTCCTCACGATGCGAGCGCTCACGCCACACTACCCCTCCCTCCCCGTGTCGACGGGTTTATAGGTCACTTGAATGTACTGAGACGCGCGGACTCGTAACTAGACAAATTATTATTCATTTTTACGTTAAAAAATGTCTGGGGTGCTGACAGCACCCCACGCGAGTGATGGCGGGTTAACTGGCTGCTAATGGTAGGTACAAGCGCTTCATTGCGACCTACTACATTCGCTTCTTTGATCATTTTTTATTTTTCAAAATTAACACTCTTTAATCTGCCAAAGCAGTTTTTCAACCTGTTTTCGCTTGCGCCAACCGCGTTTAAACCTCTATTAATGGATTTTCGAGCTTTGTTCATATTCTTAGAAATTATAATTATTGTTTATCGGCAAGCTTCCACGTGCTACGAGCTAGACCGGTTGAATTCGGTGAATTGAAAAAAGAAAAGCTTTATTATCGTGTGCGGCTGTAGATGAAGGATGTTGTTATTATTGTTTTTCCAGTTGGTGGAGTTGAAATCCAATTAGTTTTATGTAATGCCTGTTTGGAAACAAAGCATCCATTTTACTCGTAAAACTATTAACACGTTCAATGCCAGTGTTTTTCTTCAGGTAGATGAAGAAGAACAAATTAACATGTATTGTTTTTTTCAAACACTCGTATTTTGCGTATCGCTTATGAAAGATAATCCTAACGGAGTCTATATTTATTTTCTGCTATTTTCATAACGAATGACATTATTTAAACAAAGCTTTGCATCTAGACGTGGGCGAAATTGAATGAATGAATTAAATGAAAAAATTCTATCTTTTGACACACACGATCTGATTGAGTCTGGTAGTACTTAGTAGTCCTACAGATTCGTCGACCCCACATCCTAAGTCACTCAATGGTCGCTTATCTGTCAGTATCGAGTTTATCTTGAGCGCTTGGTCCCATTCAATCAAAGAATTAAAACGTTTTTGTCTTTTTCACTTGTGACGTCAAACCCAAAATACGAGGGTGGTCTGAAAAGTTTCTGACGATGGATCCATTGGATTCCAATGGATTGCGCCATTGAGAGATAATTAATGATTTTTTATAGCCGGAATTGGATGTTATTGATCTGGACAACGTTTACTTTCAATTAAACGTCGCTACTTGCCACACAAGCAACAAAACCATTGGTCTTTTACGATTAAATATAAAAATAACACCTCTTATTGGAAAACTCTGTATAATATGATAATGTAAGATTTTTGGATTAAATGTCATAAATCAACTCATTTTCGCTTTGAGACCTTCACTGATCACATAACTAAGCAATGTGCTGATGAAGAAACTTTCTGCTAACAACTTGCAAGAAAAACTACATTCACAAAACACAACTCCTTTATTGCCACACATTTTAACTAATGCTCAACGATTCTTTTCTTGTGTAACGACAGAGAGGAAAATAAGTTGCAAAATCTCCAAAATAGAGCAATAAGAATAAAAGTTTATGAATTACTTGTTCCTTATTCTCTAGGTAGTTTTGCAAACGTTAACGGAGCCGACTTTTTTTACTAATTATATATTTTTTAAATATTTTAAAATGCAACATAGTTGCGTGCATGAATCGCAATGCCATATTAAGTAATTTGGTAAACCCATATTACATAGAAAAGCACTGCTGGTAATTTCAGTCACGAGCCAGCTCTGGTTCCTACTTATTCCAAAAAAACGTGATGAGTTAATCCATCAAAAGCGTATTTTTATTAATGATTAAAAAAAAATTCCGTTAAGGGGTATTAATATTATTTTTCATGAAAGGTTATCACAGATTAATGAGTTAATGAAAATCGCCTTAGGTAATTCTAGATAAGCTCATTTACGTAATAATCAATATCAGAAAGTCCCGCTTTTAAGGAAAAATCAACTATTTTAATTTTAAATCAATACTGATCATAATTTTTTTTTATTGCAGATTTATTAACCGAAAATAATACGATATTTTCCCTTTATACTTTGGGTACGATTAATGGGCGATCTTTTTCATAGAATATTTTAATTTTGGATTTGAGGCTAAACTGAATTTTTTTTTAAATCAATAAATATTGGAATAATCTTTTACGGATGAAAACTATTTTATGTTTGTTTTTTTATAAAATATAGGCCATTAAAGAATTCGTTTTTTTGTGATTTTGAAAGCAATTTTTTCGATTAATTGTGAATTCATGGCATTTATTTTAATAATCGTTTTACCTTTTCTACTGTATAAAAATGATAATATTTATGATTACAAGTTTGAAAAGTCATTTTTATGGGCTTAAATTTAAATTACAAATAAGTTAAAATTTCGACCCGAAAATCGTAATTTTTTTCTTTATTTTTTACTATTTTACCTAAGGTTAGACAAGATTACTTTTTTAATAATAATTACTATTAACAAGAAAAATTCCGAAGTTACATTGATTTCTTTAACGGCCTGTTTGTAATAATTTAAAACACAAACAAATTAAATAGCTCATTCTCGTACTTGATCTTTGATGAACATTTTTTTTAATATATATTTTGGCCTCACATCCAAAATTATATTTAGTGTGAAAACAGCCACTCATCCGTTCCTCCTAACAGCTTTTCGAAGAATTGAACCAACCAACCAACCTAAACGCACCGATTTATTTTATAGACAATCATTTCATTTGGTTCTACCGCACTTTATATCAGTAAACCTTGTGCGTGAAAAATAGCTGCCTGTTTGATGGAACTACCGAATTGGGGCTGGCTGACTTCGGTGATATATTATGTTTATCGGATTTTCTCAGCTAAGAGTACTCTGTGTATTTAATGTGGCAGAATAGAGATGTAATGTTATTATATTTCTTCCACTAGTTACATAACTACACGGCTTTACCTGAGTTTCAACCTTTTTAAATATATGTTTTTCCTTTAACTATTATGTGTACTTTAACTCATATCTACCATGAAATCTTTGCTCATTAACTATTGAAAAATAATATTAAAAAAGGATAAAACAATTTGACCTTTTGTCATAGACGATGTGTATTAAGGAAGTGTCTAGGGCGTTCAGGTAAACATATTTCAATTATTAATGTGAACACTGCATTAGAGACTTAACTGCTCGGACCATGGGTCAATGGCAACCCAAATTGCGGTATGTTGTGAGGATAAAGGGATCAGGCAGGAGAAGAAGTTGGGAGTGCCTGGATTTGCTCCTCAAACATGATTTAATTCATTTCAAGCAACGCCTTTCACAAGGATCATACTGCGAGCATCTTTCAGTATGAAAAGTTCCATTTTAAGTTGATTACGTGTAAAAAATATAAACTTATTCGGTATTCGAAACCTTGATAACCTTGAATCTTAACAGAATCTTATCAATCATAAAACTTTGAACAAATAACATGGCATCTCGCCGTTTTTAGGCTAAGAAAAGGTTTTGGCATGTCGATTCCTAGATTATTCCTGGGTTAGTAATTTAAAAAAAAATAGATTAAAAGATTGTTTGAAAAGAGATATTTAATTAGGAATGGTAGAGAAACAGGGTTCCTAATATTTAAAAAACATTTTTTTTGCAAGAACATTATAAAAATGAAAAAATCGCAAAAGCAATAAATAAAATATTGAAACCCGTTGGTAAACAACTACATAGTTATAGGTTAAATAATAATTAAACGTTTTGTAGGACATTTGGATAATATGCACATTCACGGGGAAGTTTTTAACCTGCGGAGTCTTCCAGGGGCATCAACTTTAGTTAACTTTAGTTAACAAAGTTAGTTCTGCACCTGGGAAGAATCGGAAGCTTTTGTTGGCGGCCTCACTTGAAATTATCTGGTACATGGAATCTTATTTTAGCCAAAATGGCTGGTGTTGATAAAAAAAACCTTAAAAAGCTTATAAGCCATCGGTAGTAATGCGACATCCCCCGTAGAAATAAGGCTGCAGATATCCAGTATTTCCGAGATAAATGTGACGTAAGCGACTGTATTGAAAATATTTAATAAAACACGACTTATTTCAAAAAGAGCAAAAATCTCCCAACATCCGAGTTAAGTAGTATATAACGAAACGTTATGAATTTTTTCACACCAATAACAAGTTAAATATCAGACCCAGATGTGTTTTTTTCACGATAATATGAGCCATTTTTTTGCGATTTTTTTCGATTAAGGTAATTTCACATAATTACATTTTCAAGTCGGCATTATTTTTTTCGTTTACGGTAATTTCACATAATTACATTTTGAAATCGGCATTTGAATTGAGATTGTCTTAAAAAAACACAATTTTTTTCAAGAACCCAAAAACTTAAAGTGTTCAAGGGAATCATGTCGGGTTCTTAACTTACATTACTTCTTGAATAAGGTCGGTCTTGGATTACGTTAGATCCCGGAATTAAGCTCCATTAAATTGTTACATTATTAACGAAGTTAATACCGTTCATTCTAAATCCTTAGTAATTTATTATTCTATCTTCACCCTTGTATCAAAATTGTATTTTATGTTTCTTTTTCTAAAATAGTTATAGATGATAAATAGTGTTAGACCTCCAAACTTTGCTTTGATTTTAATTGATTTAACACTTGAGCCGTGTTAGGTGCCCCGGTGTGAATTACCAGCTACTTCCCAACCTTCATCTTGTCCAACTTCTTCTCCTACCTTCTCACTTCAGCCTACCCAATTGGGGATACCATCGTCATACTGGCTTCAGGTTGGGTCTTTTATGTGGCATTCATTACGTTTTTTTTTCCATATTTGTAAAATTAGACAGAATTATGTAAATATGAAGCAGGTGTATCTCAGTGTTGTAAAAAAAAGGTAGTAATATTTAAACATTATTACTTAAAGTTTTTTTATATTTTATCTACGTACGTTTACGGAAGACATGGACAATGGACATGGTACGGAAGACATGAAGAGTATGTACGAGACGATGTATGAATGTGAACGAGGCAAGAAGTGTGTGCCAAGACTAAGTTGTTTGGTGGTCCATTATCCCTGCCTACCCCCGCGGGAAACAACGAAACGAAATGGTTAGTTAGTTTGGTACGTTTCGATAAGATGTAAAAAGATATACGTAAGTGCGTACTCTTTAGTCGTTGGGATTTTATGATTAATGCTAGCGCAGTCCCGTGACAAATCGTGGGATATTATAATTGTATGTTTTGCCGTTCAGAAACAAATATTGTCAGTTTTCCTTATTTTATTATGTTATATTGTTTTGTTGACAAATTGGGGAGATTTAAAATCAATATTTTACCGGCTCAATTATCGGAGTTCTGTAGAAGCTCAAGTAAATCTGGCTTCCAAGAAACTGGGCGTATTGTATAGGGCTGGCAGATTATTCAATAACAACCCGCTGTTAACCCTATACAAATTTCAAGTACGCCCAAAAATTGTATTTGGGAGTCACCTCTGGGCTGAAACCCCATACTTCAAGATAAACCTACTTGATTCTGTGCAAAGGATGGCGGTCCGTCTGATTGTCAATCAATTGTTTGCAAACCGGTTGCCAAAATATTTATTTATTTATTCATTTTCGGGAAATCAAGATGCACAGATGCAATATGGGCATTCTGATTCTGTTCTACAGGTGTTCTAATGGAACCTGCTCTAAGGAGCTAGGATCCCGGTGCACCGGTGCACGTGCTTTAAACTCAACGTACACAAGAGGAACACCCGTTCACAGTTGATGTTGGCTTCATGAGAACGGGTCGCTTCTTCGACTCGTTTTTGTGTAAGACGTAGGTATGTGCAACGAGTTACCGGTATTTATTTTTCCTCCTTCGTATACGATTATACCCGGATTATAATCCGGGCCTCTTTAATACCCGCATTAATAAAATCCTTTCTACAGCCCCTACCTAAACCCGCTTCACAACCGGGTGGTACAGATAGGTATATACTAATAAAGTACACAGTGCACACTAGGGTGGTTACAAGGTATAAGGTGAAAAAATATTTTCGTTGTAATGCCGGCCTGACTCCCCTAATATTTGCCATTTATTTAGAAAATAAGATTTGGAAAGTTTTAGCTCAATTGGATAATGTTAACCCGTGCCTCATCGAGATTAAATATGAAAAAACGATTTTTTGCAAAAAAAAAAACTTAATTTAATCACTTTTGATCAAATTTTGTTTCCTTTGAACATTATACATTATTAAACAATATAATAAACAACATCATATTTAATAAAATAATATAATATATAATAAAACATAAAACAAACATTTTTTTCAAATTTAATGTGTTTTGATACCACTGCGGTAAATACTGGTCGCTTCAACGGAACCTGCGTTTTGTTGGAGCAATTATTAGAGAAAAATCTTCTTCATTTAGCATGTCACCACCATATTTTAGAAATTATTCTCAAATCAGTTTTTGATTAAAAAATGGGCACAACCACTGGACCCCACTCAAATATTTTTAAAAACGTTCAGACTGGGTGGTTGAAGCTAGACAAGACAAAATACAAAACTGCCATTGAAGATAAAAATATTAGACATAAAATAGGGAATTCAGATGAAATATCAATTTTTCTCACAGAACAATTAAAAAACCAACAGCCAAGGGATGATTACAAAGAATTAATTCAACTTTCGTTAGATGTGTTAGGACGTACTCCCCCAAAAGATACTTTTTTCATAGTTCCTGGTGCCATTCATCACGCTAAATGGATGGCAAAGGCCATTTATTGTATCAAAATATATCTTTTCAGGGATCAATTTACATAAATAAATTTAGAAAAAAAAGCTATCACTTAATTTGTTTATTTTTAATAAACATTTATGTAAAAGCGTGGTTTAACGCCCCCAAACCCACTTTGGCCCCCAACCAAGACCTACAATTTTTAAAATCTCTTGTAAAATATAGAGAAATCGATAAAGAACTTGCAGACAAGGCACTGTCTAAAATGATAAATCATCTGTGGTACCTCAATTCTGAGCAAGTCGCATTTTCTTTCTTCGATGAAAATTTAGAAAAGTGTCAAAACAAGCATGGCTGTAAAAAGTCTACAATTAGTTCCAATTGAAGAACAAACGTGTGATAGGGATGTGAAAGCAAAACTCAGTCTCCATCAAGTGGATAATTTATTGGACAAAGATATCGATTTTTTTGTTTCTCATCAAACTCTAAATTTTTTCAAAAGATTTGAAATTGATACAGAATTTTTAAATACGGATCCCGATATATGGTGTTAAAATGCACATTATTTAAAAGCAAAAAATATAGTGAACGGTTTCAAGGTTGTCAATGACACAACTGAAAGAGGGGTAAAATTAATCCAAGACTTCAATTCCTGTTTGACAAAAGACGAAGAATAACGACAGTTTCTGTTACAAGTTGTATCGGAATGTCGAAAAAAATTTCCTGACTCTTCAAAAGCCACGTTATCTAAGCCATTACCACCTTAATCTGATAATTAATTATAAATTTAAATAATAATAATAATAACTTCTTTCTTTCACAATGCTTTCTTTTGTATATTTTTAATAACAAAACTTTGAACATTATTTCTTCTTGTTTTTATACCTTTTTGCATTTCTTTTCTCGTAAATCCATCATGTTCAATTTGGATTGTGCTGTATTTACTTTGAATACAGTTTTAACTACACCCTTTTTTATGTACCGATTGAGAAAATAAATAAAGCAAAATCTGGACAGCACATGTAATTAAATCTTGCAATATTGATAGGTATTTTATTAAAAAAAAAATTTTTATAGAAAGTTAAACTTCAACCTTGATGAGGCACAGGTTAACCTTATCCAATTTAGCTGAAACTTCACCAATCTCATTTTTTAGCCAATTGGCAGCTTTTAGGGGGGTCAGCACAAAAAATTTCAACATTGATGTTTTGTAACCACCCTAGTGCACACAGTACCTACTACATAAGCTCTTACTGTAAACAGTACAGCACCAAAACCTGTGGCTGTATCAGTAACTAACGGACGAATCACAGGTAATAGAGGGTGGAGCAAGCGGGGGAAGAGCGAGGTTAAGGGGGTAAATATTGTCTCATATTACAATTTCAACAACTTTGTAGATACAACGCCCTTACTACACCCTTCACTACATTTTATTCGACTGGCCATAATAGACGATTTTATGGAACAAAAACGTCGTAAGCTGATTAGCAAAATGATCTTTTAACCCAACAATGTGCCGCTGGTAATCATTGAAATATTAGCGATGTTTTATTTTATTTTACTTTATTCCACTTTAAATTTAGCATTATGAACTTTATCGTGTCGATCGTAAAATTTTAAGAAATTTTGGAAAATTATTCGATTTTGTCAACTTCTATAAACTTTGAATATGTATTGAAATGATTGCAGAAAAACAGCCACGTGGCAATTTTGCAGGACCACTATGTTTGTTTTTTGTAAATCCTTTATTATCTATGTCAGACCTCTCATCCAAAAAAATATGTTTTTATATTTAACTTATTTGATAAATAAAAACAAAATTTCTTTGAAATGATAAGATATTTGTGGAGGAAATCAAATACATATATATTTTACGTAAAAAAATCATTTTAAATAAGGAATTTTACAATTTGTCCAAAGAAACATCACTATCTCACTGACAATTATTTTTCAAACTCTCTTCAGGCACTTCGCCATGTATGTAATATCTAAAAAAAACGAAAAGGAAAGTCAAAATAAACACGAATCTTTACCGTCTTGAATTGGAAAAGAAACTTACAAACGAATTTACAGACAGACAAAACGCAAAATGGTCGAGTTGAAACTGGGCCTCGCTACACTCAGACAATCATTTAAACAACCGCATTAATGTTATTTCCATAGAATTCCATTTTCACTTTGGTAAAATAATAATATTTATTTTAGTTTTGGAAATCGCTTCTAGTATGCACCTACATTAAATAACATTATTTTATTTATTATTCTGACAAAAAAAGTTTTATTCTGAGGCAGTTCACATTCATGTCTATAAAATATAAAGAGTTGCCTTAATATTAAAAACTGTTTTTACGAAGAAACAAATACATGGCTTCATTTTTTCTAAATTAAACAATATTTAAAATGTGTACGTTGCGTAAAAAACGTGGATCATTTTCTTCAATTAATCAGTAAATTACATTTTACGCACTTCCATTCATCAACACAATGAAACGTTATAATGTATATTTACTTCCAAATCCGTGTCTTTATAAATTCGTAATAACCTGCCAACTTGACGGCCGACATAGTCCAGTGGTAACGCATTGGACTGCCATTCCGAAGGTCGCGGGTTCGAACCCGGCGTGCGCAAATAAATTTTATTTGATTAATTTGTGTTATTTCACAATTAATTAATTAAAATAATATATAGTATATATAGTATATTTGCGGCACGTTCCAGAGTGGAAGATACTACCAGTATCGCCCTGGTGTAAGACCACCATTCAGAATTGAAACGTTGCTCCAAATGGCTTTAGCCGTGTTTAGTGACTAGATCTGAATAGCCAGGTACTTACCCACCTTCCTCTTTCCCTTCCCCACTTACCTTCAGCCTCACAACATCCCCCAATCGGGGATGCCATAGTCTCACTGGCTCCAGACGGGAGCAGTTGGGACTCTTGTGAGGTATTCACTATAAAAAAAAAAAAAAAAAAAAAAAGACCCGAGTAAAGAATTATGTAAAGTATCTTAATTCGCTGATTACTTTCTTTTTTACGAATAAGTACAGTGAAAGGATGAATTATTATTGGAAGAAATTTTAACGTTGGAAACATAACACTGATATTATTTACCGCCCAACAAACACAACAGAGAAAATTATTAAGAGTTTTTTTAATATTTTTTTCTGTATTAATAATTATAATACAACACTCTTCACATTTTATTGACAAAAAAATCTCAATGTCTACGGTTAACGGCTTAACAAATTAATTTGTAATTAAATGAATTTAATTTGTATTGAGTTTAAGTGTTAAGTTTTATTTTCAAGTTTTTAAATTTTGTATTCAAACGAATGTTTTAGCGTTGAATTTCTTTCTGTAGTTTTATGTACAGCGCCATTGAAATGATAAACATTTAGAAAATTGAAACTATTTTTAAAATAATAAGGTTATTTTTATTTATCTATTTATTTGTTTATAATTGGTTTTACAAGGATAAAATGGATCAAGGCTATTTACAAGCCTTTTGGGAAATACTACCCTTTTCATTTGGCAAATCTATTTTCGTGTTTGTGATGGGGATTAGTTATTCTTATCTTTATGGTAATCATGCCAATTTTAAAATAATAAATAGATTTTTCGTTAAACTACAAAACACATATAATATAACTATAAATTAACATTCCACAATATAATAGCAAACTCAAAGTGTATGATGGAAATCGATAGTAAATGTGTTAAGGTAATTTCTGAGTTTATGAGATGTTTCATAACCATTAAAAATATTAAGAGCTTAAGTTATAATTAATTTTCTCTTCTCAGTCAAGTTAAAGTCAATGGCCTTTTAAAAACTTTAATTAAGGCGATGCACTACGTAGTAATGCAAAATCACGTGTTTTTGATTTTAAAATTTGGTCGCCTAGAAATGTTTCTGATGCTTTAATTAAATACTGCGAGTAGAATACACCTTGGCCTTTGAAATAATCGAGCATTTGTTATGTAAATAAGATAGGATTATTTTTCTTACCTGTCAAATCTGTGATTTGTTTTGTCTATTGTTTACGCTCTGGCAATAACAGGAAGTGACTAAAATTGAAGATGGCGTCACTTCCCGGCCGGACACAGGAGGGTGTGCGCGTTCGGTCGGGGGGTCAATCATTATTTCTAGGGGCCTGAAGATCTGATCGAAATATATTTCATGGATTTGTGATAATTACCGAAATATTCGGTGTGTGCTTCAAGTTTAGAAGTTTAATAATATTTCCCGCGAGTGGAATTCGCCACGCGTGGCGTGGATAATGAAAACGTATTTTGTTATGTGCGGCTGTAGAGGTAATCAGAGATTATCCAAGTGATCGGTGTTTATTTCTGCCGATGGACTGTTATCGCCGTGAGCATTTTAATTCGGTGCATTTTTAAGTTCTTCCTCGCCTCATGGAAGGGCAACTTACGGGTTATCCGTGAAACTGGCACATGGTTGGTACTCACTGGGCCAATGCCAGTCACATCCTGATGCTGTCGTCTACTTTCTACTTGGCTGGTACTCACTGGGCCGATGCCAGTCACATCTGATGCCGTCGTCTACTTCCTTCTTGGCTGGTACTCACTGGGCCGATGTCAGTCATATCTGATGCCGTCTTCTACTTCCTACTTGGCTGGTCCTCACTGGGCCGATGCCAGTCACATCTGATGCCAGTCACATCTGATGCCAGTCACATCTGATGCCGTCGTCCTCTAACTACTTGGCTGATTCAACTAGTCCGCCTGTTCGCGGCATACAGCGTTCGTTCCTCATAACTATATACGTCATATTATTTTAGACAGGGTAGATAGATTCTACGTTCTGGTCATTGGGGGTAAGTTTTCATCTTTTTGTATATCTCTGTGAAATTTATCTAAATATACCTTGTTACGGTCAGTCCAAAGTTTAACCAGTATACTTTCATTTTATAACCTTGCAACTTCCTTTCAAAAATTTCGTAGATGGGATATATTTTCCCCCGCCCTGTATGGAGGATTATGCTCTACCGTCAGTTGGTCGGTTTGGCGGGTTCTTTTCCAGTCTAACCACTGGAAGGGGCCCTGGCGCGTTGGTCTTTTTAAACCAACAAAGTCGAACTCAGCCACCTACTTTTCAATCAACATAACAGTAAATAATGTACTTAAAAACCTAACACATAACCCATCCTATTATCATAACATTGGGCGTTGAGTAATAGCATAACATATTTTTTAGATAGGTCTTTTTATAAGCCCAGCAAAAAATAATGTAAAAGGCCTATGAAAACTGCTTTAAAGTTCAAAATCTCCTATTTACAAACCCATTTTCGGTTATGGTTTAAGTGTATAATGTGGAAAATTAAGTTATTTATAAAATGATCGAAAAACATTTAAATATTTGGGCCTGAACATCCACAAAATAAAATAAAAGGCATTTTTAGCCATGTCTTTTTCTTGCATAAATCAAAAAAGTTTCATGGTGTTAAGCGGGAATTTAAGGCTTATCGCCATCTACGTAAGTTGTGTTATTGATAGCGGCTCGCTTCAAAATATTACACAACGTAGTGCATTGTCTTAACCAGCTAACGGAATGTTCAAAACAGATTTCCTTTTTTTGAAGACAAAGTCATGTTTTGATGAATTATTGAATCAAAGTTGTCCAAAGCACGATACTTTTTATCGATAAGCGAAAGAGAATACTCCAAGAAATATCTTCTTTATTTTTCGATGAAGATTTCAAAGCTTCTGCAAAACCATAAAAAAAGTTTCCTCATATTTTACTAGTGTGTCCTCGAGAAAAAAGAAAAGAATAAGTACGTTTTTTCTAAATATTGGTAACAAGGCTGAATATAATAATGAATACTAATGATTCCAAAAAACATCATTTGCAAGATACTCGACCCTCCAATTCCACACGTGTTGGCTTATTGATTGGAAAATTACAAGATCTTTTCCCTCGTTATTTTCCAAGCATTTGGCGAGATTTCTCATTCCGAAGTTTTATCAATATTCGAATACTGAAAATAATCAAGAGGAAAGATATTAAATTTGTTCAATGCTTCTAACGGAAGTCACTTGTGGGTTTTTTGGAGTAATTTACGAAAGAGGAATCAAATTTTTTCACAATAATAATATTAGAATCCCATATATCTGCAATTTTATAAAATGCTTCTTGATTAATTGCGACAAAGGCGACGTTTTATTGCTTTTTGACCAAATAGGTTTTAATTCTAACTTGAGAATAAAAGTTGACCATTTCTAGATTGTATCGAATTTTTTTTTAAATAATATATAATGATGGTAATAGGGTTTTTTCACTGTCTTTTTTACTATCCATATGATTACGATAGTGAACCTTATTACTTAACCCAACTTTTTCTACCACTAACTTCATGTAGTGTCATGAAATCCTCATTATTACTGTTAAAAAACTACATTATAATGTACTTTAATTCGACTACGTATCTCATTCCGTTGCAAAGATAATGCGTTAATTCTTCGTAAGGCTTCCCCGACTGTTTCTATAATTCTCTACTAAATGTCACAAGTGACTGTTAACAAACCTATATTATGTCCATTTTTCAATGCAGAGTTAATGCGTTTAGTGTTCATCAAGCGTTCCATACTTTTTCTACTATTCACTACTGTGTACTATAAGAAATAAACATGAATTTTTTTATATGTTAAGTTTTGAATGCCAACATAAAAAAAAGTTTTGAAAATGGCTGGAATTTAGGGGAGAATAATTAGATAAATTACAAAAAAATTAGATGGGCAGGTAGGTGAAAACAAATATCGTCCACTTTTAACAAAATAATTATCCTTTTTTGTTGACGAAATAGAGATATCTAATATAGGAAATAATATCAATAATATTATAAGAGGATAAAATAACAAAAACTGTTTTAAATAAAGGAGTCTTCTCCAAGCTTAACTTTCTTATATAGCGTCCTCTGCATGCACCGAGTCTTCTCCTAACTTTTTAATATAGTGTCCTCTGCGTGCACCGAGTCTTCTCCCAACTTTCTAATATAGTGTACTTTGCGTGCACCGAGTCTTCTCCTAACTTTTTGATATAGTGTCCTCTGCGTGCACCGAGTCTTCTCCAAGCTAAATTTTTCAATAAAGTGTCCTCTGCGTGCACCAAGTCTTCTCCAAGCTTAACTTTCTATCGAGCGTCCTCTGCGTGCACCGAGTTTTCTCCAAGCTTAACTTTCTAATAAGGTGTCCTCTGCGTGCACCGAGTCTTCTCCAAGCTAAATTTTCTAATAAAAGTGTGTTTATCTGAATTGACCTGCCAGGTAAATCTCTCAACAATTATATTTAGGTGCCTACTACATCGTTTGTCTGAACAATCCATTCCAATTTTGAAAATAACACTGGATTTCAAAGATAATTTCAGATCATTACGCAGGAATATTTCACATCACGCACAACATCATAGATCTAAATAAATTAATATGTTTGATGACTATCAATAAACTATTAAAATATGTTATTTACTCATAGTAAAATTCTCACAATATAGATTTACTTTAAATTATTTTACCAAAATTACCTCTGAAATCAGGATATATAAAATTTCTTCTACTAGATATTTTCTTTAGATTTAGATTTACTTAAAGTAATAATGGATAGACTACTAAATTGTGATGTTATTTGTTAACGTAGTGAGTAAATAAAAATATACCATCATTTAAAAAATAAATATCAATTACAAAAAAATAATGAGATTCGGGAGTCCAAAAAGTGTTTCCAATATTGAAAACAACATATTCTAAACTTTTGTTTTAATTCGATAATAAGTATAGTGTAGGTAACTACCTCCCTATCTACAATAACATGAATAAGATATTAAAGAAATCTTAAAAAAAAGTAAAAAATACTTTTTTTTACATTAACCCCACACAGGAGGCCATGAGGAAAATAATATCCCTCGGGGCCTATGTCATCTTTGGGATGCTGTGTGAGGGGTTTATTTAAGGAACGGAAGAAGAGGAGGTTCTGGGAAGAAAAAATGTATGATGGGTGGGTAAAAATGTAGGGATCAGTGTGTCCAGGATTAACGGACGAATGATCTTTCCCTCCCGATGCGGTGAAAGGCGATGGGTCAGGAGAGACCAGTTGGAGAGGTCAAAGGGTCTCCCCAAACCAGCCTCTTCCGATCCGGTACGCCACGCAGCTGATGAACCCGGGCACCCCTGCTAAATCACCGAACGAAGCGAACCACTTGTGGTGACCTATGGCATAGGTGTTTTTATCCAATGAATGGTTCCCGAGGCGGCGGTAGCCAAACCTGCCTCCCAAATTGAAAATACTCTTTTTTATACAATTTATTTAAATGAAAACCGTGGATATTCTAAAAATAAATAGGTATTCAACACTTTTTACTTAAGCAAGGTAGTTTAATTTTTAATATTAAATTTACTTTAATCATAATGAATTTTTTTTTTTATAATTATTTCATGTTTTTCGATTACCGTACTACACGCCCCTTTATTATGGTAGTCAAAATTTATGTATATAACCAGATATATTTGTGTAATTCCTCTTAATTGTTTAATACACTGTTTTGTTAAATGCAATGAATTATTATAAGGAGGGATCTAGAATTAGTTCTATGTATATCTATAAACAAACGATATTGTTAACTGTTGATTTCCCTGAATTAAAATAAACAAATTACTATACTTGTTGATATATTTTGCTTAGAAATAAATTAATTTACTTTAATGATTTGAAGCATTTTAAAGCGATTGATTTTAGGGGTATTATGCCGTTTTGCGCTTCTTCCTTCTTTAGCCAACATTTTGGAAAGCATAATAATCATCAGGTAATTAATTAATAGAAAATTATCCTCAGCAATATTTCTTTTTTTACCAAACTGAAGTTTTGATGGATAGCTCCTACAGTATTTCCTCTAAAAGCTCCTCACTCTCCTTAGGCTCATCCAACCGAACTTAACTAAATCCACAAGGAGGCAATGTTGCGTTACAAGGGGACATCGTCAGGGGAAGTGCAGTTGGCCTGTTTCAAAACTTGAGCTTTGAATGCTAATTGGTACCTAACGCCTGTGCTAAATACATAGCACCGTCCCAAAGATATTAGAAGAACGAGATGTGCTATGCGCAGTTCGTACTGAGTGGAATTGTTTTGCCGAGTGTCGCCGGTTTTGTTCACCAATACTACCGCACACCTTCGCTTGCGCTAAGGTATCCGCACTAATACATAGAACAGATTTCTGTGCGTACACGTCCCGATACCGTTCAAAGTACCCTAATTAGGTAGTACTCCGGCTACGGTCCGGCGGCCAACATAGCATATCTCGTTCTTCTAATATCTTTGCACCGTCCGCGTTGTTTCACTTGTACGTTGTAACTTCCCTCTCTGTAAGAGAATGAATGTCACATTAGAGCTTCCAGAGGTGAGACTTTTTTATTTGAACACCGCACAAGATTCCCAACTGCTCCCAACCGTCTGGAGCCAGTTAGACTATCGCATCTCCAATTAGGGTGTGTTGTGAGGCTAAAGGCTGTCGGAAGGGGGAAGAAATTGGGAAAAGAAAGGTGGAGAATTACCTGGCTATTCAGATCTTGTCACCAAGCTATTTCAAGTAACGTTGCAATTCTGAATGGTGGTCGTACACCAGGGCGAATAAATTGGCGAATAAATTGTGAATAAAATTTACTTGCGCAAGCCGGGATTTGAACCCGCGACCTTCTGATTGCTAGTCGAGAACTTTACCCCTCGACCACAGAGGCCATCTGTACTACCCATAAATTCTTCATACCATGGTTTTAAGTTTTAAAACAAACTATTACAAAGGATAATATTCAATTAATTAATAATCTGATGATGGATACTGTAATGCTGTCGGAAACGTTGGATAAATAAGAAGGTAGCGCATCATGGCATAATACCCTAAAGATAAATCAGTATAAAATGCATCGTTTCATTATAGTTAACTTGCTTTATTTTTAATTTTTCCTAAAATTTTAATTTTTCTCGTCTGTATTTCAATCCTTTCAACAAGTAAAGCTATTTTTTATTATTTCGATGTAAGAAAATCAACAGCTTACAATAAGGTTGATTTAAAGATATATGTATATTTCCAATTTACTTAACTAGAAACTAATTATAAATTTTCTCGTTATAATAATACACTGTATTTAATAAAATAGTGTAGTTAAATATTAACAGGTATAAAAAGAAATTTCGACTACCATAATACATGTAGTGTGGTAGTAGAAAAGCATGAAAAAACTTACTATGCACAAAAATTTACGTTTTTTCCCCATTATTTCTGGCTTTCACCCTTCAAGGGTGTTCTAAGCCATCATTTAAAATAGTGGAGAAATGAAAGGTTAATTTAAATATTATTTTTTAAGACTTAGAAGAGATGAAATGTTGAATGGAGGGGAGGCAATTTTAGATAAGGCTTGATGGAAGAGAGGATATTTTTTTGAAGAGGGACAACCAAAAAATATGTGTGAAGTTCCAACTTCTAGACCACAGAATGTTCAATTTGGGGACTCAAGGATGTGAATTTTAAAAAGGTGGAAAGAAACCTGTGATGTTTTGAATATCCACAAAAATAAACGATAAATAATAAACGAACGTGCTCAAAAAAATTTTTTGTTTAGACAACGACGGAAGATTTATTGACAGACAGGCCTGGAGTAAACAGATTCCCACGGGAAAGGAGAGACCGGAGGGACAGTCGAGTTTTGAACTTGGGTGCATTGACAGCCCCGAGAAATGGATAAAAATCAGAAGTGTTGTTTGAAATTACAGTTAATTATTGAATTCAAATGGTATTAGAGAATATTGCGGAATATTGAATTAAAGTGAAAGATTATTGATCCGGTGTTTGTGTGAAGTGAAAGTGGTTCGACTCAGTGAGAGAACAATTAATAATAATGACAATAATAATAATTGGATAATTTGTAGAGCGCCGTTTTGTAAAAACCCACCTCAGGGGCGCCAGGTGTTGTGCAATCGCGATTGTGTTATAAAGTTGTGTTGATTTAAACGTGATTTCGTATACAGTTCGAACTAGATTGCTTGTCTTAAAAACATGAAAATAATAAAATAATGATTGCGTTTTTAAAACAGAGTGAATGTACTTAAAGGCAGGAAGTGTTTAATCGGGCTAAGTTATTGATTTGGCGAGATGGCATTCTATCCACGGAGACCGAAAACCAGAGAATCAAATAGATTATTAACTGTGGGTTCGAATCCTAACAGATTAGGGAGGTACAATTTTATTTACAGGAATATTTAATTACCCTTTTATAAGCGTAGGGAGGAGGTCGAAAATTAAAGTGATTTAGCTATATAGTGTAACCAGGTAAGCTTCACGCTGAGAATGAGAGGTGCCTAACTGGGTGAGTTTTTTTATATTATTTATTAAATTTCAGAGGACCTTTTTAAAAGACGGATACAACCGAGGTACAGGAACTAAGTTTACGACACCTGCCGCCCAAATAATGTTATCATTAACAGGGATGTGCTAGGCGAACCGTCAATCAGCTGTGAGCGAGAGACGAGTCAACGATCTTTTCATATATAGGACAAGACGCAGGTACAGTCAGTCAAAGGGGGAAGTTTTGCTAGCGTATGCCGTCCCAAATTGAAAGCGATCGGATGCAACCAGACGGAACAAAATGAAAACTTTTCTTCTGTTATTTGACTCTCTAATTTAATACTTTTCATCTATTGTTTGACTTTCTAAGTTACGAATTGGGATGCACAAAAACAAATCTAAAGTCAAAAGAGGGAGATGGTAATCTCCGAAATAAAACTACCAACCGAACAACTTTTCTCAACAGGTACCTTTCGAGAGGTAGGCAGCCTCTTTAAATTAAATGCAAAAATCAAACCAATTATCCGTTTATACCTACCTGAGAGGATAGGTATTCAGTAGGAGTTACCCATACCTAATACACGAGGATGCTAGTAACCTCATAAAATAATTACTAGAACCGAATATTAAAATACAGACAGTCCTCATCCTAAATTTGGCATTTCGAGTAGACCTTACATATATCTCACATGATAATTGGCTGAATGGGTAGGCACACAACCTATCGTTAAAAAGCGGGCTAAATGTCGACAAGATCGTCGTGTGTTATCTATGTATTGACCTAGAAAGCGATGTAAATCCCCGACGGCGTGGGAGTTACAACGTTTTCTGGAGGTGGCACGTAACTTAGGACCTTGCGTGTCACATTTTCGCGACTAGATTCGTGACAAGGGATGTCATGGTTTTCCCCTTCTACACTCAGTAAAGTAGATTTTCCTGGAGGTGTTTGAGATTGGGGCAATTCTGAAATTGGTGATGAGACCTGGTTTTCTTTATTCTGGCGTGAAGGTTGCCGATTTGGAACAAGGGGAGACCCGGCCGGTTGTGATATCCAGACACGCAGATATCGATCGCCTTGCTCAAATTATCATCCATCAGTTTTGTTTGGTAAGAGGAGGAGTCAATCTTAGCTTGAAAAAAATTCATTTCCTTTCCTCTCCTTCCCCTCCCAAAATATATACATGGATGGCGCCGACAACTAACACCATAAACTTGTCGTATGTATATCACATATATAAAATCTAGCGCTTTATTATATTCACATTACCCTACGATAGGTAGAATCGAGTAGCTAGGGGGGGGGGAGCAGGCGACTTAGAAGATAAGGTTTATGAAATGGTTTTAAAACACAGCGGTAATGGATTCAACTCACTCTATCTCAAAAGAACCAAGGGATACCACACATACATAAATAACTAGGTTTCTAAACCGAGAAACAAAAAACCAACACAACGTTCGGTGAAGCCTTTTTATACTGAACCGTCACGTGAAATGAGTACGTTCAAGGTCGTATGTCACGTAGACAAACTAGGATGTACACACTTGAAGGGGTGTGTAATAAAGAAAAGACGGCAGGGAGGACCTTCCTACCCCGGATATATATATATAACCAAAGCCTTATGGAAAAGTTACCTACGGGACTTAAGGAAAATTATCGTAGAAAGAAGAGAAGGAAAAGTTTGAAGTAGAAAGGGCAGATCATTACATCTGATGCCGCAAACCAGGAGAGATAGATTTAAAAGCTGGCTTGAGTTCATTACTGTTGTTGAGGAAAAAATGGATTTCATAAACCTTATTTATTCACACTAACAGCAAAAGAAATGGTACCTATCGTCAAAAATGATAACAGAGACATCGTACTTCAAAGGCAAAATAGAATAAACAGACAGACCCGGAAAACATTGAATTCATTGTGACGACAAAAAACATCTAAAATGTTCATAAACAACGAAGCCAAAGGATAAACAAACATCGAAATCGGATTAATTATAACACAAGAATTAGAATAACTGTAAACAATTATTGTTTATTCCAGATCTAAAAGGCAGAGAATGTTTAAGTCATAAATAAAAAGACGGAAAAAAACCATCGGATCACCGCCGAGGACACAAAATAAAAACAAATCAACATGAAAATAAATAACACTCGAACATAATACAAATAACGTATTGAGATGAAACAACACTGTTTAAACAAAACTCGGAGTTTAAAATTCGAAAATAAACAAGTGTGACATGACATATTGAATTTCTACCCATAGAGACACAAAAACACTTGAAAAAGCTGAGGGCGGGAAAAAACTCACCAGTAGAACAAGCCGATAATCACGGGAACCAAAAAATAAACAGATGCTAGGTTAGAAACGAAGAACAGGGGCGCTCAACATTTTGGAAGAATTAAAATAAAATTTAAAATAAAAATAAAAAATAAATACAGAGGTATTCGAGAAACGTAAATTACCTATAGTTATTTCTAATCCCATCGACTAACACGTGGAAGCGAGATTACCCGCTGGGCTTAGAACTAAAGGGAGGCTGTGATGTTTTGAATATCCACAAAAATAAACGATAAATAATAAACGAACGTGCTCAAAAAATTTTTTTGTTTAGACAACGACGGAAGATTTATTGACAGACAGGCCTGGAGTAAACAGATTCCCACGGGAAAGGAGAGACCGGAGGGACAGTCGAGTTTTGAACTTGGGTGCATTGACAGCCCCGAGAAATGGATACAAATCAGAAGTGTTGTTTGAAATTACAGTTAATTATTGAATTCAAATGGTATTAGAGAATATTGCGGAATATTGAATTAAAGTGAAAGATTATTGATCCGGTGTTTGTGTGAAGTGAAAGTGGTTCGACTCAGTGAGAGAACAATTAATAATAATGACAATAATAATAATTGGATAATTTGTAGAGCGCCGTTTTGTAAAAACCCACCTCAGGGGCGCCAGGTGTTGTGCAATCGCGATTGTGTTATAAAGTTGTGTTGATTTAAACGTGATTTCGTATACAGTTCGAACTAGATTACTTGTCTTAAAAACATGAAAATAATAAAATAATGATTGCGTTTTTAAAACAGAGTGAATGTACTTAAAGGCAGGAAGTGTTTAATCGGGCTAAGTTATTGATTTGGCGAGATGGCATTCTATCCACGGAGACCGAAAACCAGAGAATCAAATAGATTATTAACTGTGGGTTCGAATCCTAACAGATTAGGGAGGTACAATTTTATTTACAGGAATATTTAATTACCCTTTTATAAGCGTAGGGAGGAGGTCGAAAATTAAAGTGATTTAGCTATATAGTGTAACCAGGTAAGCTTCACGCTGAGAATGAGAGGTGCCTAACTGGGTGAGTTTTTTTATATTATTTATTAAATTTCAGAGGACCTTTTTAAAAGACGGATACAACCGAGGTACAGGAACTAAGTTTACGACACCTGCCGCCCAAATAATGTTATCATTAACAGGGATGTGCTAGGCGAACCGTCAATCAGCTGTGAGCGAGAGACGAGTCAACGACCTTTTCATATATAGGACAAGACGCAGGTACAGTCAGTCAAAGGGGGAAGTTTTGCTAGCGTATGCCGTCCCAAATTGAAAGCGATCGGATGCAACCAGACGGAACAAAATGAAAACTTTTCTTCTGTTATTTGACTCTCTAATTTAATACTTTTCATCTATTGTTTGACTTTCTAAGTTACGAATTGGGATGCACAAAAACAAATCTAAAGTCAAAAGAGGGAGATGGTAATCTCCGAAATAAAACTACCAACCGAACAACTTTTCTCAACAGGTACCTTTCGAGAGGTAGGCAGCCTCTTTAAATTAAATGCAAAAATCAAACCAATTATCCGTTTATACCTACCTGAGAGGATAGGTATTCAGTAGGAGTTACCCATACCTAATACACGAGGATGCTAGTAACCTCATAAAATAATTACTAGAACCGAATATTAAAATACAGACAGTCCTCATCCTAAATTTGGCATTTCGAGTAGACCTTACATATATCTCACATGATAATTGGCTGAATGGGTAGGCACACAACCTATCGTTAAAAAGCGGGCTAAATGTCGACAAGATCGTCGTGTGTTATCTATGTATTGACCTAGAAAGCGATGTAAATCCCCGACGGCGTGGGAGTTACAACGTTTTCTGGAGGTGGCACGTAACTTAGGACCTTGCGTGTCACATTTTCGCGACTAGATTCGTGACAAGGGATGTCATGGTTTTCCCCTTCTACACTCAGTAAAGTAGATTTTCCTGGAGGTGTTTGAGATTGGGGCAATTCTGAAATTGGTGATGAGACCTGGTTTTCTTTATTCTGGCGTGAAGGTTGCCGATTTGGAACAAGGGGAGACCCGGCCGGTTGTGATATCCAGACACGCAGATATCGATCGCCTTGCTCAAATTATCATCCATCAGTTTTGTTTGGTAAGAGGAGGAGTCAATCTTAGCTTGAAAAAAATTCATTTCCTTTCCTCTCCTTCCCCTCCCAAAATATATACATGGATGGCGCCGACAACTAACACCATAAACTTGTCGTATGTATATCACATATATAAAATCTAGCACTTTATTATATTCACATTACCCTACGATAGGTAGAATCGAGTAGCTAGGGGGGGGGGGAGCAGGCGACTTAGAAGATAAGGTTTATGAAATGGTTTTAAAACACAGCGGTAATGGATTCAACTCACTCTATCTCAAAAGAACCAAGGGATACCACACATACATAAATAACTAGGTTTCTAAACCGAGAAACAAAAAACCAACACAACGTTCGGTGAAGCCTTTTTATACTGAACCGTCACGTGAAATGAGTACGTTCAAGGTCGTACGTCACGTAGACAAACTAGGATGTACACACTTGAAGGGGTGTGTAATAAAGAAAAGACGGCAGGGAGGACCTTCCTACCCCGGATATATATATATAACCAAAGCCTTATGGAAAAGTTACCTACGGGACTTAAGGAAAATTATCGTAGAAAGAAGAGAAGGAAAAGTTTGAAGTAGAAAGGGCAGATCATTACGTTCTTTGTATTTAGACATAGGCTTATGAGTAAAGAAAAACTACCTACTTCATATTCGTACTACGCATGTAAATTAAATATTAAACTGCATACAGTAGACAACATCTAGCTTGTTTTGTATTTTTTCAACCTTGCTTTGTGAAAAGTAACAGTACCTATTTTTTTTCTTGGAAAATCATCGGTTTTCATTTTAAATTTTTTTATAAATTCAATTTGGGAAGCGGGTTTGGGTAGCGACGCCCCATGAACCATTTAATGGAAAACCAATACCTCTACTAAAGATTACCCCAAGTAGTTCGCTACGTTTGGTGATTTAGTAGGGGTGCCCGGGTTCATCGGGTGAGGTGTATTCAGGTCGCGCCTACCCACCAGCTGTGTGGCGTACCGGGTCGGGAGAGGAAGGTTTGGGGAGACCCTTTGACCTCTCCAACTGGTATCTCTTGACCCATCGCCTTACGCCGCAGCGGGAGGAAATGATCATTCGTCCGTCACTCCTGGACACACTGATCTTACTTACCCATCATACATTTTTCCTTCACAGAATCTCCTCTCCTTCATTTTCTTAAAAAGACCCCTCACACAGCATCCCATAGATGACAAAGACCCCTCAGACAGCATCCCAAAGATGACAAAGACCCCTCACACACCATCCCAAAGATGACAAAGACCCCTCACACAGCATCCCAAAGATGACTAAGACCCCTCACACAGCATCCCAAAGACGACAAAGACCCCTCACACAGCATCCCAAAGATGACAAAGACCCCTCACACAGCATCCCAAAGATGACTAAGACCCTTCACACAGCATCCCAAAGACGACAAAGACCCCTCACACAGCATCCCAAAGATGATAAAGACCCCTCACACAGCATCCCAAAGATGAAAAAGACCCCGAGGGAAACTATTTTCCTCATAGCCTCCTGTGTGGGGTTGACTTAAGAAAAATTCCATTTTTTTTTTATGTAATAAAAATGCTTTAAAGATTTCTTGATTATCGTATTCATGTTATTGTAAGTAGATAAGTAGGTACCTACATCTTACTTATTATCGAATTGTAACAAAAGTTTAGAATATGTTGCTATTGGATTCAATATTGGAAACACGTTTTGGACTCCCGAATCTAAGCTGTCGTTATAATTATTAAGGTATAAGCAATAAAGATTTTTTTAATGTAGTTATATAGGGTTTTCCAATAAGAGGTGTTATTTTGATATTCAATCGTAAGAGATCAATGGTTTCGTTGCTTGTGTGGCACGTAGCGCCATCTTGTTGAAAGTTAACGCTGTCCAGATCAATACCATCCAATTCCGGCCACAAAAAATCATTAATCATCTCTCGATAGCGCAATACATTCACGTAACTGTTGCTCCAGCCTCATTTTCGAAAAAGTGTTTCCTCATTTATAAAAAAATATATAATTAGTAAATAAGTCGGCTCCGTTAACGTTTGCAAAACTACCTCGAGAATAAAGGACAAGTAATTCATAAACTTTTATTCTCATTGCTATATTTTGGAGATTTTACAACTTATTTTGCTCTCTGTCGTTACACAAGAAAAGAATCGTTGAGCATTAGTTAAAATGTGGGGCAACAAAGGAGTTGTGTTTTGTGAATGTAGTTTTTCTTGCAAGTTGTTAGCAGAAAGTTTCTTCATCAGCACATTGCTTAGTTATGTGATCAGTGAAGGTCTCAAAGCGAAAATGAGTTGATTTATGACATTTAATCCAAAAATCTTACATTATCATATTATACTGGGTTTTCCAATAAGAGTTGTAATTTTGATATTCAATCGTAAAAGATCAATGGTCTCGTTACTCGTGTGGTACTTAGCGCCGTCTTGTTGAAAGTTAACGTTGTCCAGATCAATACCATCCAATTTGGGCCATAAAAAATCATTAATCATCTCTCGATAGCGCAATCCATTCACCGTAAATGTTGCCCTAGCCTCATTTTCGAAAAAAATAGGTCCAATGATTTCGCTGCACCATAAACCGCACTAAACAGTCACACGTTGAGGATAGAGAGGCCTTTCAATAATAATTCATGAGTTTTCCGAGCCCCAGATGTGACAATTTTGCTTGTTGACGAAGCTACCGAGGTGGAAATGGGCCTCATCACTCAAGATGATTTGCATTTGATTCACTCAAGTGAATTTTAATCATTTTAATGCATTGTTCACGCGTGTATCGTTCCATTTTTATTAATTTTTAGTTTTTACTTGTCAAATGTTAAAAAATGACAGCTTCAAAAGTAACATCTACCGAAATAGCGGGTTTTTCAAAATAACACGTCTTTTTATTTAATATCAACGGTATAAATATACCATAAACAATGATAACATGTCACAGTTAGAATCGTAGAACTATTTAAAAAAAAGAATTACAAATAGGTATATGTGGCATTTAATCTTATTGGAAAACCCTGTATTTATTAACTCACTACGTGTATAAATAACTTATTAATTAAGTAGCTTATCCATTGTCACTTTAGGGAAATCAAAATGCAAAGCAAATATTTGGTAGAAATGAGAGCTTTTTTTATTTAATTATGTTTTAAATTATAAAATTCAGACCATTTAAAAAATTGATTTTTCCTGATTTTAGAGGTTATTTTGGCAAACTAATTTGTTTTTACGCCATTCACTATTTATTATTGAAACAAAATTATACATTTAAATGTTTTATATATAACGCATTTTTATGGAATGATTTTTGAAATACTTTATCGAAACAAATAAAGCTATTTGGAATGTGTTTTTCTCATCGAAAACCTTGTTCCCTATCACACCCTGTTAAAACCTCGTTCAAAATATTAACCTCATTTGAATTGATCCGATTTATCAAATCCCACTGCCATGATCCACGTTTGGTAATAAATTAACCCCAACAGTTTGTGGTATATGTTATTATCACACGGCAGGCCCGCGGTATCTAATCACGATTATGACGTAAACAACTCGTGTATCCCAACACTTAAATTCGAACGGAGAAATCAAGTGCCAAAGTTCCAACTACCTACGTATTCAGTAATTAGACATTTGATGGAAATATTATTTAAAGCAATCACATAGATATATGCATCAAAGCAATGAGATTTGGTACAAGTTATCGTTTAACAACTGTCAATACTTCGATCACCTACATGTTCGAACGGTTACGATTATTTAGTCCCGATTCATGGGTCACTGTTTTGACAATTAAACATCCATAGGTAACTATTATTATCGAAGCATTATAATGACATTTAAATATTCATAGGTAACTGTTATTATTGAAGCACTCTAATGAGATTTAAGTATCCATAGGCAACTGTTATTATTGAAGCATTATAATAATATTTAAATATTCACTGGTAACTGTTATTATTTTTTTTTTATTTACACTGAGTTTTTACAGACGATCTCACTTACGTGAGAACAATCCAGTTATAAAAACTCAGTTAATAAACAAATATGTACAAATATATTTGAAACACAAATATTACAGAAAAGTAAGAGACGCAAGTAATACATAATATATTGAGTGCAACATATTTTTTAACAACAGCAGAATTTTTTTTCTGAATCCATATAAATTATCGACGAAAATATCTACTTCAGCACACTCATCACTCATCTTATTATACAGTCGACACATTTGGGTCAGAGGGCTAAAATAGGCGATATTAATTTTGAAAATATTCAGGTGAAAAATGCTATGGTGTCTTAAACAATGGGAATTGGGGACATTTATTTCAATATTGCTAAGACATAATGAGGAATCAAGATGGCCGTGGATAATTTTATGCAAACATATTAAGTCAGTCAATTGACTTCTTATTTTAAGGCGATTCCATACGTAGTAAAACAAAATCGTGTGTTATTGGTTTGAAAATTTGGTCGCCTAGAAATGTTTCAGATGCTTTAATTAAATACTGCCAGTAGAATACATCATGGCCTTTGAAATAATCGATTATTTTTTAGATAAGTCTTTTTATAAGCCCAGAAAAAATAATTTATAAGGCCTAGGAAAACTGCTTTAAAGTTAAAAATCTCCTACTTACGAACCCATTTTCGGTTATGATTTTATTGTATAATGTGGCAAATTAAGTCATCTATAAAATGATCGAAAAAAAAATAAATATTTATGCCTGAACATCCACAAAATAAAATAAAAGGCACTTTTTGGCCATGTTTTTTTCTTGCATAAATCAAAACAGGCGGATGGTGTTAAGCGGGATTTAAACCTTATCGCCATTTACGTAAGGGTTGTTATTTATAGCGGCTCAATTTAAAATATTACACGATGTAGTGCATCGACTTAAGTGTATTAATCTTAAAGTATTCACGACGTACGTCGTATGATCTAAGATGGTCATGTAGTCCACATTTAAAAGATAATAGTGCTTCCATATTCAAGTTTACTTCTAATTAAGGCATAGTAAAGGGTTAGAGTTGATAGAGGATCTTTGAAAGGTTTAGTTATTCTGTGAATGAATATCATCATTTTAAGAGATCTGAATTTAATGTCATTAATGTGAATAGCAAGAATAATTCCTAGATCTCTTATAGAAGACACTTTTTTAAGAATAATCTTATTAATGACATATGAAAAAAAATTTATAACCTTATTTCGACTCAAGTTTAAAATGTAACATTTTTCAACATTTAAGTCATATCATTGACAGAACCCCAGTTATTTAGTGTATCGAGATCCTTTTTAAGCACTAGATGATCGGTAACAGACTTAATTTTACGAAAAATTTTAATATCATCGGCGAAAAAAAGCATAATCACAGTTTAATTTCGAGCCAAGGTCATTTATTAAAATAAGAAAAAGCAAGGGGCCAAGATTTGACCCATGTGGTACTCCAGAAGTTACAACGATACGGGATGATTTGTATCCGTTAGTAAGCACTAGTTGTGTTCTATTATATAAATACGATTTCATCCAGCGCAATAAGTCTCCATGTACTCTTATTTGTTTGTAGTTTTTTTAGTAAGATGGAATGGTTAACTTTATCAAAAGGTTTTTGGAAATCAGTATAAATTGCGTCTTATTGTAATCTTTCATTAAAAGAATTACAAATATAATTACATAATTCCAAAAGATTTGAGTTGATTTATCTATGAGAAACAAACCCACGTTGCCTAGTGCAGAAAATAGGCTTAAAATGTTAAAAAAAATGTATATCAATGATTCAAAAACCTTGGCAAAACATGACAGTATACTAATTGGTCTGTAGTTTTTTATCAAAGATTGGTCAAAAACTGGTACCACGTGTGCTTCTTTCCACAAGTCAGGAAAAGTTCCCGTAGTTAAAGATGCATTAAAGATAATGAACAGCAACATTATTAAAGCATTATAATGACAATTAAATGTCCATAGGTAAATTTTATTATTGAAGCATTATAATGACATTTAAATATCCTTCGGTAACTGTTATAATTGAAGCATTATAATGACATTTAAATATCTACAGGTAACTGTTATTATTAAATCATTATGACACTTAAATAATTTATTAAATATGTATAGAAAAACAAACAAAGAAGTAAGCAAAAAAATGTATTCGATTTGAGATGTTGTATTTATACAGACATACATTTGTTATCTCATATCCATGCAAATTGGTGTTGGGTCAAATTATAATAATAATATTTGGCTAATTTATAAAGCGCCGTTTTATCTGAAAAATCACCTCAAGGGCGCTGTATGCGCTCTAATATAAAAAAAAATTATTAATAGGCATCAATTTATTTCAGTTGTCCGTGATCTGTGGTGTTGTGCATGATGTAAAACATTTCTGCTTAATGATCTCAAATTTGCTTTCAAATCTAGTGTCTTTTTCAAAATTTGAATGAATTGTTCAATTCAGATAAGCACACATTCATTAGCAAGTTTAGCTTTAGAAGACTAAATGCAGGCAGAGGACTCTATATTAGAAAGTTTAGCTGGAGAAATCTCGGTGCACGCAGAGGACACTGTATTAGAAAGTTTAGCTGGAGAAGTCTCGGTGCACGCAGAGGACACTGTATTAGAAAGTTTAGCTTGGAGAAGAGTCGGTGTACGCAGAGGACACTATATCAGAAAGTTTAGCTGGAGACTCCGTGCACGCAGAGGATACTATATTAGACAGTTTAGCTGAAGAACACTCGGTGCCTGCAGAGGACACCTTATTAAAAATACCATTTGATATTTTATCCTCCAATAATATTTATATTATTTCCTATATTAGATATCTCTATTTCTTCAACAAAAAAAGGATAATTATTTTTAAAACAAGAACGATATTTTTATCGGACATGAAAAATGATATTATTGTTTTTAATATCAATTGCGGCTAAAGTTGCACACCTGCAAGTTTGATGACCCCTTTTTCCAAATCATAATATTTACCAGTTGAAAAATGCATCAATCTGTTACCAGGCGGCAAAATGACTGGATCGAACATGAAACAGTTCAAAAAACTTACCAACCGTCACATAGAGCGCACGCAAAAATATTGCTCCACAAAAATTATCCGAATTTTAGCGTATAATTCAAAAAAAAGATCTCTACCAAGAAATTTCATATTGCACCTATTTCACGATACGTCAAAAGCGGCCAATAGTACAGTGGCGTGAACAGTCACGAAAGCGGCAGTCTAGCCAGGGGAGATATCTGAACCAAGTGAGTTCGAATCCTACTGTTTCAAAAAGTTTTTTTTTTTTTTTCTGTTACTTTAATAATAAATTAGCTAAATAACCTAAACTACTTGAAAATAGATTACAGTGACTACTTAAATAATTGGAACTGAAGGCAATAGAACTAAATTTAACTTAATTAAAGTGACATCTATCGACCAAATCATAAGCACAAATTTAAAAATGTCGAAATCACGTAAAAACACCAGTGCATCTCCTACTCCTCATTCAGCCGAATTACTCGAAGACCTAACACATCGACTAATGTCGCACATAGACACAAAAATAGATGAACTAAAAAACGAACTTTTCAAAAAAATGAACCTTGAAGCAGCAGAAAGACAAAAAACCATAGACTTTCTTTGTAATAAATATGATGAATTAATAGAAAAAATAAACCAATCCATTCTCTCGGAAAAAACAATGATGACAGATATCGAAACATTAAAAAAAAACATTAAACGAAAAATGTATTCTACTAAAGAATCTGGAAATACGGGCTGCCGAAAGCGACCATAGAATGCTGGCAGACTCGTTAGAAATATCCGGAGTACCTCTTAAAGCGGATGAATCTATATTGGAAATAGTAAGGTCAATAGCCGAAACAGCGGACATTCAGATCCTTCCGGAAGACATTCTACAGGCCGTCAGACTACATCCAACTACTGCCAAGGCTCAACCAGGGGGACCGTCTGCAGCATCAACGTCAACAAAACAAAGGGACCATCCGAAAATCAAAATTAGATTCAATAATCCTAAATTACGTGAGCTTTTGCTCTCTAAGAAAAGAGAAGTCAAATACAAAACATCCCCAGGGCTAAACTCAAAAATCTACATCAGTGAAATCCTGTCACCATATCTAAAGGAACTACTATGGAAAACAAAACAACAAGCCATCACAAAGGGATATGCATTTGTATGGACCAAAGATGGAAAGGTTATGGCGCGGAAAGCCGAGAAAGATAAAATAATTTATATTAAACACTCCGATGATATAATAAAGATGATCTGAATTTACTATCCCAAAATCGTACACATCCATCCGATAATTTTAATCTTACCATGGCTAAACAATTAAAAATATTACACCAAAACATACGCAGTATCTCAAAAAATTTTGACAATTTCACAGTCGTACTTCAACAATTGGAGACAGAATTTGACGTGATAATTCTCACAGAATGTTGGCTAGATAAAATCTTCACACCAATACAATTACCTTATTATACGGTCACTCACTCCAAAAATATTAAAAATCAAAATGACGGTATTGTAATTTACTGCAAAAAACATCTACATTCAACTTTAACGGAGGTAGATATCACAGACGCAAACGGCTTTGAAATAATCATAAATAATGACATATGTATTTTAGCTATGTATCGATCACCTTCTATAAAAAACATATTTCCCTTTCTGAGGTCCCTAGACAGTCAACTTATCAAAATGAAAAAACAAAAAAATATCTGCTTAATAGGAGATATGAATATAAACATTTTAGAAAATAAAAAACATCCACAAAGTGACGATTACTTAAACCTTTTGTTATTCCATGGACTCTTTAGCACCATAAATGAACCCACAAGAGTCAACTTTAAACAAAATAACCTATTACCCACGCAAACTTGTATTGACCACATTATGTTAAAAACAAAAAGATCATACAAATCCACAATCCATCACTCGACAATTACAGACCACTATACACTTATCCTGGAAAGAAACACTACAAACAATTCACAAGAAATACACTCCAAAACCACAAAAACCCACAATACAACTGATATTTTAAAACTAAATGACATACTACTTAATAAAAAATGGGAAGAACTCGTAGAAAATAATAAAATTAATGAAGCATGGTCACTTTTTATAGAATGTATTCAAGACGAATTTAAAAAAAATACCATCACGTCCGAAAAAAGTTCTCCAACTAAACATAAACTTCTAAAACCGTGGATATCAAAAGGACTCATAACAAGTTTCAGTAAAAGAGACAAACTCCACAAACAATGCAAATCTAACCCATATGACATCTATCTCATAAATTTCTATAAACGATATCGAAACTTATGCACACGACTTGCACGTATATCGAAAGAAATATATTATAAAAATAAATTAGATAAATGCAACAAGGACCCCAAAAAAATTTGGCAAATCCTAAAAGAAATATCCCACACATCTTCAAAGAAAAGTGATTCCATAACCGAGATTAAAATAGATAACGAGATTATTAAGACATCAGAACAACCACTAAAAGTATGTAATTTTGTGAATAACTATTTCGCTAACGTCGGCAAGGTATTAGCAAACAGAATCACTACAAATGACGATATCCCAGAATTCTCAAACCACTATACACACACTAATGTTTCTTCCTTTAAAATTCCATACATTACCCAAATACAAACACTAAAACTTATAAACGAACTAAAAAACACAAACTCTCAGGGTAGCGACAAAATATCACCGATGACACTAAAAATAATAAAGTCAGCACTTCTTATCCCACTTACTATACTTATAAATCAGTCCATTAAAGAAGGAGTGTTCCCAACTATTTTGAAAACGGGCAAAGTAATTCCAATCCACAAAAAAGGAAACAAGGAAGAAATTAATAATTACAGACCAATTACAATTCTAAACACGCTCTCAAAAATTCTCGAGAAACATATCAAAAACCACCTTTTAATTTTTCTTAACAAAAACAATATACTATCACCAAATCAATTTGGATTCAGGGAAAATATGAGTACCTCACATGCCATAGCCTCAGTAACAGACTTCCTCAAAACAAATATAGATCAGGGTAAAAAATGCCTTGGAATATTCCTAGACCTGGCAAAAGCGTTTGACACAATTCACCACCAAAACCTGTTCAATAAACTTAAATATTTCGGAATCACGGGAACAGAACTCAAATTAATTGAAAGCTACATGGAAAATCGCACCCAATATACCTCAATAGAAAACACATGTAGTGACAAGGAACAAGTATCCTACGGAGTACCACAAGGCAGCGTACTTGGCCCAATCCTATTTCTTATTTATATTAACGATCTTTGTCACCTCGAAATAGACGGGGAAATTATAAGCTTTGCTGATGACACTGTGTTACTTTTTAAGGCCACTGACTGGAACACACTAATCACAAAAGCTGAAGTTGGCTTAAATATTACAAAAAAATGGCTTGACTCTAACTTATTAACTTTAAATATAGATAAGACTAAATTCATAACCTTTAGCATAAACTCGAGAGGCCAACCCGCCAAAAACATCTACCTTAAAATACATTCCTGTCACTCAGCGAGCACCCCATGCAATTGTCCTCCAATCACACAAACCGAAAATATCAAATATCTTGGTATATACTTCGACCGATATTTAAAATGGGACAGACATATTGAATCGGTTAAAGGAAAGATAAACAAGTTGATTTACTTTTTCAAAAACGTGAGAAATATACTGAACATATTTGATATTAAGAATATATACCTCGCAATAGCACAATCTATAATGGAATACGGCATTATTGCCTGGGGCTATGCCAGTAAAAAATACATAGACACACTATTTAAAGCTCAGAAAACCTTAATAAAAGTAATACTTAAAGTACCAATACTAACACCCACTTCAACCATATTTAAACAATTCCCAGTGTTGAAGATTCAAAAACTATATTCAAAACAAATACTTACTTTCCTTTACAAGAACCTAAACACATTTAAAACTTCACAAACTTCTCGCAATACCAGAACAAGACATGCACACCAACTACTAATACCAAAAACCAACACATCCTTTGGACAAAAACACTACAGATTCCAGGCTATAAAACTATTCAATTCACTTCCAACACAATATAAAACATCTAATCTTACAGAATACAAAAAACACATATGGAACTGGCTACAATCCTGTTAATATTTATTTTTTTATATTTCACTTTTTTGGAATAACTATGGAAAAACTACTGTTATAACTATGGAAAAATCGATTTTATATTTTAATTTTTAATGTTTCTCTGTGTAACCAACTCCACTGTATTGTTTTAGAATTATATAACTTTACAATTGAAAAAGTCCTCCACAACACAGGTGAACTCCTAGCGTGGAGGACAATATACTATACCATTGTTTAACAAATATATTAAAGAATTATTAGCCGGCACTATATCAGCTGAGCCAGACGCATCTGTCATCATTGCAATAATGGGGCGCCTCCGTGTGCCGGCCCTTATAATCAAATGACCATACTGCCGCTGAATTCCTGCGACTGAACCAGCCAGAGATGCTGACAACCTAAAAGCTGACGAATATCTGCTGGCTACCTACTGAACTAGCCAGTGCCACTGATCACCTAGAGGCTGGCCAATCCCTGCTGCATTGATGCTGACAACCTTGAGGCTTAATTCATTAAATTCCTCCTGGCTACCGACTAAATTAGCCACTGATGCTGACAACTTAGAGGCTGGCCAATTCCTCCTGGTTACCGACTAAATTAGCCACTGATGCTAACAACCTAGAGGCTGGCCAATTCCTCCTGGCTACCGACTAATTAGCCACTGATGCTGACAACCTAGAGGCTGGCCAATTCTTCCTGAATATTAATTGAACTGGTCACTGCTGCAGCAGTTGCCTGCACCATTTGCTGTATCGTATGGCGCGATGACGCACAATGTGCTCCAATCTGAAATTATCGCTGAAAGAATTCCGATTGTCTCAGTTTCTATAGTGTAGTGTATTATGCTTCTAGTGTATTAAAACCCAGTTGTATTTAAATACATAGATATTACTATTTCTTGTGAATTAGGTTGGCTGTAAGAAAAAGGAAGCATCTATAAGCTACACCCCTATGTACGTTATGTATAGCAGTACAATACATGTAATTAAAATATGAATTTTGATTTGAATCGTCTTTCTTTTATGATGGTTTGGATAGAACACCTCACGGTGTTTTACTTAAATCTTTACCCAGGTTGAGGGCTGATGTGTGCCGGTATGCTTTTTATTTACAGTTATTTCTTGTGCAGGCAAACACGTCCCATACAATACTTGTTTTTGAAAGGCAATTATTATAAAAGGCATTAAAATGAAATTAAAAATCCTACAATTATAATATGCGTGATTTTTCAATGACCTGCGCTTTTAATCGTTCAAACTATAAAATTCCATATGCCGACTATCAACTATCATATACAATCAACTATCATATACACTCACTAACCAATAGGATGCTTGATCTGGGCGACAAGTTTGTGGGTACTATTGATATATTTATTGACTTCATTTATTAAACTGAGCGTAATCTATACCAGCACTTTGTTGAATCCTATAAATTCAAGTAGCGTTGAAAATGTAGTTTTAGTGATTTGTCTTATGAAAAGTATCGTTATTTTATGGTACTGTTACGTGTTTTAATAATATTGGTGTATATTCAGATTATCAGTTTACTATTATTTCTTGCTTTAAAAGTTTGGGAATAATTTTCGGCAGCTCACGAGGTACATTCTATTCTTAAAATTCATGTAAAAGGCACGCTGGGCGTAAAACCAAATAAAACTAAAATAAAATAAAATTCATTTTTTTGTTATCTTTTATTGCTATATGTTTCTCCAAATTCCTGTTGTTGAGTTCTGATCAAATATACGTCATTACATTAAAATTAAAATTCTCTGGTCCAAATGAGTCTTTTAAAAGAAATATAAACTGTACTCTTGCCACTAACCTTCTAATAAATATAATATAATGGAACAAATGCAAAATCAATCTGCGTGCAAAGTGGTAAACTTTTTTAATAAAAGTGTGTTTATCTGAAGTGACAATCCGGGTATGTGTGTTTTTCTGTATCTGTGCGTCAGTAAAAAGTATGTTTTTTTTAATCCGTTTTTTATGATAAAAATAAATAGAGACTACGAATAAGTGACAAAATTTACGGCGCCCTTGAGGTGATTTTTCACAAAAAAATATTATAAGCACACTATGTGTATGTCTACTTATTGATATTTTCCACTTTATAATATGGCTTCTTTAAGATATTTTCCACTGTACCCTAAAAACTTTCAAATACAAATTAACCTTACAATGTACTTTAATCACAAAGATTATTTTATATTTTTCGCTTATTAATTATTTTTTTACCAATGTCTTTAAATATCTATTTTCTTCCTAACCTGTAACCATAAAAATTATTGTAAATGGAACTTAACTGGTTAATCTTATATTCAAGTTAAATGTAAAATTATTTTAAATGTACAACTGTCTGTTTCCTAAATAAACTAAAATAAAAAAAATATATATATTTAAAAAAACATTTGTAACGACTACGGTTTTACGACTTTTAATGTGTTGGCTTTTGGAAACAGCCCATAATATGGTCTTATAGAAAACGTTGTCTCCCTTATTGTTAAGATGAAGAATCTGATTTAAACAGTGTCAGAAAGAGAAAAAGTTACTTAAAATAGCTTTATATTAAAATCTAGAAGTTAACAACAAAATAATTAAAATTTGCACATTTGTGTAGTCAAAATTCAGACCGCAATTTGAGAAAAATTAAAAGTCATTTCTTATTAATTATTTTCATATAAAACGACACAAATGAGGTGACTATAATTTTTATAATGTTTAATGCAATTTGTTTTTTTTTCGTTATCTGTAATTTTAGTAATGAAGAACGTAAGGTGGAGTCATTTTTAAAACTTTTTATGTTTGCATTAAATTATTTAATATTTCAAGAATTAAATGTTTATTTCCAATAAACAAAAAAAAATAAAGCTTATTTCATCATCTTTCAAAAATAGTATTCAGTTTTCACATATGTTCAAAATTATTCCATTTATTTAGATTTTATTACAAAATTGAAACACTCTGACCTTCTGACTGAATACGCCAGAGGCTTGACGGGTTAAACCCACGCAGGAAACCTCCGTAGTCGAGGAGCAAATCTCTCGACTAGCAAGCTGGAGAATGCGGGTTCAAATCCTGGCGTGCACAAGTAAATTTTATTTTTATAAATTTGTGTTATTTCACAAATTCCTCATTTAAAATAATATCCTTGCAGCACTTTCCAGAGTGAAAGAACCCCCAATTGGAGGATGCCATAGTGTCACTGGCTCCAGACGGTTGAGAGCAGTTTGAATTTTCTACGGTTTCACATTAAAACAAAATTAAAAGGCCTTTTATTTTCCAACTAGTGGTGTCAGAAAGGTACGATTTATACATTTTTCACTTTCACCGCACAATATTTTGTTTGACACCTTTATCACTTGAATCACCTCTACGTTACTTTTGACCTCTGCTGTCACTTTTACCGACAACTGGCTAGCTTAGAATAATGAACTGCCTGTCTTGAACAATAAGGTAGATCCGAAAACCTTTCATCAAATATGGTTAAAAAATAATGGAAAATCTTTAGCGGTAAACAATGATATTTCAGTGTGTAGGCTTAGTAAAAGAGCCTTACTTTGGGTATGTTAGCCATGATGGAGTATTGCCACGTTTAAATAAACTATTTATTTGAAAATGCTACGAAAAGAATATTTGATTTGCTGGATTTTAATGGTCAAAATTCAAAAATTGAAACTCTGAGTAAAGCATTTTGTCAGGGGTGTAAATTAAAGGGTCATTTATCACTATGTCATTCCAGCTAAACTGGATAATATATTTGTGTGCGGGAAAATCAGTTTCCTTCAAAAACACGTATTTTGTGTAAAAAATTCCACTACTTTCACTGACAAAATGTATCAAGTACAGCTCATCGAAACACAAAACATAAAAAAGACCATAAATCACATTTTTTAAAGCGTTTTTTATGACAATACAGCGCAAGGGGCCTTACTGCTCTTAACCGCGCGCCTGGAGGGATTGATACTACGACATCCACAATTATGTATGTTTTTAAGGAGATGCCATACGTAGTAATGCAAAATCATGTGTTTTTGGTTTGAAAATTTGGTCGCCCAGAAATATTTCAGATGCTTAAATTAAATACTTCGAGTAGAATACATCTTGGCCTTTGAAAAAATCGAGTGTTTTTTAGATAAGTCTTTTTATAAGCCCAGAAAAAAATAATGTATAAATCCTATAAAAACTGCTTTAAAGTTCAAAATCTGCTACTTACGAACTCATTTTTTGTTATGATTTTATTGTATAATCTGGCAAATTAAGTTATTTATAAAATGATCGGAAAAAACTTAAATATTTATTCCTGAACATCCACAAAATAAAATAATAGGCACTTTTTGGCCATGTTTTTTTCTTGCATAAATCAAAACAGACGGATAGTGTTAAGCGGGAATTTAAACCTTATCGCCATCTACATAAGGGTTATTATTGATAGCGGCTCGATTTAAAATATTACATGACGTAGTGCATCGCCTTAAGCTGAAGGTAACTGAGAGGGCAATGAGGTAGGGAAGAGAAGGGTTGTTATGTACCTGGCTATTCAGATCTACAGCCATTACAAGAAACGGTTTGGTTCTGATTAGTGGTCTTTCACCAGGGTGCTAGGGAGAGAATCTTACACTCTTATTGAAAATAGGATAATTTAAAGCACTTTTATGGTATTAAGGCGATGAACTACATAGTAATTTAATATCATGTGTTTTTGGTTTGAAAATTTTGTCGCCTAGAAATGTTTCAGTTGCTTTAATTAAATACTGCGAGTAGAATACATCTTGGCCTTTTTGAAATAATCTAGTATTTTTTAGATAAGTCTTTTTATAAGCCCAGAAAAAAATAATGTACAGGCCTATAAATACTTCTTTAAAGTTCAAAATCTCCTTCTTACGAAACCATTTTCGGTTATGGTTTTATTGTATAATGTGGCAAATTAAGTTATTTATAAAATGATCGAAAAACATTTAAATATTTGTGCCTGAACATCCACAAAATAAAATAAAAGGCACTTTTTGGCCATGTTTTTTTCTTGCATAAATTAAAACAGGTGGATGATGTGAAGTGGGAATTTAAGCCTTATCGCCATCTACGTAAGGTGTGTTATTGATAGCGGCTCGATTCAAAATATTACACGACGTAGTGCATCGCCTTAAGCTAATTTTGAGAATAACGTATTTGTGTAAACACAATTTACGTTTTATTTACTTATTTCAAACGTCCATGCGGTAATTTAATTACTTAACGGCGTAAAATAAAATCAATTAAAAAATTATTTTCGTTTCCTGGAATTTAAAATTTTTTTAGCTAGCCATTTCAAATATACCAGACTTATTGTAATTTAGTTCGCCAGAACCAATCTGCTTTCGAAAATTACTAATTAAATTATGACAGTTTTTATTATTTTGACAGGATTTAAAGTGAGGTGTTTTGATAATTTTCCACAGACTGAAATTTAATAGGCATGATAGGATAAAATTTAATGCCTCTTTATAATAAGCTTTTAAGGGTTATTCCGAGAAATGTCCAGAGTCCCATGTTAGGAGAATGGGTTCAAATGTTGATTTTTAATACATCATGTGAATAATTCTGTGGCAATTAATTTTATCATTTAGTGTCTGGGCATTTTATTAAAATGTAAATTAAATAAAGTAATTCGTTGAATAGCAAGTTGTTCTTAATAATTATAGAAAGGTCAACCACGAGATAAAAACGAACCAACCTTCAGACATAGGTAGTATATATATATATATATTATGTATAGGTTTAACCAGGGCTGGTAATGTGCAGGTGTAATTGGAGAAGTCCGCTCCGGGCGCCGACTTATCAAGGAGTCAAGGCACCTAAAACAGTGCCCTTGAGATTTTCACTGACGCCAGGAACCGTTTGTTTCAAGTCCCGCCCAGAGTTTACTTCACAATAGTTGTTCAAATGTCTTTATTGGTTACATTACATATTGGCATAGGCTTGCATTCCACACAGGGACATTACAACTGCCTACCCTACCGTACTCACATAAAAAGTTTAAATAATGTAAAAAGCGTAAATTAATTATTGCAAGAAATAAATCTACACTTTCAAAAATACGGCCCAAAAAAAAGTGTCAAAAGCAGGAACTAAGAATGCCAAATGCATACTTATATATTCATTAACTGGCTTGTAATATGCATACTTGATGCGGTTATTTTGGATATTTGAAGTGGAAGTTACCCAACCCTAGCTCCTTGTTTTGACATTCTTGATTCCCTTCTGCAGTAAGTTTTTTTTAATATTTTTTTTTCCTTTATTTTTCCCAAATATTTTTTTTACACATTAATACAAACATTTTTAGAATAAAAAATTACTTGCATATAATATGTTAAAAAATAAATCTTAAGGGAACCGACAAAGGCACTAATACTAATAAAATAAGAATAGCAATAAAATAACTATACAAAATTAAATTCGAAAATACAACGTCAAGCAAGTTTTAATTTTAACTAGCTTTTTGCCCGTTGCAGGCAACTAATGGGTAAAAATTATTCGAGTAAGTGGATGTAAAAAATAAAAAATAATATCTATTTTGGTGTTGAATGTGGATGAAGCAAAGAGTGTGTTTCGACACATTTGCTTTTTGCCTGAAACTAGTGGGTAAATATTTGGTGCGTGGTGTAATGTTTGAATGTGAATAAAGCCAGGAGTGTGGTACTACAAATTTTTAAAAAAGAAATGTATATTTGGAGAAAAAATGGTGTCAAGGAGCTTACTGATCATTTTTTCACCGAGCCGTCCGGGTTGTGCAGGTGAAGACGCGTAATTTGATACCCATATCGTATGTCCGGTTTTTGTCACCGACACTCTTGAAAAGTCCCAAGGAGTTTTATTTTGGAAAAAAACATTGCTCTATAAACACGCAAAATGTAAAAACTTTTATTGGAAAAAATTATATTAAAAAAACTTTCCCAAACTTATGTGCTCCTGGTAGATTACAGCGTCCTCGAGATAATTTTTTGCAGAAATGGCTTAAATACTAATAAAATAAGAATAGAAATAAACTAACTATCATCATCATCACTTTTGGCTTTACACTTTGGTGGGTCTTGGCCTCCTCAAGAGTCTTCCTCCACTCATCTCGGTCCCGCGCCTGCTCTCTCCACTTTCGAAGCTCCAAGGCAGACAAATCTTTGAGGACGTTGTCGCTCCATCTTAACCTTGGCCTTCCCAGGCTCCTTCTCCCTATCGGTCTTGAGCTCAGCAGGGACTTTGGTTCTTGATGCTCGGTCATTCTCTCTACATGACCTAGCCACCGAAGTCTTCCCAGTTTTATGAACTTTGTGACGTTTAGCTCCTTAAACAGAGTATAGAGCTCATTGTTATAATGTCTGCGCCAAAATCCATTTTCTAGAACCGGTCCAAAGATGCGCCTCAAAATTTTCCTTTCAAAAACATCCAGTGCTCGCTCATTCTTCTTAGTTAGAACCAGAGATGTGCTTTATTTCAAATAAATCCATTTCAAATGGAAATGCAAAATGCAAAATGGGTATTTTCCATTTTGCATTTTAAATGCTTTTTTAAAAACAATTTTGCATTTTGCATTTTAAATGCTTTCCTCAATACATTTTGCATTTTAAATGCTTTTTTGCAACATTCTTCCTACTATCTCCACTCATCTTTTTTTCATAAGCCCCAAATATCAGTCGGTCCTCAACCTCGCTATGAGAGATAATTTACATTTGTCAAGTTGCTCCCTGGTAGGAGCCCTGGCAATTGAGTGATACCATTACAAAAATACTGATTCAAATACTGAACATGGGGCCATGACGCTGTAATATTAAATGTTAGATAGCAGTTTTTACGTTGGCAACATTAGTCCCGCGCAAATTCTTTGTGGTTTCATAATCTGTAGTCGTGGTGTTTTTGGATTTACCATCATGTAATATGTTTGTTCTACATTGATGTCCATTATTAAATGACAAAATTGTTTAAAAATTCTATAATTATTTTGATTGTTTGACCTGAGAAACCATTTTGCATTTTCAATGCATTTTGAAAATAGGTAATTTGCATTTTGAATTTGAAATGCTTTTCTAAAAACCATTTTGCATTTTGCATTTTCAAATGGAAAAGTTTTGACCCATTTCCATTTTGCATTTCAAATGGTTTTGGGTACCCATTTTGCACATCTCTGGTTAGAACCCACGTCTCGGCTGCGTACGTAAGCACTGGTCTAATTAGTGTTTTGTACACTAATACCTTGGTGTTTCTGGAAAGCAGTCTGGATTTTATTTGTTTTTGTAGGCAGAAATAGCAGCGGTTTGCATTCACGATGCGCTTCTAGATCTCCTCTGTAGTGTTGTTATTGTTTGTTATCAGGGAGCCCAGGTATGTGAATCTTGGTACCGTTTCAAAATTTTGGCTTCCACATACGAGAGATGGGGTTTGTTGGGTACATCCTACGGCCATGTATTTGGTATTCTGCTGGTTTACTACAAGACCCATATTTTTGGCAGAACTTTCAAGATTTATGAAGGCGTCTTGTAAATCATCGAGATTTTTCGCAATTATGTCGATATCATCAGCGCAAGCCAATAGTTGCACAGAGTTGTTAAATATCGTTCCTCTTTTCTCAATGCCTGAATCACGAATAACTTTTTCTAATGCTATGTTAAATAAGAGGCAAGCCAATCCATCTCCTTGTCTCACCACGTAGAGCGCTTCAAATGGTTTCGACAGATCACTGCCAACTCTGACTCTAGACGTTACTGGGGACATTGTCAGTTTCACCAGATTGATCAGCTTACGCGGCATTCCAAACTCACTCATTGCATTATACAATGCGTTCCTATTAATACTGTCATACGCGGCCTTGAAGTCTACAAAGAGGTGATGAGTCTCGACATTGTATTCTAACGTTTTTTCTAAGATCTGTCTCAAGGAGAAAATTTGATCAATGCATGATTTGCCTGGCCTGAAGCCACATTGGTAGTTGCCAATAATTTCCTCGAACATTGGGAGCAATCTTTTGTACAAGATGTTAGACATACTTTTATAGCCGGTATTTAACAATGTTATTCCCCTATAATTACAGCACTCGAGTTGGTCGCCCTTCTTGTGTAGTGGACAAACAATTCCTAGTCTCCACTCTTTGGGCATCTCTTCTTCTGTCCATACTTTTTGAATTAGGTTATGCAGGTATTGAGTAAGCTCTCCACTTGCTGCTTTAAATAATTCAGCCACCAGCTCATCTGACCCGGGGTATTTGTTGTTTTTCAGCTGTGTTATTGCCTGCTTCACTTCCTCCAGCGTAGGGGGTTCAGTATTGTCATTGCACGAGTCATCTCCCATGCTCTCCACCGTGCTGTGCTCCACCTCTGCCGAGTTGTTATTGAGAACCGTATCAAAGTGTCTCACCCATCTCCTCAGGATTTCAGGCTTTTCACTCAGTATCACTCCGTTCTCGTCCTTGCATATATTTATTTTTGGCTTAAACTCAGCTTTTACTTTACTTTTTTGTAGAAAAGCCTACTCTCATTCTTAAGCCTGAGTGTTTCAGCCTCTCTTATTTCTTTTTGTAAATATTCACGTTTCTTTTTCCTGTGCAACTTATTTTCTCTCTTCCTTGTTTCCCTATAGGTGTCCATAAGTCGTCCTGTGCAGTCTTATTGTAAACGTTTTTTGGTAGAGTTTATTTTTCTTTTTCGTTACTTCTGCGCAGTCTGGGTCAAACCAATGGTTTCTTCTGACAGGGGTTTCTTTACCCAGGGTTTTGAGAGCAGCTGTTGTTAAAAGGTTTTTGCAGGCCGTCCATTGTGAGTTGATATCATTTATGTCACACTGCGCTATCCTGTTGAGTGTAGTTCGAAACTCCATTTTTGTCGCGGGGTCTTGTAGTTTGTTGGTATTAAATTTTGTGATTTTAGACCTTTTTGTTTTAACAGCATTTGATATTTTAAACCGCAGTCGACTTGCAACGAGAAAATGGTCAGAGTCAACATTAGCTCCCTTATAAGTGCGGACATCTAGTAGATTCGATTTATGTCTAGCACTAATAAGTACATGGTCTATTTGGTTTTTTGTTCTGCCGTTTGGGTGTTTCCACGTGGCTTTGTGTATATTTTTGTGTGGAAATAACGTACCACCTATGACCATATCGTGAGATGCTGCAAAGTTTATCAGGTGTTCTCCATTCTCGTTTGAGTGTAGGTGGAGACTGTGTTTTCCTATTGTTGGTGTGAAGTGAGGTTCCCTACCAACTTGTGCGTTCATGTCCCCTATTATGATTTTAATGTCACGCGGTGGGCATTCATCAAAAACTTTCTCCAGCTTGTCATAGAAATCTTCCTTTATATCGGTGGGTTTGTCCTCTGTGGGTGCATGGGCATTCAGTATGCTCAGATTGAAAAATCTTCCCTTTGCTCTGAGATACGCCATTTGAGGGCTGAGTGCCTTAAAGTCCATGACGAGGTGCTTAGCTCGTTTGCTTACCAAGAAACCTGTCGCCTTTATGTGGTGCTTTTCGTGACAGCTGTAATACATGCAGTAGTCTCCTTTTTCAAAGATCCCATTTCCCTGCCATCTAATTTCCTGTAGAGCCGTGATGTCTGCTTTATATGCATTTAGTTGATCTATTAGTGTCTGAAGGGCGCCAGGTCTATATAGCGTTAGAACATTCCAAGTGCAAATTTTTAGATCGTGTGCCTTTTTTCGTTTGCCGGGTCTGTTATCCTCATTCCGTTCCGATGTTTTCCGAGGCTTGAAACTAACTATACAAAAAGCGTAGGGAGTGTGGCGAACCCATCGCTCAGGGAGTGGAAACACGACCTGCAATAGCCATCCCAAGCTAAGGTGTGGGATACCGTGCCCAGGGCTGAATGACACTGGGGAACAGTGTCACGAACGGTTCCTCCGAGACACAAGGTCGCATCTCGGAGTATACAGACCTTACCCCGGCATTTGGGGCTCTGCTGGGGTGGACCTTTTATTTCCCTAGATACTCGTGGGACCAAATATGGACTGCAAAAATAAAGACAACACTTTTTTTTTTTTTTTTTTTTATTATTTATTGAGTTAGTTTATACATTTGAATATAAACTAATATAAACAAGATCATATTTCATTTTGTAATTTTACATATTTTTACAATAAATATAACATTTCTTTTTAAATACATTCATTCTTCCTTCATTCTTCAGACTTTCAGGCATTTCATCATACATTTTTAGTCCTTTGTACATTAGGCAGTTCTGTGATTTTGTTTTTTTCATATGTGGCAATCTAATCCTATTTACATTTCTGGTTTCGTAATTATGAACATCTCTATTAAAAACAATTTCATCCTTAAAATATTTTGGCATTTGGTTGTTCATGATTTTATGTACAAAAATTAACACATTATATAATAGTCTCTTTTTTATATAAATCCAATTTAGCTGTTCTCTCATTTGATCTATGCTTGCGTATTTTCCTTTTCCTAGTATACATCTCATAGCTCTATTCTGTATAACATCTAGCTTGTTCAAGTTTCCTTCATTGGCCAAATATAACATAGTAGAGCAATAATCTAAATGTGGAGCAACTATAGTTTTATAAATCAGCTCTGTAGTGTTTCCATTTAGTTTATTTCTTAATCTTCTAAGAAAATTGACTTTTTTAGATACCTTCTTTAGCACATATTCAAAATTTGCTGCGAAAGTTAGTTTTGAATCTAGTATCACACCTAGGTACTTAATTTCATTTACTTTTTCAATTTTTTCGTCATTAATTGACAATTTTAACTCTGTGTTATGCGTTTTGTTGCCTATTTCCATATATTTTGTTTTGTTGACATTCAGTTTTAATTTGTTTAATTTCAGCCATTTCGCTATATTTTGAAGGTCTTCATTTAATTTATTGATTGCATCTGTGTACTCTTCACATGAAATATAGATTAATGTATCGTCTGCAAATAATCTAATTTTGCAATGTTTTATGGTTTTAATTATATCATTAATGTAAATAATGAATAGAATTGGACCTAATACCGACCCTTGTGGAACACCGAGGTTGTTTTCTATCGGTTCTGATTCTGAGCTTTCCACTTTTGTTACCTGTTTTCTTTCATGGAGATATTCTTTGAAAAGATTTAGAGCTACTTCAGAAAGACCTATATCTTCTAATTTTTCCAAAAGTTTTTTCCTTTCTATCGTTTCAAATGCTCTTTTAAAATCTAAGAATGCTGCAATGGTGATTTTTTTATTATCTGTTTCTTTCTTCCATGTATCAATCACAATGTTTATTGCAGCTTCACAAGAGTTATTATTACGGAATCCTGATTGTTCGTCACATAATATATGATGTTTTTCCAAATACTCAACGAGTTGTTTCTTTATTACAATTTCTAGTACCTGTTCGTATTTTGGTAACATATTTATAGGTCTAAATTCTTCACATTTTCTGGTATTAACAACTTTCGGAATCGGGATCACAATAGATGTTTTCCATGTGTTTGGAAATTTTCCACTTCTTAACGATTCATTTATTATGTTCAGTAGATGAGGTCCTATCACTGGCATTGCATCCCTTAAAACTGTAAAACTTATTCCATCTGGACTCTCTTTTGATTTGGTGCTGTTTAGAATCTGTAAAAGATATGTTTCATCAATCTCTTTAAACACAAGTTTTTCTCGGTTTAGGGGAACATTTCTCACGCGGTTGTCTTCCTTCAGTAATGGTATACTCTGATGTAATTCCGTTATGCTGTTTACAAAATATTTGTTGAAGCAGTTCTGTATGCTACCCTGTATCTGATGTGGAAATTCAATGTCATGTTTCATCCCTTTATCTTCAGTTTGCATTAATCCTTTTATGGTTTTCCACATTTTTTTAGTGTCTCCTTTTTCACAGATAATTTTATTTTTGAAGTAATCGTTCTTACAAACTTTCAGTTGTTTTGAGTATTTATTTCTTGCATTTTTGAATGCTTTCCAGTCTTGTGAGTTTCTTGAGATTTTTGCAATTTTGTACATTCTATCTCTTTCATATTGTATTGATTGTAGTTTTATGTTATACCATTTATTTGTTCCTCTTATTTTAGTAGTTTGGATTGGTATTAACTGGTCGATTACTTCTTGAAGGTTATTTATTAATGATTTAGACTTTTCATTAAATTCCATTTGATGAAGTTCATTCATATCACCCAGAAGTTCAATTAACCTTTCACTGTTATATTTTTTATAATTTCTGTATTTTATTTCTTTGCTGGTTTTCGTATTAGTTCTTTTTGTGTTATCTGTAATGTGTATAAGGTTATGGTCGGTTATTTTTGGCTTATCTAGAACTTTTACATTCAAATCTAATCTGTTGGATATGACAAGGTCAATAAACGTCCTGGATTTATCCGTTATTCGTGTCTCACTTTTAACAAGTTGTTTCATTCCCGATGCTTGGATAATTTTTTTAAGTCTTTTAGTATATGTATCATTCAAATTTTTGAAATTTATATTAAAGTCACCAGTTAGGATATTATTTTCTTCCTCTTCTAGGTTTTGGGTGCACCAGTTCTCTATAAATGATAGAAAGTCTTTGGTACTTGCATTTGGAGAATGGTAAATTACTCCGTATACTCCTTTCTTATATCCAGAAGTTATCCTGATCGCAAGTATCCAGCAGTTCTTTTCATATTGTGTGTTAGAAATAACTTCATATAATATGTCTTTTTTGATAATTATTATTGCTCCCCCTGTATGTCTACTGTAGGAATCACAGCGTATTGTTGTATATCCTTCAAAAGTAACTTCGCTATCTTCAATATCGCATGTTATGTGAGTCTCGCTTAACATTACAAGTGCAGGATCATTTCGTTCTATTAGTATCTGGATTTCTTCATTATTCGATATCAGACTCTGAATATTTAAGTATATAATTCCTTGCAGTTGGTTGCATTTTATAAAAAATTTACCTTCTTCTTCTCCAATTCCAATTTCCTTTTGTATACTGGACATTCGAAGCTCCACGCTGGATGATTTGAGTCTAGGTTTATCTTCAACTTGTTTTTAGTATTAATACAATTATTACACTTTTCTGTTCCTCTAATAGCCTTGCATTCTTCACTTTTATGACCACCTGTACATTTAGGGCATACAAAGGAGTCTTTTTTACATTCGCTCCCTTTATGGTTGAACCCGTAGCATTTATAGCAGCGCTTAATGTCAAATGCATCAAATACTCTGACCCTTTCCCATCCAATATTTATTTTTTGCATTTGCAACATTATTCCATGTGTTTGTGTATCTACTTCCAAATATATTATATATTCTTCTCCTGTTTTTAATTTCTTGTTTTTTATTACAGTTACTTCCATTTTTTGTGGTTCTTCTGGAAACTCGTTCTGAATTTTTATGTTCTGAACGATTTCTTTTTCATCCATTTTATGTGTTACTCCAACGACTTTTATTGATGGGAATCTTTTATCCGGGATCTTCGTTGTATATTTTTCACAGAACTTTATTTTTATGTCTTCCTGTAGTTTTTCAATATGCTGACTATTTCTACATGTAACAATTATTTTACCATCCTTTGCATTTTTTATTCCCATCACTCCTGTTTCAATTGGATCAATTTGTTTTTTAATATCCTCTTCGGTTTTCTCCGTGGTCTGCTCTTCTTTCGGAGTGATAATAATTTTTTTCCCCAAATTTTGGTATTGCTTATTGTTACCGGTAATTTCCTTAAGTATTCTATTTTCTCCAGAAATATCGGCCATTTTTGCTGCCATTTCGCTTATTAACCCCAAAATTGTAATTGTTTTCGGGGTTAATTTATTAATTTGTTCTTTGTTTAGTTTTGTCGAACTGTCATTAATGCAATTTTGTAGAATTAGAACTGCATCTGTGGCTTTATCAATAAAACTTTTAGGATCCATCTTGAGTTACTTTATTTATTTCACTATTCACGGCAAAAATCAAGTTTTATGTCCGTTTATCTCAGATCACCTGTCTATTTTAATGTTTTTCTGTGGTTTTCTTCTGTCAAAACTTTTAATGTAAACTTTAAAGATATATTGCACCTTGTTTACTCAAGACAACGAAAAACCAATTATTTGAATACATTCATTTACCACTTCTTTTTAAAACGATATATTGCTTGATTATTTTGAAACACCAATATAGCAACACTTTAACATAATTTAAGGACAACTTTATTGTTATGTTCAGAGTTCAATTCCATAGACACTGACCTGACGAGGGACCTTTAAGGAACCTAGGGGGAGTGGAAGGAGGAGTTGAGGCCGCCTCGGTGGACTCATCCCTCTTGGGGCCTTTTAGGAACCAAGAGGAAGTGGAGAGGAGAGATGGGACCACCCTGGTGGACTCTTTCCTTGAGGGGACCTCTGGGAACCGTAAAGAAGGACCTCCGACGGACGCAACGCAGCGGGATCCCCCAGGGGATCCAGACGTGGAAATGCAGGGACCATCAGGGGACCTGGAAAATAGCGCATGTCGGGATAAGGAAGGCCACTTTCACGGTGCGCCCTCCTAACACCGAGGAGCGTAAACAGGAGGAATGACCTAAGGATTAGGCAGTAATGGCTAAAAACTTACAGTTCATTCAAATAAACTTGCACCGCAGTCCGGCAGCAACTGCAGTGCTTAGCAGTAGAGTCACCCGGGACAGTGTGGACGTCGCGCTGATCCAAGAACCCTGGACTTATAGGGGGAAGGTCAGAGGACTAAACATGAACCAAGGTCTACTCTATTATAACGAGTCGGGGGACAGACCCAGGGCCTGTATTCTCATCAGAGGGATACCTGGCACACTGCTACCCGAACACTGCAGTAGGGACTTAGTGGCTGTGAAGCTACAGGTCACGCTGGACCAAAGAAGCAGGGAAGTAGTTGTGGCATCAGCATACATGCCCTATGACTCTGTGGAACCACCACCCTCAAGGGAAATAACGAGACTCGTCCAGGACTGCAGGGAGAAGGGTAGGGAACTGATACTCGGAGCAGATGCTAACTCGCACCACACTGTGTGGGGGAGTACGGACATCAACAAACGAGGACAGGACCTCCTGGAATACCTGATGACAGTGAACCTTGAGATTCTTAATAGAGGTAGGGAACCCACCTTCGTTATAAGTAACAGACAGGAGGTGATAGACCTGACCCTAGGAACATTGAGAGTCTCAGGATGGAGAGTATCGGACGAACCATCCCTGTCGGACCACCGACACATAGAATTTAAACTAGAGGGAGAAACAAGCAAAACGGGGACCGATACATATAGGAACCCAAAAGCAACTGACTGGACTAGATACTCGGAGGAACTAAATATAGGAATGACAAGATTCCCAGCTAAATACGGCTGCCCCGAAGAAATTGAGGACGCAGTAGAAGTACTGAGGGACTCAATGATAAGGGCATACGAAAATAGCTGCCCTCTGAAGACAAGTACCAGGGACAAAACACCGTGGTGGAGCAAAAGACTGCAGGAGCTACGGAAAATAGTAAGGCAAGCTTTCAACAAGGCCAAAAAGTCAGGAAACTGAGATGCCCACAAGCAATACCAGAAAGAGTACAAGGTGGCAATCCAGAAAGCCAAAACATGCTCCTGGGAGAAATACTGTGGGGAGGTGGAAACCATCCCACAGACTGCAAGAATCCAAAAAATTCTTGCAAAAGACCCAGGGGCAGCAAAAGGCCCATTCAAAAAATCTGATGGAGGATTTACCAACAGTTGGGAGGAGGAGTTGGAGGTACTGCTGGGGAAACATTTTCCCGGCTACAAAAAGTTAGAAGCAGATGACACCGGTCCACCACCAGCCCGAGTTACACGGGAAGGTAAGGACTGGGACACTGCGGCTAAAATAGTTACTCCCTCCAGAGTTAAATGGGCAATCAGAGGGTTTGACCCTTTTAAAAGCGCAGGAGAGGATGGAATCTTTCCGGCACTTCTACAGAGGGGCCTAGATACAATCCTACTTCCGGTGACGAAGATCCTGAGGGCATGCTGTGCCCTCGGATACATCCCCATACCATGGCGGAAGACAAGGGTAGTGTTCATACCCAAACCGGGGAGAGCTGACTACGACCAACCAGGTGCATTCCGCCCAATTAGCCTCACCTCATTTCTTTTGAAGACAATGGAGAGGCTAATGGACAGGCACATAAGGGACGGGGCACTGAAAGAGAAGCCCCTCCACGAGTTACAATTTGCTTACCAAGCAAGTAAGTCAGTCGACGCGGCACTGCACAGGTTGGTGTACAAACTGGAGCAGGCACAAGCGACTGGGGAACTGGCGGTAGGGCTATTCCTGGATATAGAGGGAGCATTTAACTGCACCACTATTAAATCCATTGATGAAGCGGCAGAAAGACATGGACTCGACAAAACCACCAGAAGGTGGCTGAGGAACATGCTCTCAGGCCGGATACTTACGGTGACAAGGGGTGAGGTAAGCATCAAAGTGCTGGTGACACGAGGGTGTCCACAGGGAGGGGTCTTATCACCCTTGCTGTGGAGCCTGGTGGTGGACAACCTCATCCGGAAACTCAACAACAGGGGCCTATATACGCAAGGGTATGCGGATGACATTGCAACCATAATAAGGTGTTGGGATGCAGACACAACCCGAGGCCTTATACAGTCAACACTGGCAACAGTGGAAGAATGGTGTGAAGAAACAGGACTGTCAGTCAACCCAGACAAGACAGAACTAGTAATCTCTACGCGTAAAAGGAAACTAGAAGGATGGAGCAATCCAACCTTCTATGGAAAGGAATTAGAACCCTCTGACACGGTTAAGTACCTCGGAGTCATCATAGATGCCAAACTGAGCTGGAAAAACCAGGTGGAAACTGTAGGCAGAAAGGCCTGTGCTCTGATGTGGGCAACTAGGCGAATCTGCGGCAGAACGTGGGGTCTCAAACCTAAAATGATGCAATGGCTTTACACAGCCGTTGTAAAACCAAGGATCATGCACGCAGCCCTGGTCTGGTGGAGGAGAACAACACTGAAAACAGTGATGGTCACACTCAATCACATACAGGGACTTGCATGCAGAAGCATCACAGGAGCCATGAGAACCACTCCAATACTAGCCATGGGAGTGTTGCTGAACCTACCCCCACTAAACATAGAAATAGAGGGGGCGGCGATGGCGGCAGCCTACAGGTTACATTGCAATGGCCAATGGAGAGGAGAGTTGCCCAGAAACAGTCACACGGAAATAGGAATAAGACTGAGGGCAATTAGTCCGACGGCTGGGATGAAGCAGGACGGCAAGCAAGCCGAATACTTCTTCGGACAGCTGTTTAAAGTGACGTACCCCACAAGGGAGGAATGGGACTCGGTCCCAGGTCCAAACTCCAAACAGGAACTAATCTGGTTCACAGACGGGTCCAAGATGGAGGAAGGAACAGGGGCCGGGGTCTGTCTACAGGGATCTAAGAGGGAACTCAGTATACCTCTAGGAATGCACTGCACTGTGTTTCAAGCTGAGATGACAGCCATCTTAGCCTGCGCACAGGAGAATATGAGTATCGGGTACAGAAATAAGAACATAAACATATGTTCGGATAGCCAGGCGGCCTTAATGGCACTGGAAAGTAACCGATGCGACTCCAGACTGGTGATGGAATGCAGGACTATCCTAATAGAACTGGCGACCATCAATAAAGTAACCCTGCTCTGGGTACCAGGACATAAAGGTATTGAGGGCAACGAGCGGGCTGACGAACTAGCAAGGAAAGGGGCGAAAGCACCACTTGCGGGATCCGAGCCGGCCGTAGGAGTAGCAGCATGCCACACCAAACTACATATCAAGAGGTGGGTCAAATCCCAACACTGGAAGGAATGGAAGAAGGCACCCGGAATGGGGCAATCTAAAGTACTCATAAACGGACCGGACCCTAACCGAACCAGGCAACTACTCGATATGGACAGAAACTCACTGAGGGAACTGGTAGGACTATTAACGGGACACTGCCATCTCAGGAGACACATGCAACTGTTGGGAGTGGAAAACACCAACATCTGTAGGAAATATGAAGAGGAGGAAGAGACACCAATTCACCTATGGTGTCAATGTCCCGCTCTGCTGGGAATAAGGCTGAGATACCTGGGAAGACACAGTGTGGAACCAGAAGACATCGCCACATATCCAATGACAGCCCTGGTGAACTTCATAAAAGGGACCGGGTTACTGGCAAGGGAATGAGGTAAAATAGGAGATAGTACAATGGGCCTATGGCCTAAGTGCTCGCGGGGAACGTAAGTAAACCGCCTCCGACTTTAAAAAAAAAAAAAAAAACTATACAAAATTAAATTCGAAAATACAACGTCAAGCAAGTTTTAATTTTAATTTTACAGGTACGGTAAAGTAATTTAATATTGTTGTAAAGAAGTGAAACAAAAGGTTCCATGATTGAATTTTTTTATTATTTATTATTATTTTGTTAATAATGAACTGTTTTTCCTACTGCCTTGCATAACTACTAAGTTAAGTGATTTGCGAGGTGGGTTTAATAAAAAGCTGATTTATTGGAATGTGTAACGGCTATAACCACGCTGGGTCGCCATTGTAACAATCTGAAATAATAATTCTAATACGCCACGTTTAGGCCGCCATTATCACAGCTAAAAAGGAGCCAACATCGGGTATTGCTAAGATTGTAAGAATAAAAGAGATAAGAATTCCAATATTAAATTTAATCCAACAACATAAAGAGCAAGAGATCTCTATATTTACATCTCTGGGAGTGAGCGTCAATACGAAGTACTGAGCGCACAAATGGAATTTAAATTACATTGAAGTGTGACATTGTGCGTGATGACATAAAATTATCTGACCTGATTAACGAGTGAAGGGCGCCAAAGAACACTTAAAGCGTTGTTAAATTTAGAAAACGGTGTAATCCGATGACCAGCGAGTTAGTTTTACAAGCTAATGGCGACATCGCTTGCCCGTAAGACTGTCGATTGGAGTGCTCGCTCGTGTCTTCCCTCTAGTCGCGTCGTCCTCAGCTGGCTGCCCGATTGGTACTGAACTTGCTGCTCTCGAAATTCTGTCTGGATCTCTCTCTAGAAGGCGCCATAAAACATGCGTCACATAAACAACTAAGAAAATTGTCAGTTGTTGTAAAATTAGTGGCAGGGCAAAATTGAACTGCTACAAATGGAGTCTATTCTCTAGGAGATCTGAATGTATGTAATGATGAATTATCTGAGCACATCGCTTGTTATTTTTTTTAATAAAAGAAACCAAGTGTACTCACACACAGAATCTCTAGTTTAATTATTTAAACATATCACATAATTGAGCTAAAACATTCAGCCAGTTTGACGGCCTCCATCACGGTTCAAGTCTTGCGTTTGAGCCCGAGAGAATGTTGATTTTTCCCCAAATGCAACTTTTCTGAGATTCGGTTACTGATTCAACTTCAGATCATAAATTATCAAACACATCCAAAATTTCAGTCCGTTCGGCGACATAGATCCTTAGATAAACTAACTAAGATAAGCTTTCAAAGTTCGAACACAAATCTTGCATTTTGTGTCTTGCCGTCTTTTACAGTATTACCTGTGAGAATGGTGTTTCTCCTCAAAATCCGCCTTTATTGAGATTTTATCAGTGATTCAACTTCAGACAATACTTTCTAGAATGTATCCAAAATTTTAGTCCGTTCGGCGTCATAGACCCTGAGAAAACGGCTTTCAAAGTTCGAATCCAAGTCTTGCATTTGTTCCTGTAGAATTATGATTTTCCCCAAATGCAACGTTTCTCAGAATTGATTACTGATTCGACTTCAGTTCATAAATCTTCGAACGCATCCAAAATTTCAGTCAGTTCGGCGACATATATGTTGAGAACGGTTTTCAAATTTCGAATCCAAGTCTTTCATTTGTTTCCGTGTGAGTGGTATTTTTTCCTTAAATGCCTTTTATCAAGATTTCTTTATTGATTCAACTGTAAATCATAATTTTTGTATTTTTGTTCAAAATTTCAGTCTGTTCGGTGACATGGATCTTTAGAAAACTGCTTTCAACGTTCGAATCCAATTTTTGCATTTGTGCCCATAAGAATGGTGAATTCAGCAACAAAGAATCTTAGTTCCTCAGACTGATGTAGGTATTTAAATTTAAGGCACAACAAAAGGAAGAAAATTTAAAAAAAATGTTTAGATAGCTGATGAAGATAGTAAGTATAATGATTTCATCACCAATAAGAACAGTTCCTAGATTAGTAATCATCTTCGTGTCACGGATACTATCAGTGTATCTAATCAAGAAATGGATCACGATTTATATTTAACATGGGCACTTTGATCAGTTACCCAACACACACTTTGATCATACCTACCAAGGACGCTGTGATTTGAATCTTAATTTTGAAGGTCATATTATTATTATTATTATGAATATGCGATGATGATTTTCCTGTTTAATAATACCCTACATGTATTTTGTACCCAACCACTTTACATTTATTCCTTCAATGTTTCACCAAAGATGCATAAATTCACATAAAAAACTTTAGAGAAACCAATTTTTAAACTTTTTCCACTTTTTTTTTCTTTCCGACCGGATCGATTTCAGACAATCAGGTTCATCTCCAGACTAGTACATTTTTGCTTAAAACTATGATATTCATATATTTCAGTAAAGTTTTAAGTAAAAATGTACCACTCACAAAAAGAAATCGATTGTCTAAAACCAGTCCGGTGGGAATAAATAATATTGGAATAAAGTTTCAAAATTGTTTTTTAACTTTATATTACGTTGTTTTTTTGTGAATACCGAATAAAAGTCCAAACTGCTCCCAACCGTCTGGAGCCAGTGAGACTATGGAATCCCAAATTGGGGTATATGGTGAGGCTGAAAGTAGTGGGGAAGGGTAGTAGATGGAAAAGGGGATGTGGGGAGGTACCCGGCTATTTAGATCTGGTCACCACACACGGTTAAAGCCATTTCAAGAGACGTTTAAACTCTGTATGGTTGTCTTACACCAGGGCGATACTGAGAGTATCTTCCACTCTGGAACGTACCGCAAATATTATTATAGTATATAAATGATTAAATTGTGACAAAACATAAATCAGTCGAATAAAATTTACTAGCGCACTGCAAGATTTGAACCAACAACCTTCGGCTTGCTGCTCCCTTTGCCTTACCCTTCGACCACGGAAGCCGATGTAGTTCCACCAAATTTTGGCATATTACTTTGATATCGCACACCTAGTGTAAGACTATTGTAAACCCAAATAGTTATGGTTTGGAAATCTACATAAATATGCTGTTATTTACTGGAGCAAATTCGAGTGAAAAATTTCAAATGAACGAATAAAAATATTCGTTTGAAGTGGGTTCGAACAATAATGTTTTTGAAATTCTGACTCAGACTTATAATAAAGGTTGTCACCTTACATAAAGGCAGGATCAAAGTATTTCGTTACACGTGTGTGAGGGTTTATGTTTATCCATTATTTTTCTTTTGATTTTGGACATTGATATTATTTGCTTTTGATAACTGTCCTATAAGCAATGGATCAACCGAAGTGCGGTGAAAGGGGATGTTATTTGCAATCAAAATGATCGAACATATTGTGATCTCACCCTATCATTTGCATTTTTTTTAAATCCCAGTATGGCAATCTAAAATACTCATCAAAAAACTGGAAATAAATCTAATTATGCTGTTAGTGATGTATCTAATGGACGTATGTTTATGAACTCCGTGTTAATATTTCAATTGTAAATCTAGTTTTTGTTATATTCTTTACTACGGTAAAAATATTCGAAAGAGAGCTAACTGAAGTTCGATTTAAAGATAAATCACAATTAAAATAATTTCTACAGTTTATGTTGATTCCAGCAAGGTATAAATCATTGGTCACTATGTCACTACATAACAATGCATTGTTAACCCCTTTGGGTAACTTGTTCGCTTTTGGGAACATCTCACAGAAATCGTTGGGTCTCCCTTACTGGCATGGTGATATATATGCACGGTGTTAGAAGGAGAAAACACTACGTTTCATATTCAAATTCATAAGTTAACAGCACAAAAATTAAAATTTACATATCTTTGAAACCAAAGGTTCTGACCAAAATTTAATAAAAATTTATGAAATTTTGAGAATTAAATTATTTATTTATTTATTCATTTTCGGGAAATCGACAGTTTACATTTAATCAGTTTGTACATAAGTATTATGTAGTAAAATAAAACCAACTATAGATTTTATCCTTGTGACTTTACCTCTATTGAGCCAGCATAATATGGAATAAGTAAATTAAATTTGTGAGAAAGGAATATGAATTAAAAAATTTATACAAAACAAAAGATTATATAAAACAAAAAATTTACAAAACAATACATTTATAGATATGGAGAGAGGTTGTAGATATAAATCAAATCATAATAGAGATATAAACAATAGAGACATAAGCATTATTCACAAACTATCAGAGAAATATTCTTTTAAAATATTGTTTATAAAGGAAATATTAAAAAGTGACGAGACAATAAGATTTATATAATCAAATAAGAATGATTTTTATAGTTAAAAAGTGATGTGACAATAACATTTATACTACATTTTTGTAATCAAATCCGAATGTGTTTTTATGCTTCTAAGGATCTTCTTAAGGATTCTTACGTATTAAGAGGTGGACAACATTTTTACAATAAAAATGAATGGTTCTTTGCAATCAAAATGACCACATATATGGTGTTTCAATTCCCTAACCCACACTCTGAAATTCACTCTGCATGCTGCAAAATATATTCGTAGGTATGTACATAAATATTTAAGTTCATTATGAAGTGGTTCTTACCTTTTCACGGTCGATAACGTATTTTTTAGCGTGGTTATGTACTTAGATATTTGAAATGCGTTAAAATTATTAAACGAAAGATCAAGGATAATAACACCAAGAAATTATTCGAATCGCTCTTCAAACGCAAATGAACTCGAATAAAAAATCCCAATTTACATCTTGAATTATTTTCTTATTAATTCAATTTTAAATTACTGCTCGAGTTATTTTATTAAATGGTTTATTGAAATTCCAGGAAACTCTTATTTTTCAAAATGCTTCGCAATCATTTTATACGTTTGTGTTTAAACTTGATATATAAACTTTCAAAATATAAATTAAGTTCATTTGAATTTTGAACGATTCGTTAAAATTTATTATTTCTTCAGCGAATTCGAGTTCTGTCCTTATTTTATATTAGGTCGGATTTCAATTTCCCTTGGGATTCTTAGAGCAAATTAACGTTAAGTTGATGCTCTTTGATATATAATTTATTCTTGATAATTTAGACATTTTAACGGACACGATAAACGCCATACGGCTTATTTTCGAGGAAAAATATGTATTTCCACCAAGTGGCTTACCCATGTTGATCGTAAAGCTTAACGGTCTTTCCTAAAAGTCTAACAGCTCAACTCGATTTGATCAAAAGCTGAAAATTGCCAAAAATCGGCAGTAAAAACACCGTTCATATGTTTAAAAAAAATAAAAAGGTATAATCGTCGTTAGTTAACAAGATATGGTATTTCATATGATCCTATTCAATACAAGAAATAAATTGAAACCAAAATCTTCACCAAAACCACCACTTTAACCTCCAACTATTTGGGATTCAAGCAAAACAAAAAAAAACGGATTATTATAGTGTTTGCAAAAACAAAAGTTACTCCATTTTTTTTAAATATTTGCGTAATTAATAATTCATTACAATAAAAATTACTACAAGTTAAAGAAAAAAAATTATTTGAAAATATTTTATTCTATTTCTTAGGAATTGAAGATTAATTGAGCTTAATTTTGCTCATGGACATGCCCACTATAGACTTCCATCGGCTCATCTCAGAGGGAACAAACAAGGGTATAGCAGTCACCTCTGAGCCTGCAAGCAATAAATACTTGACACTCCACTCGATGTTACGAGATTTTCCCCAGAGCTTTGAATAGGCTCTGCATGTCAGGAAATGGAATAAATATATTTATTTTTTATACGTGTTTTATTGGTGGGGAACCTGCGGTCCGCGAGGCTTTTTAGTTCGACAAGCGACCTTTTTCAGTGCGGCCTGTTGACCACTAGAAAAAATATTAAATAAATTAGTTTTAGAGTGCGAAAACTGTTTCCTTTCACGGTGTTTCAGATTGACATTATTACAAAACCCAGAGAAAGGTAACCCGACGGGTTCTTACGTATGCACTTACGTTACTAGAAAGCAGTTTATACACATATAAATAGGCGATCCAACATCCCTTTTAAATTTCTTATTATCTTACTATTTATATTTAAAAAAAATTAATAATAAATTACGAGTGTAATGCTAATCAAACCGGGGACTCGCTTACAGATAAAATTATAGTTGTGGATTCATCTGCTGAAAGCCAAAATTTTGTGTTTTTTTTTTACCCCTTCCATAATAATGATCACGCACTCAGATTGGTTGTCTTGTCTGCGCGAAGCAAGGAATTTTAAATAATAGAATTTCCGTGCACTACCAACCTGCAATAGGTAGGAAGCGCCCGGAAGGATGTTCTTTCGTTGATGCTTCCGCACGCTTGCTAAAACCCTTTTTAACTGGTGGACGCATACTACCGGAGTTTTTTTGACAACAGCAGTCCTAAAAGCACTGACTTTCAACAGCCAATGATTGTCCAACTTTAGGAATTACTAATTTAAATTAAATTAAATAAATAAATTAATTAATTAATTAAATTACTAATTAAAGTTTTTTTTAAAGCTGTATTTTAATTTTTTTGTAGATAGATTTCTATGCATTTATAATCATTAAAATAACAAGAGCATTATCAACACGTAATATTATGTAATATGTATAAGTCAATGTTTAGTCATTTAATCATGTTTTATTTGTAAAAAACGTATGTATTTTACTTTTTTTTTCATTTTTGCATAAATCATTACATAACAAACAACAACAGTGCAACAAGTGGGAGGATGTGTTATCCTTTCTACGTGTTTATGTGCAGTTTCCTTTTGATAAAATATTCTTCCACACATCATAGGAACAAAAGCAGTAATTTCTCATTTCTTATTTTTTGTAAATTCGGTAATCAATTTATTAACATGGACACGAATTTGAATCATAAGTAGTTACTATGATTAAAGCTAATGACTTAAGCTCAACCTTCGAGTAGAACATCGATCCTTCGGGTAGAACGGTAGAACAATCCCCTACTCGTGTCTTATCATCTTCTAGCGCGAACACTGCACACCTGTCCAAAATATCAATTTGGTCAACCAAAGTCATAAAATTATTAGAGCTGTTTACGTTTATCTGATTTGGAACCTATAGGCCAGTGATGGTCAACCTTTTTAGCTGGAGCCCCAATATACAGTTTACAGCTTTAAATGGATATCATTGAACTCGGTAGTGAATTAGACTTTTTCTATTTTAAACAGTAGTCTGTCCCTTTTTTACTACCTGACAAAAGCTCATTTTAATCTGACATATCTCTATGCTAATACGGTACGAAGCATGCGTGCGAAAATGAAGCACGCCATTTATCCGTCCACCGCGAAACATTATTCGGGCTGTGCTTCCGAAATATAAGCAGTGTGACCGTTACATCGGCAGATACAGTATTTTATTTAAAAAAAGTGGAAAATATAGAAACATACTGAACAATATCTGCAAATCATTTTTGCTGCTAGAAAAAATTCCAACCCTTTTATTGTCTAAATGGCGAGTTAAAGGAGAGAAGATTGGAGTGTTGCATTGGGAAAAAAAATTCAAAAACTCCCACCGGAAAAATCAACTTTTTGTCCTACAACAATATGTCTTTCTGAAATACTTACCAGAATGTGGTAATATGCTAACACCGATTTGTTTTTCCAGTACATATGTATAGTTTGCATTTTAAAAACTTGTTATTATTAAAAAGCTACAAAATGTAAGCAAAGTGCCAGTTGCTAGCGTAAAGCCTGAGAAAAAATAGATGTGTAGTCGCTCATACCATTCCTCAAACCATAGAATGCAGAACGGTAAAGAACATACTATCTAAAATATTGTTCCAGTAGGTGATTTCCATCCCAGTACATCGGCAAATCACCACGACAAGAGTACATATTTTAGGAACGTTATTAAAAAATTGATAAAAAATGAAATAAAAATTTTACTTTACATTTCCTAACCTTTTTTATTTTTATTTTTATGTTAGTGTTTATTTTTGTAAATTGAACACTACTCTTTTTTTCCATTATTATTATTTATATATATATATATACATATATTATTATTGATACTTAACCATTGTTATTATTCACAACATTATTAATTTAATTAATTAATTTTTTCGATGGGTGGAAAAAGGGCATAGTAAACAGGTACAAAAAATATAATTTGTTAATATTTAGGTCAGCTATTTAATTTTCTTAATATATATATATATAGGAAACACAAGTAATCACAAAGATTCATCGAAATTTATTACGCTAAAAACTTTAAACGCGATTATCTCAGAACACAATATTAGCGATAGCACCTCTGTTCCACCAATGCTTCAATTTTATAAGTAGACAATCACACGCGCAAAAACAAAGCACCGCGTATTTATATATCCAAGGCCCAATCAATAAATGCTGTACATTTTCATCATTCTGAAATACGAAATAACATATTAAAATGCTTTCAGTTTTGGGTGACTGATTCAAAATAGACAGACAATCGTTGGTCGCAAAACCCCTTCGTAATTTATAAAACAGATTTTGAAAATGTCAAATATTATTTGATCAAAGCACCATAAAAACGATTGCTATCAAACTAAATATTTAAAAACTCTCTTCTGCTACTTGTGTGTTTTCAGAAGCCTGATTTGAAAGCGTGCTTTATAATACAGGAATCGTAGTGCGAAAAAAGAAAGCGCCACAAGGAAAATTGCTTTGTTCAAATTAAACTAATAAACGATGTTGATTTTATCGCTCGGAAAATTTATCCAAATTTTCCAGAAAACTTTTGCTATTTTATAAAACGCAAGCTTTTAAAAAGCATCGAACATAAAATTCATCAAAAAGCTGCGCTGCGAAGCTAAAAGTTTTTCTGCAATTTAAAGGTCGAATTTCGAAATTATGTCTTTTGAAGAAAAACTTATATTTATTATTTCAAGCGGCTGATTCAAAACTTTGAATGTTTTTTTAATGTTTAATAAAGTGAATTAAATAGTCTCGCGGGTCGCGGGTTGCTCCTCACTGCTCTAGAATCTGGTAATAGTTTTTCCCAAAAATTTAATATTTTAGTCACTATTTTTTTTCCTTATTCCAGGACCATTAAAAAAACTAAACGTTTTTAACAAGCTAAGTACTTCTCCATCTCCTTGCTCATGGTCTAGAATAATTCCACAAATTGTGACATCAGTGGACGATTCCCATTGTATCATCCGCTTTGGATCAAGGGACAAATAATAATTTATTTTGTGTGTCGTTTTATTTGAATTGTGTGTTTTTTCACCGCACATTTTTTATTGGCTCTACTCATACATAAAGATAGTTGCCAATAAAAAATGTGCGGTGAAAAAATGAAGACAATGTTGGTAGTTCTTATTCAAATTATGATACAGTTAAATGTGACCGAAGGGGATTGAGTCCCATTAGCTCAATGGTAGAGCGGTGCCCCGGCAAGGCAAGAGTTAAAATATAATACAGGCAGCATTAAAAATTGCACGAGCATAAGATTTACATTACATTCGAATAAAAAAGAATATTTTAGATTTTAGCAATTTGTTTTCAAAACTCAGTCAATTCATGATACCGACACAGAATTTTTCAGTTTTCGTAAAAAAATTTACCCTAGAAAATGTATTTTCTTTAAAAATTTTAAAAAAGAGCAATAATTACATCACAGGCCTCAGCAGAAATTTGAAAACTGGCATTGATCATTTAAGAAGCAAGCCATATAAATGATGGATGACAGATTGCAAATCTAATTTTCACACTACGGATTCGCGGTTATGAATTTCTATAGGTAATCAAACATGAACCTACATTTCATATCGAAGAAGCAATATCAATAAATGATGTCACATAATATGCGCTTAGCAAAATATATCACCGACGCGATCATTAACGATGAATTATTTCTGCGTTGTCAATCAGTCCCAATAAAAATATACAGATACGAATAAATTTGACTTCATACAACTCCATCAAACCACCCCCGAGTGATAAATTGCGTAGCGTAAATGATTTATGTTAAAACAGTGGAAGTTAAAAATGAATATTTACACTCGAAACCACAACTCCCGGCTTTGCAACGCTCCAAACATTCCTGTACGTAAAATGCTTAACATTTTATTCCCAACGATGATTTTTTTTAAAGATAAAAATGTTAAAAAAATTAAAACTTTCATGTTAAGTAAGTAGTGTGATGGACTCGCCCTGGGATAAATTTTTTTTATTGTTGATTTATTATGGTGGGAAAGAAATTTTCAGTTGGTCTCACGACATAGGAGATTACCAGATGTTGGACAACTGATTTTAAAACAAGTGTTTAGATTTATTAGGGTAGAGAAAAAAAAAAAAAGGAACATGCACTGTATCGGCAGAGACCTCCGTGATGGTGGTTGATAATAGTAAGCCGAGCTAAAATGCTGGTGGGCCAACACGCCACTGGACTGGGGGTAGTCAAGTTTCATCCTTTGAACGAAGAATTAGACATTCTACTGGAGAAGTAACAATTTATTGGTTTTGAAACGATTTAAAATTAATGTGACAGGTTCTAGGGCCATAATTGATGTGTTCCTTTAGTGCATTTCTGTCTTTTGAAAACAAAAAGCATTCAGAATTCAAAAGAACATAAATTAGAAATCGCATATGGTGATTTGGGGGGTTGGTTTGGGGAGGGGGAGTCTGGATTTGAAAGCGCGGGGAGACGGTCAAGACAGTTAGCGTTGAAGGTCGGAAGAAGCAAGTCGATAGTCGTGGTTAAGGAGCGCGGGCGGGTAGTCAGTTTTGATAGTCTGGATTTGAAGGCGCGGGGAGACGGTCGAGACAGTTAGCGTTGAAGGTCGGAAGAAGCAAGTCGATAGTCGTGGTTAAGGAGCGCGGGCGGGTAGTCAGTTTTGATAGTCTGGATTTGAAGGCGCGGGGAGACGGTCGAGACAGTTAGCGTTGAAGATCGGAAGGAGGAAGTCGATAGTCGTGGTTAGAAAAAGCGGTTCAAGACAGTCAGCGTTGAAGAACGGAAGAAGAAAGTCGATAGTCGAGGGTGAAAAAAGCGGTTCAAGATAGTCAGTTTGAAAACGTTGGGAGGCGGGAAATAAAGTCAAGGGGGTCAGAGTTTCAAGGTCTGGGAGACGGTCAGGAATAATCAGGATCGGTCCGCGTTTTAAGATAAGTCGAGTTAGTAAAAACTAGGAAGCGCGTCAACAAGAATTAATCGTCGGGACGCGAACACGGCTAAAATCATTTAGTGTAGAAGGTGCGGTTTTCTAACAGCATGAGTTTTTCTGCATGTGACTGTGTTTGTTTTTTTATAATTATTTGGATTGTTGACACTAAGATGTATCGGTAAGTCTATTATAATCTAATTATTAACACTTATTTCCTTAATGTAAACCAAATAATCCAATTGTATTTTGAAGTAAGGGTATTTAACTTGAGCACTATAGGGACCCGTTAGCGAAGGAGGCCGTAAATTACGAGACCGGGTCTTGGCCATTAAAAAAGGGACGAAGAACGGTTACCCTGAAACCGCTTTAGATCATCCAACAATAGACATTGTTTATGAGTTAGACTATTTTATGCAATTTAAAAATGATTTAATAATTCTCCAGTAGTTATATTTAGCGCCAAAATTTATAGAACACAAACCATTGTATTTATGCAGTGTTTTTATAGTAACGGATAGAACGGTAAATTAAATGCTTCAATGCCTGTTATTTGAAAATGAGTTGTCGTATCCTCCTTGGGAATTCAACTTATTCTATACGGAATTCATAAAATATATTTAATTAAATATAACTTATTCAAACATCACTCTTTTCATTCATTTTGAATCGGGATAACGCAGCGGGTTACAGCTAGCCGCCGGGAGAATTCATCTGTCTGGCATTCCTATTCTATGAAGTGAGATTTTCATTTTTCATAAGTTTGGCGGGGACGAAGTATACGAATTTTCCGTAGGCTGTCCTATCTTACCAAAGCGACAAAAGCGAAGGGAACGAAATTTGTAATTTGGCTTGCCTAATAGGGACTCTTGTGTTAGCAAAGTCGATAACCCTGGATACCGATATAACGTCTATTTTAGTATAGCAGCGCCGGCTTTTTCCCCTGCTATTGGTGTGGTTGAGTTATTCCCGTAAAAGCACCGGTTTCTGTCGAAGGTGTTGGCGGACCAGCCTTAGATAGTCACCCGGAATAGACCTCTGTTTCGAGTATTTTCAGCTGGTGAGAGGACGCTTTCACTGAGTTCAGATCGAAGGGAACGAAAATTGCTAGTGGGCTTTCCTACTTGAGTTAGCTGGTAGACGAAGGAACAAAGCGGATAAGGGCTATGCTATTCTTGGCTGGCGTGTGAGGAGGATTTTCTCGCTGACAGAACGAAGGGATCGTGACGAATATGAAGTTGTTTCGGCGCTTTCTGACGTCCTTCCTGTCAAATTCAATAAGTACTTACCCCACTATAGGAGGAGAAGTCATCCAGAATTAGGTTGGAAATTGACTCCGACTGAAACCGTTTGAGCTGACGGAGATCGGATGATTTCAGATTCACGACCTGATGATTCCAGTATCCCTGATCCTTAGCGCCGGAAGTCGAGGATATCAATTTCTACTATTCTTTGATATTTGAAGCGAACGGAGGGTAACAAACGATAGAGCGAATGACCATGACTTTGAAGTGGGGTAAAATCTCCCGTCTAGGAAACATTCGTTATGTCGGATGGACGCCCTCATCCAAATTAAATATTGACATGACTATTTTGAGTGTGGACGAAAGACTTGAAGTATGTTCTGTATTGTACATATGATAAATATGTGTCACTACCTCTACTGGAACGAGAAGCTGTATAGACTGGAGCCGGAAGCTATTTGGAGTAGCGTGACTGCAGAGGTGAACTCTAACAAACTGAAGCTGAATTCATCATTATTCTTACGAGCGTAAACCAGAGGGGTGTTCACGGGACTCCCGAACTCCTGACGTTGCTGATGCAAACCACTTCAGTATACGTTTATGTTTGAGGTTAGTAGAGTGGACTCCTAATTTTCGGCATGCTGGCGAAGCTCAACTCATCATCGATTTGGGGGAGGTTGACGCGATCTAAACCTCGCGCTACCCACGTGGCCCAAATGGTTCCTGACACCAGGCTATCATGCCACCGGACCAGAGCAGCTCCTTGTACCTAACGGTATAAGATGAATCTTCATCATTCATCATCAACATCAACATCAACAGCTACCACCAAGGACCCACATTCCACCTTCATCACCCTCCGGCAGGAGGCAAAACATGTCATTATCTCATCTGTCGCTGAGCGATATTCAATTCATTTCTGGAGGTGTTGGGATTGGACCATCAACTTGGCTGCTCTCGAGCTGGTCACGTTGATGGGTGGGATTTGGACGGAGACCAATCGAAAGCAACACATGTTTTGTCTCTAGCTATTCCCGAAAATACCTACTCATAGAAATAACTCACAAAACTAACAATCCATAGTCAAATCATTAACTTAGAATCTTGTGCATCTTGAATTGAATTGTCTATAGTGAATTTTATGTACTTAATTTGTAATTAATTGTCTCATTATATTAGCACATTATCAACTGCAGCAACCGGAAACGTTTGGGCGAGCAAACAAGGTAGGAAAAGGTAGTTAAAATCAGGGTAGTCGGTCATTGTCTTATTTTCAAACCATACAGAATGTAACACGCCTCATCTAAAAAGAACCAAAGTTACCACAACCAATTAACAGGATCCTTCAATGAATTAATCCCTGTCGAAACAAAAAAATTGACACAACGTGACATATTAATTCGTTAAGATTGAAGGGTTGATAAACCGCGAGAAGATGCAAAACAAACGTGACGAAAATATTAATCCGTTAACGAGAGAAGGGGGGACGGGAAAACATTACAGTAGGCTTATTTCAGAGACTTGAAATAATACAAAATAATGTTGGTCTCATACACTTTTTATTCTGCGGTAACACACTACAACAAACTTATCTCGTCCTTTCTCAAAATGAGAACAAAAAGCTAAAAATAATCTATTTTTCACTATCGGAATCAGATACGGAATAACATCTTGGGGAAACTTGTGCAAGACAAATACACAAAAAAAATCAGTTAATAAATTGCCCGTTTGAGGGATATTATGGTTTAAAATTGTATGTCAAAACCCATTGTCAGATTCCATATATAAAGAACAAGTAGATAACACACCACACAAGATTTAGTCAAAATTAAGGTAAGTCCATACCAAAAGTTACTAATACGGCCAAACAACATCTACTTATCTTGTGTCTTCTATATTTAATAAGATGTCAATGGATGAAAAAGCAAATCAACCTGCACAACTTGAATTAAAAAGCTAAAAAATGGTTAATGGATCAAGATTTTATATATTGGTTTATAAATAGACTATAAACGATAGACGATAAATGGTTTATAAATAGACTGGTATTGATTGCATGCTTGTAACTCCATAAATATGCCTATGAGAGTCTTTAAGTATGTTGAGTGCCTTTAAGTGTGTGTATGCCTATGAGTATATTGACAATGATATATGTATCTGTCAATGTATTCTATCTGTAAATGTTATTATTCAGCTTCTAATTTGAGTGTGTGTATGCCTATGAGTATGTTGACTATGTTATATCTATCTGCCAATGTATTCTATCTGTAAATGTTATAATTCAGCTTCTAATTTGAGTGTGTATATGCCTATGAGTATGTTGACAATGATATATGTATCTGTCAATGTATTCTATCTGTAAATGTTATTATTCAGCTTCTAATTTGAGTGTGTGTATGCCTATGAGTATGTTGACAATGATATATGTATCTGTCAATGTATTCTATCTGTAAATGTTATTATTCAGCTTCTAATTTGAGTGTGTGTATGCCTATGAGTATGTTGACTATGTTATATCTATCTGCCAATGTATTCTATCTGTAAATGTTATAATTCAGCTTCTAATTTGAGTGTGTATATGCCTATGAGTATGTTGACAATGATATATGTATCTGTCAATTTATTCTATCTGTAAATGTTATTATTCAGCTTCTAATTTGAGTGTGTGTATGCCTATGAGTATGTTGACAATGATATATGTATCTGTCAATGTATTCTATCTGTAAATGTTATTATTCAGCTTCTAATTTGAGTGTGTGTATGCCTATGAGTATGTTGACTATGTTATATCTATCTGCCAATGTATTTTATCCGCAAATGTTATTCTTCTGTTTCTAATTTGGGGCTTTTCATAATATGTGTGCTTTGGTGTACGATTAATATTGTGAACATGAACTGCTAACAAACTGCTTTGGCAGTTTAGCGGGTACATATAATGAAGAATAAAAACATTAAAAAGTTCAAAATATTTTCGATATTATTTCATAATTTTTTAATCCGCTTTACCTTGTTATGTTTTTTGTTGCAAAAATGATTTCGATATTTCTTCTATCAGCATAATTAATACTAGCAGAAAAAAAAAACCGCTGCCGCGGCTTGAAAACTTCAAGGGTTTTTTTAAAATAACAGAGTGCGTTCGCTTTACGACAATCGTAAACTGTACAGTCATTGTGATAAAAATACTATTGTTTTTTCAATAAAATAATGTTGGCTCATTTATAATAAAATATGTTTCAATGTAATAATAAATTTGAGTTCGTATTTATCGAAGTGTGTTATTACAATATTATCGTTATTTATTTGCTTGTATTTGAAAGTATTTAGTATTTTTAAGATGAAATTAAAAATCTTAAATATTGTTATTTACATTTCTGAATATTTCTTGTAGTGAATTAAATGTATTTACTTCAAAGTATTTATCATTGGACTTGTTTACATTTTGGAATTGGGAAAATTGATGTTTGTCTAAATTCGCGTCACCTGCGAGGGTTTCTACAAACAAGAAAATCATGGGGGGGTTGCCTAAGATTTTCACTATTTTTAAATGGTTCAGTTTCATTTAGAATATCATATTTAATTATTCGTAATATTGAAGGGCAGATGTTTAAGGCATTTAGTTTTCTGACTTTTAATTCTGTAAAAAGAAGATCGAATTCTTTATTATCAATTTTGTTTTTTTATTAGTTCCACCCCGGCATATAACGCCAAGTTGTATTTTTGATTAGCAGAAGGCAAAATAGTTGTATGTTTGTTTTGGTGATTGGATAAATCATCAAAATGATAATTCATCACACCTTTAAAAAGTTATATAAAGTCATGGAAAGTGATGAAATAAAAACTTTATTAACTGAGTTAAGTAGGTTAGGTTAGGTTAAAAAAAATTCTTCGTTTTTAATTACTTTATATCACTTTTTAAAAGTGTGTTGAATAGTCACTGTGTTGAGTTATCATGGAACTGTGTGTTTTATATGTTCCACCCCATCATATAATGTCATATTGTATTATTGACTGGCAGAAGGCAAAATATTTAAGTCTTCATTTAGAATATGTCTTACACATCTAAAGATGCGTTAGGATGACTTGTTTCGCAGAATTTTAAAAATTCATCAAATCTAAATGTTTATTTTCAAGTTCTGTAAACGTTCTTTTAAAGTTCTGTTATTATATCATCACCAATTGTTTCACAAAACTTAAATGATGAATGAACCTTCACAGAACTTGAAAATCTACTTTTAAATTTGATGAATTGTTCATATTCTGTGAAACAACACGTCCTTAGTTTTCTCACTCTGTCTTTGAGTATACTATTTTAGGCATCGGTCTACTGTAGTGCCTACGTATTTAATTTCGTTTTTGCATTCTACAGCTGAACACGAAATATTGTAATTATGATGTATTATGTAAATTATATCTGGTGATGTTGGACCATTTTTAAGAGCAATCTTTTCTAAAAATAATCCTGGGTGCCTTTAAAACTTAAACACTACAATTTCTTTTGGTATTTGCATCAATAATTTTTTACGAATAATATGATGTCGCGGGTTGTTAATATATACATACTTTGTATATTAGAAGATATCCCGAATATTTATAGTAGTGAAAAAATAATATTATTTAACGAATTCAGATAACACTAGACTAGCGCAGCAGCCTAGCGATGAACATTCTATTATTTGTGTGTGTAATAAATGATTAATTAGATACATTATAATTTTTTTTACTGTGCTTGTCTAACACACTGCGTGAATTTTACTATTTAATAAAATAAAAATTAAATAATATATTTTTAATTAAAAATATTAATTTCGGTTGTCGGTGCGTGCGTGATTTGAAATTTCATTCCTGCGTAGTGCCTAAAATTATTCAAGATCATTGAACTTTTAATTTTAAAAACTGGAACAGATTAATAAATAATAATATCAGATTCATTGATTAATTAATTAATTAATATTTTTTATTTGAAATCTGTGTATTTTTTATTTGTTTTGTTTAAATTTTTAACAGATTTACCTGCTGGGTAAATGCAAGGTAAACACAAATTTATCAAAAAGTTTCAGCTTGGAGAAGATACGACTTTGCACGCAGAGGACACTATATTAAAGACATAATATTGCATGACTAACAGTTGCTATTTTATCCTCTATTTTGCTGACCAAAAAATATATATTATAAGAATAATTCACTATATTTGTTTTAGAAAGGGAACGTGAGTTACAAAGTCTACGATTAATTGTAATATCCCGAGATCTTGACGTGTGTGCGCTAGTTTAAACATGAAAGTGACATGATTAATTAAAACCCTTTCTCTGCCGGGAGGTATTTCATGTAATGTACCGACAGGCCGTGAAATCAAATCGTCATACAGAACAGCGCGTTAACTCGCTAATTTTGTATGGCCGGCCTTGTGAGCATGTGTACCTAGAGCGCGTACACGCGTTCTAGTTGAGATATATATTTTTTCGGTTTGTGTGACACATCACAAGAGAAGCGCCCCTGCTTACGTAGTATAAAGACAAGAGAACTACATGGTTGGGAATAATTTGCATGTCTCTTAAAATCTCAAGGTGTATGTTGAATGGTGACCGGATAAATCATCACAATGATAATTCATCCCATCTTTAAAAAGTTATATAAAGTCATGGAAAGTGATGAAACAAAAACTTTATTAACTGGGTTAAGTAGGTTAGGTTGGTAAGGTTAGGTTAGGTTAAATTTTTTTCTAATGACTTTATATCACTTTTGTGATAGTGTGTTGAATTGTCACTGTGTTATCACGGAACCGAAAAATCATTAATCATCTCTCGATAGCGCAATTCATTCACCGTAACTGTTGCTCCAGCCTCATTTTCAAAAAAGTAAGGTCCAATGACTCCGCCGGACGATAAACTGCACTAAACAGTCACATGTTGAGGATAGAGAGGCTTTTCAACAATAACTCTCGGGTTTTCCGAGCCCCAAATGCGACAATTTTGCTTGTTGACGAAGCCACCGAGGTGGAAATGGGTCTCATCACTCAAGATGATTTGCATTTGATTCACAAAAATGAATTTTAATACTTTCAATGCGTTGTTGAAGCGTGTATCGTTCCATTTTTATTAATTGCGTAGTTTCTACTTGTCAAATGTCAAAAAATGACAGCTTCAAAAGTAACATCTACCGAAATAGCGGGCTATTCAAAATAACACCTCTTATTGGAAAACCCTGTATTATATAAATTGCGTTTACTCGCCGTGCATTCTTATACTTATATTTATACCTACCTTCCTGAGATTTTTTATATTTGCATTAATATTTCTATTTTTTAATGATATGGTGCTCATAAACTGAAGAAGTAGGCTTTAGTTTGGAACTTATAATGCAGTTAAACCAATATTTTTATGAAGATCGTGGTTTTATGCATCCAGTAATAGCAGAGATACGAGTAACATAATAGAGGTTATGCAATTTACTGTTTTATAATAGATGAGCTTAAAAACATTATTTTTGTGACATAAAAAACCTGTTTATGGTTTCAAATTAATCTTCTTGCATAGACCACTATTTTTTATTCATATAGTTTGTAAATTTCATTTGGTTAGACATCTTTACCTACTTTGAAGGGCGTATTGTTATGATTATCATTATGATTTTTCTTTGATAAAAAATGAAATGCAATTTTCTTTACATTAACCCATATAGGAGACACTGTAAAGTTCCCTCGGGGTCTATGTCATCTTTTAGGATGCTGTGTGGAGGAGCTTTTTGGGAAAAGAAAGAAGTGAAAGTTTTGGCAAGTAAAAAGATATGAGGGGTGAAACACGAACCCGGGCACCCCTGCTCAATCACTAAACGTAGGAAACCACTTTAAGTGACCAATTGCAGGAATTATGGTTATCTCATAAATGGTTCCCAGGGCGAAATTCCCAATTCAAGAGACAAGCAATAAATCTAAAAAATGTTCGCGAACAGACAAAATCCAATTGAATTAGAAACATTTGTATCTATGGTACTTTGTTGGGGTTTTGTCAATAAATATCAGAAAAGCAATCACAAAAAAAGTTTTATTATTTTTCGGTTGAAGGTAGATTTATCAATTTAATCGTTTTATATGTCGCGATGCATCGCAAAACATTGACAAATGACGAATTCTTTTTAAAATCCTGATTCGAACAAACATTATTAGTTTTAGACAGCGATTGCTATATTTCACTGATTCAACTTTATTGGTTTCACTGATTTCACTGACACAAATAAAATGAAGTTCTGCGCTGACAAAGTCCTTGATCCAGAAACGCAATTTCAACCCTTCAATCTCATGTCTCCAATAAAAAGAACAATTAAACATCATTCCGATTGTAAGTATTTTCACCATGTTAGATTTTTTCCTAAAATGAAGTTCTTTCTTTTGCCACATTATTGGTACATACACGATTTTGTTAGTATGTTATTACGAATAGACTTCCCAACATTTATCTTCCAGGGAACGTTTTCTTGGGGATTTCATAGTCCCACTGGCTTCGGACAGTTGGGAATGCATAGTAAGACTTTTGAATGGTACTAACATAAAAAAATACTAGTTGTTACTTTTTACCCAAGTAGTAGAGTTTTTTAAGTGACTTTACTTGTCAAGATAAAACCTACGGAATTGTGTTTCTAAACAAAAAATATGTATATTTAACATTTTGAACATAGAGAATATTAGCTGTCATGCCCGGCGTTCCTTCGGGCTATGAATAGTTTGGTATGGTTATCCTTTGTTTATATCATACTTCGACTAAAAGCTACCAAGAGCTTACCACTGTAAGCTCTTAGTCGAATTATGACACTATTAAAAATGACGAAAGTTGATATAATCGAATCTTCAGTGGTCAGCGGAATACCCCCGGCAAGACATAAATCCTGGGTTAAATTCACAGATGCAAGTGAATCTTTTTCTGTCTTTTCTGTTTACAATTTTCGTTTGAGAGAGTGGTTATGTTGTCTTCAATGATTAAATATTACAATTTGAGGTTTTAATCTATAAATATTAAAACATCCAAAAAAGTTTTGCCTTAAATGTGGGCATAAAACTAGTCTCCTTACAATGTTCGCTTCGAAAGATGTGACCATGAATGCTGAATTGTATCCGCAAATATTCTTTGAAAAATGTTTTGATTTCGGATTTTTTTCTAAAAGTAATCCATTTAACGATTCTGAAAATACAGCCACACTCATCCTTTCTCCCTTCCACTTCAAGGTATGACAGACGTCATCAATCCATATTTTAAAATAACGTCATGTCTGGCAAAATCCAATGTTGGTCATGTTGTGCATTTTGGCAAAACAATTTTTTTTTTTTTTAATTATTGAAGATAAAATTAGCGATTTTTAAAAGAAAATTTTAAACAGAAAAAGCTGCGACCGCATCTAGGTTTTAAACCCAGGATCTTCGCCTTGCCGAGGCTCTGCTCTACCAACTAAGCTGATAGGATCCTATTTCCTTCGGTCATATTTCAACAGTATCATACTTCGAATAAGAACTACCAACATGTTGTACGGACTTGTGGACTCGTGCCTTTATTGTGGCGTGTCGGGTAGTACTCAGTAAACTATATACACGTGATCAAGTACTGCTATTTATTAGGGAGTTGTTTGTAACAAAATAGGGACTCTACTAGCATGCATCGCCTTTTATAGAATCTCGCAAGCATACTATCTCACTTGCACTTATACACCTTAACACAAACACCACACAACATTATCTTAATTTCCTCACTGCACCTTTTATTGTCTGCTATCTTTATGTATATACATTAGATTCATAGATTGAATTTAGTTTGAGTTGAATTTTCCGATCGTACATCAACAATGGCGGTCAGCAGCGCTATGCCTTCAGATTTGAGTTCAGCTCCCCTCTAACCTCTTATTTTCCTAATTTTGAACCAAATATGTGGAAAACTCCAGAAATTCAAGATATTGACCGAAAATAATCATTTTGAAAAAGTTTCGAATTCAGCGGCTCTCTAATTTCCTTTTTACAAATTTTGAACCAAATCAGAGAAGAACTCAATAAATTAAGTATGTCTGCCGAAATTTTGATTTTTGGCTTAAGAATCGAGTTTTTTCTTTCTCCCTACATAGATTTCGTCCAAAATCGTAGAAAAACGGTAAAATTTCAAATAATCGCCGAAAATTTGCATTTTTTCATAAGATTCAAAAGCTATTCTCTATCTCCCCTAGATAGAATTTGAAACAAATCGGTGGAGAGCTGTGGAAATTCAAGCCGCTGATATTGGGAATTTTGAATTTATGCTCGAGCTTAGCTACCCTTTAACCTCGCTTATACTGATTTTGAACCAAATAGAAACATGACGCTATGAGTCATCTAAACATTGTTATTAAGGCAATGCACTACGTCGTGTAATATTTTGAATCGAGCCGCCATCAATAACACTCCTTACGTAGATGGCGATAAGGCTTAAATTCCCGCTTAACACCATCCAGCTGTTTTGATTTAGGCAAGAAAAAAACATGGCCAAAAAGTGCCTTTTATTTTATTTTGTGTATGTTCAAGAATAAATATTTAAATGTTTTCCGATTTTTTTATAAATAACTTAATTTTGCCATATTATACAATAAAACCATAACCTAAAATGAGTTCTTAAGTAGGAAATTTTGAACTTTAAAGCTGTTTTCAAAGGCCTTATAAATTATTTTTCTGGGCTTATAAAAAGATTTTTTACTCGATTATTTCACAGGCCAATATGTATAAAACTCGCGGTATTTATTTAAAGCATCTGAAACATTTCTAGGTGACCAAATTTTCAAACCAAAACCACATGATTTTACATTACTACGTAGTGCATCTCCTTAAAATGGGAATGCCTATGGCAATGTGGGTACTGTTATTTTCATAACAGTTAGAATTGCATCGAATTACTCGTTATTATTCCGAATCTGACTCTCCCTTCCGGTAATCAATGGAACAAGTCAACAATAAACATTCATGAAAATCAGAAGTCAATACAATACATTATTTTTATAGAGGAAGGAATATAAGTAACGCTTAAAAATCACAAATTCAAGTGGATGCGGTGGTTGAAAGGTAAACATTGAAAAATCAAAGGTTTGAAAAAATACAATTTTTGAATATTGGTAGTGAATACTCATAAAACAGCTATGAAAAAAGTCATAAATATTTAACCCGTCATGGGGAAATGAAATTTAATAAAATATATGAACGAAGCAGAAGCTGCAAGCTGCATGCATGAACACATTCAATATAGGGGTACACAGCGGGTTTATATTGTTCGGTATTTTAGTCGATTCATAAAACAAAAGATAGGTACAAAATATTGCCTGTTGGAACAAATTATACCTACTAGTTGCAACTAGAAGAATATCAGGGGATTTTTCTTGACTTGCGAATATGAAAACAGAAATTTTTTGTTTGTGTGTATTTTTGCTTAAAATTTGTACGCTGCGTTTTTGTGATGTCCAAAGATGATTGTTCTTTTCATAGTTCGGTATTGTAGAATTTTGAAAAGTTATATGTTTAAAACGTGCAAACTTGTAAAATTAATTTATTTTTTAACTAACTAACTAACTTTTTACTGACTAACTTATTTACTGGCTTTCTAACATCTGTTGAACCAACGTTTATTTTTAATTAAGCATGTTCCATTTCTACGTTCAATTAAACCTGAAGTCTGATTTTTTATTTAATTTGAGGTATGTAAGATTAATTTTGCAGTGGTTTAATAAATATTTTGAAAATGTACAGTTTTTACATAAAGTTGGATCAACACTAAGAAATTACATTTTACATTTATGTAAATAATCTATTAGTTTCTTTCGCTTTAAACAGCTTTTAATTTCTGGTAAAGAATTCATTAGTTCCTTTCGCGTTAAACAGCTTTTAATTTCTGGTACAGAACCCATTTGTTCCTTTCGGGTTAAACAGCTTTTAATTTCTGGTACAGAATCCATTTGTTCCTTTCGCGCTAAACAGCTTTTAATTTCTGTTAAATAATCCATTAGTTCCTTTCACGTTAAACAGCTTTTAATTTTTTTAACTTATTACTGAAGTGTTCCAGAAATAATATTTGTATTTTTTAAGTGATAAATTGAAAAATTCTCATTTTTACCATCAATTAGTATTTGAGCAATGACGAATAAATTAATATAACGGTGGTTCGACCCTGAATTTCTATATAAGATAAAAAATCCCAACTTCTAGTCATCTGGTATTGGTGGAAACTTATTAATAAAACATAAATGTAATGGAATGGATATTATGAAAATAATAAAAACATGTATAAATTTCGGTGATAATTCTCTTCTTTAGAAGCAAAATGAGTTATTACGCTTTTCAGATAAAGGGCAAATCTTCTTGTTGAATGTGAATAGGTAGGTACTTTTACCTTTTGATAATTTGACAATAGTAGCACATCACACAACTGACTCAATTTATTAGTACCTACCCTCCTGTATATGGTGTTACATAGGCGGGCTTTATACCTAAGAAAGTATAACAACTGAGAAATTATTCTCACCTCAAAGATTATGACAAGAATTAAATTTAATAAAAACTTTCACTAACCTGTTGTAAATACCTTCCTACAATAGTAGGGCTTCGTCCGGCCTGTGCAATATGCGCAGCAGATTATTCTCTTATCGAGTGGCACGTTAATCAATTTATTTTATGTTGGTGAGGAGAAGAAAATTATTCAATCGTGCAGCTGCCAAATTTCCAAAAACTTCAGTAAGACATAATAGAACACCGAAATAGCATACTGACAAGTTCTTTTATCTTCTAAGCATAGACTTAAATCATTTGTTATGCATTCGGGTAAGTACTTACCAGATTAGTGCACATTTTAAATAAGGTAGGCGGCAGGTGTCTTAGGCGGTTTGAAAGATCAGGATACAATCAGGAAATACATTATTTTCTATGTTTTATTCTGATCTACTTTTGCCTATGAATAATTTATAATATTTTTTTTTACTATTGTTAAATTTACTTAATTTAGATATATTTTGAGCCGCAAACTGTGTATATTTGGCGATAGGGGCAAAAAGTGAATATTATGTTATCATCTAAATTTGATATTATTGAAAAAAATTTAACGTTTTATGGAACTTACATTTTACTGTTGTTTAATTTTAAAAATTTTAATGTTTTAAGTATCCACATGAGAGAAATATGATTTGCTTTCACAAGGTTTTCAAATTTCTTAGTATTCGGGTATTGTGTTTTTCAAAGCGTTTTTCCTGCTAAATGAGATATGCCTGTCTGCTTTCTACGAAATAATGAATACGAAATTATATAAAATTACGAGTGACACGACCCTTTTTATCATGTTTATGTTTTTAAAATCTAAAACGTTAATATCAAGTCTTAAACTGATACAATGAGTAATACAGAAAACATACACACTATAATAATAGTTAATAGTCAACAAAGGCGAAGCTTAACGTGAAATCCCTATTTTCGCTTAACTTTTACTTCGAATCGGTTAACATTATGAATACCAAAAGGATGGTTTGGATAAATTGAAGTTTTTCCTAACGTTTCGTTTGAGTTGAAGTAAAATAAAATTGTTTAAAAACAATATTTAGATGATTTATATAGCGCCGTTTTTGTGCAAAATCACCTCAAGGGCGCTGTACAAATATATAGTACACTTCTACAATGATCGACCGACTATATATGGAGATAATATACAGTACCATACTTTCCTGGTAGGTCACTTGAGATTAACACTTAATTAACATTAACGAATTGTTTATTAACGATATTTAGATACAGGATTTAGGACATAATTGGAAAATTGGATATAATTGGACTTTTTCTTAGGAATGGTATATTTAATTTAAGGGTATGACAGCTTTAAAATGTAAGTTTTTTATTTACTTCACTATATAAACTTATATTACTTTTTTCATTAGAAATATATAAAGGCATATTAGAAACAACTTAAAAAAATACAATATTAAGGCTAAAATTATCTTCGACAGTTTCCTTTGATAAACTTTTTTCTTTTTTATAAAACTATTCACAAAACAAGTTTTAAAACTTTTGTGATAAAATCGAGCGTTTCTACGCTCATTCATTTACGGCTTGTGTATTCCTCTTCAGAGGAAGCTACAAGCCAAAAATGCATATGTTCTTGGTATACCTTATATTGTAGGTAATAGGCAATAAAATCGCCTGACAAACGGAATCTAGAAACGTTCGATATCAAGCACAAAACTGGTTTTTATTTATTTTGTAAATAACTTTATAAGAAAGCAAAAAAGTTAGTGAAACTGTCACAGTTAATCTTAGCTATAATAATGTATTTTTTAAACGTTGTTTTCTTTACGCGTTCACACATTTCTATTGAAAAAAAATTGTAGCTTACATTTATATTTTTTATTGAGTAATTTATTTATATTTGTTTTCTACTCAAACGAAACGATAGGAAAACCTTCAATTTATCTAAAGCATATTTTTGGTATTCATAATGTACACCATTTCATTACAAAGATTAATCAAAATAGTGATTTAGCATTAAGTTTCGCCTTAAATATGGCGCTTAGAAAAACACAGAATCCGTGATGCCGTTTGAGTTATGGAAGAGAGAAAATTATTCAAAATAATAAACTCTTTTATTAATATTTAACAAATTTATCATTTTACCTTATTTGCAAATGTATTATTCTTTCCCACCTACCCACGTCTCCTGTTTTCCTTAATTCGCTGATTTATATTTGAGAACGTTGTTAAATAAATATTAAACTACGACTAATTATAAAAGTAATCAAAGTCTTCCACTATCATTACGTTACAGTAATTATTCAGGAACTTGAAGCTTTCTTTGTTCGTTCAGAGGACCCTCATAAATAATCATAACGAATGGCTTATAGGCAGTTTTACCATCCGACCACCCAGTACTACAAACAAGCGGCGAGCTTTATTTACGAGCCGACAAACTTGCTAAGGTGTTAACATACAATCAACAAAACTTTACATTGAATAAGGTACCTACAAATAATGTTTAAGCAAGGAACCCAACGGTGATTTGAACAAGGGTGTAAGTTACACGCGGGTACGTACCGTTAATTCTGTCAAGTAGTTTTAAACACACTTTTAATATTTTTTAAAAACTTTCTATTAATAATAATAATAACTAGATAAATATTTCACCGTTTTTATGAAAAATCACATCGAGGACAAATTATTAAGAATTTCTAGCATCTATCTAATTTTATTATTCACAAACACATTCAGAAAAGATACATATTATTTACAAACGGATAGAGAAAAAACATACTTACCTAACTGGTCACTTCAGATAAACGTACTTTTAATAAAAAGTTTACGACATTGCACGCAGGAGACACTATATTAAATTCACTGGATATTGATTTTACATTTGCTTTTTTACTCTACATTACTATTGATATTACATTTATTAAAAGAGTTGACATGTCTTTAAAACTGGAGAATTTAGGACTGGAAAATTTGAATGAAATGACTTAAGAAACCTTACAAAACATATTTACATTTACACATTTAGTTACTTACAATGTGGGGGACTGTGAAGGAGAAAATTATCTGATTTTATGGATATGACTATCTAAAAGGGTGAGTTTTGAGTTTAATTCTGAACGTTGTCGAGTCTGTAATAATGCTTAAATCATTTGGCAGTCCATTCCAGGCTTTAGATCCTGACACTACGAAAACACGCTCACCGAACTTTGTATTTGGTGTGCGCTTTGGTACAACCAGTTGTTTGATACATACACACACAACCAGTTGTTTGATATATGTTTTTGGAGTGATTACACTTCCTGAAATGGTTATTGTGGAGTTATCAGTGTTATGATGACATCTGCTTGTGGCTGTCCAAAAAAACTCAGTCTTTGATGGATTCAGTTTCAATCTTTTTGAGGTCATCCATCTAGTTATTATTTCTAAACACTAGGTTATACGAGTTTTCTATTTCTTCTGGTTAGCAGTATAAAAAAACTTGCTGGTCATCAGCGTAGCAGTGGGATAGAAGAAAAAATGATACAATTATTTTATCGACATAATTTGTGAAGAGGGTGAAGAGTAGTTGCCCAGAACGGACCACTGAGGTACTCCAGATGAAAGGGTTGCATAATTTGATTGTTTTTGGCCAACATTCACGGTTGCCTAAATCAGCCGTGATCAGCAAAATCGTGATCAATTGTTTCTAAAGCGGCTCTCAAATTATCTGTGAAGCGGTAATTTTTCTAAGTTTTTTGATATAAATGGAAGATTTGAGACGGGCCAGTAATTTGAAAGATCTTCAACGTTAAATTTTCGTTTTTTGTATTACAATATAAATATTGTATGAACGTAACGAAAATATGTTCACTCTTTACTGATAGGTTGATACGCTTTGGATTTTTTTGTTATTCCACATATAATACGACTTAGATAAAAACAAACATATCCTTTGACCGATTTTATATTACAAAAGTGGCTATTCCATGTTGGAAGATTATTCTAGATCCACCCTGCTTCATCAGCTTTTCTTTTTCATCAATATTCTTCTTTATAGTATAGCTGTGCCATAGAATTGGATTGGCAAAAGTTTTACCTTCAAAACATTGATTTTTTTTAGAAGTATAATCAAATTAATCAATCGTAAACCAGACAAGAGAACATATTGTTATTGACACAATAATTATTTTATAAAAATAAATATATACACAAATTAACTGCGAGTAATAAATATTGTCTCAAAAAAATTATTTCCTGTCTTTATTAGTATAGGAATCAATTAGATTTCGGCTTTTTTATTATCTGTCGCTGGCTAAATAATTTATTTTAGCTAACCGATCTGTCATCGTAGCTTTGGGGAAGGAGAACAAAGCACTCACCGAGCTTTCTTGCGTTTTTTTTGTTTTTTTTTAATTTTTATTTATTTTATTAAATTAAATTAAATTATTAAATTAAAAAAAAAAAAAAAAAAAAAAAAAAAGAAAGACAAACATTCCCAGGTTACGAATAACCCAACAATGTTTGAAAATCTCCTACTACCACCACAGAAAGCCGAAAATGTTGCTTGTGTTGTGATGGAGGACTTAGCCAGCCGAGGAATCGAACACGCGACGCTCGGGTGAGACCCAAGCGCTATGCCCACTCAACCACTGACCGGTCACAGTATACAGTATAATGTTTAAATTTACATAGTAAGAACATATTTCAATAAAAATTAACATGTTTACCTTTACAAGCGTCTAAAACTCGTGTGTAAAGGGAAAATAATAAAAACTTAACATACATATGTAAATAGAAGAAAAAAAGAATCATAAAAACATATAAAGTGAAGAGATTTAAGTTTTTTTATACAATAATTTATAAAATAATATAGTGAGATATCATCGTCATTCTAATTCGTTAAATTATTTATTGTAGTGAAGTTAATTTTATTTTTAAATTTATTAAAGTCCGGTTCTAATCTCATCTCAGTCGTTAATTTATTAAACCATACCACTCCAGTGTACGTGTAATAGTGTTGTGCAAAACTAGTATGCATTAATGGAGTCCATAAGCGACCCATTGTATTTTGCCTATTGCTCTCGACACGAACCATGGCATGGTGTGACTTCTTATACAGATCTTTGTGGATTTGAAGTAGCGTATTTTTCGTATATGTATTTTTTAGTGATGGGACTTGAAAATCTTGGAAAAGTTGTAAGGTTGGGTAGTCTGATGGTTTTTTTATTAAAATTTTTATTAACAGCCTTTGAGTGATTTCCAGCGGTAAAAGTGATGATTTGTAAGCTCCCCCCCACGCAACGATACCATACTGTATTATTGAATGGGCTAGAGCGTAGTAAATATTTTTAAGAATTTTTAAGTTAAGTATATTTCTTAGACTAATAAATATGTAAATGAGTTTTCTTAATCTATTTATGGTATTGTTTATATGAGTTTTCCACTTAAGTTGACTATCTATTATTACACCTAAATATTTAATTTCATTTTTATTTCCTATGGATAAACAGTCATTATTTTGGCAGGTAGATTTTTTTTGATATGCATTTTTTTTAATGTATTTTAATATTTAATGTAATAAAAGGGTTTATTTTGTTTATACTAAAAATTATATAATATGTTTTTTCAATATTTAATGTTAATAAGTTTTTATCAAACCATTCTTTTAACGTATTGATATCATTGTTAGCAATTATTTCAAGTTCATTCAATGAATTCGCTTGAAATATAATTGCAGTATCATCTGCATATGAAATGAGTTTTCCTGTTAATGGTAATTTAAAGATATTATTAACATATAATATGAATAGAAGAGGGCCCAATATGGTGCCTTGTGGTATTCCAAAGTCACTTGTGTTCGGTTCACTGAGAGTGTTATTTATTTTTACATATTGACTTCTAGAGTTCAGGAAACTTTCTATCCACATTTTGGCATTATCTATAATTCCTATTTTGTTAAGCTTGTAGAGTAATTTTTTGTGACTTATGCTGTCGAAGGCTTTCTTTAGGTCTATGAATATTGAATATAAAAGAGATTTTTTGCCTTTGTCTAGTGCTTGATGTATTTTTGTTGTTAAATCTATGATTGCGTCCTGTGTGCTTATTTTTTCGCGAAATCCAAATTGTTGGTCACTCAATATATTATTAGTTTCAATAAATTTTAGCAGTTGCTTTTTTGCTACCTTTTCAAAATTTTTTGAGATATTTGATAATACTGATATAGGTCGGTAGTTATTAATTTCTTTAGTATCACCTGATTTAAAAATCGGTGAAATAATAGTTTTTTTGTAAATAGATGGAAAGATTCCTTTTTTAAGACTATTATTTATGATATGTGTAATAGGTTTTTTCAAAAAGTTAAGATTTTTTTTCAGAATTTCAACGGTTATCCCATCAAAACCTGGTGCGGACTCAGTTTTTAGGTTTTGTATTATAACAACAGTTTCTTGTTCGGTTATCGTTTCGAATGTTTTTACCGTTTTATTTAATGAAGCTACTGGAATTCCTGATGTGGTGGTATTATCTATGTTGTTAGTTATTTCGTTTGCGAGATTTTTTCCGACATTTGAAAAAAAATTATTGAAAGCATTCGCACATAGTTTTGGGTTATCAGAAACTTGCATCATATTATTGTTAATGTGCAGCTTTAAAATGTCACTTGTCTTTCTTTTTTATCAATTATTTCATTTATTGTTTTCCAAATTTTTTTACCACTGTTACCTGAATTTAACATCTTTTGTTTGTAGAATTCTTCTTTGATCATTTTAATTATTGCCGTTAGTTTATTTCTGTATTTTTTAAAGTGTAAAATAATCGAATTATTTAGTGGGAATTTTTTTGCAAGTTTAAATAATTTTTCTTTTTCTCTGATGGAAACCACTAGACCATGGGTAATCCATGGTTTAATTTTTTTGAATTTTTTTTTTATATATTTTTTTGTGTATTTCACAGCTTGAATCTTTTATATGCTTTTGTAAGGTGTCATGAAATTTTAAAGCACTTATATTTACATTTTCTGTATAGAGTATAGATTCCCATGTTTTGTGAGACAGTTTTTCATGAAGTATTTGTTGGTTTATCGATATTTTAGGCATGTTAGATTTATTACTATTATTAATGTTTTGTTTTTCTATATTAAGGTTAAGAATACATGTATCCGTTATGTTGTTTCTCCATATTATTGTTTGAAGATTATCAATGTAGTTGGAATTACACCATATGTGATCAATACATGATGGTATTTGATTATTAAATTCTCTAGTATATTTATTAATACAGGGTTTAAAATTTAAAGCGGTCAACATGTTAATATAATTGTCCTTTTCAATAGTGTGATTATTTTCAGCAATGTTAATATTAATATCGCCAATTAGAAAATTATTTGTACATTTATTATTTAAAATAATATTATTCAATTCTACAATAAAAGTGGATATAACAGCTGAGTGTGTCCTGTATATTGATATTATTTGTATAGGTAGTTTATTATTAATGCTCAGTCTTATAATAATACAGTTTGCATCAGTCATATTCGTTTCAGTAAAGAGTACGTCTTTAAATATCGTCTTCGTGTATATAACAATACCACTATTTTTGTTAATATAATGTGAGCTCTGAAAGTAGTTGTAATTGGGGAGAGTTGGGATGATTGAGTTGGTGTTTAAATGTGCTTCAGTCAGTATGATTATGTCAGGATATTTGTTTAATAAATTTAGGTTTACTAGAAAATGATCAAAATTTTTCTTTATAGATCGTATGTTTAGATGCATTACGGTAAATGAATCTGGAGTCGTTTGAAGTATTGTGTTACAGTCATTAGAGTTGTCACAAATTACATTTTTTATGTAATATTTTTTTTCCAGATGTTGAATAATGTAGTCATCCATTTCTAGTTTTAGCAAAAGGATTAAATAATATAAAAGCGTTTGATGCATTTTTGTTCAGTGAAGCGAAGGAATATATTTTAAAAATATTATGATATTGGTAATCGTATTGTATATAGTTTTTAAACGGTTGTGAGATGTTTTCTTTAAACACATTTAAAGTTTTGAAGAATTTAAACGATATTATAATTTGTAGTATACAATGAGAGTTTTTCGTAAATGGAAATAAATTGATATGTAAATTATTGGGAATTAATATACAGAATTTTATATAAAGTACTGAAGGTATATTATAGTTTTTATAATACAATCTAACTAGTAAATTAGTTTTATGATATAGTCAGAATTCTATTTTTTCCAAAGCTATTTTAAGCATTCTTTGATAATATGGACAAGCTTTATTATTTGCTAGGTGATTTGTTGGTATTTTTAGATTGAATCTTTCATTTGTTGTGGCACAATTTTTACATTTTGGAGAAGTTTCCTTATTTTCACAGTCCTTGTAAGAGTGGTCTCCTGCACAATGCATACACGACATTTTATTTGTTACCTTTTGTAGGCATCTGCTTGATGTGTGCCCAAATTTAAGGCAAAAATAGCATTTTACGACAGGATTTGTGTCTTCCACGTATATTCGCTGATACCCCAGGTTGATTTTTCCTTCTTTTATTATTTCTTTTCTGACTTTGTTGTTGATTTCGACAATGTAGCTAACATTGTCGTTAAATTTATTTTTTATTATTTTTTTAATTTCAAATAGGGTACTTCTGTTTAGACCTTGAGTTATTATTTTTATGCCTTCATTCTGGTTGATGATGTCCTCAACAAAGTCCTCTTTATTGTAGTCATTTGAAATTCCCTTGAAGATCATTGTAGGTTGTTTTTTCTTTATTTCTTCTGCATTTGCTTCCCTGACTTCGTTATTTATCATACTTGATAGTTTGTCTACATCTTTTTTTTCGGGACCCTTTATGACGAGTCTGTTTGATGAAATCTGTTTTATAGCGTTGATACGAACACCTAATTTTCCCGGCTTGACCTTTTCTTGTATTTTTTTTTTCAGAGTTTCACTTGTTTCGCCGCTGTTTTTTGGTGTGATAAGAATGCAGAATTCATTTATTTGCTCCGAGTTTTTTTTATATATTGTTGGCTTCAGCGTCATCTTACTGCTTATAGGTTCTGTTGGGATTTGTTTTTTTTATTTCAGTATATTCAATTCCGAAGTGTCCTATAAGGAATAATAATTGTTGTGCTTTTCCGGAAATAAAATTTATTTGATCCTTGTTATATTTTTTCTTTTCATCTTGAACAACACTTATCAGTTCATCAATAACTGTCTTAGCTTCATTTAAGTATTTATGAGAGGTTGACATGATTTAGATTTAGTTGATATCTGAATTTATGTTCGGTAGTGCACCAGCTTCCCCTTTTCGTGACAGCGACCGCCTAAGTAACGTGCCCGTAAGCAGGTATATACTGTGTGTTATGTTTACACACTACACATTTATGCGCAAACGGAGACGTTAGAACTGTCGATGAATGTCACAATAATAATATGCAGGTATTTTTCACAATTTTGAACTGTTTGTTTTAACGGTTTATTTTAATTGAATGTTACAAAAAAACACTTGAGATTACGTCTGGCACTTTCTCCTAAAGATTTTTATAATTTTCACTTCACTTAGATATGTTTATCGCTTGGTAATTTGATTTTTTTTGTAACCGCTGAACACAAACATCCGCGTGGCTCAACGATTGACAATATTCCGTTATTGCGTTGTTTTGTTTATTTGCTGACCAGGATCAGTTTTTGTCTTTCCGCGAAGGTTATGAGAATTATCCTGAAAATTCATCAGCGCTTTGCATCAACCTCTAGTGTACCCGGAAATTCGTAGTGGATTTCTGACGTTCGTACCCTTAGTGGGCGGCAAATTTTATTATTATCCGATAAGCTCATCCGACTCCCTATAAAGCTTATTCACACACAACAACGTAATTTCAGATAACCTTGACTAGTTCTTAAGCTTTTTCATATTTTTTACATCGATAAGAAGAGAGGTCAAACACTGCAACTATTTTAGTTTTAAAATGTGCCCCTAATTGAAAAAACGATCTACATACATTCCACAGATATGCGCAATAATTTTAAAATTTATATTTTTTTTATTGCTTCTCACAGAAGGCGAAGCTTAAATTTTCTAATAATAATTAACCTCACTAGGACTAATAGTCTTATTGAGGGTAAATATAAAGTATCGATACTGTAGCTGTCAGCATTGATGAGATCGGGGGTTGATTTATAACTTCAGCCTTTGGCTAGCGGTCTCGGTGAAAGATCTTGCTACTGGATTTTCTGAGGATGGACTAGATTTTTTTTACATTAACTCCACACAGGAGACCCTGAGGAAAATAATTTCCCTCAAAGCCTGTGTTATTTTTGGGGATTCTGTATGGAGGATCTTTTTAAGGAGAGGAAGGTGTGAACATGGGTCTTGAAGAGACCCATGCTGTAGGAGGAAGGAAATACAGAGACCGGCAAATCATTCCACAGCCGAGTTGTTGAACTAAAGAATGAATCGTTGAAGCGACCCGTTCCCATGCGACATATGTCAAGCGTTTTTGTGTCGTTGTCCCGACTATGCACCGATAATAAAAGCATCATTGACGCTATTTCTTCTGAGCATATTGTATTGTAATACCGGTAGAACAGACCTACATACCTACCTGACGCCTGTGCGCTAGTGATTGCAATCCGTTTGTTCAGATAGGAGAATTTATCATTCGGACCGTTTCTGCGCAGTCAAGGGATTTTTTCAGGTATTTTAGAGCTCCAGACCAGAGGTGGTTGCCTAATTGTAGGACGAACTTGCGATTTGTACAGAGCCCCACGTGCCTTAGCTGGTCACTTAATATTACACTATTCATATTAATGGAAGACATGTTGGGAAGATTGCTTCTGTTGACGAAGACTAGAATGGCGACCCTAACGAAATATTTTATTTTATAACTTATCGCTTGGTTTACCTCTTGTTCTAATCCATTTACTTTTATAATTATGGTTAAAAATGTATGGCGCCCTGTATCAAATGATGTACATTTAAAAATTTATTCATTTTTTACCCTATATGTTTATCGTAATATAATTTAAAACTATTAAAATCTGATGAGAACTCTTCGACTCTCATCCACACTCTGACATACATTGAAATTCAGAGTCTAGAATTAAATTGATAAAACTTTAAAACTCTGCTTCATTCTTTTTTCAATAAATTTTGTTACTTTTTGACACGCTCTTTTATAACCTCTAAATATTAATGAAGATAATATTGTTAAAACATACATAAACACAAAATATTACAAGGAGAAAGAAGAATAGAAAACATATTGGTTTCGAGTGAAGTCGGGTACTATTTATAAATCCACGCTGGCTAATATACTTAGGTAGTAGTTGTCCAAGCAAATTACCTTTGAAAGTTTTCATAGCAACAACTCAATACCTTTAAAATGCCGAGCAGTAGTGTGCCAGTTTTGTTTTCGGATTACCAATTGGATACTTCAACGTTCAACGGAAGTTGGCGCTTGAAAAGTTAAAGATTCTCCTTTTTCTTACTCATGAGTAAACCGAAAATTCATAAAAACGCAAATTTTTAGACGAAAATCGTCATTATTTGTTTTTTCGGGCAAATAATGTGATTTTCATGCGATTTTCTAGTATTTTAAAATACGAAAGTAACATTATTACACATTCTAAATATTTATTTATCTATAGTTTTTTTGTCAAAAAAATATCATCGGTTTTCCAAAAACTCCGTAAAAGATAACGCGAACTTCGCAAAAAATTACACGAATTTTACCATCGAATTTGTAGGTCTTTCATGAGTGGTCATGAATCTTCTGGCTTCGATTTTTTTAAATAAAAAGGATAAATTAATTTGAGGTAGACCGTTTCAAATGTTTCATTGTTGTTGCTATCGAGTGATGTTTACACTTCTATTTTTCCAAATCAAGAAAAATTATTCCGATGATTTTTGAGATCGAATTGTCATATGTCATTCATTGTGTGCGTGCACTGCAATGTCCTGTGTGCAATGTATTATTGGCAGCCTTTGGCTTGCTTCGAATTCACTCAAATTTCCTTTCATCCTGCAAGAAGATACCTAGCATTAGTGGAGCACACAGGATTTTGTCTTGGAACGGAGGGCAGACATGAAAATAATCTAGTAACGTATAATCATTATTTTTAATTTTTAAATTAAGTGAAAGTCATTGAAGAAGATAATATTAATAAACCTAAACATTATAATATACAGAGAAAAAAAAACTTCTACCCGGTAACAGAATCTGACATTGAAAAAACTTTTGTTGAACTGAAAGGGGGCTCTGCTCCCAGATTCGAAAACAAAGACATGCATTAAAATGAAACAATACCTTGTGCGTCCCATAAAATATATAATTAATTTCATGTTTTTATTTTATATAACAATATATTCAATAATATAATTATTCGACTTACGATTACACATAAAAAACGTATATTTAAAAACAAGTTCTGCTGTGTAAGTTCTTGATAACATAAAATTAACCAAGTCTATCAAGTCGTATATTCTCAAAAAATTCCTAAAATATTTATGGACTTTTAAAAAAGCCTTCGACTTATCACATATAAACTATATAAATAATATAAAAAATAGCTGAATTAGAATAAATTGTAAAAAATTGAAGAGTCTTATCATGGTTAACTACTAACTAGTTACCTAAGTAAAAGACTACAAGAATAAAATTACTTGATCAAGTTAGTGACTCTAAATTTAGTTACTTCTCAATACCTCAAGGTAGAGGTAATGGGCCCTTTCCTATTTATCATGTACGTCAACAATATATTTAATGTCTCTAAATACGGAGAAATTATTTCCTACGTAGACGACATAGTGCTACTTTTAAAAGCTAATACATGGTCGGAATATACATTATTTGAGTTCATGTTTACACTCAAAACCCTAGTGTTGGAGTTACGTATTTAATTTAAACGTATTTTTTTTTTTTTTTTTTTTTTTATTTCCTTTATTTTTTCCCAATTTACATATTTCACAATACAAGTTTTTTAATAATATGAAAGGGAACCCACTAAGGCGCAGCCTGTGCGTGGGTAATATAATTTAATACATCAGATTTTTGTACCTAAAAATATATAACAGTAAAAATAAAATAGAAAACAGTAAGCATAATAAAGAAAAACGGTAGGATTATAATTAAAGTTATTCTAAAAGATTGTGCAAGAGGAGCATATTAAAAATAAATCAAAGTAAAAATAAAGATTGTAAGATAATATATATGAATTAAAAGAACACAAAATAAAATAATAATAACTATACAGAAACAAAATAGAAAAAAGTAAAAATTAAATGAATAATGCTTCAACATTTGCATTGTACAGCCACAACTTTAATTCTTTTTGGTATTGCGCTAGTTTAGTTGTTACTTGAATTTTTTTTGGTAGTAGATTAAAAGTGCGAGGTCCAATAAAGCTACTGTGAGTTTGCATTAGTTTGGTATTGGTTTGTGGGGTGTAAAATACATGATTTCTTCTAAAGTTGATTTTGGGTTCATATTTTTGAAATTTATTTTGGTTTTTCATGACGTATTTCAGGCTTTGAAGTAAAAATAGTTTACGGAGATTGAATAGTTGAGATTCTTTGTACAATTGATCAGTCGAAAATGTCCTCTTTTTATTATATATAACCTTGATAATATGATTTTGTACTATTTGTAGTGGTTTTATAAATGTATCTAGTGCGCCACCCCATCCTAATATACCGTACATAATTGAGGATTGCACTAGAGAAAAATAAATCATTTTCAATTTGTCAACATTGAGTACTTCCTTAAGTCTATAAAATATGTACGTCAGATATCTTAATTTAGAAACGGTGTTATTAATTTGTGGTTGCCAGTTTAAATTTGTGTCAATATATATACCCAAATATTTGATCTTTTCAATTTTTCCAATTTCAAAGCAAGAGGTGCATGTTACTTTATTACAGTTAGCATTATGTAGTCTAATTTTAAGGTTATTGGGAGGTTTGTTTTTACTGTTTTTATAAAAAGTTAGGTAAAATGTTTTACTATAGTTTAAGAAAAGTCTATTACAAGTTAGCCATGATAAGACATATGAAATACATTTTGTTGCATTTAAAAAAGTTTCAGGCCAGGATTTTCCATTTACTATTATTGCTGTATCATCAGCGTAAGATACAATTTTACCAGGGATTACAACATTACATAAATCATTAATATATATTAGAAACAGAATTGGGCCAAGCACAGTCCCCTGTGGTACTCCATTTTTTATCACTGTTTCTGTGCTATAAAAGTTCCCTATTTTTGTTTTTTGTAATCTGTCTTTGAGATAGTGAGTGAGAATTTTTAGTGCATCTTTTTTGAAACCTATTTGATTAATTTTCTGTATGAGTAGATTGTGATTTACAGTATCAAACGCTTTTCTTAAGTCTAAAAATATAGCTAGACTTTTTTTATTTTGATCAACAGATGTGTATAAATTTTTTGTCAGATCGAATATTGCATCTTCAGTGCTTAATTTACTTCTGAAGCCATATTGATTTTCAGACAGAATATTGTTTTGTTCTAGGTATTTCATAACTCTATTTTTGATACATTTTTCAAATATTTTTGAAAGGTTTGAAACTAAGGAGATAGGTCTGTAATTGTCTAATATGTGCGTGTCACCCGATTTGTGAACTGGTATTATAGTGGAGATTTTAAATTGTTCTGGGAAATACCCTTCTTTTAGGGATATATTATAAATATGTTGCAAAGGAGTTAAAATATATTGTTTTATTTTTTTTAGTGTATTACCTGATAAATTATCAATTCCTGAAGAATTTGTTGGTTTTAGGCTGTCAATGTGTTTTTCAATTTCATTAGTTGTGATAGGTGTAAAATAATCTAATGAGTTAATTGAATTGTTTGTTGGTACCAAAAGCAGAGACGAGTCAACGGACGCTGTATTAGCAATCTTACTGGATGATTCAAGTACTTGGTCTACGACATTTGTGAAGAAGTTGTTAAAGTTATTTGCAATGTCAGATTTGTCAGTTATATTATTGTTATTTATTTTAATCTCCTGAACCTCAGTTGATGCTATTCTTTTTTTATTCGTTATTTCGTTAATAATATTCCACGTTTTTTTGGTATCATTATTTGCATTATCAATTTGTTCACCATAGTATTTTTTTTTACAACTTCTTATTAACCTATTTAGTAAATTTCTATACAGTAAATATTTTGTTTTCATGAAGGACATTGTTCTGACATTGTTTTTTTGACAGGCTCTTTGATAATTTAGCATCTCTCTATATAGTTTATCTCTTTGTTTAATGGAGACTATTATTCCTACAGTTATCCAAGGTTTAATTTTTTTATATTTTCTCTTAGATATAACAATTTTATTTGTACTTTTTGAAATATATTCTTGAAGAGTTTTATAAAACGATTCTAATGCTGAATATGGGTTTGAAATTGATAGAATTTGATCCCAATTTTCCAAAAGAAGTAGATTATTTAATGTGAGGTAATTAATATTATTTTTTTCAACTGTTTCAGAATTTTCTTTTGAATTTGCAGTTAAGATGTTGTGTCCGTAAAATGTTGGGTAATGATCAGTAATGTTTGTTATTAGAGTTGAAGATGTTGTTTTTAAGTGTTTGTGTGATTTAACAAATATGTGATCTAGAGTCGTGGAGTTATTCAAAATTTCTCTAGTTGGTGAGTTTATGTAAGACTGATATCCAGCACACGACAAACAATCTAAGTACTCATTTATACAGTTTGTTCTTTTGTTATTTTCATTTATATTTATATTGATATCACCGGTTAATATTGCAAAGTTGAAGTTATTTCTGTTAGTCATTTTTAAAAGCGAATTAAGTTCGTTATTGAAGAGAGTTTCATTTAGTGAAGGTGATCTATAGATAGCTATTAGCAGATAATTATAATTGTTATGGTTAAATGTTAATTTAATAGCATTTGCTGTTTTAAAATCTAAAATCTCGAAAGCAGTTTTCATGAGACAATTATTCATAAATACCGTGACTCCATCGTGTCCAGTATGTTTGCATTTAGATGAAATGGTTATATATCCTGGCAGGTTATAGGGTATTACCTCTTTCATCTGTGTCTCTGTTAATATAATAATACTAGGAGAAAAATCTAGACTTTCGATTAGGACACAGAGTTCATCAAAGTGCTTTCTTAAACTCCGTATGTTCATATTTACAACTGAAAAATTAACATTTTTAAAATGATTATTTAGTTCACTTGTGTTTTTACATATAAAGTTTTCATGCAAAAAATTTTCATCAGACATTTTGAACAATGATGAAGTATTTATACATGTATTATGGTCACTTGTTTGTTTATTCGGAGGGAATGTCTTCCGGCTGCCTTATGTGGATGATTGGGGCTAATTCATCTTTTCTCATCATTATGTTACCATTTTTTGCCCAGATAAACTTGTAGCCTAGTCTTGATGATTTCGCCAGGAATAGGAGGTGTTTATTATTTTGTGACAATTGTTCATTAATGTAAACAATGTTTTTATAATCTTCAGAAAAATTTATATTTTTTGGGTACAAAGTACCATATTTTCTTTTCTGGGTTATAATATTGTCCTTACTTTCTTTGTTTTGAAAAGAAACTACTATCCCTGGATTTTTACTTAATGGGTTTCTGTTTTTAATTCTATATGTGTTTGTTATTTTAGGTAATTCAGTTTCGCATTTTATTGTTTCCAATATATTGTGAACTATTTTAGGTAAGTTTTCATTCTCTTTGAAAGGAACACCTTGTATTTCAATATTATTTTGTTTTTGAAATTGTTCCATTTTGTTCAATTGCATTTTGATTTCCTTATTATCTGATTGTAATTGTTTAATTAAATTATCTTTGATTTTATTTTTTTCTTCGTATTCGTCAATTTTATTACAACAGAATTCCACAGACTTTTTAAGTTCTCTGAGTTCATTTTTCAGTTTTTCGTTAAAAGATTTCATTAACTGTTCTGATAAGTCCTCAAATTTTTTTTCCATAAATTTCATCATTTTGTTAGTGTGATAGTCTTCTTCCGAATCGCTAGATGGCGCCTTTTTTGTGGTTTTCTTTTGCCTGTTCATCTTAATGTGTTTTTGGCGTATTGCACCTAGATGGCGTTGTAATTTATGTAGAAGGTTGGTGTACTAAAATCGACTTATTTTAAAATAAAAAAAGCCGTTAGGTTACGGGAGGGAGCGAACTCTGTTCCCTTGGGACTGCGCTTGAAGCAAGTGACGTTTGCCGCTCTAAACCGCTTAGCCACCACCGATATAGCGGGACCTGCGATTAAACTGTTATATTAGTGCTGTGAGTCTTAGAAATGTTAGGTATTCTGATTTTGAGTGGTTATTACAGGCAACAACACTGTACAAGCTCACTTCACAGATTTTAAAATCACTTAAAAATGTATATAACGATGCCGTTATTATTTAAATAAAGTAAAGAAGTTCACTACTGTTACACAGTTATGCGATTATCAATGTCTTTTTTATTAAATTCGATGTATAAACTATTAATTTTGAATATTATTTGCGGAGCGATTTTTGGCGTGCACACTGTGGGTATTAGGTACAATTTTATTAAACGAACGAACTTTCTTCGATGTTCTCGAAGTTATCAAAATTTTCTGCTTATCTGAATTGCGCTAATATGGTGTTTAACGTAGTGTGTGTATCTACGTATTAAAATGAGGTTTTAAAATAAATTTAAAAAATCGTTGAAAAGGGTAACAATAAGGCTTTGTTACATCAAACCGAATCTAGGTGTGTCTTGCATCTACACTGTAAACATCATCAATATTACTTCATAAACCTTCAACCTTCAACGTTCAACCTTCCAATTAAAATACATAGATAAATGCTTAAATCATCAACACACAGATGACCGGAGATAAAGCACGTTTTAACGGTGCTAATAGGAAATAGCCATAACCGTATCACTGATGTAACTCGAGCACGTTACACATTTTACTATTTTATGCCCTTCATAACTCACGAATATAATATCATAAGTGCGCCAACCACAAACAGCACCATCATTATAAAATGTGTTGCGATATACATTAGTAAATTTCAGAAACGAGATAACGAGATGAAGAAGACCGGTAAAAATAAATTTTAAATTTGCACAGTCTGACATATAAAAGTAGAAAAAATCCTATCGTTTTATTTTCTTTGAATAGCATCTTCGAGATGATTACAAGTACAATGGTGAAATTTTTAATTAATATAACCGAGTGCATTTTAAACATTAAATATATCACTACTTGTGGTTTTTAAATAGATACATAGTAGCCCATGTCTTGATATACACATATCTATTTACACGTATGGGGCATATGTATATGTAACCCATGTCCCATGTCCCACGTGACGTATCAGGATATGGGTTACATAATGTAGATATATATGTAGTTATAAAGCATTTCTTAGTTTAAATTAATCACATATTTTTGTAATTTTTCCTTTTAATTTAATTTCCTCTGGCAATTTTCCAAATGTCTTCATTGCTCCTTACATCGACGACTTTTGATTCTGGTGTTTTTTTCTAAAGGGGAGTCCTATTTGATGTATTTTCCTCGCTTCATATATTTGCTTGTGGATCACAACTTGTGGTGCACGTTTTCAATAATTTCTCAGAATTTCAGTTAATCTAGAAAATAACTAAAGGCCAAATAATTATTTTTTAGATTCAAATAATTTGTTTGAATACCAAGATATTTAACTACTTCAACATTTCCTTGACTTTCGTAGATCTTTATTTCTTCAATGCAAATCTCATAGCTTTGTTTTTTATTAGTATCATTTATCTAATTATTGAAGACAATATTAGCAATATCTAAACAAAAATCTGAAGCAGAAAAATCAGAAAAAGATACGGTCACATCTAGGACTCGAACCCAGGACCCTTGTCTTTCCGGGACACTTTCCGGAAAGACAAGGGTCCTGGGTTCGAGTCCTAGATGTGACCGTATTCTTTTCTGATTTTTCTGTTTCAGATTTTCGTTTAGAAATCGCTAATATTGTCTTCAATAATTAAATATTACAATTTGAGGTTTTACTCAATAAAGTTATTCCGAAAAATAAAATATCATTTATCTCATATATCCATTATTGGTTTAAAACAGAATGCTGTTACAGTATTTAACTGATTGAATAAATAATATATACAATCATTTGTCCAAGTTTTATGAAAAAGAAATACTCATTTCAAATATATAATTATAATAAAATAGTTTTCTGGTTATAGGTAGGTTTTTATTTTATTGCTTTCTGAATTCACACTATCATCAATTCCAATTTTGAAAATTTCAAAGGATATTTGAGTTTGTTATACTCGAGGAACATTTCACATCACGGAGGAACAAGTCACAGACCACACTAATTAGTATATTCGATTTGTTTTTTTACAGGTTGTAAGGATGTTCATCCTTGTGATTGTCATATTCGGCATCTGCTGGCTGCCCTACCAGACCTACTTCATCTACACCCACTTTGACCCCGGAGTACTCTACAAGCGTTACATCCAGCATGTATACTTGGGCTTCTATTGGCTGGCCATGGCTAACGCGATGGTCAACCCCATCATCTACTATTGGATGAATGCCAAGTAAGTCATTATTACTTGTTTTGAAAAAACTTCTTGTTATAACTGTTATGTATTATATAAACAATGAAATGTATTTCGACTTTGTTTGCAAATATGACAGCGAAATAGGGATGAATATTGAATAGGCTGATGTAAAAGTAACAACATGAGGTAATATTGTCCCTTGGGGTTTTTTTTAAATGCACTTTTAAAAGTTTGAAACAAAATCTTTAATAATCAATGTGATAAGATATTAAGCGATAGTAAATTAGAAATGGAAATGGAAAATTAATCCGGTTACAAAAATTATCGGCTTGGTTAAGGATTTGTAGGTTTTGTTAAGTTTATTTATTTGAATGGTTTAGGTATAGAATTTCTCAGATTAAAACCCTTCAGTCCTCGGAAGGACATTACTAGCCACACACATCATATTCCATTATAACCTCTGAAGGATAGATCTGACCGGGGCGTCAATACATTATAAAAGTATTTTTATCTTTTTTTCTATAATGCGTAGATATGTGATATGTTCGTCATTGGAAAGACAAATAATTTATCTTCACAATTTGAATAAAATATTTATACGTTATTAGATGGATAAAATTTTTTTAAATTGTCAACGTGCATGATTACGAATTTTGAAATTTTTTCATTGACAGTTAAAAGTTAATTTTTTTATTGTAAAAACAGTATAAAAAGTGGAGTGGCAGTTTTATTATTTATTACCTACACAAAAGGAATATGTTTTATAAATATCGAATTCTTTCAAAATTATGGACGTTCCGAGTCAAAATTTGCTGGTAAGTTTTTTTACTTACCAGCATTACTACACTTATTTTCATGTTTGATATTAAAAAAAATATTTTTTACTTGGATCAATGTTGTTTTTTGAAAAATCAAAGATAATTTTATCTAGTTTTTAAAATAGTATTTCTTTTAAAGACAACTTCAAGTAATATCTAATACATTTTAGATACCTAGGTAGCATTACGAAATTCCAAGAAAATTCACCATGTCGTTGGGGCTTGTTAGTAAAAATATTTAAAAACCTAAAGGGTTAATAAACTTCGTTTCCCTTAATCAGATTTGTTAAACTAAAGCTATAACTTTAATTTTTTAGGTACCTGTAGTAGGATTTTTATTTTAATATATATTTTCAGAGCCCTCTATTAAAATACAACCGTTAATTAAAGCTTTCATAAATTAATTAAGTTATTTGTAAAAATTTTGCTTTGAAATCGAATTGCTTTAAAATTCAACATTGGAAATTAAATGAACTGTATTATTTTTCCCTTTGAATAGTGTTTAACCGTTGAAAACATAAATTCGACTTAGACCCGCTAGACAACGCAGCGTGTATTTACATTGTGCTTTTGAAATGAAGATTCTGTTGAATTCACGAGCTGGGGTACTTGTAGCAAGTTAGTGCCGGTTCTACACTGTATCCGATATGCCCTTGGCCTCCCCTCTATACCACTTTAACCAAAAATAGACTAGGAAAATCAGGGTAACTTCCAGTGACTTTCTTTGTAAAGCGTGTAATAAAACTTTCCAACATAAATTTATAGACTGACAAGACAGGAAACTTATTTGAATTCACGCATTGGAATTACATTTTGGGTGTTCTTTTCAAATAATTTTACTGAATTGACAAATCTTGCAGCTGTGTTACCAAATCCTTGACAACCTTAGCAAACGTCGACATATACAGGCTTGCCAGTGCGCCAGTATTATCAGAGCGTCCAAGCATGACGGAGGTTGGAGGTTATCGTGCTTACGTCAACCTATTTTTATTTTAACGTGAAACAAAACAAAGGGAAAGGAAATTAAAACATTTTTTTTGTTATTTTCAATTACAAATTATTACTTAATAAAATATTATTTATGTCTGTAATAATAAAGAGAATGAAAGAGCACATTATACAATTAAAATTAAATTATTGTTGAATTACGTTTAAGACTTTGGATGTTCCATCACAATTTATTATTTTCTTTTTGTTTATACAAGTACTTACTTCCTCCATAAACACGAGCTACTGGAGATCACCTTATGGACAAGTAGAATAATTTCATATGCATTTATTAGTTTGCATACTCTTATAATTTAAAATCTTGTATTATATTTAATATAAATCTTACATTATTTTTGTAATAAATAAAATAAATAAATAATTAAATGAAATAAATATAAAAATACGAATTTTAAAGTGAGTTTAATAAAAAGTGTAAATAATAACACATACATTTAAAAATGATTGTGTAGGAAATATCTTTTTCAAATATTTTTTGGTCGTTACTGAAATTTTTAGTGCTTTCAAATTATATAACATAATAATTATATTATATTGTTCATTCCATTTCGGCCGGGACACTGAATCAAATCAGCCTCCTAACTTGTATGAGAACCTCCAAAAAATAGTTTTTTTTTACTTATTTTTAAAATTAACTTTAACGTGTTTACGATGTTTTAATAAATAAAAATAAATTGGAAAAAAAATTAAAACGATAATTTTTGTAAAATCCCATACAAGTTAGGAGGCTGCTTTCAATGAGTGTCCCGGCCTTGTGATCTAGGAGGTTTTGCGGCAAGCGCTTGCAAGTCTATGCAAGCTAAGCCAAACGCCCGATCCACAGGTTCGAATTTGTGATTTTTTTTTATGTAAACAACACCATATTTCGCTATTCTAAAATATTAGGTATAACAAATAAGAATAACTGCGAAATCTCACAATATGCACCTTTTTCTAGTCGAAAAACGAAACCAAGCTAGAGAATTCGCAATATTGCATTACTAGCGACTTAAGACAATTAAGACAAAATCTGTTTTACTGGTGGATTTACAAATGCCATTAAAAGAAAACGGTTGGACAAATGCAGGAACGATAAAATAAAAAAAAGTGTTTAAATTTACTATGAACTACCAAAGAAAAATAATATTAATCTTGAATCTATGTTCAGCAAAGTTCAGTTACCGGCTCAGGCGATCATGGCTCTGACGATTTCGGTAACACTCGTCACATTCCGGCAAGTGACATCAAACATTTTGTATCGCGGCGCACAAAGATCGTCTTGTTTTGGCGTAGGTTATAAGATTTCACCATCAAGGGGATTGTGTCGGTTGGTTTTATTTTTTTTATGACTTTTTTGTTTTGTGTTGATTATATTTCGCACAACATGTGTATGTCAAGTTCCTATTTGAACTTATTTTTCAGTCGCGTCAATTTTAAAGGCAGAATTTAAATGGTGCGATTTTTATGATATGCTAATATTATTTAATGAAAGTATACCTTATTTCATCATTTTTTTATGAGAGTTCCTGCACAAACGCACTTTAGAGAAAACATAGAGTTATATTTTAACATCAAAACTAGGAATTCTTTCAACGTGCCTTCAGATTTTTAGTCAAACACTAATAACTAGTTCATTGTCATATTATTCTGCAATGACATTCATACGGTGGTTGACGTCAGAGAGTTCTATTATTATAAGTTCTATATTAGTTCAATCTATTATTATTGAAGAGCAATATTTATTTTTCATACCAATTTAGCCAAAGTTTATGATGCTTTACAAAACAGTTTTCAACCTGTCTTTCAGAGCATTTGCATTCTTTGAAGGGAACTTGCAGCGCTTATGTTTTCATCTACGACGAGATATAAGATTCAAGGCGGGTTCTCAAAGAATAGAACATTCACAAATACAATCTACTTTTAAGAGAAAACTTAGGAAACCAGCAAAAATATTACGTTCATAACTCTTTCAATATAATCTCGTAAGATGTGACTAAAGGTTGCTGGTACCCTGTTGGCAGGTAGTCAAATTCATAAGATTGACGTATTGTGTTTTTCAAATCATGCACAAATTATAATAAATATAAATATATATGACTTAAGATTTTATTATGGTAATTTATTTTTGGGGTATTGTACGCATCACACATCTGCTCCGATGGTGGACACTGTAATGCAGTCCGAAACGTTGGCTAAAGCAGGAGGTATCGCAACACGGCATAGTACCCCAAAAATACATTACTTTAACTCGAACATATATTACTACGTTCAAATTAGTAAATTAACACCATGGTAATATTGCGATTATGTATGTATCTTTATATTATATCTATTATGTATGTTTCATCAATATCGTGTCATTATCTTAGCACTGTAATGAGTTGAATTAAAGTCAATATTGAATGTTATACTTCAACCTTATCTCCAAACAGGTTACGAGAGGTCTCAAATTTACATTTAAAACTACTACTGGAAACAAAAATTGTACAAAAGCTTCATTCGACTTCCGTTTCAACACGTCCAAGTTCGAGTAATTGCCTGACCCTATTTTATTATGGAATATTCTAAGACGTTACAAAATATTTGAATTTTCCCTTACCTAACCAATCCTAATCCAACCGTTCCTTTTTCTTCACAACATGCCCGAATGTGCCACAACATGCCCGGTGTGCCATAGTCACACCTACTTAAATATTTTTTTTTCTTTTTTAATTCTGTTTTCTTTGTATTTATTGAATTTTTTAACTTTTCCATTGAGCTTTGTAGCCATTTTCCTGCCATTAAGATGCTTAAAGTATTTAAATATTTCTTAGACAAAATTATAAAAAAATACGTTTGCCAATTCAAAGTCATTTCCTAAATATAAATAATAAAAATGTACACTTTCCTCGTAGATTTTAACTCCAAATTAGTCTCAGACTTTCTCTGGATAAGCGGCTGATTCTTCCTGAATATCCCCACTCAGAATTTTCTTATCTCCAATCTAAGTATTTTCTAAAGACTTAAGTCTGTCTGAAGCAGGCAATCGAATAACAAGGTTTCCGAGATTTTACTGAAAGCGTCAAGAGCACGCTATGTCCTTACAATTCCATAGAGGGAATACTTTCTCCAATTTTAGTTTGACCTTATAACCGGGAGTCGCGTCATTTTCTTAAATACATTTTACTGTGAAAATTACTGTCCGTAGTTATTCATCTCGTCAAATTCATTGATGATTATTTATGTATTCTCCAATCAACTAATCTTAACGCTGTTTATTTGCAGAGAGGGCGTTATACCATAGTATTATATCGCTCTCCTCGCAAGCGCGCCGTATCTAATCCGCGTTCATACAATTCAATGTTAGTCCTATAACAACAGAGCAACAGCAAAGCGGCAAGTTTCTCGGCTCTCGACCACATTATGTATTCGAAACCAAACAAGGCCTAAAACTATGTGTTTACATATTTCATTTTTGCACAAAGATACTAGATCTCAGTGTTGCTTTTGTTTTGGACCAATATTCATAATTGAAACTTGCTGAAGATGACTTTAACCATGCTTATTAGCCAGATATCAATAGCTAAATATTTCCCAATATTTCTCCTTACTTCTGCATAAACCTAGTTGGGAAACATCTCTTCTTGGAACGTGTCCGACTTTTTACTCCTTTTCTTAGTATATTAATCACAATTGTTTATTCATTCGTCCGGAGTACGTGCCTAACCGAACCTAGCGTCCATTTCATAATATTATTCATGACTCTACTATCGGCATTGCTTTCTATTAGGTCTATAAGATCTTCTCATTTGAATATTTACCGACCATTCACGGACTTATCACACGCCTCGCATATAGTGTCGGACGAAATCGAAATATTATTTTCAAAAAGGTATGGATAGCATTCAATGTAATCCCATGTATTTAAAAAAAACTTTAAAACGGCGTGATAGTTGGCTAGTTAGTTACTTGTAGTGTTGTTTTGTTCAAGGTAAGCATAAACGCAAATTGTCAAAAGGCTTTGCGATGGTGTTGTAGCCACTTCTACTGACTATTCAAATCTGGTCATGAAGCACATCTTAAGTCATTTCAAGAAACATTTCAATTCCAAACGGTGGACTTTCATCTGGACATTACTGAAAGTATCTATCACTCTGAAAAGTGCCACAAATATACCACACATTATTTTAAATTAATAAATTGTAAAATAATACAAAATAAACAAATAAAATTAACTTTATGAAAGCCAGGATTTGGAAACCACTGTATTTTACGGAGGATTTAATTTTCACATATTTAAAAAGAAGAAAAAAAACTCCAATATCTTTCATAAATTAATTTTCAATTGATAATTTTTATTTTTATTTTATAATTTTTTAAAATAAAAACAACTGTCTCGGGTTATGGATAACCTGACAATATTTGAAAATCTCCTGGTATCACCACAGAAAGCGGAAAATGTTGCTTGTGTTGTGATGGAGGACTTGCACAACACACTACGCCTGGGTGGGACTCAAACGCGATGTCAATTCAGCCACCGACCGGTCATTGATAATTAATATTTAATAATTGACAATCGATAATTAATTATTGCTCGTAAATAATAATTAATAATTGACAATTAGTAATATTTATAAACTATTGATGGAAAACGTAGTAGTGGAAGATAACATAGTTCAAGGTTTCAAAACCTACGCGACTGGTTAGAGTGCATTATCGTACCAGGCTGCAGCTTGCAGGGTTCAAGTTTGCCTGATGATAGCCAACCTATAACCTATCAGAATGGAAGAAAACGTAACGAAAACATCCACTGCCTTTTTATTATTATAGACTGATAGTTAAAATCAAATTAATTTAATCTATTTAGTTTCCTGTCTTTTTAATGTTACACCTCAATTGCGCCCCTGTCTGCACCTGCACAGCGTAAAAACAGGTGAACTATGTATATCGCTATCTGATGGGGCAGCGTTGTGCGGTGCGTTCAGCGAGGGCTGTAGACGGGGTTCATTAATGCGGGTCTTGAAGATGCTGGGATTATACGAACGAAGAAAAACAGATGCCGGTAACTCGTCGCACGTTCTCATGAAGCCAACGTGAACTACTGTGAAAGGGTGTTCCGCTCGTGTCCGTAGAGTCTCGTGTGTGTGCACCAGTGCACAGGGGAGTGATGTTGCTAGCTCCTTCTATCAACATCACTCCACAGGTAGGTTAAGAGGCACAGAGCAGGCTCCACAGAAATAACTGTAGAACAGACTCATGCCAATATTACTTCTATACAAAAGGGGTAGCAATCGTTCTGTTAACAACGGATTTTCGACCAGGCGAACCGCCCTAATTTGCAGAGAATCAAGTATCTATTCGGTTTATTTTACAAAATAACTACCTTGAAAACCTAGGTTGATAAAAGTAAACTTTTAAGAACCCATAGAATTAATCATAAATAACGGCCCTAACTACGGCTGTATGCCCTTTTGGGTATTGCCTCATTTTTCAAAGTCAATCATTAGGGACTAGAGACTTAACTTCGTGAGACAAAGAATATTCGCGGGAACGACCCACGGCATTACGAGCTAAAGTGGGTATTTTATCAACGTACCCGAAACTCGGTGAGCTTTATGCGTGTCACTATATTATTTTAATTCATGCTCATTAATATTTATCAAGCCGGCCATTTTCCATAATCAACTCCTCACAGAACGGCATTATAAAATTATATAGATACTTACGAATAATTATATCGTTGTTCTGACATTTTCTAAGCCGTAATATAATATTAAAATACACAGTGGAGCAATAAAAATGTGACGAGTACAACTTAAGCATTTTTTTATGAATTTCTTCCTCATGTCGTGAAAAAGCTGGGTGGCGAATGATAACAGATAAAATTTCAGAAAGTTTGTCTACGTTCATTGATCCTGAAAATTTTTCAATCTTCTGTACTTATATTGTTTATGAAGAAGAACGGCTGAGCGGCCTTTTTCATACAACACTTAAATTTGGATAAGAGGCCAAAATACTTGTCCAAACTAAATTATTATTTTTTAATCAAAAGGTATAGCAAATATCTAGTTCTATAGTGTTTTAAACTATTATATATGGGGTATTGAATAATTCAATGTTTCATGATTGGAGTGCTGATAGCCTCCAGTTAAAGCTCTGGTAAAAATGTAAATCTGATTTGGATTCCTGGACATGTTTGCATCGTGGGTATGATATTGCGAATTCCTTAACAAAACAAGGAGCATCCAACCCTACTGTTACTTCATAAACCACATTTCCCTATCTGACATTTTTTCCATCCTCAATAATAGATCCCGCAATATTTGTTCAGAGTACTGGCACATTGCTAGTCAATCCAAGGGAGCCTATTATGCCTCAATACAAAGGACGATCCCATCAAAGCAGTGGTTTAAAAAATTCCCTCATATTTTCAAAAAATAAATTTCATCACTTATGGAATGAGGATTGTTGTACAAATTGATATTGTTCCGTTCATCCTCACCTTTTTATAATTCACGTGCTTGACACCTCAGATTTTACATTCTATGGTCTAGAAGTGAGAACTTTAGATCACATGTAAACAAATATCCTCTCTTCTATCAAGCCTTATCCAAAATTTCCTCCCTTCCATTCAACACCTCATCTCTTCTAAGCCTGAATTCGATTCCAATCTTCCATATACTTTTGATATTTGCCAATTTATACAAAACTAATACAATAATTCAGCTTCTTTCTTTTCATAATTTGAAATAATGGACGAAAACTCCCTCGAAGCGTGAAATCCAGAAACATTTGCAAAAATGTGTAATGATTTTAGATAAAACTTGGACAATTTGCTATAAATATTAAAAAAAAAAATTATATCGACCTATCTTCAATGTAAATATTTTGCAATATAAAACAAATAAAAGATAATCTTGAACTACCTGCTTCGTAAATATAATGGAATATAAAAGAAACAAAATAAATCTTGACCCATCTACTATATAAATATAAAACAAATAAAAATATAATCTCGGTTTACTTACTACGTAAATATAATGGAATATAATCAAACAATAAAATAATCTTGAACTACCTACTACGTAAATAAAATGGAATATAAAACAGAAAAAAAATGATCTCGATCTACCTACAACGTAAATATAATGGAATATAAAAGAAACAAAATAAATCTTGACCTATCTACTTTATAAATATAAAACAAACAAAAAATAATCTTGGTTTACCTACTACGTAAATATAATGGAATAAAATCACATAATAAAATAATCTTAACCTACCTACTATGTAAATATAATGGAATATAAAATATTAATGGAGACTAGAATGATGGACTCGCCGAACGTCACAGCGGTGCTGCTAAGGTATGTTATCTATGTGAGGATATTGTGTCAGCGCTTTATTAGCAGCAGACACATACCTGGACGGATGACAAACCTCGTACTGGCACTGTTGGTGGACGCGGTGGACTCTCTCGCTACAGCAGCTGGTCCAGTTTCTTCACCACCTAGGATTCTTGCTGCAGAGTCTCCATCTTCTATCTTCGTCGAACGTCACAGCGGTGCTGCCAAGGTCTGTTATCTATGTGAGGATATTGTGTCAGCGCTTTGTTAGCAGCAGACACATACCAGGCCTGCGATTCTGGAGTTAAACGATCAATCGTTTTCGTATGCGCCGTCTTCGAGTGAAAAACTACTAGTCGTCGCGACTAACTTTTTCGAATGTTTCAATTTCACGTATTCTTGAGCGTCGAACGGTCGAAGTTGGTAGAAGAGATGATTATATTGGCACCCCTGTGAATATTGTCTATGTTCCTGATGTTTTTGGGATTTATATGGTGTGACTGTCAAACAGACAACAGTTATTCGTTATTCAAAACAGAAATGGCTGCGGGACATATTACAAATTGCCAAAAGCAACTCTTAATTGAGCTTGTAAGCTCCGATAAAGACTTAGTAAGTGGGAAATTTTCACCCACTTTTACATTTGCGGAATCCGCGCGATAAAACAAAAATTGACAGCTAGACTAGATTTTGACAGCTAGACTAGATTTTGACAGCCAATTCCATAGAAACGCCAACAACCTACCACTCGCTGCCTTGTTTCTACTGGTTATACCCAGTAGTTGTTTTGTGGAATGACTTTCGACGTTTGGCGTCGAAATATGTACCTTCGACCAATTTCGGGAATAGCAACGACGACCAACGTATGTACTTTCGACGGCGATTATGAGCGCCCTCGATTCAGGAATAGAGCCCCTGGACGGATGACGAACCTCGTGCTGGCACTGTTGTTGGACTACGTTAATATAATGGAATATAAAACAAACAACAAAATAATCTTGATCTACCTACTACGTTAATCTCGACGTGCTTGGTTACTCACACGTTATTGGCTGGAAATAACATTGAGTAGTAAATAACATGATATCCTGGTTTACTGCCATAGTTTATGTATATAATAAATAAATTATTAAAACAACCTTATTTTAATGAAGTGTTTTAATGTTACCCTTTAAAAAAATCATGAAATGATAATGATAAACGGAGAGATTTATTTCCAACTGCTTTTAGACAAAAGCCCCAAAAATAACAACGTTTTTTAGTTTCATTAAATGTTTGAGTTCTCTCAAATAAATGTTATGTTGGGTTCCTGACAAATTGGTTTTCAGGAGTCAAAAATCTTGGTAATTTTCTCGTGGGAGGGCCGTGGAATTTGTAATTAAACTTGATGGTAAGGGCCAGCAGCTCTTACATGCGAATTTCATTTAATTGTAAATTTCATTTAATTCACGACATCATTTTTTATGTTTTTTTAATCAACACGATCTTCATTTAGTAATTAAATCTAAATTTATCATTTATAAATCTAAACCTACCGATCGAATTGAAGCCTCTCTTGGTTCGCGAAATTAAAAAATTAGGAGGAGAAAAAAAATTATATTCTGAAATAAATCAACTTCTTCTTACGTGATATACTCAAATTTATCAAAAACAATTTTATATATTCAATTTTATCAAAAACATGTAATAGTGTGTTATACTTTCAATGAGCAAGATTAAGATTGTGCCGCATAAAACATCGGCAAATGTTTATTCGACAATGCTGGCATTGTTCTTGAGCATGACTGCAGATCGCCAACGAACAAACAACGATCAAAGTAGACTAAATTAGTCGTATTTGGTAGTGAACTGTTATTTGCTCATTGGTGAGCGATGACAAATTAGATAATATGGATACCTATTAATTATTTTCGAAAGTCTGAGCCAGGTGCTCAGGACAGAGTTGAAAGAAGAGGTTTGATGTGTTGCTCAGTGTGTGTAATTTCATTGTAATACATTTTTCACAGCACTTATTTATTTCACATATAATGGCTTTAAGTACGGCCTCCGTGTTTGCGAGTTTACGTTCTTTGGCTACGAATCCGGTGGTCGCGGGTCCAAATTCCGGCTTCATTTGTATTATTTCGCAATGCATTATATAAAATCATGTATACTTAGTGTATTTTCGGCACGAGTGGTAGGTGCTTTCAGTATCACCTTGGTAAAGGACCACCATTCACAATCGAGACGTTGCTTGAATGGCTTTAGCTGTGTTTGGTGATCAGAACCGAATAGCCAGCTGCTTCCCCACCTTCCTCTTTCCTATTTTCTTCTCCTACCCACTACTTTCAAACTCACAGCATACCCCAATTTCAAATGCCGTAGTCTTACTGGCTCTTGGGAGCAGTTTGACTACTGTGCGGTAGGTACCTACTCACATAAAAAAGACCGATAAAGTTAGTATAAAATATTCAACAAGAAAAAAACACGTACGAGTCAACAAACATCAAAAACATGGTAATTGGAGTAGGGGTCACGATCCTTAGCTATAAGGTAACGTAAAAAAATAATTTAAAATAACTTTTGCAGGAGCCATTCAAAAAAATTACTTTCCGTTTTTTCTTGATTGCATCAACCAAATGCTGCTGTCATTTTTCTCAAAAAGTAACGAAATTCTGTCAAATATCGTAAGGCTGTGGAAAAATTATGGCCACGCACTACAGTCAACCACGGTAAGATACAAGAAAAAGTATTTGAGTTTGTAAGAAGAAGATACTCAGAATAATAATCTCTTATTGAATTAGTTTGTAAATCTGAAGCACTGCTCCGCAACCGGTTTTCTGCGAGATGAATGATATAAGAAAAATTAATTTAAACAAAAATAATATGCAGGAAACTTACTAATACTTCTTTTTCTCTACACGGAGAAAAATTGATTTGGCTGATCGTGTAAATAGTATTAGTTTATTCATATATATGGGAACAAGCGTTCATTCTGCTGCACTTTTCTTGATAAATATAATGACGAAGTGCGACAATATAAGAATTTTAGACATCCCCATAACACATTCGTGTTTTACTGATATTTTGTTAGAAAATCTGTCAATTCATTCGTAAAAGGCCTGAAGTCTCGTTTGTAACAGTAATACGAATAATTCTCTTCTCTTCTCTAAAAGTTTTCTCCGTGAACCTACACATAACCATGTTAAGTAAATTAGACAAGTTCAAGCCTCTATGTTTTGCGTAATTATCTCAAAATCTATATCAAGTAGAACTTTTTCATTTAAATTAACCACAAGTAATCGTAAGAATACGTCAGAAACATTGCTTTTTGGGCGGCGATATGTTTCTTTTTCAATCTAAAATTATTAAAACATCACGTAGGTTGTCATAGATCTGCCGATAGTCAAATATTTTGGACAATTGTTTAATGCTGAGTTTAAATTCCTTGTGTCTTTAATATACACTAGAATAATGTATTTTTCTAGACCGATTGCAAAATATTTCCTGTAAAACAAAATTGTCAATCGTTCTGCTTCGTATATGTTGCGAAAAATTTAAATAATACTATTTAATTCATTTTCCCCGTAATAATTATAAGTTAAATTGACATTTATCATAATTAATGTTATTTCTGTGTGCAGTGCACTTTTTTCCGCATATTTAAACTTCTAAAAAGAGTTTGGTGTATCTTGAGTATTAAAGGTTTCCTAGCACTGGCCCAAAAAAGACGCAGCTTTCAGGTTAGTTGGATATTCAAACCTTACACTTTGTTGGTTTGGCCCTGTCCCTGATTAAACTTTACTAAAACTTTAATTCAAACTCTAACTGGACTTATTATTTTTGGAAGGCAAGGCTATGAAAATGTTGCGTGGCCTAATTTTAAAACGGTGCTATTGCTACCTTCGTGAATACATAATAAATCCTGATTTTTTGCTTATTATTTGTTATCAATAAGCTGCCATGATTACCCAACGTTTGAACATGGTAAACATTTGTCACATTAGAACGGGTGTTTTATAAGACTCGTTCATGAGTTCAACAGTTCGGCTGTGGAAAGATTTGCAAACGGGCTCTGTGTTTCCTCCCTCCTACAACAGACTCCTTCTCTACCCCGACCCCTACTCCTTCACTCCTTCCTACCTTCAAAATGACTCCCCTCACAGCATCCCCAAAGATGACATAGGCCCTGAGGGAAATCATTTTTTTCAGAGCCTCCTGTGTGGAGTTATATAAAATATATTTATTCAAAATATAATAACCACATATTTAAATATATATATATATATATATATAAAATATATTTATTCAAAATATAATTACCACATATATATATATATATATATATATATATATATATATATATATATATATATATATGTGTGTGTGTGTGTGTGTGTGTGTGTGTGAGTTTGTATGCACCTTTATTCGAGGACCTTCACAGGCCTTTAGACCCAGAATCCGAGGACTCACACGAATCCGAGGACGTCCTCGGATTCAAAATGCGAAAAACTGAATATGTACCTAGAATCTATGCGTTCTGATTGGTCAACTGTCGAAATTTTGGGCCGATCGGAGAGAGTCCTCATTTTCGTGGCGAAAAATATCGTGTTTAATTTGGCTAGTGTTTCATTAGTACGGATGTGTGACCACCAGGGCGGCGCCGCTAATGCTGGAAATCACACACAGACCCTAAACCGAGGACTCTCTCAAAGTCCTCGGTTTCGTGTTAAAAGGTGCCGATTGCCGGAATGTGAACACCAGGAGGCGCTGCAAGCTCGAGTGTCAAGAAATCTCACCTACTCCCTAAACCGAGGACCCGTCGTTCGAAATTCCTACGTGCATGTGTATATAATAAGTATTGCACTATTAAGATTGTGCCGACAAGGAATTCAGTTTTTGACTGTTGAAACAAAATTCAATATTGCGTTTAGTTCGTATTGTGAACTATGTTCTGTAATACTGTTTAATTCGATGTACGGTATTGTAATATATATTAAGTAATTAGGACACCCGATCAAGTATTTGATTAATCCGCGTCATATATTCTTCTTTCACTCCATTCTTCGTTAATCCGCTTTATGACCCTATTACCTTCACCTCACAAAAACGCCTCTGTCTGAATTAAGGACAAGGGAAGAATATCGCCACCTGGATGGGTGATGTTATCAAGTGGGTTAAGGAGGAGCTGTAGGAAGGGTTTTATTAATGCGGATCTTGAAGAGTCGGAAAAATTACCAAACGCAGAGTAACATTATCATCAAATAAAACATACAAAATCGTTAAAAAAAATTTATGGTTTTTTAGGTAGTCTGACAAAAAATTAAGACAACAAAGTCGTTTATAATTAAAATTATTGAACCAATATAATAATGATTTAAAACAAATATATGCCAAGAATATTCTTATACATCATTTTACACCCAGAAAATCTGCCAATGAAACTCGGATACATGACACAAGAGCCTCAAAAAGGATTTTTTTTTTTATCAGTAAAAAAAGATACACGAATTACATAATATAACAATTACATAATATAATTACACAATATAGTACAGTTATTAATTACATAATATTAGTATTTGATGTACCCCCATAAATAAGCAGGGCTTGTGTGTATCGGGTGTTGTTATATTGGTTTATATTTGGTACAATTCAGTTCAACTGTTCGGAATACTTTTTAAGGTTGCTTTTGAATTCGTTTATATTTGCATTCATGTTTCTCATTTTTTCTGGTAATGAGTTAAAAAAATTAACACCGAGATATTCATGGTTGAACTGTCCTATTGTTTTTTTACATTTAGGAGTAGGAAGTATTGACGTTTGTCTAAGATTTCTGTTATTTTAAAGGGTGCAATTTTATTTTGAATATAGTTTTTATAAATTTGTAATGTTGCATGGTAGAAGTATAATGCACTTAATTTTCTGACCTTAAATTGTTTGAATAAAAGTTCGGGCGAATATGAATAGGGTTTTTTTAATACGGTTTTTATTATTAGTTTTTGTGATATGTAAATTGTTTGAGTTTGATTTTTATATGTACCGCCCCAGCCTATAATGCCGTATTGTATAATTGATTGACAGAAAGCAAAGTATGTGGTTCTAAGTAATTTTTCGTTTAAAATATCTCTTAAACATCTAAATATATATGTTAGTTTCCTTATTCTGTTGTTCAGAATATTTATATGTGGGGACCATTTTAAACGCTGGTCTATTGTTATGCCTAGGTACTTAATATCGGTCTTGCTTTCTATGTTTGTGCATAACATATTGCATTTGTGGTTTTCTGTATTTTTCACAGAGTGAATAATTATGTTTATTTCTTTAGGTGTTTCTTGTTTTTTAATGAAAAATGGTAAATAATAAGTTTTTTTAGAATTTAAAGTCAACAAGTTTTCATCAAACCATAATTTTAGTTCATTGATATCTGTATTTGCCATGTTATTTAATTCTGACCAGGTGTTTGCTTTTAGTGGTAGGACTGTATCGTCAGCGTAAGAGACAATGTCTCCATATTTGGAAATATTGAATATATCATTGACATATATAATAAATAACAATGGTCCCAAAACCATGCCTTGGGGTATTGAAAAGTCGCTATATTTTGAATCGCTGACTTGATTGAGTAATTTTACTTGTTGAGGTCTTTTATGTAAATAACTAGTTATCCATGCTAAGACTTTTCCACTAATTCCTACTGATTTTAATTTACTTATTAATTTTTTATGTGATATGCTGTCGAAAGCTTTTTTGAGGTCTATAAATATGCCAAGACATTTTTTATCGGAATCTAGGGCCGTACATAAATAGTTGGTTATTTTTGCTATCGCGTCGTGAGTACTTGTATTTTTTTTTAATCCGAATTGGTTATAATTAATTATTTTATTTTCTTCTAAGAATGTCCAAATTTGTTTTTTTACAATTTTTTCATACATTTTTGATATATTCGAGAGAAGTGAAATCGGGCTATATCGATATACGAGATGTTCCAAAATTCAAGACAAGTTTTGGCCAAAGAAACCACATATATCTGGCAACCAAACTCTACAACATCCTTCATCCAAGTTTGAAAAAGATAGAAAAGATAAATAAGTTTGGAAAAAATCAAAACATGAGTAGAAATTAATACAGACATACTATAGAATGTATTAAAAACATAAACCTACCAGTCCGCCTCAGCACAGGACCACCTAGTGAGGAGGACTAAGAACAAACAGATGAAACATTTATATTTATATACACTATCATATCTTTTAATTCTCATCAAACCTGTAATTAAATAGTCACTAATAAAAAAATAAAAAAAAAATTATTAAATGAAGACAATGTAAGCGAAACTCAATCAAAAATCTGGAAACAGAAAAATCAGAAAAAGATATTGGCACCTCTAGGACTCGAACCCAGGACCTCTCGCTCTTCCGGGCGAACGCGCTAACCACTGCGCCAAGGTGTCGATATCAAATTCGTCGTTGTTTGTCCTGGGCTCGAGTCCTAGAGGTGCCAATATCTTTTTCTGATTTTTCTGTTTCCAGATTTTCGATTGAGTTTCGCTTACATTGTCTTCATTTAATTAAATGTTACAATTTGAGGTTTTACTCATAAAGTTCAAATAAAAATTTAAAAAAATTATAATTATTTCCTTCCAGGCATGATTCTTTATATTTTATTTCTTGGCGTTCTTTTGTATAATGTTGTGCACATAAAATTTAATGTTTTTCCATGTTCTCTGTCTTATATCTGGTTCATTGGTCAAACATTCTTCGCACTCTTTTTTGTTTGGATTTTTTTTTCTTATCCAGAAGACAGCCATTTGCCTTGATACGGCATCCTTCTCAGCAGAAGTCCACATTTTCCTTGCTGTTATTTACTTTTTCCTTGTGACATGTGCATTTATTGTTGGAATCTCATCCGTACCTACTCCGTGGTCATCTGAATCCCAATCTTCATTTTCCACGTTTGTACCATTAGGAATCGGAGGAATGGATACCGAAGACGGTAATATTGTCGCGGACACGGATTTTTCTTGAAGGTCAATAGTATCTAGATTTCTGCCTTTATTTTCGGCCAACTTTCCGCCATCCATGGCCAGCAAGAGTTTACTCACCTTGCTCAATTGTATGGTACTTTCAGGAAGACGGTAAAACTCTCTATGAACCCGAATGTCATGGCCCATGTATGTTGCCAGTTGGTCCATTTCGTTGTTTTTGAGGTTCAATAGCTGAGATGCAGTTGCCACTTGCTTCCGTAATTTTGTGGATGTCAGAGCTTTGGGATCTTTAGCACCACATTCCAAAGCGAATTGTCGTAATGATGTGTCTGATCTCAAGAACATAAGCGAATTTATTTTAGCAAATAGGTATACGTTTCTGTCTAAAATTCCCACAGACGACCTCTTTTCAATAAAATATTTAGCAATACGATGAGGCGTATACTTTTGTTGCCTGTTCACCGAACGAGCGAACGTTAGGACGAGCCGCGACGCTTCCAAGATACGTGTAAGAAATTCGTTCCACACTATTTCGAGGACCCAAGACCTCCAAAAACTATAGACCACTAAATCGAGGACCTTCCGAGATCCGTGTATTTTAGGTATGTGTAATCCTGAATACGTGGACAGGCCTCGGATATGGGAAGTCCTCAGTTACCGGCTGTGTATTCCGGTTTTTTGAGGACCGTTTTCTAGGTGCTTACCGGGTGTATGATGAAACCGAATAGACAGCAACGATCACGATTAACTTGAGTATACGTATAAGTATAGAATACATGTCTACTTTATATAATATAACAGGACCTCGAATTCGGGTAGCCAGTTGAAGTCCTCGAAATCGGGATTGGACAAACAAGGGTGTGTGTGTGTGTGTTATAAGTGAATCCAATAATATATATTACATTTAGTTATTAATATTACATTATTCAATAAAGAACAATAAATTCATGTAATGATTAAGGTACCATATGTAAATAGATGTTTGATAAAATAAAAAATGGACCATAAATGAATATAATAAACTTTTTTTAAATGTTCTTCTATATCTGTAATACGCTTAAGATAATCTATTTTAAATAAGTATATTACATACGTTCAGCAAATATAGCTAGTTTATTCTGACTAGTATTACAATAGCGCAGACCCATGAAAAATCTCGGAATATTAAGTAATAAATCCGAGTTCTAGAGTTCAATGAACCAAAGTTACACACAGACATTTGTATTTTAGCTAGGAAGATACTTTATCGCTCGTTTGAATTCTTTACACACTTAGTTCCGATTTTGAAAATGACACTTAAATTCAAAGCAAATTTGAGTTCATTAAACCAGACTGACAGGACGCACAGACAATTGAAAGTTTTGAACATTAGTTTTAAATAATAATGCGATAGTTATAGTGCGTTCTATCTTATGAAGTATGATAAAATCTCTTAATCTCTTAATTATATATATATACTTACTTGCATATGATTTGATATTAAACTTAAAGGCAAGATTTATTTAACTTAGTGTGAAATAGTCCTATTCAAACAACGTAAAATAAACCCGGAATTTTCAGTATATTTATCTTTTGTGTTAGTCAGCAGGTGGTAGGCAATCCTACAATTCAGCATTCTAATCCCATCTATTGATTTTCCATTACAATACAATTTACGTGTGGGTACCTCTATTCGAATATAATAAGGCTCTCCGGTGGGTTGTAAAGTCTATAGAAACGACAAAACGCTGGGGAAAGCTAAGATAATTTGGTCGTTCACCAGGGTTGCAAATTGATCAAGATAAGGAACTCCGATGGAATATGTAATTCATTTTTACTGGAATAACTTTATATAGGTTTATATCCAACCAATCTAATACAAAATCATTAAAGAAGAACATAATACTAATAAATCAAAGAAAAACATGAAACAGGACAAGTCACAGAAAAATAAAAAAAGGTAACGGTTTCAATTGGGAATCGAACAGGATATCTGTCTTCCCGGTACCACTTGACCATTGGGACCTAATTATTGTACGAATTTTTTTTTCGAATTTATATTTCAAAAATTAATTGCAAGATAATTAGTGCCATTACTAGCTTAAAATATAATTGAAATTTAAGGTAGGTAAACGGAGAATATTGAGAATAGCTTATTTTTTAAAAATCTCTTTAATGCAAATTATTTGTAATGCGGTTAAAAACAGGATCGCAGGCCCTCAATGAATAAATCAACAGGTTTCCTGTTAAACTTTTAGTAAAACACGAATATTATGTTATCACGATGCCTGGACACATGTTCATAAAAATTCTAAATTTAAAAATTTCGTCATTATATATTATGTAGGCAAATGCACGTGATGAACACATGTCCCAATGTATTAAGAATTCATTGATTTATCAGGAAGCGGCCTTAAATCCCGTTTTAACCGAATTAACAATAGTTTGAAGAAATTTTTCATAAATTTTGTGCTAGTCATTTTCATCTGTGTAGACTTGAAAATATCATTTGAAGCCAAAGTAGCGCCTAAATTTTCAATAACTCACTTCGAGAGAAAATATCCACATAGGTTTGGAATTACACCCCTGCAATGCGAGTCAAAGGATAAGGCCATTTTTGCAAATAACCTCTTTGTTAAATTGCTATTCTTATCTCAATACGTATCATCTATGGACACTGCAAAATTTCGTAGTCAACTAAAAAAACAAAAATCATAGAAGCAAAAAAAATTCGTTAGAGAAGAAAAATTCGCAAATTTAATTTACAGATTGTGAACATTTCGATCTTTCAAACTCTGGTAAATAGAAAACGTTTGAAATAAATTGAGTAAGTCTCTGTTGATTTTAGTATCTGGGATCTGGATTCTAGAGCTAGGGGCTAGAACCGGATTCTCTATTATCTGTGAATTAAATATGAATCATTATTTGAGGGTGGTTGGGAATTGGGTATATTCTTAGGGATGTTTGGAGAATTGTTTAAGTGGATGAGTTTTGTTGAGAGAATTTATATCAATTGCCCACTATCAAATCAGACATATTATATGATTTGTGCCTCAGTAAAATTATACTTATAAATGCCCAACTATTGTATGTTCGTTTCATTTCAATATTGAATAATGCTGATTAAGCATTTATTGTTTTTGTGATTAATTCGTAGAACTCCATTTAATTATTTTTTTTTAAGTTAATTAAAATCAAATTTAATAATATAAATATTAAGTTTTGCAAGTATTTTTTAGTTTTTGTTATTTTTTACAGCCGTTTCGGCTATCAAGAGCATTTTAAAACTGTGAACTGAATAAGCAACTTAACATTAATTATAAAAATTACAATAAAATAACTTTGTTACCAAAACCAATATGTTTTTATATAACCCTGATGAAGGTTCAGGGTGGACCGAAACCGGTTGGTTTTATATATATATATTTGAAATAAATAAGTGGTGTTAAAAACAAAGTTATTTTATTCTAATTATTATAATTATGTACCCATAAAGTGTTTGCTACGTGTGAAAATTTAACGTTAATCGTTCGCTTTGTTTAATTTTGATAGTCCCAGTGGTCGAGGGGAAAGGCTCTCGGCTTCGAATCCAAAGGTCGCGGGATCAAATCCCGGCGTGTGAAAATAAATTTGTTTTAATTAAAAACAATAATAAGTTTTAACTACGTTTTATTAGTTTAAATTTTTGCTATTTCCTATTAATTATTTTAAATAATATATAGTATATTTGCGGCATGTTACATAGTGGAAGATGCTCTCAGATTATGTTATTCAGAATTGAAACTTTAATTGAAATTGAAATAGCCACGTACTTCTCCTGCTTTATCTTCCCTATCTCCTTCCTATCCCCACCAACTTCAGCCTCATAATATACCACAAATAACATAGTCTTACTGGTTCCAGACAGTTCGCATCAGTTGGTTTTCACATTTAAAAATATATCCGGTGTAAATTCCCATTGTATGAATTTACACGATTTAAAAATAAAAATATTCGAACTCTTTGTTTTTGTGATATTTTATGTCAAAGGTGAAAATCTGAATTACATAAAAGGTTACGAGAAGATTTGTTTGACGATAATTCAAAGAACAAAACCTTGTTCGCATTTTTATGTGAATACCGCCCAACAGTCTCAACTGCTCCCAACCGTCTAGAGACAGTGGGTCTACCCAATTGAGGTATGTTATGAGGCTGTACGTTGTGTGGAGGGGAAGGACATAGAGAAGAGGAAGGTGGCGGAAAACCTCGCTACTAAGATCTGGTAACCAAACACGGCTTAAGCCATTTCAATCAACGTTTAAATTCTGAACAGTGTTCTTACACCAGGGCGATACTAAGAGTATCTTTCACTCTGGAACTCCCCGGAAGTATACTACCTAATATTTTAAAATGATTAAATTGTGAATTATCACAAATTCATCAAATAAAATTAACTTGCGCACGCCGGGATTTGAACCCGCAACCTCCGAATTGCTAGTCGAGAGCCTTACCCCTCGTCCAGGGCGAAGAGGGTTTTTATATACAGTGATAATAAGATTCTATAAGGAAAATGCTTTAATGCATATTTTACTTTCTCCCATTATTCTCCCTAAACCAATAAAAATAAAAATTTCTAATACAATTTTCCTACATTGGTAATTGCATTTATTTTTTTATTTATTAAAAGTCTTAGAATTACTTTTGATTGAAAACTTACTAATTTTTGGGTGGCCAAATTTTTTTTTCTGTAATTTTTATCAGATCTCTTCATATATTTTTTAACATTAATGAAATACGTAATATTTTTAATTGTTATTCTGCTCTGCCCAATCAGCTATATCCAGGCTTCACTTGGCAGGATGAATAATACATTTTACAAGAATTTGGGTTTTAAAATACTTAAACAAAGGTAAAGGATGTGACATATTTTTACAAAAAGCATACATATTGAATATATAAAAATTAATGACTTTCTCTGGTGTTCAAAACAGTGTTATTTAATTTATTATTGTTCTTTAATTTAACAGAGTTCGTTTTTTTTTAAATGGGCATTTGAATAATATTAAATAAATTAATAAACATGAAACTTTAATAAGCTTGATTATAATTTTACGAACACGACGTGTGAAATCGTACAACAATCAATTGCAGTCCATTTTGCCATCAATCATGCGCTTAATGTTTAAATAAAGTAGAAAGAGAATTCCATGGCATCGAAAGAAGGAAAAATTAATGAACAAAAACACGAACAGAATTTTTTTCATTAAAACAAAGCTCTTTCTATTTTTCAATACATCGTTCATTGGATTCTGTACATACTTCCTTGTAGTCAAGCAAAATACTGCACATTTTTTCGAACAAAGCAAGGTAGTTATTTCGGTACGGGCAAAATTTGAGGAATTTCGTATTTTTCGTCTGTATGTTTGAAGTACAAAGGGTCGTCACCAGGTGAAGGGATTTAGGTATTAGTTTCTTTACACCTTCCAGGGAGCGTACGTAATTATGATTTGTTCTTCTGGAATTTTTACCTTCAAAAGCTTTTGGTTTTCTCCGATAAATGAATAATCTGGCTACTTATCAACCGCCCTGTGTTTGTAAGGCGTACGATCTAAGCCTTATACTGCTCCCATTTATTTTGTAGCTACGAGTACTTCAAAAATCTTTTATTTTCTACATTTGGAAAACTTCTCTGACTCAATCTCAGTATAAATAAATATTACTTAACAAACTAAAAACCTTGTATTATTATTTATTTATCCCGTGATAATACACTCCGTGGTATAATTGAATTGCTCCGTTGGTTTTACATTTTGGAGTTGGGAGAAAAATTAATGTTTATTAATATTTGTATTTAAACTGCTTTCTAGTAACGTTGCTGCGCACTTAAGTACCCGTCAGGTTTCCTTTTTCTGGGTTTTGTGATAATGTCTTAAAAATGTGTCAGAAACGCTGTGAAAGAAAACCGTTCTCGCGTTCTGAAAGTAATTTGTTTTATACTATTTTTTTGCGATCAGCAGACAAAAATATATTCTTAATGAATGCATTACACCATGCATAATACCTCTCGCAATGAGAACCAAGAACATGATATAAATAATATATCTTAAATAAATCTACTTTCTATCTATAATGCTATTAGGCGTGAGACTATTTGTTTAATCTTTCAGTAAAAAAATTACGCACATAAACCTTTCGATTCGAAAGGCAATGCTAAACGTATTTTTAAAGCGTTTGTGAATTTTGTATTATGGTGACCATTTTGCTTTTTAAACACTGTTACGTAATACAGTCTCCCTATTGTTAAATAGGGCATGGTTGCCCCAACTTCCCCTCACCGCGTGTGTCGAACACGCCGCCAGATGGTCAAAATACGTGACCGGCACAGACCACACGCAGCGCCGCGGCCACAAGCTAATCGCCTCGCCGCGCTCCGACAGTCTAGCTCCGACCTCGGCCTTGACCGCATGGTCGCTCGCGGAAACGATCTACCCGCCAATGACTTGCATAAATTACGCAATAACGAACGCAATCTCGTAACAGTTTCCAAAACTAGAGGCATTTCGCTAATCGACTTACAATCATGTTTACTATTACGGCTCGAGCTAACTCAATGGAGTCCCGTTCCCGTGTAAAACCCCGAGTGCATATCTCTGCCTCAACTGTCCCGCCGCCTGTGAGCGCGGGAACGTCTGGCTCAACATGATGCCCCATACCACTCCTCAAGACGAATCGTAAGCTTTCAACCTATCCCCTTTTCTTGTGTTCAATTCTCGTAAATTCATGTAGAATCCACGCTTGATCCGGTCGTCATAAATTAGTAGAGAGAGTTAGTAGGGAGATCTATGTCAACCTGTATTTCTCGAGACATTTAATATACCTTGTGCCTTACTACCCATGTGTTATTATTATGTGATAAACCTACCCTTTGACCTCCTAACCGATGGACGAGCCTGATGACCAAAGAAGCTGCCCGCCCCTGATAGTACACGAGTCGCCTGCTCTACCATTTTATCTGAGCTTAGCCAATTTAATAACCAGGTTCGATTCCCGGTTTAACCATATGTTAGCAACACCTAACTAATCAATTTTGAAAAACTATATAGGAACTTTGTCTATACCTATGACAATCTTGATTTTTATCAAAATTCTTCCTTCACTCAGATAAACGTGATTTTAAGTAGTCCGGCCATTTCGTTTACACCGGTTAAACTTCTCAAAGTCAATGAAATGTGTCAGCAAGTCAGGAACAGTTTGAACTAGTAAATCATATCCCGCTTTTGATGAATTAGGTCTTGGAGGGATTCATGGAACAACGAAGTTATTTACGAGCGTGGCCTTGAAGCCTCAAATAAACCCTCTTTCTGTACTAACAAATCGAGAAGTTTTTTCTTATATCAAGGGAAATATTTTACAGAAGCTTATTGTTTTTAACTCTTTGAGAAAATATACATATTGAGGAGTGTCACGACTCGTGACATAGGGAATATAATATGGATGGTGAGTATTTTGTTCGGTTCAGCATTTTTTATTCAAGCCGTGGATGTGATTACTAATGTAATTCGTCTGTCGAAGAAAGAAATCATTATTCCACGTCACGTTTTCCTTCAGGGACGGAAACGTCATTTTGCGTTACGTTCAGTACTTACTAATAAAGCCTGAAAGTTAATGTGTACTGCGTAGACCATTTCTTTTGCACGTATTAAATATTTACCTATAATATGTTAAAAATTATTAGTAACACTGTCTTGGGCGATAAATCTCTCGGTTTTTTCGCGGTTGGGCGAAATGATTGAACGTTTTAGGAATACCATCATATCCCTTTTTTAGAGTCTTGTAATCCTGGCGCAAATAACATACCTACATATACTACACTTCTCTTATAACTATTGTGTGTAGGAATCAGTATGCGTTTATTGTTGCCTTTCACTTTGTACACGGAGAAAAATTAACATCTTAAAAAATGATACCATGCCAATTTCCTGATAAAATATTATCATTGGAATATGTTCACGTGTTCTTTTCCTAGTAAATATCATGGAGGAAAGTGACAATATTGGTGTATAAATATCAGTATTTGCATGAACACGTGTCACGCCGTCCTCATAAAACACTTGCTTTTTAACTGATACTATGCTATTCGCTAGTTAAAGGCCTGCAGTCCCATTTTTAAAAGGAAAACAAAAAAATTACCAGATTTTCAATAAATTAACTGTATTTTATTTCGATAAGTTTTCTCCGCGCATCAACCTATTATTATCTACCTAGTAAAAAAAAAAAATATGGACCGCCGAAAGAGTACCAGAAGAGTGGCAAACTAGTATAATATGCCCCATACATAAAAAGGGAGACAAATTGAAATGTGAAAATCACAGAGGAATATCGCTACTTTGTACAGCGTATAAAATCTTCACAACGATTTTGAAAGAAAGACTAGAACGTCATTCAGAGAACTTGCTGGGAGAGTATCAGGCAGGTTTTAGGAGGGGGAGATCCACCACTGATCAACTCTTAACTACTCGACAAATCCTGACAAAATGCTGGGAATTCGATATAGACATATATCAACTATTTGTTGACTTCAAACAGGCATATGACAGTATAGATAGGGAGAAAATATATGAAATACTCCTAAATTTTGGTATACCGCCCAAAATAGTCAAGCTTGTAAAAGCAACGATGGTTGGTTCACGATGCCGAGTAAGGATAGGAGGTGAAACAACGGAGGATTTTAACGTCTCCCAGGGGCTGAAACAAGGTGATGGCTTAGCTCCCACTCTTTTCAATATTGTTCTGGAGCACGTCGTGAGGAAGACAATGATTGCTACCGACTCAAACATTTGCTACAAAAGCAATCAAATAGTTGGATATGCAGACGACCTTAACATTGTCGGAAGATCCTTACAGGCTGTAAGAGAGGTGTTTGACCCTTTGGAGACTGCAGCAAGAGAGGTGGGCTTGCAAATCAACGAGAACAAAACTAAAATCATGATGCAAACCAGAACCCCACACCGCAGAATAAAAGATAAAGTGAATTTTAAAAACTCCTATAACTTTGAAGTGGTCGAAGAGTTTGCCTACCTGGGCTCCATCATAACGCAGGACAACGAAGACCCAGTAGAAGTAAGAAAGCGCATCACAGCCGCTAACAACACTTACTTCGCGTTGCTGCCAGTGTTCAAATCCCGAAACGTCCATAGGAAAACCAAAATAACCCTGTACAAAACAATTATTAGAACGGTCTTGGCCTATGGATGTGAGGCGGGAACACTGACAGCAAAGTCTGCGGAACGGCTGGACACCTTCGAAAGAAAGGTACTTCGAAGAATCTTAGGAGCGGTGCGAGAGGGAGAGGCATGGAGAATCCGCCACAATAAGGAGCTATATGACATCTACCAAGCTCCCAGACTCTCTACTCATTTACGGCTCCAAAGACTAAGATGGGCCGGACATGTGCACCGAATGCCAAGCACACGTGTACCAAAGAAGGTTTTAACAGGACACCCGGGAGGCAAACGAAAGGCGGGCAGACCTAGGCTGAGATGGGAGGACGATGTCAGGAAAGATGCCAGAGGACTACTCCATGTTGCAGATTGGAAGACGACGGCCGAGGACAGAGGGCGGTGGAGGCTCATGTTAAAGGAGGCCAAGGCTCGAAATGGGCTGTAGCGCCATTGAAGAAGAAGAAGAAGAAGAAATAAATTATATTTCTTATTTCTATATTATTTCTTTCGTTTTGTAAATTTTAGTAACTATTATTGTGTTTTTTAATGAAGAAGAAGATAATATTCATAAATCTAAACAAAAAACAAAAAATATTTTGGTATTTTAAAAAAAAATATATGCTGAATTGACGCTTAATAAATAAGTCCCAATGGCCCAGTGGTTTAAGATGCCCGTCCCGGGAGGGCAAAAGATCCAGGGTTCGATTCCTAGTTGTGACCGTTATCTTTTTTATGTTCCTGTTTCTTTTTCTATTTCATGTTTTTTCAGTATTCAATGATATTTCAGTATACATTGATGGGTATAACTTTCAAAAAAAGTTAATGAAAAAGTTGTTCCTGAATATTATTATGTTATTTAAGTTTATTATTTTATGTTTGTAATTATCTTTCTGTTTTGTATTATGGGTAAATAAATATTTTTTAATTTGAATGATTATTTTGCTATTTAAATTTATTAAATTTATATAGCAAAAAAAATTGTGTCTGTTTTGTTTTATAGTTTTATGACTATTATGTTATTTAAGTTTATTATTTTATGCTGGTAATTTTCTTTCATTTAGTATTATAGTTTCATAACTGTTACGTTATTTGTTTTTTTTTTTACATATAAGTTCCATATTATTCTTCTGTATTTTACATTTTATTAAAACTGTATTATTTCAATTAATTTTTTTAAGTCTTTTATTATCATTCAGTTTTGTATGATTTTTTTTTTTTAATTTTTACATTAGATACATTAGACACATGAAAATGTTTGCCCTCAGGGTCTGTGTTATTTTTGGAGACGCTGAATGGAGGGTCTTTTAGGAACGGAAGGGGAGGAAGTTCTGGGAAGGAAAGAGGTATGAGGGGTGGGTAGGAAGCAGGGGGTATGTTCCAGGACTGACAAACGTATGAATCCATCCCTCCCACTGCGGTGCAAGGATATGTTCCAAGAGAGTCCTGCTGGAGAGGACGAAAGGACTCCTCCAACCAGTCTCTCCCGATCCTGCCTACCGCGCAGTTGGTGGGCAGACGCATCTGTTGCCAATACCCGGATCAGCCTTACCCCATAAACCCTGGCAACCCTGCTAAGTCACCAAACGTAGCGAACCACTTGAGTGGACCTATGGCAGAGGTGTTGGTTATCTAATAAATGGTTCCAAGTGCGGCCATAAATTAACTTATTAATTTTTTAAAAAGACTATTGAATACTTGACTACTAAATATATCCATTATATCTATCTATTTACATAAAAAATAATGAAACCGGGCGGGCTGCCCGGATTTCAGTTTATGCAATATAGCATAGTTTTCATACAATTACCGGGCCTTAAGCTAGTAAGTCATACAAAAATGTGGTTTCGACAAAAAATTCAGAAATTTTAAAAGAATTTGAGTAAATAAATTAATAAAATAGTCTTCTTGAATTATGTTGCATGTTTTAGTAGTGATTATTTATCTCGTGAATCTATTAGCATTGTACCTGATGTAAAGGGTTTTGATTGATGATGACAGAGCGATTATTCTAATTGATATCCAGCACGCATAAGATTACTCCTATCACACAAAATAAAATAAAAAATTAGTCGAAAGGGTAGGTACGTACTACCCTAAATTAATGTATACTAGTAATAGTGAATAGCATTTGTAAAATTAGTCATCAAATTATCAAACATTGATTAGAGACTTTTTTAAATTCGCTTTCTTGCATAATTTATTAAAATTATCTGAACGTTGAATAGTTAATGACCTAAAATTTTTATATAAAATCATAAATTCAATAGTTGACAGCCCTGAACTACTTTATTTCTTTACATATATCTACCTCGCGAACCAACTTTGCGGTATTATCTACCGTTCTATTGTGATACCTCCAACATAGAATCTCAATTCTATACCCCCGTTCGCCGTATACAAAATTTGGGTAGTGACTATAAAAATATTGTTAATTTATTTCATAGAGAAATTTATCAAATATAATACAATTTAACTATAGAAACTACGTAGCTCTGTTTATCTTACCAAAGTTTTGTAATTTTCCTAGTATTATATTTTTCCATCTAACATGGTGAAGTGTCTAGTTTCCACTTAATTTCATTTGATATTGTTTTTGTTTAAGAGGTTGTATTTTATTATGTCTTCTATTTTCTTTTTGATTTTGTTTTTTTTTAATATTTTGTTGTGTTTATTTAGATTTTCTTTGTAAAAAAATAACATGTAAAGCCCAGCTGGGCGTGAATTTAGATATAAATAAATAATGGATAATGATCGTATATTAGGATATTCCTAGAAGCGACTGCATCTTTTTTCGGTCTTTACTGTTTTACATATTTCGTTTGAGATTCATTAATATTGTCTTCAATGATTTCAATTAATTTGATTCCTTTATTTTTCACTGTTACAAACTATTGTTACAGACGGTTCGTTGTTATGTTTTTCCTATTCTTCTGTGTGGCACTGAAAATTGGATAGTAACCAAGCATCGACACAGTAAATAAACATTTAAATGTGAATTATTGTAAACATTTTCCGGACATGTTAAATGTTTTGAAGTTTTCCATCGTATGGCTGAAAATGGTGAAAAATTTAATAATAATAATTTCGGTGGTGTGTCTCTGTGTCTGCGTTCAACTCTGGTGCAATGAACTCTAGATCTGCAAATTTCTTTGATTTTAAAAATTTGAATTGATTGTTCAAACGATTCAGATAAAGTAGGTATCAAAATTATTTTATTTTTATTAAATAATAAATTATTCTATATTTGAAATGCATGTTATTTATTTTGTTTAATTTTTTGATAGATGTCGTACTTTTTGAAGTTTGCTAACTGCGTTCATTCGAAAGGTAAATTTTTAAGTATGATTTTTGAATCAACAATAAATAAATAAACCAATCAATTAATAAACATAATGAAAATAAAAAAAAATATTAATTTTTGAAATCCTGGGGAAAATATTTTATAAATACTTTCGGCTTCACATAATCACACAATCCTACAATTATAGTATGCCGTGATTTTTCACGGGTAATTTCACGTTCTGCGCTAGTAATTGCAAAATGGCCAAATTTTTGTATCACAAAATATATATTCATCTTTATCAATTATTACGACTCAATGGGAGTATTGCTCCAATAATTCCCCCATTCCTTCCAAGGCCGCATGGATTTTTTTTCAAATTGGCTTGAAAATTATTGCTTGGCAAACATGAAAAAAACCATTTCCTATATTTGTTTATGACCGTCAGACTTTTTATAATATTAAAAAAGTTTAATATTTGATTAGAACCGACAAAAGGTTCCTCTTCCGGTCAGTGCAAAGCCTCAGGATAATTAAATTTCCCGCATATCGTATTTTACTTATGCTGACCAATAATAAATTTTATTTCTTTCAAGGGTAACTACCAACTGATGTTAACTTAACAAAGGATTCAATATTTTTCCCTGGAAAGTTTTTGAAGTGCTTTTTGTCCGCAATGAAAATAAGAAATCCCATTCTCTCTAGCTCTAGAGTAATGAACTCTGTGCCGTGACTTTAATTACTTTTCGATTGAGCAAACCTCACGCCTTCTTTATCACACTAAGAGAATTTTTCTCTAGAAAACCTTTTTCAATGACATTAAACGTTTCCTGCTGAAAAGCGCATTTCTTTAAATATCAAGCAAGCTTTTTGAGATTTTACAATGAGAAAGACTTTAAAAAGGCTAAAACAAAATTTTAATGAAATTCCTTTATTCCTTTTCGGAGTAAAATGTAATAATTTCTGTTTTCTGTTCGTTTACTCCGCGGTTATAAATTTCTGTAAGTTATTCGTGTAATATCATCGGGATTTCGGAGTGTTTTATAAAAAAACCAATAAAGTGTTGTTTTTCCTCGAGCTTTAATAATCTTATCTGAACTACCCATTCTTGGAACAGGATTTAAAACATAATATAGTTTGGAAATGCCTGGCGAAACTTCTCCAGCGGTACGAGATCGTGCTGAAAGCTGAAAGCTGTTGTTTTTCCTCTGAACTCTAACTGGGTAGATATTTATATTTATTTCATGGGTTAAGGTTTGCCCAGGTCTTGGTGGCGGGTGCGTCGGCCCACCTTCTGCGTGGCGGGCCGGTTGGGAGATGCTGGTTGAGGGAGACCCTTTACAACCTGTTACCGCTGTCCGGGCCGCTCGATAGTACAGGGGCCCGACCCTCAGGCTCACGACTAAGGGTGGGCTGCCCCATCAGCGAGTGAAAAAACCCTGCCACTGCTGTTGTGCCGGTTCGTGACCGAAGGGGACCCAGCAGCAGCGTTTGGGGCGCATTGGATGCCCTCTCCAGCCGGACTCTCCCAGCCTATCGCCTAGCACCGCAGTGAGTGGGCTGGAACCAAACGCTCATCACTCCTGGACAGCCTGAACCCCAGATTTCTACCCACCCCTCATACCTTTCCATTCCAGACCTTCCTTTCCCCTCATACCCTTAAAAAAGAAAATATTAAAATCATGAATATACAAAAAAACAAACTTAACATCATTACAGCGGCGAGTAGCAGGCGTCCCCGGTGCGGGCCAAAACTGTTGGTAAATTTTGCCAACATTTGCGGTCTGCACACTAATTTAAATTCTGTTCATCACCATCTTTTGTCCCAACGTCCCAACCTTTTTTTCCTATCTGAAACTCAGATAGCCGAGCCGCCAGACTCCTCCTATCTGGACTGCCCGGGCTTTACCCTTGCAAGCAAGTTCCGACTCAAAGGAGGAGTCTGCCTCTACAGTCGAGCTGACGTCACCTGTGTACGACTATTGAGTCTGGAAAACTCCAGATTCGACGTAATGTGGGTGCGCGTCAATCTTGCCAGTACGGCAAGATTCTACGCATGTCTATACCGCTCACCGAACCATAGCGAATCAGACACTTCCGAGCTCTTCAAACATTTGAGAGATACTATTGATGATTTCTTGCCCCGCTACCCTTCGGCCGAGTTTATTGTTCTGGGGGACTTCAATGTTCATAAAGAACCATGGTTGTAGTTCTCAGGCCCAACGGACTCGGCTGGCCGACAGGCGGAATCCTTTGCCATTTGCTACGGATTAGAGCAACTGGTTCAGGAGCCTACAAAGGTTCCTGATGTCCAGACTCACCGTTGCAATCTGTTAGACCTATTCTTAACTACTATGCCACACGGTTATAAGATTGACGTCACAGCGCCTCTGGGATCATCTGACCACTGCCTAGTGACGACATCAATCCCCGTTAGCCTCAGACCAACTAATGAGAGGCTGAGGAGAAAAGTGTGGCACTATAGGTCAGCAGATTGGTTCGGTATGCGGGCCCATTTCAACGCTTTTCCGTGGTCAGCTGTTTGTTTTCGGACTTCGGACCCTTCAAGATGTGCCCAGGAGATTGGTGAAGTCATCAAATTGGCGATGGATGGCTTCATACAATCGACTACTAAAGAAACTGGTGTGGGCTCAAAGCCGTGGTTCAGTCGACAATGCTCCGAAGCAGTTCGACGAAAAAACGCGGCTTACCGAGCCTACAACACATCTCGAACGCCCGAAAGCAGATCAGCATACAACAAATCGGCAAAGGAATGCAAGAGAATCATTAATAGGTCAAAATTCGAACACGACCTGCAGATCAGCAAAAAGCTGGCTGCCTGCCCGCATGGCAGCAGAGCATTCTGGTCCCTTGCGGGCTCAATAGGTCGGAATTTTTGCAAACCCAGTTTGCCACCTCTTACCAGACCTGACGGCTCACTAGCAAACACCGCCACCGAAAAGGCTAACTTATTAGGGAAAATGTTTGCGGAAAACTCGACCCTCGATGACGGAGGTGCTGTTCCGCCGTCGGTTCCTCACTGCGGCTTCTATATGAAAAAGCTGAGGATCCGGCATCGGGATGTACTCCACGTTATACGGGGGCTCGATGTTAACAAAGCTAGTGGACCTGATGGAATACCTGCCCTGGTATTGCAGAGGTGTGCTGCGGAAATAGTTCCAGTTTTGACAAAGCTCTTCAAAATGTCCCTGAAGTGTGGCACTGTGCCTTCTGGTTGGAAAAAAGCGGTCATTCACCCTATTCCCAAGAAAGGTGACCGCTCCAACCCGGCCAACTACAGCCCCATAGCGATCACATCAGTTCTGTCCAAAGTGATGGAACGTGTGATCAACGACAAACTGCTCACATACCTCGAGAAGAACAAAATTATCAACGACCGTCAATACGGAATCCGGCGGAACCGCTCGTGCGGTGATCTTCTCGCGTATGTGTCGCATGTTTGGGGGCGGTGCCTGGAACGTCACGGTGAGACCCAAACGGTCGCACTAGACATATCCAAGGCCTTTGACCGGGTCTGGCACCGAGGACTTGTCAACAAATTGCCTTCTTACGGACTTCCCGCATCCCTGTGTACGTGGATTGCTGACTTTTTAAGGGATAGGTCGATTCAGGCAGTTGCTGACGGTTTCACCTCATCCTCACACTCTATAAATGCTGGCGTCCCACAGGGATCGGTTCTGTCTCCGACTTTGTTTTTGTTGCACATCAATGACCTTTTGACATGTGCACCGATTCATTGTTACGCAGATGACAGTACAGTTCATGATAGCTTTTTGTTTGACAAGCCCCCAAAGGGCACACAAACTCCAACGGCTCGGAGGGATTTGAAGCAGAGAATGGACGGTTATCTCGAGAGTATTTCCTACTGGGGTAAAAATAATCTCGTCGAATTTAATGTTTCAAAGACCCAATCCTGTCTGATTACGTCTAAAAGGGATCTAAATGATAATCTAGTCTCCTTCAACGGAAGCAATCTTCCGAACAGGCCTTCCATTGATATGCTTGGTGTAACTATAAGTGACCAGCTCAGGTATGGGGGTTCCATCGAAGCCAGAGTAAAGCTGGCCTCTCAGAAGCTGGGCGTACTGTACAGGGCCCGCAGATACTTTAATAGTACACAACTGCTGACCCTGTACAAATCACAAGTGCGCCCTACTGTCGAATTTGGCAGCCATCTCTGGTCCGGAGCCCCTAAATACCTGAAAAAAACCCTTGACTCTGTGCAAAAACGGGCGGTCCGTTTGATAGATTCCCAAATCTTAACAAACGGACTGCAATCTTTAGAGTACAGGCGTCGGGTAGGTATGCTGTCCTTATTCTATCGGTATTACAATGGAAGATGCTCTGAGGAACTAGCGTCATTGATCCCTTCCGCACCGGTGCGTAGTCGGGATACACGCCAAACGCGCGCCCAATATTTGTACACGGTTGACTTTTGTCACATGAGAACGGGTCGCTTCTACGATTCGTTCTTGAGTTCAACAGCTCGGCTGTGGAACGAACTGCCGGCCTCTGTGTTTCCTCCCTCCAACAACATGGGACTCTTCAAGACCCATGTTCACTCCTTCCTCTCCACAAAAAGACCCTCCACACAGCATCCCCAAAGATGACATAGGCCCTGAGGGAAATTATTTTCTTCAGGGCCTCCTGTGTGGAGTTAATATAAAAATAAAAAAAAATTTATACCTATTTATATTCTTCTCTCCTTCTTGCGGGCAGGAGATAGAAAATTGCCTGTACCTACAGTTACAATTTGCTTCTCAGATATGAATTTCATATGAAGACATTTTTTTCTCAAAACTAATACTTGAATTAATTAATTCATTCATTCATACAAATTTATATTTTTAAATCCTGAGCGAAAGATAAAATCCCAAAATGTATAGATAATAAAAAAAGTATAATCAATTAATTAATAATTAATTTATTCAAAATTAAAATTTCATTTGTTTCATTTTGGAAGTAGAATTACATATAGAGCTTGTGGGGAAATTTTGGAGAATTGTTATTTTGTTCTCCCCAATTTAGGGGTTATGAGCACCTATTGTGGGTTTTCGAACATAAGCATCGGCAACCCTGCTCATTAGGTGAATGTAATATCAAGGCTCGTTAGTTTGAAGATGGGTATTGACACCTAATTATTTATACATGCAGTACAGAAGTATCAATGTCTAAGGATTAATATTGTAATTTAATTAATAAAAAACAATTTATTCATAGGCAAGTCCTTCTGTGTCATTATTAGTATGCGTGACAGCTATTTCATCTTCTGAAAGCATTATCACACCTGACAATGTCTTCAGAAGGCGAAACAAACATTTATTTATAAATGAAAAAATACACTTTGTAAAACAAAACTTTTATTTTGAATTAATATTAACAGCCAACCAGGTTTCGCTTAGCTCATAATAAACCTTGATATAATAAGCCCTGACGAAGCTTGAGCTAAGCGAAACCTGGTTGGCTGTTAATATTAATTCAAAATAAAAGTGGTGTTTTACAAAGTGTATTTTTTCATTTAATATATAATGTCATATCACAAAGTGTTTGCTTCCTTCGATAAAATGTATTTATAAATTGAACAATAATACTATTGAACAGGTAATACCTCCTCTAAAAATACCTCTACGGCCTCTTTGGTGCCAAAGATACTCTCAGTATCGCTCTGGTGTAAGACCACCATTCAGAATTGAAACATTGCTTGAAATGTCCTTAGCTGTGTTTAGTGTAAAGGTCTGAATAGCCAGGTACTTTCCCACCTTCCTGTTCCACATCTCCTTACTCTCCGTACTACCTTTAGCCTCACAACATATGCCAGATGGGGATTGTAATGATATGCCCTTTCTACTTCAAACTTTTCCTTCTCTTCTTTCTACGATACATTTTCCTTAAGTCCCGTAGGTAACTTTTCCATAAGGCTTTGGTTATATATATATCCGGGGTAGGAAGGTCCTCCCTGCCGTCTTTTCTTTATTACACACCCCTTCAAGTGTGTACATCCTAGTTTGTCTACGTGACGTACGACCTTGAACGTACTCATTTCACGTGACGGTTCAGTATAAAAAGGCTTCACCGAACGTTGTGTTGGGTTTTTGTTTCTCGGTTTAGAAACCTAGTTATTTATGTTTTGTGTGGTATCCCTTGGTTCTTTTGAGATAGAGTGAGTTGAATCCATTACCGCTGTTTTTCAAAACCATTTTATAAACCTTATCTTCTAAGTCGCCTGCTCACCCCCCCCTAGCTACTCGATTCTACCTATCGTAGGGTAATGTGAATATAATAAAGTGTTAGATTTTATATATGTGATATACATACGATAAATTTATGGTGTTAGTTGTCGGCGCCATCCATGTATATATTTTGGGAGGGGAAGGAGAGGAAAGGAAATGAATTTTTTTCAAGTTAAGATTGGCTCCTCCGCTTACCAAACAAAACTGATGGATGATAATTTGAGCAAGGCGATCGATATCTGCGTGTCTGGATATCACAACCGGCCGGGTCTCCCCTTGTTCCAAATCGGCAACCTTCACGCCAGAATAAAGAAAACCAGGTCTCTTCACCAATTTCAGAATTGCCCCAATCTCAAACACCTCCAGGATAAACTACTTTACTGAGTGTAGAAGGGGAAAACCATAACATCCCTTTATCACGAATCTAGTCGCGAAAATGTGACACGCAAGGTCCTAAGTTACGTGCCACCTCCAGAAAACGTTGTAACTCCCACGCCGTCGGGGATTTACATCCCTTTCTAGGTCAATACATAGATAACACACGACAATCTTGTCGACATTTTGCCTGCTTATTAACGATAGGTTGTGTGCCTACCCATTCAGCCAATTATCATGTGAGATATATGTAAGGTCTACTCGAAATGCCAAATTTGGGATGAGGACTGTCTGTATTTTAATATTTGGTTCCAGTATTTATTTTATGAGGTCACTAGCATCCTCGTGTATTAGGTATGGGTAACTTCTACTGAATACCTATCCTCTCAGGTAAGGTATAAACGGATAATTGGTTTGATTTTTTGCATTTAATTTAAAGAGGCTGCCTACCTCTCGAAAGATACCTGTTGAGAAAAGTTGTTCGGTTGGTAGTTTTATTTCGGAGATTACCATCTCCCTCTTTCGACTTTAGATTTGTTTTTGTGCATCCCAATTCGTAACTTAGAAAGTCAAATAATAGATGAAAAGTATTAAATTAGAAAGTCAAATAACAGAAGAAAAGTTTTCATTTTGTTCCGTCTGGTTGCATCCGATAGCTTTCAATTTGGGACGGCATACGCTAGCAAAACTTCCCCTTTGACTGACTGTACTCCGCGCCTCTCGGCCTATATATGAAAAGGTCGTTGACTTGTCTCTCGCTCACAGCTGATTGACAATGCGTCTAGCGTATCCCTTCTTATGGGAAGATTATTTGGGTTGCAGGCGTTGCAAACTCGGTTCCTGTACCTCGGTTGTATCCTATTATTAAAAGGGTCCTCTGAAATTTAATAAATAATATAAAAAACTCACCCTGTTAGTCACCTCCAAATCCTCGTGTGAAACTTACCTGGTTACACTATATAGCTAAATCACTTTAATTTTCGACCTCCTCCCTACGCTTATAAAAGGGTAATTAAATATTCCTGTAAATAAAATTGTACCTCCCTAATCTGTTAGGATTCGAACCCACAGTTAATAATCTATTTGATTCTCTGGTTTTCGGTCTCCGTGGATAGAATGCCATCTCGCCAAATCAATAACTTAGCCCGATTAAACACTTCCTGCCTTTAAGTACATTCACTCTATTTTAAAACGCAATCAATATTTTTATTATTTTCATGTTTTTAAGACAAGCAATCTAGTTCGAACTGTATACGAAATCACGTTTAAATCAACACAACTTTATAACACAATCGCGATTGCACAACACCTGGCGCCCCTGAGGTGGGTTTTTACAAAACGGCGCTCTACAAATTATCCAATTATTATTATTGTCATTATTATTAATTGTTTTCCCACTGAGTCGAATCACTTTCACTTCACACAAACACCGGATCAATAATCTTTCACTTTAATTCAATATTCCGCAATATTCTCTAATACCATTTGAATTCAATAATTAACTGCAATTTCAAACAACACTTCTGATTTGTATCCCTTTCTCGGGGCTGTCAATCCACCCAAGTTCCAAACTCGACTGTCCTCCGGTCTCTCCTTTCCCGTGGGAATCTGTTTACTCAAGGCCTGTCTGTCAATAAATCTTCCGTCGTTGTTTAAACAAAAAAATTTTAGAGCACGTTATTTTATTATTTATCGTTTATTTTTGTGGATGTCCAAAACATCACAGGATGACATTCTATGGATGCCCCTGTGTTATGGCGGGTGAAGTTTAGTTAGTTTGTTAAACTTGATAATAAGCATGCATATATAACGTAAGAAAAGAGTGCCATAATATAGAAATAAAGGGCTCTGTATAAAGGACTGGAAGTCTGTAAATAAATTGCGCCTTAGATTATATTTTTTGGTGATGGTATTGTTTCACTGGACAGTTTGGAAACGACTGGAAACGACTAAGACCACAAAAAATCGGACACGACAATCGGAGGTGTATTTGGTTCATCCGATCGGATAGTCTGATGAGACAATCAATAGGAAAGCAAAGCTGTTCAGACTATCGGAACCAACTATCGAATGGAAAATATGGACTGTATGCCTGGCCTAATTAATGCCTCTTTGGGCAGGCGAGATAAGTGGATTGAAATCCTATCGCATAAACTTATTCACTTATGGCAAAACTAAAGAGTTAGGTTAGGTTTTTTTTCATTTCTTGAATATAAATAGGTTTAAAATGAAACCCATCAAAAGTCTAAAGTTTAATCAGGAAAATTAGAATTTTCTTTCTGATTCCAAAGGTATAAAATTAAGACGATAATCGAATTTTGACTAGCGGCTTCCGACAGAGAAAATCAGCATATAGGATCTGCAAACATTTCCGGAGAGTCTGCCATTGCCCTTGCGTAAAGACTTTCAATGAAATTACAAATTTGTGAGTGCTTTTCCTGGAAGGTTTAAACTATTTCAATATAGCAATTGCGAGAAGCTGTAAATGAATCAGTTATATGATTGTTAAGTGGGGACATAATTCTCAGTACGGTTTACTAGCTTTTGCGTTTTTAAAGCCTCTGCTTCCAGTGATACTAAAATAACACTTTTACAATTTTGTGACATTCACCTCATACTGAGAAATACGAGTCCAAACTTTAGTTCATCGGCGGATGAAGGATATAATAAAGTAATTACAATAGTTTATTCCAAAATGCAATGCAATACATTCTATATTTGACCGGTCGGTGGCCGAGTTGAAATCGCGTTTGTGTCCTACCCAGGCGTAGTGTGTTCAATTCCTCGGCTGGCTAAGTCCTCCATCGCAACACAAGCAACATTTTCAGCTTACTGTGGTGGTAGTAGGAGATTATCAAATATTTTCAGGTTATTTGTAACCGGGAATGTTTTTTTTCTTTTCAAAATATATATATATATATATATATATATATATTTACGATTTTTATCTAAAAAAATCAGACAAATATTAAGAAAAATATATTTGACAAAATAACAATACACATATTAGCACAAAAAACGCGGAAAATAAGTGAAAAAAGTTAAGCACCTAAAATAACCAGCCGTTTTGGAGGATATTTACATCTCTCGTCTCCAGGGGGCTATTAGGGGGGACTCCATTCAGGCAACCATGGCAGTAATGGTTTGGTTTAACCAACTTTTAGTTTAAATAGTCAAAGCCTCAAATTAGAGAGATCTTTAAGTTCTTATTTAACTTTGTGCGACGGATTGATAACACCAATAATTATTGTGATTTGGTAAGTATATAGATACACAACATGTGACTATTAAATTTGAGTTATTTAATTAGTATTAATAATAATAAAGGTTTTTATTCCGGAATCTGGAGAGGTTTGCGAGATCCCACACATCCCTTAAAGCATATAAAATAATACGCATTAATAACATCCCACAAAGCATATACAATAATATAAATACACGTAAAAATAAGAATGTACAAGCAAGGAACTATTTTTTATTGAATACATAGAACAAAAAAGACATTAATGATCTAAACCATTTGAGATTGACGGGGCAAACAACCTTCACCATTGTTTACGATGCTAGAATTTGGACTTGCGGGATTACATGATTAGGACACTTTTGGAGTTGTTTATCCTCTCCCTTAAATCTGCTATCCGTGATCTTTATGAGGTCTGCAAAACTTGGTACTAGCCCCTCTCTGAGCATGTTGAAAGCACCGCAGTATCTGATTAACTCTCAAAATTATACAGCCGCAATACCCAACAAAATCTTCCTTGGTTCAAGTCTATCCTTTCGTTGACCCGTGGTCCGACCCAAAATTAGAACTTCTCAGAATGCGGGTACAATTACATCAATAACCATTTACTATATTTGGATTTTCTTCTTAATTAAACAAAGTGTAAATGGGCATTTGATTAAGCTTTGTGGGTAACTATTTATGACAACCTGGAGAAACTCATGGTCACTGGAAAAGTGTTTGGCAGGAGAAGCAGACAAAGGTCACCAGGAGTAACCAGGTATCGCTGACGTCTTAGACGTCGCGTCAGTGTCCTTGACTCTCCACGCAACGCCAAACCGCGAGGAGTCGAGGAGCCTTGTCTAACATGAACATTGGAGTGGAGGTCATGATGCTGAGCAATGAGGAACCCACCGTGGATTATATACCTGTAATTAAAATAGAGTTCTCTGAGCTTTCTCAAATTTCCTTAAGCTATTTTATATTAATCTTTCTTTCGTTACAACGGGTCTTGTCCGCGTTTTGTTCCCACTTACACCGTATAAATTGAGAATGGCCTCCGTGGTCAAGAGGCAAGGCTCTTGACTAGCAATCCGGAGGTCACAGGTTCAATCAGAACTGAAAAGTTGGTTGAAATGGCTATATAGCCGGGTATGGTGACCATATCTGAACAGCCATGTACTTCCCAGCTTCCCTATATCTATCTTCCTTTTCTCCCCCATACTTTCAGCCTCATATCATGCCCCAATTGGGGTTGCCAAAGTATGATTGGCTCCAAATGGTTGGGAGCAGTTGGGACTCGTGTGGAGTTTACACATATAAAATACGATTTTTTTAACTATTATCATCTTCTTCGACAAACTTTTGAAGCGGAAATACATAAGCCAATTGCTGCCATTTGAGCGACTTGGTGTGCTGAAAAAAATCTCAATAATAATTTAACAATCTTTTTAAAAGTACACAAGGATTTAGATAATTTTATGTGTTCTGGACGGCTATTCAATTGAAGTGGAGCCTGATACAAATAATTTCTTTGAGCAAATGAAGATTTATTATGAATTGCCACAATCAATGCCAATTCTTGTAGTACAAATTTGTTGCGTTCCTTTTGTACACATATTATTTTTTAAATCTGCAAAGCGTTTGTGGATTAAATAGCTATGTTACATTCCTGACATTGCATTCCTTACAAATTAACCAAATTCTTTCTAGGAGAGTATTTAGTATTTATTAATTAATGATACTAATCTTGACTTAGCCAATCTTTCTATTACTTTTGAGAGAGTATTGATCAAAGATATTGGTCTGTAATTATTAACATTTAGATGATCTCTACCTTTGAAAAGAGGTATAATCTTGGCATTCTTACAATGAGAAGGAAATATGCTATCCTTAAAACTAAGATTAACAATATGAATTACAGAACCAGCCAACTCCGAAACGTGCTGTTTATACACCATGATACTTATGCCATCAATAGCACACGAAAAATACATTTTTTATTAATTTATCATTTTAGTAACTTCATAAAAATGCTCTCTCCTGTAACATGAGTACTAGGTATAAAATTGATAACAATACACATGTCGCTGGTTTTATTTGCACTGCACAAGTTTTTTTGCGAATCCGGGACCAATATCACTGAAGAAATTATTAACATTGTTAGTAATTGTTGGTGGATTTTCCTCCATTGAGATAATATTGTTATGTTTTACACTCTGTACAGACGAACTTACCAAATGCATTTTAAACATTTTACGAAATTTCCAGCAGCTGAATTAAAATCTTGCGATGAAAGGACTGACTGATTTCTCCATTAATTTGACCTTCAAAGATTGTTATCTATGACGGTTTTTTTCATTATCCTTTGCTATTTTTATTTTGTCTAAAGCTAATAAATAAATACACTAAATAGAAATCTTTTAAGTGTACACGAGCAATCTCTCGGTGGTGGCACAATATCTTGATAATATTCACCACACTTGATTTAAGCAATTCTGCTTACTCGTCAGAACTAAATTTTACCAGCAATCCTATCATTTACATCCCCTGAATATTATTAATAGGCACTGGTAGAAACTAAGAACACCGGCTTGTTGAACTTGGGACTAATTTGTGAGAACAAAATTATATTTACTACCTACATGTTTAATTATATCGATTCTTAGTACTCACTTGACATCATAAACTTAAATGGTAGCTAACCAACGTACTCAATCTAGATTAAACTTTAACCTCTTGTGGTTTATTATTTATTTATTTTATTTATCAATGCCTTACTGGGCTTTAAGATAAAGATCACAAAATAAATAAATTATTTTAAAAACAAAAAGATATTTTAAATAATTAATTAAGCATATTATGCCTAGTTTATGATTATCAGTGACTAAAGAAAATACCCCTAATGATGATTACCTTCTCGTTATTTACAGGAACTAAAAAATGATGAACTAATTTGGATTTGTTTGTGTCTAGATTTAGAATGAAAATGGGTAGGCAATGAGTTTATTCGACATCCATACGCTCATTGCCCAGCATATGTAACCTCTCCATAACAGAATTAAATACAAAGTTATTGTTGCGAAATAAAAAATTCCATCTAGTATGTTTGGGAGGTATACATTAAACTACAGTAAACTTATAATGTCAAGGCAGTCAAACATTGAATTAATAATATTATAAAATAAAAGGAGATGAAATTTTTTTTACGTTTCTGATAATTTAGATAAGTTTGTAATTTTACATAATTGATTTCATTTATAAGAATACCAATTTTGAAATTCATAAAGCGTAAAATTTTATTTTGATTTTTTTTCAATTTGTTAGAGTTAAAATGAGGAGACGAAATGCATGAATTATATTCTATTTCTAACCAGAGATGTGTTTAGTGTTTTTTTCTGGTTTTTGGGTAATTAAATTCTTCAGCAATTCTGAGAATAAATCCAAGCATTTGTAATCATTTACTGGTATATAACTATTTCTATTACGATATTCCTCAACCGTAACATGATTAATTTGCTTAGTACCAACTACGTCTAATTATTTCAACTCTTCGACGTATCCGGGAAATATTAACCCCCGAGGCCTAGACGAACTAATATTATGTCATCAAATATTCCAGCTCGACATTCAATTTCAAGCAGATCGAAGCTTTAGAACGTATTCCAAAATGACATAATGTTGGGAAATATTAACTCCCGAGGCCTAGACAACTATTATTATGTCATCAAATATTCCAGTTTGACATTCAATTTCAAGCAGATCGAAGCTTTAGAACGTATTCCAAAATGACAGAATGTTTTTGAAAGACTCTTCCAAATTTTTATTTTAAAAACGGACATAGGATGCGATTAAAAATATAAACACTTATTAAAAATATAAACGTTTATGGTTTTTTTTTTAGTAAACTGGATTTACCAAAAACACATTTAATTGTATTAAGTATTATAAACGTTATAATTCACTTTTTTCGATTTATATAAAAAATGTCAAACCTTGACCGGGTGAACTGTTTGGCGGTTTTTTGTTTTATATATATATTTTTTCAAATTATACAGTAACGTCTATGGTAAACTTTTAAATGAAAAGAGTTAACTTGGTGTTCTCTCTTTCTACATTTGTTTATATCATAATATTATATCTGATCATAATAGAAAATGATAGAAAGAGTTTCATAAAGATGTGTAATTTTGTGACAGGTGAGTGTTTTTAAGGTGTTATTATTAATTTATTTCCGTCTTCATGGAAAACGGTAGAAAATATATTAACGTTCCGTTTCAGATTTTTTTTTCCATTCATAAGGAAGATCTTCGAACGAATCTTAAAATTCGTGATACATTGTGCAAGAATTTGGTTGCTATTGTGTGTAGTAATAAGTTTTTTTGTGAAAGTGCACAAGATGCCCAACTGCTCCGAACTCCTAAACATCTGGAGCCAGTGAGACTATGCACAGTGGCATCCCCAATTGTTGTGAGGCTGAAAGTAATGGGAGGGAATGGAGATGAGTAAGAGGAAGGTGAGGAAGTATCAGATCTGTAACTTGCCGCAAATAGGCATTCCCATCAATGTTCAAGTATTTTATTAACTTACTAGTTGGGAACGGCACACGTGAGTTGTGTGGAGTTCCTGGACGAGTATTTATTTGACTGGACTCAATTTTGCCAAAACTAACTTTACCCATAAATATGTTTGAAATTGGTTTACTACTGTATTCTACTTCCCATAGATATATTTTGTTTGTTAATTATTTTGTATTTTATTTCGCATTTTATTTGGTGTATTTGTATCTTATTTTTCTTGGAAGCACTTATACTCTATATCTTTCGGGATTTACGTTCGGACAATTTATGTCTAGCATAAGACTTTGAAGTACTGAGTGTATTATTTAACTAAAACCCTGGGACTTGCTGATGTGTTCCAGATCGACCAGATATAAAATTTCATTTTGTTTCCTTTTGAATATAAAATGTAACGAAAATAATAAATGAAGATAGGGGAGTTGGGTAGAGCTACGAAATTAGAATTGTTTATGAACCTACCCAATCTTATAAGAGGTTCCTGTTAAAACCCACTATAGTAAATAATAATAAACATCGCGCCATTTCTCCACAGGGGTAGGCCGGGAAATTTTAAGGGAACATAACTCTAATAATAATTACAAGTGAATTCTACCCTTAGTACCGTTACTTCTTTAAAGAACACTAAGTTCTTATAGTCATTTGCGTCTCTTAATGCGTTAAAATTTACCGATCATTGGCTGAGTTAGCAATGCGTCGGGTTCCACCCAGACAGGCGTCCTGAGTTCAATTCCTCGGCTGTCTTAGCTCTCCATTACAACACTGTGATGACAGTAGGAGATTTTGAAATATTTTTTTGTTGTTCCAGATTATATTATTATTTTAATAAATGTTCTGTGTTAAACACAAACATGACACATATCAAAAAATAATTAAAAGCAATAGATTTATAGTTAAAAATTATAGTTCACAAATTTCTTCACATCTTTATTAAATTAAAAACATTTTCCCTTCCTTTTCATTAAAAATTTGAAGCTAAAATTTGGCAACGAATTCTGAGGTGCTGATTTATTTAGAAATTATATTGACGTATTGTATTATTTTTCTCGTACCTTTTTTTGTGATAACGGATTTTGTAAAATTTTCAAGGTAAAATAATTATATATTTTTTAATTTCTTATATAAAGTATGAATAATTTTTGTATGAATTTTTGTTCAAAGCGAGTAGTCAGACGAGACCCATCACTAATTGCACCTCATTTTGAATGTTGCCACATTTTTCCTTGTTGGTCAACAAACATCTTCATTTAATTTTGAACATTTTATGGAATTATTAACTACAAGCCTACATTTACTGTAGTGTAAAACATTATCTTTTCTTTATTTTTTATATACGTACATACATACAAGTAGTTGCACAGCGCCCTTAGGGTGATTTTTCCCGAAAACAGCGATGTATAAATCAGCCAAATATTGTTGCTATTAGTTTATTATTTCAAAAAAAGAATTATATAATTTTTCCACAGAAATGTCACAATCTCAATGACAATATTATTTCTTCGAACATCATTTTCTCAATAATATTGAGTATTTCGATTTACAGATGAAATGCCAAATGGTCTAGTTTAAACTGGACTTGTCCACGATCAGTAACATTACACAGAAGATAAAATGTTGAGTTTTTTTAACTTCATTAGTTTTTTAAATTTTCCATCACTAACTCAAATCTGACTCAAATAAACTTCAACTTATGGGAAAGGAACATAGCAACCGTAAATGGCGTGAAACGCCGCTTGCAGTTGCTTCGTTCCTTTCTCGTAATTCGTGGCTCGATTCGCGTTTCGGTTCGCAAATGTATACGTACCATAATGTAGTTGTTTTGCTGCTTTCAGTTTTTTTAACAAATATTTTTAATAACAAACTTTTTTCTACAAACACCAGCCATAATTTAAAATAAACATTGGCTAAAAGGAACCTAATGATGTTCTCCATAATTTATACTATTAATTCTACTGTGCTCCGTGAAAAAATTCCTACGTCATTATTTCTGCGTACGTATTATCAACATGTTGACACGTGGCTTTCAAAAATAATTGGGTAATCCCTGAAAAGGCCAACACAAAGGTTTGAGACCTTGCTGTTATAATCCATACCCTATCAGCAGTCTACAGCTCATTATTAAAAATAAGAAAATTCACTTATTAAAATCATAACTTACATATTACTTGTAACTTAATCAATTCGCACTCACAACTATCCACAATATATCCATCACAATTCCGGGATGCTGGGTGAAGAGTCTTTTTAGAAAAGAGGGAAGAAGTTCTAGGAATGAACAAGGTATGTGGGTTGATTAGGAATCTGGGGGTCAGTTTGTCCAGAAATTAAGGATGTATGAATCCATCCCACTCACTTCGGTGCAAGGCAAAGTTCTGCTGGAGAGGTCATAAGGTCTCCCTCAACAGTTTCTCCCGATCCGGCCTGCCACGCATTTGTTGGGCAGACACATCTGTCGCCAAGACCCAGACAAACCTCACTCCATGAACCCGGGCACCCCTACTAAATTACCAAATGCATCAAATCACTTGGGGTGATCTATGGCAGTTGTGTTGGTTCCAGCCTCTCAAATTGAATAATACTGAATATAATCACTATCACTACCAGATATTGCACAGAGACATATTATTGGTACCGATCCCTGTAACAATTTCTAACAATTACAACCTATTTACCACTCATTTTAATTGTGTTTGTTTTTAAAATAATAATATCATTTTGATTATATGAATAATAATATTATATATTGCTAGAGACACTTTATTTAAGCAATGATATATGATCAATGATCAAAGATGAAATTTATGAATAAGTCGGTATTACTTTAGTAACTACCTAACCATCACGCCGTTTCCCCGCAGAGGTAGGAAGAGAGGACGGACCGCCAAACAACTCGGTCTTGGCACACACTCCTTGCCTCATTCACATTCATACATCGTCTCATACATACTCTTCTATTGTTCTGACTCTTGACATGGCCCGTATCTATCAATTATCTGATTCACTTGGTCGTGTCATGTCTTCCTCGGGCGTCCCCGACTTTTGCTACCATTTACATTTGCATCGTATATTCTCCTTACACTCCTTTCTTCGCTCATTCGCTCTACATGCCCAAACCATCTAAGCGTCCCTTTCTTGATCTTACTCATTACGCTTACATCAGCCTTGCACTCTTTGCGGATCTCCACATTCCTCACACGATCATGGTATGATATTATATGATTTTACCACACATACGCCTCAGGGATCTCATTTCAACAGCATTCAATCTATTTTCATCCTTTTTTTGCCAGTTCCATGCCCCACTTCCATACATCAGGGTAGGTACCAGCACTCCATTGTGGACTGCTAACTTCGCTTCTTTGGACAATTAGCGCCAACTGCGTTCAGTCCTCCATTAATGGAGTTACCTGCATTTACTCTTCTTTCAATATCTCTGTCAGTCTTCCAATCTCTCGTAAACATGCTTCCTAAATACACATACTCATCCACCTGCTCCAAGTATTCCTCATTCACAGCAATATTAATTATTTAAAACAATAATATTTAAAACATCTTCACAGGCCAAATAATTGTTACTTTAAAAAACGGGTCTTATTTAAAATGTTAAGTAGCATGATAGGATTTTGCATCAGATTACGTCACATATTTGACAATGTATGACAGCGCCCTTGAGGTGATTTTTCACAAAAACGGCGCTCTACAAATTATCCAATTATAATTATTATTATTATTGCGTCCGTGATCAGATGGCGTTAGAACTAAATCAGAGGATTGTGATTTTTATGTCTATGAATATATTTTTTTAAACGTTTTACATAAGTATTAAGGACGGGTTGTTTCGCAGAATTTGAACAATGAATTCCAAAGTTGATGTTTATGTTCTGTGAAGGTTCTATTCAATATATGTTGTTATATCATTATTGGCTAGTTGTTTTACAAAACTGTAATTATGAAAGACCTTGAATAGAACCTTCACGTAAATTAAAATTAACCTAGAAATTTGATGAATTTTTACAAATTCTTTGAAACAAACCGTCCTCAATGTAGGAAAATCAATACCTACAATATCTATACATGTATGTATATACCTTCTCTATGACTACAGCTCACTGATGAAATAAAACATAATTAAACCTTTTTCATGTTTTATTCAATATGATGGATTTTGGAGGTTTTGAAATAGTATTTTTTTTCTACTAGAAAAATTATTATTAAATGCGGGAATGAATAAACAGAATGCAAATTTATTAGTTCGATTAGAATTCATTGAATTCTTCAAAATAAACGCAAAAGTGTTTTTAAAATGCCGTTAACAATGGTTCTTAGTTCGCTTTTCATATATTTGTATTACCTGCTACTCTAACCGTTGTCAGCTATATCATATCAAACAGCTTCCATTGAAACCATATTGAAAAAAAAGGTCATGAATTATAAAAAAAAATATTGTTTAAAATAATAATCAATCACTCCATAACATAATAATCAAACATTTTAAACAATTTGTCAGTGTAACCATAGGGGGCATCGCCAGATTCCAAGCAGGGGCAGCTTTAATTTTTATAGAGCTTACAGGGAAGTAGTCAGAATAGACTAGATTACTGTACGTAAGTGAACCCGGCGTTGCTCGCGATTACGGACAGGGCGTCTTAAGCGGTGAAAGGGTCCATGGGCATAATGAGTTTGGAGAGCCTTTTCCAAAGCTGTAAACCTACAGGAAACGAACAAACCACTGTTTTCTATAATTTTATTGAAGGCTTTCGTGCAAAATAGTGATACGGCACCTTATCGTGATTTGGAGATAAGAGCATTCAAAAGTAAAAAATAATTGAAAGAAATCAAATTACCGCCATTATCATTTTAAATTGTAAGGCGTATTACACTATTTATGTATGAAACTCTACTTTTGCATTTGGAAAGGTCATATTAATGTTAAATGCGGAAAAAAAATTATTGTGTGCCTATTAGCTAATTTTCAAAAGATTTGTGAATACTGCACATTAGTCTCAATTCCTCAATAATACAGAGCGCCGTGGAACTATGGCATTCCCAACTGGAGTAAGTGACAAGAGAGAACAAAGTGAAAAATTAGTTAAAACTCTGACAGATACGAAAAAATGCCACAGGCTGTTCACACTGTTTGTATAACTAACTAACTAACTAACCATCACGCCGTTTCCCCGCAGGGGTAGGCAGAGAGGACGGACCGCCAAACAACTCGGTCTTGGCTGTTTGTATGATCTCCCCAATTGAAGAATATGTCTATGTGGTGTGGGTGATGAGAGAGAAATGTGAATATTTCACTGAGAAAGTGCCGGAGGCGAAAATTTTTCTAGGTAGAAGGGTAAACCAAACCCTTTCGATTTTTACTTTCGGAGAGTTCGTATTCCGAGCACATTTGAACGAAAATCCTTTAGTATTTCTAAAACGGTAATATTTTTTTTAAAGTGTGTTTTTTTTCAGATTTCCACAAAGTATATTTTGGCACCTAGCCGCTATCTCTCTGATGTTACGACCATATGGAAAATTTGATATATTATTTTCCGAGTCCTATATCCTCAATGTGTACCATTTTCACAGCCTCCACTAAAGGTGACTCATTATTCCTTAAGAAACGTATTTCCAATCGGGGTCTCCTGTGTGGAGTTGATGTTTAATAATTAAATTAAAAATGTGGCCCAAAGCTGGGGCTTCTTGGGCCTAATCAGAAGTCCTATACTGACTGAGACGAAGTGTTACGTCTGTATAAATTGTCTGTCTAAACTTATTACATTTTTTTATAAAAACCAACAGATTTTTTGTTTTGGCGCCAGTTATAAAAGCTTTTTTTTTCTTTAATTTTTTTGTTCATCAATTTGCCTATTTACTATTTTCAAAAATTCTTACCATAGCGAATTTCTAAACTTATTCCTTCCTAAACTAAAACTAAAAGTTACTGCTTCAACATTTTGAATCATAGCCAAAAACAAAATATATCTCGCCCGAGAAGCGACTACGCTGAAACTTTGCCAATTCTTTTGATAGGGGGTTATGATGTCAAAAGAAACAATGTGGTATTTCCTTAACTTCTAAACGTTCCGGAATTTTCAATTTAGTACTTTCTACCTTCTGATTTTGGAGCTCTTTTTCTTTCTTGTTAAAATATGTGATCTAAATTAGAAAGTATAAGAAAAGCGTAAAATGGAAAATAGTTTCAGGAATACTTCAGTAGATCAACAATTTTTAGAAGATGTGAAAACTAGTCGTATAACTTTTGTAAGGCAGACTAAACTATTAAATTACACCACTACTTTCAAGTCAGCAATTTCCATATTATGTTTAAAGAAAAGCTCACTGGAACTGGACGATGCGATAGTTATGTTGATCTACAGATAAGAAAATAAAAGGTTTTTGCAATCAGGCTATCGTCTTAATTTTATGTAATTTAAACGACATTTTGTCGATGTGGTGCAGATGTGAAAAACCCCTGATTTCAAACTATCTGTGAGGGCACATAAGCCTTTGAGGTAAAGTCTAGAACAAGTCTGTCCAACCTAGTGTAGTATTAAGACCGCATTAAAAAGGGTTTAGCAAGCACTTCTAAAATTTGAAATAGAAATTGTTCTAGTGCTTGCGAATGTTTTTTTTGAAACAATAGATAAGAGAAAAACATTTTTTACATTAGCTCCACACAGGAGCCCATATCATCTTTGGGGATGTTGTGTGGAGAGTCTTTTTAGGGTAAGGAATCAGATAAAGTATACTGGGAAGGAAAAAAGGTATGAGGGGTGTGTAGGAATCCAAGGCGCTTGTGTCAAGGATTGACGTGTACAATTATAAATCGTTAGTTCATAGTATTGGGAATCGAATCGATTGGTTGTCATCAATAATAATATAAATATTTTCAATTTGTTTGCACGCGATTCATTTTACGAAAACAAAAAATTTATTGAAAATTATTTTCAGACATATTTTAATGATTACAATTAATTCGATTTCAGGAAAATACGAATTTTGAAAAACTTTTATTTTTCTAAGTTTGTATTTCACCGGAATCGAATTCATAAAAGTATTTCCAAATTCGTACTTAGAAATACTTTTATTATTCAATGTAAAATGTAGGCAACAATAACATTTGGCTGTCATCAGTTGTTTTGTTTTGCTCTATCTAAAATTATTTTTTTTCCATTCTATTTTGTTTTCTGGCCAAAAAAAAGTGTAGTGTGTTGTGCCTTGAGGTTTCTTCTCCCTTTTGATCTTCCAGGAGTCACTTTTCGCTGCTGATTTCCAGATATTTATAAACTTTTTTACTTCTGTCATTTTTCATACTATTATTGTAGTTGTTTACTGTTGTGAATAATGGAGGAAGATTTCCCTCCTGGACCCCCTACAAAGCCCCCAGATCCCTCTCCGGACCCCCCAGACGGGGAAAATGTAGAAATTTCTGACAGTGATTCTGTCATTTTGACTTCTACCAAAAAAAGGAAATTTACTCCTTCTTCCCCAATAAAACTTGACTCGCCTTCGACTTCACAGTCCCCACCAGCACTTTCTCAACTTCCTCCAACAAACTTTTATTCTCTTCATTCCCGTGGCCCATTCATAGTATACGCCCAAAAAACTGAGCAAGGAAAAACCATCCACCCTCTTGAATTTGGCAAATTCCTATCAAATAGCAAGAATCTTTCAATCAAGCCTGGAGGTGTAAAAGCCGAGGGTCGCTTCCGAATCTCCGTCGAATTCCTCTCAGGGTCAGCTGCCAACAGTTTCATCAAAAATATCTTCATTTCATCTAATTCAAAGTTTAAGGCATATATCCCTACTTTCAATGTCACTCGCATGGGCCTGGTCAGAGGTATCTCGACCGATCTGTCCATCGCAGAAATTCTGTCTTCACTTTCAACCCCCCAACACATTGGCAATCCCATAAAAGCCAGAAGGCTAAATTACAAGGACTCCTCTGAGGGTATAATTTCCTGGAAGCCCTCCCAATCTGTCGTTATCACCTTTGAAGGTCAATCTCTTCCCTCCCATATATATTTATTCTTCAACTCATTACCAGTTGAAATGTATACTTATCCCACCACTCAATGTTTCAATTGCTGCCGTTTTGGTCATACCAAAGCTGCATGCAGATCTCAACCCAGATGTTTTAAATGTGGAGAAAACCACGCAGCTGACCAATGTCCTTCTTCCTCCTCACCTAAATGTTTTAACTGCTCAGGCTCACATACAGCTATCAACACATCTTGCCCAGAACAATCTCGCCAAAAAAATATTAAAATTTCTATGGCCTCTCAGAACTTGTCTTTTCTGCAGGCTTCTAAACTATTCCCGCCTGTCAAAAAATCATTTGCTGAGGCTTTATCCAGCAACTCCTCATCCAACCCTCTTCCCTTCACTACAACAACTTCTCGTTCAACTAAATTCACATACAAAAACGCTATTTCTAAACCGGCTCCTGAATACGATCAGCAACAACACAACTCACTACTCTTAAATCCCAATGGTTCACCTCTTTCAAATGCCACAAATGGGTGTGCAAATAATTATAATCCGTCCTCAATGAACTCTCTTAAACTTTCTGAAAAACTCTCCCAAGACAATTCTTCATTTATCCAAACTCTTATTATGCTTCTAATTGACCTTATTTCTTCTCAAACTAATCTACCGTCCAACGCTGCTACTATTATTTCCACATTAAAATCATTTATTCAAAATGACTCTTCAGGATGTCAGAATACTTCAGTGGAATAGCCGAAGTGCTATTTCTAACAAATCTGATCTCCTTAACCTATTAAATTTCAACATTATTTCTTTGGCTGCTATCTCGGAGACTTGGTTTACTCCATCCACCCACTTTAATGTGGGAGGGTATTCCTGTCTCCGCGACGACCGCCCGGAAGGTTCGGGCGGCGGTGCTGCCCTTTTTATTAAAAAATCCATATCATTTTCCCCAATAAATAATATCAAACCCCCCAATGCTGACTTCCAAATGGTTGCAGCTAAAATAAAGGACACATCCTTTATTTCAGTCTATCTTCCCCCAACAGCCCACTTCAATAAACAAACTTGGTTGCAAATTGTAAGTCAACTAAGCCCTCCTTTCTTTATATTAGGCGATTTTAATGCCCATTCCCCCGTCTGGGGTTCTGCTTTCTCCGACCGAGATGGTCGAAGTGTGATGGATTTCCTAGATCAATCCAACCTTTTCCTTTTGAATGACGGATCTCCTACTAGGATCTCACGCCCCAGCACAAACCCCAGTGCAGTGGATCTATCGATATGTTCTACTAGTTTGGCTTCTCTCTCCTCTTGGGTGGTGTCCCCCGACCCTTGCTCCAGTGATCATTTCCCGATCACCATTACTTATCAAACTTCTTTCCAATCAGACAAGTCTCATATTTCGACAAAAATTAAAACGAAACACACCAAATGGGATGAATTTAACTCTCATATGGACAAGTTCCTATTAAATTCACCCGCCACCGATATATTTTCCGTCAAAGATGATTATAATAAATTCAAATCAATGCTCATAACTGCAATAAATAAATCAAATCCTCCCCCTAAAACTAAATCTCTCAAAAAACTCCCTCCAACTCCCTGGTGGGATGAGGAATGTTCCAAAGTAGTAAGAATTCGGAAAGCTAAATCTCTTTCCTATCGTTACAATATGACTATGGAGAACTATCTTATATACAAAAACGCTGAATCCAATGCCAAAAGGGTATTGAGGTCAAAAAAAAGATCCGGGTGGTACAACTTCTGCAGTTCAGTATCTCCGAACACTCCAATTTCGGAAGTTTGGTCTATGATCCGAAGATTTAGATCTTCCTTCAGTTCACCATCTCCTCGAGCGTCTCATTCTAAATGGATTGATGAATTTTTGGACAAAATTGCCCCCCCTTCTGTACCTAACTTAGATGAAATAACGCCCATCTATAATACTCCTATGTCTAATCATTGGCTAGACTCTCCGTTCACCTTAATTGAGCTAAAAAATTGTTTATCAACAGTCAAGGACTCATCTCCAGGCAGAGATGGTATACCTTACAGCATAATCAAAAATAGTAATGATAATGTTCTAAACCACTTCTTAAGCATCTTAAATAAAATCTTCCAGACTGGTATAATGCCTGATGACTGGAGTTGTCAAATAATCATCCCTATTTTAAAAACAAACAAATCACCAAATTCTGGATCCAACTACAGACCAATCGCTCTTTCATCCACCCTCAGTAAACTTTATGAAAAATTAATTAAAAACCGATTAGAATTTTTTGTCGAGAGTAAACAGCTTCTCTCTCCATCTCAATTTGGATTTAGGAAAAAAAAATCCACTCAAGATAACCTTGCCATCATCAGTACTGATATTAATTTATCAATTTCTAAACAGGAAGTTTGTCTTGCCGTCTTTATAGATATAGAAGGCGCCTTTGACAATGTTTCCATCCCAATCTTGAAAAAAAAACTTCTAGGCCTTGGCCTTCCCCCCATGTTTGTCCAATCTATTATTAATCTATTTCTAGATAGAAAAATTTTCATTGAACTTCCAGATATTTTTCCTCAAAGTAGGTCTATTTGAAAGGGTTTACCACAAGGCGATGTATTGTCCCCCTTACTGTATAATATATACACATATGATATGCATGTCGCTATTCCCCCACAAGTAAAAGTTATTGAGTTCGCAGATGACATAGCTTTCTTCTTATCATCCAAAATCATCCCTCTCGCCGTCAAATATCTTAACGAAGCCATGAATGCCCTTTGCACATGGCTCACGTTAAATGGTCTTGAACTTTCAATCCAAAAGACTCAGTGTGTCACCTTCTCAAACCGCCATAAAAACCCCCCCGTTCAAATTTTATTTAAAAATTCTCCAATCCCCAACGCTTCTGAAGTAAAATTTTTGGGAGTAACATTTGATAGGAAACTTAAATGGTCTTCACATATTAATAATTTAGTTACTAAATGCGAAAAAAATTTAAATATCATCAGATCATTATCTGGCGTTTGGTGGGGTGCTCACCCTACTTGCATTAAGTTGCTTTACAACGCACTTATTCGAAGCCATCTTGACTATGCCTGCCCACTTTTTAGTACTGCCTCAAAAAATGTACTTGATAAATTAGACAAAATTCAATCTAAATCTTTGCGAATTATAACTGGAGCGATGCAATCGTCACCCATCAATTCCCTTCAAGTAGAATGTTCTGATCCTCCTCTTTATTTAAGGCGTCAACTATTTGCTGACAAATTTGTTCTTAAATGTTTAAATTCTAAATGTCATCAGGTTATCCCCAGCGTCTCGTTGTTCATTGTCTCAACCCATTCATCTACAAACAGAGCTTCAACTAAACCTCTTCCTGACATCTGTAAAAATTTTAAGTCTCTCTCAGAGCTTCACATCATCCAAAATGATCTACTACCCTTATACAAATTAAAATATAGTCACGTCACCCTATCCCCAACAATAATAGAAGGGATCGGAATCCTTAAAAGTCATTCCAATCTCCCGGCCCGAACTGTCAATAATATGTTCAATGACATTATTTCATCTAAATGTCCCAACTTTTCTCTTTTATTTACTGATGGATCCAAATCTCCCGACTCTCCTAACTGTGGTATAGGTATTAACGTTTACCACAATAATTCTAATGACAGAATATTTCATTCAATTTCAAATCAATTTTCAATATTTTCAGCCGAGTGCATTGCTATAATAGAATCTCTCAAATATATAATCAAAAATAATTTTGAACATTCCCTCGTTCTCTCTGACTCTCTCAGTTCCCTCCAAAAACTTAAATCCAGTCCTCTTCTTCATCCTGATGATCACTTTGTATGCCTTATTCGAGAGATGATAGCCTCCATTCAAAGCTATGGTAAAACTGTAACTCTGATTTGGATTCCTGGACATGTTGGTATCATGGGTAATGATATTGCGGATGCCTTGGCAAAACAAGGAGCGTCCAACCCTGTTGTTACCCTCGTAAACCACATTCCCCTATCTGACATTTTTTCCATCATCAAAGATAGATCCCGCAATGTTTGGTCGGAGTATTGGCACATTGCTAGTCAATCCAAGGGAGCCTGCTATGCCTCAATACAAAGGACTATTCCATCAAAACCGTGGTTTCAGCAATTCCCTCATTTTTCCAAAAAAGAAATTTCTTCACTCATTCGAATGAGGATCGGACATTGTTCCGTTCCTTCCCATCTTTTTAAAATTCACGTTGTTGACTCCCCAGATTGTACATTCTGTGGTCTAGAAGTGGGAACTTTAGATCACATATTTTTTGGTTGTCCCTCTCTAAACAAATATCCTCTATTCTATCAAGCCTTATCTAAAATTGCCTCCCCTCCATTCAACATCTCGTCTCTTCTAAGTCTGAACTCGACTCCAATTTTCATTATAATTTTGAAATTTGCCTATTTAAATAAAATTAATATTTAAATTCACCTTTCATTTCTCAATAATTTTAAATGATGGCCAAGAACACCCTTGAAGGGTGAAAGCCAGAAATAATGTTAAAAAAAAAAAAAAAAAAAATGTAAAATGTAAAGCTTTTATCTCAATTATGTTTGATAAAACAGGAACGGGAAATTTTAAATAAAAATAGGCATATAGATTTTAAAAAGGTTTGAAATTTTTTGTTTGTTTTAAGAAAATGTAATAATTGCAATTGTTGGAGCATGAAAAATATTTTTAGATTCCAAACAATTAAATTTTTAAAAGCTTCGTTTTTTAATGTACATCGTTATTTTATAGACTTTAGTGAATTAACTAAATTGTAATTTCCAGATTTCTGCATTTATTTTACCTATTTTTTATAAAGTAAGAGGGAGATAATGTTTTTTACTCACTTAACTTATAAATACATATAATGAAGAATAACACAAGATGTGCCTTGTGGGCATGTTTAGTGATCTAAATATTTGCTTAATCGAAGCCTATATTTCCAATACAAAACTGTGTTTACGAAATTCAAATAAGATGGAGATCTACGATGTAAGGCGAGTGTAAGTGGGATAGAGTGTTTGGCTATTGGGCTAAATGTAAAAAAAATGTTTTAAATTTGTATGGAAGGCACATGATCGATGGGTAAGGCACTCGACTAGAAAACTAAATATCGCGGTTTCAAATCCCGGCGTGCGCAAAAAAATTTGATTTTATTAATTTGTGTTATTTTGCAATTTACTCAATTAATACAATTAATACAGCATCTTGACGACACGTTCCAGAGTGGAAGATTCTCTCAGTATCGCCATGGTGTAAAACCAACATTCAGAATTTAATTGTTGCTTGAAACGACCTTGTCCGTGTTTGATGACCAAGTACGAATATCCAGGTTCTTCCCCACCTTTCTCTCCTCCATTACCATAAGACTCATAACATTTCCCTATTAGTGGTGCCATACTCTCACTGGCTTCAGACGGTTGGGAGCAGTTGGGGCTCTTGTGCGGTTTGACATTTAAATAAATGTATAAATATAACAGAAGATTTTACCTTCAAATAAAAATTCGAAAAAGGGGAAGCGAATTTATATTTTAATATTATATTTTAAATAAATATATTTATCATTTATTATGTACAAACATTGATATAGAATTGCGACCAAAATGAGTAGCGATTTTTAAAGGAACAAGTCGATATCGCAAAAAGGTTGATTTAAAATGCGATTTTTTAATCAGAGTCGTACATCAACGACAAGAAGTGAGATAATATAAAAAAATTACAATTCTATCGGTATTGATAAAGCCATGATTTTGGTGGAGTAAATATATTAAGGCGAAGCTTAACGCCAAATCACTATTTTGATTCATCTTTGTAACGAATTGGTGGACATTATGAATACCAAAAAATATGGTTTAAATAAATTGAAGGTTTTCCTATCGTTTCGCTTGAGTAGAATACAAATAAAATTATAAATTACTTAATAAAAAATATAAATGTAAACTACTAAAAAAAAATTATCAATAGAAATATATAAACGTATAAAAAAAAAATTAAAAAAAATACGGTGTAATAGCTAAGAGTATTTGTGATAGTATCAATTGATTAACTTTTATGCTTTCTTATAAAATTATTAACAACATAAATTATAACCAGTTTTGTGCTTGAAATCGAACGTTTCTAGAAATTTGTCAAACAATTTTAATACCTATTACCTACAATATAAGGTATACCAAGAATATACACATTTTTGGCTTGTAGCTTCTTCTTAATCAGGGTAGTGCAAAAGAATCGTAAGCGCTAAGCGTTGTTTTTACATATTTTTTTATTTATTTTAAGTGTAAAAACACTACAACTGCTAAAATTCCACATTAACGTCAACATTAAAAAAAAAAAATTATTTAACTAAAATTTTTAAAAATACGTAAACATATAAAAAAAAAATGCCACGGCCGAGAATATATTGCTATATCAACTGCTCGGAAAGAAACTATGCTGATGATTACATCACTAACTATTTTAAGAACGGCGGCATTATATTTATGTGCCCACTGAAAACAATAAAAATAATATGTTTGTTACCGAAATTATAATATTTAATGTTTGTTTGATAGAAATATTTCGAAGACTTTATTTTCGAGTTTCTCAAAAAAATTATCTTATCTTATTATGTTTCGTACTACACGATCCAAGGAAATTTTAAAACACCATAGATGAGGCATGTAGGCTTCTTATCACTATTTTTGTAGAATGTTTATTGTAATGGCGGGAAAAAATGTAATTGTAATGTTTATTTTCTTTTCAGATTCAGAAGTTACTTCAAGAAAGCCATATGCGGCTGGCGCTATTACCTGAAAAGGAAGACTAATAAGAATAGTGCTGTGGAATCTCCACAGATGGCGGACCGTCAGTCAAATTCCGGATCAAGAAGCAGATCAGGTTTTTACTCATTAACGTAATTACCAAAAGTCTTTTATGTAGAAACAATTTTTTAGAGTATGAATTGGAAAAAAGAAATAGAATGAAAGACTCTCGATTTTGTAGCTCCGAGGAAAATGGTCATAAGTTATTTATGTGGTGTGACGCCATCTCTTAATTAGACCGAAGACGACCAATATCAATTGACAATGTGCTTACGTCATTGACAATGTACATTGAAGGAAACTTCAATCGACCCGTCAATAATTTCGTAACAGTTGCTTTGTGGACGTCTGCAGAAACATAACCTAAAGTATGAGAATACAATGTTAATCTTTGATTTTTTCTTTCCGTAATTCTGAAAAATTGCGAAATAATACAATTGTACGTAAAACAAATCTCGTTTCGTCATGAAATTGAATTGCGACGGTTTTTATAGATAAAACAATCGAATGATCATTTGAAAACAACTATTTGCGTATATGTCATAGCATCTTAATCAAAATACACAAATTTGATGCCTCAATAATTGACAATCGCTTCAATTGCCTTACTAAATGAAGACTTAGCAATATTGTGTTTCGCATCAAAAACATAGATTGACAATAGATAAACGTAGATTGATTGATTTAAACTATTGACAATTGATAATGATCGTCTCCGGGGCGCTCTAGACATAAGAAAAATGGACACGCGTTTATGTATATTATTCAAGTATCAGCAAATAAAAACATATAGTATTACATCGAAAGGGAAAAGGATAAGTTTATCCACTTTAAAAAAATGAACAACCTTAAAAAATTTGGTTGGTGGAAACTGTCTGCATTCCATTAAAAGTCATTCCCCTCCTATCATCGTCTATCACCAGTACCACAATTTAGATATCTTTTGAGAGAGTGATTTCTTTACAAAAACCTGTTTTTAGAAGGCGGTTAAAACCAGGTAGGTTAATTGAGTAAATTTGTAAAGGAATTATACTTATTCATTGAATAAAAATAATTTATTTATTTATTTAAATATTTTTTTTTTTTTTTAAAACTTCCGATTTAGTTGTCCGGGTTAAGTCTTCCCCAAAGGAAAAACTTAACCCTTCCACTCACTTTTCCACAAATGATCAGCTAGTCAATCAACACTATGTAAGTGCATTATATAAGTAAAATAAATACAAAACAATACAAGAACAACAACACGTCAAATCACCAGATATCAAATGGGAAAAAAAAATTCACCGTCTCCAGATATTTTCATATCAGAGGGTTCGGCTCGGTAGAACTTCTAACAGGGCCTATAAATCCTACTGATCCCTCAACATAAATATTTAAAAAATCTTTTGTTATCCTACATGTATTCAAAATGACCGACTTTTGCATCTTTATATATAAATTTTTTGATAGATCTAATACGCCTAAATTTTTAATTAGAGAGCTAGGTATAATGCCAGTAGCCGAAATAACGAATGGTAATATTTTTATAGTCTGAGAATGCCAAATTCTTTTTTTTTTTTTTTTTTTTATTATTATTATTATTTTTTTTTTTTTTTTTTTTTTATTATTTTTTTATTTATTGATTTATTTATTTATTGATTTTTTTTTATTTTTTTTTTTTATTTTTTTTTTTTTGTAAGAAACAAACAGCTTTTATATAATATGCAGTGATAGATATAAATATACAGTGTCGCCCAAACCTCCAACGGTGTTGGACGCCGGAGTGGTGAATAAATAAAATAACACCTTCAATCCAAGACAAATTATATAAATACATAAATTTACGGAAAATATATTTTTTTAACCTGGAAAAATGGAGGAAGCGGTTGATCCGCATGCCTTCATAACAAAGGCGAAACAAAACATAAGTGACTTACATACAATCATAGAAGAAAATAAACTTACCAAAGAAACCAAATCAAAAATGATGAAAGAAATAAATAACATCATGGAAATGATATCGCACATGGCAATAGAATTAGTTGAATTACAAGAAAAGTGTGATATTCAAGAAAAAAAACAAGCACAAAAATACCCATTTTCATACTCTTCTGCAGTAAAAAACTTAATATCACAAACACAAGAAAAATGATTTCCTATAATAATTAAAAGCTTAAAAGAAGAAGACACTGAAAAAATAAAAGAGAAAATACAAAAGATTAAAATATCGCAGTTGGTAATTCGAGTATGCGAAATTAAAAAAACAAAAAAAAACCTTATAATAACATGCCCAGAAAAAGAAGACGCAAAAAAATTAAAAGATAAGATAAATGAAGTCGACAAAACCATAATAGCGGAGGTACTTCTGAAAACGGATCCATGCGTAATATTCAAAGGTCTTGACAAAGACTATACCGAAAAAGAATTCTTAGAAGACATCATTGAACAAAACAACGACATCAAAATGATATGTGATAAATACCAAGACAAAGAAATATTACAAGTTAAGGCCATCATTACAAACAAAAAAACTAACAGCAAAAACTTAATACTACAAACAAATCCCGAAATGAGACTACATCTTATTAATAATAAAAAAATCATCTAGGATTTATGAGAATCTATGTAGAAGACTGCAGTCCTCTTACCCAATGTTTCCACTGTCAAAGATTTGGACACACAGCACAAAAATGCTACAATATAATGAATAAACCAACATGCGAGCACTGTTCAGAAGATCATCCCATCTCCGAATGTAAATCCCTGGAACTGCCACCCAAATGCGCTAACTGCAACTCAGCTAACAAGAAGAAAGAAATAAACTCCTTGAACAGTAAAATGAATGAAGTAGACCACCGAACAAACAGCGTAAAATGTAAGTTCCGATCTTACATGCTTAAATTAGCCAAAGAAAGAATTAACTACGACATTGAATAAAAATCTTATAAATAATTTTGTAAAATACAACCGAAAATGCATTAAATGGATGATTTCTTAAGTAACGAATTAGAGTTAAATATTAAAATTCAAGAATATGAATGTATATGTAGCGATTCGTGTAACAAAATTATTTCTAAAAACAACAATGATATAATTATTATGCACATAAACATCCGTAGCATTCAAAAAAAAATTAGATGAATTAATTCTAAAAATAAATAATTTAATTAAAAAACCGGACTTTATAGTGTTATCCGAAACATTTACGAACGCTGAGTCACCGTCTTATCACTTACCTGAATACAACTATATTTCTACCAAAGTAGACATCAATAAAAATTCGGGAATAATAATATTTGCAAGCAATATATTTAGTATTGTTAACATAATAGAACATCCAATACACTTAGTAAACTGCATCGAAGTACATTTCAAACTCGGCAAATCAATATACCATCTAATAGCTATCTATAGAACGCATGGCTCGAGTATTATTACGTTTATTAATGACCTCAAATACATATTATTAAAATTAAAAAATAAACTTTGTTTCGTCGTAGGAGATTTTAACATTAACATTAATGAAAAAATAGAAAATAATAACAAAAATGAATACATCAATTGTATGACTGAACAAAATTGTATATCTTGCATAAATAAAAATACTAGGGAAATAAAAGAACATACTCCATCTTGTTTAGACCACATTTGGACAAATGTAAACATTAAAGATCTTCACAAAATAAAATCAATTGTTTGGAAAACTAACATAACTGATCATCACTCATGCTTACTTCTGTATAATAATAATATTAAACATAAAAAACATAATTTAATAACCAAAAAATCAACAATAGATATGACTTTTCTCTCTGAAAAATTAAAAAAAGGAGGGTTGGAATAATGTTTTAAACAGTGATGATACTGAAATTTGTTCGACTAACTTCAAAAATATTATGTCACAACACATTAAAAATTCGACAACTGAGATAACAACACACATAAAATCAAAATTAAGATGTTTAAAGCCTTGGATTACCAAAGGACTTATTATATCTATCAGAAATAAAGAAAAACTTTACAAAATAACTTTAAAAAATCCCCAAGATGAAAAAGCATATTATACTTTCTATAAAAAATATAAAAATAAATTAACATCTTATATTAAAAAAAGTAAAGAAGAGTATTTTAAAAATAAAATATTATCTTTAGAAAATAACCATAAACAAATGTGGAAAACTGTTAATTTCGCCATAGAAAATACAAAAAAACACAAAACATTAAGTACATTGAACATGATAAAAAAAAATTATAGATGCCAATATACAGCCTAAACAATGTGCAAACATATTTAATTCCTTCTTTGCAAATGTTGGGAAAAATCTTGAGAAAAATATTCATAAGCCTTCAAACCAAGAAAACCATAAAAATAAAAATAATACAGAAACGTAATATACTTTCAATGTTTGAAACAACAACAAAATGTGAAATCTCGAAAATAATAGAAAATATGAAACACACATGTTAAAAACTATGAAACCTCACTTAATAAAACCTATCACTCATTTAATAAACTTAAGTTTAACAAATGGAATTTTTCCAATGAACTACAAAACCACAATAATCTCACCTATTTACAAATCTGGAGATCCACATCAAGCAACGAATTATCGCCCAATATGTCTGATTTCTAATATAGGAAAGATCTTTGAAAAAATAGTAAAAAACAATTGGTAAATTTTCTAGATAATAATAAAATATTACACAAAAACCAGTTTGGGTTTATAAAATCACTCAGCACACAAGATGCTATTGCTAACGTAACTTCATACATTTACGAATCATTAGATAAAGGTAAAAAATGTGCGGGTATATTTATTGACCTTAGAAAGGCATTCGATAGCATATCCCATGAGATGCTATTAAAAAAATTGAATAATATCGGCATAAAAGGCAACGCGATTAAATGGATCACCGACTACTTAAAAAACCGTCCTCAAATAGTAAAAATCAATCGTGTTAATAGTGATCAAGAGATTACAAGCTTTGGAATCCCCCAAGGTACAGTGCTTAGACCAATTCTATTTACTATATATGTAAACGATATTTTTTTTCAACCTTAACATTGTCAAATTACGTCATACGCCGATGATACAGTATTAATAATAAGTGATAAGACTTGGGAAAATGTAGTATTAAAGGCCACAGAAGACATCAACAGGCTCAAGAATTTTTCGACACTAATTTACTGTCACTTAATAATGAAAAGACATTTGTAATTCCATTTGCAATCCATACAAATGATACTTCTAAAAATTTTAACATTGTCATACATAATAATACTAAAATTCACAGCCAAAATTATTGCAAATCAAACTGTACAGTACTAAAAACAACAAATAAAATTAAATATCTAGGAGTAATTATTGATAAAAATCTGAAATGGAAGGAACAAATATGTCAAGTAGTAAACAAAATTAGAAAATTAATATATATATTTTTAAGAATTAGAAACTTTCTGTCGATAAAAAATCTATATTTAATTTACTATGCCTTAGTTCAATCCACTTTACAATACGCTATTATTAGTTGGGGATTCGCGTATAAATGTAACCTTCTTCCAATTGAAATTATACACAGAACAATTACTAAAATTATATTAAAAAAATCCTTTGACTACCCTACAGAACGCCTGTTTGAAGAATTTCAAGTACCTACATTTAAAGACCTATATATTAAAAACTCATTAATCCAAATTATAAAAGAAAAAGATAAATATCAATTTTTAAATGAAAACAGAACGCGACTTAGACATGTTTTTCTATGCCCAATACTAAATACGTCTTTTGCACAACATCATTATACTTACCAGGGAAGAACTTTTTTCAATCGTCTACCAGAAGAAATCAGAAGCATTAATGATAAAACCCGAATAATGCTCTCTGTTAAGAGACACTTTAAAAATATTCTGAAAAAAAAAACTACTGTCACTTAATTAATCTCACAAATATCCTTAGTTTTCCATAACTTCCTTTCTTTTTTAAAATTTATTATATTAATATATTATCCTTCACTACTATCAAAAAAAATACTACAGCAAACATACATTTATGTACAATGAATTATTTTAAGTACTAACTAACAACAACATTCATGTACTCTCCCCTTCCATACACAAGCAAATGCTTTCAATGGAAGAGTAGTAAAAAGACCGAAGATGTAAAATGAATTATGTACCATGTAAACATATTACTAAAAATAAAAAAATAATAAAAATAAAAATAAAAATTTTAAAAAAAATGTACTCAAGCCACAGAAGTTTCTGTGGCTTGAAGTTTATTTTGAAGTTTCTTATGTTAAAGTGCATTAGAAAAGAAGTTTTAGTTTCTTAAAATTAATTTGGTGTTAAATGAAGGGGAGAGGAAGAGGAAAATAGGAAGAGGATAGGAGATGCTGCCGATACATTTCATACTCTCATATTAATAATCGATCGTACGCATTACTTCATATCGATATTTCTTTAGGTTATTATCAAAAATGTCAATGCTGTAAATTTTTTTATTATATTGTGCACATATGCGAGGAATTGGGGAATTTTTTCGAATGTTTGTTTTACACGAGGGTAGATAAAATAAATCAGATTCTCGGGTTGATCTAAAGGGAATATGAAAATTTATGAAATTGTTTATGAATAAATTTATTAATGTTTTTGAACAAATAAATGGATATTTTTACTCTACTGAAAATTTCTCAAAACACAGCAGAAATATTAATTGTGAACAAGCAAACAATTCGCAATAAAATAATTAACTGAGGAACGCCAACCTCGTACTATATAAAATGTCTTGAGAAAGTTCTCAATGGTGAAGGAATGTCAAATTGCATACGCCTACCCTTAGATAAGGATGGATGGGAGACTTCTGCGGTAATGGCGTACCAGGGTAACCGCGCGCCGGCACGGCATCCCTGGCGAACGAGAATAGTACTGTTCACGATGGAACGTTTTAGTACCTACCTACTGACTGATAATAAATTGTTTTAAAATACTATCATTATCATAATACAAATACTGTCATATGGAAATGCATTTCAAACAAGTCATTCATCAAAATGTCGCACTCAAGTATCTAGTCTATTCTAGTCTAGTCAATCTTCCGAACCTAAAATTTAATTGGTGCCTTATTTCTCTACTACATTCTTCTATTGGAGGCTATTATCATCGGAAAAATCATCATCCTGCAATCTGAGGCTCACAGCGACTGAGCAGAACTGTACTAGAACCAGTCATGTTAGATAGACGGCCACGACGGTAGTTTCCTATACAACGTCTTCCATCAATGTTATTCTGTATAGTATATGTTTTTGTGATAGGGTGAAATTACACAGGCTTGAATTTCACGTGCCGAAATTGCACTGCCGGAATTATACGTGGACAAAAATACATATTCAGGGAATTACACCTACCTTAATCACACACGGCAAAAATATCCGTTTGTTAATCGATTTAAATTTGTTCATATTAATTAAATTTTTCCTTTGAAAAATAAATACTGAAGTTAGCTTGGATAAGTTAAGGTTAGGTTTTTTGGTTTGTATATTTTAAGTGGGTGTAATTTAAGAGGAAAACACAAGCCAGAAATATGTTTATTATTAGTGTGTCCTTATATCACCATGAATGTAGGTAATAGGCATAAAAATCGCTTTGCAAATGGAGTCAAAAAGAAAAAAAAATTATCACAATAAAATGTCATTAATTAATGATTTTAACTATAAAACAGTATTTTTTTTCTTACGTGACTTCATAATTAAAAAAATGCATTGTTTAGTATTTTTTTTAAATTTAATAATTAAGTTCTGCAAATATGTTTTGGTTTTTGTTATTGTTACAGCTGTTTCAGCTTTCAAGGCCATATTCAAACTGTGGTTTTAACCACGTTTAGACGACTTATTTATATGATTCTATTTTACCCCCTGCCGATTTAAAATGTTTAAACCGATTTACAAATAAAATAATTGTGACAATAGATTTCATATTCTGTGGGGGTATTTTGAAGTCTGTTTTCCCCACATTAAAGTTATCTCAATCGTTTAATAATGACGTGGTTGCTATTAATTTATTTAAATATGTTATATTGTTTAGGTTTTATGAACAAATTAGAAGCGGGTTATAAATATTTTTTTTACTTTACTAATTAATGTAATATTAGGGTCGTTGGTTCTATTATTGATTTCTAATTGTAAAGTAAATTTAATCTAAGGCCCTTTCTTTTTATATGTAAGGGTTTAAGTTCATTGTTATCAAGCGGGACGTGATTTACATTATTTGGTAGTTAAATCCTATATTTTTAATTATAATTTAAAAAAATATATTCTACGCAAGCAAAAAGAGAGAAAAATCTTCAATTTATCTAAAATACGTTTTTTTATTCATAATGTTACGGTTTAAATTGTACTTGTAGTAAAGATTAATCGATAATAGTGATTTCACAAATATCTTCGCCAACCAGGTATAATTTATTCTCTTCATGTGTTATTCCATCCGTGTGTGATTCTGGCAGTGTAATTTCATCGTGTAACCGAGAGTATGTTGCCATTCGTTATATTATCAAATAGTTTTTGAGTTTATCAATGTAATGATAATATTCACCAACCCGCGTGAAGCAATCATTCATACAAGTATTTACTTGGTTCGGTGGGTTGTGTATTAATTGCACACCTCACAAAACCACGCTAGAATGAATGTTGTTATTTTAATTATAGAGTACAATAACGAAATATCAAATCAAATTATTAAATATGATTCTGTTACAAGTACTACTACTTTTTGTCAGAGGGTAGTAATTTTACTTATATTCCAAGTACATTACGAATTATCTAAAATATATATTTATTATTTCTTAACCCATCCCCTTGCACTACAAAAGAAGGGATGGTTTCTTATGTCCTTCATTCCCGAACACAAAACCCCTACCACCAATTATACCTTATTTTACTTCCCAGAGCTTTTTCTCCTTCCTTTCCTTAAAGGTTCTGAGTTTTTTTTATTCTCATGGCCTCCTGTATAGGTATGTAATATATTTAAATATTCCATTAAAAATATGATAAACACTTTGTTTTAACTACTTATAATTGTCCAGACCCAACTGACATGTTTCGAGAGCTCACCTGCTCATCTCAACGGGGTTTTTTTGTTTTAAGTATTTTTTTATGAGTATGTACCTTATGACGAATGTACCCTAATGTACCCTAAACGATAAAAAAAGTGTTTAAAATGAATATTTTTAAAATTGTGCCAAAAAATAAATTTCCTGTTTTTGGAGAAAATATTGAAAATTTTTTAGCCACAAATATTTTTTAAATTGGCCCCATCTCCGATAAAACTTAGGAAGCAAATTGTGGTATTTGATTTTTTTCCGTTTTGTTAGATTTAGATAGAATATATATAAATATGCTTGCAGATTGAAGTAGTGGAGAACATTTCGATTTTATGTACATAAATACATTAATATTCAAGGTCGCGAGTGTGACATGGTGGCATCTCTCGAAAATTCCAATAAACTTTGGGGGACATGTGCCACGTGTGGGGAATATGTAATAGGCACTTATTTGTTACGGATAGGTTCATATGCTGAATATGGATGAAGAATATTTGTGGGAAATTAGGTGAAGTTCAAACATTCCTTTCCACATCACATAATTTTGTACATTATGAATATTCCATTCAAAATTCAGTAAACTGCTATGGAATTCATTTAACTTCTCTCTCCAGGAGAGTTGTCTATCTTAAATTGAATCTTTGTATAATATCACAGTGTTTGAGTGTGCGACTGCAAAAATTTCATCGGTTATTACGTATTTTTAAATAGTTTTGCTTGCAATCTACGACACCAACCATGATGTATGTGACAGCGATTCACGGAACTGGCAGAGCAAAGAAGAAAGTTGACTGAATGCGAGGAAATGAGATATCTCATGTGTTTGAATGAACAAGTTTTAAAAATGGAGTCTTTGATTGTTTGAATACTTAGAACGGATAAACAGAGAGAATAATTGTGGTGATCTTCCGTGCCGATCATCCAGATTTCTTTGTAATAAAAGAATGTTGGTACTCCGTTACTATTTGGTTTTATTCAGTTAGCTACAAGTGTTGATACAGTGGACAGTATAAGAGTTTGCTATTGAAGAGAGGACGAGTTACAACAAACATGCCTTTTTATACGTCTCGGTCATGCTGTCTCACTCAGATATGCTTGTCTTTTTCATACCGACAGTCATACGTTCACCACAGTAATTGTATACAGTAATTGAATAACTTTTTTACAACATATCTAACCCGTTTCTTATTTTATTCTCTATGTAGGTGTCAACGATTCAGATTTTCAAAAATCAGTATATTAACCTGTTTTACGTGTAATAGATTTTTTATGGATAAATTTCACTAACTGAAACATCTACATACTAACATTTATGTAAAAGTGATACAATTAGGTATATAGGAGAGAAATGTAAAGGGGTCTATCTTACTTAAAAAATACTTATCTTAATTCAATTTAACTGAGTAGGCCACTAGTTATATAAAAAATAAACTTTATTTCTGATTCCATTTCAAAAGTTTTGTCTGGGGATTACTTATGATGTAGGTAAGTATCAATAGAAGGTTTTACATTTAATTTTATTTTTAATAAAAAAAATTTATAATTATTTTTTGATGGAAGTTGGTATATTGAAATACAAAGCAAACATAAAATTAATGAGTATGGGATGATTAATAAACATAAAAATCAACGTTGAGAGGAAGTATATTTTTATAACGGTGGATTCATAAAAAATATTTGCTTTTCGCCATTATGTTGGAAGATATTTTGAAAGGTCTGTCTTGGCACACACTAACTAACTTTATTTACATTCATACACCGACTCAAACATGAAATTTTTTTTACTCTGACGCCAAGCCGTTTTACTGGTGCGCCCCCGACTTTTTCTTCCACCATTCGTATGTAGTATGTATACTGAATTAGTAGAACATTTTCACAAAGAATCTGCATAATTTTTTTTCGTGGGGATGTTTTAAGTGAATAATCAGTCGGGATCAATATTTTATAATAAAATTCAAATTCAATCGATAGTTACACATGATGAATAATATAAAAACTCAAATTATTTGTGAAAAGATATCTTTATTTAAAAAGAAGACGAATATTGCAAATTTTTTGTAAATAATTTTTTTTTAATAGAAATAAATATTTATGTTTGCCTTGTCTTTCAATATTACTTCCATCGAAAAAATAATTTTAAAAATTCTTAATTTAAAATAAAATTAACACCATGAGCAAAATCTCCCAAAATTCTTGTGACAGTTTTAAAATAAATTATTTTCCTAATTTAAGTTTTCAAAAAATTAGGAAATGTTCTGTTTGAAAGTTTTCGAAGACTTAACGTTCGCTTTTAATAAAGTTCACTTTTGTGAATATTCCGGGTACCGTGATTAAAACGTAGCAAAATTTTTATTTATATTTGGGAATGGGTTATAAAATTCCCTACTATTGGGCAGTATTGATACATACAACAAAAATGGAATTCAGAATTCCAAAAACTTTTTATGAGAATTTTCGCGGCAGAGCCGTAAACTCGTTGGCTCTGGACCTAGAGCCATTGAGCTACTAAAACCTCCTGTAAAAATATATATTTTTTGTAAAAAAAATTTTTCTCAGATTACAAATAACATGATCGTATTTGGAATCCTTCTGTTACCATAATTATTAACAGAAATTATGATTATGCAATATTGTGGGAATAAGTCTTGCAGATAAATGGGTTCCCTGCCCTATAGATTTAAACCACTCGGTCTTTAACCTAATGAGTTACAAGATTAGTCTAGTTTACACGGAGAAAGAGAAATATTACTAAATTATTAATAATATCTTCAAATTTTTGGTAATCCGGTTAAATACGGGATTGCAGGTATTTAAAGAATGAATAAACAGGTTTTCTGATAAACTTTTAGTAAACTGCGAATATGTTATCACGGAACACATGAATTCAAATTTAATAAAAAAATCTTAACTAAACTATAATGAAAGTCAGAAACATGGTCAAAATTAGCTTTCTAGTCAATGTAAGGATTGCTTGAACAATAAAATGGATGCAGCAGATTCAGACGAAATGCAAAATGGTCGAACAATAAGCTCTGTCAATAACTCATTTTCAATTCCCGCTAGAGGTATAGAGATTCTCAGAAAAAGACATTGAGATTGAAATTGATAGGCTTGTTGGCTTTGAAGTAAGGCAACAGTGAAAATAATCATTTAATCAAAGCTAATATTATTACTTCTCTTTCACAGGGTTGGGTTCCTTCATTCCTTCTCGGTATTTTATATGTATCTCAAAATATTATAAATGATTAACGGCAAAGAAGTCATAAATACATTTTATTGGTTATCTAGGTATTTACTCCATTTTTTATGGCTTAGTCTATTCCTCTGTCGTTTCTCAAATAGAGTATTTATGAAGCAACGTTCAACTACCTACTGAAAATATTTTCCTCTCAAATAGAGGAAATGAATGTTGGAGAATTTATTGGACAAGAGAAGAGGAATTTATTATTTAAGACAGAATAGAATAGTAGTCTCCCAAAATAAATTTTGTGAATAGTTTTTTACCAAAAGGACTTTTATACATTACATAATATATAGACAACTTCAAAGAACATAATTAAAATAACTGTACAATAAACTGTTCCGCATTTAAGTGGACTTTTTATACACAAAATAATATAAGGACAAGTTTAAAGAACATAAATAAAATAACTGTTTCACATTAAAACGGATTTTTATACCTAACATAATATATAGACAACTTTAAATAACATAATTAAAATAACTGTACAATAAACAATATAATAGTGAATATAATTAAAATAACTGTTTCATATTTACGATGACTTTTAAACATTATATTTTTAGCATTTATGAAAGAAAATGATTAAAATAACTGTACAGTAAACTGTTCCACATTAAAAATGATTTTTCATAAATTACATAATGTAAAGACATTTTAAAGAACGTCTTAAAATTAACTGTACAATAAATAGTTCCACATTAAAAGGGACTTTAAAAGAAAGTAATTAAAATAACTGTTCCTCATAATTCAATATTTGGGAATAATAATAGGCATAAACTTAAACTAAAACAAAAATACAAGTCAACAAAATAGGGAAAATAATTTATACATTTTTGAGAATACGAAACTTTATCTCATCGAAACAATTAACACCGGTATACCACAATCAAATCTCCAAGACGCTGCAGTCAGCTGGGGAGCTGCATTCAAAATAAATCTACTCCCTATAAAAATAATATTTAAAAAAAAAGATATTATCCAACACACATATTTTTGAAAAATTTAAAGTATGTATTACAATTTAATGATATAGTCAGAAATATTATAATATTTCAAATAATAAAAGAAAATCAAAATAATAGTTTTTTTAAGCGATACTCGTCAAAAACATATTATTTCCAACACAAAAATATAACACCTCTTTTGCACAACATCATGACATATATGTAGGGAACAAATACTTCAACAGCCTACCTGAAAATATTAGAGAAATCGAACACGATAAATGCCTACTAAAAGCGATTAAAGAGCAACTCAATGTAAAAATATCAAAATTACAAAATTAACTTCTTAATCAATATTACTTCTTAATTAGTTTATTTAAATAAATTTTAATGATCATTTTTCCATCATAATTAATTACAGACAAAATATTTTTCCTCCCGATGGTCGCTCTTCTTCCCCCCGCCCGCTCATTCACTTTGAAAACTAAATTTAGGATTTATTTTTGCTAACAAACTTTTTTCTACTTTGAACTTATTAATTAAATAATCTATAATTTTTTTTAAAACTTCAAAGGGGAATTTATTGAAACTGTTTTCATGATGTTTCAATGTTTCACCGTGCGGTAATTTTTCGAATTAATACAAAATAGATAGTTGTAGTTTCTAAGAGGTCATCATTCATACAATGATGCAAAATGTGTCGTGTTGTGGTGGATATACATACGCGAGCCGATGGTTTGCCTATTGTCTTTTTTTTGTGAAACCACGAACACAAACCACGATCCATGGGAAGGCAATAAATCAGCAGGTGGCCTCAGTGGTGCTGTACACGCCGATGCATTTCACATCCACATGCTGGAGGCGAGTGCGCACGTGTTGCTCTCTTCTCGTTTTCCTTCCTTTATTCTATACACATTGGCTCTCGTCCAAACATAGTCTTAGGAGAAAAAATAACTCCTATGTATTGAAATTACTTTCGATCCATTGATGTGTGTTTTTGATGCATTGCATGAGTTTCCTTGAAAAAAAATCATTTTGGAACAAATGTGAATTGCATTCATCGGTGCCTAAACCTAACAAAAAAAATTATTTTATTTATTTATTCGATGATTTTTATAGCGCCGCTTTTGTGAGATATCACCTCAGGGGTGCTTTACAGTTAATGCAGATATTACAAAAAATATATAAATATTACAAATTTAAATTGAAATTAAGTTAAATAAAATGAAGTACATAAACAGGTGACACGAAGATGGAGAATCTGCTGCAAGAATCCTAGGTGGTGAGGAAACTGGACCAGCTGCTGCAGCGAGAGGGTGCACCACGTCCACCAACAGTGCTAGCACGAGGTTTGTCATCCATCCAGGTATGTGTCTGCTGCTAATAAAGCGACACAATGTCCTCTCATGGATTCCAGACCTTGGCAGCACCGCTGTGACATTCGAATTGAGTTTTTCGGGGCTTTCTTATTGCCCTCGCCGCCCTTACTCTATTTTAATGCCCCTCTTTGCCGCCACCACTACATCTGTAAATATAAATCTTAGATTTTTTCAAATTACCAGGTACAAAGGTTATCTCCAAATAAATTTGGTAATTAGTATTCAAGGAAAATTATTATATTTACGCTCTTGAAAAGAGCTATATTAATAATAATCTTAACAGAAAAAACAACCTCAGGGGGGTTATTGGCCAGTGGTAACTGTCCTGCTACCGTTTATTACATCTAACCTAACCTAACAATGCCGTAGTCATGCATTGCTTAAAATGGAATGAAAATAATAGGATATTTGTATGTTGCAGGTCTCGCAGAGGAGTTCAAAGAAACCAACAACCACAGCACACAAACCTACGACATTCGCTTCAGTCTGACCCACCAGCAGCACCAGCCAGGCATGCGAGCGTGTGCCATACGCCTGGAGACGGACAAGGCGGGGTCGGGGCAGGCCGCGGGGAATGGTTGTAGGGACGCGCCCCCGCGCAAGGACCTGCTTCGTGTGAGGTTCCCGCCGCCGGAGCTGTTGGCTTGCAAGGGCCCGACCGGCCCGACCTACTTGAGGGAACATCCCAACGCCTGCTGCCTGCATGCGGACATGGACAAACACAAATTTACCGTCACGAGCCGGGTCTGAAACGGAGAGCGATACTAGAGACCCCGGTCTAACTCTAGTTGATCGGGAGCGCGGTGTGTCCTCAAATATTAGACCAAATGTGAAATGAACTATATATGAATAGATTTTGCCAAATTTGCGTGCTTAAAGCACGGGTGTGATAGTAGACCATCGGGAGTGTAATGTGAACTCAAATATTAAACCAAATTAACTGTACTTCGTTGTTTCTGAGTTAATCAGCCCAAATATGAGTTTGGCAACTACAGTGCTCCAACTCTTCATGTCTCATCTACATTCTGTCAAACGGTCGGAATATTGCAATAAAATTCAATTGAATGCAATATTTCTGAACCTATCCGGAAATTAAAAACTATTCTAGAAAGGTGATTAAATACGCTCTCATATTTTATCATTACAAACAAAAATGTTTTTTTAAATAATAAAATTAAGAATCCAAACACTGAAAAAACTCAAATTACAAATTGCGGTCGGTACCTTTGGTTTCATAAAGGTACATATTTTAATTATTATGTAGTTAATATCTAGATTTAAATATAAAGCGTGGTGTTTTCTCTTTCTAACACTGTTTAAATCATATTTCTAACTAAAACATGAAGGACGACGATTTCTGTGAAACCATATTAATTGTATTCCAATCTGACTCTAGTTCACCTATCAAACAATATTGTACCTAATGTGAATTCAATTTTATTGACAGAAATTGCTAAATTTGCGTCTTTAAAACACAGGTCTTATACTAGACCACCGAGAGCGTAATGAGGCTGATATGAATTGAACATCACAGATATTGCCAAAATTTGCGGGGTTTAATATTCAGTTCATCTGAATCAACTAGGCCAACGGAGCGTAACATGACTTCAAATGTGGAATGAACTTTACGAACAGATTGCCGAAATGCAAGCTTAATACCAGTGACATCCAATAATTATAATTATTAATGTAACCTTAACCATGGCTTATATATCTTCTGGTCTGACTCTGGTTCATGTGGAGAGAAATTTGATTTCAAATATTAGACCAAATTATCTAAACTTCATCGGCTCTGATTTGACTGATGAAAAATGAGCTTAGCAACTGTGACGTTCAATTGTGAAGTTAGGGACTCCGGTCTGACTCCACAATTGTGGCGTAGATTTATGTTGGTAGAAATTCTAATTTAATTAAGTATACTTGAAGTCTATCGGGAGTGTAGACTTAAGTAGTAGACCTCGGCAGTGGCGTAACTAAAGCATTCACGTGGGAGGGGTTCAACCCTTAGGGGGGGGGTCAAGGGTATTTGAGGCGGTGAAAAGGTCATTAGAATTTTGTTTAGGATCTCTTCTGATCACAACTTATTATTTACATCACATTGATAAAAGAGATGGTGCAAGTAATATTTTTTAATTTCCAGGAATGTATAATCTATGAGTACTTTTCTCTTTTTTCCTACGCATTTCTGATTCCGATGAGAGGGGGGTTTGACCCCCCCCGCCTTATGTATGACCTTAGACCTCAGTTTGACTCCAGTTTACCGGGAGTAATGTGGCCTCAAATTACACTCAAATATTGTACTAAATGCCAACTTCACATCGTTACTTTTGAGTTGATTAGACTGACGAACTTCGACCTTAATTCACTATCATCAGTTATTTCATCAGTCTGACTCAAACTTATCGGGGATAAAATGTGTCTCAATATACTTAGAACATAGCGAGCCTCTGAATAAAATATCAGACTGCCTAAATATCAGCTTAATAACTGTGTCGTTAGTGTGATGATAGAGACTTAGCGTAACGAAACTTGACTCAAATGTTTGACATCGGCCTGACTGTGGCTTATCAGGAGTGCGATGTGACTCTGAATGTCTTAACGACTGTAGCCTCAATCTTGCCTCAACTGACTCAGCTCAACTTGCGGATGAAATATAATCTTCCTGGTCCCAAATGGACTTAAAGGTGAATCACTTACTTCACCAAGTAAGTATTTTAGTTCAATTTGGAATCATGTAAATAACGTATAAATTAAACAATACAAAGAAAATGGTGTAATGAATTTGTTGCGGCTAGCTCAGTGATGTTTTTCATAAGTGTACCTCGGATCAACATAACATTTGTAGATGTGTAGCCTAAAGCTCTGATGACATTCAAAATGTAATATACTAACTTAATAATAAAAATGGCATGTCTACTTAAGGTTATGTAAATCCATTAAACATAATAATTATAAAATTGTATACTTTGTATCCACCGTTTTAAAAATCTCTACGTTATAGAAATAAAACTAAGAGATTTACGAAAATAATATTTTTTATGATGTTAATATCTGTAAATCATGCAAACTAATTGCGTGAATGAGTTATTGCCATTTCCCAATATAATTCACATTGTTAAAAAGACGCAATTCCTACATCGATATTTCAACATGTTTTCATGGGTGAACTGAAAGTAATTTGCTTTTACACTGTACAGTCAGGGGCGCTTTCGTGAGGTCTCACATTTTTTTTATTACATATTTTCCTGATTATTACTGTTCAGACATTATTAGTATAGGTAAGCTATGGGAAACAAGACGACAGATAATGTTCTTTTTTATTTTTCCAAAATCCATTTTTTACTGCCGAACAACTATGATGAAAAATAATCATGGAATTATATTGGGAGTCTCAAACGAATTACTTATTTTTAAGAAATGATGATGAAAGGATGTCAGCGTAAAGTGCACAAACTCCGGGAGGTGATTCTACATGACAGTACAAGTAAAAAATATGTGATAATTAACTAAGAAATTTCAACGTTTTAAGGTAGTTTTCAGGTAAAAAAGTTGAATTTTTTATATGAAAAAAATAATATTCTTATAAAGAAACATATTTTTGTATGGAAAAACAACAAAGGAATTTCGAAAAAAAATCTTTTTTACTTCAACCATCATGTAGATTCACCTCCTGAAGTTTGTGCAGTTTACCCCCGGACACCCTGTATATTATATTGAAAGGTCTCTGTATCTAATAGTCAAGTTAATATGTATTTCGCCATTCCTTTATTTTTCTGGAATAATTACAACATTTTATCTATTAATCAATTTAGGCGTATGCCGCAATTTCTTCATTTACAGATTTAAATGAAAAAATTGCGTATATACCGCGAAATATGTAGTAGTTATTATTATATATAAAAACGGTAAAACAACTTTAACGTTTGAATGTGCCGATTTGAACTCAAGATGATGACAAACACCAATGAAATTATTTTTTTTAATATTTTACAACTTTTTCTCTTTAAATTTTCTTTAACAATATCTCTAAAGTTTCGCGGTATTAGCATTAATCACGGAAACAATATCTAAAAGAATGAGTTGTTTCAAATTTTGTCACATTTGTAAACATATATCATTAACGTTTTGTTTTACGACTAAACAAAACAAAATAAGGAAAAACTGAACAGCATTTAGCGGAAAAACGGGGCAAATCTTCGATCAAATGTGTTGAGATGTATTTGAGATTTTCACGGCCGAAAATATTGTATTGATTTATTTGTGGGTTATTATGCCGTGTTGTGCTACCTCCGTTTTTAGCCAACGTTTCTGACAGCGTTATAATGTCCATCATCATGGCAGAGGAGTAAATTATTTTTTTTCTAGATTCTTATTTTCCATGAAGTGGTGAATCATTTAAATTTACTCAACTCAATGTTACTATTCTTTATACAAATAGGATAGCGTCATATGCGCCTCACAATTTAGACCTCATATGGGAGTTTAAAATGATACCTGGCTATTATAGATTTAGGCAGTGAGTCTTTGTTGGAATGGATGCAAATATGCATACATATTCAGGGTGTAACAGCACCAACCTGATGAATTTTAACCACCGATTCCTGAGAGTATTTGGAGTTAAAAATGAATTGAACCCAATTATTATTTTGCCGTCCATTGATATTTTACTTAATTACAAAAAATGATATTGACACGTCTCCACTGAACACACTGCCACATGTCGTAACGGATCACGTGATACGCGCTGTTTCTCGTCTGCACGATGATATATGATGGAAAAAAACATTTTTTTATAAATAAAAAAATGAAATCTTCCAACAGGAAAACAACATCGACATTTTTTACTCCAAATATGTTAATAAATCAATCGTTAAAATTCTTTAGGTGCGTGCTGATACATACACCTGTGTGGTATATTTTTATGTACCGCACAAGAGTACCAAGGTCACCAAAAACGACTAATGATATTTTTGATGTTATTAATGACTATTTTAAAAATAAAAGTAAAGTAGTTTATTCAAAATCTTCCTGACTGGAAAATTTTCTTACTCAAGCCGGGACTTGAACCGGTGACCTCCGAATTCGTTGTCAAGGATTGTAATCACTCAACCACGTTGAGGCCGCTATCTTGCTTATAGACACGAGAAAAAACGCGCGAGTCGTGCCACGAATTACAAGAAAGGAACTAAGCAACTGCAAGCGGTGATTCGCGCTATTTGGGTTGCTTTGTTCCTTTCCCATTAGTCGTGCTTCAGCTCGGCAGTTTGGCTCGGGTAATTATGCGCACCCTTATATAGCTTTTGCCAGGGATTGGGAACCTTTTCGTTTTTGAAGGCCCCGCTAAATCGTCTTCAAAATGTAAATTTATTTATTATTATAACGAGCCCAATCACAGGAAATATATATTGCAGATTATCTTATTTAAAGCTTTGTTATGTATTTATAAAATCGGTTTTTTGGAAAAATTAAGCACTGTTGGAGCGTTTGGTTCGCGAATGTTGTTGAACCTTTAAAAATGGTTTCTGTTGTTTGTATTTGTGAAGGTTTCTTGATTCGGAAAATATTAAATATTTCAATTATTGTTTGTGGTTAAATTATACTTATTTAAAATATGGTAACACTGCGTTCCGTACAAAAAAGCACAACCTTTGAAATACAGGTTTGAAATGCTGGTTCGATTTTTGCATATTTAACTCTGTGAGGTTTCTTAAAAATGACTTTTTTTGATGAATATTTTTTTTCATTAATTATACATGCTCGATGGTTTGACTAAATCGAATGTATTGCCTATACGCTTGACCAGCCCCACAAAAGACGCCAAAGATATACCACGATAATTCCTGTCGAACATCGCGCAAGAATTACAGCCCTTGAATCTTTTTCGCATCGAGGCGTTCGCTCGATATCGAACAAAAAAGAATCAAACGAGATAGTACACACGTTGAGACATATTCGAGTGATCGTAAAACCATCGACCATCACGAGCGTGTGTCCACTGGGCACATATTATTATATATTCATCATAGCATCTCAAAATGGCACATTTTGAACTTTACGTTTTAATAAACCCAAATAGTTAATTGTCTTCCTTACGGTATCTATGCATGCGTTTGCTATAAACCGTTACGTTATTTAAATCTGAAAAGTTAAGGTTGTGGATTTATCTGGACTATGTATTATGATGACATCACCACATATTGATGTAAGAAAAATTAACTACCCGTTAACTGTGTAACCACAGAATCCCCATTGCTGGTTTTTTGTAAATGAAAAGTTTATTATCTGAAAGAATTGATTTTGAACATTCTCCGAACCCTGATAATTTTAATCTAACTTTAACTATCGTATTATACTACGTTAAGAGCCTTACAAAACCGAATTACGTGCTGAAAACTGGCACGTTCGCATAATACCCAGAACGCCACTTTACAGGCGGCTTTCTTGTTATAAACGTTTTCCTTTCAAACTTTATGGTCATAATTTTATAATACGTATTCATATGTATAAATTAATATTTAAATATTAATTTATACATATGAATACGTTAATATTATTAAATATTAATTAATATTCTGGTAAAATATTTTAAAATACATTCAAATTTCGGTTGTCGGTTCATGAAGTAAAATATTCCAGCGTGAAATTATTCACGTTCAACGATCTCGAATTTGCTTTGAAAATTTCATTATTGGAATTTATTCTGTAAAAACAGACAAGAGATAAATTAGGCAGTGTAGTTACCTACCTATGATCAGAAAATTAATTAAATATGTATCCATTATAAAAAAATGAATATCCGTATTTTTTTTTAAAAGGCAATGATTCTGAGGCATACATTTTTAAAATACTTACAACTTCACCATTTTTCACGGGTAATTATTACTTGAAGAATAAAAGAATTTTGTTAGCTCTCTGTTGCCTATAAAGGCTCATTATTTGACCTGTTTTAACCATTTCCTATCCTAAGTGTTTTATATCACCTACACCTCTGATAGCCCTGTGTTACAGGGCTGTATTTATTACACGTGATAAGAATGGAGGCTTTTTCAATAAAAGAACTTTAAAAGTGTAATGCTTCTCGGGAACCTAGGTAACAATTTTATTTGAAATTATTTACCGGAAGTTCTGCAGGCGCAGTTACAAACTTTAAATAAAGAACAGAACTCGCAGAACCAGGAGATTTCCTTTTTATTAAAGTATGTTTTTTTCTGCATTTTCAATGCAGTTTCAACCTCGAACTAACGCATTTGCAATAATTTTATCTGATAGAGACCTTATATCTGGTTAAAGCTATTGCTGCAAAAATATAACCTAAAAGCTTAATTTATATCATCATCTAAAATGTACATTATAAAGCATAAAATCCGTTTGTTTGTTTGCAACAAAAACTCTGAACTCTAAACTAAATTCTCTCAACTTTCCCAAGAGATGTGGAGCTTAGAACAATCCAATTAAGCATAATTTTCCTTTCAATAAGAAATTTTTATTTATTGTGTTGAAACGGAGACAAAGCCGGTAGGATGAATACTAATAATAGAATAAAGAAAAAGACTACATTTTTTTTAGTTTTCGTACAAATCTGAATGGAAACAAATTTTCCATTTACGAAACACGCCAGAAAATATTTGAATCATGAAACACGCCACCAAATATTTTGATCACGAAACACGACAGCAAATATTTGGATCTCGAAAGAAACCAGCAAAACAACTCTCGATCTTCTTTATTCTATGATAATTACTTAAATTAGATCCAGATTTTGTGTTATGTTGTTTATAAAGATATAAAATTTTAATTTTTCGTTTTTCGTTTTTTTGTTTCGATTAAGTTCTAAGAAGGTTGCAAGCTTAAAAGTAATGGAAAAAATAAATGTGAAAGGAAATAATTAATAACCTTGTTTTTTAATTTTTGTTGACGAATAACATTTTAAAAATTTATATTATGTTTGTTTTGTATCCTCCCTTGTTTTTTTAATACCTCAACCTCTCTTATAGGCTTCACGTACAAGGGAGAAAAAAATCTTTATGTAAAAAATTTTTAATTTTATTATTGTGATTATGATGAATCTTCGTGTTTATTTATGATAACAGATTGTTGGAAGAGATTGGATATTATATTCATTCTATCCCTAATTTAGCCACTTAATACGTAATATCGAAAATTGTAAAAATTTAAGATTATTTATTTTCCCATACAAACAATTCATCTTTTTTCTACCTAAAAACTATCTTTAAAGATTAGAATTTCAAAAAAGTTGTTTAACTTTTTTACTTCTAAAATCATGTAGAATCACCCACCGAAATTAGCGCACTTAATGCCCGAACACCCTGTATTATTGTTTTTCGGCGGAACTTATTAACTGATGAATTTGATATTTCCTGCATTCTAAGAAATCATTACCGCACGTACGATGAACTTTACCGCATGAGTAATTCATTTAAATAATCAAAGCTAGTCTTCTGTAACATGATTATAATTCAAAACTTCAGATTATTTATTGTAATGTATGCCATATATAGCTTGTGCCAATATGGTGTAGAGGCTGAGTATTATTGTAGCAGGTGAAGGTCGTACACAATATACACTTGATCTTGTACTTATATTTATTGGGGAGCTGCTTGTAACAAAAGAGTCACACAACTAACGTGCATCGCCTTTTATAAGATCTTGCAAGCATTCCATCTCGCTTTCACTCATCCACATTCGTACAGACATCACAGAAAATAAAATTATACCTTTCGTACAAGTGAACACATATTTAATAATTAAATTTGTATGCCTGATCTACGCTTAAACACGTCCTGAGTGACGATTTCGGTTATAGCGGATTAGAAATTGTCCTCTTAAAATTAACGACATTTTCGCTGTCATCCGAGAAAGCTGGAATCAAAGTTAGTAAAAAAAGTCGTTAATTTTAAGGTAATGGAAAATTTATTATCCTTAACCATTTAGTACCTACTTTCATCACTTTTATACAGTTTGCAATGTTTTTTGTGAATATCTTATTTTTTTTATTTTCCGTAAAAACAAATACTGTTTTAGAAACAAGATAAAATTATCTTTCCGGTGTATGCATTTGAAATTTACATACATATCTGTACAGTAAAATTTTTGTATCAAACGTGAAAAATTTTGTCAGCACATTTTTACTTAAATTTTTACTCCAATCACTGTATCTTCAGTTTTATCTCGTTCATATGATAAAAAAGTAAGAAATATGTTTTTAAGTTAAACCGATTGTTACGATAGCGACGGAAAAGATTGTTCATTTAGGCTATTTTTGGGATCATATTAATGGATTCCAGATAAATATTTGAAACAAGCTAGAAAGAATTGTTTTTTCAAAAATTATGTATTTAAGAAAAAAATATAAAATTACTTTTATAAAATATTACGCCCGGTCATATATGACCCTCAAAAGCTGGAGGGGTTAAGTAGAACCGGAATCGTCCGCTCCCTCTTCACTCTCATATTTTTTGGCTATCGTTACTTGGATAGTTATCGGTTTTGTAGTGGCTGCGTTAACCCATTACCAGTAGATACTCGTTGATGACCTTCGTGGTTGAGTGGTTACTATCCTGTGAATATTTCCCCACCTTCCTCTTCCCCTTCTACTTCACCACCCAAGTACCTCCAGCCTCACAAATTAAAAAAAAATAACGGTTTATTTAAGCGAGCATTTAAATATTCAATACTTTTTCGTTGATTTTGTACCTTCTACGTTTAAACTCTGAACATTGTAGTCAAACTCAAGCACTTACAAGAACAGCGACATGAACAAAATGAATTCTCTTAACCTCGAAATCAGAAAAATTCTAAACCAAATTGCTTCACCCCCCCTTATATTTAACGTTGTCATAATACTCTTATAAATTGCCCCAATTAGGCCTCCGTCCTCCGTCGAGACTTATTTGGAAAGCGAGATAGTTCCTAGGAATAACCAAATTACAATAATTAAAGTCCCTCTGCGACCTTCGCTGATGATTTAAACGTAGTTCATGCTTCCCAAAAAATGCCATCAACCTTTTGATCCCCATTCCCTGTCAGGTCTCTGACCCATTACACGTGTAGGGTTCCTCTGGGTTATATTATTCCTATTTAACAAAAAGTAATTCTACTTTGATACGGAAGAGTATAGCCGAAATGTTGCCATCTTTTGACATATAAAGCCGCGTTCAGATGTTAGCAACACATCATGCAATGCAACAAAGTTTTCGACAAATTACCACAGTACCGCTGTGCGCACAAACTGTGCACTGGATGAGCATTCACAGAGGTGGCACTCAGCGATCTGAACACAATTCACCTGGGAATGACTACTATAAGGGCTACAATTTTGTTTAGACCAATTCGGACCAATCACCAGTCAATAAAATATTACTCCACATCCTTTAGGTTACGGATAAGAACTTCTCCTGCTATTTCAAGGGTTTCATCTTGGATTAGGATAACATCTGCATAAGCAAACATTCTTTCGTTACAACCTTTTTAGATAATCCCGTGACTGGAAACTATCGAATCCGGTCCTTGCACGAGATATTAATACGTAATAGCGCTTCTATGACTATCGAATGATTTTCGGCTGATTGTGAAATCAGTAAAGTTTGTTATATCATTTCATATCATAAACAAAACGATTATTACTGAAGGGTTATGCCGTGGCGTAAGTGCGTTAGAAGCGTTGAAGATCAAAAAAGACTAATTGGAACTAAAAAAGTTGAACCAATTTTTTCGCCTCCTGTCATCTAAATGTAATGCATCAATGGAGATAGTCTGCACTCGACAAATCTGTTCCAATTTTGAAAATACTTTAGAGCTTGTCTGAATAACCCAACTAACGATTTTAATTTCGAAAATTAAAGTTAAATTTAAAGCCAAGTTCTAAAGTTCATTGAACCGGAGTTACAGACCTTAATTATTTTATTAATTTGGTTTACTTTTAAAATTATTTGTTTTGAATAATATGTATCTATATAATAACCCTTAATGGTGGTTTCAAATAAAAGAAACTAAAAAGAAAATGGTGAAGCACTTTTTGCTGTTTTAGTCATTTTTAATACTAATAACATAGGGTACAATTTTATTAGGTAATTTGAGAAAACCGTAGATGAAATTGCTCATCCCTCAAATCAATTGCAATAATTTACATCAAAATTTGAAAAACAGCTTTCATATAAGATTTTTAATACGTTTCACGAGTATGTATCGTACGGTTTTGATCGTCTCTTGTAAAGTTTTTATTTTGTGGCTAGAAGGGTTTTACCAATTTACTGCCATTATATTCTCGCTTTCTATTTCATTTGACGACAAATATAGCTTATACGATTAAATGTATTCCTAAACAACACAAATTACTTAATTTCCTGTTTTACAACTAAGAATTTGGTATTATATATTTAATAAAACATGTTAAATCACTTTTTTTTTCTATGATTGGATTTTAAAAAAAATCTTTTACTCAACTTTGGAGTTACCAAGATGTAATTTCTGATATGTTTCCCAAATGGTGATATTATACCAAAATGAGCTGCGTAGAAATAATAATTTTTTTGTAAACTGTTTTTCCAATTTACCACAAGGACATTGAAGCAATTTTTTACCTAATGTTATGTTTGCGACGTTCTGGAACGAGTTTAAGAAATTTAAAATAAGAACTAATTAATTATTTGGTTCGAATAAAAGAACATTCTCGAATTCTAAAGGTGTTGTTGACGATATCGGATTCAAAATGTTACAAAATCGGTAATGTATATAAATGTTACTTTTGTACCGCTGGAGGACAAGGAAAAAAATCTCTTTAAATCGAAATGTGTCTAAAGGTTATTAAACAAAAGGCAGAGAAAAAAATATCCACGACAAAAATTGTTGAGTCATGTTTTTATGAGAATTTAATTTAATGGTTTTCAAAACACCTTGAGTCATTCTTTATTATAGATAAATTTAAATTAAAGTTATTAATGTTTGTATATATAACGAACTAATGTATTATATTAAATTAGTTTTTACTGTCAATACGAGCTTATTACATTGATGAAAGTGTTTGTCTTAAATGTACATAATAGTTTAATTGTATTTATAATATATAAATAAGCTTTGCTATATTGTTATTTACCTTTTTACTGTATAAGTCTCAAGTATTATAATTATAAAATGTTAGGCCATATTTTAGTGTAAATGAAATCAAGTATGTAAAATGAATGTCCTTAATTATAAAAAAAATAACAAACATTGTAAGTTCATAATGTTTAAGAATAAATTGTTATTATATTATTATTGGCGAGTTGTTTCACAAATCTGAAATAGTGACAGAACTTGAATAGAACCTTCACAGAACTTAAAAATCAACATAGAAATTTGATGAAGTGTTCAAATTTTATGAAACAACCCGTCTTAAATCTATTATGATACAGTTATCAAGTTGCAATTTTTTTTAAAGCGTGGTTTTCAATATTCAAATGCAATTGAATTGAACCTTGTTTTAATAAAAATCACCTTGTTCAAAATGTTTTCTTATTTAATGTATACATAATATTATTGTGCAACTATTTATTTTGTATTCTCTTCTCAATGTCTAATAAATAATATTGAGTATAGTTAGGATAAAACAGTACATAAATTTCTATTGTGTGTACTTTCATTCTTGAAAATTATTATTGTAATAAAAATAAATACATTGGATCGTGATGTGTTAAGATATTTTTGATTTTTTTTTCTCCCACTCACTTTGTACAACGAATTTATATAAACCTGTGGCGTTTAATCGTATTTATTACTATCAACTGATCATTGGCTGGCACATTTTATATATTATACACAACATAGGAGTAAACGTTATTAATTAAATAGCCAAAATAAAGTCTCGCAATCTATTATCAATGGATTGTTTTATCACATTTCTTTATGTGACTCCTCGCAAGTGCGCACCTATCTGTATAGTGTAAAGACAACCCGGTGTCACACGCAGTTGGGCACTGAGGTGAGGTGGGTTAAGGTAGGTATTTTCAATTTGGGAGGTTGGTATTGATACCGCCGCCCATGAAACATTTATTGGATAACCAATGCTCATGCCATAGGTCATCCCTAAGTGTTTCGGTACATTTTCTGATTTAGCAGGGGTGCCAGGGAATCATGAGGTGAGGTTTGTCTAGATCTTGATTCCAGCCGGACTCTCTCTCGGACAGTTAACACTACAGCTGAAGAGATGGATTCATACGTTTGTCACTCCTGGACATACCCTCATACCTTTCTCCTTCCCAGAACTTTCTCCCCTTCCTTTTCCTAAAAGACGATGTCAGGCCCGGATTATATGATGGAAAAAAAACCATCTTCAACTGTGATCGGGTGTTCATGCATTTGCACCTGGGATCAATACTATTAGCTCCTTAAAGTAGTTTTTTTTATTTTTTTATTATCAATATATATTTTTTACAGGTTTTTTTTTTCGATGTCTGTCTCACTAGGATAAACCTGTATCGAGACAGACGTTTTTGATACATAAATTATCATTTACATATTTTTTGATACATAAAATATTTCATTACATTAAATGACATTGTGAAAAAGAAAAAAAATAATAAATAATAATAATAAATGATAAATTTGTTAATCAGCATCTAGTTGGAGTACATACTTATGAAGGGATTTTTATAAAATTTTTGATCTTGGATATGTCTTGGCTGATGATCCAAGACTTGATGTCTGTTTTATATTTCAAAAAAAAAATCGTTTAATCTAATGGCTAGTGGGAGAGCATTATATAGCCTTGTTGCAAAATATCTAAAATTTCCTTTAAAGTAACTAACTTTAAGACTCCATTAAAATACCTACATTGCGTCTGAGCATTAGATATGGAAATCGGTCTCTTAACGACGGACCGCCCTTCTTTGCTTAGAATCAAGTAGTCTTATCAACTATTTGGGGCTCCAGTCTAGAGGTGGCTCCCAAATTCATTTGCTGGGCGTATTTGACATGTGTACAGGGTTAGCAGCTGGTCACTATTAAAGAATCTGCTAGCCTTACACAGAAAACTATTTTATTTAAGCTAAGTTTGTACATGATTATGAGTTCAGTAGTAATTACAGTACCTAAGTTATTTATTCTATAAAAAATATGTTTACTTTATTTTATCATATTATATTATCATCGGGAAAAATTGTTAAATATGAATAAATTTGGACAGAGTAGAAACAGCTTTTGAAAGGGTAAAGTTGGACATCGTTAGACAGAGCTCTGAAATATCAACTTTTTTCGTAACCTGATTCTGTGGTCCTATTGTTTTTGCTATGCAGGTACCGAACAATGAATCGCAACGGTTTGGAGACAGTTAGACTGTAACATCCTAATTAGAAGAATATTGTGTAGCTGGTAGATAGGAAGGGAAGTAAGTAAGTGGGAAGTACATTCCTAGCAACATAATTAGATCGAGTCACTAAACACGACTATTTTTTTTTACTACGATTTTTTTTTTAAAGAAGACAAACATTCCCGGGTTACGAATAACCTGACAATATTTGAAAATCTCCTACTATCTATCACCACAGTAAACGGAAAATGTTGCTTGTATTGTGATGGAGGACTTAGCCAGCCGAGGAATTGAACACACTATGCCTGGGTGGGACCCAAGCGCGATATCAACTCGGCCACCGACCGGTCGATTATGAACGTTGGTTCACCAGGAGGCGAACTACTATTTTTTATGTGAAACCCCACAAGAGTCCCAACTGCTCCTTGCCGCCTGAAATCAGTAAGACTAGGCATCCACAATTAGGGTATGTTGTGAGGCTGAAAGTAGTTGGGATGGGGAAGAGAAAGGTGAGGAAATACCTGACTATTTAGATCTGGTCATTAAACACGGCCAAAGCCGATTCAAGCAACGTTACAATATCTGAATGATAGTCTTACACCAAAACGATACTAAGAGTATCTTCTATATATTATTTTATCCAATTAAATTGTTTGGAGAGTCTTAACCTTCGACAGCGGAGGCTGTATTTAAAGCATTTCTTTTATATTAAACACCATAAATTGGTCCGAGAATTTGACTAGGATATATTTACAGACACTTACTTTGATTCTAAAATATGGCTAACCCAGATTATGTTTACCTTTTGTTTTGCTAGACGAGCACTTTCCCGAATATCTGTATCTAGTTATGTCCAAACACGTTTCGTGCGAAAACAAGAGGGCCAAAAATATAACGTAAAAAATCAAAAGCACTGTCATAAAATAATCTAATGAGAAATCGGGGTCTTCCGGGCCGTTCGATTTAATTAATATTCGCCACATATTGTCAATGATCTAATAAGAAATCTGGGAGTTCCGGGCCATTCAATTTAATTAATATCCTCCACATATTGTCATGAAATGATCTAATGAGAAATCTGGGTGTTCCAGGCTATTCGATTTAATTAATATCCTCCACGTATTGTCATAAAATAATCTAATGAGAAATGTGGGTGTTCCGGGCCATTCGATTTAATTAATATCCTCTAGGTGTTGTCATAATAGATCTAATGAGAAATGTGGGTGTTCCGGGCCATTCGATTTAATTTTTTTTAAATTTAATTAAAATCAAAATTAATAACATAAGTATTAAGTTCTGCAAGTATTTTTTGGTTTCTGTTATTGTTACAGCTGTTTAAACGTGGCTAAAACCACAGTTTGAAAATGGCCTTGAAAGCCGAAACAGCTGTAACAATAACAAAAACCATAAAAATACTTGCAGAACTTAATAATATTATTATTAAATATGATTTTAATAAATTTTAAAATAAATTAAATGGAGTTCTAAGAATTAAACACAAAAAAAATACGATTTAATTAATATCCTGCACATATTGTCATAAAATGATCTAATGAAAAATCTGGGTTTTCCGGGCTATTCAATTTAATTAAACTCCTCCACATATTAATTAATATCCTCCACATATTGTCATCAAATGATCTTATGAGAAATCTGGGCCATTTGATTTAATTAATATCCTCCACATATTAATACGGGAACATCTTTGTAACTTAACTTAACTTCTTGATGCTGTTTAAAGACAATAAATTCACCTAGATTTTACCTCCTTTCCCATATTTTTTTGGTTTGATGAAACACTGTTTAAAAATCGTTACATTTATAATTCATTTTAATTAGAAAAATCACCTTCCTTAATTTAGGTAGCTATTGCTCGAGAGATGGAATAAAGGTGTTTAATTGGAATATCTATGATTTTTGCAAAATTGTTTTATACTTTTTTATTTATTTATTGCATCTCACTATACATAAAACACTTTTTTTTCACATAAAAATCAACCTCACTAGGACTAAGCCTGTATCGGGGTTAACAATTTACATTTGAGTGAAGCAAACATAAGAGTAATCACAAACATAAAGTAATTCTTCATACAAACACAAAATATTTCAAAATTAAACAAAAAATAAGTATTCGATGTGTTACCAGATGGGTAATTTGACAGTATATTGAAACAATATTTGAACCATATCTAATCATTAATCATTATTCAAAAGAATAAGCAAAGTAGATAATAAAGACAGATAGGTTGACATTCAGTTTTTAGCAAATGGGACTTACATAAAATCTTATTATTTAATTTATTTATTTATATATTTTAAGAAAAGTTGACAGCAAATCTTTAATTATACAACGATGAAAAGAATAAGAAAAAAAATGAAGAAAAAAGGACAAGGATGAAAAAATATTAAGACAATCGTCTGTCAATACAAAAATCCTAATTAACTTTTAAAATTTAACTAAGGAATTGGTAGACTTAATATGATTTGGAAGAATATTAAACATAATTGGTGACTGATATACATAATTTCTTTGACCAAAAGAAGTTTTAGTATGTACCGCCACAAAGTTTAATGTAGAGCTAATTCTAGTTGTCCGCGTTTGTTGTGTTCTTTCAGCAAATTTAATATTGATAAAAAATCGACAAAGTATTGACGAGTGATATATAGCTGTTTTATACACATAATATTATAATACATTCCTAATACATAATACATTCCTTATAAAGTAGGTTGGATGGTTAACAGAATTTTTTTTTGTACATCACTTTAAGGATCAATTTTTGAGTAATACGAGATTTAGTGGTTCAACATTGGACTTTAGACATGATCCCCAGCATACAATGTTATAAGAAAGTCGAGATCGGACTAAGGCAAAATAGACAGTTTTTAATTTCTCTTTGTCCAATATGTGTCGAAGTACTTTAAAAATAAATGTAAGTCTCCTGAGATTCTTTTGAATTTATCGATATGGTCATTCCATCTTAACCCTAGAAGCCTTATCTACGCCTGCGAGGCGTATACACAATCTTAAATTCAATTTCTCTTTCTAACGGTTGAAGTTAGCGCCTCGTGCTCTTTAACCAACCTAGTGGCCGACAGGAGCTCGCCGATAGTACCTGCATAACTAAGGTAAGTCCAGCCATTTTTGAGTTTTTGAGGTATAGTACGCCTGCGAGACGTATGTTTAGGCTTTGGTAACTTTTAACAAAGATTATATGTTTTTACTTTCGGCAATTTTTCATCTATTTTATGTTTATTTTGGCATTGTTTCAGATACCAATATGTCATGGTCTAATATATTAAACAGTAACGATATTTTGAAAATCTTGGACTAAGAAAATAGTCTTTCTCTGGGAGAATCAGCTCCTAAAGACGAGGACAGCCAGTTTGGACGACATTCAAAGCGAAGATGAGAATAACTATGTAACTGAAGAGGCTTTCCCTTTACAAGAATCTGCTCCCACTGAAGAAACCGACTCAAAATTTCAAAAACTGACCTAGCATTTGATGCTGCTCATGCTTTGTAATCTGTCAACTCAGGGCGAAATTATCGTGTTCCTGGAAATACTCTTCGCGGTAAGAATGGACGCGGGATGTTTGGTCAGCAAATAGGGGTCAATAATCTCACAGAATTTTTGTTATTTGTTTTTGGGGTGTTATGCCGTGTTGCCACTTTAAATAAAAAATGATACGTTAATGTTAGCTCATAGGGTTGGAGCTGGCAACACGGTATCACAACCTCATACATAAGCTCACATTTTGACACAACCTCAAAGAACACATCTGCCCTGATGATGGACACTGCAATGTTGTCCGAAACGTTTGCTAAAGAAGGAGTTAGTGCAACACGGCATAACACCCCAAAAACAAATAACAAAAATACTTTTGGCCATGAAAAAAAAAAAATTTAAATCATATAATCTCACAGAACTTCAGCTATGAATGAAGTAAGCACCTCTCGAGGACCAGCTCAAATTACAAATTAAATCTATTTGGCACTATTCGATCAAATAAGCGGGAAATTCACGAAAAATTGAAGATCTCGACCTGTTAGCAATTCTACGTTTTGTTTTGATGGCCCTCTAACACTTCTATCGTACAAACCACCGGCAAATATGATTTACTTTTTATCTGGTGATGAAAATGCAATAATTAATAATTCAAGTGGCAAACCAGACATGATTCATTTCTAGAACCAAACAAAAGGAGGAGTAGATAAATTTGATCAAACGTTCTCCTCAATGTGGTGCAGCCGCAAAACTAATAGATGGTCAATGACTGTATTCTATGGCATCTTGAACATGGTTTTTGTCAATTCTGCTGTAATTTATGGCCACAACATGATCAAATAAACCATTAAACAAAAGGGAATTCATTAAACAACTCATCACAGATTCGGTTAAGCCTTGGATGGAGATGAGACTTGAAACTCCGACTTATATAGACAAAAAGACAAAATATAAGCCAAATTCTCGCAAAACCTACTGATTCAGGTAATAAACTTCAGGCACAAGAACCAGAGCCCAAAAAACATAAATACTGAGCTTTTTGCTGCTAAAAAAAAATACAATATCGAAATTAGTGTGCTGTAAGTGCAAAAAGTCAGTATTTTCTGAGCACAAAGTTGATGTCTATGTAGATTGCTCTAAAATTAAAGCTAGTAATTAAAAGCATGATTACTTTTAAGGTTTGCCCTATGAATAAGAAATTAATGTTAAAAAATTATAAGTTTATTTAAAAAAATATATATTTTTAAGTTGATTTTTAGGAAGATGATTTTTTTGTTTGAATATAAGCATAATGATTTGATTCGTTGTATTAAATACCTGTGATAGTAGTTTTCATTGATAAAACTGTGTTTTATTATTAGTTTATATACCAACCTTAACTTTCCATCAAAGAATAGGGCAAAAGTAGGTATATTTTGGCCTACAGGCTGTCATTTACATGTGCACGCCTCTGAGACGTATGTTAAGGCTTTATGTACCTTTAAAATAGATTAGGCTTCTAGGGTTAAAAATGTATCAATCTTTACACCTAGATACATGATACAATTTACACTTTCCAAGGAGTGGTAATTACAATTTAACAGACAATTATATATAATTAGATTATGAGTGTCAGAAGGCTGACTTTTTGAAGGGCCGGTTTTTTAAACGAAGTACCAAATTTCTGTTACGGAACGAACCGTTTTTCGTTAGCGGACCGCTATCTGTTTGTTATCTTCTTTTGGGTACTATAAACAAATTTGCATTATCGGCGGTCAACGGTTACATTTGGTCCGAAAGTTTTTTTACTGGCAATGTTTTTGGTAAATAATTGTCTCGTATATTGTTTTCATCTATGGTTATTAATTTAGCTGTCAAAAGCGGTCGTTATTTCGAAAGTTTGGAGCGGTTTGCAGTATTTGCCGGCAATAATTTAGCTCCAATTATATTCAAAATTTGACCTACGGTACTTTTTGACAAACAAAATCTCACTTTTAAATTGAGGAAAAAATTCGGTTTATGGGCGAAATTCCTAAAAAATAAAACTAGTTATTTTTATACTAACTTTGGGCCGGGGAATCCGAATCTGGAAGAATTAGGTTGCGGCAAGCAATATTAACTGAATTACACGACTTAAAAATTTTCGATGCAGAACAAAATACAATACCCCATTTTCGACACGTTGTTGACAATAAAATCCATAGAAAATGCATATTTTTTCTCAGCTTCTTCTTCACTGCTAATAGATGACGTGTCTCCAAGAAATGCCAAACGCCCGTCATTACTTCCACTGCTTGATGATATATTCCATTTCACAAATTCAAATTACGTTAAACCTACTATATTTTAATTAAAATAGTGCACGGTTTCAAATGAGCGAACGCCGGGCAAAAGACAACCAACAATACAAAAACTACCTACTGGCAGCTGTCAAAAAGCATTTGAGCGCCAACAAAACGGGTCGTTGCCCATTTAACTCACCAAAATCAGTGGGTTATGCATAAATCGAAATTTAACCAATCGTTGACCTGGCGAACGTTTATAAAACGGCAAAATCAGGTGGTAGACTTACTTACTTATTAGTTAAAAATGGTATTAAGCGTAACGAACGGATGGTTATAAAACCGGCCCTCAATGTCACATATTTAGTTTTTATTGTATTCAAAGTTAAGATGTTATTATTCAGCCCTTAAATTTTAAATGCAAACTTAAAATTCATTTCATTAAAAACTAATTAAATTAATGCCACCTATAAACGCGTAGGTAAACATTCCATTAACCCTTAATGCATCATATTTGAAAGGTTAACGTACTTCAAAAAAGTACTCATTCACGCTCCGACAGCGCCGTCATAAATCAACTAGCCGCCTTATATTCCTCCATCGCAAATACCAATCCCAGGTGTTCATTGTGTATTGTGCCCCACCTGTGTATACCGTAGTGTTCAAACATTGAAATTCCAAATCAGACGTTTCACGTGTTCATATCACCATTGTGCCCTCAAATATATTTCATTCGAGTAGCGTCCGTTGCTCGATATAGACCTGGGTTTTCTCCGAAACCAGAACTGTCTACACCACTTCAGATCCACCACCACGCCAGCCGGTCTACCACGCTAGCAAGCCATCTGTAAGCACGCTTTTTTCTCTTTTTTTTCTTGTTATAACTGGCATACAGCTCTCTCCAAGTTTTTCAACTCACTTAACCGACACTAAAACTTAAATCTTCTATCTTACGAACACCTATCATAAAACCGAAATTTCTAGCCACCACGTCAATTCTCCCAGCCCTTTCCACCTTATTAGAGAAAAAAAATAAGCTCGAAAAGAATGGCAAAGATTCTTAGACTCGATCGACCGTATTTGCATGAACTGCCTCGCACACCAGATCAAAGTAGAACTCCAAAAATACAGAGACAAACAATGGCACGACTTTATCTCCACTCTTGATGACAGCCTCGAATAACAATTCTCCCCGACAACAACCTACGATAACCCCCAATTTGTTTTAACTTTAGACTCGAAAGACTCATCTATTTCGACCGAAATCCCAATAGAAAAATCCTATCCCTTTCACAACCCTTCAGAAAATCACTAAAATTATAAAAACCCTTAAAACAAAAAATCCGGTCCCGACTTAATCTCAAACAAAATACTAAAATGTCTCCCCTCCAAAGCCATTTGCGCCTTCACAGTTTCAACGCATCTTTCAGACTTCGTTTATTCCCACAAGACTAAAAAATCGCTGACGTCATTCTCATCCCCAAACCCGGCAAATACCCTCTTCAGGCTTAAAATCACAGACCAATCAGCCTCCTTCCCAGTGCAGGAAAAATACTAGAGAAACTCATCCTCACTAGACTCAAATCAATAGTCGACGAACTCAAACTCATACCTGATATTCAACACGGCTTTTGATCGGGCCATTCCACTCTTCACCAACTTCTGCGGGTGGTCGAACAAATTACTAACGGATTTAATGATCACCAACATATAATACTCCTCTCCCTAGACGTCTGCAAAGCATTAGACAAAGTCTGGCACAGAGGCCTCATTTATAAAATGTACCTCCCCGGTATTCTCCTCCCTATGCTTCAACTCATGGCCAATTTCATTAAATACCGAAAGTTTAAAACCAAATTAGATGGAATTTTTTTCACCGTGAGATTGCTAAGAGCTGGTATCTTTCAAGGCTCTATTTTCTCACCAGCTCTCTTCAACATCTCCTTAAGCGATATCCCCAGCCCCAGCATCTATGACCATCGCACAAAAAAACTAAAATAGGCAAATTTGCAGACGATACTGAAGTCATGTCGACTTCAGTAAGCAAAATATCAGAACTAGAATCATTTTTCAAAAATGGCGAATCAGTATAAATCCCTCTTAAAGCGCCACTTGTGTTTTCTCCCGTAAACGCCCTAAAAGACCACCCAACATTCACCTATTCGGGGAAAACGTCCCTTGGCAAAAAAAATTAAATACCTCGGAATCACGCTTGACAGTAAATTAACCTGGGCAAAGCAAATCACTGAAACATAAAACTCAGCCAACAAAACCTTTGCATCCCTTTATGCAAAAGAAATAAAAAATTATCTTCAAAAAATAAACTTTTAATATAGAAATCCACGATAAGACCAAAATTAATCCACGCAAGCCCAATCTGGGCTCACGCTTCAAAAACTCAATTAAATAGACTACAAACATTCCAAAATAAAATCATTCGCACTGCCCTGAGCCCCCACGTGGATGAGGGTCCCCCAGCTCCACCGTGACTCCGAAGACTTCCTCCTTAAAAACCACATGGTGGAATACTTTATTCGGGCATTCCAACCCATACTAACCCGTCCATTAATTGTCTCGCCCAGTACAAAGCAAATGCCAAAACTCAATATAAAAAACCTAAACAAATCTTACATAAATTACCCCCATAATTGCAGCCATGTTTTCATTACAAAAATTTTTTCACAAAAATAAAAACCAAAAAAATTTTCCAACAACCAATATAAGCTCATGATGAAAGAGAAAGGGGCCTTTTTAGCCCGGAGCTCTGTATGCCAGTGATACTGTTGGAAAGAGCTTCATAGATGCACGCACAGAGGGCAGTGCATAGAGCTTGCGTGAAAGTCCGAAAGATGGAGCCAGTGGCCAGTAGTCGCCAGGGCCAGTGGGAATGCTCTCAGACAAACTTACTGCTTCAAATATTATTTATTATAATTGTATATTGAGATAGAACCTGCAGACAAGCAGCCATGTGGCAGCTTCGCGGAACTATCTATGCATTGTCTAAAAAAATGTATTCTCTTTAATTTTTTGATGGAAAATAAAAAATAAAAAATACCAATTAGCCAGCTGCTAGTTAGGTCTACTAACGAGTCACCATTGTAATACGCGGAGTATTTATCTAAAAGAACCAATTATTTATAAACTCCTTTCACGACGAGTTGGAGACCTGTTTGTACGAACACACCAGATACAAAATGATTTCGGTACTTCAAAACATATTTCGAAAAAACATTTCGTTTTGGCTTTTTGGTGAAAAAATAAATACTTTTTTACTTGAGGTATTTTTTATATTTTCCTACAAATACAGCTGAAATTTTATTTTAATAGTGAAGGTGACTTCTCAATTACACTTTTCTCAAGATTTTGAGAATCAAAGGGATATTAGTGCTTTTTAAAAATACTACTGAACAAATAATAAAAATTGTTAAACGATGCTAAAGAAATTTACAGTGGGTCTATTAATATCTACGCAAGTAAAATATAATTATTACTTTAAAATTACTTTAAAGGACACGAGCTGCCTTTTAAAAATAAAACCTTTTTATTATTAGTAGTTATTTTGTGCTTTTGACGGCTTGACATATTTATTAGCCTATCGCTATTAGAAAAATGAATGATATTTTAGACTAAGATGTAACAAATATTTTTAATTTTAATAAATAGAAAATAATGGAAAACATTTTTACGAGACGTTGGCAAAAGAAGGAGTAAGTTCAATACAAAACCGAAAAAATAATCGAAATAACGATATTAGGTATATTTACTGAAAAATGACAAAAAAATGGCTGTATCAGACGCAAGTCCTTTACATTGACTGTAAAAAGGGGTGCTGGGTTTTCTAGTTGGTGAGCTGCTTTGTGTTGATATCGTATATCCAAGGAAAGAGCAGTTGGTGGTCCAAGGAAGCCCAAGTTGTGAAGTCTAAGTCAGTTGTAGTGGTTCCAGCGGGAGAAGCAGTCCAGAGTGAAGCGGTCAGAGTAGAGGTTGGAAGAGAGAGAGTTGAAATCGCTTTTCGCGTGATAAATAAAGAAATAGCGGGAGCGTGCACAAAACGGTGTGAGCTCGACAGGGCCGCCCCCTGTAAACGAGGTGCTTTTCTGAGCAGCTTCGTGAATTTTCACATGACTTTAATAGTCAATATTAAAAAAAATTATTCAAAAGAACTCTTCACGCCGCTTCGTCTCATGGAAACTGCTTTTCCCTAGCATTTTTAATGTTTTTATAATAAATTGTACAATATAAATTAGTGGGTCCTCAGCCCGACATTGGTGTGAGGAAATCCTTATAATTACTTAATATTAATGTTAACATATTTCAATCTCACTTTACAACATAGACGCGAGTCCAGCCTTTCAACCTTTATATTTTTAGTTTGCATTACTGCGGCGAGACTCACGCACATTTAACATTAATTTGCTCAATTATATAGGAACAGAGAAATATTTCTAGCTTTTTCGTGCTTGGCGGTGATTGGCTGACGGTTGCCGGACACTGTTGTGCTCAGTGAACAACGGCCGGGGAGGGGATACGATGTAAATACTGTGTCCGTGGCGCGCGTTGTCTTCAGTGCTCGCCGGCCGAGGAGGGGATACGATGTATATACTAGCTTTCTTATTCTTCTATGGCTGTTTTGTGGCTTTGGGTAGCATTGCGTTGGATACATCCTCCCCACGGTGCAGTATCAGCTGCGCCTAGAAAATTCAAACGTGGTGGGATGCTTTTGTCCGGCGGCGATTCATTCGGCCGGTTCCTTTTTGGCGGCATGGGGGGCTTCTTGTAATTTGGAGCCTGTGTTCTGTGTCGTCATGAGTACGGCAATTTTGACCGCAGGGCGCACGGACACTCCGGTGTTTGTCTGGACCCGAACGTTCCTTACAGCCCATCAGCGGCGGGCATTGTTTCAATGACTCGGCAAAGCGCGATCCACGATAAGCACAAGATCACCCGTTTTGAAAGGGGTACCTGGCTGGTGCCATTTTTTATCTGCGGCTATCATGGGCAAGTATTCTTTCATCCATCGCCGTCAAAACATGTCTGCCAATTGCTGGCTGATTTGCCAATGTGTTCTTAGGCAGACCTTTTCTTCTTTTGCCGCATACAGTGAGAGATGTGGCCACTTCGCTGTTGATCCCAGCAAAAAATGATTAGGGGTTTGCGGCTCCTCATCTCTTGGGTCGATAGAGACATGAGTCAGCGGGCGATTGTTTACCATGTACTCTGCTTCTGCCAGGGCCGTGAGGAGAGTTTCTTCTTTCGGTGAGCGTTCTTTCATAGTTCACTTGAGGGCTCTCTTTATAGAGCGCAAAAGGCGCTCCCAACAAACACTGTACAAAAGTTTTTTTTCCACGGCTCTATCCTACTGCTTACTATAGATAATCTATTATGACAATTTAAAATTTAAGGCAAACATATTGCATCCACCAGCTCATCAAGCAATAACAAACAACTATATATGTACCTACAATGTACGATATAATTATATCAAAGTAATGCTGTTTAAAAATTTACATAATATATTTGTTGAAAATAATAATTAGTTAACGGCACTTTTTGGGCAATGTATGACTTAATCGAAGTACTAAGCAGTGAAGAGAAAATATCTGGAACCCAACTCTATCACTAAATATATATCTATCACTATATATATCAATGACAATAATTTTTTATATTTTTTTATATATATCTATAAAATATACCACAACATATATCTATTTTTTCTTTCGATTTTTAACCCTTCAGGCTAATATGTTCGCTTTTGGGAACAACTCATATGATCTCACAGAAATTGTTGTATCTCCCTTGCTAGTGTGGTGATAAATATGATCTAAACGGTTTTAGAAAGAGAAAACACCACGCTTTACTTTAAATCTAGAAATTAACCAAAAAATACTTAAAATGTGCACCTCTATGAAACTAAAGTTTCTGACAGCAATTTAAGAAATATTTATCAAACTTCGTGAAATGAATTTTTCAATGAAGCGACAAAAATGTTTAAAATACATTTTTTTAATAAAATTAGTGTGTTTGTAAATATATATTTTCATTATCAGTAATTTTAGTAAAAAAAACGTAAAGTGAACCATTTAAACTTTTTTTTAATGTTTGTTTCAAAATTTAAAATTTATGTAAGAGTTGGTTGTAAGTATTTAGTTAGTTGGTTATAAGTATATTCAAAAACAATTTTTTTTAATAACTTACGAAACAAAGGCAAAAAACGTTTTTCGTATCTACTGAAAAATTAGTAAAAGTGTAATGTTACAAGTTTGCTGCTATACCCCTCAATAATTAGTAAAAGTATGATGTTACATGTTTGCTGTTATATCCTTCAATAATTTGTAAAAGTGTAAAGTTACAGTTTTGCTGCTATAACCCTCAATAATGTGGTGATACCATTATCATTAAAGCAAATATGTAGAAAAAACTCTTAACTTATTAGTTTTAAAATACAAAAAATACCTTGCAATAAATTATTAAGCCCAACTAATCACGAACTTATTTGGTGAAGGACGTTCATAAAATCAATAGTATAAAATAAAGTCACTCTTCGTTTCTGTCTGTTTGTGCACTTAGTTCTCCTAAATTAAGCAACAGATTTTAATACAGTTTTCACAATCATTTGGGAACATTTTCCCCAAAGATTTATGTATAAAATACATGCATAATATATTTATAGAAAGTGTAGAAAAGTTGACGTTTTGTAATCAACTCAAAAAAATACGCGAAAATTCCGCGTATATATATATATATATATTATGTATTATTATTTTTTTGATATATATATATATAATTATATGTCTATATCCTAAGGATAACCCACAATAATAATTATCATCTTTTACAAACATTATGTCTTTTTTTCGACACTACTTTTACCAATAAAATATTAATTCATTAATTCTTATCCAAAAAAAATGTTATGGTGTTAAGCATTTGATTTATATTAAAATTGCCCTGTTTAGCGTGTAATTTAAATGAATATCTTAGAATATATCGCAATTTGAAAAATCACTTGCAACAAAACAATTTGCCGCCAGCACAAAAGCTGCCGCGGCGTGTACTTATCTTTGTCGCGATAACAAGTATATCGGAGCTCTCCGACTTTAGTTGTTAACTGAGAATATTCTTTGGTTTTCAAAGATGAAACACAAGTCATTCTTATGTTAGTGTTGTTATTTTTTTATATTAGTTATTTTGTTATTTGTCGCTTATTTTCCTGATCACAGTTTTGTATTTAAATTATGTCTCGAAAACGTAGTAGTTTGATAATAGGTCGTAGGAATTCAAAAAATGCGTTTTGTGTGTCTTAATTACAAAAACGAAGAAGAAAGGGTATCCGGCTGTCAAATAGCAGAAAAAGTACTTCTTCGCGAAGAGATAGATAATCGTCTGTTGAACGCGAGGCTCGCTTTAGTTTTGATGGTAGAGTCATAGATATCAGACAGCCAGATAATTACGATTCTTCAATTGAATACAAGAATTATCCAATAGTTTGAATAAGACCAATGTCTGTTGTCTGTAAAAATTGCTCTGCTTTCGAATGGAACGATGAATCTGAAGGTATATGTTGCTTACAGGGAAAAGTAAAATTAGAAGAAATTCTTCCTCCACCCGAACCATTACACACTTCTGACGGGTGATCATCCTAAATCTAAACTATTTATGCGCAATATACGCCAATATAACAATGCATTTAAAATGTCCTCTTTTAAGAATACCAAAGATAAAAGAATATATATTATAATATCTTTCAAAAGTACGCAGGTTGTTGAGCGGGGTTTTATGTCTATATTTAAAATTCAGGGGCAAGTTTATCATTTAGCAAGGAGCTTGCTACCATATCAGACCGATAATCATAAATTTCTAAAAATTTTCTCATTAACAGTATCGCACAACCAATTGATAGTGGTTTAGTAGGATAGTTTACTGCGCAGCCGTAGCGACAATTTTTGCGAATAATCTTAGAGTTGCACAGATCTTATGACAGCTTACAGGATCCTTTGGTTCTATGTCGGGGAGAAGACGGATACACCATTAATGTTTCTCAAGTTAACCCGATACGTAAAACGGTTTCATGCATTAACTACTATTGCTGTTGATCGATCAATATCCGTGACAATCAAAATAAATTGAGAGCAGAAAATTACGTTCATCTTCAGGATGCTTTACGGTCAAATAAACACAGCAGCAACACTAGACAATTGGTTATACTACCTTCATTGTTCACGGGTGGGCCTCGATGTTTGCATGAAATATCGCAGGACGCTATGACTTATGCCTGACATCACGGTAAACCTGATTTAATTTTTAATTTTATTTTATGATATCTTTATATTTGCAACATGTAATACAAACTGGACAGAAATCAATAAAAATATCAAAATCAATATAACTCCATATGACAGATATGATATAGTGAATAGAGTATTCGATTTAAAAGTACAGAAACTCATATACCTCATAAACCAGGCTCATATACTTGGTAATTTCCGGTAAAACTGTATTTTTCAATGACCATATACTAGTCACAGGGCTCAAACATTCAATGTTGCAAGTTTAGATTTGACCGTAGAGTATTTTTCACATGGACAACTAAATGTAGCCCTTTCGCGTGTAACTTCTGAGTAAAATCTGTTTAATCTGGCAAACATTTTACATAACGAAATTCTGTAGTTACAGCAGTATAGTCTGATTCAAGATAAAAATTGATATTTACAGCTAATATAATCTAAAAAAGCTGTGCAAAAAAATGTACGTTTACAATAAAATATTAATAAAAATAAAGCACATTATGTAAAGTAAAATTATGTTTAAAATTATTGCTAAACCTACATTTTGGAATTATTAACTGTCAAACTGTCATTACACTAAAAACTGTACATTATGCTATTGTTCATCAATGGTTTTATATAATGTTGTCTGTTGAGGTTCTTGTCATAAGACTACCCTAGAGCCTTTAAATGTTGCGCAAAAAATAATATTAAAAATAATGAATAACACAAGTTTTATGTATCCATCAAAGTTATTATATAGTGAAAGCAAAATTATAACAGTAAGGCAGTTTTACATAATAGAGCCTTTCTGTAAATTTCAACAACATCATTACTGCCAAAAGATCGCAACAAGTGCGCAACACTAGATTGGGTATACCAGAACATCCACTGGACAAAGGAGTTTTTCATATAAAGCTCCGTTGCAATATAATATTCTTGGTGAAAATATAAAAACTATAGTTGTACGTTAAATTCATTCAAGAAAATGGTCTCAATCTCTGTATTAGCTGAGGGTGATGATTTTGGATCAACCATGTTGTCGCTCATATCATAATTCCGTGTGGAAGCTCTGTTTCGATACAATCCATATTCACTTACTGAATATGTTCTTATAAATTCTTAAATTTATTATTTTTCGATTTTATGTCCGGGTTAAATCTTCTCCACAAGAAAAACTGAACCCTTCCACACATTTTTCCTCAAATGATCATCTAGTCAATCCACATTATGCAAGTGCATTATATAAGCATAATAAATACAAAATAATACAAGAACGACACGTCAACTCACCAGAGATCAAATGGGAAAATAATTCACCGACTCCAGATATTTTCATATCAGAGGGTTCCGCTCGGTAGAACTCCTAACTGGACATTTTTTCCCACGTCTTGGTTGCCGTGTGGGGTACATTTTTTCATAGCCTTAAATAATAATTTTAAAGGGGCTTGACATTAACAATAGGAATGTGTTTACATTATCTTATGGTTAAATTTTGCAATTTGCAAGCTCTTTTTTATTACAGGTTAACGGTATCATGCAATTATTACATTCAGAGTGCAATAAGCTGAGAGCAATAAAATTTGGGATATTTTAAACAACAATAAAATAGTATGCAGAGGCTTCAGAAAGATACTAGACAAAGGTGCATGTTCATTGAAAAAGCTGTGTTACCCTGACAAGTCCATGGCTCCAGTGATTATGGGTATTTTAAATGTCTGAACTCTTCTGCTATATAAAAAAATTAAGCAACAAAATAGTTGTAGCACCAATTCAATTGGATTGGTGAAAGCAGTTACATTTTCAATTTTAAAAATCGTATAAAATAAAAAAATAAAAAACTGTTGGTATAAAATGTTTAGGTACGAGCCTAGATTTTCTATTAATACCGGTTATTCATTTGAAAACATGTTCCAAAATTTATCTTTTAAAAGATAAATAAATTGAAAATCAATGTATTTAATTTTTTAATATCTGAATTTTGAAATAATAATTATAATAGAGTGTTTACTGTTTATACGAACGCTTTCTAAACCACACACAATAAAATTTAGAACTTTGATATAGTGCAGTCACCCGTAGATTCACTCCACAATTCGAGACTGTTATAACATGAGAATATTTCGAAATTCTCGGTATGCCAAACTAAGCACAGCGAAAAAATTGCAAAGTCAACGATAATACAATTTTATTAGCTCCACTTATAAAAAAATAAACTTTTTTCAATGGCACAGTTTTTTTGGTTCATAACATATTCTTCTCGATATGTTATATTATTATTACAAATGGAAGTAACGCTTACGATCATAAATAAATACATGAATATGAAATGTATCGGGAGCATCTCCCATCTTTATCCTATATACCTCTTCCTCTCCCCTTAACCTAGTACTAATTAATATTAAAACCCAACAAAACTTATATCTCTATCTCTATCCAACAGCATAAGAAACATTTAAGTTTAACTTGAATGAACTTTGTTTGTGTTGTTATTTTATCTTATTTAATATTATTATTTTTTTTATTTTCCTTTTTATTATTTCAAAATATGGAATGTATTGCATTGCACTACCCCTGCATATTTTTAAAATATGGAATGTATTGCATTGCGCTACCCCTACATATATTTCAAAATATTAAATGTATTGTATTGCATTGCGCTACCCCTACATATATTTCAAAATATGGAATGTATTACATTGTACTAGGTACCCCTGCAAATATTTCTAAATATGGAATGTATTGCATTGTACTACCCCTGCATATATTTCAAAAAGTATTACAGAGATTTAGTTTTGGGCTAAAGAATGATGTAATACAATACGGCAAAATATCCCAAAATAATAATTAGTTTTGGGCTAAAGAATGAGGTAATACAATACGGAAAAATATCCCAAAATAATAATTAGTTTTGGGCTAAAGAATGAGGTAATACAATACGGCAAAATATCCCAAAATTAAGTCACAAAAAAAAATATTTTTTTAAATTAAAGACAAATCTTCCCGGGTTACGAATAACCTGACAATATTTAAAAATCTCGTACTATCATCACGTACTAATCATAAATTATTGTTTAAGATATTAACAGTAATTATATTCGTGAACAGGCCGAAATTTAGTTTGTAAACACAATGTCCACAAATCGTGTGTAATCATAAATGAGTCATGTATATAAATTATTGTTAAAAATGACAAAAAAAACGCTACACATAATAATTGTATTTTACATTTTGCTTTTGCAGACTTTGCTGACTTCACATATCCATAAACAACAACAATGAAGTGGATTTCTCTCTTATTTATAACTTGGACTATTTTAATAAACATTTTTCTGGCAAAGTATTCAACTGGTAAGTGCGATAAACAATTATTAATAAATATCCAAATATTTACTCGACTTTTCTTCCATTAATAGAATTTTGTGTATTAATTTTGCAATCTTGCAACTCTGATAATTAGAATTTTGTATATTAATCTTGCAACCTTTCAACTCCGATAGTTAGAATTTTATGTATTAATCTTGCAACTCTGATAATTAGAATTTCGTTTATTAATCTTGCAATCTTTCAACTCTAATAAATAAAATGTTGTGTTTTAATATTGCAATCTCGCAACTCTGATAATTAGAATTTTGTAAATTAATCTTACAATCTTTCAACTCCGATAATTAGAATTGTGTGTATTAATCTTGCAATCATGCAACTTTGATGATTAGAATTTTTATATTGTTGCCTCTTGTCTCTGTTTTTATAAATATTATTTACAGGCAGACTGATAATTTAACCAGATCACATGAGCTATTTTCAAGGTTCTATTACCAAAGAACCAAATGTTCATTATCTTATAAAATCAGTTAAAACCACCCATTTCATTCAAATATGTCAATTTTTATAGGTACCGTAATATGGGACGGCTTTGATCATCGCGGATATCTGCATAATTCTCAACAACTTAGAAATAGCTCGGTTCTTTTAACTGTTTTTTTTGGGCAACGTGGATACAATGACATGAGGTTTAGCCAAATATATTAGAAGAACGAGATGTGCTATGCGCAGTTCGTACTGAGTGGAATTGTTTTGCCGAGTGTCGCCGGTTTTGTTCACCAATACTACTGCACACCTTCGTTTGCGCTAAGGTATCCACACTAATACATAGAACAGATTTCTGTGCGTACACGTCCCGATACCGTTCAAAGTACCCTAATTAGGTAGTACTCCGGCTACGGTCTGGCGGCCAACATAGCATATCTCGTTCTTCTAATATCTTTGGGTTTAGCCAACGTTAGCAATGTAGTGCCCAAAATTTTATATTTTACGTCATGATTATAAAGTTTGACTTTTCTCTTCTTTCTAGAAATATAATATGTAAATCTTTCGGGAAAAATTGTCTAAATGATAGTAAAAACCATATCAAAATACGTTGCTTAGTTTAGAAGAACTAAGCGCATAAACCGACAAACGCGGATAGCGACTTTATTCTATACTATTTAGAGATAATTATGTTAGATTTCGTTCAAAATTATATTGTTTGAGTAAGGGCTGTTTCACAATCGGTCAAAGACGAAACGAATTTACGAACCAAAAATGATATTATTCGTTTTTGATACAATATATCTTCGTATTTGAAATACCATCGTTACGCGATCGGAGCATTTCTGGTTATAAAAAGAAAATGTTTCATGGCACTTATTAGAAATAAATTTTTTAAATTTTCGGTTATTTTACGTAACCGGGTGTCGATATATCCATCAGAATTGTGTGACAAAATTACCGTTTGCGGTCGTTCCACGTTTAAATTTACATTTGATTTGTGTTTTGTGCTCACCGTGTTAATTTTTTTTTTTACATATTTCCACAAACATTCTGATATTTTTAGTGAGCAGACTTGCGCAACAATTTTCGTATATATATTTTTTGAATTATGCAGGCTTTCGCGTTGTTTTTATTCTCAAAAAATGCATTCCGAATAAAATATTATTATTATTTATTGTTCTAATGCCTGGGGTAAAATTATAAGAAAACACTTATTTTCAGTGGGTTGGAGAAAAAAATCCCAATTAGTTATTTTACAGCCTCCGCCGTCGAGGGGTGAGGCAGTCGACTAGCCAGCTGGAAGTCACGGGTTCAAATCCTGGCGTGTGCTAGAAAATTTAACTTGATCGATTAGTGTTTTTTTCACATTTCACTTATTTAAAATAATATATAGTATATAGCATGTTCCAGAGTGAAAAATACTCTCAGTTGTTTCTCTGGTGTAAGACCACCGTTCAGAATTGAAACTTTGCACCTTCCCCTTCCATTATTATTTATATTTTCTTATAATTTTTTTTTACATTCGAAAAAAAAAATTTCATTTTTCAAACTTTTTATCGAGTCATGCTGTATAATATATTTAATGGTCATTTTTAACATATTTTATTTGATTATTCTTTGTATTTGGGGAAAAACGCCAGTTCCAACAATCTCATATGAACCCGAAAAGAACGCATCTAATATTACAGTGTGAGCATTTTATGCAGGAACCCTTTCGTATAACACAAATGTGTAGCTCTCCTGTAATCCTTTAATACTCGTGAAATAGGGCATAGTATAAAGCAGCGTCGTACACGGAGAAAAAATGATTCTGTTTGATAAAATATCAGTCATTTAGAATATATCAAGAACACGTGTTCTTTTTTCTAAATTTTATGACATCAGTATTTGAATTGTCGTCCGCATAAGACGTTTTCTTTTGAAAATAAAATATTCGGCCATTCATAATATATCGGAACACGTGTTAATGCAGCATTTCCTAATAAATATAACACATTTCAGACATTCTCATAAAAAACAGATTCGTGATTGACTGATACTTAGCTTGGAACTTTTCCATTCATTCGTTATAGGCCCGCAGTCCCATTAACAACAGGAAAACGAACAATTTGACCATATTATTAATAAATTAACAATATTATCAGTAAGTTTTCCACGTATACCATGATTAATTTTTCAAGATTTTTTTTTCATTTTAAGATATACCTAACTAAAACCGAAAACTACTTTTTCTACATAAGAAATTTATTTTTCTCATGCCCTATCTCTTAGAGGTTGGCTATCATCGGATAACCTTCACACTCTAGACTACAATTTGGAATTACTCCCCGGAACTGCTCTCGTAACAGTTACATGGACTACGATGCTGTGAATGACACAGGATATGAATTTGTGGAACATCATAAAAAAATAAAGCTAAGGGCGTCTTTTTTTTCAATTTTCGAATTCTATTTTTTTTCAACTCATCTTGTATGATAAAGAAACAGAAAGGACTACTAAATCAAGTAAAAACTAAAATATTTTGCTGTACAAAATACAGAAAACTAGAAGAAAAAATATGGGAAGGCACTGATGTAGGTATAGTGTGTAAAATAGGGTGTAAATATTACACATACCCTCAACCTTTATTACGCCAAGTGTGGCAACACATGTTAGATCGGCTTGGGGTTATGAAGAAGTTCAAGTCGTAGTTCTTATAGGAAGAATAGAAGCATTAGTAAGCAAAGAAGAGTAGGTACGTATCGTCAAGGTTATAATTTGTTCTCCAGAAGAAATCTACGAGTGTTTACAAATTAAAATTAAAATGCCAAGCAAAAAATTGTAGGTAGCTGAACGTTCAATGAGTTTAATAATTCTTTTGAGACGGTATTTTAAATACGCTGTTTTTCTTTCCATCTTTCAAATTAAAGTAGCCAAAGATTTCATAAATTTATTCACAAAAATGTTCTCGTTACGAAGATACTAACACTGCTAAGTATAAAAATATAATATATTAATGATTTATGTTTCTACATTAATTAACAGAACTATTAACTACCTCTCGTAATTAATTATGTATTCATCATAAACAATCTTATTTTACAATAAGATCATAAGCTGCCCATTTCACTGGGGAATTCATGTATCGAGGTGTACAGCATTACAATTATATTAAAAATTAACACTATAGTTATTCAAACTAAAATTACATTTAAGCAGTAAGTATAAAGTCGGCAACAATGACATTCTACTGACAATGAAAAGAGGTATGGTATAAAGAATTATTAAAAACAAAATAACGATAAATAAATAAAATTAGCTAAATACTAGCAGGTATTATAGTAATAATAAGTAAAAAATTAAGTACATAATAAGAAAATAATTATAAGTAAGTAATAATACGTACAAAGATTAAGTATACAATAACTTTTAAATTAATGAGATAATAATAAGTACATTAAGTAGATAATTATTAAGTTAATAATAATAATCGGGTAAATTAAGAATAATATTAGAAAATTTGGTTATAACATAGATAGTCATAGTAATGAAAATATAATCAATGATTTATTGGATTTATTAAAAAAAAATTAGGCGTAAAAGATAGTAATTAGATTAAAAAGATATAATTATACGTATAATAAAAAAATAATAACAGATTATTCCAGAAAAATTAAAAAATATTTTATTCCAAACTTGACGATAAACACAATATTATTTTACCACCTGAATCAGATATGCGCGATTTTTGGACTAAAATTTGGAGTAGAGATATAAAACATAACGAGTCAAGTCCCTGGATAGAAAATGAAGAACTCAATTTTTAAGGCATTGAACAAATGAGTTTTTCTAATATATCGGTTGAATTGTTAAAAAAAAATATTAAAAATACTCATAATTGGAAAGCCACGGGTTGCGATTGTATACATAATTTTTGGTACAAACGTCTGACTACTTTACATTTATTTTTATTTTTTTGAATATATTAACTCCACACAGGAGGCCCTGAAGAAAATAATTTCCCTCAGGGCCTATTTCATCTTTGGGGATGCTGTGTGGAGGGTCTTTTTGTAGAGAGGAAGGAGTGAACATGGGTCTTGAAGAGTCCCATGTTGTAGGAGGGAGGAAACACTGAGGCCGGCAGTTCGTTCCACAGCCGAGCTGTTGAACTTAAGAACGAATCGTAGAAGCGACCCGTTCTCATGTGACAAATGTCAACCCTGTACAAATGTTGGGCGCGCGTTTGGCGTGTATCCCGACTACGCACCGGTGCCGAAGGGATCGATGACGCTAGGTCCTCAGAGCATCTTCCATTGTAATACCGATAAAACAAGGACAGCATACATACGTGACGCCTGTGCTCTAAAGATTGCAGTCCGTTTGTTAAGATTGGGGAATCTATCAAACGGACCGCCCGTTTTTGCACAGAGTCAAGGGTTTTTTTCAGGTATTTAGGGGCTCCGGACCAGAGATGGCTGCCAAATTCCAAAGTATTACTGACTAGATTATCATTTGGATCCCATTTAGACGTAATCAGACAGGATTAGGTCTTTGAAACATTAAAATCGACGAGATTATTTTTACCCCAGGAGGAAAGAGTTAACCGTCCATCCTCTTTTGGCGAAAAATCTTTCAAAATTTGTCAGTCAACCACAAATTTTCCAAATTTTCTAACTAAAGGCATTACTTATATGTTGCCCAAAAGCGAAAATATTAATAATCCCTCTCAGTACAGACCCATTACATGTTTACCGACAATATACAAAATTTTAACCTATTGCTTGACAGATTTAATATATACTCATTTAGATGAAAAAATATTTTATCTGAACAACAAAAAGGTTGTCGCAGAAAACATATGGGATGTAAAGAACAATTAGTTATTGATTCTGTAATTCTAAAATAGATTGAAACTCGAAAACTTAATTTACATACTTGCTATATAGACTACCAAAAGGCTTTCGATAGTGTCCCGCACTCGTGGCTGATCAAAGTATTAAATATATATAAAATTAACCCCATTATTCTTAGCTTTTTGTAAAATATTATGTCCTTTTGGAATACCAATTAACTTATCAATTTAAAAGGTAAGAAAATAGTAATACCGGGCATTTCAATTAAAAGAGGAATTTTTCAAGGAGACTCATTGAGTCCTCTTTGGTTTTGCTTAGCATTGAATCCTCTATCTAAAATGTTAATTAAAAGCATGTTTGGAATAAAAGTTAAGGGTAATAACAGGGAAAGTAGTACAATTTCGCATTTATTATTTATGGATGATATAAAATTATTTTCGAATTCTAAACAAAATTTAGAGAAAATGATCGAGGTAGTTAAAAACTTTTCAGATGATATCAAAATGACTTTTGGTTTAGATAAATGTAGAACGATCCATATAGAGAAAAGCAAAATTTTGGATGGGGACGAGAGTATATTTAGAAATTTCTAAATTACTAGTATGAAAAGGGATGAGGTTTATAAGTATTTAGGATACCCACAATCAAATAGATTAGACCATACTTGTATTAAAAATGATATTAGGATTAAATTTCAAACTAGGATCAGGAAAATTTTAGAATGCAATCTATCTGCTAAAAATTTAGTAAAAGCAATAAATACTTGGGCAATACCTCTATTAACGTACTCATTTGGCAGAATTAAATATATATATATTTTTTTTTAAATTGAATACCTCACAAGAGTCCCAACTGCTCCCGTCTGGAGCCAGTGAGACTATGGCATCCCCAATCGGGGGATGTTGTGAGGCTGAAGGTAAATGGGGAAAGAGGAAGGTGGGGAAGTACCTGGCTATTCAGATCTAGTCACTAAACACGGCTAAAGCCATTTGGAGCAACGTTTCAATTCTGAATGGTGGTCTTACACCAGAGCGATACTGGTAGTATCTTCCACTCTGGAACGTGCCGCAAATATACTATATATTATTTTAATTAATTAATTGTGAAATAACACAAATTAATCAATCAAATAAAATTTATTTGCGCACGCCGGGTTCGAACCCGCGACCTTCGGAATGGCAGTCCAATGCGTTACCACTGGACTATGCCGGCTAATGGTCTAATACAGATTTAGATAACTTAGAAAGCTTAATTAGAACTACGCTAACAAAGTTTAATTGCCATCATCCAAATTCAGCTATAAAACGAGTTAATTTACCTATAAATTTAGGAGGTAGAGGTATAATCAAAATAACTTCTTTGAAACATAATTAGGTAGAAATGCTAAGAACTTTTTTTCCATAGGAAAGCTCATAGCTCAGAAATGCACAAAATAATTTGCAAGGCAGATAGAAATATTACACTTTTAAATTTATAGGATGAGAATGCCAACATTTTTATAAATTCCAACCAGGAATTATTAGATTCCTGGTCAAATAAAATTTTACACTCAAAACACTTCAATTATCTCAACCAAACGTATGTTGACAAATTTTCGTCAAACAAATGGTTGAGTATTGGAGAGTTGAGCGCAGAAATAGAAGGATTTATGCTTGCCATTCAGGATAGAGTCATTAATACTAAAAATTATAGAAAGCATATAATCAAAGATACAAATCAAATTGATGATTTGTGTAGAAAATGTTTGGCTTTTCCGGAAACTATAGAACATATTATATCGGGATGTTCTATATTAGCACCGTCCGAGTATACATTTAGGCACAATCAAGTTTTAAAAATAATTCACCAAAGTTTGGTAACTAAACATAACTTGATTGACTGCCGTAATGTAGTACCATATTATGAATACGAACCAAATTCATTTTTAGAAAACGAATTTTATAAAATATATTATGATCAAACTATACTAACAGACCGAACGATTAGTCATAATAGACCCGATATAGTTTTACATGATAAAATTAAAAAAATAACTTATATCATTGATGTCGCTATTCCAAATTCCTGTAATATTAAAAATCTGCTAATGAAAAAATAAGAAAATACACAGATTTAGGAAATGAAATAAAAACAATTTGGCATTCTCAGACTATAAAAATATTACCATTCGTTATTTCGGCTACTGGCATTATACCTAGCTCTCTCATTAAAAATTTAGGCGTATTAGATCTATCAAAAAATTTATATATAAAGATGCAAAAGTCGGTCATTTTGAATACATGTAGGATAACGAAAGATTTTTTAAATATTTATGTTTAGAGATCAGTAGGATTTATAGGCCCTGTTAGAAGTTCTACCAAGCCGAACCCTCTGATATGAAAATATCTGGAGTCGGTGAATTATTTTCCCATTTGATCTCTGGTGAGTTGATGTGTTGTTCTTGTATTGTTTTGTATTTATTTTGCTTATATAATGCACTTGCATAGTGTTGATTGACTAGATGATCATTTGTTGAAAATTGAGTGGAAGGGTTTAGTTTTTCCTATGGGGAAAATTTAACCCGGACATAAAATCGGAAGTAGCAAAAAAAAAAGTTAATATTAAAAAAATGCATAATAGTAAGTAAATATGGATGAAAATTGTTATCACAAATATGTTTTACCGAACAGCATATTGATTAATGCCAATTCTTAACGCGTTTCTAATTCAAACATCCTGTGTTACTGTTTTCTATGATTTTCGAGACACGCGCTCGCTTCGCTAAAGTATTCTTAAATGTGGCATATGCCGTGAGGCCACAAGAAATCCTGAGCGAACCGTTAGGTAACCTGGGGAAAACCTGAGTGTAACCCGAGAAGGACCTGAGGGCAACCAGAGGGTAACACTAGTGAAATCTGGGTTTAAGCTGGGGGTAACCAGAGAGAAATTTGGGGAAAACCTGAGGGTAACCAAAGGGAAATCTGAGGGTAACCCGCGTGAAACCAGAGGGCAACCTGAAGGAAACCCGATAGAACCTAAGGGTAGCCCGGGGAAGCTTGTAGGTAACCTGCTGAAAACATAAGGGAAACCCAAAAGAAATCTAATTTTAACCGAAGGGAAACCTGAGGACACCAGTTATCTTTGAAGAGTTAAAACAAATAAAAGGTGTAACAATAATGATCACATAAATATGTTAACAGTGTGTAGCTAAGTAACAGAAATATTCGAACGGCGAAACAACTGTCACGCATTAGAATAACCTAGAAGAAATACAAATACAGAAAGTCACTATCTGATAGTATTATTACCCTAGCGTCTGGACGATGTAGGCCCTCTGATTGGTCACATTCAAAATGTGTGTTTCGGATAAATTCTGCATAAGGGGTCTGCAGGCAAAAAAATACCACTCTGCCCCTCAATTTTAAGAAATCGTACATTAAAATTAAGACCCGATTTCATACGTGAAATAGAATCGCCACATGTAGTACGATATTTCTTCAAAAATATTGTTTCTGCTCATATAATTTTTAGAAAATATCGATGAAAATATGTTTTAGAAAGTTCATAATCCATTGGATTAATTACATTACACTGAAAATTATCCACAATTACATGATTATGTTTAACGTTTATAAAAAAACACGCGTTCCTTCAATATGGCCGACACGCATGGCGGCAATAGATGACCGACAGAGCGCACCTCTGGCGGTATAAGAACGAACCAAATAACTGGTGCGAAAATTTAAATATGTAACAATACACATAGTTAGGCAAAATTACTTGACCATTAACAAGCGTATAGTAAGAAGATTTCTTCTGGAAGCATATCACTTTGCAATGGCATTTTTCATTATAATTTATATATTTTTTGCCTATTAATTATATCTGATTTTATATTGACATGTTTTCTATTTTCTAAAATTTCAAAATTATTTATTTGCAATGCATTAATCCTGAGTGAAGTATTTTAAGACCTGGACCTAGACCTCGCTTGTTTGTTAATAAATCTATGATATAAACAAAACTCGATGTTTTAATAGATAATAATGAACATTATATTTTGATGAAATTAATGAGTAAAAAACACATCAATTTATCTAACAATGAATGATCTAGTCTATACGGATATTACATTCGTTCCATTTAACAAACCATGACGCTTACAGTGTAGATATTTCAATGTATTGAGATCAAGTTTAAATAATTACTATCAACATGAAATCATTCATATTAGATGCAAATTATTTCCGGCAGAATTTTTGTTCCTGACGACTTTAAAGTGCGTTGTTTTCACGTCAATTTATGTATAAAAAGGTAAATAAATACATATCCATAGTGGGAATCAGATTGCCAACTGGTTTGTCTTTGTAAATACTCGAATTTGGATTAAAATAACAAGGTTGAAGGTGACAAATTGACTTTCCACGTAGATAGGCAGTCGGAATAGAAACCAAAAAGGATAAACTATTTTTGAGTTATAGTACGCTCAACGAACATTTACATTTTTATTTATATATATATGACTGATTCCTGACATAATTAGGAAGGCGATATTTATAAATCATTTTGTTTATGAGACTTATGAATCTTATGGTGTTATTTTTTTTCAGGTTGTGTATTTGAAAATGTTGTGGAATCAGTGGATGATCGACTCAATAGGAAAATGGATTTCCTAAATAAGCTGTCCTCGCAGAATATTCTCTGGCAAAATGTGAGTTATCAATGTATTACTTTGTGTGGTCTACCTGCATTATATATTTGAGATGATGGTACAAATTTGAAACAAGCTGCCGGCGTTCATTCTTACCTATTTTTTGACTTTACGCTGCCAAATGGTGATGATTTAATTCCCAAGTATTTTACACATTACACACAAGAGTTTAGAAGACAAAAAAGCTTTTATTCTTCTTTCGGATGGAGGAAATAATAAATTTGTTTATGTATAAATACATACATACGTGCCCCACACGGGCAAATATATAAATAAATACAAATATATGATAGATGAATGTGTTTGTGTAATAAATAAGTGGAATAGTAATCAGGAACTAAAATTTTCTATTTAAATCATATAGAACTCATGCAGAAGGATACTATTACGCTTAGTTATTCTTATTATTGAGGTATGTTATTATAGCCTTCTTGTAACTTTATTCCGTGCAGTTGAACACAACTAGTATTTCTACCAAAGTATTGCCAACTGCACGTAATCTAAGTACCAACGAATAACTCAATGACTGAAATTGGTGTTGCAATTAAAAAGAATTTTCGGTCGAATAGTTCTAGTTGTTATTTGGAAAGTAATTAGGCTGAGTAAATCAGGGCTGTCTATAATACCATTATTTGTTTTAAATAAAAAAGTCAAGTCTGAATTAAATCTTCTATGTGAGTGATATTAATCTTTCATAAAGTGGATTTAATTTATAGTTCACAATATAGACCGAGTTTATGGTTAAAATATCTTAGATATGTATGGTACTGCAGAAGTAGGTACTGTAGGAGTAGATACTGTAGGAGTAGGTACTGTAGGAGTAGGTACTGTAGGAGTAGGTACTGTAGGAGTAGGTACTGTAGGAGTAGGTACTGTAGGAGTAGTTACTGTAGGAGTAGGTACTGTAGGAGTAAGAACTGTAGGCGTAGGTACTGTAGGAGTAGGCACTGCAGAAGTAGGTGCTGTAGGAGTAGATACTATAGGAGTAGGTACTGTAGGAGTAGGTACTGTAGGAGTAGGTACTGTAGGAGTAGGTACTGTAGGAGTAGGTACTGTAGGAGTAGGTACTGTAGGAGTAGGTACTGTAGGAGTAGGTACTGTAGGAGTAGGTACTGTAGGATGTGATGAACTTGCATTGGGATATTTTTTTCCGTTTATTGTAGGAATTAATGAATTCTGGTTTCTCCAATCGAAACGTGAACAGAGGTGACATCTAGTGAAGGTACTAGGTAAATGAAGAGTTCAGGGCGTGATCGTTTTTTTTTTATCTACGCCAAAGGATGAAATGCCACCAATCAGAGGGGTCGGTGAATGTTCACATTAGGCAGACAACACCCACCATATTGAGTTATTATCATGGAAAAGAATCTTTGGGTATAGTCTCACGAAATTGTGACATCTCCAGTTGTCTATTTCAAAACAAGTGCTTGAATTTACGATGCTATCTCATAGCGCCCTTCGTGGCAGCAGGACGCGTCCTAACGCTTCCTCCAACCGCTTTGTGTTTTTTTTAGTATTTTCAAGGGAAATGAGGCAACATCCCTTTGAAATTATTTTTAAAATCAATCCATCAACATTTGAACTTAAATAAAAATAAACTTAATAATTATTAGAACTTTATAATATGTGATTTGAGTGCAGTGTTTTAAAGTGAATATTCTGAAATTTGCTCAAAAATATTGGTTTTTCGAAACGAACGGCGACCGGTAAATGCACTCCAGATGTTGCAACAAAATTCTCGGAAACTGGGCAAGCTTGGACACTGGCAAGTTTTTTACTAAGCCCAGGGTAATAATTTATTACCCAACCGTCGCTTTATTACGGACAGAATGCACCACTTCAACAATTACCAGGAACAGGATTACATGGAGATAAATGATGGACTTGCCAAACGTCACAGCGGTGCTGCCAGGGTCTCTTATCTATGTGAGGTGTCAGCGCTTTATTAGCAGCAGATACATACCTGGACGCTGTTGTTGGACGCGGTGGACTCTCTTACTGCAGCAGCTGGTCCAGTTCCTTCACCACTTAGGATTCTTGCTGCAGAGTCTCCATCTTCTATCTTCGTAGAACGTCACAGCGGTGCTGCCAAGGTCTGGTATCTGTGAGAGGATAGTGTGTCAGCGCTTTATTAGCAGCAGACACATACCTGGACGGATGACGAACCTCGTGCTGGCACTGTTGGTGGACGCGGTGGACTCTTTCGCTGCAGCAGCTGGACCAGTTTCTTCACCACCTGGGATTCTTGCTGCAGAGTCTCCATCTTCTATCTTCGTGTCACCTGTTCCTTTACTTCATTTTACTTAACTTAACTTCACTCTATTTTTGTAATATTTATATTTTCTGTAATACCTGCATCAACTGTAAAGCGCCCCTGAGGTGATATCTCACAAAAGCGGCGCTATACAAATTATCCAATAATAAATAAATAAATAAATAGCAAAAAAACTACGAACATGCACCAAGACCTCCATGATATTATTGTGAATTCTCAGATCTTTCCCAGTGGGGTAGCAGTAAATTTGGCCGGTGGGGGCGAATAGGAAAAAACCCCTAAGCCCTAACCCCTAAACAAAGTCAATAAAAAACTTTTCAACTCCTCTAGGCAATGTTACTGAGTGACTTGTTACGTAGGGAATGCGCCGAGAAATATAGTTACGTAATTTTGTTAAGGATTTGGACGAATTATAATTATGACTAGCGAGGTAAATCACATTTTAACAGGTTGAGTCTGGAAGTTGATTAATTAAAATAATATCTCGCACAAAGATTTAAAAATAAAAATATTTTATAATAAATATTTAATAAATCCTATACCGTGTTGGTACTTAATTACTGTACTGAAATGTTGGTAGACAGACACGCCACTGAGCTAAGGGGGTCAAGTTTCAATCTTTGAACCAAAGGGACTGACAGCTCAACAATTTATTGGTTTCGGGATAGTCGAAGTTAATATGACGGATATTGAATTTATAATATATGTGTTTTTGAAGTGCGATTCTGTCCTTAAATGTACAAAATTTTCGGATTTCGTAAACATAAATTAGATAACTGATAAATGACGGGGCGGGGTTGATTTGGTGGATGATTTCGGGATACGACGAGAAGACGGTTGTGAGAGGAGAGTCAATGTTTGAAAGACGGTCAAGACAATCAAAACAGAAAAGATTAGGGAGCTTTCAAAGACGGTCAAGATAGTCAAGTTCAGTCGAAGTCGAAACGGGACTTCAAAAATTTACTTTGAATTAAAAAAAGAATAGCGATCACGGTTAAAATCAATTAGGGTAGAAATTGTGATCTAACAGCATGAGTATCTTACTGCATGTGAGTGTGTTTGGTTTGTATAATTATTTGGAATTCACTGAGATGATGAATTGGTAAGTCATATTATAATAAATAAATAAATATAATTACTAACCCTTATTTTCTGTGGATTTCTCAGAGACGGTAAATGCGTTTCACGACGAGGTAAACATAATAATTCAATTATATTTTGAAGTCAGAGTATTTAAATTCAATGAAATCACTTATCTCGAGGATAAAAACAGAGGTTAAATAAGCTAAAATATATTCAATACTTCCGAGAGGTAATTATTATGTAAAAATTTTGGACAAAAGGATTCGTGTAATTATTTAATGGTTGAAGTCCGGACCTTTTACCTCTACCGAAAAGTTTATCACAAAAAAAGTCATAAATTATTGATTGCCCTGAAGCCGATGGGTACTTGACCAATTCAAAACAAAAAGGGTGGCGTTCGTTTTGTGTCGAATGCATTAGATGTAAACTGAAGTATTTAATTTTTGACCCATTTTAGATTATTAAACAATAGGAATTCGTTGTACCTACGACGTCCTTTATTTATATGAATTTAAACATCAGGTTTCCGGCTAATGTATTTGTTGTAATTTAATATAACTTAATAATTCTTTACTAGTTATATCTAACGTCTGTATTTATGCGATGTCTAGAATAATAAGAACGAACGGTTTTAGGAACTCGCCGCCGGAGTGCGGGTGATTCGTAACAACATTCAAATACCTACGCAGAATAATAACGATAGAACTAAAATTATAGTAATAAACTTTGACATCTGTTATTTAAGAATACGTTCTGGTATTTGCCTTGAACATTCAATATGTCTAGTATTACCACACTTATTCGATCACTATTATCACTTTTTTTATTTTTTTTTAAAGAAAGACAAACATTCTCGGGTTACGAATAACCTGACAATATTTGAAAATCTCCTATTACCACCACAGAAAGCTAAAAATGTTGCTTGTGTTGTGATGGAGGACTTAGCCGGCCGAGGAATTGAACACACTACGCCCGAGTGGGACCCAAGCGCGATGTCAACTCGGCCACCGACCGGTCAAAACCATGTACCGCAAGTGCACCATTATTTCAATTATTTAAACTACGTACATATAATAATAATAATACTTGGATGACTTGTATAGTGCCGTTTTTGTGCAAAAACACCTCAGGGGCGCTGTACAAACTTATAATACATTTCTACAGTGATATATGTTATTACTTAACTATTTATGGAGAAAATATACAGTACAATACTTACCTGGTAGGTCACTTGAGATTAACACTTACGTTCTACTAATATCTACTTCCGATTTCGTTTTACGAACTATGTGAAGACTGGGGTGTATTTAATTCATCACGGGGGAGAGCTCTATGTCAACACATGATTTTCATTCATCTTTCAATCGGGATAACAAAGTATTGAACGGATTATCACAGCGGAATTAAGGTAGTTGCCGATAGAACACATCTGTCTGGCTTCCCTATTATTTTAATTGCGATTGTCGCTCACATGAGTTTAGCTTGGGACGGAGTATGCGACTTTTTCGTGGGCTATTCTATCTTACCAAAGCGATAAAAAGCGATTGAAACGATATCGGTTGACTGGCTTCCCTAATTGGAATTTTTAGTGTTAGCACAATCGGAACCCTGGGAACTGAAAGAGCGTTTATTCCAGTAGGATGGCGACGGCTTTTCCTACGTCCTTATTGTTGGTTGATTTATCCCGTTAAGGCATTGGTTTCTATCGAAGGTGTTGGAAGACCAGCCTGAGATGGTCACCCTGGATTAGACCCCTGTTTCAAATTACTTTCAGCTGGTGAGATGACGTTTTTACCGAGTTACCAATCGAAGGAAACGAAGGTTGCTTATGGGCTTTCCTACTCGAGTTAGCGTGGTAGACAAAGGAAAAAAGGGGATAATGGCCATACTATCCTTCGCTGACATATGGGGGAGATTTTTTCGTTGGCAGAACAAAGATATCGTGACGAATATGAAGTTGTTTCGACGAATTTCCGAGAGCCTTCCTGTCACACCCAGGTAATATTTACCCAAACTATAGGAGGAGAAGACTTCCAGAATCAGGTTAAAAATGGACCCTGACCGAAAAACGTTTGAGGTGACCTATATCGGATGATTTCAGATTCACGATCGGATGATTTCTATATCCCTGATCCTTATCACCGGAAGTCAAGAACACAATTTTCTACCACACTTCGAAATTTGACGCGAACGAAAGGTAACAAACGATAAAGTGAGTGATCATGACTTGAAAGTGGAGTATTAACTTCCATCGCGGTAACATTCGTTTTTTCGGGAGATGCCTTCATTCAATATAAATATCGCTATGACTATTGTGACTGCGGACGAAAAAATGAAGTATGTTCTGTATTGTACATATAATACACATGTGTCATTACCTCTACTAGAACGAGAAGCAGTAAAGGCAGAAGCTAGGAACTATTGGAGAATCGTGACTGCAGAGGCGAAGGCGAAGAAAACTGAAGCCTAATCTAACTTATTCTTACAAGCGAAAACCAGAAGGATGTTCACGGGACTCCCGAACTCCTGACATTTCCGATGCAAGCCGCTTCGGTATATGTTTATGTTTGAGGTTATTGGAGTGGACTCCTTACTTTCAACATTCTGGCAGAAACTTTCTCATCATTGATTTGGGGTAGGTTGACGCGACCTCAACTTCACGCCACCCACGTACCTCGAATGGTTCCTGACATCAGGCTATCATGCCCATCGAACCGGAGCAGCTCCTTGTACCTAACGGTAAAAGATGAATCTTCATTAACCATCAACATCATCATAATCTTTATTTTTCGGAATAACTTTATTGAGTAAAACCTCAAATTGTAATATTTAAATATTGAAGACAATATTAGTGATTTCTAAACGAAAATCTGAAACAGAAAAATCAGAAAAGGAAACGGTCACATCTGGGACTCGAACCCAGGACCCTTGTCTTTCCGGGACAGTGCTCTACCGACTGAGCTAATGGGACCCTATTCCCCTCGGTCACTTTTAAACACTTTGAAACAGATTTCAGATTTTCGTTTAGAAATCACTAATATTGTCTTCAATATTTAAATATTACAATTTGAGGTTTTACTCAATAAAGTTATTCCGAAAAATAAATATTCATTCTAGACTTGCAGAAAAGTCAACAGATGTCGCACATTAAAAAAAATAAAAAATAAGATAGGTTTATCTAAAAAGACGCTGCCTGGATTGCATTTAGTTCGGGTTGAATCTTGCGATCATACATAAAGATAGTTGCCAATAAAAATGTGCGGTGAAAAAATGAAGACAATGTTAGTAGTTCTTATTCGAAGTATGATACAGTTAAAAGTGACCGAGGGGAATAGAGTCCCATTAGCTCAGTCGGTAGAGCACTGTCCCGGAAAGACAAGGGTCCTGGGTTCGAGTCCCAGATGTGACCGTTTCCTTTTCTGATTTTTCTGTTTCAGATTTTTGTTTAGAAATCACTAATATTGTCTTCAATATTTAAATCATCATAATCGTTTACCACCAAGGACCTACTGGCAGGAGGCAAAACATGTCGTTATTTCACTTGTCGCTAAGCGATATTCAATTAATTACTGGAAGAGTTTGGGGTTGGACCGTAAATTTGATTGGCTAATATAGAGCTGACCACGTTGACGGATAAGATAAGGATGGAGACCAACCGAAAGCAACACATGTTTTGTCTCTAGCCATTCCTAAAAATACCTACTCGTAAAAATAACTCATAAAATTAACAATCCATAGTCAAAGCATTAACCTAGAATCTTGTGCATCTTGAATTGAATTTATCTAGAGATAATTACATGTACTTGCATGTAATTATCTCATTGTATTAGCACTTTATCAACTGCAGTAACCAGATGCGTGTTGACGAACTAACAAGGTAGAGAAAGGTAGCTAAATTCAAGGTGATCGGTCGTTGTCTTATTTAAAAACCATACAGAATATAACAAGCCTTCATCTAAAAGAACCAAAGTTACCACAACCAAAAAAATAGATCCTTCAATGAATTAATCACTGTCGAAACAAAAAACTACACAACGTGTCATATTAATTCGATAAATTTGAAGGGTTGACGAACAGCAATAAGCGTTAAGGTAGAAACCTAAACGCAAAGATCGGCTTTGAAAAACAACATGGCGTAGATCGCAACAACTACAGCAGAGGGAGAATATTCCCCGTATTTATACGGAAAGGGATTCATGATGCTCTATAGTGGGATTCACTACAATGCCGGCCGTGACCGGGAGGCTACTCTACTGTCAAATTAGTTAGAACTCATTTATGTATTTACTAATATGTCTGGCTTCAATTTAAAGATGTAAGAACATTACAGTGATACATGTGACCAGGAGGTTACAACATCTTGCAAAACAGTTAGAATCCATTTACTATATGTAGGAGAAGGAGAAACATTAAGAGGAGGGAGGGAGAAATATCACAAGAAGTAGGTACTGTAGGTGTAGTTACTGTAGTAGTAGGTGCTGGAGGAGTAGATACTGTAGAAGTAGGTACTAATATAAGTTTACTTACTTGACCGTGAAACATTTCTACGAACGACTTGCCAAAAACTGGCTGCCAGTTCATTTTTCTAATCTTTTTATTTTTGTACCTGGAACCGAATTAATAAATTTAATATCTTCAACCTATTACACACATTACCGATTCAACCGGGTGACGATTACAGTACAGATTGAGGAATTTTTTAATGACTTTTGAAATCACAATATTTTTTGATTTTTTACGGGTCTACGCTAGAAATATTTAAAATATCAAAATCAACTACTTTTTATTAATAATATCACTTGCTCAACGTGTCGCCTCCAAGAAACATTACCCACTAGTCTATTTCTACTAGTCTAGCAGCCTTGGTAGCCTTAGAGAGTTTTACATGGGTATACAAACTCTGTTAGGTCAATGTTAAAGTCACGGCTTAAGTTAAAAACGCCTTCCTCAAAAATGGCTAACGGTCAAGATTTCTGTAATATTAAAGTCATGAGTCATTATATCATGCTGATGATAATATCAATCTTATATCAATTGTCCAACGCGTCGCCTTCAAGAAACATTACCCACTAGTCTAGCAGCATTGGTAGCCTTAGAGAGTTTTATATGGGTTAACAAACTCTGTTAGGTCAATGTTAAAGTCACGGCTTACGTAAAAGTGGTTTCTGTTATATCAAAATCATAAGTAATTATATCGTGCTGGTGATACGAGCTGCTCAAAGCCAGGGTCACAGTTAGTAATCAATCCAAATCGTCGACCAGCATCGTCATCCGAGCGCAGTGAGGAAACCGATATAAAATATTAATTTTTTTTTTAAATCTCTTCAAAGTATTCATATTTCTGTTAAACACAGGACGGCAGGCCTTTAATGAATGAATTGACAGATTTCCTAATAAACTATCAGTAAAGCACGGATGTAGGACGATTTCGGAACACTCATAAAAATTCTAATATTTTCGCATTTCGTCATTGTTACTATCACTACAAAAGGAACCATTAACACGTGTTCCGATATATCACGAATATAATAATAGTTTATTAGGATACGGCATGCTATCCCGTTTTTAACAGTATTTTAATAAATCAGCAATACTCATTCTAGCCAGCCTTTCCAGCCAGGTTTTCAGCATCAGTGATGGTTCAGTCGGTAGCCAGAAGGAATTGGCCAGCCTTTATGTTGTCAGCATCAGTGGTTGTCAGCATCAGTGCTGGTTCAGTTGGCAGCCAGGAGAAATTGGCCAGCCTCTAGATTGTCAGCATCAGTGGTTGTCAGCATCAGTGCTGGTTCAGTCGGTAGCCAGAAGGAATTGGCCTGCCTCTAGTTTGTCAGCATCAATGACTAATTCAGTCAGTAGCCAGGAAGAATTGGCCAGCCTCTAGGTTGTCAGCATCAGTGATTGTCAGCATCAGTGCTGGTTCAGTTGGTAGCTAGGAGGAATTGGCCAGCCTCTAGGTTGTCAGCATCAGTGCTGTCAGCATTAGCAGCAGCAGGGATTGGCCAGTCTCTAGGTGATCAGCAGCAGTGGGCAGTTCAGTTGGTAGCCAGCAGTAATTCAGTGGCGGCATGGTCATTTGATTATAAGGGCCGGCACACGGAGACGCTCCATTATTGTAATTATGACAGATGCGTCTGGCTCAGCTGATAGAGTGCCCGCAGTAAACAGCTCATTGCACACAGCTGTAACACTTTTAAATTATTGTGCCGTGATGGATGAACAGAAGCGAATACAGCTTTCAGTTGAAACTCAGGAATTTGTAATTTCAAATTATAACAGATCGCGTTATAACCGGAGTGTTCAGTGTTTCGTCCACTGATCGTAATTCTTGAGTCCCGATATATTTTTTTTACTGGGTTATTTATAATATTTCTACAAGCGTCAGCTTGCAAAAACAACATGTTTACCATTTTTCAACTACAAGTATTTGCTTGACGTCAACTTCAGCTTGGAAAACCACATATTTACCATACTTCATCTGCAGGTGTTCGCGTAACGTCAACGTCAGCTTGCAAAACAACATATTTTTCAGTTTTTATATTGCGCGCCAATAATATTTCACCTAGTAACAGCCTTTAGCCTTTAATAATAATAATAATTGGATATCTTGTATAGCGCCGTTTTTGTGCAAAATCAACTCAAGGGCGCTGTACAAATTTATAATACATTTATACAGTGTTCTACGTTATTACTTAACTATTTATAGAGATAATATACAGTAAAATACTTACCTGGTAGGTCACTTGAGATTAACACTTAATTAACATCATCTAATTGTTTATTGGCGAAATTTAGATACAAGATTTAGGACATAATTGGAAAATTGAATATAACTGGACTTTCTCTTAGGAATGGTATATTTAATTTAAGGGTACGACAGCTTAAAAAGGTAAGTTTTTAGTTTAGACCTGAATTCTGTTGGACTTGTTATGGATCTTAGTTCCGGAGGGAGTTTATTCCAAGCCTTCGGCCCAGATAATAATAGAAAGCGCGATCACCAAACTTAGTATTTGGCTTGCGCTTAGGTTCCATCAGTTTGCCTAGAGCTGATGATGTTGCTGATCTAAGAGTTGACTGCCTCAGACCAGTGTTTTCCGGGACGCATAGTCCAGAGATGTAGGGTGGGGCCATTTCATTAATGGATTTAAACACCATTCAGCACAGTTTGTACTGGATTCTTTCAGAGAACTTGAGCCAGTAAAGGTTAGAAAGGTGTTTTGAAATGTGCGAATATTTAAAACCCCGGTTATGAGCCGTGCTGCTGCATTAAACATTGATTGAAGTTTGTCAATTTGATATTTTGGAAGGCTGGCATAAATGCCGTTGCAGTAATTGAGACGTGAGACTACGTAAGAGTTGATAAGTAGTTTTGTTGCTTCTGTAGGAAGGTTTCTTCGGACAGACTCGAGTTGTCTTAGGTGAAAAAAACCGGTGCTTACAGTACTTTTTATTTGACTTTTAAACAAAAAGTCTGAATCTAAATTGACACCGAGAAGTTTGACTATTGTTTTTGGGATGATATCGCTGCTGGAAATAGTAATAGGTGAATCGTCTATGAAATGTTGACGTTTGTTTGTGGCTGCCCAGAGAAACTCAGTCTTAGATGGATTGAGCTTCAGCTTGTTTGAAGACATCCAACGAGTTATTGCTTCTAGACATTCAGTTATTCGGATCTTGAGACTATTGACAGTAAAAATAAATTTGCTGATCGTCAGCGTAGCAGTGAGACAAGAGATCAAATGACTCGATTATTTTGGCGACATCATTTGTAAAAATGATGAAGAGACGTGGACCCAAAACGGATCCCTGGGGTACTCCTGAAGAAAGTGTTGCGAAGTTAGACAATTTATTTCCAACCCTCACGGCTTGTAAGCGATTGGATAAATAGGATACCAGCCAATTTTTTAAGTTGGAATTCAAACCAAACGTTTCCTCTAATCTCCTAATTAGGAATTCATGATCAATCGTGTCAAACGCTGCACTCATGTTGAGGAGTGAGATAAGTGATAACTTACCTGACTCTACGGCAAGAGTAATGTCTGATAGCATACGAAGTAGCCCGGTTTCAGTTGAGTGGAACTTTCTGTACGCCGATTGACGTTTTGCGAATAATTTATTTGAATTCAAGTGACAAGTTATTTGTGCGGCAGCAATTTTCTCCGGGATTTTTGAAATAAATGGTAAGTTTGAAACGGGTCGATAATTACCTAAGCTATCGGCGTCTAGTTGTGAATTTATATTATGATTTCATTTTTGAAAATAGGGTCATTGCACTTGCAAGTGTTTCTTCAGGTTAGTGACACAGTTAGTGGCAACAACTAAATCTAGCTGTATGAAATGATGTTCGTTACAATAATTATACATTGAGAAACAATATGAATTAGGTATTTCATAGTTATACAGTGAGAAACAATATGATTTAGGAAGAACTAACATTACTAAAGTACTAACATTAATTCTAAAAAATATGTCAACTGTGTTTTGGCAAATCCCTGCACGCACCATTTTTTAGCTTAGATCGATCATTTTTCCTAATGACTAGTTGCATTGTCTTCAGAGCTTGTTGGTGGGATTTTTCTTATTGTAATCTTTTTGTAGGTGTTGGCGTCACAAAAGAGTTATTCCATCTTTAAACTTCCGATTTTGTTGTCCGGGTTAAATCTTCCCCAAAGGAAAAACTAAACCCTCCCACACACTTTTCCACAAATGATCATCTAGTCAATCAACACTATGTAAATGCATTATATAAGCAAAATAAATACAAAACAATACAAGAACAACACGTCAACTCACCAGAGATCAAATGGGAAAATAATTCACCGACTCCAGATATTTTCATATCAGAGGGTTCGGCTCGGTAAAACTTCTAACGGGGCCTATAAATACTGATCCCTCAACATAAATATTTTAAAAATCTTTCGTTATTCTACATGTATTCAAAATGACCGACTTTTGCATCTTTATATATAAATTTTTTGATAGATCTAATACGCCTAAATTTTTAATGAGAGAGCTAGGTATAATGCCAGTAGCCGAAATAATGAATGGTAATATTTAATAATAGTCTGTAATAGTCTGAGTCTCTAGTCTAGATCTAGTCGGTAATAGTCTGAGAATGCCAATTTTTTTTATTTCATTTCCTAAATCTGTGTATTTTCTTATTTTTTCATTAACAGATTTTTAAATATTACAAGAATTTGGAATAGCGACATCAATATAAGATATAAGTTATTGTTTTTAAATTATAATATAATATAATCTCATTATTAATTACGACAGTAGCATTTCCATTCTAAAACTCTCCTTTTATGATGTTGGGGCGGGGTATTTAGGCCCTTTTCATCAATTTAAACTACGTATAATAAACCATGTTAAGTTATAATTTATTACCTGCGTTTAGAGAATTGAAGTTGGCAACACGGTATGACATCTACATACATAAGCACACTTCAAAAATCTTTACTTATATTTTATCCAGTTAAGAATTTCTCCTCATAAAACACATTAAGGGGATGCCATACGTAGTAATGCAAAATCATGTGTTTTTGGTTTGAAAATTTGGTCGCCTAGAAATGTTTTAGATGCTTTAATTAAATACTGCGAGTAGAATACATCTTGACCTTTAAAATAATCGAGTATTTTTTAGATAAATATTTTTATAAGCCCAGAAAAAAATAATGTATTAGGCCTATGAAAACTGCTTTAATGTTCAAAATCTCCAACTTACGAACGCATTTTAGGTTATGATTTTATTGTATAGTGTGGAAAATTAAGTTATTTATAAAATGATCGAAAAAAATTTAAATATTTATGTCTGAACATCCACAAAATAAAATAAAAGGCACTTTTTGGCCATGTTTTTTTCTTGCATAAATCAAAACAGGCGGATGGTGTTAAGCGGGAATTTAAACCTTATCGCCATCTACGTAAGGGTTGTTATTGATAGCGGCTCAATTTAAAATATTACACGACGTAGTGCATCGCCTTAATGTAATATAAAATCAGTCTTGTAAAAACAACCATCAGATGGTAACAGTAATAAGGCCAAATGAGCGGCAGTACTAGTTATTTAGACACGGGAGAGGGTATTGTTATAAGCCCTAGCTAGTTAGAGGATTACGAAAGAATCTATAGAAATAAAAATCACCTTTACGCATCTGCCCTTATAATAGACACTCTAATGCTGTCCAAAACGATAGCTAAAGAAGAAGGTAGCGCAACACGGCATAATACTCCAAAAATAAATCACTCTAATACTTTTGGCTGTGAAAATCTCAAATTATTAAGATTTTTAATTAGTTTACGAATCCGTTTCCTTAAAATTTTGTATTTTATGGCTTGAGAGGTTTAACCAAAATACAGTCGAATGTAGTTTTGATACTATTTGCAATATTTAATTTTAAACAACAAGTTTATCCCACAAATCTGAAGTTCGTTATCTCCATAAATATGTTAATAGATGTGGTTGTGGTTTGCTTAATATGAATTATTTAAAAAAAATACTTTCCACCGTTATTAAATTGCATTGAAGTTGGTTGAATAAAAATACAAAAACTTTCCTGTTGTAGTATCTTTTGTCAATCTACCATAGTTGCAAATAGAATGCGTATGCATAACTAAATTCTAAAAGGCGCTTAGAGTATTTTTTTTTTTAAATAAGCACGGAAATGCATAAAATTCTATGAGCTCATGAATACAAACAAAAGTGTAAGCTTTAGACTTTCGAGCAATGTCATCGTAAACACATGTCATATTATTCGCAAATCATACTTTTGTATATAGTACACATAATATATACTAGTCGTTACTGGTGACATATTAATCACCTGAATTTAAATTTTTCCACTTTTTATTGAACAACAGAAAAATATGAAAAAAAAGTAATGTACTGTTTACTTTTATCAGTGAAATACGTATTTCAAACGTTGTAAAAACTAAGCTGAAAGATTTTAATGATAACGAATAATCTTTTCTATGTTTTATTTACAGTTGGATTTCATCGCAGGACCTTTCAATATTTCAGATTCATGTGAGTAAACAACATGGTATAAGATTATTAACTATAACCCTAACAATCGTTCCTCACATATTTACAATTGTGGAACAAATAATATATAAGGCGTCCGGGGGTAAAGTGCGCTAACTTCAGTAGGTAATTAAACATGATGGTAAAAATAAAAAAATAAAAACTTCCATAGAAGGAATATTTATTTTCCCATACAAACAATTCAACTTTTTTACCTTAAACTACCTTAAAACGTTAGAATTTCTAAGAAAGTTGTTATTTTTTACTTGTACTATCACGTAGAATCATCCCACCAAGTTTGCGAACTTTACTTCCGGAAACACTGTATGATATCCATTCTTATTCTATCAAAGTTAAAAAACACGTCCGTAGATTCTGATGGAAATTACGTTCATCTCTGAAAAAAATATGTTGATTACGTATTCTAAACAGAAAACGCTGTGCAAAGGTGTTTTTTTTAATTGAAAAAGGGTTTTTCTGATTTAAATTAAAGGTATTGTCTGTGTTTTACAATGCTTATGAAATAAATAACAAATTGGTGGTTTTTTTTCAGATGGTTATGTTTCAGTCTGGGATCACAAAGGTAAAAACAACATTATTTTTTTGTATATATGTACGATTACTGCACCCCTACTAACCCGGCGCCAGTGGAACTGTAGCATCCCCAATGAATATTTTAATTCAATTTTTACCACTAACAAAGTATTTTTGTTGTGGAAAAACTTAATGAGTAAAACCTCAAATTATAATATTTAATAATTGAAGACAATATTAACGAGTCTCAGACAAAATGTGTGAAACAGAAAAGACAGAAATAAATTCAGTCGTATCTAGGAATTTTACCAAGGACCTCTTCCTTGCCGGGTAAGTGCTCTAACCACTGAGCTTATTCGACTATATCAATTTACGTCATTTTTAACTTATCCTACTTCGACTGAGAGCTACCAATATTATCTCCATTTTCTAAACGCATATTTTTGGTTAATAATGCTCTCAGTCTAAGAATAGGTATGAGTATAATTCGTATTAGCTCAGTGGTCAGAGCTCTTCACCAGCGAGGAAGAGTTTGTGGTTTTATTTTTTTTTTTTTTTTAATACTATTTAAAAAAAAATTACTAACCCGGACCGGACCTTAATAACCGGACAATATCTTTCGCCTTTTCTGTTACACACTTTTGTTTGAGAGTAGATAATATTGTCCTAAATGGTAAAAATGTAGCAAAATATATTATTGTATTGAATATTCATTCATTGAAGTTTTGCGTTTCATATACATACTATATTAATTATTCCTGCTTCTGTTTAATATTCTTCTTTCAGTCTTGCACTCCTCAAAATCTAATACTTTACTATTACGACGCAATTGGGACTCGTTTGTTACGACATTGCCTGTGACAGACCACGCTATAGATGACCTATATTATTATATACTACTGTTTAATATTCTTCTTTCAGTCTTGCACTCCTCAAAATCTAATACTTTACTATTACATCGCAATTGGGACTCGTGTATTACAACATTGCCTGTGACAGACCACGCTATAGATGACCTATATTATCATATCCTATATTAATTTTTCCTGCTTCTGTTTAATATTCTTCTTTCAGTCTTGCATTCCTCAAAATCTAATACTTTACTATTACATCGCAATTGGGACTCGTGTATTACAACATTGCCTGTGACAGACCACGTTATAGATGACCTATATTATAATATCCTATATTAATTTTTCCTGCTTCTGTTTAATATTCTTCTTTCAGTCTTGCACTCCTCAAAATCTAATACTTTACTATTACATCGCAATTGGGATCTCGTGTGCTACAACATTGTCTGTGACAGACCACGCTATAGATGACCTATATTATCATATACTATATTAATTATTCCTTTTTCTGTTTAATATTCTTCTTTCAGTCTTGCACTCCTCAAAATCTAATACTTTTCTATTACATCGCAATTGGGACTCGTGTGTTACGAAATTGCCTGTGACAGACCACGCTATAGATGACTTATATTATCATATACTATATTTTCCAATTAGTAGTGTATGGCGAGCGATGTTAAAGTTTCTCCACCCTAAAACAAATATAATATAATTGTTTCACCACAAGGTGAGGAATTAGAATGCTATTATACTAATGCATTATTATTTATTTGACCACTCCAGTTGACAATCGTTTTAGAAGTGACAGCTGGTGGATATAAATACCAAAGTAATATAGTGTAATTACTATGTTTTGACAAAAATATAGAGTAGATACTGATAGACAGGTATTTGTACAAACAACCCTTTTAATAACGTAAAGTCTAAACAACATTTTGACACAAGTGAGAAATAACTTTTTAAATTAGAATATTTACATGAAATAATACAGTAATAACCTAATATACAACATAAATCTCTAAATAGTGTAAAACAATGTAGTGTTATCCGCGTCTGTCTGTTTGTGCGCTTAGTTCTTCTAAAATACGCAACGCATTTTTAAAGGGTTTTCACTATCATTTAGATAGTTTCTTCCTTAATGTTTTTTATAAATAATACATGCATATTTTTTCGATAGAAAGTAGAGAAAAGTCGATGTTTAATAATAATCAAATTGTTAAAAAAATTATGAGATACATCAAAATAATACATTATGGAATTTTATATCTTAAAAAGGTCTCACAACCTCATAACTTTACCCAAAACTATTTTTCAGTCCCCGAGGAACGCTGGGTGCACGTCAGGTAATTAATTATAACCAGAAGAATTATATCTATTCGGTTTGTTTACAATTCTACGAGACCATGTTCGAATACTCACTATGGCTCATTCATTCTGTCATCGGTAAAGGATACAATGGAACAGAATGCAAATGTGTCCTATTCATTCGGTACCGTGAACCATCTAGAGCCGGAGTTCCTAACTTCTTTCGGGTCGCGACCCCATTTCATAAAAGCCAAGTGACCGCGACTTCGATCGCAACGGAGATGCCACATGCCAGTCAGCTTCGGAATTTTTTTTCAATTTGTATGGGTATTTCAGGCGAATAATTATTGACTATAATCATTTGTTAATTTCTTTGTGCTGTGCAAAAAAACCATGTCTTATAAACATTAGTTTATCTTTTAAAATAAATAAATAAATGTATTTCAATCTTATTATTCAGATCAAGACAATTGGGGTGCCCAGTTCCCTCAATGCGGCGGCTTGCGTCAGTCTCCTATTAATATTGACACAACTGCAGCGATTAATAGGGTGGCCCCTAGCATCAAGTTTTACAACTACAATGATATCCACCCTCAGATGAACATTGTCAACAATGGACATTCAGGTAACGATTTTTTTAATGCATCTGTTTTAATTTGGTTTTGTCTTTCTTGATTGAATGAATGAAACGTTGATCAAAGATTTTAAATAAGACATCAACCGATGAAAGTGCCCTTGCCGACATTATCAATCAATGTGCCAGTGAAACAGATAATATACTCACCTTAAACCCGACCAACTACGATGAAATTTCTCAAACCATTAGACAGTTAAAGCCCTCTCATTCGTGCAATCATGACAAAATTTCCTCAACTATACTAAAAACAGTTGAACCCTTTATAATCCATCCATTAGTACATATCATAAACCTCAGTCTCACTAAAGGTGAATTCCCAAACAAACTCAAACTTGCCCTAGTTCAACCAATTTTTAAGTCCGGAAATCCTACTGACATAACAAACTACAGACCAATTTCTATATTATCATCACTATCAAAAATTATTGAAAAAATAGTAAAAAAAAGACTTATCGACCATCTTACAAAATATAACATACTCTCGTCAAACCAGTATGGCTTTAGAGAAGGACTCAATACAGATTCAGCTATTTTAGAACTAACATCACATATAACACAAGCCTTAGACAAAGGTGATAAATGTCTGGCAATATTTCTGGATTTAGCTAAGGCATTTGATACAGTATCTCATCCAATCTTTCTAGCCAAGCTCAAAAAAATCGGAATAAAGAATAAGGCATTTGATTGGTTCAAATCGTACCTCACAGACAGAAAGCAATGTGTTAAGCTACCATCGCATAAACCATCCCATTCAACTAGCATTAACTTTGGTGTGCCACAGGGCAGTGTACTCGGTCCCACACTTTTTCTCATTTATATCAATGACTTATGTAAACTATCTATTATTGATGGCAATATAATCACTTTCGCCGATGACACTGCCCTAGTACTAAAAAGTAAGACATGGGAATAAACATTTCACAGAGCGGATCTAACATTGCAAATTATTAAACAGTGGTTGGATGATAATCTACTCACCTTAAACATAACTAAAACGAAATATATAACGTTTAGTCTTAATATTCCGAGTCAGCCTTCAATCAATCATACACTAAAAATACATTCTTGTAGAGATAACTCTAGTTGTCTGTGCAATCCACTAGAACGAGTAGATTCCATTAAATATTTGGGTGTAATAATTGACAATAAACTACGATGGGAAGATCACGTAATAAATGTTACAAACCGTATACGGAAACTGGCATATATCTTCAGGTCATTACGAAATATTCTAAATAAAAATACACTAAAAACGGTGTACTTTTCTTTATGCCAATCAATTATATCTTACGGTATAATAGTCTGGGGAGGATGCTCTAACACGATATTAGATCCATTAATTAAAGCTCAAAAATTGATAATGCGGACTATTTACAAAGTACACTATATTCACCCCACGAAGGACTTATTTAACGACTTCAAAGTACTCAACATAAAATCCTTATACGTCAAAAACATATCCTCCTACTATAAATTCAAACATACGAAAAAAAATATTTTTGAATCGACCCATAATACAAGATATTCCAACAAATCGAATTATACTATTCCCCCAATAAAAACCTCAATGGCACAAAGACAATTTAACTTTCTTGCTCCAAAAATATTCAATAATTTAACGTTAGAAATAAAATCAATAGCCAAATACGACAGTTTCAGGAAAGCGCTCGGGGATTTTTTGATGTGTGATTGTTGTAGTGTTAGTAGCCTATTCCAAGTACTCAGATAGAGGTGTATATATTGTTTATATGCATGAGGATGCGTCATATGGGTGTATGTATACATGTGCTGTTATATGTATATAGGTATGTCTGCTGCTATGTACACATGTGTGCTTGCATGCACACATATTAAAAATTATATATATAATTATGTACATTTTTACAATCTAATGCTAATTTACTTCTTTCTCCTTTCTAATTTCTATCTTCTACTTTTTATTACAATTTTTCCAAAATTTTAGCTTCATCTATAGTTACTAATTTCATATGTTTACACTAGATTTCATATTTCATACAAATTAATTACACTCAATTGGTCACCATGAAACAGGCAGCCGCCTAGTATGGTGATTCATTATATCTACTTTATGTAAATTTCATAATAATGTAACATGTATTAAATAAATAAAAAAATAAAAATAAAAATATGGAAATTAACCCACTTCCCGACATCCGATAGTGCTGAAACTCGGCAGATAAACTTGACAGAGCATAGATATACCACTCACGTAGACAGCAGATTGGTTTTACAAATTAAAAAGAAATACGTTCCTCTATTAAAATCTTAAACAACACGTGTAATACTCGTGACATCTAGGTTTATGTTGATAATCCGCGCTAAGCTCGATATTCCAACCAAGCCGAGATCAAAATCGACCGATGTACCTGACCATCCCACTTCAGCAAACCGATGAAAACTTAACTAACCAAACATTAAATTTCTTAGCTTTCTAGATTAATTTATTTCTACCTTACTGTTTTATATGTGTTCTATGATATGTTATCTAATATATGTAAGCCAATAATGACACAATAGCGATTTTATTAAATATGTAATGGAGAGGGTCTGTGGCAAGCCCGCGGGCCCAAGTGCAAGTTATTGACATTTATAGTACAGGATGTGGGCGAGGGACTTCCTTATTTAAAAACAATCATAAAAGAAAAAGTATTGAAAATATTATAAATAAAAACTTTTAATATACCTCTATGTAAAGGAAAACGAATAAAATTGATATATCCAATACTTTTTGATTTGTGATTTTTTTTTAAATAAGTAAGTTTTCGCGCCGCACCTTGTACAATATGGAAAGAACGGAAAAATTATATAACTGTAGAAGAAAAAAGAATACAAATTACTAAAACTAAAGAAGCAATAAAAAAAACTATTTTAATTGCTTCGTTGTAAAATTGTGTAAGTGACCGCATCCTTGGCAATAGAATCTGGAGGTAGACAGCAAAAACTCGGCGCAGAAGTACTTCCCAAAGGTTGTAAGGCCGAAAATGATAATATCGCGAGAAGTTGATCAATTATGTTAAGGTTGTAGTTTATTGATTGGGACTGTGTAATTTATTGATTTGTGTAAGTGATCGCATCCTTAGGCAATAGAATCTGGAGGTAGACAGCAGAAAATCGGCGCAGAAGTACTTCCCAAAGGTTGGCTTCCCAAAGAGGCTCAATGTCCCCAGTGCTTTTCAACGTGTATATGGATGAACTTAGTAAAACACTAAATACAACAAGAATCGAATGCCACATTGCCGGGGTATGTATGAACAATATTAGCTATGCAGACGACATGATCATAATAGCTCCATCGGTAAAAGCGATGAGAAAACTTATGGCAATATGCGAAGCTTACGTTGATAGTCATGGGCTGATGTACAATGCTAAAAAGTCATATTTGCTGATATTTAAATCAAATACTAGTCCCACTGTCATTCCACTCATACGTCTCAGCGGGGTCAACCTGAAAATCTGCAGCGAAATCAAATATTTGGGGCATGTCATCACCGATGACCTAAATGATAAAAATTACATAGAACGCCAAAGAAGAGTACTGAGTGTGAGAGCTAACATGCTTCCCAGAAGATTCAACAAGTGCAATCCTCCGGTGAAGAAGCAACTTTTCCAAACATACTGTATGAGCTTCTACACTAGCGAGCTATGGACGACATACTTACAAGGCGTCATGAACACACTCCGAGTACAGAACAATCACGCATACAGAGCCCTATTTGGCCTCCCCTGGCGATGTAGCGCCTCACAGATGTTCACCGAAGGAAGGGTGCATGGGTTCGCTGCTTTCATGCGCCACAGAATAGCCGGGACGAGTCAGCGCTACCAGAGATCGGACAACACTCTTGTCCAGGCCGTTGCCCAGTGGCAGGGAGCGCCTCTACACCAGAGATGGAGAATTTCACTCAAGCCACCATAAAGTCCTAATGTGCTCATCGATGTATTCATTTCTATATTTATTTTTTTATGTATTAACTTAAATTTAAACTTTTATGGCAGGCAAAGCATTGCACACGCCACTATGTCCAGCTGAAATAAACATTGTTATTATTATCTTAACAGTATCTTGATAAAAAAAAGTCCTCCGAATGTAAAGAAATATAGAAATATAGGAATATAGAAATTGGATTTGAATTTTGTTTGATAGTATATGTTTTCGGGTTGTGTTAATAAGATTATTGGTAACAATTTGAACTAATAATTATTAGTTCAGTAATTATAATTACTGTTTTCCAGTGGATGTGCTAGGCCCCTGGGGCAGCGGAGCCCCCAGCGAGCAGCCCACCATGGAGGGCGGACCTCTCAACGGCACCTATAAGCTGGCGAGCATCCACAGCCACTGGGGAGACGTCGACGTGGCGGGGTCGGAACATACCATCAACCAGAAGCAGTACGCCATGGAGACGCATTTCGTACACATTAAAAATATCTACGCGTGAGTGATTATGTCATTTTTCAAGGGCTCTAGAAAGTATTTGGTGTAAAAACACTGAACATACAATCCCAAGAAGTGTAATCCATACCGATTGAGAAGAAAACTGTCCTGATTCAACTCGACAGTTTTGCATTTCGTTTGTCTGTTAATTTGTTTAAATTCCGTTTTCATTTCAAGATGGTGGCCGTTTTAATGGTTCAGTAAAGATAATTTTTAAATGTGAAATCGTCGCATCTTTTTTATTTGAACTTTCTTATACACATTTATTCTTCATAATATTATGGTACCTACCTGATTGAAAAATACTATATATATAGCAAGAAAAAAACTTTTTTTGACCCGCGTTCTACTAGTTTACTTTTTGCTTTACACAACAAGTGTAGCTAGGATTTCGATGTGAATACCGCAGAAGAGTCCCAACTGTTCCCTGCTAACCGGAGCCAGAGAGATTATAGCATCTCCAATTGGGGTATGTTATGGGGCTGAAGGAAGTAGGGAGGGGAAGGAGATGAGAAATGAAGAAGGTGTAGAAGTACATAACTGCCTATTCATATCTAGTCACCAAACGTAGTTATAGCCATTTTAAACATTTTATTTACTACATTACGTAGATACTTTTAAACATTTTATTTACTACATTACGTAGATACTTTTAAACATTTTATTAACTACATTACGTAGATACTTTTAAATATTTTATTTACTACATTACGTAGATACTTTTAAACATTTTATTAACTACATTACGTAGATACTTTCAAACATTTTATTTACTACATTACGTAGATACTTTTAAATATTTTATTTACTACATTACGTAGATACTTTTAAATATTTTATTTACTACATTACGTAGATACTTTTAAACATTTTATTAACTACATTACGTAGATACTTTCAAACATTTTATTTACTACATTACGTAGATACTTTTAAATATTTTATTTACTACATTACGTAGATACTTTTGAACATTTTATTTACTACATTACGTAGATACTTTTAAACATTTTATTAACTACATTACGTAGATACTTTTAAACATTTTATTTACTACATTACGTAGATACTTTTAAACATTTTATTAACTACATTACGTAGATACTTTTAAACATTTTATTTACTACATTACGTAGATACTTTTGAACATTTTATTTACTACATTACGTAGATACTCTTGAACATTTTATTTACTACATTACGTAGATACTTTTGAACATTTTATTTACTACATTACGTAGATACTTTTAAACATTTTATTTACTACATTACGTAGATACTTTTAAACATTTTATTTACTACATTATCTAGATACTTTTAAACATCAAATAGCTGCTTAAAATGTATGACTTACGTTTACGATGTTTTAATTATGATTACAGTAATGCATCGGTTGCACTTGCATCGGGTGATCCAGAAGCAATCGCAGTGGTTGCATTACTCTTCAAGGTAATATTGTTTATTATTACTTATTACTAATATTTCTTACATCACCACACTATCAATAGCGAGGTGATGAGTGCCTTAACCTCCAGACTTGGTACTTGACACTAGCGATCATATTCTTGTTAAAGTATTTCGAGGTCTGGGGTTCTAAAGAAGATCTGAGCTATAAATGACAAAAAAATGTTTATTCTTATATAAATATAACAAATATATATGAAGAACACAATTTTAAACTTTTTCCATTTATTTTTATTTGACCGTGACCGGTTTCAATACTATATCCATTATAATCAGTATGTCACCTATCCTAAATATGTATTTGAATTATATAAAATCCATTAAAATATTTTTACCTAACCACACAATAGATTGCCGATAACCTTATGTTGGGTAAATCCTTAAATCGATAGTCCTAGTAGGCATAATTATCATAGTTCTATAGATAAATTCATTTGATTTTAATAACAATACTTATTTGGGAAATATCATATTTCACGAAAAACCCCTCATAATTCAAACCAACCTATTATGTTAACCCCTCCCCTCAATGTAATTTGCCTATGTATATAAACCCTAGTTTAAGACAAAAATTGTACCAGTCTGAAAATGGCCCTAACAGGCTGAAACCGGTCACGGTCAAATAAAAACAAGTGGAAAAAAGTTTAAAATTGTGTTCTTTATATATATTTATAATGGAATTCCACCACGAAATAACAGTTTCAAATATTAAAATAATAAATGTAACAATTTCTAATGACAATGAACATCTCAGTACGGTAATTTCACTGTTTTTATTCGTGAATAAAATACGAAAATTATGGTATGTTATTTTTATTTGACTAGATAGTCAAATTAAAGCAGTGTATAGAGATCCTTGGAAATCGTAGTTATGATCAATTTTAAAAAAATATCGTTTCATTGAAAGTGTTTTTTTTTAATAAAATATTAAGATTTTAGTGAGGCGCAATTCATCAAAATCATAATTGGAATCTAAATTTGTAATAGCCTATGCCGATTTTGTTTTTCACACATTTTTCGAAGCATTAAGGTCGAAATCGCATCGCAAATTATTCTTAATGGGAAAATATTAGAAATCTTGTATGTTCTTCAGAGACCTATCGGCATTCTACTGGTTAATCCATACCTTAATTTAGTCTGTGAAATATTTTTGACTCCCTTCATTTTTTGTGTCGAATGTAAGATTGTTGAATACTTTTATTGCTTGGTGTGTTGTATTCGTCCAAAGCTTGTAATTATCGACTGGTCTATTATTGCTTATAACTGGTCTATTAATTTTAGTTTGTGTTTGTTAAAATTTGTTTTTTTGGTCAAAAATGTAATGTAGTTGTGTATTTATGTATCAATATTATCAAAACACGAATTCGGTCGCAGGCTTAAAGTGTGATTATTTAAAATAAAAATCTTTTACTTTAAGATTTGGTACTTTTAGCATAGGCGAGAGAATATATTTATCATTATTGGATTACCTGATCAAAGAAAAAAAGAAACATTATCTAGCCGTAAATGTGTTTGCCTTTACCTGTTTTAAGTATTGCCACAGAATACAAAATCATTAATTTGCGCAAGTTGGGTAAGTACTTCCGTTACACATTAAATTAACATAACTCACACGTTAACCTTGAGTTAATTGTTATTAGTTAATTTTATTGTTCACAAGTTATAAATATAGCTGTTGCGATGCTACGAGATTTATCTAGAACGCTCTCACATACAAAATGCATTGTAGCGGGAACACTGCAGACGCAATGCGAAGCGATCGGCGTTTCTACCTACTGCCTACGAGCTACCTACTTGCCGCTGCAAAGTTCGAACGAACTACCCACGTAAATACAATTGCGAGTTTGACTAGATACATTACGCACATCCGCCAGAAGGTTCTAAGGAACATTGTAAAATTATTTAGTTATAATAATTATTCTATACTATATTTTGAAAAATAGACAATATTATGAAAAATAATTTGTCATTATGTGTTAAATACATAATTAAATATTGTAAAATGTCAAATACATTGAATTTGACCGCGGCACACCTGTATCCAAATTGGTTCAAATTGGTTCGATTTTTTTTTTATATTTACCCGTAGTCCCGTCTCACTCCGCCAAAAGATCCTACGATATCTTTAGGACCTTTTGGCATATATCTTTTACAGTGATCATAATTGTACTCCTTTACTTACCTTGTTTCCGCTTACCTAACTATTATAAGATTAACAGATGAAAATTTGATTATTTAACTCTGACCGACTCGCACCTGGCCTTCTAAATTCGGGCCTGGTCCCAATTGCTACCAACCGTCTGGAGCTAGTGCTGACTATAGCATCCCCAATTAGGGTATGTTTTGAGGCTAAAGATAGTGGGGAGGGGAAGGATATAAGGAAGAAGAAGGTTGGAAAATTCCGAAACTCAGATTAAAATCTTATTTAGGATGAAAAAAAAGAGCCTGCCTAAACCATTTTATAATTTACAATGAATTCCAGCCTTCAATACTGGTGATTAGTTCCGTGACGTCCATGCTCTCCACGCTGGACAAGGCACAGAAAGGCCAGCCGATTTTCCCGGCAGTGTTCCCCCTGCGACTGGTGCAGGAGCCCATGGGTCACTATTTCACCTACCTGGGTTCACTGACCACACCGAAGTGCAACGAGAATGTGCGCTTTATTGTTTTCGAACAGCCTTTACCTATACCTTATGGATTCGTAAGTATTACAAATGTTTTTTTTAACATTAAATCTACACGCAAGGTCATGGGGCCTTTGGAATGCTGTGTGGAGAGTCTTTTATAGCAAGGAGTGAACCTGGTTCTTGAAGAGACCCATCTTGTAGGAGAAAGAAAATTCAGAGGTTGGCAAATCACTCCACAGCCAAACGGTTTCGTGGCTATATATATAAATAAATTTATAATCTGAAAAGAATTTTTAATCTGCTCTTTGATAGAGAGCACTTATTTCAGTAATTTAGGAAAAAACACATTTTGCTTACATAAGCAATATGAATATGAATTAATAGTTTTGTCCGTATACAAACTCAATTCTTTCAAGAAAGGCACACAAATACACCATTGGATTGAATCACCGATTTTCCTAAAACAATTAAATTACTGCATTCTATGAAAGAGCAGGAGATTGAGGGTATTCCTATGGGTGCTCTACATATTGTGAACTAAAAACTATTTTTATTAGATATATTAGACTTGACAAATAGGGTCCTTAAGCAATACCCCGCTTGGTGCTAAGCTTAGGTGGTCTGGTCCAATCACACTTGCTAAAGTGGAACCTAAATGACCTACAAATTCTGACATGAATTACTGAAAAACTGAAATAGCTAATTTCCGACCTAAAATAATGGGTACTTTTCAAACAGCTTTTTTCTTGTTTTGTTTTCTAAAAGCTTGATTGTTTTTAATATTTTTAATTTTTTTTTAGGTGAATATATTGAAGAGGTACACTAATAAAGGTTCACCAATAATCAACAATTTTCGGAAAACACAACCAATAAATAATAGAATTGTATATAGGCAAAAGGCTTGACTTAATAATGGAATATATGGAGCTCGTGGGATTGCACCACCCTCCCCGAGATCTGGAATAAAAAAGAAAGAAAAAAACTAATGAATAAGAATATCAGTACAGATGTTTAGTTTATGTGGTAATAAAAGTTTTTTTTTGTTTGTTTATTATTTGTGTTTTTTACAATAAATATACAATGTTTACAAGTCATACTGTTTTAATTTATACTACACTTCCATTAAAGGCATTTGCTTGTGGACGGAAGAGGAGTGTACAATTTCGAAAAAATAATATATCTAGGTTATTAAGTAAAAAAAATACAAAATTAAAATCCATACAAATTATTGTATTTGGAAGGAAGAAAAAATATATATTATGGAGGATAAATAGAGTATAGTGGGATGATTTGTGAGATTTTCAAGTGAAACTAGGGGAATCAGTTTTTTTGTTAACGATTTCCATAAAAATATTTTTTTTATATAATATTTATTTATTTATTTATACGCCCATTGGGTTTTTACATACATAGTTCATAAAAAAATAATATTCTGAAGATTGTAAGTTCACAGAAGTAATAGTAAAAATACATATAACCATATCCATTTGACATATTATAAGAGCAAGTATATAGTAAGTGCATACAAAAATTATTTGTAGGTATAAACCTGTTGTACAAAAATAAGAATAAGAATATGCCTACTCCTAAGTTATACAAACTTAAATTAGTTAAAAAGAAATGTAAAGTTTATATGTAAATGCTAGGTAGTGGCAGCAGTAACATGATACAATACGACACATGGTGTATGAGGCCTTTGAGTTATAAAGTTACATAATATACTGCGTTTGACAGGTTGTCGTGGCCTGTTAAATCGAAGGCATTCGGTATGCCATTTTACATACATATTTTACATAGTTTATATAAAAAAATATTGTGAAGATTATAAATATAGAATAGTAAAGCAATAATATAACCTTCACCATTTGACATATAAAACCAAGCAAAAAGCAAATCTAAACATGATAGTTTGTAGGTATAAGCCTGTTGTAAGAAAATAAGAATATGCCTACTTCTAAGGCATAAAGACGAAAATTGTTGATGAAAATGTTAAGTTTATATGTACATACTAGGTAGTAGTTGTATTAACATAATATCTATGCGACACATAAAAGCTAGTGTATATATTTATTCATTCATTCAATTATCTATTCACGAACTAGCGGGCTCCATAAGCCAGCCAGTTCGTAAATTAATAAATAAATAAAAATAAAGTAACATTTTTGCTAAATGATTACAGTAATTACATGTGAAATAATAATGCAGTTGTAGTAATTGCAAGAAGACTACATCTATTATCGTGTCAATCTTGAGGAAATAATTCAATAAGAGGTGCAATGTTTATTGTTTTATTTTAAAAGTTCTAATATATTGGTTTTAAATTTGGAAACCGATTGGAAATGATAGACATCGATTGAACTATATTTCTTTCCAAGTGTATGAAGCCTTTGAATTGGAGAGTTAATATTATATAGTTAATAGTTATAGTTCAATATTTGTTTTTTATCATTAATACTTATAATTTCTTCTGATAATTTATTAAAGAAATGCTTTTCTTGGAGGGTATAATGGTGCTTGGCAAAAGAAGTGTGTAGTTTAGGGCATGCAAATATATATTCAAGTCTGGTTCGATTTTCAGCTACTTTTTTTCTCTTCTCAGTGGTCAGAGCTGTCGACAAGGACATGTCGACAATCGAAAGGACATGGGTTCAAGTCCCGTTGGCGTCATGTATCTTTTATCAGGAAATTTTCCAATGTGGATGAGTGTTTCAGGCTAATAATTATTGCTTATAAAAATAATTGTAATTTTATCCGATGTTTTCAGAAATGAGCATGTTTGTCGACAGAGGTTAGCGTTTTACTGATGGTATTTATTTCAAAGGGGATGACATATGTTTTTTCACTATTTAACGACAGAAGGTTATCGTTAAACCATATTTTTAGATTATTTATATCTTCCGTGGATTTTAAATTAATATTTTCCCATGTTTTTTCTTTAACTATAAGGACTGTATCATTAGCATAAGAGACAATTTTTCCATTTAATGGTTGAACAAATATCTCATTTAAATATAAAATGAAAAGTACCGGTCCCAGAACTGTGCCTTGTGGAATGTCAAAATTTGACTTTTCTTGGTCGCTAGTCGTGTCATTAATTTTAACGTATTGCGGGCTTATTTCAAATAACTTTCTATTCACTGGGCGGCTTTATCGTTGATGTTATTAGATTTTAGTTTTTTAATAAGCTTTACCTTAGGACTTTAGGACTATAAAGATTCCCGCACATTTATTGCCTTCATCAAGTGCTGAGTATATAAGTGATCTAACATTTGCTATTGCATCTTGTGTGCTCTTTTTTTACGAAGCCTTATTCAGTTCGGTGTAATATTTTATTTTCCTCCAGAAAATCTACAAATTGTTTTTTCACAATCTTTTTAAAAAATTTAGCTATATTCGATATTAGAGATATCGGTCAATAATTTGAGACATTTTGTGGGTTACCAGTTTTAAAGATAGACGATATTAGAGATTTTTATAATTTGTGGGAAATATGCCTTTGGTCAGACTGAGATTAATAAGGTGATTAAGAGATGTAAGTACAACTTCATAGTTTTGAGTATTTTTACGGGGATATGGTCAAAACCTGGAAAAGAGCCGCCTTTCATATTTTCTATTATATGTTGTACTTCGGATTCAGTAGTTTTTAAAAAAACGGATATTGTATTTCGGTTTTGTGTATTACTGGTTGCGGGTTTAGGCATGTGTAGAGGCTTAAAGATTTTTTCAGCGAGGTTATTTCCTACTTTAGAGAAATAATAATTAAAAATGTTTGTTGTTTGTTTAGGGTCTCTGGATACATCTATAACATTATTTTCGTGTTTAATATATTTAATAGTATTATTTTTTCTCTTGTTTTCGATTGAATAGTTTACCGTTTTCCAAATAGCTTTCAGATTGTTTTCTGAAGTAGAAATATATTTTTTTTTAAATAGTCGTCCTTACTTTTTTTAATGAAAGTTGTTAATTTATTTCTATATTTTCTGAGAAAGGTCTTCGCCTTTTATTATTAACACTACAAATATTTTTCATTTGGTTTATGAATAATAAAATATTTTATTCGTGTGTTCTGTAAATGGTAATTACATGATAAATGTGTTCATCAAGTTTTATTTCAATTTGAATGCAGTTAGTAAGAAATAACTGGTTTTCTAAAATAGTGACAATACTGAATTTGATCTGAATGAACACTGCAATTCCGCTATTCTTATTAATGTTTATTGTTGTCGAGATGTAATTATAGTTTGGTAGGTGATAGGCAGGTGATTCATCATTTTTGAAAGTCTCTGTTAACACTATGCAGTCCGGCTGAATTTTCAAATTATTGATTTTAATAATTAACTGAAATTAATCAAATTGCGGGATTTACTTCGAATATTTTGTTGAATTATTAATAAACTGTTTAAATTGGGGGGAAAAATCATTACATGTATCGTTATCATTGCTTGTACATTCGTATTGCCGAATTTTGTAAATATTTTCTAATTGTTTTGATATGAAATCATCCATTTTAAGTTATTATGGTGGATGGTTTATTTATGGGTAACATGAGTTTATTCCGAATCGTAATCGATTTTTTGTTTACCAATGTTTAACATGTAATTTCTAAACGTACATTTTTCACTATTTGGTAGATCATCGGTTGGGTAATTTAGTTTTTTTCTTTAGATTGGAGTCCCAACAGTTGGCACATTTGGGGTGGCGGTCCAGAGATTTACATTCCCGGTATTGGTGGTCTTCGGCGCAGTGCATACATCTTGGATTCTTTGTTTTATTTAGGAATTTATGTGCAGTATATCCAAATTTTAAATAGTGGTAGCATTGTGTTAAAAGATGGCAGTCTTTGTCGTATATTCTGAAAAATCCTAAATTTACACGTTTTTTCTTTATGAGGAAGTTTCTCATAATTCCGTTGGTTTCCACAATTATGTTATGACACTGTTTTTTTTTTGGTCTCTGTCATGGCCTTCATCTGACATATTTCTAGATTTTATTGTTCCATTATTTTAATGTCTTCATTTTGGGAAATTAGGTTATCTAGGAATTCTTCCTTGGAATATTTCGTTTCAATACCTTTAAAAATTACACATGGTTTTTTCTTTGGTATTTCTTCAGCCTTTATGTCGTATTTAGAAATTTTGTTGATAAGATCTATCGCCATATGCGAAATATTTTCCATGATAGAGTTTATTTTCTTGGAGATTTCTATTATAGTTTCTTTCGTGATTCTTGTTAAGCTGTCCTCGAATAACGAGGTCATTTCGGTTATTTCCTTCTTGGTTTTATTGATATACTCGTGAGAATTGACTTCTTTTTCCATTTTTTTTCCACTGTTACTTATTTACAAAAATTATAATAAAGATTATAAATAAAAATTAATTTTATACTTCGAATCTCAACGTGTTAATGCAGCTAGTGTACAGGCACACACTTCTTTCGTCTGCCAGGTAGCAGGTCACACTGGACATTAGGGTGTATCGATTTTTAACTTTTTTTTTTGTTTTCAAATTCCAAGTTGAGAAAAAGTTGCTACTAGGTACCACAACTTACCACAAAAAGTTTTGGATTTTTAAAAAAATGTTTAGGTCTCCCTCACAAGGCCTAAAGTTTTGATTTTTTTCAAAAAATATCCAATTTTTTATAAATTAAAAAAAAATAAAATCGTAACTTTTGTGTTTATTCCAAGTTAAAAAACAGTAATATTAGGGCATAAAAATAAGTAAGAAACGATTTTTTCTTATAAAAAATGGATTTAAGGTCTCCCGCACAAGCCCTAAATTTTGTTAATTTTGATGAAATTTTGTAATTTTGTGTACATATATGAACCATGATATTTTTATAAGTTTAAACCACCGGAATTAATTGTACTTTTCTTACAGAAGGCATAAAATGAGTTCAGAACACAAAAGTTACGATTTTATTTTATTAAAATAATTTTTTTTTTATATTTTTTGAAAAAAATTAAAGCTTTAAGCCTTGTGCGGGAGATCTAAACATTTTTTTAAAAATCCAAAACTTTTTGTGGTAAGTTGTGGTACCTAGTAGCAACTTTTTCTCAACTTGGAATTTTAAAACAAAAAAAAGTTAAAAATCGATACACCCTTTCACCCTTCAAGGGATGTTCTAGGACATAATTTTAAATTATGGAGAGAGGGAAGGTGAACTTATATATTAATTTTGTTTAAATTTGCAAATTTAATGGAAGATATGAGTCAAATTCAGACTTAGAAGAGATGATATATTGAATAGGGGGAGGCAATTTTTAATGAGGCTTAATAGAAGAGAGGATATTGGTTAAGAGAAGGACAACCAAAAAATATGCGATCTTAAGTTCCCATTTCTAGACCACAGAATGTAGAATCTGAAGAGTCAAGCACGTGAATTTTAATAATGTGAGAATGAACGGAACAATGGCCGTCTGTACAAGAATCCTCTTTCGAATAAGTTAGGAAATTTCATTTTTAGAGATATGGGGAATTTTTGAGACCACGGTTTTGATGAGATAGTCCTTTCTATTGAGGCATAGCAGGCTCTTTTGGATTGACTAGAAATGTTTCAATGCTCTTTTCTTTCTATTTGAGAGTGGAAAATAATGTCAGAGAGGGGAATGTCGGCTACGAGGGTAACAATCGGGTTAGATGCTCTTTGTTTTGCCAATTAATCCGCAATATCGTTACCCACGAAGCCAACATGTCCAGGAATCTAAATCAGTGGAATTGTTTTTCCAAAACTTTGAATGGATGCTACCGACACTCGAATAAGGCATGCAAAGTGATCATCAGTATGAAGAAAAGGACTGGATTTAAGTTTTTGGAGGTGGATGAAAAAACGATTGTCCAGTATTTGGATCCAAAATTGGGTAATTTGTTCGATTTTAGGATTGAGATGATTATATGAAAACTCCAGTCATCAGGCATTACAAAACAATACAATAACAATACGTCAACTCACCAAAGATCAAATGGGAAAATAATCCACCGACTCACCGATAAATCCTACTGATCCCTCAATATAAATATTTAAAAAATCTTTCATAATCCTAAATGTATTTAAAATGATTGATTCTCTCATTTTTATATGTAATTTTTTTAACAGATCTAATACGGCTAAATTTTCAATGAGAGAAATTTTAAATTATTACTAATATTATTTTAATTGAGACTATTATTAATGGAAGATTTTAGTTAAGATAGTTAGAAGAGGTTTAGAATATTATCATTACTATTTTTGATTATGCAATAAGGTATACCATCTCTATCAGACCTGGAGATGAGTCATTGGCTGCTAATAAATATTTTTTAGCTCAATTAGAGAGAGTGGAAAATCTAGCCAATGATTAAAAGTAGGAGAATTGTATATGAGAGTTATTTCATCTAAGTTAGGTACAGAAGAAATAAGAAGTTAAAGAAGTATTCATCTATCCATATGGAATGAGATGCTCAAGGAGATGTCGAACTAAAGGAGGATCGAAAACTACGAATCATACAAAAATTGAATTCCGAAATTTAAGTGTTTGGATACTGACCTACAGAAGTTGTACAGCCTGGATCTTTTGTTACCTCAATACTCTTTTGGCATTGGATTCGGCGTTTTTATATTTAAGATAATTCTCCATAGTCGTGTTTTAACGTTAGGAAAACGATATGACTTTCCGAATTCTTACTACCTTAGAACTTTCCTCCTTCCATATGTTTGAAAAGTGATGGTGATCGGGACGTGATTACTGGAGCAAGGGTCGGGGAGCATATGGAGAGATCCACTGCGCTGGAGTTTTTGTTGCGGCGTGAGATTCTAGTAAAAGGTCCATCATTCAAAAGGAAAAGGTTAGATTCATCTAGGAAATCCATCACACTTCGACTATCTCGTTCAGAGAAAGCAGAACCAAACCTGGGGAATGGGCATTGAAATCACATAAAGCAAAGAAAGGAGGGATTAGATGACGAACAATTTGCAACCAAATTTGTTTATTGAATTAGGATGTGGAAGGTGATAGACTGAAATAAAAAATGTGTCCTTTATTTTAGCTGCAACCATTTGGAACTCAACATTGGGGGTTCGATTTTATTTATTGGGAAACATGGAAAGGATATATTAATAAAAATGGCAGCACCACCGCTCGTACCATCTGAGCCATCATTGTAGAAAGTTGAAGAATAAGTATATTTTAAAGAGAAGAGATTGTCCTTCAAAGGTGATGACGACAGATTGGGAGGGTTTCCAGGAAATATTGCCCTCATAAGAGTCTTTGTAATAATTTAGACTCCTGGCTTTTATGGGATTGCCGATAATGCCGTTATTTTGGGGCATTGAGAGTGAAGACAGAATTTCTGCAATGGACAGATCGGTCGAGATACCTCTTTCCAGGCCCATGCGAGTAACATCAAAAATTGAAATGTAAGGCTTAAATATTTAATTTGATGATATGAATATGTTAATAAATTTACTGGCGGCTGACCCCGTGAAGAATTCTACGGAGATACGTGATCGACCTTCGATTTTTACACCTCCAGGCTTTATTGAAAGATTCTTGCTATATGATAAGAATTTACCAAATTCAAGACGGTGAATGGTTTTACTTTGCTCGGTTTTTTGAGCATATACTAGGTACGGGCCACGGGAAAGAAGAGAATAAAAATTGGTTGGAGGAGGTTGAGGAATTACTGATGAGGACTGTGAAATCGAAGACTAGTCGAATTTATTGGATAAGAGGGGCTAAACCTTGTTATTTTAGTTGAAGTTAGAACGACAGGTTCACTGTCTGAAGTATTTTAAAAGAAATAATAGTTTATAAATATCCAGAAATCAGCGGCGGAAAGTAACTCCTGGAAGATCAGGGGAAGAAGAATCCTAAAGGCACAAAACACTACACTTTTTTAGGGCTGTGAACACAATAGGCGAATCAAGAGTGGACTGCAAAAATTAATTGTGAACTTTGGAGTTGACACAACTATGGTTGGAGATGGTGAACATGGAGTAAGTAAGGAATCCAAATTACCCCTTTGATGTTTTTCCGCTTACCTAATTTTGGAACAAAATTTACAAACAAAAAATAGCCCTGGTACTACATATGAGATCAATAAATACATAATAAAAATTAGAAGACGCAAACACACCGGCTGTCTTTTGGATACTAATAGTCACGGACTATGTTATCAACAAAAAAATAAAGAAAATTATTATGAGACTCAAGTACATTGGCTATCCTCTGTGTATTTATCAAAAGAAGAACAAAAATGAAAATAATTATTTAAAAAAAATGAAAACCAAATAAGCATATAAATAAAGCATCCTAGTACTGATGGCTCTATGATAAAAATATTGCTGATTGTTGAAGTTAAATGAGTTATTCTATGGGCAAGGGACATAATTTAACCGCTGGACGGACAATTATGCCCTTATTTGTTTTGAGTGTGCCAACTCGAACAATATCATCTTTTACCGGATGAACTGCAATAATTCGCCCTTGCGTCAATCAAACGGTGGGAAATCGTTCGTCCTTGACTAACACTAATTGACCAATCTTTAAAATAGGTCGGTCGTTCAACCATTTTGCACGTTGTTGCACAGTATTAAGGTACTCTACATTTCAAAGACGCCAAAAGTGTTGAGACATCTTATGTATGTTTTGCCAGCGACTTAATCGGTTTGACTCAGTATCGGACAGGTCATATTCGGGAAGTCCCAAATGGAATCCTTCTATCAGAAAATAGCCAGGTGTAAGGGCATCGACAATTTCTGGATCGACCGATAAGGGACAAAGAAGGCGTGAATTTAGAATAGCTTCGACTGTAGTTAGAAGCGTGGTAAACTCCTCAAATGTTAGAGAAGCATCACCGACAACTCTTACTTAATGATGCTTTACCGATTTGATTCCGGATTCCCACAGCCCACCGAAGTGCGGACTTGCGGGAGGAGTAAATGTCCACAGAATGCCCCTTTGGGCAAGGTAGTCTGAAATTACTTCACGTTGAGGTGAAGAATGAAAATATTTGAATACCCAAGTTAGGTATCGTTATTCACCTACAAAATTTGTGCCGCAGTCACAGTAGACCTCGGAAAACAAACCCCGTCGATTAGTAGGTCAGGTTAATGAAATCATCAGTTTAGAGATCTGTCACGACCTCAAGATGCAATGCCTCGGTAGCCATTCAGATAAAAAGGCATAAATAAGCCTTGGTGGTTTTAGCTCCACGACGTTTATGATCCTTTAGCAGAAAAGGCCCACCAAAATCGACGCCTACACGAGAGAAGGGATGACTAGGTTGGACACCAGAGGATGGCAGATCCGCCATCATAGGTGGATGTGCGGTGGCCCTAAACTTGTGGCAAGTGACACATTTTGATAACTGGGATCGAATGATGGTACGACCGGACATAATTCAATATTTGCGTTGAATAAGAAATTTGAGTGCGCGGTCCGACATGAAGATATGCGCGGTAATAGTAATCAATTAACAACCTGGTCAAATGAGTAGATTTAGGTAGTAAAATGGGATGTTTACTTTCGGATGGAAGTACAGAGTTTGTTAGCCTACCGCCCACCCTGCGAATACTATGGTGGTCAATAAAAGGTTTCAATTTTTGAAGACCAGAAGAACACATTTGATTAGAACTTAATAGAATAAGATCGTTATAAAAATATACTTCCTGTTCGAGTTTGATCATCTTCATGAGTGCGTTATCAAGTTCTTCAATAGTAAGTACCGCATGGTTCAAGCTCTGTTTCGCCGTTTGGGAAACGTCAGACAGACAATTTGTTTTAAACCTAAAGATCTAAGCAATGACTTTCTTTAATTTTGATAATGAGGAATGCTTAGCTATAAAAGAAGATGATTTTAATTCTACACTAAAAACGGTAGGTTTGGGGGGTTGAATTTCCGGTAATTAACTTACTGGAATGGATGGACGCCTTGCCGTAGGCCAATCCTCGAATGGATTATGGAGCCATGAAGGACCTGAAAGCCAAGATCTATATTCCGTAAAATGAACGGCAAGGGTACCTTGGGACCCATAGTCAGCACTGTTATCCTCTGAAGTAACGTGGTTCCAAATTGCTCCTGGCGTATTGTCAAGGATCTGAACAACACGGTTCACGACGAAAATTTTTAATAAATGTGGTGGCGTCTTGAGCCAGGATAAGACAATCGTCGAGTCAGTGAAGAGAATAACATTTTCAATTTACGTGGCAAAATGTACTGACAACAATACATTTTTGATAAGTTTTGATAGCAGCACAGCTGCACATAACTCTAATCTAGCGATTGTTAATGACTTTAAAGGTGTGACCTTGGATTTGGTCATCAACAAGTGGCTGGAGTTATCATTTTGAACAACTTAATATGTCACAGCGGCATAACCTAGTTGGGATGCATCGCAAAATCCTACGAAAATACAATGACTATCTAGGGTCGTATGGTAATGACGTAGGATTTGTAAATGTTGTACCAATAGAAGTTGTTCCACAAAGCTTCTCCACGTGGAAAGGATGTGGAATGGAACTTCGGAATCCCAGCCCACATTCAACTTCCACAATTCCTGCATAATCCTTTTTGCAGTGAAGATTACAAGAGACAACCACCCTAGCGGATCGTATATCCGAGCAAGGGTTGTCAATATATACACGGTGTCCGGAAACTCGTAGTACAAGCGGGAAACTGGAGAATCTACACCACATGGGGAACCCAAAAAAACATAAAGTTTTTTGATTTGAGCATTTTCAAAAAAAAAAAAAAAAAAACCAAAAAAAAATATTTTTTGGCTATTTTAGGGTTAAAGTTTTTTCTGGTGTTTAGGGTTGAATAACAGATGTTTTAACCCTGCAGAGCAGAAATATTTTATGATTACACCGGGTTAAATGAAGGGTGTTTTCAAAATAATGCTTCAAATCTGAGTTTCTTCATTTGTTTTACTTTCAAATAGTTTTAATTAGTTGGGTACTTTGATCTTCAGTAATAATTTATAAGAATTTGATTAAAAAAAAAAAAATTAAAAAAAAAAAACTTCAAACTCGATTTACTCGATAACGAAAGCTCAAATAAAAAAAAAATATACTACAAAATCGACTCCAAATGTGATGTAGATTCACCAGTTTCCCGCTTGTACTACGAGTTTCCGGACACCCTGTATATTTTTCATACATATTAAAGTAAATATTTTTTTTCCGATAGCCATTTATCACCATATATTTAACCTTATTTATAGACTTACATTGCTTTACGGTGTCAGGTAATAAATTAAATATCTTCATAAATAATTGTTAAATTTGAATAAATTTTGACAGAAAAGCTGGACACAGCTTTTGAAAGGGTAAAGTTGGACAACGTTAGACAGAGTTCTAAAAAATTTACTTTTTTCGTAACCTGATTCCGTGGTCCTATTTTTTTTGCTATACAGGTACCGAACAAAGAATCCCAACGGTCGGGAGCCAGTTAGACTGTGTCATCCTAATTAGCAGAATATTATGTGGCTGGTAGATATAGGCAGAAGGTAAGGAAGGAAAGTAAGTATGTGGGAAGTACCTTCTTAGCAACATAATTAGATCGAGTCACTAAACACAACTGTTAAAATTAAAACTGTGTTAAATTTATTTAAAGATTATCTTAGAAATAGAAAAATATGTACCAAAATAAATAATACTTTTAGTAAAACAAAGAATGTATCTGCAGGAGTTCCACAAGGTTCCATATTGGGACCTACACTATATATAATTTATGTAACTATAATGAAAAAACTTTTCTCTTTTGTTAAACATTTTGTATTTGCAGATGATACGGCATTGGTCATATCACATAAAGATCTAAAAATTGCAATTGAACTCATGCAAATTGACTTTAATCAACTTTGTAAATGGTCACATGATGCAGGACTATTAATAAATGCTAAAAAAACCAAAGTTATGCATATAAGATCACCTAATGCCAGATTTCAATTTAATCCTAATATTATTTCTCATAGTTTTAATTGCATCCATAAAAATATCCCGACTAATTGTAAATGTGAAAGCTTAGAATTAATTACAGAATATGTCTATCTTGGTGTTACAGTAGATTGCTTTTTCAAATGGGACAAACATATTAAAAAAACCTGTAAAAGACTCAGATCAATTGCTGGCAGAATGTACACATTAAATTTTTTCCTATCAATTGAAACACTTAAAATAATTTATATGTCAATGGCAGAATCTATTATAAGATATGGATTAACCATATGGGGAAATACTAGTATAACCAATCTGAAACAAGTCCAAGTTGTACAAAACGCAATTGTAAAATTACTAGTCGTCCCTAATATTTTTAAACAGAGACATAATACACCGTTGCTGTTTCAGAGTGCCAAAATTTTACCTGTTAAGGCTATACTATGGCAAAAAATCATAATTCAGTATATATTTACCCCGCAGCATAAAGAAAAATTAGAACATAAATACAGTACTAGATTCACGCGCAATGACGGGTTAATAGTTCCGAAATTTAATAATAAATACGGACAGAGAACGTCTGAATACAACATACCGAAGATATTTAATTTATTACCTGACACTATAAAGCAATGTAAATCTATGAATAAGGTTAAATATATGGTGAAAAATTGGTTATCGGAAAAAAAATATTTATTTTAATATGTTTGAAAAATTGTATGAAAAATTATTAATTCTGTAGATATAAGATGTAAATTATAACTTTAAAAAATGTATTTGAAACTAACTTTAAGCACCTGTTGACAAGCCAATTCAATCGGCTTAGCAGGACTTGTTTGTTGATATGTATTAACTATTTATTCAATAAAAAAAAAATAAAAAAAATAATAAATCAACTAACGACTATGAACGTCGGTTCACCAGGAGGCGAACTACTATTTTTTATGTGAAATTGCACAAAACTCCCAACTGCTCCTAACCGCCTGGAGCCAGTAAAACTATGGCCTCCACAATTATGGTATGTTGTGAGGCTGGAGGTAGTTGGGATGGGGAAGAGAAAGGTGAGCTAAGAAAAAGTACCTGGCTGTTTAGATCTGGTCAAAGCCATTTCAAGCAATGTTTCAATTCTGAATGGTGGTCTTACACCAAGACGATACTGAGAGTATCTCCTATATATTATTTTAAGGAGTAAATTGTGTGGAGAGCCTTATTCCTCGACAGCGAAGGCTGTATTTAAAGCATTTCCTTTATATTAAACACCATAAATTGCTCTGAGGATTTGACCAGGATATATTTACAGACACTTACTTTGATTCTAAAATATGGTTGACCCAGATTATGTTTACCCTTTGTTTTGCTAGACGAGCACTTTCCCGAATATCTGTATCTAGTTATGCCCAAACACGTTTCGTGCGAAAACAAAAGGGCAAAAAATATGACGAAAAAATCAAAAGCATTGTCATAAAATGATCTAATGAGAAATCTGGTTGTTCCGGACTATTCGATTTAATTAATATCCTTCACATATTAATTAATATTCTTCACATATTAATACTTAAACATAAACTTTTTACTGCGGTTTAAATTCAATGAATTCACGTAGATTCTACCGGTTATCTAATATTTTTTGGTTTGATGAAACACAATTTAAAAAATCGTTACATTAATAATACATTTTACTTATTTTTTACATATAGGTAAATTTTATTTTAATAATGACGGTGACGTCTCAACTACACTTTTCTGAAGACTATCAAGATTTTCAGAATACAAGGAATTTTGGAGCTTTGAAAAAAAGTACTATTCAAAAAATAAGCTGGGAAAAAGTTTCCGTAAATATCAGTTTTGAAGGTTAACTTTTATTTTTTCTGTGGAACCCTCCAACTTCTTTCAAAAGTTGAGATATGTTAAATGACATTTAAAAAAAATGTCTGCTAGACTTTTGCAATGATGGAAGGAAAATCGTAAATATCATTCCAAATAACTATTGCGATGATTAGAAGACAAAAACTTTTGAGTTTAAGATTTTATAAAGATTGTTTACAAAATATAAAATGTAAATTATGTTTTTCGCTAAAATTTTTAAACGATTCTTAAGAAACCTACAGTGGGTCTATTAATATCTAGGCCATTAAAAGATAATTAATACGTAAAAATGACTTTTAAAGAGGGACATGAGCCGCCTTTTAAAAATAAAACTTTTTATTATATTTTTAAGTAGTTTTTTCGTGCTTTTGACGGCTTGACATATTTATTAGCCTATCGCTATTAGAAAAATTAATGATATTTTAGACTAAGACGTAACAAATATTTTTATTTTAATAAATAAATAAATGGAATACATTTTTACGAGACGTTGGCAAAAGAAGGAGTAAGTACAATACATAACCCAAAAAATAATCACAATATTAAGTACATTTACTGAAAAATGGCAGAAACAAGAAGGACTATACAAGATTTTTCTAATATTTACCTTGTTATTTTGTGGAGGTGTGATGTATGGTAATAAGTTGGGTATTCAAGCGATGGATGGCACTAGTCATAAAGCTTACTCCAGATCCCGACAGACATGTCGCTAGAGTGTAGCAATTGCCTGTGGGATATTATTGACAGACAACAAGCTTCCAGAAAGAGAGAATTACCAACCCTCGGGTAATGAACAGTGTAGCTAAATCCAGATTTATTGATTGTTACGTAAATAAACACAATTATAGTAAAATAACCTTTTATTTTATCAAAGAGCTCCCAACACAGAAATCTGCAAGTAAAGCAGAGACATAACAGTAACAAAAACAAGTATGGTTGTTAAACAAGTTTTTTGTTTTTGTTTCTAAGTGAAACCGAAAAGAGTCTCGACAGCTCTCGACCATCTGAAGCCAGTGAGACTATGGCTTCCACAGTTTGGGTAAGTTGTGAGGCTGAAGGTAGTGCGCAGAGGAAGGATATGGAGTAGAGGAAGGTGGGGAAGAGGGAAGTAAGGAAGCCTCTGGCCATTCAGATCTGGTCACCAAACACCTTAAATTTCAAGCAACGTTTCAATTTTTAAATGTGTGATCCTAACAGTCTTAAAACAAATTAATCAAATAAAATTCACTTGCGCACGCCAGGAACTCGCGACCTTCCGCTTGCTAGTCAAGAGCCTTAGGAGGTCGTGATGTCCGTATACGCTTTTTTGTTAAAAAATCTTCTTTCATCTGAACTCATAGTACGTTAAATACCCAAACTACACCTCAAAACGCATTACAAAAATATATAAGAGTTATAACTCGTGACCAATCAATAGTTATAGCGGTGTTGTTCATTTAAAAGTCTGGCTAAAAACAGTCTAAATATTCGACAAATGTCTATTATTTAAAAAGAATAATAAAATTAACCTAGCCGTTACCAGTGGTCTTTTTTTCAAAAAACTAAATAAGAAAGTAGGAAGGATTGAGCATAAATAATAAGAAGACAATGAAATTATTACCTTATTTTATCGAGAAATAATAATTAGTTTTCAATTATTAGTAACCAATTTCATTTTAAATGCAACAGAATTAATGTTATTTGAGGTGTATTTAAAAGAATACTACGAATAAAAAGTTAATAATCGACGACTAAATATAACGGTTTAAATAAATTATTGCACCAACAACTTCGGCATTTCCCATTCATTGAATTTTATGCCGAACCGTGTGATTTTTTTACGCAGGTTGATTGGTTGAAAAATGGTACCGTTCGTATGTAGTAAACAGAAAACAACATGTTCATACATAAATACCATGATGTGCCTATCCATTAGAAAACATGTTCGTATTATGATGTTTACAGTAGAATTCAAGGTCATCTTATTATCTAATCACTGGCTCCGTGATCGAAGGATAAGGCTCTCGATTAGTAATCTGGATGTTGCAGGTTCAAATCCCGGCGTGCACAAGAATTTTGTTACTCTTTGATGTGTGTTATTTAAAAATTTATACGTTTAAAATTATATGCGGCATGTTAAAGAGTGTAAGATACTCTTATACCCTAGTGTAAGACCACCATTCAGAATTTAAAAGTAGCTTAAAATGACTTTAGCCACATTCGGTGACCAGTGAGTGAGCCAAGTGCTTTACCACCTTCTTCTTTCCATCGCTTTCGCATTCCCACTACCCTATTCCTCAAAATATATCCCAATTGGGGATGCCATAGTCTCAGTGGTTCCAGACGGTTAGGAGCAGTTGGCAATCTTGTGCGGTATTCACGTAAAAAATTAAAGGAATGCAGAATAAACAATACCTCAAGATTATTTGCTTTTCAGCAGAGGTTGATTCAGACTATTTGTACAATGTAGACGACGTTACCGGATATTAGCAAATGTAAGACGCAAGTACTTGTGGTAGAGTCATGTGAATATGCAGCTGAATAAAATAATGAGTGAGCATTTCGAAAAGAATCAATCATAATGCAGAGCGTTATTAGAACGTATCGGAAATCGGAAACGAATTGAGGACACACGTAGGCTATTCTCTCCTTGATAAGGTTTCTATTGTTCCCTGCATTACAAGGATTCGCGCTGAGAAAGTTCAATAAAGAGCATTACCGATTATCCTACCCATCTTCATACTTGCAAAAAAAGACAACTGACAATAAATCAAATTAAACATCTTCTGTTGTCCTCTCCTATCGATGGTTGGTTATCACCAGATTCATCAGTGCAGTCTATAATACTGCAGGCTGCAAAAATCTATTCACATCAGTCGCGTAGGTTTAGAATCCATGAAGTATGGCGTTTCCTCTGCCTCGTTTTACTTCTATCTTCCTCTGGATTCTCAAGTGGATATGTTTTGTACTTTTCATTCCTTCTGAAAGGTATGATTTCGATCATATTTATAAATTGATTTTTTTTAATCTCACCTTTGGTGAGTATATTGAGATACACTTTCTATTAACAAAAACATTATTTTCTAATTTTAAAAGTTATGAATAAAATAATTTATAGAATTATAAAAAAATTGAAAATATGTCTCCACATTAAACTTAGTTTCCGTGTAGCCACTCAAGTAAGAAATTGGATTCCGTCTGTACAAATAAAATCAAGTTTTACATTTTGATTGGCAATTATTTTTGTGAAACTAGAATTTTTATTAAAAATGACATGATATAATATTTTTTCCTGCCCACTTAATATCTTTACATCGTCAACTTTAATTTTTTTTAATAATAATGAAAATAAGTCGCGCAAAATCTGACCATGTTTAGGTTATGTGAGTTTGATCAAATCTTAACCTATTCCCATAACCTGTTTTCATAAATCTAACATGTTTGAAATATAACAGAACTTATTAATTAATATACTTCTTCTTGTTACTTGTTCTCCTTCTACTTTAGTTACATATTTAATTTGTTCCGTTAACCTCCCCTGAAAGTGTTTCCCCTCCCCGTACCTTCCCCTCCTATAATATTTGGTCTCCCTCTTTTCTATTTGTATCTCTTTCCGTCACCAATAAGATGTCTTCTTCTCCATTGGTCTCTTTCTCTCATTGTATTTTCTTATGTATATAATATGTGTCACAATATTACAAGCCTATGAGAAGAATCCAAACATTGGGAAACATAATACGAAACATACTTCTATGTTGTAGATATATTTAGTTCAACAATATTGCAAAATAAGTTGGCTTTAATCCTTTTTTGTCTTCAAATAGAGCTGATTTACATAGTGAAATATTTAATTCTGGGTGTGCAAAATGAAGTTGTTGATAACAACTTCATTGTTGGCGCTGTACAAATATATTTATTAAATAAGAAATACAGCTGGCTTATGACTAGGATTCATAATAACTAGTGACTTACATCTAAGATTTATTTCTAGTGACTTAAGACTGAGGCTCGTAACTACTGTCTTATAAAACTTTTTGTCGTTTATGTTTGTGAATATATTATATAAATTGTACAAATACGTAAGTAAAAGTCTATTTATACGATAATTAAATAAAATCATAAACTTGTTGAATTTCGGAAAATTCTACGATAATTCGACTACAAAGTAACATCAAAAGAATTTATTGTACCTGATGATATTTACTATACGTACTTATATATATTATATTTCTTCAAAATGTAAAATTTCAACTTGTATTATGTATGTAAAAGCCCTACAAGCTTTCAATAAATAAATCACTGGATTTATTACAGATTTCATCTCTGCTTTCGTCACTGGTTTCATCGCTTGTTTCATAATTGTTTTCATCGTTGGTTTCATCGTATGTTTCACGTCTCTTATCATTACATGTTTCATTTCTATTTTCCTGACATGTTTAATCAGAGGATTCATCTCAGATTTCATCGTTTATTTCGTCACTAGTTTCATGGCAGGTTTTATCACTGTTTTCATCACTGGATTTATCACAGATTTCATCGCTGGTTTCATCGCTTGTTTCATCACTTTTTTTCTCCTTAAAATGAATCAATTTACAGAGTAGAATCATTAATGTTAACTTAAATTAGTTTTCACTGCTTTTGATTTTTTAATGTTCCTCTTCTATAGAAGCTGACGCTTGTGTCTAGAAGAATGGTGAGCATCAAAAGATGAAGAATATTTAGTGTTTGTATTTATGATTTAAGGAAAAATGGATATTCAAATTTATAATCAATTAAGAAGATAGTTTAATTATTTTGGTATTTTTATATTGAACTTCTCTTTAATCGCTTTTAGTGGGTGTTTATAGTTTTCGATTGTTCTGATATTTTCGGGTAGGCTGTTGAAGTATTTTTTCCCTAGATATATGTAATGATATTGAGCAAAAGTTTATAACTAAATATATCTAAATAACAATTCTTATTACATATTTTATAACTGGATTCATCGCAGATTTCATCGCTGATTTCGTTGCTTATTTCATCACTGTTTACATCACATGATTCAAGACATGGTTCCAAAACCACAATATAAGAATAACAAACACTTTTGAATTTGTATTTTATAATTCGTAAAGTATATCATGCAATTCGCATTACTATTTCTGGTAAGAATAAAGTCATCGCTATATTATTCAACTCGCAGCGTTTTATTTCTTCCCGCAGCATCGGAGTAAGGGTGATGAGAGGGGGGCTATAGTGACCTGGCTTTTCTAACGTATGATTATTATTAAAAGAAATGTATGATTAGCTTATTGAAAAAAAGGTCACCGGAGATCAAAATGAAATCAACATTTTTTACACCAAATAAGCTCAGGAATCAGATCAATCGTCTTGTTATTTAATTTATTAACTGAATTGGTTTCAGTACGCTATTATAAACAACAGTGACGTTAGCCATAATTATTACGAAACAAATCATGAGAATGTAACATTAGTGATGAATCATTTATTTTACGAACAGGGCCGTACCAGAAAAAAAGGCACATGGCGCCAGTAAATTTTTACGCCCCTTGACAAAACCAATAGACGCTTAGGTAGGTCTTCACTGTGATCAATAATTTGTACTTTTGCAAAGCGCCGTTTGAATGAAAAATAATCTCAAAGGTGGTGTGTTAGGACTGTTAGATGTTGGGTATTATCAGCGCTTTGGCGCAATGACAATTCAGCACCCGGAGCGGACTGCTCCAATTGTGCCCGCATAGGGCCGGCCCTGTTTACGTAACTGGCAGTTAAAACTACCTCACAAAGGTAAGTTTTTAGATTCTCACGGCCAAAAGCATTTTTGTTGTTTGTTTTTGGGGTGTTATGCCGTGTTGCGCTAACTCCTTCTTTAGCCGACGTTTCGGACAGCGTTGCAGTGTCCATCATCAGGGCAGATCCGGTATCTTCGGATCTACCGGATCTGCCCTGATGATGGACACTGCAACGCTGTCCGAAACGTCGGCTAAAGAAGGAGTTAGCGCAACACGGCATAACACCCTATATACCTCACAAAGAATTACCAATAACCGGTGATCAAAATTTATGAACGTAACTACATAACAAAGATTTAATTTAATTATTAAATCCCCGATAATGATGTTCGAATGCCATCTGCTGGAGAAATTTTTAGGCATTTTGTGAGCTAACAATTATGATAATTATGTACGCATCATGATTTGCAATATGTTAACATAAAGTCTGTAATTATTATACCATCTTGCATTATTTGTTTCTACCAACTGAAACCTTGATAAACGAATCCCGAATGTACGATTTCTAAACAGATAGTTCTGTATTTTTTAAAGTTCTATCAACTATTTTCAGCTCGCTGTGTAATTCCCATCACAAGCAATGACCGTTTTAAGTTTCTGTTGATTACAGCACCAAGATCGCTCGTGTAATGGGTGCATTTGCTTTAGGTGAAATTTTAACATATTGTGTTATTCACACAGCCTACATTTTTTTGCATAAATAATTAATGTTAGTTAACTTATAGAAACATTATAAATACTTTGAATTCTATTGAAATCGAGAGTAGTTTTTTTTTACATTAGCTCCACAAAGGAAGTCGTCAGGTAAATAATTTCCCTCTTGGGCTATGTTATCTTTTGGGGTGCTGTATGGACGGTCATTTTAATGAAATAAATGAGAGTGCGTCGGAATGTAAAGATCGGTATTTCCAGAAGTGACGGACGAATGAATCCATTTTTCACACTGCGGTTCAAGGCGATGGGTCGAGAGAGTTCTGTAAGAGAGGTCAAAGGGTCTCCCTCACCCAGTGTCTATCGATCCAGCCCACCACACAGTTGGTGACATACAGTAGATCTAGTCAAATTTCATAAATATTGAAAAATGTTGACAAACGAATACAAAATAATGAAAATTATTCGAACTTATCATTATCAACGCAAGGTAAACAAGTACTGTGCTTGTATTGTACTGTGCTGGCAATGATAATGGCAATATAAATCATTGTCCATGAACAAGCAAGAATGGTTACAAAACACTTGGAACAAAACCGTTCACCGGCCCCCATTTGAGATACTTTTTTATGCGTCTTTCCATCCAAGCGATAATATTTTTAAAGTAAAATGCTTACGCCGGTAATTTTTTTCTTCATATTTGCTTTCAGTTATGACTGATTCGATTCGAAACTAGTGTATTGATGTCATCATCTCGTAATTATTTAACAATAATGATATCGATGTGTTTATTTTCTCTAATACTTGAAAACATTGTATTGACAAAAAATATGAAATTTCATAGAAAAACAAAGCAACTTACAAATTGGTTACATGTAACCAATTAATGACATAAGAGTAAGGACGGGTTGTTTCAGAGAATTTGAACAATTCATCAAATTTCAACGTTCATTTTCAAGTTCTGTGAAAGATTTTTTCAAGTTCTGTTTTTATTCCAGTTTTGTCAAGTAACTAGCCTACAGTGATAAAATAACAGAACTTGAATAGGACTTTCACAGAACCCAAAAATGAACGTTGAAATTTGATGAATTGTTCAAATTCTCCGAAACAACCCGTCCTTAGTATATAAAACCCACTTAAATTATATTTCCATTACACCAACCAAACACAGCACAAATTTTATTGATAAATTTTAACTGTCTAAGTAATTAGATTCTTACACGCTCGTTTAACTTTGACGTGGTAAAACCTGCCTTAAGCCTGGTTTAAGACCGGTTTCACCAAAAAAAAAGACACGGTAAAAAGTCAAAGTTCTGATTTTAAGAGCCGCGTAAATTTCCATTAGTAATATTTACAAAACGTTATATTTACACCACTTTTTTAGATAGGCTGTAAGTATTTATATTATTATTTCGTTTTACAACTGTTTTTCATATCAAAAGCATTAAAATAATTTTCAACAATTTAAGCACAACAAAATCAAAAATCAATTAACAAACTTCAGATTCAAAACAATTAATTTGGCTCTTTTAAGCCAAGCAAGTTAGCGATCAAAGAGTTCTCATGAGTTCGTCTCACTAATTTACGCAAAACCCAACCTAACCTAACTTCACCATTCAACAATCGACATTGGATGAAAAGGCATTCCTTGTATCAAAGTAAACTTCATAAACAATCAAAATTCCGTTGTTGAATCGATTGATTTAATATACCCAACAAGGGATATCGCCATTTCCTTCCTGATCTGTTGAGGCCGTGGTGTTATCCCTTGAGATGGAAATATCAACCAATTTTCTGCTTCATTTCATTCTGTGGCTCTTAGGTAGTATTTTAATAGTAAGTACAATAACGGCATTTCCCACGAGAAATGTTCGAATCATTCAAATAAACCACCAGTTTTCCCGTTTGTGTTTTAAATATATTTTTCACAGATTTATCTAACGAAAAACGATACTAAAGTTATTAAAGTTGCTTTAACCATTTCACATCGATGTAATACAAAAAAAAAACACTAAAATCGTTGATATTAGTAAAGTAATGTTTTTCAAAGTTTTTAAATATAATTACATAAGTAAAATTAATGAATTATGCAAACATTGTTTACATAAGTGATAAAACGAAATTTTAGATCTTGTAATGTAAAAATAACATTATCATGACTACACGCTATATATCACTCGTATTAATATAATAATGGAAAGATTTGTTATCCTATGTGAAACAACACAAGAGTCCCAACTGCTCCCAATCGTCTAGAGCCAGTGAGACAATGGCATCCCGTTTTGGGGTGTTTTGTGAGGCTGAAGGAAGTGGGAATTGCAAGGAGATGGGAATTATGATTATATGTTGTATTAGTATAATCATGGAAAGATTTTTTTATGTGAAACTGCACAAGATTCTCAACTGCTCCCAATCGTCGGGAGTCAGTGATACGATGGTATCCTCTTTCGGGGTATGTTGTGAGGCTGAAGGTAGTGGGGATGGGAAGGAGATGGGGAAGAGGAAGATGGGGAAGTACCTGGCTATTCAGATCTGGCCAACAAACACGGCCAAAGCCATTTCAAGCAACTTTTCAATTCTGAATGGTGGTCTTACACCAGGGTGATACTGAGAGAATCTTCAACTCTGAAAATGAGACTAAAGAATCATCAACTTTGAAATCATTGAAAATAATTTTATAAAACGTGCATGTTTTTGCAAAAAAAAATAGTTATTGCATTTGTGTGGTTATTTTGCATAATGGTCGATTTGTTGACCTGCGAAAGCATTGCGCGAGATTGATAATGGTTTGTACAATGATTCTTAACAAACATTCTAAATTCGAAACAAGGCTTTCAATGTGTAAATTGTCAACCGTAAAACCTTCAAACAAGTTACGTCAATTTAATAGTACTTAAACAGTACAACATTAAACAATACTTCTTTTCTGGTACATGCATAACCCCTTGAGGCCTGTCGGAAGGTTGTTGATGAAATACCGCCACAAGTAACCAGTCTTCCTTGGCTGTAAGCGTCAATATATTACAAAGCCACATAAATTAACTGCGATCGTAAATCCATATTAACGGAGCATGCTAACGTTTCTCCGGTTAACTATTAACTACTATCCCTAGAGTTAATTTGTATTTTTTCCATGCTCTAATATTTGTGTAAAATTGCCGTAACTTCAAATTCACGTTGAAGTTCAGTCAGTTAACATCTCGCTGAAGAGAGCGGGCGAGGAACAGTGCTGAAGTTTCTTATGGTGGCAATTTGTTTTTCAAACATTGATAAAGTGGTGTGATTTCTTTTGATTACTACGCTTTTTGACAGGTTAGTGTAGTGTTCTCATCTATTATACGAGTATTTTATGCAACGTTTATATATAATTATATATATATGGAAGTGTTTTTTAATGAATTGTTCTGAATATCATAGTTTTGTATACTTGGTTGTTGTTTACATTATCTTTGTGGAATTTTTTTTTTCATAAATTGTTCTAAATATCATAGTTTAGTATACTTGGTTGTTGTTTACATTATCTTTGTGAAAGTTTTTTTATAAATGTACTGAATATCATAGTTTAGTATATTTGGTTGTTGTTTACATTATCTTTGTGAAAGTTTTTTTTATAAATGTTCTGAATACCAGGGTTTTTTAACTTGATTGTTGTTTACATTATCTTTGAGCAAGTTTTTTTTTGTAAATTTTCTGAATATTTATTGTTTACATTATCTTTGTGGAAGTTTTCTTATAAATGTTTCTGAATATCATAGTTTGATTTACATGGTTGTTGTTTACATTATCTTTATGGAAGTTTTCTTATAAATGGTTCTGAATATCATAGTTTGTTTACTTTTAATTTTTTCATAACGCTCATCAACTCGTCAACTAATTTCTTCCCTTTCACGACATCTTCAGTCATTTATTTAACTTTATATGAATTTATCTGCTATACACAGTTTAGATGAAAACACTATACATGATTTTTGTTATGTTACTGTAATAATTTTTGTTATGTGTAAACATTACGCTTTGCTGATTTAACTTATTCACACTTTTACGAAATTTCAAGAGTGAAGTATAATAATATTTTTTTATCAAAAGATATGAAATATAAACTTACTGTTGTGTACTTTTTACAAATGATAGAAGACCCACTATTAGTATGATGTATTACTATACTGCCTTGTTTTGATATTAAACTAGTTTTTAAAGACATCTTGGTTAATATACTCCTAGTTTATTATTTAGTTTTTGTGCTGATGAGACTAAATCTACACGAAGAAAAATAAGTATGGCTGATTTATTTAAATCCTGTTAAAAACGTGATGGCAAGCCGTTTCCTAATAAAATATTAGTCCATTCAGATTGAACCTTATCATAACACGTTTTCATGAAGCTTTTCCTAATAAATATAATGACGAAATGCGACAATATCAGAATATATATGAACACGTGTTCTGACATCCTCATAACAAACAGATTCGAGTTTTACTGATAGTTTGTTAGGAACTTTTTCAAATCTGTCAATTCATTAGTTAAAGGCCTACAATCACGATTTTTTAACATGAATACGAATAATTTCACCAGATATAAACAAATTATCAATATTTTATATCAGTAGATTTTATCTTTGTACTACAGGGTTTTCCAATAAGTGGTGTTATTTTGAATAGCCCGCTATTTTCGTAGATGTTACTTTTGAAGCTGTCATTTTTGACATTTTACAAGTAGAAACTACGCCATTAATAAAAATGGAATGATACACGCTTCAACAACGCATTGAAATTATTAAAATTCACTTGAGTGAATCAAATGCAAATCATCTTGAGTGATGAGGCCCATTTCCACCTCGGTGGCTTCGACAACAAGCAAAATTGTCGCATCTGGGGCTCGGAAAACCAAGAGTTATTGTTGAAAAGCCTTTTTATCTTCAACGTGTGACTTTTTGGTGCGGTTTATGGTCCGGCGGAGTCATTGGACCTTACTTTTTCGAAAATGAGGCTGGAGCAACAGTTACGGTGAATGGATCGCTATCGAGAGATGATTAATGATTTTTTTGTAGCCGGATTGGATGATATTGATCTTGACAACGCTTACTTTCAACAAGACGGCGCTACGTGCCACACAAGCAACTAAACCATTGATCTTTTACAATTAAATATCAAAATAACACCTCTTATTGGAAAGCCCTGTATTAGCATAATGACTTACTATTCTCTTCTGCCTTTAACACTACCAGATATTGTAATTAACTTATAGTTATTATTCTGCTCTGATTATTTACCTTCTTGTTAATAATAATAATATTTCAACGATTTGCGTAACGCTGTTTTTATTTTTAAAAAACTTGTAAGGGCGCCGTACACAGTACAAATCTTTTTTTCCACGCCTCTATCCTAATCTACTATAACAACGTAGAACTTTAGACAAACAGATTGCATCCACCAGCTCATCAAGCAATAACATACAACTTTATATGTACAATGTATGATATTATTATATCACAGTGATGCTGCGTAAAAAATTACATAATATATTTTATGAATATAATAAATAATTAGTTAACAGCACTTCTTAGTGCACGTAAAATTTTTAGGCAATGTATGATTTAATCGAAGATTTATGCAGTGAAGAGAAAGTATCTGGAACCCAATTCTATCACTATATATTATATTGTTATGGATGCATATACGAGTATATGCATCCATAACAATATTTTTTCTATTAATTTTTCAGACTATTTTGTTCGCTTTTGGGAACAACTCATATGATCTCACAGAAATTGTTGTATATCCCTTACTGTTTAGGTGAGAAATATGATCTAAACGTTGTTAGAAAGAAAAAAACACCACGCTTAACATTCAAATCTTGAAGTTAGCCACAGAAGAATTAAAATGAGCACCTCTATGAAACTAAAGTTTCTGACATAAATTTAAGAAAGATTTATGAAGCTTCATAATTTTATTTTTATATGAAACGACAAAAAGTAAGGTGGCAAAAATATTTATAACACATTTTTCTAATAAAGTAAGTGTGTTTGTATACATGTTTTCACTATTAGTAATTTTAGTAAAAGAAAAACGTAAAGTGAAACATTTAAACTTTAATGTTTGCATTAAAATTTAAAACATTAAACAAACATGTTTATTTCTAATAATAAAATTTGAAAGCGTATTTCATAAACTTTCAAAAATAGCTTTTAGTTTTCGGGTGCGTTCAGAAATAATCCATTCATATGGAATTTATTGCAAAGCGGAAACACTCCAACCTTCTGACAGAATTGGCCAGAGACATGTGGAGTTAAGATGTAATTTCTAATTAATGGAAAAATTATTTATCTTAGGTACTACTTGCCTTTATAAAATCAAGGTACGGATGAAACTATTTAGCACAGCAAACATTGTGGTCAAATCAAAACAAAGTGGTTTTAATTCAACATTTCTTTTCATTGTCAATTTCTTTATTGACAGTGTACCGTGGTAATTAATGCTCGTGCAAGCGGTAAGAATGCTATGTTTTGATAAAAAGTAAGAGTTTTATATCCACAAAAGTGAAAAAACGAAAAATGAACCACTTCCGTGGAGTAACTGTTTTGAAACTTGACATTAGACGCTGTTCCGGTTCGTGAAACCCATCGATCTTTCAGTTAGTCTTCTTGAAATATTCAAAATAAATCAGTTCATGTTTCTAATGCTTTCAAAAAATTTTAATTCACACTACCTTTGACCTCACAACGTACCACATTTAAGAATGCCATATCTCACTGTCCCAGATGGTTAGGAGAGGTTGGGACTCTTGTGCGGTATTTACATAAAAATAAAAACGATGAGTCGAAACGCTGGTTTGAAATAGCTGTAGATATGTTTAGTAATCATAGTAACCCTATAGTGCCCAATCATCATTTCTCTATCTCATTCTGTTTCCTGCTGAACCTCGCAACGTTTACAATTGAGGGGTTTAGAAGAAAACCAGCTACGTATAAAAAAACAATAGAGAATTCATTTGATTATGAAACTATATCTAACCCCATCGACTACAATCGTTTGAAAGCAGAGATGCCCCTTTTCCACAAAAGTTTAAAAAGATTAGATGCAAAACGGACATAACGAACATTTACAGACTATTAACATGAAAAAAATAATAATTAGATAAGCGCTGCAAAAAAACGTATATGTCAACAGTCCACTTAAAAATGTTCACATCATGCACAGTTTAAGTGTCATTATACATTATGTATTAACAAAAAAATATAAACAGCAAAACGTGAGCAAAGGCAAAAAAAAAGAGATATCAAAAACAAAACATACAGATAAATATATGATCCAAAAAACAACAGAAACAAAAATAAAACAGAAAACAAATAGAGTATATAAAAAAAAAACAAACAAACGTTCAAAATCAATTGCTAATTTGCTTTTTAAAATAAGCGAGACTATTTGCATATATATCTATGTAGTTACACTCTATAGAAGTGCAGTATGAGTTGCAAAACTACCACTTTGTAAAACCAGAGATGCAAAAGTGTCACAGTTCATTTTATGTACTCCAATATTTTGACCTAGGTCCAGAAATTCGTAATTCTTTTATCCTGTGTAAGAGTATAGAATGGTTATAAGTATATTCTAAAAGAATTTTTTTTAATAATTTACGAAACAAAGGCAAAAAAGGTTTTTCGTATCTACTGAGAAATTTGTAAAAGTGTAATGTTACAAGTTTGCTGCTATACCCCTCAATAATCTGGGGATACCATTATCATTTTAGCAAGTATGAAAAAAAACTAATAACTTATAAATACCTCTCAAAATATTGTTAAGCCCAACTAATCACGAACTTGTTTGGTGAAGGACGTTCATAAAATCTCTAAATAGTATAAAATAAAGTCGCTTTTCGTGTCTGTCTGTTTGTGCACATAGTTCTTGATTTTAATACAGTTTTCACTATCACTTAGAGAATTTCTTTTCAAAGGTTTATGTATATAATACATACATAATATATTTATAGAAAGTATAGAGAAGTCGACATTTTGTATTCAAGTCAAAAAATTATATATTTTCGGGCGCTTACATTGCTAACGCTGGCTAAACCTTAGAAGATAATGAACAAAATAATGCACTACGGAATTATATATCTTGAAAAAGCCTACAGGAAAGTCCCCGTTGGTATACAATTTGTCTCTCTCTTAAGAATAACCCACAGTAATCATATTTATCTTTTACATACATTATATGTTTTTTTCGACGCTATTTTGACCAATAAAACATTAATTCTTATCCAATTAAATATATAAATTATGTTGAGCATTTAATTTGTTTTAAAATTGCCCTTGAAACCATATAATTTAAATAAATATCTTAAAAGATTTCGCAATTTGAAAAATCACTTGCTACAAAACTATTTGCAGCCAACACAAAAGCTGCCGCAGCGAGTACCTTTCTTTGTCGCTATAACAAGTATATCGAAGTTCTCCATGTCGGATTGTTTACTGAGAATATTATTTAGTTTTCAATGATGAAACACAACTCATTCTTATTTTAGTGTTGTTATTTTGTTTATCCTAGTTATTTTGTTATTTGTCGTTTATTTTCCTGATCACAGTTTTGTATTTAAATTATGTCTCAAAAACGTAGTAGGTCGTAGGAATTAAAAAGGAATGCGTTTGGTACGTCTTAATTAAGAAAATGAAGAAAAAAAGAATATTCTGCTGTCAAATAGCAAAAAAAGTACTTCTTCGCGAAGAGATAGATAATCATCTGTTGAACGTAAGGCTTGCCTTAGTGTTGATCGAGGTAGGCATAGATCCCGGAGAGCCAGAGAATTACGATTCTTCATTTGAATACAAGAATTATCCTGTCGTTTCAATAATTACAATATCTATTATCTGTGAACATTGTGAATGGAACGATGAATCTGAAGGTATATTTTGCTTAAAGTGAAAATTTAAATTAGAAGAAATTCTTCTTACACCCGAACCATTACACTCTCTTCTGACGGGTGATCATCCTAAATCCAAACAATTCATGCGCCGATATAAAAACGCATTTAAAATATCCTCTGTTAAGAGTACCAAAAATCATAGAATATATATATTTTAATATCTTTGAAGAGTACGCAGGTTGTTGAGCGGGGTTTTATGTCTATATTTAATATTCAGGAGCAAGTTTATCATATAGCAGGGAGCTTGCTTCCATATCAGCCCGAAGATCATAAATTCCTGCAAATCTTCGTAGTAACAGTTGATACCAATTGGTAGAGAAACTCTTATACCTCATAAACAAGGCTCAGATATTTGGTAATTTCCGGTAAAACTGTATTTTTCAATGACCATTAACAAGTCACAGAGCTCAAACACTCAATGTTGCAGGTTTAGATTTGAGCGTTGAGTGTTTTTCACATGGACAACTATATATGTAGCCCTTTCGCGTGTAACTTCTAAACCAAATATGTTTGTGCTGTCTTGTGAAAGAACAGTTGTAAACATTGTACATAAAGACATTCTGGGGTTACTGACAGTATAGTCTGATTCAAGATAAAAATTGATATTTAAAGCAAATATAATCTAAAAAATGAATGTTTACAATAAAATAAAAATAAAGCAGATTACGTAAAGTAAAATTATTGCAAAACGCACATTTTCGAACTATAAACTGTCAGTAAAGATCTAAAAATGGATCGGATAGTACATGTGTCGCTCGAACTCTTTTGATATCAAATTAGTGCATTGCACCCGTGCGAATCCGGGCGGGTCGCTAGTAATTAACTCTTGACGGGCCAAATTGCCAAACAAAACGTCTGTAACCAAGTGAAGTGGGTCTTCCGACGACCCCCTGCATTTTTCTTTCTTATGGGCCTTTAAACTATAGAAATCCCAATTATTCAGTCAGTATTAATGGTAACATTATGTATTTGAGCAGGAACACGTAAAATAATAAAATGATATGTCAAGTATTTAAGCTAATATGGAAGAGGATAGTAATTTTGGGTACTACCTACTCCCCCACTTGGCTGCGAGATAGTTAATAAATGGGGACCTGAAAATCTCGCATTATTTTTTGGTAAAAAAAAAGCGGTGTTATTTTGAATGTAATGTTCCCTTTTTAAATACTTCTACTTGAATTTTACTTTTGTTTTCGGCAGTGAATGGATGAAAGCAAACCTTTGAAGTGAATGTTAATAGTTCACAGCAGTTTAAGAGTCAATCCCTAGGGAGGAAGGTTCAACCCATAAAAATTACGAATTTCGCGTTATTCGCCTCAAAATAAGTAATTCCGCGTTATCTCAAACGTGAATTTATCAGGTCTCTATTGAAAAATCACGACTAAATGGACAATAAACTTTCTTGACAAATATTTGAAACTAATAATCGTACCTACGAAGCGAAGCGTCGTGCTCTGTCAAGCTATCGTTAATAATAGTAAACAACTTTATAATAAATCCGACGGAAGATAAAACGTAATCGTCGTTAAAAACAACGAAAGTTTAACACGTGGTAGTGTTCTCCAGTGACTTTTTAAAATTTTACCATTGTTTTTTTAATAATATAAACTATAAAATTCACTGCATCCCAAACCAAAGTATTGTGTACAACGGATAAAGTGCGCGGATTGGCCGCTTTAATTATGAGCTCACCATTCAGGGCTCCTATTGGTTGCGTTTGTGTTGTGAATTTGTGATACCCCTTGTTTACAATCGAAACTATCTAAATTCTCTGTATTAAATCCTTTTAAAGTGACAATTGTGCGTCGAAAGAGATTACTCTTATCTCGCAAAATACTTTGTAGTATACATTTGTGTATTTTTTCTTTTAAATAAAATTATCCAGAACCTACAAAAAAACATATCCGATAATTTCGTGAATAAAACAGAATTTTTTCGGTAAAACCGATAGTGGATTTCGTAGATACATTCATAGTGATAAACTGTTTAAAGTTATTTGTGCTCAATTAGTGCAAATATAAAAAAAATCGTGATATAAAAACTCGATACGGCGACTTTTGTTTTGATTTACATAGAGCTAGACCGATTGCCCACCTACGAATTTTCAGGCGCAAAGCTGAACAGAACTAATACTTTGTTTCAAACATTGTTTTTTTTTTATTTTTTATGTGTCCTTATAAAGTAGTGTTTAATAATGAATCGTCCTAAAAAACGACACATAAGCACCATGATGTCTCCTAGTCCAGAGGATATAGGAGGAAAGTGCGTCACGATTGAGGATGCGGATGAAAACAGCTCGGTTACGTCATCCAAAGGCTCGGACGTCACCGAAGCGGAATATCCTTGCGCTTCAGGAGTAGATGTGCTCAATGAAACCCAAGCACATTTGACAGCTCTTCAACTTGTGTTAGCAGAGAAGCAATCTAAGGTCTCAAAAGACCAGCAGCTGAGGATCGCTAGAAACGTATCGGAAGTTTTCAGATCCGTATCTCAGCTGTTGTTGGAGCGAGAGACGATGCGTGCGGATTTAGCTACAGTTACAGCACAACTTAGAATGGCAGAAATAAAAATACGCCACGAGAAGAGGGAAAAAAGGCACCTTGAGCAAAAAATCATACAATTAGAGTCTGATCTCGGGCCTGTAATGCGGAGAGTGGCAGTGGCAACGGAGGCTACCCTCTCTTTTGCTGACATCGCCCGAAAACAGCCATATGATGCTCACCAACCCCCACCAATCACTCAACAAGGACATCGCGTCGGACCACCAAGACCTGCCGTTTGCATCTTTCCAACGGATGCGGACGCCACAAAGGACAGTGACGGTACGAAAAAAATGATTGAAGATACAATTCGGCCATCTGAACTAGGCGTTCGGGTCACGGGAATAAAAAAAATAAGAAATAAAGGCATCCTGATCAATACGGCAACCACGGGCGAACAACAAAAGCTATTAAATGCACCTTGCTTCGACAACTCGAGCAAACTGAAGGCCCGACTACCGTCAAAGCGTCTACCGAGACTGATATTCTTTAATGTTCCCCGGGACCTGACCGACGAAGATTTTTTAAGGATGGCTCTCACTGGTATTCCCAACGTTGAAGACATTGAAGAAACTATTGCAGGCTGTAAACTAAGTCACCTGGCTGGTGCTCGCACAGGTAACGCTTGTCACCGTATCTACGCAGTACCCGCTACCGTACGTAAATTTCTAGTCGAGCAAGAGAAAGTATTTATAAGCTGGACTGTTTGCCGCGTCCGAGATTTTATTGGCCTTACTGTCTGCACCAAATGCTACATGATTGGTCACTCATACAAGTATTGCAGAGATACCAAACCCACATGTGGACATTGTGCTCAACAGAATCATACTGGTGAGTCCTGCCCAAATTCCACCATCAAACCAGTTTGCGCGACATGCACCAGATTTGGTAAGCCTGCTGATCACTCAACTGGAGATAGGGACAACTGCCCGGCCTACATCGCTGCACTCAAGAACGACCTTGCAACTATAGATTATGGAGTGTAACATACATGAGCATAAGTGCCTCACCATCTAGAATTATAATCCCGTGACGAACTGTCTACGAATAATGTATATGAACGCGAGAAGCATCCGTAATAAGTTTGATGAGATCGAAGAAAAAGTAAGAAGTTCGCGGTACATTGTACACGTGCTCGTCATTACGGAAACGTGGCTTAAGATTGGAGAGGAAAAGTTTTACTCCCTGAATGGTTACAAAAGTGTTTTTGCTTCTCGCCCCAACGAAGGAGGAGGCGGCGTAGCAATATATGTGATTGATACTATGAAGTGTGCAATTATTGAAAATTTCTCAAATGAAAATTCCTTTTTAGGTATAACGCTTAGTAGCAGTGATAGGAAACCAGTTAACATCTATACTATCTATCGAAAACCCAACACAAATATGCAGGATTTTCTAATACATCTAGAAAAAATACTGAACGAAAGTAGACAAGATACATTAATATTCGGAGACTTTAACATTGACATATCCATATCCACACACTCTTCATTAAATTTTTGCAACATCTTACAATCTTACAATTTTTCAATACATAACAAAACATTTCCCACGAGAGTCACTGATACAAGCTGCACCTTAATAGATCACATCTTATCAAATAGGCAAAACATTCAGACTACTATATCGAATATTGATGATCCACTTAGTGACCATAATATACTTATTGTTGATTATAAGAACAACTTAAAAAAATGTTTTAATAATAGAACCAAATCCCGGATTACGAGACCTATCATCAACAGTATGTCAGTAAAATCCTATCTTCTTGATAACAATTTCACGATCAACTTAAGCAACTCAGAAGACCCTTTTAAAAGTTTCAATTATCACATTAAAAAGGCAATAGAATCAGGTACAACTACACCAAAAACAGGATTAAGAAGTCGGGTACAACTGAATACTCCGTGGTTTGATTCCAAATTAAATACATTAATCAAAGAACGAAACCAGATTCACAAGCAGTGGAAACAAGACCCTGGTAATCTTACTCTTGTAACACTTAAAAAGAGATTGAGAAATACCATTACTAATTATAGGCGAAATCTAAAACACAAATATTATGCGAACAGCTTTCAACAAAACCAAAATAACCCCACTAAAACCTGGAAAATCATAAACTCTATTCTATCAAACCGAACACATAAACCAACTAACGAAATAGAATCCCTCGTGGTAAATGACTGCGTAATTAAGGATCCGAGCCAAATAGCATCCGCATTTAATGAGTTTTTTCTCTCAATAGGAAAAAAGCTAGCAGCTACCATTCCGTCATTCCCGGATGACTGTAATACCGTATTTGTGGAACCGAAAGCTTGCCAATCCTTGTACATGGCTAGGACAAACAAAGATGAGGTACTGAGGATCATCTCTAAAACTAAGCTGAAAGCAGCACCGGGACTCGATGGAGTAACACCATCAGTTCTTAAGACTTGTAAAGAAGAATTAGCGGGTCGCCTTACAGAACTTTTTAATTGGTCACTGTCCTCGGGAAAGTTTCCAAATGAATTAAAGTTAGCGAAGATAATACCTATACACAAAGGAGACTGTAAAACATGTATCTCTAACTACCGTCCTATATCACTTCTATCGGTTTTTTCAAAAGTATTTGAGACCATAATCAAAGATAGACTCCTAAAATACATATCTGCGAATAATATCCTTACACCACAACAATATGGCTTTCGGAAAAATTCTAGTACTCAATGTGCCGCCTTTGATTTTATCTCCAACCTTCAACAGTATATAGACCAGGGTGAATATGTGGCAGCCATATTTATAGATCTCAAAAAAGCCTTTGATACGGTCGATCATGAAATACTCTTAAAGAAATTGGAATATTTGGGAATTGTTGGGAAGCCCCTAAATCTCCTCCGAAGCTACTTAGATGATAGATTTTGTCTTGTTGAAGTCAAAGGTGTCTCGAGTGGCTTAGGTAAAATCACATGTGGAGTGCCACAGGGATCAATTCTTGGGCCTCTGCTTTTCTTGCTATATGTCAATGACATAACTAAATGTGGTATCTCTGGAAACCTCCAACTTTATGCGGATGACACTGTAATCTATTATCACAGTACAAGCCTGAGTGACCTGGAGTCTCAAATGAATGTAGATGTCTTAATTCTAGCTAATTGGCTGCGTATTAATAAATTGAGCCTCAATATAAAAAAAACGCACTACCTAACTTTCGGTAATAAGGATTATGTGCCCATGAATATCACACTTGGAACTGAGAAGCTCCAAAATATAGAAGTCACGAAATATTTAGGGCTATTAATAGACTCTAAACTTTCGTGGAATTCCCATGTTGAGCATGTGAAATCTAAAATATCCCCAATAACCGGCGTACTGTACCGACTCCAAGGTCTTCTCTCTACATCTCTACTAAGGGCCACATACTATGCGATGATTCACTCCCATCTGAGTTATTTAGTTAGTATCTGGGGCACTATTACTAAAAACAAATATCAGAAATACAAGTGATTCAAAATCGAGCAATAAGGAATATCTACCGTCTACCGTGGGATATACATATCAAAGATATATATTTAAAGACAAACATACTTCCTTTTACGGTTCTACCTAAATACAATATCACTTGTACAATATTACAAATCATACATAGATCCTCACACACTAACATCAAACCAGCATTTAATTCAGACATACGCCAGCACAAAACACGGTCCCAAAATCTAATACACCTAGCATCGTCTACCCACACAACAAAATTTGGTATTAACTCATTACAATATATTGCATATAGACAATACAATGCATTACCTAATGAAATAAAGCAATCAGTAACTAACAAAAAAATATTAGTTAAAACGCTTAAAGATTATTTCCTGGAAATGTTTTTAAACCAGTGAATTTTCGCTCGCTTTCATATGTTGGTTTACTATGTGTCATGTGTATAGATGTCTCTCAGTATTTCTAAAATCTCTATTCTTAACAATGTATTTTTCCTTTTGTATTTATTTTTCTTTTCCTTTTCAATATGTTGTATTTTTTTAAAAAGTGTAATATCCTTGTAAAATGTATTTTATGTGTCTGTACTTCCCGTAATGAGTTTTATCTCCACTCATTGGGAATAATGTGTTACTTACCATGTTTTTTGTAATACATTATAAATAAATAAATAAATAAAAAATATTTGTTTCTTACAAACTGCTTGACCTTCGGCGAAGGTTCAAAACAACAATTAATAACATAATAGAAGTCCATTTATTCAATTGATTATGAAAGATAACGTCGTGCTCCGGTTTTTGTGAATACGTTCCAAGAGTCAAGGATTTTCTTCCGACAAAAATAAATGTATTAATTAATCAGACACTTCGTGCAAATGGAACAAATAGTTCTCATGTACCTGTCGCAAATTAGGACAAATACTTTATTGTTAACTATGTTTTTTAATTACCGTGACTTTATTATTCGGCTGTGACCCAATATCTGTAATCACAAATAACCTAAGTCGTAAATTGTCGCCTTTCTTATCTAGCAGTAACACAAATAGGTTTTAGGAGCATGACATTTTATATGCTATTCTTTGGGTACTAAACGATAAACGCTAATTAAAAAATAAATGCAGTTCATTGACCTGATGTGCTATTTTACAAATACGTATTTGAAGTATGCATTTTAAAATAAGTAAACGTGAAGAAGTTTTACGCAACTTAATTTGATAGGTTAGTTAAGTTTGTGTTAGATTATGTTAATTGAAACTGTGATTTTTTTATGTGAAAGCGGCCAAATGTTCCCAACCGTCTGGAACTGGTGAGACTATGGAATCTCCAATTGGGGTATGTCATGAGGCTGAAGGCTGTGGGGGGAAGGAAATGGGGGGGAATGAAATGGGGAAGAGGAAAGTATACAAGTTCCTGGCTATTCATATCTGGTCACCAAATACGGCCAAAACCATTTCAAGCAACGTTTCAACTTTGAATGTTAGTTTTAGACCAAGGCGATACTGAGTGTATCTTTCACTCTGGAACGTGCCGCAAATATACTAAACATTTTTATTTTTTATGTGTAATTTGTGAAATAACACAAACTTGAACCCACAACCTCCAGTTTGCTAGTCAAAAGCTTTATCTCTCGACCACAGAGTCCGTCAGTTACTAGTAGATCATTCCCGGTTTCGCCTAATTTTCAATACACTCTCATATTAGTAAAAAAAAATGGAATCGACCAATATGCAGTAGGTACTATTGTCTTATTTTCTGACAGTTAAATCTCTGTATGAACTAAAAGTACGAACTAAAGAAAAAAAGCTGTACAAATTTCAAGACGCCAGAGCTTACATTTGAGGAACTGCTTAGGAAAAATAATGTAGTTAAAATTGCATATCCTAAAATAATTATTTTGTAATTTTATGAAAATGCTACGAAAATAATAAGTTCGATATTAGGTCTCGAATGGTGACAGATTTTCAGATTGGCTACTTTATATGCGGCACCTACATTTATTCCATCATGGAGGAATCCAATATTTCCAATGTAACTAGAGTCACCCTCGCAATACGTTAGCATTTATTTCGAAACCATTTTATCACAAAAGAAAGAACCATATTATTAACAATAAAATCCACTTCCATTACTTTTGTTGTACTTCGAAACGAAAGTAGAATCACTAGACCTAAACCTAGCAATTTTATATGCCATTAACATTATTTCCATTAAAAAAAAAATACTATAAAAATTTACATGTTCATTCAAAAAGCTGTGTTAGTCTCACAATTCCCCTAAAAATCGATCCGTGGTTCCATTGGTTCTGGATAGTTTAACTGTCTGAACTCTTATGCTACATAAAAAAATAAACGCAACAAAATAGTTTTAACAATATTTTACTTGAAGGGCCGGGCCATTTAATTGGGTTGGTGAAAACAGTTACATTTTTAATTTTTAAAATCGGGTGTGTTGATTTGCCTTTAGTAGGTAATATACCATAACAACAAAAAACCAAAATCTCAAACTAAAGCGCTAGAAATATTGCAAACATGTCAATTAGTTCTTACCGCGAACTTTGGTGGGTGATTATTCAAGCAAAGCAATTCTAACCAAAAAAAAATTTAATACAAATTTTCATTGTAATCGTAACTTTACTTTTGCACGTGTTCGGATAACATATTTAGGTACAAGCCTAGATTCCCTAATAATACTGGTTATCCATTTGGAAACATGTTCCAATAATTATCTTTTAAAAGATAAATAAATTGAAAATCAATGTAATTTATTTTCAACGGAACAATAGAACAGGAGAATCAGTGCGGAGAAATAATAATTATAAAGGAGTGTTTATACGAACGCTTTCTAAACCACACAAAATAAAATTTAAAAAAAGTATTGTATTATAATATAAACTTGGATATGGTGCAGTCACCCATTTATTCACTCCTCAATTCGAGACTGTTATAACGTGAGAATATTTCTAAAATTATTCACGGTATGCCAAATTAAACACAGCGTAAAAATTTTCAAGTAATGATACAACAATTTTATTAGCTCCACCTATAAAAGAATAAACTCTTTTTAGTTGTTAGACGTTGAAAAAAAATGAGAAAAAGTACTCCGTAAGAAAAGAATGATAAGTTTGACTATAAAACAGAAAATCTGCATGCTGAAGCAGAAAAACTATTAAACGACAGTAAAGAAAAGCGATGATCTCTGGCGTCTTGAAATTTGCACTGTTTTTTTGGTTCTTGACTTCTAGGTCAACGCAAGTATTTTTGACTCTCGGCATATTTTTCTCAATAAGTTATATTATTATAAAAAAATAGATGTAATGTTTACGATCATAAATAAATACATGAATATGAAATATATGGGGAGCATCTCCCATCCTTATCCTATATACCTCTTCCTCTCCCTTTTACCGAGTACTAATTAGTTTTAAAACACAACAAAATTCTATCTCTATCTCTATCTAACTTTAGCATTAGAAACATTTAGTTTAACTTTAATTTTAACTTTTACTTTTGTATGTGTTGTAATATTATGTAAATTTTTCGTTTTATTTGTCTTATTTCCTTTTTGATATTTTTAAATATAGAATGTATTTCATTGCACTACCCCTGCATATTTTTCAAACTATGGAATGTATTTCTTGCACTACCCCTGCATATTTTTCAAACTATGGAATGTATTTCTTGCACTACCCCTGCATATTTTTCAAACTATGGAATGTATTTCTTGCACTACCCCTGCATATTTTTCAAACTGTGGAATGTATTTCTTGCACTACCCCTGCATATTTTTCAAACTATGGAATGTATTTATTGCACTACCCCTGCATATTTTTTTAAATATGGAATGTATTGCGTTGCACTACACCTGCATATATTTCAAAAGGTATTACAGTGATTTAGTTTTGGTCTAAAGAAAGAGGTAACACAACACAGCATACAACCCCAAAAATAATTGTGGGGTAGGAAAGGAGGTGGGAAATAGGAAGGCTGTGGAGTACCTATCTGGCTATTCAGATGTGCTCACCATGCACGGTTAGAGTCATTTTAAAAACGTTTCGATTCTGAATCGTGCAGAAAGTAGTGTTGTACTTCATAACATAAAACGTTCAAGTAATCAAATTATACTTAAGTTCGCGAACAGGACGACATTAAGTTTGCAAGCTCGAATGTTCACCAATCGTATGTAATCATAAACAAATCGTGTTCATAAATTATTGTTAAAAATGCTAACAATAATTATGTTAGTAAACACCACGAAATTTAGTTACAATGTCCACCAATCGCTTTTAATCATAAACGAATCATTTATATAAATATTGTTAAAAATGACAACAAAAAACGCTACACATAATAATTGTTCTTCACATTGTTGCAGACTTTGCTGGCTTTACATATCCATACACAACAGCAATGAAGTGGATGTCTTTCTTATTTATAACTTGGACCATTATAGTTAACATTTTTCTGTCAAAGTATTCAACATCTGGTAAGTGCGATAAACAATTATTAATAAAAATCCAAATATTAACTCGACTTTTTTTTCCATTGATAGAATTTTGTGTATTAATCTTGCAATCTTGCAACTCTGATAATTAGAATTGTTTGTATTAATCTTGCAATCTTGCAACTCTGATAGTTAGAATTTTGTGTATTATTCTTGCAATCTTGCAACTCCTATAATTATAATTTTGTGTATTAATCTTGCAATCTTGCAACTCTGATAATTAAAATTTTGTGTATTAATCTTGCAATCTTGCAACTCTGATAATTAGAATTGTTTGTATTAATCTTGCAATCTTGCAACTCTGATAGTTAGAATTTTGTGTATTATTCTTGCAATCTTGCAACTCCTATAATTATAATTTTGTGTATTAATCTTGCAATCTTGCAACTCTGATAATTAAAATTTTGTGTATTAATCTTGCAATCTCGTAACTATAATATTTAGAATTTTTTTTGTAATAATTTTGCAACTCTGATAATTAGAATTTTGTGTAATAATCTTGGAATCTAGCAACTCTCATAATTAGAATTTTGTACATTCATAAAATTGATTCCTCTTTTTTTTCTCTTTTTTTATAAATATTAATTCCCGGAAGACTGATATTTTAACCAGTTCACATTAAATATTTTCAAGGTTCTATAACCAAAGAACCAAATTTTCATTATCTTATAAAATCAGTTAAAACCATTGAATAGGTACCCATTTCATTAAAATATGTCAACTTTTATATGTGTCTTCTTTGATAATCGCGAATATCTGCAAAATTCTCAAACTCTTAGAAATCACTCGGTTTTTTAACTGTTTTTTTCGGGCAACGTGGCATCGAAAATATTTATTTTTATTATTATTATTTTTTATAAATTCTAGATTTTTTTATAGATGGACAAACATTACCGGATTACTTAAAATTATAATAATTAAAAAAAACTTTACAATAATGATGAATACAATCACTAATGATTCCATAAAAAAATGTAATTACTTAAAAGTTGAAAATTGACAATGTCACCCCATTTTGCGGTATTTAACGGAGACCGAAGTAAATTATCACGATAGCAATTTCATGAAATTAAGGAGAAAATAAAATATACCATTTAAGTTTCCCACTGTCAATGTTAATCTTTGCGATTATGTGCAGTGGTTCTTGCATTATTTTAGGAAATATACGTGGTTTTACAATACATATTACATACGCTTATCATTTCAACTCCATTCGGTCAAATGATGTCCTTCTCTGTCAATTTCACGCCTCCAAATTCAGCAGCGTTGGCATCAACATTCCATTTCGGACTGCTAAACTTCGCCTAAATCAAAGTAAAGGTACCAGAAAAGTAGTAAATACCATAAATTTTCTTTTGTTTTAAAAATACTAGCTTACGTGTACCCCGCTTTGCTGGGGGTTATCCTTAGGAGATAGACATATATCAGTGTGTACTTTTCTGTAGGCCTTTTTAAGATATACAATTCTGTAGTACATTATTTTGATATACCTCATGAGGTTTAGCCAGCGTTAGCAATGCAGTGCCCGAAAATATATTTTTACGTCTTGATTATAAAACATCGACTTTTCTCTACTTTCTAGAAATATAATATGCAAGTATCATATATGTAAACCTTCGGAGAGAAATTTTCTAAATGATAGTAAAAACCATTTCAAAATACGTTGCCTAGTTTAGAAGAACTAAGCGGATAAACCGACAGACGCGGATAGCGAATTTATTTTATACTATTTAGAGATTATTATGTTAGATTTCATATTGATTGAGTAAGTTTCAATTCATATTGTTTGAGTAAGGGCTGTTTCCCAATCGGTAAAAGACTAAACGAAACTGAAACGAGTTTACGAACCAAAAATGATATAATTCGATTTCGATCGTAGGCATGATCGGGGCATTTCTGGTTTTGAAATGAAAATTTTTCATGGCACTTAGTAGAAATAAAATTTTAAACATTTCGGTTATTTTACGTAACCGGGTGTCGATATATCCATCAGAATTTTATTGTGTGACAAAATTACCGTTTGCGGTCGTTCCACGTTTAAATTTACATTTGATTAATGTTTTGTGCTCACCGCGTTCAATTTTTTTTACATATTTCCACAAACATTTTGATATTTTTGGTGACTTACGCAACAATTTTTGTTTCTCTATGTTTTCAATTATGCAGGCTTTAGCGTTGTTTTTATCCTAAAAATAAATAATAATACCCAAAAATCTCTGATGTACCAGGCCGTTCAACTCTATAACAAAATCCCGAAGGAAATTGCTGTGATAGAAAATATTAATAAGTTCAAAAATGAATTAAGAAAATATGTCTATCTCAATTATTAATGTTTCTTTTTTTGTGACTTTATTGAAATATTTAAAGAAAGATTATGTTTGCCAAACAATGTACATGTTTATATGTTTATAAAACTATTAGCACACACGAAGATGTGAGCTAACTTAAGATTAATAAATAAATAAATAAAAAAGGCATTCCTAATAAAAAAAATTGCGATTATTGATTTTTCTAATGCCTGTGGTAAAATTATAAAAAAACCCTTAATTTCAATGGGTTAAAGAAATTTTAAAAATTGCAATTAGTTGAAATTTTACAGCCTCCGTCGTTGAGGGGTGAGGCCATAGACGTATTAATATATTAATATGTCTATGGGTGAGGCAGTCGATGAGCAAGCCGTAGGTCACGGGTTCAAATCCTGGCGTGTGCTAGAAAATTTTATTTGATTGATTTGTGTTTTTTTTTCACAATTCACTTATTTAAAATAATATATAGTATTTAATTATTGAATACAATATTAGCGATTCTTAAACCAAAATCTGAAACAGAAAAATCAGAAAAAGATACGGTAACATATAGGACTTGAACCCAGGACCCTTGTCTTGCCGGGGCACCGCTCTACCAAATGAGCTAATGGAACTCTATCTCGTTCGGTCATATTAAACTGTATCATACTTCGAATAAGAAAAACCGACATTGCCTTATTTTAATTGCCTTAATTTTTCTCACCGCACATTTTTATTGGCATATCTTTATGTATGATCGCAAGATTCAACCCGAACTAAATGCAATTTAGACAGCGTCTTTGGATGTTTTGATGATTTAGATTTCGTTTAGGAATCGCTAATATTGTCTTATATAATTAAATATTACAATTTGAGGTTTTACTCACTAAGTTATTCCAAAAAAATTAAAATAATCTTTAGTATATTGCACTTCCATAGTGAAAGATACTCTCAGTAACGCTCTGGTGTAAGATAATCGTTCAGAATTGAAACGTAGCTTTAAATGGCTTTGGCCATGTTTGGCGACCAGATCTGAATAGCCAGATACTTCCCCACCTTCCTCTTCCTCGTCTCCTTACCGTACCTACTACCTTCAGCCTTACAAAATACCCCAATTGCTGATGCCATAGTCTCACTAGCTCCATACGGTTGAGAGCAGTTGCAATATACAATTAGGTTTCAAAAAATAAAAATTGTTGCGATTGTGTGCTGCATTTTCAAAATGGGCATGATGTAGGCATATTTCGTATGTCAATAAGATTATTTAAATATTATAGAATAGTTAGTTTAGGTAAGGTTATGTTAGGTTAGGTTAAGTTAGGTTAGGTTAGGTTAGTTGGTAGGTTCAATTCCTCTGCTGGCTATGTTCCACATCATTGCACAATCAGCGTCTTCCGCTTATAATGATGGTAGTACGATTTTTTTATACGGTTTTATTTTTATACTTATTCGTAACCCGACAATGCATCTCTTAAAAAATAAATGATAATAAAAATAATCTTTTCAAATCCAGACAAGCGACAAATTATTTACCTGTCTGTAATATATTTTATGAGACACTATTTGTATCCTTTATTTGTGATTTTTAAAAAAAAAATCGATTATGTGGTAAAAAATCTCAGTTTTCATTTAAGCAAATTTTTCATCGAGTCATGCTACATACTGTATAATATATTTAATGGTTATTTTTTACGTATTTTGTTTTATTATTCCTTGTATTTGGGGAAAAACGCCAGTTCCAACAATCTCATAGAAACCCGAAAAGAACCCATCTTATATTACAGTGTTAGCATTTTATGCTGGAACCCTTTCGTATAACACAGATGTGTTGTTTTCCTGGAATCCTTTACTCGTGAAATAGGGCATAGTATAAAGCAGCGTCGTACACGGAGAAAATAATTCTGTAAAACAAGTGACAGCATGATAAAATATTAGTCATTCAGAATATATCAAGCATTCGTGTTCTTTTCCTTAACTATATGACATCAGTATATCAGTATTTGTATGAACACGTGTTGCGTTGTCCGCATAAAACATTTTCTTTTGAAAATAAAATATTAGGCCATTCATAATATATCGGAACACTTGTTCATGCAGCTTTTCCTAATAAATACGAGTATAATGACGAAATGCGACGAAATTAGAATATTTGTGAATACGTGTTCCAACATCCTCATAACAAAGAGATTCGAGTTTTACTGATACTTAGTTATGAACTCTTTCAATTCATTCGTTATAGGCCAGCAATCCCATTTTTAACAGGAATACGAATAATTTGACCGGGATTTTTAATAAATTAACAGTATTTCATATCAGTAAGTTTTCTCCGTATACCATGATTATTTTTACCTAAAAAAAAACTTTTCAATTAAAGATGTACCTAACTAAAACCGACAAACCACTTTTTCTTTACTTTTACTATAGGTACAAGAAATTTATGTTTCTGATGCCCTATCTCTTAGAGGTAGGCCATCATCGGGTAACCTTCACACTCCAGACCTGCAACCCGGTACACTTAGGATGGGTTATTTAGAGGAATTTGAACAATTCATCAAATTTCAACGTTCATTCTGGGGTTCTCTGAAAGTCTTATTCAAGTTCTGTCATTTTATCATTATAGGCTAGTTGTTTGACAGAACTGAAATAAAAACAGAATTTGAAAAATCATTCACAGAACTTGAAAATAAGCGTTTAAATTTGATGAATTGTTCAAATTTCAAAGTTAATTTTCAAGTTCTGTCAAAGATTTTTTCTAGTTCTGTTATTATTTCAGTTTTGGCAAGCAACTAGCCTATAATGATATAATAACAAAACTTGAATAGGAATTTCACAAAACCCAAAAATAAACATTGAAATTTGATGAATTTTTCAAATTCTCCGAAACAACCCGTCCTTAGACTACGATGCTGTAAATTACCCAAGATATGAATTTGAAAAAGTAGACCATCATAGAAAAATAAAAGCTAAAGGCGTCTTTTTTTCAATTCGTTTTCTATTTTTTTTTTCAACTTTTCTTGTATGAAAAAGAAACAAAAGGGACTACTAAATAAAATAAAAAGTAAAAGATTTTGTTGTAGAAAATACAGAAAACGTTGAAGAAAATAAATGGGAAATATGGAAAGCCACTGTTGTAGGTATAGTGTGTAAAATAGGGTGTAAATATTACACATACCATTAACCCTTATTGCGCGAAGTGTGGCAACACATGTTGGGTGGGCTTGGGGTTATGAAGAAGTTCAAGTCGTAGTTCTTGTAGGAAGAATAGAAGCAATGTAAGAAGATATATAAGAGTAGGTACGTATCGTCAAGGTTATAATTTATTAATTTCTCCTGAAGAAATCTAAGAGTATTTACAAATTAAAATTAAAATGCCAAGCAAATAATTTTGGGTGGCTGAAAGTTCAAATTGATTAATAATTCATTTGAGATAGTATTTTAAATACGCGGTTTTTTCCCATCCTTCAAATTAAAGTAGCCAAAGACTTCATAAATTTATTCACAAAAAGGTTCTCATTGAGAAGGTAGGTAAAATTTAATATATTAAAGTATTATGTTTCTACATAAATTAACAGAACTATTATATAAAAAAAATATATGACAATAATATCATAAACTGCTCATTTCACTGGGGAATTCCTGTGTTGAGGTGTGGAGCATTACAATTATATAAAATAAATACAAAAATTAACACTATAGTTATTTAAACTAAAATTACAGTTGAACAGTTAGTGTAAAGTTGGCAACAATAACATTCTACTGACTAAATAAGTATTACAAAGTACCGGTATTGGCTTATCAGCCACAATCATAGGGTGACCATACTGGCAATGAAAAGAGGTATGGTATGAAGAATTATTAACAAAAAAATAATAGTAAATAAATGAAAATAAAAATAGCTAAATACTAGCAGGTATTATAGTACCAATAAGTAAATAATATGAAGGGAAAAATTAAGTACATAATAAGAAAATAATTATAAGTAAGTAATAATACGTACATAAATTAAGTATATAATAACTCGTAAATTAAGGATATAATAATGAGTACATTGTAGATAATTATCAAGTAAATAATAATAATCGGTATAATTAACAATATTACAATAAGTTAATAATTATAAAAAAAGTAAATTGCATAATAGTAAGTAAATATGGATAAAAATTAATTGTGATCAAAAATATTTTTAACCGAACACCATATTGAGTAATGACTTCATTTCATTAGAACGCCAATTCTTAACGCGTTTCTAATTCAAACATCCTGTGTTACTGTTTACAATCAACTTCGAGAAACGAGCTCGCTTCTTTTTTCCCTCCTTTAAAGAAGAACCTCCTTTTAAGTATTTGTAAATGTGGCATAAGCCGTTAGGGCACAAGAAATCCTGAGGGAACCTAAAGGTAAGCTGGGAGAAACCTGAGTGTTACCCGAGGAGGACCTGAGGGTTACCTGAGGTTAACCCAATGGAAATCTGGGTTTTAACTGGGGGTAGCCAGAAGGAAACCAGTGGGTTAGTCGGGGAAAACCTAAGGGTAACCCAAGGAAAATCTGATGTAACAATGAATGATCATATAAATAAATAAAAAAAGTGGGTGTGTCAAGCCTACGCAAGACAGAAGTGAAACTTCTAGTTTCAGCTGATGCTTGGCGTGGCGCAGTTCGCTGGTGTCTGAGAGAGAGGAAAGAAGAGAAGAGAGAGAACGTTCGTGAGCGGCTCCCCCACCTCAACAAGGTTTCACTTCAAAAATGCCACAGCCGAGAATCGAACCTCGCTTAACTGATTGAAAGCCAACCACGCTAAGCACCAACTGTAAGCAAAGCCGCATAAATTGATTATATTATGTAGGTTCTGAAAATATGAGAGCTTGTTATGTTTTATAATGTTACCTACATCACACCCAAAATATAATATATTTTTAAAAATAATGTACAATGTACAGAAATAGAATCCCACACAAGATCGCGTAGTGCGCTCTAGCGAACGGATATTTTATCAGAGGGAGATAGTTTTAATTTTTTTTTCTGTAAATTATTACATATTATCAAAATAAATAAATTAATTAAATAAATGTAATACAATTATCATAATATACGGATTAGATAATAATTTTAATCCAACACAATAACGCAAAGCGCGCTCTAGCGGAGTAATGTTTTATCACAGTGAGATAAGTGTTTTTATTATTTTGCAATATTATTTTCTTTTAAAAAATGTTCTGACCTACTAAATAATAATATATTGAATGAAAAAGGCGTTAAAAACAAAAAAATAATGTGCGATGGCCGAGAATCGAACTCGGATCAACTGCTTGGAAGGCAACTATGCTGACCATTACACCACCAACGCCAGTTGTCGGGATGAGCTAAGAAGCATTTATATGTTACTTCAAAACTTTGACTAGATCAAATGAACTTTAATCGGTGGTGGGGGTACCCGCATTTTCGTTTCGGTCATGAGTCGGTTTTACTCCGGTCCTCGAAATTGCATGACGCGCGTAAAGAAGTTTCACTTCAAAAATTAGGCGTATTGGATCTATCAAAAAATTAATATATAAAAATGCAAAATTTAGTCATTTTAAATACATGTAGGATAGCGAAAGATTTTTTATATATTTTTGTTGAGGGATCAGTAGGATTTATAGGCCCTGTTAGAAGTTCTACCGAGCCGAACCCTCTGATATGAAAATATCTGGAGTCGGTGAATTATTTTCCCATTTGATCTCTGGTGAGTTGACGAGTTGTTCTTGTATTGTTTTGTATTTATTTTGCTTATATAATGCACTTGCATAATGTTGATTGACTAGATGATCATTTGTGGAAAATTATGTAGAAGGGTTTAGTTTTTCCTATGGGGAAGATTTAACCCAGACATAAAATCGGAAAAAATGTTAACAGTGTGTAGCTGAGTGACAGAAGTATTGTAAGGACGAAACAGTTGTCACGCATTAGAAGATAAATATGTTAACAGTGTGTAGCTGAGTGACAGAAGTATTCGAAGGACGAAACAGTTGTCACGCATTAGGAAAACCTAACGGAAGTAAAAATACAAATACAGAATGTCATTATTTTTACTTTTGTTGTTTACTAATTAATCTATCATATAAACAAAACTCTATGTTTTAATAGATAATGAACATTTCACTTTGATGTAATTAAGGAGTGAAAAAACGCATCAATTTATCCAACAATGAATGATCTAGTCTATACGGACATTACAATTCATTCCAATTATCGAACCGTGACGCTTACAGTGTAGCTGCTATTTCAATGTATTGAGATCAAGTTTAAATAATGAATAATAATTACTATCAACATGAAATCATTCATATTAGATGCAAATTATTTCCGGCAGATTTTTTGTTACTGGCGACTTTAAAGTGCGTTTTTTCAGGTCAATTTATGTATAAAAAGTTAAATAAATAAATATTGATAGTGGAAATTAGATTGCCAACTGATTTGTCTTTGTAAATACTTGAATTTGGTTTAAATTGACGAAGTTGAAGGTGACAAATTGACTTTCCACGTAGATAGGCAGTCGGAATAGATGATAGTATTTAAATATGTTTTGACTGGTAGAGGCTCGGCCATTCGCGCGTACGCAGTCCATTGTCAGTTTAACGAGTTAACAGAGACTTTTAAGATTTAAATAATGTTTTTAAATCAGTTAAAGCCATTGATAATAAAAACATTAGAGAGGACTTGAACCATTATTATTATGAAACCGTCCAGAATCATAAATTTCACTTTGATAGTCAGTGCAGTTTGATCGTAGCTCGGCGACACTCGGCACATTTTCATGCCATATCTTCAATTGTTTATCTTATCTATGATTGAATCCGATGTGCATAATATCAATGGGTAACTGCCGTCGAGAAGTTTCAAAGTTTTTTAGTAATACTGAGGCAAAAATTGTCGATCTACGATTCTCGCAAGCAATTTTATTTCTGACTAGTTGCACATCTTCACGCGTTAGAGAAACAATATCGCCTGTTGCTTTTACGTCCAACAAATGGTGCTGTTTAAAAAAAAAGCATTTTTGTTCAACAGATAGCGTTGTTTTTCAAAAAAATCATTTTTCTCCAAGAGATGGCGCTGTTTTTCAAAAAAAACATGTTTTATCTGTCACAGGTGACATCTACAATCTATATAATACACACGCGTATTTGAATGCAACGTTATTTTAAACATACAAAGCAATATGTGAAAAGCTTTCAGAGATTTGAGATTTTGAACCAACGAACATTTACATTTTTATTTATATAGATAGAATGATTCCTGATATAATTAGGAAGACAATATATATTTTATTTTGTGAATGAGACTTTCCAAATCTAATGCTGTTATTTTTTTCAGGTTGTGTATTTGAAAATGTTGTGGAATCAGTGAATAATCGACGCAATAGGAAAATAGATTCCCTCTATGAGCTGTCCTCGCGGCTCACGACGCGCGATGGCTTCTCTAAGATCTTAAACGATATTCTCTGGCAAAATGTGAGTTATCAATATATTACTTTGTATGGTCTACCTACATTATATATTTGAGATGATGGTACAAATGTGAAACAAACTGCCGGCGTTCAATCTTACCTATTTTTTGCCCTTACTTTGACTTTTTTCCTTATTAACACCCTTCCAATAACAAAATTTCCTAACGTTGCCAAATGATGATGATTTAATTCCCCAGTATTTTACACGTTACACAAAAGAGCTTAGAAGACATTACAAAAAAAACTTTTATTCTTCTATCGGATGGAGGATATAATAAATTTATTTATATATAAATACATACATAGGTGCCCCACACGGGGGAATATATAAATAAATATATGATATGTATGTGTGTGTAAAATAAATTAGTGAAATAGTAATCACGAACTAAAATTTGCTATTTAAATTATACATAACCCATGCAGAAGGATACTATTATGCTACGTTATTCTTATTGTTGAGAAATCTTATTATAATAATAATAATAATAATAATAATTTTTTATTAATTTCTTACACAATTACAAATTAGGATTTAATACATATAAGAAATTAGGTTATATAAATTTTACAAAAGATGGTTTTAAGTATTTATACATAGAAAAAGAAATTTCAAGAAATGTGGAATTTCCAAAAAAAATTCAGGCAGTGGTGAAAGATCTCGTCAATGTGGAGAGACTCTTTCAAGAATCAGAAGAATTTCCCTTCTGAATCTCTCCTCACTGACGCCAAATATATCAATCTCGGAGGAGATTTGGTTCAGGAGCAATATACTCCTCCCTACCGGGAGAACCATTGGCAGGTTAGTTCTGCAGGCAGGAAGATAGAATAATCTATGATGACGTTGTCTAAGATAGTCATCTGGAACATAGAGACTCACGCGCTCCAAAATGGCTGAGTTCTCAATATAGCCTCGCAGCAGTCTGAATAAGTGGGTAGCGGCATACCCCTCCCTTCTGAGCTGCAGGGAGTGAAGTCCCAGCATGCCCAGAAGAAAGTTCGTCGGGTAGAGCCATGGATAGTGGCCGTACTCCCTCATGTAAAGAAATCTTAGAAACTTTTTTTGAACCCTCTCCAACATGAGGGAGCACCCCGCCTCATGAGGATTCCAGATAAGCGAACCACTCTCCAGCCTGCTGCGGACTAGGGAGAAGTATAAAATCTTCAGAGCACGGGTATCCCGAAATACTCTGACGGTTCGGAGAACAAACCCTAACATTTTTAAGGCCGACTGGCACACCCCTTCGATATGAGGACGAAATGTCAACTTATTCTCATACATAATCCCAAGATCCTTTATGTTTGAAACTCGTTTGAGATTATGACCGAGCATAGTGTACCTGTGGTATGTGAGACTAAATGCTCTGGTGAAAGTCAGAACTACGCATTTCATGACATTGAAATGAAGCTTGTTTCGTTGACTCCACTCTGAAATGTTATCAACATCAGCTTGAAGGTGCAGGCAGTCCTCAATATTTCTTATTAGAAGAAATAATTTTAGATCGTCAGCGAACAGCAGAAAGCGAGAAAAACGAATGACTTCAGCAATGTCATTAATGAAAATGGAAAAAAGAAGAGGCCCTAGGATCGATCCTTGGGGAACCCCAGAAAAAACAAGAAATTCGGCAGATTGGAAGATTCCGTGAGTGACAAATTGTTTTCTGTTCTTGAGGTAACTTTTAAAAAACTCTAACATCCGAAGTGAAAAACCCATCTGGGCAAGTTTTATGAGTAAGATATCGTGATTCACGGTGTCAAAAGCTTTGGAGAAGTCGTTGTACGAACAGTCTACTTGGTAACCTCTGTCTAGGGACCTAGCAACATAGTCGGTGAAAACCATCAGGTTGGTTTCAGTGGATCTTCCTTTCCGGAAACCATGTTGTTCTGGGATAATGTATGCGTCTATCTGAGGCATAATGAATTTATGAATTAATTTTTCAAATACTTTAGCAGGAGCTGATAGTATAGCAACTGGTCTATAGTTTTCGATTAAGTTTTTCGAACCATTCTTAAAAATAGGACATATTTTTGAAGTTTTCCATACTTCGGGAAAAGTTGAAGTATTTATAGCTAAGTTAAAGATAAGACATAGTGGTGTTTTTAGGAACTCGGCACACCCTTTAATAAAAAATACGGGAACGAAGTCTGGTCCGATAGAGTGCGAGTTCTTCATGAGTCTTATGGCACTCATAACGTCAGATTCCGTAAGTATACCTAAATCGACGTTTGAAGCTCCTTTGGTATTAAATGTGGCCGTATTATTAATGTCTAGAAGTGGAGGGTCTTTATTGTAGACCGATTGAAAATGATCAGCAAATGCGTTTGCCACACCCAAGCCACGAAATTCCTGATTACCTTTCATCATGGTGTCTTCTAGACCACCATCCTTCCGAAGAGATTTTATATAGTGCCAAAACATCTTGGGATCATGCATGATGTTTTCCTCAATTTCAGACACGTAGGCTCGATAGGCCACTCGAATCTCGCGCCTAACTAACGCTCGGTAAAAACTAAACAGATCGTATTCACTCTGAAGGCGTCCAGCTTTCCAGCGCTTATGATGGGCGTGTTTGATCTCTATATTCGAGATGACTTCTCTCGAGAACCACTTCGGATACTTGCGACCACCACTGCCTGCACGTTTTTTGGGAAAACAAGAATCAAATACGTCATAAATACATCTGTAAAAATATTGCGCCGCCTCATCTACTGTACAGAAAGTGCTGAGGTTTTGCCAGTCCATCCGGCTCATTGATTCATACAAGTTGATGAAATTACCCTTGTTGAAATTCCATCCCCTTGAGATTTCACGTTCAAGGGTCGGGACTCTATTACTTTTAAAAGGTTTTCTCATCAAGCTGCACTGAAATTCAATAGCCGGATGAAAGCTGTCCTCAGGTACAAGTGGAAATTCACAGCGTCTCACCTCAAGATTGGCATTACACAGAACAAAGTCAAGGATTCTGGAATTGGAATTTAGAATGTCATTACACTGCGAGAGACCAAAGGCCGCGCACAGATAGTCCAAATCAGATTCTACCTTAGAAACTTCACGAGCGGAATGCAAATTAAAATCTCCCAGTATGACGACATTCTTTTGACCAATTGCATCGAAATTAGAATGTATCCTGTCAAAAAATTGATTGAATATTTCCCACCTACTGTTAGGCGGGAAATAAACTACACAAATGAATGTGACAGTCAGTTTGCAAGATACTTTTACCCATAAATCTTCTTGCTCAGTTTCTAGGGTGTGGATGCGCTCTACCTTTACCCCATCCTCACCCTTGAAGGCAAGGAGACAACCGCCACCCTGCCTGTGACCACTGCCATTGTCTCGATCTCTTCTAAAGACTAAGAAGTCACCACCAAAAAGTTCAGAGGTCAAAACACCAGCATTTAGCCATGTCTCGGTCAGTGCTATGATATCACAGTCACCGGCCGCGACATTATTGTAAAAATGCGAGCATTTCGTTTTCAACCCTCTGACATTTTGGTAGTAAATGATCTTTTTTGTGTGCGAGTTGAGTCAGCTGTTGCCGACCGCAACCGCTGGAAGACGAGGCGCCGTCAGCCTTACTTTCCATTCCTTGATGAATGTGCGGCGCGGCCAGTGTTTTGCTTTCAAAACTTCGGCAACAGCCGGCTGAGGCACGCCAATCTTAAATGAGGAGTACTCACCCCGAGTTTTAATTTTTACGACCTTATATGATGCGGCGCCATATAGTGACGTTAGGTAATGCGACATGTCATCGCAAGAAGTATCAGGATGGAAGGGATAACAGTGAAAGAAGTTCAATACTGATGGCTCCTTTTCACTCTTTTGATTACCCCGTACGGTGACACGCCGTTTGCGTGCAACTTTTGTCCATTGATCAGATAGCCCTTTAGGTTGTAATATGTTGGGAGTCGTATTATCGGTAGAGCTATCAGTCGTGGCAGGAGCGACGGGTTCGACGGGTTCGGCCGCAGGAGACGATTTCAATGGGTCAGCGGGTACGGCCGATGGTGATGGTGATGATTGAAGTACCAGTTTTTGCTGCACCTCAAATTGTGGTTGGACAGATGATGTTGATGGCAAAGGGATAGGTTTGGCCTTAGTACCTTTGACAGTATCTGGTATCTGTGCAACTTCGGGCTTGGCCTTCGATTCCTTTGCCTGCGATCGAGTAACTCTCGCTCGCGGTAATTCGCATTGCGAAACAGGAGCGGGCTGCATGAGGCGCGGCGGGAAGGGGGGCAGGGGCAAGCCGGCCGACGCAAGAGTTGTAGACGCAATAGGTGCCATACTAGTGTTAGTAATAGCTGCAGTCACAATTGTTTCAGTAGTAGTAGTACTTATGGCAGTAGGCACAGCGCGGGCGCGGGGAGGCGGGTGGCACTGAATTTCAGGAATCGGCTTCTCGTTACCGTGCTTCGTTACGCAGGTACTTTGATTAATATTTGTCTTACTACCGACTAGTAGTATTGACTTAAATTCTTTAACGTCAGCTGTTAAGCTGTCTACTTTGGTGCTCAACACTTTTACTATATTAGTGAGCACTTGAAGCTCATTCATTAATACACTTAGATCGCTCATTTTTTGGCAAACTAATAGTATCCCGAATAAATATTCAAAACAAACGGCGCGCGGCGTAATACGTGCGTTCCGCCGGCAAGGTAATTCTCGACAAGGTAATTATAGCCTTCTTGTAACTATATTCCGTGCAGTTGAACTACTATTTCTACGAAAGTATTGCCAACTGTACGCAATCTAGGTACCAGCGAATATCTAAATGACTGATATTGGTGTTGCAATTAAAAAGAATTTTCGACCGAGTAGCTCGAGTTATTATTTGGAATGTAATTAAGCTGAGTAAATCAGGGCTGTCTATAATATCACTAAAAAAAATTAAATAAAAGTCAAGACGGAAACAAGTTTTCTATCTGAGTAAGATTAATCTTTCATAAAGTGGATGTAATTTATAGTTTAAAATGTAGACCGAGTTTATAGTCAAATTATCTTAGAAATGTATGCTTTATTTCTTCTATGGAATCGGGAGTGATTTTTAAAGTAAGGGAACCAGATAGAAGACTTATAAAACTTGACTTGAATTCGAAATAATGAAGAATATCTGATTTTTAATGCTTATAAGATCTCTGATATTACCGAGAATGAAGCCAAGTATTTTTAATCTTTTGTTTAAGACTGTATTGATGTAATAAATATTGAATTTTTCTTGATACTGGAGACAGTAGGTTCTTTATTAGTAGGTACTGTAGAAGTAGGTACTTTAGGAGTAGGAACTGTAGGAGTATGAACTGTAGGCGTAGTACTGTAAGAGTAGGTACTGCAGGAGTAGGTACTGTAGGAGTAGGTACTGTAGGAGTAGGTACTGTAGGAGTAGGTACTGTAGGAGTAGGTACAGTAGGAGTAGGTACTGTAGGAGTAGGTACTGTAGGAGTAGGTACTGTAGGAGTAGGTACTGGAGGAGTAGGTACTGTAGGAGTAGGTACTGTAGGAGTAGGTACTGGAGGATTAGGTACTGCAGGACTAGGTACTGCTTTACGTTTACTTACTTGACCGTGAAATATTTCTACGAACGACCTGCCAAAAACTAGTTCCCAGTTCATCTTTCTAATCGTATTATTTTTGTACCTAGAACCGAATTCATAAATTTAATATCTTCAACCTAATTCAAACATTACAAATCCAACCGGATAACGACTACAGTACAGTGCACATAGAAGAGTTTTTTTAATGACTTTTGGATTTACAATGATCCGTGATTTTTCATGAGTCTACGCTAATAATATATAAAATATCAAGATCAAGTACTTTTTATTGATAATTTCAACTGTCCAACATGTCGCTTTCAAGAAACATTACCCACTAGTCTATTTCTACTAGTCTAGCAGCCTTGGTAGCCTTAGAGAGTTTTACATGGGAATGCAAACTCTGTTAGGTCAATGTTAAAGTCACGGCTTATGTTAAAAACGCCTTCCTCAAAAGTGGCTAACGGCCAAGGTTTCTGTAATATTAAAGTCATGAGTCATTCTATCATGCTGGTGATATTGATAATATCAATTGCCCAACGTGTCGCCTTCAAGAAACATTACCCACTAGTCTCGCAGCATTGGTAGCCTTAGAAAGTTTTATATGGGTATACAAACTCTGTTAGGTCAATGTTAAAGTCACAGCTTACGTAAAAGTGATTTCTGTAATATCAAAATCATAAGTTATTTTATCGTGCTGGTGATAGGAGCTGATCAAAGCCAGGGTCACAGTTAGTAATCAATCCAAATCGTCGACCAGCATCCTCATCCGAGTGCACTGAGAAAACTGATATGTGGGTTGCCGTATTAATAGGGACAGTTCCAATATTTCCTGATTTTTATGTTTACGTTGTCTCTACTTCTAAATAACTTGTATTTGATGGCCATTCCTTCATTATTTTTGTTGCTGGTATCACCACTGACGCTTTTAAGAAGTGGAAACACTCGCAAAGTGCCACATCCCTCGAATATTTAAGGTTTTTTCCACGTGGCCAGCTTTTTTATGAAAATGCGTGATTGAAGTTCTGGTAAATAAATATACATAATAATTATATTTACGAGTTTTGACAGTTAAGCTGTACCAAAAAGTAAGTAATTATTAATTATATAATAATTTTGTAATTTTTTTTTCATATCTTATTTCAGAGAATAGTTTTTCCATATTGAGTTCAATATTCGGTTTTTTCAGTATGGCTAGGTCTTCAGACACGTCCCCAAGAAAATGTCCGGAAGTGAAGACACTATTGTTAAACACTCAACATTTCCAAAGAAAAATAGCAGCCGTTTTAGGTATTTTAAAGTCTGTGGTTAACAGGGTAAATTTAAAAATCAATCAAAACCTGCCCCTTGAATTGGATCACAATAGGAAATGTGGCAGAAAACGAATCACTACACTTCATACTGACAGCAAAATCAACAAAATGGTAATTAACATTTTTGTGGTTTTCAAGCTTTCAAAAAATTCCATTAGTTTGATTATGGCCTTTTTTTTAGATGTGCTTCTCTGACGAGTCCATATTCCAAATTATGTTGGACAAATCATCGTTCGTCCGACGACGCCCAGGAGAGAAATTTCATCCGGACTGTCTTGTAGAGGCGATCAAACACTCTGGCAGTATCATGGTGTGGTCAGTCATTTCTTCCAAAGGGATGGGATGCCTCCACATCGTGCAAGGGACTATGAGGCAGGATCAGTAAAGACAAATACTGACAAATACTCAAGTCCAAGAATGGTTCCCTGGTGTCCAGGAATACGTCTTTATGCACAACTCCGAACCCTGCCATAAAACCAGGACTGTCACTGCATTCCTGACTGAAAAAAATGTGCAGGTTTTACCTTGGCCGGTGAATTCCCCTAACATGAACCTTATTGAAAACCTGTGGGAGCTCACCAAGTGGGAGATTGCCAAGGAGGTGATCACAACGAAGCAGCAACTCATCGAAACCCTCATCCGGGTGTGGCATCATTCTCCTGACCTAAAGATTACTGCAAAATTGTGCATTGAGAGTATACCACGGCGTATACAAGCTGTTATTGCCGCTAATGGCGAAATTACGAAATATTAACTTTCTGTTCAATAATGTTTAAAAATAATAAAAAAAAAAAAAATAATCGCAGATTAAGGACAAATACGGTGTTTAAATTTTCAAAACTCAATGTCCTTTTTAATAAATAATAAAAACCGCACCTTAAATCATAAACATCTGAGTTTTATGAACACAAAGTGTGAAAAACACATTTTCCATAGCTGTCCCTATTAATATGGCAACTCACTGTAAAATATTGCTATTTTGCAGGCCATTAACGAACGAATCTGAACGTCATTGTTACTATCACTACAAACGCACCATTAACACGTGTTCATATATATTATGAATATACTAAAAGTTTATTAGAATACGGCATGCTATCCCGTTTTTAACAGGATTTTAATAAATCAACAATACTCATTTTTCCCCGTGTGAAAGGCACTTTCATTATCGCTCTGGTTGGAGACCGCCATTCAAAAACGAAACATTGATTGAAATGGCTCTAGCTAGATTTCGTTACCAGTTCTTGAAACATTAATTTACACCTCTTTACAAAGTGGAAAAGTGATTCTTGATATACTATAATTGCTAGGTATACGCAGAAAAATGAGTAGGTAATGCTGATTTATATATAAGTCCAATTAAACATGAAATTGCAGGCCGTTTCCTATTCAACTTTTAGTATATTCAGAATTTATCGGAACACGTGTTCATACACCTGCATTTGTCCTGATAATATACAATTATAAAATGCGAATGTATTACAATTTTTATGGACACGTGTTCTATACATGTTTTACTGAAAGTTTATTAGGAAACCTAATTCAATTAATTTAAGGCCGGCAATCCCATTTTTAACCGGATTACGAATAATTTCAAGAAATTCTTTATAAATTAGAATTATTCATTAAGAATCAGTATGTTTTCTCACCTTGATGAATTTTCTAATCTTCCTTTTCACCCCTCTCTCGTCATTCTTCAGCCTCACAATATTTTACAAATAAAAGTACCTACCGTCGATCCAATTGCTTCGGGCATATATTATGCGGTATATATCCATAAAATTGATTTAGGTGTTTCATAGTTATACATTTTCAAACAATATGAATTAGGTATTTCATAGTTATAGATAGTTACTAACATTAGTTTCTAAAGTACTAACATTAATTCTAAAAAATATGCCCATTGTATTTTGAACACTCTAATCCTGTCCGAAACGATGGCTAAAGAAGGAGGTAACTCAACATGGCGTAATACATTACTTTACATTAAAAATAAATTACTATAAGCAGGTTAGTTACAACATATTTCCTACCGTATTATTGTAGCAATTCTAACATATGGGGGAGGGGGAGAGGGGTGGTCTACATATGTTATGTATATAGCCCGTAGACTAAGAATAATTTGTACCAGTCTGAAGATGGCTTTAACGAGCTGAAACCGGTTACGGTCAATAAAATTAAAGTGGAAAAAAGTTTCATATTTGTTTTATTATAATATATTATAATGGAATTCCACCATGAATTGTCAGTTTGAAAAATAGAAATATTAACTTCAATGCAATTTAATATCGGTACGAAAGTATTGTTTGTGAAAGGCGCTTGCCTCTAAGGCAATTAAGTATAAAAAATTCTGTTTTTGCTTTTTATAGCCCCATTTAAGTGAAATAACGCCTCAAGGGCCCTGTGAAAAGCTTTTACTTAATTTAAAACAATGCTGAAATGACCATAAAATTATTCATATTAAGCAAACCACAACCACAGATATTAACATATTTATGGAGGTAGGGGACTCTAAACGGGTTCAGATTTGTGGGATAAACTTATTGTATAAAATTAAATAGTGCAAATAGTATCAAACATTCGACTGTGTTTTGGTAAAACCCCTTAAGCCATAAAATACATACGATAATAATTAATATGTAAAAGTAATAAAAAATCATAATTATTTGAGATTTCCACGACCAAAATATTATTTATTTATTTTACGCCTATTAAGGCTTTTACATATATATATATAACAATATTTAAGATATTATACTAGTAATTCGTGCAGGAAATGACAGTTTAAAACACATATAAATAAAAATATTGTTGAATTTTGATCCACACAAAAAAAAAACTTCAATAAGGTATGCTTATACAATGAAATTGACGTACTAAATATATCAACAACATCGTAGTATTTGTTTACTAGCTGTTGAATCCGTCTCATAGGAGTGTGATATTGGCATTGGGACGTTGATAACCGGTTAATAATACTAACCGGTTTCAGCTCGTTAAAGCCATCTTCAGACTGGTACAAATTATTCTTAGTCTACGGGCTATATACATAACATATGTAGACCAACCCTCTCCCCCTCCCCCATATGTTATGTATATAAACCGTAGACTAAGAATAATTTGTACCGGTCTGAAGATGACTTTAACGAGCTGAAACCGGTCACGGTCAGTAAAATTGAGGTGGAAAAAAGATTCATATTTGTTTTATTATAGTATTTTGAATTGAATTTGGTTGAATAAAAATACAAAAACATTCCTATCGTACTAACTTTAGTCAATTTACCATAGCTGCAAATTTAATGCGTAACAGAACTAAATTCTAATAGGCGCTTAAAGAATTTTATTAATAAGCACGGAAATGCATAAAATCCTATGAGCTCATGAATACAAACAAAAAGCTTAAGCTTTGACTTGAGATTTAATTCGAGCAATGTCACCATAAACACATGCCAAGTTATTCGCAAATCTAAGTTTCAAAAGTTATGTGTGTGTTTTTCCCATACATTATATACTAGTGACATATAATTCGCTTGAATCTCAATTTTTATTCATCTTCCATTTTTTTGGACAACATGATAAAATAGATATATTTATGTCCTGGGTGGGTGAAATACATATTTCAAATTCTAACGAATAATCTTTTCTTTATTTTATTTACAGTTGGATAACATCGCAGGACCTTTCAATATTTCAGATTCATGTGAGTGCACAATACTGTATGACATTACTAACTATAACCCTAACAATCGTTTCTCACATATTTACATTTGTGGAACAAATAATATATGAGGCGTCAGGGGGTAAAGTGCGCTAACTTCCGTAGGTAATTATACATGATGGTAGAAATAAAAAGATAAAAATTTCCGTAGAAGAATTTTTATTTTCCCGTACAAACAATTAAATTTTTTACCTAAAAACTACCTTAAAACGTTAAAATTTCTAAAAAAAGTTTTTATTCTTTTTTATTTGTACTATCATTTAGAATCATCCCGCCAAGTTAGCGCACTTTACCCCCGGAAACACTGTATGATATCGATTCTTATTTTATGAAGTTATAAAACAGGTCCATGCCTTCTGATGGAAATTACGTTCAACTCTGAAAAAAATATGTTAATTACGTATTCTAACAGAAAACGCTGTTCAAATGTGTTTTTGGTTGAAAAAGGGGTTTTCGGATTTAAATAAAAGGTTTTGTCGGTGTTCTGTAATGCTTTTGAAATAAATAATAAAATTGTGTTTTTTTTTCAGATGGTTCTGTTTCCGTCTGGGATCACAGAGGTATTAACAACATTATTTTTTTGTATATATGTACGATTACTGCACCCCAACTAACCCGGCGCCAGTGGAACTGTGGTATCCCCAATTTAGGGGATTTTATATAATTATCACTAACAAGTATTTTTATAGTGGAAAAACTTAATGAGTGAAACCTATTAAAATTATAATATGTAATCATTGAAGACAATATTAACGACTCTTAGACAGAAAAAAATTCAGTCGCATCTAAGAATTGAACCAAGGACCTCTTCCTTGCCGGGTAAGTGCTCTTACCACTGAGCTGATTCGTCTATATCAGTTCACGTCATTTTTAATTTATCATACTTTGACTGAGAGCTACCAACATTATCTCAATTTTCTTAAAACACTATATCGTCGGGCATTTTACCGCCAAATTGGGGGCGAAGCGCGGGTGTTTTTTTAAATTTAAGCGTCAAAATTAGACTTGCCGCAAAATATTCATATCTTATGATATATTTGATATTTTTCGATGAAACTTTCAGTGTTTTACTTTTAAAAGATGTCTCTATTTATAAACTTAGCAATGCATGTGTAATTCCTTTTTTATGAACTAAAACACTCTACTTTCTTGGGAATCATAGAAAAAACAGTATTTCACAATCGAAATAACATATCGAAATTTATTCATGCAAAATTACAAGATATTTAGAAATTTTCAATACATATAACTATAACCTAATAGTGCGTTAATGTGTGGTAGCGTTCGAAACACTTTCCTTTATGCAGGGGCACATTGCAAAACTTGCACATGTACCGCGTTTCGCTGCGTAGTTTGTGAGCGGAACATACGCGACAACGATTTTATTTTTTTGTAGTGTTTCAAACTCATTGTATTGATAGGTAGATAGATCGGGTACCGCCGACAATAGAAAACACATGACCCCGCACCCATGCAGAACCCCTTGTTTACAATTTTCCCACATTGCGCAACAAAACGAGTAAACTCGTCTCCCGCGTCTTACTTTAAAAAGGCGTATGTAGAGTTTTCTCGTTTCCCGTAAAGAATATGCTAACGTATATTTTTGGTTAATAGTGCTCTCAGTCTAAGAATAGGTATAAGTATAAATCGTATTAGCTCAGTGGTTTCATAACGTGATGCATATGAATTCAAATGTTTCCTATTCTTTCGGTACCGTGAACCATCTAGAGCCGGGGTTCCTAACTTGTTTCGAGTCGCGATCCCATTTCATAAAAGCCAAGTGACCGCGACCTCTATCGCGACGGAAAGGGGTTCAGAACCCGCAGCCTTCCGATTGCCGGTCAATTCGGAGATTTTTTCAATTTGTATGGGTATTTCAGGCGAATAATTAGTGCTTATAATCATTTGTTATCCTTTGTGCTGTGCATAAAAACCTTGTCTTATAAACTTTAGTTAAATATTAATAATATATAATGATTAATAAATGTATTTCAATATTATTATTATTCAGATCAAGACAACTGGGGTGCCCAGTTCCCTCAATGTAACGGCTTGTGTCAGTCTCCTATAAATATTGACACAAGCGAAGCGCGGAATAGGGTGATCCCTTGCATCAGGTGGTACAACTACAATGATATCCACCCTCAGATGAACATTGTCAACAATGGACATACAGGTAACGATTTCTTTTAAGGCACCTGTTTAAATTTGGTTTTGACTTTCTTGATTGAATCAATGAAATGGAATCTTTGATGTGGAAACTAACCCACTTCCCGACATCCGATCCTGCTGAAACTCGACAGATAGACTTGTCGATGACAATTTATTTTGGATCCATGAGCACACGCATTTTTCTAAAATTGAATGACATTATAAAAATTTACGACAGTTAAAATACGAAATAAATCTCGGTAACATCCAATTAGGATTTGGATAATGTGATAGCGCAGTTCATTAATTTTAGGCAATCTGTGGAAACTAGGGTTCAATCCTCAGTCAAACTAAAATAAAAATAAATTTATTTTTAAATAATAAATATAGATTTATCATAGTAAAAAAAAACTTTGTTTTCTCATATATTCTTAATAAAGATTTAGAACCATCCTCATCCCAGGCGAAAGTACTAAGGAATTAAAAAAAAAACTTCCAGACTTCCCCACTGAACGCGTATTCAAAAAATTCAAAGTTTTAAATTCAAAATTTATTTGTGAAAGAGTTTATTATTTACTTAAAAAATTATAAAAAAAGATAACCACTCATTCATAAATGAAAATCGTACTCAATTATATTTACCAACTCCAGTGAAATAGTGGCACTATCAACAACTCTGGCCGCTAGAGGCTCAAGCGTGGCATATTGACTTTTTTAAAAACCGCTATCGTATGTAAACCATATATCGTATGTGTTATACAATATGTAATGTAGAGTGTCAGTGGCGGGCTTTCGGGCTGGCGGCGTGGATTTGGTATGTATACAAGTTTACAGTTTTATTCCGAGTTTGATGAAATGCTTGCTCACTTGACCTTCAAACAAAAAAGAAAAGTCACTGTCTACATGAAATTTCGAAAACTTTGCGTGAAGCCCGGGCAATGCCGGGGACTTCATTTAAAATTAATTATAGGCCGTATAAAAAAACATAAAAAATATTTAATAATTTTGCAATGTCGTTCTTCAAACTAATAGTTTCGCATCTCGTCCATTATATTTAGACAGGAGAACCTGCGTGAACACGTTTTAAGATATATTCTGAATGACTAATATTATATTGGGAAATGATCATTTTTTAACAGTATCTTGATTAAAAAAAAGCCGTACTCATTTTCCTCCATGTGTAAAGGAATATGCAAATTGGATTTGAATATTGTTTGATTGTATATACGTTAGCAGGTTGTGTTAATAAGATCATTGGTATCAATTTGAACTAATAATGACTATTTTCCAGTGGAGGTGCGAGGCCCCTGGGGCAGCGGAGAGTCCAGCGAGCAGCCCACCATGGAGGGCGGACCTCTCGACGGCAGCTATGAGCTGGCGAACGTCCACAGCCACTGGGGAGACGTCGACGTGGCGGGGGCGGAACATACCATCAACAAGAAGAAGTACGCCATGGAGATGCATTTCGTGCACTTTAAAAATACCTACGCGTGAGTGGTTATGTCATATTTCATGGGCTCTAGAAAGTACTTGGTGTAAAAACACTGAACATACAATCCCAAGAAGTGTAATCCATACCGATTTGGAAGAAAACTGTCCCGATGTAACTCAACAGTTTTGCATTTCGTTTTTCTGCAAATTTGTTTAATTTCCGTTTCCATTTCAAGATGGTGGCCATTTTAATGGTTCAGTAAAAATAATTTTTTGAAATGTGAAATCGTCGCGTCGTGTTCATTTGAACTTTCTTATACACAGGTATTATTTGAGATTTTCACAGCCAAAATTGGTGATTTGTTTTTGAGGTATTATGCATCTGCCCTGATGATGGACACTGCAATGCTGTCCGAAACGTTGGCTAAAAAAGAAGGAGGTAGCGCAACACGGCATAGTACCCCAAAAACAAATCACTATAATTTCTTTTACACGTTTTTTTTTCTCAATATTATGGTACCTACCTGCCTGAAAAATATTTGAAAAATAATTCATTCAAGTCATTCAAGAAGTGTCGTTTCTATTGACAAATTATATAATTCCTTACTTTAAATAATTTAAATGCTTCATAAAATATAATATGGTTTATAAAATTTGTAAGTAGGCATTTACGTACCTACTTGCAAATCATATGATTTCAGAGAAAAGAATAGTTTTGATTTTAAATATGAAAAAATTAGAAAAAATTTTTTTTTGAGCGACGTCTACTAGTTTCATTTTTGCTTTCCACAGCAAGTGTAGCTAGGATTTTGATGTGAATACCGCACAATAGTCGGGTAAGTAGTCAGTAATTGGGGGATGTTATGGGGCTGAAGGAAGTAGGGATGGGAAGGAGATGAGATGATGTCCCATAATATTCTCCAGTCATTTAGGGTGCCTTGTGTGGTATTCAATAAAATAGTAGATCATACGTTTTCATTGTTTTTATTATGATTACAGTAATGCATCGGTTGCACTTGCATCGGGTGATCCAGAAGCAATCGCAGTGGTTGCATTACTCTTCAAGGTAATATTGTTTATTATTAAGTTATTATTACTAACATTTCTTACATCACTACACTATCAATAGCGGGGTTACGAGTGCCTTAACCTCCAGACTTGGTACTTGACGCTGCAGGGGAATCAGAGTGTTGTAACTTTTTAAAATTAATAATAAATAAGGAGATCACCTCATTAATAATCTATCAATTAATATAATGCAGGTATTCATGTAAATAAAAAGGGGTCCTGTAACTTTAAGTCAGGGCCGGCCCTGAACCAAAAGGTGCCTGGCGCTAGTAAAAACCTTAAAGCTGTGTTAGGTGTTAGGTATTATCGGCGCCTCCCTGATTGCCCCGAGCGGACTGCTCATATTGCACCTGCACAGGACCGGCCCTGCTGTGAGTGTGACACTAGCGATCATATTTTTGTTAATTATTGTTATTTCGATGTATGTCTGTGATTCTGTCGAAGATTTGAGCTATAAATAACAAAAAACAATAATGTTTATTATAATATAGGGTTTTCCAATAAGAGGTGTTATTTTTAATATCCCGCTATTTCGGTAGATGTTACTTTTGAAGCTGTTATTTTTTGACATTTGACAAGTAGAAACTACGCCATTAATAAAAATGGAACGATACACGCTTCAACAACGCATTGAAATCATTAAAATTCACTTGAGTGAATCAAATGCAAATCATCTTGAGTGATGAGGCCCATTTCCACCTCGGTGGCTTCATCAACAAGCAAAATTGTCGCATCTGGGGCTCGGAAAACCCAAGAATTATTGTTGAAAAGCCTCTCTATCCTCAACGTGTGACTGTTTGGTGCGGTTTATGGTCCGGCGGAGTCATTGGACCTTTTCGAAAATGAGGCTGGAGTAACAGTTACGGTGAATGATTAATGATTTTTTCTGGCCGGAATTGGATGGTATTAATATAGACAACGTTTATTTTTAACGAAACGGCGCTACCTGCCACAAAAGCAACGAAACCATTGATCTTTTACGATTGAATATCAAAATAACACCTCTTATTGGAAAACCCTGTATTAACACATTTTATTTATCGATTCCCTTGTTAATTTCTAATCAAAATGAACATCTTAATACAGTAATTTTACTGTTTTTATTCGTGAATACGGTGGCGGTTGTAGTATTTTCGCCTTTTCACCATTTTCTTTTACTTTGTTTAAAACAATATAAAATTTTCTTCTCTCTTGGCTATGACCGATATTTAATTTTTTTTCTAAGGCTTTGCATATGTGTTCGCAGGGATGGAAAATTCCTCCCCTACAACACATAAGCCTCCATGAAAATTGGACCCTTTTCTTTGATATCTACAGAAAGCTACTTAAAGCTCTCTTGTACTATATATCTTCATAGACATATGTACTCAACTAATTAATACGTTATTTACGAACTTGAACGCAAATATTTCCGTATTTATATTGTAATTAAATTCCATCAAACGTTGTGTAATTTTTTTGATTTATGATATAGGATTTTAATTACCTTCATTTTTGTGGTAACCCCCTTGGTTCTGATCGAGGTGTTGAGTTTCACAATTTAATTGGTCTTTCCATTGCAAACCTAGACTTAAATGAATTCTCTGGATGAGCTAACTTTCCTATTGTAATTATTCTGATTCCCTGCACCCTAACAAAATCGTAGTTAAACGCTGATAAAAGATATTATACATGTTTATTTGGACAGGTAATTTGATATAACTCAAATGGTTAATTGTTAGTAAATTTGATTTTGGTAAACTCTTGTGTCTGTCTGGCGCCACTCCTTTATGATTCTGCTGCTATAAGGTACATGTAAAGATTGATTTAGTAGGTTAATGTAATTAGTTAATTGCATATTTGACGAACTCGGAATAGCCCATTTGCTGGCATAATTTGGCTCCAAATCCTCCTGCAAGTAAACGAGATGATCGTGAGTCAACAAGAAATTTGCACAATCCTTTGACACGGCTCTTTGATTGATACCTAAGTTATCGCGTCCCAAAAAGCCTTCCACGTCATCATGTACTGCCTTCAAGTTTCCCCTCGGGTCTCGAAACCCCCAAATTCCGACTCCTCCTTGGACTACAATTTACTTAGGGCGAACCGGTTTCGTCCTATATACAATCATATACTCACGGTTGGTGTGGACTTACGGGTCGTGAATCCTCATTCCACGTTTAAAAGAAAATGCGAGAGTGGTCTATAAGACCTAAAATGCAAGCTGTATGCAGGTCCGCATTCTCCAGTAAACAGTACATACGAATAAATATATGTATACATACAGTTTGGGAAAGGTTTATAACTCGCAATACGAGGCTATCTACCTCGCATTCCGAGCTCGGATCTCGCACGAAGAGTTCTGCGAAACTCTAGGATTGGTGACCGAATATATACGTAAGAATAAGGTTATACTAATAAATACTAGTAGAATAAGGTCTTATTTGATAGTTTGTTTTGGAGAGCTATCGAACTCCAGGCTTTTGTTTGTTTGGTTTTGACGTTTTTATTTAAGAGAATCGCCATCTCTATTTGATTTGGTTAATGGTCTTGTTATAGGAGCGACCACTGCCTCCTATTGATGAACTGTATTTGTTTTAAATTTTACCTCCAGGGTTCAACATTAATTTTGTTCATCCTATCCCGTGATTTTCCATTTGTTTCAAGTAGTTGATTGCCACATTAGAGAGTACTCGACTCTCAATTGTCTCAGGCAACTGATGGGGTTTTGTATGAGCACCCAATCAATAAAATTCAAATGTTTCGTATAATTATTCGATATAAATCTTCCTACTAACCCGTGATTTTCCAATTGTTGATTGTGAATGATAAGTATTTGTAAGCACGCAGCTTCCAGCTGTTTCAGGTAACTAATAAAATCCTTTGTGACTAACTAATTAATGATATTTAAATGTTTCATGTAATTTCAATATAAATCTGGCTAACCCGTGATTTTTCAATTGTCGTTTGCGAACGATAAGCATTTGTGAATGACCCAAATCGCTGCACATTGCACAATAACATCCTGATGTTTATCCTTATAACTCCGATAAATTATCTAGTTACGGCCAAGGTCGTTTCCAAACTATGCAGTTGACCCAATTCTCCAGTGAGCTCTTTATTTGTAAACAAATAATATAAACATCTCCTGACACACTAACCTAAATGTGAGATTTGTTTATTTTAAAATTCCTTAGAAGTCATTTGTGCCTCTTTACTTTTATTGTGCACTATTAATTAAAATATTTTTAAATCCTTTATTGAAGTTAAACTATTTATTTCATTTCCCGAATTTAGTAAATTTACTAGAAGTTAGGTGAAAATAATATAAATATATTTATGTACACATATCTCGATTGTCAAAATACGTTAAATAAGATTACATATATTAATAAATAAATATAAGGTATATGATTCTACATGGTCTTGAATATTAATAAATACATATTTTCTTTTTCAATAATATAGATATGTCCATGAGTAGGTATTTTAAATCGTTACCATTCCGATGTTTTGATTAATAAAATAAAATACATATATATAAATACATTACATATATATTTATTCTTTATATACAATATATTACTTTATTTTATATAAATAAATACATAATATACATATATTAATGTGTAATGCTTTGTTTTGTTGTTTTTTTAATAATTTAATTGATATACCATAATCAGCTGTATCTCCTCACTCCTAGGTCCTGAAAATTATTTATAAAAGGAAAACTTACCCCCCACCAAGATTTTTCCAGTTGGGTGCCACACAACAAATCTTGTCAAAGAAATCCTACCTAATTAACTGTATTTTTCAAATAATTTCAAAATTAATCTTTTCGACTATTTATTCCTATTTAATATTTTATTCTTGCTCGATTCATATAAATTAGCTGATATTTAAAATTCGTGATATAGATGCGCCGGAAAATTATAAATTATTTAGGTCGAACTATTTTTGTTGTTTTCACTCTTTTTAATTTTTTTTTTTTTTTTTTATATAAATTTATAAGAAAATTCATCCCGAATTGCGCAAACTTTTAAATATTTCGATTCCGAATAAATTAAATATCTGTTTAAAACTTTCTTCTAAATTTCACTGTTTTCACCAATATTTTAAAGTATCTACAATTATTTTTTTTTTTTCGAATTGTTACTTTTAGAACAAAGGTTTGAGCGTTTATTATTATTGAATCCCTTTTTTTTGTTTTTGTGTTTGATTGATGCAAAATTATAATCTATTTTTAAATATCAATCCGCGAAGCCGTTCACTCTAGATTAACGATAAAACTCTCCACTAAATTCTAATGTTTTCACTTTGAATGAAATAATTATTTTTAAATTTTAAAATTCACTTTTAACACTTTTTGCACTATCCACTTTTAACACTTTTAAGCACTTCACACTTTACTTTTAAAGCACTGAGTTTAAACTGTATTTATTTTCACTGTTTGATTTAATTTAACTGACTTATTAAATTTCACTGACTCTAGCACTTGTACTTTTCACAAAATTTTCCTAAGTCCAGGGCTTATTTAAAATTTAACACTTAAAGATTTTTCACTGTTAATCCTACCAAAGACGTAGTACTGCCACGTAACAACTTTTCGAATCCTCGGCGCGACTGTCTCCTGACTGATGTGTTCCATCTTTTATACCCCTCTCAGGTTCCAAAAGACGTATCTGAATTTCCTCTGATAATCAATTCTATCTCCTATCAACTCGTAAATCCGAACACCCCTTCCATCAATATCGATTGTGCTTCCATAAGATGTTCTGCTTTCCGGCTCAAGGCGGTGGTCAGTTTCCATCTCACAAATCTGAATCGATAGGGTCCGAATCGGGTAAGTCTGTGTTAATCGCCCAAGCTTCCTTTGTCCTGTGTTCATACAAAATGTAGTTAAATTCTCATGATTTTGTGTTCCTTTTTTTTCTCAATTTGCGATAGGTCCGTCCTCAATAATATATATATACATCTCAATTTTATGCATCTCGTGCGAAAAATGCCTAAATCCATGTTGAAATCCCTACTATGCAGTTTAGAATTTCGATTTGTTTAAATTCTACTTAATTTTATTGTCACTTATATGAGCTTTTCCATTTCCACCCGCACTTTCTCTTCTTTAAGTCGCAGATTCGAATTTCCCCTTTTACTTTGAATTTTATATTATTCGCGACGTTTTCCTGCACAGTTTTCTTCTTTATTCTTTTGTTATTTCTCATAACTCTATAACTAGTTATTTTCCAAGTCGTATTTATTTATTTCACGGATAAATTTGAATTGTATCACTTTTCTCCACTTGGATTATTCTTTATCTCCGTTCTTTACCCTTCCTTTTATCTTTTCTCCACTTTTCCCGATGTGTGTGGTCTCCAGGAAAATTTCATACTTCATCTATTATTAATTAATATATAATTTTCCACACTTCTATGGGAGATATACCTAATTAGACTCTGGGATATCTGTCATTTTTATCGTTTTATTCAATCTCCGCCCAATTTTCTATCTTTCTCATACCAGGATTCACATAAAACATATGCATTGACATCTGTTTACGTTTAAAATTTTGGTACTAGACTCGTAAATTTAGTTTAATTTCAAACCTATTAATTTTAATCTCTTTTTCCTAATCTAAATACTTCATAAGCCCAACGTTAAAGTTAATCGCTTTTCTAATCGTTTATTACCTTAACGTAAATAAAAATCATGTTCGGATTTCGATTGTTTATCCTTCAAAATATACATGAGACCGCCAACCTTTTATCTTGTTTCGATCCCTCCGTAATATTGGGTAACTCTAATATATATCTAACCTAATAATTATGTAAAATGTCTACTTTTCCTGAATCTAATCTATCGCTATATGTTTAGTTTTACTGTCTTCTTCTGATACTCGATTTTCACGTCCCTAGGACCTTCGTAGCAGTCCAAAATCTCTGTATTATCCTTCCATTCGATCGCCGCACTTTTCTAAAATGTGTATTTTTTTTGCGAGATTTTTCATTCAAAATTGATTTACCAATATGTCCGTTTCATCTTAAATTGATAACGATTAATTTCCATTATTTCCAACACTCACTCCTCTCTTTAGTACGATTTTTTCGAACTCGACACCCTACTTCTATCATAAATAATTGTACTACAGTTGAAAATTCTGCCAGTAACTTTCCTTCGCTTTTCCCGTCCTTTTTTATACTATCACGTTTATAAATTTTCCATTGCATTTTCGTGCGTGTGTTTTTCAATTTGTAAAATCTTCAAAGCACTCGATTTTCTATGGTTCGCTATCTCATGAATGTCTCAGTCATTGTAAACATTCCCAGGAGTTTGTCACCTTGAAAGTCGATGTTGATCCTAAAGTGCGTTCACCTCTAATTTCTGTGAGAATCGAAATGTCGTTAATTATCTATTTTATTGCCCGATCCAAAGTTTATTCCTTTGTCTGTAGTAGATGCACGCCTCTTCCTTCACTGATTGGTTATTCAAAATTTTTATAGCTCTTTGTTCAAATCTATTGGTTGACAAAATTCAATATTTATTTTTAGGCCTAGGAAAGGGGAAGTACCAGTCGTCCTAGACGATTTTACGACCTCTCTGCTTTCGTCCCGGAACCTTGATTTAATTTCAACTATTACAGGAGTCTACTGCAAGCAAGCTGGATCAATTCTTTCTCCGCCAGATGTCGTTAGCATGTCCTTTTTCATAAATAATTTGCATATTTTTTTGCAGCTATGGTTTATCTGTTTTTTTCCACTGTGATTTAAAGCCTTTCATCACACGTTGACGTCACGCCGGCCAATGTTATAATATAATAATAATATATAATCATAATGACGTTCTACCCGGTTGGAGCCGTTTCGAAATGTGCGTTATAGATCGTTTTTAAAATCAATAATTATAGATGAAAATATAAAAATTACACATGTTTAATACGATGATGAGAATCGGAAAAATAAACTTTAAATCTTCCACACATTTTAACGGTATTCATAGCTTGTGAAAATTACCCCATCAACCGGCTCTTCGAAGTAAATAATCAGTTAATTCAGAATCTATTTAAAACAGATTATGAAGATCGATAAGCTCGATCTTGATCCGTGGAAATCGTAATTATGGTCAGTACAAAAATAAAAATATCGTTGCGTTGAAAGTGTTTTTTTTTAATAAAATATTAAGACTTTATTGAGGCGCCATTCATCAAAATCAAAAGTGGAATCTAAAGTTGTATCAGCTCAAGCGATGCCGATTTTGTTTTTCACACATTATTCGAAGCATTAAGGTCAAAATTGCATCGCAAATTATTCTAAAAAGAAAAATATTAGAAAGCTGGTATGTTATTTAGAGATCAATATCTTAATTTTGTTTGTGAAAAGTTTTTTGAATCCCTCATTTTTTTGAGTCGAATGTGAAGATTGTTGAATACTTGTACTACTTGGTATTTGTGGTGTCTTCGTCCAAACCTTGTACCTATCGACTAAGTTTTTTTATGTGGTGTATGCTCGTCTAACTAGTCTATTAATTTTAGTTTGTGTCTGTCAAAATTTAGTTTTTTGGTCAAAAATGTACTTTAGTGGTGTATTTATTTTTCAATATTATCAATACAAGAATTTGGTCGCCGGCGTAAAACTAACGGACATTATTGAAAATAAAAACCTTTTAATTTTAGACTCTAATACTTTAAGAATAGGCCAGAGAATGTATTTATCATTGTTGGATTACCTGACCAAAGAAAATGAAATATTATCTAGCCATAAATGTGTTTTCTCGCCAACTATTTATTACCACAGAATAAAAAATCATTTAATTTGTGCAAGGTGGGTAAGTACTTCCGTTACATATTAAATTAACATAACTCACGGGTTAACCTTGGGTTAATTGTTATTACTTGTTATTCGTTAATTTTATTGTTAAACGGAGGCATCGGACTTCGTGATATCACAATAACCACTATAATTTATGAACAATTTCATAATAATGGTAGCATAATACTCGTAAGTTATAAATACATCCATTAATTACCCGTTCAAGTCATTAAATTTTATAGTAGGTACTTCCTCGGTGTCCATTGTTCAGCAGGGCACAAACACAATGGATAAATAGTTTGTTTCATATCATCACTCAAACTTCCACCGTTCAACTATTTATCAACTCAGTTTACATAATTTCTCTCCTATTCTGTTTCCTTTCAACTATAAAATTCAAATGCTTGGAGATTACGATGTCAAGAGAGTTTAAGTAAGATGGGAAATGCAAAATGAAAGAAAGGCGTAGATACTTGGTCTAGAACCAGGTCATTTGTTTCCATTCAAATTTGTATTGAAGACACTTCTAGTTTTCTTTTTTATTCTATGGTCACGACCAACAAAATCTATATTACATGTTAACAAATTATTCTCTAAACACGTATTTCTAAGATACTGCATAGAATTTGTAGACGGGAAAACTACGGTCCTGTTATTGCTAACTTTCCTTGATCCTTTTTTCTTACCCACCGCTCTTTCCTTCTTACTCAACTCATTACTTAAATTGCTAACAAATTAATCAGATAACATGTCTTTATGATGTTGCATAGAAGGGTAACCGGGCAACTCAGGACAGTGGCAATTTTACACACTCTTGAAAAGTGATATAAAGTCAAGAAAAATGATGAAAATACTAGCTTAAATAGGTTACGTAGGGTTAGGTTTATTGGCCTTTTTCATCACTTTTCTTCGCCGGCTCTAAGCGGTCGCAATTGCAGCAGTCCGCCCCGATAATACCTTACACCTAACAGTCCTAGCACATCTCCCTTGAGATTTATTTTCATAAAAACGGCGCTACAAAAAATACAAATCATCATAATATTATTGATTATAGTGATCACCTAACTAGGCATCTACTGGTTTTGACAAGGGGCTCCAAAATCTTACTCAAGCCAGGCGTCGTTTGGCTGATAAATGAAGCAAATTAAATAGGTATTTTTAATGTTACATTATTCATGCAGGTATTGGAGATGGTAGTTCAAATTGGTTCGATTTTTTTTTTATAATATCTACCCGTAGTCCCCTCTCACTCCGCCAAGAGGTCCTACGATACGCGTAGGACCTTTCGGCGTATATAGCAAATACAGCAAGAATATTTTTTATACTGTTTATATTTGTACACCTGTACTTACCTTGTTTCCGCCTACCTAACTATTATTAGGTAAACATGTGAAAATTTGATATTTAACTCTGACCGACTCGCACCTGGCCTTCTAAATTCGGGCCTGGTCCAACTGCTCCCAACCATCTGGAGCTAGTGCTGACTATGGCATCCCCAATTAGGGTATGCTGTGAAGATTAAGATAGTGGGGAGGGGAAGGATATGAGGAAGAGTTAGGTCGGGAAGTCCCTAAACTCAGATTAAAAGATATGTAATAACCAACATTAAATAATTTAAAATATTCTACAGGAAGTTATCATGTTGTTGCTTTGAATCCTTTCCAGTTACTTACCTTCCAATTTATACTCATGTGTTCAATTTAGTTGTAGGTATACATTTATTATATTGTTATTATTGCTATTGTGTAGTGCTTTTATTGATTGCTGCTGTGTTGAAATTTCACAATACATTATGTTTTGAATATTAGCTATCAGTTAACTTTAAATTTTTGAAATTATTATTTATTAGTATATCAGTTTACTTTAATTTTTTGAAATTTAACTGGTTGTTAGTATATCAGTTAACTTTAAATTTTTATTTATTTGTGTTCTTACATCTTCTATTATTTTTTATTTATTATTTACAATATTGTATTTTTTGTAAATCTCTCAGGCCACGGGTACAGAATCCTTAGTTTTTATTTTTAATATTCTTAATTATTATTATAATTTTAAGTGAAAATCTGTTATTGGATTTTATCTTTATTATTTAGTTTATTCTTATATATGTAAATAATCTGTTGATTTTCCCAAATAAATAAAATTAAAATAAACAAAATAAAAATAAAATCTTATTAAGGATGAAAAGAAGAGCCTGCCTAAACCATTTTACAATTTACAATGAATTCCAGCCTTCAAAACTGGTGATGGGTTCCGTGGTGTCCATGCTCTCCACGCTGTACAAGGCACAGAAAGGCCAGCTGATTTTCCCGGCAGTGTTCCCCTTGCGACTGGTACAGATGCCCTGGAGGAGTCACTATTACACCTACATGGGTTCACTGACCACACCGCAGTGCAACGAGAATGTGCGCTGGATTGTTTTCGAAAAGCCTTTACCTATACCTTATGGATTCGTAAGTACAGAGTTTTCCAATAAGAGGTGTTATTTTGATATCCAATCGTAAAAGATCAATGGTTTCGTTGCTTGTATGGCACGTAGCGCCGTCTTGTTGAAAGTAAACGTTGTCCAGATCAATACCATCCAATTCCGGCCAGAAAAAAATATTTATCATCTCTTGATAGCGCAATCCATTCACCGTAACTGTTGCTCCAGCCTCATTTTCGAAAAAGTAGGGTCCAATGACTCCGCCGGACCATAAACCATACCAAACAGTCACACGTTGAAGATAGAGAGGCTTTTCAACAATAATTTGGGTTTTCCGAGCCCCAGATGCGACAATTTTTTGACGAAGCCACCGATGTGGAAATGGGCCCCATCACTCAAGATGATTTGCATTTGATTCACTCAAGTGAATTTTAATAATTTCAATGCGTTGTTGAAGCGTGTATAGTTCCATTTTTATTAATGGCGTCGTTTTTACTTATCAAATGTTAAAAAATGACAGCTTTAAAAGTAACATCTACCGAAATAGCGGGCTATTTAAAATAACACCTCTTATTGGAAAACCCTCTATTATAAATGTTTATTTAACATTAACTGTACACAGAAGGTCCTGGGGCTTTTGGGATGCTGTTTGGAGTGTCTTTAGAGAGGAAAGTAAGGAGTGAACCTGATTCTTGAAGAGACACATCTTGTAGGAGAAAGGAAATACAGAGGTTGGCAAATCACTCCACAGCCAAACGGTTCCGTGGCAACTTGGACAGTGGCAATTCAGCACACTTTCGAAAAGTGATTTATAGTTATTGAATGTGGTGAAAAAAAAAAACTGTCCTATAAACCTAACATAATTTAACCTATGCAACTTTTTTTTACACCACTTTTCAAGAGTGTGGTAAAGTGTGTTGAGTTTATCGTAGAAACGACCCGTTCCCGTGCGACAAAATGTTGGATGGTGTAAAAAAAAAATCTGAAAAGAATTTATAATCTGCTCTTTCATAGATAGATTATTTAATTATTTTAGGACAAATACATTTTGCATATAATGCTTTAATATTAAGATGAATTATTTTTTTGCGGCTGTACATAAGCAATATGAATATGAATAAATAGTTTTGTCCGTATACAAACTCAATTCTTTCAAGAAAGGCATACAAATACATTATTGGATTGAATCACCGATTTTCCCAAAATAATTAAATTACTGCAATCTATGAAAGAGCATGAGGTTGAGGGTATGCCTTAACACTATGGGTGCTCTCCATAACTGAACACTATTTGATTAGATATATTAGACTTGACAAATTGGGTCCCTAAGCAATGCCCCACTCAGGGTGGCCTGCTGCAATTGCTAAAGTGAAACCTAAATGACCTACAAATTCTGACATGAATTACTGAAAAACTGACACAGCTAATCTCCGGCCGAAAAGAGTGGGTACTTTTCATACAGCTTTTTTTTTGTTTTCGTGATTCTTTTTAATAAAGTAATTTTTATTTTTTTCAGGTTAATGTATTGAAGAGGTACACTAATAACGGTTCACCAATAGTCAACAATTTTAGGAACACACAACCAACAAATAATAGAATAGTATACAGACAAAAGTCTTGTAGACTACATAATAAATTTAATGAATAAGCAGATCAGTACAAATGTTAAGTTTATGTCGAAATAAAAGATGAAATAGTAGTTTCTTTCTTTTTCAATTGTTCCTGCTTTCACCCTTCAAGCGTGTTCTAGGCCATCGTTTAAAATTATGGAGAGAGGGAAGGTGAATTTATGTATTAGTTTTATTTAAATTGGCAAATTTCAATATTTTATGGAAGATTTGAGTCAAATTCAGACTTAGAAGAGATGATATATTTAATAGAGGGGAGGCAATTTTTGATAAGGCTTGATAGAAGAGAGGATATTTGTTAAGAGAAGGACAACCAAAAAATGTGTGATCTCTAGTTCCCACTTCTAGAACAGAGAATATACAATCTGAGGAGTCAAGCACAGAATTTTAAAAAGGTGAGAAGAAATGGAACAATGTCTGTCTGTACAACAATCCTCTTTCGAATAAGTGAGAAATGGGGAATTGTTGAAATCACGGTTTTTATGGGACATTCCTTTTTATTGAGGCATAGCAGGCTCCCTTGGATTGACTAGGAATGTGCCAATACTCTTTTCAAACATTGCGGGATCTATCTTTGAGAGTGGAAAAAAATTCAGAGAGAGGAATGTGGTTTACGAGGGTAACAATCGGGTTAGATACTCCTTGTTTTGCTAATTAATCCGCAATATCGTTACCCACGAAGCTAACATGTCCAGGAATCTCCGAGTTAAATCTTCCCCACAGGAAAAACTAAACCCTTCCACACACTTTTCCACAAATGATCATCTAGTCAATCCACATTATGCAAGTGCATTATACGAGATACGTTTGGTTGAGATAATTGAAGTGTTTTCCGTGAATAATTTTATTTCACCAGGAATTCCTGGTTGGGATTTTAAAAAATGTCATTCTCGTCGTATAAATTTAAAGGTGTAATGTTTGTATCTGCCTTGCAAATAAAGTAAAGTACTCGTTTATGTCGATTCCTTACCGGACCGCACGGTTTCGGGCTAACTCATTATAAATCGATGTAATTTATTAATTCAAGGGTTTCTCTATGGTAGTTTTAAGTAACCTTGTTTATATTACGAATATTGGGATGAGCTTTATGTTGATACACATAGATGGCAGTAGTCGTAACACTTGTTTGTGATTACTTGATTGACCAAAATTCCAACAGATGGCGAAAATAAATAATTAAATTAATATTCTAATCATAAACACATGCTATTTTATCTTTGTAAGCAAGCAATTTACCTAATTAATCTACAAAAATAAATTGATTTTGGATAAAATGTTATAGTTAAAACAAAAAGGTACTGGGATTTTAAACACTAAAATCAAAGTGTAACTTTATCAAGTACTGTATTATCTACATGTTGGCCATAAATTTTTTTATTTTTATTTATTGAATATTTTTACCGGTTCTTACAGATTAAAAGTAAATTCTAAAGAATTTCGTGTTTAAAATCTACTATCATAAATGCATTTAAAAAATCCCCTTTTTTCTGTCCTGAGCTATGCAGAATCTGCAAATAAACGAATTGTAATCTGTAAATTGCACCAGCACCTTTTCGTTAATTATAAACATTTAAACATAAGGCTCGTTACTTTTGGTTCACTAGAGCAGTGCTCCGCAACCGGTGTGCCGTGGCCTTAGAGTAATAATATACTATTATACTATTAGTATATTATTACTCTAAGGCCGTGGCACACTGGTGCGCCGTAAGCCGGACACAGGTGTGCCGCGGTCAAATTCAATGTATTTGACATTTTACAATATTTCACTATGTATTTAATACACAATGACAAATTATTTTTCATAATATTGTCTATTTTTCAAAATGTAGTACAGAATTTTTGTAATATTATGTGCTGAAATGCGAGCCGAATATGAATCCCTGTTGTTTTATACTGAAATACATTGGATATCCCAAGGCAAGGTTTTGGCTAGATTGTTTGAACTTCATCACGAGGTGCGTGAGTTTATTTTAAATCAAAATATGCACGAACTATATCAGCGCCTCTATGATGATTACTGATTGATTAAACTTGTATACATGGCTGATATATTCGAGCATTTGAATGAACTTAATAAAAAATACAAATTACAAGGGTTGAAAAAAAAACGAGTTTGGCAGAAAGAGTCGCAAAAAGGATGTTTGGAAATGTACCAAAGTACAATTGAAAACAGACAATTAATTGTGGATCTGGCTCAAGAACATTTAAGTATGCTTCAGCACAAATTTGATCTGTATTTTTGTTCCATTAATACGGAACAATAAGATTGGATTCGAAATCCTTTTGCAACCAATGCAATAAATTTTACGGAAACACCTCCTCTATGTAATTCGAGAAGAATTTACAGATTTATATAATGACATGATTTAAAAACTTCACTTTTCCGAAGTTCCATTAGATGTTTTCTGGATTAACGTTATCCTTTACGAATATCCTCGCATTTTCGACAAAGCAATCTTAACACTACTTCCATTTTCAACGACATATTTATGTGAGCAAAGTTTTTCAACGTTTTTAATAATTAAAAATGATAAGCGGTCATGTTTAAAAGTCGTGCTGTCAAAAATCGAGCCGAATATAAAACTTTTGTGTTCATTGAAACAAGCGCAGGTATCACATTAATTTATTATTTTATAATTATTATTAAATAATACATTAATATGTTATAGTTATATGTATGTATACTTTACAAATAAAAAAATTGTGTATCAATTTAATACCTATATATTTTATCTTCTGGTGTGCCGCGGAATTCTAGGAAGAATTTTGGTGTGTCTTAGGTGAGAAAAGGTTGCGGAGCACTGCACTAGAGTGCTAATATTACAAAAAATGGCATTATTTATGTTGTTGTAGCCGAAGACGTCTTTTTTTAAATTATTCTATTTTTATATGAAGATTTTCAGAAAATCCGTGCGGCACAAGGCCAAACTAAAATTTCCTGAAAATTTTAATAAATTAAATTTTAGAAAAAAAAATCGTTTTGGACCATAAAATGTCAGCACTCGATCACCGTAGGTTCAAAATGGACGGGGTCGAAAATGAATTCATGAAACTTAGGTGACAAATACAAAAGTTTGTGACTTTCAGAAATAAAACACTGATTAATTTAACTTACAAGTTTTTAATTTCAAATACCCTACGACAGCTACAAAGAAAAATAGCAAACACAATTAGTTAAACAAGGTAACCACAAGTTAAGTATCGATTATCACAAAGAATTATTTACCAATAAATATTTCTGAAAACAGAAATCGGTTTAAAATATTCTTAACAATATTATGTATATGTGATGTCCGGGGTAAAGTGTGCTAACTTCGGAAGGTGATTTTCTACATGATGGTTGAAGCGAGAAAGGTGAATTACTTTTTTGAAATTCAATTGTTTTTTTTTTCATACAAAAATATTATTTTTTAATAAAATATTTTTCCAAAGAATTTTTGTTTCATCCATATGAACAATTCAACATTTTTACCTAAAAACTACATTATGAATTTCAAAAAAGTATTTAAACTTTTTTATTTGTACTATCATGTAAAATTACCACCCGAAGTTAGTGCACTTTGCCCTGGACAACTTATATAATGAGACGTATTTGAAACACGTCACTTTATTTAGAATTTTTAAATAATATTTAAAAATATATTCTCTGAAAGTTGAAAACTAAGCCTTTCTACAGCCAGTAAATGTTCATACATCTTTAACCACTCGGGACAGTGTGCTATTTCTGTCACCAAATGACAAGTCCTCATAAAAATCGTTCTATCTCCTTTTCTTACATAGAGATTTAAAAAGAGAGAACACCAAGCTTTCTCTCAACATTTAAAGTTTTACCATAGGCACTCCCCAATCATTTGAAATAATTAATCTGTAAAACAAAACCGCCAAGCAGTCCACCTGGTCAAGGTTTTTTTTTAATAATTATCTTTACATAAATTATGAGAAAAACATTTTTAATATGTTTTTGTTTTGTATAAACTGGTAAACAAAGTTTACAAGAAAAAACCATCTGAAAATTTTGCTCTGTTTGCATTTTAATTTTTCGATTCTATTTGAAGTTGAATGTCAAGTGCAGTGGCGGCTCGTTACTTTTGAGTGCTAAGTAAATATCAAACTGCTGCCACTGTTGACTGCCACTGGTCAAGTGGGAATATTTCCAAATAAATCTATATTCTCATAGAGCTTTATAACTACCATAATGCTATAATGTCCAGACCAGAGTGTTTAATAAACTTAGATACTATTAACATTACTAAAATTAGATTAATATTCAATTGATGACGCTTTAATGGAAGACGTGATATTTTTAATCATTATACAACTTACTAACTCATCATGAAATGGTTACTGCAAGGATAGGCAGTGAAGGAAGAATAAATTACCACAAGCCTGCACCTTCCTATTGCAATGCCCAAACTGACATTCAAGATGGCCGCCGACCTTGTTGGATTTTTGTTTATTTACTAAAATTCCAATCCCCGACAACATAGCCAAATTTGAAAAATATGAAACTGTCAAACAAAACCCCTGAATAAAGAAATGATTACAATTATATAACTAAAAAAGCAGAAAGATAACATAATATAAACACTGTTAGGTATGTAGGTACATAATAAACACATTTTAAAACAATGTATGTTGTAACACAATAAATTAGGTAAAAAAATAATAGGACAAAATTTTAAAAATATAAAAACTACACAATTATCGGTAAAAGCTGGAGTACTTAATAATAGATTAACATATCTTTATAGAAATACAGCTGGAAAAGATTATGTATTTCCTATATTATTTTATGACCAGCATAAATCATTTAATTCAACAAGAACGGAATTCATTAAGTACACACTAGACAAAACAAGCATACATAATTATTTCATTATATGCGTAAGAGTCTTGCTTTTATTAAAAAAACAAACACCTTAACAAGCCACGCAAGGTTTAGGAGCTGCATCGAGTATTAGTCTTACTAACAATATTTATGTATGATTATGTAAATTAATAATATTTATCTGCAAGGCTGTTACTTCCAATTTTATGTCCGGGTTAAATCTTCCCCATAGGAAAAACTAAACCCTTCCACACACTTTTCCACAAATGATCATCTAGTCAATCAACATTATGCAAGTGCATTATATAAGCAAAATAAATACAAAACAATACAAGAACAACACGTCAACTCACCAGAGATCAAATGGGAAAATAATTCACCGACTCCAGATATTTTCATATTTAGGGTTCGGCTCGGTAGAACTCCTAACAGGGCCTATAAATCCTACTGATCCCTCAACATAAATATTTAAAAAATCTTTCGTTATCCTACATGTATTCAAAATGACCGACTTTTGCATCTTTATATATAAATTTTTTGATAGATCTAATACGCCTAAATTTTTAATGAGAGAGCTAGGAATAATGCCGGTAGCCGAAATAACGAATGGTAATATTTTTATAGTCTCAGAATGCCAAATTCTTTTTATTTCATTTCCTAAATTTGTGTATTTTCTTATTTTTTCATTGACAGATTTTTGAATTTTACAGGAATTTGGAATAGCGACATCAATGATATAAGTTTTTTTTTTATTTTGTCATGTAAAACTATATCGGGTCTATTATGACTAATCGTTCAGTCTGTTAGTATAGTTTTATCTTAATATATTTAAAAAAAATCGTTTTCTAAAAATGAATTTGGTTCGTATTCATAATATGGTACTATATTACGGCAGTCAATCAAGTTATGTTTAATTACCAAACTTTGATGAATTATTTTTAAAACTTAATTTTGCCTAAATGTATACTCGGACTGTGGTAATATAGAACATCCAGATATAATATGTTCTATAGTTTCCGGAAAAGCCAAACATTTTCTACACAAATCATCAATTTGATTTGTATCTTTGATTATATGCTTCCTATAATTTTTAGTATTAACGACTCTATCCTGAATAGCAAGCATAAATCCTTCTATTTCTGCGCTTAACTCTCCAATACTCAACCATTTGTTTGACGAAAATTTGTCAACAAACGTTTGATTGAGATAATTAAAGTGTTTTCGTGTAAAATTTTATTTGACCAGGAATCTAATAATTCCTGGTTGGGATTTATGAAAATGTTGGAATTCTCATCGTATAAATTTAAAGGTGTAATATTTCTATCTGCCTTGCAAATTATTTTGTGCATTTCTGAGGTATGAGCTTTTCTATGGAAAAAATATCTTAGCATTTCTACCTGATTATGTTTCAAAGAAGTTATTTTGACTATACCTCTACCTCCTAAATTTCTAGGTTAATTAATTCGTTCTATAGCTGAATTTGGATGATGGCAAATAAACTTTGTTAGAGTTGTTCTAATTAATATTTCTAAGTTATCTAAATCTGTATTAGACCATTTAATTATGCCAAATGAGTACGTTAATAGAGGTATTGCCCAAGTATTTATTGCTTTTACTAAATTTTCAGCAGATAGATTGCATTTTAAAATTTTCCTGATCCTAGTTTGAAATTTATTCCTAATATCATTTTTAATACTAGTATGGTCTAATCTATTTGATTGTGGGTATCCAAAATACTTATAAACCTCATCCCTTTTCATACTAGTAATTTGGAAATTTCTAAATATACTCTCGTCCCCACCTAAAATTTTGCCTTTTTCTATATGGATCGTTCTACATTTATCTAAACCAAAAGTCATTTTGATATCATCTGAAAAGTTTTTAACTACCTCGATCATTTTCTCTAAATTTTGTTCAGAATTCGAAAATAATTTTATATCATCCATGTATAATAAATGCGAAATTGTACTACTCTCCCTTTTATTACCCTTAACTTTTATTCCAAACTTGATTTTAATTAACATTTTAGACAGAGGATTCAATGCTGAGCAAAACCAAAGAGGACTCAATGAGTCTCCTTGAAAAATTCCTCTTTTAATTGAAATGCCCGGTATTACTATTTTCTTATCTTTGCTTTAGAATTATTAAAAATATTTCTGTGTAGTAGAAAATCTGAAGCACCAAAAAATTTCGAATTGAGTCATCAGTTTTATTCTGTGTGGAACTTCTGTCAATGCTACTATTTCCAGTTGGCATTGTCATTTCTATCAAGAGTAATGGAGCTTAGAAATATCTACTAAATTCAAAAGTCGACATGCAAAATTGTTTTAAATCTCAATTTTTCATGATAATTTATAATAATCCTTTGTTCGCCGGAAAAAAACAAAAAAAATTTCACTAAGATTTGAAGAAACACTTAACGGAAAGCAAAGCATATTAAAGAAAATTGTGTAATTAGTATTTTAGCTAAATCTTAGTTTGAAAGCTTTGTACTTAGCGAAGGGGATAACATAGAATATATTTTTTAAATTGCGTATGTATACCAGTCAGGGCGGAACTGGCAGTCCGCTCCGGACGCCAAGTTGCCAAGGCGCCAAGGAGCCAATATGTCGATAATACCTAAGAACACATCGCCCTTAAGGATATTTTTCACAAAAACAGCGATATACAAATCTTCCAAATATTATAAATTACAGTGATATCTACTTATCATCTGGAATTTGTTAAGGTGCCCAACGTCTATATATAAATTCAGTTTAAAAAGACAATAAAATTTAAATGCGTTGAGTCGCTGAGATTGCAAAAATAAACCTAGCACCAATCTACGTTGTATTCATCGTTCAATACGTTTACGAGTATGTACCTACCTATATTCTGTTTGTACAAAAAATTCACAGTGTGAGTAAACAAGGCAAATGCAGAAAACAGCACTGTAAATAGATGTCTACAGGCGCCATTCTTCCAGCCGTTTTAGCTATGAAATGTACACTAACAATATTCATTATGTGAATACAAGCAAACGTAAAAACGAGATATATAATAAATTATGTCTCGAAAACGTAGTACTTTGATAATAGGTAGTAGAAATTCAAAAGAATGCGTTTGGTACGTCTTAATTAAGAAAATAAAGAAGAAAGAGAAATCCGGGTGTCAAATAGCAGAGAAAGTACTTCTTCGCAAAGAGATAGATAATCGTCTGTTGAACGTGAGACTTTCCTTAGTGTTGATCGAGATAGGCATAGATCTCAGAGAGCCGGAGAAATACAATTCTTCAATTGAATACAAGAATTATCCTGTAGTTTCAATAATTACAAAGTCTGTTGTCTGTGAACATTGATCTGCTTTCGAATGGAACGATGAATCTGAAGGTATTTGTTGCTTACAGGGAAAAGTTAAATTAAAGGAAATTCTTCCTCCACCCGAATCACAAAACTCTCTTCTGATGGGTGATCATCCTAAATCTAAACAATTCATTCGCAATATACGCTGATATAACAACGCATTTAAAATGTCTTCTTTTAAGAATACCAAAGATAATAGAATATGTATATTATAATATCTTTGAAGAGTGCGCAGGTTGTTGAGCGGGGTTTTATGCCTACATTTAAAATTCAGGACAAGTTTATTAATCAGCGGGGAGCTTGTTTCATCAGCACGATGATCATAAATTTCTGCAAATCTTCGTAGTAACAGTGTCGCACCACCAATTGATAGTGGATAGTAAGGATAGTAAGGATGTTTAGTAAGGATATTGTAACGATAATTTACGAAAAATCTCAGAGTTGCACTGATCTTATGACAGCTTTCAGTATCCGTTGGTGCTGTGTCGAGGAGAAGACGGATACGCCGTTAATATCTCAAGTTCATACAATTAGTAGAGCACCTCTACGTAAAACGGTTTCATGAACTAATATTGCTATTGATCGATCAATATCCGTAACAATCAAAATAAATTGACAGCAGAAAATTACGTTCATCTTCAAGATGCTTTACGGTCAAATAAACACAGCAGCGACATTGGACAATTGGTTATCTACCTTCATCGTTCCCGGGTGGTCCTCGACGTTTGCATGAAAACTCGCAGGACGCTATGACTTATGCCTGACTTCATGGTAAACCTGATTTCTTTATATCTGCAACATGTAATCCAAACTGGACAGAAATCAAGGAAAATATCATTAATTATGATTTTTCAATGTGGATGAGTATTTCAGGCTAATAATTATTGCTTATAAAATAATTGTTACCCTTTGTGCTATGCATAAAAAATCTTGCCTTAAACATTAGTTTACCAAAAAAATAATAATTAATATTTGACAAGTTCTAGTATCTTCATCAAAAAATGTAGACAATTTGTCTCGACGCCATCTAGAGAGAGTTAGCACTTACAATGCCTTTCTCATATAAAATAAAGTTGGTTGTTTCAGGTGAAAAAAATGTAACAAACAGTAATAGTTGAATGAAACACTAGTATATATTGAATTATTTCGCGGATAAGAGATAAGCCGCCATAGCTCAGTGGTCAGGCTGTCGACCGGAAATCGAAAGGACACGGGTTCAAGTCCCGTTGGCGTCATGTATCTTTTATCAGGAAAATTTTCAATGTGGATGAGTGTTTCAGGCTAATAATTATTGATAATAAAATAAAAATTTATATTTGCAGCTAATATAATCTTAAAAGCTGTGCAAAAAATGTATGCCTACAATAAAATATTGATAAAAAATAAATCACATAACGTAAAGTAAAATTATTTTTTAAATTATTGCTAAACGCACATTTTGGAACTATAAACTGTCAATGTTTTATTGTTATAATTTTTGCGAGAAAAGCTATACAATCTCTACAATTTATTAATAAAAGAAAAATATCAGTTTTTTAAATATTATTTCAGAATATATTTGCACATAACTTTTTTCTGAGCCTGTTAACGAAAAAAAATAAACCTTCAAAACTTGTAGACAATATTTGTAGCTTTAAAATAATGTATATACTAATGGGTTTTAATTTATAATAAGGCACGTAGGCTGTTAATAAGGAGCACGGCACGCGGTGGCTCGAACGCGCAGCGGTTCGCGGCGCAGCGAGAAATTACAAAAACCTAAGGAAAGTAATGATTAATTCATGTATTTGCTTTTTTTAATAACAAATTCATCTAACGTTGAAGAGTTTTTATTGTTATTTACCAGTTTTGTTTTTTGGGGAGGGGGGGGAGGGTATATTTTCACCTACCCAATGAAGCGCTTTCATTATCTACCAACCGCCGTGCCCTGGTCTGGCTAAACCGTCTTATTATGTTTCATGATTGTTTGTTACTTATTATTTTAATTAAGGTATGTTAAATAAGCCAAAAATACCTACGACAGTGTGGTACTACCCTCCCACTACATTAAAATATTGCAGAACTTGTGTTATGGCGAAGTTCTAAAAAATCTTTTGTGGAAATTCTCACTTGTTTTATTATGACCTATCAACAATAAATTACCGAAACAACAAATCAATTTTAAAAAAATTGATCTATAAATAAAATGGTTTACTTCCAAACAAGCTTCTTAAAATATACCTTAAAAATCTTATAATGACAAAATGGATTGTAAATAATACTTACCAATATTATTTATGACAAAATGTAGCCACAGTAATTTCCACATCCAGACTTGCAGGAACAGGACACCAGAGAAAGAAGGTCATCAGGAGCAAATGGTTTCGTAGTTGGTATTGGTTTTAAAAATTTCTTTTTTCCACCATTTTCATTTACATATTCATACCTCCATCCCCAGTTTATATGGTTTAGTTTGTTTCCTAACCAAAACTGTACTTGCAAATAAACTCTCAACTAATGTTGATGACACGATTCTGAAGTAGGTGGTAGTTTTGTCAAGTCAAATTTAGATTTAAAAGCTGATTTTTTCGTTAGTCTGGTAAACTTGAAGTATCGAGCTTCGTTAAAATTAGAGTAACTACCAAGACCATACATGGCGAGAATCTATTTTTCTCCGTTTTGCAACAAGTTCTCTTCAGTTGTATCTTTTTCCAGAAATGCCTCAACTGCGCGTTTTGCTTTGGGATTGTTTTTCATCATGTCAAGAGTTTTTATCTTTCCTAACCCAAATAAAGATGAGGTCGTATCACTGCCCGTAATGGCATGGGCAAATAGCATTAGATGATAGACATTATAGATTTCTCTATGCCGTAGAAAGTTATTGAAGAGGCTTTTCCACCAACAACTTTACAGAAAAAAAAGATTCGCCTTCAGAAGCAAGACTTACAAGTTATACCATAAGATCAGTAACCGTGCCAACAACAATCACTTTTGAGAAACTGTTGAGTTGTTCGATACTGGTTAGTACCATGTCAATATCGGCATCACCTGCAGCCGTGACAGTTTTCAAACCAGATTCACTAAATTCATGAGACAGTGCTTCAATCATTTTTTTTTTGTTATTCTTATTAGATAAGAAAGCTTCCTTCTTAGTCAAACAACGTGTGGTGAAGTTAAATTCAATATTACACCAAGAGTTGTTAGCCAATCTTTGTCTTTGTTCTTCATATTTTACAGATGGTTCTTCAGGGTATCCATCGAAAACGACAACAGAATTTTTGCCAAATTTAGTATGGACGGAACGTGAGTATGATTAAATGATGTCTCCGTAAGTGATTTCAGTTTGCCAAACAGCAGAGTGGAGGAGTTTTCCCCTATCGATGACTATTGCAGCATTTTCCAAATCAACTTCGTCATGAATATTTTCGCTAAAGACTTTCGCCATCGATGATTTTGTTCCTTTACGAAGGGAGACTTCATCAAAAATGGAAGGGGTACTGAAGCCAATTCATATCCTAAGTAGGTCTTAAGCTTGGTAGGACTATCACTAATGCACAGTATTCTGTTAAATAGCTGCTGGGGGTTTACTGTAACTTGTCTCGTCCTAACAGTTGCGGATTAGAATCTTGCTTGGGTAGTCACCATGTCTTTCCTTTTCAGTCGTATATGTCCAAAATTACATCCTTTCATTTTTTGCATAGCTGCCAGGCCTACCTCATAAGCATTATCACAATTGACACTACTATCCGAAACAAACCCTGAAGATAAAAACACCAGCTCCCCTGAGAGCTTTGTGAACGGGCTATGCTCTCTTAGCCATGATGTAAATTTTCCTATATCTAGCTCATCCCTTTTCTTCCGTGATTTGCGCAACATGCTGTTCAGTAAAATGCAATTCCATACCGATGAATTTATCAATGCTCTCTTGCACTTTTACGCAGTAAAGGTTTCCAACTATCCACTTTGACAAAGCGCTGTCAGTGATTCCACGCCCATGTGTCAAACCTCCTACTGACTTCATGATTGTGGTAGCATGAGACACTGCTCAATGATCATGTCCGTTGACGTACCGGACCAATATCTGTCGCTTCTTCTTATTGTAAAGTACCCATTTTAAGTGAGTAGTTTATATTCTTCTTTAGTTATTCTTAATTCGAGTTACAACATACTTCAAACGTACCTGTGTGCTGATTTTACGTATGGTAGATGTCCTGCCGCGCGGTTAAATAGTAGAATATCAACAATGGTATTTGTTGCATTTGTCAATTCCCGGACCTCTCTGCAAATATAAATCTAAGCATCAGGTCGATGCAATGTAGAAGGTTAAGCCACAACTTGACAGTGCTATTCGATTCCTTAATCTTGTCTTCATGCACTTGCTTCAATATATGAAATCGTCTCTTTTAGATTGTCATCATTATTAACCTCCTCCATATCTTTTTTTCACGTAACTAAATCTGATAAATTTGATACATATTTTCTATTTGTCTTTATTTCCCATCAATAGCTTGGTATTCTTCTCTCATTACTTCGACAAGAGACGCTGCTGTTAAAGTGTAGGCTCTGATTGTCCGAGAATATGCATGTGCCTGGATGTGGGTTACTGTTGAGGACGCGTAAACTGATTCCCATAAATTTCTCACATACCTTTATTTACATAATATTATTACAAGTATTACTTTATTTAAGTTACAAACAATCATAAAACATAATAAGACGGTTTGGCCAGACCAAGGCACGGTGGTTGGTAGATAATGAAAGCGCTTCATTGGGTAGGTGTAAATATACCCTCCCCCCCTCCCCGACGAACTAAAACTGGTAAATAACAATAAAAGCTCTTCAACGTTAGATGAATTTGTTATTAAAAAAAGCAAATACATGAATTAATCATTACTTTCCTTAGGTTTTTGTAATTTCTCGCTGCGCCGCGAACCGCTGCGCGTTCGAGCTCCTTATTAACCACCTACGTGCCTTATTATAAATTAAAACCCATTATTTTATAGATCATTTTAAAGCTACAAATATTGTCTACCAGTTTTGATGGTTTATTTTTTTTCGTTAACAGGCTCAGAATAAAGTTATGTGCAAATATAACTTTGATTCTAACTATATTCTGAAATACTATTTTAAAAACTGATAATTTTCTTTTATTAATAAATTGTAGAGATTGTATAGCTTTTCTCGCAAAAATTTAAGTATACAATTTTTTAAAATAACTAATAAGAAATTTAAAAAAAAAATAAACTAATTTTATAAAACCACTAACGAGATATTAGCGTATTCCGAAAGGCTTTGAAAAATATAGTCAAGTGGGGTGGGGAAGGAAGCACAAGGGGGAAAGTCGGGGACTTTTGTAAAAAATCATGTCTTAAGGTCTTCTAACATCTGTGAAAAATTCAGCTTCCGGGGAATTAGTTCCGACACAAAACCTTCATTGACTGGGCAACGCCCCGGATTCGCACGGATGCAATGCCCTAATGCAGGTGTGGCGAACCTAGGGCACGCGTGCCCGACGTGGCACGTTTGATCATTTGGATGGCACACTAACGATTTCCAAGTTCATTTTTTTTTTAAATTTATAAGTTAAAAAAAAATTATTTTTTTGATTTGACCAGTTGTTTCAAAAATATCTGAACAATCCAGAATTGGGTTGTTTCAACTCAAATTTAACTTACGTTGCATTTGAAAATTTCATTCAATGTTCCCCGCCGAAACTGACAATTATTCCAGAGAAATCGATAGGAATATTTTTTTACGCATTACTCATTGAAAAATATAATGAGTTACTAGACCTCGAATGGCTTTCAAAATAAATGTTTTTTTACTGATTTGTGCTTACATTCAAATGAATTAAATATTAAATTGTAAGGCGTTAACAAAACAATTATTGTTATGTTTGATTTAATCAAAGCATTTCAAGCTAAATTACAAATTTTTGATCGTGACGTTGTATATAACACCTTCAAATATTTCCCAAATACAAAAAAACTTTTTGCAGAAGAAAAGCCAGATCAATTCAAATTAACACAAGAATTTTCTGTAGTTATTCAATCGATAATCAACGAGTTTTCTTCAAGATTCAAACAATTCAGGAGATTTGAAAAGATATCAAAATTTATTTTATATCCAGATACACTCAGATGACCTCAATTTGGAGATTTTCAAGTTGCTAAATCTAGAAGATTTTGAAATGCAATTTATTGAATTCCAATCGAGTTCGCTATGGAAACAAAAAATTGTTGAAAGCGATCGATTAACGAACATAAATAATAAAAATGCAGAAGAAGAAATAATGAGAACTTGGAAAGCCATTCCAGAAATCTTTAGCGAGTTAAAAAAACTAGCGAGAGCAATATTATCAATTTTCTCTTCTACATAATATGCTTGTGAGTCATTATTTTCCGAAATGAATTTCATAAAATGTGATTCAAGAACGAGAATGACTGATGAATCCAATTGGTCGTGTATGTTACTAAAAGTGACGAAATATGATCCAGATATAAAGAATTTGTCATCGAATGTACAACAGCAAAAATCTCATTGATAAATAACTAATATGTACATTTATTGATTATGACTTTATTTTTATGAAACTCTATTGTAATTTTTAAGCTTATGAATAAAATTTGAAAAAAAAAACTTTTTATTTTATCTATTTGGTTAATTTTTTTTACAGCTTGGGTACGCCTCACAATCTAGAAATAATATTTGAGGATTTTTGGCACGCGGGCCCAAAAAGGTTCGCCACACCAGGTTGGCCTAATGTGATATCATAAGAGTCCGAGCGACACATGTACTATCCGATCCATTTTGAGATCTTTGACAATGACAGTTTATAGTTCCAAAATGTGCGTTCCGCAATAATTTAAAAAATAATTTTACTTTACGTTATGTGATTTATTTTTTATTAATATTTTATTTTAGGTATACATTTTTACAATTACAAATTTTACAACTTTTTAAAATAACGTATAGGAAATTAAAAAAAAATAAAAAAAAACTAATTTTATACAACCACTAACGAGATATTAGCGTATTCCGAAAGGCTTTGAAAAATATATTCAAGTGGGGGTGGGGAAGGAAGCACAAGGGGGAAATTCGGGGACTTTTGTGAAAAATCATGTCTAAAGGTCTTCTAACATCTGTAGAAAATTCTGCTTCCGGGGAATTAGTTCCGACATTAGGTGTTTTTTTCCCTTCATTGACTGGGCTAGCGGGTCGCTAGAAATTAACTCTTGACGGGCCAAGATGCCAAACCAAACGTCTGTAACCAAGTGGGGCTTCCGACGACCCCATCCATTTTTCTGTCTTATGGGCCTTTAAACTATAGAAATCTCAATTACTCAGTCAATTATTAATGGTAACTTATATATTTGAGCAGGAATTCGTAAAATAATTAAATGATATGTCAAGTATTTAAGCTAATATGAAGGAGGATGGTAATTTTGGGTACTACCTACTCCCCCACTTGGCTCTGGGATAAATAATAATAATAATAATAATTGGATAACTTGTTTAGCGCCGTTTTTGTGCAAAATTACCTCAAGGGCGCTGTACAAACTTATAATACATTTCTACAGTGATCTATGTTATTACTTAACTATTTATTGAGATAATATAGAGTACATATATAGTGTTCGCGCTTAGAAGCTGCGGACACGCATCTATTTAAGCTCCCAGATTTAAATTCTCCTGAAAGGGTAGTTCTTATACTAGTGTTCTTAAAGTGTGTCCTTATAAGTGAAATATGCCAAATTATGTGTTTTTTATGTTAAAATAATTGTATAGTGTAAACTCTGATCGATATGATATTTTCAAATATTGAATGTAAAAGTTTTATTCAAAAACTTTTTAGCAGACATAGTTTGTTGAATGGTGCAGTGCGAGTTCAGATGCATGCCACATGTTTTCTGCTGGGACGGTGCGATGACCGATATAAGGGTACGTTGTATTTTTTGTGTGAACTTTCGAAATGGGTCGTAGGGGTCATAAATCATGATAAGATATACTTTGGACGAATTGTGTGCTTTACGACCCGTGCCAGTTAAAAACAATATTAATAGTGATAATGGCAGTGATAATGACAAAAACCATAGTAATAATGATAATGGCAGTGATAATGACAAAAACCATAGTAATAATGATAATAACAATAGTGTACTATTTCCCCGACGTAAGGGAAGAAAACGAGGGTGTAGAGCCGGGAGGAAAGTTAAGCTAGTTAAAATCTTGCGTTTAGCACAAACCAGGAATGCTCGTCCGCCTAAGTTTTTAACCGTTGCCGCCTGGAATGCGCGATCCATTGGAAACAAACACGATGATATTGTGGATCTGATACGTGACAAAGGTATTCACATTTTGGCGCTATCGGAGACTTGGCACGAAAATGCAGACTCACTATCAATCAAAAACCTTCGATCAAGCGGGTTCTCGGTTTATGAAGCTGCAAGGCCCATTAAAGATGATACAACGAACATTAATTTTACAAATCATGGGGGAGTTGCAATTGTAGCGCAAAGTGGTATTCGTTTAGACAGTATAGGGATACGTCAGGTTTATACTACTTTCGAGTTCGTCAGTTGCAAGGCTTCTGCCAATGGTGCATCCCTCGTCATAATCTCCATCTACCGTCCCGGGTCGTGCGCACCGACTGCAATTTTTTTTAATGAATTCAGGTCTCTCCTAGAATGCACCTCCAACTACAACTGTGATGTTATCATTTTAGGAGATGTAAATATTTACCTAGAAAAGAAAACTGATCTCATGTCCAAAAAATTCACCAAAATCCTGTGTGACTTCGGCTGCGAGCAGTGGGTAAACTCAGCTACTCATGATGCAGGAGGTACACTTGATGTAATCATTTCCCGAGTTGGGTCTCCCCCGAATAGAACTCACGTGACTGACATTGGACTATCGGATCATCGTCTCGTCACATCCGTGTTTTCCTTCGATCCTCCAAAATTGGAGTTTAAATCCGTTATCTCTAGAAATTGGAGAGAATTCGACTTCGAGGCATTTTGCAATGAACTGAAAATCTCACCGCTCTGTGATAAGGAAAAGTTTTGTAAATACCAGGTAGAAGAGTTAGTAATTCTTTATAATTCTACGCTACTGGCATTACTTGACAAAAATGCGCCTTTCACAGAGAAGGTCTGCCGCATTCGAAATGGCTGCAAACGGTTCGATGCTGAATGTCTCAAGAAGAAAAGGGAAATGCAAAAATTCGAGAGGTTGTACAGACGAAACCCGACTTTCAGCAATCGGCAACTTCGGATTGCGAAACAAAATGCTTACAAGGAAGAAGTAACGCAGAAAAAATCTAACTTTTGGTGTGAACAAATTGAGGCAGAAAAGGACCCTCGAAAACTGTGGCAAAATATAAAAACTTTATGTGGGGAGAGCAACATCAAGATTGATTCCTCTCTTGAAGCGGATAGTCTTGCGACATATTTTAGGAGTAAAGTCGAAAAAATTCGGGCTCTCGGTGGGGTAGGATTGCCTTCTGTCGCAGCAACAACTCCGCTCACTGGTAACTTCACTACTTTTGCAGCAGTAACTGAAGAAGATGTCGTACGTGCTGTGAAGTCTTGCCCAAACAAGCAATGCGCTCAAGACCCCATACCGACCTGGCTCTTAAAGAAATGTCTCCCGGATATAGCACCTGTAATTACCGAAATTATCCGGAAGTCTCTTGTAAATTCACTTGTACCGGGATCACTTAAAAAATCAATTATAACTCCAATACTAAAAAAACAAAATCTTAGTACTGATAATACAGATAATTACAGGCCAATATCCAACCTACCATTCCTATCAAAACTGCTTGAGAAAATCGTTGCCAAACAATTAGTGGGGTACTTGAACTCCGCTGGTCTGTTTGCCAAAAATCAATCCGCTTATCGACGGTTTCATTCAACGGAAACTGTTCTTTTGCGGGTTGTTTCAGACTTGATCATCGGGATGGAAGCAGGTAAGTTGGGTTTGATATCTGTTCTTGACATGAGTGCGGCATTTGACACAGTAGATCATAGTATTTTACTAAATGTGCTTGAAACCGAATTTGGCGTTCGAGGTGATGCACTCCAATGGATGACATCGTACCTGTCTGGACGAGTAGCCTCAGTAACTTTCAATAAATGTACATCACCTGAAACTTCCATAGAATTTGGAGTTCCCCAGGGTTCTGTCCTAGGCCCCATTCTCTTCATTCTCTATACGAATCGTCTTGAACGACTAATTCACTCAGCTGGCTTTGAATCACAAGGCTACGCAGATGATCGTTTGATTTTCAAGTTTTGTTCTGCGGACGAAAAAGACGTCCTTAAAAACGAGGTGGTTAGCCTCATTAACACAATCTCAAGTTGGATGTCTGTCAATAAACTTAAACTAAATCCCACAAAGACAGAATTTATGTGGATAGCTTCCCCTGGAAAGCAAGCTCTCCTTGACTTCAGTCCAATCCGTATTCAGAATACGGATATAATCCCTTCTGCAGAAATAAAATTTCTAGGTTTTACCTCAGAAACAAATCAATAGAATCCAGTCAGTTTTTAATGCTGCGGCAAGAATGATTTTTGGTGAATCTAAGTATTACCGTATAACCCCACTTCTAGTGGATCGCCTTCACTGGCTTCGATGCCCTGAAAGAATAGAGTTTAAGATCTGCTTAATGACCTTCAAAGCATTGCAAGGAATGGCGCCAGCATATATATCGGAACTATGTATCCGACAAAACTTAAGCAATAGACAGCTTACTCTAAGGTCAGCAGATCTAGAAGTTAGTAATCGTCTAATCGAACTTTCTAGGTCAAATCGAGCTGTTTACTATGATCGTTCTTTTAGTGTAACAGGCCCTCTCATCTGGAATAGACTTCCCTCAGCTCTTACTAATCTCCAGAATTAGGCTGAATTTAAACGAGCTTTAAAAACAAAATTATTTAAAAAATCTTACCATTTATAAATTTTAACTTCTTTTCAATATTTTATAATAAGCCATATTCTAAAACTTCCGGTAATTGTTTGGTTTCGGTTGTCTCCTTATTGTACCTTTTTAAAGTGTCTGCTCAGAAAATTCTCATTTCTGAGCACAAACTGCCTCCTGTTTTATGTTAAGTTTTAGTTTTAATATTCGTGTTTTGTCCTGTCCTACTGTTATTGTTATTCTAAGTTTTGTCATCACTTTGTATAAACAGTGTATTTAGTGTTATAATATTAGATCTGTATTGGGTAAGGCATACTGTAGGAATAATTTTAAGAACCATTAATACTGAATTACCTTTTTTTTTAAAGTTTGTTATACGAGTAGTTAAGCGCACTTGAAGTGAAATGACACTAAACTGCGCTATATAAATTCCATGTTATTATTATTTATTATTACAATACTTACCTGGTAGGTCACTTAAAATTAGCTCTTAATTAACATTATCTAATTGTTTATTGGCGAAATTTAGATACAGGATTTAGGACTTAATTGGAAAATTGAATATAACTGGACTTTCTCTTATGAATGGTATATTTAATAAAGGTACGACAGGATTTAGGACTTAATTGGAAAATTGAATATAACTGGACTTTCTCTTGGGAATGATATATTTAATTTAAGGGTACGACAGGGATGGTTAATAAAAGGGGACCTGAAAATCTCGCATTATTTTTTGGTAAAAAAAAGCGTTGTTATTTTGAATATTATGTTCCTTTTTTAAATACTTGTACTTGAATTTCACTTTTATTTTCGGCAGTGAATGAATGAAACAAATCATTGAAGTGAATGTGAATGGGTCACAGCAGTTTAAGAGTAAAGGAGGAAGGGAGGAAGGTTCAATCCATAAAAATTATGAATTTCGCGTTATTCGCCTCAAAATGAGAAATTCCGAGTTAAACAACGTAAATTGCGTTATCTTAAACGCGAATTTATCAGGTCTCTATTAAAAAATCACGACTAAATGGACAATAAACTTTCTTGACAAATATTTGTTTCTTACAAACTGCTTGACCTTCAGCGAAGGTTCAAATAACAATTAATAAAATAATAGAAGTCCATTTATTCAATAGATTATGAAAGATAACGTCATACTCCGGTTTGTGTGAATACGTTCCAAGAGTCAAGGATTTTCTTCCGACAAAAATAAATGTATTAATTAATCAGACACTTCGTGCAAATGAAACAAATAGTTCTCATGTACCTGTCTCAAATTAGGACAAATAGTTTATTATTTAAATATTGAAGACAATATTAGTGCTTTCTAAACGAAAATCTGAAACAGAAAAATCAGAAAAGGAAACGGTCACATCTGGCACTCGAACCCAGGACCGGTCCTGGGTTCGAGTCCCAGATGTGACCGTTTCCTTTTCTGATTTTTCTGTTTCAGATTTTCGTTTAGAAAGCACTAATATTGTCTTCAATATTTAAATATTACAATTTGAGGTTTTACTCAATAAAGTTATTCCGAAAAATAAATAAAGTTTATTATTTATTTATTTTATTTATTAACGCCGATTATAGCGGCTTTTACAAAAGAATAACAATTGTTTTACATATGAATACAGACAATACATGGATAAAAAAAATATAAATATAAAATACATAAAAGATAACAATAGAAATAGTAGTATCAACATAAAAAAGTACAATGAGTAGGTTATTATAAATACAATACAACATATTATAAATCCCGGATATTATGTAATGAGTGTTAAGAAATTAATACTTTAAAACTGTATTTGATTATAGTCAATCTGAGAAGCGCTGACAGACAGTTTTAATTAAGTAGTGTTTGTATGAGGTTAAACTAGCAATGTTTATAGGTTCATCCAAAACATATTTATTTCCAAGTCCATGCAGGCGATTCATTATGGAATTGAGTTCAGCGTTAGATCCTGTATTGTTGCAATGATAGGGTAATTAGAAACGAACTGATCGACTAGGTACATGGAAACATATTAACGAAAGAAGTTCAGGTTGGTAACTATTTTAAATAAATAAAATAGGTCTGAACAAATTCTTCTTTCTTTTAATGTATCGAGTCCCAATAATTGTAACAGAGAGGGGTAATTAATGTTTTCATTTTTATTTTTATTTTATTTTATTTGGAAAACCAACAGTTATAATTATTACAAGGTATGGTGTAGTAAGTGTTAATTATTTAACCAATAATAGGTTTTCACTTAGGTATTTTAATTATTTAGTGAATATATATAATATTTATTTAAGAAAAAAAGTTACATTAGCCTATAGGGATGGGATGGCGGAAGGGAGGGGTATGGGATGGATCTAGTCTGTGTAATGTGTAGCATGTACGTATGTGTATTAAAAAAAATAATAATGATAATAATTATTTATTGATTTTAGGTTTGAAATTGCGGGGTGCTGAGTTAAATAAGTCTAATTCACTGTATGAAGTATTGAAATTGTATGAAGCACGGTGAATAAAAGCATTTTGTTTTGAGTTCGTGTTACATTGAGGGATGTTTAATGTGTGATTTTGTCTGGTTTGTCTGATGGGTACTCTTAATTGATTTTTTTCTAGTAATTCCGGGCAATCTATCACAGAGGTGGCAATTTTTTGTAAAAATAGTATGTCTGCGGAGTTTCTACGACTTTCCAGTGACGAAATCCTGAAAAACGTTGCTGACTCCTCGTGACTCAGATGAGGACGATATGCCCGAAAATCAAGGTATCGTAGAAAACGATATTGCACTTTCTCAATCCTTTCTATCTGTGACTTATACGTGGGATTCCAGACTTGAGAGGCGTACTCCAGAGAACTGCGTACATACGCAAAGTACAGCATTTTCATGGTATTTACTTTTTTAAAATTTTTGCAGGTTCTGAGTACAAAGCCAAGTACCTTGGAAGCTTTTGCAACCATGGATTCGATATGGCGCTCAAAAAGTAATTTCGGATCTAACACTACTCCCAGATCCTTAGCCTCTGTCATTTTGCTCAGTATTGTGCCGTTAAGGGAGTAATTAAAAGAAATGGGATTTTTATTTCGGGTGAAGCTGATGGTGCCACATTTTTTTACATTTATTTGCAGGTTGTGTTCTGCACAATAAATATTTAGGCGATTTAGATCTTCTTGCACGCGGGTACACTCATTGATACACGTGACAGGGGAGAATATTTTCATGTCATCTGCGTATAATAAAGTTCTGGAGTGGTGAAAACATTTCCCAATGTCATTAATATATATATTAAAGAGTAATGGTCCCAATAATGACCCCTGGGGTACTCCCGACGGCACGGTTTCCCAGTTTGATTTATAGCCACCGAAGACTACTGCTTTGCTACGGTTTGATATAAAGGACGAGAGCCATCTGAGGAGGTCTCCGTGTACACCGATTTGTAAAAGTTTTCTCAGCAAGATATCATGAATAACTAAATCAAAAGCTTTACTATAATCTGTATATATTGCATCTACCTGTATACGCTGATCCATGTTATCTTGTAAGAATTCGGTGAATGCCGTTAAGTTAGTGGTTGTAGATTTCCCCCTCATAAATCCATGTTCGTTATTATTGAGTGACGATCTCAAGGCCGAAAACATCTGGTCATACACAATTTTTTCGAAAACCTTACTAAAGATGCAGAGCTTTAAAATTGGCCCATAATTTTCGACGTTAGATTTTTGGCCATTTTTGAAGATTGGAGTTACAAATGCCGTTTTCCAAGTGTTTGGGACTATTCCTTCTTTAAGGGATCGACTAAAAATTATGGATAGCGGCTTAGATAGGCTGCGGGCACATTTGTTTATGAAGAAAGGGGGAATTTTATCTGGGCCTGCGCCTTTTTTGGGATCTAAATCTTCAAGGTGTTTTCTGTATATGATGCTGGTCGACTTCAATATTATTAATGCTAGCAACACAGAGCTCATTGGGGTTGTCCGGTAGGATCTGGATGTTTTGAGCATTATTGTTGTAGACAGACATGAAATATTTAGAGAATAAGTTACAGATGTCAGACCCATTTTCAGCTTTTTTGTCTTTAAATGTCATAGTGTTCGGAACACCGGGGGATTTGGAGTTGGATTTTATGTAATTCCACACTTTTTTTGGGTCGGAGGATATATCATGTTCGATTTAATATTGTGGCATTCCCAATTAAGTTTTTTGTGGCGTGATCTTAGTAAAGAGAAAGTGGCGTAGTCAGATGGGTTTTTGTATATCTTAAACTTTTTAAAGTATTTGTATTTTTCTGATGTCAATTTAATGAGGGCCGAATTATACCATGGCGGGTATTTAGAATTCCTACACAGTTTTTTGAGAATGTGCGTGTCTATAAGATTATTTAATTGTGAATAGAATTTTTTAATGCCGTTTTTACATCACCAATCGAAAGGAGCTAATGCCAGTTTACCTGGTCGAGATATGTATTAATTTTTTCGTAATCACCGCGCCTAAAGATGTAACCGCTTCTTAGTTCCTCCACTAGTGGATCGGGTTCAGAAAATGAAACTTCTATGATTAGTGAGGTGTGATGAGGGTATTCTGAAATTAATGGTTCATCACATGCAGAGACCGTGACGAAGTCATTACATAGGACGAGATCAAGAAAGTGACCGTTGGTATTTGGAATTCCATTATATTGGTGCAATCCAGAAAAATGCATGCAGTCTATAAATGATGTGCTAACAGGCGATAAGCGATCACTGGGTATAAGGGACGTCTTATTGGGAGACTTATTCCATGAAATTTCAGAGAGGTTGAAGTCACCTAGGATAATGAATTTGTCTGAGGGAAATTGCAATGTAAGTGCTGAAATTTGGGTGAGGAAGCTTTCCATATTTTCACGATATGTTGGTCCTTTAGGGAGGTAAGCACAGCATATCATATCATAAAAGAAAATAAAAAAAGTAGTGAAAACAATAACTTTACTGTATTCATAGAAGTAGATGGAAAAACACACTCAAAAATGTTAGAGGAAGCGAAGATAAATATTGGATGGAATAGATGTGCTGTCTTCGATCATCTCTCAGTTTTGAGATGTTTCAATTGCAACGGATACAGACATAAAGCAGGCGTTTGTAAAAATAAAAAATCATGCGGAAGATGCTCAAATGAACATGATACGTCAGACTGTCAGGAAAATATTGACAAAATCAAATGTGTTAATTGCAAACTGACAAATGAAAAACTTTCATTAAATTTGAATGACAATCACAATGCATGGAGCAAGGAGTGTCCTATTTACAAAAGAAACATAGAATCGGAGAAGAGAAAAATTGATTTTTTAGGATAAAAAAAAAGGCAAACGTATACTATTTAAATATTTCAAGTCTTTTGGCTCACGTAAATGAAATTGAAGTTTTATTACAAAAATTGAAACCAGAAATTTTAATGTTAAGTGAAACATGTATAACTAGTGATATTTACGATTCTGAAGTATCATTTATTGGGTATTCAACTGTAAGATGCAATTCATTTAGTCGGCATACGGGAGGAGTTCTAATGATTATTAAAAATAGTATATCTTTTAAAATAATATCAAATGAAGTGTTTGATGAAAAAAATACATGGATACTGGCAGTGCAAATAAGAAAAAACTTTATTAAAGGAACATACGCTGTATTATATCACTCACCAAACCAAAGCCATTCAAAATTCTTAGATTTTTTCGAAAGTTGGTGTAGTAAAAACATGAAAAATCAAGATATGTTTTATGTAACCGGTGACTTTAACATTGACATGAAAGTCAAGAATACCTACAGTAAAAGACTTCAAAGTTTAGTGAATAATCTAGGACTGAAACAACTTGTGACCAAACCAACTAGAATTTCAAATACATCAGCAAGCATTATTGATTTAGTCATAACAAATCATTTTTACTTGAATGTTAATGTTATGGATACTCCAAAAATATCTGACCACGAAAACATATTAACAATATTTGAAACGACCACAATTAAAAATGAATCAAGAGAAATTACATATAGAGATAAAAGAAAATATAATCAAACGATGTTTTGTGAAACTCTACAAAATAATATTTCCCAAGTTACCGAATCTAATGACCTACATGACAAAGCCGAGAACTTCGTCAATATTTTGACTTCAGCAGTCGATAAAAATATGCCTTTGAAAAGGGTTCAGTTTAAAAATACGAATAAATGGTATTCAAAACCATTACACAACCTTCAGCAACAAAGAGATAATGCATATAAAGCGGCAAAATTGGAACCATCTGAAGAAAAATGGAATGCATACAAAAAAGTTCGCAATATTTATTCCAAACAAATTAAACAACATAAATGCGATTTTTATAAACAAAAATTAGAATCACAACAGAATGAACCAAGAAAACTTTGGATAACACTAAAAGAAATTATTAAGGGTAAACAAAAAGAAGTTGTAAAGTCAATTGATTTCCCAGATGGAATTGAAGAAGACGTAGAGAAGATAGCGACTAAATTTAACGAGCATTTTATTTCGAGCATAGATCTTATAATTGAAAGTATTCCACAACATCCTGAGAACCAAATAGACGAGCTTGTATGCACCGATGAAGAATTTAAGTTTAAAAATATAGATTTACCATACTTAAAGAGAGTTTTGAATAATATGAAGTCTAAGGAATCCCCAGATGGTATTACAATAAATATACTCAAAGACTCTATAAATATTATTGGCGAATCGATGGTCCAAATTATCAATGAATCTTTAAATAGTGGAGTATTTCCCAAAACTTGGAAGACATCTGTAATAACTCCTATTCCGAAAATTGACAACCCAAAAAAAATTTGACGACTTTAGACCCATCAATTGTTTACCCAAATATGAACAAGTACTGGAATACATTGTAAAGGAACAGTTAAATGAATACATTGAGGCCAAACAGATATTAGTTCGACAACAATCTGGTTTTAGAAAAAAATGTTCTTGTGAAACTGCTATTAATTATGTAATAGACGAGTGGAAAAATTTTCGAGATAAAAAAAGCAAAATTATTGCAGTATTTCTAGACTTAAAACGAGCATTTGAAACAATCGACAGAGATAGATTAATCAAGAAATTAAGTAATATTGGAATTAATGGTAAAGAATCTAAATGGTTCGTTGATTACCTATCAGAAAGAACGCAAGTAACAAAATATGATGGTATAACATCTGAACCACATCACACTAATAAAGGCGTTCCGCAGGGTTCTGTATTAGGTCCACTGTTGTTCATTATATACATGAATGATATTATCAAAGTGTTAAAGCATTGTGCAATTAAACTCTTTGCTGATGATACATTGTTATACATAGCCAGTGAAAATTTACAGGACGCCATTGAAAAAATACAAATTGACTTAAATTGTGTAACACTTTGGTTAAACCAAAACAAACTAAAATTGAATGTTATGAAAACAAAGTTTTTAATTGTGGATAGTGTAGGGGGAAACGAGCAGGCAATACTAAAAATTGATAACGTAAACATAGAAAGGGTGAGTAGTATTAAATATCTGGGTGTAATATTAGATGAAAAATTAAAATTTGATGAACACTTAGAATACATAACAAAGAAAATTGCTAAAAAAGTTGGATTCCTAAAAAGGATCAGAAATAACTTGGATCTAAAGACAACGCGCCTTGTTTACAATTCTATTGTTACTCCGCATTTAAATTATTGTTCTAGTGTTTTATTCTTATGTAACGAAGCCCAAAATAATAAACTCCAGGTTATACAAAATAGGGGGATGAGGATGATTTTAAAATGCAACATTTTTACTAGAGTTAAAATTATGTTACAAAATTTAAATATGATGACAACCAAACAACATATAATATATAATACGTTAACAATGATGTATAAACTTCAAAATAATATGCTCCCAAATTATCTGCAAACAAATGTTATGTACCATGAAAATGTTCACAATTATCCTACGAGAAGACGCAGAGATTTTAGGCTTCCCAAAACTAAACTTTCATGCACACAAAACAGCGCGTTTTATAAAGGGCAAAAACTTTATAATAACCTACCAAATGTCATAAAGGAAGCCCCAAGCCTTAGCACTTTTCGTAGGACATGTGCTTTATATGTGAAAAATAATTTTTGATTGTTGAGCTCACCAATATTATTTTAGTCACCTAGATATCTTATATAATATAATTTTGTGTATTTATCTTTTTCTTTTCAAATGTAATTGTTATTTCTTGTATTTTTTATATTTTCCTACTAGATGTATGAAAAAATTTGCATACATCTAAATAAAGATTCAAAAACAAACAAAACAAACAAACAAAATATGTGAAGATTTGTGTGTTTGGATTCCTTGGATTCTAATGATATCCAGATGTCCTCGGCTCGCGAATGCCACCCTGGGCGCTCGTGAGCTACCAGTTCACGACGAACAGCGACTAAGATACCCCCGCCCAAGCGCTGCCCTGTGCAAGCGTAGTCCCGATCTCGGCGGTGTACATCGTAGCGATCATCAAATAACTCTTCATTGCGGATGCCATCAACAAGCCACGATTCGGTCAAAGCGATAACGTCATACTCGTTGGATCGAACAGCCATCAGCAATGTGTCAGTCTTAGTGCGTAGCCCTCTTACGTTTTGGTGATATATATTTAATTTATTTAGAGTCATTGGATCGAGAAAAATCGATAATTAAGTTTGTGTTTATTTTTATATAATTCCCAAATATTTTTGCAAAATGTTTAAAGAACGAACAGTGTGTTAGTGTGAATAGATCCAATATTCCCAATTTAAAATTAATATAACGTAAAAAATTATGTTGGACTCGCTCAAGGGAATTCTCATGTACACTATAGTAAGGACTCCAAATGGTGGTGTTAAATTCTAGTTGGCTTCTAACAAGTGAAGTGTAACGTAATTTGACAGTTTTTGAATTTTTAAAATCCGTAAGACAAATCCTAACATTTTCATTGCTTTACTGATTATATTATTAATATGTTTAATGCATGTTAATTTAGTGTCAAAAGTTATACCAAGGTCTCTTATTTCATCAACAGATAATAAGTGAGAAAATAGGTGAACAACAATGGTTTTTTTCTGTGGAATCTCATAAGTTGACATTTTTTTACATTAAGAGTTAATTTTTTTTAAGACACCAATCGTAAAAGCTATTAATATTAGATTGAAGTGTTATACAGTCCTCGATATTGTCAATAATTCTATACTTCTTCATATCATCAGCGAACATTAGAATGAGAACACGGGTGAATGTGTTTGTTACGTCGTTAATGAATAAATTAAAAAGTAAAGGACCAAGATGCGAACCCTGGGGTACGCCACTGGTAGCTTCGAACATGTAGGATAAGTGATCATTAATACATACAGTTAACTGACGCCTAAGTAACTTATTCTTAAACCAAGATAAAAGGTTTATTTATTTATTGTTAACTATGTTTTTTTAATTACCGTGACTTAAGTAATCACAAATAACCTAAGTCGTAAATTGTTTCCTTTCTTATCTAGCAGTAACACAAATAGGTTTTAGGAGCATGACTTTTATAAGCTATTCTTTGGGCACTTAACGATAAACGCTAATTAAAAAATAAATGAAGTTCATTGACCTGATGTGCTATTTTAAAAAATACGTATTTGAAATACGCATTTTTTAATGTGAAACCGCCCGAAGGTTTCCAACCGTCTGGAACCGGTGAGACTATGGAATCTCCAATCGGGGTATGTCATGAGGCTGAAGGCTGTGGGGGGGATAGAAATGGGGAAGAGTAAAGTATACAAGTTCCTGGATATTCATATCTGGTCACCAAATACGGCCAAAACCATTTCAAACAACGTTTCAATTTTGAATGTTGGTTTTACACCAAGGTAAACATACTGAGTGTATCTTCGACTCTGGAACGTACCGCAAATATACTATACATTTTTTTTGAGTAATTTGTGAAATAACACAAATTTGAACCCACGACGAACAACTCCAGTTTGCTAGTCGAAAGCCTTATTCCTGGACCAGGGAGGCCGTCATTTACTAGTAGATCATTCCCGGTTTCGCCTAATTTTCAACACTCTCTCATCTAAGTAAAAAATATGGAATCGACCAATGTGAAGTTCTATTGTTTTATTTTCTAACAGTTAAACCTCTGTATGAAAATGTCGTAACGAACTAAAGAAAAAAATCCTTACAAATTTCAAGACTCCAGAGCTTACATTCGAGGGACTGCTTGGGAAAAATAATTTAGTTAAAATTGCTATCCTAAAATAAAAATTTTAATTTTTCGTTAAATTTATGAAAAATCCTACGAAAATAATATGTTCAATATTAGCTCTCGAATGGTGACAGATTTTCAGATTGCTACTTTAAATGCGGCACCTACATTTCTTCCACCATGGAGGAATCTAATATTTCCAATGTAACTGGAGTCACCCTAGCAATACGAAAGCATTTATTTCGATACCGTTTTATCACAAAAGAAATAACCATATTATTATCAATGAAATCCACTTCCTTTACTTTTTTGGAATTCGAAACCATTAAAAAAACTATAAAAGATAAAATTTACATGTTCATTGAAAAAGCTGTTTTAGCCTCACAATTCCCCTATATAAGCGATCCATGGTTCCATTCTGGATAGTTTAAATGTCTGAACGCTTATGCTACATAAAAGCAACAAAATAGTTTCAACAATATTATACTTGAAAGGTCGGGCATTTAATTGGGTTGGTGAAAACAGTTACATTTTTAATTTTTAAAATCGGGTGTGTTGATTTGCCTTTAGTAGGTAATATACCATTGCCGACAAAAAACCAAAATCTCAAACTAAAACGCTCGAAATATTGCAAAGATGTCAATTAGTTAATAATTGACATCTTAACAACTTTACACTAATTTTCAAGTTTAATCGTAACTTTACTTTTGAACGTGTTGTCCACCAATCGCTTATTTATAAACGAGTAATTTACATAAATATTTTTAAAAATGACAACAAAAAACGCTACACATAATAATTGTTCTTAACATTGTTGCAGACTTTGCTGACTTTACATATCCATACACAACAGCAATGAAGTGGATGTCTTTCTTATTTATAACTTGGACCATTATGGTTAACATTTTTCTGTCAAAGTATTCAACATCTGGTAAGTGCGATAAACAATTAATAATAAATATCCAAATATTTACTCGACTTTTCTTCCATCAACAGAATTTTGTGTATTAACCTTACAATCTTGCAACTCTGATAATCAGAATTTTGTGTATTATTTTTGCAATCTTGCAACTCCCATAATTAGATGTTCGTGTATTAATCTTGCAATCATGCAACTCTAATAATTAGAATTTTTTGTATAAATCTTGCAATCTTACAAATCTGATAATTAGAATTTTGTGTATTAATCTTTCATCTTGCAACCCTGATAATTAGAATGTTTGTATTAATTTTGCAATCTGCAACTCTGATAATTAGAATTTTGTGTATTAATCTTGTAATCTTGCAACTATAGTAATTAGAAATTTTTGTATTAATCTTGCAATCTTGCAACTTTGATGATTAGAATTTTGTATAATAATCTTGCAATCTTGCAACTTTGATGATTAGAATTTTGTATAATAATCTTGCAATCTTGCAACTCTGATAATTAGAATTTTGTTCATTAATAATATTGTTTCGTCTTTTTTTATAAATATTAGTTCCCGGCAGACTGACATTTTAACCAGCTCACATTAACAATTTTCAGGGTTCTATAACCAAAGAACCAAACGTTCAATTTCTTATAAAATCTGTTAAAACCACTAAGTAGGTACTCATTTCATTAAAAAATGTCAACTTTTATACAGTACCGTAATATGTGACTTCTTTGATAATCGCGAATACCTGCAAAATTCTCAAACACAATATTATTTATTTCCAGTAATATTCAAAAATGTTGATGGATGAATTTCAAAGCTGTTTTTTTAAATATTTTGAAAATGTATTTTTTTTTAATTTCTTGACGATTATAATGGTATCGTGTCATTTATGTTGTCGGGTTTATCAGTGACTTTCAATTTAACTATGTAACTACTTGAATATTTGAACTCGCATGTTTTCAATTTTGTTTGGGGGATTGTAGGTAAGTATGTTTTCAACCATCAATATGTCTAAATATTGTACATCGTTGTAATAAAATGATAGTTATATCAAAGTCGCCCACCTCCGAAGGTGACTTTGATCACCATGTTGTTATTTTTTTCTCTGCCCAAACACATATTATTTTTTATAAATTCTTGAAAATTATAATAATTACAAAAAAAAACTTTACAATAATGATGATTACAATCAAAAATAATTTTATAAAAAAATGTAATTACTTAAAAGTTGAATTTTGACAATGTCACCCCATTTTGCGGTATTTACCGGAGACCGAAGTAAATTATCACGAAAGCAATTTCATGAAATCAAGGAGAAAATAAATTATTCCATCTAGGTTTCCCATTGTCAATGTTAATCGTTGGGATTAAGTGCAGTGGGTCTTGCATTCTTTTCGGAAATATACATGGTTTTACAATACAAACGCTTATCATTTCTACTGCATTCGGTCAAATGATGTCCTTCTCTGTCAATTCTACGCCTACAAATTCAGCAGCGTTGGCATCAAAATTTCATTGTGGACTGCTAAACTTTGCCTAAATCAAACCAAAAGTAGGAGAAAAGTAGTAAATACCATAAATTTTCTTGTTATAAAAATACTAGCTTACGCGTGCCCTGGGTTGCTGGGGGTTATCCTTAGGAGATATATCAGAGTATATATCAGAGATCAGAGTGGACTTTTCTGTAGGCCTTTTTAAGATATACAATTCCGTAGTACATTATTTTGATATACCTCATGAGGTTTAGCCAGTGTTAGCAATACAGTGCCAGAAAATATATTTTTACGTCTTGATTATAAAACATCGACTTTTCTCTACTTTCTAGAAATATAATATGCAAGTATTATATATGTAAACCTTCCGGGAAAAATTCTCTAAATGATAGTAAAAACCATTTCAGAATATTTTGCCTAGTTTAGAAGAACTAAGCGCATAAACCGACAGACGCGGATAGCGAATTTATTTTATACTATTTAGAGATTATTATGTTAGATTTCATATTGATTGAGTAAGTTTCAATTCACATTGTTTGAGTAACGGCTGATTCCCAATCAGTCAAAGACTAAACGGAACTGAAACGAGTTTACGAACCAAAAATGATGTAATTCGATTTCGATACAATATATCTGCGTATTTGAAATACCGTCGTTACGTGATCGGGGCATTTCTGGTTTTGAAATGAAATTTTTTCATGGCACTCATTAGAAATAAAATTTTAAACATTTCGGTTATTTTACGTAACCGGGTGTCGATATATCCATCAGAATAGTGTGACAAAATTACCGTTTGCGGTCGTTTAACGTTTAAATTTAGATTTGATGAATGTTTTGTGCTCACCGCGTTCAATTTTTTTTTTGCAATTTTCCATACACATTTTGATATTTTACCATTTTGATATATTATATGATACCATAAATTTTCTTGTTATTAAAATACTACCTGTCGTGTACCCGGTGTTGCTGGGGTTATCCTTAGGAGATATAATGAATAATAATTACTATCAACATGAAATCATTCATATTAGATGCAAATTATTTCCGGCAGATTTTTTGTTACTGACGACTTTAAAGTGCGTTTTTTCAGGTCAATTTATGTATAAAAAAGTAAGTAAATAGATATCGATGTTGGAAATTAGATTGCCAACTGATTTGTCATTATAAATACTTAAATTTGGTTTAAATTAACGAAGTTGAAGGTGACAAATTGACTTTCCACCTAGATAGGCAGTCGGAATAGATAATAGTATTAAAATATGCTTTGAGTGGTATAATGCTCGGCCATTCGCGCGTACGCAGTCAACTGTCAGATTAACGAGTTAACACGACTTTTAAGATTTAAATAATGTTTTTAATCAAAATTTCATTGTGGACTGCTAAACTTTGCCTAAATCAAACCAAAAGTAGGAGAAAAGTAGTAAATACCATAAATTTTCTTGTTATAAAAATACTAGCTTACGCGTGCCCTGGGTTGCTGGGGGTTATCCTTAGGAGATATATCAGAGTATATATCAGAGATCAGAGTGGACTTTTCTGTAGGCCTTTTTAAGATATACAATTCCGTAGTACATTATTTTGATATACCTCATGAGGTTTAGCCAGTGTTAGCAATACAGTGCCAGAAAATATATTTTTACGTCTTGATTATAAAACATCGACTTTTCTCTACTTTCTAGAAATATAATATGCAAGTATTATATATGTAAACCTTCCGGGAAAAATTCTCTAAATGATAGTAAAAACCATTTCAGAATATTTTGCCTAGTTTAGAAGAACTAAGCGCATAAACCGACAGACGCGGATAGCGAATTTATTTTATACTATTTAGAGATTATTATGTTAGATTTCATATTGATTGAGTAAGTTTCAATTCACATTGTTTGAGTAACGGCTGATTCCCAATCAGTCAAAGACTAAACGGAACTGAAACGAGTTTACGAACCAAAAATGATGTAATTCGATTTCGATACAATATATCTGCGTATTTGAAATACCGTCGTTACGTGATCGGGGCATTTCTGGTTTTGAAATGAAATTTTTTCATGGCACTCATTAGAAATAAAATTTTAAACATTTCGGTTATTTTACGTAACCGGGTGTCGATATATCCATCAGAATAGTGTGACAAAATTACCGTTTGCGGTCGTTTAACGTTTAAATTTAGATTTGATGAATGTTTTGTGCTCACCGCGTTCAATTTTTTTTTTGCAATTTTCCATACACATTTTGATATTTTACCATTTTGATATATTATATGATACCATAAATTTTCTTGTTATTAAAATACTACCTGTCGTGTACCCGGTGTTGCTGGGGTTATCCTTAGGAGATATAATGAATAATAATTACTATCAACATGAAATCATTCATATTAGATGCAAATTATTTCCGGCAGATTTTTTGTTACTGACGACTTTAAAGTGCGTTTTTTCAGGTCAATTTATGTATAAAAAAGTAAGTAAATAGATATCGATGTTGGAAATTAGATTGCCAACTGATTTGTCATTATAAATACTTAAATTTGGTTTAAATTAACGAAGTTGAAGGTGACAAATTGACTTTCCACCTAGATAGGCAGTCGGAATAGATAATAGTATTAAAATATGCTTTGAGTGGTATAATGCTCGGCCATTCGCGCGTACGCAGTCAACTGTCAGATTAACGAGTTAACACGACTTTTAAGATTTAAATAATGTTTTTAAATCATTTAAAGCCATTGATAATAGAAACCATCGAGATAGGACTTGAACCATTATTATTATGAAACCGCCCAGACGCATAACTTTCACTTTGATAGTCAGTGCAGTTTGATCGTGGCTCGGCGACAGTCGCCACATTTTCATGCCATATCTTCAATTGTTTATCTTATCTATGATTGAAGCCGATGTGCACAATATCAATGGGTTACTGCAGTCGAGAAGTTTCAACGTTTTTTAGTAATGCTTAGGCAAAAATTGTTAAAAATCTTCGATTCTCGCAAAAAAATTTTATTTCTGACTAGTTATACATCGCCACGCGTTGCTATGGTTGAAATCTCTCTGTGCAGATAGAGAAACAATATTTCCTGTTGCTTTTACGTCCAACAAATGGCGCTGTTTCAAAAAAGTATTTTTGTTAAACAGATAGCGCTGTTTTTTTCAAAAAAATCATTTTTGTCCAAGAGATTGTTTTTTCAAAAAAACTATGTTTTTTTCTGTTACAGGGGACATCTATAATCTATATAATACACACGCGTATTCGAATGCAACGTTGTGTTAAACTTACAAAGCAATATGTGAATAACTTATAGAGATCTAAGATTTTGAACCAACGAAAATTTACATTTTTATTTATATAGATAGATTAATTCCTGACATAATTAGGAAGACGATATATATATTATTTTGTGAATGAGACTTTACCAAATCTTATGCTGTTATTTTTTTTCAGGTTGTATATTTGAAAATGTTGTGGAATCAGTGGATAATCGACGCAATAGGAAAATAGATTCCCTCTATGAGCTGTCCTCGCAGCTTACAACGCGCGATGGCTTCTCTAACATCTCAAACGATACTCTTTGGCAAAATGTGAGTTATCAATATATTACTTTGTGTAGTCTACCTGCATTATATATTTGAGATGATGGTACAAATGTGAAATAAGCTGCCGGCGTTCATTCTTACCAATTGTTTGCCCTTACGCTTTCCTTATTAACACCCTTCCAATAACGAAATTTCCTAACGTTGCCAAATGGTGATGATTTAATTCCCCAGTATTTTACACATTAAACAAGCGTTTAGAAGACAAAAAACCTTTTATTCTTCTATAGAAGTAGGTACTGTAGGAGTAGGTACTGGAGGAGTAGGTAAAAACTAGCTGCCAGTTCATCTTTCTAATCGTATTATTTTTGTACCTAGAACCGAATTAATAAATTTAATATCGTCAACCTAATTCACACATTACCAATCCAACCTGATGACGATTACAGTACAGTACAGTACAGTACAGATAAAAGAGTTTTTTATGTTAATGTTTTTTGGATTTCCAATGATACGTGATTTTTCACGGGTCTACGCTAATAATATATAAAATATCAAAATCAAGTACCTACTTTTTATTGATAATATCAATTGCCCAACGTGTCGCCTTCAAGAAAAATTACCCGCTAGTCTCGCAGCATTGGTAGCCTTAGAGAGTTTTAGATGGGAATGCAAACTCTGTTAGGTCAATGTTAAAGTCACGGCTTATGTTAAAAACGCCTTCCTCAAAAGTGGCTAACGGCCAAGGTTTCTGTAATATTAAAGTCATGAGTCATTCTTTCATGCTGGTGATATTGGTAATATCAATTTCCCAACGTGTCGCCTTCAAGAAACATTACCCACTAGTCTCGCAAATTATATAGGTATACAAACTCTGTTAGATCAATGTTAATGTCACGGCTTACGTAAAAGTGGTTTCTGTTATTTCAACATCATGAGTTATTATATCGTGCTGGTGATACGAGTTGCTCAAAGCCAGGGTCGCAGTTAGTAATCAATCCAAATCCGAGACCAGCATCGTCATCCGAGTGCACTGAGAAAACTGATATAAAATACTGCTATTTTGCAGGCCTTTGACGAATGAATCCCTCAATAAATTATCAGCAAAGCACAGATGTGTTATGGCGATGTCGGAACACGTTTTTCATAAAAATTCTAATATTTTCGCATTTCGTCTTTGTCACTATTACTACAAACGCACCATTAACACGTGTTCATATATATTATGAAAATACTAAAAATTTATTAGGATACGGCATGCTATCCCGTTTTTAACAGGATTTTAATAAATCAGCAATATCTACTCATTTTTCTCCGTGTGGAAGGCACTTTCATTATCGCCCTGGTTGGAGACCGCCATTCAAAAACGAAACATCGAATGAAATGGCTTTAGCTGTCTTTTGAGACCAGTTCTTAAAACATTAATTTACACCTCTTTACAAAGTGAAAAATTCTTTATGTTTTTTTTCCCTTTGAAATCAGCCTTCAGGATCGAAGTGATACTTGATATACACAGAAAAACGAGTACCTAATGATGATTTATTAAAATCCAATTAATAACGGGATTGCAGGCCGTTTCCTATTAAACATTTAGTACAGTCCTAATATATCGGAACACGTGTTCAAGCACCTGCATTTGTCCTGAAAATATACAATTACGAAATGCGAAAATATTAGAATTTTTAAGGATACGTGTTCCAAACATGTTTTTACTGAAAGATTTCTTAGATTTCTTCTTCTTAGATTCCTTTTTTTAATTCTGGAAGATTTGACTAGTTTCATTGTCTTCAGATCAATCTTGTTGGTGGGATTGTTCTTAATCTTCTTGTAGGTGTTGGCGTCGCACAAGAGGTATTCCATTTTTTTCATATAATCTTCCATAATAATCACGACAGTAGCATTTCCTTTCGCAAACTCTCCTTTCGTGATGTTGGGGCGGGGTATTTAGGCCCTTTTCATCAATTTAAATTATAAATATATGTATAATAAACCATGTTAACTTATAATGTAATACCAGCTTTTAGAGGATTGAAGTTGGCGATACGGTATCACATCTAAATAGTTAAGCCCACAATCAAAAATCTTTACGCATCTGCCCTTATTATGGACACTCTAATCCTGTCCGAAACGATGTCTAAAGAAGGAGGTAACTCGACATGGCGTAATACATTACTTTATATCAAAAATAAATTACCATAATAATTTTGGTAGTGAAAATCTCAAATCATAATGATTTTTTATTAGTTTTGAACATTAATTATTATCGTACGTATTTTATGGCTTAAGGGGTTCTACCAAAAACAGTCGAATGTTTGATACTATTTGCACTATTCAATTTTATACAATAAGTTTATCCCAAAAATCTGAACCCGTTTAGAGTCCTGTACCTCCATAAATATGGTGCTGTGGTTGTGGTTTGCCTAATATGAATAATTTTAAGGTCATTTCAGCATTGTTTTAAATTAAGTAAAAGCTTTTCGCAGGGCCTTGAGGCATTATTTCACTTAAATGGGGCTATAAACAGCCAACAATTCTGTTTTTAAACATTTGAGGAAAAACAGATTTTTTTATTCTTAATTGATTCGGAGGAAAGCGCCTTTCATAAAAAATTCTTTCGCACCAATATTAAATTGCATTGAAGTTGGTTGAATAAAAATACAAAAACATTCCTATCGTACTAACTTTTGTCAATTTAAGCTGCAAATTGAATGCCTAAGCGGAACCAAATGCGCTTAGAGTATGTTGTGTTCGTACAAACAGGTCTCCAACTCGTCTTGGAAGGAGTTAATAAATAAGTGATTCTTTTAGATTAATAAGGGATTTATTAATACTCCGCGTATTATAAAGGTTACTCTATAGTCGACCTAACTAGTAGTTGGCTAATTGGAATCTGAAACAATAAGTTTCTCTGGGATCCTTCCCACTGGCCCTGGCGACTACTGGCCACTTGCTCCATCTTGCGGACTTCCACGCAAGCTCTATGCACTGCCATCTGTGCGTGTATCTATGAAGCTCTTACTTCCCAACAGAGTATTTTTTTTAAATAAGCACGGAAATGCATAAAATCCTATGAGCTCATGAATACAAGCAAAAAGCTTAAGCTTTAGACTTGATTTCGAGCAATGTCACCGTGATGTTATTCGCAAATCTTAGTTTAAAATTTATGCGTGTGTACACATCACACGTAATATATACTAGTCGTTACTAATAACATATTATTCGCCTGAATTTAAATTTTTATTCATCTTTCAGTTATTATTGAACAACAGAAAAATTTGGAAAAAAGATATTTATGTCTTGTTTACTTTTATCGGTGAAATACGTATTTCAAACGTTGTAAATACTAAGCTGAAAGATTTTAATGATAACGAATAATCTTTTCTATATTTTATTTACAGTTCGACAACATCGCAGGACCTTTCAATATTTCAGATTCATGTGAGTGCACAATACTGTATGACATTACTAACTATAACCCTAACAATCGTTCATCACATATTTACAATTGTGGAACAAATAATATATAAGGCGTCCGGGGGTAAAGTGCGCTAACTTCAGTAGGTAATTATACATGATGGTAGAAATAAAAAAATAAAAATTTCCGTAAAAAGAAATTCATTTTCTCAAACAAAAAATTCAACTTTTTTACCTAAAAACTACCAAACGTTAAAATTTCTAAAAAAGTTAGTTGTACTTTTTACTTGTACTATCATGTAGAATCATCCCACCAAGTTAGCGCACTTTACCCCCGGAAACACTGTATGGTATCCATTCTTATTTTATCAAAGTAAAAAAAACACGTCCATGGCTTTTGATGGAAATTACGTTTAACTCTAAAAAAAATATGTTAATTACGTATTCTAAACAGAAAACGCTGTTCAGGGGTGTTTTTTGGTTAAAAAAGGGGTTTTCGGATTTAAATTAAAGGTTTGGTCGAAATTTTACAATGCTTTTGAAATAAATAATAAAATGGTTGTTTTTTTTCAGATGGTTATGTTTCTGCCTGGGATTACAAAGGTATTAACAACATTATTTTTTTTGTATATTTGTACGATTACTGCACCACAACTAACCCTGCGCCAGTGGAGCTGTGGTATCCTCAATTTAGGGGATTTTATATAATTACCACTAACAAAGTATTTTTATAGTGGAAAAACTTAATAAGTAATTACCACTAGCAAAGTATTTTTATAGTGGAAAAACTTAATGATTGAAACCTCAAATTATAATATTTAATCATTGAAGACAATATTTACCACTTTTTACTATAAACTCAGAAAAAAATTCCAACCAAGGATCTCTTCCTTGCCGGGTAAGTGCTCTTAGCACTGAGCTGATTCGACTATATCAGTTTACGTAATTCTTAACTTATACTTCGACTGAGTTAACATTATCAACCACTATCTATTACCAACATTATCTCCATTTTCAGCCTAAGAATAGGTATAAGTATAAGTCGTATTAGCTCAGTGGTTTCATGACATGATGCATATGAATTGAAATGTTTCCATTCTTTCGGTACCGTGAACCATCTAGAGCCTGGCTTCCTAACTTGTTTCGAGTCGCGATCCCATTTCATAAAAGCCAAGTGGTCGCGACCTCTATCGCGACGGAAAGGGGTTCAGAACCCGCAGCCTTCCGATTGCCGGTCAATTCGGAGATTTTTTCAATTTATATGGGTATTTCAGGTGAATAATTAGTGCTTATAATCATTTGTTATCCTTTGTGCTGTGCATAAAAACCTTGTCTTATAAACGTTAGTTAAATATTAATAATATATAATGATCAATAAATGTATTTCAATATTATTATTATTCAGATCAAGACAACTGGGGTGCCCAGTTCCCTCAATGCGGCGGTTTGCGTCAGTCTCCTATAAATATTGACAAAAGCAAAGCGAGGAATAGGGTGGTCTCTTGCATCAGGTGGTACAACTACAATGATATCCACCCTCAGATGAATATTATCAACAATGGACATACAGGTACGATTTTTTTTAAGGCACCTGTTTAAATTTGATTTTGACTTTCTTGATTGAATTAATGAAATGGAATTTTTGAAGTGGAAACTAACCCACTTCCCGACATCCGATTGTGCTGAAACTCGACAGATAGACTTGTTGACGACAATTTATTTTCGATGGCACCCATGCACACACGCATTTTTCTGAAATTGAATGATATTATAAAAATTTACTACAGTAAATATACGAAATAATTCTCGGTACCATCCAATTAGGATTTGGATAATGTAAGAGCGCAGTTCACTAATTTTAGGGAATCTGTGGAAAGGAGGGTTCAATCCTCAGTCAAACTAAAATAAAAATAAACGTATTTTTAAATAAGTCTGTTAATAAAAATAGATTTATCATAGGAAAAAAAACTTTGTTTTCTCATATATTCATTAGTTAAGATTGAGAACCATTCTCATCCCAGGCGAAAGTACTAAGGTATTAAAAAACCTCCAGACTTTCCCACTGAACGCGTACTCAAAAAATTCAAAGTTCCTACATTAAAAATTTATTTGTGAAAAAGTTTATCATTTAATTAAAAAATTATAAAAAAAAGATAACTACTCATTCATAACTGAAAATCGTAGACTCAATTATATATACCAACTCCAGTGAAATGTGGCAATATCAACAACTCTGGCCGCTAGAGGAATATTAGTGGCCGCTAGAGCAATATTAATACTAGAGGCCGAGTGTGGAATATTAACTTTGTTAAAAATTGGCATGTTGAGTTTGCTAAAAACCGCTATCGTTGTCATTTTTGAAGTGAAACTTCTTTACGCGCGTCATGCAATTTCGAGGACCGGAGTAAAACCGACTCATGACCGTCACGAAAAACCGTGATCATTTCGCTATAGGAGCCTAGCTAATATTATATACCTAGTTTAGGTCACTCTCCAAACTCAGCGGTCTAGAGGCAGAGCGCCCGACTGTCGTCGTGAAGAACCGAGATTCGATCCCTGCTTCAACTATTTTTTTTTTCTTTTTGTGAATTTTTTAATACGAGGAAAAGTGATAAAATGCTCTCGTGCTGCGACTTTTAGATATTTTGACTATATGATATTTTGGTCGAAATATAGCTTACAAATCGAGCCGGTAGAGTCGCTCGGTATTTTGATTAATTATTTTTATTCTGAATCATTAAAATTACTAATTAAGGCCGATAACGACAGATATGACTTCACACTGCCAATATATCTTCGATTCGACCCTATATAAAGCGTTAACGAGATGTTATGTGATATTATTCATTTTCCGTGTTTGAAAACGAAAATTTGCGCGGGACAAGTCAATTGAGGAGTACACGTTGTATACGCGGTTCTCGTCGCGCGAAATACCTCTCCTCGCGGTCTAGAGGCAGAGCGTTCGACACTCGTTATGCAGGACCCGGGTTCGAATCCCATATTTTTATAACTTTTAATTTTTTTTATCACATGCTACTTATAAATATGTCAATAGACAGAAAAAAAGAGAGAATGAAATGAAAAGAGAGAGAGAGAAGAATACTAAAAGTTTCACTTCCGTCGTGCGTAGGCTTGCCACACACTGTATTTTTCGCGATCTCGCTATAGATATACCACTCACGCAGACAGCAGTTTGGTTTTACAAAGTAAAAAGAAACAAGTTCCTCTATTAAAATCATAGACAATACGTGTAATATTCCTGACATCTAAGTTTATGTTGATAATCCACGCTAAGCACGATATTCCAACCAAGCCGAGAACTGTTTTACATGTGTTTTATGATATGTTAATTGTGTTATCTAATGTATGTAAATCAATAATGACTGAATAGCGATATTATATAATATGTAATGTAGAGTGTCTGTGGCGGGCTGTCGGGCTGGAGGCGTGGATTTGATATGTATACAAATTTACAGTTTTATTCCGACTTTGATGAAATGCTTGCTCACTTGACTTTCAAACCAAGAGGAAAGTCACTGTCTGCATGAAATTTCGAAAACTTTGCGTGAAGCCCGGGCAATGCCGGGGACTTCATTGAAAATTAATTATAGGCCGTATAAAAAAAATATAATATATAGATTTTCAAACATTGTTGGGTTATTCGTAACCTGGGAATGTTTGTCTTTCTTTTTAAAAAGAAAAAAAAAAAAAAAAAAAAAAAAATATTTATTTTGCAATGTCGTTCTTCAAACTAATAGTTTCGCATCTCGTCCATTATATTTAGACAGGAGAACCTGCGTGAACACGTTTTAAGATATATTCTGAATGACTAATATTATATTGGGAAATGATCATTTTTTAACAGTATCTTGACAAAAAAAAGCCGTACTGATTTTCCTCCATGTGTAAAGGAATATGGAAATTGGATTTGAATATTGTTTGATTGTATATACGTTAGCAGATTGTGTTAATAAGATCATTGGTATCAATTTGAACTAATAATGACTATTTTCCAGTGGAGGTGCGAGGCCCCTGGGGCAGCGGGGACCCCAGCGAGCAGCCCACCATGGAGGGCGGACCTCTCGACGGCAGCTATGAGCTGGCGAACGTCCACAGCCACTGGGGAGACGTCGACGTGGCGGGGGCGGAACATACCATCAACAAGAAGAAGTACGCCATGGAGATGCATTTCGTGCACTTTAAAAACATCTACGAGTGAGTGGTTATGTCATTTTTCAAGGGCTCTAGAAAGTACTTGGTGTAAAAACACTGAACATACAATCCCAAGAAGTGTAAATCCATACCGATTGGGAAGAAAACTGAAATCGCTCATTTATTTAAATTTTGTGCTGTTTTAACTCGACAGTTTTGCATTTCGTTTTTCTGCAAATTTGTTTAAATTCCGTTTCCATTTCAAGATGGTGGCCGTTTAATGGTACAGTATAGATGAAATCGTCGCGTCGTGTTTATTTGAACTTTCTTATGTACTTTCTTTCTTAATATTATGGTACCTACCTGCCTGAAAATATTTAAAAAAGAATTGTCATTCAAGTCGTTTCTTTTGACAAATAATGTAATTATTTTTTTTATTTTTTTTAATTTTTCATAAAATATAATATGTTTTATAAAATTTGTAAGTATGCATTTACGTGCCTACTTAAAAGTCTTATGATTTCAGAGAAAAAAATTGTTTTGATTTTAAATTAAACAAAATTGGAAAAAAACCTTTTTTGCGTGACGTCTACTAGTTTACTTTTTGCTTTGCACAACAAGTGTAATTTTGATGGGAATACCGCACAATAGTCCCAACTCTTCCCTTCCATTTGGGCATTCCTAATTGGGGTATGTTATGGGGCTGAAGAATGTAAAGAGGGGAAAGAGATGAGAAAATGAGAAGGTCTTGAAATACATACCTGCCTGTTCAGATCTAGTCGCCAAACGCAGCTAGAGCCATTTTAAACATTTTATTGACTACATTACGAGATCATCGAATTGCCGCTTAAAATTCATTACTCTAACTAATAACTTATTTAATCTTCAATTTCCTACCGACCCATAATATTCTCCAGTCATTTAGGGTGCCTTGTGTGGTATTCAATAAAATATTAAATCACGCGTTTACAATGCTTCTATTATGATTACAGTAATGCATCGGTTGCACTTGCATCGGGAGATCCAGAAGCAATCGCAGTGGTTGCATTACTCTTCAAGGTAATATTGTTTATTATTACTTATTAGCTTATTACTAATATTTCTTACATCACCACACTATCAATAGCGAGGTGATAAGTGCCTTAACCTCCAGACTTGGTACTTGACTCTAGCGATCATATTCTTGTTAAAGTATTTCGAGGTCTGGGGTTCTAAAGAAGATCTGAGCTATAAATAACAGAAAAAACAATAAAGTTTATTCTACATACATATGACAATTTATAATTACAATTTGACTGTTTTTATTCGTGAATAAATACTATAATGATGGTATGTTCATTTTATTTGTATGTTGACGAAAAAAATTAAAAATATAATATGGATCTTTATTGAACTGTAGAAAGATAGTCAATTTAAAGCAGAGTATGAAGATCGATAAGCTCGGTCTTGATCCGTGGAAATCGTAATTATGGTCAATTTAAAAATAAAAATATCGTTGCGTTGTGTTGTGTTCGTACAGACAGGTCTCCAACTCGTCTTGGAAGCAGTTTATAATTGAATGGTTCTTTTAGATTAATCAGGGATTTATTATTACTCCGCGTAATATAATGGTGACACGATAGTCGACCTAACTAGGAGCTTGCTAATTGGAATCTGAAACAGTAAGTGTCTCTGAGAGCCTTACCACTGGCCCTGGCGACTACTGGCCACTGGCTCCATCTTGCGGACTTCCACGCAAGCTCTATGCACTCTTAGGCTAGCTTTAGACTTGTAAGTTTTTTCGTAAATTTACGACTTCTAGCCAATGGGCATATTGCATTTTGAAAATCTACGAAAAAACTTACAAGTCTAAAGCTAGCCATAGAGCTAAGATCATTTAATTTGCGCAAGGTGGGTAAGTACTTCCGTTACACATTAAATTAACATAACTCACAGGTTAACCTCGAGTTAATTGTTATTACTTGTTATTTGTTAATTTTATTGTTAAACGGGGGCATTGGACTTCGTGATATTACAATAACCACTATAATTTATGAACGATTTTATAATAATGATAGCATAATGCTCGTAAGTTATAAATACAGCCATTAATTACCCGTTCAAGTCATTAAATTTTGTAGTAGGTACTTCCTCGGTGTCCATTGTTCAGCAGGGCACAAACACAATGGATAAATAGTTTGTTTCATCTCATCACTCAAACTTCCACCGTTCAAGTATTTATCAACTCAGTTTACATAATTTCTCTCCTATTCTGTTTCCTTTCAACTATGAAATTCAAATGCTTGGAGATTACGATGTCAAGAAAGTTTAAGTGAGACAGGAAATGCAAAATGAAAGAAAGGCGTAGATACTTGGCCTAGAACCAGGTCATTTTTTTCCATTCACATTTGTATTGAAGACACGTCTAGTTTTCTTCTTTATTCTATGATCACAACTCACAACCAAAAAAATCTATATTACATGTTAACAAATTATTCTATAAACACGTATTTCTAAGATACTGCATAGAACTTGGAGACGGGGAAACTACGGTTTTATTATTGCTAACTTTCCTTGTCCCTTTTTCTTACCCTCCGCTCTTTCTTTCCTACTCAACTCAATATTTAAACTGTTAACAAATTAATCTGTAAACACGTCTTTATGATGTTGCATAGAAGGGTAACCGGGCAACTCAGGACAGTGGCAATTTTACACGCTCTTGAAGAGTGATAAAGTCAAGAAAAATTATGAAAAAACTAACTTAAATATGTTACGTGGGGTTAGGTTTATAGGCCTTTTTTCATCACTCTAAGCGGGCGCAATTGGAGCAGTCCGATCCGGGCGCAGAATTGCCAAGGCACCAAGCAGCGCGCCGCGCCGTTTGGTTAATAAGTTGAGCAAATTAAATAGGTATTTTTAATCTTAAATTACACTGGACGACATTTATTTTTTTAAGTGCAGTCCCTTAAGCATAGCCAATTTTTTTATATGTATTTAGCATCCATAAACACGAAATGAAACAAAAAAAAAAAATTATAGGTCAGGTTTTTTTATTATTTCAATGTTTTTTTGCATAATTCTTCCATAGTATGACGGGTACTTACTTACAAAATTTCAAAACTAATTCAATTTAATTTTTTTTGCTCCTGATTTGCGCTTGTGAGTATCTTGAGAGTCTCTTTGCAGGGTCCAGCAATAGTCTGCTAGCATAGATGGACTCCACTTTCCTTGGTATCACTTTTCCATAGCCGCAATGTCCTGGTGAAATCGTTCGCCGTGCTCGTCACTGACATCTCCCTTATTTTCGGGGAAAAAATTTAAATGAGAGTGAAGGAAGTGTATTTTTAGTGACATGTTACATCCCATATTTTTTAGGCCATGAGCATTTCAGACACAATGTTGATATAGTCTTCACTTTCATGACTTCCAAGAAAGTTCTCGACAACATTCTTGAAGGCTGACCAAGCGGCTAGCTCGACTGTTCTCAACAGTGTTATAAAATTCGGATCAGTCAAGATTTCCCTTATTTGTGGTCCCACGAATATTCCTTCTTTAATTTTTGCGTCGCTGATCTTAGGAAACTTTTTCTTTAAGTAAATCATGCCATTTCCATCCTTAGACAAGCCTTTAAAAAAAATTCATCAAACCCAATTTGATGTGTAAGGGTGAAAGTAATATATCTTTAGATTTTACTAAGGGAGCATGTTGAACATTCTTCGTGCCAGGTTCAAGGTGCTTTCTAGTAGGCCAGTCCTTGGTCTTTCCTGTCAGAAAACAACAATACTTTGTGTATCCCGCTTGCAGTCCTAGTAGGAGCACTATTACTTTTAGATCACCACATATTTTCCATTCGTATTTTACATATTTAATTTTTGTTAACAGCAGCTTCATGTTGTCATAGTTCTCTTTCATGTTTGTGATATATTCAAATGACATTCGAGCCTAGTGTTGCCATATTATAAAAAAATCAATGATAACTCACGAATAAATATGAATTAATACACATTTTAGTAAAACTTAAAACCCATAAAAACCTGACGTGATAGAAAAAAACTAATCACATATCTGAAATCAGCGTAAAATTTCCTGTCAGATTTGGCTACTTTCGTTAAAGGGACAAAAAATGTGTTGACCAGTGTTATTAATGCAGGTATTGTAGATGGTAGTTCAAATTTGTTCGATTTTTTTATTATTAATATTTACCCGTAGTCCCCTCTCACTCCGCCAAGAGGTCCTACGATACGCGTAGGACCTTTCGGCGTATATAGCAAATACAGCAAGAATATCTTTTATAGTGATTTTACTTGTACACCTGTACTTACCTTGTTTCCGCCTACCTAACTATTATAAGGCAAACAGATGAAAATTTGATTATTCAACTCTGACCGACTCGCACCTGGCCTTCTAAATTCGGGACTGGTCCCAATTGCTCCCAACCGTCTGGAGCTAGTGCTGACTATGGCATCCCCAATTAGGGTATGTTGTGAAGCTTAAGATAGTGGGGAGGGGAAGGATATGGGGAAGAGCAAGGTCGGGAAGTCCCTAAACTCAATCTTATTTAGGATGAAAATAAGAGCCTGCTTAAACCATTTTACAATTTACAATGAATTCCAGCCTTCAAAACATGTGATGGGTTCCGTGGTGTCCATGCTCTCCACGCTGGACAAGGCACAGAAAGGCCAGCTGATTTTCCCGGCAGTGTTCCCCCTGCGACTGGTGCAGGAGCCCAAGAGTCACTATTTCACCTACCTGGGCTCGCTGACCACACCGAAGTGCAACGAGAATGTCCGCTTTATTGTTTTCGAAAAGCCTTTACCTATACCTTATGGATTCGTAAGTATTATAAATGTTTTGGGCCTGGGGCCTTTGGGATGCTGTTTGGAGGGTCTTTAGAGAGGAAAGTAAGGAGTGAACCTGATTCTTGAGGAGACACATCTTGTAGGAGAAAGGAAACACAGAGGTCGGCAAATCACTCCACAGCCAAACTGTTCCGTGGCAACTTAGGACAGTGGCAATTCAACACACTTTCGAAAAGTGATTTATAGTTATTAAATGTGGTGAAAAAAAAAAACTGTCCTATAAACCTAACATAATGTAACCTGTGTAACTTTTTTTTTACACCACTTTTCAAGAGTGTGGTAAAGTGTGTTGAGTTTATCGTAGAAACGACCCGTTCCCATGCGACAAAATGTTGATCGCATACAAAAAATGGGATGCGTGTAAAAAAAATATATCACTTGAAAATAATTTATAATCTGCTCTTTCATAGATAGCACTTATTTAACACGTTGAACGCCATGTAGGTCACCGGTGACCTCATAACGAAAATCGTCATTTTTCTCCCATAGCGCCATGACGGTCACCGGTGACCGCAGTTAATTTTCTTAATTTTCATGGAAAATTTTGGTCAAAAAAAAGGAATGCGTTTTGATGGTCGCCGATGCCATCTGAGTATTTTTTTTTTTCAATTTAAAATGGTAATTTTTCTTCATTTCCACAATGGCGTTCAACGTGTTAATTATTTTAGGAAAAAACACATTTTGCATATTATGCTTTAAAATATTAAGATGAATTAATTGTTTGCGGCTATACATAGGGAATATGAATATGAATAAATAGTTTTGTCCGTATACAAACTCAATTCTTTCAAGAAAGGCATACAAATACATTATTGGATTGAATCAACGATTTTCTTAAAATAATTAAATTACTGCAATCTATGAAAGAGCATGAGGTTGAGGGTATGCCTTAACACTATGGGTACTCTCCATAACTGAACACTATTTGATTAGATATATTAGACTTGACAAATTGAGTCCCTAAGCAATACCCCGCTCAGGGTGGCCTGCTGCAATTGCTAAAGTGGAACCTAAATGACCTACAAATTCTGACATGATTTACTGAAAAACTGAAACAGCTAATCTCCGGCCTAAAAGAGTGGGTACTTTTCAGACAGTTTTTTTTTGTTTTCGTGATTCTTTTTAATAAAGTAATTTTTATTTTTTTCAGGTTAATGTATTGAAGAGGTACACTAATAACGGTTCACCAATAGTCAACAATTTTAGGAACATACAACCAACAAATAATAGAATAGTATATAGACAAAAGTCTTGTAGACTACATAATAAAATTAATGAATAAGCAGATCAGTACAAATGTTAAGTTTATGTCTTAAGACTAAATTCATAACCTTTAGCATAAACTCGAGAGGCCAACCCTCCAAAAACATCTACCTTAAAATACATTCCTGTCACTCAGCGAGCACCCTATGCAATTGTCCTCCAATCACACAAACCGAAAATATCAAATATCTTGGTATATAAAATGGGACAGACATATAGAGTCGGTTAAAGGAAAGCTAAACAAGTTGATTTACTTTTTCAAAAATGTGAGAAATATACTAAACATATTTGATATAAAGAATATATACCTCGCAATAGCACAATCCATAGTGGAATACGGCATTATTGCCTGGGGCTATGCCAGTAAAAAATACATAGACACACTGTATAAAGCGCAGAAAACTTTAATAAAAGTAATACTTAAAATACCTATACTAACACCCACTTCAACCATATTCAAAAAATTCCCAGTGTTGAAGATTCAAAAATTATATTCAAAACAAATACTTACTTTCCTTTACAAGAACCTAAACACATTTAAAACTTCACAAATTTCTCGCAATACTAGAACAAGACATGCACACCAACTACTAATACCAAAAACCAACACATCCTTTGGATAAAAACACTACAGATTCCAGGCTATAAAACTATACAATTCACTTCCAACACAATATAAAACATCTAATCTTACAGAATACAAAAAACACATATGGAACTGGCTACAATCCTTTTAGTATTTAATTTTTAATATTTCACTTTTTTTTTGTTATAACTATGGAAAAATCGATTTTATATTTTAATTTTCATTGTTACTCTGTGTAACTAACTCCACTGTATTTTTTTAGTATTATATAACATTACAATGGAAAAAGTCCTCCACAACACAGGTGAACTCCTAGCGTGGAGGACAATATACTATACCTTTGTAATACAAATATATTTAAGAATAAAAAAAAAAAATAAAAAAAAATAAAAGATGAAATAGCAGTTTCTTTCTTTTTCAAGTGTTCCTGGCTTTCACCCTTAGAGGGTGTTCTAGGCCATCGTTTAAAATTATGGAAAGAGTGAAGGTGGATTTATACATTAATTTTGTTTAAATTGGCAAATTTCAAAATTTTATGGAAGATTGAGTCAAATTCAGACTAAGAAGAGATGAGATATTGAATAGAGGGGAGGCCATTTTTAATAAGGTTTGATAGAAGAGAGGATATTTTTGGTAAGAGGACAACCAAAAAATAAGTGATCTCTAGTTCCCACTTCAAGACCAGAGAATGTACAATCTGAGGAGTCAAGCACAGAATTTTAAAAAGGTGAGAAGGAACGGAAAAATGTTCGTCTGTACAACAATCCTCTTTCGAATAAGTGAGAAATGGGGAATTGTTGAAATCACGGTTTTTATGGGACAGTCCTTTCTATTGAGGCATAGCAGGCTCCCTGGGATTGACTTGATCCTAGGAATGTGCCAATACTCTTTTCAAACATTGCGGGATCTATCTTTAAGAGTGGAAAAAATTTCAGAGAGGGGAATGTGGTTTACGAGACCAAAACAACCGATGACAGCCGAATGTTTGAAGCATTTCAGTGTTTTATTTTAAATTTGTGGTAAGTAATTTGGTAAAGTAAGCCCGTCATCCCACGGGTCGGAAAGGATAAAGGAAAATATATGTAGGAATCGACACAAATCGTGAGAACCTCCGCAGAAAAGTACCGCAATAACTGCGATTCAAATCGTAGCGAACTATACTTTTCTGTGCAGGGTCTTGCAGTACTCGTTTGTCGATTCCTTACCGAACCGCAGGGTTTCGGGCTAACTCATTATAAATCAATGTAATTTATTCATTCAAGGGTTTCTCTATGGTAGTTTTACGTAACCTTGTTTTTTATTATCTTGTTAAGTTTGAATATTGGGATGAGCTTTATGTTGATACGCGTAGATGGCAGTAGTCGTAACACTTGTAATTGTAATTACAAAAATTAGTTAATTGACCAAAATTCCAACAGATGGCCATAATAATTATTAAATATTCTAATCATAAACACACTAGCAGTTAAAAACCCGCTCCGCGGGTTTTTGCTGCTAGGCCCTGCGGGCGACACTTGGTTGGGCTGCGCCCAGATTAAGTGATACTAACAACAGTTACATTTAATAGATAGATATTAGGTCATTCACAGAGAGAGGGTGAGTATATATTGTTAAAACACGGAACAGGAAGGAGTTAATGAATAATAACATGCTCAATTTAGGCATAATAAGAATGACAGTTGTTTGAATAAATGAACTTTTACGTATTTGTGATGGATTATTTCAAATGAAACACTATTATTGACTATGTGTCTACAACTGATATTAACTGTTATGGTACCTAATATAATTTGCTCATAGGAGACTTGCAGTGCTTAAATATGTGTTACAACCGTCAATGTCTATAAGTTGAATCAATATCGTATAGTTTGTCACAACAATTAAAGATAGTTATAACAAAGTTGACTGAAATAACAGATTATTACATATTGATTAATTGTACCCGTGTTTATGGATAAAAGGAGTGTAATTGTGTGATGAGATTAGCAGTCGGTTTAATTAAAAGGTGTGAATTTTACTCCAACTGGTGGTAATTCTTTACCTAAAACTGTTACTGTATCTAATAAAGTTTAAAGTTAGATTGTATATACACCTTCATCAGGAGAGTAAAAATCTATATATAAAGGTAGATTATTACAATATAGCGCCCCTGAGGTGATATCTCACAAAAGCGGCGTTATGCAAATTGTCCAATTAATAAATAAATATAATGTTTACATTTTATTATGTACGTATGCATTGATATACAATGGAAATAGATAAAATAATGTTATCCAATTAAATTTTATTTTATTAAAAACAAATAACTCTTTTAACATCACTTTATTATATACAACCAATACATGTTTCATGAACGAAGTATACACCGAAGTCAAAAATTAAATATAGATTACAATTGGAAAAAAGAAGTGGAAGGAGGGGGGAGGGGTAAGAGTAGGCTGGGTTTATAAGAATTAGGAATTACAATATGAAAGACCAGTTAAGTGGGAAAATATTTAAAAGAGAGTTAATAAAAAAAAATTCTTGTTAATTATAGTATCTACTTTTATAAACATCTTCTCTTATTTCTAAAATTTCGAAATTATTTATTTGTGATGCTTTATATCCTGTGTGAAGTATTTTAAGACCTGAAAAAAAAAATTGCATATAACCATAAAACAATATATTCATAAGACAAATAACATTTAATAACGGTTATTCTAATAAATTGATAGTTGAAATACTAAATAAAAAAATTAAACATATTCTCTTCAAACGGTATTTTTACCCTATTTCTTAAGATATAAATAAACAATGGCGTAGAACTCTGTTTGTGGATAACGATACTTCTAAAATTATATATAAAAACATTCCTGGTACTATTCAATCGGCGTTTTACACTAATAACAGAATGAAGAAATATATTCTTAATAATAAAGATGGCGAAAATCAAACAAAAAATCAGGAGTTTATAAACTCCATTGGGATGATTGAAATTTCTTTTACAGAGGTAGAACCAATAGAAACTTTGAAGTCAGAACTAAAAAACATCTCAGGGTTCTAAATGGAAATAGTGAATCTGAGTTTGCAAATCCTCTTTTGAATCACACTTTCGATAAAAATTCAGGTCTTAAAATACTTCACTCAGGATTAAAGCATCGCAAATAAATAATTTCTAAATTTTAGAAATTAGAAAACATGTCAATATAAAATCAGATATAATTAATAAGCAAAAAAAATTATAAATAATAATGAAAAATGCCATTGGAAAGTTGAAATAAACTTCCAGAAGAAATCTTATTATTAAACGCTTGATGTTCAAGTAATTTTGCATATTTAAATATACGCGCCAGTCATTTGGTTCGTTCTTACACTGCCAGAGGTGTGCTCTGTCGGCCACCTATTGCCGCGGTGCATATCGGCCATATTGAATTAACGCGTGCTTTTTTCGTCAAACGTAATCACGTAATTGTGGATAATTTTCACTGTAATGTAATTAATCCAATGGATTATGAACTTTCTAAAACATATTCTCTTCGATATTATACAAAAATTGTATGAGCAGAAACAATATTTTTGAAGAAATATTGTATTACATGTGGCGATTCTATTTCAGTATGAAATCGTGTCTTAATTTTTAATGTCTTATTTTTTTTGTATCCGGTCGCCTGCAAACCGAAATGAACCTTACGGTTGCTTAAAATTGAGGGGCAGAGTGGTATTTTTTGCCTGCAGACCCCCAATGCAGAATTTATCCGAATCACATAATTTGAATTTGACCAATCAGAGGGCCTACATCGTCCAGACGCTAGGACAATAATACTATCAGATGCTTTTTTATCACTGTAACCAAGCAATTTACTTAGGATCTACAAAAGTAAATTTATTGATTTTGGATAAAATGTTATACTTAGTTAAAACGAAAAGTTACTGGGTTTTTTAAACACAAAAATCAAAGTGTCACTTTATCGAGTATGGTATTATCTACATGTTGGACTTAAAAGTGTATTTTTATTTATTGAATATTCTTGCCGGTTTCTACGGATTAAGAGTAAATTCCAAAGAATTTTGTGTTAAGAATCTGTTATCATAAATGCATTTAAAGAATCCCCTTTTATGTCAGTAGGGTAAACTATTCCGAAAACCACGCCATATCCGGTATGTCTAGGATGTCGTTGGTACATTGTGAAATCTTTCTTTACAATAACTAGGAATGTGTAATCTATAATAACGAAGTACTTCGTGACGTGCGTGGGCACAATTTTTCATCACTGTAAATGAAGGGGCTCCGGCTCCTAAAGGTTAATCTTTTACTTGGGCATGCACGCATTTACAGATTTTATAGATTACACATTCCTAGTTATTGTAAAGAAAGATTTCACAATGTACCAACGACATAATAATAACAATAATAATACTTGGATGACTTGTATAGCGCCGTTTTTGTGCAAAACCACCTCAAGGGCGCTGTCCTAGACATACCGGATATGCCTTGGTTTTTGGAAGAGTTTACCCTACTTTCTGCTTAACCCTTAAATGCATGATTTATTAAATTTTCTGGAAAAAAATATATTTTTTAGATATTTACATGCATATGCAAGGAAATATAAAGAATTTATTTTATTTGTAATTTTTTAATATTTGATTAAAAAAAATTGTTGCAAATTTACAACACATATTTAAAAAAAAAAAATCTTCACTTTGTTGAAGAAAAAGTGACATTTGACATTCGCGAAAGAAAAAAAAGGTGATGCCACTCGATAAAATATATTACCATGAACTTGATAATTCTAAAACGGCATGCATTAACCTTTTCTATGCGTCATTAATTTGTATCACTTCGTTCACACGCGGGGCTATTTATCATCAATCTAATTTATGACTTTAAACAATAATCACGCATGGATTTTAAAATTTGTTTTAAAAAATACGTCGCTTATGTCTTGAATTATCTTTTCAAGTATAAATAAACAATCCGAACATCAATGAGACTTGATAAAAATTCGAAGTATATAATATTCGTAATCTGATACGGTATACCCGGGCGGCCATGTTTATATTTCAAAGATAACGATACACATGCTTATAAACATACCGGAGTAGAGCTCTTCAACTGTGGTGCGATGTAAGTGGTTGATTTATGGGTGCGATGTCGCGTTTGACTGGATACATGAAATATTGACACACTTAAAAAGGTTCATATAATAAAAAATAACTACACTTAAATTTACAAAAATAATGAAATAATTTTTCTGTTATTATGTCACCGTAAATATGTATCACTTAATATATTTTTTTATCGTGATAAATTTTGAAACAGTTCTCAACGCATAACGGCACATTGCACTCTAAGCACATAAATTTAGTAAGTTTTCTGACTTTGGGCTTCAGTGTTGAAGTGGCACAGACACGACACCTTCGACGAGGGTTTGTGTTTTTTGCTGAAGGGGGAACTTTAATGGGCATGTGTTTGGAAACAATTTTCGATGATAAACGCATCGGGTAATCTCTTGATGTTGTGGGACGTAAAATACTCGGCAAAGTTTTGTGATATTTCTCTAGTAATTGCTCAATCACAGCCATTTGGAAATCAGCCAAACTGACTTTTTTTGATGTTACAGTTTGGTATATTATGTGAGCATTTAATAAATACAAATCAATTATATGAAATGCAACTTTCCTGTACCATTTGAGTGACTTCCTCATACAACTTAAGTTGCTTAGCATCATATCAGCTTTGTCTACTAGACCCATGTTCTTGTTATAGTCTAGAACACATTGTGGTTTTAAAATGGGCTCTCCTGTCGATCTATTTATTTTTCCCGATGGTCCAACAGAACCATCATGAAGAGTGGTCAGCATGTGGATTTCACGCCTATCGTGCCATTTCAAAGCTAACAACGGTGATTGGTGCTTTGATTGGATTTCCCCTTTCTTCAATTTAACAAAAGGTGCCATGCCTTTCCTGTTTTTCCGAACAGTGCCACAAGCATTAGTTTTTTTTTCGTGTAAATATTTAAATAAATTTGGACTAGTGTACCAGTTGTCGCACCACAAATTATGACCCTTTCCGAAATAATCTGACAAAAGGGTGGTTACAACGCCTCCCGAAATACCAATACCTTGAGTATCATTTTTTTCTGTATCAGAACCAACATAAATTATAAAATCGAGAATGAAACCCGTCATGACGTCACACATCACAAACATTTTTATTCCAAATCGGTGACGTTTAGATGGAATGTATTGCTTGAATAATAGACGGCCTTTGAAAACGATGATGCTTTCGTCAATACATAGATTTTCATGGGGCATCATAGTTGATTTAAAAATATTTCGTGTGTGGTCAACAAGAACACGTATTTTATGCAGTCTATCAGTAGGCGTTTGAATATTACTATCACTAAAGTGGAGCATCTGTAATATTATCTGATAACGGTCTCTGGGCATTGTCTTTCCAAATATTGGTGAAAAGATTATGGGGTTCGTACTCCAATGTTCCTCGATAGCTAAGTGTTTGTTCCTAGTCATGGCAAATGTTAACGCAATAAAAACGTACATTTCTGAGACTGTTGTATCAACCCATTTTGTAACTCTCGATTTTGCTGTAAAATCCATCGTCCTAACTTTATATTGATAAAATTGATTTGTTTCATCAACAATTTTTGTCATAATTTCTGTATTCAAAAAATGTTCAAAAAACATAAGTTCGGGCGTGTCTTCAGTTAACCTGGTATCTGGATTGATACCTGATGCGAAATCGTCGAATTCATAAATAATGGGTACGAAAGGGCCGGCAGTCCACAGATTTTCAACCACTTCTTCTCCTTCTTCAATGTTCATTTCGGGTTCAGAATCATGGCTTTCATGTATTTCAGCATCTTCGCAATTATTATCGACGTCACTGTCACTAATTTCAAAATCTGAATCTATTTCTAAAGTAGCACCAAATATTTCTTCGTCATTAAGACCACGACCCGACATTTTGTATTTTGGCAATAAAAATACTTTCAAAAATTGATAAAACGTCAAACTTGTACAACTTTACACTTGATTTTTCACTAAAAAAAAGTTTTAACCACGTATCTTTATTTGAAAATAATCTAACACTGACGAAATTTTATATTTCTTCAATAGTTTGAATGAATTTATGTAACTGAACTTATTTTAAAATATGATAAATCAGATGAATGTACACTGTAATTAAAAAAGTTCATATCCACGAAAAAGCAAACAATAATTCGATAAAACAATGTAATCTACACGGCGAGCGTCTCTGTTTGAGAATCTTATAAAATGCGCCTGCGCAATAACGTGTGTAAAGACGCGGGAAGAATTCAAACTGATTCATTTTTCGCTCCGAGTTGGAAGATCCCTTCAAATCTTTGTATCGATGATTAGGATACGTATTATGGATAAATATCGTAAGATGTCAGTAGTGTAAAGATGTGAGATTTTTTAAGAGTATAAGTTTTACCGTGCTCAAGCATGTTTCATACCCATAACGCCGAAGAAACTTTGCGTCGCACAGATGTGCCACCCGCGTACAGGGCATGTACAGTGCGTCGCAGGCGTGCGTCTCCCGCAGAGAAAAGGTTAAGTATACACCAAAGAGTTAAAGGTGGTTTGAACGGTATGTTGCAGTTTTACAACAGTATGCATTTAAGGGTTAAAACTAGACCATAATCACCATCAATGGCGGCTCGTGACTTCTGGTGTACTAGAGTGCTAATATTACAAAAAAATGGCATTATTTTTTTTTTTTTTTTTTTTTTTTTTTTTTTTTTTTTTTTTTTATTTATTATTAATGTTGTTGTAGCCGAAAACGTCTTCTTTTTTTTTAGATAATTCAATTTTTGTATGAAGATTTTCAGAAAATCCGTGCGCCACAAGGCCAAACTAAAATTTCCTGAAAATTAAATTTTCGAAAAAAAATCGTTTTGGACCAAACAATATGAATAATGTGGAATTTTTCAAACTTAGCACTCGATCACCGTAGGTTCAAAACGGACTGGGTCGAAAATGAATTCATGAAACTTAGGGGACAAATACAAAAGATTGTGACTTTCAGAAATAAAACACTGATTAATTGACTTACAAGTTTTTAATTTCAAATACCCTACGACAGCTACAATTAAAAATAGCAAACACAATTAGTTAAATAAGGTAACCACAAGTTAAGTATCGATTATCACAAACAATTATTTACAAATAAATATTTTTGAAAACACAAATCGGTGGAAAATATTCTTAACAATATTATGTATATGTATAAAGTGTGGTAACTTCGGAAGGTGATTTTCTACATGATGGTTGAAGCAAGAAAAGGTGAATTACTTTAATTGGTTTTTTTTTTTCATAAAAAAATTTATTTCCAAAAAATTTTTGTCTTATCCATATGAATAATTCAACATTTTTACCTGAAACTACATTACGAATTTCAAAAAAGTTATTAAACTTTTTTATTTGTACTATCATGTAGAATTACCACCCGAAGTTAGTGCACTTTGTCCTGGACAACTTATATAATGAGTAGAGATGTGCCGATTATGACTTTCGCCGACTAGCCGACTAGCCGATTAGTCGGTTGTAATAAGACCGACTAGTCGGCTAAGCCGATTACGGTTTCGGGGATAGTTGTAGGTACCCTGAAATGTCGCGCATGGCCAAAGTGTACCTCTGCTGTCCCGCAAGTTCTGTTTACAGTGAGAAGCTGTTCTCAGAGGCCGGAAACATATATGAAACAAAAAGAAATCGATTGCTACCAGAAAGGCAAAAGCTTTAGTCTCCTTACATCATAATTTACCCTTAATTAAAAAATATAAGTTATAAAAAATATAAGGAGATTATGATATTTTTGGTTGTCACAATTGTGACTTTGATTTGATTAGATTATGTAGGTATGGTTATAAGAAATATGTTTTTTTCATTTTTTTTTGTTTTTATCAAACAGTTCATGTTTAGAATTTTTGGATATATATATATATAATATATACATATATTACTGTGCATCTTGTACATACAATCATGATTTAATACATATAACTGAGTTTGTTAATTGAAAAAATCTACTTTTTATTTTAATAATAAGAAATACTTATAAATGTTCATTGAAGATAAGAAGATATTATGTTGTTTTTTATGTTAATTAGGATAGATACTAATTTTGTTCAATAAATGTCATAATTATGTTTTCTTTACAAGCAAGTAATTCAAAAAGTGATTACCAAAGGAAAGATTGCTTTACATTTTTTAATGTATAAGACTGATTATAAAAAGAAAATATATATAATCAAGGTTTTTATTTCATGTAGTTCCCCCGCATTCATATTATTGAGAAATACATACAACGTAAGAAGCCGGATAGTCGGCGCTCTTTGCCGATTAGTCGCCGACTAATCGCCGACTACAATAGTGGCCGGATAGTCGGCTTTACCGACTAGTCGCCGACTAGTCGGAACATCTCTAATAATGAGACATATTTGAAACACGTCACTATATTTAGAATTTTTAAATAATATACAATAATATATTCTCTGAAAGTTGAAAACTAAGCCTTTCTACAGCCAGGAAATTTTCATACATCTTTAACCAATCGGGAAAGTGTGCTATTTCTGTCACCAAATGACAAGTCCTCATAAAACTCGTTCTATCTCCTTTTCAAAGAGATATAAAAAGAGAGAACACCAAGCTTTTTCTCAACATTTAAAGTTTTACCATAGGCACTCCCCAATAATTTGAAATAATTCTATAAAACAAAACTGCCAAGCAGTATACCTTCTTTTTTTTAATAATTATTTTTATATAAATTGTGACAATAACATTTTTAATATGTTTATTTAATCAAATGTATTTTTTTTTTGTTTTGTATAAACTGGTAAACAAAGTTTACAAAAAAAAACCATCTGAAACTTTTGCTATGTTTGCGTTTTAATTTTTCGATTCTATTTGAAGTCGAATGTCAAGTGCAGTGGCGGCTCGTGACTTTTGAGTGCTAAGTAAATATTAGCACTCAAACTGCTGCCACTGGTCAAGTGGGAATATTTCCAAATAAATCTATATTCTCATAGAGGTTTATAACTACCATAATGCTATAATGTCCAGACCAGAGTGGTTAATAAACTTAGGTACTATTAACATTACTAAAATTAGATTAATATTCAATTGATGACGCTTTAATGGAAGACGTGATATTTCTAATCATTATACAACTTACTAACTCATCATTAAATGGTTACTGCAAGGATAGGCAGTGAAGGAAGAATAAATTACCACAAGCCTGCACCTTCCTAAAGCAATGCCCAAACTGACATTCAAGATGGCCGCCGACCTTGTTGGATTTTTGTTTATTTACTAAAATTCCAATCCCCGATAACATAGCCAAATTTGAAAAATATGAAACTGTCAAACAAAACCCCTGAATAAAGAAATTATTACAATTATATAACTAAAAAAGCAGAAAGATAACATAATATAAACACTGATAGGTATGTACATAATAAACACATTTTAAATCAAAGTATGTTGTAACACAATAAATTAGGTAAAAAAAATAACAGGACAAAATTTAAAAATATATAAAACTACACAATTATTGGTAAAAGCTGGAGAACTAAATAATAGCTTTACATATCTTTATAGAAATACAGCTGGAAAAGATTATGTATTTCCTATATTATTTTATGACCAGCATAAATCATTTAATTCAACTAGAACGGAATTCATTAAGTACACACTAGACAAAAGAAGCATACATAATTATTTCATTATATTTTTGCATAATGCGTAAGAGTCTTGCTTTTATTGAAAAACCAAACACCTTAACAAGCCACGCAAGGTTTAGGAGCTGCATTGAGGATTAGTCTCACTAACAATATTTATGTATGATTATGTAAATTAATAATATTTATCTGCAAGGCTGTTACTTTACTTTAGAATTATTATTATCTTAATATGTATGTAGTAGAAAATCTGAAGCACCAAAAAATTTCCAATTGAGTCATCAGTTTTATTCTGTGTGGAAGTTCTGTCAATGCAACTATTTTCAGTTGGCATTGTCATTTCCAGCAAGAGTAATGGAGCTTAGAAATGTCTACTAACTTCAAAAGTCGATATACAAAATTGTTTTAAATCTCAATTTTTCATGATAATTTATAATAATCTTTTGTTTGCCGGTAAAAAACAACAAACTTGCAGTAAGATTTGAAGAAACACTTTACAGAAAGCAAAGCATATTTAAGAAAATTTAATAATTAGTATTTTAGCTAAATCTCAGTTTGAAAGCTTTGTACTTAGCGAAGGGGATAACATAGAATATATTTTTAAAATTATGTAGGTATACCAGTCAGGGCGGAAATGGCAGTTCGCTCCAGACGCCAAGTTGCCAAGGAGCCAATATGTCGATAATACCTAAGAACACATCGCCCTTAAGGATATTTTTCACAAAAACAGCGATATACAAATCTTCCAAATATTATAAATTACAGTGATATCTACCTATCATCTGGCATTTGTTAAGGTGCCCAACGTCTATATTAAAAAGACATTAAAATTTAAAAGCGTTGAGTCGCTGAGTGTAAAAATAAACCTAGCACCAATCTACGTTGTATTCATCGTTCAATACGTTTACGAGTATGTACCTACCTATATTTTGTGTGAACAAAAAATTCAGTGTGAGTAAACAATGCAAATGCAGAAAACAGCACTGTAAAATGAGATATCTACAGGCGCTATTCTTCCAGCCGTTTCGGCTATGAAATGTACACTATTAACTTTCATTGTGTGAATATAAGCAAACGTAAAAACGAGATAGATGCAGAAAATAGCAGTGAAGAACGAATTACCCATAGGCATCGAACGGAGCGAATATTCTAATGAAAGAGTGAGACCATGCTATATGAATTCACACTGCTGTCTTATTCTTCCAGTGATTTCGGCCTGCCAAGGAACGAAAGAACCAAAATCAATTGAAAATACTACACAGATGGTGTTAGTTCTGTTTACAGCTCGCGTACGTGTTCCATGGCATGTCGACAAACAGTGTGGGCTCCACTACTTCAGTAGGAATACTGTACTCCACAAAATCATTTCTATAGCACTTCTTCCCGAGTAATTTGCAGGACTGTCGTAAGCGATTTTCGTGTTTAAACTTAGTTTTGAGGAGGGGAGCCAAAATTTTACTAGCGCCAGGCGCCATTTGGCTATGCGCCAGCCCTGGTTCCTACCACATAATATCAATGTCCAAAAATTTGCAGTAATTCTACAGTTTTTGGCCAAAAGTTAATCATAATAGAATAGATTTCATAATCTTTAATAAATCTACATGACATGTGACAATTTAAAAAAAATATATTAAAAGTACGCTACAAAATATACGCATTTATATTAAGAAATATACATTATGTAATACTAATACATTCTACTTAAGTAAGAGATGAATTGACAAATTTCAAGAGTACAGTTAATTCACAAGCCAAGTTCAAATACACAAAATATTATTCTTCTTCAAATCTCACGTAAATTAACTACATTATGCATAGACAATTTGCATCATTAACATCATTACTTTAGTCATAATGATATAAAGGGATGTTATTGCAGATCAATTTTGGTCATGGCCTATATTAAGCAAATCTCAAAGAACGAGTACTTATTACATACTTTAATTTGAATACATACACAAATTAGAGCATCATAGTGGGAAGTGTCAAATACCAAAATGAGCATATTTTTTTGCTAATGAGAATAAAACCCTTCTTCCGAAATTCACTACCCCTTACACATTACGAGACATCCAAAATGCATACCATAATCTACACCTACTAAAAGCCAATAAAGTGTTGCACGGCGTGCTAATAAATACTTATTGTCTGAATTGAATACAATCGGGGATAATCTGATCTTCATTCATTCCTCCATCGTTGTCTTCATGGTGTGGGTGTCATCATTCCAACTCAATAAGTCATCAAGGAGGGAAATGAGCAGAGGATTGCCTCCGAGATGTTGCACCTGAAAATTTTGGAAAAATTAGATTGAAAACATTCTGAATGCAATGTGAAAAATTCGTATATCTGTGGCCCAGAGGCAGATCGAGGTGGACTGTGTGGAAGAAGATGGGAAGATGTAAGTAACGGAGAAGAATGGTTAGGGACCAGAGTCGGTGAAAAAAATTGTGCAGGAGGACAAACCGCACCCTGAGATATAATGCAGTAATGACAATGGTATCCATAAATAAACCACTCACTAGATCGATTCAGTCTTTTTGACAAACAAATTGGTCCTCTATTTAACCATAGATATGCCAATATATAAACAGTACAATTCTCCTTCGGAGCTTCCTTATTAGCCTAAAATATTTAAAAAATGTTTCAAATTTCATAATATTACCTCAAGATAGGAAAATGAAAAACTCAGTTACATGGTAGCATTTTTATTTCAGTAGGACAATAAATTGTAGATACAGGATAAATCATTAATGAATAAGGTAGAACGATTGATTTCTACCTTACCCATGTTTCATCAAAAATATAGATTAGTAGTTCTGGGAACAGCAGAATGGCATTCAAAAAGTCCGTTTCTAATTTTCTCTTAGTCAATACATCAAAAACAAAATTGTCTATGAAATCATAAGATTTGTATGTAGGTACTTAAAGACCTACCTACTAAATTATAAACCATAAATATTTTAACACATTTCAGGCGGGTATTTTTTGTGCTGGCGCTATGCTGTCTCTGGGCGAAAATAAAGGTCCCGCGCAAATTTCTTTAATTTGTTTTAAATCGCTATATCTTCGAAAATAATTAAAATATTTTAATAAACAGTAAATATAGTAACATACCCAAGCTATAAAAGTACTAAACGAAAATGTAATATTATTTGAAATGCAACTCAATTAACCTTGCATTATGTTTATTACGGTCCGCCTATCGGTATTTGCCCATACCTGCTTTCTTTAAATACGGCCGACATCTCTCGCTCACTTGCACATAGCAGTTGAGGGGGGCAGAACAGAGATAGAGATTCGAATCGGGTTTCACGGTCATAAAAACCATCATTCCAGGAATTGAATTATTACAATAACAAATAATATACTATCCTGTTGTCGAAATACCGATGTAAACGAAAGGCACGAAGATAAATATAAAAAGAAAACTTGCATTACGATTTGATAATTATTTACATATAGTTGGGACCTTTACAAAGAGATTGGTATATAATATCCATATAAAAACATTGAATAATTCCGTCTTTTCTGCCATTGAAATGATGCCGGCGCAAAAGGTAGAATTACCCTGCCCGCCGTTAAGCATCAATCGACAGAACGGGTAGAACTACCTTTCTCTGCCAAAGTGTGTTAAGTAACAATTTTTTTATTTCAAATAAGGAATTATACAATTCGTCCAAAGAAATGTCACCTTTTCACATACAATTCTTTTTCTTGTGTGAATTCACGATCATGTGAACTCTGACAGGATAAAAAGATAGAACAATAAAGACAAACAAATTTACAGACAGATGAAATACCAAATGGTCGAATTAAAACAGGATTTCGCTACGCTCAGTCAATTAATAAATAATGTTTCAAAATTTCAAAAGAATGTTTGAATATTTACAGAAGTTATCCTTTCATCTTAAAAGTTCTGCCAGCACTTATTGTAATTAGGAGATTTAATGCCTTCGAATTAGTGAGAATGACTTGACCTTACATTCTGTTACTTTAGGATGTTAGAAGTGATTTCAATTTCCTTACATACAACTATATCATTTACTTCAGATAAAATTATTATACAAAATACTATCATTAATATTATTTTAATTAACCTAACATCACAGGTCCCCTGACCTTTGTTTCTGAAGAGGAAGTTGACCCTTGTTCTTTTAATACACCATCTATAAACATAAAATAATAACATTGTATATTTACGTAATATTTAAACTATTCATTAAATACTATGATTTATTACTGAATTAATAAATATTATCATACCATCGTAGGTCATTGCCTGGCGGTTGTTTTCTTCTGACACTGAAGTACTAGCTTGTGTTCCTTCAATACATCTTCTACAAACATAAAACAATATCATGAAACGATAACACATTTAAAGAGTAATATAAAATACTATAATATAGTATCCATTGCTTCAGAGTTGATTGTTTTGTCAAAGAACTAAATCCTTGAGTAGAATTATATTAATCTTCAAAACATGGACTTGAAATAAAAATTAAAATGTAATACTTACAAATAATAATATAAATACACTTCGAAATTTCTTCTGCGTAATATTAGGCCATAGGACTATAGTGTAATCTCCTTTATTTATGGTGCTTATAGAGTCAAATGGCTTTTTGACCGAGTGTAGGTACATGCAGAATGGGTGGAGCTTCAAACTGAAATGTTAGATGTCACTACTCGCCAAACGCCAATATGTCGCTGCTTACTATTTGGCAGTATTCAAATCAATTATGGTCAGTGTTATTTTGATTTGTATGATATTTTGTAAATATAAACTACAATTATTTTATCTTATAATTTTGGGAGTCATTGTCGAATTGACCAGATGGTTCAGCCGCCAGTGGTAACATGAAAGATTTCAAAAATAAAATTTCTCACCTCTTCTCTGGCTTCCTTGTCCAAACTTTCAAGCGTTTCCTTTGTATATTGAAAACTGCCGAGGTTTTCTAAGAGAGATATACAATACCTCTTCACCTCAACATTCTTCGTTCTCTGCCTTAAAATATCTGAGATTTATACAAGTTAAGAAACATCACTTTATAAATTATTTTTAAACTTAAATTCATACTTATTTTCTAGGAGAAAATTAAGATTTTAATTTTTTGAATTTGAATTATCATAAATATCAAAAAAAAGATTTTTTTAAAATTCATTGCATTAAAGTTCTGTCTTTGGTCACTTATATTAAAAAGGATACTCAGGACTTGATTGTCACCAGGCTGCTTATTGATGGCATGGATGAGAGGAAAACTAAACTTTCCCTCCGTTAAATCTTCACAGTAACTTTTGTTCTCGGAATACTGGAAAAAAATTCAAATTATATGTTGAAATTATTTCAGTAAGCCGAAAGTACCCGTCACCCAATCTTTGTTCGGAAACTTAATAAAACTTAAAAACTTCAAATAAATAATGTTTGCAATGTTCGCATGATTTTCATTTAATTTTTCTGTTTGCATGTTTCGTAATGTAACTTAGGTTACATAATATAATATGAAGGTTTCATTTATATGTTTGCAATGCTTGCACATCATAATACAAAGAAGATTCAAAAGAAACGAATAATTGATTGACTATTTGTTTAGTTGGACATTCCTGTTCCACTTACTTTGTCCCGGTGATTAAACTGTCACTGGATTGCCTGACATTATTTTTTTGAGAAACTGACAATTATTGTAACTGGTTTCTTTTGGAATTTTAGAATGCGAAACATTTGAATATTTGAACTATACATATGAACAAAAATATTCAGAGGTACCGGTTCTTTACCCAGAGAATCGCTAGCCACACCCTTCCCCAGAAAATCGAATATTTAAGAATTCAAACATATTCACAGCATGAATTTGTTCAATTTATTTTTATCAACCTTCCTAACATTGGGAACCAGTTCCAAATCCAGTATCTGGAAAAAGAAGCAGTTCCAAATCGGTCTACGGTAACTGGATCCCCAATGATAGCCTATTTTAGATTTCAGTTATCTATCAACCATCTCTATTTGTATGTCGCGTGAACAAGAATCGAGATGTCCAATCTAAAAATTTATACATCTATGGTCGCTCGCATCGCCACACTATGGTCCCATTAGAGGAAACTAGCTAGACAAAAAGATTTAAACAATGTTTTTATTTATGTACAAAAATATTCTCACAACATTGAAAAATGTCCATAGTATCATGTTCACATCGATAAAAAATTTAAAACAATAAGCGCGATACGTGGCAACGTTGTAAACACGACACTTTGGATGTGCCAATTGTTCCTCCAGCGGTCAGTCGCTTTTGGGTGTGCACGCTGTTCGATCGTTAGTGTTCACAGCTCTACAGCCTATGCGGCCTGCATGCCCCGGTAATACACTGTCTTTAATTATAGATTTAATGTTTTAAGTGTTCACTTTACCTCTCTCATCCAAAGGTTGCAATAATCATCCCGGATTTGAAAGTACAATCCCAGAATGCTGGCTAATTTGGTAAAGTCGGATTTGTTATCAGAGAAGAGTTGCATCAGCCTAATTGCTAACATGAAAAGTCCTCCGGTTTCTGGAAAAAAAAATATATATTATAATAATTAGTGTATCGTAATACCCGACAGAGCAAGTGCATGTTTTTGTAGCAGCACCTGCGCATTTGCATTTTGATGTTTTGAGTTTTTTCACATGTGCCGGGGGTTAAGTAGTGCAAAAAGTTAGGTTAGGTTGGGTGGCAACCTTCAGAGATACTGTACTGTTTCTGAACCATTTTCCACTGAATAATGTGTGTTCACATTTTTGCAATTTGGTCAGACAGCGTGAGCTTAGGCATCATGAAACTTCCATAGATTTTTTCTGTCTGGAATTTCCAGGAATTTCTAGAAAATGTTTCCTGCTCAATACGTCAAGTGAAACTGAAGGTAGTGAGGAGGGGAAAGAGATAGAAAGGGGAAGGTGGGGAAGTATCTGGCTATTCAGATCAAAATGTTGCTTGAAATGGCCAAAGCCATTTCAAGCAACGTTTCAAATCTGAATGGTCTTACACCAGGGCGATACTGAGAGTATCTTCCACTCTGGAACGTGCCGCAAATATAATATTTATTATTTTTAATTCCTAAATTGTGAAATAACACAAATGAATCAAATAAAATTTAATTAAAATTAAAATAAATAAAATACTTCGTTTTTACCACTTTTATTTTAGTGAGAGTTGCTCATGAAACATGTTGGTAATAAACAATAAAAGTGGTAAAAACGAAGTATTTTATTAATTTTAATTAAAATGGTGCCACAAAATAAGTTTGCTGTGTTAGAAGAAGAAATAAAATTTATTTGTGCACGCCGGGATTTGAACCCGCGATCTCCAGCTTGCTAGTTGAGAGCCTTACCCCTCGACCACGTAGGCCATCTACATAATAGTAAATTTGAAAAGAAACATACTTCTTATTGTCATCTGTTTGTATTCATCTTCAGCCGGACAGATGAAGTTATCCCTCCAATAAATCTCCATTCCCTGACCTCGATGAAGCTCCAGGAGTTGCTCCGTATAAACATGGGTTGCCTGGCAACAGAATATCATATATTTAGTTTACATTTACCATGAAAAAAATCCACTTCGAAAACACCACACAAGATAGATTATTGACAATAACAAGGTTAACAATGAGAAAATGAACAAGAAGTGAACAATGGAGAAATAATATGAACAGTATGAGGATCATGTAGGATTAAGCAATAAGTAAAATTCAAATATTCATCAAGTTGACTTCAAAATTGAAATATATTGTGCAAAAAAATTTTAAAAAGAAATACAAATATTCCTGGGTTATGAAACATTACAATATTTTTTTGGAAAACTCCTTCTACCATCATTATAAGTAAAAAATGTTGCTTGTGCAATCATGGAAGACTGGCAGAGGTATTCAACTCACGCCGCAGTGGGAACTCGACATATTCGTCCACTCCTAGTAACCAATAATAATAATAATAATAAATTTAGGCGTATTAGATCTGTCAAAGAATTTATACATAAAAATGTAAAAATCAGTCATTTTAAATACATGTAGGATAACGAAAGACTTTTTAAATATTTATATTGAGGGATCAGTAGGATTTATTGGTTCAATTAGAAGTTCTACGGAGCCGAACCCTCTGATATGGAAATATCTGGAGTCGGTGAATTATTTTCCCATTTGATCTCTGGTGATTTGACGTGTTGTTTTTGTATTATTTTGTATTTATTATGCGTATATAATGCACTTGCATAAATTGGATTGACTAGATGATCATTTGTGTGTGGAAGGGTTAAGTTATTCCTGTGGGGAAGATTTAATCCGAAGTGAAAGTCGGAAAAAAAAAAAAATTGGATTATTTATATAGCGCCGTTTTTGTGAGAAAATCACCTCAGGAGCGCTTAACTTAATTTATGCATTTAATCTATTCCTATCACTAAACATATTACTAGTGGCTTATAACTAAATTTGATAGCTAGTGACTTATAACTAAGATTAATGTCTAGTGATTTACAACTAATACTTTTACTAGTGACTTAAAGCTATACTTATTTTCTTTACCTAGTAGATATTTACAGAATACTGGTACTAACCGGTCGTTAAAGTTAAACGTGACACAATTTATAGGTGTATGCATTTAAAATTATACCACATCTCAGGATATAACTCAGTTATAAATAGATTGCACACTTGGGAACTTTAATGCTAAAATCGCAGATACTTTTAATATTCCCCTTGTAAAGTATAAAGCTGCACTAATAACACATTTTAACGCCACTTATTTTAATGAGGTAACTGCATAACAGGCTATTGTCATTGCTTCTTTCTTTACTGTTATTTTATTTGTTATGTTTTAACTAAATTTAATTCTTTAATTTTTCTCATCAAAATTTAATACTGCACTATGTATATGTAAAAAAATAAAATAAAAACTTTGTATGTAAATGGCACTTGTGCCGTAAATTCTAAATAAATAAATAAAACTTTTTCTAAATAATAAAAAATAAAAAAATAATAATTTTTAAAAAAGAAAGACAAACATTCCCGGGTTACGAATAACCTGACAATATTTGAAAATCTCCTACTACCACCACAGTAAGCGGAAAATGTTGCTTGTGTTGTGATGGAGGACTTAGCCAGCCGAGGAATTGAACACATTACGCCTGGGTGGGACTCAAACGTGATGTCAACTCGGCCACCGACCGGTCATAATACCAAATGTGAAAAATGTTGACTTAAACGCTAACCATATTATAATTTTTTTTTTCCAATCGTAGAAAAGTTTAGAGAACTAGATATTTAAAAAAAACACATTCATTTTGTTTGAGGAATTTGTAAGAAAACTGTAATTTCACTTTTATGTCGTTCATATAATAAAAAATAATAATTAATTTTTAAAGTTAAACCGATTGTTACGATACCGACATGAAAAATTAATTATTCATTTCGGCTATTTTTAGGATTTTATTAATGGCTTCCAGTATAAATATTTGAGGCAAACTGGAAACAATTATTATACCCTTTCCTAACGTCAATAAAAATTACGTTTTTCCGTTGATACAAAAAAAAGACAAAAATACATTTATAAAATATGGACTCCCGGTTATATATGACCCTAAAACGCTGGAGGGGATTCAGGTTTTATCAAGAGTCAGTATAAAAGAAGAGTATGTAGGAATGTAAATAAAGCAAGGTGATTATGCCAAGACAGAGAAATGTGGAATTGAAACCTCTATGCATACTTCTGGATGGTATGATGGTTAACAAATTAGCAAGACAATTTTAAGTCATTGTTATTTATTTTCATAAATACTTCATTGTGCATACCTCTGCATGTCCAAGATCCAACACTCTTTCAAGTGCGGCGAAGATGACGTAGTTGGCTGCATTGATGGTGCTTGCCACTCCGTATATAGAGTGTGCGACGGGAATCCCGCGACGCAGGATGGAGTTGTCTTGGATGTCGTCTATTCTATAAGTATGTTCGCTACAGAGTTACAAAGAAACTAAAATACAAACACATCGAGATTAAAAAGAAATTTCCCCAAATAATATCCGCAACCTTCCGTTAGTTCCGCGCTGGCGATGAGAATAGTGTTGATGATGATGTTTCATTGTTAGATGAGCCATCTTTACCGATATCGAATTAATATTGAAATATTGATGTTTTACAGAACTTAAATAATAAATGTTTCCGTTGATTCCTATGACAGACCACACTATAAGCGCATCGCTCACCATACATTCCCGTTGGTAGTGTATAGCGAGCGATACACTGAAATAGAAAAGAACGTTCAGAATCTAAATGTTTAATTTATTTAGTTCTCCATGAAATGGTTATGCACCAATATATTACGGAGAAGATTACAAATTTGAGGTGTGTGTAAGTATAAAAGGTTGTGGGGTAGTTTAAATATTTTGAGACATGCGTCAGAAGATGGTTGCTAAACTGTCTTTGAGTGACGTTATAAATGTTGATGGTCGATGCAGAATCGTTAAGCAGTTGAGTCGCTCTGTTGATTGGCGAGTTCTGATAGGCAGAAGTCCTCGCTTTCGAAATATAAAAAAGTGCATGGGATCTCCCACGAGTATATTTATTAAACACATATAAGTTAACCTCTTTCAATATAAGTGGAATAAGAATAGAAAATATGTTTCTATGTGTGCTTCTAAGGCATTAAAATCAAGCATTCCTGTTAAGAACAAGTATGGATACAGAAATGGATAGTACGTATATTCTCCCATATATAGGTAACGCATAAACCTCTTTTGTACTTTTTCTATTTCTAGGTGACCAGATCTGAATAGCATGGCACTTCCCAACCTTTTTTACCCATCTTTTTCTCCTTGCCACTCTCAGCCCCACACTTATGCCTCCTGTTATTTGGGCCACCCAGTTTTTTTAGTCTGCTATATCAAGAGCTACTATTGTTCTGATTTTAGTATTTTTACACTGAAAAACAATTTTCAATAATCTATGCCCCCAATACTACATAGGAGTTTGTTATCAGTTTATGAATGAAATAATTTATCAGACAGATAAAATGTTTCGAAATTCAATTCACTCTGCAGATATTATAAAACTTCATCTAAAATATTTATAATATTAAATTTAAACTTAAGTAAATGATTTTTTTACAATATACAAAAGATAAAGGATAAAAGAATTCTAAGAATTGATAAAAATGATTCATATCATGACTTTTTCATTCTGAGTAATGTGAAATATTTATTGAGCAAGCATAATAATACAAAAGTTCATTGAACTTACAGCAAACTAGCGTTGTGCAGCATTTGAACAATTTCTCCCACTTCTCGAAGTTTATTTGGTGGGATTTGTAGCCAGTTGTTGAAGGCAAGTATCAGTTTAGATCGGATCTGCTTTCCAGGAATTTGCTGGATATATGATAGGGGTAGCATCAATTTCTGCAAAAAAAATAAATTCTTCAATGTACATTAAATTTCATATTGTGCATGCTAACAGTGGCGGCTAACGCTAAGGAGCATTGGAGCTACGCACACCCTAAATTTCGGTGAGTCAATACCACCAAAACAAAAAATCAAAGCAAGTAACAGCAATACATATATAAGTAATACTATAAAAATATTAAGTTAAATTCAGCTGGCTCGAATTCATTCTTTGTATCATGTGTCATAAGTCACGTGGTGCGAGCAGATTTCATATTGCTCGCTGAGAAATTTCACCTGGAAACATCAATTATCTATACACGCAGAGCGTGTATGTTGACCACTGTACTAAAATTTCTCCAAAACATGAGGGGCGTCAGAACTCTTCGGCGAGGCGGAAATACCAAAAGACACAATACATTTATTTGTCACGCCGAGATGGCACCACTTTGTTCACAATTCGCATATGGATAAATCCAGCAGGCTTCAAAATTGCTAGTATTCTGTACCTGGTGTAGAGGATAGACTGACAATGTTTTTAGCATAGAAGGATGTAGATCCCAGAGGGGGAATTGGTTTTCTCCACAATTTTGCTGTCTGTTTCTGGCAATAAACACACTCTTCATAATCGGAGTGTTGTCTTTTCTCTATGCCTCGGAAAGGTTGAAGTGTTAGCCAGACGGCTACTTACGTCAGCATAATTCTTCAACAAAGTACAAAGACACAATAGACTGACTCCTGCATTGTATTAAATTTTCAATGAATGGCAAATTATGTTAATTAACTATTGCACTTGAGTTAGCACATTAAGACCTTACAGATGAACTGTAATTAACTACAAGTATAATAATTATTCACAGTATTAATCTATAGTTATTCATAACCACAATGATTAATTGGAATTCAAGACATCATTGGCCATCTGACAACCGATAATGACAAATCTACTACCTGCCAGACAAACATAAGAAACTCAAGAAACACAGAAACACAAATGATGCAGTGCGAATCTCGCGTTCCTCATTAATTTTCCTTGCTCGCTTCGGTTGTTTATACTTATTCAGTTTTGATTGAATTCAATATGTAATTTACATATTATAATCATAATATTAAGATCTGCTGTAAACGGGTTCCAGTCTTTTTTTATTATTATGAATGTTCACCTTCTAACTTAAATACCAACATTTTTATTTTGCAAATTTCGATTTCATGCAAAATAATTTCTAGTTTTCATTTTTCACAGCCAGCCAAAACGATTTAAATCTGACGGGGTACGCGTGATGTCATACGTACCTCAGTTTTGTAGGTTAACAGTAAAGTCAATCCCACTCGGGTCAGTATAAAAAAAAAATTTAAATTTTAGCATTATTTCTATATCACAATTTTTTTTTTAAATAATTTGTATTCTGCAATATTAACCCTTCTGTGAGTGTACGCAGCGTAACTTGGCACAAAATTGTCGGCATTCTTAATGTCGCGGCCGGTCAACCAGTGAGGTAGCAGTATAAGTACTGTTAGAACCCGCCGACCAATCACAGGGCGTCTGAGTGTTTCATGGTTTTAATCATTTTTAAATGACGATTTATTGATTTTTTGTGTAATTATATATAATAATAATTGGATGATTTGTATAGCGCCGTTTTTGTGAGAATCACCTCAAGGGCGCTGTACAAATATATAATATACTAGTGGATCCCCCCGCAATGCTTCGCTATTGCTCATGTCTTTCCTGGGTGTCCCTGTCTTCTTCTACCATTTAAACATCTCTAAACACTTCTGGCACTAATAACAGCAAACTTTTAATTTTTCAGCGATATTGGTGGATTACTTTTCGAGTTTTGCGAGCACAAACATACTGTGAGGAGAATTCTCAATAAAATAAAAATACAAATTGTATTTGAAGAAATTTAAAAAATAATTTTAGATCTTGACAACAGCGCCACCTATCGGGTCCAAAACTATCCTATATTTCAAGCTGGAACCAATCATACACATTTACAAAATTTCATTGAAATCGGTTGGGCGGTTTCGGAGTTTAGCGTGTACAAACACAGCGACTTGTGATTTTTATATATTCAGATTTCTACAATGATCTATCCTATTACTAACCATAGACTATACAAACTATTATCAACTTATGGCTAACATATTGCATCCTCCGGTTCGTCGATCACTAATACAAGACTATAAGACTATATATTCAAGAAAATGGTCAAAATCTCTGTACTAGCTGAGAGTGATGATTTTGGATCACCCATGTTGTCGCTTATATCATAATTCCGTGTGGAAGCTCTGTTTCGATACAATCCTTATTTACTTACTGCGCATGTACTTATTTACTTCTAAAATAACTTTTGGTTATTATTATGTTCTTATTTTTTTTTTTTAACTTCCGATTTAGTTGTCCGGGTTAAATCTTCCCCAAAGGAAAAACTTAACCCTTCCATTCACTTTTCCACAAATGATCATCTAGTCAATCAACATTATGTAAGTGCATTATATAAGCAAAATAAATACAAAACAATACAAGAACAACACGTCAACTCACCAGAGATCAAATGGGAAAATAATTCACCAACTCCAGATATTTTCATATCAGAGGGTTCGGCTCGGTAGAACTTCTAACAGGGCCTATAAATCCTACTGATCCCTCAACATAAATATTTAAAAAATCTTTTGTTATCCTACATGTATTCAAAATGACCGACTTTTGCATCTTTATATATAATTTTTTTGATAGATCTAATACGACTAAATTTTTAATTAGAGAGCTAGGTATAATGCCAGTAGCCGAAATAACGAATGGTAATATTTTTATAGTCTGAGAATGCCAAATTCTTTTTATTTCATTTCCTAAATCTGTGTATTTTCTTATTTTTTCACTAACAGATTTTTGAATATTACAGGAATTTGGAATAGCGACATCAATGATATAAGTTATTTTTTTAATTTTGTCATGTAAAACTATATCGGGTCTATTATGACTAATATATTATTATTTTTTTTTTTTTAACTTCCGATTTAGTTGTCCGGGTTAAATCTTCCCCAAAGGAAAAACTTAACCCTTCCACTCACTTTTCCACAAATGATCATCTAGTCAATCAACATTATGTAAGTGCATTATATAAGCAAAATAAATACAAAACAATACAAGAACAACACGTCAACTCACCAGAGATCAAATGGGAAAATAATTCACCGACTCCAGATATTTTCATATCAGAGGGTTCGGCTCGGTAGAACTTCTAACAGGGCCTATAAATCCTACTGATCCCTCAACATAAATATTTAAAAATCTTTTGTTATCCTACATGTATTCAAAATGACCGACTTTTGCATCTTTATATATAATTTTTTTGATATATCTAATACGCCTAAATTTTTAATTAGAGAGCTAGGTATAATGCCAGTAGCCGAAATAACGAATGGTAATATTTTTATAGTCTGAGAATGCCAAATTCTTTTTATTTCATTTCGTAAATCTGTGTATTTTCTTATTTTTTCACTAACAGATTTTTGAATATTACAGGAATTTGGAATGGCGACATCAATGATATAAGTTATTTTTTTTAATTTTGTCATGTAAAACTATATCGGGTCTATTATGACTAATCGCTCGGTCTGTTAGTATAGTTTTATCATAATATATTTTATAAAATTCGTTTTCTAAAAATGAATTTGGTTCGTATTCATAATATGGTACTACATTACGGCAGTCAATCAAGTTATGTTTAATTACCAAATTTTGGTGAACTATTTTTAAAACTTGATTGTGCCTAAATGTATACTCGGACGGTGCTAATATAGAACATCCCGATATAATATGTTCTATAGTTTCCGGAAAAGCCAAACATTTTCTACACAAATCATCAATTTGATTTGTATCTTTGATTATATGCTTTCTATAATTTTTAGTATTAATGACTCTATCCTGAATGGCAAGCATAAATCCTTCTATTTCTGCGCTCAACTTTCCAATACTCAACCATTTGTTTGACGAAATTTTGTCAACATACGTTTGGTTGAGATAATTGAAGTGTTTTGCGTGTAAAATTTTATTTGACCAGGAATCTAATAATTCCTGGTTGGGATTTATAAAAATGTTGGCATTCTCATCGTATAAATTTAAAGGTGTAATATTTATATCTGCCTTGCAAATTATTTTGTGCATTTCTGAGCTATGAGCTTTCCTATGGAAAAAAGTTCTTAGCATTTCTACCTGATTATGTTTCAAAGAAGTTATTTTGACTATACCTCTACCTCCTAAATTTCTAGGTAAATTAACTCGTTCTATAGCTGAATTTGGATGATGGCAATTAAACTTTGTTAGCGTAGTTCTAATTAATCTTTCTAAGTTATCTAAATCTGTATTAGACCATTTAATTATGCCAAATGAGTACGTTAATAGAGGTATTGCCCAAGTATTTATTGCTTTTACTAAATTTTTAGCAGATAGATTGCATTTTAAAATTTTCCTGATCCTAGTTTGAAATTTAATCCTAATATCATTTTTAATACTACTATGGTCTAATCTATTTGATTGTGGGTATCCTAAATACTTATAAACCTAATCCCTTTTCATACTAGTAATTTGGAAATTTCTAAATATACTCTCGTCCCCATCTACAATTTTGCCTTTCTCTATATGGATCGTTCTACATTTATCTAAACCAAAAGTCATTTTAATATCATCTGAAAAGTTTTTAACTACCTCGATCATTTTCTCTAAATTTTGTTCAGAATTCGAAAATAATTTTATGTCATCCATATATAATAAATGCGAAATTATACTACTCTCCCTTGTATTACCCTTAACTTTTATTCCAAACTTGCTTTTAATTAACATTTTAGATAGAGGATTCAATGCTAAACAAAACCAAAGAGGACTCAATGAGTCTCCTTGAAAAATTCCTCTTTTAATTGAAATGCCCGGTATTACTATTTTCTTACCTTTTAAATTGATAAGTAAATTGGTATTCCAAAAGGACATAATATTTTCCAAAAAAGCTAGATAATAATTACTTATTATTTTTATTATCTACTTAATTCTCGTATTATTATTTACTTTAATTATTATCTAGCTAATTTATTTACTTACTTACTTTTTATTTTATTATTATTATAATATTATTTACTTACCTATCGGTTATTATTTACATATTTTTATATAGTTATTTTATTTTTTCTTATAATTTATTATTCATACTATCCATGTTGTAATTGTTAGTATGGTTACCCCCTATGCTTGTGTCTGATAAGCCAGCACAGGTACCTTGTACTTTAGTTAACAGAAGAATATTATTGTTGCCAACTTACTTACCAATGCTTCTTTTGTTGACATTTTTGTTTTTATTTTTCATACATTTGTTACTAAAATTTTGTTTATTTTTGTCTACCGGTCTCGAAACGACCGTGTCATTAACTTTTCTTTTTTGGTTTAAATTTAATGTTGTTATTATTTTAAGTTTACATATCAAGAGATCAAGAGATTACAAGCTTTGGAATCCCCCAAGGTACAGTGCTTGGACCAATTCTATTTACTATATATGTAAACGATATTTTTTTTCAACCCTTACATGGTCAAATTACGTCATACGCCGATGATACAGTATTAATAATAAGTGATACGAATTGGGAAAATGTAGAATTAAAGGCCACAGAAGACATCAACACGCTCAAGAATTTTTTCGACACTAATTTACTGTCACTTAATAAAGAAAAGACATTTGTAATTCCATTTGCAATCCATACAAATGATACTCCTAAAAATTTTAACATTGTCATACATAATAATACTAAAATTCACAGCCAAAACTATTGCAAATCAAACTGTACAGTACTAAAAACAACAAATAAAATTAAATATCTAGGAGTAATTATTGATAAAAATCTGAAATGGAAGGAACAAATATGTCAAGTAGTAAACAAAATTAGAAAATTAATATATATATTTTTAAGAATTAGAAACTTTCTGTCGATAAAAAATCTATATTTAATTTACTATGCCTTAGTTCAATCCACTTTACAATACGCTATTATTAGTTGGGGATCCGCGTATAAATGTAACCTTCTTCCAATTGAAATTATACAAAGAACAATTATTAAAATTATATTAAAAAAATCCTTTGACTACCCAACAGAACGCCTGTTTGAAGAATTTCAAGTACCTACATTTAAAGACCTATATATTAAAAACTCATTAATCCAAATTATAAAAGAAAAAGATAAATATCAATTTTTAAATGAAAACAGAACGCGACTTAGACATGTTTTTCTATGCCCAAAACTAAATACGTCTTTTGCACAACATCATTATACTTATCAGGGAAGAACTTTTTTCAATCGTCTACCAGAAGAAATCAGAAGCATTAATGATAAAACCCGAATACTGCTCTCTGTCAAGAGACATTTTAAAAATATTCTGAAAAAAAAAACTACTGTCACTTAATTAATCTCACAAATATCCTTAGTTTTCCATAACTTCCTTTCTTTTTTAAATTTAATAAATTAATATATTATCCTTCACTACTATCAAAAAAAATACTACAGCAAACATACATTTATGTAAAAAGAATTATTTAAGTACCAACTAACAACAACATTTTTGTACACTCCCCTTCCATACACAAGCAAATGCTTTCAATGGAAGAGTAGTAAAAAAATACAAGATGTAAAATGAATTATGTACCATGTAAACATATTATTAAAAATAAAAAATAATTACAAAAAAAAAAAAAAAAAATATATGTATTTTTTTAAATGATATTATTGTAAAGCTGCACATCTTGATACAGGAATGCCCTAGTGAGATGTGCAGAGTATTTTTTTATATAAAAACTGTTTTTTGAATAAATAAATAAATAAATATGTATATACAATGCATTTGATCAACGAATGTGATGCTGCAAATGGAATTGTATTACAATTGATTTATATTCTGTACAGGCAGATAATATAGATACTGGACCATACTTAACTAGTAACTTACATCTAAGACTTATATCTAGTGACTTAGGACTAAGGCTTATAACTGACTTATTGGAATACATATTACAACTGTGGCATAAACACGTTTAAACCAAGGCTTGACAATCCCACCCAAGCTATAGAGGAAAACATAACTGAGTACCCGCATATTAAAATTTATTCTGACCAAACTCCAGCCCAAAGAAATTATCTCACCAATCTAGGATTAACCCTGAGTCTCTCGATATGATGAATCCGGGCTAGTAATCAAATATAAAAACAATAAAAATGTAATTGTTAATACAAATCCAAAAAACTAAAACCCATTATAGGTTACTACCATAATATTAGGGGCTACCGCAACAAACTTGAAAATAACTTAAAGCGATGCACTACGTCATGTAATATTTTGAATCGAGCCGCTATCAATAACACACCTTAGGTAGATGGCGATAAGGCTTAAATTCCCGCTTAACACCATCCACCTGTTTTGATTTGTGCAAGAAAAAAACATGGCCAAAAAGCGCCTTTTATTTTATTTTGTGGATGTTCAGGCACAAATATTTTAATGTTTTTCGATCATTTTATAAATAACTTAATTTGCCAGATTATACAATAAAACCATAACCGAAAATGGGTTTGTAAGTAGGAGATTTTGAACTTTAAAGCAGTTTTCATAGGCCTTATACATTATTTTTTCTGGGCTTATAAAAAGACTTATCTTAAAAATACTCGATTATTTTAGAGCCCAAGATGTATTCTACTCGCAGTATTTAATTAAAGCATCTGAAACATTTTTAGGCGACCAAATTTTCAAACCAAAAACACATGATTTTGCATTGCTACGTAGTGCATCGCCTTAATATGTTTTATGACTGAAACATGGTTGGGTCTGTCTTTCAATACAGAGGAATTGGGCTTCACTTCTCATAACACATACCCCTACGATAGAAGTACCACTACCAGCGCCAAATCAAGAGGAGGGGATGTAATAATTGAGTTATCCTCAATTAGAGAGCTATTCATTAAATTAACAGCTTAGAACTTGTTTTTTTTTTTGCATTGCTTATATGTCTTGCATTTTCATTTTATATTATTTTATTTCTTTTTATATAACCTAATCTTTGAATTTTTAACCAGGTGTCTAAAAATGTACCGTTTTTAAATCATTTTTTAGACAGTACATATTTTATTAATTCTTCTCCGTCAATATTTATCTAAATTAATTAATTAATTTTATTAATTTTCTGTCAATAACATGGCAATAAAATATGTTTACTGTATATTCCTGTCACCTACCTTAGAACAGGTCACACCTAGTGAGGTAGGTAATATAAAACATACAATCAAATTATATAGATAATTACTTGTGGTAACTTCTAATAATGTGAATCTCTTTTTTTGTATGAAAATGTAAGAATTGCATTTCAATAAACACCGATTTATCGGCATTGGAAAAAGAATAATAATATATGTTACTAAATCCATAACTTCCTCTAGTCTAAAATGCAAACATAAAAACATTGAACAACTTTTCATCCTACTCAAGACGAACTTAGGAAAAATTATTCTTGGATGTGTTTATATTCCACCTGGATCAGTTAGACAAATAGACGAAAACCACATTGAAGATGTTGAAGCACTCAAGCAGAAATATCCAGAAGCTAGAATGCTGCTAATCGGTGACTACAATATTCCAATATAGACTGGATTACCTAAATTAATAAATCGTCAAATTATAAATATGTCAAATTTCTTAGGACTTGGTCAAATTAATAATGTAGTTAATACTAATCACCACATTTTAGACCTCGCATTTAGTAGCGATCCAAATTATGTAAATCAATTCTCCCCATAGATTTCCACCATCCTCCCTTAAACATTACCATTATGAACAATTGCCTTAACTCACACTCTAACGCTATTCCTAACTACTCATATAATTTTTCCAAAGCAGAATATCCACTGATAATAAAATACTTTGAAAATGCATATTGCTCTTTTTTAGACAAAAACAAAAATGTTAACCATAATCTTGAATCTTTTTACTCCATCATCAACACGGCTATCGATAAATAGGGTTCCATGATATTTAATCAAAATGACAATTAAACACAACTTTCAAAAGTGATATAGAGTACGAAAGTCTTTTGGTCAAATACCTCCCAAACTATGCTGCAATAGTATCAATTTAAAAAAGGATTTAACGATCTACCCGATTATTAATTTATTTTTAATATTCGTGCATATTCATATGGTAATAGCGAGTTCCAGTGCCATCTAGCGTCCAAATGAGAAGCTGCCGTATGTACCTAGCGTAGGTCACTTCAAGTTTTATCCAGAAGCTATCTCCTTTCTTTCTCTTTGCTATACAGACAAAGGGGGTAAACACTATCATGTCTGACGTATGCTTAGTATCATACGCAAAATTTATTTTCAAGCATAGACATATGAATATTAGTAGACCTGCCCTAAGTGATTAAAAGCGTATTATTCCCCACTCCCCATACCGGTTCCATTGGAGCCGGCTGGGCTCGCGTATGGCTTCCCGTGAATCTTGAGAATGTGACGTCATCATTCTTGTTCGAACTAGCGTCGAGCTATGGTCGAGGCATTTTACGAAATAACACGGCAAAATAGTGGCTTGTGATATGAAAATTTGTAAAAATAGATGTGAAAAAGAGAATAAACCCAATTGTCGTATTACATTCCATATGTAAGCATCATTTTAAGCTTATTCACATCGTATAATATGAATCAGTTGTAGAAACATATACTATCACATCGAGATACATCTGGTCGAATGTAGCGATTCTCAAGTGTGCGCATCGTTGTTACTGGGAAGTAAATTATGAACACTTATAAAAGTGTCTTAACTAAATACGTAAACAAAATATTCAACTCTGAAAATAGAAGAAATTTTTTTTGCCGAATTTGGACTTCGCATATTTGTTCATAACGTGGCGAGTAATTTGCGTTCCCATGTAAAAATGTCTATTCATTCAAAAGCAGATTTTACTTTTAAGAACTAAATGGTGATATTATAATGCGAGATGCCTATATACTGTCAGATTGATTTATTGACGAATCACAGTCAGCTTTACCCCCTTCGTTCTTCAACAGTTGATTTTACCCCTCACCTTTAATTTCTAGTCTATATATTCATATGTCTGTGTTTTCAAGGGATTTTCGGACATGACCGCAGTGAGATAGAGATACCTACCATCTAAGATTATTAAGGTATTAGAGGGAGATGTGAAAAATGTCAGTCATAATTTTTTTGTGTCATAAATGATAGCCATCTTGAACACGTAATTAAGTTTAGCCATTGTTGACGTAATTTGCATGGAATAATTTAAAATGTAAAATTCTGTGGATATCATATCGAAAGAAATTGTAAACAATTCATTGAATCATGACATACCTATTAATATAAAGTAACAATTAGTTTATGTTATAAGAGAGAAAAATAAAGTGATTAAAAACAAAAGTTATCATTTTTATCAGTTCATTTGCGGGTCCAATAAAATGAATGTATTAGTACTTTGGCTTTCATTGATTACTTTTTAAGTATACTGATAAAAATTGACTGAGTTTGGTGTTAATACAAATTAAAATTAAAATTTTGAATAGAAAAAATTGAAAAAAAAAAAACACTAATTAGTTATATGTGTAAATAAATAATCTTAAATTAACCAATATTGTACTATACCGGCTGCAGAATAGGTGGGTTCCGGCAAATTAATTACATACATTGGTGTTTTTATAATATTCATTACACATTAGCAATAAGTATTAACATTTCATATTCATTTTTTTTCGATTGACCTTCCACTTCTGGACCCCTGGAGCCGCCACTGATATAGTCATTAAAAATGATGAAACAAAAACTAGGTTTAATAGTTTCCTATTTAAACTATTTAACCTAGTTTTTGTTTCATCACTTTTCATATTAAAATATTTGGTGTTAATAATTTTGTGGGTTTCAAAAGGCAACTAATTTTAGACCTATTTGCTCATTATTAAGTTTTATTATTTCTTGTCTTTTTTTAAATCGTGTCTCTATAACTTCCTACAAGTACATCGCATACTTCTTTTTAGTTTTTATCACACATATTACTGACTGTATGCATGCAGGAACATGCATACAGTCATTAATATGTGTGATAAAAATATTGCTTTATATATTATTTCAATATTAATTACAGCATTGGTATTTAGCTATTACTTATTAATTAGTTTTTTCTACAGATACAACTCGCTGCCTTAGTTCTTGTATGTTCAATAGACCATTTAGCAAATTTTACAGGAGAGGTTTTTTTTGTTTTTACAGGCAAATTCTAAAAAATTCTCGATTTTAGTCATTTCGTTTAGTACATATGTGTAACAGAAAAATATTAAAGATCATTTTTCGAAGATTGAAGCTATAATATGCCCATATTATGACTTTAAAGGTGGACATTGAACATGGCTTGAAAATGATGAATGATTATTTTGGATATTGAACATATCGTCTGGAGATTGAACAATTCGGCTCCCATAAGTTTGAGGTATTTTTTATTCAATTAGCCAATTAGTGGTAAATTGTATACACAGGGTGATTTTCAGATTTCAAATACTTTACTTTTATCTTAGTTAGTAGTTGACTTAAAGTATTACTTTAAAATATACAAACAGAGTCCTTGAGTTGATTTTTCACAAAAACTGCTCTATATAAATCATCAAATATTTTGGAAGTTTGAAAACAATGCACAAGTACAAAGGTACCTACCGCTAATATACTACTATCGGTTGTCGGTGCATGCGTGATGTGAAATATTCTTACATCGTATATATTACGGCCTCCGTGGTCTAGGGGTACTCTTGACTAGAAATCCGGAGGTCGCGGATTCAAATCCCGGCGTGCGCAAGTAAATTTTATTTGATTCATTTATGTTATTTCACAAATTATTCATTTAAAATAACATATAGTCTATTTGTGGCATGTTCCAGAGAGAAAGATATGGTGTAAAGACCACCATAAGAATTGAAATGGCTTTAGCCGTGTTTGGTGATCAGATCTGAATAGATACTCACATACCATCTCTCTTCTCCTTCATCCTCCTTCCTCTCTTTCTCATCTCCATCTCCTTCCCCTCCACACTACCTTCAGCCTCACAATATACTAATATATCCCAATTGGGGATTCCATAGTCTCACTGGCTCCAGAAGGTTGAGAGCAGTGAAGACTGTATGCGGTATTCCATAAAAAAAAACCCGAGTGATGTGTAAAATCACTGAAGTTCAATTTTCAGTTGAAAATTTGTTTTTTTTTTTACTGTTTCGTTACCTACATTTGATAAATGTAATTTTTAAAGTTTACTTACTTTAGAAAGATTTTTTTTTCTTTCGGAAGGTCTTATTTGCCGTGAGCTTATTATTTATGTTGATTATCGTGAGTAAAATATTATTTTTTTAAATACTTTAAGCTCTTAAAATCCTAAAATTATAATATCCCGCGATTTGGGTTATGGGTGTGCGCTATTTAACATTACATTTATTGTTGTTAGTCGTTTGCCTAGTTGGTTTTATTGTAGTTCCTACATAAGAATATGTTTATTGTTTTTTATGTGACTAAAAAAAAACAAAAAATCAGAAACTTTTAATTGAATGAATTCAAAATTGAAATATTTGGACTTCGTTTTCATCAGTGATCTCAGCAGTGATAACGGACTAAATATGTGTCGTAGATGTCTTTCAATCAGACTATATGAGGCAGTCGACTTTTTGCACATTTCCATTTCCTGGCTCTTTTGTTGTATTTCTTGAATAAAAATAAGTTTTAATGCACTAATATAATTTATTAATACTCATTTTAGGTAAAAGTCCTAAGTTTGTAAATAAATAAATAATAAATGAAGCATCCTGTATATTTGCCTAGCAAATTCAAGAAGTACATGTAAAATATGGTGAAAAAGCCTATAAAAGACATAATTTTAAGACCTACCTTTCTAATTGAGCTACTGTTCTAAGGTTTATTGATTTTGGAGTCGGTGAAGTCATTTTTTAGTTCAATAACAGTATATATTCGCAAGTAAACGTATTTTTAGTGGAACAATTTCGTTGTTAGAAAACAACTAAAAATCAACATGGCCGCACATTTTAACTAGCCGGCTCCTGATTGGTTGACAGTGGAGATTGAACATTCAAGACCTCAACCTTCTGCGGGATGTTGAACAAATATCTAAGAACTTTAAAAAAAATATTATATTCATAACAAGTGTTTGAATGTTCAATATCCAGGAGATTGAACAAATAAGAACTGAAACATTGTTCCGTGAGTGGATATTGGCACTCAAAAAATGCTTAATTGTCACTTAAAAACAAAAAAATATGTTTTTTTGAGCTTTATTAATGCGCAATAGGCTAATGAACATATTGGCATTCATAACTCAGTTTTGCAAAAAAAAGGTCTATTGAACATACAAGAACTAGGACAGCGAACTGAAATTATTTTTCTTCTTTTATAATATTAGTATACATTACGAGTAAATTATTTTCCTGTTTTCAGTGTAACTGGTTTGCAACAAACATGAATAATTGTATGCATATACGAATGTACATATTTACTTTTATATTCCATGCTTTGCTTTATTAACTAGCTGACGTGTACCTGGCGTTGTGGGGGGGTTATCTTTAGGAGATATACATATACCATCACCGACTTTTCTGTAGGACTTTTTAAGATATACAATTCTGAAATACATTGTTTTGATGTATCTCATAAGTTTTAGACAGCGTTAGTAATGTAGATGTCTCTAAATGATAGTGAACACCCTTTCAAAATCCTGTGCATAGTTTAAAAGAACTAAGGGCACAAACAGACAGACGCGGATAGCGACTTTATTTTTTACTATTTAGAGATATCAGGTGTTATTGTTTGGATTTGATGTTAATCATAGTATTAGGAGGCTTTGTAGATGCACGCACAGATGGCGATGCATGGAGCTTGCGGGGAGGTCCGCAAGATGGAGCCAGTGGCCGGTTGTCGCCATGGACAGTGCGAGGGCTCTCGGACAATCTCTCTTGCCCAGATTCCAATTAGCAAGTTTATAGTTAGGTCGACTAATGAGTCACCAATATAATACGTGGGTTATTAATAAATCGCTGATTAATATTAAAGAACCTGTTATTTATAAAACTGCTTCCAAGACGAGTTGGAGACTGGTTGTGCGAACACAACAGTAGTTGAATTATTTTTTTATAAAGTTAGCTATTATCAGTGTATCCTGTTAGACTTACACACATAAATTGTAAATTTTCCTTGTAAAAGCTCGATAGGGCGTTAATGAATAATAAATAAATAAATAAAGTTAAAGACCTATATGTATGTAATCTAGCATAAGTAGTTTCCCCAGAATGGCTAGTTATATTCAGAGAAATAATTTTTTAATGGTATCCCTAACCCCCCAGCCGGCGGGAAGCATCTATAGTAATTTCATTGTTCTTGCCTCTCACGCAGGAGCCAACTATAGTTATTTCTCGGTTTGGGGCCTCGCTGTATTGCGTACAAGTACGATACAGAAACAAAATTCATTCGTAAAAATTCCCAATTCATATCTCTAGCGACATCTCTATCAATATGTTCAATAAATTTATTTGCTTATCTAGGGAAAGGATTTCAAGCGCCCGAGACAGATTTTACATTTCAGCTCGTTTCAAATTTGCCACGTCTCTTCAAACGATCTTGCTCGGCGCGTCTGCGCAATAGACGATTACTGCGATATCAGTCGAACCGTGCGCCGCTTTTCATTTTAGGCTGATTTTTAGCAATTTTGAATTTCATTTGACAATCTAATTTCGCTGGAATAAAAATAAATATTTTTTAAAAAAAATTAATAATAATGCATTAGAGCTGTTACACCTTAAAAAATACATTTATTTTTTGAGATTTACCACCAGTGTATGTTATGCTGCATCTCGTTTCGTGTTTTAGAGAATTTATGTATTGGTACACAATGTGTTTTAACACATTGTCGTCGGGACACGGCAAATGCCGTTTTTGTCGACTGTCGGTTTTTGGCGGGAAACGGCATTATATGGGTTTGTTATCAGCGTGAAATAAAACGCCTTAAAGGGTAATTTGCTACCTGGGTGCTAGGCGACAGTCTGTCGACGTTATTTGAGATGCCTTGTCCGGATTGGCTAGTGTGCCGCTTGTAAAGGCGTCGCCACAAAACTAGAGCTTTTATGCGATCTCAATCTCCAGATTAGTTTGAGTCCATTCACGTATTGGACTATTTTTCATACCGCTCGCACTGTTTTGTTTACTGTTTGGTATTTTATTATTTGAATATATTAGCATTGTATAGGACTTTATCCCTACAAAAATTATTTTTTTGTTTTTGTTTACTCAATTGTCATTGTTGTTATATACAAGCATATACTTCGAGGAATTTATGTGATACATAAAGTGTGTGATGGATTATCTACATACGAAGTGTACTGATTCCTTGAAAGAATAAATACTATGATTCATAAGTGGAATGGGCTCTTCAATTAGGCGAGGCAACCGCAAAAGACTCTTTTTTGACAAGAAGCAATTAAACTTATGAGTTATTGAGTGTTCGCCTTCGGCCTTAGGCGACACTGTTCAATATTTACGCGATCAGATTTCACACAACCAGCGATTGTAAAATTGCGGGCATGGCAAATATATATTATTATTTATTATATAACTATATGATATGAATAAACATGTTATCTTTTACAAGGAATTCTCAAATATTTAATGCTATTTACTAAATTAACACACTTTAATCGGGTTATTTTTTCGCCGGCAGACCGCTGAAAACGGGCGAAAATAAAGGTCCCGAGCGAATTTCTTTAATTTGTTTTAAAACGCTATATTTTCGAAAATAATGGAAATATTTTAATAAAATTTTCTACATACTAACTCAGCATACCCAAGCTATAAAATTTCTAGCCGAAAACCAAGTATTATTTCTAATGCAACTTAATAAATCGAAAACAAAGTCATTGTTGGGTCATTAGGGTTCAATTTTTTAAGTATAAACTAGGTTTCAATTTTATAAAATTACAAATTATTATATTTTCGCCAAGCCCAAATCACTATAAAAACAAAAACAATTGCCACATCTCTAGTATCGTCAGAGTAACACATTATTACCCATTCAAATACCACGTGTGCAATTGCCCCTCGCACGGTACAGCGGACCAAAACCATTGGAACGTGCTAATAAAATTAACTCCGCCTAACTGTGTTTGCCAATACCTGCTTTGTTATATGGGCTCGACACTCTCCGCTCGCTCGCACCTAGGAGTTGAGTGGGTGCGGAACAGAGATAGAGATATTTGTTTCGGGTTTCATGGTCATAAAAACCCTCATTCCAGGAATTGAATTATTAGAATAACAGAATATTTTATCTAAATTTCTTATTTCGTTGATCTTCAAAGGCAAGTTTCAGATGTTCAATAATATAGGTTATTTTAGTTGAAATATCGATGTACACAAAAGACTCCAAGATAAATACAAAAAAAAAGACTTGCATTGCAATTTGTTAATTATGTACATATAGTTGGAACCTTTACAAAGAGATTGGTATATAATATTGATATAAAATCATTGGATAATTTCTTCTTTTCTGCCATTGAAATGAGGCGGGCGCAGAAGGTAGAAATACCCTTCGCGACGTTAAGCATCAATCGACCAAACGGGTAGAACTACCCTTCCCGATTAAAGTGTGTTAATATCAGGTTTTTATATTCAGCTTTGAAATGTGGTGAAATTATGATGTAATCAAAGCAATTATAATTTATTTTTGATGATCAAATGTCATATCTGATTTCTTTGAAAATTTCAATCGAAAATATTATTTGGTTTAGAAATTGTGTCAATTTTAAGAAAGCGATATATTTTTGCGCTAATCGCGAAAAACACCCGCTATAGGCTAGAGTCTATTGTTTGAAGCGCCCGACTACAATGTGTTAATATAAATATAATATTTTAACTAATATAGTGCCCAGAAAACGGATTTTTTAATTTAATTGATATTTTTTTTAAATATATTCTTTCATTATGAAAAAATTTGATCATTATTCTCGAAGTTTAAAGAAAAATGTTGTAAAGATGGCATACCGTGTAAATAAGTTCATAAACAAATCCTTATTTATTAAAAATGCTGGACGCATAGATCAAATAATGTGATATAAAAATTCAAACGCAAACAGACGTAAGTACCGCCCGGTACTGCCTGGCCGGCGTGGATAGAACAATGTTTTATCTGCTCCATAATATTTAATTTCGTTTACACAAACCTCGCCCTAAAACAATTATTTTGAGTTATTTATGATTAGTTAAGATATATATTTAATTACAGTTTTAGTATTATTGGAGGTGAAATCATCCATACATTTGAACGCAACCTAAAGGTTAAGAGTGCGCTGGCAACCAAGAGGTTAATACTAATAATAACAGCATTTATATAGTGCAGTTTAGTGTTATTTCACTTCAAATGCATTATTTTTCCCCTCCCCTGATGTAAATGGTTGTTTCTTATTGTAATTATGTTGAAGAAAATTGTTATTTCAATAATATATGTGTATTAAGAATGAGGCAGAATAGAACAATTTTACCGAGTAAACTGACTCTTCTATACCAAATGCAATTAATAATTAATTAATTAATGGTCGGAACTTTACAAACAAGGCTTCAATGCCAATAAAAAAAGTTGAATACAAATTCGTTCTTTAGCAATTAATTGAGATTAATGAATCAAAGGAATGTAGTTTTTATAAGCCATAGTCAGTTGCATGGGAGATCTTTAATTAAATGATGTCAGAGATCAAACTAATTGCGCAATTAATTCAAAAATCTTTTAGTAAAGAAGTAATAAAATAAGCAGTCAGTCAAAATGCTCCCATTCAAGATAACAAAGCAAAATGTATTAATAAAAACAAATATTTACATAGTAAGTACCTACCGTCATCGCTTACTTTAAAAAAAATACATCTTGAAAATATTTATGTGGGTGACGGAATATTTATCAGATTTAAGAAAAACATTGATAGAAAAACAAAAATAAGTACCTCGCAATGTGTATTTTTAGACTGTTGGTTTAGCTTGGAATTTAAATAATGAAATAACCGCATATTTTTAACTGATTAGTATGATTGTTGTTTACAGTATTGAAGTGACTTACCTCATCTTGCTCAGCATCCCCTGTTTTCGTGTAGGGAATTTTTTTAGACATTTTTACACTCACGGTACACAGCACAAATGAAGTAAATTACACCGGCGAAATCAATAACAGCGTCTGCGGAAAGCAACCGCGTTTTATATGAACCGAAATCGGGAAACTGCAAAAAATATACATTTACACCGCTTCGAATCTATTATAAACATGTGTGAGGGACCGTAGACAATAATTGACAATAATCTTGAATTTAATCCATAGATAAACCATCAACTCGCAACAACTGTCATTCGCGATCATAAAGGGATGGTGACACGGGTTCATAAATAAACCACTCCCGGGTTCGATAGTAGTTCTAACACAGCGCCCTTTTTACTAACGCCAGGCGCCGTTTGCTCAGGGCTCCGGTCTTGCGTCCAAAAAATTAGGTTTGTAATTAAAAAAAAAAAAACAAAATTTCCTGCATAGAAACTTTAACATGAAAAAAAACGAAAAAGGAAAAACAAAATCTCTCCAAAAAACTTTCTACACGTCTCAATGACAATATTCTTTTTTCAAACTTTCTTCGATAAACAATTGATTCATCTACTAATAATTTTAAAATTTTAAATACTAAGAACTTCATCAAAAACTACACGACGCGACGTGGGCCAACTCGCCACTTACGTTACAGGCAAATTTTGAAAATAATGTTTTAAATGTGCCCCGCATTTCTTCACATGTTTCAAGGAGCGTCAACAACTTTTTTAAAATGACTATCATTTCAGATTTAAACGCGCTGTCGTCCAAACTATAATATTATCACAGACCTTCTATTGCCAAATGAGATGATGTGGAAAATAAATAAAATATTGGTTTATGATTTTCTTGTACCCCCATAGATATACAAATTGATAGACAACAACATCAGTCATACATTGACAACCGACGAATACACATTGAAATAGTAGGCGCAGAAAAGTCAAGTTCGTTAAAGTAAGGCAAAGGCTTGAGACAGCGCACTACACATTTTATTATTACATTTGCGAGTTGCCCGCATACTGTCAGATTCTTTTATTGACAAATTGCAGAAAAGGAAACCTTCACGCCGCCTCCCACGCTTCGCAAAATTGGGTTTGTCTTCCTTTCCGTTATTGATAGAGTAATCAATTTGGATGTCTATGTGTATACCGAAGAACACATCACAAACATTTTATGACCTTATTGGGACAACAAGGGACATCAAAAGCTTTGATTTTTTATTATTGGTCAATTTTGTAATTTTGGTGAATGGTACCCGTTATCGTTTAATGTTGCTCCATACAAATAATATTTTACATTGTTGTCTTTGACAGGCAGTGAGAGCGACAGCGTGATTGGTTTATTTATGGCGACAGCTAACAACACTGACACCAGTGACGTTTCGCTATTATTTTCCCCCTTCACATGTTTTTGCCGTATTGGTCAATATGTCAATGAGTTAGAGTTAGAGTTAGAGTATAAATATTAATAGCATTTGCAAACAATATATATTTACATATAAATAAGCGTAACATTTTCGTGATAGTTATTTCTAAAAATGGCTGGTATTTTGACATCTTGGTCACCTGACAAAAAACACAGCGATAAAGAAAGGTATGTAAAACAACACGTAAACTATGTAAATATTATAGTTAAAGTGTTGTAACATGGATTGTTTAATAACCTTATCTAAACTTTTCATACATCGATTATGTTCATATTGGTGTTACTTTTCATTCACATTTTAACAGCAACTCGTATGTGTTTCTCTTTCTGGCATAGATCTTTTAAACTATTATCAATTGAACATGCTTCAGACAGTCTATTACACAATTTTCTCTGTATTACAGATGGGTATGCATCTATCCGGCATACTTGAATAGTAAGAAAACGCTTGCCGAGGGCAGACGGATGGCAAAGGAGAAATGCATAGATAACCCAACTCACCAGGAAATAAGGGATGTCCTCGTTTCTGCCGGAATGAATGTCGGTGTGGAAAACAAACTTTACCCACGTGAAAGGAGCAAGGTAATGATTGATCCATTTTGAATACAAGCCTGATCTTTTGTTTATCCCATTTGGGATTTTTAGTTAAGTTTTTTACGCAGCCTTGTAAAACAGATATTAGTAAATGGTAGGCAGATTTTATTTTACTGAACTGAATAGTGATATTACAATGCGAGTTGCCTGTATACTGTCAGATTAACCAACAATATTTAAGGGGAACGGCTACGCGGCTGTTTTCATACAAAACGTAAATCTTGATTTGAGACCAAAATACTTAACCAAACTGAATAATATATGTTTAATCGAAAAATATAGCAAATATCTAGTACGGATATGTACTACTTTATTTAGTTATGTTTTATATCATAAAATATAGGCCACTAAAGAATTTAATGCGAACCATCAGCGGGACTTCAAAATCTACTCCTCTCCCCTGGCTCCCCGTACTTGCAAACATCAGGCGAGAAATTGCAACACTGAGAGAATACAAGAAGGCGCTGCAAAAAAACACAATACCTTTGCATGAAGATATCGTCTCCCACCCGGCATGCCGCTTGAAGTCCCGAAAGCCCTTCTGGGCGAAAGGAGAGAGGCTCCTCCGATTACCTCTCACCCTGAAGATAGGTCGAAACTTGAGTGGCAAACGACCAACGTGGGAAATGCCCATCTCATACAGGACCCCACCGAGAGACAGCCTGGGTTCTCTTTGCCTCGCAAAACCTGGTCCGCCATCAATAGGTTAAGGTGCTCCCATAGCCGCTATCCCCACATGATGCACAGATGGGGCCTTAAAGAGTCGGCGATGTGTGAATGTGGTGCGGTGCAGACCACCGAACATGTGATCAAAAAATACCCGCTCCATTCTTTCCCCGGCGGGATTGATGAAGTTCACATGGCGACGCTTGAGGCCCTAGACTGGCTCGCAGACCTAGATGTCCCCCTCTGACCCCCCCTCCATACAAAAGAAGAAGAAGAATTAAAGAATTCAATTTTTCATCATTTTATAGGCAATTTTTGCAATCATTTTTTAGTTAAATGTTTGAAAAATTCCCATGTTTGAATGAATAACCTGATAGTATTTGAATTCTTCCTACTCCCACCATTAAAAGTGGAAAATGTTGTTTGTGCAATGACGGAGGTGGCTAGCAGAAGAATTGAACCTGCGATGCATGGGTCCGAAACAATGCGACGCTTTGGACCACACACTCAATAAACAAATACATAATTGTTTGCCGTTTGAGAGTTCCTTTTAAAAAATTTAGAATTGAGAGTGAAGCACCCCCTCAGTATTGCCAGTATGAATACAAGTTTTTTAAAATAATGCTTTGTATATTGCAGGAATTCCTTCAGAGAGGACGCATACGAGTCCAGCTACGCAATGATGACGGAAGTCCCGTCAAACCCGAACTCCCGTCTAGAGATTCCCTTCTGCTCTATCTGGGGGAGACCATTCCTAAGCTGAAGACGAGACAGAATATGAAGTAATTATTATTACATTAATTCAAAATGATATTATTTTCTACACTGTGGCAACTAGTACTGGGCTTTGACGATAATTAAAAATCCTCCATGCCCTTAAGGGCCCTCAAGATTAATCTTGACAAACAGTTCTGCTGAAATATAACACAATTTAGGATAAATTCAACTGCCCAATATTATGCAACATTTTTGGTAGAACTGTTTTAAATATTCCAGATGTCATGTTAAAGAACGTCCCAATGTAACTGACAAAAAGCAAAAAAAATAATTAAAAATAATAACCAACATTGTTTTAACCACTTTTATTGTTTAGATACAACAAGTTATTATCAATAATCAAAAAACCTTTTTGATAGATCCTCTGCTAAATTTTTTCCTATTGTAAACCTCCCCTCCCCCTCTCTCTCTCTCTTTTCTCCTTATCAATTTTGAACTCGGGGTGATCAGCTCAAATCTCAATAAGTTGCGTCGTACAACATCGCTTTAAGTCCTCAAAAGCTGGTAGGTGTAGACATTTTTCAACAATATGCTCCGTGATTTGAACCTGTCCACATTCAGATTTTTCTGTTTCATATTTTCGTTGAGAGCCTCTAATATTTTCTTCAATGATTAAATATTACAATTTGGGGTTTTACTCATTAAGTTATTTCAAAAATAAAATATAATTTAATTTCATCGTTGTATCTGTGCAAAAGACTTAATTATATGAGGTGGTTGGCCGGCTGGTTTTTTTTATTTCATACCGCAGTAGAATCTTACTATTTACGGTTTTTTATGCTGATAAATGTTTCCGACCCTTTGTGTAAATGATTATTACTGCATTTTTTATTGGTAAGGAACCGGTCTGCCCGTCTCCTTTAAGCATTCAGGCCTTAGGCCCGTTGTGCTTCTCCCGTGTTTACCTTATTCCCTCGATAGTTTCCCAGTCCCTTTGACAAATTTCACCAGGGTTGTCATTGTGTGTTCGGCTATGTCTTTAGGTTCCATGATGAACATGTTTAAATATAATATTTCTTTTTAGATCCACCGAGCAACAAGTTCACCAGCAGCCGAGCGCGTCACAGAATTCAGCCAAAGCCAAAGGAGGCAAGAAGCGACGATAGAAAAATATTTTTTTTTTACATAATTACGCATTGTGTTCTTATATCTTTCACAATTTCACAGTAAAGTATTTAAAATATTTTTTTATTCTTTGGTGTAATAAATAAAGCAAATCTTTTCAGATATACATATTTGTACATTTATTTTAATCTACTACATAATTACAAAATAATGCATATTTATATAAAATATAATATGGTAAGTTTTTAGATTCTCACGGCCAAAAGCATTTTTATTATTTGTTTTTGGGGTGTTATGCCGTGTTGCGCTAACTCCTTCTTTAGCCGACGTTTCGGACTTGGACGGGCCCCAGGCTAACATAAATACTGTGCTTTCAGAATTCGCCACAAGATGTCGCCACTTCCGTTGGCATTTCGCACTTGGACGGGCCCAGGCCACAAACAAATAAGCACAAACTCGACAACCAAAATTTACACATCTTCGGATCTACCGGATCTGCCCTGATGATGGACACTGCAAGGCTGTCCGAAACGTCGGCTAAAGAAGGAGTTAGCGCAACACGGCATAACACCCCAAAAACAAACAATAAAAAAAAAATATATAATATATTTATTTATTATATAAAATATAATATATTTATTTATTATATAAAATATAATATATTTATTTATTATAAAAATTATACTCGAAGAATAACCCAAAGCCATACAAAATAAATACTGATGTTTCAACAGCTGTGCAGTTTCAAAACTAGGTACATAATTGTTATTATTCATTGAACACAATATTTGCAACTCTAATGAAAATTTCAAACAGAAAAAGGTTCGGTCACATCTGGGGAAATGAATCCAGGACCTTAGCCTTGCCGGGGCTTTTCTCAAATGAATCTTTTTCTGTTTCAAATTTTCGTTTGAGAGTCGCTAATATTCTCTTCAACGATTATATATTACGATTGGAGGTTTTTTTTTTTTTTTTAAAAGAATGACAAACATTCCCGTGTTACAGATAACCTGACAAGCGGAAAATGTTGCTTGTGTTGTGATGGAGGACTTAGCCAGCCGAGTCATCGAACACACTACGCCTGGGTGGGACCCAAACGCAATGTCAACTTAGCCACCGACCGGTCAAACTGGTTTTAATAAACCGGTTTTACTCATTAAGTTTTCAAAAAATAAAAAAGTTTATTATTTAATTGGCTTTAGTGACATTTTTACCTTTGCTTGACACTATTTCATTGAAATTTGTTATAAAAAAGCTTATAGATTATCCAATTCTGCTGTAGAATTTTTACTGCCATTTTCTATTTTGCTTCTTGTATTATTTACTGGGCGCCATGAATCCAAATATTATCAGAATGAATTTCAGAATTTGCATTTCTCTGTTTTTCAAAACTATTTGAGATATGTGTTGGTGCATTTATTTTTGAAGAAATTTGATTCTGTTGATAGGAATGTTTAATGTCATTATTAGCGTCTGAATTCTGGTTATTAGTGTAAAAATTATTATAATACCTTTTCTCCTTTTCTATACCATTTGGATATGCAGTAGGTATACTTTGTGCATTCTGTTTAAAATTGGAATTAGAATTCTGACCAAAGTAAGGGTTTGAATTCTGTCCAAAATTATGATGTACATTCTGTTTAAAATTGATGTTTGAATTGTGAGCAAAATCAGAGTTTAAACCCTGTCTAAAATTGGGGTTGAAATTCTGTCCAACATAAGGAATTGAATTCGGTCCGAAATTTGTGTTATAATTTTGTTGATAAGTTGGAGTATTCCAATTGTTTTTCTGACTTTGATAAACATCAGTCCGCAGAGGTTGTACATCAATTGAATCGTCATTGTCTTCTAACATTTTCAGGTTCATGTCAAATACACCATTCACTACATTCACCAGCAATTTCGGGATATTTTTGAGTAGAGGTTTTGCAATCGAAGAAGCATTGAACAAAGTAAGCTGTTCTGCATATTGTACTGCTGGTTTAGTGAGAGATTCTAAAGCTTTTACCGTGGGATCTCTCAGTTGTTGTATTGTATTCTTTAACACAAAATCTGAACTGTCAACACTTTCAACAGCTACCATATCAGAAAACTTATCACTCCTAATGTCTTCAAATTTAAAAGAGAGAGGGTTGACATAATTTTTTACTGATTGATCGATTTCATTATTTTGATGGGCTGCGAGTTGCTGATTATTATCATTTTTTATAATATGTTTTGTCATTAAATTGGCTCTTAAATCTTGAACAGCATTTCTATTTCGTCCTTCATTCAATTCTGTAGAAGTGGGCGTCTTTTTGTCTTGTGTAGTTACATCCCTTTCCATTTGATTTATAAAATCAGGAAAGACAACTCTATTGCCTTTCAAAGTTGATGGTTTCACTGAAAATTCATGGTTATTTCCTTGTTCTATTTTTAAACTGTCCTCCGAAGACTCAACATAATCTTTTCGGTGTGTGGTTACATCAGTTTCCACTAGAATTTTATTAACTTGTTCCGTCTCATTTGTTTCTAAATCATCATTTTCATCTTTCATAACTTTGTGTAATTCTGTTGCTGAATCACCATTTGGTTCTATGATCCTATAAATTTCTAGGTCTTTCGTACTATAATCTCCAAGTTTTGTTGTCAAATATTCTTCTTGGTGTGTTGTCAAATATACTCTGTAGTCTGTTGTTGTGTCAACTTCTGGGCGTGTTATCTCAAATTTTGGTTTGGTTGTCATATCATGTTGTTGTAGGATGGCAGGCATATTATCTTGATGTGATGTCTTATAATCGTTGAAGTCTGATGTCATACCAACTTCGCTTTGTGTTGTAATGTTATTTTGGAAGTGTGTCATGATATCAATATTCGAATTTGTGTAATCAATTTCTGAATCTTTTGTGATATTCATTTTAGAATCCGTTGTGATATCAATTTCAGAAATTCTTTTGATATCAATTTCCGTATCTCTCAAATAGTCTTGGTGTGCTGTCAAATATACTCTGTAGTCCATTGTTTTATCGACTTCTAGGTGCGTTATCTCAGATTCTCGTTTGGTTGTCGTATAAATTTGTAGGTTGGTTGGCATATTATCATGATTTGTCTTATAATCTTCGAAGTCTGATGTTATAGCAACTTCTGGTTGTGTTGCGATGTTATTTTGCAAGTCTGTCATGATATTAATTTCCGAATCTGTTGTCATATCAATCTCAGAAGTTGTTTCGACATTAATTTCCGAATCTCTTAAATAATCTTTTTGGTGTGCTGTCAAATAAACTCTGTAGTCTGTTGTTTTATCATCTTCTGGGCGCGTTATCCCTAATTCTGGTTTGGATGTAGTATAAAGTTGTAGGTTGGTTGGCATATTATCATGATGTGTTGTCTTATAATCTTCGACGTCTGATATCATAGCAACTTCTGGTTGTGCTGCGACTTTATTTTGCAGGTGTGTCATGATATAAATTTCCGAATCTGTCGTGATATCAATTTTCGAATCTGTTGTCATATCAATTTCCGAATATGTTGTCATATCAATCTCAGAAGTTGTTTCGACACTAATTTTTGAATTTCTTAAATAATTTTCTTGGTGTGCTGTCAAAAAAACTCTGTAGTCTGTTGTTTTATCGCCTTCTGGTCGTTGCGTTATCTCAAATTCAGGTTTAGTTGTCATATAACGTTGTAGGTTGGTTGGCATATTATTTTGATGCCTTCTTTTATAATCTTCGACGTCTGATATCATAGCAACTTCTGGTTGTGTCATGATATCACTTTCCGAATCTGTTGTGATATCAATTTTCGAATCTGTTTTCATATCAATTTCCGAATCTGTTGTCATATCACTTTCAGAATCTGTTGTCATATTAATTTCAGAAGTTGTTTCGACATAAATTTTTGAATTTCTTAAATATTCTTCTTGGTGTGCTGTCAAATAAACTATGTAGTCCGTTGTTTTATCGCCTTCTGGTCGTTGTGTTATCTCAAATTCTGGTTTGTTTGTCACATAAAGTTGTAGGTTGGTTGGCATATTATCTCGATGCGTCGTCTTATAATCTACGAAGTCTGATATAGCAACTTCTGGTTTTGTTGCGACGTTATTTTGGAAGTGTGTCATGATATCAATTTCCGAATCTGTTTTGATATCAATTTTCGAATCTGTTGTCATATCAATTTCCGAATCTGTTGTCATATCACTTTCAGAATCTCTTGTCATATCAATCTCAGAAGTTGTTTTGACATTATTTTTTGAATTTCTTAAATATTCTTCTTGGTGTGCTGTCAAATAAACTATGTAGTCCGTTGTTTTATCGCCTTCTGGTCGTTGTGTTATCTCAAATTCTGGTTTGTTTGTCACATAAAGTTGTAGGTTGGTTGGCATATTATCTCGATGCGTCGTCTTATAATCTTCGAAGTCTGATATAGCACCTTCTGGTTTTGTTGCGACGTTATTTTGGAAGTGTGTCATGATATCAATTGCCGAATCTGTTTTGTTATCAATTTTCGAATCTGTTGTCATATCGATTTCCGAATCTGTTGTCATATCACTTTCAGAATCTCTTGTCATATCAATCTCAGAAGTTGTTTTGACATTATTTTTTGAATTTCTTAAATATTCTTCTTGGTGTGCTGTCAAATAAACTATGTAGTCCGTTGTTTTATCGCCTTCTGGTCGTTGTGTTATCTCAAATTCTGGTTTGTTTGTCACATAAAGTTGTAGGTTGGTTGGCATATTATCTTCATGCGTTGTCTTATAATCTTCGAAGTCTGATATAGCAACTTCTGGTTTTGTTGCGACGTTATTTTGGAAGTGTGTCATGATATCAATTTCCGAATCTGTTTTGATATCAATTTTCGAATCTGTTGTCATATCAATTTCCGAATCTGTTGTCATATCACTTTCAGAATATCTTGTCATATCAATCTCGGAAGTTGTTTCGACATTAATTTTTATACTTCTTAAATAATCTTCTTGGTGTGCTGTCAAATAAACTCTGTAGTCTGTTGTTTTATCGCCTTCTAGTCGTTGGGTTATCTCAAATTCTGGTTTGGTTGTCATATAACGTTGTAGGTTGGTTGGCATATTATTTTGATACCTTCTTTTATAATCTTCGACGTCTGATATCATAGCAACTTCTGGTTGTGTTGCGATTTTATTTTGCAAGTGTGTCATGATTTCGATTTCCGAATCTGTTGTGACATCAATTTTCGAATGTGTTATGATATCATTTTCCCAATCTGTTGCAATGTCAAGTTCTGAATCTGTTGTGAAACCAATTTCAGAATTTGTTGTAATATCAATTTCAGAACCTACTATGATTTCAGATTCTGATGATGAACTAGCTTCTTCCAACAAAGTGTTTATATTTGTGTTTGTAATTTCTTCAGTTTTCGTTGCCTCAAGTTTATTTCTTTGTTCTGTTGGGCTTACATATTCCGAACCCTCAAATGTTCTAGTGTTTTTTTCAGTTACAATGTCTTTTTCTACTGTAGAGATTGTTCTCATTTCCTTGAAATCAGCGATGTAAATTTCTTTCATCAGTTTGTTTATTACATCATCTTTCAAAGAGTTTACGTTATTTATAGATTTTGAAACATTGAGCACAGATAAAGTTTCGTCTAGACTTTGGTATTTTTCCGTCACTAGATAAATTTCTGAAGCGGTGAGATTTTCTAATGAAGTCGCCATATTTATTATTTCTCTGTTATTATCGTTTTCACCATGAATATATTTATTTGTTGTCTTACTTTCAGTGTTATCATCTTTTGAAAAATTGGATATTCTTTGTTTTGAGGACCTAACCATATTCACATGGTCAGTCATGTAATCTTTGAAAGATTTAAATATTCTTTCTAAATCAGTATCTTTTTCTGTTACTTTACCAGACTCTGAATGTTCTAAATTAATAATTTGTTTTGTTACTTCGTCAAGTAATGTAGAAGGCCTAAGTATTCTTTCTTGGGCATTAATTTCCATAGGAGAATGCACTGTTTTCTGTTCTTTTATCAGTTCTGTAGTTTCCGTTACTGTAACAGTATCTGAAAGTTCTCTTGTAGCATTAATATTTAAAGGTTTCATTATTTGCACTTGTTCTGTTGCTGAAGAAATGCCTAAAGATTCTACAGTATCCAATAGTTTTGTTTCCGCATTAATTTCTGAGGGTTCAATTGTTTTAATTTCTTCTGAATAAAGTTTTGAAGTTTCTACTATAATGGATGGTTCTGTTAGTGTATCAGCTTTTGAAAATTCAACTGTTTGCATTAGTTCTGTTATGGCGTTCGTTTGTAAAATGTTCATTGTTTTTGTTAGTTCTGTTGATGCATTAATTTCTGAAGGTTTCATTGTTTTAATCTCTTCTGTTACTGAATAATCTTCCAAGGGTTCTACATTGTTCAATAGTTTTGTTACTGCATTCGCTTCTGAAGGTTCCAAAATATTCTTCAATTCTACTTTTACTGAATGCAATAATTCTGTTATTTTATCAGCTGCGATTTGCGTTGGTTCTATTGCAACATTAGTTTGTAAAAGTTCCATTGTTTTCCTTTGTCCGGTTACTGAATAAACCTCTAAAGGTCCTACAGTATTTAATAATGTTATTTCCGCAACACTCTCCGATGGTCCCATTGTTTCCAATTGTTCTGTTGCTATATAAATTTTTGAAAGTTCAACTGTGCTTAGTTGTTTTGTCATAATGGTCTGTAAAGTATCCTTTGTGTTTATTTGTTCTGTTACGTAATAAACGTCTAAAGGTTCTGTAGTATTCACTAGTTCTGTTACTGTAATACTTTCTGATGGTTCTGTTGTTTCTGTTTGTTCTATTTCTACATAAGCTTCGGACAGATCTACAGTATTCAGTAATTTTGTTTCTGCAATAGTTTCTGCTGGTTTCACTGCTTCCATTTGTTGAATTCCTTCATAAGATTCTGAAGGTTTAACTGTGTTCGGTAATTTTGTTACCGCATTAGTCTGTAAAGTATTATTTGTGTTTATTTGTTCTATTCCATAATAAACGTTTGAAGGTTCTACAATATGCAATAGTTCTGTTACTGTAATAGTTTCAGATGGTTCTATTGTTTGCATTTGTTCTATTTCTAGATACGCTGCTGATGGTTCTACAGTATTCAGTAGTTTTGTTTCTGCAATAGTTTCTGTTGATTCCACTTTTTCCGTTTGTTGTATTCCATCATAAGATTCGGAAGGTCCTACTGTATTCAACAGTTCTGTTACTGGATTTGCCATTGTTTTAATTTCATCAAAATAAAAATCTAAATATTCCACAGTATTCTTTAATGTTGTTTCTGCATTAGTTTCTGAAGGTTCTAAAAAATTCATCAGTTCCATTCCTAAAGGTTCTACTGATTTCAGTTGTAATTTGACCGTATTAGTTGCTGAAAAATCAGTATCAATCTTCTCTTTCAATAATACATTTGGCTGTCTGTGATTTTGTTGTGGCACATTTTTATACAGTTGGTTCAAATGCGGCCAACTTATCATGAGTCGTTCGCGTATAATTGTTGGTAAATTATGAGCTGTTCCCTTGAAATTAATGTATTCGGGTATTTCTAGTGAGTAAATCACCTCGCTGGGTTTGACTTCACCATCCCTCCTATTTGAACACATAATCATTTTACTGTGATATAGTGTGAATATCAGAATCACCCAAATTAACTTGCTCATTTTAGTAAAACTGAATCCTGAAAAAAAAAAAAAATTTGGAGAGTTTATTGAACATTCTTGAGGCGAATAAAACTCCATTACACGATTCTGCAATATCTAAGTATGAAATGAAGAAAAAGATCAGTCAAATATAGCTCTATAAAAAAGAGTTATTTCAGTAATTTTTCTCCTTGCAGTGTTTCTCAAATACTGAATCGAAATATGTTCCTTTGATCACTGCTTTAATTAAATTCGATATTAAAAATAATAATATCGTGGTGTATGGAGTAACTCCAATAACCTCCAGAATTGGGATTTGCTTTGATTTTCAAAATTAGAACTGATTATCGGAACGATTCAGACAAGCGATAAACTAGGTACCAAAGTTTAATTAATTAATAATTCTATATTTGAAATGCATATTTCTTTTGTTTAATTATTTTGAGAAATGTTGTAATTTTTCAGTTTTACTAAGGTGTTCATTCGAGGTAAATATTTTTGCAAATACTTTCAGCTTAACAAATCCAACAATTATAATATCCCGTGATTTATCATGGGTCTTGGCCAGTTATTTAATATCAACTAATTTTCCTTCTCAAATTAATAATGTCGGTAAGCGTGAGCTTTGCATATTTAAGTCACCCCTTTCTTTTTATAGCTCATAATAATGATACATAGTTAATTATTAAAAATTATTATAAATACCTTAAATTTCTTTGGAAGTGTTGAAATTTTAAATTAAAACACCAAATATTTTTTTTAATACAACCGTTTTTAAGCACTGTTTCACTACTAATGAACGAGCTAAACCACGAAAAAGATCCCTTACTATTTCAGATGATCTTATTTGCATTGTTATAAAAACAATGGATGCTGTATTATGCTGACACTAAAAAATTATGAAATCTAAATAGTTACAAAAGTGGTCCTCTTTTTCACTAATTTTGTTTTCGTAAATAAATTAATTAATGAAACGTAATCTTGGAAAACGAAATTAACCCCTTCCCGACATCCGATCGAGCTGAAACTTTGCTGGTAGACTCGTTTTCAATGACAATGCATTTTGTCAACTTTTGGTGGCTACTCATGCGCGCACATATGCAATTGGATGACATTATAAAAAATTACAGTAGTTAATATATAAAATAAATCTCGGTAACATCCAATTACGAGTTAGCTTAAGTGATAATGCGATTCATGATTCTTAGTCAATCCCTGGGGAAGAAGGTTCAATCCTCAGTCAAACCACTTTTTTAATGTATTTTTTACTAGTTTTAAAAGCCATTTTAAAATTACACAGCAGTTAAGATCCAGTGCCTGGGGATGAAGGTTCAATCCTCAGTAAAACAAAAAAATAAAATTTATATACTGTGGAACCTCTTCTCTCTCTGGTTTCAATCCTGGGATTGGTTTGCAGGAATTGGAACCTGTTATAATGAGCATAATTCGTTTCAGAATCTTACTTTTTATGTGAAACACTTTTTAAGTGAAACAATTTTTCCCATATGAATCAATGTAAAATGTGATAATGAGTTCCATGCCAAAAAATATACTCGCCTTTTTTATTTGTAACATTTATTTTAATAAAATTATAAACTGTTAAGGAGCGTAGCAATCGGGAATGCGATTACGATTTGCAAAAGACAATAAAAAATCGAAATAACTGCTTTATTATTTATGACAAATAATTAATTATTTTTTACTTGAAAGCTGTTTAGAGACATTCGTTTTTGCCGTTTTTGTCAAAATTCGGTGAAAATGTGACACAGCATTATCATTGAATAAATTTGTAGAATGCATAGCCACCTCCTTATTGGGGTGATGCTTCTCAATGTACGATGCAACAGTTTCCCATTTCTACTTGTTGTTTGTTGCTCTGCTACTTCCTCCTCCTCCCCTAACAAACTCTCCTCCATAACTTATTGCTGTTTTTCAATTCAATTCAATTAAATTCTGTTTATTCATTTCAAAAACATTACAAAATTGTTAATTTCAATGCGTTTTTAAAATATTTTTGTAATAAGAATTCTTAGATTGATATTAACAGTGTATATATCAACTATACCAGTAATAATAGAGCTTGCCTTTAAAGGAAGCTTCATTGATGCTAAAAATGTCAATATCCGAATTGATTCTGTTCAACAGCAAGATTGCTCTCCCCACAGGCATGACCATTGGAAAGTTAGTTCTGCAGGCCGGGAGATAAAATAGTGTATGTTGTCGGTGACGTAGATAACCATCGGAAACATAGAAATGAATGCTCTCCATGATGACCGAGTTCTCAAACCATCCACGAATCAGTCTAAAGAAATGTGTAGCAATTCGCACATCTCTCCTGACCCGTAGATAGTTCATTCCGAGCATACCCAAAATCAGTGGGATAGAACCATGGGTAGTAGCCATACTCCCTCATGTAGAGAAATCTCAAGAATTTCTTCTGAACTCTCTCCAACATGAGAGAATACTTTACCTGGTGTGGACTCCAAATCACCGACGAACTTTCAAGTCTACTCCTTACTAAGGAATTAAATAAAACTATAAGCACCCGGTTATCTCTAAAATTCCTTGCAGTGCGTAGAACAAAGCCCAGAATTCTCAGTGAAGTGCTACACGCCGTCTCAGTATGAGCATGAAATGTCAGCCTACTATCAAACATGATTCGAAGATCCTTCATTGTCGAGACACGTCTTAAACTTCGGGCGTCCATTGTATACCGGTAATACCAGGTATGACTCGCCCTAGTGAATGACAAAATTAAACATTTAGAAACATTAAACTCAATCCGATTTGCTCAATCTCAATAAACTCAACTCAATGTGAAACACAATGCAACTCCATAAGTTCTTCAGTGGTCAGCTCTCGACTAAGTCCCATAGTATTGGCCAAAGACACATTCTCGCTGACTGTAGACTTCACGGTTACTGTTTCAAACTCTTCGAAATCACTTTCTGCTAATCTGCCAAATGTATTATTCTTTACTTTTTAACTGTTTATATAAAATAAAAAAAGTGTTTCCTTTATTGTAAAATTATACCAATGTATGTACCAGAAAAATTATAATTAAAAAAAAAGGGTTATTATACTTTGCACAAAAAAATTACAAATAATGTTTGAACATCAGTTTGGAAAAATGTGTAATCACATGCGACATTAACGTGCTAGCGGAACGAGTGCTACCCCGAGACTGACGCACTAGCGCGGAAGTCCCGGCTCACAAGTGAGTGACATGGAGGTGGGACTACCCCTTTCTGCGTCACTCGTTATGCGAAATGTCGCTTATTAAGAGAGCAATTTTTTCACAATAAGTTTTGCTAAGTGAATTACTCGCTATGGGATGTGCTCGTTATGAGAGGTTCCACTGTACATCAATTAATAAAGATAGATGTTTTATAGTAAAAGACTTTGTTTTTTACGCACTGATTTTTACTACACGGCTTTGCTTGTTTTTCAACACAATTTTCTTTTTTGAGTGCACATGTTGGAAATGGCAATGCAAGCATAAAATAGTTGCGTTGACTTAGAAAATTTATACATAAAAAAACCATTCTTATTTCATGATATCAGGGCTCACCGTTCAAAAGCTGTTATTGGGACATTCAAATGAATTTTATGCTTTATAGATAAGATATTATAATAACTTATGGTCCTGTATACTATCTGCCTGTACAGAAGTACTGTCAAATGCATTGTACATATAGATTTGTACTAGTGATCGGCGAACCAGTGTATGCAATCTATTAGCCATAAATTGTCATAAAATATACTTTATCTAGTCTATAGTTAGTAATAAGATAGAGCATTATATAAATATATTATGTATTTGTTGTACAAATTTTGTACAACCCCTTGAGGTGATTTTTCCCAAAAAAGGCGCTATACAAATCATCCCAATATTTTTATTATTATTATCATGAAAAAAAGAGGAATTGAAAAACTAACCCACAGTATGACATTATTTAATATGAACCGTGTCATTGACTTGTTAGGAAAATTTCTTAGAACGGTATTTCAGATTTTTTGTGACTCTATTTGTGATGAAACAATAATATGCAATATTATTTAGGTGTGCCAGTGACCTATAAATGATAACAAAAGTTCTGCTGAATATTCCATTTATTTTCAAACATTCATTTTTACAAATCTGCAATATTTTTAAAACAATACAACTCTTACCTTGTAATAATTTTTTGTAATTGTACAATCAAATGGATATTACTGTAGATAGAAACTTCCATTGTCTGGGTCACTATTTTAACCACTGTGCTACCGCGGCAACTTCTAAAAATCTCTAGCTGATTTCATCATGGCTGGATTTATTTAGCCTGTTCACATACAAAGTTGTTAAAACCTGATTACCGCCAAGGATCGGACTTTCTTCTATCATCGTAATATTATCCTCTATTGATAAGTCTTTCTGGCTGATTCCACTAGATACCAGAAGTTCTTCATCTGGCTTCTTGGCTACTGGTTTTCTCTTTCCAGTTGTACCAATTCTCTTCTGTTTTAGATGCACCAACTTGATGTGGGTGTACATTGCACCGGAATGAGCAAACTTAGTACCGCAATATTTGCACGAGAATGGTTTTTCTCCAGTATGAGTTCGAATGTGCGCCTTTAGCACCTGTTTGTCCTATTATTGAAAAAACATTAAATTATTTAAATAGGCCAATTACCTGAACAAATAGTCTCCATAAGAATTATTATCTAAGAATGATTTTAAAAGAAAATGGATGTCGTCAATTCATAATAAGATGGGCCAATGAAATTGATTATCTGTTCAAAACAGCATTTTTATCTTTGAAATTTTTGACCAATTTTATTAGTAAGTAAGGAACAATTGAGCGTATTTGTGGCAAACGGAAAAGTCCACAACACACTTCTATCAGTTTATATTTTCAGTGTTTGATACTACTTATATATGAATAGGATAGAATTTGTTTTGTAATAAACTAGTAGCTTCGACGAAGAATCATCTTTTCCATTTTGAAAAATTGCAAATTAAGGAACAAACATTTGTATTTTTTTGACAGTTGAATGAATATTTTAAAGCTCCATAACTCATGGTGGGATTGCAACAATAACATTTGGCTGTCATCAGTTGTTTTGTTTTGCTCTATCTAAAAATAATTTTATACCATTCTTTTTTGCTTTCTGGCAAAAAAAAAGTGTAGTGTGTTGTGCCTTGAGGTTTCTTCTCCCTCCTGATCTTCCAGGAGTCACTTTTCGCTGCTGATTTCCAGATATTTATAAACTTTTTTACTTCTGTCATTTTCCATACTATTGTTGTAGTTGTTTACGGTTGTGAATAATGGAGGAAGATTTCCCTCCTGGACCCCCTACAAAGCCGCCAGATCCCTCTCCGGACCCCCCAGATGGGGAAAATGTAGAAATTTCTGACAGCGATTCTGTCATTTTGACTTCTACCAAAAAAAGGAAATTTACTCCTTCTTCCCCAATAAAACTTGACTCGCCTTCGACTTCACAGTCCCCACCAACACTTTCTCAACTTCCTCCAACAAACTTTTATTCTCCTCATTCCCGTGGCCCATTCATAGCATACGCCCAAAAAACTGAGCAAGGAAAAACCATCCACCCTCTTGAATTTGGCAAATTCCTATCAAATAGCAAGAATCTTTCAATCAAGCCTGGAGGTGTAAAAGCCGAGGGTCGCTTCCGAATCTCCGTCGAATTCCTCTCAGGGCCAGCTGCCAACAGTTTCATCAAAAATATCTTCATTTCATCTAATTCAAAGTTCAAGGCATATATCCCTACTTTCAATGTCACTCGCATGGGCCTGGTCAGAGGTATCTCGACCGATCTGTCCATCGAAGAAATTCTGTCTTCACTTTCAACCCCCCAACACATTGGCAATCCCATAAAAGCCAGGAGGCTAAATTACAAGGACTCTTCTGAGGGTATAATTTCTTGGAAGCCCTCCCAATCTGTCGTTATCACCTTTGAAGGTCAATCTCTTCCCTCCCATATATATTTATTCTTCAACTCATTACCAGTTGAAATGTATACTTATCCCACCACTCAATGTTTCAATTGCTGCCGTTTTGGTCATACCAAAGCTGCATGCAGATCTCAACCCAGATGTTTTAAATGTGGAGAAAACCACGCAGCTGACCAATGTCCTTCTTCCTCCTCACCTAAATGTTTTAACTGCTCAGGCTCACATACAGCTATCAACACTTCTTGCCCAGAACAATCTCGCCAAAAAAATATTAAAATTTCTATGGCCTCTCAGAACTTGTCTTTTCTGCAGGCTTCTAAACTATTCCCGCCTGTCAAAATATCATTTGCTGAGGCTTTATCCAGCAACTTCTCATCCAACCCTCTTCCCTCCTCTACAACAACTTCTTCTCGTTCAACTAAATTCACATACAAAAACGCTATCTCTAAACCGGCTCCTGGATACGATCAGCAACAACACAACTCACTGCTCTTAAATCCCAATGGTTCATCTCTTTCAAATGCCACAAATGGGTGTGCAAATAATTATAATCCCTCCTCAATGAACGCTCTTAAACTTTCTGAAAAACTCTTCCAAGACAATTCTTCATTTATCCAAACTCTTATTATGCTTCTAATTGACCTTATTTCTTCTCAAACTAATCTACCGTCCAACGCTGCTACTATTATTTCCACATTAAAATCATTTATTCAAAATGGCTCTTCAGGATGTCAGAATACTTCAGTGGAATAGCCGAAGTGCTATTTCTAACAAATCTGATCTCCTTAACTTATTAAATTCCAACTCTATTTCTTTGGCTGCTATCTCGGAGACTTGGTTTACTCCATCCACCCACTTTAATGTGGGAGGGTATTCCTGTCTCCGCGACGACCGCCCGGAAGGTACGGGCGGAGGTGCTGCCCTTTTTATTAAAAAATCCATATCGTTTTCCCCAATAAATAATATCAAACCCCCCAATGCTGACTTCCAAATGGTTGCAGCTAAAATAAAGGACACTTCCTTTATTTCAGTCTATCTTCCCCCAACAGCCCATTTCAATAAACAAATTTGGTTGCAAATTGTAAGTCAACTAAGCCCTCCTTTCTTTATATTAGGCGATTTTAATGCCCATTCCCCCGTCTGGGGTTCTGCTTTCTCCGACCGAGATGGTCGAAGTGTGATGGATTTCCTAGATCAATCCAACCTTTTCCTTTTGAATGACGGATCTCCTACTAGGATCTCACGCCCCAGCACAAACCCCAGTGCAGTGGATCTCTCGATATGCTCAACTAGTCTGGCTTCTCTCTCCTCGTGGGTGGTGTCCCCCGACCCTTGCTCCAGTGATCATTTCCCGATCACCATTACTTATCAAACTTCTTTCCAATCAGACAAGTCTCATATTTCAACAAAGATTAAAACGAATCACACCAAATGGGATGAATTCAACTGTCATATGGACAAGTTCCTACTAAATTTACCCGCCACCGATATATTTTCCGTCAAAGATGACTATAATAACTTCAAATCAATGCTCATAACTGCAATAAATAAATCAAATCCTCCCCCTAAAACTAAATCTCTCAAAAAACTCCCTCCAACTCCCTGGTGGGATGAGGAATGTTCCAAAGTAGTAAGAATTCGGAAAGCTAAATCTCTTTCCTATAGTTACAATATGACTATGGAGAACTATCTTAAATACAAAAACGCTGAATCCAATGCCAAAAGGGTATTGAGGTCAAAAAAAAGATCCGGGTGGTACAACTTCTGCAGTTCAGTATCTCCGAACACCCCAATTTCGGAAGTTTGGTCTATGATCCGAAGATTTCGATCCTCCTTCAGTTCACCATCTCCTCGAGCGTCTCATTCTAAATGGATAGATGAATTCTTGGACAAAATTGCCCCCCCTTCTGTACCTAACTTAGATGAAATAACGCCCATCTATAATACTCCTATGTCTAATCATTGGCTAGACTCTCCATTCACCTTAATTGAGCTAAAAAATTGTTTATCAACAGTCAAGGACTCATCTCCAGGCAGAGATGGTATACCTTACAGCATAATCAAAAATAGTAATGATAATGTTCTAAACCACTTCTTATCCATCTTAAATAAAATCTTCCAGACTGGTATAATGCCTGATGACTGGAGTTCTCAAATAATCATCCCTATTTTAAAAACAAACAAATCACCAAATTCTGGATCCAACTACAGGCCAATCGCTCTTTCATCCACCCTCAGTAAACTTTATGAAAAATTAATTAAAAACCGATTAGAATTTTTTGTCGAGAGTAAACAGCTTCTCTCTCCATCTCAATTTGGATTTAGGAAAAAAAAATCCACTCAGGATAACCTTGCCATCATCAGCACTGATATTAATTTATCAATTTCTAAACAGGAAGTTTGTCTTGCCGTCTTTATAGATATAGAAGGCGCCTTTGACAATGTTTCCATCCCAATTCTGAAAAAAAAACTTCTAGGCCTTGGCCTTCCCCCCATGTTTGTCCAATCTATTATTAATCTATTTCTAGATAGAAAAATTTTCATTGAACTTCCAGATATTTCTCCTCAAAGTAGGTCTATTTGGAAGGGTTTACCACAAGGCGATGTATTGTCCCCCTTACTGTATAATATATACACATATGATATGCATGTCACTATTCCCCCACAAGTAAAAGTTATTGAGTTTGCAGATGACATAGCTTTCTTCTTATCATCCAAAATCATCCCTCTCGCCGTCAAATATCTTAACGAAGCCATGAATGCCCTTTGCACATGGCTCACGTTAAATGGTCTTGAACTTTCAATCCAAAAGACTCAGTGTGTCACCTTCTCAAACCGCCATAAAAACCCCCCCGTTCAAATTTTATTTAAAAATTCTCCAATCCCCAACGCTTCTGAAGTAAAATTTTTGGGAGTAACATTTGATAGGAAACTTAAATGGTCTTCCCATATTAATAATTTAGTTACTAAATGCGAAAAAAATTTAAATATCATCAGATCATTATCTGGCGTTTGGTGGGGAGCTCACCCTACTTGCATTAAGTTGCTTTACAATGCACTTATTCGAAGCCATCTCGACTATGCCTGCCCACTTTTTAGTACTGCCTCAAAAAATGTACTTGATAAATTAGACAAAATTCAATCTAAATCTTTGCGAATAATAACTGGAGCGATGCAATCGTCACCCATCAATTCCCTTCAAGTAGAATGTTCTGATCCTCCTCTTTATTTAAGGCGTCAACTATTTGCTGACAAATTTGTTCTTAAATGTTTAAATTCTAAATGTCATCAGGTTATCCCCAGCGTCTCGTTGTTCATTGACTCAAACCATTCATCTACAATCAGAGCTTCAACTAAACCTATTCCTGACATCTGTAAAAATTTTAAGTCTCTCTCAGAGCTCCACATCATCCAAAATGATCTACTTCCCTTATACAAATTAAAATATAGGCACGTCACCCTATCCCCAACAATATTAGAAGGGATCGGAATCCTTAAAAGTCATTCCAATCTCCCGGCCCGAACTGTCAATAATATGTTCAATGACATTATTTTATCTAAATGGCCCAACTTTTCTCTTTTATTTACTGATGGATCCAAATCTCCCGACTCTCCTAACTGTGGTATAGGTATTAACGTTTACCACAATAATTCTAATGACAGAATATTTCATTCAATTTCAAATCAATTTTCAATATTTTCAGCCGAGTGCATTGCAATAATAGAATCTCTCAAATATATAATCAAAAATAATTTTGAACATTCCCTCATTCTCTCTGACTCTCTCAGTTCCCTCCAAAAACTTAAATCCAGTCCTCTTCTTCATCCTGATGATCACTTTGTATGCCTTATTCGAGTGATGATAGCCTCCATTCAAAGCTCTGGTAAAACTGTAACTCTGATTTGGATTCCTGGACATGTTGGTATCATGGGTAATGATATTGCGGATGCCTTGGCAAAACAAGGAGCGTCCAACCCTGTTGTTACCCTCGTAAACCACATTCCCCTATCTGACATTTTTTCCATCATCAAAGATAGATCCCGCAATGTTTGGGCAGAGTATTGGCACATTGCTAGCCAATCCAAGGGAGCCTGCTATGCCTCAATACAAAGGACTATTCCATCAAAACCGTGGTTTCAGCAATTCCCTCATTTTTCCAAAAAAGAAATTTCTTCACTCATTCGAATGAGGATCGGACATTGTTCCGTTCCTTCACACCTTTTTAAAATTCACGTCCTTGACTCCCCAGATTGTACATTCTGTGGTCTAGAAGTGGGAACTTTAGATCACATATTTTTTGGTTGTCCCTCTCTAAACAAATATCCTCTCTTCTATCAAGCCTTATCTAAAATTGCCTCCCCTCCATTCAACATCTCATCTCTTCTAAGTCTGAACTCGACTCCAATTTACATTATAATTTTGAAATTTGCCTATTTAAATAAAATTAATATTTAAATTCACCTTTCATTTCTCAATAATTTTAAATGATGGCCAAGAACACCCTTGAAGGGTGAAAGCCAGAAATAATGTTAAAAAAAAAAAAAAAAACTCATGGTGGAAATGACGCTGCAAGCTGAGAAAAGTTGCATTAATCTCTAAATTCCATACAGAAAAAGTAGTGACCCAAAAAACTATTTAAAAATATTCTTAGATATATTAATAATATCACTAAGCATTTTGAATAAATAAAATTCCATAGCCTCGTCATGTCTTGACTCACTTGACGACATACTAAATTTGGGGTGGTAAAATAGAAATCTGCAATATCAACAGTTTACTGGCAGCAAACACGCTGACATCTGCAGACCCATGTGCGAGTACATGCAGTGAGATTTTTGCTGCAAACGGGCATTGTTGATTACATACTGACCCATGAGAGAGCCATCTTAGCTAGCAGAGGAATTGAACCTATGGGTGGTTATCCAACACATTTATCAACTCGGTCACTAACCGATTGTAAAATTATAATCTTTATACTTACAGAAAAACCCTTTCCGCACGTCTCACAAATATGATCCTTCGGCTTCTTGTATCCCTCATGAATTGCTCTAACATGAGTTTGCAGGGTTTTCTTGCTGACAAAAGCTGCGTCACATTGCTGACAGACGTGCGATCTCTTGTTCAGGTGAACACGGTCAATGTGCATGGAGAGCTGGAGACTGTTGGTGTAACGGACATCGCACATGGTGCAGGGGAAGCTGAAATTAAAATAAAGAAACGGTTAAAAAAACATTAATTTGTAAACTATTTTTGATACTGATGGAGAGTATTCATTCAATTTCCCGAAAAAAAATAGCCTGAAAACTTTTGCTCTCCGGCTAAATGCAATTGGTACCTAACCAATGGATTAAATTCATCAGATGTAGGTAAAAGTTGTTTTTTAACAACCTTCCTTGGCAAAGCTTTAAAATTCCGCGGCACTGTATAATTATGATACCTTTGGGTTTATTCATACAATGAAGTAAATTTAAAAAAATGCACATTTGCACCTCATGCCAGTTTCTTTGGTGAAAGAAAACACTTTATAATCTAAAGATTGCTTTAAATGGCTTCAGCTATGTTTCACCATCTCCTTTCCCATCCCCACTTCTTTCAGGCTCCAGGTAAGTTGTAACTCTAGTGTGATCATCTGGGTATCATTTCTCCACCTGCCCTCGGTTTGTACCCCTCGTTCTTATGGGCATAGCTGTTGTTTCACTGATCTGTGTTAAAATCTATTAAACTAATGTTCTTGGATGGACAGTCTACTTACGTTAGCTGTTCTGGTGTCAGGTGTTTGGTCCCCCTCTTAAGATGCTGGTTTAGTTTAGCCTGCGACGCATATGACAAATCGCATTCCACACAGTAAAATCTCTTGGCTCCGGAGTGCACCAGAAGATGGTCTTTGAGGTTCTCCTTTAAATAAAATGATTTGAAGCACTGGTCACAGCTAAATGGCCGCTCGGTCTTATGCCGACTAAAACAAATAAACATACAAAATGTGGAAATCAAAATTAAAAAGTGATGAAATGATTTCAATTTCAAAGCAGTAAATTAGAAGAAATATTACTTACGTGAGATGTCGATTGAGGTTGTCTTTCCATAGAAATACTTTTGGACACAGGTGGCATTTGTATTCCTTAGAATTATTATGTATTCTCATGTGTTTCGCGTATGTATACCTATTTCTGAAATAGAATATATAAAATACATTAAATAAATATGTCACACGGCTAAAACCATTTCAAGCAAGCTTGTATTGAATGGTGGTCTTTCACCTGGACGATACCGAGAGTATCAACTATTTAATCTGAGAGTAATCTAAAATACTATTCTCGGCGCATTTTATATCAAAATGTCGCCTAAAATTCAAACCTTTCGCCGTAAACGGACATTAGGAACACGTGTTAATTCTAATTTTAGCCGGAGTTATAATTAGCTTCAATCTTATACGAGTGCCTGTGAATTCCTCCACCATACGAGCGCTATCAAAAGAACCATATCATCGACCATCATAACCAACTCTTCCGTAAGTCACATTTGCGAATACCTTTCTTTTTGATTCAGCGAACAGAGCGTTAATTTACATAGGCACATACCTGCCTAGATTATAACCCTTATAATCTAACCCATGTGGCGATAGTCTATGCGAATATCGAATATCAAAAATTATTATAATTATATTGTGATTCAGCAAGTTACAAGAAATATCAAATGGTTTAATACTTATAAGTCTTTTGGCAAAGATTGCACGTGATCTGCTTATTGGTCTGGTCGTGCTCCGTGTACATGTGCGACATGATGTTCTGCTTGCTGATGACCACCTTGCTGCACAGGCGACAGCTGTAGCGACTGGTGTGCGTCTCCTGGTGGTTTGTCAGGTTGCGCCGTGAGTTGAAACGTTGACTGCAGAGCTCGCACATGTATTGTCCTGATACCTTAATAGACATGCACATTATGAACATTGTTTTCGTGTGAATTCGAAAAATCTTGAAGGTTTTATGAGCTAATTCCATAAGGGTGAATCCCACAGACATTTCTCTTGCAAGACTAATAATTTAATACCATTTAAAATAGGCACAGATTACGGAAATTACACTTTGGTTCAACTTAATTACTACAAGAAACAACGATTTAAGCCGGAACAGATGGTAAAAGATGCATTATCATTGCATTTTTATTCAAAGTTCAAAATTTACCTAATAAAACGATCCCTGTGTTGCCGTTTTGAACGTTTTTTTGTATGGAGTGACACTTGCGAAACTTTTGTTTCAATCTAAATTTGCAATAATTACTTAATCAACCCAAACTAATAACCTATTTTGTGCATATAAATAGTTGTTTCCTGTAATAATTATTGAAACAAAGTGTACTTTCCATAATCTTAGGGATATAATTACCGAAAAGGTATGTACATACAATAATAATGGGAGATTCTAAATAACAACTTACAAGATAGGAGTTGGTTGAAAATTTGGGGTTATTTCTGCCTATTTTGCATATAAGATTAGAGCCTTGTAATCCCAAGCCCCGACTAGAGACAGTAGATACTTAAAATGCTATTTTCGAGAATCAGATGAACAGAATATGTTGACTCACCGCTTCATGCTTTGTTGTATGCTCTTTATACACAATTTCATGCACAAACCATTTGGCACACGATTCGCATTTATATGGCGCCTTTGCATATTCCTCGGTGTTCCTAGCATCCGCCATTTCCTGCAGTTGTTCCTCAATCGACAAGGAAGAAATGATCACCATCGACATGTCAAAATTCTTCGCAGGAGTATTGTAAACTTTCTTAACGGCATCTCCGCTTGGTAACTCGAGCATTCTTTTCTTTCGTTTTCCTTTATGTGATTTAATCTGCGCAGAAAAGACAATCCTATGATTTATTTAAGCTCTATGATCGAGATTAAAGATTTGTATCTCGGAGTTTATTGTTGTCAGAAAGTTACACAAATTTTTATCAGACATCAGAGAAGTGTGCCCTAGGATAACTGCAGAAGAACCCAGGGTGGGGATTGAGAGTGATTTGATGGATTTTTATTTTATTTTATCGGCATGCACCAGGTTGCATTTTTACCTTGAGCCCATAATAATGAAAATAATATTTGAATGATTTGATATTCATAATAGGATCATTTTAACCTTTTGAATGCCAGTAGGTAGAAGTGTAGATGTGCACAGCAGGCCGTGAATTTTTAATCGAAATAAATCATTTTTAAATCTTATTTTTATAAATTAACAACATTACACCTTGAAAGGATATTTAAATGACTTACCAAATTTATTCAATATTCAAGAAAAAAAAAAAAAAAAAAAAAAAAAAAAAAAACGGGACATTATGTATGATACAGAGGCTCAAAGAAGAGCGAGTAAACTCGCTATTTTTCTATGGCTGGCCTGCTGGGCACGGCCAAGAATGCGAGTAAACTCGCTCTTGGCACAGAAGCGGTTAATAGTGCTGTTTTTGTGAAAAATTACCTCAAGGGCACTGTACAATTTATTACGAATTCCTAGTCTCTATCTAATGGTTGGTCACTTCAGATAAATAGCGCTGTTTTTGTGAAAAATCACCTCAAGGGCTCCATCGGAACACCACCTTTCTTATGCTTTTCCAGAATTTGATTAAAAAAGAATTTTAAAAAAAAATTCTCTACCCCGACCAACTAGCGCATATTTTTTAAATTTTATTGAAATCTTACCTTCGTTTTCTTCAATTTAATTTTTTTTACAACGGGTTCATCGTCACTATCATTGAATTGGTCATCATAATATTCTACTTTTAAATTTTGGTGCAATGCTGAGTTATCACTGATTTCTTCTCCATACCAAGATTCAAAATCAGCCTTTGATTCCTAAAAAAAAACAAAGATTTACAACTAGAAAGAAGCCAGAAAAGATGGTCACATAAAAAACCAGAGGTATTTTATAATAACTGCATTAGGTACCTACTTACCTCTTTTATTTCAAATTCCTTTACTTTTTCTTGTTCAGGTGATGGTAATGAAATCAATACTTTAATATCGCTTGAAATAAGATTACATTCTTCAGCACTTCCTAATGGGGAATATTCTGTTATAAATGTTTTAGATTTTGTAAGTGATAAAACATTACTTCTCCGTTTTTGTTTTATTATGTCCTGCTATTGCAAAAGAGAAAACGTATTTTAGTAAGAATAATAAACTACTAATATAAATTTCGATTAAGAGGAAGCTACAAGCCAAAAATGTGTATATTCTTGGTATACCTTATATTATAGGTAATAGGCATTAAAATCGCTTGACAAACGGAGTCTAGAAACGTTCGATTTCAAGCACAAAACTGGTTTTTATTTATTTTGTAAATAATTTTATAAGAACGCAAAAAAGTTTATCAAGTGAAACTGTCACAGATAATCTTAGCTAAAATACAGTATTTTTTTTAAAGTTGTTTGTTTATGCGTTCATACATTTCTATTGAAAAAATATTGTTTTTAGTAGTTTACATTTATATTTTTTATTGAGTAATTTATTTTTTATTTGTATTCTACTCAAGCGAAACGATAGGTAAACCTTCAATTTATCTAAATCAAATTTTTTGGTATTCATAATGTACACCAATTCGTTATAAAGATTAATCAAAATAGTGATTTGGCATTAAGCTTCGCCTTAACGGCATAAGAAAGGTGTGTTGATTCGCTTTTATAATGTATTTTTGGCAGTAATTTCGTCGGTTCCATGGTGTAACGGTTAGCACTCAGGACTCTGAATCCTGCGATCCGAGTTCAAATCTCGGTGGAACCTGATCTTTTTGCCTTTTTTATAAACGTTCTTCTTTTTTTTTAAATACATTATTTTCTTGGACATAATTTTCAAAGCAACAAACATATTTTTAATGAATTTTTGAAAAAAAAAATATTTCACCTCATTACCAAACATGGTGAGCTTACAATTTTAAAGCACAGAGCGCCGATTTAACAAAATTTGATGTAACTGTATTGTAAAAATCAACATGATTACTGTTTACATTCTCGGATATTTCTTTCCAAAATTATTATTTATATTGCAAAGCAATAAAATAGTAATCTAAGCAATACGATACAAAAAGATTATAATACATATTTTAAAATAATGCGCTTCAGCCACGAAAGCATAGATGGCGCTAGTATACCGAATACAGAAAAAAATATTATAGTTTTTTTTCCTGCAACCACATAATATTAATTTTTTAAATAAATTTAATGCACATGTTTATTTGTTTTTTTCTATAAATATAATCTTGCCTAACCAACTTTCAGATATAACATAAACAAAAACATGATGTAGAATCTCAATTCATAGATGTAGAATGCAATTTGGAGTCTTTAAAATATAGATAAACAGTTAAAAATGTATTTAAAAAATACTGCAGGGTATATTAACATAAAACTAATTTAATTTTGTCTAAAAAGGTACTGCTCCTATGCAACGACTATAGCTGTGCGGCTGTATGACTGCGACTCCTCTTTATATAGTGGAACCTTTTCCAACGTCAGTGCCAGCGAGGCTAAAGCAACTCTAGTGAGACGGCTTCTCGAGCAGTCTAGCTGCGACAGGCGCTACTTTTTCAGTGCGTGTTTTAATTAAATTAACTTTTTTTGCATTTTGAAATCGATGATTCTAAACAGAATCAATTAGTGCGAGAACACCCAAGCTTATATAATGCTCAACACTCAGCTCAGGTATGTCTTTCTTTTAAAAAAATTAAATATATATTTATCTTCCTCTTTCTCAATAAGATGCCATACCAACAACAGCGATGTATCCTCCACGGCATTCACGTGGCGACTGGGAATCATACGAAGTCGTACAACTGTCTCGAATCGCTCTGACCACGCTGCTACAGCCACACGGCTATAGTTGTTTCAGTTATCACATTGGATCTGTACCGTCTAAAATGGGTGACTCAAAACTATATCTTCTCCTTTCTTTTAAAACATAATACTTCCGATATTAGCAAAGGAATTGGTAAATATTTACCTAATGGCCGCACTTTTGATAGGCACAGATTATGGATATTACGAGTCATTTCAACTTAACAACTACAAAAAACAACTAATTACGTTGGGAGAGATGGTAAAAGATGCGTTTAAGTTCCACTTTTATAAAATTAAAGTAAATAAATTTCCTTGTAAAACGATCCTGTAATACCATTTAGGTTTTTTTTTGTATGAAGTGACGTTTGCGAAAGGTTTCAATCTAAATGCGCACAAATTATTTAAATAGCCCAAACGAAGAACTCATTAAACTATATATCCCGATGTAAATAGTTGTTTCTCGTAGTAATTAAGTTCAAAGAAAGTGTAATTTCCATAATCTGTGCCTATTAAAAGTGCGACGGTTGGGTAAATAATTACCAAGGAGTTTGTGAAAACCATTAAAATTAATTCCCTACCTCAGAAGCCCGCGGATCAGTCTTTGAATAATGTTTCGAGAGTATTGAAGAACTGTAATTGCAAATTCTTTTAAAATCAGCAAATTTTTTCAATAATATGCAACATTCCCAGCATAACCATTCTGGTAGAGAATCTGTCGGAGAAACCTGCAATCCAAGATAGCAAGATGTTTATTTTTTTCAAATAGGAACATATTTACAAAATACACAAAGTAACCTAAAAGTACAGCTAATCTATGAAACATTATCATTGTTTAAGCAAAAGATTCAACAGTTTCAAACCTCTAAACTTAAAAGTGACGAGTAATCTCTTCTAATTTTATCGTTTTCAAATAAATTTTTCATTTTCACATTTGAATCCATACAACTTCGGCAAATTGTAAAAATACTGAGATTTCCATGATGTTTGATTTTAATTTGCTCTCTTTCTTTTTCCATCATTTAAATATTGTCACATCAATTAATATTTCTACTGCTAATACAAATATGAACAGTTTTTACAAAAACGTAGCGGTTGTTGTTTGTTTATGTTTTACTGTTTGACTTTTGACATTGACAGCTCCTTATTTTTTAATATATATTTTTCGGTCTTCAAGTAAAATAATTACTAAGCCATCCACATTCGTTCAGGTACCTACCGGGAAGCTTCGGAAGAAATTCGCTTGCATTTTTGGTTTCACTTGGGAGTTGGGGTAACAAAAATGTTACTCCAAGGGTTAGTATTAATGTAATACCTAAGAGAAATCGTTACAAGGATGTTATAGAACTAGAGGTGGCAAGCCAATAAACGAAGCACGCCACAAAATACCTTTTCAATTTTTATTATTAGCAAAAGAAAACATGTTTTCTCCTCCAAGAGAAACTGAAAGTCAATCGAATGAATGAGTTACATTTGTTCTGACGTAAAATTAGTTCAGCTACGCGAATAAATCACTAATGAATAATAACACGCATTCACGGCTTGCAAATTTTACATAAGAATTTATCGCTTTTAAAACCTGATCTAGAATAAATCTAATATAAATTCAGACGCTTCGTTTTCGAAAAACACATTCGAACTGCCGATGCCTCGAATAAATCATGTTATGGCAATATATTATATTATAACATAAAGGAGATTCGTTGACGCTGTGTAGTGTTACACTTTAAGTTTACACCACGCAACATGCTATCTCCACATTGCGTTGCATTCCTGTGTATACTCGTAATCCTCCATTGCAAATTGTAAGTTACAAGTTGCAATGCAAACCGATTTCTGATCATGCTCTTCTTTTTGTGGAAAGGGCACCTTTAAATATCTCAAGGCCGTAAATATGTACACTTTTTGGTTATATTTAGTCTTGCGCTCCAGCAGTGGCGTGGAAATATTAAAAAAATGGAATAATATGACAATCGTTTTGTCAGTAATTTACAAAAAACTTAAGCAAGGGTTAAAATAGAAACTTTAATACTATATTTAGTGCTGAAAAATTGATAATAGAAAATGTTGTATTTATTATAATGAACATCATCAGGGCCCTACATCCAGTTCCGTCTCCACCCTAAGGGCGTGCGTAGCACGAGCCCAGGGACCTTCAGCCCCGAGGGGCCATTAAAATATTATTTTGTTGTTTTTATGTATGCTTTTGGTTTCAAAAAGGCCCCCAAACTTATTGCAAAGCCCCCAAACTCAGGACAGGACCGGCCCTGCTGTGCACCGACTCTCCAAGAAGCCAAGGCGATATTCTGAAGCAATTTTTATCTTTTACAATTCCTTCGCAGCCCTCTCCCCTCCCTCCAACCCTCATCAACCAGTGTTCGGTAATATAAATTGCACACAACTTAGTTGATAGTAGATCACATATTTCCCTTTCTGAGGTCCCTAGACAGTCAACTTATCAAAATGAAAAAACAAAAAAATATCTGCTTAATAGGAGATATGAATATAAACATTTTAGAAAATAAAAAACATCCACAAAGTGACGATTACTTAAACCTTTTGTTATTCCATGGACTCTTTAGCACCATAAATGAACCCACAAGAGTCAACTTTAAACAAAATAACCTATTACCCACACAAACTTGTATTGACCACATTATGTTAAAAACAAAAAGATCATACAAATCCTCAATCCATCACTCGACAATTACAGACCACTATACACTTATCCTGAAAATAAACACTACAAACAATTCACAAGAAATACACTCCAAAACCACAAAAACCCACAATACAACTGATATTTTAAAACTAAATGACATACTACTTAATAAAAAATGGGAAGAACTCGTAGAAAATAATAAAATTAATGAAGCATGGTCACTTTTTATAGAATGTATTCAAGACGAATTTAAAAAAAATACCATCACGTCCGAAAAAAGTTCTCCAACTAAACATAAACTTCTAAAACCGTGGATATCAAAAGGACTCATAACAAGTTTCAGTAAAAGAGACAAACTCCACAAACAATGCAAATCTAACCCATATGACATCTATCTCATAAATTTCTATAAACGATATCGAAACTTATGCACACGACTTGCACGTATATCGAAAGAAATATATTATAAAAATAAATTAGATAAATGCAACAAGGACCCCAAAAAAATTTGGCAAATCCTAAAAGAAATATCCCACACATCTTCAAAGAAAAACGATTCCATAACCGAGATTAAAATAGATAACGAGATTATTAAGACATCAGAACAACCACTAAAAGTATGTAATTTTGTGAATAATTATTTCGCTAACGTCGGCAAGGTATTAGCAAACAGAATCACTACAAATGACGATATCCCAGAATTCTCAAACCACTATACACACACTAGTGTTTCTTCCTTTAAAATACCATACATTACCCAAATACAAACACTAAAACTTATAAACGAACTAAAAAACACAAACTCTCAGGGTAGCGACAAAATATCACCGATGACACTAAAAATAATAAAGTCAGCACTTCTTATCCCACTTACTATACTTATAAATCGGTCCATTAAAGAAGGAGTGTTCCCAACTATTTTGAAAACGGGCAAAGTAATTCCAATCCATAAAAAAGGAAACAAGGAAGAAATTAATAATTACAGACCAATCACAATTCTAAACACGCTTTCAAAAATTCTCGAGAAACATATCAAAAACCACCTTTTAATTTTTCTTAACAAAAACAACATACTATCACCAAATCAATTTGGATTCAGGGAAAATATGAGTACCTCACATGCCATAGCCTCAGTAACAGACTTCCTCAAAACAAATATAGATCAGGGTAAAAAATGCCTTGGAATATTCCTAGACCTGGCAAAAGCGTTTGACACAATTCACCACCAAAACCTGCTAAATAAACTTAAATATTTCGGAATCACGGGAACAGAACTCAAATTAATTGAAAGCTACATGGAAAATCGCACCCAATATACTTCAATAGAAAACACATGTAGTGACAAGGAACAAGTATCCTACGGAGTACCACAAGGCAGCATACTTGGCCCAATCCTATTTCTTATTTATATTAACGATCTATGTCACCTCCAAACAGACGGGGAAATTATAAGCTTTGCTGATGACACTGTGTTACTTTTTAAGGCCACTGACTGGAACACACTAATCACAAAAGCTGAAGTTGGCCTAAAAATTACAAAAAAATGGCTTGACTCTAACTTATTAACTTTAAATATAGATAAGACTAAATTCATAACCTTTAGCATAAACTCGAGAGGCCAACCCGCCAAAAACATCTACCTTAAAATACATTCCTGTCACTCAGCGAGCACCCCGTGCAATTGTCCTGCAATCACACAAACCGAAAATATCAAATATGTTGGTATATACTTCGACCGATATTTAAAATGGGACAGACATATTGAATCGGTTAAAGGAAAGATAAACAAGTTGATTTACTTTTTCAAAAACGTGAGAAATATACTGAACATATTTGATATTAAGAATATATACCTCGCAATAGCACAATCTATAATGGAATACGGCATTATTGCCTGGGGCTATGCCAGTAAAAAATACATTAACACACTATATAAAGCTCAGAAAACCTTAATAAAAGTAATACTTAAAGTACCAATACTAACACCCACTTCAACCATATTTAAACAATTCCCAGTGTTGAAGATTCAAAAACTATATTCAAAACAAATACTTACTTTCCTTTACAAGAACCTAAACACATTTAAAACTTCACAAACTTCTCGCAATACCAGAACAAGACATGCACACCAACTACTAATACCAAAAACCAACACATCCTTTGGACAAAAACACTACAGATTCCAGGCTATAAAACTATTCAATTCACTTCCAACACAATATAAAACATCTAATCTTACAGAATACAAAAAACACATATGGAACTGGCTACAATCCTGTTAATATTTAATTTTTTATATTTCACTTTTTTAGAATAACTATGGAAAAACTACTGTCATAACTATGGAAAAATCGATTTTATATTTTAATTTTTAATGTTTCTCTGTGTAACCAACTCCACTGTATTATTTTAGAATTATATAACTTTACAATTGAAAAAGTCCTCCACAACACAGGTGAACTCCTAGCGTGGAGGACAATATACTATACCATTGTTTAACAAATATATTAAAGAATAAATAAAAAAAAAAAAAAAAAAAAGATGAGGCCACCTCCTTGGATTCTATCCTTGAGGGGCTTCCACGGAACCAAAGGGGAATGGAGAGGAGAGACGAGGCTTTCTTCCCATGTGGGGCCTTCAGGGAACAAAATGGGATTAGAGAGGAGAGTTGAGACCTGGGAAGACACATTGTGAAACCAGAAGACATTTCCAATGACAACCCTGGTGAACTTTACAAAAGGGACCAGGTGACTGTTAAAGGAATGAGGTAAAATGGGAGATAGCACAATGGGCCTATGGCCTAAGTGCTCACGGGAACTACATGTAAACCGTCCCGCCCAATAATCAATAATAATTGATAAATCAATCTACCTGATCCAGTCTTTCGTCCCTTTATCATTATCCTATATTCCCCTCCACTCTCAAATTCACTTAAATTTTCACACTTTTCACTTTACTTATATCATTTACTTCCTACAGTGGAAAGTTCATCATACGCATAATTGACTGTTTCATTTTTAAGTATAATGTACGGTAGTCATATAAGATAATGAAAAAAGGAAAAACTGTATTTTATCAATCGTTTATTTGTGAACGTATTTATTCATATTCCACTCCCTTAGTTTTAAGTAAGCAATATATCATGTTGGTATCAAAAGGATGAGAAATTAAAAAATACACCCCATCACTATTTCCGATTTTGTTTCCCGTACTGCACTGGCCGTTGCAAGCAAGCATCGAGGCCTTCATTGCGTATGAATTTTGCATAGTATGCAAATCTGATACGAAACGTGATCGAAAACTTTCAAAGCTCCTCAAATGTTCAACATTTTTGATTAAAACATTTTTTTTGGATTTCATATTAGCAATCAATGTTTCCAATTTATTATTTCATAGATCTGCTTGTTGGTTATTACCTTACAAAAAAAGGTATTATTATGATTAAGTATAGGTACCATATACTTTATTTATTTCCCTTTAACATGTAACACTGTTTTTAGCTCTTTTGATCATCATACTAGATTCATGCCTCTATATTGAAAGCATGTACAATATTTGATTTATCATATCTAAGTCCCGTTTTAACTCGAGCGCTTTTCATTTCGTCTATCTGTATGCTGCTATGATTTATGGCTGACTAAAAAATAAATAAACTTCAGACATAAACTAAGAAGCAGCGAAGAATAGTGAGTCTGCTGACATTAAATTTGTACAGCTTTTTCTGTCTAAAGTCTACGCATCTATTTTCAGCTTCTAACGTTATATATTATTAATTTAGTGTCCAAAGTCATATTTATTTTTGTATTAAAAAAATAACAAGATATGCAGGTTCATTGAATCTTGGACGAAGACGAGTAGTAATAGTAGTCTTCCCAATGTGCCTTCCATTGGTATGCTTGTTGTAACTTGGTGTTACCAGGGTATCGATTCTCCAATCCAGGCCGCTCGCAATAGTCGTCGAAAGTACATATATTGGTCGACATTCTTATTCTTAAGTCTCGTCGAAGATACTTACATACGCCTAACGTCAAAAGTCAGTCCACTCGAACAACGAGTGGAATGACTTCGTCGAGTATCGATGTCCAGCCAGGCACGGAAGCTTCATCGAAACCAGAATCAAGTTAGCTTCTCGGAAGCTGGGTGTACTGTACAGAGCCCGCATATACTGCAAGTTACATATTAAAAGTACACAACTGCTGACTCTGTACAGATCGCATGCGCCTCACTGTTGAAATTGGCAAACACACCTGGTCTGGAGTCCCAAAATACCTGAAAAAACCCTTTACTCTGTTCAGAAACGGGTGGTCCTTTTGATAGGTTCCTTGCAATCTTTAAAGCACAGGCGTCAGGTAGGTATACCGTTCTCGCTTCTGCAACTCGTTCTTGAGTTCAACAGCTCGGCTGTAGAACGATTTTCCGGCCTCTGTGTTTCCTCCCTCCTATAACTACCCATTCTTCTCCTCATAAAGACCCTCCACACAGCATCCCCAGAGATGACATAGTGACATAGGCCCTTAGGGAAATTATTTTCCTCAGGGCTTCCTGGGGGGAGTTAATAAAAAAAAGTAACTACTAGTACCTACCTAGGCTACGTAAATAGGAATATATACCCAAATATTTTTTATTAAAATAATACCTACCATTTGGGAACACTTGATTGAAAGTGTTCCCAAATAGCATCAGGTTCCTGCAGGTTATGTATCAATTCCGGATTTCTTAGTTTAAAAATAATCGACAAGGAATACGTTATTCCCTGCTTATTTATTCATTTTATTACCATACGCAGACCAATAAATTATTTAGCCTTCCTCATTGATTTTGCAGTTGAAGGGTGTTTAGTTTTTGGCAACACTTTTTTGAAATCGGTACCTACCCACACATCAGAATAAATTTTCAAAGGGTCACTCCAACAATAAAAAAAAATTAAAAAGGGAAGATAAATTTTCATGGGTTAGGTTAGGTTAGGTTAGTTCATTAATACACAGACTTCAAAATATATATTTTTTGTATGTAGGTATATTTTATTTAGTTATAAATACGCGTTTTAAACAACACTAAAAGATTTCCATTTAAGAAAATAGTAAAGAATTTCGGTCTAAATATTGGTGAGTTGCTGAGTTTCCGAAAAATAAAAATCGCATTTATTAGTTTGCCTTCCGATCCAGAAAAAAATTCGCCTGATGCGCTTTTTCCGTGTCTTTGTGAATGCATTGATTCATATTCCACAACACATAGGTACCCCGATTGGAGATACCATGTAATAAATCTCACCTGCTGCGCTTTTGCCGTGTCTTTGTGGATGCATTAATTCATATTCCATTCCCTTCTCTCCCACCACATAAGTACCCCAATTGTGGATATCATGTAAAAAAAATGAGTGCATTGGACTTTTTTTAAGTGTTTGAGAGGGTTATAAACATATTTCCACTTCCTCAACTCTCGTCACTTACTCCAGTTGGAGATTCCATAGTTTCACAGACTGAGATTATTGAGGCCTCCACGTAGGAGCCTTCTGTGTGGAGTTAATATGTACATTAAAAAAGTCCTTTATACCAGATTTCAGAGGATGGGTCGAACCTTAGGCTATTTATAATCAAACATATTGAAGTAATAATGACGTCAGTAAAAACTGCAATAAGATAGTACTCGACCAGGAAAACTTGATTCGAATCTTATTTCCTTTATGGGGCAGGGCACATTCGCTTCGATGAGTGCACATCAATTTTAGCAGTAACCGAAAAGTGGCAAGTACCTACCCGAACCGGTACTGAGACTACCGAGTAGTACTGGGCAGCTACCCACCGGACCAGTGGCTACTAGCTACTAGCCACACGTATATCGCATTATATAAGTGAGGGTGCTAATTAATACCCGATGATCTGTCTGCTGTCTGAGGCGCCATGCTATCATCGCATCTTTTCCTGTAAGGGTGACGCCATTGTGGAAATTGGGGAATCAATTAACATAGTCAGGGAGAGATTCATTATTATTTATAGAAGCCCATTTCGACAACTTTTCTGTGAGGCCTATATTTTTTTTAACTAACTAACCATCACTCCGTTTCCTCGCAGGGGTAGACAGAGAGGACGGACCGCCAAACAACTCGGTCATGGCACACACTCCTTGCCTCATTCACATTCATGCATCGTCTCATACATACTCTTCTATTATTATGACTCTTGACATGGCCCGACTCGAGTATCTAATTCATTTGATCGTGCCATGTCTTCCTCGGGCGTCTCCGACTTCTGCTGCCATTCGCATTTGCATCATACATCCTCCTTATACTCCTTTCTACGCTCATTCGCTCTATATGCCCAAACCATCTAAGCGTCCCTTTCTTAATCTTACTTATTACGCTTACATCAGCCTTGCACTCTTTGCGGATCTCCACATTACTCACACGATCATACATGGTTTTACTACACATACGCCTCAGGGATCTCATTTCAACAGCATTCAATCTACTTTCATCCTTTCTTTGCCAGTTCCATGCTTCACTTTCATACATCAGGGTAGGTACCAGCACTCTTTTTAACTAACGATACATAATGCACATACATTAAAATATTTTCTCTCAGGGCCTAAGTCATATTTGGGGATAGTGTGTGGAAGGTATTTTTGGTGAAAGGAGGGAGTGAACATAGATCTAGAAGAGAGGAGGAGGGAGAAAACACCAGAGGCCAGCAAATCGTTCCACAGCTAAGAACGAGTCGTACGAATGCTGGGCGCGCGTTTGGCGTGTTTCCCAACTATGCACCGTTGCCGAAGAGTTCAATGACGCTAGTTCCTCGGAACATCTTCCATTGAAATACCGGTAGATTAATAACAGAATTCCCACCTGACGCACGTGCTTTAAAAATGGCAATCCTTTTGTTAAAGAGTGGAATTTATCAAACGGACCATCCATTTTTGCATAAAGTCGAGAGTTTTTCAAGTAATAGAACGCACGCACTTGCGATTGGTATAGATTCAGCGATCGTGTACGTATTGTTTGAACGGGTGGTTTCGCAGAATTTGAACAATCCATCAAAATTCAAGTTTTGTGATAGTTCTATTCAAGATTATTTCATCATTGGCCGATTCTGTCACAGTAATTGAATAATTACTATTATAATTTCGACTACCATAATACGGGCGTGTGTCTAGTGTGGTAGTCGAAAAGCATGTAAAAACTGTACACATTAATATTTCATGAATAAAGAAAAAAAAAAAAAAAAAAAAAAAAAAAAGTAACAGAACTTCAATATTTTTCTATTACGTATCTTTCTTAAACCGAAAATGGAACCTGCAAACTCACAACTAAAACTAAGATTCATTAACTCTTACGCTGCACAACTATGGACACATCTAGGCACAATCATTCTTCATATACGATCCCGTGTCTGCGCTTACTTGTTGAGGTAGTTCATCAGTTTGTTCTTTTCATCCCACAATTTGTTCATTTCGTCCAACAATTTATTTATTTATTTATTTATTTATTTATTATTTTATTTACGCCCTAATGGGCTTTTACATGAAAATATACATTTACATTGATTACAATAATTGAACATAAGAAGATAAATGGAGTTAATTGTAAGAAAGCAACACATATAATAAAATTTTGTGCAAATTAGCAAAACACTAATAAGATGGATTCAATATAAAATATACCCAAGCATGAAATAGTAAGTAAAAGAAAGTTCAACATAAAAAGTAAGTAAGTGGGTGTGTTTAAACCCAGTATTAATTGTGAGTTTAACAAATCGATAAACCAATATAAATTAGAGTGTAACTTACTCGTGAGGTAAAGAACATTATAACAGAGATTTAAAAAAAAAAAAAAAATAACAAAATAAGAGTTGCACCTGTAAAAAGCAAAAACTAATAGAATTTAGCAATATCGACATGAATAAGAAATAATAAGATCTGAGATGGAACATAGTGTTATGTATAAAAAGTAGTTAGTAGGTATATGCATACAATTATAAGTGTATAGTAGAGCAAATAAAAAACAAACAAATATGGATATAATTTACTTGAAAGGTTTCGAATGGGAGAAGATGTAATAAAATTATTAAAGCTATAAAAGTTAATTATTAGCCGATAGAATCGAAATAAGTTGCCTTTTAAAGCTCACAAAATTGTCAAAACCAAACATATCTATAAGTTCACAGTATTTATTCGCAAGGTTGTGAATTCTAGGAATTGGTGAAAAAATAGAATAATTAGTGTTGAGGTTCTTGTTAAATTTAAAAGTATCTTTACTGCGAGTTTGCCTAGCAGGAACATTAATGCAAATAAGTTCCAACAAATTAGGGCTGTCAATTAAAGATTTAATAATTTTGAATAAAAATAGCAAATCAATTAACACTCTTCTATCAGATAATTTAAGAAGTTTAGTTTCAGCAAGCAAGTTATTGTAATTTATAAATTCGATTGGAATTTTCATTTTAAAATTAATGTACCGAAGGAATTTATTTTGTACCTTTTCTAATGATTGAGAATGGACCTTGTAGTACGGTGACCATACGGTGGAATTGTATTCTAATTTGCTTCGTACTAACGAGCAATACAGATGTTTTAATGTTGACATACTTTTAAAATTTGCTCCCATTCTCAAAATAAAACCTAGTATTCTCATCGCATCGCTTGTTATTTCATCGATGTGTTCGTTAAACTGTAGACTCTCGTGGAATATAACACCAAGATCACGAATCTGTGATACACGAAGAAGATTAGCACCATTCATAAAATAGGAAAAATTAAGTGGATTTTTGCCTTTGTAAAAACTGATAATCTGGCATTTACCTAAATTTAGTTGCAAATCATTGACAGAACACCACGCACATAGTTTATTAAGGTTCAACTGCAAAATTGCGCGATCGTCATCGTCTTTGATTATTCTGTATATCTTCAGATCGTCGGCAAATAACAGGACTTTAACATTAGTAAAAATATTAACAATATCATTGATAAACAAACAAAATAATATTGGGCCCAAGTGAGATCCCTGTGGTACTCCGCTCGAGGCAGCAAATGTATAAGAAGTAAACGAATCTATCTTGACTGCTAAGTACCTTCCTAATAGATAACTCTTAAACCATTCCAACATGCTCCCTCTTATTCCCAACAATTTTAGTTTACGTAATAATATTTTGTGGTTTACTTTATCAAATGCCTTACTGAAGTCAGTATATATGGAATCAGTTTGATGTGATGCATTAAGGGCATTAACAATATCATTCGTGTACAATATCAAATTGGTAAGAGTAGATCTACCTTTAATGAATCCATGTTGAAGGGGAGAGATGGTTCGATTGATTCGGGATATCAACTTATCTAGTACTAGGCTTTCAAAAAGTTTGGGTAAAGTAGACATTATACATATTGGCCTATAATTTGTTACTTCGCTCTTATTACCTTTTTTGAAAATGGGCGTTAAAAGACTAAACTTCCAAAGGTCCGGGAATACACCTGATGAGAGTGACTTTGTAAATAACTTATGAATAGGATATGACAATGTATGCATACAATTTACTAAAAACCTGGGCGGAACATTATCAGGTCCTGCGGATTTTCGGGAATCAAGACTCTTCAGCTTAGATATAATATCGTCTATGGTTACATTACAGTCAGATATATCAAGAGTTTCGACCAAATCAAAGCACGAAATATTGCTGTCTTCACTTGCATTAATGTAAACGCCGCTAAAAAAATCAGCAAAAAGATTAACAGTTTCCTGAAGATTTTGGGATAATTTAGAATCGAATGACACACTACTAGGTATGTAAGTACCATTTTCTTTTTGGGATTTAACATATTTCCAAAAGAAATTTGAGTCGTCCATGATAGAGCCTTCGACATCACTAATGTAATTTTTGTAACATTTTGCGGAGAGCTTATTGCACTCTGCCCTCAATTTTTGAAACGCAGTATAATCGATGGCCAGGCGACTTTGTTTGAATCTCTTATGAGATAATTTTTTGAGGTAAATTAAGTCTATCAGGTCTTTTGAGAACCATTTTGGGTATAGAGTTTCTCTGTAAGTCGTTAAAGGAACAAATTGTTCAATTGCAGAATTAACGATGAAGTAAAATTTTTAAGGTGTACATTAATATCATCGTCGCTATCAAAGAATGACCAGTCAGTCTGTTTAAGGAAATTTGAAATTTTAACATAGTCAGCTTTTTTGAAATTTCGAGTTTCTACTACCTTTTTTACGATAGGAATTGGTTTAAGATTGGACATGCATATTTCTAGTGGTGGATGGTAAACATCGACAGGTAATAGAATTTCGGTACTTCTCACAACACAGATGTCAGACACATTTGACAGTGCCAAATCCAACGTACGACCTCCTATATTAAGAACATTATTACACTGTGTTAGACCTAAGAACAGTGCCATATCTCTAATAACACGAATATTAACATTAGAACAAGAATTGACAGAATTCATATTACACCAATCATAATGTGGCAGATTGTAATCACCAACTAGAAGTAGTTTAGTATTAGGATATTTAGCACAAATTGATTCAACCTCGTCGCAGTGATTGCTGTAGCTTTGGACATCAGAATTCGGAGGTAAGTATGCACATCCCACTATTATTTTACCTCTAGAAGTGTTCACATTGACAAATAGTTGCTCGATGGATGTGTTTTTTGTGGATATTTTTGAAGAACTGAGATTTTTTGAGATAGCAATGGCTACACCACCTCCTCTCGTTTTGGCACTTGTTTTAGAATTCCTATCCATACGGTAGATGTTGAAATTAGGGAAGCCTAATTCGGCGGAATTGATTCCTGAGTCGAGCCATGTTTCGGTTAAAATGAAGATATCACTGCTGATAGTTGCCGCCGAAGTCAGCAACATGGGAAGTTTAGTGCGGATCCCTCTCACATTTTGGTAGTAGCATTTTATTTTTTGTTGTTTCAGTTTTTTGGCGCACATTCAATAATTTTAGGTACAGAGTTCACATATTTGATAGTTATATTGGTTTCACCGTTGTTCTTCCTCGTCTCGAGTTGTTGGCGTAAATCTAGAAGTTGAGTCCTCTGCAATGGTGTTTGGTCGTTACTGGCCTTTATACCGTTTTTCAGTTTTGCGTTCCTGGTCAAAACCTCACGAGCCGAGACAGAGTCATTGAATTCGACCTTAATCGGTCTAATTTTGTTGGACTTTTTTACACCAAGTCTGTACGACTTAACCACACTCGGTATTAATTCATTATTTATATCACTAATCGCTGAAACTACTTTATCGCTGTCCATTTTAATAATTGTTGTTGTTGATTCTGAAATACTTTCGGGAACATTAAATAAAATAATGTTCTTTGACCGGGTTTTTCTTTCCTCGGCCTCTGCGAGCAAATCATTTATTGAAGATGAAGTATTTGTCGGGTTAGTAACAATAGACTGAGTATCCGTTACACTTTTTAATGTTGACAATTCTCCTTCCAACATTCCCATACGAACAGCCATCAATCCTGTGGTTCCTAACAGATCCGTTGTTATCGGGGTAATTTTACCCATTTGCTCCTTCGTAAATTTGTTGCCGGGGTCATTAATAATTTTTATCAGCGAACAGAGTAGATCCTTGGCCTTGGTCATATAGTTAAGAGAGTTCTCGTTTAAATCCATATTAAAATTTATTTAAAAAGAGTTAAAAATATGTTAACTTTATTCGTAATTAGTTTATACACAAACGCCTGTTTCCCGCAAACTGTTTAGCACTATTCAAAAGTGACGACACTTTCGACCAATGGCGATAGTAATGACGGACTGATAATGCGCCTGCGCGTTTGGTATGTTTACCAGTTGAAAATTGTTATTTTAATATTTTTAAAACACAGCACTGCACAGCACACACGATAATTTAAAAATCTAACTGATTGAATATTTCGAAGATGAAGTGATTTAACTACTTCGACACTTTATGTTGTGATTTACTTGCAATTTTCTAATGTTTTGGAAGTTTTAATGTGGAGCGTATTCACTATCTGTGTAATCAATGACGGTAGGTATTATCACGGTTTGTTTGTTCCTTTCATCCTTTGTTCCTTTCATCCTACATTTAGGGTAGGTACTGATAAACAACTGATGACAAATGCACCGGCGCATACTGCAAGTCATGTAACTACAATTAAGGAATGCAATGGCGGCACATTTCTCTGAAGGTTTGTACATTTTACATGAAGAAGTAGTTCTAGATACCGGATTAAGGGATTTTGGGCCCATGCGGAATTACTTTGATTTCTTATAAAATTAAAGAATAAGAAAATGACCCTCAGTAATGAGGATATGAGAAAAACGATCGAACAAGAAGAAGAACTATGTTTTGTGTTTACTGAAATTGTTATTTTATGGACATCTTTCGTTGAGAATTCCCTTAGAAAAATCAGTAATGGCTTCCCACATGGTAAGTAGGTACGCATTCATTATAATATTATTATGTTCGTATTTTTATTGTGATATTTATGCTATTTAGGTTTCAGAAAGAATGAATCAATCATTTTGATTATGTAAAAGGTATCAAGGTTGTTTGTTAATTAATATGTCTAGCGAAAACTTTGCTATAAATTAGAAAATCTGTTTGTAGGTGCGTGTCACTAAAAACTCTTGAACACGTCTCAGGCTTCATAAATTTTGTCGAAACAGAATTTTTTTCTCTTGAATTTCTAGGTCCATCGCTGATTCAGCTCGCAATATTTCCACCATGAGCTATGGAGCCATGGAATAAATATTAAAGTGTAAAAAAGAATTTTCAAGTAAAAAACAAAGACTTTTACTACAACATGTCTTTTTTTAAATGTCTTTTAAAACCTGAAATCCTTTGAATGAGGATTGGACCTTCCTACCCAGGAACTGGAGTCAACCAATCTTACTAAGTGCCGATCGGGAAGGACTGACATTTACTTCGTATTAACTGATGTAATTTCATCAGATTTCAGAGAAATGCGTGTGTGTCCGCGTGTGTACGTGATTGCCACTAAAAGTTAATATAATGCATTGTCATTGACAACAAGTCTACCTGCCAAGTTTCAGCTCGATCGGGTCTTGGGAAGTGGGTTAGTTTCCGATTCCAAGATTTGCATTCATTCAAAAAATTTTTTTTTACTTAATATTTATACCGTCGAGATGGTTTTGAGCTGTGTGGTCTATTATCAACCTCGTCACAAATCGGATTTTTTTTCATATAATCCGGTTCTGAATTTAGAAAGGTACCCACCCACCAAATAAAAGCCGATAAATTGGACGACCCTACAAAGGGAGTGCATCTCACGTGATTCTAGCAGCTTTTAATAATATATTCTGAATGATTTAATACTTGCTTTCTTTGTGGAAAGAAATGACGGTCACGAAATGAAATGAAATTAATTCCCGATTAACCTACGCACGGACAGACATCACATAAGATAAAGATAACAAAGTTTAAATCGCATCGAATTGTAGTAATTGCATCCGTAGACAATAACTTGATCGTGACTGTCAAAATATTGGTATTGTATGGCGGAGTTTGTTTATGTAACAACTGCATACCGTATAATCAGCGGGGATATTCATAAAATGCAATCGATAGGCAGATTACCACTGGATTCTGTGGCCATGGGCTGCAGGCGGTTCATTCATTATGAAATGTACCATCTCTACTCGCTTATATTATTTTATTTAAACATTGAAGAAGAAGACAATATTTATAAATCCTAACAAAGACGAGCAGTAGCTGACTCAATATTTATACATAGAATTTTAAACAATGACATTGACTGTACCGAATTTCTGTCCCTTATTAACTTTAACATACCGTTGAGACGTACACGACATACAGTGCTATTCCACATGTTTAACTATAAAACAAATGCAGCATCTAATTCACCAATTAATTGAGCTCTTCATCCTCTAAATAATATTTGTCTTCACTCTAACATTGTCAATTTTTCGGATTCACTGCCCAAATTCAAACGTGGCATCATGTCAATAATTTAAACTGTTCAATGCGCATACATACAGACACATACACACGCACACAAACACTCACAGATACATTACACACGTCACACACACACACACACACAGACACCTATATACTACACAGGTCACCTGGTAATTAAGAAATAAACATACCACTTAGCAGACATTATAAGGAAATATATCATAGGTACACAACATGAAGTATCTTATTCCTGTATATTGTTTCATCTCTGTAAATCATGTACTGTTTGTTTCTATAATATAAAATAAAATAAAAAAATAAACGAAATATGAAACAGAACAGGACACAGAAAAAAACCTTTATTAATGTATTTCAAAGGTATATATAATTTTTTGGTTTGATTGAGGATTGAACCACTCTCCCTAGGGACTGGAATCAACCGCGCTAACACTGAGCCAAATCCCGATTTGGTAGTACCGACATTTATTGCGTAGATTAACTTCAGAGAAATGCGTGATTGCTACCATTGATAGAATGCATTGTTATCGACAACGAGTCTTTCTGACGAATTTCAGTTCAATCTAAAGTGGGTTATTTCCAGAGATGTGCAAAATGGGTACCCAAAACCATTTGAAATGCAAAATGGAAATGGGTCAAAACTTTTCCATTTGAAAATGCAAAATGCAAAAAGGTTTTTAGAAAAGCATTTTGTACCGGACGTACCTCCACCGACTTAGATTAATTTGCATAAATCTGAATTTACGCAGAGGCAGTTCCTTTACAAACTCACCTCTGCGCATATTCGAATTTATGCAACAAAATTCTCTGTATAAAAAATCTGTAATCTTATCTGTTGATTAATAAATAAAACCACGGGGTCAAGCAGTCATCATTATAGACAAAAAACAAAGGCTTGACCCCCCAACACCCTCTTATAAATTAAATACCTATCATCTGTACAAAACATGGAAGATTTGCATGAAATTTGAAATTGTGCAGACGCGGTTACCTTTACAAAACTTGCCGTTTGCGCAAAATTGAATATTGTGCAAATCTTCTCTTTTAAATACCAACTCCCTTTAATTAAATTTGCATGAAAATTTGAAATTGTGCAAACGCAGTTTCCTTTACAAAACTTGCCGTTTGCATAAAATTGAATATTGTGCAAAGCTTCCCCTTTAAATATATGTTTTCTCTCTTTAATATGTAAATTTGCACAAATTAAATATTGTGCAAAGCTGCCTTGTAAAATATATTTTCTCTCTGTAATATGTGCAAACTCACAAAATGTATCTGAATAAAAATGACCCGGGCAAAGTGGATTGGAGAAACAGTCAGGGACCTAGTCAAAATCATCCCCTTCCAAGTTACGCAACAACGGCGCTCTCTCCTGTGACAAATTCCGGGAACCCAAAAATAATTCTCGGAATTTGTCGCTAACAAAGGGAGAGCTAGGCCCGTTGGTCCTTTAAAAGGCGGACAACTTGTGCAATTCGGCAGAGAGCCAGCAACGATCGGACCATCAACATCTCTCCTGGACTGCCCCTGACTGCCTTCTTCAAGCCTCTCCTGCCCTGGACCTTCACTGCAACCTGGCCTTCTTCTTTCACCCGGCTCCCTGGTGCTCATCAAGAAGAAAACATTTTCACAATAGTCGAAGCGTCCCTAGTCAGGGCGCAGGTTCCCCCCTACCTTCCTTCCCCCTGCCTTATACCTTTCTCCCACATTTTCCCCATTTCTCCCTTTTCCCTATATTTTTCCCCACTTTTCCCACATTTTTCCCCAATTTTCCCTATCCTAATTTTTCCCCATTTTTAACCACATTTTCCCCCATTTTTCCCCATTTTTCCTTTTCCCCATATTTTTCCCCATTTTTTCCATTTTTTCAACATTCTCCCTACTTTTTCCCGACCTTCCCTTCCAAGGCGTCGAAGCGGCCAGCCGGCCACTCCCGCTATATCGTCTGTGCGGCCGGCGACTACAGTGCCGTCCCGTACATGGTCCTTCGAGCCGCGATCGCCTCTTCACGCCTTCACTCCTTCACGCCTTCCAGTGACGTCCCAAGATGCCGTCCCTGCGGAGTGGCCGCGAGGCTTCAGCCTCCACCCCAGATTCACAACCCGACGTGGAGCTGGTGACAGGCCCTCACCCCGCCGGCCCTGCCGGCACTCACCCTGCCGGCCCTCACCCTGCCGGCCCTGCCGGCCCTGACCCTGCCGGACCTGCCGCCCCACGCGCTGCCAGCCCTGCTGACACTCACTTTGCCGGCCCTGACAGCGCACCGTCCTCCGATGCAGAGGAGGATTCAATCACAACAGAGGACACGGTCAGGCAGCTCCGGAAGGCGAACCGGACAATGAGCAGGCAGCTCGCTGTGCTGCTCGCAGCCCTCCCCACCGCGACGCAGTACCTGCCAGGGGCGGACCCCCCTGGCACACACCTGGGCGCCTACCCTGGTGCGGCCCCTGGTGCGCATCCTGCCGCCTACCCTGGCGGGCCCCCTGCTGCGCCCGCTGCTGCGCATTCTGGCGCCTGCCCTGGCGAGCACCCTGGCGCAGCCCCTGGTGCGCACCCTGCCGACTACCCTGGTGCGGCCCCTGGTGCGCACCCTGCCGTCTACCCTGGCGGGCCCCCTGCTGCGCCCGCTGCTGCGCATCCTGGCGCCTGCCCTGGCGAGCACCCCGGCGCGCCCCCTGGTGCGCATCCCGCTGCCTACCCTGCTGAGCGCCCTGGCGGACCCCCTGCTGCGCCCGCTGCTGCACATCCTGGTGCCTGCCCTGGCGAGCACCCTGGCGCGCCCCCTGGTGCTCATTCCGCCGCCTACCCTGCCGTGCACCCTGGCGGGCCCCCTGCTGCGCCCGCTGCTGCGCATCCTGGCGCCTACCCTGGGGGCGGGCCCCCTGCTGCGCCCGCTGCAGCGCATCCTGGTGCCTACCCTGGCGCACCACCTGCCGGTTACCCTGGCGCCTCATCTCAGAGCTTCTCGCCGCTGTTTCCCCCGCAGCCGACCGCCGATGAGACTGCCCATCACACCAGCGAGTGGGTCCGAAAAGGCGCCGACCCGTTCCTGGCACAGCTGAGCACCCTGCTGGCTGACGCCATCCGCTCCACGCGTGCCCAGGACAGCCCTCGTCCCTCAGTAGAGGAGGACCTTCGGATGACCGCCCTCATTGCCCGGCAGTCCACTGCCAAGGACCTCCCCATATTCTCAGGCGACCCCCTCGAATGGCCGGCCTGGATTGCGCAGTACGAGCAATCCACCTCGACCTGCAAGCTCACGCTGAGCGAGAACCTTATACGGTTGCAGCGTGCGCTTAAGGGGAAGGCGAGGGAAAACGTATACTCGCTCCTACTGAACCCGGACCGCGTGCCCGAAATCATCGCGACCCTGGAGGAGCGGTACGGCGGATCGGGTTCGATAGCCAACCTTATGCTGGACAAGGTGAGGAAGCTGCCCTTCCTGTCTGCCGAAGCCACCTTGGAGGAAATTGCTGACTTCTCCGGGACAATCCAGAACCTGGTGGCTTCCCTGCGGGACTTGAGGACGGGAGGCTACCTCACCAACCCCGCCCTGCTGGCCGACATCACTGCCAAGATGCCATGCACATTAAGGATGGCCTGGCTGCTGGAGCTGCGGATGCTGGGGCAAACAACCCAGTCCACCATCCTCCAGTTGGCAGCATTTCTGAGGGGCGTCGCCGGCGTGATCCCGGTCAGCGGGATGGTGGATCCCTTGAGATCCGGCAAAGGGCGCCGGGAACATGTGCTGGCCAACGCTGTGGCCACACCGCCAGAGGGGAAGGCCAACCGCCCACCACCACCCGTAGTGAGAACAATAAACAAAAACAAAGTGAAAAGTGCGTGCGCTCAGTGCGGTGAGCCACACAGAACCCGGGAGTGTCGCGAATTCATTGCGAAATCGCTCTCCCTCCGGTGGGAGACAGTGCGTACTAACAATCTGTGCCGCAAGTGCCTGGAGGCGCACCACTCCAGGGACTGCAAGGAGACAGTGTGGTGTGGTGTGGGTGAGTGCCGCTACCCGCATCATCGGCTGCTCCACCGGGAGACGGTCGCGGAGGTAAACCTTTGACGCCAGACAGTGGACAGCCGCGTGCTGTTAAAAATAGTGCCGGTTGTGTTGCGGGGCCCCACGGACGGGGAAGTGTCAACGTTCGCTCTTCTGGATGAGGGATCCACCATCACCCTCATCGACGCTGACACCGCAACGCAGATCGGCGCACGCGGCCCAGTCCACAGTCTGCGGCTGCACGGGGCGAAGGGGATGTGTACCTCCGACGCCCGCTCCCAACGCGTGAAGCTGACGATCCGGGGCGCTGGATTGGAGGCCACCTTCACCATCACCGCCCACACAGTAGCTGACCTGAGCCTGCCGGAGCAGCGCGTTCCTGGAAGACGCGTCACCCCAAAACTCTTGATCGGGCAGGATAATGCCCACCTTATCGTGTCAAGAGAGGTCCGTGAGAATAGCACTACTCGAATAGTGTCACGGACCGCTTTGGGGTGGATCGCCCACGGAGGCTCGAGCCTCAGCAGAGACCGCTGCAGATGCCCGCCTGAGGGAGTTGGTAACATCCAACTTTGCCGTCGACTCCCTCGGCGTCACGTCTGCGGCGAGAGTCAATGCCATGGACACAAAGGCCATGGCATTAATGGCAGAAACCACCCGCCCCCTACCTTCTGGGCGGTGGGAAACTGGCCTCCTGTGGAGACACCCTGACGCCACACTACCCGACAACCGGCAGTGTGCGCTGAAGCGGCTCCAGTCCCTCGAGAAAAAGCTCGCAGCGGACGCAACCCTGGCAGCGGCGTACAATGACAAAATGACGCAGCTTGTCGCCAAAGGCTACGCCAGACGCCTCTCACCCAACGAGGCGTCGCTCCCTGCCCCACGGAAGTGGTATCTTCCCCACTTCGCCGTCACCAACCCGAACAAGCCAGGGAAGATAAGGGTTGTGTTCGACGCCGCCAGCCGATGCCGAGGGACGTCACTTAACGACCAACTGCTCACTGGCCCTGACCTGCTGTCCTCTCTCCTGGGGAACATCCTCCGATTCCGGGAAGGCGGTATAGCCATCGCCGCCGACATCCAGGAGATGTTCCTGAGGATCCAAATCAGGAAAGAGGACCAGTCTTCGCAACTTTACCTGTGGAGGTCGCCGGACCGGCAACAGCCGGACACCTACCAGCTGGCGTCCATGATGTTTGGGGCTACCTGCTCGCCCAGCAGTGCCCAGTACGTGCGGGACAGGGTGGCCGGTCAGTACGAGCACCAGTACCCGGCCGCCGCAGCAGCCATTCGTTCACGGTTTTACATGGACGATTACCTGGACGCAGTGGACAACCCTGACGAGGCTGCTGCCCTAGTCCGAGACGTAAGGGCCCTCCTTGCAAAGGGAGGGTTCCACCTTACGAACTGGGCCTCAAACAGCCTGGACGCCATCGCCGATGTACCCCTTGAAGACCGCGCCACCTCCACGGTAGCTATCAGCAGCGGGAGCAGCGAGACCGAGAGGGTCCTGGGACTGGTGTGGGACCCATCTACCGACCGCTTCATTTACACTTTCCTGGAAGCGGCCAGTCTAGAGGAAGCCACACGGCCTACAAAGCGGCAGCTCCTCTCCATCGTAATGAAGATCTTCGACCCGGTGGGCTTCGTCTCCTGCCTCACCATACGGTCGAAGATCCTACTGCAAGCCGTGTGGCGTTCGAGCGTTGGATGGGACGACCACATCACCTCGGAGCACGCTGAACGCTGGAGGGACTGGATGAGCCTGCTCCAGGAAAGCAGCGTCTCCATCCCACGACGGTCGCTCCGACAGAGGTCAAGCAGCGTGACCCTGCACCTCTTCTGCGACGCCTCGGAGCAAGCTTGCTGTGCCGTCGCCTACTTCGTGGAGGAAGTGCAGGGCACCCTAAAAGCCACCTTCATTGCCAGCAAATGTAAGGTGGCACCTCTCAAGCCGCTATCCATACCCCGCCTTGAGCTGCAGTCCGCACTCATGGCGGCTAGATTGGCCAGAACCATCCGGTTGGAGAGCCAAGCAAGGATAGCTTCAACCATCTTCTGGACGGACTCGACCACAGTGCTGTGCTGGTTACGCACCGATCCGCGCACGTACTCTGCGTTCGTGTCCAACAGGTTGGGCGAGATAGATGAACTCACCTCCATAGCCAATTGGAGGTGGGTTCCCACCAAGCAGAACCCGGCCGACATCGGCACACGGGACTTGGAGCTGCCCGACCTGTCTCTCCAAGGAAGATGGTTCAACGGCCCCGCCTTCCTCACCACACCGGAGAGCGACTGGCCAAAGGAGCGCACCCTCACGAAGCCAGACGACCAGACCCTCGAGACCCGGCCCCGACACTACGTCGGGCACATCACCACAGCCGGAGAGGCCCTACCTCTGGTCGAGAGGTTCTCGTCATGGCACCGGCTGATCCGGGCTACAGCATGGGTGCTACGCTTCATCAGGCGCTGTTGGACGGGCCCAAACCGACTCCCTGAAGGCTCTTTACGAGCAGACGAGCTGACAGAGGCTGAGCGCAGATGGGTGAGAAGGTCACAAGAAGACGCCTTCTCCACTGACCTGCACACCATCCGTCGCAGCCAGGCGCTACCTGCCGCCAGTCGTCTCGTCAGTTTGGCCCCCTTCCTCGGACCTGATGACGTTTTGCGGATGGGCTCACGGCTGAGGGAGCTCACTGGAAGCACGAGCGTGGCGAAGACCCCCGTGATCTTGGATGGCTCCGATCCGTACGCCCGACTGCTGATCCGCCACTACCATGAAAAGGCGGACCATCCAAGCACGGAGAAAACTGTGGCCGAGATCCGGTGCAGCTTCTTCATCCTGCGCCTCCGTACCATCAGCAGGAAAATCAGCCATGACTGCCCCACCTGCCGCTTACGACGGAGCAAGCCCTCTCCGCCACTAATGGGGGTTCTCCCGCCGACCCGCCTGGCTCACCACGTCCGCCCCTTTACACACTGCGGACTGGACTACTTCGGGCCAATGGAGGTCACCGTCGGCAGACATCGGGAGAAGCGCTATGGAGCCCTATTTACCTGCCTCTCCACCCGCGCCATCCATCTGGAGCTAGCGGTCTCGCTGTCTGCAGACTCGGCCATTATGGCCCTACAACGGATGACCGCCCGAAGAGGTCAGCCCAAGGTGTTGTACTCAGACAACGGGACAAACTTCCGTGGTGCGGACACGGAAATTCGAGATGCCACGGCAGCCCTGCAGCAGGATGACAGGATGACGGACGCCATGGCTACCAAGGGCATCGAGTGGCGCTTCATCACCCCCCTAAGTCCCCACATGGGGGGAGCCTGGGAAAGGTTGGTGCGCTCGGTAAAACGAGCCCTGAGCGCCACCTTAAAGGAGAGGGCGCCAAGGGAGGAAACCCTGCGCACAGCGGTGGCAGAGGCTGAGTTTGTGGTCAACAATCGGCCACTAACTCATGTCTCTGTCGACCCGCGGGACGAAGAGCCCCTCACCCCGAATCATTTCCTCATGGGGTCTGCCGGGAACCGCCCACATCTGTCACTCTACGACAGCAAGGAGGAGGAGGTATGTCTCCGTCGCCAGTGGCGTATCAGCCAACAGCTCGCCGATATGTTCTGGAGGCGGTGGCTCCGTGAGTACCTCCCCACCCTGGGCGCCCGACAGAAGTGGCACCACCCGACTGACCCCCTCAAAGCTGGTGACTTGGTGGTCATCTTAGACCCCGCGCTGCCACGCAATAGCTGGCCGCGCGGACGTATCGTTGAGGCCATCCCAGCTGCCGACGGCCAAGTGAGGACAGCCCGGGTCCAAACAGCCACAGGGACGTACACCCGCCCTGCTGTAAAACTCGCCCTCATCCTCCCCGCACCAACACCAGCGCCTGCACCGGCACCAGCACCAGCGCCGCCCTCTACAGCACCCGGACCACGGATGCCGCATGGGAGCCCCAACCCCCAGCGGCCAAGGGGAACCGGACGTCGAGGACGCCGCCGACCTGCACGTCCGGACCGCTAGGCGCAGCCGTGACTGCACCGGGGGGAGAATTGTACCGGACGTACCTCCACCGACTTAGATTAATTTGCATAAATCTGAATTTACGCAGAGGCAGTTCCTTTACAAACTCACCTCTGCGCATATTCGAATTTATGCAACAAAATTCTCTGTATAAAAAATCTGTAATCTTATCTGTTGATTAATAAATAAAACCACGGGGTCAAGCAGTCATCATTATAGACAAAAAACAAAGGCTTGACCCCCCAACACCCTCTTATAAATTAAATACCTATCATCTGTACAAAACATGGAAGATTTGCATGAAATTTGAAATTGTGCAGACGCGGTTACCTTTACAAAACTTGCCGTTTGCGCAAAATTGAATATTGTGCAAATCTTCTCTTTTAAATACCAACTCCCTTTAATTAAATTTGCATGAAAATTTGAAATTGTGCAAACGCAGTTTCCTTTACAAAACTTGCCGTTTGCACAAAATTGAATATTGTGCAAAGCTTCCCCTTTAAATATATGTTTTCTCTCTTTAATATGTAAATTTGCACAAATTAAATATTGTGCAAAGCTGCCTTGTAAAATATATTTTCTCTCTGTAATATGTGCAAACTCACAAAATGTATCTGAATAAAAATGACCCGGGCAAAGTGGATTGGAGAAACAGTCAGGGACCTAGTCAAAATCATCCCCTTCCAAGTTACGCAACAACGGCGCTCTCTCCTGTGACAAATTCCGGGAACCCAAAAATAATTCTCGGAATTTGTCGCTAACAAAGGGAGAGCTAGGCCCGTTGGTCCTTTAAAAGGCGGACAACTTGTGCAATTCGGCAGAGAGCCAGCAACGATCGGACCATCAACATCTCTCCTGGACTGCCCCTGACTGCCTTCTTCAAGCCTCTCCTGCCCTGGACCTTCACTGCAACCTGGCCTTCTTCTTTCACCCGGCTCCCTGGTGCTCATCAAGAAGAAAACATTTTCACAATAGTCGAAGCGTCCCTAGTCAGGGCGCAGGTTCCCCCCTACCTTCCTTCCCCCTGCCTTATACCTTTCTCCCACATTTTCCCCATTTCTCCCTTTTCCCTATATTTTTCCCCACTTTTCCCACATTTTTCCCCAATTTTCCCTATCCTAATTTTTCCCCATTTTTAACCACATTTTCCCCCATTTTTCCCCATTTTTCCTTTTCCCCATATTTTTCCCCATTTTTTCCATTTTTTCAACATTCTCCCTACTTTTTCCCGACCTTCCCTTCCAAGGCGTCGAAGCGGCCAGCCGGCCACTCCCGCTATATCGTCTGTGCGGCCGGCGACTACAGTGCCGTCCCGTACACATTTCAAATGCAAAATGCAAAATACCTATTTTCAAAATGCATTGAAAATGCAAAATGGTTTCTCATTCAAACAATTAAAATAGTTATAGAATTTTTAAACAATTTTGTCATTTAATAATGGACATCAATGTAGAACAAACATATTACATGATGGTACATCCAAAAACACCACGACTACAGATAAACGATGAAAGATGAAACCACAAAAAATTTGCGCGGGTCTAATGTTGCCAACGTACAAACATAGAAACTGCTATCTAACATTTAATATTACAGCATCATGGCCGGGGCCCCATGTTCAGTATTTGAATCAGTATTTTTTGTAATGGTATCACTCAATTGCCAGGGCTCCTACCAGGGAGCAACTTGACAAATGTAAATTATTTCTCATAGCGAGGTTGACGACCAACTGATATTTGGGGCTTATGAAAAAAAGATGAGTGGAGATAGTAGGAAGAATGTTGCAAAAAAGCATTTAAAATGGAAAATGCATTGAGAAAAGCATCTAAAATGCAAAATGCAAAATGGTTTTTAGAAAAGCATTTAAAATGCAAAATGTAAAATACCTATTTTGCATTTTGCATTTTGCATTTCCATTTGAAATGGATTTATTTGAAATAAAGCACATCTCTGGTTATTTCCACTTCCAATATTTGCATTAATTCATTCTGGAAAACAAAATTGAAATTCAAATAGATGTATTTAAAAAGGAAACGGTCGTAACTGGAAATTGAACCAATGATCTCTGTCTTACCAGGACAACGCCTTTAACCACTCGACCAATGTCCGGTCATTCGGGTTTCAATAGCGGAATGGTAAAAAGGCGTTGTCCAGTACAAGTTCAGTACAGTACAGTCAGTTTCAATATTGCTTGGGCAGTTGTGGATTTTAGGTAGTCAAAGTAAAGTCAAATAGGGCTCTCACATTAAACATTACAGTAGTTTCTATATACATAGATTTGTAGTTTCTACATACATAGATTTGTAGTTTCTACATACATAGATTTATGGTTTCTACATACATAGATTTGTAGTTTCTAGATACATAGATTTGTAGTTTATACATACATAGATTTGTAGTTTCTACATACATAGATTTGTAGTTTTGCATACATAGATTTGTAGTTTATACATACATAGATTTGTAGTTTCTACATAGAAAAGCTTGTAAATAAACATAGGTATTTAACTTACATACATAGATTTGTAGTTCCCACATACATAGATTTGTAGTTTCTACATACATAGATTTGTAGTTTCTACATACATAGATTTGTAGTTTCTACATACATAGATTCGTAGTTTTTACATACATAGATTTGTAGTTTCTACATACATAGATTTGTAGTTCCTACTTACATAGATTTGTAGTTTCTACATACATAGATTTGTAGTTTCTACATACATAAATTTGTAGTTTCTACATACATAGATTTGTAGTTTCTACATACATAGATTTGTAGTTTCTACATACATAGATTCGTAGTTTTTACATACATAGATTTGTAGTTTCTACATACATAGATTTGTAGTTCCTACATACATAGATTTGTAGTTTCTACATACACAGATTTGTAGTTTCTACAAACATAGATTTGTAGTTTCTACATACATAAATTTGTAGTTTTTACATACATAGATTTGTAGTTTCTAAATACATAGATTTGTAGTTCCTACATACATAGATTTTTAGCTTGACTAATATATTAAAAAAATATATATCGTGCGCCATAATTACAAAGCTGTGGTTAATAAACGAACAATTTATGTACCTTTGAATATCTAAAATTACCTACCTACCTACCAAAATATTAATCTGCATGTACATATAATTCAGTTAAATGCAGGCCCGCGCCGCCCTGTAAGGGCGCAATTGGAGCACTCCGCTCCTGACTACTCACTCAAGTACTGACTCAAGTGACACGATATTACGGTGGTATCCAATATCCAAGTTGCATGCTCTTCTTTGTCTGCATTATACAGGAAGCCTTGGGCGGATATGAAATGTCGATGACTTTCCTCGTTTGACGCTACTTTGTGCTGCATATGCGAATATGCGATGATGCCTCATTGCATATCACACGAAATATCCAAGGATATGTAACTCATGACTTGGCGGATACCAGGCGAGCAGCTTATGCAGGAGATCATAATGTCCTGAAGCTATTTCTGTAGAGAGATAGTACTTGTGTCATGGTTTGTTGATTCAGGAGCGTCGCGTCGTAGGCTTGTGCGATCTTATGCGTGTGGTGCATAAGGCGGCCAAACCGGGGGGCGGCCTTTTGTGTTTGCCTCTAAATTCAGATTTGTTCACCTTTCTGTAGTGTGATTTGGCGGCCTCCATTACTCATGCATTCTTTATCACTGCCGGATAAATTTAAAAGTTTTGTTTTATTGTATATTAAATTTTAGAGAAAATGTGTCATCTCTGGGGTACCCCATTCTACGGCCGTATTGTATGGGTGCATGGTTTGTTATTATAATTTAGTAACATAGTACACGTAAAAATAAATATTCGGTACATAATTTATGTATAAACATTATTTCAGTTGTGGATCTGTGATTATTACCCTGGTTCAATGAACTCGGATTTGTTTTCAATTAAGCAGTCACTTTCAAAATTGGAACTGATTTTGTCAAGAATTCATCTGATTTTTATAATTTTATGTAATTCACAAAAAATATTTTCTTAAATCGGCTAACTGGCAATAGTTCTTGATTCGAGAGGTAGGGAGCTGTAAAACTTGCTTTAAAAATATTGAAGATATATTTTGAAGGCATCAACAAGCATGGCGTATATAAATACACTTTTCTGAAATTTTAAAAGCTTGCGACAGCTATGTCACCCATAGATACTTCCCGAACTAAATTAAGTTTATTAGCAAATTAATTCGGCCCTAGAATCGTGCAGGAACCTAGGCCTCATTCGGAGCTGGAAACAGTTCATGTTCGCAGTGGTATAGGCCTGGTAGCTTTGGTATTTAGATTGACAACAGTAATTATTAGACACTACGTTGATGACTGTAGTTGTTGAGTTCATAAATCTACTTCCCACATTAATGAATTTATTGAAAAGGATATCAAAGTCAACGGGTCGAATAAATATTATTATTAATTTTATGTTAAAGAAAATAAATCGTACAAATTAATTTAATGTTTGATTCTTGCCATCGAATTGTGATAATTCGTACTTAACCCAAGCACAGAATTTGACTTTGTGGGATTTTAGATGCACGCTTACATTGTTACTTTATTTTTATGACTGTCGTTATGTAAATATGTAACAAAACTTCAACCTTAAAAAAAGACATTTATTTACACAATTTCAGGCCTCTAATAAATCGGATATTTTTAATAACAATAATAAATACTTTAAAGAAAATTAAGATATAAATATGGTGAGGTCTTTTTTTCTGAAAGAATTAACAACACATTATGTATTCCTTATTAGCGTATTAATTGAATGGTTCCAGTTTCAGTCTGTGTTTGGTGTCAGTATATTTTCTATTTCTGATCTCCGTTTGTTTTGTATCCAGATTTTTATTTGAACTTGATTAGTGAATGAAAGTGGGATTTTGTTGTAGAGTTTAATGCCATAGTAAAAGAAACTTTGTTGTACAATTGTTGTATTCGTTGTTATTTGTTCGATATGTTTTGGACCAATTTTTCTAATAAACGACGGGTATTTTTTGTGTTTTGTATTTATGAATGTAAAGTAGTATGTATTATTTTAGAAAAGAGTTGTTTATTTAATCCTACTATCCTAATATGATCATACGCATCTGTACATAAATACATAATATTTGTTACATTGAATAATAAGTGATCTTTATACATCTCCATACCGAAAGTTCGCCTTGTCATTTTCTCCGTTTCTCAGTTTATCAGAACAAAATTCAAAGTTTTTTTGTATGCCAATGATTTACTACCTTTTTATGTGAATACTTCAAACGAGTGCTGGTAACCTCAATTGGCTTATGTTGTGAGGAAAAGAGGAATAACTCTTCAGGCACATGTGTTCGCTTTTGGGAACAACTCATATGGTCTCACACAAATCGTTGTATCTCCCTTACTGTTGTGGTGAAATATATGATCTAAGCGGTGTTAGAAAGAGAAAACACCATTCACATAACACTTTATATTCAAATCTAGAAGTTAACCACAGAAGAATCAAAATGTGCACATTTACGAAACCAAAGGTACCGATCGCAATTTGAAAAAAAAAACTTATGAGACTTGATTTTTTTACTAATTATTTTTGTACAAAACGATAAAAAAAGGGACAAGGGATGTGTTGCAATTTATATGTGACTTGCACTTGACACTCCATTTTATTTAACGAACCATAAATAAACAGGCACACTTTGCAAATTGAAAAAGTCAAGAAATTTTAAACTTAAAAAATACCATGGCAGTAAAATGACCTTGACATCATAATATTTCATCATCGACTCATTATTACCACATTTCGTTTCTTCAAAATCCATTTATGAACAACAACTTTCCTCCGTTTCAGTAGTTCCGTCTTCGGGGATTTCCCTACCAAAAATCAAAATGCAAGGTTATGGAATATGCTTTTATTACAGTATCAACCTTCATTACGAATATCCTTGATAAAACCCATTAATCCAGAACAATCTTCAATAATTTCACTGAAACGCCGTGGTAGACTGTTGCGCAAGTAAATTTTATATGATTAATTTGTGGTATTTCACAATTTATTCATAAAATAATATGAGGTATATTTGTGGGAGAAACTATTCAGAATTTAAATGTTGCTTGAAATGGCTTTGGCCATGGTTGGTCATTAGACCTGAATAGCTAGGTATTTTCCCATCTCCTTCCCCTTCTCAATATCTTACATACCCCAATCGGAGGATTCCATAGATTCACTGGCTCCAGACTCCACCTCCAAGTTGGGAGCAGTTGGGACTTTTGTGTTGTAAAAACATTCCAAGTACCTACCTGGTGTAATATTTGTTATGAAGTAGATAACCACAGATTTTTGTTTGTAGATAACAGACTTTTTGTCCATTTACAATGCACATGTAACATAAACTACATATTAAAAAAAAGAAGAATGAAGAAAAAAGGAATTATTACTTAATTTTTTAAATTTGAAATTCCCTCTGGCGTCAGGTAGCCGTTTTTGAAATAAACTTATGTCACAAACAGTTGATGTGAACATAAATCGAGACAAAACGGTGGTCTTTAGTCGCGAGTATTGACCACACCGATTGAAATTAGCCACTAACAGACAATGGCGGGCCGTGAATTTATATTTTGAATAAAACATCGAAACTTCTTCATTTCCATCAATTATTACAATTTTTTTTATTCTTATTTTAATTTGAATACTTAATTTTCCTTATAAACTTGATAAGAAGGTCTTTAGTAGAAGTACAACAGAATATAATAAAGAGTGCATAATTAAAAACCGAGATTAGGGATTAAGGTTTCTCTTTTTATGATTAGATAGATAATTAACAGATCTGACATAGGCTTACCGGATTTTTAAATGCTTACCAGAGTATGTACCAAAGAAATACATTTTTTAATAAAAGTTTTTGTTGTTGTTGTTGTTTTGATTTTCGAGGCAATATATCGACGTAGTAAATTCATGCGTAGGCTTAGAAATTCCCACCAAAAAGCGGTTAAAATTTCACGCCTCCAAAACTTTGAAAACTTTTGCAGGATCATACTAATTAAGGCGATGCTATACGTAGTAATGCAGAATCATGTGTTTTTGTTTTGAAAATTTGGTCGCCTAGAAATGTTTCAAATGCTTTAATTAAATACTGCGAGTAAAATATATCTTAGCCTTTGAAATAATCGAGTATTTTTTAGATAATTTTTTTTATAAGCTCAGAAAAAAATAATGTATAGGCCTATGAAAACTGCTTTAAAGTTCAAAATCTCCTACTTACGAACCTATTTTGGGTTATGATTTTATTGTATAATGTGGCAAATTAAGTTATTTATAAAATGATTGAGAAAAAAATAATATTTATGCCTGAAAATCCACAAAATAAAATAACAGGCACTTTTTGGCCATGTTTTTTTCTTGCATAAATCAAAACAGGCGGATGGTGTTAAGCGGGAATTAAAACCTTATCGCCATGTACGTAAGGGTTGTTATTGATAGCGGCTCAATTTAAAATAGGCGGATGGTGTTAAGCGTGAATTTAAACCTTATCAACATCTACGTAAGGGTTGTTATTGATAGCGGCTCAATTTAAAATATTACACGACGAAGTGCATCGCCTTAAGATGTAATTTATCCGCAACAATTTTGTAATACATGAGTATGCTATGAAGCAAGTTAGTGATGTATCTCTTGGCTAAAAAAATTAACAGAAGCCAACACGTAGACAATTCCATGCTTTATAAGGCAAAATGAAAACATTGGAATTTTTCAATTTGGGAGGCGGGTATGGATACTATTTGGATATATTTATTGGGTAACCAAAACCCTTGATATAGGTCACCCCAAGTGGATCGCTAAGTTTGTTTACTTAGCAGTGGTACCCGGGTTCATGGGGTGAGGTTTGTCTAGGTCTTGGCGGCGGATATGTATGCCCACATGCTGCGTGGCGGACCGGATCTGGAGAGACTAGTTAAGGGAGACCTTTCGACCTCTCCAGCCATTCTCTCTCGACCCATCGCTTTGCACAGAAGTGGGAGGTATGGATTCATACATCCGTCACTCCTGAACACATTGACCACCAGATTCCTACCCACCCATCATACATTTTTCCTTTCCAGAACTTCCTCTCATTCTTTTCCCTCTACACAGCAACCCCGAAGATGTCATAAGTTTTTGTGAGGATTTTTTCCCTCGGGTCTCCTGTGTGGAGCTCATGTTAAGAAAAGGCACACGGTCTACGCTGCAATTGCATCAATTCGTACCGCGGGCACTATTTTTCAACTCTGCAAATAATGTAGGGGTCCGGCCTAAAGCGGTTAATAAATGATGTACTTGCATAAATTAGTATATTCCCTTGGGGAATCTCAAAAGTTCGCGTGCGCCACTGGTCATGGTATATTTACCGGACATTTAATAAATAAATCTTTGGCTGCAGTCACTCTTTGGTAATGAATGCATTTAATAATCATTCTGTCGACATTGCACTATTCGTCATTGCGTCACACGCCGCGCTTATGGCGAGATTTTTATTTACCCGCAATCTAAGGAAATTATTTAACACTTTCACCATTGAGATTAAAAGCAAATATTTTTTATTATTGACGACTAGATTTCTCGCTAGGAAAGTAATGCTTTCATGCTTATGGTTATATTTTCGTTTATTTATTTATTGATCTGATGTTGTAATTTTTTATGTATTGTAGTGTTACGTCACTACTTGACTGGAACGTTATTCTAGAAGTTTCCAAACAAGCTTATTTTTATTATATTTGTTTCTGTAGCAACGAATGTTCGAGAATGTTTTATTTTCCACCCAGATAAGCGACAAAGTGAACGAAATGGTCAGTACAGTACCAGCAACCGCGACATCGAGATCGAATTATTTTGCCTATGTGACGCGCTTCGGAACATTCTCGAACCTTCCTTTCGTAAATCATTTTGTTGTATTTTCTAAGTTTATTTATTTTTTTCGGATGTATTATTAAAAACCGCTTCAGCCAAATTTCGTAGTTATTTATTAATAAAAAGAATACCGAATATAACTACAGTATCATGTACCTTACTAATATTTTATTTTGTGTAAAATTGGCAAAAGTGCAAAAGTTAATGCAATAATTTTATATCCCAACTGTCCGGAAGCACTGGATGACATATAATATTAGGGTATGATTTGAGGCTGAAGGGAGTGGGGAGAGGAAGAAGAAAAGACACAAGAAGATTGCAAATTTCCTTACAATTACCTAAATAATTAAATCACCCCAGAAGTTTTGCGGTATGAGCTTGGAATACGGTCTACAAGTAAATAAGCTTTTTCAACGAAAAATTCTGTCCAATTAATTGAATTAACCAAAAACTAATCAAATAATGACAATTTTCCTCATAGAGTAATTCGTCACAGGTCATGAAAGTGTTAAGCGCATTCGCGACGCCAATGGCGCCAAGTTTAATAATATCACTATGGCGAATGCACGCGGTCTTTGTACTAAGAAGAACTCAAATTCCGTTTTGTTTTAATTAAAATTATTCTATTAGATTATTCACATATATAAATTTAGATCATTATAAGATCGTTAACTCTTTTTCTTCTTTTGATGTCTTCTTCTAACCGAGGTAGGCTATCATTATGGCACTGAGTGGTAGATACTACGCCTCGTATGTTCATCACCCACTAAAATGTGTTTCTGCATTCCCTTAGCCAACCTGTTATCCAATTACCTGTACCTGTCTGACAGTTGGGAATACCTACGTAAGTGACGATTGCAACACTTTATTGAAACCTCGTCAGTCTGCTAAGAAAACGAGGACAGTTAACATGAGTTCTCAGTTTGTATAATTCGTATATATTCGAATCTATTACGTGAATTACGAGGGTGGTCTGAAAAGTTAACCACCTCAACGCAAAGATGGCGGTACTCGTCAATAAAAGCTAGTGAATATAGTTGTGCATCTTTTGAAAGTTACTCACCAAAGTTTCGGCCATTTTGGAAGCGCAGTTTTTAGATGACAGTCGTTTGAGTGAGTCGATGTGTGTGTTTTTGTGAAAATGGAAAAATTGAGTATAGAGCTGTTATTAAATTTTTGTTTTTGAAAGGCAATACGCCTACGCAAATCAATGATGAGTTGGACTCTGTGTATGGGGACTCTTCACCATCATTTACCACAGTGAAAGGCAGCTGAATTTAAACGTGGCCGTAAGAACTTGGGAGACGATGTTGACCCGTGGTGTTCTCCAGGGCCAGAATATCGATTCGCAAGTGCTTCAGAAGATCAGGGGTAAGTCAGACTCCGTTCCCAATTCTAATAACTGTTAACCAGAGATGTGCGTTATTTCAAATAAATCCATTTCAAATGGAAATGCAAAATGCAAAATGGGTATCTTCCATTTTGCATTTTAAATGCTTTTCTAAAAACCATTTTGCATTTTGCATTTTAAATGCTTTTCTCAATGCATTTTCCATTTTAAATGCTTTTTTGCAACATTCTTCCTACTATCTCCACTCATCTTTTTTTCATAAGCCCCAAATATCAGTCGGTCCTCAACCTCGCTATGAGAGATAATTTACATTTGTCAAGTTGCTCCCTGGTAGGAGCCCTGGCAATTGAGTGATACCATTACAAAAAATACTGATTCAAACACTGAACATGGGGCGATGACGCTGTAATATTAAATATTAGATAGCAGTTTCTATGTTTGTACGTTGGCAACATTAGACCCGCGCAAATTTTTTGTGGTTTCATCTTTCATCGTTTATCTGTAGTCGTGGTGTTTTTGGATGTACCATCATGTAATATGTTTGTTCTACATTGATGTCCATTATTAAATGACAAAATTGTTTAAAAATTCTATAATTATTTTAATTGTTTGACCTGAGAAACCATTTTGAATTTTCAATGCATTTTGAAAATAGGTATTTTGCATTTGAAATGCTTTTCTAAAAACCATTTTGCATTTTGCATTTTCAAATGGAAAAGTTTTGACCCATTTCCATTTTGCATTTCAAATGGTTTTGGGTACCCATTTTGCACATCTCTGCTGTTAACCAGCTATCCCAAGTAGTTGTGTCAATTTAAAAGTTTAGAAATATTGATTATAGTTCACTACAAACTGATTCGCAAACAATTTGCGACCATAATCACCCTTGCGAAAAACAAACAGTCAAAACTAACCTTTGCTTGAAATCGCTTTAGGCACGTTTAATGACTTTCCAACCTCCATCTTACTCGTCTACTTCCCTTACCTCCCTTTGGCCTTAATAATATACCCCATTGTTTATACCAGAGTCCAACTGGCTTCGGACAGTAGATGGTAGTAACTATTCACATGAAAATTAAAATAAATAATATAACAGAAATGGGATTTGAGCCGTTCCAGTAGAACGGCCTACATTTTCTGACGTTTTGAGCAGCAAAAGGCTGTTTAACGGTTATGAATTTGATCGCTTGTCAGCAATTCATTATTTCACATGCATACATACAGTATCCATATTCCATACATAGTTCATACAGACATCCTGTATAACGTTACCCCCTGCCAGAGCCAAATGACACTTTTGAGCGGAGATTCATAAAATACATACAGAACTACAAGATACGTACTGTTGGCGTGATCATTTAAACGGTGGTAATAATATTAAAGATAGAATTTTTATTTTGCATTTAGGTAGGTTAAAAGTAAACTTTTATTTTTCAGTAACATATGTACACAATTTGGGGGTACCGCCGCCCGGGGAACCATTTATTGGATAACTAACTGCTCTGCCTTAAGTCACCCAAATGGTTCACTTCGTTTGGTGACTTAGCAGGGGTGCCCTGGTTCATTTGTGGGGGTGAGGTTTTGGCGACAGATGTGTGGCAGGCCGGATCGGTAGAGACTGGTTGAAGGAGACCTTAGGACTCTCAGAACCGCAGTGGGAGGGATCGATTCATAAATCCGTTACTCCTGGACATACTGACTCCCAAATTTCTACCCAGTAGTTAGTTCTCGATTTCAATTAGTATCCGACTAACTACAATAGCAGTACAGTGAAATCTAGTTTTGTTAGAGATAAGTTTTAGAAGTTTTGAACGCATTTCACTACTGTCCATGAAAAATCTTAAATATAACGTTGACATTGTAGATGCCTGTCATTTATTTCAAATATAATGTTCAATATTGGCTTTAGCGTTAAAAAAAATCATTAAAAATTATTCGTAGAAAAACAACTGCCATGAAAAGGCTTTTCGAACTTATTATAATATTTAGTTCATAATATTATTAATCCTTGAAAACCATTTTTTTTAATTGCGGTAAAAGTGCTGGTATTGAAATAAATGCATTAATAATTTGCAAAATGTAAACATCTTAAAAAATATTAGTGCAGCGGTCAAGTCACGTTGGATTACCTTAATGTCTGTACCAACGTGCCCAAATATCAAAAAAGTGAATATACACCTCATCACCATTCTTATCATTCGCAACGATGTCAAAGAAATCACCAAGTAAATCGTTTGATTTTTTTATGAGGTGGTGTGTTTATACCGGGTGTTTTATTATATTATTTTCATCTCTGATACCCGCCGTAAATGCCGGTAAAAGAAAGATGCGGGCCGTATCACGTTCAGTTCGTCGCCTGGCGCCGAACGCGAAGGTTGTGCATATCCCCAGCGTTCATGTCCGTTGTACCAACGATTTCTTACACGAAAGAATTCCGAAATTTTCCGCACTAAATTCTGTGCCCATTTCCGCGAAAATTAACCCGTCAAAAGCTCACACTGCATATGAGAAGTGAATTAAATATATGTTTATTAACTTTTTAAAGTTATTGTGATGTTTTTTACTTTCGAATTTCGCGACAATGATCAATAATAATAATGTGCGAAATAAATATTTACGAGTCACTTTCGCAAATTGGATAAGTGCTGTGGACCTTTTTTTGTCCGTTTAAAATATAACGTATGTTGTCACTAATGGATTTTCATTATTGGCGCTGAGAATCAGAGTGTCCCTTCAAAGGAGATAAAATAAAAGTGAAGACGTGAAAACAAATTATTTTTTTGAGGATTTATCTGGACTGTCGGTTGTAAATTTGATCAGGAAGAAACGAAAGTGAAAAAGCGAGTCAGTAAATTGACAATGACAATTGATGACAGATAAGTGCTTATTGAATTACGTTGCTTTCCCGCTGGTAGGAAAGAACCGAGTACCGACTTCTCCACTGACATTTACACGTGTGGCTTTCCGGATAGCGCTTTTTGCCGATGTGTTGATGTTTTTTTCTTATTGATTGAAAAGCTTTCGATGGTACAAGGCTATTGGTAAGATCCTTATAACATATTTCCACTATTATTATATATACCTACAATTGACTTTTCTGCTGACTATATTGTCTAAAATGCACAGCACTAAATTAACTAAAACAAAAACTTTAAAAAATACCTTGGTTAAGCCCATATAAAAAAAACATTTATTTTCTCCATACCGCGTATCGCCGTCACTATCAAAACACTTCGCAGAAAGAGCGACATTATCTTTGTGTGTATACAATTTAGAAATGCATAAGTAGGTACCTAATTAGAATGGTTTGGGCATGTAGAGCGAATGGACGAAGAAAGGGGTGTAAGTAGGTTATATGATGCAAATGCGAATGGTAGCAGAAGTCGAGGACGCCCGAGGAAGACATGGCACGATCAAGTGAATCAGATACTCGAGTCGGGCCATGTGAAGAGTCAGAATAATAGAAGAGTATGTATGAGACGATGCATGAATGTGAATGAGGCAAGAAGTGTGTGCTAAGACCGAGTTGTTTGGCGGGCCGTCCTCTCTGCATACCCCTGCAGTAACGGCGTGATGGTTAGTTAGTTATATATTTACAAATATAAATTTTAATTGTCATCTTATGTTAGCACATGCACACTCGTATGCTTTCTTCTCCAGGTGGCCCCTCGTTTCGGAGGTTGGATGTCATCGGGTCATGTGTGTAACCAATGATGATAAAACAAACAAAACATAAAATCTCCGTCGATAAGCACAAGCTAAGATTTGGATTAAAGAACAAATTGGTGATATTACCAAAAAATATATCTTAAAAAACAAAAACAAAAAAATTACTACACATATTGTACACCACCCTTATTGTATCTAACACTAGCTACGTACATATTGCCTAATTTTTCATTACTGTGTTTATTATTTATTTTAATTTAATTTAATATTTTTATTGTAGTATGTACTATTTGGTGTAAAATTTTAAAATGGGGGCTTAAAATCAATAATTTATTCTAAATATTTTTATTGCAAAACACTTGAGTTTTTAAATCTAAATTTTTGAAGATGCGCGTTACATAATAATTCAAAATGCAAGTCCGGTTGCCTTTGCTTTAGTTTCTTGATTAATGCAATTTTATTAACAATAACAAATATAACATGCGTAATTTAGTTTTCCTTTTTGAAGTAAAATCTCCAGATAAAGACCCAAATATCATATTTATTTTTACAATCCGAGAATATTTGGACTTAGTTGGGTAGTGGTTGTGACTCAATCAATTGTGATGCGAATCAATCAATTCTTTACGAGTATATTACCGGCACTATCCAGAGTGGCAGATACTCTCAGTATCGCCTTGGTGAAAGACCACCATTCACTTTGAAACATTGCTTGAACAGCCAATTTTTAGTGACTACATCTGGATAGCCAGGTACTTCCCAACCTTGTTTTTTCCACATCTTCCTCACTTCCCGTTCTCTTCATCCGCAAACCATTCAATTGGTGATGCCATAGTCTGGGCAGTTGAGACTCTTGAGCGGTATTCACATAAAAAGCAGAAAAATTATGTTCTAAAAATTCCAAAGCAATTAGAAAACCATCATTGCTTGTCATGGTACCTATCATCCTCAACATTGTCATCAAAAATACTAATTTCGGTTAGGGTCTGTCTATGTGTAATTCTGGTTCAATAAACTTGGATTTGTTTTGAATGTAAGTGTCATTTTCAAAATTTGAACTGATTGTGGTGTCAATAATTAAGACAAGCGATATAGTACCTACCTACTTCGACGGCCGGCGTGGTCTAGTGGTATACGCTTTTGACTACAGATCCGAAGGTCGCGGGTTCGAACCCGGCGTGCGCAAATAAATTTTATTTGATTAATTTGTGTTATTTCACAATTAATTAATTAAAATAATATATAGTATATTTGCGGCACGTTCCAGAGTGGAAGATACTCTCAGTATCGCCCTGGTGTAAGACCACCATTCAGAATTGAAACGTTGCTTGAAATGGCTTTAGCCGTGTTTGGTGACCAGATCTGAATAGCCAGGTACTTCCCCACCTTCCTCTTCCCCATCTCCCTCCCCTCCCCAATACCCTCAGCCTCACATCATACCCCAATTGGGGATGCCATAGTCTCACTGGCTCCAGACGGGAGCAGTTGGGACTCTTGTGCGGTAATACTGTAAAAAAAAAAAAAAAAAATTTTCTAATAATTTCGATTAAAATAATTAATAGAAAATTATTTTCATTCCATATTTGAAATGTGTATTTCTGTTGTTTAAAGTTCTTAGGGCTTTTCTTGACAAGTCTTCCTATTTTTGTTAAGATGGATTTATCAATCCTACAATAATCATAATTCCCGTGAGTTTTCACGTTTTATGATATTGTTTATCGTCTTCAAATTTACTTAAAGATAACGTAAAAATTCCACTGCTTTTTTATCAGCGCCTAATCAAAACAAAAATATTATTCAAACCTGTCTGGCCTCAAGAAATCAGTCGCAAAACGTTCCATTACCGTGGTCATTATTCTTTCAACAAGAGAAACGTTTATGCGGGCCTTACCGAAATGTGACCAAAGAAAACGAAAAAGCCATAACCAAACAATATCGCTACCGAATTACGCTGATAATAATAATAATATATAATACAATGGACCGTTTCTTTTCGCATTATTTTTATTTTTTATTTTATAAGTTATGCAGTTCGAACCAAACAATACTGTCCTTTGTAAGCCAAGTTTTATTACCTGCCTGCACGCATCACCCGATTTTCATTGCTCTTTTTAATGATTGAACTATCTAACTAACCATCAAACGTTTCTCCGTAGTGGTAGGCAGAGAAGATGTACCGGCAAACAATTCTGTCTTGGCACACACTGCGCGGAGAAAAATTAGTATTGCTAATTTATTAACTCTTGACAGGCCAAGATGCCAAACGAAACGTCTGTAACCAAGTGGGTCTTCCGACGACCCCATGCATTTTTCTGTCCCATGGGCTTTTAATAGAATTCCCAATTATTCAGTCAATCATTAATGGTAACTTATGTATTTGCACAGGAATACGTAAAATACTAAAATGATGTATCGAGTATTTAAGCTAATATAAGGAGGTTAGTAATTTTGGGTACTACTTACTCCCCCACTTGGCTGTGGGATAGTTAAGAATCTCTTCGAATTATTCGTAAACCGTTTAAAATTGGGATTGCAGGCCCTAAAGAGAATAAATTGATAGGTTTGACTTTAAGTAAAACACTTGTTCATAAAAATCCTAATATTTTTGCATTTCGTCATTATATATTATCAAGGCCAATGCACGTGCATGAACACGAGTTCCGATTTATTTGGTATTTACTAAAAGTTTATCAGGAAATGACCTGCAATCCCTCTTTTAACCGGTTAACAACAATTTGAAAGAATTCTAAATAACTATTTAACTCCGTTTGCTTGCTTCATTCACATTCATACATTGTCTCATATAAAGCTCTCTGTTATTCTAACTCTTCCTCGATCGTCCCACGTGTCGCGTCATATATTTTCTTTACACTACTTTCTTCTTTTCATTCGCTCTACATGCCCAAACCATCTAAGCGTTAGTTTCTTAATCTTACTCCTGATGTCTTTCATTCTTTGCAAATCTCAACATTTCTCACAAGATCATATTATATAGTTTCACAAGATTTTTCATTTCTACAGCATTCAATCTGAACGCTGTTCTAATAGAGCATTATTTATCAAACAAATGAAATTTATATTATTAAGAAAACAGCTTATTGTGGCGTGTTTATTGTCTTTTTTTCGATCGATTAACGGATATTCGATAGCTGCATAGCTCATAATGGAAATGGCGTCAAAATAGCGATCTAAAAATCTAAAAAAACTTCTAAAATTTCGTGCCGCCAGAGTAGAAGCAGAGACTACCGATCTAGACAATTAGCTGCTTCTGAAAATCAGTTTTCTACTTTACAGATTTATTTAATTTTTGTTTTTTTTTTTTTTTTATCTGGATAAAAATAATAATTATTTGCAGTGATTTTCGTTATGCCTGACTCATTGGGAAATGTTCCGGTAACGGGACGGTTGTGTGTAAAAATTGTTTCCTATCGAATGTTACTTTTTTTACCGAAGAAACCAGGACTATAATAATGGTGGCATATATGACGATCTAATTAGCTGTCGAAGAATTGGTACCCTTCGAAAAGTTTTGAAATGTTTTGAGAAATAATGAAATACGTGTTAAGCTGACTCTCAAAAGCATCCGCAACGTGGTCAGCTGCCATTAAAATATAGTATTTTAATGGATATAAGCTGACTCTCAAAAGCATCCGCAACGTGGTCAGCTGCCATTAAAATATAGTATTTTAATGGATATAAGCTGACTCTCAAAAGCTTCCGCAACGTGGTCAGCTGCTATTAAAAGAGAGTATTTTAATGGATATAAGCTGACTCTCAAAAGCTTCCACAACGTGGTCAGCTGCTATTAAAAGAGAGTATTTTAATGAATATAAGCTGACTCTCAAAAGCTTCCACAACGTGGTCAGCTGCTATTAAAAGAGAGTATTTTAATGGATATAAGCTGACTCTCAAAAGCTTCCACAACGTGGTCAGCTGCTATTAAAAGAGAGTATTTTAATGAATATAAGCTGACTCTCAAAAGCTCCCACAACGTGGACAGCTGCCATTAAAGGATAGTATTTTAATGGATATAAGCTGACTCTCAAAAGCTTCCGCAACTTGGTCAGGTGCCATTAAAGGATAGTATTTTAATGGATATAAGCTGACTCTCAAAAGCTTCCACAACGTGGTCAGCTGCCATTAAAAGCTCAGAAATGATTTTCACCTCATAAAGCAAAGTCTTTACCTTCAACGGAGTGCGAATAATTGTAGTTGTCTTGTGATTCTTCCACAATATTCAATGTTACATTTTGAAAAATGTTCTGGTGCATATAATACTCGTATATTCTTGTAATACTCTAAATTCTCCCAATTGAAAATAACATTCCCTGATTACCTTATTTGGTGTTTTGGGTTTGCTTCTGAGATATTTGGGTTTTGCTTTTGAGATGAGGTGATTAAAGTAACTAAATCATCATGATAATTTTTTATTATGACGTATTGCACTTCCTCCTTCTTTACCCAACGTTTCGGACAGCTTTACACAATTTAGAATCATCTTCAGGGCAGATGTGTAGGTTGTGATGAAGTGTGTGTTTATGTATGCATAAATGATATCGTGCTCTGCGCGCGTTAATATTCTTAGGAGTGGTATTTCACAAATATTTAGTGAAAATAATGTGGTTTTCAGAGTTTAGTTTTGGTGTAACCGTCAGGTACCGGATATCAAGAACCATTAAGCTTAGCCCCGTCACGTTGTCCCTATTGATATTAATGGGATTTCAATTGTCTTCGTAATTAGGCGCGCACGGTGTGTCTTGGGTCTTGCCAGTATTTCAGGAATAAATACAAAGTAACATTCAAAGCAAAATCTCAAATCATATTATCCAATTGTATTTCATTTAAATATCGTACCCGTTTACCCATTATCTATCGTAGTATGTTTTTTTATAAATATTTTTACGAACCATATGAAGTAACTGATCTTTTGCATTTTTTTGTAATATTCCCGAGAAGTCAATTTTATTAATAGCGCATTAAAAAATAACAATGTTCTCGCCCTGTTTGGGCTATCATTGAGTCAGGTCATCAATATCAGCAACCCTCTTTGGCCTTACACATATACAGCACATACATCCATCGATCATTCCATCCCATACTATTGAGTTTAGCAATCACTGCTGTAGATTTTAATACATAATTTCGCGAATCTTATCGATTCGCAGCATTTAATAACTGTCGTAGGCTATTTACGTCCCGCAGTACGGTAAAGGTAGTAATTTTTATGATAAATTGACCTAGTCCTAGGTCTCAGAGGCACATTGTTCCTGTAGACGTGGGGTCTGTTAGACCTGATGACATATCGCGGTCAGTAACGACGCGCGACGGTGCGCGGTGCTCAGCCACGCCGAGGGACTTCCATAGCGCGCGGGTTGCATTTCAAGTAGCCACTTTACATAATATATTGTCTAGCCAAGAACTATTTTATATTTTCGCCACCACCTCAACTCTTGTTTCATTCTGCACTCCCGATACGAACGCAGTTTAGAAACCCGGGTAGCAGAATTTTAAAGAAGTCTACAATGGATGTTGTGTGTTATGATTTCTTAAAATGATCCACCAAAAACAGAGTTTGCCTAACAGTTACGACTTATGACTTTAGAATATAATAAATAATAATAATAATAATAAAAACGTTTATTTGACAATAATTTTTTACATGTTTGCATATAGTTTGTATGAAAGAAATCAACCAACTTTAGATTTATTAATAACAAATATTTCGGTGAACAGTAATTTTTCTCTCATTTATTAAATTAGTAATAAATTTTCAAAAGAATTGTAAGTAAGTACTTAAATACCTACCTACTTAATTATAATCCATATATTTTATAAATTTAAATTTCAATAATTATATAATTTGTCAAAAGAAACTACACTATCTCAGTGACAATTCTTTTTCAAACTTTCTTCAGTAATGGTACCTACATAATATTGAAAAAATTCGTATAAGAAAGTCCAAATAAACACGAAGATTTTTAAAATAAAAATCTTTACTGAACCATTAAAACGGCCACCATCTTAAAACTGAAAAGGAACTGACAAAAAAAATACAGACAGACAACTGTCCAGTTAAAACATTTTTTATTTTATTTTGTACATCGTTTGATTTGTTTAGTTTATTAAACCATTTTTAAAAACTTTTAATGACCATTTATCTATAGTGTATTTTAATTTAAATATTTTAATTTTAATAATTTTATTTCAACTCACCAATTTTTGTTTTTGCTCTATAAGTTAATACATAATTATTTAATATTATTGGTTGATCATTCATTATACGCTACAATGCTGGAATAATATCATACTTTTATTAATATGTCGTTGCTTGAAATAGAACTAACTCCCAGCCACCCCTTTCCCCAAACTTAATTTAAATATACCAAAATTCCCCTCCGGTAGTAGAAGTGCCACACCTCTGGATAGTGAAACGCTTGTATTATGAATACAGTTATTTGAATTAAGACTCTTCGATTAAAATATCAAAGAAAACAATAGTCGATATCGTATTAAGTATATATTCGATGCAATGAATTGAATCGCTATTGTTGAATTTAATCGCTTCGGATATTGACATTATATTATTTGCATCAGTACGGTTGCATTCAAACGGCAAACGGTATTACTGCCGGTAAAATATTAACACCTTTTTTCCACGCATACCCACTTATCTTTTGTACTTGCATACATCGTTTTACATTGTAATATTTTTTTCCTTGCAAGTGGTTCTTTCTTTCTTTATTTATTTTTATTTGCTACCTGTTTTCTAAACATTTTTTGTACACCTTGTTTGTACATCGTTACAAACATAAATTTATCTAAGTATACGTAACTTCCTTTCTCGCCTAAAATACACTGAATTGATAATCTCCAGAATTTTGAACAATTTTACCGATTTGAAATGATGTGTGCAAATTTACATAATATCTTTCGAATCCTAGAACCCAATAACTGTTTAAAAATTATCCACAAGTATATGCAAAAAAGTTTTTTTTACAATTTTGGTGATTTTCCTAAATATGATTCACCCGAAATAAAATGTCTTATTTATATGGAGTGATAATTGATATATTACAGTCACATCCGCATGTGTGGAAACGAATTGAACACATCACCTGAAAAGACAATCATTAGATTGTGTATCTTTATCTTCACATTGTCAAAATTTTAATTAACAATTATAATTGAAATGATTGACATTCATTGGAGCAAAAGGTGAAGTTGATATGGAAGAGATTCAGTACACTTTCTCACAATGGTATTTCATACATTCATATAGGTACATATATGAATTTTTAATATCGTGGGTTAAAAAACAGCCTTTCAATCCGTATATTGGCTATGAATGTATTCTCTTTATGTTGGTATCTACCACTTGATATACTTAAGTATGATGTTGGTATTCTCCTTATGTAGGTATCACTTTGTGAATGTATTTTCCTATGGACCTCATATGGCACCGCAAAAAATGAATACGTGCGTTCTAAGATCTCATTTCACGTTTTAATTAGTGGTATTAATGAGGAGTGTTATCTCATCGGAAGCTGATTGTCAGTTACGACTTTCTTCAGATTAAACTTTCAAAGTTCGAACGGTTATTTTCATATTATTTCAGTTACTTTTTGACTAGTCAAATCTACCTAGGTAGATACTGTTATTTGACAAAACTTTCTTAATATATCTTATCTCTGAAGTAAGTAGTTTTTTAAATATGTGCAGATTTTTTGTTTTCACTTTTTTTACGAATGCACACGAGTTGAGGCGAAAATAGTATGGAGGCCTTTGTATCCACAAAATCTACAGTAAAATGAAGATTATCAGTATGTTTCTGATTAGAAGAAAGTTATAAATGTTAGATGGAGAGGAAAGAATGCGATGATGTTGTTGTGAGATTATAAATCAGAAAAGTTAGCTCGCATCAGGGAAGTGCACAAATATTTCGGTCTGTATTTTTTTAGTCAGAGTAGTTAATCATGAGTTATGGAGCTTCTTAATATCTAATAAAATGTTTAAAAAATCAGGAAAGACACCATAATTTGTGTTCCATATTTTTAAAACCTTACCTGATTGGAAAAATCTCGGGCGGTGCCGGGTGGTTACTTTAAGATCATATGATAGATTATATAAATATAATAGATTTAATAAGTAATACATATAAACATTTATTTTCCTTACAGTATTTTTCACAACCATAGCATTTAAAATTTTCCATTGAAAATTAAATCTTTGACGCTCAACTTTACGATTCGCCTGCATTAAAACGTTGAATAATTTCCTGATGTTGCCTTATTTTTCAATGAAGAACTTTTATAGACTCACTTTGAATTGAATCGCAGCGCTTAATGCAGCATTGTCACTTAAAAGGATTTTTCTAGGAATCAGCAATGGTAATAATTACCATTCAATTTAATTTGAAAAAAAAAAGTTGAATATGGTTAACACTTTGTGGCTTTTATAATTAAATTATACAATATAACTTCGTTTAAATCAATTATGCCGACCGGTTTCGGAAAAATCGTTCAACTCACCCAAATTTTTGTAATATTATTCATGTTAAGTCACTATTTATTTTTAGGAAGGAACAGTTGTTCCGAAACCGGTCGGCATTAATGTAAAAATAAAGTGGTGTCAATAAACTTAAATTTCCTTTCATTCCCTTACATGTGTTGTATGAGCTACGACTTAAGAACTCATAATGAACTCAATAGGTACTCACACAGATGCATTGCTTGCTTATAACACGTTTCAAACTTTTTATTCTTCTTCAGATAAGAAAATAGAATTGTTAATTTTTAAAGTAATAAAGAGGACTGAAACTTTTCGTATATTAAAATCCGATTAAATTTAACACCCTATTGGCCGCTTTTCGCTTATAAAGCAATAATTAGACATAATCAAGACGAAATACTGTTTTCATTATCGGAAGTGCATGCAATTTGCACCATTACACCCAATAGTGTTGTTCGCACTTTTGTTTCCTGCGAGACCTGGCCCTATTTGGAATAAGGTAACCAAAACCAATGATACCATAAAAATACAAGACACGTTAAATTCATACAAATCGAACAAAAAAAATAGCCCCCCTTATGAAATGGAGAGCCATTTAAAGAATACGTATGTACGAGTGCGATAGCTATATGAAAGGCCCGCTAAAGTATGTCAACTGGACTCAGTGCAGTGAAACAGCGCGCTTTGTCTCAGCACTGTATCTTCTTCAATGTTCTGTTTTATCGCTCTTCTGTTTTGACTTTTGACGTTTGGCGTATGCAAGTATGTACCTTACGAGACTCAAGAATAAGAACGTCGATTAATGCAGGTGTTTTCGACGGCGATTGAGAATCGATACCCAGAACAGACATTATCGAATGAGGCGAGTAACTTATGTAAGGAAAAATAAAATACTTCATTTTTATACAATTAATAATAACGTTTTTTGAGTAAGTAAAAGTTACTTCTTCAATAGATGCAAAATTACTATATAGCGTCATGTTAATTATAATAGAATGAAATACTTTGTATACACCACTTTTAATTGTAATAGAATGAAATACATTGCATTCACCACTTTTAATTATAATAGAATGAAATACTTTGTATACACCACTTCTAATTATAATAGAATGAAATACTTTGTGTACACCACTTTTAATTATAACAGAGTGAAATACTTTGTATACACCACTTTTAATTATAATAGAATGAAATACTTTGTACATACCTCATTTAATTAAAATAGAATACACCATTATATACACCACCTTTGTATACACCAATAATATATAATTATAATTTAATTAATAATAATCTACATGTTTCAAAGCCAATGACTTCTTCGTCAGGATAATGAAAAAAGCCATTGGCTTTGAAACATGTAGATTATTATTAATTTAAAGTGGTGTATAAAAGGTATTACATTTTCATATTAGTAAAATTGAGTTTACAACATTTTAATATTTGTCTGTATCGTCTCAAAACTGAGTAAGTAGGTTAGTACCTACTTATTTAAAACTTTAATGTAAATTACATGAACCTTTTAGCATCGCTTAAATTATTAAAAGTCATAATAAATTTCGATTCAAACCTTTGTTTCACAAATGAGTTGGCATTTCTCCCTACACAGATGGCATTCAATTTCTGCAATGTCATTAGTTTATCATTGGCAATGGTACAATTACAAGACAATAACGCCTCTCAACTTGGTGTTCAAAACCGGGCATCTAAAAAAATAATTCAAAATTATCTTGGAATTTTGTAATTTGATATTCTATTTTGTTTTGTTTCAGAAACTATAAGAAGAAAGAAAAGCGGACATCTGATTCATCATCCTAAAAAGTTAAACCGATATTTTTTTTTCGTTTAAAAGTGCCTCGAAGTGTATGAATTTGTGAGTGTTTTTCGATTTTTGCGACTGCACCCCTTTGGGCCAGAGCGAGTGAACGGATATACCTACTTTTAAGTGGTGTAGTTAATAAGTGTGAACGAGATGACGAACCTTGGCCGCATCAGGGTTGTAGTGCTGGGAGGACGCAAAGTTGGAAAATCAGGTCAGCAATTTTTTTATTTTTTATTTCCCTCAATGCATAATATATTATGAACCTACTAAGTTAAATCCTATGTCAAAAAGTTTTTAGTTTTATTGTGAACGACTGCAATTCAAAATCAAAAATGAGTACATAACATATTTTTCGTTTGCTTGCAAGTCAAAACACAAGTCCCAGCAAGAAATTAAACAACCGGAATCATAAAAAATCTCAACATAAAGAAGCTGACAGCTATTTTATAAAGCAGCAAAAACCCTCGTACGGTGAGCTCTGGCTTCAAGAAAACTGCATTGTTAATCTTTCTGCATTTTCTAGGTCGACGTTATCATTTTTAGGTCGCAACCTAATTTCCATTACTAGATATTATAGAGTATTTAAATGATGGCAACTGACGGTAACTAGAAAAAAATTAGAGAAGTCGTTACACATATTATTTTTTCAATAAAAATCGTAAATAGTCCCCCAAGAAAATAATATCTTTGGATTTGTACTAGTAAATCAATAAAATTGTAAATCAACCAAATAAACAATAGCAAGATTTGGTTGAACCTAACTGTTGACGCAACTATCTTCCTTTAACATTGTCCTTACAATTTTTCCCATCCTATTCTACCTACAAGTAACTGTCATTATCCGACTATACCCAGGTTTGTGTGACATTTTACAACAATAAACGTAACTGTCAAACCAGTTTATTGATGGAGCCTGTTGGATTAACATCTATTTTTTATCAGTGCTGTTATTGATATTAACTCAGGGTAGAAGGCTATGCAGTGAACATATTCGGTTCCCTCAGTGTGTTTCTTATCCAACCTGGATGTTATGGAAGCTTGTATGTGAAATAAATCATCTCCTGTGAGTGAAACCAAACATCAACATCTTTGAAGAATATCAAAGGGGTAAGTCGGATTTCTTCCTTACTCCATGTTCACCATTTCCAACCATAGTTTTGTCAATTCCAAATAATCTAACCTAACCGGAAATTAACAAAATAATCACCTTCTCAATTAAACTCTATTTCAGGGTGTTTAAATTATTAGTCGTGACGTCATTTGAACCCATGTTGGTATATTCCCATCTTTATTATACAATTAGGTCCTTTTGTAAGTGAATGTCCTAAATGACACCTGTGGTTTTAACGTCAAACCGAACATAATCTGAAGGCGGTCACAGCTGGCTTATAGAAACGAAGAGGACTGTGAAGTGGAATGATTAAAAAAAAACCTGTGAAAAAGTCGACCAACTAACCGTTGTAGAAATTCTTGCAACAAACAAATGCAAAGGTAAACAATGTATCACCAACAGATGGTGCTGGGTGTTATATCAATCAAAGACATTTCAAATCGAGACCCATTATTATTACAATTCGATCTCTCTAACACGCAGTGTAGAAAGTGTTTCCAAGAGGTCTTTGGGAGTGGATCCGCCAAAAATAGAAATAAAATATGTAACGTGACATATCTTCTTTCGTCTTTCATCACAGAGTGAATGTTTTGTTTGCCCCTCAAAAATCAGCAAATTTCTTTGAGCTTTTACCGCCTGCGTGCCGCTAATTATACCGGCCCATCTTTACATCATTTTACGAGAAGGACGTGAGAACGAGAGTGGATACAACTGTAAGTTATATTAATTCAAATTACACATTTTATTTTATTTTATATTATAGAAACAAACCGTTCATGATTTACAGTGATGAAACAATATACAGGAATTAGATATTTCATGTTGGGTACATATGATATGTTTCCTTGGGTTCCATGATAACTCAACACAGTGACTATTCAACACACTTTTAAAAAGTGATATAGTGAAAAATAATAGACGCGGGAATTGCTAAAATTTTAAAATAAATATTTTTCCGAATCACGAGATATTTGAAATTTTTTTCAATAAAGCAATCGGAGGGTTTTAAATTGGCGCATTTATATTACCAAAAGCAATCCAGTGGATAAAGTCATTAAAAACGATGAAAATAATAAAAATTAAACCTAACCTAACCTAACCTACTTAACCAAGTTAATAATGTTTTTGTTTCATCACTTTCCATGACTTTATATAACTTTTTAAAGATGTGATGAACTATCATTTTGATGATTCATCCGGTCACCGTTTCCTTGTAATGTCTAGTAAATGGTATGTTTCTTCCTTAATTATGAGGTGACGTTTGTAGTATATGGGTGTGTGTGTGTAATGTAAGGGTGTGTGTATGTGTGTTTGTGTGTGCGTGTGTGTGTGTGTATGCGCATCGAACAGTTTATATTTTTGACATGATGCCAAGTTTGAATTTGGGCAGTGAATCAGAAAAAATGTAAATGTTTGAGTGTAAACAAATATCATTTAGAGTGTGAAGAGCTCGGTTAATTGGCGAATTAGATGATGCATTTTTTTTATAATTAAGCGTGTGGAATAACACTGCGTGTTGTGTGCGTCTCATGTAAATAATTTAAGTTCAAATATACTAATCGTTTTGCTTCCTTGGAATCGGCTTTACCCGCCTATATATATTTTAATGATCTTTTGCTTTTTGCTTTAAAACGACAGAAGTTTGACATATTTCAACCGACCTACTCATAGTGATATGTTTTATATAAAGTGTGCCTACAGACCGATAAACTTCACTTTGCAGTCAGTGACATCGGTATTTTATTGGTGTATTTTTTATGAACATGTACATTGTGACTGACTCAGACAAAATAAGTATTTTTGATTTGGTGATATATCCCTATTGAAAAATATTAAAAACGAAACCTGATTAGAATTTAAAATATTATTACCTGATAAATATTGGAATCTAGTTATAATAAAGGGTGGTTTTATAAGTTTTGAATGGCAAATCTGAAAGAGTTTATTTTCAAAGAAAAAATATATAATTACATTTATTTTATCTACATTGAAAAAAAAATTTTTTTTTGTCAAAATTTGGTAACCAAGCATACAAAACAGATTTATGTAATATTTACGCGATGACCATTATGGTATACCTTTGCTGGTTTTGTACACCAGTTTTTGCCCAGTCATGTGGGTTATATTTTTGCGGTGTTATTGAATATAATATCGCCCAAGAAGAGATCCTGTGTGTTCTAATTATGAAATTATCTTCCGAACAAAAAGGTAAATTTTAGCATTTTTTTGTTCCTTCAAAAAACTTCCTTTTTTACTTTCTTCCTCGCGGCGAACTCTGGAGTAATAAGATTTTATACTTACCTCTATTACCGTAATTTCGTCGATTATTCTAACGTCTCGATTATATCGATCACTTACGTTTATTTAACATTTTTTACATTTTGATTTGGATCTTTGGTATTTTGGAATTGACCAATCGAGTCCGAAATTTTAACAACATCCGTATCTACGGAGTTAGAATAGATTACACCATTTTGAAAAAAAAACATTCTACTTTTTGTAATTAAAAATTTTGCAGTTTCGTTGGTTGGAGTGGAGAATGTTGAGAAATGCTTTCAATATTGCTTGGGTGAAAAACCACCTTTCCCAAATCCATTGACTGATACGGTTTCAGCTATGTTCAACCGGATGTGATTAACAAGGTACTTTCAAGCCTTAATTAATCCATATATTTCCCCTCCTCATATACTCCAGCCTCAAGAAACTCTTCAATTCCCATAGTCTTACCCATTGGCAAGATCAGATGATGATGGCTCACTATAAAAGTTTCACTAGATTTGCCTAAACCGAGAAATTCTCCATAAATTCATCAAGTATTTGCTTCAAGACTCTCCTCAAATCTTACGACTTTAGTTCCAATGATTCCAACAAAGTTGTGATCGAACTAAAAAGAAGAATAATCTCGTCATCACAATATTTAAACCAGAAGTTATAAAAACTATTTTTATCTCTAAAATTCCCCGCTCTAAAACTTTCTATAACGTTAAAAATAATTCAATCTGTCTCTTATCAAAACTGTCAAGAATATCAATTGGGGACAAATAGATCACAGCCTTACTTACCTACTTTCATTCATACACTATTCTTTGTTATTTAGACTAGAAAAAGAAATCGTTTCCTTATCAATCGGGTTAAACAGAACGAACAAATTGTTTAGAATTATAAACACGTACAATGATATGAGTAGATTAGTGAATACTTAATTACAAAACGACACATAACTAATTAGTGTTGATTATAAATTAATATAAGTCATCAATTTCAACAGAACTCGCAATTTTATATTTAATCATTATAACATTGTTGATGATTGATTTTAGCAATGTTGGACAGACTTGATGATTTCCGTTCTGCTTCTTTACTGTTGAGGAATGTATGAAGCAGGTGTGAATTCATTTTTAAACTTGAAACCAATAAATAACAATCAACTAAATACATAATGAAAATGCGTGTCAAGAATACATTTATCGTGTTATCATCATCTACCTAGCTATTTTCAAAATTTTACTATACATGGAATATGTACGTAAGTAAGATTTAGAATAACTCCAGACTTCGCATGAGATTCAACACTCTTTTTTTATTTGATAGTCGAAAAATGTGAAATAAACATGGCGTCATTTTTAAACACTTTTCTAATAGCACACGCGCTCATTTTCAGTTTGCTTCTCTAAATAGGATAAAATAAAGTCGCTATCCGCGTCTGTCTGTTTGTGCGCTTAGTTCTTCTAAACTACACAGCGGAGTTTGATAGGGTCTTCACTATCATTTAGAGAATTTCTCCCGGAAGGTTTATGTTTATAATACATGCATATTATGTTTATAGAAAGTAGAGAAAAGATGATGTTATATAAATCAAGTCGTAAAAATAATATTTTCGAACGTTTACATTACTAACGCTGACTATACCTTATGAGAAACATCAAAATAATATATTACGGAATTGTATATCTTAAAAAGGCCTACTGAAAAGCAGTGGCGGCTCGTGATTTTTGGGTGTTCTAGAGTGCTAATATTACAAAAAATGGCATTATCGCTGTTGTTGTAGCTGAAAAACATTGTTGTTTTTTTTTCCAAAATTCGATTTTTGTATGAAGATTTTCAGGAAATCCGTGCGGCCAAACTGAAATTTCCTGAAAATTTTCATACAAAAAAAATAATTTTCGAAAAAAAATTAAAAGTTGTTTTCAGCTACAACAACATCAGTAATGATATTTTTTGTAAAATTAGCACTTTAGAACACCCAAAAGTTACGAGCCGCCACTAATAAAAAAGTCCCCAACGGTATATGTCAATCTCATAAGAATAACCCCTAGCAACGCCAGGTACATGTCAGCTGGTTTAAATAGTTTGAACATAGTTCCAAATAGAAAAGGCTGTGCACATTTCAGTACGCCAGTACTAACCATTGGGAGTTTTTGCTGCTTCAAGATATTCTATACTTATAGGAGGCTATGATGTGGGTTCATTTTATAAAACTAATACCTTTTATGGAGGCTGTTAATCAGAATCTCACGTTAAAATCTTTTAAGCCGAATCGTGTTCTCACGAAGCCCTTACTCAATTTTCCGAAGGTATTATCGCACATTATTCAACTTGGTATCGTAAATAACCATTATTTCATGCATTGTGGTATTCAAAAAGAGTCGAAACTGCGACGTTTAGTGATTTGTAGCGCTCAAAATAACTGCCCTTGACATTATACTGAGCCAGATATTATCAATATGGATCTTCGAAAGGACAGGACGCGCATAAATCACATTATCTAGAATTCACAAAAATTCTTAACAACTTACCGAAGAAGGTTTTGACGTTCAATATTTATTTATTTATACATGTATATTCCGTTCCTAGGTTTTTAAAGTAGGTATCCTTCCTTTGTGAAAATACCATACTATACGATCAGAAAATACAAATTCCGTACATTGGCATTAAGTACAAACTTATCTTCGTGATCGAAGTCCGCAAAAAACATCTCTTTGCAATAATTGATTTATTGTGGTTAACTTTCCACGTATATAATAGGAATAGCTTGGTACTTTAAGGCGATGCACTACGTAGTAATGCATAATCACGTGTTTTTGGTTTGAAAATTTGGTCGCTTAGAAATGTTTCAGATGCTTCAATTAAATACTGCGAGTAGAATACATCTTGGCCTTTGAAATAATCGAATATTTTTTAGATAAGTCTTTTTATAAGCCCAGAAAAAAATAATGTGTAAGGCCTATGAAAACTGTTTAAAGTTCAAAATCTCCTACTTACGAACCCATTTTCGGTTATGGTTTTATTGTATAATGTGGCAATTTAATTTATTTATAAAATGATTGAAAAAAAAAAAATATTTGTACCTGAACATCCACAAAATAAAATAAAAGGCCCTTTTTGGCCAAAATATTATCTTGCATAAATCAAAAAAGGTGGATGGTGTTAAGCGGGAATCTTATCGCCATTTACGTAAGGTGTGTTATTGATTCAAAATATAACACGACGTAGTGCATCGCCTTGGATTCAGTTAGAACTTGATGTAGTTTTCAAAAATTAAAACATTTCGTAATTATAGTTTAAGATAATTTTCACGTGAAATTATTTTTCACCCACCATTTTATCTATTTGAGAAATAAATCGCATAATACGTTTTCAAATAGATAAAGATTATAATATAGTTGACACTGTCAGAAAGTCTTTCCCAACGTAAAATTAACGATCGTTAAATATATGATATTAATTCTGTCTGGAAGTATTGGGACGTAGTAAATAAGAAGCGACTCAGTACATATTTCATTACCTTATAAGACAATGTTTATTCTTTCCTGTCTTTCTTTCTAAGGCAATTGAAAACCACCTGGTTTTAAACGTCTTATGATCTATAAAAGTAGCATGCATAAGCATAATGTTTTTTGCATACATTTATCATCCAGGTGTAAGTGGAAAAATAGTCCTCTGTATAAATAAATCTTATCTAATGACGTGTGCAGATTACTAGACACAAATTCCCGGGTTACGAATAACCCTTCAATATTTGAAAATCTCCTACTACCACCACAGTAAACAGAAAATCTTGCTTGTGTTATGTTGGAGGACTTAGCCAGCCGAGGTTGGGACTCAAACGCGATGTCAACTCAGCCACCGACCGGAGATTTAGTTTTCAAACTTTAATAGCATATTTTAATTAAATGAATGGCTTATATATAGTTTTGGTGAACATTCTTTTGTTCTTAAAAAGCAATTTAATATTTATTTCTTGGTTGTTGTGCAATTCTTGAGTGAGTTCCTCGTCAAGGTTCCTTGGTGGTTTCATTTTTTTTTAAATTTCTATCTTCACAATCGACCATACATTTTCCATAAGATTCATTTTGGGGATATTTCCAGGTCACCGGGAGCGTTGATATTTGCACTTCTTGGAAATAATTGTGGACAGATTTGGCATTGTAGAGGGAATCTTGTCATACAATTCCATCACCAGATTTATTGTGATTTTAATTTTTTGATTAGATTTATAAATTATATAACAGGTGTAAAAATTTCCTCCTAAGATGAAAAACTTGCGAATTTGTGTCCGAGTCTAATAATCTGTACATTTTACATGTCTGTAGGAATCATGAATGATATAATTCTAATTATGACATACATTACATAAACATTTGTGTTTGTCAGTGTAAATCTTTTTGTTTTTAAATAAAAGGAATAAAAATAATGAATATACCTGATTACCCCCTTCTTTTGCACTAGTGCGTAATCACCCGCACATCCATCTTAGTAACCGCAATACCGCCGTTTTCAATCTCCTGTTCTCTTTGTTTTCCATTTTCTAGAGGTGTTATGTCTTGCACATACATACGTACATTTTACTAGGTGTATATATATTGTACTATGTATGACCAAGTACTCGCAGATGATCTCCATGGTAGAGAGATAAGCCCCGGCCCTGAACTCTTAAGATCGCGGGTTTCAATAAAGATATTTAACGTAAATATCTTCAAATATAAAAGATTTTCACCACCTTCCAGAGCGGAACAGATCTGAAAAGTTATTTTAAATAGCAGACATAACATATCCAAATTACCAGGTACTTTCCAAGCCTCAAATACATAGTCTTCAACCAAACCTCACATCACTATTCCACTTCAAGCGGTCGGAAGCGTTAATTTACCCCAAAAATCTCCCAAACTTTGGACAAAAGGCCTTCATATTGTAAAACTTTTTTAACGTTTCGCACTTCAAAGTGCAGCGTTCGTTCGCCTCTCTAATTTCTGCCCAGATGCAGCCTCTCAACTCTCCTCGGGGTCCGGAATATCGTTTACTGAGCGATTGCCGCGATGACGTACGACTCAAGACCCGTATTGAAAAACCATTGATTCAGAGGATGCGACGACAAACTACTATGGCGCCAAATCCCCACCACTTCCCCGTTAACCTCTTTTAAGCTAAATCATTTCAGATACAGATTCTACCGAAAGAGTTACAGGTTAGCGATCTCTGAAAAAAGGGGAAATGTGTTAGATTGTCTGAAACTAAACTCTTGAGCGTCGCGGAATTTACCCAATTTCTTCTGAACTTTCTAGGTACTACCTATTGGTGCTTCAGTTGCTGTAACAAAAGGTAGGAAAGTTATACGATGGTAAAAATAGAACCGCATTATCAATATCATCTCGTTTTTATAGAAACATAGAATTCGAGATTGCATCAGAAATCTGCATACATGCTTAAGACCCCGTAGTAAGTGTTCAATGATGGTTTGAAAGGGAGATATGTAAATACGAATGTTAGAGGGAGCGCGCTCATATTATGTGAAAATATTTAATAAAACACGATTAGTTTGAAATAGAGCAAAAATCTATCGACAAATGCTTTAGTTGCATTTCAAGATACACTGCGAATTTTTTCATACCTATACCATATTAAATAACAGAACAAAAAGTGTTTTTAATAATTTTCGGCACTTACTTTGCTATTTTTTTCTGTATGAGTAATTTCAAATAATTAACGTGTCATCATAATAAACGTATAGATATGATCTTCAAAATTAACATATTTTTTTTAGATCTTAAAAACTTGTTATAAATCGGTAGAAATTGGGATTGCGGAATCTTAAATCATACAATCTCTTCAACGCTTAGCCCTGGCATATTAGCGTGAAATTTATAAGCCAATGTGGTATAATCGTAAACTATGGGAGCTTTTAATTACTCATCCATCAACAAAATACATCAATAAACAGTGTGTTCCAAAATTTTCAACCGTCTAAAATAAATTCTAGATAAGTTTGAAACGCATACCAAGCCATATAGTAACTACGTGTGTTCCAGATGGTTTCTTACAAACTTTTCATTTACTTTTTCTGATTTTAAAGCCTTTAAATGACAACGGCTTTACAAAAAAGCTCAGTCGAAAGCCGCTGCCCGACACAATGAACTTATCACGCGGCCAACGGGTTAGTCAAAGTTCAACTGGCGCCAAGAGCAAAACTCTTCCTGTTTGCCGCCATCTTTCTTTTTTGACAGCTGCTTCGTCCTTGCGATGACGTATGGTCGAATTTTGAAACGAGATTCGCGGTTAAAGGCACGGCGCGCCACATAGCGGTATGCTATAAATACTTCGAACGTCCCGGAACAGCTTTGGAAGAGCTTTGGTTAGTGCAATTCCAAAGGACTTATTTGCATATTTGTAAGCGAACAGATGCTATAATTAGATTAAGGAAATTGATTTAAAGAAAGCTTCAAGCTGATTAAAGGAGTTCTGCTTAGCTTTTAATTTGTTTTTTTTTCAATGTAAATTTATGTTCTCGTAATGTCAATTAAACTAATAACCAAAATTGAAAACGCTTTGTGTGATAAATAAATAAAAAAATAAAATAAAATATTAATGTACCATACCAATACCAATCGTTGTACAAAGCATCGCTGAAGTTATTTCAAGCAACATTTAGATTCATCATTTCTCAACAAGGCAATACTGGAAGTAATATAATCACTATTTTTGAGCCCGGAACGAAAGATACTCTGAGAATCACCCTATTAAAAAAAACATTCAGCGAGAGAGAGATATGGCTTGAAATAGCTTTAGCTCTGTTTAATAATTAGATCTGAATAGATAGTCAGATACCACAACCTTCTCCTTGCCTGTTTCTGCACCCTCACCGCTTCCATTCTCCCGATATAGTTGCATTTTGAGGTGTCACGTGTTATAAACATAAATATTTTTGTGCTTCCGGCACGCGTCATTCGGAATTAAGGGGGATTAATTCCTTCAATGGTCATGGTTTATTACCAGATAAACATCAACTGCGGATTTTATTTAATCGTTAAATTAAAAAAATATTGAATAACCGTCACAAACGTACGTATGTATTTTAAATTATTATTATGTCTGCACTGTCAAATATTGAAATATCACAATTCACATAAAACTTTTAACAACAATGGTAAAATGAATATTATTTAAAGAATGATAAAAGCTTACATTAATATTTATTAATGAGGTGTGTTATTATAGCCTTCTTGTAACTAAATTTCGCGCAGTTGAACACATCTACTATTTCTGAGAAATGATTGCCTACTGAATGCAATCTAAGTACAATCGAGTATCTAAATGACTGAAATGATTATTGTTGCAATAAATAAAAATAATTTTTGATTGAGTCTTTCTAGTTTCTAAGTCTTCTATATGAGAGATCTAATAATTTTTATTCTTTTATCAAGTTGTTTTCATTTATGGTTTATATTCTACGATCTACTACTGGGGGTTATCCTTAGGATATAGACATATACCATCGCGGACTTTTACTGTAGGCCGTTTTAAGATATACAATTCCGTAGTACATTATTTTGATGTATCTCATGTTTAGCCAGCGTTAGCAATGAAAATATATTTTTACGATTTGATCTATATAACATAGAATTTTCGCTACTTTCTGTAAATATAATATGCATGTATTATATATTTAAACCTTTCAGGAGAAATTCTCTAAATGATAGTGAAAACCCTATTGAAATCCACTGCGTAGTTTAGAAGAACTAAGCGCACAAACAGACAGAGACGGATAGACTTTATTTTATACTATTTAGAGAAGATGGTAAAAATGGTTCACAGCAATCTGTCTTTATTATAAAATCTGAAGTGACGGTATTCAATTTATACATTGTCTCATAGGATCTATTCTTTGAACAGATTTATGCTTTATTGACGTATTACAAAAAAAACTTCGGAAAGTTTTTTAAATAAGAATGAGACATGAATGAATTATTATTTAATTACATGCTTTACCGCGATATGCACACGGTACGGTGGTAACAACTAACTGTGCTCAAAAATAACTCACTGATTATATTGAGCAGTGCAATCGTAAATATTAATATTTAATATTATATTTTATTCTCAGTAGCCGCTGGACTCGTCATTAATCATTACTCAAGTGTAGAAATTAGGCATTTTGTAAAAAGAGTCTTCCTTCGTAATTCAAAAATATCAAACATTGTCTGTGGTGTGCGTTCGTTATTCCTGCGCGAAATCTGGTTCAAAGAACAAATTCATTATCAAAATTGGAACTGATTGTGTGAAGAATAATTAAAACAAGCCATAAACAATTATAATATCCGAATCCGTTATTATTTGACGCTAGACACCCGTAAAAATCACGGAATGTAATTTAACTTGCCAGGATATACAAATGAGAATTTTTGTTTCTACAATAAAAAATAAAATAACAAATATAGAAATCATGTAAAATAATTAATTACAGTAATAAAATAATTACAGGTAATATATGCACTTTATCGCTTATTTGAATTTGAAAAGATTTATTATATTTATCTTAGCACGTACCCCGGTTCTAATTTTGAAAATATCACACTTAGACGAATGGGTAAAGAAAATACGATATCATTACTAGCGCAGAAAATCACGAGATTTAAATTCCAATTTTGAAAATGATTGATGCATTGATTTTGAACAAAAGCGGCGCTATACACATCATCCAAATATTTTTAATTTTTATTATATTATAATGGGTTTTATAACTTGTCTTCACACATCAGTTCCAATTTTGAAAATGACACTTAAAATCAAATCACATCCTAGATCATTGAACTTGAGTTATACAGACCCACAATCAAAAAAAGCATTTTTGACGATACAATAATTAATTATTATACAACCTTTTTACAAGTGCCTAGATATGAATTGTTATATTTGCGCAGTGGGGACGCATTTCTTCGTACCGATCTAAATGTTTTTGATGACATCAGCCGGTACAGAGAAATGCTACAGGAATACAACTCACGCAACACGATCATGTTTATTTAAGGCGTCTGCTTTATTAAATAACAATATTACAAACACATTACCTAATAACAATATTTTCGCGACCTAATAATCTCTTAATCTCCTGCAATCAAAGTGATTCGTGATTTTTCTTGAATTTACGACATATTAGTTAGCACTATTATGTCCTAGGAATTCCTAATGATATTACAATTTAAGGTTTTACTCAAAAAATTAATTCACTATAAAAATACTAAATTACCTATTAATCATGTAATAATTAGTACCCACATAAAAGGAGCCATAGAGCATAAAAATTTTTCCTGATTTTCAAAAAAATATTGTTTTTATTTTGCTATTCTATTATTTATTTTCAATAATCAATATCCTTTAGTATTAAAACTGGAGTTTGGTCTTTTCAGAAGTGTTAAATAACTGTTAGACTGTTATTTACAGATTTGGTGGGAACACAATAATAGAACGCGTGTTCCAATATAATGATTTATTAACAATTAAGTGCGGATTGTCTACGTCTTATCTCTGAGCTGTCGGTTTGGTAAAGAGGGCGAGCAGATGCATCCGTCATCTTTTATACCCCTATCAGTCATCTCGCTCTTACGCATTCAACAAGCAGGCGTACCACCAAAAACCTTTCTTACATCCTCCCCTACTAAAATTGAATGCCCCTATCTATATATATCATACCCTATTACTACATATTTCATTTACAATTTTATTTTATATATTTCATTTACTAAACAATTAACACAACATTTTTTTTTATAAAATTAACTATCATATGCCGCGTTTCTTTCTGCTTCCCTTCTCTTGTCTCGTCGCCCGTCCACTCCTCCTCCTGGACTGCGAGGTCCTCATCTTGGCCGAAGTCTTCCCTGCCATGGGTTAGACCTGAAACATGGAGAAACAGTATTAGAGTCACTTCTATTACGTAACATACCTGAGAGTTTAACTTCATCCGTCGACAGTTCCCTAGTGTCAGACGTACCGACTTCCGGCTTATCTCCCTCCTGCCATGAAACATGTAATTTCTTTATCTGGTCTAAATGTCTTTTCCACACCATATTAGACTTGTTAATTTTTATGATATATATTTTTCTACCTTTTTTTTCAACAATAACCCCAGGGACCCATAACCTATTACCCTGAGCTCTGAAATCTCTAGTCATCACTTTCTGACCTATATTCAAATCTGACTTATTTCTACCCTTATATTGTTTTTTCTGATTGAATTGACTCTGAATAACCTTTCTTATTACTTTTTGTTGACGAGTAGAACTTGAAGTATTCGTTCTTTCCTCAACCTTCCTAGGAATCAGAGAGTCAAATACTGTTCTAATTTTTCTTCCCATTAATAATACAGATGGTTCACACCCTGTTGTTGCATGAACGGTATTTCTATAGTCAGTTAAAAAGTTACCTAACTTTTCTTTATAATCTGAAGGAAATCTATTATTTTTACAAATTTTTTTAAGAAAATTTTTACAGGTTTTAACAGCATTCTCAGCTTGCCCATTGCTACTCGGGTGGTTAACTGGACTAGTAATATGTTTCATACCATTTTTCTTACAAAAATTTTCAAAATCCTCAGAACAAAAACACGTACCATTATCACTAACTAAAGTTGCTGGAAAACCAAATTGTGAAAATAATCTATGAAGTACTTCAACATTTTCTTTTGAAGACAGACTGTTCACTTCCAGACACTCGATCCACTTCGAAGAAGAGTCTATCACAATTAAAAAGTTTTTATTATGTAAGCTACCATGATCAATATGCACCCTGAACCATACTTCAGGTTCATAAGGCCATACTGCTAATGAACTCTTTTGTGATTCTGGTTTAATTTCTAAACAATCTCTACAATTTTCTGTTATTTTCTCCAAATCTAGATTAATTTTTGGCCACCAGACAAAGCTTTTCGCAATGCCTTTAGTCTTAAAAACCCCTAAATGAGATCTGTGTAACATCTTTAAAACTTCTTGTCTTAAAGACTCAGGAATAACAACTCTATGTTGATATAAAATACACCCATTTATCAATGACAATTCCAACCTTTTTTCCCAAAAAACTCTAATAAAATTAACATTTTGTGCCTTTTTTACTGATGCTGGCCAACCCTCGATAAGAAATTGTTTTACTTGACTTAAAATTTCGTCCTTTTCGGTCTCACTTCTTATCACGTCTAAAGACAAATTAAACCCGTTATTTTCAAAATAATTAATGTAACCAGACTCTATATTATCTTCACAGCTAACCTTTTCAATTGGACACCTGCTCAGAAAGTCTGAACAATTATTTTTCGACTTTACGTATTCAATCGTAAAATTGAACGATCCTAACATAACTGCATAACGCTGTAATCTTGACGCCGCAATCTTAGGAATTTCTCTATTCTGACCGAAAATTCTGACCAAAGGCTGGTTATCTACAGCTAAAATAAATTCTCTGCCATACAAATATTGATAAAACTTCTTAATCCCAAAAATTATAGCTGTTGCTTCAATATCCAAAATCGAATAATTTTTTTCCGCTTTATTTAAAGTTCTGCTTGCGAACCCTATTGGTCTTTCTACGCCGTTTTTAAATACATGGATTAATGTTGCTCCGATCCCATTCAAACTTCCATCCGTGACAAGTTTCACAGGAATATTCTCGTCGAAATGCGTTAAAATCCTATCCGAAGTTAATATTTTTTTTATTATCGCAAAACTGTTTTCTTGTTCTGTATCCCATTGAAACTTAACATCTTTTTTAAGTAAATCGTATAATGGTGACAATATATCTGCCATGTTTGGAATAAAATTACGATAATAACTAACCATACCTAACAAACTTCTCAATTTATTTAAATCACTAGGCGCTGACGCGTTTAAAATGGCTTCTTTATTCCGCTGACACGGTTGAATTCCTTGCTCACTTATTTTATAACCTAAAAATTCAATAACTTTTAAATTGAATTCACACTTTTCACTATTCACCGTTAAATTACAACTTTTTAACCTATCTAAAACGAGACACACGTTTTTTTCTAAGTCGACTTCATCTTTTCCTATAACAATAATATCATCCAAGTAGAACGTCATGTTCCGTAATCCTGATAAACAATTTGCCATTGCTTTAGCAAAAACTGCTGGCGCTGGTGCTAACCCAAACACTAAACGTTTATATTGAAACAATCCCAAGTGGGTATTTATTATTGTGAAACGTCTACACTCCTTTTTCAAAACAAACTGATTATATGCGGATTTTAAATCAATTTTAGCAAAAGCCTTGCCTCCATTCACTTTGGTTAATAATTCCTCAATTCTAGGTAACGGATACTTGTCAATTAATAACTGATTATTCACTGTAGATTTATAATCACCACATAATCTAATGCTACCATCTTTCTTAATCACAGGTACGATTGGACTCGCGAAATCACTATACTGAACTTGTTCTATAATACCGTTAGAAAGTAAATTACTTAATTCTTTTTCAACTTTATCCTTCAAAGCAAACGGCATTATTCTGTGATTACGAAATATCGGTACAGCACAATCTTTTAAGGTTAAATTCACTTCGTACTTGTTAAACTTTCCTATTTTATCCGTAAAAACTTCTGGAAATTTTTTCACTAATCGCTCTTTTAATGTATTCTGTTTTACACAATTAACGATCCCCGTTATCCCCACGTTAAAGAGATTCATGAAATCACGTCCTAAAATCGAAAGTGACGAACTACGCACGACAATAATTTTTAGTCGGTGTTGTAGACCATTATACTCTAGTATCGGTGTGAAAGTACCTACCACACCAATGAGCGTATTGTCAAAACTCCGTAAGCTCACGTTTTCGTGCAATAACTCAATACTGCTGAATTTATTGAGATAACATTCTTCCGGAATTACGCTACAAGATGCTCCAGAATCTACCATGAATTTATTATTTATTCCGTCGAGTGAAACTTCTATATAATATGGCTCAATACTTAGTACATCACCAACCATTCCATCCGATAACAAAATATTCACGTTTTTACGTGTTGTCACCTGTTTACACCGTTTTGCTAAATGACCTTTAGAACCACAAATTTTACATACATAATTTTTGAATCTACATTCTACCGCCGTGTGATTATTATAACCACAAACCGTACAATTACGCTTTGTAACATGATGAATCGGCGAACGAGCCCGATTACAGCTACTGCTTCGCTTGAAACTATATTCATCTCTCTTTTTCACATGCGTATTAGGTGAGACACGACCTCCGCCGACTGTTAAATTAGCTAAAACTCTGTTATCAGCTGATTGAGATTGGGTTGATGCTACAAGTTCAATACACTCTGCTACTTGCACACATTTTTCGAAAGTATATGATTCACTATCGAGAAATAATTTTTCTCTAATCTTACCGGGTTTACAACCTAATACAAAGAAATCTCTTAATTTCTCTGATAAACTATTCCCGAATTTGCAATTGCTAGAAAGAGATTTTAAACGAACAGCAAAATCGCGAACTGATTCGTCATTCCTTTGTTTAGCTGAATAGAACTGTGACCTTTCTTCAAAGAAACATTTTGTCGTACAACAATATTCATTGAGCTTAGATATTAAATCTTTTAAATCAACCTCTGTTACTTTTTTTTGGAATACACAAATTTACCAGTAAAGAAAAACAATCATCTTGCAAAGCATTTAGGAAAATAGCTCTTTTTTTAACATCCGATGCGTACTTTTCATCATTCACAAGGAGGTACTGCTCGAGACGGACCTTGAAGTTCTCCCAGTTACCGTCACGCAAACTGAAGGACCCCAATCCTGACTCCATGCTTCCTCTACCCAGAAGGTACCCACAAGACAAGAAAAGAAAAACAGAAAAAAACTTCCCAAAGATTTCTCCGCTCTCCAATCTGCTCCTTGGACCCTCTCAGGAAACCGCTCCTTGACCCTTGTTGCTGGATGGCTCTTCCCAGACCGCTCTGAGACCTGGCAACACCGATCCTTGACCCTGGTGCTGCTGATGGCTGCCCCCAGACCACTCTTGTGGCCCGGACCCCTCCGATCCTTTGACCCTTGGAGATGCTGCCGCTTGACGCCCTGGACCTTCCGTGCTTCCCCCTTCCGAGAAGCTGGCTGGCTCCAGTGGCTTCGTCTTCTTCACTCCTTTCAGTGAAGAAAAATTTCGGTCCGGCCTTTTTTACCGACCCGAATAATATGTTGCAATCCGAACTTTTTCGACAATATCGCGTATATTTTTCCTTGCGAAATCTTGCGCGTCGATTCTTTTAATCGTTGTTTTACAATTTCCGTAGGCTGCGCCACTGTTAAATAACTGTTAGACTGTTATTTACAGATTTGGTGGGAACACAATAATAGAACGCGTGTTCCAATATAATGATTTATTAACAATTAAGTGCGGATTGTCTACGTCTTATCTCTGAGCTGTCGGTTTGGTAAAGAGGGCGAGCAGATGCATCCGTCATCTTTTATACCCCTATCAGTCATCTCGCTCTTACGCATTCAACAAGCAGACGTACCACCAAAAACCTTTCTTACAAGAAGAAAATTACTAAATATGAAAATAATCTGGTATATTAATCAGTAGGTATTACTAAAAAAATCTTTAAATATCTACTTTAATTTTCACGGACCTCTCGCAAATTGCTTGTATTCAGAATATAACGTCTCGACTTGGACTGTTGCATTCCATTCTGACCACACATCATCCCTTGGGACTCACTGCTCTCTCACCGACAATAATTTAACGCCACAACTTGGACTGTTGCATTCCATTCTGACCACACATCATCCCTTGGGACTCACTGCTCTCTCACCGACAATAATTTAACGCCACAACTTGTACTGTTGCATTCCATTCTGACCACACATCATCCCTTGGGATTCACTGTTCTCTCACCGACAGTAATTTAACATCATGACTTGGACTGTTGCATTCCATTCTGACCACACATCATCCCTTGGGACTTACTGCTCTCTCACCGACAATAATTTAACGCCACAACTTAGATTGTTGCATTCCATTCTGACCACACATCATCCCTTGGGACTCACTGCTCTCTCACCGACAATAATTTAACGCCACAACTTGGATTGTTGCATTCCATTCTGACCACACATCATCCCTTGGGACTCACTGCTCTCTCACCGACAATAATTTAACGCCACAACTTGTACTGTTGCATTCCATTCTGACCACACATCATCCCTTGGGATTCACTGTTCTCTCACCGACAGTAATTTAACATCATGACTTGGACTGTTGCATTCCATTCTGACCACATATCATCCCTTGGGACTTACTGCTCTCTCACCGACAATAATTTAACGCCACAACTTGTACTGTTGCATTCCATTCTGACCACACATCATCCCTTGGGATTCACTGTTCTCTCACCGACAGTAATTTAACATCATGACTTGGACTGTTGCATTCCATTCTGACCACATATCATCCCTTGGGACTTACTGCTCTCTCATCGACAATAATTTAACGCCACAACTTGGATTGTTGCATTCCATTCTGACCACACATCATCCCTTGGGACTCACTGCTCTCTCACCGACAATAATTTAACGCCACAACTTGGATTGTTGCATTCCATTCTGACCACACATCATCCCTTGGGACTCACTGCTCTCTCACCGACAATAATTTAACGCCACAACTTGGATTGTTGCATTCCATTCTGACCACACATCATCCCTTGGGACTCACTGCTCTCTCACCGACAATAATTTAACGCCACAACTTGGATTGTTGCATTCCATTCTGACCACACATCATCCCTTGAGACTCACTGCTCTCTCACCGACAATAATTTAACGCCACAACTTGGATTGTTGCATTCCATTCTGACCACACATCATCCCTTGGGACTCACTGCGCTATCACCGACAGTAATTAAGATGCTAATGCATCGTCCATCGTTATATTTATGTGGACTTCTTCAGTGGACTGAAATAGTTAACATCTTACGTAACGTTGAGATGCGCGGTTCAGCTTAGAAGCTTTAATTTTTACTAATTTGAGCTTTTGGAAAACTGGGAAAAGTTTTTGAATTTAAACGCTAAAAATATGAAGATACCTACGTACCTATTACATTTTTATAAATGACGACTAAGGTCTAGTTGTATGAACTCCCGTCACATTTGACCTTTTCATTAAATAGGGCATTAACGCATTTTAACTAACTCCCGCCAATTTTCGGCCCACGTGCCAAAAGTAAAGTAGGTATTCTAAATGGTGCTTTTTTCCAATTTGGAAGGACTTCAAATATGGCGGGGTTGATCGACTAGGCCTTAGCTCAAATTCGGATTGTTTAATAAATATGTGAGTGTCCACGTTTACCCCAATTCTTCCGCTTGTTACCAATCTTCCACTTGGACTTTTATAGTTCCTATTATCTAATTAACACATTTGGGCACTTCCGATCGTTACAGTGTGTTCAGCCATCTAGTATTCTCAGTTCAGAAAGTGGTTATTAACGAATCACCTATTAATTATTTCAATCAGACGACTTGTAAGACATATTATCAATAAAATATAGATGCGATTAGATAATGAATTAGTATATATTATACTTAATTTATTCAAAGTCTCGTCTGCGCAGATCGAGTATGTTACGGTAGACTCTGCGCAGATAACGAACCGGTATATGGAGTATACTTCGGATTCGTGGATTAACCCTCTCAAAGGCATTTTTTTAAAACTCAGTGTGACCTCTTCTCTATAATAAAATACTATGTGAATACTAAACAGTTCAGCGACCAAAAAAGCATGTTTCTATTTCTCTCTTATTTATAAATTATGTTGTGTAAAAGATGTTATGTTATGTTGTTTTAGGAGTGTAAAAAAATGTTTGTCGAAGGACCTTGAATTTAGTGTAATTACCTCTGCACATGATACAATAATATGTTGAATGGAAGGAAGGACTCACCATTAGGAACATTGGCACTCGTTTCTTCCAGTTTTGTTCTTCTCACAGCAATGCTACTGAACACGTAATTGTTTGCACGAAATTGGCGCAGATGTAAAGATGTAATAAAATAAGCGAGGTAAGATCTCGCGCGGATGTGGTTTTTTTATAGTGAGCTATGCGGGTTATTGAAACAGACTGACTACACAATGTGCACAGAAAGGTGTAGGAATCGAAGTAGGTTGGACAAAGGAACAACAATATTCTCTCAGTACGGTGGTCACATGTATGTATATATGTGTGTGAGATGTATGTGTAAATTAATGTATAATGCGTATAGGCGCAACCAAATTATAAACAAATTTTTCTCTGAAATCACAAGAATTTGATTACTTAATTATAAATCATAATTTTTGTGTATTTTTTTTTTTAAATTTCTCTTAATGAATGATAAACGTCACTATCTCTTTCATCTTTTACTCACAATCGAATCTGACAATCGTTTAAAAAAAAATTTTAACTGTACATTCCTGTGAAATACTGCAGAACAGGTTACCTCTAGTAAGGTAGGTTATGTAAAGCATACAAATAAGATACATTATTGTACCAACTAATTTTGAAGTTGTTTTTATTTTTGTTTAGAACTTCGAAAATGCGAATTCTTTTTCCAAACTTTCTTCAGGTACCATAATATTTAAAAGCTACCTCCCGAAAGCTCACCATCTATTCAAAGTAAGGCTTACTTGAGTAAAAAAGTGAATGCATCAGATTTTCAAAAACTTAGTTAGAAAATTTGTCAATTATCTATTCAAAGTTAGCCCAAGTCAAAGTAAGCCATCTAGTCAAAGTAAAGCTTGATCGAATAATAAAGTGGATGCATCAGATTTTCGAAACAGGAAACAGAACGTACAAAAATCCACAGACATATGAATTGTCAAAAGTTAGAGTTAAAATAAGACCTGGCTATGCTTCTATTTCGCTATTTCTTAAAAAATATTTTTGATTTTACTTATAATTACTAAAGAATTCACCTTTATCCAAAGCCACCGTCTGGCTGTCTCAATTCTCGTCATATTTGTCGTCGTGACTAATCGGCAATTAGAATGTAGAATTTGATCAGTATTCGTATTTCCTCCTTTTTGCAACCTGGGTTTCTTCAAAATCAAGATTATCTCGTCCATTTCCTTAAAATACCTATACAAACAATTTCGTCTCAAATGTAGCCCGGGCAAGTGTTAAACCCCTTTACAGTATAATCGACATTATTTTGTTAAGTTTATTTGGATGCTCTACAAGTTAAAATATTTCTATCCACCGGTATGTAACACGTATTTATTAACTTATATAGGAGGATAATATATTATAATCTACTATTAATTACGATGTACTGTTTCGGCTAATATGTTATCTAATGCGATATTATTATTAACGTGGAAGTAATTAATTAGCGATTATTTTACTAGTCATGTTCCTATCGATTTTACTCTGAACGCAAATAGAACCATATTGATCGTATCTGTTAGGGTACCTACACCTACGTACAACTTTATCATTTATTCAGTGGTTGGCAACCTGATCCACTCTCGAGAACACCCCAAACCAATCTATTAATTTCATCTTTAAAAACATAACATCTGTATACAGGGTGTATCGGCACTAACCCGACAAACTTTAACCAGCTATTCCTTGGCACATTTGGAGTAAAAAATGTTATGGGCACTTTGCTGTCCGGTAGCATTTTTTTTTCAATTAAAAACAATTTTTTTTTTAATTTCCGCACTACATCACTGTCATTGGCATTGCGTTTCGTGTTAAACAGCTGTTATAAAGCAAGTGTGTCAAAAAGCGTCTTCGCTCTTTCGCACACACTAAATAATAATAGTTAAAAATGAGACGAATGGTGCCGTGCTATTTCGTTGTGACTGTAAACGTGCGCCAATATAGGTACACACGTGCATTATTCAACGGAATTCGAATAAAATATTTGCCAGATGGGTTTTCAAACTTTATCAAAGGATAAAACAGTGGTGACATGTGGTGAAAATATAAATAATAAATTTTTTATTAAAAAAAAACGTTACCGGACAGCAAAGTGCACATAAGATTTTTTACTCCAAATATGCTAAGGAATAGCTGGTTAAAGTTTGTCGGGTACGTGCCGATACACCCTGTATACATATTTTTGGGTTTTTTTTAAAGCTATCATGTTGGCATTTGGCAGTACCTAGTGTTACTAGAAATGCATAGAGAAAAAATAACACCACCCCTAACAGTAAAAGCACAGTGTACACCTATAATAAGTAAATATTGGTTGAAAGTGGTGAGTATTATATTTCTGGTTGAAGCTGACTCCAAAATGGAGATGACCACTTAAAATCGATTGGATCGCTTTCCGAAAGTCTTAAGCAAATAGTTAAACCTAGATAATACAAACAGAAAAATAGTCGCTGGAACTCCATGGACATAAATTTAATAAAAAAATCGTTAATCGTCAAACGAATAGTTTTAATAGGTAACAGATCAACCTGAAAAAAGACCAGGTACGATTTTCAAAGAGGTTACTTTATTTATTTCCTATTGATTTTAGGAACCTCATACATGACTGATAATAACTGACTGAGTGTAACAAAGTTCTGTCTTAACTCGACCATTTTGCATTAATATAAAAAATAGTTATTATTGTAGAAAGCAATCACTTTGTGGTTTGACATATTTAATAAAATAAAATATTTTTTTTGTTTTAAAATCACGATATTTATTAATTTAAGAACCGACCGGTTTCGCTTTACTTAAGCATCATCAGGGTACAAATTAATACTAAACAAGAAGTACATAATGTGTGCATATATATAACAAAATATAGAGGGAGACAACATGATACAAATATAAGCAACACAAAGACGGTCATAAAATACATTAACATAAGTGCACAAGTAATGGAAAAACCGCCAGATAATTATGTAGACTAATGGGTTATACCAATAAATCGGGAGAAACAAAGCATCAACTGGCATGGTGGTAAGGAGGTAAGAAGAACTGGGATTTTTTTTATGGGTTTATTGGAAACAGACCTAATATTGGACAATATGGACAAGAGATGATGATATTTCTTTGGACAAACTGTATAATTCCTAAAGAAAAATATTCATGGCTTAAAATTAAATAGGTAGGTATTTAAGTACGTACCTACAAATCGAATGATTTAATTTTGGTGTTGTTTTTAAAATACAGAAAATTAAAAACATGCTTTTTTGGACGCGAGTTCTACAGAACTACCTAGTACTACACGTACTGTGTTTCCTCTTTTCTACAAGATGAAATTCTTCAAGACCTCAGTTCACTACTTCCTTTCTCTAAAAAGGACCTACACACTGCAACCTCAAAGATGATTTAGGAGTAAACATATTTTTAAATCGCGTTTTTCTTCCACGAGCTTTTCTAAAAGCTGCACATTATTGCATCGCCTAGGTTGGTGACGCCTTTTTTCTTCTTCACTATTTAGATACTGAAGAACTTAATTAACCTAAACCTGTTTGCTTTACGCAAGATGGGCTGTGCTGATATTAAAAGGCTTAATCAATTCATCGTCGATATTCGTTGAAAGTAATCCTGAGAAAACATGTTCGATGGAAACGGGGGAGGAATATAATCAATTCGTTCTAACTTGGATTAAAATATCACGTCACTTTGGCTTTGCTCATAGTATCGGCAAAAGCTAAGCTTATGCAGGGTAAAGATATTAGTCGCGCTTTTACACAGGGAGAAGTCTTCAAAAGAACACCAATATGTTGGTTATGGTGATTGGTGTTTAGTTTTTCCTACATGTGGAAACCCGAAATACAGAATTTATTCTTCGAACTAAGCGTATTGAGACTGAGACCATAAACATTATTGTATAACATTTCATCTCAAGATACCAACTAAAGTGTCGACAAGCTTTTATAGCTTTGGTCACGTGGTTTTTATGGTATTGGTCGCATGGTCACGTGGAAGTTTGTTTTTCTATATTAGTTAGTATTTTTTGTTTTTAAATGATTTTGTATATTATTTTCTTTGATGTAAGTTTGTGCTTGTGTTTTAAGGAAAGAAAGGAGTACTCTTTAATATAAGAATAAAACTCTACTTTAGTGAACAAAATACAAAAAAAAGAAAAATTTTTAAAATCCTTAAGCGAAGTAATGATAAGTATACAGAGACACGAATAACAATTTTTAAAATTACAAAGATATATATCATACATAGTTATATTTTATCAGTGTAAGAGAAACGTATAATAAATCATAGTTTATAATTTATGAAACCAGTTAAAAATAGTATATCTTCTCACGTTTCTACAAAGTTTGGTATATATTTAACATTATGATTTTTAAACTGTACCTACTACGCAATGAATTCGGTGGTGTTTTCAAAATATTTAATTTATGTTAAGTTTTTTCTTGAAAGTTTCGAATTTTTCGGTTCTGTTCGTAGATCCGTGGAAAGATCATTGAATAATTTTATGCTTTTTTTATAATGATGTTGGGTTGCTGTTGCACGTGTAACAGTGTTACCGTTAGTCCTTTTATGGTGTTATTTATGACACTGGTATTGATTTCTGAGCATATATCGTTACTAAAGTAACGCTATTAACTTTAATAGCGGTAGAACTGAGAAGAATTGGTAAATATTTTTGGTTGGGTTAGGTTAGGTTTTTTTTTTAAGTGCAATGCTTGTATTCATAGTATATAACACGCTTTTATATATATATTTTTAATCTATTATTTGTAGTATATAGTTTATACATGGTGTCCGGAAACTAGTGGTTCAATCAGAAAACTGGTAAAACACATTTGAACACACATCACATTTGGAGTAATTTTTTTTGCAGGCATAACTTTTTTATTGATTTGATCTTTCGTTTTGGAGGAAGTCCATTTGTAGATTTTTTGTTGATATTGTGAGTTTTATTAGAACTCCAATAGGTGTATTTTGTAACAATATTCGCGATATATTTTCTCAAGTTCATTATAATTGGAAAATGTTGCTTGTGCAGTTATAGGGGACTTAGCTAGTATAGGATTGTACAACGCTCAAACATGATGCTTCGAACCACTCGACTACTAATGGCTCCAAATAATTAGCAAAAGACAGTTTTTTTGTTCCTGGATGATATGTGAATGTTTAGTTAATTTATTTTGCAAAATATACATTAAAAGTGCAAATCATCATGATTCACAATGTGTAAGATAGCACTGCGAAATTAAAATGTTTAAAATTATGAAAACTATCTTTGATTTACTGACTTTCACCGCTTGCAACCTGAGACGATAGCCCATAACATTTGGAGCCGTAAAATACACATAATTTATGTCGTAATCATTTTAATCTCGTAATGATTTGACAAATTCGGATCACATAAATAAAAATCGTGCTATAAAAGTCAAAAGCTCACCGTTAACTTTCTCCATATTCGCTTTTCGACCCGAGCGAACCAGATTATTCGATTGTAATAAAGATAATAATATATTTGTTTGTTTTATCCCAAAGCATACCTGCACAATATTCAATCACTTATATTAACATCGAAATGAGATAATGTACAGTGTTACGGTGCATTTCTCAATTTGGGTGATGAGTTCGGGTGCCGTCGCCCGGGATCCAATTAATTGGATAACCAACACCCCTGTCATAGGTCACCCCAAGCGGTTTTCTACGTTTGGTGACTTATCACGGGTGCCCGGGTTCGTGGGGTGAGGTGTGAATGTGTTTGTCCACCTGCCGCGTGATGGGCCGGATCAGTAGAGACTGATTGAGAGAGACCTTTTGACCTCTCCAGTCGGACTCTCTGTCGACCCATCGTCTTGCACCGAGTGAGAGGGATGGATTCATATGTCCGCCACTCCTGGACCCATTGACACTAAGATTCCTACGCACTCCTCATACCATTATCCTTTCTTTCCTTTCCTTGCATCTTTGAGGATTCTGTGTGGAGGTTCTTTTTTAGAATAGAAAGATGAAGACTTTCAAGGATAGAAAATGTATGAGGGGTGCGGAGGCCTCTGGTGGTCAGTTTGTCCAGGAGTGATGGGCGAAGAGAATCTGGTCAAAGAGGTCAAACGGTCTCCCTCAATCGGCCTCTCCTGTTTTGGCCCGCCACGCACCGGGCCTCCCTGCTAATTCACCAAACGAAGCGAACCACTTGAGGTGAAATAATGATAGATGTGTTGTTTACACAACGAATGGTTGGGCGGCAGTACCAAACAACTACTCCCAAATTATGAAATGTCTTAACACTCTTAATGACCACCATTACGTTGCGTTGTAAACACATGGATTGTGTGCTATTATTTATAGTTTGAAGATGTATGTAAAAAATATTTGTTATTGAAAAATCGAGGAAAAGTACAATGAACGGACCAGAATAGCAAGGTATTTATAAAAGTGTACAATACATTTCAACTTCCCTTCCCCATGTCTTTGAGCCACTGTATAAGGGCGCAATAAGAAGATTTGTTTGTCACTCTCGTCATAACCCGACCCTAGTATTTGAATCATCTCCATATCGTGTTTCTGCAGAAAACTTTGAGAGACAACGTTATCTGCCAGAACATGAACGAAACACATTTCCGACGAAATGTTGGATGTAGTCAATCAATCTGTTTTAGACAACAAATTTAGTCGGTAGATCGTAGGTACTTTCCCACATCATTACCTTATGCAAAGCCGTTCACAAAATCAAACATTCGAAATTTATTGTGCGCTTGGCTTATCAATGATAATGATAATTTTAAATGAATGGGTCTATTATAAATCTGATAAATTGAATACGTAATAATCGTAAGATGATTGAATGCTAATCTTCGAGTGAAACTTTTACTATACAGGAAAAGTCTTGTTATTACGAAAATCTCGCTTTCTCCTCGTTAATAAGTGGGAAGACGCAACTTTTTATCACACATTAATTTATTGTTTTCTTTGAACCTTTGTTCGTTTTTTTGTGGCGTGTTCTTAATGGCCTTAAAAAATAATTAACGTCGCCTTGATGAAGGCACGATTGTATCGAAACGGGGTTGGCAAGCCGCTATAAATAAAATGGCGAATTCAATGATGCATACAGTTTTTCATATGATACCTAACGTTTCATCACAACGCGATGATGCTAATAATTTCCAAAATATATTTTATTTTACTTCAGAGAGCTTTATGTTCAAAATTACTTTACAAATGCAAACAAATGACGTAGCATGTAGAATTTTCCTGTTTTTTATGAAACTTCCAAATGATACACGGGTATGAAATATAAAAACGGTTCCATGATAACTCAACACAGTGACAATTCAACACACTTTTAAAAAGTGATATAAAGTAATTAGAAACGTTGAAAAAAAATTTAAAACCTAACATAACCTAACCAAACCTAACCTACTTAACCCATTTAATAAAGTTTTTGTTTCATCACTTTCCATGACTTTATATAACTTTTTAAAGATGTGATGAATTATCATTGTGATGATTTATCCGGTCACCATATTATAATATCTAAACAGATTGAACCTTCATTAGTATTCATAAATATATTGTAATATTAAATTAATATATGAAGTTATATTTTATAATATTAAAAGTAAAGTAATATATTATGATATCTAAGCCAATTACACATTAAATTTCGTAAATTCTTCATCATTAAATTAAGTAAGATCGGGTCCCGAATCCTTTAAATAAGGATCTCGCTTTCGAACAAGCAAGAGTACCTAATAAATTTATAAAAAATGTGCACGTTAAATCGCCCTGACTTGGGTTTAAATCATGATTGACGTTTTGTTAAACATTAATTCATGTGTGTTCTCTCGCTGATGCGATTTTTATTATTTTTACAGCGTGACTTTTATTTTGTCGTTTCTTCAAGTTGAACCCAATAAAACAGGATCAATGGACATCCAATTAATTGATTTTCTTTTTGCGTTGTTCTACGGTCAAACATTTTAAATGATAATTGTTTTTATCGACCACCTCTGAATTCGAATTATCTTTGTTTCCAATGAAACGCACCTTAGTAATTCTCTATTAAATAGTTGTTTTATCTCTCATGTTCTTGTTACGCCGATGACACTTTAAAATGCTGTGTTTATTGGACGGGTATTGCAAAGGTGCCCCAAAAAACTAACTTCACAGATCCCATCGGCATATATGTATGTACAGTACACAGTTGCAATTAAACTAAACATGTGAATATGTAACCGATGTTACGCGAACACGTCCGAAATTTATCAATATATATATTATTATCAAAATTTAAAAAAAAATAGTACATGTAGAAATTTTGTTATTTTTTTGTAAAAACAAACAAGCCATGGTATGTAGGTAGGTACATAAAAGACACAAACGTGTTCAAATGAACATTCAATTTTTGTCTAGGTATTTATTTTTAGCTTTCTTTAAATACCTCGTCCAATAAACGTAGACAGACTGGATAGAACACAACACCGCTTCCTGTCTTTCTTGTGTATTAGGTTCGCTTGTTTCCGTAACTACAGTCAATTATCCTATGATTTTGACCTTTTTCAAAATTCGTTTCGCTCGCTCATTCTAGTTAATCTACTACTTCTAGAACTAGCATCTACAAACATGCAGGTTATTTCACCTAGACTAAGTAAAATGTTAGATTGTGTTTATTGATGCGATTGAGATACCATGCAATGAATGATGCCACTTTGACATTATCTATAATCTATAAATATTTTTTATATACAAATCTGTTTTAATGGTGTGGTGTGTTGATTCTTTCAAATTTCCATTCGACTAGCCGATAAATATTTGTTTAATAAATTTTAAGATTTTTATCTCGAAGCAGGAAAATTCTAAATTAAAAATTGAAAAGTATTAAAGATTGAACATCGGAACTGGTCAAATTTAATCTTATTTGGTGTGAAATTCAGCGACTTCGATGTAATAACATTCTTATTTAGTTTGAAATTCAGCGACTTCGATGTAATAACATTCTTATTTAGTGTGAAATTCGGCGATTTCGATGTACAAACATTCTTATTTAGTGTGATATTCGGCGACTTCGATGTACAAACATTCTTATTTAGTGTGAAATTCGTCGACTTCGATGTACAAACATTAGTATTTAGTGTGAAATTCGGCGACTTCGACGTATAAACTTTCTTATTTAGTGTGAAATTCGGCGATTTCGATGTACAAACATTCTTATTTAGTGTGATATTCGGCGACTTCGATGTACAAACATTCTTATTTAGTGTGAAATTCGTCGACTTCGATGTACAAACATTCTTATTTAGTGTGAAAGTCGGCGATTTCGATGTACAAACATTCTTATTTAGTGTGATATTCAGCGACTTCGATGTACAAACATTCTTATTTACTGTGAAATTCGGCGACTTCGATGTACAAACATTCTTATTTAGTGTGAAATACGGCGACTTCGATGTACAAACATTCTTATTTAGTGTGAAATTCGGCAACTTCCGTGATTAACGGTATCCACAAATTTCCTAAATCCGCGACGAGTATCGCGTTATTTTCTAGTAATACTTGTAAATAGTTTGTCTCATAACATGTCATTTATCGGCGTTTAAGTAACAGTGGATGGAAAAGAAAGTCGGTTGCGCTCGGCCGGCCGATTGCTGCACAAGTTTAATAATATCACAGAGAGCTACGTATTCAAATGTCACTCTGGTGTGACGCGGCCATGAAATTACAGATTACGCCCAATTCAACAAAAATAATATGACGAGCTTTCTACATAATATGAGGAAGGTGACTGAGGAATGATTGCGAGTTATGCTTAATCCGACGTTGGATTGCGAGCTTAATTCGATTGATCGCTGTAATTGATTGATTGACTCGTTGCAAGAAAGTATAATGCCTGCCCTGCAAAGTTATGTTATGTTCTTATTTATGTAAGTACCTAGCTTCTAAATTTTATGGCGTGCTGTAATTTATTATTGAATGATTTGTCATGTTGCATAAAGCTTGTGTTGCAAAAAAAGTGTTGTTTTTTAGTTGTTTTATTTTTTAAATTTTTCTTTATTCAGTGTTTTTGGTTATTACAATTATTGGGTATGTTAAGGCCACCAAGCTAGGCATATGCCCGTGTTGTGGTGGTTGATTATATATACAGTGCATTAAAATAATAAATCAAGTATGAAATATAGAAGAAATTATATAAATAATAAATTAATAAAGTATATGATTTAAAACACAATAAGGAGTATATAGTTCAAGATAATTCATATAGTATTTATTTATTTATTTTTTATTTACGAAATCAATGTACTAATAAGAAAAAAATTAACTGTTGATATTTTATATGTGCGAGTTAGTGTTTATGTGAAATACATTAAAATAATTTGAAACATAATGATTTGTCGTGATATATTATGCACGAACATTATAACTTCATCGCAGGCATCATAATAAATATCTAAAATCAATAATAGATACCTACAATCAATAATAAATACCTGAAATCAATAATAGATACCTTAAATCAATAATAGATACCTAAAATCAATAATAAGTACCTAAAATCAATAATGGATACCTAAAATCAATAATAGATATCTAAAATCAATAATAAATACCTAAAATCAATAATAGATACCTACAATCAATAATATATACCTAAAATCAATAATAAGTACCTAAAATCAATAATAGATACCTAAAATCAAACGATTGTAAATTGTATCATAGATAAAATTCGGAGTCATTGTAAGTAGATCAGGGGTACATTATACCAACAAATATTTACTAAGCAGAGGTTGATAGTAAAATTATTGATACCTATAAAAGTTCGCGAAAAGGTTTTGGGGATCGAGTAATGTAGTATAATATCCGAAGCCAATTTTTTCATTTTAAATGATAATATCACCGTTTTGCATATCAAACCGCAATGGAAAAAATCGATTTATGGAATGATATAAAGGAATTGAATAAAAAAAAGTTATGATCAATGCGTTTTTCTACATACTGACCACATACATTCTCAGGCCCACGTGCAAATTTGTCCTACATAACGCAAAATTGAATCGTAGTATCGAGATATTCAATGGATTTTACGTTTTGTTATAAATCACTTCGTGACGTCTTACTAAATCTATTAATTGTTCATCTCACATTTTAACGACAAAACCAGAAATAAACGCCAAACGTTAAAACAAACAATCAACTCATTGGAAGGCTTTTCACCAACGCCATTTTTCTTTCACAAGTCCCACGCTAATCTGGATAGCGCAGATTAGCGTTGCGTGGGGAGCCCCAGGGTTGCGTTGCGTGTGACAAGTGTGCTTACAGATTATATTTAAAAAAATATGTTTGGATTATAAGTTGTCCAGATGTCTTAATGCGTTGCTTACGCTGCATAGTGTAACCTTACCTTTATTCGTTCTCAAACCTGCAGTCGCAATACGTAATATATTAGGAATGCATTAAAGTTTCTTATGATTTATGAAAATTTGAGATTTTGGCTCAATCGATACCCATTCCTTGGTATCGTAATAAACACTAGGAGATACTAAACAAGCAACTATAACAGGCAGCGTGAGAGCTAGCGGACTAGCATGTATTAGTCATACTTCATACTGAATGTCTAGTGTCTAGTCGGCGAGGACAGAGCCGAAACCAGCCCATCTGCTAGACCCATCGACAAAGTATATATACCTACATCGATGGCTAGCGCTTTAGGCAGACCAAGAACACAATTCATGGACGACGTGTTGGTGAACTGGGAATATTGGAAAAGAAAGATTGCTTGGAGCAAAGGGCAAAGGATTGTCGCAAGTAGAATGGTAAAGCTCTCAAAGATGTTTATGATAGTCAAAAGAGAATAAGTGACGTATCTCTAACTCCTATATTTGTAAGTAACCAAATTTTACAATTACAAATTAATTGTAACTTTTATATTATATGTTCTCTTGCTTTACGTGGCTCCTACAATACATCTTGGTACCAATACTACCAATAGGTGTAAACAACGTTTCCGGAAGCGCACTATTATTCTTCATCCCTTTGTATAGTACTGTTTTGCGTATTCACTTTGTCCTTTTTTGGTAGCCTGTAGGAATAAAAGAACCACAATGCTTTCAGATCTCATACATATACGTACACGTCCGTAGGTTAATTGAATTCCTTTAAACAATCATTAGATTTACAATTATTATTCAAAAGTAAGTTATCAACTACAAGGCAGAAACTCTTCATCAGTAGATCTCGAAATTTGAACACATTTTTTTCTGGAATTTCTTTGGAAGGTCAACGTAAATAATTTCACCTGGTATCCATCGTGAGCTATTCTTAACAATGCGCCGTATAGTTTGCTCCATACTTTTCAATTGTTCAATCAGAAGAAAACACCTGTTATTATGTAAAGTGAGTGTCGTAAAATGTGTATCGATGCAAGTATTTACAAAATCATCATATTTCATCGTAATATTTTAGTGTCCGAGCACTTCGATAAATCCATTTGATCAGAAATCCAATTTTCCCCACGTGTCGTAAAATACATACCTCTCCCAACCGAAGTGGCTTCGGTCATAAATTCTATCTTCAATACGGAAGCCTGGTATGGTCCAACGAGTAGGTACTGCCAATATTCTAAACTAAATCATATTTGTGCGGGCCGCTACATTGTTTGACTTTATATTACTTTACATGGCGAGCGCTGCGATACAATAAGGCAAGTACTTATACCTTTATAGTTTATTCTCCCACGAATACGGGCTTCTTTGACATTTTCCCTTTGGCAATGCTGTGTCAATAAACCTTTGCAACAGAACTTATTCAGATGTGTTTCGAATACTACAAAATAACCATTGTTAGGTATAATATTTGGTAAAGTAAAATACTCAATGTCAATGGGAAAAGATCTCGCAAGTATGATGTCAGAAAATATTGATCCCGTTATTTTACGTTCATTTTCAGGATACGCCATGTACATGTAATTCAGGTAGGACCAAGTACTCGTACCCACCAAGTTTCACGTGATCGGATTCATAGTATTCCAGCCTATTTAATGAAGTTCACCAGGATTGTAATTATTTTTTTACTGGCGATGTCTTCTAGTTCTATAACGTAGCTCCCCAGAAGGCCGTTCCCGGATTTACTAAGGCTTACGAATTGTCCTTTTCATCCGAGATAACTGGAAACGCAGTTAACATAAAAGTTGGTAATATTTTTTAAGGTTAGTACAATTCCTTCCTTAAATAGAACTGGAATCTTCCTCTAGGTATCTGATCCTTCTTTTCTAAATAATTTTTTTCTTCATCCTCCTAATTTTTTCTGCAGCTGATGGTACCTACTTTCTACTCCCGATAGCTGCATGTCGACTGTATTTTTGTAAAGCCAAATTTTCGGGAATTTTGTTTTCAGTGGTTCCATATAGAATAGTGTACACGGTAAAGTAATGTTTGATGATTAATGCGTTTTTAATACTAAAAACTAAATTCATGCATTTTTTTGCCACATTGAAATAAAATTATTCAACTCTCAAATATCTCATATTTATAAATAGAATTTAAATATTTTACAATCCTAATATATATAAATATTCGTTTTAATCGTCTCCTGTAAAGTTGTAATTTTGTGGCTATTTTTTATGTGAACACAGCACAAAAGTCCCAACTGCTCCCAACCGCTTGGAGCCAGTGAGACTGGCAGCCCCAACTGGGGTATATTGTGAGGCGGAAGGTAGTGGGGAGGGGAAGGTGATGACCAAACACGGCTAAAGCCATTTCAAGCAACCTTTAAATTGTGAAAGGTTGTTTTTCACTAGGGCGATACAGAGAGTCACTTCCACTCTGAAACGTGCCACAAGAAAACTGTGTATTATTTCAAATAAATAAATTGTGAAATAACACAAATTAATCAAATCAAATTATAAGTTGAAGGGTTTTACCAAATTACAGTCAACTACAACTAGAGAACCCGAGTTGGTGTCAATCTTCAAAGCTATTTTTTAAAATAGTATATTACTCAAATTCGAACTTGCAGCCTCTAATCAATTGGTAAACATCTTACCCACTCGTCCACGGAGGCTCTGAATATCTTCTTTATTAGTATCAACAGATGTATTTCATATTTTCTCTTTTAAATAATTCATGTCAATAAACCTCAAGACCCGTGCTTCTAATTTTGCACAAGTAGCAAAAAGGAGAAACTGGACTTGTATGATTTATCGATCCACGAAGAGAAAAATGCGATTAATCATAAGAAAGAAATTTGGCTTTGATTTGTAAATGATAGTAAATTTGCTGCCCTATTTTGCCTGATGAGTTCACTAGACAAAGTTTATTTTAACCATTTAATAAGTAATAAACAAATCAAACAAGTAATTAAGTTTATTTATGGTATTTTTAATTGCTAGAGTCATCAATGACATATTTTCGCGATTTCGGTTTAAATTTGTTTATGTTTTCTTCTAATTTTATTTCTTCTGGTAATTGGCCAAATATCTTCATTGCTCCGTAAATCAACGACTTTTGACTTTTTTCTGAAGGGTGGTCTTATTTTGAATCTTTTCCTCGTATCGTGTGTGTGTTTGTGCTGTAGGTTTTCAAAATTTGTTAGAATTTCAACTGATTCAAAGCCAAATAAAGTACTGAAGTAAATCGTTATTTAAATGAATACATATATATTAATCCTTCATTTATTTTTCTTCAGTATAATTTTCATAGCTCTATTTTGTAGTATTGTCATTTGTTTCAATAATCCATACAATGCTACAACAGAAAAACGTATTGTACAACTATTGCGTTGTATACATTTTTACTGGAGACTGTAGGTATTTAGTGTTTAGGAATCTCCTTATTCTTTGCAACGGTGAAATTATGTGACAGTTGTTCAACAGAAATTCACAAAATTTTAAAGATAATGTTGACATTCTGTGAAAGTTCTATTCAAGTTATATGAAACAACTGGCACACAAACAGAACTTAAATATTCATTTTGAAACAAATTACAAAATAACAAAGTCCAGTTGTATACCACTTTTAATTCTTATCACAAAATTAATTACTTTATGACAGGTTTCAATGTTAAACTATTGAACTATGTTAAAAGTTTTATTCTTTGAAATGTCTAAAAAGTTAACAGAAGGGTCAATAGGTTATGATCTCTGTAACACAAATTATTTATATTCTCTTTTACCGACAGGGAAATCAGCTAATTGAGAATTAAGTGCTTTAATTTATCAGTTTTCCCTTACCATTGAAATGAATCTTATAAAAAATATTTACATAATGGTTGCACAATAAATAATAATGATAAATACACAACGTTTCTTTAATTCGTAGGATCATAGTTCAATATAATTCTTAAAATATCTGACCTTTGCCAATTCCATCAATAGTCATTGTTATAGCCGGGAACCTTTCAAACTCTTTCTTTTTAAAATCATATAAATTTTGTATTTCTCAACACTTGCTTTCACAGTAATAATATACGTTTTGTAAATAATTAAGTAAGTTCATATTATTGAAAGCGGACAGTTGCAGTCGTGTTGAACGCCGGAGATATGAATTGATCATCATGGGATGTTATTATTTCAAAAGGTTATGCGAAATCTTCACAAGGCGATCTTGATTGGCAATTAATTTAAGATTGACAAGTCGACACCGGAGATAATGCATGGAAACGGCAATCAATGACGCTTTAATAAATTCGTTGCGGATATCAATTATTTTAGCTCAAACTGGACAAGTTACGATTGCAAGTGGGTATTTAATTATGTGGGACAGGATATTTGCGCAAAGTTTCTCCTGGTTTCTTATCTCTTCGTTGGTGGACACTGCTCCTTTCGAAAAAAAAAATATCTTTATTACTTCAACAGCTTAAATAATTTATGTTTACACATTATAATAATACACATTTCTTCTACATTTTGACAAAAAAATCCTGTTTTTAGTTTTGAAGATGTGAGGTGTTGAGTTTTTCGTAGACGCTTACAATAACATTATCATTGACAATTTTTCGAATTCACTGCCCAAATTCAAACCTGGCATCACGTCAATAATATAAACTGTTCAATGCCTATACATATACACACGCACCTATATACTACACACGTCACCTGGTAATTACGAAATAAACATACCACTTACCAGACATTTTAAGGAAACATATCATAAGTATCCAACATGAATTCATGTATCTAATTCCTGTATATTGTTTCATGACTATAACTCATGTAGTGTTTTTTTCTATAATATCAACAAAAAAAATGTTGATTTTACGCCCAGCTGGGTTTTTACATAAATTTATCAACGTCTTTGTTTTTCAAACTTTTGGCTTCATATTCTTTAAAATCCTTTTTATATATGTGTTCGTCATAATTTGAAGCTGATCACGAAGATGAATGGAAATAAATAATACAGTGTTATTTTATATTTAGGCAATCGTTAGTTTAATATTAACAAAACCTCAAAGTAGCAGCTTTTTAGGACATGTAATATTTTTCTTTATTCTCTAATCATTCGTACTCTTAACATTTTTGTTAAAATCAGCATCTGATATTCTTCCTGTCATTTGCGACACGCTTCAGCATTTCCAGTCCATTCCTTCATAATATCCTCCAACAACTTTTATTTGGTATTCTTTCTGGTGGTGCTTTTTTAAAAAATCACCACCCAGGATGAAGTTTTGGAACTCAAATTGGTTACCATTTCATAGGAGAAAGCAGCTTTGCTTCATTGTGAATTCCATAATCTCACTTTTTAATTAGCCTGGTCCAAATCGTGGGCAACTTATGTGAAGGAATCCCAAATAAAGTTTTTTTAAAACAGTGTCTACGTGTAGAAAAGTTGGAATTTTTATAGAATTGTGTAATTATAACACTCTTCATAATTTTGTCTTCTTTATAAGACCCCAAACTCGAAGTATTTAATTCTCGATCGCGCCATGTCATGTTCAATCTCCCAACATCTATTTCTGACTACCTCATTGTGGGCAATACACATATTAAACATAATTGATCTGAAGTATAAATAAATATCTTGCATTCATTATTAATATTAATTCAGGAGTCGATTCGTATTCAAATTAATGATTCTACAAATAACAATGCAAATGGATCATTAATGCAGCGTGATTTGAAGACAGGCGTTAAAGAATTATTGTGTACTTTATTGAGCTTATACCCCGTAAATAAGCAGAATGGGTTTTGTTTTATTGGCGCCTTGATTGTTTTATTGACCGCTAATGGATCGTTCGCAGAAAAACGTGACTTTTACAAGAGTCAATTGGAGATTAAGTGGTCATCTTGAGTCAAGCTGGCACTGAGACCGACAACAAAATAAATACAATGTACTAAACCTGTATCGCTGCGGTCAGTTTTATGTTCAATACGACCGAGTTTTTTTTAGTTCTTTTGACAGTCTTGCTTTTCCTTTCTTTTCCGCGTTTCTCGTTATAAATCATTGTCACGCTGTTGTAGATCTGGATCATTTTGATATAAATTACTTAATTATGTATTATATTAAATGCGAATAATATTGAACGCAGATAATTCATGTCGTTATAACGCCTGTCGCTAATTCTTCCGGTTTCCGAGAATGGCAACATTACAGAAATTTTGCTGAAGAGATGAGTGCACTTTTCAAAGCATTTTCCCTTCCACCGCATAAGAATCTTACGCCGCAGCCTACGCCAATTAAAAAATTCCATTATTATTGTTATGACTGCCTGGATGGAGTCCCCGTTAACAGTTTTCTGGAGATCAAAGATATATTAATATACACTATAAATTCGTTGATTAATTTAAAATTAAATTCTTGATTTCCGACGAGGCTTGTGAAGTATTTATTTAGGAATTATTTTGGATTCATCGGGAAAAAACTTATTGAGAGGTGGTATACAGATTACATTACTCTGTATGACTATGTAGGTAACTAGTTGCCATAAAATGATGTTGAATTTCATCCGAATAATTAATAATTATCTGTGTGTGTTACAACTTACACCTTCGAACAACATACTTATCATGATCCTTCTCCTCGTGCAAATTACGCAGACGTCCTTGCGAAGAGAAATCGTTTTATTTCCTCTTATTATTTTAGTCACCCATATCTTATGAATAAAAATTATTATTCCCCGTGAATATATCATTAATATCAAAATGTTAATGTACCCACTATTATTAATTTATTCTTTAGTGGAATCATAGTGAATTAGAGGTTATATATACACGTTGCCCGGAAACTCGTACTACTAGAGCCTAACTGGTGAGTCTACATCACACAGCGAACCAAAAAAACATTTTATTTTCCATCTAAGCATTTCGTTTTTTTTTTTTTTATTTGTTAAATTTTTTCGGCAAAAAGTTTTAAAAAAACTCGAAAACGAAAGATCAAATCAAAAAAGTTGTGACCCAAAATCGACTCCAAATGCTATGCAGATTCAACAATTTTCCGCTTGTACCATAAATTTCTGGACACCGTGTATCAAGACGAAGGATAAAAAATAAATTATAAGTATAGTATATTTAGTTCACTGGACATAACAAAAGTTATTTCAAGAAAGGTTCCTTACAATGATTTTTGATATTTTTGGACTAAGTACGTATTCTGAGAGTACCTTTCACGCTTGTTTTCATAAAACTATTTATCCGTGATTTATCAAAAATTTTGCTTCTACAAATAATATTGCTTCGAACTTGTTTGGTAATTGGTGCTGCAATACAACTATAATAACATACAATTAGCTATGTATACTTACGTATAAAGTCCCTTTGAAACAAAATTAGATTTGTCCAACAGTATGTATATTTATCTCACATGATATTTTTTTCGTCCATTTTCCATGTTGGTCGTCTTTCAGGTGAATGAAAAAAAGGACGTGTACGATTTTGGTACCGTTTAAGATAACGGACGTTATTTGAAATCGGTCGCCTATTATTATTTAACGGAAGTACATTATGTGGTAATTTTCAATTTTTACAATTTAAAATGTGTATTTTTTACAACAAAAAGAAAAAAATATTTGCACATTTTACACAGTGTATTAAAAATATTTAATATATTATATTTAATATTGAAAAAATATATATTACACGTGTTTATCACTGATTGGGAACATGTAGGTATTACTGTACGGTATTGTGAATTGTGGATGTATTTTTGATGTTGACGGCAACTGCAAAAACAAATGACAGATGCTTGTTCAAGATAAGAAACAGACAAAGAATTTTTTTTCTAATGGCAAATATTTATATGAAAAAATATGAAAATAGCAAATATATTTTTCATACGGGTTCCGACACAGTTTCTATATGGGAATCGGTGTGAAAAAATGCATCGTGTAAAACGTGCAATGCTCTATTTGATTGCGCGCCTTCAACGTGAGATTGTGTTTGTTTAAATTAAGTAATTTACTATTTTTATTAGCTTTTATAGCGTCGACGTAGACGCGCCCGTAAATCAGCAAATGAAAGGGGCCTAAGGCGTGCCATTAAGTCGGGAAGTGTCATTTAAAAACTTTAAGCAATAAAATCGCACATAAAAAATAATCTTCCAGTTAATTTTGTATTTAAAGTCCAACCAATGGGCAAGCTCCTCGGTTCATTGAAAATGAGATATCAAACAGTGGTTTAGTATTGATTAACAGTGATTATTGATCATAATATTTATTACACCCATATAAAGCGATGGCTACCAGACAAGAATTCAAATAACGAAACGTCACCAACACCCAAGCTCCTCGATCAGTTAAAAATTTCACAAATATTAAATTGCTGAGTGATTTAAATTTTAGTATTAATATGGTTCTGTAATTCTACCCAATTCGACCTTCCTTGCAAATACCCGGACCTCAAGTAAGGCGATATTATAATTTTCATTCTTGGAAAATATTCATTGGAATAAATAACTTGATTTTGTTTGTGTTTACCCATTAGTTTCATGTTCGAAGCTTTGAACGGTTATTAGCGACTGGTTTTTCATTACTCGATCGTTGCCCAAGGATAACAACATGGTGTTTTGACGCCAGACAAATTTACTGTAGGTACGTTGTAAGTATGCCCTTTGAGTTCCACATAATTAATTACACGAACAAATCACCTATTTCATTTTGGTTCGGGAAATTGTCAAAAGCTAACTGAAATGACAGCCATCCTGCCGTATGCTCGAATGCTTTGTTTTATGTTCTCAATAGTGGCGGCTTGTACTCACTAAAATGGGTGGTGCACTAAAAATATTGCCACATTATCCCTATGTCAGGTCAGGTAAATTTTCAGCGGTGAAAGATACTAGCAATTATCAGTTTTGAAGCTTGTAGCATCTACTGCTCGGTATGCGAACTGTAAACTAAAGTGGCGCCATCTCACCATAGAGTTTAAGAGGCACTGGCGAGCGCCGTTCGTGTTTCGAAGAAATTTCAATACTATGGTCGACATCCACGCTATGCGCGTAAAGATAATTGATGTTCCCGGGTGACGTTTCTCCGTGAGCGATTTGGAATTCGCTCGCAACACGTGACTTACGACACGTGATACAAAGAAGGAAAATTCGAGCCAGTTGAATTTAACTTTTATAACTCTTATTTGCTTATCGGTTGACAATTATTATTTTTAGATTGACTGAAATTTCGGGACTGCGTTGCTCCAACGCTCCTTAAAGCTAGCCGCCACCGGTTCTTAAGGCGATGCCATACGTCGTGTGACATTTTGAATCAAGCCGCTAACAATAACACCCCTTATGTAGATGGCGATAAGGTTTAAATTCCCGTTCAACACCATCCGTCTTTTTTTATAAATACAAGAAAAAAACATCGCCAAAAAGTGGCTTTTATTTTATTTTGCGGACGTTCATGCACAAATATTTAATTGTTTTATGATCATTTTCTTAAGAACTTAATTTGCCACATTATACAATAAAACCGTAACCGTAAGTAGGAGATTTTGAACTTTAAAGCAGTTTTTATAGGCCTAATACATTATTTTTTCTAGGCTTATTAAAAGACTTATCTAAAAAATACTGGATCATCTAGTAGGCCAAGATGTGTTCTACTCGCAGTATTTAATTGAAGCATCTGAAACATTTCTAAGTTATCAAATTTTCAAACCAAAAAAACATGAATTTGCATTGCTACGTATGGCATCGCCTTAACATTAATATCTGAGTTCTGTTGACCGTGACTGTGCCTAGTTGAATTGGGAATCGTGGCAAATATTCTGATTAGAATATCAGAATTCAGAGGCTACATTGGTTTAGTGAAAACGATTCTCACATTTATTTTCTAATCTTTCATTTCTATTTATCTGTTTTATTTATTCATTTCTATTTATGTCTTGATGTTTTTTCTACTCTTTTACTTTAAGATATTAAAGACATATTATATTTCTGCCACCCCGGTACAGGCTCAGCCTAGTTAGTTGGTTTATATGAAAATGATGTATTTATATTTTAGTTAGTAAATAATATCAAAAAAGTTTATGGGACAAACGGCTTATGGGACTTTCCGAGAAATTATGTCAATAATTCAATAGATAAGGACAGGTTTTAATAGTTAAGTTTATTAAGACGAATTAAGATAAATAATTAAGTTAATTAAGATATTTGAATTGGCTAACGTTTGTCTTAATATTTTTTCATCATTGTCACTTCTTAAATAATAAGCTTTTATATAAGTCCCACTCGCTAAAAACTGAATGTCACCCTAGGTGTCTTTATTATCTACTTGTTTCTTCTTGGGAATAATGATTAATACCTAGGTATGGTTCAAATATTCTTATAATATAATGGCAAATTACCCATCTGGTAACTAACCTCATACATTTTTTTTATTTAATTCGTAGTACTCCATTTAATCTTATATATTTTTTCTTTATTTTTGAAATATTTGGTGTTTGTATGTAGTATTACTTTATGTTTGTGATTACTCTATGTTTGCTTCACTCAAATGTAAATTGTTAATAAATCTTCCTAGTTTAGCAATTTATTAAATCTTTCTAGCATTCCAAAAATACTGTGTTAACTACGTTCCTATAAATAGGAGCTGATTTATCCATATTTTTAAAAATAGTTTCGTACATATTCAGAAACAACCGACACGCAAAACACATTATGCAAACTAGTATAACTTTTAAAAAATGTACATTAATTATTTCATATTAATACCTATTAACGGATAACTAAATTTTTGAACATTTTTTTCTGCGTAAAAGTTATAAAAAATCAAGTGTGTTAATATTTCCTTAATTGGGTTCATATTTTCCTGACTTAATCTTACCAATTTACTTGTATTTATATATATTTGTGTTTGAACTATCCCGCAGGTCTTTGCTCGGAAGATTAATCGCAAAGACGATAAGTGATAAACGGATGAATTTGAACCCTGATTAACTACAAGATCAGAAGTTAAATTAGTCGTTTTGACCGCTTGATTGCAATATCGACAATTTCTCTTTATAGCCCAATAAAAAGGTCTTACAAACAGTTTGATTAAAACTAATCTTTTATTATCAATTTGTTATATAAAAATGCAATAACTAAAAGTTACGTTTATGCAAAATGTGTAGGTAGGTATCCAGATTTAAAATAAATAACTTCAAATCCCGGGGTGCGCAAGTAATATTCTTCAATCAATTTGTATAATTGCATAATTTATTAATTTAAAATAATATAATTTTGCGGCACATTCCAGAGTGGTAGATCATTCTACTATCTCCCTGGTGAATGACCACCATTCAGAATCGAAAAATTGCTTGAAATGGCTTTCGCTATATTTGGTGACCATATCTGAATAACCGTTACTTTCCCTTAACTACTTTCAGCCTATCAACATACCCCAAAAATTGGAGGTACCATAGTTTCGCGATGCTCATATAAAAATAAAAAATAAATTCACCTTCTTATTTTATTATCATGTGAATTTTTATTAAAATTTAGAATTCAATCATCGTGGTTTGGTAGTTCGTTGGTTGATTAATGTATTATAATAACGCAATGCCTTAAATTCAATCATTTTAAAGAATCAAAATTTACGAAAATTTGTTATCACAAGCATATAATATTGTGAAAGTTATATCGTAAGTATGACATTGTATGGTATTCACATTGTACATAGGTACATAGGTACAATGTGAATACCATAGATTCAGATAAACTTATACGGTAGTCACGAGAAAAGCTCTGAAGGCGGAACTAACAAATTTTGAAAGTTGAAAATATTAAATAATAATAATTGCATATCGGCCATTTTGTAAAGATGGTATCTTGTTTGACAATAGTATATACAACAAGTGATAGTATTTTATTTTGCATCGTTAAGGACGATTAAGGTCAAATCAGTACAAGCGGTACCTACGAGTACTTGCGGTATGTTGAAGTGAATTATTGGCAAGTTTAACCTTTTTAATGCTAGTGAACCAAAAAATACATTTTTGATAGTAGATAAGTGCTAACATTTTGTTTTTAGAGTTGATTTTCTATAATAAAGACAATCATTCCCGTGTTACGAATAACCTGACAATATTTGAAAATCTCCTACTACCACCATAGTAAGCATAAAATATAGCTTGTGTTGTGATGTAGGACTTAGCCAGCCGAATAATTGACACACACGCCTGGGTGGGACCCCCAGCTTATATTTTTATACATATTTATATAGACTTAATTTTTCATTCATAATGTGTCAAGCAAAGTGAGAGCAGAAACAGGAGTTTTATAATATTTAGTCACAAGCATTTATTCAATCTTTTTTTTAATTGTAGTTAGCTGAAGTCAAAAACTCGCATAAACATAATATTCGAGTTCTTTTTCTGACTATTTTCAATTTCAATTCAATTGAAATTGAAATTGAAAACAATTACAAAATGGTACATTGGAATGCGTTTTTAAATAAATACATGGATATAAACAGTTGGTATCAACTATACTAGCAGTAATAGAGGTTGCCTTTTAAAGGCAGCTTCGTCGATGTCCGAATTGATTCTGTCAAAGAGCAAGATTGCTCTTCCTACTGGCATGACCACCGGCAAGTGCTTAGTCCTTCACTGCTGAATTTTCAATAACACAAACTTATTACATCAATTTAGGGAAAACCACTGTTTCCACCACTTACTTATGTAATAGACCAATTATTCTCATCACGTTTATAAAACTTATTCCAGATTATCAGATAAAAAATTATCAAAAAAACTTTTTTTTTGCAATGAACTGAAACAACTTTTCACGATAAATATTCACACGTACTAAATATTTTCCCAAGAAAATCGCAACACATACAGATGCGTACTTATCAAGAATCAGACTGGTTTTCGTTTAAGCTTAATGAAGATTTTATCGACAAGTTTATAGACTTAAAACAAAAATGACTGAAAAAAACGAATTAGGTCAAAACCGACAACAGATTCGGGAGCATTGACTTTTTTTATTTTATTTATTTATTTGTTAAGACATACACAGTACAATAAGATACAGTTAGAATTTTTTTTAGTTATTACATAGTTGTAGTACCTATTACGTATGTCCATAAAATGTCATTACGTAATTTCGCCTGAGATTGTTATAAAAGGAAGGAAGTGTGTGGATAGATAATAATAAATGAATTGAAAATAAGAATTATAATAAGCTCACGAATTGTAATTGACTGTTAATACATAGGAGTTTTGAAAAATGATGTGAAAATATTTTTGAAATTTGTCATGCTAAGAAATTTAATAAGTTAGTTTTGTATGTTAGAAAGGAATCATGAAAGATGTCTAAATGTAGTAATTTTTCGTAATGGGTGTATGTTGTGATTGCGCGAGTAATTACTGAGTTGTTTGCTGCATTGGTATTGTTGGCTTCAATATGAAATAGTGTAGTGTGCCTGGTACGCCTCGTTGGAACATTTAAACCAATGACGGATAGTAATTCGGGACTATCTATTTTATTATTTAGCAGATTATGTAGAAACAACAGGTCTGACAATGTGCGTCTTTTTTGTAAAGTTAACATATTATTTGTAGTATTGTTGTATTTCTTGAGTAAATGTTTCGAAAATTTATTCTGTATACTTTCTACTAAATCTATGTATACCTTATAATATTGAGGATTCCATATTGTGGAAGCATACTCCAGTGGACTTCTGACCAATGAACAGAACAAAATTTTCAGAGTCTTAGCACTTTTGAAAACTTTGCATATTCTTAACAACGGTTTCTGTATTAAATACGTAGACATATTATTTTGACATCAATTTAACCAGTTCCACAAAGCATCTGCTCAATTAAATGTCGAATGCAAATATCTGGCAAGCGCAGTATTACTTTAATTGATTTCTATCAAAATAGACTAGCACTTTTGATCTAATCACCATTTTTATAGCGTATTTAATAGTTTTATGACTATTGACCACTAATTGATTAAGGATTTGGATATTTCGATTAAACATTTAAACGGTAGGATTGCTTTATTAAACTCTTTTTCTAATCGACCTATCAGAAACATATTTGTTAGGAATTCTATTGTACCTCATGGCGTATTTTTCCAGCTGTATACATTTTCTGTAGTCTATCGAATGGTAGATTGTCCACTCAGTATCGCCCTGGTGACTAGTGGAAGGCCACCATTCAAAACCAAAACATTGTTTGAAATGGAATTAGCAGTGTTTGGTGACCAGATCCGAATGGCCAGGTTCTTCCCCACCTTCCACATCTACCACACAGGTACAAACATCACGGTAAGAATACCTACAGCAATTATTGGAGATGCCATAGGTAAATTATTATAACAAACTTTAAATTAAAATAATTGCTTTAAATGGTTTTAGCTGTCTTTTGAGACCGGATCTGAATAGCCAGATACTTCCTAGCATTCATATATTCTTTTTATACCCCTTCTCTTACTTCCTTCAGTCTCAAAACACGAAAATGAGGTTGTTATATTAGGCTGGAAATATCACACTAAAAACAATGTTTACGTGTAATTTACACAAGTTTGTACAAGCACTACGAATTTATTGCGTAATCTGTTTGACAACGTTTTATGCCGTGAAAAAATATTTGATTGACGCAAAATACCGAGAAATAATTACTTTAATAGCAGAGTTTACCAGTACTTTGCAAATCACTGCTAGCATGATAATCGGGAAATTTAAACGATCTACTTGGCGCCAAATGCGATTGCGCATGCAGCAGGAATTATTTTTATTCATAGGTTTCATCGCTTTCCAATTTCGCAAAAAAAATAAAGAAAACATATTTGTACGTACTTATTCATTCCGTATTTCTAATAATCACGAACGCTGCATTTTTGCAGCAAAAGAAATTCTTACATAAATGAAAGAATATCTTTGTTTTAAACCACTTTATTAAATTTATATACATCGACCGGCTTAGGTTGAACTCAACCTTCATCAGGACAGTACAAATATAAACTCATTTCATATTACAACATCAGTTTATATTTGTACTGTCCTGATGAAGGTTGAGTTCAACCGAAACCAGTCGACGTATATAAATTTAATAAAGTGGTTTAAAACAAAGATATTCTTTCATTTGTGTAATAATGTCAAGCCACAAAGTGTTTGCTTCCTTCGATAAAAGAAATTCTTATGATTCTGTAGGTCTAAAGTCGGACACGTGGAAAGAATGCCAGATGAAAGGACCGAAGAAGTGACCAAGAAGCACACTGAGGAAGCAGTTTAGACAGACTCCGTGGAAGAGAATCGTGACAGGATGGAAAGGCCTGAGAACTAGCAGCGAATTTCTAGGGACCAGAGCCAGTGAAGAAATATTTCGGCGGTCTTTTGAAAAATATCAAAGTATATCTCCAAAACAAATTGGGTAACACCCGTATTTTGTTTGTAGGCAACCGCTACATATTGTAGCAAATTGGCGTACCTTGTAGAACTGTTGTAGAATCAGAGATACAGACAATACCACGAAGAACCTATCTCAAAACGTTTATTTACCACTAACTTCCCTAACTCAAGATACGCCCGTAACTTTGTTTATCTTTTTGTTGATTTTATATGGAGCAGCTTATAATGTCATTGGACGCGTCCCGGATAATCCACTTTGTTACGAATTATTTCTTTTTTTGACATAAGAAACGCGTTCACAATCGGATATTATTCTTCAAACTAACAGAATTATACGAACAACATTTTTTTTTCATATTAAATGTGTTTATTGCTCTACTTTGAAATTAGTAAAAGTGAGATACTTGAGTAGGTTGATTAGATAACCGACGACTTGTATCGAATGATGTCGCATCGCGGCGGGCTGATGAACTATGTTTTATAAATCATTTTTATTCTTCTTGTTGTTTCTTCTTCTTGTTGTTGCTTCTCTAATTGTGCTTGGATTATATTATGTTAGTTTGTTATCATCTGGACAATCTTCAATATATCCGGAACATTTCTATCGGAACTTACTGAACTTGTATAAATCATGTAGTTTACGAAGTCTTGAAGTGCGGTGTCTTCCTCTACTATATTTTTAGTGGTTCTTAAAAGATGTAACGTTTTTATAGGTTTTAAAACAGTATCCAGCTTGCAAAGGGTTAATCTCATTGAAGTGCGAAAAGATTTTTTCAGGGAGATCGGTCAGTGATTCACATTAATGTGCAATAAATCATCAAGTATTTCCTGCGAGAAGAGTTATGAACGTAGAAGAAGTCAATGTGCATGTTTGCGATATCCTGTTTTCAGATTAAATAATAAACTTGGATCTGTCAAATACACTAAGAAAAGTAAAGGGAAATTGCACTCTCCAGTGAATGTGACATAAATAAAAAATCTCGGTTATTCAAATCCATTCCTGCAAATACATACTTTATTGAAAGCTTGGTTTATTCATCGTGCATCAAAAACAATTATAATTATATTTATTTCACATTTATTTGGTTCTTCTTCTGGTGTGCTATCAATCGTAGGTGGGCACAGTAGCAAAACTGTGCCCTTATCAAACACATAGGTATAAAATCCATAAACGGGGAGCTTTTCTCTATCAACTTATTCATCCATCAATCTTTGTCTGTGTTCTGGATTTTAAGTGGAATAATTTTATACATCTGATAATCTTATAATGATTTCCAAAGATATTGGGAGTGCGTTATTTTATTTAACATCTCCTACACCTTGTTCTATTTAAGTTGTGTTAGTAACATTTATAAAAACGGCTTTTGCAGTGCCTACATCGTTGGGAGGAGAAACCATGTCAACATAGGCTTTGGGCAGAACATTGACTCGCCTATAGATAATAAACAAATGGAGATATGGCATGGAATCGATCCGACTGTCGCTGAGTTAAGTCCATCAAAGCGGCGGAGTCAATGAATGTTATGGGTCGCGATTTGAAGTAGTATAAGTTGAACGGATTCATGAGTTGAAGTATTAGTCATTGCCTAATACATCAACGTTCACGGTCCATCCTAGTTCCTATTATCTGTCACTTCTACCCTTTTGAAATCTATTTCCCCATGCCTCCCCTATTTTAAATTCGGACGGCATTCCCCAACATTGGAGTCATTGGAACAATTGAAGCCGTGATTCTACCTTTGGTGAGTAATTCTCCGTGGGTAATTCTCGCAAGGTGAACCCATGAGAATCAAATAAACAGTCTCAATGTCTAGGCCGGGACCTCTCAGCCTCGCATATTGTTAAAATCTCCATTAAACACTACTTCATTGTTCTCTTCTTCAAGGTCTCCGGCATTTAACTTACCATATTACCCAGAAACGCTGTTATTTATTATTTTTATCTTTTCCCTTTTTAATGTCGGACCTGAGACGTCCTTCCTTTGCACTGCTCTGGAAGTGCGATAAAATCAAAACATTTCGAGCACATTAGCATGAAATCCGCTAACAACCGGCAATGCGCTTCGTTCGATGTAAGTAAAGTTATAAGACACGCATGTTTTATATGCGTAGGTTTAACAATTGAAAAGTAGTAACATTGGATCACGATAAGAAATACCCACACTATGAAAAATATAGCGTAGATATTTCAACATACATTTCGCCCTAGTTTAGAATGCTCTTTTTTTTCAAATGTTTTTTCGCATTCAACAAATGAAAAAATATTTAAATAATATCGCGAGTTTAAAAAAGTTTCACGGATCTAGAAATTTAATTATAAAGATCTCTGCAATTATCATGACTCCAGAGCACACAGTTCTAACAATTTTAGTGAGGCATGTAAAACTGATTTTCTGGTTCATAGTCAAGCTCACAGTACCCGTTCTAGCAACTAAAATAAGTCGTTGATGTTTGAAATGTTTTTTCAGTGGTCGTTCTGAATAACTAAAGAAGGCCATTAACTTGCAACGTTATCATGAACGTTGACAATGATCATGATGGCCAGTAATCACTCACAACTTCGCACGCAAAAATACTGTAACTTCAACTTCGAGCAATTTTAAGAATCTCCATGCAAATCTCAGAAATACCTTTGTTTCTTATAAATGTAATGTATTCACACGGACATCAATCCTTGCGCATTCGTTGAAACCATTATAGCGAGCTTTTGCGTTGAACTTTTCTTAATATTCTTTTATAGCGTATACTTTTATATTATTATTTTTATTTTTTTCTTTTTCTCGAAGGCGTTTTCATTCGGTGTAAGGTTGTTCTAGTAATCAGGCCTTTTCAATTTCACTGATCTGATCAAATTAATGCAATCATAATTTGAAAGCTCCTTATAAAGAATCGATTTCTTGCTGTCCTTCGAGATTGGAAAACTTCGTGACGTTTTAAAATCAGAAATATTTTAATCGAATTTTAATAATAAATTATAATTATATATCGAATGAAGGTAATTCAAACTGGCTTTTGTGCTGGAATGAATTCATATTGTTTTACCAATTTTTTGTGTTATTAAGAAATTAAAACGTAGTTTTAGTGATGCGCATTTAATTAAATACGTTTCTTATGAATTGAAAGCTGAAATGTAATTTTGCTTGTAATGTTTAATCGTACATAATATTATGTTTCAAATCAGAAATTTATCATTTGAATGAAAAAAATTACGACTTCTGCCTAAAATATGAACAAAAGAAATACTGAATTACTTATAAAGTTTCCCTAAGTTGTTCCCACAAACAGTTCAAAATCAAAATCCCAGAAATCAAATCAAATCCCAGTTCAAGAATTTGTCTCCATTGAAACTAAATTACACAAAGACACACCACCAAATGATTATTTTTTATCTTATCTCAATTTTAGACAGTTTAATTGGTATTTTTAAGCTCCGTGTATCGTGATGAGAATCGCGTTGATAGTTGAAAGAGTTGCGTTGACCTGAATATTATACCACACTGAAAAGTTGTGCAAATTTCATGACGCCAGAGCTCACGGTTTGAGAGTTTTGCCGCTTTTGAAAAAAAAACCAGTGTTGTTTACGCTGTCAGTACCACCCTGGTGGGAAACATCAATTCAGAATATGAATGTTGCTTGAAATGGTTTATGTCGTGTTTAGTCAACTCCAACTTTTATCTTCCCCAAATCTTCTCGTTTCCACTTCCTTCACATCTTCACAACATTTCCAAAATTGTTGATGACATAATTCCATTGACTCCGGGCTCCTTTCTCATGAATTTTAATTACAAAACAAATGCAACACCTAATTCGCCAATCAACCGAGCTCTTCATTCTCTAAATAATATTTGTCTAAACTAAAAGACAAACATTTTTTCGGATTCACTGCCTAAATTCAAACGCTGAATTATGTCAATAATATAAACTGTTCAATGCGTATACTTATACACACACACACACACACACACACACACACACACACACACACACACACACACACACATACAAATACATACACACACTCACACACCTATATACTACACGCGTCACCTGGTATTTAAGGAATAAACATACCACTTACCAGACATTACAAGGAAACATAATATCATAGGTAAACAACATGAAATATCTAACTCCTGTATATTGTTTCATCACTGTAACTCGTGTACTGTTTGTTTCTATATACTATCAAATAAATAACTAATAAAATAGTCTGATTTCCTCCTAATTCCGAAAATATTATATGTCGTGCAATGTTGCATTAGAAACCGGACCCAACGATCGCATGAGTTAAATGCATTATCGAATAAAGTGCGAATCCCATTTAACAAATTCATTGATTCATTTAACAAACTCATATAATTTTATTAAACTTTCTATTGCAATTGCGAGCTTGATAAAGGAAAGACCATTAGCCTCAAAGCGAATCATTCCTCAGGCTCAGGCCCTATCAGCAATATTCTACCTTATGGTGTAAAGTAGTTGGTGTAATGCGGCAATGGTAAATATGGAACGGAATGAAAGGGTTCTAACACCTTCACAAATCAAAATAAATAGTTCAGCCATGTTCTTCCTACTGAACTCATTACTGGGGTGACCATTATATTATTATGGTTATTATTGGTATTTGGGCTGTTTTTATTTCACTGCAATCTTAACGTTTCACTTCTTGTCAAGGATTCGCGTCGGGGTTTATGCAACTTCCAGACTGTGGGTCGTTTTTAAAGATCTTTAAAGATCCCGTTTTTAATTATACTTCGGTAAAGAGGTGTTCTAAATCAAGGCGTAATATGACTTAAATATGTCAGATAAACGAAGAAATCTAAGTGGATTTACTGGCTTTCAACCGGAGTAATCAGTTTATATGTTTCCGTAGGTATTTTTATTATTTGTAGGTATGATATACAGGGTGTCCGGTGGTAAAGTTAACTTCGGGAGGTGATTCTACATGATGGTAGAAGTAAAAATTATCTTTTTTAGAAATTCCAACTTTCTTTTCCCATATCAAAACCTTTTTCCATAGAAGAATATTTATTTTCCCATACAAATAATTCAACTTTTTTACTACTTAAAACTACGTTAAAACGTTTGAATTTCGAAAAAGTTATCTTTTCTATTTCTATGTAGAATCACACAAATAAATGTGAACTTACCCCAGGACACCCTGCATATGAGCTTCGGAGGGTTCTATTGTACTGTAGGTACCATTTTATGAATGAATAAATAAATAAATATGAATTAAATAGAATGGCTGAATCTAAGACCGAACACCCGGAAATTACGGAAAATATTTTTTTGTTTTTTTACCTTTGTGTAAATTATAATGCACTAAACCATGTAAAATGTAAAAATCCAACATGGCGAAGATAATTTTTTTTAACAAATAAATAAACGATAATTGGAAGTCAACATCGTTAGTATTTAGTGTCTGAGAGACTCAAACTTATCAAAACGAGAAGCATGAAAAGATTCTAACATTGTGACTGGTGTGTGGCCGAGTGGTACATAGCGTAGGGTTCGAACAAATCAATATCTCCGTCAATATTGTAAGTATATTTGTGAAACATTTTCCTGTTAAAATGTTGTCAGGTTATTCATACCCTGAGAACGTTTGTCTTTATAAAAATATGGCAACCTTTTGAATTAGTACAAAAGTTCAAATCATTAAGATTGGTACTACTTTTGATGATGATTTTCAGAAAAAAAATATGGAATATAATACAATAAATATGTTGACTACTTATTCTAAAAAAAGGCAAAATATATCCCCAAAAAATGAAAAATTGAATACCACCGTAATAATACTTATGACCATTTTTTTAATTATTTATAATAATAGGTAATATAATAAATGATAAATAATATCTGACGAAAGTGCATAATAGGTTATATAATAAATGATCATGTAATAATTACGAATATATGATACCTTTTGAGAAAAAAAATGGAACGACAAATAATAAAAAACCTTGACTATTGAGTCTGGTTTTATTAACGTGTTTTATTTCACCATTGGGGTTCATTTCAACTGAATTTTTTTGATGAAATTACCTGAAAAATACAAAAAAAACTTAATTTAATATACGTACCTAGATAAAAAAAGTTTTTGTCTTTGGTCACCCCAAAATAATAGTACCAAGGTGTGATATAATTTCCTGCAAGAATTTAATTACATTCGAGTTACCCGCAGTTACCCCCAAGTGTCTGCCGTTCTCTCCGTGTGAAGTTAATGTTAAATATACATCATTCCACCACAATATGCCGTTCAACCATTCCACCTACCACCGTCTACCTTATAATATCTACCGTCTTACCACCGCCACCGCTGACGCGAAAATTGAATCGCTTTTATCATTTCCGCTAGATGGCCCGTAATGTCTAATGCCTGTAATGTTCTGATGGCGGCAATTTTCACTCAATAAATACAATTAATTTATAGTAACGTTATGTTATTTTATGAAAACTGACCGGTGTTACGACCTGAGGTAGTCACGAAGCAATTTGCTGCGTCACGTCACTGGATCTGGCATCTGGAACTAGACATGCTGACTTCTCGCCCGTTTTTTTTAAGGTCCTTTCCAAAAATTGGTTGGGCTTGTCGAAAATGATCTTTATATAAAAATGACAGATCACATGTTGTATGATATCAACGCATGTCTGAAAACTTTAGACGAAGAAATTTTAAACGTATATTACGAAAAAACATCCTCCCGCTATCACCAAATGAACACTTCACAAATTGCTACCAAAATTATTAGCGAAAAAATCCAGTTTCGCAGGTTTTTCAATATTTTTTTCTTATTGATGACTTCATAAATTAATATGAAGCCAATAATTCGAGGCATCGTATTTTTCCAAATTAAATAGATATTTAATAGCTGCTCAGCTCATGGTGAAAATGACTTTGCGAGTCAAATAGTTGGTTGTCGAAGAAATTTCCGGCGGAAAAAACAAGAAAATGACTGCCACAAGAAGGGCAATTCGGACATCTGCCTAGTCTGATGAGGGTCGTGAAATCCAAAACAGTGTAATAAACTAACACATAAAAAATATCTTTATTTAAAAGATGCAATAACTAATTTAAAATGTTTAGCTTTAGACACATGAGATTTGTAACTACCAGCTTCATTTTAGCACCCATCAAATGTAAAAATGTTTTACGAGCCTGCCAATGACTAAAAAACGAAGTTCTTCAGTTCTTTGAGGTTCCTGTCCCTCCATATTTCACTGTCAGAAAAAGTACCCTCCAAAGCCAACAATCGGGATGTTGGGTATTGTTGATGCAGAAGCGCTCAGAGATAAATCTTGGTTAATGTGGTCCATTTCTTCCCACAAACTGAGCTTAAGCCTGTATCAAAGATCATGTAAATCTTGCTCTGACCGTAAACCAGTCAAAACTCCATCCATATGATTTTTTAAATTTATTTTGTGTGAATAATTGTGGCATTTGGCATTCTTTATCGACTCTCCGTAAATCGGAAGGTACGTGCCAATTGTCTGAGGTTCGATCTGATTTTTTTGACAATTTTTGCATTCTTTATGATGAACCTCAATATATTTATTACTTCAAATGTGCAAACATTAGTCGAGCATTCTTTGACAGTGATTACTCCGGAATCATCACCACCTATCTGAAATACCACCATTTAGAATCGAAACATTGCTTGGGATTGTTTTAACCGTGTTTGGTAAACAGATCTAAATATACAAGCAACCTTCTCCTTCCCCGCCTCTTTCCCGTCTCTATGACCACACATATACCTCAATTTATTGGGACATAGTCCTATTGGCTTCAAGCGGTTGATACCAAAGATATTATAACTTATATTCTATTATCTTTGGTTGGGACTTATGTAAGGTAAAAAATTCCAACTACACATGGGAAAATCGGCTGTTTATTCAAATAAATTGAGTTAACAATTGTTGAGGTGAGTTCTGCTATCATGCATACTGCAAACTGTTCTCTTGTCCAATATTTTATTAAAATTTTTGGAAACTATTTTAATCTAGCAATAGCATTGAAAAATTACAACGACAAAAAGTCATATTATTAATTCCATAAGTATTTTTCAAATCTTCAATAAGATAAAATATAATTTCGAAACTAACAGTCTTAATATTATCGATGTAAAATTAAAAAAAAAAACATAGAAAAACTAACATGACCAAAACAGATTGTCAATGAAAACCTGAAGTTTACAAATGTTCGGGTGTAAGTACTCGAACAAAAGTAGTCAATCTTTGCATAAATTTAATAATAATAAGTGAATCAACCAAACTAACAATTGTTATTATTGTAATCCTATTCCCTTCAAATAATGTTTTTTTTAACTTCCGATTTTATTGTCCGGGTTAAATCTTCCCGATAGGAAAAACTAAACCCTTCCACACACTTTTCCATAAATGATCATCTAGTCAATCAACATTATGTAAGTGCATTATATAAGCAAAATAAATACAAGAACAACACGTCAACTCACCAGATATCAAATAGGAAAATAATTCACCGACTCCAGATATTTTCATATCAGAGGGTTCGGCTCGGTAGAACTTCTAACAGGGCCTATAAATCCTACTGTTCCCTCAACATAAATATTTAAAAATCTTTCGTTATCCTACATATATTCAAAATGACCGACTTTTGCATCTTTATATATAAATTTTTTGATAGATCTAATACGCCTAAATTTTTAATGAGAGAGCTAGGTATAATGCCAGTAGCCGAAATAACGAATGGTAATATTAATAATATTGTAACCCTATTCCCTTTAAATAATAATTGTTGTTATTGTAACCCTATTCCCTTCAAATAATATTTTAATAATAATTGTTATTATTGTAACCATATTCCATTTAAATAATATTTTAATAACAATTGTTATTATTGTAACCCTATTCCATTTAAATAATATTTTAATAATAATTGTTATTATTGTAACCCTATTCCATTTAAATAATATATTAATAATAATTATTATTATTGTAACCCTATTCCCTTCAAATAATATTAAATAAGACCTCAACACAAAGAAATTAGTAATTATGTTTTCGATCGTGCAATGAGTAGATTTACGAATAGTAATTACTGTGAGCAATTTTCAAACCCTACATTATTATTATAATATTTACTTACCATGTCATCGTATTAATAATGATGGTGTATTATATTAAACGTTATATAAAGTCCTCATTAAATTTACCGAGAAAATTCTATCGATGGCTCCACGCTTCATCCAATGCAACTGACATTTAGTTTCATTGACATTAGAAGATGTCAAATAGTTGATCCTTCTTGCAACTTTATTTATTTCTCTACTGTACCTTTACCTGATACAAGTAGAGGCAATTGCTTGCACAACGCACTATAAAATTTATTTCATCATACAATGCCTACATCAAAATACAATGTTCTCCGTTCTTCAGCGTACAATACAGCAAATTTATTTATGTGGATGCGTTTGACAGGACAAATAAATGCAATCTTTCTGGAGATAGGGTCTTCTATAATATAAGGACTGTAAGGAGTTCTTGAGATTTTGATGTACGATACCTAATCGGACAACAATACTCTATCACGACGCGTAATATCAGGATGAAGGTACTCATAACGGTGGTCCTTAAAGTCCTAACAACGATTGGTATGTCGTGGCATCACCTTTGACAATGCTCAAATCAAGGAAATCGGAACCGATTATCGAAGATCTAATAAAAATTTCTGAGAAATATAGTGTTCATTGTATCTGATAATACATCGTTAGATAATGCTAAGAAAATATTACCGTACGTCTTATTCAACTACGACCTCCGTGACAAAGCGGTAAGCTTCTACGTTCTGGGTTCAAAATAAAATTTTCACGTCTGGATTTAAATTAAAAAAATATGTTTTTGTCATGTTGTATCATATTATATTTGTATATTTTTATGCAACGTTCTTCAGATGACTACCTCAGTTTTCCCTGATGAGAGACAATATTTCAGAAATTTGTTGTAACTAACGTAACGTAACAGATCTGAATAATCAGATTTTTGTGTAACTTTTTTTTTTTTTTTGTTTCTTTACATGCGGTATCATTGTTCACATTTTAAATATTAACCTCACAGGACTAGCATGTGTTGAGGTTAATTATTTTACAAAATAATCAAAATAATACATAGCCATATCTACTATATCTTTCTATCTTTTTATTTCTTATTACATTTTATATCTCACCAAAGACGGCACAGGCAGTAATCTGACAATACATATTTTATATCTGACTACTGATAACACGAGCAGTAATCGTACAACAGGTATTTTATATCTCACCACTGACAGCACGGGCAGTAATCGGACAGTAAGTATTTTATATCTCACCACAGACAGCACGGGCAGTAATCTGACAGTGAATATTTTATATCTCACCACTGATAACAAAGGCAGTAAGACGACAGTAAGTATTTTATTTCTTACCACTGACAGCACAGGCAGTAATCTGACAATAAATATGTTGTATTTCACCACTGACAACTTGGGAGTATCTTTGTGGTTGACATATTGATGAAAATAAAACAATTTTAAATAAACGATTTTCGTGGTTATAAACAAAGTAATTTATTTATTTTCACTGAAAAGAAGTGTTTGTAAATACAAATATGCATAGTAACCATAGTCTCGTCGTAAGTCATATTATAGCAGTATTGTGTATTATTACCGACTCGGTCATAAATCACTAAAATAGACATTAAGAGTGGTACTGCCAGGAATCATTGGGATTATGACGTCCCCAATTTGGGTATAGACTGAATACAGTGGGGATGAAAAGTATATGCCTAATGCGAAGGTTGGGTAGTACCCAACTATTCAATTCTGGGAACCAAACACAACTAAAGCCATGAAATGCAACGTTTTGATTCTAAATGGTGATCTTTCAGCTTGACAATACCGACAGTATCTACTCCTATTCCTGTTCCTAAAAAGAGGTTCTATAGTTTCATTCAGCTTCCGGTAATTATTCTAGTCGATTTCTCTTGCGGTGACAAATTAAGATGTCATTTCTTAATCAGAAAACATTATATATAAATATATAGGTAAGTTCTTGTTTCATATTTCATAAAAAAACGAAAAAAAAAAATTTCCTACGAATATTATTGTATACTTCAAATCACAGGAATCAGAAAATTAAAACATGAGTAACTTTGTATGTCTATATTACGTCACAGTCTTACTGCAGTGTACCCAATCTCTATCATTAACTTCCCCTGAAGAAGGAATTAGTCACGAATGTCGATTTAACCTATTGATCATCAATTACAATAATTCTTGACATCAATTAGTTACTCAAATATTTCACGAATCGAGAATCAAACCACGTAACAAACTCGTGGGTAATGCTGCCTCAACCCTGTCTGTGAATACATTTACTAGTTCGTAATAATTCCTCTTTTAACATAATTCGACATAATAAGACATTTGATACGAGAGAAACTGATGGCAATTACTATGCACATATACATTCAATAAAAATGAATTTCAGATGCACAGTCAGATTGACATCCTGCTTCTTAGTGTTACTGCATTTATTTGGATCGGACTTGGGTAGACAAAAATAAAATAATTTTCTATCTAATATTTTTTCTTCATTTGTGCTACAACGTAAAGTATAATGTTCATGATAACCTTTATTAGTAATAACTATGTATTTATCTACTTTTAATGTCGTTATCTAATTAAAAAGGAATAGTAATATTGAATTTCAAAATATATCCAGGGGCAGTGCAATGCAAAACTTTCGAAAAATGAGAATAGTATAAATAAAATATTTTGGTAATTGGTATTTCGAAAAAAAATATTTATCTTTTTTACTTCTACCAATTTATTTTTATCATAAAATATGCCATCATGAAGGACTGATAAGTCAGTCTATTGAAGGACTGATATGTCAGTCTATTGAAGAACTGATAAGTCAGTCTATTGAAGGAATGACGTGTCAGTCTATTGAAGGACTGATAACGGGTGCAGGAGTAGATTTTTCTCAATTATCATTTTTTAATATTCTTCCGGTCCTGCCTCAAAGTGACAAAAATGTTTACGTTCCTACCATATCTATACGAGATCGTATCTAATATGTATCTACCGCACCGGAGCTTACCTTAAATGGTATCAATGTCAGTTTAACAAGTTTAATGCCACTTTACTGGCCGTGTCATAATATGGAAGAAAGTGAAATATCTACGTTGTATGGCACACGATTGATGCCCGATCGAGGTTGCCCACTTTCAAGGTATTCTCTCCTTTTATGGGAGACAAAAAAGTAAACTCGACAAAGGAATATTATGTTGTTTGTTATACTTACGCAACATGAATTTTTTTCTCATTTATTATTCTCGCTTATAACAGATGTTTCGGTGTTCAAATGTTTGAATTCCTACTGTCGCTTTCACGCATGTTAGCATTGTATTGATGATAGAGGATGTAATGGTAAATGCACCCATTACGTTACGTAATACGTTTTAGATGAGCTTATTTGGTACAATTGTGGCTTGAGGTGTATTTATGCTTACAGTCTTGTATACACGAGTGTTATTTATCCATTAGTGCTATATCTGTCACCAAATGAAACTTCCTCGTAAAAATCTCATTTTCTATTATACTCAGATTTAGATAATACAATATTATCAGATTTGGAAAGAGAGAATATTAAGCTTTCTCTTTACATATAAAAGTTTACCATGGACGAAACCGTATAATTTAAAAAAAAAATTACGATGTACTTTTCTCATTATTTTAAAAAACATTTGTATTTTACATAATCTTAGAAATATATTATTTTCTAAATTTAAAACATTAAAATCCGATTAAAATCGAGATCGCAGGTCCTTTCCTGTTAAATATTTGGTACATTCCTAAAACAAGTATTCATGCGCCTTCATTTTTCCTGATAATATATATATATTTTTTTTTAATCATATTATATTTATGAACACGTGTTCCGACATCGTGATAATACAATCCCTTTTTACTAAAATTTTAACGGGAAACCTATAATTTATTTTTGAAGGGCCTGCAGTCCCGTTTTTAACCGGATTACGAATAATTTAAAGAGAATCTCAATAATTTAGCAATATTTTTAAGTTTTCAATAGTCAGTTTAATTATTCATTTATAAGTTATATTATATTTCTATAAAATAAACAACCGCAAACTGATCACCCGGCCAAGATTTGCCAGATTTTTTATAATTATTTTTACATAAAACGAAAAAACAATAAAAATATTCACATTAAACCTTGGATTAGTCAGAACTAGGGAATGCAATCCCGCAAGAAAATGTCAATCCAGGTATTTGCGGTACTGAACAATCTTAGTCCCGCTGGATCCAGGTATTTGCGGGATCCAACAGAGCGGACTTAGATATTATAATCAATCGTATAATAAAGACCTAATACCTCGATCTACCAACCTTGTTTTTAGAGTTTTAAATTTATACCTTAACCACTTTAACCAAGTTCTTTGGGACATTTTAAATGATTTATTAATAGGTATACCTTTAGTTAGACACAGGTAAAGTTTAAGTCATAAATTGGCAAAGAATAAGATAAGACATAAATTTACATAAAATACCCGCCTCGGAACAGACTTTGTCTAGTGAGGTGGGTAAAAGAAAGCTATGTACACAAATGAAAATAAAATAAACGCCCGGATTGCCGGCACTGGAACTGAAACTGAACTGAAAATTAAATTTAAATAATAACGTTCACACGATAAACAATATTCTTGTACAATGAGCATCATAAGTTTAATTAAACATTATTTTGGAAATAGCTTCGTAAAAAAGTAAAAGTATTAATTGTGTCATCTGATAAACGGCTTCTGATATTGGACACAAGGTAGCCAGCGGCTGAAAAAGCTCGTTCAGCTTCCACGCTGGTTGGCACAATAGTCAGTAGCACATTGTAAGGTATGTGCCTTTTAATCCACCGGACTCGAAGTAATTCAGAGTAAGTGAGGGTAAATCTGTAGTTGCTCTCTTTCAGCTTTAAAAGATTTATTTATTTATTTAATATCAACGGTATAAATATACCATAAACAATGATAACATGTCACAGTTAAAATCGTAGAAATATTTAAAAAAAAGAATTACAAATATATGTGGCATTTGATTGTGAAATGACAGATCTTCAAAGATCTCAAAGATCTTGAATAACTATTTCTCATTTATATTAATGACCTTATGGTCCAATACTATTTCTCATTTATATTAATGACCTTATGAGTCTTCCCATTGAAGGAGACATAATGAGCTTTGCAGATGACACTGTCATTATATTCTATGAACAAAATTGGACAAGCACACATAAAAAAGCGGAGCAAGGTCTGACTGTACTCCAAAACTGGTTAAAAGCAAACTCCCTTACATTAAATGTGAGTAAAACTAAATATCTAACATTCTCTAAAAACAAAAGAGATTAACCAACAAATGAGCATACACTCAAATTCCATGAATGTCTAAACAAATATCCGCTATGTTCTTGCCCGCATATAGTCCAAACTAAAACAATTAAATATCTTGGGATCGTAATTGACGACAAACTTCATTGCGATGCACACATCGAAAGAACCTCAAAAAAGCTAATAAAACTCATCTATTCTTTCAAAAAAATACGAAATATCTTGTCCACTACAGATCTAAAGAGAGTATATTATGCTCTATGACACTCTCTATTGGAATATTGAATAATACGATGGGGCTCAGCATCATCAAACCATCTTAACCAACTAAAGAAAACTCAAAATAGGATCATAAAGACCATATTTAAGCTCCCCGTAAGGACGCCAACTTTACTACTGATATTTTTAATCTGTTTGATGTTCCAAGTTTACAAAAAATCTATGCTAAAAATATTCTAGTTCATCACCTAAAAATAAACCAGAGGCAAACCTCTCTCACGATCATAAAACCAGAGCCAAGCAAACAGACATACTAAATATTCCTAAATGTAATTCTACCTTTGGACAAAGAAGCTCTGAATTTTTAGCAATAATATTATATAATAAACTCCCTTTCAACATCAAACAAAGGAAAACGAAAAATAACTACATTAAGGACATCAAATCTTTGCCTAAGGAAATATCGGAGAAGAACTAGCTAATATATTAAAAACATCATCTTAGTCGCTGAAAACGTATACTAACATATATAGTCCCCCTCAGCACAGGATCTCATAGTGAGGAGGACTTCAATGATCTGTTTTAATTTTATATATATATATTTTTTTTTTGCATGTGCCATACAAAAATGTACCTTATTATTTAAAAAAGTAACTAGATAAAAAAAAAAATTAAGTGAAAATAACCCTTCACGTTAGTCTAACTAAATGAGTTTTTAGTTTCATATAAAGTGGTAAATAAAATCGGAAAGCGATTTTAAAAACTTGTTCTGTCGGCGTATTTTTAATATTAAAATCTGAAAGAGTCTTTCATCTGCTTTCCTGTATTTCATTTTTTGATATATTGAAAAACAGCGAACCTACGTATGTAATTGAATGTAAAACTGGAATATTTGATGACATAATTTGTGTTTAAGGGGTTAAACAGGTAGTGAAATTAAAAGCAAAGGTATTTTGGATTTTGCAACAGTTGTAGAATGTGAAAAGAATGACAAGATTACCATTTTAGTTCGTTCTGAATAATGAGATTCGTGAACACGCATTCTTCAACCTTAATTAAAAACCGAAAAAGATGTTTAAGTTCTTCTGCTTGCATATTTTAAAATGAAGTCGAATTCAATTAGTAAGCGACTCTGTATACTTATACCCAATAATGTTAAGCAAAAGTTGGGAAGGTGTGAAATGTGTTGACTGTGCACCGATATCAAAGGGATCAGAATTGCACAACATGAAATCAGTCCTTTATTATGCGGCAAAAGACAACCGTGTATGAAAGTTATGCACGGGTTAGGCGCCTCCCTTGACTGTGCACCGATACCAAAGGAAGAAGAATTGCACAGAACGAAATTATTCATTTATTATGCGGCAAAAGAATATCGTGTTTGAACGTTGTGCACCAATACCAAAGGAAGAAGAATTGCACAGCACAAAATCATTCCTTTGTTATGCGGCAAAAGGCAACCTTCGCTTGGCGTCTCACTTCTCGATGCTGCTAGTTTTTAGGGGCATGTTTTATTGAAATACCAGTAGAACAAACAAACACGTATCAATATAATGAACTAGACAATTACTACCCGAAAGAAGTAGGCGTGATGCTTTCTTAAATAGTGTTAATAAATGTATATCTGTTGCACTTATACTGTCATACTATAACGCAATTATTAAATCATTTCTGGTTCAAAAAATAAATAAAATAATTTCATGGTTTCTTACTTAATATCTCATCATAAAACGACTTGTGATTATTTATTCGACAAATCCCAAACTAGATGTTATTTACTCGCTGCCAAGTCCAATACCAACCTAATCCAAGCTATAACTCCTATCGTCTACCTACTGAATAATTTGTCCTAAATGTGTTGTACGTTGTCAGTAAGTGCCACGCATTTGTGTGTAATCCCCCATAGCCGTGCGGTACGATGTATCTCCGCTGTTAGAAATATAAATCACCCGGTCAGAATTCCTTCCTGAGTCACCGAGGAAAAGGGAAGACTAAACATATTTTAGTCCCGTGTGAAACCAGCTTTAGTACGTCAGGTAATTAAATGTAGTGCATTCCGCAATTCCTGCACCCGTCCTCAGTTCTGCATTCCTGGGAGTTAACTCTGTTTTACAATTCTCGCAACATTTCTTCATTAAAGTTTTTTTGTAATGCATAACTCAAATAGCTAATTACTCCAATATCCGATACTCAATTATAGGTAAACACATTATTAAAATTTTCAATACATATTTACCTGATTTAAAAGTAAGTTTTACTCGTAACATAAAAGTGTATTAAAATAAGTTTTTTTTTCTTTAAATTTTGAATTTAAGAAGTGCCGCCAAGCGATTTTATATATTTAATATTTTTCTTTGGAAATTATAATTACTCCATGATAATATTCATTCCAGGGTTTTCGAAAGTTTTCAATGAAAATTCTTGCGGCACTCAATTTTTACACTCCATATTATGTCAAAGACGATAAATGATTTAACATGTATCACAGTGCGATCAATTAGTTTAAGTGACAGAAAGTTTATTGTTGACTGAGGAATTATTTTTCAAATTTTCAACTACTTAATTGATCGTCCGGATTTGATATATTTTTTTGAAGTTACGTATTAGTAGGTACTTCTTAATCGGCGTATTCCGTCATCTTTTTTTTTTTTTTTATTGTGTTTATTTCTTGCTAGAGCAATCCCGATGAGTAACAGAACTCATTTTAGGACAGGAGGAACTTACAATTCATATGTAGGAGGTAGTAGGAACAATTTTACAACGGTATTTTGATATCAAATGTAAGTTTCACATTCAATACAGCATAAAAATTAAAAATTAAAATAATGACACGTTAAGTAGAACAAACAACAATAGAAAACAAGTACAGAAAGAAAAAAAAAACATGGATAAGATACAACAAGAAATGACAACACAGTTACATATTTTCAGTTCTTCTGTTTTGTAAGTGCTTCAACAAAGGACTCGAATTCTTTTAAATACCAAAACTACCTGACCTAGGAAAAGAACATGGGCAAATTATTTAATTTTATCCCCGTTGTCGGGAAACTTGTAGCAAATGCGGGAAACTAGTGAATCACCACATTATTAATCAATTTTGCCTTGTAACTTTTTTGAGCTTTCACTTTCGAGTAAATCGAGTCCAAAGTGCAAATTTATATAATTAAATTTTATAAAAAATCAGACGCTAGGGGGATGAAATTAGCTGTATAACTGTTGAAGTGTAGACCGGCACCAAACGTTTTTTAACCCTGTAATTTACGAAAAAATGGAAAAAAAGTTTTTACAAATAATCGAAATCCTCAGATCTATTTTCTTTTTGGATTCATGTACCTCGTAGTTCATCAGTACCTCGCTTGTTCTAAGAGTTTCCTGAAACTGTGTATTCACCTAATATTTTTATATTATTACATAAAACATTCAAAACTTTTATTATGCGTTTGAATCTTAGTGTTCCACTGAAAATTTTAACTCTTTCATAAAAAAATTTCATCATTTTAGAATATTGATTACAGATTTCACACAATTTTTTCTCTTGTTATTCTTATTTGCATAAAAATCAAAAAAATATATATATATTGTATGGCAACATGCTGATTTAAATACATAAATTATCAAATGTCACCTCCGCTGTTCAAATATTCTCAAGTGTAATAAATAATGTAATGTGTATTTAATTAAAAATCATTTCCATATTCTTCACATTCCCTGAACCAGTCGACGGAGACAAAATAACAGGAGCTCATAAACGTGTTAGGGTGATTGGTGTTAATTTCTGCAGTTATAAATAATAAATACTAAATTCATATCCATATATTTATTCTCATTCCCCGAACTAGTCGACAGAGCCAAATACCAAGAGCACAGAAACGTTTTTGGCTGATTTGTGTTAATTTTCGCAGTTGTGCTAATGTCATATTTATACATAATAAATACAAAATAATAATAAATTCAAAACGTGAACCTGCCGGCAAGAATAAAATACCAGGAACAAAAAAATATGATTGGGTATTTCCATTTTGTCATTATCATAACCTAACCTAACATAATACAATAATAAAATTATAATAATATAAATTTATGATCATAGCAAAAGTTACGATGTAGTAAGGTATTTCGACAAGTAAGATAGGAGATTTGCACAAATAAAATTTTGACGGTCTACATGAACGAGGGGAAAGGCTCTCGACTAGTTCGAAATTTTATTTAATTAATTTGTATTATTATACAATTTATTAATTTAAAATAGCATATATATATATATATATATAACTTAATAGTATATTTATATATATGAATATACCTACTACTAAGTTCTGAAACATGTCGATTTATTTTTTTCAATAGTGGTGCATACAAAACTATTTATGTTATTTAAAATAAAGAATAATAAACTCATCAGTGAAGAAGAAGATGATACTAATAATATAAACGAAACATGAAACAGAACAAGACACAGAAAAATATAAAGTTAACGGTCACAAATAGGAATCGAACCCAGGATCTCTTGTTTTACCGGGATGGGGGTCTTAACCAACTTGATTATTGGGAATTATTAATTAGATGTCGTATTTGTCGATCTCATATTTCAAAACCCATATTTTATATCGGTAAGACAAGAGAAAATGGGTTCGATTCTTATTTGCGACCGTTTTCTTCATTAATTTTTCTGTGTCTTGTTCTGTTTCATGTTTCGTTTATGAGCATGATGGGCATAACCTTCAAAATAAAATAATAAAGAAAAAGTTGTGCCTGATTGCATTGATTTTTATAATTTTCTCGTGACGTCGCGGATCTGAGCTACTAATTTATAGTGCAGTATTATATAAGTTTCAATGTAAATATTGGTCGTCTCAATGTATTCTCAGTTGTGCACTTTTCACTCTTCTCACATCTGTTCTCCTGTTACTCTGTTGCTTATCTAGTGTCAATATCATGCGAACATAAATTACATAATACATTTAAATATTACGTATAAATCATTGTTTAATACGTTAAAGGTATTTTTGCTTCATTTGTAAAACTCCGTAGCAACAATTTAAACAATAAAAACATTTTTCACAATACTTATATTTTTCTTTATAATCGTTTGTTTTATTAATTTATTTGTTTATTTTAAATAGGTCCCTAAACTCCTGATACAATCCTTCTACATAAATAAGTCAGTCACATTCATGTTCTCGTAATTTAAGCTTAAATTTAATTATGTGTTCTTATAATTTTATTTCTTCTTTCGCCAAATATCTGCTCTACCATTGCTCGGTACATCAACGACTTTTCACTCTAGGTCTGTTTTTTTTTTTTTTTTAATGTTTATGCCAACACAAAAAGTTTTTTGAAAGAAGGAGGTACTTAAGTAAAGTTGTTCGATGCTGAAAAATATTTTTGTTTAAATTTTGATCTTAAAAAACATAATTACCTTATTTTATCTGAAAACCGTACAAGAATCCTAACTACTCCCAACCTTCTTGAGCCAGTGAGACTATAACATTACCAATTGCGGTGTGTTGTGGAGGTTGATGGTATTGGGGAGGGGAAGGATATGGGGAAGTATCTGTATGCCAGATATGGTTACCATACACAGCTAAACCCATTTCAAGTAACTTATAGTAGTCTTACACGAGAGCGATACTAAGATTATCTTCCACTCTATAACCTGCCGCAAACATACTATGTATTATTTTAAATTAATAAATTGTGAAATTACACATATTATATAAATAAAATTTACTTGTGCACGACGGAGTGCTGATCGAGAACCTTAAATCTTAACCACCTTTCTTTTCTTTACTATTGGTTCCTTATAAAAGATATTGGCAAATACATAAATTAGTCAGTCATAAACCCCTCTTCAACCGGAAGACTCAATTCCACATTTACGAAGCTTCTAAAATAACATACAATAAGTTGTGTAACGATGAAATAAAGTGTAGTACGCTTCAAAGTCTACCAATAATTTATTATTCACATGTTAAATGAGCAAACATAAGATTTGCCTTTGAAAATACATCCCGTGTTTGTATGCGTTGTTAACAAAACACAATGATGAAATTAAAGTTTCATGTTTTGCGGTTGTATTCAAAACGATATTGATTATTTGTGAAAGAAACAACACATTTCGAGCTGTTAGCATTATTGTCTGTATTTTGCACATTGCATTTTCAATGAAGGAAAAAATGCAAAATTATTTGAGAGTTCAAATGTCACCTGTTAAACTAACAAACTGGTTGTGAGTTTTGTCGCTGATTGGTGTCCCTTGCATCGACCGTTATGCAAATCTTTTGTAACTTTTAAGGCTTTATCCATGTACGCTGATATTTACAGAAGGGTTTTTGTATTTCATCTGGACAAATGAACCAACTTGACGTGTCGCAATCATTGTTTATACGTGATACGAGTTAACCTACTTTTATTTTACGAGTTAATCACTTTTATCATCATCATTAACATCATACTCTTTTGCTTAATTAACAATAATACTTATTAAATCGGATTTATTATTGTGACATTTATACTATGATTTCAGGCTACAATTCTGTTTATAAATTATAAATTACACACCAATGGCAACAAATATGCTGTGTTAGATGTTTTTAATGTGCCTCTTTTGAAGTATGGAACTGTACTAATTTTACTAAGCATTTTAGCAGTGCAATTTTTAACGAGGTCACTGTGTAACAGGTTTTTTTTTAATTTCTTTCGTTAAATTTGTACTTATTTTTTTTTTCTTTGTCTTGTTTACTTAAATAATCTCATAAATTTTATTTTCTTTCTACTTTCTATGACTGCCAAAAACTATCATGTATGTAATTGGCACTTGTGCCGTTAATTCTAAATAAATAATTCATAACGAACTCTAAGCAGAATTCTTGCCTGAACACACGATGCAATAATTACAATAGCGTATTATCCAAGGTTGATATTTTCAGTTGCGAACTTACCAAATACAAGAGGTCCATAAAATAATATATCTCTAATGGTTTGTTTATATCTCTATTATGATTTGATTTATACATACAACCTCTCTCCATGGCTTTAAATGTATAGTTTTGTAAATTTTTCGTTTTATATAATCCTATTTTGTATAAATTTTTTAATTCATATTCCTTTCTCACAAATTTAAATAACTTATTCCATATTATGCTGTCTCAGTTAAAGTCACAAGGAGGAAATCCATAATTGGTTTTATTTAACTATATAATACTTATGTACAAACTGATTAAATGTTAACTATCGATTTCCCGAAAATGAATAAATATATAAATAAATAATAATTATAATGTTACGTGGATAAAAAAGAAGTTTTGCAATTTTGCTTTCTTCGAATCTATTTCAGCTATATCATCATAATAAAATCAAAACCAACCATCAATAAATTTAAAATCGATTTCGAAATTGCTTTGTTCCCGATCAAATCTATAATAAAAACACAATTAAAATCCTTATTTTAACTCAATGACGCCGCTTTTCAAATGATCCTTTAAAATCTAGGATGACTTGCATGTTGTTTTTAAAATTTCTTTCCATCCATCTTAACAAATTGTTATCCCGTCACTAAGTTAAACCTTCGTCGTATTTCTGGCGATCGAAGTAAAAAGTATTATAAAAAAAACGTTACACTCCTAATTATAACTATTTCCCAAAAAATCTTTGAAAATTACCACTTTTACGCAACAACCAAAAATCTCGCCACTGAAAACCAATCCCTAATATTACCATAGTAAGGATCAAGTTAACTTGACTGCATAATGAAATGAAGGCTTTATAAGGCTTTTAGGCAAGATACTCAGGTTTCTATTGTGACGCAATACAGTTTGAAACTAATACCCCCAGCGATGAATTATCCACAGTACGCCGTAGTTCCTGTGAGGTTTTATGGACTCGGGTAGGTACCCAATGTACCACGGGAATACAGGGCTGTCGATATATTCAGTTAATTTCACGCTGAAATTCAAGTACGTGCTGTAGTGAGCGCTGTAAGTGTTTTCACCGCTACTGTGTTCAGGATTCATTATTTTGCCTTCAAGAATGATTATGCAATCCTTTGTTGTTGAACATGCAGTTAGTAGTAGGCAATAAGCTTTTTTTCATGAGCATTCTGGTGTCCAGATTCGAACAGAGGCCTCTCTCAAATACCACAAGTTTTGCAAAAAACACACACTGACTTCATTAATGTTTGTTTAATATTTATCTCATTTTGATATTATATACAAGATGACCTTACTCGAAATTTTATTTAATTTTGGGCCGTTTCCGACATCTTCTTCCATCACTGAACTCCATCACGACTTGACATCCTGTAATTAATCTTTTACGCAGTTTTCCCATTTGTACATTATTCTATATCTTTAAATGTTTACTATCGGATATCACTATGTTACGGACCACCAATACGTACCAAAACATTATGCCGAAAAATTACTAACTATGTTTAGTGTCTTCAAATTTATCTTATTCCCATCTGATTCACTTCGTCACTTGCATAAGTCTCATAAAAATCCCCAAATTGCTGATGATAACATTGTTCCACTCGCTTGAGGAAATTGGGTCTATTGTGATTTATTTAATTAAAAATACGACATATTGAATGACCTCATCTAATCTGCCACTCCCTAGCCATCATCTTCCCCAACTTGTTTCTTCCAGCTTAATAGCATTCCACAAATTGGGGGATGCCAGAGTCTCATTGGCCACAGGCAGCCGGGATCTGGAATGAAAGGAAAACTTAAATAAATGACTGCATCTTCTAAGCCAGTGTTTCCACTCCCCCTTTACAACCCCACTCCCCCCACCTCCCCCACAAAAGCTCATTGTCTTCTAGGATCCCGGCGTGCCTTACCTCACGAAAGCGCAATTACACAAAAAAGGTCCAGTAAAAATAGTATCCATTAATGAAGATATTACGAACCGAGGAACACAACCTTAACAACAATGCGCCCCCTGTTCTTTACCAACAACTATGGTGGTCTTAGCCAGGGGAGTTCAGATCCTCTAATTCTAAGGTCACTAAGTGACGAGTGCTACTAGGTACTAGTCACTGATTTCTTTATTCTTATTTATAAGAAATCGACTGTATATCTAATTATAATTATAAATTTAAAGAGTTTCTTTTAAAGTTAATTGTGATAATAACTTAATTTAAGTTTCTGTATTTTATGCTTTATTATTTGTGTTTTACTGTGGTTTTAAATGTATGTTGTGATCTTCACGTAAAAGCCCAGTAGGACGTTAATAAATAAACAAATAACTAACTAGTTTGGCATCTCCAACATTTCAATACTATTAAAAAATCTTATTGAACATTTCAAAAATATAAAACAATCTATACTGTTTTCAGTAAAGTTGTCAAAACTCTTTATCCCTCGTGTAATAACGTTCGTGCTGAAAATAGTTCTGTTGACCTAGAAATTCCGTACCAAAAAAGTTTGTAATTTCAATTGTCTTATATTCTAGATAATAATTAAGTAATGCTAAAAATAAGTAAGAACATAAATTTCGTCACACTTTAAACCAGATTTTTTCATATTTTTATTTAAAAAATACACTTTGAATAATCTAAAGAAAATACGCATTTAAAATAATATTTAACTATAGTGGATATCAGTGACATTTTAAACAACTACTGATTTTTGTGTGAAAATATTTTTCTAGTTCCTTTTTATAATAGTGTAGATTTTAGATAATAAATATAATAACCATATGAAAACCTCCGAATCGATGCAAATAAAAGCTCATTGCGTGACACTTATACACTGATGTGATTCATATCAGAAGTGGTGATGAATAGAATTACAAATAATTTTGTAATTTTGTTTACTGTAATTTATTTCAATAAAACGATTTTGTGTTTTGAAAATCGTTTGGAGACCTCTGCAAATCTGTGCGGAAGAGAACCCAGTCACGTGGGCTGGTAATTGTCATCTGGCCGGGAACATTATCTCAGTATCTCTGGAATCTATGTTCCGCTGTACGCCGTCAGCCACCAAGCGATATCCTGGCACAATGTGCAAAGGAAGGAACCTGATCTGATCACCTATTGTTACCTGAAGTTCAAATAATGCACGTCCTTTTACTGATTTTAACAATATTAACTTTTATTTACGAAGAAGTTAAAATTTGTATTCTTTATGGTTGGCTATTAAAACATAACTTGCTATCTAACAACCACGCCATTTTCCACTGAAGTCGGTAGCACGCCATTTTGGCAATATTGGCACAAGTGTGGTGGCTGCGCCAAGATGCGGATAGTGGCGTTTTAGACACTGATGAAGTACGTAAGTATGAGATGAGGATTGTTATGAGTTGCCGGTTGGTATAATGACTACTGGTCGCAATGTTACAAGTATGGTGGATATGAAATAAGGACGAGACAACCTGTCGTACGCTTACAATATAATATTATATACAACCTATTAAGCTGTCTCTTATTCTCGATTGTTCCTTTCACACGCGTGGTTACTGGTACGTTCCTTACACTATGTATATGGTCCTTTGACATGTCCCGAATAGTATTTAGATCACATTAAATTCTCGTAAAATTACCTCAACTTTCTTACGCTCACTAGCGCGTTGTGCATACATTCTCATGAAGCTCTGTTAACCCTCTTATATACTGTTACCCTTTTTATAAACTTACCTTTAACGGAAAGACAATCATTTTCGGGTTATGATTTAGTTAGGCTTACATCGTTTTGTTTCAGATTTAGATATTCGTAAGACGGTTATGAATGGTTTTACTGCTAAAATACGTTTTAGGGTTTCATATACAGTGATGTATTATTCGAAGAGTTCTAGATGTAAGACAACTCTATACATAAGAAAAATTATATATAAAAACATCTTCACTTCCCTTCCATCGAGCATCTTCACGTCACTCGTCATGCAGGAAGGAATCCAAGACATCCCTTGCTCAAAGACAAAACTCTAACTTTTGGCTAAGAGTGTTTAACCTGATACCCGATACATGAAAATCTAAAAGTGCACGCATTCTGCGTAAATTGGCATTGATGTATTATACAATTGGTTAATAATTGGCTACTGGACTTGAAATTGGAGGGAGATTCGAGAGCGAAAATATGCTAACTTACAGATAAATAACAAATGTTTAGTACGTTCATATAATTATTTGATATTTTTGGTCTTTAGACCTAAAATTCCCACCACACTTCAAACAAACTAAAATAATATAAACTATAAACACGTCTTAATTCAGTTACTTACTTGCAATAATAATTCTTACTCATATATTATTACACATCATATAAACAATAAAAAAATTAAGATGCTTACCTAACTTATATATAAAGTAATTTCCACAATGTTATAAATTTAATGTTATGTAAAAAGTAATTTCTTCAATGTTATGAATTTATTGTTATGTATTTGTGTTACATTATCAATCTACTTAATATGAACTAACCTATCAATGTGAATTCCTGAAATGGGAATCCTTCCAAGTTGGAGTGCTGGTACCTACCTTGATTTATGGAAGTGAGGTATGGAACTGGCAAAGAAAGGATGAAAGTAGATTGAATGCTGTTGAAATGAGATCCCTGAGGCGTATGTGTGGTAAAACCATGTTTGATCGTGTGAGGAATGTGGAGATCCGCAAATAGTGCAAGGCTGATGCAAGCGTAATGAGTAAGATTAAGAAAGGGACGCTTAGATGGTTTGGGCATGTAGAGCTAATGAGGGAAGATAGGAGTGTAAAGAGGATATATGATACAAATGCGAATGGTAGCAGAAGTCGGGGACGCCCGAGGAAGACATGGCACGATCAAGTGAATCAGATACTCGAGTCGGGCCATGTCAAGAGTCAGAATAATAGAAGAGTATGTATGAGACGATGTATGAATGTGAATGAGGCAAGAAGTGTGTGCCAAGACCGAGTTGTTTGGCGGTCCGTCCTCTCTGCCTACCCCTGCGGGGAAACGGCGTGATGGTTAGTTAGTTAGTTAGTTTGGTAAACAATACACATAATATTAAATTCATTGGTAAACCAAAGACATAATATTAAATGCATTGATAAACCATAGACATAATATTAAATGCATTGATAAACCATAGACATAATATTAAATGCATTGATAAACCATAGACATAATATTAAATGCATTGATAAACCATAGACAGTGTATTAATTAATTTTTCCCAAAATCCTTCGTCAATAGAGATTCGCCTAGTGGGGCAGGTTATGTCAATTTAAACATACCTACGATTTTCGTCTCTTTATTACTGCGCCATTATGCATTTGTTCCATTACCATTAATAATTGTATATCTAATTTTATCTTTAACATTTTTTTTTTATATTTCTGTTATGTTTTGATGACAAATAAATCACATTAAAACAAGCAGACTAGATTTCATTTCTTAAGCAAAAGAGTTTTTGTATTACAAGGATATTGCTCTCAAATTTACAGTGCAGAATAGGTTGAAGATAATATGATTTATACCGCTAAACATGGGTTGTTGAACTGGAATTTACAAACTGCCAATTTGACGAATTTGCATAACCGCTTCCAAATACTATAGCCGACTTTAAATACTATGCTTAACCGCTTTACAATATAATAATACTGCTCCCCAATATAAATATGTATTCGATTATACTGTTTCCTTGATATAACTTCTTCTCGATTCGCCGAATTTCCAATACATTATACGAGTCGTTGTGTCAATATATTCCGGCGCCATGGGCAAGGTATTCCGCGAATGGCGCCTGGCTAACTGACTTGGCGCCTAGCAATTAGTGGCTTGACCTGGATAAACATAACATCGTGTTATTGACGTAAATCACAAACAGTTACAAATATCGTCTTCTTTCGAACAAATATGTTGCATATAGCCAGTCAATCTATGTAACTGACAAGCGACGTGACTTTTTTCAAATCCTATCGGCAAGAAAAATATTGAAGTCTTCTCTCCATTAACGACCATTATTCATTCTCGTTTAGGAGTTTTCCGTCCATAGAAGCTGTCCCTACACAAAACACAAAAAAATAGAAACACACCATTTTGTTGGCAGAATGAGGTTTTTTCACAAATTTAACTTGGAGATTGCACAGATTTACACATTTACAGTCTCTAAGGACTGAACGCGTATAAGTAGTAGCATCTGCTATGGTCTGGTCGTTTTGGTTTCACGAGCTTTCTATGATCCAGCTCTAATCTCTTCGACCACCCAACTTTTGCATCATGTGTATCTCATTTTTAGCATCTTCTTTTTGACATGGTCAAACCAAGTCATCAAATGGAGTGCTGGTTAAACTAGCAAGACACTTTTGAGGTGTGGGGCGTAGTTCTAGTGTCCAGTCTAGCTCAGTGGAGTCCCTGCTAGCTACATATCGATAGCGAATAAAATATGAAACCCAGCGTCACCCAATGTCTGGTGAAGTCATTGTTTAACATATTTATGCCGCTAGAGTGTAGAATGTTAAGAAGCCTGAGCCAAGTGGCATGGCAGAGGTACACTGGTACAAGAACAACGAGTTTGGCCACTTGTCGCTAATATAATGGCTAATGGCAACCTTTAGTGCCACTCGGGGGCTGGGAACAGCGACGATGGCATATCGGCGTTATCAGATCGCTATCTTTATCTTAGGCTCTTCGTGGGCATTTAATACCAACCTAAATAGATAAGGATGTACAGGTTCTATTGAATTTTGCATCTGCGTAGAACGTGCGACAGGACCGCATCTAACCACCGATCAACTATTAATACACAACATAAACCACCGATTAACGAATAATATACAACATACAGCCTGCATACCCTTGAGGTGATTTTTCACAAAAACGGCGCTATACAAGTTATTAATATTATTTTACATAATTATATTAAGCTCTGTTAACTTGAAAATGCTTTTTCCTCACGTTGCACCAAATGTCAACAATTTTTAGCTTTTATCTATAGAAATCTTTAGATCTTAAATCATTGAATGGGAATTATGTTAGTGATTGATACACCATATAATTCTTTACTACATCAATACCGATTTGAAAGAAAATTTATCACTTTTCGACTCCTTAGTCTAACGAGATTGATTTCTTCAAGAAATGATTTCGATACATGAATTCAATTTTACCGGATAAATTACGGTAAAAATAAGAATACCCGTGACTTTTGGTGAATACTCGAATAACGTACACTTAGTCAGAGACCATTCTCACATTAAATAAACAGCAAACATAATGGCTGAGCTTATACAAAAATGGACACGCTACAAGGGAAAAAAGACTATTGATAAAAAAGAAATCAAAAAAGAAAAGAAAATAAAAGAATTGAAGAGACCAGAAGGAACAACGGCCATCGGGAAGCCATAGGACAGATGAATCAACAACTTTAAAGATACGGAGGAAAGCTATTGTAAGCCCTTACCAAAAATAAATTAACGAATTGGGCAAATTAAAACTTAATAAAAAAGTAGACGACATATACTGTGAAATGTGTTATGAACGTTGTACATCCTTGCTCAATTTAATAATCTAATTACTAACCAGTTTGCCCACCACCCACATCGTTAGCTAACACGATGAAGAGATTAATATAAATACGTTTCTCAAAGATGTGAATCGTTTAAGTGCCAGAAAGAAAAATGCTTTAAATACAATTTGATTATTTTTTCAAGCCTTCGTCGATGTGCGTGTTAGAAAAATAATTGTTGATGGTCAATGATCCTAAATGATCATGATTGAATTTTTAAAACTTCTCAAAATCACCGTTATTATTCGGACGAACCCTTTTGGGTCGTCGAAATTGATCCAAATAAGTTCAATAACATGAATCTGGTGTATAATAGGCGGACCCTCACTCCCAATTTTATACTTCAAGGGAGATTTGCATACAATTATAGAAAGGTGCTTTCTAATAAAATATAATCTCATTCATAATTAATGGGTTGGCTTTGCCATAATCTTTATTGTAACCATGACATACTTAGCTATAAAATTAAGCGATTTAAGACAAAGTGATTACTTAGTTACTTAATCTAAGTGATTAATGTTTTTTTGGAGTGATTTAAACTGATATAATAGGTATAACATGAAATACAAGTATGGTAAAAGGTGGGCGGTACACTTTTTGACACACTTTAATACTTGAAACATTTTTTGTTTGTTTGTATTATCTGATTTACTGTTTATGAAATTCTACCAGCATCCACACATTGACAAGACGTTATGAGGCCGTTAAGGGTCAGAAGTTAGAAGTAGGTGCGGGCAGCTTTGTGGGTGCCAAAACTAACGTAGTATGATAATTATTCTAGTTATCTACCAACCCGAATGTATTGAATTCAACAAATTTTATAACAGTATCATTGCAATAGTTCAATTTTTGATCATGTCAAAATGAACTTTGGCAAAAAATAGGTACTATTCTTGTTACGTAAAAGTTACAACACAATGACAAGAATCTATGTAAGTAGAAGCAAAAAATATGTAATTTTAAACTTCTGTCAGGCGTCTTCGTCGAAATGAAATTTTATATCTACGAGTTTTGATCAAGAGCTTAATACTCACTGAATAGCGACGTTATACAATCAATTTATTGGTGGGAATAGACTTCTAGAAGCAGCATCAAACGATCGTGATCAACTGTCATTAAAAAATAAAAGCAAACCAGATATTATGCAAATATCATCGTGACAATGAACAAAGGCCCTCGCAAAACATTAAAAGAGCGATAATAATTCTCAATTTCACTTCGGAGAAACTATAGACTACCAACTACCTAATGATGGCCGGCTGGCAATCAATATGACCATTCAAGTTGAAGACACTGAATTTAAGATCGAAGTCAAACTAATAAGATTTAACCGTTATAATTATGTCTCGTTGCGGACTTAATAAATATGTTGACATTTTGTATTGAGAAATGGATGCAACCTGCATTTACGCTCCACTTTTTTGATACATTAATGTGGAGTGGATAGTAAATTATAACTAGCCTAATAACTAGATATTATTCTTCCTTCTTTGGTTTAGTGTACCTGATACGTTTAGAGTACATAAATTAGAATGCTATCACAAAAAATGTTGAGTCTTTATGTGAAATAAATAAGAGGACACAGTTATTACACATTGCTCTGTAACTACTTTCATGGTACCGTAAGAACTTATTTATAAATAACAACAAAGTTATTACGTATTGCTCTCTAACTACTTTCATGGTACCCTAAGAACTTATTTTGTACTCTTCTTATTATATATAACTATTGAAATGTTTTTCCCTAGATCTGAAGGATTTTCGGCTAGCAACAAGATAAAGTTTGGCGATTCATTAAAGCATCTTTGACTAATGAATATGATGTAGTAGAACATAAAACTTATTTTATTTGAGAAAATTAAAATTCACGCAAGAAAGCTCGTTTTTTTTAATATGCAAGTAACATCTTCTGTAATTAACTTATTTTAATAATAACTTAAAATACGATTATCACAAAAAAAAACTGTTGATTCTTGCAAAATAAAATTCCTTACAAATTTGGTGATAACAAATTTCTAAGGCAACACACATGCAACAGATTTTTAAGGTTTACCGCTGTAGTGCCATGAGTATATTTTGTAATAACTATTTATTAGAACAGAAAGTCGCTTAGGAGTTGAATTCATAACGCACTTTTGGGATTCATTTCGGACTCGCTCTCAGTCAGTATTAATACAGACGAGTAGTTTTTTTTAAATATGGAATTTGAATAGCGCTCTATTCAAAGTGTGATAAAATTATAATACAATTTTGTCTTATTATATTATAAAGGATTTCACTGCATGATCTAACTTTAGAAAAACCGCCACTGGTAACTGCACTCAATCTTTTGTCTTTACCGTGTTTTTAAAATACTGAATCATATGTCATTTTCGTCAATAAAGGTAGACACGTACTTATATTAAGCTAGTACTTAAAGTCCCTGGTGGCCCAAATAATTCAATCGGGCTCGAAGAGTGTCGCTCTACCACCTGCCGACTGTTCGGCAATTCTACCACCTGTCCAGCTGTTCGCCCAAATTACCTTGAATGACCCCAGAAGACTAAGAAACTCTTAATGACAGGCGTAGTGGAAGTAATAAGGTTGTGCGGATGATCTTTAATACGAATATAAGATGTAATTTTTTCGTTTCCCTGGAGGGCCTGGATAGTCCTTAAATATCACAAAACCTCTCCTGCTAAAGAAAGATCGTTCAAAAAACATGTATCGCTAGCCTTAATTACGGGATACAGAATCCAGTAAATAATGCAATTAACAAACCCTAAAAATAAGGAAATCATCATCATCATCACTTTTGGCTCTACAACCCCTGGTGGGTCTTGGCCTCCTCAAGAGTCTTCCTCCACTCATCTCGGTCCCGCGCCAGCTCTCTCCAGTTTCGAAGCTCCAAGGCAGACAAATCTTTGAGGACGTTGTCGCTCCATCTTAACCTTGGCCTTCCCAGGCTCCTTCTCCCTATCGGTCTTGAGCTCAGCAGGGACTTTGGTTCTTGATGCTCGGTCATTCTCTCCACATGACTTAGCCACCGAAGTCTTCCCAGTTTTATGAATTTTGTGACGTTTATCTCCTTAAACAAAGTATAGAGCTCATTGTTATAACGTCTGCGCCAAAATCCAAATAAAAATAAGGAAATAATGGATATTAAATGAGACCTGAATAAAATATGTTTATCTTGTGTTTAAACCACATAAAAAGTATTCAACCTACCTAAAAAACTATACTACGTCATTTAAATAAATAAAAAATTTATCTGCTAACTAGAAAAAACTGATGATTAGTTTATAAATCATTCAAGATTGCAATTATTGCTTTCAACAAGACGTTGCATATGTAGGTTTTTTTATCATAACAAAACACTGATCTGAGAAGAATGATTGAAACATTTTCAAGTCAAATTGTATATCCTTTAGGTGGTAAGAAGCTTTAACTCTTCTTATAACCTAACTAAAGGATACACAATTTGATTCTATTAAGGATAACTTAGTAGAGTCAAATTGTATTTCCTTAGGTTATAAGAAGCTTTAACTCTTATAAAAATCAAGGAAAAAACAATTTTAACATCTCGAATTCGCGAGTTTCGTGGTTAATTCATTAATGTTGAATGTTGAGCAACAATTAATACGAGTAGGTATAAATCTGTACGAAGACATTATATACCTTACAGGTAAATCGTGAAGTTGAAAAATGTGATGATATTTTAAACGTGTTGGACTTAATAGCTTTACGCTGAATGCTTAAGTACTTAAATACAACAGCATTAACCTAGACATTAATTGTCGATAAACGATTTTGACAGCAGAATTATATTTTTTTAAATTGACACAATATGCAGGGGTGGTCATCTTTATTGTTTTTATTTTAGAACAGAGATTTTAAATAAACAATTTTTGAAAGAAATCTTTGACTATCTAATTACGAAGGTTTTACCATTTTATGACTGACAAATGTATTTTCATTTGATGAATAATGAACAGATTATAATCGTTTTAATATGCCCAAATACATAGGGAGTACGCATTTTTAATTTAATGAATGTTTTGAGGAAGGGTGATTGAATTGGAGGTAAAAGTTGAAGTAAAGAGGAACGTAACGGTTAGAAAACCTTTTTCTTTAGATCTTCTCACTAAATACATCGAAATCTACTTAAAACAACGTAAAACTTGGATATGCGAAAATTTCACTCTAGATAGAGGTTCAAATATACCTTTATCGGTAGGTACTGGATATGGCTGCGCGGCATTTTTCATACAAAACTTAATTTTGGATTAGGCCAACCAAACTGACTGACCCTTTTTAATCAAAAAGTATAGCAAATAACTATAAGTATCTGAATTTCTAAAATTTTAAAATTATTTGATAGTTTATTGTTTACATGATGACATAAAATAAATTAAAAATACATCTTTTAAAAAGCGTTTTTTTGGTCGATATTTAAAATTATGTTTTATCCAATAATTGAAATAGTTGCCTCTAAATTCATGAAAACAAATAGGCAATATAAATAGGCAATCTCATCTGGTTTGAGGCACCAAGGTACTTGGAAAAAATCTTTAACTCTGTTTAGAAAAGGGTTGTAAGATTTAAAAAAAGGTAAAAACCCAATGTAACTACCACAAATAAGGCAACTACCCAATGTACCTACCACAAGTAAGAAATTATAAGGAAACATATTAATAAATACAATAAACCGTAGTACCTACTTGTACGTAAACTTTCCAACAAAAATCTTCAAACTTTTCTCAGTTCCACCGCTATAAAAATATATAACAATATAGCTTTGTATGTCTGTAACATACTTCAGTAACAATATATGCTCAGAAATGAATACTAGTGTTATAAATAACAGCATATAAAGACTAATATCGCCATGTCAAGAGTCAGAATAATAGAAGAGTATGTATGAGACGATGTATGAATGTGAATGAGGCAAGAAGTGTATGCCAAGACCGAGTTGTTTGGCGGTCCGTCCTCTCTGCCTACCCCTGCGGGGAAACGGCGTGATGGTTAGTTAGTTAGTTAGTTAGTTAGTTAAAGACTAACGGTACCACGGTTACGAACACCAGCAGGCAAACATCATTTTGTGTATAAAGGTATAAAATTATTTAATGATCTTCCCATGGACCTACGAACAGAAAAATTTCAGGAAAAAAGTAAAAAAAACAATTTTTTACACCAAGCGGAATTCATTCCATAAAATTACATTTTCGTATTCTTGTTTTAAAGTTATTTGTCAAATGTACGATATACTTTGCCAAAATGAGAGATTTACTATTTTTAACTGACTTCTTATTATTATAAACCATGATTAATTATATATCATAATTCACCGATGAAATATAATGCACGCGAAATTTATTTTTAGATATTATAACACGCTTATAAATAGTGTTAATAACACATTTATTTTTATTGTTTACATACTTTTGTAATTTTTTAAATTTATTTTTATGTCTCCGTATACTTATCCTTCTTTGTTTAAACATTTTAATTTCAATTTCTATATTTTGTTATCACTGGAGGTACAGTTTTTTCTTATATTAACGAGCACTCCTTACAGAAAAAAACATGTGCGAGCTTAAATTAGAAAATAATATAATAATGCTCAAACTGTACACTGCAGAATCATGTATAGTGGTGCCTCACACAACGAACGCCTCGCACAGCGAATGCTGCACACAACGAACTTCCTTTTCGTTCATTTCACGATTCATACAACGAACTTCGCTTCACACAACGAAGTCGCCCGATCTTCTACGATCACTACCGATTAATTGCATCCTCCCGCGCAGGCAGTCGTTAGACTCGTTAGTCACTGCGTAGTACGCTTAACTTACGCACGTATCGCAGCAATCGTTCTTCATTACGAATTAAATCGCACACGTATCACGGCAGTCGTCCTTTTAAGATAAACTCAACATTTTTTTTATATGATGGGTTCTAAAAAAAGCAGGAAGGTGATTTCTCTTGAAATGAAACAGGAAATAATTAGAAGGAGTGAATGTGGGGTAAAACAGTGTGACCTCGTCAAAGAGTTTGGCCTCAACAAGACCACCATTTTCACCATTTTGAAAAACAAGGATGCAATAAAATCAGCCAAAGTAGCCAAAGGAGTATCAAAACTATTTAATGAAAAACATAGATCTTCAATCCACGAGGAAATGGAGAGGCTATTAGCGATTTGGATTAAGGACAGGCAGGTGAAAGGTGACGTAACAACCCAAGATATTATCTGTTACAAGGCCAAGATAATTTATGAAGATCTAAAGAAAAACATCCCTGGAAGTAGCAGCAATCAAGATAATAAAGAAGATTTCAAAGCCAGCAGGGGGTGGTTTTTTAGATTTAAGAAAAGGTATGGAATCCACAGCGTTAATATGCATGGTGAGGCTGGCAGTGCTGATAAAAAAGAAGCAGAAAAGTTCTCTATTAATTTTCAAAAATTTATTATGGATGAAGGATACTGCCCACAACAAGTGTTCAATGCCGATGAAACGGGTCTTTTCTGGAAAAGAATGCCGAGCAGAACATTCATTACAAAAGAAGAGAAGAAATTGCCAGGACACAAAGCCATGAAGGACAGACTTACCCTTATGATTTCGTCTAATGCCAGCGGAGACCTCAAGATCAAACCTCTATTGGTTTATCACTCTGAAAATCCAAGAATTTTTAAGAAAAATAACGTTATTAAGTCCAAATTGCCCGTCCATTGGAAGTCCAATCAAAAAGCCTGGGTGACCCAAGTTATCTTCAACGAATGGATTCTGGAAACCTTTGCTCCTGCCGTGAAGGAGATGTTGAAGAAAAGAGAGAAACAAACGACTTTGGACAGGTTTTTCACTGCACCATCGGCGGAAAATGGATGAAGATGTGCAAGATTCGATTATTTCTTAAAATTAAAAAATGTGTGTTTTTTTCATTATGTTTTTAGATGTATCTAAATAAAAATAATAACAAAAAAATTATCTTTTTTTTATGTCATCTTACCATATTTTATGCTACAGAACGAATTGTTTTTTTTAACATGTATTGTTATGGGAAAACGCGTTTCACATAACGAACTTTTCGCATAACGAACTTGCTCCTGGAACGAATTAAGTTCGTTGTGTGAGGCACCACTGTATTATTATGTAAACAAAAAATAATACTATCTAGATAAAAAAAATATTATCAGAAAACACTACAAAATATTTATTGTGTCCCCTCCATTGTAATCTATGATTTGTTTCGTTTATATAATATGAATAAAATAAAACTAAAATAAATTGCATACATTCTGAGCAGTAAAATATTTGGTACAACTTTTTTATATCATCCAAAGATATTTCAGTTTGGTTGGATATTTTGGCCGCATATCCAAATTAAATTTTGTACGAAAAAGGCACAATGTAAAGTATATTTTTATTCTACTTCGGAAATTACCCACTTTTTTTCTCACATTGGGTTTCGATCGAGATTCATAACCAGCGATTCGCATGGTTCATTTTTTTCGATCGACATTAATTATCGGTATCAGGGGTCAATAAATACAATTTTAGAAATGATAGTATTTATATTCTCTAGTAAAGCATAAAGGCTCATATTCTTCCCCTTTCATTGAAATATTGTTACATAATTATTCATCGGAGAAATCGATTGCTTCAATATGATATGCTGGATACATCAGGTACGTGTTGTACCGACCAAACCCTAGTGGGAATAATGATGCAGGAACAAAATACATTTTTGAATAAAACACTATTTTGTGGAAGCCTTACACTAATCAGTGAGTTTTCGTGTATTACTAAAACAAATATATTATGTTAATGGTAATTCATTAGTGTGTTGATTGCACATGGGTCTGGTGCAGTGGTGAGAGTGATTTGTGGCTTCTAAATGTCTGCTTCCTTCGCTATTTATGTGTCATACGTGAGACATTACGAGAGTCACGTTCGTTAAGACCTCACGCTTTCTGTTTAGTATTGGAACAGTTTTGGATATTATCTACCATTTTTCCCATCATATTACTACAATCATACCTACTATCCATTTCCTTCCTTAAAAACAGCCTTACCCACACTTGAAAATGAGAAGATTTTTGTTGCATTGTAAATTGTCGCAAGTACAGCAGTCGAATTCGTGTCGTGTAGCAAGAAGGTGCAATCGTAGTGTCCTCGTTGTATTATTCACATGCTTTGTGCTAAATATCAAAATCATCTTGTTTATTACTTTTCGGAGGAAATTTCACACCGTGAACAGTGCAAGTTCGTCGACAGCTCTATTGCCGGGATTCTGGGGGATTCAAAGGTAAGCTGTTCCTTAATTTCACTTTTTCCCGTGATTTATTCAAAACCAATTAACTGAGCTCTTCATTGTCGTATTTGTTATGAATTTGATTTAAGGTTAGTGTACGTGTAATAGCGTTACACCTTCTTTCATAACAAATAGGTGGTCCTTAATTTTGTCATTAAGTTTTTTGTCAAAATATAGTACAATTCGGTAATATAATAGATTTGAAATAGCTTGAGCATTTTGCTGACGCCTTTCCGTGTAATTTCGCCTCCTCACGGGCTTTTTTTAAAACTTTTTGATATAGTGGCATACAGATATCCGTGCCAAAAGGCCCCTTTCTCTTTCATCGTGACTTTAAGTTATGGTTGTTTGAAAATATTTGATTTAGTTTTTGTGAAAAATTATTTGCAATTGTACATGGCTGCATTTAGGGGGAGCCTCCTCACGGGCTAACATATTGTCGGTAAGCTTTTGTTTTCATATGGTAAGTCAAGTATAATCCGGGTTGAGAACCCATGCACCACCAGGCGTTCCCGGCCTCTGTTCATTACTTATCCAGCCTTTCCTAAAAACTCTATGGTTCATTCTCCAACTTTGTCAGCTAACTGCGCGACTTCCCTCTGGATTTACTGGCATTCTTAGCCTTACATCTCTCTCGAGCCTCTTTATCTGCATTTCTTTTATGAAGAATAGAGCAGAGGTTCGATGCAAAGCACATATAATCAAGCTTCTTAAAAAGTAGAAAACTTACGTCTCTAGTTTTCGGATTTTATTTGAAAGCACCCTTATTATTCTTCTCTGCAATATATTTGCATACACGCATGGCCCATAAATACTTCTCCAAGACCAGCGCAATTATTTATGCTCCGTAATGATCATAATTAGCTCTATAATAAACTGATTTCATAACGTTTAGTCGTTTAGCCGTAAACTGGACACTGGACACAGACCGGGCTCACTCTTCCATTTTAACAGCACTTAATCAGAAAACGATTTGTCAAACACAACTACATACCTACTACAGTTTACCGCGCAAGTGTTGGCCTCTGTGTTTACATAACTGTTTATTTACTAAACCTAATCCTCTTTTCTTTTCATTTATGTGATACGAATGAGTTATAATTTAACATTTGTGAATTACTGTTTTCTTAAGTCAGTATGTCCAAAATAGGACCACTATAAGAAAATGCTGATGCTGATATGAAAGCATGTTACATATGGTTCCATGCTAACTCAATACAGTGACTATTCAACACACTTTTAAAAAGTGATATAAAGACATTAAAAACGATGAAATTTTTTTTTTTTAACGTAACCCTAACCTAACCTAACCCACTTAACCCAGTTAATAAAGTTTTTATTTCATCACTTTCCATGACTTTATGTAACTTGTATGATGATTTATCCGGTCACCGTTACATATATATATATTTCAACAGCAAAAGATTGAGTGGATTTTCCAAATTAATAAATATATATTAATTTGGAAAATCCACTCAATCTTTTGCTGTTGAAAGAGCTATGGTTTTTTAATGTAATTACATAAAATTATATATCTTTAAATAGCATGTTCCACGCTCTTACCGCAAAACTTTAGGGGTAATTCATGATAGTCTAAGAAAAAAATCCTGGTGAAGGTTTTAAACAAAGCAATTATAATTACCAATAAAAATATAATACGAATTGTCCAGTGTATTTGTAGCGAGTAATTGTTCGGATGACAAAATGGCCACCCTCACATTTCAAATCATAAATAAAACAGCCCAAGAAAATAGCTGAATGACTGCGAAGAAATAATAATTATGAAGGTGTGTTTATATAAACGTTTTGTTAACCACACAAGAATAATAAATGTATCATATCTTTTTTATTTTAACACTAATGAATAAAACGTATACAGTTTTTCAAGAATAAAACATGTGCAGACCACGCTCTAAGTTCGCTATATTTCGTGACTTGGCCTATTTCAGCGTATCGCTCACCATACATTCCCATTGGTAGTGTTTGGCGAGCTATGTGCTAAAATAGACTGAGCCATGATGCGTGTGGCGTAACGCGTCGCCTACCTAAACCACTCAAAGTTTTGCGGTATGAACATGGAGCACGGTGTATAATTGCATACAATATATGCTCATTTTTATACGTAAAGTTCGATTTTTAATTTCTAATATTTGAATTTGGAGTAGTCTTACTGGACAGTTTAATAAGATATTCATTTTGTACTCATATCTAACGTGCAATTAAATACAAAAAATCGATTACAGGTATAAGACAGGGAAATATCTTAACCTTTGTTCCATCATAAAATGTACCTTTACCTTTATCTATTGTGTTATAAATGCTAAATAAGTCCCCGCCACACAACATCCCCAAAGATGACATAGACAGCGAGGGAAATTATCTCAGGTCCTCCTATATTCATAAAAGGTTATCTTTATAGATATTTTTAACACATTGCAAAAGTATGGGATAGTGCAATGATTTATTGTAATCGGAGAAAAATAGGTAACAATTATTAAAGTGGCCATCACCACTTTGCACGACAGTAAAAGCTGGACAGAAATGAATATAAGCATATAACCAATGGCTCCTACCCACTGTATTTCCATAACATCTGAAGGAACATTATGGCCCACACGTCTTAACCATCAGTAAGTTAACTTAATTCGTTTCGTAATTTATATGTGGTTAACTATTAAAATATGATTTATGCAAATCCAGTACAGTTTTCGCTCTAACTTCGACGCTATTGACGACGTGATTATTGTTATTATAAATAATAAATAATAATGATACGAGTCATATTTTATAGTCACGTTAAGTAAGGTTGCTTTACGAATCTTGATAATAACCTAACCCATAAAATATTTCCTTTCAAATACGAATAAAGGAGGACTTTTATATATTTTTAAATTATCAAGGGCTGTAAATCGATAATTGGAACACGTTAAGCCCCACATACCCAATTTATACCGATTTATAACAAGTTTCTTGTTAATAAATGTTATTTTGATGATAATAATCTGTAGATTTGTTATGTCGAAACGTTAATTGAAATATGAAATGTTCTTATACCCGCACTATTATGTTTTTTTTAAAATTGTTATAAAATAAAATAAAACATTATGCATTTATTTCAATTTTTTAAATATCAATATCTGCCTACTCATCAGTTACAGTCATCTAAATGTTGATTTACAGCTTGGAATCATTTCAATTACGTAATAATAATAATTCCCCTTTGAAAATACACTCAGAAAATGAATTCCACAGTAGCTGAAATTTCAATAACTTCGAAAACCATAAATAATTGTACTTATCATAAAAAAACCATATAATATGGTATAAAATAAAATGAAATAATTTTGTCAAGCTGGCTGGTTCTAGACGGTCCCGTGTGCACTGGCGGGATAAACAGTCAGTATTGAACACGGCCACCATCTTGAAACGGAACGTACAAATTTATAGAAAGACCAAGTGCAAATGCTCGGTCAATAATCTTTCTTATTAATGTTTATTTTTTTAAATAAAGTGTTATTTTTTCTCTTCGAGTTGACAGGGATTTTGTTTCTACATACCATACACATGATACGATCGACTGCATTAATGTAATGATCGACTCTCTTAATCTTACATAGTATTATAATTGTTTGTTTTTTCTTGGATTTTGTGAAATTTCGCGGTATGAGCGTGAAACGTGGTGGAAATTTGTTAATAGCAATTCAGTTTTCACCTTCATGTATGTGAGAACTTCCCATTTGAGAACGAAGAAAAGTTAGCGCTGGAAAGTAACGAGAATTCGCGATATCGTTATTTTCATGGTCGTGTGCATAATATATTTACATTTCTTATGTTAGAAACTGTTACTCGATTCATTTTACAGTACTAGACACTGGATACTAACTGCTGCAGTTAACAGATGTAATGTACCTAACTAACTATTTATAACGACAGTTAATAAGTCCTCTGAAGTAATATCTTGTTAAAATTATGACATTTACGCTGCTAAACTTAATGCCACTTATCTTGTCGAGAATATTCTTGATCAGTTTATATGAAAGTATCAAAATCGACTACATTCATACAGCAAAATAATTAGTAATTACCTTACATATTGATTTACAATCTTAACTACGGAACAGAAATCTGGTTTAAAGGGAATTTACACCTATCGAACGGTGATCTCTCAGTCATGAAATTGTATAATTATCTATTTCTGTCTGAAATTTCTAGATAACTGTTTTCAGTTTTTTTTTAACATTTAAGGGTTATGAATAACCTTAGTTATTTGAATTCCTGCTTCTTTAGTTTTTAAAAGCGGGAAGGGTTATAAGAGAAGAATATAGAACCCTTATTGCCTGGGTGGGAACCCGAGGCATTTGTCCTATCGACTACCAACAGTTATCTCCATCCTTATTAATGAAAATCAATATCAATATATAATCCTGAAAGTACCCATAGGACTCCATCAAAAGAAATTTTTAAAAAATTTAATGTGTTCAGCATTATAAAACTGTTATCAAAAAATGCACTACTCAGTTTTAAAGAAAAATATGAACACCTTGCTGAACAACATACCTACTCTACAAGAACGAAATCCTCAAATCTAATAAAAATTCAAAATTAAATAATTATTTCGGCAGGAGAACCACTATTTCCATGCTATAAAATTATATAATGCCCTTAGAAAAGTATAAAAAAGATATCAAATTACGGCTAACTAAACATGAAGATGAGGAAATCATTAAATTTATGAAGTAACCCCAACGCAATCTACAGACAACAAACATAAATACTTTTTGCTTAATTTATTTTATATTTTTTGGGAACCAACAAATTAGAAGATGAGGAAATCATGATCAACACACATACAACTATCTACAGTCCGCCTCGGAACAGGAAAACCTAGTGAGGAGGACTGAGAAAAAACTACATCACTTTATATCTTTATGTTACTTAATATTGTATCTTTTTTACTTTACTTTATATTGCCGTTAAATAAGAAATAAATAAATCATAATTTAAAAAAAATACCGTCTACTAAGAAACACATAAAATTTCAATATTCCTTTCCAAATAACCATGTGAATATTTCGACTATATTACAACCACTGATATCGGACAGATTCCAGACATATTTTGTTGATGTTGTATTTTTAACATTACCTTCAAATAGGAGGCCACGAGGAATAAAAATTCCCTCAGGGAATGCTGTGCTCATCTTTGGGGATGCTGTGCGAAAGGTATTTTTAGGGAAAGGAAGGAGAGAAAGTTCTGGGAAGGAAAAGAGTAAGAGGGTGGGTAGGAATCTGGGGGTCAATGTGTCCAGGAGTGATGGACGTATGAATCCATCCATCCCACTGCAGTGCGACGCATGGGTCGAGAGAGAGTCCAGCTCAAAAGGTTTCCTTCAACCAGTCTCTCCCGATGTAGGTGTGCAAACGCATCCGCCGCACAGTGGACGGAATGAAGAAAAAACACGAATTAATTGTTTGATGGCTAAATATTAGTGCAATATATTTTTTAATCTTATTAATGAATTATAACTATTTTTAAGTAAAAATATTAATTTATTATTATAAATGGCTTTTTCTCCATTTCGTCATTAATTGTAGTGAAAAATTCTTAATGTTTTTGTAAAATGTAGGGCTCAAAATGTTAGAACCTGCCGCTATGTGGTATTTTTGTGTTGCGTAATTAATTAAAAACTATTTTAATTTCGCAGAAGTGGCATTTAATATACCCCGTTTTTTTAATGCCTCGAATAATTCTCTCCGGAGAATGCATATAGGCCTTCCTGAAAATAACAAAATTGTTCAAGGAAGGACAAAAGATGATCACAATTTATAAATGACATTAAAGGTGAGACTTCAGTCTACAATACTTATATATTCATAAATGGGAACAAACGATGTTTTGTTTCTAAATGCTAATTGAAATATGCATTTTAACAGCAAAAAAATTCAAAAATAGTGTAAAATTAGATGTTAGTTCAAATCTCACACACATGATATATTGATATATAGTTTTGTAAATTAAATTAAGAATACCTTGAGGAATGTCAGCCATAAGAAACTTTTGTAAATATATCCAAAAGTCACTTATTACACAACCGTCTCTGCTCACGCGTAGGAATGAACTGAAAAACGCGATGCCGAACATTCAACTTACGACACACTTTGCAGCGTTGCCAAACTTCCATCAAGCCCTATTGACATATTTAAATTAACACATAAAATGCAGATACTATTGTACTACACTAAAAAAAATTTAAATATTAAAAAAATTAACGTATGCAAAAACCACTTAATTCGCGTTTTTTTTCCATTCCGTCCAAAGTGCGCCGCCAAGACCTAGACAAACCTCACCCCATGCACAAGGGCACCCCTGCTAATTCACTTGGGTAACCTATGGCACGTTTGTTGTTGCTGTTGTTTTCTTTATCGTCGTCGTCTTCGTTGTATTTGTTGTTGATTTTTGTACAATTATACATATTGGACTGTTGGTATTTATACTCGAATATTTTATTTGAAATTTTTGTGATAACGCTTTCTTAGTTGTGTACATAATACATAATATAAAATAAAACTAAAAAGCTATGAAATTACCATCTGCAGAGAAAAAAGACAAGATGAAATGTTGCTTGTTTATAGATCCTTCGAAGAAAGAGGTTGAAGGTACCAACCAGTAGGTAATACTGTAATATGATTTAAGAAGCCAAAATAAAGTAATCAAGATCCGCAAGTAGGACATTTTTAAAGATTAGAGGCTCATTACCATAACAGAGCTTTAGTTAGTTAATATCTAACAATTAAAGAACAATGTAATTTTATATTATCTTTCAAAAACATTAAGAATTTTTCACTACAATTAATGACGAAATGGAGAAAAAGCCATTTATAATAATAAATTAATATTTTTACTTAAAAATAGTTATAATTCATTAATAAGATTAAAAAATATATTGCACTAATATTTAGCCATCAAACAATTAATTCGTGTTTTTTCTTCATTCCGTCCACTGTGCGGCGCCAAGACCTAGACAAACCTCACCCCATGCACAAGGGCACCCCTGCTAATTCACTTGGGTAACCTATGGCACGTTTGTTGTTGCTGTTGTTTTCTTTATCGTCGTCGTCTTCGTTGTATTTGTTGTTGATTTTTGTACAATTATACATATTGGACTGTTGGTATTTATACTCGAATATTTTATTTGAAATTTTTGTGATAACGCTTTCTTAGTTGTGTACATAATACATAATATAAAATAAAACTAAAAAGCTATGAAATTACCATCTGCAGAGAAAAAAGACAAGATGCAATGTTGCTTGTTTATAGATCCTTCGAAGAAAGAGGTTGAAGGTACCAACCAGTAGGTAATACTGTAATATGATTTAAGAAGCCAAAATAAAGTAATCAAGATCCGCAAGTAGGACATTTTTAAAGATTAGAGGCTCATTACCATAACAGAGCTTTAGTTAGTTAATATCTAACAATTAAAGAACAATGTAATTTTATATTATCTTTCTGTTATTATTTATGTTAACCAAATGTTGAATGTTATTATTTATTAGTCACAGAATGCAACTGCCACAAGTAATGCACCACAGATATCTAAAACAGAACCATAACAATAAACCACGCAGTGTGCACTTACACCTTAGAAATTTCAACTTCACATTTCACATTGAACTTTATGCACTATTATTATTAACACTGGATGTCCATAAAGTGGTTACACTACGAGTATTTCTTTAAAAGTAATGCAGATGTTTCTTGTGTGTGTTTTTTTTATTTTATATTTACTTTCCTGTAAGACAACAACGACGCATGGCTGTTACAAATTTATTAATTTATAGTTCAATTGAAGTTCTCCAGAAATTAAATGATAACCATTATTACTTACTAGTTCTGCTAGATTCATGTGCACTTTTTAAGAACACCCAGTTTTTTTAATACCATGTGAAAATTTGTTCAGCTTTGAATTTCTTTCTTTTAGGGTTCGTTTACTTAAAGTAATAAATAAAATTGAAACAAAGGGCACACCTCGCGAAGACCTCGAGAACGGTGAGTTCCGGTGTTATATTATTTTTGCGATATTGAATTACTGATTTATAAAAAATATCTTACATAAATTATTGGTAATCCTCTTAAAAACTGGACTGCAAGCCACTTCCTGATAAAATGTTAATTCATACTAATATGCGTTTGTCTTAATAATATGTAATGGCGAAATGCAAAAATATGTTTTATGAACACGTGTTCGGACATCGTAACAAAACATTGGTATTTAACTTAAAAATTATCAGGATACCTATCAATTCATTCGTTAATGGCCTACATTTATTTATTACAAGATAATACATTACAAAATGATAACACATTTATAATGTATTATTCTCAGTGAGAACTCATTTCGGGAAATACAATATTTGATTAAAGACAAGACAACATAAATACATTAAAATAAATAAACGCAGAAGTTATTTTGGAGTTCCAAAGAAAGAATGTGTAAGTCATTAATAAAACTGCTGAGGAAATAGCTTTTAAGAGCTTTTACCAATGTATAATACGGGCATGTGCCTAGCATGGTGGCTGTAGAAAAAAAACTGTAATTATTTAAATTTTTATAAATAAAGAATCACAAATTATTTTTTTTTATTCGTTGCCGGAAGTTTTAGATTACTAGGTAATGCGTTGTATTGCTTCTGAGCAATGCATTGTAAGGAGTTAATTCCAAATTTAGTCATGTAAGTAGATGAAGATAAGTGTATTTGATTAAAAGACTTTTGAATTTAAATTAATGACTGGTTTAGTGTTGGTGTGTGAGGAGTGTAGAATTATTTGTAGAATGGCAGTTGTGATGTTATACTTTGGCAGAATCGTAAAAGGAAGTATTTGTGTCTGTGAGTATATATCTTTGACATGTGTATCCCATGGTAGATTATATATATTCCGTACGGTTCTATTTTATATGACTTGTATTTCGGAAACGAATAATTTGAAGAGATTCTAAATAAATTTGCAATGGTCCGTGTGTTCACCATGCTGTGTCCAAGTTTGCGAGACGTTTTCTATGGACCAGTCTATATATCGGCACGCTGCACTCAAAGAGTCATGTTGATATATTGGCGTACCGAACCTAGCGGGTTCATATCTATCATGAGAAATGATTTTTCCTAATTTTATAATGTGAATCCATGTAATTTGCACTATGAATATAAAATTTAACATAAAAAAGAGAAAAATGAAACCGATTGAAGCAGTATCATAATAACTCCTATCAACCTATCAAAATCAAAAACTACTTTTTTAATAAGTATTCTTTACAATACTTTTATCTGTGGATTTTGCAGACATCCAGTTGCTCATACATAACGTATTATTGCAGTTGACTCGTGAATTATTATTATTGTGAATCTCTCCGTGTTCGGAGTAAGTACAGAATACAGACAGTACCCTGTACCTACACAGTACAGTGCAGTGAGGAAAAGTTAATGGCACGCGATGACAGCACTTTTGAACTTACATAAATACGCTGATTCACACTTGATGGACGCATAAAGAGCTATGTGCGAGTTAACGCGCTATTCGTCTGCATATGAGCCCATGTACCGGGCCTATGGCGGTTAGCGTATTGTTGACGCTTGACTGTTGATGGTTGACGTGAGGAATAACGGTGTAATGTAACTGTTACTGCCCTTTGACAGATGTACAAATATAATGTTAACATCTTAATATCTAGGTATTGCCAAACTTGCTTTGTTAAATAATATTACACAATTTTTAGCTCCGAGAGTTCGATTCTTCAATGTCGTCCGGTTGAATATTTTCACCGTGAAATCCCTAACTATCACTTAACATTGTTCACGTCAAAAACCTATTTCATTAGTAGTACCTAATTAACTAAATCATCCTTTGTTGGTATGTGATATCAATTTCTTGAGAGTAAGTATTTTAAAAATATTTGTCCATTTATCCATCTACGGAATAAAATTAAAATAACGCATAAAATGGCGTATGGGTAACGCATTAACATTGCTCGACACATCTAAGTGAATGATAATTTACCATGGAGCACTGAGTGGCTGGACAACAGTTGTTATTTGAATCGTTGTAAATGTGAAGAACGTACAGTAAAAAAAAAATTAAAGGTTAGCCAATATTTAAACTTTTGCAAGTTCAATGTTTGAACTCCCCTGGCCGCCGTTTCCGTAAGTTGATATCCACCTACCATTTGACACTTCGCGCCGGCAACACATACAATATCACATGGACGATAAATATCCCTGGCGATTTGTAATCATCCAAATAACAATTAATCTTACACGCAATGGAAGTATTTCACACCGCCATTCGCTATTATGCTCTCAGGCCGTACTCATACCCATACCCCATACCCAGTCCATACCCCCTGCCCCATGGACCATGCTTCCTCAGATTACCGGCAGTTTCATGCTGAAAGATTGCACTTTAATTTAAAATTGATTACTCAATAATGATACGTAGGTACTTATTACATCAGGCAATTTTAACCCTCGCTTGTAAGAATTAATATGTAACCTTTTACTGATGGATACTCACAGCAAACTTTAATCAACGTTTCATTTAATGATAGATGTCAACCACAACAGTGGGTTTACCATATTTTTCATCCAAGATCATATCATTACAGATACCTACAAATTATTCATTTTATTTTATTGTACACTTATATAATGTGGGAATGAATGTATTAATGTATATTGTCGATATAAATGATGTTAAAAGTATATTGGACAGATCACAGATATGGCATAGAAGGAAGCATAACTTAATTCACAGTAACTCCTCATATACCTCGATCTTATAATAAGTATCTTGGACACATACAACTTCTATTTATTGTGAAAAAACGACAGCAGATGCAGACGCAGCAATTTTAAAACTAAGGAATTTGGTGGACCACTAGAAGTCGTCACCACACAACGGTACCAATGGTACCATACACCATCCTCTAACTGTTCTCTATGGTTTATTCCATACAAAATGATAAAGAAACCCATCATTAAAAGATATATAAATCACATACAAATGATAAAACTGACGTAGATATGAGATCCTGTATTATCTCATAAAGATTACATTAAGAACGCCTTAAAATAGATCATCTGTTTAATACAGCATTACAATATGTTGTGAATGCATTTCTTTACTCTTGGTTCTAGATCGGACGATATAGGTAGGTATATGAGTTTTAGTAACGTACGGATATTTAAACTACTAAAGGCGTAACGAGCCATTAAGCTCGAATAAATATCTTTTCTGACGGCTCTGGTCGGTTGGATAATTTATTAATGAGGTTGAGGCGTATACATTATTTGATAGATGGACTACGCCCCTGAGGGTAGAGTTTTAAGTTACGGTTTTGTTTAGTTTCTTATAACATTCTAACGTATTGGGATATATTGTATTGTGATATTTAATGTGTTTTGCAGCAACTTGATGTTAACTTTTTCGTGCCCTTGATATAGTTCTAAACATCTTATATAGTTCCAACATCAAATATATACTTAATGTTGGCTAACAATTAGAGCACAACTTACAAAAGAACAAATCTTCATACAACAGTGCATCATTACATCATAATTCGGTACTTGTTAATATTGCGTATAAATGTGTTTTACTCGGTGCAGTGACCTAGGAAAACCGCTGCGCCACAACATTGTGAAATTGCGGACGCAGACTGTTTGCCACGTGCAATCGAATATTGCTGACGCGGACATTCAGCAACGAATGACCCGCCAGTATTAGCAATAAATTTTAAATGAAAGATATTGCAGGGAGTTAAATATATGTTCGAAACCTTGAAGCCCGTCTACTCTACAGAGAAAAATAAATAAAAAATCATCAAAATCTGGTATAAAATTGCAGAAATAAATAAATAAGTTAGTTGAAAAATTCTGAGTAAAGAAAAAAAAGTAACCGGAAGATAATTCAGATCTGGTCAATACAAACAGCTGACATTAAAAATGTTCTACTAATCTCAAACAAAACGTTAAAAAATGCAAAATACATTAAAATATAAAATAATATATTATTAAATCATAGCACAAAAAATATGCGTCCATTTTTATATATATTTTTTTAATTCACAAAACCCGAAATTGAAATTTGGCTGCATAACAATATCTGTTTTATTTTTTAAAGCACTTTATAAGTTTCACTGTATTTGTACGTATATCTGATTAAATTGTTAAAATTAATTTCCCAAATGTTCCACTGTTTGACAAACGAGCCCCAAAGCGTAAAACAAATTGACATTATTTTATCGTTACTTAAACAAAACGGTCAGTTCCTTACTTTATACAATCTTACAATACTAAACGCATGATTGTATGTTTTCGAATATAATACATAATTACTCATCTGATTTAGGCAGTACAGGGCCGCATTTAGAGATCATTAAAATCTTACCCTAGTTAAATGGTTTTAATTTTGTATTTGTTTTTACAAATTGATTTTAAATTAACCCACATAAATATATTTTTGATAGTTGTTTATATGGAATATCAATCTTGCATGAATTATTTCAAAAGAGTTATTTTTTATTCTGGTAATTTTAATTTGTTACTCTTTGTTCCATTCGCTTAGCAGTGTATTTTTTTAATTAATTTGCCTTAATTTTAATTATATATATTTGTGCAGAAGCAGCTCAAACTCTTGAACGGTGATCTCTGTTGTCATGAAATTTCCAACGAAACTATTTTCGGCTCGCAACTCCATTTAAAGCATAAGCTTTTAAGCTTCAGAATTTCGGAATAACCATTTTAATGTAAAAAAATAACAAAATCAAATACACTTATCTCGGTTGACTGTGATGAATTGCGTGATGTGAAACTTTCCTGCTTAATATAATGTAATGCGTAATTTTTTTCACTTTATTGTACTTTTAGTTTCCAAAAATGGAACTGATTGTGGAAATTAAGCGATAAAATATGTACCAAAATTATTTAATTTGATTAATAATAAATCACTCAAGGTGATTTTCATTTGATTCACTCAAGTGAATTTTTATAATAAACTCAATGCGTTGTTGAAGCGTGTTTCGTTCCATTTTTATTAATGGCGTAGTTTTTATTTGTCAAATGTTAAAAAATGACAGCTTCAAAAGTAACATCTACTGAAATAGTGGGCTATTTAAAATAACACCTCTTATTGGAAAACCCTGTATTTAAAATGTGTAATTATTTTGTTAAAATTTTGACACATTTAAATCTAAGCAAATACTCTATAATATTAATAATATGTCCAACTCCAGTGAAATAGTAGCAATATCGACAACTAGAGCCGCTAGTGTAGCATGTTGACTTTTGTATTCCTTTAAATGCAGGAAAATTAAATTTATTTAGTACGTTGTTTTGCGCTTTCTAATTTGTATTTTGATAAAAAAAATATTATTACCTATGTCCTAAACTGTAAGCACTGTTCGTGCAGTTTACGGATGTAATAATCACAAATAACAAAAACACTCACAAATCGTTTTCAGCATCAAACACAGAGTTAATAGCCACTTTAATATGTTTTTTTATGAATGAAAAAAAAACCTTAAGGTCGGATATAGCTAACATAATTTTTTTTTATTTCTAAAATTTACTAACGTAAAATAAATAATATTTTTTTTGTTATTTGTTTTTGGGGTATTATGCCGTGTTGCGCTAACTCCTTCTTTAGCCAACGTTTCGGACAGCATTGCAGTGTCAATAATCAGGGCAGATGTGTGATGATGGACACTGTAACGTTGGTGAAAGAAGGAGTTATCGCAACACGGCATAACACCCCAAAAACAAATAACAAAAATACTTTTGGCCCTGAAAATCTTAAATCATAATTGAATAATATTATGAGTCACATAAAATCCATTAAAATGTATGAAAGAAATCCTCATAACCCTAGGAGGCACTAGTTTAGCATGTTGCCATCTGAAGATGTGGGAAATATCAGAAGTTTTTTTATTTATTTATTGACGCCATATTGGGCTTTTAAGTACATTGCAAATTACAAATTTCATTTTTGACAACAGTATAAAACAAACAATAGAAAATCGAAATAAAATATAATGATTTCTCATACATTATTTACATTTAAAAAGTGGTGGACTAATTTGACTTTAAATGTATTGAAATTTAAATTAAATATGTCAGCGACATCACTTAGTTCATTGCCCAACCTATGTATTCTTTCTAACACAGAATTCGTAGCGAAGTTATTGTTGTAGAATAAAATATTCCGTCTAGTATATTTTGGAGGTAGGTATATGTAAAGATAGCAAGTTTATAGCGTCAGGGCAGTCTAACCTTGAATGAACAATTTTGTATAATAAAAGGAGATCAAATATTTTTCGCCTTTCAGATAATTTCGATAAGTTAAGTTTACTGCGTATATTGACATAATTGATTTCAATAATAGGAATATGTACCAATTTTGAAATTAATAAAACGTAAAAATTTATTTTGAATTTTTTCAATTTGTAAACAATGAGAGTTGAAGGTATTATTAATTTTAAAGGGTATTTGATCTAAATCAACGGTGTATTTTCGAAAGGTTAATATCTGATCGTCTCTGTAATTATTTTTTTGATATAAAATGATCCTGAGGTAAATATTTGATAAATAATTTCAGCTTCGCAAACCCTGCAATAATTATAATATCTGCATCAAATTGTCATAATATTGTTCTGTCAAGTTAAAATCAACAGAGAGAAAATCAAAGTTTACTATCGTCATTAATTAATCGTAAAAAATAATGTTCGGTCCTGCATTTCGGCTTTCAATACTCTCTAGGTCTTGATGAATCGGTTCAGATTTATCTTAAGTCCGTTATTTTTCTTAAACCGTCGATAATCATGTTTTAATGGTTCATCTATCCACGTGAGATGCCATCCAGTCGACAACCATGTTCAGGATTAACTAACTACCAATGGACCGATGCGACTCAGCAAGAATTGTCTATTTAAACAACGATAAATCCACGGGTTCCAATCCTAAAAATAATAACATTATTTGGTCGCAATAGTTTCATTCGTTTAAAAAGTATCAAAGTTTTGCTTTAAAGGGTGAGAAAAGGAGATGAGGGTGGGAGGTGGTTTTCCGAAATCTCATGTGACAGTGATCTTTATATTATGTTAAAGGTCGAGTGTGCAAAATTTCATCTATCTCGGAATTACACTGTCGGTTTGTATAAAAATCAAATCCACGCCGCTCGCCACAGCTTCTCCCTTATGTAAATATCCAAATTATCCAATCAAAAAGTCCAATTTTAAAGCTGTTCCCTTTCTCCCCTGTTACCCGCACCCTCCTCCCACTCCCCTACCAACCAAGCTTTTATGTTGTCCTCATCTTTTTTTTTTCTCTCTCAACGTCAACTCTTTAATTATACAGTAAAAAAGTTAGTTTATATTATTACGGTCCTGATGGAGGTTAATTATAACCGAAACTAGATGTACAGGGTTTTCCAATAAGAGGTGTTATTTTGGATAGCCCGCTATTTCGGTAGATGTTACTTTTGAAGATGTCATTTTTTGACATTTGACAAGTAGAAACTACGCCATTAATAAAAATGGAACGATAAACGCTTCGACAACGCATTGAAATTATTAAAATTCACTTGAGTGAATCAAATGCAAATCATCTTGAGTGATGAGGCCCATTTCCACCTCGGTGGCTTTGTCAACAAGCAAAATTGTCGCATCTGGGGCTCGGAAAAGCCAAGAGTTATTGTTGAAAAGCCTCTCTATCTTCAACGTGTGACTGTTTGGTGCGGTTTATGGTCCGGCGGAGTCATTGGACTTACTTTTTTGAAAATGAGGCTGGAGCAACAGTTACGGTGAATGGATTGCGCTATCGAGAGATGATTAATGATTTTTCATGGCCGGAATGAGATGGTATTTATCTGGATAATGTTTACTTTCAACGAAACGGCGCTACGTGCCACACAAGCAACGAAACTATTGATCTTTTACGATTGAATATCAAAATAACACCTCTTATTGGAAAACCCTGTATATCTCTAAAGTTGTAGAATAAAGTGGTTTAAAACAAAGTAATTTTTCATTTAAATTGTAGGTGATGTATTGATTAATAGGATTTAAACCTGTGACCTCAACTAGGATTAACTAATTAGGATTTGAACCTGTAACCTCCGGATTGCTAGTCGAGAACCTTACCTTGCTCTTCCGATTTGCAGTCTGCAGGATTCACTTACATCTTCTGGCCCACAAATTAATTATTATTATTATTTTATATTTTCTGGCAATAATGTATTCGATTATGCACTTGTGGCCATTATCGTGATTTATTTTTGGGTATTATGCCGTCTTGCGCTTCCTCCTTCTTTAATCAACGTTTTGGAAAGCATTGTAGCGTCCGTCATCAGGGCAGATATTTAAATTGTGGTGAAGTTTTGAAGTATTTGAGTATGCAGAAGTGATATAGTGTTGCGCGCGTCAATCTGATTAGGAGCGGTATTTTAATGCTATTTTTCGTGGATTTCATTAATTGCCTCCGAAAGCCATGCTCAATGCGTTTTGGGTCTCCACAGATCTTCAAGAACAAATCCAAAGTAATGGTCTTTTTCAATTAAGTACTCACCAATTGCCGATTTGTCAGGATGGCCGAGGTTGCACCCTCGAAAGTGTGAGATCCTTTTGGAGGTGGTCCGTTCTGTCTGGCCCACATACGCCTTGTCACATCTGGAGAACTTGTGGCCATGTCCGTAATAATTATAGTCACTTAGTATTATTCTGCCCTGATGAAGATTCTGTTAATATTGAATCTTGGCATAAAAAATAATAAGTGACTAGACAGTTTAAACCAAAGATTCTGTATTTATAAATGCAAAATAGTAATAGGCTGGTAAATCATAAATGCCTTTATGTTATTATGCACTTACATAACCAGTTAATATTTGTTAACAAGGATATACACACGTTTTCCATACAGATAATTATAATTACCCACATATCATACAAAGACCACCATTCATCATTCTTTAGTCGCAGTTGAAGGTTTAATCTCGGGAGAAGGGTTAACTTTACCTGCTTACGTTCTTTGATAGTTTGGTTATAGTAACAGAGCCTAATAGATTACGGTTAGGCTTTGCAAATCCCGCCACTTTTTCAAATCCCGTGGGATTGCGGGATAGAATTTAGATTTCTTTAAATTAATTTATAAAAGATTTGCGGGATTTTTATTAGGGGGTATTGAAATAAACATTTTTAAAAATTATTTTGTATCAATTGCATTATAAAACTGATTATTGAAAGGTAACATACTAATTCATTTAAGAAGACTTTTCTTATTAATCATCTTTGATACTAGTATACGTTGATAAAGCAGACTTTGATCACTGAAATGACTATCCAGTCATTTGAGATCAACTATCTTTGGTGCTAGTAGACACTGAAAACGTAACGTAAAAAGCATTTTAAGAAGATTGTGCTGTAGTCGCAGTGCTGGCTTCTGGGCATTCTGGGGCTTGCGCATCACTTTATTTACAACTTGCAAGCACGTGCAAATCAAAATGGCTTATTTTTTATTACAAATTAAGTACTTTTCAATACCGCAATCCCGAAAAACCCCTCGCATGAAAATATATTTCTGAAATCTGGCGAGATTTTGGGATGCGGGATTGCGGGATTGCAAACCCTAATTACGGCTATTTTCATTCTAATAATGTAATAAGTTTATTAGGCAATATAATCTAGCAGAGTTCGCCGTTTTAAAATAAACATGGTAATTTAAAACGAGTGTACGTTTCTCTCAATTAAACTTTATGTTCTGGGTGTGGCGTTGTTGTCGTTAATTAAGTCATTAGTTGTTGGTGATTTACGCCATTTATCACAAATCAAACGTGCAGTTGCTTTTATCTTAAAAAGATAGTCTTTATGCTCTAGACCCTTGCGAAAAAAAAATATATATATAGGCGTTGAGTCGCGAGAGAGTCCGGCTGGAAAGGTCAAAGGTCTCCATTAACCAGTTTCTCCCGATGCGACCCGCTCGCAGTTGGTGAGCAAACGCATCCGACGCCAAGACCTAGACAAACCTCACTACATGAACCCGGGCACTCCTGCTAAGTCACTAAACTTAACGCGAAACTAAAAGCGAACCACTTTGGGAGACCTATGGCAGATGTGTTAGTTATCCAATAAATGGTTCCCGGGGCTGACGATGACAATTATGACGAGCTCTACGCCTTTGCTGTAGTTGGGAATATCGCCTCTGAAACTATGTTCCAGGGAATCGGATTCAGATACGCAGGGTCGTATAACTTTATTGATTATGAAATGAAGGCATAAATTTTATAATAGTTTCTAACAACTTAATTATTTTTTTAACCCTAGATAACTAAACTGTTATCATTGTTTCATTGTAACTACACTTTCGTCGAGTGGACTACGCAATAAAACACTAGAAATAAATCAAAAATATTTAATTAAGGTAGGAACTTGTTACATGGCACAAAAGTAAGGTTTATAATGAACATATTAAGTACAACAACACTGGAAAAAATGCGGTCATTATTCTGGATACGACGAGTTGAAAAAATTGAGTCTTTAGTTTTGCACTGAACTCAGATAAGCTGTCGATCTTTTGCAAATGTGAAGGGAGTTTGTTCCAAGCTGTTGGGCCTGCTTCTGTAAAAGCCCGGTCTCCATAATTTGTATTGGGATTGCGCATAGGTACTGAGAGTCTACCTATGGCTGTTGAAGATGCTGACCGAAGGGTTGCTTGCCTAACATTAACATCGTTTGGAATGCAGAGTTCCGACAAGTAGGGTGGCGCCATGTCATGTACGGCTTTGAAAACCATCCTGCAGAGTTAGAATTGGATTCTCTCAGGGCACTAAATCCAATGAAGGTTCCGGAGATGTTGTGAGTTGTAGGCCTATTTGGAAACACCGGTTTTCAGCCTTGCTGAAGCATTGAAAACTGACTGAAGTCTGTCAGTGTATATTTTAGGGATACTTGCATATATGCAATTGCAATAGTCGTAATACAACATAAGAGTTTACCAATATCTTTGTGGCGTTAGCCGGAATATTTATCCTTATAAACTGTTGTGAAACCACCATTGATATCATTCATCTTCTCTGCCAGCTATTTAAGTCCTAAAAATACTAAAAAGCCATGCGAAAAATACACTAAATTATTGTAAGCAAGTATGATAGGTCGCCACACAACTTTGTCTATGTACTCACTTATACTTAATATCGTCTCATAAAATATTCTTCCCATATACTCGAAGTATTTGATTTTGAAATGTTCCTGGGGTGTTCACTTTCTCTAGTTTTAATCATTATATAAATAATTGCCAAAAGGAATTCCAGTAATTTTTTTTTTACTAGCTGATATTGCTCGGGGTTGTGAATGATTTGGAGTAAAGTTTTGAGGTTGTGAATTCTAGTGTACCTGAAAACTGAGTCTATTTTTAAGGTGGATATAATATTATTCTAAAGAATTGAAAAGTCTATTTTTTATAAATTTTTGTTTTACTTGATCGTGCCATGTTTTCCTTGGGTGTCCGCGACTTCCATCATTCACTACTGTATACCACACTTTTACTATTAAAAAAACTATATTCTATCGACTTTTATTCTACTCCGTATCTCATTCCAGTGCAGAGTAATGCGTTAAGTCTTCTTCGGGCGTCCCCGACTTTTTTTACCATTGTATACCACATTGTTACTAAAACTTCATTATATTGACATTGATATAATCCTAAGTCTTCCCTGGGCGCCCTCGACTTCTTCTAATATTCAAACTACTTTCTAAACACTCCTGGCAATAATAAGAACAAACTTTGAAATTTTAAGCTTAATCGGTCTACTAGTTTTCGATTATATAGAGCACAAACAAACAAACGAACATTTTACGTATAATTATAGATTATGAATGTTCAGCTTGTAACTTAAATACGAGTATTTTATTTATTTTTTACAAATGTCGATTTCAATGTCGATTAAAATAATTATGAGTTGGCCTTTTTCAAAGCCCGCCAAAACAATCAAAATCTGATGGAGTAGGTACGCGTGACGTCATACATAACTCGGTTTTGTAAGTAAACAGTAAGGTAAATCACACTCGGGTCGGTATGAAAAGAAAAAACCCAATTTAAATATTCAGTAAGATTTTAAAAAACACGAATTCTTTTGAAATAATTTGTAAGCCGCAGTTTGAACTTGAAACAAAATTGTCCGTATTTTTAATGCATGGGGCCGGCCAATCCGCGATGTAGCTGTTTAAGTGCTGTCCGAACCCGCTAATAAATCACAGGGCGTTTGAGTGTCTCACGGTTTTAATCATCTAATAAACATATATATTCAGAAACATCGTTTGTTGATCTATGTGAATATATGATGGACACTGTAACGTAGTCCGAAACGTTGGTTAAAAAACACCCCAAAAACAAATAACAAAAATATGTGAATTTATGTTTTTTAAGCCATAATATTTTTCACTCATATTCCTTTTGGCACGAAATAAGATGCTAATTTCCAAGGCACTTAAGTGTGTTTTTTAATATTTATTTTTGTAATTTCTTAATAAGAACTTACTGTGAAGATGAAACGCGTCTTTTGCAGTTTGTATCTGCCCCTCGGGTCTCGCCAAGTGTGTATTACTGTGGTTGAAGCAATTAAAGAAGAGAAATCACACTTCCCTTATAAAACCTTCATATAATTGAGCAGAACCTTAAGTGGAGCGCGAATCAGCCCCGGGGCAATGTAACTCGGGTGTTAAGCAGTCCCTCCTTGATTCAGACCAGCGTAAGTGACATAAACAGACCTGCATTAATCAATTTCCCCATGTCCCGTGCCCCATCGTGCAGAGACCATTACTGAAGACTGATGATGCAGCAATGTTGCACTGTGTACTGTCCGCTCGAGACAGAGCTCAATCTATCGAGCCTTGAAGGCCCTTTGAGCTTTCCACGTTGGAGCTTTTCAATACTTGAATAATCGTTGGACAAACGATGTTGTTTAGTCAGCGTGGCATGGGCTTAATGAAACTCTTGTTCTGTGTCAGTTGATCATTGTGTATTATTCAATTAGACGCAAAGCAGCGTGGTGGCGCACGACCCTTGCTGAGGGTACTTGCTTAATCATTGTCTATTTTTGAACAATAAAAGATTGTAAAGAACTATAGTAAAATACCACCATAAAAAGCTGTCATATAATGATTTGTCATAAATATATACAAAGTTAGACTATTTTTTTTGAACAGCGACGGAAGAATCATTTCTTACTTAGGATGACAATTAAGATGTGTATGTTATAATAAAACATTCAATTAAAACCTTGGTTATATCAATTAACTGATCTCAAAGGAATGAGAATGAGCAATGTAATAAAAACAACAAACCAATAACGGTGTACAACAGAGTGGAAAAATAAATCTCTAAACCTCTTTACTAACGTGTTTAAAAGTTTGCACAATTGGTGAACTACCTTTTACCCTGCATTGATGTTTTTTATCAGTTGAGTAACATTTAAAGCATGTTTATTATTGGCCTTAAAAAGGAGAGACAATAAAGCTTAGAAGTGACAGCAAGAGATTCGAAAAAAACTACAAAGTTCTGGTGGCTATCGCTAGATATGTCCGGAATACTACAGTACTGTGCAATAATGACGGTTACATAATGTTATGTGTATATATATACATTCCCCGGTGTTATGAACAAACTTTTAAATTGCCACTACAGTTATATAGTAGACACATTCGCACAAGAGGTTGGGAGAAGGTTAAGATGGTTATTTGGAACATAATATGAAAAACTTTGGGTTTTCTTAATAGATGGTGATTGATACTGAGTTTGATTGTGGCCAAGAGGGAAGATTCTATATGACTAAAAAAAATTGAAAAAAAGAATTACGTCGAACATCTAATGAAATCTCATCGAACTGATCTATATTAGGATGAACACCAAAAGAGCTTTAATTCTTTCTCTAAAAATTTCCATTTTGCTTTCGAAGCAAATCTTTTGTTAGAACATCGCCCTAGTTCCCAGTAACACTTGTACGGATGAAAGCTATCCACTTTCCCTCCGGGTATAATAATATTTGCCCTCGTACTTGCGTAGGCACTGACTGATTCCAGATTAATTATTATTTGCCTCAAACACCAGACAAATGACGGTGAAAGCATCGCTTCATATAATATTTACATTGTTTGTGAAATTGCACGTGTGTTTGGTGTTCGGAGGTGGTCTGGGGAATATCGCACGCCGTTCAAAGTTCCTCCAGTGGGCGTCCGCCAATCTGTACATTTGAATCACAGTAATACATAATTAACTTAAATGGTATGGTATTGCATAAGTTTGTTTATAAATATAACAAAATACATATCATTTTATCCGCTCGGGAAACCATCATTTGTGTAACCTGTTAAGAGTTCAGCAAATGGGAATTTAGCACAATACGGAATATCAATGACAATTTTCTCAAAGAATTTAATTCTGTTTTATAACACATAGATATGAATTAAAAACGAATACGCTGCCAATCAAATACACAATGACCTTATTCTCTGAAAAAAAATCAGTTTTTGGATTGATTTTTTAAAATTGAAGACACCTTAATAGTTATCAGTTGTGTAGGAAAGCGTTTATCACAAGGCACTTCTTATGATTTTCCTTGTGTAAAAACTACTTAAAATATTTTATTTTATACTTTTAAAAAGATTAATAAAGTGATTGAACAGTAGATAAAGTTTATAATTGGTTTTAAATTATGAGTTCAACCTACCGTTCAAATTAAAAAAATATCTGCATTTTATGAGGATTTTTTAAAGCATACTTTCTCGACATTTAAGCTCAGTACATTTTTTTTTTTTTTTTTTTTTTTTTAAGTCGGAGGCGGTTTACTTAAGTTCCCTGCGAGCACTTAGGCCATAGGCCCATTGTACTATCTCCCATTTTACCTCATTCCCTTGCCAGTAACCCGGTACAAGCTCAGTACATTAATAATTTTAAAAAAACTCTGTATCAATACAGCCAATACCGATTAATTCTCGTACCGATGCTAAATGATCTTTGGGAAAAATACCTCAGGCAATTGAATGCCGGCGTCAACATTTGCTCTGACCAAGTGCAGGGAAATTGAAATGCTCTAGCGATAATGTCGACAGTTGAAAAGCCAAAGCTCCGCGAGTGGCGCTTCTCTGGCCTTTAAAGCCTTAAGCCTTTGAGCAAATCTGCAGGTAAATATGTCTCTTGTTTCGATATTTACGTTTCACGTGGATGCTTTATAAAGTTTGCCGACAGCTCTCTGGGAAATGCAAGGCTATTGACAATTTATTATGAATTCATATACAAACATGAGCACGCAATGTGTTAAATGAGATAAATTAATAAAGATTCTTTGAAGGATGGTCAGTGAACTCTAGAGAATAAGAAAGTGTTTGTTTTGGGGACACTTTTAATCCTTATGGTGCTTTTCAAGATGTTTCCTCAGGTCAATTAAATTTTGATTGGTTCAAATTTTACCACTATTTGAAATGTTTACACAAAAAACGATGTTATCTTTTGGTAAGGTAACAGTCCAAGTGTTTCAAAATAAAGTGTTGATGGTCGTCAAATTTGACGAGAGTTTGACCTAAACTTTTTACACATATACCATCATCATCATCATCACTTTTGGCTCTACAACCCCTGGTGGGTCTTGGCCTCCTCAAGAGTCTTCCTCCACTCATCTCGGTCCCGCGCCAGCTCTCTCCAGTTTCGAAGCTCCAAGGCAGACAAATCTTTGAGGACGTTGTCGCTCCATCTTAACCTTGGCCTTCCCAGGCTTCTTCTCCCTATCGGTCTTGAGCTCAGCAGGGACTTTGGTTCTTGATGCTCGGTCATTCTCTCCACATGACCTAGCCACCGAAGTCTTCCCAGTTTTATGAACTTTGTGACGTTTAGCTCCTTAAACAGAGTATAGAGCTCATTGTTATAACGTCTGCGCCAAAATCCATTTTCTAGAACCGGTCCGAAGATGCGCCTCAAAATTTTCCTTTCAAAAACGTCCATTCCATTTAGGAGTCGGTTTTGGGTACCGCTGCCCCAAGATCCATTTATTGGATTACCAACACCTCTGCTATAGGTCACCCCAAGTAGTTCGCTCCATTTGGTGATTTAGCAGGGGTGCCAGGTTTCATCGGGTGAGGTGGGCTCAGGATGCACCTGCCCAGGCCTCCTGTGTGAGGGTTAATGTAAAAAAATACTCATCTTCCCAATATTAATAGTTTCATCTCTCAGAACAACAAAAATTTTCTGAATAATTGTTATGATAATATTTTTTTTAAATTCTAATTGTTTTTTTTTCTTTCAGGTAAATATAACATATGTCTACCATTTTTGGAACTTTTTCCACGTAATTCACAATTCAGCAGTCGAATACGGAACGGGTAAGTGAGCAAATAAATTTAAACTTCAAAAGTTACATTTACCAAATATCAAATTATATGGATGATTGGAGTCGAGTTCAGACGTAGAAAAGATGATATGTTAAATGAAGAGGCGGCAATTTTAGATAAGGCTTCATAGAAGAGAGAATATTTGTTTAGGGAAGGACAGTTAAAAAACATGTGATCTAAAGTTCCCACTTCTACACAACAAAATGTACAATCTGAGGAGTCAAGCACGTGAATTTTATAAAGGTGAGAAGGAACGGAACAATGTCCAATTCTTATTAGAATAAGTGAGGAATTTTTTTTTTATAAATGGGGGATTTAATTCACAACGGAAAAATATTAAAGGCTTCTTAAGCTCATGGTGTAAATCAACTCTAAGGTTTTAAACTAGTGCGCTTACCTGCAAAATTCTGTATTCATTGCAGGGCGCAAGAGCTCACTGAACGAGAGATTTGCTGCTTAAAACTGATTTTTTAATTCGAATAGGATGTCTGTCCGATAATAAATATTTTTTTAACCAATTAATTGGGCAACGTATCAAAATCTTAAACGCTAAAGATATCTTACCTCCGATATGAGAAGGAACCAGAACAAGAAAGAAGATAATTGAATCATTGAAATTTCCGAATTTCATAAGTAGGAACTTTTACATAAATATTGGAAAAAACTATTAACATTTGTATAAATTAATCACAGACCAAAGAAAGGATATAATGGAGCCGAAGCAAATCCTTCGTCCCATTAGGTGCGACGGGTCATAACTATCTGGCGTTAAGTGGGTTCCGTCAAGTAGTTAGTATTCACAAGTAAGGGTTGCTAACTTTTGAAATCAACCTTCGAGGGTGAGTGTGTGTGTGTGTGTGTTGTATAAACCTGACTGCGATATTTCCTTTGAACTTTAAATAAACCCTTCTTCTTCATAAGAATATGAATACGATCAAATGCTTACCTTAGATACCTATGCAAATAAAATCTCTCGTATGGCGAACAATGATATCACGAAACTTACACAGATTTTATTTAGAATTTATATATCAACGCACTCATTTTCTTCTCGGATATCGTTTTCAGTTTTATTTCTAGCAATAGCCAAAGCTCAAAAGAGCTTTGAAAAAATCATTGAAATGTCAAAAAGACAAAAAAAGCCGCCATTAAATTTTGTCAAAAAAATGCATTTGTTTAAAGAAAAAAATGTGTTTAAATGCGGAAGAAAGCGGGTAGCTAACCAGTCTCTTTATAGCTAGTGAACCACTGGGGTCTTCACAAATAGTATGGTGTTAATTATAAACATTTTTGATTTATTTCGATATGCCATCACGCTACACAATCAAAAATGTATCCCAAATTGAAATCTGTTTTTGAAAGTAGATGAAAAGCACAGATTTTAATTTAGAAATGGACAAATAAATTTAAATATGAACTTAAACATAGCAAATATATATATATATATATATATATATATATATATATATATATATATATACGTTTTTGGTGTTTTTTCCCCGTAAACTTTGTTAACCAGTTACAGAACGAGATTTAATGGGGCGTGTCATTTGGTGACAGAAATAGCACTAAGTGTCTCTACTGATTTTTGATGTTTCGTAACAAATAAAGCTTTATGTGGCCCGAGTAGTTAAGTGCTTAATATATGTATTTCATATTTATTACTCGTCACTGGCCGCGAAGAATACAAATACCACGCGTATTTCGAGCATTGTACAAGCGACGCGTGACAATACAAACACAAAGGATCGCCTCGATAATGAGTGATGAATAGCCCCGATTGCCCAAGACGAAATAGAACGCGGCATACTTCCAATTCATCGATTTCCCGACGAGTTCGATGATACATTCCTCAAATTCGTGACAACTCAAATTCCAGCGAGGATTATGTCAATCAAAAATCTATTGTTAAATGAAATGTGAATAAGGCCGCTATTTTTGCAGAAGTTTATTGAGCGATTAGTAATCTTCTTCGAGCGGTAATTCTACGAATTGCTATGGTATTACCAGTATTTTTTTGTGTGCAATGTTTCATGTTAGATAAGATTTTTTTTCGACTTTGCGCCTTGATTGCTCCCTAGAAACCATTTATTATTTATTTATTTATTTATTAATTAATTAACGGACTTCGTCCAATATATAACAAAGCGACACGAGATTTAGGACAATGTACAATGCAATATTAAATGATGGTATATAAAAGCAGAGACAAACAGGAAAAACATTAGAAAATAGAAATGAAATACAAGTGTCAAGTCAAGTCAAGACCTTGCTAAAACTAAAGTGATAAAAAAATTCTTACTTATACCAAAAAAATCAAGGAGTTGACGTGAGTTGACTATTCTACATATTCTGGACAATGGTGAATTATAAGCATAATTATATTTGAGATTAATTAATTAATTCTGAGATTTCCTCCAAGTAATACAATTTATTATGAGAAAAACTTTTACTCGGTCGTGCGTTGAAACTTGCTTGCCAGCTCACGGCCCTATACCAGTGTTTTTTTCTGCCGAATCAAGCGATGCGAGCCATTTCAATAAATGGGGTAGTGGTGTGGAGAGATTACACATCCAATTACAATTCAAGCTACAACTGTGCGATATGTGAGAGAAAATGTATATTACGGTCTATATATATAATATAAATATTTGCTCTATGCCCTTAGTGTGTAGAGTCTAGGCGCATTGCCTGATCTATCAAAATATTTAAATTCACCAAACCGAATAATTAAATAATAACACACAAGCGATAAAAGCGCTAAGTAAATGCCCCCAGGGCCCTAGGGCTCCATTCCAAGGTGCCCTGTAAGCTTGCTGTAGTATAGACCTATCATAGAATTCCATCTAGTTTTGTGGCGGCGCGACGGGCGGGAGTGTTTTTGCGTTTCGCGTGAATAAAATTGATTTATATTTTCAAGTCCCGTGTTCGATCTCCGACCTGGATAGCATTAAGAGAGGAGGATGAACATGATTAATCATATGCCTGGGGAAGTTGTTATGGCTGTTTGTATAAACAGCCATAACAACTTCCCCATAAATATGATATCTTTACTTAAATCGAACTATTTGAGTTTAGCCAAATAGATTCATAAACAAGCGTGCCCTCTTCAGGGCACGGTTAAAATATAAGTTAAAAAAACAGTAGGAATGTTATTTTTGTTTCGGGAAGAAATATCTAAAAGTGACTACAGGTTGATAAAATAATTTCAGGGAGGATATTTTTTTGTATGTGTTGTGATGCGAGTACAAGTGTGTAAAACTATACATAGCCAGTAGAACAAAGACATCCCCATATGTGGTATGCTATGAAGTAGAAGTAAGTAGAGGAGAGAAAAAATGGCGAAGAGTTGTCCATTAAATTTCAAAGATAATTTTAAAGTTCTGTAAAAGTTCCATTCAAGTTCTGTTATTATATAATGATTAGGAAGTTGTTTCGCATAGCTAAAATATTAACAGAACTTTCACAGATATTGAAATTATCTTTGAAATTTTATGAATTAGGGGCAGTAATTTAAAAAAGTAAATACAATTCACCGTTGTGCTATCTTTTCTATTTTTTTTCGTTTTTGATTGTTTTCCGTTTCATTCCAATTTTCACACAAGTTCTCTTAGTACGGGTTGTTTCACAGAATTTTAACAATTCATCATATTTCAAAGGTGAATATTCAAGTTCGGATACTATCCAAGTACTGTGAAACACCCATCCCATAGTGGATTTATTACAGAACTTGAATGGAACTTACACAAAACATGAATTTTAGCATTGAAATTTGATAAATTGTTCAAATTATGTGAAACACCCATCTTTAGTCATTTTTAGAAAAGGAACAATAATTTTCATGTAACTTTCAGTATTTTTTCAAAACAAACTTCGGTTGGCTGCAAAAAAAATAAAAATTGTGGTCTAAAACAATATTAGGTGGGTGGATACTGTGTTTTAAAAAAAATATTTACCTAAGTTCAACTCATCACGGAAATAGCGCTTAACGGTTATAGCGAGAACAATTAATTGGTCCCGTCTTACCAGGTGCAATCAAATACAACTATGATTTATTATTAATTATTTAGTTTAGCTTTCAAATTCCAACAGACCAGTGCAATATGCTTCCTCGGGGCGTGTGGCACTGCCTGCTGTATGAAAGTAGGAACTGGTACAAATAGCAAATGGGCTGTAAATAAAAGATGAAGCCAGTACGGGGTCGGGGTAGGCAGTGCGGGTTCCAAGTCTGCCGTGGGATACATGAAGTCTACATAGCTAAGTTTTTGACAGCTGCGAGTATTGCCGTTTATTTCTACAGGCGATTTGCTTTACGTTGACTGCGAGCGGACACATGTATGAGAAATTGAATATGCAATTTTAATTGCACATTTTATCTAGTTCATTTGAATATGCCTTATTAAAAAAAACACTTTTCAACCGTTATACGGTGTTTTTGTCACAAATTGCATAAAGACTGTAAAAGTTTACATTCGAGTTGGTGCTAATGAAAAATATCTCTAACTGGGCTACGATACAACTGGCAACTGGCACGTGAAATTCTCGTCTTGAAAAAGTGAGGTTACGTCAGACATATACATTTTTTATTTACTGTTACTGCCTGATTAATAAGAATTCTATGAAAATGATGCTTTTAAATATCATTAATATTATATGTACATCAACTTTTGTATTGCACTAGCAATAAACTCAAAATCTCCTTTTTGTTGATATTATTCTCTGGGAATTATTATGATATTTTTATTGAATAAAAGAGATAAAAAGTGAAGAGACGATTTTCGTACAGATTCCTTAAAAAAAATGTGTTTTCAAAATTTCGCATTCTCTACAATTTTTCGACGTTTGATTATGTGTTTTTTTTTCAACTTTTTTCATGTTTTAAATTAAAATATTTCAATTTATAAAAATAAAAGTGTATTTCAAAATACAATATTGTATCGATGATTCAATTCAAGATTGTATTTGTATGCCTTTCTTGAAAGATTTGAGTTTTTAAACGGACCAAACTATTTATTCCTATTCATATTGTGTATGTACAGGCGCAAACAAATAATTCGTCTTAATATTGTAAAGCATAACTTGTAAAAAGCGTACTTTATTAAAATTATTGAATTAACGCCATCTATGAACACATATATTATAGCAAACGTCGACTTTAAACATAAAAGTAATTTTATCTAGTAATTATTTTTATACAACAGATAAACAACCTGCTTTGCCTGTGTAAACAATGTGTATATTATTTATGAGGTTATGCGTAATGTTTGTCCTACTTTCTAACAACAAAAAAATAAGAAAAGGATATGTCCACATTTTTATCACTATTAAAGTTATTTCGCTCTTCATAATACGGCAATATTCCCGTACAAGTGTCCGGTTATAGGAGATACGCTTTATATTAATAGTATGATAAGCTGTCACGCTCAACACTTCCTGTGATACCAGAATTATAAACAACCTACCTGGCTGTTGTTCTACGGGCCTAGTTATACCGTGAGTGATTTACGAACCGTTGGGGCTCCATGCAAATCTACCTTTACTTTTCAGTGTTGTACGAACTACCTCTGACTTGAGATTAATTATTGTGGGATATCTTTTCGAATCGTTCTGCCAACTGTTTCTGATTGTTCGGAGGCTTCCCAGGCAAAAGAGATTCAATATTTGATTTCATATTGTTTATTATATTTTAATATAATAAACAGGCGAAGGTACGAGTAGATGTCTGATTCTAATCTCCCCAAGGTGGGGCAAAAGTAATATCACAATGTGAATGTGCGATAATTTTGGCAAATGGCGTTAAATGTCATTGTGCTTTGATATTTGTGTTGTAGACAGAAAGAGAAGTAGTTGACAACAAGAAATAGAGCGATACACACTTAATATCGCGGAATTATTGTTACTGCTTATTTGACCAATTTCCGGTCTGTCGTCCTGCACAATTTGCCCGAACTGGCTGAGCGTTTCGTGCAAAACTTCAAATAAACTTTTCGTGAAAACAGAGCCCAATGTTTTACCATTTCTAACAAAATGTCAGCCAATTCACATTATGGCATTACATTTGTCCCATTTGCGTTAAAAAACAGACCGGAAATTGGTCAAATATGCAGTAACAATAATTCCGCTTTCTTCAGGTGTTTATCGCTAATTGCTTTTGTCAATTAATTCCCTATCTGTCTACAGTTCTACAGCATAATATAACATAACAGCATACAGTCACTAAAAATACAGAACTTATAAGAACAATGGATTATAAATTTACAATCACATTTAGAATCCCATGGGATTCCGATAGTCCAATCAACCATGCTGTGGGATGATTCAAATAGGCCAAGAATTCCACATTATAAACCATCATTGCATACCGCACATGTTCAATGCGCAATGCCCATTGCGCAGGTACGGTGGCTGCAAGCACGTGCTATTCAAGGAAAAGTAATTTACCTTCGCCTTTCAAATAAGGTATAATTGGGAAGACTGGATGCTCTGTACTGCCCTTGCAAGAAAGAAGAAGGTAAGTAAATTTACTAAACTTTTTAAGGTTTTTAAACATACATTTTAAAGTATAACCTAGCTTAGGTACATATTATATAATATATATATTATGCTATTTAAACATCTACGTTATTGCGGCGCTTTGACGATGTTTACCAAAGGCACCAGGATACTTCTCTCGAGAGAAAACAAATTATGAACAACAGATTCAGGTATAATTTCAGATAAGGATGGTAGTGTTTCAAATTTTCGTTTTAAAGTAACTAATATCGTCTTCAATGGTTTAATTTTTTATTTTACTTATTACATGTAAAGGTTTATTTTTTTTACTTTTTGTGAAAAGAATGTAATAGAATATACATTACATAATACAAGTTTCGTAATTATATTACATTAACCAATTTACATTATATATTCATACAATGATCTTTAAACCGCTAAGTGTAATCAGTTTGATCGATAAATATGATTCTGATAAAACTGTTTGTGGTGCTACCTTTTTTTGATTTATCGTAGCGAAGTCTTGTTTTAACTCGACCATTTGGCATTTCATCTATGTGTATTTTTTTGTTACGTTCTGGTTTCGGTTCAAGGTTGTTGGATACTTCCTTTGTCAAATCGTAATAATCAATATGATGGTACGTTCCGGCCTGAGGAAATTTTGAAAAATGAATATAGAAATTAATCTGGTGGCATTTCTGTAGACAAGTTATATAATTCTGTATTTGATGTTGATTATTTATGATTAAATAGGTAGGTATTTAAGTTCCTACTTACAAATCTTATTATTTCAGGAGAAATTTTAATTTTGATTTATCAAATAAGACAAAATTAGAAACATATTTTAATGGACGCGAGGTCCACTGTACACATAACTACGAAGAAACTATTATCCTTCAAGGCCTGTGTCATCTTTGGGGATGCTGCGTGAAGGGTTTTTTAAGGAAAGAAAGGGGAGGAAGATTTGTGTCGTCAAGACCCAGACAATCCTCACCCCATGAACCCAGGCACTCCTGCTAAATCACCAAACGTTGCCAACCACCTTGTCTAACCTGTGTAAGAGGTGTTGGTTATCCAATGAATGGTTCCAGGGGCAGCGGTACTCACACCCACCTCCCAAATTGTCACTAGTAATGTACTAGTTCATTTTTGCCAAACTAAATTGAAAAATGGTAAGGTTGACAATATTTTTACTAACATTAGTAGTCGCCCTCTTTCGATATAAATAACATTTTTTGGATTATTTTCGTATTTTCTTTTTTTTTGTTGTTCTTATTATATCATTACTTATTTTCTATTTTTTCGCAGTTACTGCCTTCTCCCCGTGAAACGTAGTTTACTAGTAGAATCTAGTGAGAAATTCCAATACAATTCATGGGGTGTTGATTATTCCATGCTTTTTCTGCTGTAGTGTTAAGCTCGAAGGATATTATTGTTTTTACCTGTTTGTCACGTATGAATGGTGATTAACCTAGGCTGATTTAATTAATAAGGTGGTGGCATTTAATGCGTTGATCAAATATAGTTATAACACTTTATATCCCCATATTTGCTGGTGTCTGCAACTTTTTGATCGTTTACAACATTCCGTTGTTTTTAAACATATTAAAAGTAAAGTTACATGCAATGCTGTATTATAAGAAATGAAAAAAACAGTGGGTAGATATATTAAAAAACAGTTGCATTTGAGTTTTTTTCTATAAAATCTAAGCTGCCTTGCACAAAAATAAATATCGGATTCTCGAAAACCTAACAAGACGAAGCAATTAATAAGTGTAGGATTTACCTATCTAATAAATGAACGTACTAATTTCAGTTGGGTTAAGTAAGTAATGTGAAATATTCCGCACAAGAGTCCCAATTGCTTCCAACTGTCTGGACCCAGTTAGACTATGTCATCCCCAATTGCGGTACTTGAAGAAGTACTTGGCTATTCAGATCTCGTCACCAAACACTGCCAAAGCTATTTCAAACAACTTCTCAATTCTGAACGGTGATCTTACACCAGGGCGATACTGAGAGTATTTTCCACTCTAGAACGTTCCGAAAATATACCATATATTATTTTAAATGAGTAATTTGTGACATAACGCGAATTAATTAAATTAAATGTACTTGTGCACGCCGGTATTTGAACCCGCGACCTCCATTTTGCTAGTCGAGAGCCGTACCCTCAACCGCGGAGGCTGTCAAACAAGCAAGCGAAAAAGAAACATCGGACGAGCGATAAAGCAGGTACCAAGAATTCCTTATTCAAAATGAGTATTTGTTTTGGTTAGATAAATGAATGGAATGAAGATACGTTACTGAGCATGGTACCGAACTAGGTCCAGTGGACATACTTAAGAGGTCTGTTCACGTACATATTCTTAGAATTACCATCATTTTCATGAATGGTGTTTAATTTTTTGTTAGACTAGTATGAAATAACGTGTATTCCTTGTGCGTCCTCAACTTTTTCTACTATTCAAACAACTCTAAACACTCCCTGTCACTAATAATAACAAACTTTGAATCTTTGAACATACGCAGGCTAAATTTTTAAGTATTTTGAAGATTGGATAGGTGTCGTAATTTTTTCAAATTTACTAAGGACGGGTTGTTTCGGAGAATCTGAACAATTCATCAAATTTCAACGTTCATTTTCAAGTTCTGTGAAAGACTTATTCAAGTTCTGTTTTTATATCATTGTAGGCTAGTTGCTTGACAAAACTGAAATAAAAACAGAACTTGAAAAAATCTTTCACAGAACTTGAAAATGAACGTTGAAATTTGATGAATTGTTCAGATTCTCCGAAACAACCCGTCCTAACAGTCTGTACGTTATTTTCTTCTTTTGAAAGGCAATGATCGTTCGTTCAGAAATGCAAAACTTCACCGCCAGAAATAGCCGTACCCCATAGACATATGAATATTAGTAGACCTGCCCTAAGTGATTAAAAGCGTATTATCCCCACTCCCCATACCGGTTCCATTGGAGCCGGCTGTGCTCGCGTATGGCCTCAAGTGAAATTTGAAAACGTGACGTCATCATTCTTGTGCGAACTATGGTCGAGGCATCATCGGTTCATTTTACGAAATAACACGGCAAAATGTTGACTTGTTCTATGAAAACTTGTAAAAATAGATTTGAAAAAGAGAATAAACCCAATTGTCGTATTACATTCCATATATAAGCATTATTTTACTTTATTTTAAGCATATTCACATCGTATAATATAGATCAGTTTTAGAAACATATACTATCACATCGAGAAACGTCTGGACGCGAAACACATAGCTGGTTGGTTGCTGGGAAGTAAATTATGAACATTTATAAAAGTGTCTTAACTAAATACTTAAACGAAATATTCGACTCTGAAAATAGAACCGAATTTTTTTGACGAATTTGGACTTCTCAAATTTATTCATAACGTGGCGAGTAATTTGCGCTCCCATGTAAAAATGTCTATTCATTCAAAAGCAGATTTTACTTTTAAGAAGTAAATGGTGATATTATAATAGTCAAAAGTCAAAACATGGCTTAGAGATCAAAGTAATAATCAACTTACAAACATTATGAAGACAATGTAAAGACAATTCAAAACTAAATACAAAAATTTAAGAAAAACTACAGGCCGCCTCAGAACAGGAAACCCTAGTGAGGAGGACTGTGAAAAAAATACAAAAAATATACTTATATTATTCCTTAAACCTACATAATGTACAAATTTTGCTATTGATATTAATAAAAAAAAAAAAAAAAAAAAAAAATAATAATGCGAGATGCCTATTTACTGTCAGATTGATTTATTGACGAATCACAGTCAGCCTTACTCTCTTCGTTCTTCAACAGTTGATTTTACCCCTCGCCATTATCTTCTCGTCTATTAATTCCTATGTCTGTGCCGTACCCCATTAATCCTCAAACAAAAAGCAATGAAATTGATATATTTCAAAATGCCACTTCAGCACCCGTATACCCAATTTCTACAGATTCACAACAAGTTTCTCGTTTAACTCTTTAACCCTTTATAGGACAACATTTTTTTGACGATACGCCCTTAATGGTTTTATTTGTGTATTCTATATTCATTTTGATGAACAGTAAATTTTTTTTTTTTTTTGCTTTGTCTTTTTGAAATTTTAGATTTTCCAGCGGTCTTTTTTCTGACCGGTGTCAGAAATTTAGGTAAAAAAATTTTTTTTTAAATTTTTATTTTCATTGCAAAAAGACAGCTTGGTTAGGAAAATGTGCTTTTATTTATTTGCATTACAGGAGAATAACTGCTTTGATAATTTTATAGAAAAACTGATCAGGACGTGATTTTCGTAAATTTACTCATTTACATGTGAGAACTTCAGGGTGGTTGGTTAGATTCAAGACCTCTGTTTGTTACCTCAGAATGATTACAACCCATAAGGGCGATTATAACTTGTAAACATAAAGAAATATAGACCTTAATGCTGCAGGTCTCAAAACTATCCGTTTTTAGCTTATGACCTATAAAGGGTTAAGTTTTTAAGTTTAAAAAAAAAATGTTTTTTTGAAGATAATATCTATGCATTTGTTATGCTGAAATGTTAATTATATGAAATTCCATCGATAAAAAATATCAAAAAGTTAGCTCCGAAAATGATTTAAAACACGTTTTTTTCTGTTATTCAATATGTTATAGGAATGAATAAATTCACAGTGTATCTTTAAAAGCAACTAAAGCATTTGACAATAGATTTTTACTCTATTTCAAGCGATTCGTGTTTTATTAAATACTTTCACCCTTTTCGTTTAATTATTATCGTGTTTTAATATTAGAGCATTCCCACTAACTTTCGTATTTACATCTCATATCTCCCTTTCAAATCATCTCTGAATTGAACGCTTACTACGGCCTTAGGTGCCATTTGATTTAGGGCCGAGGCTAGTTATTTTGCATTGTAAACACCCGCGTTGATCGTATAGGGCTCGCACGAAATACATATAAACATTTTTTATATTGACGTCTAGTTTTAAATTCCTGCATTTCCCCGGGGCGTTAAACCTCCTTTAAGCCGTAAGAATTTAAAAGTGCGTAACCCTCACCTCATGTCCTTGGCGCTACGTTAATAAAAGGTAACAGGCGGTTTGAGCGTTTATTTTTAGTTCGCATTTCTCCGCCTCTGCTGCGCCAATATCGATCCCAGCTGCTGGGCGGAGATTTATCTGCTGCCTCAGCCGGGGAGCGAACCTTAAACTCTAATTTCGCGTCGAGCGCCTCAGGTGTCAGTCAGTGTTTGTTAAATGGATGCGATAAATTACCGGTACCCATTCGCAGCCATTTCTGTGCATTTCTCGTTCGAATAGGTGAGAATTCCCAATATTTGTATATTTTTTACATATCCTCAAAAATGTCAGACTTTCGGAAGAAATGAATGCAATTTATTATAATGTCGGAATATGGGGAGTTATAGCTGCTTATGCATAATAATCATTGAGATTTGATCATGTACACAAAGTCAACGTGTTTTATTTAAAATTTTTCCATCACAAAGAAACTAATTTTTGGCGGTTTTTCATGCAAACAAAACGACACACAGTGGGCTGAAAATCGCCTTTCATAGACATAGAGACTTGAATTTTCAATGGTATTTTTTTGGTTAGAAATGGATTCTGCTGATCATTACTATGCTATAAAATTTCGTACGAAGCAATTGCGTGTACAAATGAAGGAGTTATCATTTTTTTAAGAATTTTTTTTTAAATCTTCAAAATTGAAAAAAACGCTTTTTAATGTTGATGATTCATTTTAATGCTAAAATGAATCATCAACATAAAAAAGTTTTTTTTTCAATTGTGGATTTAAAAAAAAAAATCGCAAGTTGCGCCACAATACGAAGTATGTCAAAAAATACAAATAAATAGCAGTATATCTGTATGTAAGGATAGAATGGCCAACCTTATGATTCCAGAGATAGCCTCTTTTTTCATGTCAGTGCCATACATTTTTTTCTTAAAAAAATGATAACTCCTTCATTTGTACACGTAATTGCTTCGTACGAAATTTTATAGCATAGTAATGATCAGCAGAAACCATTTCTAGCCAAAAAAAATACCCTTGAAAATTCAAGTCTCTATGTCTATGAAAGGCGATTTTCAGCCCACTGTGCGACAGTCGCAAAATTACCAATTTAGTATTTACACATCAGAAATTGTTTGATAAGACAGTAAAAAAAATACTTATTCAATCGCTTCCTACTTCTGCTAGTAACTAAGGAATGCCTAAGGTAATAGTAATTTACGTTACTACATGTAACATCCTTCCAATCAAAGTGAATTCCACTTTTTGCACAGTACCTATTGTGTACAGTTCGTGTTATCGACGGGAAGAACAAAGCAATGATTCTCTCGCGAAGTCTTTGAGCAACCAATAACTCGATATGATTAGACTGTACGTGTACATACTGTACATGTACATCTCCAAGTATAAGCAATCAGTAATGCATTATCTGCATGTGTCAAATTGATTTGTTTTCCAATTATATCATCACTGTGGGTCATTGAGAGTCATTGACATTGAAGGATTCACTCACTGTGGTACATACTGACTACTGACGGATAATTTCGCTTATTCACAATCAGAACAATGTCTGTTAGTTGGATTGGATTCTGGCAAGAAGCATTACTCTTTGTAGCTCTTTGGACTCTGAACCGAGGCTTTCGGGAAGTTGGCATTCAGGATATGATTATCCGATACCACATTTTTCTTTAATTTAAAAAAGAAATTGATCACTATTAAAATAAAATATTTTAAGTGTAGTAAATGTCAAAGTTTGCTTGTTGTTGTATTATTTTTTTACATTAATGAATTATAAATAATATTATGTACTCGTACATTCATGTAATTCGTATTTAAGCCTATTTTGCTCTAACTCTACTTATAGGTACATTAACTAGTGTGTTATAAAGTAAAATAATATGATGTACCTACTTGTAAATTCATGTAATTCGTATTTTAGCCTAGCTTGCTTTAACTCTACTTATAGGTACTTTAAGTGGTGTGTTTTATTTATTTATTTATTTAAGGAGAAAATACAGATACAGACAGTAATTAAAAGATAATTTTGTAAAACAATAACTTAAGAGAATTCGCCTGCATCCTAACTATTTCTCACAGATTGACTGGTAGATAACAATTTTAAATACTTTTTTACATGTTAACAAGGAAAAACAACGTTAAATAATATGATGTACTTGAAAATTCATGTAGTTCGTATTTTAGTCTAGCTTGCTTTAATTCTACTTGTACATTAACTAGTGTGTTATAACGTTAAATAATATTATGTACTTTTAAATTCATGTAATTCGTATTTTAGCCTAGCTTGCTTAAACTGTACTTAAAGATACATTAACTAGTGTGTTATAACGTTAAATAATATTATGTACTTTTAAATTCATATTATTCGTATTTTAGCCTAGCTTGCTTTAACTGTACTTAAAGATACATTAACTAGTGTATTATAACGTTAAATAATATTATGTACTTGTAAATTCATGTAATTCGTATTTTACCCTATCTTGCTTTAACTTCACTTATAGGTAGATTAACTAGTGTGTTATAACTATTTTGTACGTCAAAATTATCATTTGATACAACATGTTTTTGCTCATTATACCCACACAGAGGCAACCTTTGTGGGTTCCGATTACTTGCTTTTGTTTTATATTTAAAAATTACTTTATTTTTATACCTATATAGAAAATATATGTTCTTACCTGTCTAGAAACAATGGGAAAAATATTGATTTAAAAAAATAAGGCATTATATTTATATGATGGTCTTAAAAATATTGATTTAAAAAAATAAGGCATTTATATTTATATGATGGTCTTAAAAATATTGATTTAAAAAAATAAGGCATTTATATTTATATGATGGTTAAAAATATTGATTTGAAAAAATAAGGCATTTATATGATGATATGATGGTCTTAAAAATATTGATTTAAAAAAATAAGGCATTTATATTTATATGATGGTCTTAAAAATATTGATTTGAAAAAATAAGGCATTTATACGAATCCCAACTCAAACACGAGAAATAATTTCTCAATTGAGTTGGGCAATTTTTTGTTAAAAATTTCTAATTTTTTCGCAATCAGCCTCGAAATATCTACATTTGTAAATTATTGTAATGTGTTTATTTATTCAATAAAAAAAATATATATTTATATGATGGTCTTAAAAAAAGGATTTTCATATCTATTATCAGGCTTACGTGGTTTTTCTTACCGGAGTAAGAAAAATGAGAACATAAATTGTGTTAAATCACAGTTATGTCAAACCTTTATTCTATGTGAAGCCTTACATAATCAGTAAAGTACTACTTATCTAACATAACCTAAATCACAACCCGGCCTAACCGCACTCAATCTTCCAAAACCACAGCCTCACAATTTGTATCTTCTTAACCCGCCTGACTTTGTCGTACTACTTATGTAGATAAGCGAGGAGAAATCATTGCTTTATTAGTGTTTAAATAAGAATTAAATCTTATTTGATTTCCTCACGACTTTGCAGCGAAAATGACAATCTTCATTTGGAGAAAACACGACTCGCTGCTCCACACACTTTGCGTTTGCAATAACTTTAATAAGAAAATAATCTCAATTTCAGAGTCAGGGAGATTTGTCTTTGCTTTTATTCGTGACTTTCTCAGTATGCCTTGGGACAGATTATCCATTCAAAGCGAAGGATTAAACTATTATTACTGGAAAGCAGACCCGAACTTCTATAAGATTAAAAAAACTGTCTTAAATGTGGATTCCGCACTCAGCCTAAGCCAATGAAACCATGGATCCCCAATGAGGTGAGTGTGATAGGGGTGAGGATGGGAAGGAGATGAGGGAGATGAAGGTTTACCAAACACGGTTATTACAATTTCTAGGAACTTTTTGATTCTGTTTGGTGGTATTATAGTTATTTTATCTATTAATTGAAACGGCCTGATGGGCTTTTACATGATACAAAGTTTAGGATTTACTGCATTATAGAGTGACAACATAAGGTTTTTATTATTAAAACAACAACAACAAAAAAACAACAGAAAAAAATCTACCAAAAACATAAAAAATGAACATAACACATGGTACACATAATTATCCTTTTAAATGTTCATAATATAAGAAAAGAGAAAAAATATTATAAAGAAATAGTGTTATATAATAGTGTATTATGTTAAATTATAATTATAATATAATATAACCAAGGCGATACAAAAATGCACTTATTTATATTATAATTAGTAAATTATTGAAAAGCGAACAAAAAATGGTTGGGTTAGGTTAGGTTAAGTTATCATTCCCGAAATGGAATAACAGAGTTCCATTGACTCCGGTCGCAGTTTAAAAAAATAAAAACATGTAAACAAATTGTTCTAAATAATACAAATGTATATTTTACCCATTATTTTTACATAGGTAAATATTTTTGTTATTTAAACATCATCAATCATCAAATATAGTAATTTCGGTTAAATGTAGTAAATTGCATTAGTCTGGTTAGGTGAACTCGAATTGTCATTTTCAAAACTGGATATGGCTTTGTGAAGAATTCAGACAAACGATTAAGTACTTGCCTTCAAAATATGTTAACAGAAAATATATTTCAATTATAATTTTCAAAATTGTAACCGATTTGCCAACAATTCAGATTTTCACGGATCTGCGCTGTTATAAGCACATGAAAGAAATAAAGTTATAATGCATAAATAATAATTCTAAACCTAATTCTACAAAACCTCCAGGCATCCTTATCGGACAGATAGTAAAAACGAATCCATTCGATGATTCGAACAATGATATTATCCTAATCAATCCTCCCCTGTCAACAAAGTCAGGTAAGTACCTACCACTACCCTCCTTAACCCGCCGAGGTCCATCCGCGTTCACGAACAATGATGTCTGCGTTCAGATAGCATCTTCATTGCCCGTATTTACAATAAATAATTAGGGCCCTCGGTCCATAGATAATTTGGTCCCGAAGGGTCATAGTTTGCTATCTCCGGGGCACAAAGGGCCTGTCGGATCCATTAGGTTTATCTTGATATAAATCGTTTCGTCTTTGAGTGATATAATTCAGTATTTTTTGTGTTTTTCTCGTTGGTGATGATTCCTTCCCATCTCTTAGTTTTATGGGAACTGAAAACGTGTTCATTGGACAATATCCCAGGGGGTAGGAAGTAGGAAGCTTAGTTAGTAATCGTGCGGGTAGAGCTCGATACTCTCAAAGGGTGCCGAAATACTGCCTTTTCTGCACAAGTTTGCCTGATTATTAAATTATTTGTTAAATGCAGAACTTGAAAAATTCATTGAATTATAAGTCAATTTTCAACTCGTTATCATTGCCCATAAATTCCACGTTTGGTTGAGGGTATATTATTATGTATTCATCATAGTATATTGACTATTCTTCGAACTATTAATTGCTTTTGCGGAATTGTACAGTGCTTTAAGGAGCCATTATTTTATCAATTATAAGTCTAATGCTGTAAAGCACCATTCAACTAAATTGTATGTAATCAATTTTATTCAACCCCTGGCCTTCAGAAATCTTTTCACACGGTCAGAACTTTTTAAGTATTGATTGTCGACTTGCTAATTATAATTATTTTTGATCATTCGCTTTTAAAAAATTATGAGTTATTTGTATTGATATATAATACTCGTTATTTGACATTTATTGAAAGCTGAATCGTCAAGAGAATTGCAAACTAGCTACTAGACATATTTTGTATGATTCATAGTTTTTATATATATTTCTTCGGTGAAATCAATAATCTTACAATAGTGTTAACATTTATTATTCCTGGAATTCAGATATCAGTCTGGCAAATACATCAAACCAGATTATTATAATTTGGCAAATCATAAAACACATAAAGGCGTCCAAAAAGAGTTGTTAGACTATTATTTACTTAAAGGGTGCTACGAAAATTGTTCAATAATAAATGTAATTAAACTGTTTACTTTAGATGTTTTAATTTTACGGCCATTGTTCCCAACTTTTCGAACGATCGATCTCTGGTTCCGATCAGTCAAGTGATTTGTTCAGTAACGTTTGATTCGCCTGTTTCCAAATATATTTACCGTTGATTTTCTTAAGTGGCCTCGCCCACTTTCATAGACAATACAATGACATCAAGGTAAAAAACTTTCAATGTTAAATTAGTATTGACGAAATAATTATTGTATTTATTTTTAATGCATTTATTTTTTTTAAATACTTTAATGCATAAATCAATATTTTATGTATTTTTAAACAAACGAATGAAATATTTTAAAAATAAAGTGTTAGTTTGACTTTAATGCCATCATGCCATTTTCATTCTGTCGACACTTTTCATAACTGGCCATCTACTGAGTCAAGTTTAATCCAGTAGTTTGGCTTCCATTGATTGGTCGCTCAGTCGTCACCAGTCCTAATCTTCCCGTTGGAAAGAGCGTAGTTGTGCGTTTGAGCAGTGTTGAGCCAAAATTTCGGCTCAACATCTGATCACAGTTTTTATGTTGTATAGTGTTTTTATGTCTGAAGCTTAAACCGCAAAAAAATATTTACAGTATTTGTTTTGGTAGACACATTCAGTGGTCAAATCACTCCCCCGGCAAGGAAGAGGTCCTGGGTTCAATTCGAATCTTTTTCTGCCTTTTCGTTAGTCGTTCGAGAGTCGTTAATATTGTCTTCACTGAAGAAGAGATTTTACTTATTAATTTATTCCGCTAAATAAATATATAATATTCAACCCAGACTCGCACATTGAAATAGGGATATATTTATCCCAAGACACTATCTAGATATCAATTTCATTCGGGTAGTATCTTGCAATCACACATAATAATAGCAACCAAGAATTATGCTTTAAGAAAATGAAGATAATGTTGGTAGTTCTCAGCCGATATTATCAATGTTCACAAAGTGCATTCCAAAATGCAATTGCTACATTAATTTTGGAAGTCAGTGTGATATTTATTTAATTATACAACTGTTCAAACATTAAAATAGTTCATTTGAAATGAACAACGTCATGGAATTTTACTTCGTAAATATTGATGAGTGAATCATGTTGAATTAAACAACAAAAACATTCTTGATGTTTAGTTACAAGTTATAAATTAAAATTGGCTTTGCAAATAGGTGATTATTTGACGACATCCATAAATCCACAGAAGGACTATTGTAATCTACTTAGAATCTTTTATTTATTTGTAAGAAACAAACAGCATACTCAATATAAATATTTATCTTATAATTAAAGGTTAAGGACAAAAAGTTTCTTATGCTGAAGTTTTATTATGTCTTAAAACTAATAAAGAGGAGAGGAAGACGAATATAGGATAAGGATAGGAGATGTTAACGAAACTTTCAATGTTCTTGGATTAATTTACGATCGTATGTGTTAACCCATTTCTTCCTCCATCCATTTACGCATCACAATATTCTCCTGATTTTCCTTTCTCCGCACGTCCGCTTTAATGTCTCAAAAAAAACAATCAGTTATTTTTATTTATCAATTTTCATCACACGTACAGTATTTTACAGTACTTTTGCAGTATTCGATTCAATAAATTGAGCCATATCTTCCAATACACATTTCCATACCCCGAACGGTTCATTTGAATACCGCACAGAGTTCCAACTGCTCCCAACCGTCTGGAGCCAGTATATTGTGAGGCTGAAGGTAATGGAGAGGAGAAGAAGATGGGGCAGAAGGAGAAGGAGTACCTGGATATTTAAATCTGGTCACTAAACACGGGTTAAGCCATTTCAAGCGACGTTTCAATTCTGAACGGTGGTCTTACACCAGAACGATACTGAGTACTTTTACAAGAAAAAATTTATTACAAGAAGCAAATTCAAGTACTCTAAAGTTACCTAGTCCACTCGGCCACAACCGCTACTGCATTACCATCGAAACCGTCAAAACCATCATCGTTCACCGCGCGTCACAATAACGCGCGGTAATTTCGTGTTAACCGGTCTGCTCTGCCGGATGATATAGTGTCCCTAAATAACCGGTTCGGACTGTAAATTACCCAAAATGTGTTGCAAGCTACCTTGACATTAATCTGCCGGGCCTAAGGTAGTTTGGGAGGGTTTGAATGACGGCGGACTTAATGATGTTATTAAATTAGTAAGGTAATTAATGGGTTCATTAATTCAACAGCATTTGGCGGTTAATCGAATCAAACTCGTCGCTTTTTTAAAAGGCCCTTATAAGCAATAAATTACAAACAAAATGAAGAAAAACAAGATTATCAAGCATTGTTTAAATGATACCCATGTTGGTCGAATTCGTTTCAGCGTGTATCCTAAGTTACCATGGTAATTTTTCATCGGGCTCTTTGAATTTTTTTTGTCGAAAATGAGACATTCCACAAAGAGGAAGCCATAGATCCATTGGATCCGGGAACTCTCAAATGAATAGATCTGAAAATATGCTAGGTTAAACGGCCTCCTTGGTAACGCTTTCGACTACGAATCTGGAAGTCAAGGGTTCAAATCCCAGCATGCACAAGTACATTATATTTAATTAATTAGTGTTGTTTCACATTAAATTCATTCAAAATAATGTATAGTGTACATGCGGCACGTTCCAGAGTAGAACATACCTACCTACTCTCAGAATCGTATAGTGTACATGCGGCACATTCCAGAGTAAAAGATACCTACCTACTCTCAGAATCGTATAGTGTACATGCGGCACATTCTAGAGTAGAAGATACCTACCTACTCTCAGAATCGTATAGTGTACATGCGGCACATTCTAGAGTAGAAGATACCTACCTACTCTCAGAATCGTATAGTGTACATGCGGCACATTCCAGAGTAGAAGATACCTATCTACTCTCAGAATCGTATAGTGTACATGCGGCACATTCCAGAGTAGAAGATACCTACCTACTCTCAGAATCGTATAGTGTACATGCGGCACATTCCAGAGTAGAAGATACCTACTAACTCTCAAAATCGTATAGTGTACATGCGGCACATTCCAGAGTAGAAGATACCTACCTACTCTAAGAATTGTATAGTGTACATGCGGCACATTCCAGAGTAGAAGATACCTACCTACTCTCAGAATCGTATAGTGTACATGCGGGACATTCCAGAGTAGAAGATACCTACCCACTCTCAGAATTGTATAGTGTACATGCGGCACATTCCAGAGTAGAAGATACCTACCTACTCTCAGAATCGTATAGTATACATGCGGCACATTCCAGAGTAGAAGATACCTACCTACTCTCAGAAGAGTATAGTATACATGCGGCACATTCCAGAGTAGAAGATACCTACCTACTCTCAGAATTGTATACTGTACACGCGGCACGTTCCAGAGTATAAGATACCTACGGTCTCTCAGAATCGCTCTGGTAAAAGACCAGCATTTCGAATTTGCGTTGCTGAAAAGGGTTATAGCCATGTTCGGTGACCAGATCTGATTAGCCAGGTACTTCCCAACATATATCAATATAGCATCACAACATACCCCGATTGGGGATGCCTTAGGCTAGCTCCAGACGATTGGGAGGAGTTTGGACTCTTATGCGGTATTCTCTTCATTCATAATTTACATACATGGTTTTAACGCACAAACGCCTTATGAATCTCAAATCAACTGCATTCATTCTAATTTCGTCCTTTCTCTATCATTTTTTTCTTTGTAGAAAGATCCCGATGAGTTACAAAACTCATTTTAGGAGTAATTTCAATGCCTTACTTTTATACATCAGAGTTGGTCAATAAATACGTAATGCATCTATTCGTGACATGAGAATCTCAGCGTCCTTTCGTCTTAACTTTAAATTAGATACCTGATATTCGAGCAGTGACCAACGACAGGTCTCTACCGATTGACAGGTTATGTCCTTTGGCACTTAGAGCGAGCATTTAATCTCCCAGCCACAAAACACGTGTCCCTTTTGTACTAAAACCAATACTTTCCTCTCCCATTAGGACTCCCATTGAATTACCTTATCAAACAAGAATTGGTGTTGACGCTGAACGAAAAAAAGGATTTGAGTAAAAGAAAAAGAAGAAGAAAAGAGAAGTGAGTGTTAAGAATGTCATGAAATAGATACGATTCAGGTGAAAAAAATAAAGAAGTTACTAAAGGTATCACTTGTCAACTTTTTTTGTTATATTTTTATTCTATCTACATACATTCTTACCTTTCATATCGAAAAACAGATTCTTAAAAAAGTGTTAGTTCATGTAAATTTAAAATTTAATATTACTAAGTAGGTAGTAATGTTTTTTAGTAGGTACCTTAAAATGAACATCTTAGGCCCGCACGAAGAAAATCAGCTAAATGCTAATTTATTAAAAATCTATTCAAATTATTGGTTTTTAGTTAAAAACGGGATTGCAGGCCGTTCCCTGATTAACTTTTTGTAAATTCTCAATATATCGGAACACGTGTTCATGCCATGATAATACATTTGTATTTTTTACTTACAGTGTATTAGAAAACCTATCAATTCATTTATTAAGGGTCTGCAATTCCGTTTTTAACCGGATTACGACTAATTTTTAAGAAATTCCTAATAAATTAGCAATTTTCAATATTAATAATTTTTTACTTAGAAGTTTAATCGCAGAAATTTAAATGTAACATTGTCATCAAATTTGACATTTGAAAGGTCCCCGCTAAACGCCGATTCTAGGTATATTTCAGCTCTCAGTCAAATTGTAATAATCTGACAAGCTTAACAACATGATAATTGTCTTCTTCTGCTAATCAAAATTTGTTAAAAAACTGAAACGTAACCTTTCAACTGTAAAAAAACAAAATGATGCTGAATGACCATTTGATGACAATGTTACATTTTTTTTTTTTTTTTTTTTTTTTGTATTTTCAAGGGAAATGAGGCAACATCCCTTTGAAATTATTTTTAAAATCAATCAATCAACATTTGAACTTATAAACTTAATAAATAAACTTAATAATTATTAGAACTTTATAATATGTGATTTGAGTGCAGTGTTTTAAAAGTGAATATTCGGAAATTCTCTCAAAAATATTGGACATAAGAAACGAGCGGCGATCGGTAAATACACCCCATATGTTGTCAACAATATTCTCGGAAACTGGGCAAGTTTGGACCCTAGCGAGTTTTTTTTATACTAAGTCCAGGCTAATTTATTACCCGACCGTCGCTTTTTATTGCGAGCACAATGCACCACTTCAACAATTACCAGGAACAGGATTACATGGAGATAAATGATGGACTTGCCAAACGTCATAGCGGTGCTGCCAGGGTCTCCTATCTATGTGAGGTGTCAGCGCTTTATTAGCAGCAGATACATACCTGGGCGCTGTTGTTGGACGGGGTGGACTCTCTTACTGCAGCAGCTGGTCCAGTTCCTTCACCATCTAGGATTCTTGCTGCAGAGACTCCATGTTCTATCTTCGTAGAACGTCACAGCGGTGCTACCAAGGTCTGGTATCTGTGAGAGGATAGTGTGTCAGCGCTTTATTAGCAGCAGACACACAGCGCTTAATTAGCAGCAGACACATACCTGGACGGATGACAAACCTCGTGCTGGCACTGTTGGTGGACGCGGTGGACTCTTTCGCCGCAGCAGCTGGCCCAGTTTCTTCACCACTTAGGATTCTTGCTGCAGAGTCTCCATCTTCTATCTTCGAGTCACCTGTTCCTATATTTCATTTTACTTAACTTAACTTCACTCTATTTTTGTAATATTTATATTTTCTGTAATACCTGCATCAACTGTAAAGCGCCCCTGAGGTGATATCTCACAAAAGCGGCGCTATACAAATTATCCAATAAATAAATAAATAAAATAAATAATTGAATTTCTGCGAACAACCGGCCCTTAATAATTTATCCTAAGAAAAATTACGTTGCTTAATATGGTTTTAGTTGGCTTTAGTAAATAACAAGATCAGAATACCAGGTAGGTACTTAACAACCTTCCTTTTACCCATATCCTTCTCCGCTTCATTCCCATTTATTAGCCTCAAAACATACTTTCCCCGATTAGGGATTCACAGTTCAGAAGGGATCGAGCGGTCGGGACTTTTGTGCGTTGTTCACATATATTTATTTTTAGTAACTATTTACTCGTTGCTAACTTATAGTTAACAACTTTACAGAATCCAAAAGATAATAAACAATAAATTATCTTTTCTCCAAAAAATGTTACTTTTTCGTTCAATTCCGTAAACTTTAAATTTATTATTAAATCCAATTGATAGTCGAGTCACATAACCAAACATTATTGTATGACACTCATCTCGATCGCGAGAAAAAACTCGTTCTGACTCGCTTTACACTTACGTACTCACTACTGGGTCTGAATAGGCAGGTTTCCCGCATGGATTGAACAATAAATCACTACATGGCGTTTATAAAACGATTACTCTGGATTTTTTATGGTGAAAACACCAGATGATCGTGGCAGAAGTCAGGAACTGGTATGACCAAATCGAACCAAAATGAAAAATGAACGAATCGGATTGATATCCAATAATGATTACTGATAAGAAGTGGATTAATTTGTCATTTCCTGTGTATAAGAAGTTGATTGATTTTAATTTATAAATAGCTTTTATATCACTTTCTCTTATAAAGCACCCTGAATTAATATTCATGAACTTCGACTGATACCTATACACGGTATCCGGAAATTAGTGGTACAAGCGGGAAACTACTCGTACATTACATTTGGAGATGATTATAACTTTTTTGATTTGAGCTTTTTAAGTAAGATATTTTACGAAATTTTCATTTTATATCCACTAGGTATTTAACAAGGTTTTATATCTACTATACTCGTCAAAATTACAATTCAGTACACCTTTAAAAAGTGATATAAAGTCATGAAAAGTGATGAAAAGTGTTGAAACAAAAAAAAAGTTAAATAGGTTACGTAGGTTAGGTTTACATGATAGTTTTTTTTTCATCGCTTTTAATTACTTTATATCACTTTTTACACGTGTGTTGGATTGTCATTGTATTGAGTTATAATGGAACCAGCCAATTTTAAAAATGTCTCCTAGACCCCAGACAGTCCAATGAAATTAGTTATTTGTTCTAGATAGAATTTAGATATTACTATTTTAAGATATGACATGACATACTTCTATAGGTTAACAGAAGTTTTTCATGTCGTACCTTACAATGTGTTCGACAAGGAAAGTAAATATGTCTACCTAACTACTAAAATAGCAATATCTTACAATGTGTTCGATAAAGATAGTAGATATGATTGCCTATCTACTGAAATATCAATAATATATATATAAATTTCTTTCGAAATTCAACGGATATATTCAACGAATTCAACGGATATATTCAGCGAAATTCAAAGGATATATTCAAAGAAATTCAACTGATATATTCACCGGATATATTTTATTTGTTCCGAAATTTTGAAATTGGAGAGCTTTTGTTTTCATCTTATTCTTCACTCATAAACTTATCTATTTTGCCGAGTCAATTTACAAAAGTCCTGCAAACGATTCATTCAATTCTAAGTAACCAATCGCCACTGTTTTCGGTAGAACTGTTCTATTAAATATAATCCATTGTTTCATTTTCTTAGAATGAATCAATGATTGGCTCCCATATCGTCTTATTCCCATGCTATTTTATAATCTTTTTTGATTTCCCTACCGTCGGGAATTTGTTATCTTGTCATGAGACTTCCACAAACACCATACAAGGGAGAGAGAAAATATTACACTAAACATAAAGAACAAAAGTAAAAACACAGAATTGTTTACAAAAATTAAATAAATAACATTGAAAAATGTACCCAGATGTAAACCAAAGAAAAATGTAAAAAAAGTTAAAATTAAAATTACAATATTAGAATACACGAAATGGAACTATTTTAAGTCTTATAAAATAATAAAATTGTTAAATTTAATTAAAAACATCAGTTTTTGGGTTCCATAATAACTCAACACAGTGACAATTCAACACACCTTTAAAAAGTGATATAAATTCATTAGAAACTATGAAAAAAAATTTAAACCTTACCTAACCTAGCCTACTTAACCCAGTTAATATTTTTTTTGTTTCATCACTTTCCATGACTTTATATAACTTTTTTAAAGATGTGACGAATTATCGTTGTGATGATTTATCCGGTCACCCTGTTTTTTTATATAATTAAATTTGAGTGTTTGTGTGTGCGAAAAAAAAGTCTAAAGTTAGGTTAGGTTAGTTATTTGACACGTATAATTCCAGTTACTGTAATTTTCTCCATTTGTAATTTCATCCAAATGTAATACCGTCCGTGTGTAATTCTGGCAGTGTAAAGATTGGTACGTGAAAATCGTCACCTGTGTAATTTTGTCATGTAACCTAATATGATATGTTGTGGGTGATCCCAAAACAATAAAACCATAATGACATTTTTCGTTATAAACTAAAAATAAAAAAAAAATGTAATGTTATAAATAACGTTGAAAAAATAAGAAAAAAATATTCTAAAAATTTGAATTCGAAGTATCGACTACGTGGTATGAAGTATCCGGCTTGAAGATTATAGATTATATTTAGCATAGTACATTGTATGTGACACAGTTCACCTACTGGTATAGTGGTACAGTGATATGACAGTGGTAGTAGAGAGGTAGTGGGTGACCCAGCTATATCCGCTGTCCAGAGTCCAGTCCAGGGCTGTGTCCCGGGAACTAAGTGACCGGGTAAGCGGCGAGCGGCGAGCGCTAAGCGTTGCCCGATCGCCCTAGTCCCTGTTGGACACACCACGCTCTTCGTGAGCAAAATTACCATCCATCAGTCATGCAATGCTGGACGTTGTGCCAACCCTAAAACGACCGAAAATCATTGTATAAAACATAAAAAATTAATTATATTACAGCGGGAATGTTTTTAAATATTTAAGGCGATGCCATAAGTAGTAATGCAAAATCATGTGTTTTTGGTTTGAAAATTTGGTCGCCTAGAAATGTTACAGATGCTTTAATTAAATACTGCGAGTAGAATACATATTGGCCTTTGAAATTATCGAGTATTTTTTAGATAAGTCTTTTTATAAGCCCAGAAAAAAATAATGTATAAGGCCTATGAAAACTGCTTTAAAGTTCAAAATCTCCTACTTACGAACCCATTTTCGGTTATGATTTTATTGTATAATGTGACAAATTAAGTTATTTATAAAATGATCGAAAAAATAATAATATTTATCCCTGAACATCTACAAAATAAAATAAAAGGCACTTTTTTTCTTGCATAAATCAAAACAGCTGGATGGTGTTAAGCGGGATTTTAAACCTTATCGCCATCTACGTAGGGGTTGTTATTGATAGCGGTTCAATTTAAAATATTACACGACGTAGTGCATCGCCTTAAAGTGTAAGATAAAATTTAGTATTAGAATGAAAAGCGCAAAAAAACTTTCGTTTTTAAAAAATGTATTATATCGTTATATGACAGAAGTGTGTTCACGTATTTTACAAAAAGCTAGCCAGCGGAGAGCTCTGACAACATGAAATTAAATCGGATCTATCTGTGTATAATGTATAGGTTTATGATACTGTTTTCAGCTCGTTTCACGCTGTCAAATAAACACAAGACGCAATATATTGTTTTTTAATTGATCGAAAAAAGGGCTCATTTTCAATTCGAACTGAGACGGTTAGTCTTAACACTTGTAAGTCGATTAGTGTGTAAGTTTTTTCGATTTCGCCTAAAAAATGGGTTATCTTCCAAATTCTAAATGAACATTTCGATTTGGAGAAAAGATTTTTAGATTTCTGGGCCAATTTTATGCTAGAAAATCGCTTTAATTAAATTAAAACTTGCTGAAAGGAGCAAATTCTACTTCTTTTTAATTAGTCCAGTTAGAAACAAGCCACACATACTTGATTGAAAGATAAGTATGCAAAATAACTATACAGTTTACCAGTTTAATTTAGTAATTTTAAATACATTTTAAATAATACATTATTTTCAAAATAAAGCCTTTCCTCAAAAACCTTCCACACACATCCACAAAATAGTACATTTATTTTAAGCCCCACTCTAAAAGTGGTCATTTTCAGGTTGATCGAGTGCATACAAATTGACGAGCTAACGTTCATGCCATTACTGATAACTGGTCGTGGTACAGTGGTCCATCCCAGCAGAGATCACAGCCTGCCAGTACCTAACTCTGCAGCCCACAGCTCCGGGTCTTTCGTCTCCTTTCTCGGGAACTGTTTCATTATTATTTATTATTTGCTGTACTTATACAAATTTCATCGCTAGTGTGGTATGTTTCGCTCGCGGCGATCTAGATTCTAGTAGAGTTGTCGGCAGTGGGAAGAGTGATGTTACGCATTACTTTACCAAGTTTATCGTTTGTAAAAGGCTAATGATTTTTTGTTTTGATTCATATCTATTTACGGTCAGTAAAGCATTGACAAATATTTATACCACTTATAGTTCTCACTGCATGACACTCCCCTTATTAGACACTACTTTAAACATCTTTTTAATAGCGATCCATTTTACTACAAGGAAGAAATAAATCTTTAAGTATAAAGCTATGATTTAAAAAGATACTTAATTAGTTTGGTCGACGACCTCCGTAGGAATCAACAGTTGTCAATGCAGATTACATCTTTAATTATGGGAGCTTTAATGAACGAATCTTAACACATTTTTATATGCGTTTTGATTTTTACTAAAATGAAAAGCTTAAACAGCTCAATATCATTGATACAATGATATCTGTTTTTAATTATCTTTTAAAACCTCCTCATCAGTTACCTCATCTTATTTCCCTCCCCAAATTCGCCAGCCTCGCAACACCCCTACAACAGGGACCTATAGAGCATTCCTGTATCCGATTCGGATCAAAGTATTGACTATCTACATATTTTTAACAGTTTTAAAGCAGGTGCAAGTCAGCGAACAAGGAAGCTTTCTAAGACACCTCCAGCGACATATCGACACAGATTAACATGGACAGCCTCTAACACGGTCCGTAGACAAGACCCAACGCGTAAATGAGCAGAGTTTCTGATTTCCTGTCGATCGCCGTGTCAGAAATGTCTCAGTTGCGTTTTGTCTACTGGACTTGTCATGACAATCTATTACATTCCCTGACCATGACACGAGATAGGATCTCTACAAGAGTTGGATGCTGTGTTATATGTTATTTTACCGTCTCTCTCCGCTCTCTTTGTAGCTAGAAAGTAAATTTCATGCATTCTGAACACCTCGGAGAAATTATTATTGGAGTATGTACATGAAGGGGTGCTAATCATTCGTGTTAGGCAATAGACATACCGGATAATTTTTACAGTACAATGCGATAATATTAAATAGTTTTCACGCCGTAATTACATGAAAAGCAAGGTAAGTAGAATACTAAGGTTATATATCGTTATTTCATTAAACATTAAAAGAATGACCCCTTTTCTTGTTTTAATATCATGATTTTATTGCACACAATTTGGGTGTAATACCTATCTACTTACATAATATCATTGATGATAGTTCAATACATCTTACCCTCAAATAAAATAAAAATGTTTCCAATTGAATTAATCTTTAGAATAACTCACTCCATGAAAAATAACTCACTTCATTTAAATAAGTTTAAAATCATTTAATTTTTAATTACTTACTTATTGCAATAAAACAATGTACACTCCTCTTCCAGCCACAAGCTAATGCTTCTATGGAAGAGGGGTCCTGAAATATTTTATCTTATATTGTAACAAACAAACAAAAATGTACTTATATAATAAATGTAATAAATAAAAAAAAAATAAAAAAAAAAAAAAATAAATAAAAAAAATCCCAAATGCTCGGAGCCATTGAAATTATAGCATCCCCAATTAGGGTATTTTGTGAAGCCGAAAGGAGTGGGGAGGGGATGTATGTGGCTTAAATTTTTTTTATGTGTCAAATGTTAACACGGCCAAAGCTATTTCAAGCAACGGTACAATTTTAAATGGTGGTCTTACACCAGGGCGATAATGAAACTCCACTCTGAAACGTACCGCAAATATACTATATATTATTTTAAACGAGTAAATCGTGAAATAATACGCATCATAAGGATGCACTATTCTGTATAAAGTAGTTAACAATAATATTCAATGCCCAGAGTTGCTAAACAATAATCCATTCAATGTACCTGCGCGTTCAACACGCTCTTGTGTCCTGTTCAGGGTTGATCATCGCAAAACGAACTCTAAGCAGAATTCTTGCCTGAACAGACTATGCAATAATTACAATAGCGTATTATCCAAGGTTGATATTTTCAGTTTCGAACTTACCAAATACAAGAGGTCCTTAAAAGAATATTTCTCTGATGGTTTGTGAATAATGTTTATGTCTCTATTATGATTTGATTTATACCCACAACCTCTCTCCATGGCATGCATTGTTTTGTAAATTTTTCGTTTTATATAATCTTTTGTTATGTATAAATTCTTTAATTCATATTCTTTTCTCACAAATTTAAATAACTTATTCCATATTTTGCTGTCTCAGTTAAAGTCACAAGGGGGAAATCCATAATTGGTTTTATTTTACTATATAATACTTATGTACAAACTGATTAAATGTAAACTGTCGATTTCCAGAAAATGAATAAATAAATAAATAACACGAATCAATCAAATAAAACTTACTCGTTCATGCCGGGATTCGAACCCGCGTCATCCAGCTTGCTAGTCAATAGTCTTACCCATCAACCTCGCAAGCCGTCAGATGTTTTTCAAATCTGGCCTCTAAACACGGCAAAATTCATTCCAAGCACCATCACAAGGGTTATAAAATGTTGAGAAGAAGTATTCATAATAATCATAAAAAAAATTATAAACTTTTTGTGCCACCATATTAAATTTATGTGCCGTAAAAGGGTGCAACAATCATTTAGTTGGTATATTAAAATTGTATTAATATATTGTCTGCTTAGTGTAGGGCAGTTACTGTCTCGCTCCTTGAGACGTGCCTGTTTAGTGTTTAAGGTAGTGAATACTGTCTCGCTCGTTGAGACAAGCCTGGGGCGGGGGATTATTAAATCACTGTTGCATAATAATATCTCTGCTTCAAATGTACAGTTGCCAGCGTTTTTATCGAGGGAAGTTGATGTGTCAAAGAATAAAGTATCACGAGGATAACGGCGAACTCTATTATGCCTCTGTGCGGTTACATTACCAGCACAAGTCAAAGTTTGCCATTTTTCAATTTGTAATATGTAATATCAAACCAACTCATCAATAATTACAATAAAAATGCTTTATTAATTGATAACGTTCCACAGAACCTTCAAAAATATTGTGAAGGTTTTTAATATTATGCATCACATAGCAATGTCCACTCGAGCGATTGGTGTCATATATACATTTACTAGATTATTTCATTTATACCATTCCTCAAAGTATTAATAATCTTCTTCTTTCGTATGGTGGGGGGGTCAGAGGGGGACATATTGGTCTGCGAGCCAGTCTAGGGCCTCAGGCGTCGCCATGTGGACCTCACCAATCCCGCCGGGGAATGAATGGAGCGGGCATTCGTTGACCACATGTTCGGTGGTCTGCACCGCACCACATTCACACATCACCGACTCTTTAAGGCCCCATCTGTGCATCATGTGGGCACAGCGGCTATGGGAGCACCTTAACCTATTGATGGCGGACCAGGTTTTGCGAGGCAATGAGAACCCAGGCTGTCTCTCGGTGGGGTCCTGTATGAGGTGGGCATTTCCCACGTTGGCCGTTTCCACACAAGTTTCAACCTATCTTCTGGGGTGAGAGGTAATCGGAGGAGCCTCTCTCCTTCCGCCCAGAAGGGCTTTCGGGACTTCAAGCGGCATACCGGGTGGGAGACGAAATCTTCGTACAAAGGTATTGCACTTTTTTGCAGCGCCTTCATGTATTCCCTCAGTGTTGCAATTACTCGCCTGATGTTTTAGTATTAATAATTCAAAAATTTGAAGCTGCTTACTGTGGTTTAGAGCCTATTAATACATCTAGATTGTTTCGCTTATCCCATATTTTGAGGTTCTATAAATTTAGCACAATATAAGCGATCACTCAAAACGTTTTTGCAAACTTATCATAATATGCCAAAAATTTCTCGAGTGGTTATGGTAAGTCTGCACGAAACTCTGAATTGATTGAGCGTAGCGGAGTACAGTTTTAAGTCGACCAGTTGGCATTTCATCTGTCTGTAAATTTGTTTGTTACGTTTATAAAATGGTGCCTACCGATCTGAAAAATGTTTGAAAAAAGAAATTTCATTTGGATGGTGACGTTTCTCTGAACAAATTGTATAATTCCTAATTTGAATTATATTTTATTGGTGAGACATGCAGTTAATACATTATTTATATTATTACATGTTTGCATCAACCAGTAAAATTTCCGCATAAAATATATTGTTTATAATAATAAAGCATAGTAATTAATGGAAAAATAAGATGTAATGATTTCAGAGGAAATTATGAATTTGATTTATTAAATAAGATAAAATTAGAAACTTTGAATTTTTGACGCGATGTCTACTGTTCACAGAACTACCAGTCTCTATATAGATTACATCACCATATTCAATATAATATGTACATAAATTATTGTTAATTGATTACAAACTTTCAAATATTTTTTTGATCCACAAATGTTTTTTAATTGACTTATATAAGAAATTTTTGTGTTCTTATTTATTTTGTTGCTAATTAATTAATCATATTTTGTATTTGTCGCTTCGAGTTTGAGCGTCTCAAATTATCAATAAATATAGTACTGCCTAGTTATATATCAATATCGAAAAGTTTGTTTGAGTGTCATGAAATTGAGCACCTCTAAAATATTTCTTTCCCACTGTGATGTCTGTACGAATGTGGATGAGTGCAAGCGAGATGGAATGCTTGCAAGATCTTATAAAAGGCGATGCACGTTAGTTGTGTGCTCTTTTACTACAAGCAGCTCCCCAATATATACCAGTAAATAGATCACCTAAGAGTATTATTGCATACTACCCGACACGCTACAATAAAGGCACGATAATACTCCATACTATACCCACGTAAATGAGTCTAAAAATTAAAACAAAAAAAAGGTTTCGGTCCGCACGGTTTTTCATAAAGGCGAAGATAAAATAAATTTACTGCATAATTGCATAGGTAGTTTCGTGTTCGTGGATAAGCAATACAAGCTGAATCGAATATTGAAAAGCATTATTTTGGTTTACTTTGCTTCCTAAAGATATGACTAATCAGAAAAACAATCAGCCTTCATCGCAATTGTAATAAAATCTGTTACACAAAGGTAGCGCAGACAGGGATGGCGAATTGCCTGCACTTACAAAGCTTAAATTTATTGCTGCGTTTCGAACGTTATCTCTTGCCCTTTCTGGTGTGCTTTTAATTCAACTTGTATCTGTTGGGTATACATTGAGAGTACACGCATGGCGACCTGAATTCCGCCAAACTTTAAGTGAAAATAAAACACGAGTAACTCGAGCGAGTGTTGTGACGTTTAACAACAAAATTGGCAATTCGCATCTTGTAGTATGCCAGCCGAAATGGTTCGGTTATTGGATCAAAACTTTCACACCTTCAGTTGGGTCACTATGCCAGTTTGGGCACTATGCCAGTTGGGATAATATACCAGAAGTGCCGAAGTTCAAGGCATTTTAATCTGGCAGGTTGAATCACACTGTGCGATAACATTCACGAGCTGACATATATGCAGCGGAAAATCTTTTAAAATGTTCATAAGTAAACATTGATAAAGTGCGTATTCGTAAAAAGCGGTTTCATTGTGGCTTGCGATAATTTGATTAAACTGATCGATTATTACAAACTTTCCCACTCTAGTTTACAATTACAACTAATGCACACTTCTCCCAAATGTTAATAGTATAATCAAATTTATTTCGCGCAGTTTAGTGATGTTTTACCTTAAGACCCGGTATATCGGTTGATTTAAAGCTAGGCTTGGTTGGAATGTCGAGCATAGCGCGGCTTAGAACATAATCCTTATATAGGTCGGATGCCTAGATATTAGTAATATTATACGTGTTGTCTTTGATTTTCAAAGAGGAAGGTTCTTTCTTCAATGTAAAACCAAATTACTGTCTACGTGAGTGGTACATCTGTGCTCTTTACAGTCATCGGGAGAACGAGAGCTTTTAAAATGTCAAATGTTTTTGGCATGATTAATTTGCAAATTGATTTTTTTTAAAGTTCCCCACTTCAGAGTGGTGCTGATTGAATTTTAAATAGTATTTGTTTGCTGGAATCAATGCCCTATTCATGAAAATATGACAAACAAACAGCTTACAACACTGTCAGAAGGTTGAAAAATCCCTCTTATAGTATTTTACTATACTATTTGTCTATTTTATATTATAAATTAATAACATCAACATCCCTCATCCCATGAATATAATAATCCATACTGATAAAATTATGCAATTTACGTATATTTCGGTAAGATCGAAGTACTTAATTCATTACGTATACGTCATATTTGATATTTGTTACTGTTAGTGCCTCGGTGTCGAAAAAGTGAACTATCCTGCGGCTTGGCAAGGCTTAGGCGGCCGATTTAGCCCGCTTAAATTCGATCGAGGAATGTCGCATTTAGCGAGAATAAGGACTGACTGATATACTGGTCTAAGTGGTTTTACCAGAATTGATGTATATTTATTTAGTTATCTTACCGGGGGTTCTGCCCCACGAATACTTCTTCTCTTAGTGACTAGATATTAATAGCCAGATACTTCTCAACTTTCAGCTTCTCCACATTTTCCTACTTCTCACTCAATTTAAAAATACAGATTGGGGATGCCATAGTCGAACTAGCTCCGGGAAATTCGGACTCTGATCCGGATTTCATATTTTTAAAACAAATACGTACAGTTAAATCATTTTAAAGTCTGCACATTTTAATGTATCTGTGCATACCGATGGGGGCTCAAATTGGTTTGAAAAGGTTAAGAAAAATCTTTATTTCATTCCATACAATTGAAGAGTTCTACTGCCCGGACTGTAATTAATAACATCCCTAAAATTATGAGTATTTCGTGATGAGACAAAGTGGCGGAGAGGCCGTAGGAGTGAAAAGTGAAATTTGAAGAAATACCTGGCTGTCCGTTTGTTATTATTCAAAAATACTAATTTCGGTTGTATTTATTATTATTTATTTCCAATAAAAATTATTTTTGCTGTCTTTTTCAAAACTTTAACAAGTATATCATGAATTCAGACAGGGCGATTAAGTACCTACCCGTAAATTAGTACATTTTCGAGAAAAAAATCTTAGTCACTCTGTGACAATTGTCGTTTTAGTGATAGATTTTTTACACAGTCTTTCTGCTTCACAAACCCTACGATTATAATATCCCGTGATTTTTCACGGTTCCGCGCCGGTATTTTAATATCGTGTAGACACCCGGATTCGATAAAATAGTTTGAACTCTCGCTTAAAGGGTATTTTTAATCCCCGGGTCAAAGCCGTATTTATTTTGCATAAGTAATTTATTATTTTAACCCAGATCGCAGCCTTAACCCACTGCTTTAACTAAGATTTTGAACCTGTTTGCGGACATGTGACCAATCCGAGAACTCACATGACGTTAGGTCAGTTACCTTAATAAGTCGGAGGGCCTTGTCCGGCGGTGGTACAGGTACAGGCGTACTATAGACTTAATAGTAGATAAGACCACACGCAAAATTAGAGCACGTGTATATCGTTAGTTTTACTCGGAAACGTGATCTCGTACCCTGGTATAGGATGCTTCGCTATTACCGTGGTATGGGACAATGTGGTTCCCAACCTTTGTGATATAGCATAGCTGGGGACAGTGGTCACGTTAAAATACAAACGTGATCTCGTACCCTGGTGTAGGATGCTTCGCTATTAACGTGGTATGGGACGATGTGGTACCCAACCTGGGTGATATAGCAATGCTGGGGACAGTGGTCACATTAAAATACAAACGCTATCTCGTACCCTGGTATAGGATGCTTCGCTATTACCGCGGTATGGGACAATGTGGTTCCCAACCTTTGTGATATAGCATAGCTGGGGACAGTGGTCACGTTAAAATACAAACGTTATCTCGTACCCTGGTATAGGATGCTTCGCTATTACCGCGGTGTGGGACATTGTGGTTCCCAACCTTGGTGATTATAGCATAGCTGGGACAGTAGTCACATTAAAATACAAACGTTATCTCGTACCCTGGTATAGGATGCTTCGCTATTACCGCGGTATGGGACATTGTGATTCCCAACCTTGGTGATATGGCACAGCTGGGGACAGTGGTCACATTAAAATACAAACGTGATCTCGTACCCTGGTACGGGATGCTTCGCTATTACCGCGGTATGAGACAATTTGGTTCCCAACATTGGTGATATAGCATAGCTGGGTAAAGTGGTCATATTAAAATACAAATATAACCTAACCTAACCTAACCCAACCTGGGTGATAAAGCATAGCTGGGACAGTGGTAGCATTAAAATACAAACGATATCTCGTACCCTGGTATAGGATGCTTCGCTATCGTGGTATGGGACGATGTGGTTCCCAACCTGGGTGATATAGCATAGCTGGGATAGTAGTAACATTAAAATACAAACGTTATCTCGTAACCTGGTATAGGATGCTTCGCTATTACCGCGGTATGAAACAATTTGGTTCCCAACATTGGTGATATAGCATAGCTGGGGAAAGTGGTCACATTAAAATACAAATATGATCTCGTACATTGGTAAAGGATGTTTCGCTAGTACCGCGGCGCGGGACAATCTGGTTCCCAACCTTCGTGATATATCAACACTGGAGACAGTGGTCACATTAAAATATAGCGCGGGGTCAACGAAGTCAATGAAAAGTCTTTGATAAAATTTTGACAACAAAAGATTTTCATTTTTTTTTCTACTTTACCGTACAGATTGAGCATCAAAACCCATTCGTTGAGTGGAATTTCTGCGTTTGTTTTTATCAACATTTCTAGAGTCATTTATCCCTTCGGTACCAGTGCACAGTTGGAAAACAAGCCAAAAGCGTGTCATACATTTGTATATTGTTAACATAATCCCTTACTAGTACGGGTCGTTTAATGATTTGTCGATCTTTGAGCCACCTACGTTGTGGCTGTCTTCAAGATCAAGGATTACTCCTTTTTTAACTTGAAAATATCCGTCATGCAGCACCTCAAGATAACAAAGGCCCGAGAAAAACCCCAGGGTCTTATGCGTAGAGTTAATAATAATAATAAATATTTTCAAAGTTAAAAATAAAACAAACGTACGATCACGTATTGTCGCCGATTACATCATAAACTGTCGATTTTTCAACTATCAAGTCCTATTTCGATACTGAATAACATATAAAAATTAAAACCAAAAAAGTCTTTTTTCGAGAAGAATTTGAAGATGTACGAAAAATGCAAAAATCTACTTCATTTTTGTAATAACATACCCCATTCTATGTCTCATAAAATTCCCAAAAAAATCATAACCCCTTTGCACTGCACTGCATTAACAACATAAAAAATAAATTTATAATAGTTCATTATGCACCACTTTGCATACAAATCATTTCAAAAGTTTGTCAATCGAGGTGGCTGCCAGGCAATTTCCCGTCACCTTAGATTTGGCTTCAATGCCATTCATATAAAATCACACTAATGCTCTCTCCGAAGCCTTTTATGTACATGTTCATGTGTATGTTAAACGTTCCTCATTTACCAACAAAATATTTAATAAACTTAAAAAATTAACATTTAATAAACCTTCGAAATACGATAGAAAAAACAAGGACGGTGAGCCAAATATGTTTGGGAAACCCTGGCGTAGGGCGTATATCACTTGAGTATTACATTATGCAGCATTCACACAGTATCTTGTATCTGTCAACTTAGCGACTGCCCCACATCAGGCGAGGGATCTGGGGGAACTAGAGTAGAACACTAAACTATACTGATTAGAAGATTGTCATTAATTAAACTTAGTTATCCAAATAATGGTGTAGGTTTAGGTTTGTGACAACATGTTATTTATTTGTATGAGTTCCAACTATTCAGATCCTGTACATTTATGACATATTCAATTTGTAAATCGTTTTAAATAATTATGTACTGTATTAATATCTAAAAATCTCTAAAAGGGGCGTTAATTAAGTAATAGATAAATAAATAAGGTTTAATGGTTCAATTATTATTTTTTTAAATACAGGTTAGTGTAAAATGTAAATTTTGAAGTTATGGAAATAATGTACTGAAAAATTAAAGTTTATAAAGAATTTATAAGAACAGTGTTTCAACATCAAAATCAACCAGGCATAATCTTAATTCTCATTGTTTTATTAGTCAAGTTTATAAAGAATTTATGAGAACAGTGTTTCAACATCAAAATCATTCAGCCATAATTGTAATTCTCATTGTTTTGATAGAAAATTAAATGTACGAGTAGGATTAATTGAACAAATCCAAATCATGCGGCGTGTTTCGTTGTGTCAATCTGTTATTTATTTGTGTGTAATTCCGCACTAGAAGATGTGTAAACATGGCTTCCTCATTTTTAAGAATGTTTGTGAGGCTGAATGTAATGGCGAAGAAAAGTTCTAGGGAAAAAACTGGATTAGGAAGAAGTTTGCAGTATAAATCGGTCAGAACTGTCTGGAATTTGCGGAAATATGACATTGAGTTGGGGAAAAGAATGATGCTGAAGAAATTGTGTAAGAAAAATGACATGGAGGTATCTCGATGGAGGTTTGGTCCTAGTAAAATTTTCAATTGTATTTTAAATGTGAAGGAACAACATATGAATAAAATCAAATTACCTCGCCAATCAAATCAAGAAAACCTTGCTGAAGCCATTTCTGGCAATGTTAGCCCACTCGTCGCTCTAGTTCGTTTTTGTCCAACAGACCATTTTTGGCGAAATTGAGATTAAAGTATGCAGTTGTTCTCCGAAAACGTTTATTTATACGATACAAGTGAAAAAAAATATTTTTAGTGTGTTTTCAATACGCAGTTTGTCTTAATTCCACCAAAATTAAATCAAAATTCCGAGCTTGTTTATCCAACACTGTGTCCTACATTCAAATTAAAAACGTGTTTTCTGCGTAATTTTAAACATTTCGAACGAATTTTACTTTAAAATAATAGTTTCATTACTTTAAATCATTTTATTAAGCTCAGAATGAGCTAATTTCATTGTATATGCGTTTTTCGTAAAAAAAACTTTGAAGCCCTATTTCTCCCGATTTACATTTTGGTCTGTTGGACAAAAACGAACTAGAGCGACGCACTGTTAATAATTCACCATGGTGACATAGGTACTCTGGAATGATTATTTTACAAGCAATAATTATTCGCCTGAAACACTCATCCACATTGAAAAATCTCTTGACAAAATATACATGACGCCAACGGGAGCTAAGCCGCCATAGCTCAGTGGTCAGAGCTGTCGACCGGAAATCGAAGGGACACGGGTTTTGGGTCCCGTTGGCGTCATGTATCTTGTATCAGGAGATTTTTCAATGTGGATGAGTGTTTCAGGCGAATAATTATTGCTTGTAAAATAATTGTTACCCTTTGTGCTATGCATAAAAAATCTTGTCTTAAACATTAGTTTACCAAAAAAATAATACTCTGGAATGAGCATGATACTTGTTTAAACGTAATACAGTAGCTTGCCCTTCAACCAATTTTATCAAGGTTATCATTGGATACCAATGGGAATCTTCATTATAATAACATATTAGCATAAATGTAATTTATCGTTAGGGCAAAAAACGATTTCTCTCCTTGTATCAACAACTATCAAATGCGCTATCAATTATAAAGTTATTAAGTTATAAATTTCAGGTAAAGTATCTCAGGGCTACTACGTTAGCAGTAGCTGTCATCTTTTCAATAATTTTATTTGTCTTCTCATAGTTTACTAATCCCACTAACCGAAGAAAGTCGTCAAAAGCAAATGTTATAAATAAAATTATTTACTAGAAACGAATTGAAATGCGCAGTAGTTTCTACATCGCATAAGATTTCCGCGGGTTGTGACTACATACCCCGGATGTACAATAGAATCAATGGTTAAAATTTTGATAGTCCGTCTGTAGATAAATAAACCACAGACAGGCCATAAAAACAACATCATTTGAGTCCATCGAGATAGATACTTCTCAATCCCATCCTAGTATGGAGCCCACACTGTCATAACTTCCGTCTTTATTTTAACAAAAGAAGAACTTAAAGCACTGTAGTTAAATTTGTTGAATGATAATAAACTATTTATCACTACAACGGTCGTAGTTTTATGGTTATCTGTGTTTAAAATTGAAAATCGCACCATCAAAAGCTCATAAATGGTAGATGCAATTGAATGATGTGCATGGTTTCCATAATGTATAGAAAGTTATTTATAACCCTTTTGGAACTTTAGGTATAATAGAACATTAATTTTATCATTAATCTTTACTACCTTTGGCTAAATAGTCAAGTATAAAAGTTCCTATCAATGAAATTTATGAATAAGTAAACTTCAAACAACTGCCGTAAAAATGGTTTTAGCAAATTTATTTAATGCAAGTAAATTCATATCTTTAATTTCCATTAGTGTGCTGCAACGATTTAAAATGTAATATGACCTCCGTCAGAGATATGTAAGCTCCTAAATACTAATATATTACTATAATAATAATAATAATATAATATCTTTATTGTGACAAATTTTCAAACTATAACTATAGAAATACCTGAAAGACTGTTTTATGTACATTGGTTTATAAATTAGATGAGTATATAATTTTATCAACGGAAAGTAATATATAAACAGTAGGTAAAATAAATGTAAATAATAGAAATGTTAATGTAGTTATGTATTAAGGTTTATCATAGCCCGCCTCACTAGGCTTAGCCTGTGTTGAGGCAGCTATCTACCAAGTTTATTTATAGTACTATAACGTACCTACAATTATATAAAAATACGAACACTCAATAGTTAGGTAGCATCGATTTTAATACATCATTTACCAAGTTCGTTTATAGTCCTAATAATATACCTACAATTATATGAAAATACATACAATAATTAGGTTGCATCAATAATTGCGAATTTGGATGAGTGCACCGGTAAAGGCCCTATCATTACTTTAATTTTTTTGTGAATGACATGTTTTTATTTTATCAGAAAGAATGTTGTAAAGTCTTGTCGCAAGATATCTAAAGTTTCGTTGACCAAAAGTAGTGTGCGTTACAGGAATTTGAAGTAAGTCTTTGTTATTGCTTCGAGTACAGCGAGTATTAGATCTTTTTTCGTAGTATGTATGTATATTTGTGTATAGGTGAGTGAGTATTGTTTTTGCGTATGTCTGCCGAACATCAAACATATTCATAATATTAAAGATTAAGTTCGAGTCAGTAATTAGAGGAAGCCTAAGAATTATTTTTATATTAGTTTTCTGTGCCTTTATGATTGGGTCTAGTACTGAACCTAAAGGTCGCCGATTTAAATATTAGTATGGGCATAGAAAAATGTATTTAACTAATCGATATTTTCTCATTAAAGTTTTTTAATGCGAATACCGCACTAGTCTATAGCCCACTAAACTGACAGGAGCCAGTGAAACTATGGAACCTCCAATTGGGGTATATTGTGAGGCTATTGTAGTGGGGAGGGAAATCAGATAGGCAAGAGGAAGATTGGGAAGTATCCGGCTAACCAGATCTTGTCACCAAACACGATTAAAGTAATGTCAAGCAACGTTTTAATTCTGAACGGTGGTCTTTCACCGGGCATCGTTCGCTCCGGAACGTGTCGCAAATATACTACCTGTTTATTTTTTTAATTATTTAATTGTTAAACAACAAAAATTAATTAAAATTTATAAACTCGTGACCTCCGGTTTTGTAATCGAGAACTTACCCCTCGACCAAGGAGATCGTCAAACATTTTCTATTTCAAATAAATATGGCATGAGTGAGATACGAACATTAGAGATGATACTTTGCTTGAATGGCCATAGCTATCTACTGTGACCAGATCTGATATTTCCTAACCTTAATCTTCCCCTTCTCCGTTCCTCAAAGTGCTTCCGTCTCACAAAATTTACTACCTCCGAACAGTTGCAACTCTTGAGCGGTGTAACATTAAAAAAAATCATGAAAAACTACAAGACTCCTTGCACCATCAATCTCTGGGTATCCGTACGAATTCTCCAATATCATTTTCATTTAAGAACCAAATCAGATAACAATGATGGCGAATGTCAATTAAAATGAAAACCCTTTTAAATTTCTCCTTAAGAGATTTCATCATTCAATTATAAACGTACCAGAAACTATCTCTCATCTCTGAACCCTCGTCAGAATTTGGCGTTTTGTACATTATAATAGTGCGGAAATTAAATTCTTAACCCGAATGCTATCAACTCAATGTTTTTTTTAAACTCAGGTACATTGATTCAATTTGGTTCCATGTAATCGTTAATTAATACGATGAACAAATATTATTTTATTTTTTATTATATAAGTACATTTTTGTTTATTTGTTACAATATATGATCAAATATTTCAAGACCCCTCTTCCTAAGATCGTGAATATTAAAAAAATACTCAGTTGTGATTGAAAAGATAATTTTCATAAAGTTACAAGTTACAATCTTTGAAACATTGGCCATCTTATCACAATATACTTGAAACTACTTCATTCTGTGCAAAGGAGGGCAGTCCGTCTGATTGACAATCCGTTGTTAACAGAACGATTTTCATCTCTAATGCACAGATGCAATGTATGCATGCCGAGTCTGTTCTACAGGTATTTTGATGGATCCTACTGTAAGGAGCTAGCATCTCGTTCACAGTTGATGTTGGTTTCATGAGAACGAATCCCATCTTCAACTCGTTCTCATGAAGTGTAAGTCGAACCATCATCTGATTTTCCTTCTTCAATAATTCTGACCTCTTTGAGAATCTAAATAATTTATTTATTATTTATAATCTATTCCTTCCTACCGTCCCTAGCTTAACCCGCCTCACAACACAGCCTAACCGGGTGGCGTCATAGTTTCCCTGTCTTTACACTGTACAGACAGGGGTGCTCTTGTGAGGTTCTCATTTCAGGAAAAGTCACGGATAATAAACACACTTAATATTTACTGATACCCATAGAGATTATTTTTTTCTGAATTCTTCTGGTTTTGACCGTGCGATTTCTGGGCCTAAAGCCAAATTCTTTTCACTCTTCCATGGATATCTTTCTTAATTTAATTTAAAATCACACAACTTTATTTATTTATTTCTCATAATATTGATAAGTATAAATATCCTTTAGAATAATGCGTCTGCATCATTTATAGATTATATACAAATACATAATACGTAAGAATAATGTTATAAAACTGAATTTAGCTATTCCATATAAAAACTCAATCAAAAAAAAAAATTTAAGCTGGATAATTATTAACAGACTGAATTAATTTCACTCAATCAAAAATGCTAATTTCGATTGGAAAACCAAAACTCGCCTAGCGGGATTTTGATTTCGGAGAAATCGTCTTTATTTTTTAATGAATATTGAGATAGTTCATATTTTCAACATTTTACGTACATAAACAAATATGTCATTTATAAAATTATATTTTTCAGTAAACACAACATTTATTTTAAATTGTTTCATTTTCCTTCATTCGTAAGACATCTTTAATCATTTTGTAAAGGAATTCTGTGATTCTGTTTTTTTTCTCATATGAAGTAATCTAATTCTATTATAATTTCTGGTTTCATAGCATATTTGATGAATATTTTTGATTAAATACTATTTCATCTTTCATGTATTTAGGAATTTGGCTATTCATATTTTTATGTGTAAATTGAACACATTACATAGCATATCTTTTTTATTAGTATTCAAATCAGCTTCTCTCTCACTATACAGGATGTATCGGCAAGTACCCGACAAACTTTAACCAGCTATTCCTCAGCACATTTGGAGTAAAAAATGTTATGGGCGCTTTGCTGTCCGGTAAGGAATAGCTGGTTAAAGTTTGTCGGGTACGTGCCGATACACCCTGTATACATCTCATTACCCTACTTTGAATAACTTCCAGCTTGTTCAGGTTTCCTTCGTTGACCAAATATAATATCGTAAAAATGAGCTCTGTATTGTTTTTACTTCATTTTATTCTTAATCGTCTAAAAAAATTAACTTTTTTGATACCTTTTTAGCACATATTCAAAATTGCTGTGAAATTTAGTTTCAAATCCAATATTACACCGAGATATTTGATTTCATTTACTTTTTCTATATTTTCATAATTAGTTGTCAAATTTATCCCTACTTTATGAGTTTCAATGCCTATCAAAAATATATATTGTTTTGTTTATGTTCAATTAGAACTTTTTTTAGCCATTTTGCAATATTTTGTAGATCTTCATTTATTTTATTGATTGTGTTAACGTACTCTTCACGCGAAACGTAAATTAACGTCTTGTTTGCGAATAGTCTAACTTACCAATGTTTTGTCGTTGTAATTATATCATTTATGTAAATGACGAATAAAATTGGGCCTAATACCGACCCTTGCGGAACACCTGGGTTGTTTTCTGTCGGTTCTGATACCGAGTTTTCAACTCTTGTTACCTGTTTTCTTTTTTGGAGATTATTAAGCTATGAATAGTCACATTCTTGTCCATCCTTGATCTTTATCCAGAATCTCGAGAGATATTGAAAAGAGGAAGCTTTGAGAATTTGGTTGTTCAGAAGTTGCCAACATAAAAGAATAATGAAAGAATCACAAACCCAAACATGCCATTACAAAGTCGCTAAAAGAGAAAGAAGAGGAGAGACATTCCTCCAAGATTGTCCGCATTGAAAGGAAGATGCAATCCCTATGAATCAGAGTGTCGAAAAAACAACAAAAAAGTCATAAATACAACAGTCTTCCACCGAATACTACATTATTGCGTACGTTTTTCTCTGAATATGTTGCCCCTAAAAAAACTTAACGTTTAATAAATGAACGAGATGATTTTGTTGGCCAATAAGCGGAATGCTTTTAGCTTTTACGGTTAAGAATGAGGTGGAACAGTTTATGATCCGTTTAACTATCGGAGAAGGAGAAAGGTTTATTAAATAATCTTTACGCCGCCCGAATCATATGAATGATGAGCACATCGAAAAAGAATTATTGTTCATGTTCAACCCTAACATTACACAAATAAATTAAATGGCCGAATTCAAATCTGCTTTAATAAATTACATTTCTGTAAAATAATCATTTTACTATATGTATTACTATTATTATATTGATATTCGTCACTTTTTAAAATTTATATTTTATAAATTTTATTGCGCAAATCTGAACATTTTAAGCTTGCTACGGTAGTAAAGATGTAAATAATATCGTAAATAAGGTCATTCTAATCCAAACATATGGCTTGTCAGCAGGTGCCTATAAATTATTATTACATAATATGTTTTTGAACTTTATAATAATCATCTATCTACACAATTCCGATCATTACTACCATGCAAACATTTCGATCCTCTCATTCAACTATCGTTCAATTTACCATTATCGTTCACACTACGAATGCCTTTCTTTCAGATAACTATTTTTCAACATGTATATAACCTAGTTAATAGATTTACATTTTCCCAGCGAGTCTCACGTTGCATGGCGGGCTGAGATCGGGAGAGACTGGTTGAGGGAGACCTTTTACCGAAGTGGGCGAGATGGATTCATACGTCCGTCTCTTCTGGGCTTACTAACCCCCAGATTCCTACCCACCTCTTGTACCTTTGACCTTCTCAGAACTTCCCATCTTTTCTTTCCTAAAAAGACTTTCCACACCGCATCCCCCAAAAAAACATAGGCCCTGAGGCGAATTGTTTTCCTCAGGACCTCCAGTGTGGAGCTAATGTAAAAAAAGCGTTGGGAATTACTGCTCTCTTCCTTACCTACCTGCATACTTGTCGTAAGACATAACCACGAAAGGTGTTACAAAAATTGCACGTTCACATCTGTCAGTGTCACAAGGTTTAGTGCAATAATAAACTCCGAATGTGTTACATCGCTGTGCTATTTTCTTTTGTAAAAACTTCAATGGTGAACGGGAAAATCTCGCATGGGTTTAAAAAAATGTGTTGTGATCATTGTGATGTGTCTACTTACTTGGAAGTGAACTGGAACTGCCATAATAACTGTCAAAATATTGTTATCGCCCTGACAACTTCAAGTGAGTACAACATTGTTTTATGCCATCCTTCTCTTGGTTATTTCTAACACAAGCCACGAGAATATAGCGCGTGTACAGCGTGGTCTGTAACAGGCATGAAACGAATAATTTCAGATTCGTAAACCTAATAAAAAATCTTGGAGTTTTTATATTTATGAAAGTGATTATTTTTTATTCAAATTCTATTTATAATTATGAGATATTGACAAAAAAACAATAGTTAAGCAACGGATTTTGGTCTTGGCAGGGTTGGAACAGGACCTCCTTTCCTTTCATTAGCGTCGCAATTGAATCGATCGTAACAAAAAGCTGACGGCTCATCAAACAATAGCTCTCCTGATTGCGGAACCGAGCCCTTTTCGCTTTCTCCGCCTGAACCGCTGAACTGTTTAATTCCCAGGGGCAGTAAATATAAAGCACAATGAGATAGCATTCGTCAATTCACATGAATAACATTAATAACCACTCTGAATTATTGCGTCCCAATGGATATAACTTCCTTATGGTTCATTTCACATACCTGGTCTTTTAGAGCCCAAAGGAAACTCAATAAAGCGAAATTATTTTCTAGGTGTGATCTATACTTTTAGACATTGGTTTGTTATTATTTTATATCTAACCACTCTAGAGATAAGCCCTACAAGTGTACTTAAAACCCTTAAATGCATACTGTTGCAAAACTGCAACATACCGTTCAAACCACCTTTAACTCTTTGGTGTATACTTAATGCATAGCGTTTTAGAATTATTAAGTTCACGGTAATATATTTTATCGAGTGGCATCACCTTTTTTTTCTTTCGCGAATGTCAAATGTCACTTTTTCTTTAACAAAGTGAAGATTCTCGAAAATTGGTTGGAGGTTAGAATTACAGTTTGGTTTTGCTGTTATTATTTTGATTTTCTTAGGTAAGTAGATACAATAATACAATACTTATATGTAATAACTCGTATTTTTCCGGTAGATTTATTAGTTTTGAGAAATTTTTTTAGGTTTTTTATTTTTTTTCATACGTAAATTGTTCATATTATTTTTTATTAAATACATGGTGTTATCTGCAACAATTTTTTTTTAATGAAATATCATTAAAAAATTACAACAAAAATAAATTCTTTATATTTCCCTGCATATGCATGTAAATATCTACAAAATATTTTTTTTTCCAGAAAAATTAATAAATCATGCATTTAAGGGTTCCGTGAGCCTGGAGTGAGTTCAAATTTATCTTCTCTCTTAGGATATTATTCATCAAACGTTTTCAATTATCGAAATTCTTCACAGATACATCATGAATTTCCTGAGAGGACTGTCTGGGCCTAGGAATCGAAAGGTTCGTGGAAATCGACGACATCCGTTTTCTTTTGAATCGGTTCTGTAACCCGGGTTACGCTGCTAAATTTAAATATATATATATAGGTATATATATTATATTTCAAAGCAATGCAACATTTTTTCATCAACTTTTATTTTGTCGTTGGAAACTGAATATAACAGTTTTCTATCTTTCAAGGATTTTATCTATGATGATTCATGAAATTTTGTTTCAAATAATGAAGTGAACTGTTGCGATGAAATACAGTGGGGTTTTGCTGCTCCATCTCCTGATTTCATTGAAAATTATGAAATGTAAAATTTAGGTGCAAATTAATCTGCCGGGCTAACCAAATATTTAAATGAAAAATTACACTCATGTAACGCCTCAGAAGTAAAGCAAGCTAAATAAAATATGTTTTTTTAAAACTTCCATAATGCCTCTTGAGAAAAAAAGGAGCAGATTACGGTATAGTTAAAGAGAATATAGTTAAATAGGGTATTTATAGTAGAGGGTTACTGACATATTTAAGACTTGAGAACAGTGAGTTACGACGTCAATACATTTGTTGGCCAATGTAATTATTTTAGTACGATTTCTAATTTGAAATATCCAATTAACAATGAAAATTAAAGCGGAACTGAAAATTCTTTGTAATTTATTTTAAATATTAAATCTACACTATGTCATATTTATGAATAATGTGTGCAGGGATTTAAAGGATTGTTCGTTAAGAAGGCTGGAGAAGCCGGTTTATAACGACAAAGATTTAATGATTTTGAGGCGTGTGTTTTTTAAACGTCCATTGCATTGTAGTGAAATATATGTCACCTAATTACACATCCTCATAAAACTTGTTCTTTCTGCTTTTCTATTATGGTCAAACATTAACACGTACGACTGTCAATTAATGTGTGAATATGGAATGTATCGGGAGCATCTCATATCCTTATCCTATATTCTTCTACCTCTCCCACTTACCTAAAATTACACAATAAACCTCCATCTTTAAGCAATTATTTTAGCTTACCTTCAATGAACTTATCATATTTATCGTTGTATTCTATGTTACAGCTGTTTGTTTACACAAATAATTATTACATAAACAGATTTTAAAAAGAGAGAACTTCAAGCTTTCGTATAATCTCCTTATATACAAATTCAGCCTGCCTATGTTTGTGCTCGCAAAACTCGAAAAGTAGTCGACCGATATTGCTGAAAATTTCAAAGTTTGTTCTTATTAGTACTTATTATTAGTAATGTTATTTAGAGAGTGGTTTATATGGTAGAAAAATTCGAGGAAGCCAGAGGAATATCCTTAAATCAATATCTCTAGAGTCGAATTAAAGTCGATGTAATGTAGTTTTATTAATAGTTACACTGTGGTATATTTGTAATAGCGATGTATTGCGAGGTCCACTATTTGAAACAATTATGGTAAACAGAAAACCGCCAAGGAATTCACCCGACCGAGGTTTGCCAATCTTATATAAATAAAAATGTAAATGTTCGCTTGTTCAAAATCTTAAAGCTCCGCAAGTTTTCCACCAATTGCTTAGAAATGTTGACAATACGTTGCATTCGAATAAGCGTGTGTTTTTATATACCATCTATATTATATACTCGTAGATGTCACCTGTGACAAAAGTCAAACAAATAACCAATGGTCACATCACGCACTGATAAAATTAGTAAGATGAAACGTGCTTATTATTTGGCCAGAAAAATATTAAACGAACTTCGAGATCAAGAAATAATACGAATAAGGACTAGAACAAAATATCGATTCGTATGAAATTAATACCGGATAATATACTGTAACTTCGGGACTCTATTCTACTTGAAAGTACAAATAAATAAGATTAATTACGTTTTTCTAAATTTCTACACTTTGAGAGAGTTTCCAGCTAAAAATATTTAACCACTCGCGATTGGTTGTATATATACACATTTACCAAATTATAAAATTAGTATCATTCCTCAAAATATTAATACCGAAACATATAAACTGCTTACATCGGTTTAAAACCAATGAATCCACCTTAATAATATTTATGTTCAAAATTGTAAATGGTAGTATAGACAGTCCTGATTTAATTAACCTCATTGAATTCCATATACCCACGAGAGCTACTCGTTCTAAAATTTAGTTTAAATGCAACAATATCAGGACTGAGTATTCCAAACACTTGCTTGTACCTAGGTTGCATGAAGTTAGTAATAGATACGCAGATGTGGCAGATCTATTTAACTGCACGCAAGGTAGGTACAAGAGGGCTATGCTATCAAATCTTTTCAATCAATATTAATTTAATCTAATTCTACCTTATTTGCACTATAGAAACTTATGTACTTGTATCTCTTGTTTACTTACTTTCTTACTCTCTAATGTCATTTCACAATCAAATGCCACATATATTTGTAATTCTTTTTTAAAAAATATTTTTACGATTTTAACTGTGACATGTTATCATTGTTTATGGTATATTTATACCGTTGATATTAAATAAATAAATAAATTTTTCCGTTTTTCAAATATTTTTAGGTTCTATAAATTTGGCACATTATGAGAAGCAATCTCTCAAAACGTTTTCGCAAACTTGCCATAATATACCGAAAATCGCTGGAGTGGTTTGTTTGTGTGGAAAAAAATATGGCCACTAAATCTCTGTTAATTTAGTGTTCGCAAATAAACCGTTATCAAATTGACGACTTTCATTGAAATGACAATAACCTGTGGATAATGTGACCGCTTGGGGCTGAGAGAAAGGAAAAAGTTAACAAATTGAAAAATAAATATTAAAAATGAGAACGTTCACACATTGAAATAATTGAGAACGAAACATAACAAAGTACGTAGGTATTCTGTTTAATGCATTGTGAAAATATATTTAAAATGGGAGTAATAAAAGTTGAAAGTGGAGCATCGGTGGAGACAAATGTATGAGTAAATTAAACTGAATCCGGATCAATATGCTTCAACTTTAACCTTTCGACCTTCGAAGTTATCGCAGATCTGGTTCGATTCGAAGTGTGGACAGTTATCTTAAAACCCCTCAGGTCCAGACAAAAAATATCGTGTCATCAAATATTCCCGCTTGACATTCAATTCAAAGAGATTCGCCGATTTTCAACGTATCCCGAAAAGAAATACTGTCATATTAGAGCAAATAAAATTTAAAAAACTTTTGTGGAAAAAAATAAAATGGCTACCGTTAGTTTTTGTTTGTAAGCTTAATGTGTGTAATTAAAAACGCTTTCAGTTAAACTGACGTATTATATAAATTATTGTAACTTTATTGTTATATATATTTAAACTAGCTGTACCCCTCCATGCGTTGCTGTGGCTTAGTCTTATCAGATAGATAAACAATAGCACGCTTATATTGTCTTCAATAATTAAATAATATGTCCGGAATCTTGTCACTATTATGTATTTTACAAAGTCAAACCATTCGCACAAAAGGTTGGGAGAAGGTTAAGTTTGCTCTTTTGAATTTTTTTAAGAGCGAAATTCTACTTGGTTATTTATAATTTTGAAAAGAAATTTGATGTTATTTATGTCATGGCGTTCATTAAATGTTTCTAATTTGAATAATAATCCGATAATCTGAATTTGAATATTATATGCACATCGTTTCTCCTGTTTCCTCCTGCTTTACATTATGACTTTAGCCATATTATTTATCTGACAAACTAACTTCAAATTCATAAATAATGCAACAAAGAAAAGTGTCACAACCACTTACCAGTAGCCACGCCCGGTACCGTGATAAGTCCCCATTAAATATCCCAAAGTGACCAAGTGTCTAAATATTACAACATTGTTGCACTCAAATGTTTGAATTCGCAAAAGTATCCATTGCTTATGCTTACGGGACTGCTAACGACTGGTACCTAACCATTATCTAGTGCCATAATTGAATTACCGTTTCGAGAAAAGCTTGATTTTAATATTATCTAATCATTACAATACAATGTATGAATCACAAATTTAGGGCTTGGTGCCGAGAGATTTTGGGTTTGGTGCTGAGATATTTAGGGTTTGGTGCCGAGAGATTTTGGGTTTGGTGCCGAGATATTTTGGGTTTGGTGCCGAGAGATTTTGGGTTTGGTGCCGAGATATTTTGGGTTTGGTGCCGAGAGATTTTGATATTCAGGAAGAGCGCTAAACTTGTCACTCATCAGTGTGACATTTTCAAACACTTTCCTCATATTTTATTTAAAGTAGTTTAGTGTCCTCTTTCATTAGAAAGAACTCTGATAATCTTCTAATCTTCTCCTGTTTCTATTGACAATCTTATACATACAGAAATGGTCCAAAAATCAAAATAAAAAAAAGTTTTTTTTTCATTTACCCAATACCCAGGTAGCCCTGAGGAGACCAATTTCTCTCAGGGCCATTGTCATCTTTGGATATGCCGTTTGGAGGGTATTTTTTAATGAAAGTAAGAAGAGGAAGTTCTGGAAAGGAAAAATAAATAAGGGGAGGGTAGGAATCTAGGGATTATTGTGTTCAGGAGTCGCGGACTTATGAATCTATCCCTCAATGTGTGGGTCACGACAGAATACTAGGAGAAAACAAATCAGTCACTCCAGGCGCATCTTGAACACACCCCACCCGATGAACCCGAGCACCCCTGCTAAATTAGCAAACGTGGCGAACCACTTAAGATAACCTATGGCACAGGTATTGGCATATTGTGCATGCAAACATGTTTTATTTCAACATTAAAAAAACTCTACTGCAGACAACAAACAAAACTGCAGATGTCAAACTATTGTTTGTTCCCCGCTATATTTCATTTACGCACTTCCAATGCTGTGCAACTACGCACTCTCTGGCCTAAACCACAAAACATAAACAATATCAACATGGTAAGTGTTTAATTATGTAACCTGAAGTTGACAACATAAAAACTAGTTACGACACCGTCACGTTGGCTAGCTTTGTTTTCCACCACGACGTGCGCCACATACGGGTCAGCAATTAGCGCCGCCATTGTGGGTGCTCGGCCGCACGTGGGGATTAGCGATGGTTAATTGTAGCTATTGCTCCGCCACATAACTAATGAGCGCGCCCGATGATCGCAGTTATTAATTTATTGCAGCTATTGGCCGCATTGGTTGAAACACTCAAACACTATGCCTTGTTTTAGCTTTCTTTGACGCACTGTTAGGTCTGGCGCCTCATAGGTAGGGGAGACTGAGGTGAACTGTAACACTGGGCAATTGTAACACCGCTTTTAAAATGAGAACTCCTAGAAAAGCTTTCTTCCAAAGTTTTGTAAAACACATCTGATGTTATCTATTAGGATTCACGTATAAATTGATCGGTTTCAAATATAAATAAAGTGTAACCTTATTCTAGATTCACAATGTCATAACCTTCCTATAGCTTCGTTAATACAAAAATTGTATGGAACATATTTTTTTCTAAATTCTCAATTCTATGTCAACGTCCCAATATCATACTCCTATGCGACGGATTCAACAGCTAGGAAACAAATATTCAGATGTTGTTGATATATTTAGTACATCAATTTCAATATATAAGCATACCCTATTGAAGTTTTTTTTTTCATCGAGTAGTGGAATATTTGAATAAAGGTATTTAATTTGATTTGACTAACATATAATAATTTTGTCAACTGAAATAGAAAAAAATATTTTGGAATTTTTATACGTTGTGCCTGCATTCTGTGTAGATCAAATCAAGTTGAGTGATATTTTGACTTTATATTTATTTTTCTGCAATTGTTTTAATAGTCGTTTCCTGCACTATTTTCATGTATAATTTCGTAAATATTTTTTATATATATGTATGTAAAAGCCTTAATAGGCGTGAAATAAATAAATAAATAAATATCTCATAAGAGTCCCGACACTAGTAAGAAGAAGGGTATAGAGATTTTTTTTACTTCCCGTTCTTTGGGTATAAAAAAATATTTCATTCGGTAGTTCTAGTTCAGTAGATCAGCAACATCAGCAGCTGTAGGCAAACTGATAGATTTGGTGATCGCGCTTCCGGAGTATCTGGGCCGAAGGCTTGGAATAAACTCCCTCCGGAACTAAGGTCCATAACAAGTCCAACAGAATTCAGGCCTAAACTAAAAACTTACCTTTTTAAGCTGTCATACCCTTAAATTAAATATACCATCCCTGAGAGAAAGTCCAATTATATCCAATTTTCCAATTACGTCCTAAATCTTGTATCTAAATTTCGCAAGTGTTAATCTCAAGTGACCTGTATTGTACTGTATATTATCTCCATATATAGTTAGTAATAACATAGATCATTGTAGAAATGTATTATATATTTGTACATCGCCTTTGAGGTGATTTCGCCCAAAAACAGCGCTATACAAATCATCCATTCATCCATCCATTTTTTATAAAAAAAAATTCACTATAAAAATCCAAATATTATTATTATTCTTTCCATCCGAAAAATCAAGCTGTAAATACCGTGTTCCAGGCAATACGTATGCCGTATATCTAACGAGAAACTTTCCGTAATAAAGTAGTGTGTAGTTCCTTCATATCTGCCTACCCCTGCGGAGAAATACGGCAAAGGTAATTTAGTTAGATACATTACGATAAAATTATGTTTATCGGTAGAAATTTCTGCCCACAACAGGCAAACGAAAATAATGTCAATATTTCCACTACAGGTTAAAATTTCCATAATTTGTAAACTGTTATGGACCCACGAGGAAATTAAAAACAGATTTTATTAAAATGGCCCCCCATTTAGTACCGGATGCAAGTTTCATAATAAAGTTATCATGCCAAATTCGTCGAATATAAAATTATACACTGCAAACACGAATGCATTCAAATTATAATCAGTGGGTTTAAAAAACTTTTGTAAAGGGTGTGCCAATAATCGCTTATCGTGACTTTAATAAAGTTTTTAAAAATATGATAATTTCAAGACAAAACTATACAGATACAAGATTCTACCATCTGGCCCCCGTGGTTGAAGAGTAAGGCTCTCGACTAGCAATCCGAAGGTCGCGGGTTCAGGATGAATTTGCGTTATTTCACGATTTATTTATCATTTACTTTCGGCACGTTCCAGAGTGTAAGATACTCTCAGTATCACCCTGTTGTACTTTTTTTTTTTTAAAGAAAGACAAACATTTCCGGGTTACGAATAACCTGACAATATTTGAAAATCTCCTACTACCACCACAGTAAACGGAAAATGTTGCTTGTCTTGTGATGGAGGACTTAGCCAGTCAAGGAATTGAACACACTACGCCTGGGTGGGACCCAAACGCGATGTCAACTCGGCCACCGACCGGTGAATTGAAATGGCTTTAACCGTGTTTGGTGACCATATATGAATATCCAGGTACTACATCAACTTCTTCTTCCTCATCTCCTTCCCCTCCCCACTGTTTTCAGCCTTACTGCATGCCCTAATTGGGGATGCCATTGTCTCAATGGCTCCAGACGGTTGGGAGCAGTTGGGACTCTTGTGAGGTATTCATATTAAAATTTAAATAAAATGGAAACAACAGATGCAAATAGTCATAGGAAAGCAGATAATCTATAATTTACGTATCCGTGTACATAGCATTTCTCGGGGGCTAGTTCTGGCGTCATGAATTTTGGATAAGTTTTCTGTTCGGATATAATAGGCCAAACCTACTATTTAACTCGTTAGCTACACGGTTTTAATGCATCTAGGTATACAGCAGTCGAAAATTGGACTCTGTATTATTTGTAGCATTTGCCAAATAATCAATATATTATAAAAATAAGTGTACTATGTGCTTGCCTCTAAAACTCAGAAACGATTCCCTGTACGATCAAGGGAGTTATATGGTGTGGTATTCCTCTATCCCACATCCATGAAGAAGGTTCCCGTTTTTACCTTAAGGGCGTACTTTAAAATATAATAAGGGCTGGAAGTTTCGCCTCTTAGATATTTCCATAACAGTCCAAAACATTCGAGAGTAATCGAGAGCATTCCACAACATTCCAGAACATTCTGGAATGTTCGAGAACATCCCGGAACATACCAGATCATAATGAACCAAAAACTAATAAATTAAAAAATTGCAGGCCGTTTCCTGATAAACTGTCCGTTTGTGAGCTAAGTTCTTTTAAACTATGCTACAGAGTTTGATAAGGTTTTCACTATCACTTCGGGAGTTTTATTTATAAAATACATGGATATTATATTTATTGAAAGTAGAGAAAAGTCGAGTAACTCCGGGTACACGTCAGCTAGTTTTCAATAAGAAAATTATATCGATAAAATTTAACAACTAGTAACAACTAACAACTTTTAGTTTAGACTTTGAATTAGACTTTGTAACTTTGTATACCTGCATATACAAATAACATATTATTTAACAACCGTAAGGTGATTTCTAGGGGTTATTCAATGCGCCCTATTTTTTTGTGATGGGATCTTTATTTTTATGCGGAAATAAGATGTTGGGGTTCTCAAAATACAATCAAGTTACCATATTTAAAGTCTTAAGTAAAATGTATGTAAATCTACTCTGAGACACCTCAAGATATAATATAACTAATGACCTCTTGCGACAAGTCAGGCAACAAGTATTTTTATATCTCAAACCGGTCCAGATTTGTGGCAAATGCAGATAGCAAGGAAGTGACCAGATTCCAGGAAAGTTTCCCGCGTCTGGAGATATCCCGTCTCGGACAATGCGGGACACACGCACTGTATCGTATCTTAACAGTCCAAGAGGGCTTTTTCTATTTTTGCGGTTTTTTTCGTATTTTCGAAGTCACTTGTGTCCGTAACAGCATATTCAAAAAAATATTTATCGTGTATGTTTTTAGATACATGTATGTTATATACAACCTGTTAAAAATAAATAATCTAAAAAAATATTTTTCTTACTTTACAGCTGTTTATAAAATAGTAGTTTTCAATAAATCGCCAATCGACCTCAAGATTACTTTCATCTGCTACTACATACAACATGACAAAAATATATAAAAAATATTTTTTGATAGAACATATCTCAACCTATAGGACCCAACTTCTATATTTTTATATAATAGCTAAGTAACTGTGTGATATTATTTTGAAAAACTATGTAAATACACTTACTTTGAAGTCAATTTTATGTATTAAAAAACAGCAATTTGAAAAAAAAAAAAAACCGTATAATTAAACGGTATTTATACTATCTTAATTGATAAATAAATTAAATTAATTTAAAGATTTAATTGGTGATATTCTATATTCATTTAAACTCTAAACACATATAAATGATTGCATTTTACATATTCAATCATAACGCGAAGATCGTTCGCCACAAGCGGTCGTTCGCGACGCTCTCTTCTGTAAAGTAGTGTTAAAAAACGTAAGGGTAATAGTTTATTTTCGATATACGTATATATTGTAGACATAAAATCAAAACGTAGACTTTGTTCATGTAATTTGAAGGGAGCGTGTCAAAGGTGAACAAGAATTTGAATAGCGTTGAGGCGAACGTTGTTGAGATGATTGTACCTTGTTATATATTACCTTCCAACTGAACAATATGTAGCAGGTCTTAATTATTGTCAACTCATCTCATTTGCTTGCGCCCGCTGTGGATATGTACGAACGAGACAGCAGTATTATAATTGCTTCCAGCAGTATAGACGGGCAGACGTATCGTATTTCATGTGCCTAGTGTTATAGGGCTGTGCAAATAGGTGTTTAATTATAATAATAATTTGATTATTTAATTTGGCTATTATAGCTCTTCGTGAATTGAACAAATGAAAATAAAATATAATTATATAATATAATATATGTACATATATATATATTTTTTTTGTAAAAGATTATATATAACTGTTTGAACCCGTTAGTCAATCTGCCAAAAAATGGTTTATCGGGACGTTATAAAAATACATATATAAAAATACATAAATATTGTAAAAAATTCGTAAATCATTTTACTGCCAAACTTTTTCACTATCACGATCTAGGCAAAAAAAATAGCACAAAAGTTCTATTATTTGGAATATTCCAATCTGTAAATATCCCTTAAATTAATTTTCCCCCATCAGAAACACCAGATAAAGCAAACAACACAAACCTGACCTCAATTATTTGATTTCCCAAAAAAAAATTATTCGCACATGCCGGGATTTGAACCCGCAACCTCTGCAATCGAAGTCGAGAACCTTACTTACAATAAAAATATCAATATCCACTTATTCCAAGAAGGGAAAGACATTATTCTAGTATATTTTTAAAGTGATTGTTACCATACCAAATTTTGGAAGAATCTTAAATGTGTATTTATTTATAAGCCTAAAAAGTTTTAACGTAAAAGTGGAATCATTAGTGTTTATATGAAAATATCAATATTTCATAGGAAACTATAATAGTCATTTTTTGTTTTTAACGAGTTTTATTATTCACAATGTACATTTGTTACGTATAAATTTTATTAAATTAGCGACCGGTTTCGACACGTCCGTGTCATTAACTAGCTATTACAAAAAATGTCTAGAAATTGTTACATAGTGAATGCCAAAGAAATACAAAAAACAATAATAATATTAATAAAAATGCATAACAATAATAATAAAATATTATTGAATTTTATAAAATATATTATGATAAAACTATACTAACAGACCGAACGATTAGTCATAATAGACCCGGTATAGTTTTACATGAAAATATTATAAAAATAGCTTATATCATTGATGTCGCTATTCCAAATTCCTGTAACATTCAAAAATGTGTTAATGAAAAAATAAGAAAATACACAGATTTAGGAAACGAAATAAAAAGAATTTGGCATTCTCAGACTATAAAAATATTACCATTCGTTATTTCGGCTACTGGCATCATACCTAGCTCTCTCATTAAAAATTTAGGCGTATTAGATCTATCAAAAAATTTATATATAAAGATGCAAAAGTCGGTCATTTTGAATACATGTAGGATAACGAAATATTTTTTAAATATTTATGTTGAGGGATCAGTAGGATTTATAGGCCCTGTTAGAAGTTTTACCGAGCCGAACCCTCTGATATGAAAATATCTGGAGTCGGTGATTTTTTTTCCCATTTGATCTCTGGTGAGTTGACGTGTTGTTGTTCTTGATTGTTTTGTATTTATTTTACTTATATAATGCACTTGCATAGTGTTGATTGTTTAGCTGATCATTTGTGGAAAAGTGAGTGGAAGGGTTTAGTTTTTCCTATAATAAATAATGATAATAGTACTTGGATGACTTGTATAGCGCCGTTTTTGTGCAAAAACACCTCAAGGGCGGAGGGGAAGATTATGGGGAAGATTTAACCCGGACAACAAAATGGGAAGCATAAAAAAAATTATAAAAACTGTTTTTTATATGCCTACTCACTGTCAAAACCAAAACTTTTAATTAAATAAATGTATTCTCAACTGTGTTTTATATTTCAATGTTATGACAGCCTACTCACTGTAAAAACCTAAACTTTTAAATAAATAAAAGTATTCTCAACGGTGTTTTATATTTCAATGTTGTGACAGCCCTCATCAGTCGCAAGTCGGAAGAGCCGGCCGTTGGGGAGTGTGCTCATTGAATTGAAATATTTCCAATATTTGGGGAAAAAATATTTTTTCCTAAATTCTTACAATTTTATAGGGAATTTTAGTTTACATGTTAATTAAATCAATACCTCTCTAATAATTATTTCATATGGAGAAGATGCAGATTTACATAAAACTTTGAGATCTCTTTCGACATTTATGTATTTTGAAACTAAAATAAGCATAAATAGTAGTGGTTAAACCCAGTAAAAAGCTCATAGTTTACTTATAAAATCAAATTATTTTAATCGTGGATATCCGCCAGTTTTTAAAAAGCCGTTCATATAATGTTTATCAACACATTAGGGAATCTCAAGGGAAAATTCCCACATTGTAGGGAAAAATAGAAAGCCAGCTACCACATAAACGGCTAAGATAAAACACGCTATTTTTAATTTGTCATCGGGAATGTTCGTTGTTGTCGATCGGGAGACCTCGGGTGTTTATGCCCGGATATTAGCATCAAACCACTTGTTCAGTAACGTTTTGGCGGAATTGTCTACAAAATACGATGAGGGCGACACAGTTGACCAATTTATTAACTATTTTAGTAAATTTCGACAAAATCGTTATCTCTGCTACCCTCTTAAGGTTAAACGCAACGCTCGTTGTATTCTACGTGTTCACAGATGGCGTTAATCAATTAATTTTGTTTAAATACGCTTTTGCAAGGTATTGCTTTACAGTATTAAGACAAATTATTTGTTTGCGCCCGTATATACGCAATATGAATATGAATCAATAGTTTTGTTCGTTTAAAGACTTAATTCTTTCGAGAAAGGCACACAAATGCAATATTTTACCGATGATTCAATCCGATATTGTATTTGTATGCCTTTCTCGATAGAATTGAGTTTTTATATGGACAAAACTATTTATTCATATTCATATTGCGTATATGAGGGCGCAAACAAATAATTTGTCTTAATACTGTAAAGCAATACCTTGAAAAAGCGTATTTAAACAAAATTAATTAATTAACGCCATCTGTGAACACGTAGAATACAACGAGCGTTGCGTTTAACCTTAACGTATATAGGTACACAAGCGATACATGGTGGTTTCGAACAAATTTAATTTCTTTCGGTTATCTATAATTTACACTTTTAAACTTTTGACTTTAAAAGATGTGTTTTTTTCAGCTCTTCATGATAACGTAACCTAATCCAATCTGCTATAAAAGGCACGGAGAAAATGAGTACGTCGAATTTATTAAAATTCTGTTAAAAACGTGGTGGCAAGCCATTTCCTTATAAAATATTAGTTTGTTTAAAATATAACGGAACACGTGTTCATGCAGATGCGCTATTCCTGATAAATATAATTACGAAATGCGACAATATTAAAAAATATATAAACACGTGCTCCGACATCCCCATAACGCATTCGTGTTTTAGTGATAGTTTGTTAGGAAATCTGTTCATTCGTTAAAAGCCTGCAGTCCCATTTTTAACAGGAATATGAATAATTTGACCAGATTTCCAATAAATTAGCAATATTTTATATCAGAAAAATTTCTCGTTGCGCTTATAAATACCGATAGAACAAATACAGTATTCATATCTGACGTGGATGTTGTAAGGTCTGGAAATCTATCAAACCGATTATCATTATCATTTTGTACAAAGTTAAAATTTGTTTCTGATAGGTAGCTAGAAGCTCTGACCAAAGATATACGCCAGAATCAACTTGGGCACATTTTTGATTGGTACAGGACCAAGAGTAGTTCCATATTACGTATGCACTATGGTAAATTTAAACTCTGTAAAAAAACGCATTATTTAAAATAACTTGAAACACAATAAATGAAAAATATTTAAAACCTATTTTCGGATAACACGGTTATAAATATATTACGATAATACCTGAGTTTCAACTGTAAAGCGCCTTTGAGGTGATATCTCACAAAAGCGGCGCTATACAAATTGTCCAATAAATAAAAAAATGAGAGTTTTACACGATGCTTTATTTCATACCAATACCCATATGTAAAACACATATCGGGACCCATATGAAAAAAAACTTGTTTTACACGATCATAAAAAAATAATATTTTGGGACGGTAGTAATAACTTGCTAAAAAATAGCAACACCTTTAATATAAAAATAAATCACATAGAAGCAACAATCATTTTTTCCTTGCCGTTGCAGTCAAAAATCATCAAAAATACCAGCGAATTTCACAATACGAAACAATTAGTGATAAATACACCTTCACAGTAAGTAATAAACGCTTAATAAATTATAATCTTTTTTATCAATATTTTAAATATTGAACGAAATAAACATGCAACAGAGTTACGTAAAACAATGACAGACGACATTTGTCAAATAATGTCCGCTATTTTAAACTGTACGAAAATAGATACAAAAATAGAACACAACCTTTTTTTCATCCCGAATCCATATGAAAAGATAACCCCTATGGAAACTGGACCAAAAAAAGCATCGTGTAAAACGCCCATTAGAATGTTTTCTCTACACCCCTTAGGGTTCCTGCAGTCTGTTTTCATGGCAAATGCATCCTTTGTGTAAATCCTTACCGCCTTGTTCGGTCTATCTCAATCTCGCGATAACAAACTCCACATTTTTTTAATGATATTTGTAATGTTGATAACTTTTTGGGAAACAATGTATTTCATGTATAGATTTGAAAGAAAGATATCCAGAACTTATCGTAAGCTTTGATATGGACTGTTTTGGACATACAATTCTATATATGAAGTCACGTGCATCGCTGCCATATATATTGGGGATATTTGCAAAAGTAGCATTTAAGGCTTCGAGCGTTCAAAAATAAGATGAAGATTACCGAAGATGACTTGAAAAGAAGAGAAGATGAATACGGATAATACAGGGAGCAGACCATATATTTAAAACGACTCTAGTTAATAGACGTACGTGACTGTTGTGGAAATATTTAATAAAACACCACTTATTTAAAATAGAGCAAACCTCTCTTGACATCTGAGTTAAGAAGCATTTAATAAAACTATTTTTTCATTATTATGGCATGTTAAATAACAGAACCAGGTTTATTGTTTTTTTTTTTTAATTTTGGGAACATGCTTTCCGATTTTTTTTCTATCTAAAGGATTTCACATAATTACTTTTTCAGCTTGTATGTTTTTTAAAAGCTTAAAAAAGGTGTTTAAAGGAAGAATGTTATATGTCGATGGATGTTCGAAATCCGGAAGAAAGAAACTATCACTTCTGAAGAATTAGGTGTTTTTGTCGTTGTTTGTGTGCAATTGTTATTGGTCTCTAGTAAATTTAGGTGAAAATTGCAGTAAAAATAAATCATAAATAAACAAATTAACAGCCTACCTACAAAATAAATTAAACTAAAAACAATATTCCACATAAATTCAGATTGGTGATCTATATTCTACAATTAAAATTATTTTAAAAAAATCTCAATACATTTCCGCAAATTATCTACATAAAGATTATAATGTTCAACATTGGTACCTACATAACTAATGAAATAATTCTCTTGATCCACTGAGTCAACTAACAAAATAAACAACATCTTGATAAAGAATGCATTCTAACACGACAGTATTGTGGTTTTAACCTATGTTTATTACAATGCAATTTACCTCGAGTTTTAGGCTAAATAACTGCATTTTAATGTTGCCTTTCATACTAATAATACTTTGCAAGTTTTTAAATTATTATTTCTTCCTGGCGTTTCATTAGGCCGGTGGCCATAAACAACGTGAATATCCACAACAATGTCCCTCCGTGGCGGGCGGCGCGAGAGATGAATAATTATTTATTTTATCTGAAACGTACATCTCTGTTTGAAAAGACCGAAAGACTGGAGATTATTTGTGCTTTATGAGACGCAAACAAATATAAATTTCAATAATTATTATAAGTACCAGTACAAGACCCGTCCTTACCCGAGGTCTTTTGGAAATGGATGTTGCAAAAGCTAATTTTGAAATTATTGCATTGCCAGCTGAAAATGATGGCACTGATCTAAAATTCCAGACAAAAGGAGTGCAAATTTCATGTTTCAAGGGCTCAAAGTTCAAGAGTTGTGGAAATAATTTTCTGCTTTAAAAAAAATAGTGATTTTTTAAAACTCCTTCAAAAACTTTAAAAAAATAATAAAAAAATGATTATTATTATTATTCTTAAAAGAGATCAAATAATTTTGATGATGTTACTATTTGATTTTGTTTTTTTTTATGACCATACAATAGTCCTTACAGGTTTCCATTTTGTAACAAATCACAGATATTCAGTTTTAAAACGATATAAAAAGTTGTAGAATAAAATAAAATGTATTCGCACTTTTTCAGGTTTAGAACCCGCTACACTTGAGCTAAAACTTTAACGTTCAGACACTGAGCTTTTTCTAATTGAAATGTAAATTTTACTTTTATGTGACTTTGGATAGCAGCCTATTTCAGGAAATAATGTAGTTTATTAACTTAATTAATTTCTTTTATTAGTACCACGCGGTGCACATAATAAAATCGCGTTTTAAATCATCGTTTATTGTACACTTTGGTATTATTATTTATTATGGAACGAAACGAAATCATCTATAATGCGTACTACAAACCTGGTAACTTTATACAGAATATGATTCGCTGTACAGGACTGTAATCATGTTATTATAAGGCAATAAAAGTCATTTTTACTGTCTCGTTTTCTTTCCGCTAAAGTTTTTTATACACAGTAGATAGACCTTCTCACTAAGCGATCTCAGCTTAGGTAATTTGTTCTGAAAGGGGAGTAAGTCGACACCTGCTGTGATTATAGAACTACGTCCATCTGACAATCGAGCGTCATGCCTACGAGGATATAGACAACCTCAGGTTTTTTTTAATATTATATTCATTATTTTGCATTCATACATCCTAGCGGATGGACTGCAGTCATTAGAACGGAGGCAATGCTATGTGTGTTATATCATTATTTCAATGGGGTTATTTGTCGCTTCGCGTTTGACACTTGATGCTAGATAATGGGTAGTTTTTTTATTGTTGAACTGCCGGTTTTTGTGTTTCCACCCTCCTAGAGCTCTCTTGAGGAAGCTTCAAGCCAAAAATGTGTATATTCTTGGTATATCTTATATTGTAGGTAATAGGCATTAAAATCGCTTGACAAACGAAGTCTAGAAACGTTGGATTTCAAGCACAAAAACATAAAACCAATATAAAACACACATCACTCACAAACACATAACATATAATATAAATATACCTATTTTAACTTTATTTCATTTTATTTAAATTTTATTTTACCTTAATTTTAAATCTATACTTTTAGTTTAAATTAATCTTAATATTATGTTTGTTTTTTTTCTTCACCAACATTATATATATTTTCTTTAAATATATTATGTATATTTTTTTAATTATAAAATGGAGGCCTCAGCACGGATAAGTTACCCAGTGAGGCCAACATAACTGGATTGTACTGTGAAATGAAAAATATTGTACCAAAATAAATAATAAAATATTCACTCATGTTCGTCAAAAAAAGCCTTACTTATGTGGATGTTATAAAAAGCGTGTCGCAAAATAAGTTTGCTATGTGAAATATTTATGTATCTTTTCTCACACTAGTTATAACATTATCTGTGACAAGCATAAAACAGTTTAAATATTATCAGATAAATAACAAAATATTATAAATTGTTTACCCTTGTGCCATACATAAAAACCTCGTATTGTAAACATTAGTTAACACCAAAGATATTAGAAGAACAATATCTTTGGTTAACACTATATGGTCGGGCATTTTACCGCCAAATTGGGGGCGAAGCGCGGGTGTTTTTTTTTAATTTCGGCGCCAAAATTAGACTTTCCGCAAAATATTCATATCTTATGATCTATTTGATATTTTTCGATGAAACTTTCAGTGTTTTACTTTAAAAATATGTCTCTATTTATTTACTTAGCAATGTATGTGTAATTCCTTTTTTTTATGGACAAAAACTTTCTACTTTCTTGGGAATCATAGAAAAAACAGTATTTCACAATCGAAATAACATATCGAAATTTATTCATACAAAATTACAAGATTATTAAGAAATTTTCAATACAAATAAAAAAAACTATAACCTAATAGTGCTTCAATGTGTGATAGCGTTCGAAACACTTTCCTTTATGCAGGGGCACATTGCAAAACTTGCACATGTACCGCGTTTCACTGCGTAGTTTGTGAGCGGAACATACGCGACAACGATTTTTTTTTGTTGTGTTTCAAACTCATTGTATTGACAGGTAGATACATCGGGTACCGCCGACAATAGAAAACACATGACCCCGCACCCATTTAGAACCCCTTGTTTACAAATTTCCCGCTCCTTACCGCTTTGCGCAACAAAACGAGTAAACTCGTCTCCCGCGTCTTACTGTAAAAAGGCGTATGACGAGTTTTCTCGTTTCCCGCAAAAAATGTGTTAAAAACGAAAGACTCTAAGAAACGAAGGAATAATTTATTAAAGCGGTATGGTCGCTAAAAGGTGCGTGTAAATATATTAAAAATTGCGTTTTCGACCTCGTAACCTCGCCCAATCTTTCTCTGATTTTAACATTCCATTAACCATAGCATTCCGAGAGCTTTCTCCAAATAATTAGGCAAAGTATATTATAATCTCCGCGGAGCAATTCAGCCGGCTCTGCCGATCACGTGTCAGCACGCACGTGCCCGCATTGTGCCGAGTGCAGAATGGATTCTGCAATGCCTTATTGCACTTTGTGCGAGGAACGCTGTTGTATGGCGCGCGCGGGAGGTTGTGGCTTGACTACAAGTTTGTGGCTTGGTGTGGTATCGCATATTGTATGTGGTACAATGTGTCTTCAGGGGTCAGAAACTGCACACAAAAGTGATAGGTATGTTTTTTCTGGCACGCATGAGATTATTCTTGATTATCCAAAGTTTATCTAGGGTTTTTGGTATTGTAGTTGTAAAGTTTGTTAATAAACTTGAGTATCGTAAATTTAATAAAAATCTCTTTAAATTATTGGTATTCTTGTTAAAAACGGTATTGCAGGCCTTTAACTAATGAATTAACATGTATCCTGATAAAAAAATTGTAAATAACGAATATATTAAGGTGTGGGAACACGTGTTTGATTTAAACAAATTTGATAAAAAGGTTACGGCCACAACTGGGACTGGGAAATTTTTTGTCATTTTTTATCAATCTCATACTTTCATTTTAAATTACTAACATTATACTTATTTATTTTCCATGTTTAGCCCTGCTATGTCACCAAATTCAACATATGGCAGAGATGTTGGTTATCCAATAAATTGTCCGCAACCATATCCGCCACCCAAAATGATGATGTAAAGGTCCGAAAAAACTTTCTAAATAGTGGTCCCCGTCCTTCCAACTCCTCCCCCCTCACCCAGGAGAGAAGCCGTCCCCTCTGTGAGTGCTAAAGCTATGCCCCTGCATGTAGGATATTATGATATGCCGTATGGAATATGAACCCCAGTTACAGATGGCAACACGTACAGTCAATGGTACGATGTTACGCCTATCCAGTATAGTAGAGCATACGAGCATGTAGAATATTATGTGATGTGGAATATGAACCTCTGTTACAGATGGCAACACGTACAGTCAGTGGTACGATGTTACGAGCATGTAGAATATTACGTGATGTGTAATATGAACCCCTGTTACAGATGGCAACCTGTACAGTCAGTGGTACAATGTTACGCCTATCCAGCATAGTAGTATAGTAGAGCATACGAGCATGTAGAATATTATGTGATGTGGAATATGAACCTCTGTTACAAATGGCAACACGTACAGTCAGTGGTACGATGATACGCCTATCCAGCATAGTAGTATAGTAGAGCATACGAGCATGTAGAATATTATGTGATGTGGAATATGAACCCCTGTTATAGGTGGCAACCCGTACAGTCAGTGGTACGATGGTACGTCATGACAAGCAGCTTGTGACTGGGACAATTAGGCTCCCAGTGGGCACGCTGCGACAGCGGGACTCGAGCCCGCGCCGAGATTGCAGATTGTGGCAGGACACGCCACGGCTAACCGCGAGCAGTCTGCCACAAGCTATGATGCCTGCAGCGTATTGGAGTTGCAGCAAGCACTACAGCATTGCAGATTGCAATTCTAGCTTAGTTCTTTCATGCGCTGACATGGTGAATGTGATAACTGCAATTATATCCATCCAAGAATATCCATTTTGAATCAATTCAAATAACAAAGTCACATTATTACCGTATTTACTAATTAGATTCTTACACGCCCGTTAAATGTTCGTGTGGTAAAGCCGACCTCGAGCCTGGTTTAAGACTGTTCTAACTAAACGATCTCCATGGTAATAAGTCAAGATTTTCACTGTTCCGACCTTACGTGCCATGTAATATTTACACCACGGTTTTTAGTAAGATTACCTCTTTAGCAATTTTCTAAATAGAAAAACAAATACTAATGTTAGTTAATTATTCGGAATCGCTGGACAAGGATTATATGAAATATTTTTAAATAAAACCTTCTGATTTACCTTAGTTACTATAAAAGGAATCTGACTGCATTTGGGATATTTTTAATTTTAGCATTTTAACTTTTAATTACGTAAATCGAAAATTCACTTTCGTTGTATGGGATGACGGCTGGAATGGTTTCTGTTGATAACATTTTCTTTTGTTGGTATTCCTGATACGAGTGGCTAGATTTTTTACCATATGCAAATACTAGGTAGGTTCTATTTTAGCCAAACTCGAAAAATAAAGTAAAGATATTTAGGTATGTTTTATAAAATTGAAAAATTAAAAAAGGTGAGGTTATGATAGGTTAGGTTGGATTATTATTAGGATATAAGTTAGGTTAGATTAGGTTGGATTATTATAGGTTAGGTTAGGTTAGGTTGGATTATTGTAGGTTAGGTTAGGTTAGGTTGGATTATTATAGGTTAGGTTGGATTATTATAGGTTAGGTTGGATTATTATAGGTTAGGTTGGATTATTATTAGGATATAGGTTAGGTTAGGTTAGGTTGGATTATTATAGGTTAGGTTAGGTTAGGTTGGATTATTATAGGTAAGGTTGGATTATTATTAGGATATAAGTTAGGTTAGATTAGGTTGGATTATTATAGGTTAGGTTAGGTTGGATTATTGTAGGTTAGGTTAGGTTAGGTTGGATTATTATAGGTTAGGTTGGATTATTATTAGGATATAGGTTAGGTTAGGTTAGGTTGGATTATTATAGGTTAGGTTAGGTTAGGTTAGGTTGGATTATTATAGGTTAGGTTGGATTATTATAGGTTAGGTTGGATTATTATTAGGATATAGGTTAGGTTAGGTTGGATTATTATCGGTTAGGTTAGGTATGTTGGGTTAGGTTAGGATATAGGTTAGGTTAGGTTAGGTTGGATTATTATAGGTTAGGTTAGGATATAAGTTAGGTTAGGATTTAGGTTAGGTTAGTTTAGGTTTGATTATTAAAGGTTAGGTTACTATAGTTTAGGTTAAATAAAACAATAATTATAATAATACCTAAATATAAATAATTTTAGTTTTTTAAGTAACATAAAAATGTTTTATTTTTCGAGTTTGGCCAAAACAGTACCTCATCCCATACAACGAAAGTGAATTTTCGATTTACGTAATTAAAAATTAAAATGCTAAAATTAAAAATATCCCAAATGCAGTCAGATTCCCTTTATAGTAATTAAGGTAAATCAGAAGGTTTTATTTAAAAATATTTCGTATAATCCGTGCCCAGCGATTCCGAATATTTACCTAATGTTATTAAAATTGATTCACATTAATATGTGTACAACGTACATTAATGTGAATAAAGTTGAATTACTTCATACAAATTGTGATTTATGGCAGATCATGTCACCTTGATATCATTACATCCGGGAATCACAGAAAAAAAATAATAAGAAATTATGTCACCTTATCAAGTTTTTCCATTATTCCAAGAATTAGGAACTTAAGTGAAATATATTATGTCTCAAAAATATGTATTACTATAGATCATCAAACGGTAATTCAAATTATTCGTTTTTTAATTCCTGCCATAAACATCCAAATTGATGGACTTGCCCTAAAATATCAGTATATAATAATATCATTTCAATTAGCTGGAGACAAACCACGTGAACATATTGTTGGCGCCATAGAATGCTTTTAATAATCTACGATCAATCAATCAGTCGTTCGTGGAACGTCGAAGAGTGCACATTAAAATAACCAGACCCTGCGCAGAAAATTGTGATATTACAGTGCGAGGTGCCTGTGTACTGTTAGATTCATTTATTAACATATCACTGAAGGGGATATGCCTACGCCTCTCCCCCTGCTTCGCGCACTTGGTTTGTTCCCCTCGCCCTCTGGGCAGCTCTGTCTCTTCCTTACTCTGAGATTTCTGTTAATTATTTATTATGGGATTTTGTTGATTTCTTACCCACCCTTGTGGGAATGGCCTTACTGTTTACCGAATAAACCGAGGTATATGACGTCACGCGTACCCCGTCAGATTTCAATGGTTTTGGTGGGCTTTGAAAAATTTTAACTTTGAAAAACTAACCTAACCTAAAAATATTGGGAAAAATACAAGTGATACACATTAAAAAAATTATAGGAATTCCTTATTGAGAAATACCGTAGCAGTTACAATCATTATCAAATTCGACTGTTATTTATTATATTATACAGGGTGTATCGGCAAGTACCCGACAAACTTTAACCAGCTATTCCTCGGCACATTTGGAGTAAAAAAATGTAATGGGCGCTTTGCTGTCCGGTAACATTTTTTTTCCATTAAATTAAAAAATAAATTAAAAAAATCCACACTCCGTCACTGTCATTTGAATTGTTTTTCGTGTTCAACAGCTGTTATTAGCAAGTGTGTCAAAAAGTGTCCTCGCTCTTTCGTACACACTAAATAATAAAAGTTAAAAATGAGACGAATGGTGCCGTGCCATTTCGTTGTGATTGTAAAAGCGCGCCAACGTAGGTACGTTCGTACATTATTCAACGAAACTCGAACAAAATATTGCCAGATGGGTTTTCAAACTTTGACAAAGGATAAAACATTGGTGACATGTGGTGAAAATATGAATTATAATTTTATATTAAAAAATAATGTTACCGGACAGCAAAGTGCCCATAACATTTTTTACTCCAAATGTGCTAAGGAATAGCTGGTTAAAGTTTGTCGGGTACGTGCCGATACACCCTGTATATTATATTATTATTCATTTTTCAATACTTCGTTTTGAGGTTTCGTCTTATCTAAGCGTCGTTGTCTGCCTTATTACAATACTCTTTCCCTATCGTTTATCGTTTCCCTGTTGACCTCCCCATTTTGATATATGCATTATTTCACTTTAAAATGTTCATTCAATGCATTCGTCTATAACAACATTGAACACAAAAACAATTATAACATGTAAACTATTTTCCAATCAAATTCTTCACACAGTATAATATAACATAACGTACAATGCACTTGATAATCTGTATCGATTACTAACAACCTCGTATTATTAATACAAAATATTTCCGCCCCCATTCAGCATAGCTATCGATCCTTGAATAATTCTCATTCGCATTTTCCGCCTACGTTTTATGCGGTTCTCCGTAAACTGCGCACTTCAACTGCGCACTGCACAACCGGCCTAGGGGCTGACTGAAGTAATGCCTTAATAATATACAGGGAAAACTATTAGAATTACTAATTACACAGCAGAACTTGTTATTATAAATAGTATTTTTTATATAAATTAAATAAGAGCTAAATTAAATCTCATAAAAGTACACGTTTTTTTATAACGCTATTAGAATAAAGAAGAATTGTATTGTCTTCCGTTTTTATATTTTATTGAAAACCAATTTCGCCACGGACTTGGTATATTTTGGTTCTAGCCCATTTAGCATGCTTCTCTCACACGTAACTTACATCAGTGGCGGATTAACCCTAAGGCAAAGTAGGCACGTGCCTAGGGGCGCCAGTTACAAAGGGGCGCCGGCGGGCGCCCCTAGAATTAAAAAAAAAAATATATAAACTTAATTTTGTAAGTAAGTATGCACCTGCTTACACAATATGAAAGATTATTTACTTCTGTAGAGATGCAGAGCTTCCAAAGCATACTCGCCTTCTTGATTATTCCTCCATGCCTCCATCGCATGATTTTTTAATAGAAGACCGCTCGCTCGTGGATTCGTTCGCGGGCGTTGCTAGATTGCAGGGCAAAGGGCGCAGCGGGGGCAGGGGCTAAGCGGCTGGCACCGGACTTTCAAACGGATGACGGGGTGACAGTCACACTCATCACTTTCAGCTTGGATGTCGCCGGTTACGCGCGCTTCTATTGATTACGTACTCGCAGCGGTATTTGTGTGAATGAATTAGTACATTGCGTTTTAGTTCATTACCCAAATAATGAGTGAATTGAAGAAGAAACCTAGTGGTGCAGCTTATAAAAGGAAGGCTAAGGAAAAAGAAGAAAAAAATCAAAATATTATAAAGCATACAAAACATATTGAGACATTTTTTTCTAAATTAAAAAGTGATGATTCAGAATTTTCTAACGCAATTCACAGTGCGTCTTCTACCGAGTCTATTCAATGTGAAATTCCTACTAGTTCTAAACAACACGATTTGTCCATGCTGCCTACTCCGTCAGCCGTAGAAGTTGTGAGGCAGTCGCAAAATAGACTGTTTATCGTGGGATGTGACCCAGTCAAGTGGGATATCAATAACGAAACACAAGAATACATTGCAATTAATGGATTTAATCAAAATCAAAATGCAGATTTTTCATTGAGTAAGAGAATATATGAAGATAAAATCTCACGTTTTTTAACAAAAACAATGTTTGAAAGAAAGTTGTTAAATAGAGAAAAACTTCTAAGGAAATGGCTTATTTACTCTCCAAGCACAGGTAAAGTTTATTGTGGACCTTGTTTATTATTCGGTGGTGGAACTAGTTTTGGAAAACAAGATGTTGGTTTCAATGATTGGAAGAACGCATCGAATAGATTAGAAAGCCACGAAAACTCATGTGAACATAAAACATGTATTTTGAGCTTGCAACGTAGATCTAACATTGACGGTCGTGTCGATCATGAGCTCGCCGCTCAATTTCTAGAAGAGATGACTTATTGGTGTGAAGTTTTAAAACGAGTGGTTGCCACTGTAAAATCTTTAGCATCGCGTGGTTTACCTTTTAGAGGACATGACGAAAAACTTGGCTCTCTTCATAACGGAAATTACTTAATGACGCTGGAACTCATAGCGGAGTTTGATCCGTTTTTAAGTAAACATATTGCTCAATATGGCGGCAAGGGAAAGGGATATACCAATTACTTAAGTTCTACAACGTGTGACGAATTTATTGAATTGATGGCAAACAAAATATTAACACAAATAAAACATGAAATCAAGATATCAAAATATTATTCGATAATAGTGGATTCAACACCAGATATTTCCCACATTGACCAATTAACTTTCGTGATCCGATACATTCAAACCGACGGTACGCCCGTTGAACGTTTTCTTAAGTTTATCGCAAATGTCGGTCACAAATCACAAGACATAGCAAATGCTATTATTAAAACATTGGACATGATTGAAATTATTATATTAGACTGTAGAGGCCAGTCGTATGATAATGCCGCAAATATGTCAGGCATTTACAATGGATTACAGGCCAAAATAAAAGAACTATGTCCCCTAGCAGAATATATACCCTGCTCTGCACATTCGCTTAACCTAGTGGGTGAATGTGCCGCTGAATGCGCTCAAGAAGCTTGTTGGTTCTTTGGTCTCCTTCAAGAAATCTACACATTTTTTACAGCTTCAACTCAAAGATGGCAAACTCTACAAGCACAAATAATCCTAGGTAATGATAAAAAAAATAAAACTACTGTCAAAAATCCATCTGACACACGCTGGTCAGCTCGAGCAGATGCTTGCAAAAGTTTGAAAGAGACATTTCCAGAAATTTGCAATGCTTTAATTGCTATCGAGAGCAATACAGAGCAAAAACGTTCTGTTGTATGTGAAGCTAAAGGCATAAGATTGGAATTAGAACGACTAGAAACTGCTTTCATGATCGTGTTTTGGGGTTTTATTTTAGTTCACATGAATAAAACCAATACAAAATTACAGTCCGTTGATATTGATATTTGTACAGTTATTCAAATGTATGACAGTCTGATTCTAATAATTTCTTCAGAAAGGGAAAATTTTAATAAATATGAAGAGCAAGCCTTAGAATTCGCATTAGTCAGAGAATATGAAAAGGACATCAAGAGGATACGGAAGAGAAAACTCACAGCAGATGAATCTGCCGAAGATATTACTTTTTCATTATCTGGTCGGGAAACATTTAGAGTGACAGTATATTTAGTAATTATAGACAGACTTGTCGTTGAACTTCAAAAGAGACGAGAAGCGTACAGCAATTTTTATACCAAATTTTCGTTTTTAAGCAATTTGGTCAATTTGAACACCGAAGAAGTTCAAAAGTGCTAGTATGTTAGTAACAATATATTCTAGTGATTTAGAAAAGTGCTTTGTTGATGAATGTATCCATCTACGTTCTTATTTAAGAACGATAGCCCGAGATGGAGATCTGCCCCGAACAACCAAAGCAATTTTACAGGTTCTAAGAAAAAAAGAACTTGAAACAATTTATCCAAACATTGACATAGCCTTAAGAATGTGCGTATCGACGGCAGTCAGCAATTGCAGTGGCGAGCGGAGTTTTTCCTGTCTAAAGAGAGTGAAAAATTATCTTCGCTCAACCATGACAGACAGGAGATTAAATTCGTTAGCCATACTTAACATTGAATCCAAATTACTGCTCTCTTTAAACTATGACGATGTTATTGACAACTTCGCAAAACAAAAATGTAGACGCAGAGATGTTTAATTTTTTTTGTGATTAGTATATACCAATTTTTAAATTTAATTCCCGTAATTAACCTGCTTGAAATTTAAATGCAAATGCATATTTAACTTGTGACCAACCTTTGTTTCCGTATGTTTCACAAAAAAATGTTTTCCATATTGCTCATCGTGCGTTTAATGTACATTTTATTAACATACGAGTGTACCAATCTAGGCACTGTTATCAAGTAAATACTTTAAAACCTCAATTTTTTCTGTCTCCTTTAATATCTCGAAACGTGTACATTCATTCTCAAAATCATAAATTTGATGTACACATCACTGGTATTATAAGTAAATCATTGAAAATGATTGGATTCATTCATAGAATATCGAAACCATTTAAACACCCCCAATCCATTATAACCTTATACAACTCGTTGGTCAGAAGCAAATTGGAATATGGGAGTGTTATCTGGAACCCACATTATTTGAAATATTCTAAAACTATTGAATCTGTGCAAAAAAAATTCTATCATTTAAACTTGGATTAAATGTCTCACTCAAATCTTATGAGGAACGACTACAACACTTTAATTTTACAACATTGGAAAAAAGAAGACAATTTGCTGACTTAATATGTTTATATAAAATTACTAGCGAGTTCCCGGCATGCGTTGCAATGCCATTAAATAAATACATTGTTTCCAGCGACCCCACCCCCCTCTCACACGGTACCCACTCCCTCCTCCACCCCCCCCCCCTTCCCGCGAACCCCCCCCCCATTTTTTATTTTTTTTATTTTTTTTTTTTATAATTAACGTATTCAATATTTTTTTTAAACTCTTAACAGTCAATTTTGATGGTGTGTGTTACGTAACGAAATGCATAAATAAACGAGTAGCAAACAATATGGCGTCCTTCTTTTTTAATGGATATTTCAAGGATCACAAACAAATATATTAAGAAATTTTAGAAACACGGAAAAAAGTGCAAATTTTGTGGGCATGTTCTTTTCAGTGATTTCTCAATAAATTAATACGACAGTTTACAGACAACCCGCATTGTATTTTCTATGTAATGACGTTGTAGCCAGTTGGAACCGTTTCGCAATGTACAGTTTTAGATCGTTTTTGAAATCAATAATTATGAATGAAGATATAAAAATCACATATTTTTAGTCCGATAATCTTAATCGGAAAAATAAATTTGAAATCTCCACACGGTTTTAACTGTATTCATAGTTTGTGAAAAAACTCATTGGTACCCAATCGGGCGGTACCGTGAAAATCTTAAATCATATCTACTACGTACTTTGATTATTCACAATTTTTTGGTAACTGACATTATCATTACATACCTGTAGGACAAAATCCGCCCAAATTTTCTTATCATTGTCACGCGTACTTGTATATGCCAAGTGGCATGACTTTCAGCTAGGCACTGTAGGCGATTGGCTGCCCATTGACTGGTATTACAATATATAGCAGTTAGCAGCAAGTGGTTGTGGGCAGCTGTTTAGCTTTGTTCCGCCGCCCTGCCGTATCCCTGGCGCCAGGCGCCCGCTGTGCCCGCCCCCGATATTACACTGCTAATTATACCCACTAGGAAGATCTATAACTATTATCGCATATCATATTATGTTACATATCATAAAAGTGTTACTACAAAAGAAATACATACTAAATCATGTTATCTATAATATTAACCATAATTATATTTCTTAGAATTTTCTGGCCTTAATCAGAGAGAGTAGGTACACATAATGTTTTTCATATCCATTGAGATACTCGTATAATGTTAATTCAAACGAACATTGCATTACTTCTAAGAAAATTAAGAAAATAAAAATCATTAGTGATGACGATACAGATTCATTTTTTAATTCAGGCATCAAGTTAATGATAAAAAAAATTTAATTTGAAAGCCCAAACTTTTTTAACATTAACTCACACAGGAGTGTTCTTTAGGGATGCTGAGTGGAGGGTCGTTTTAAGGAAGGAAAGGAGTTCTGGGAAGGATAAAGGTATGAGGGATATGTAGTGATTTCGATTTAGGATCAGTGTATCCAGGAGTGACGTATGAATCCATCTCTCCCACTGCGGTGCAAAACGTTTTGTCGAAACTCTGGCTGAAGGACCTCCCTCATCAAACAGACCTCTCTAGATCCGGCCCGCATTGCAGCTGGTAGGCAGACGCATCACCACCAAGACTTGGACAAACCTCACCCCAATAATCTGAGAATCCCTGCTAATTTACCAAACGTAGCGACCCACCTGAAGTGACCTATTGCAGAGGTGTTGGTTATCCTATTCCTGGGGCGGCGGAACTAATACCAACCTTCCAGATTGGAAGAATGAGAAAAATAATGCATATAATCGTTGATAATAAATCGTCTGATAAAATGTCTTAGCTGTTACTATATCTCTTGCACCACTCCTGATCTCGACAGTTAAAGTTTATCTCACTTTTTGTTTATTTATTTTTTGATCACATAAAATTAAGAACAGCTTTTAAATAATTCATACTAAACAAATCTCACTAGAATCTGAGTAACTACTTAACAATATATGATCTTCTCAAGTGCCCTTTTAGTTTCTAGGTCATTATGTAACAATTGTGTTTCTTTTAAAGTTTTCCATGGTTTATAAGACACATACTGTATTGATACATCAGTCAAATATATAATAAATCTTTCGCTGGCACTATGTATAAAAACTGTAAACATTGTATAACGGAACCCGCTTTCACTGGTATTGATAATATTGTAATCAAGTCGAATCTGTTTTAAAATGTTCAATTTAGTTTATGCAACAATACCTGGAAACTCCATTTGTAAAATTAAATCTTTACTTTCTCTCGTTTGTAACTGTGGATTAAAAAGGCAAAGCATCGCCGCAATATGGAGAGATCATTAGTTGGCCATTTAAGGTGTATATTTGGCCATTAGCTTATAAGCTGTTAAAGTTCAATTGAAGAAAATAATCAATTACTTAAGTAATTCTTGTCTACCTCCGTGACAGAGCTGTAAGCTGATGTCGTCAAAGGAATTTATTTAAATTTATATAAGCTATTTCAAATGAAAGTAAAATGATACGTATCATTAAATTATGCAGTATTTTTTACACCTTCTTTTTTCAAAATCATAATGTTTTGTGATGGCCTCCGTCGTCGAGGGGTAAGGCTCTCGACTAGCAACCTGGAGGTCGCGGGTTCAAACCCCGACGTTCGCAAGTAAATTATATTTAATTAATTTGTGGAATTTCACAAATTACTCATTAAAAATAATATATAGTATATTTCCGGCACGTTCCAGAGTGGAAGATACTCTCAGTTTCGCCCTTGTATTTTTATTACCATTCAAAATTGAAACGTTGCTTGAAATGGCTTTGACCATGTTTGGTAGCCAGATCTGAATATCCAGGTACTTCCCTATCTTCCTCTTTCACATTTGCTTCTCCTTCCCACTATCTACAACCTCAGAACATATCTTCATTTGGGATGCCATAGTCTCACTGGCTCCAAACGGTTGGGACTTTTGTGCAGATTCACATAATTTTTTTTTTTTTTTTTTTAAATCATGTGTTGAAGTATGCAAGTGATCAGATCCGACCACATACATACTTCATACTTCACGATATTTGCCTTACCTTCCTTTTTCCCTTCTCCAACTTCCTTCGGGCTCATTATACTAATGTTGACATGCCGTAGTTCCACCGGCTTCAGGGCAGTAGAAATCTTGTGCTAAATAATGCTAAAAAAATAAATTTTAATTAAGAAATGTCACCTAAAAAAATGACATGACGAAAACATGTATTAAAATACTGCCATTCTACTAAGATTGGTCGAGTGAAAAAATAAACTTATTTGAGTTAGAAACATGACTTTGCGTATGAATGTCCCGCGCGAATCTCAAGTCTCAACTGCTCCCAATTCTCCTAAGTAAGTGGGTCTATGGAATCGCCAATTAGGAGGCTGCAGGGGGTGGGGTAGGATGGAGATGGGGAAAAACCTAGTTATGCATTCTGCTCACCCAAACAGGGCAGTTCAAGAAACGTTTTGATTCTGGGTATCGATTCTCCAATCCAGGCCGCTCGCAATCGCAGTCGAAAGTACATACATTGGTCGACATTCTTATTCTTGAGTCTCGTCGAAGGTACATACTTACATACTACAAATTTAAAAGTCATTCCACTTGAACAACGAGTGGTTCGAACCACGAGTTATTCGAGTGAAAATCGAGGCCCTCAACAGTGGTCGATACTGAGACTGCCCACAGCTTTGGCGAGGTGAGTTTTGGGCTTCACTCTGAATTCTGTCAAGTCTTTTATCGCCTTAGTTAATGTAGAGATGGACTATTACAAAGCACAACATCATCCCAACTTATTATATGTTCTACCCTCAACCTGCCGATAGCTGATGACATGGCTTATCTGTCAATCTACATATCTGTCAGTATGAGCTTCTTGGAGGGGGATTCGTTTTGTTAGTCTTTGTTGGTTGATCGACCTCTGCCACAGTTAGATCTTGACCTCTGTCATGGTCTGAACTAGACCTCTAGCATGGTGAGGTCGCGATTGTTACAATCGACCAAAGAACTAACTAGGTACAAATGATATCAGAAGTACCTACTACTAAAACGCCTACTACTAAGTTTGCTGGACGCGTAATCGAACAAATAATTTAAACATTGTTAATATTTAGTAACAGTGCATATTTTACCACTGACAAATAAAGAATTATTTGTTACCTATATACAAACTTTCGGTAAAAATAGAAGTTTTGTCGCAAATTAGTTTATTTAGAATATGGATGTTCCACGTTATAAAACCCATAATAATCAAATCAGGAATGGTGAGAATTCTAATGGATTTATTATTTTTAATGATGAGGTTTGTCAAAATATTTCACCAACAAATTTAGATATAACACGTCTCGACGCCACCTAGTGAAAAATTCAGCACTAACAAAGCGTTTCTTACAAAAATAAAGTTGGTTGTTTACAGGTGAAAAAAAGGGTAATAAGCAACAATAATTGTGGAATGAAATAATAGTACTTATTGAATTATTTGCGGGTTTGGAATAAGCCGACGTGGCTTATTGGTTTAGAGCAGCTGACCGGCAATCAGAAAGCTGCGGGTTCAATTCCCGTCGGCGGCATTTATTTTTACTTTTAGATTTATTGTTATATTTTAGATATTTTCAATGCGTGTGTGTATTTCAGGCGAATTATTATTGCTTATTATAATTTGTTAGTATTCTAATTTTTTTTAAGGTTGTTTGTAATCCGGGAATGTGTGTCGTCTTCATTAAAAAACAATTGTTGTCTTTCTAACTTCCAGATTATTATCTTGATTACTATTTATTATCTTGTAAAATTATGTAAAAAATAAGTTCGAATTTAGAATAGCATTCCGTTAGTTGGCTTGTCGAGTAATTTCCCGCCAACTGGTCACGGCAGAGTGGAGTGTACCCGACTGCACCCGGTCATTAAGGTTATTATTGCACGTCACGCGGCCACGCACTTTTCACAATATACCGCCGCTCCGTGCCACGTGCAATGTTCAATGTGCATCACGTCGTATTGTCTGGTGACCCACAAAAATCACAAACGTTACTAATCGTATAACTTATCCCACCTAATTAATCAATTAACAAACCATCACGTCATTTACCCATTGGGCAGACAGTATTCTTTTTCAATTATTTATTTCTATACATAAATTACAGTGTCTACCAAATATTTACATTTGTATATAATACATAAATTTAGAACTGTTGTTAATGTGGTGTTTTTTTATTTTATTTTTTTTTATGCTGGGTGTGAGGTAGGTTTGAGTAGGTGACTCTGTGGTGGGTAGTGTTATATGTTTCGTGAACACCTCACTGGGAGAACCTGTGCTGAAGTGTTTACGTGGTTATGTTTAAATGGTACATGTATTTATGTGTATTGGTTAAATTTTCTTATATAAGTGTAAGTTGGGATTTTAATTTTTTTTTTAATGGTTATTGTACATTGTTATTTAAAGAAAAAGGAAAAAAATATTTATTTATATGCACATATATACATTCACCCATGTATACACATACATACATAAATACACATATATGCATGCATACACACATATAAATAAACACATGTATACATACATACATTCACATTCATCCATGATTATGTTTGGTTTGGTGTTATAATGTTTTGTATAAAGTGGATATCTTGTTTTTTGATCCAGGCTGTGATCAGTTTTTTGTGAATGTTTGTGTATGTATTTCCCATTAGTAGTAGTTTCAGAGGGGTGGGCATACAATTAAAAAGTTTTGTAGCGTTATACTGGAAGTGTCTTTGTCCGTGTGTGGTGTATGTTATCGGTATGTTCATGTGGGTATGAATTATCGGTATGTTCAGTATGGACCGCCGTATAGCTATTGTGTCTAATCAATAATTTTATTCCACCCTTTGACATTAAAATTGACCGGTTTCGCCCTGCTGCAAGTAGTTTTTCAATCCCAATATTTTCAGAGCATATTTAGCGATTTTTTTTATATCCAGGGTATTTCATATGCTCAATTTCTTAAACTCGACATCTGATTATCTTAAAAAAATGGCATATATTTTTAAGGAGTTTAAAACATAAAGTGATCAAGGGAAGTAAGTTATATTACGCCGGTAGAAATGACTACTATAAGAACCCTCAAACTTATTTAAGTTGATGAATCAATGTTGCCACTATCTTGGTATAAAAAGTTCGCAGTGCGAAAGTCATATTTAATACTCAGTAAATGCCTTTTCGCTTTTACTATTAAGTAGGTAGGTACCTGTAGAAAACTAAGCAAATAAACAATTTATTGGTAAGAAGATAGTGTCAGTAGTGCCTGTTAAATTGACACAAGAAATATGTGACATCGAATGTTAATTAATTTCATTTACATCACTTTCCTCCGACGGGTTTATGTGCAAGTAGATTTTAGTGAGTACGTGTATGTAATTGCACGTCAATGTTTAGACGGGATTATTTATCTAAAATTCTAAGACCTCCGCCACCAGAGGCGACAAGCTGCTAAAGTTGCTATTGGAACGTGTTCAATAACGATAATAGAAATCATAAGGACGATCTCCGTCTCATAGAATTTGACTCTCCATTTCAATTACCTCTTCCCAACGACGTAAGACTAATAGTTATTTTAAAGCAGAAAGTCTGCGAGGGAAAACAAGTAAGCAAGTCTCGATCCATGAGCTCTGGCGTCGATAAAATTGTGCGGTATTATATATCTGTAATTTTTATAAAAAATCATTTGTTCGACGTTTAAAAGCAATGCACGATTATTCGACTAATCGCATTTTTCTTTTCGTGCACAAATTTGTCGTACTTATCGCATGATGAATTATGATAAAATTTTATAGGTTGCAGTTTCCCCGCTGAAAACACTTTATAGCATATATTATATGTATGTTATTACAGTTTTTCTCAAAATACAGGATTATTCAATTTGCGAATAAGAGCCCTGCCCAACTTCCTTGTTCAGACGTCAATTTTAAATTTACCCTGAAACCGATATAATTCACCATGCCATGCAATACACGTCATTACACGCTATAAATACGTTCACATCATTAACAGGGTCGGATCTAGAAATAAATCATTTAACACCCCGCTTTCGTTTTTGCTACCAAGTCTAGTGATGCATTTCCAATAAACAATGTTTTAACTTTTTTTAACATCACTGTAAACTCAAGAATACGTGTGTTTTCCTTCGTGATTAAAATTATAGTGTATTTGGAACACTGAAGACAGAATATATTTTAAATTTGCATAATGAAAAAATGAGTGACCTTTTGTCTTTTTGTAGCTAAATATAAAATTTTACTCTCCAAGAGGGAGAAGTTTTTTTTTTTTTAAATTAACAAACTTGACACGTAATCTTTTTCATTCGATTAGTAATATCTGATAAATTAAAATGATCCCACCTAATATATTCCATGAAATGTTATAATAGAAAGTATTTATTGCGCGTTCATATTGCTCTATTCTACATTTTTAAAATTTGCTCTATTCAAAACGAAAGTTAAAATTGACTCAACATTGGATTACTATTTCCATCGGATATTTTATGGCGTATAAAACCTGTTCTCACTGTCATATTTCATATATTCTATAAAATGGATCATATAATAGATGAGATGAGAAGGTGCAATAACCTAACTTGAACAGAAGATCAATTTCTTTGAAATAAGAAATTATTTTATACTCTATATATATATTTATACTTATTTTTTTACTTCCTTTTTAAAATATTTGACAGAACCGATCATGTCTGAAGCTAACCGAAGAGAATTGAATATAATTTCGTTATTTACAAAAAAATCCAAATATGAAATGAAGCAGATAAATCCGATTTACACCAAAAATAAATTTGGCATATGAAAAATCAAATTTTATTTTAGCTCTCGTGGTTTTTCTTTACCGGCCCTGACCAAAAGTGTTAACATTAAACCCCGTTTACTGGGCTGTGTTCGGGGCTAGTAGGCAAGCGGTGGTTTGTATTCAATACCCATCATTACCCTATAATTCGTCGATTTTCTTATTGGACCCTGATTAATTCGAGTTAACCTTTCCGAATATTATAATAATATCAATCAGCGACCAAATGATACGCTTCAATTTCTGGGTTAGCGAAAAGCCACCCAGTAGCTTACTTTTCTCAATTTTTTATAAATATTCATTTATAAGTACACATTATTTATCTGTTCCACGAAGTCTTTCAATATTTTTCAGAGAAAAAATTTCAATCACACTCTTTAGGCGGTACCGGAGACCATTAATTTTGTATTTAAAAAAAGTTCCTGGTATTCCATAGAACATGAGTGATGTAATATCAATAAAAATTATTATACTCTTAGGTAGGTACCTACTATAGATGATCGTTAGTGTAGAAGGCTGTTAATTAATGAAAACCGTTTATTCTAATGTAGAAGAAGATAATACTGATAAATCTAAACGAAAAACAAAACAGAACAAGACACAGAAAAATAAAAAGGTGACGGTCTGAACTAGGAATCGAACCCAGGATCTCTGTCTTACCGGGAAAACTCCTCAACTATCTCGGCCATTGTTAAACTTGGTTGAAGACAATATTGTTAATTCTAAATTTGAAATATGAGATCGAAAAAAATTACTTAAAATAATTAAGACCCATTATTTCTCTAGGTCTTGTTCTTCTTCAATGATGTATTATATTGATGGGTATAAACCTTAAAAAAATTAATCCAATAATATTGAACAAAAATTTTATTTTTTAACGTGTGCAAAAATAAGAATTAAACAAGCTTCGAGTTTGGATATTAAACAGAATTCAATATAAGGTTTGTACAGTAAATAATAAAATTTAAAAAATAAATAAAACTATTACCACCAAACCTTAAAACTTACTAAAAACAATAATAATAAAGGTGAGTCCACACTCGACCACGTAAAACATTAATACACAAATAAAATTTTATTGTTTTACGGCCGATAATAAAAGCCTTGCGGGGGCTTTAAGGGATGCTGCGATCTTCAGATGAGTGTGCGAAACGCCGACGTTTGACCATCTCAGATCGTTAAAAAACAATCATAAAATTAGTGCCATCAGAACAAAAATAGTTACTAATGAGAAAACAACTTCTGCGTTTTGCGGCCAACTCAACTCGGAAATGTTATAGGCGGGTTTCACAGAGTCGTTAATATAAAACTGTTTTATTACCATTTAAAATACATCAATAAAGCGACATTTCTATGGAATATTACTGGTCGCTCGGTAATAATTATTATATTGATAAAAAAATTACACTGGAAACATTTATTTTCATTTTGTTGTTTCATGCAAATTTGAATATTTTTGTTGGAATTTCTCCAGTGAACTGAATAAATGCTCTTAATATAGCTATGTTTTGTAACTGGATCTAAAAAGAAGTAAACTTACCATACCTTTGAGTCTCCAATATTCCTTTTCTTCCCCACTTACTTCACTGGAACTAAGCGTTTGTAACTCCCGTGTGAAATAAAATTAAACAAATACATGTTACTTACTAAATTCGCTCACAACATGTCCAACACCAAAAAATTACATTGTTTAAACGAAGCACACATTTATGTAACGTTATATCCGTGATCTTTCTATTTAAGGGGTCATGGTAACCGGGTGTTACTGAAATTGTGTGTAACATATTAAATTCAAACAAAAACATAACAATTTTTATTTCTGTCATCTAATTCTAACAAAATCCCCTAGAATTCAAAGAAGACATAATACAGGAAAGGGTTATGTAATACAGGCTCAAATCATATAATTTTATTTAGTTATACATTATTTTATAACTCTCCTAAGTGTCATACTTTTATTCAACTACCAGCCGTTCGAAAAGCTCGCGTGAAAATTAAATGTCCCTCGCGAAAAATTCAATTTGCTCTGAGCACCAATTATGTGCCATAACTCATTCATTACACGCTTTTTACAGTGACTATTATTTTACCTGTCAGAACTTATGGGCAGTTGTGGATGATTTTCAATCACGGGCCTTGGTTCACTGAACTGAAGAGGATAGATACATAACGATGAAATTTGGGAACATTTTCAAAGGATGTTTACAGAAGACAGATTACTTAGTTAGTGTTCAATCATTAATTTGCAACGAAAAGCAACGAAATTTATTAAATATTGAAAATTGATGATTTTTTGTCCGCTTGGTATCAATTTTCACCATCTAACCTAATAGTCCAGTCAGTGGGGGATAAAAAAGGGCTCCACCTTGCAAAAGGTTAGGTAGTAGCGATTTTCACATATGTTGTTAAGATTGGGACTCTAAAGAAAAAAAAAAGTTTTCGACCTTGGGGGGGTCGAGCTCGATCCGCCATCTTGGATTGAAGGTGCCAAAATTTGGTTTTTTCAAAATAATTATGAAGTGGTTGATTTTACAACCAAATTGTTGAAGGCAAACTTAAAGACAACTAAATTACCTACATTTTTTGTAAATGGTATTTTTTGTAAATCTAATATGTAACGAGTTACAGCGGTTGAAAGAAGAAAATTTTGACAAAAAATTGTAAAACTCCAGTTTTCTTGATAAATTTTGTACGAACATATTACACAATATCATTTTAACGTATTTCTACGTTACAATATACTTATATAGCATCATCCGTGTACTCGATGACGTTGATTTGTTATAGTGGGATCCTAGTCTGCAGCTGACATGGCAACACTGATTGAGTCCTGGTTACAGGACGTTGCCTGGATGCTCATGTCTGCAGATGTTCTTTTCGATGAAACAATGCCAGTTCAAGTTTCACAAGAACGATTTTTAGCCAATGAAAATTACAAAGTCCGTCTGATTTCGATGCTTACAAAGCAATTTATACAGGATGATTTTACAGTTAAGCAGGCTGAAGAAGATGCTGATGAGTTGATTGTCAATACTGCGATTTCCTAGTGTTCATCATATGACGCTGTTTTCATTATTGGCGAAGACGTTGATCTCCTAGTTCTGCTGACAGCATTAGCACCACCCAACAGTAGTATATATCTTCGCAAACCCGGGAGAGGCAAAACTTTTGAAAGACTGTGTTCCGCGAATAGTGTGAAATACAAAGAGGCGGCTGAGAATATTCTGTTTCTTCATGGCATTTAAGGCATTTAGCGGCTGCGATACAACATCGTCCTTCTTCAACCAAGGAAAAACAAAATTTTGTTCGCTTGTGCAAAACGACACAAGACTCAATGCCATGATAGGAATCTTCAAACAACATGATGCAACACCAGAAGACATAGCAGTTGCAAGAACACGCTTTCTTGTTGCTTTGTACGGGGGTGACATGGATTAGGAAACCTTGGAAGAAGTCCGCTACAAACATTTCGCAAAGTCGACAACAAAAAGCAAATTCAATCTTGCCTCTTTGCCACCAACGAACGACGCTGCACGGTACCATGCATTAAGAACGTACCATCAGGTCCAAAAATGGTATGGAATCCAAAAAAATCCAGAAACTGGGGCTGGAAACGTGACACCAACGGGCTTGTTCCAGTAAGAATGACAAAGAAACCAGCACCCGAGACTTTATTAAAATTTATTTCATGTAATTGTAAAAAAGGATGCGGAGTTGCATGTAGCTGCACGAAAGCTGGATTGAAGTGTTCTATTGTATGTGGGTGCTGTAATGGTCAAACATGCTGAAATTCGCTAGAGGTTCACATCGATGTCGAGGACAAAGAAGAAGAGATTTTGTCAATGAAAGCCCAGAATCTCAGTATCGCAGGCAATGAGTTAGATGATGACATTGGTGACGAAGACTGTTATTAAGTAACATAATTTATAGTAACATAATTCATAGTAATGTAACATAATTTCGAAATCTACCATCGCTGGTATATCTGTGGAGTAGACCTACTGGAGAAACCAAAATAAAAAAATGCGCCATGTTCTATACCTCATGGTGGTGTGGAAATGAGTTTACGAAGTTGGGAATTTCATCATTTTTTAGAAAAATATTCACATTTCCGCCACTGTAACTCGTTACCTATTAGACTTACAAAAAAATACCATCTTCAAAAAATGTAGGTAATTTAGTTGTCTTTAAGTTTGCCTTCAACAATTTGGTTGTAAAAACGACCACTTCACAATTATTTTGAAAAAAACAAATTTTGGCACCTTCAATCCAAGATGGCGGGTCGAGCTCGACCCTCCCAAGGTCGAAAACTTTTTTTTTTCCTTAGAGTCCCAATCTTAACAACATATATCAAAATCGCTACTACCTAACCTTTTGCAAGGTAAAACTCCCCACTGACTGGACTATAAATTCCAATTTTTTATGAACACCCTAATAGGGAATTACAGTCATTTTTTATATGATAGTTCACCCTCTAACTTAAATACCAGTTTTTTTTTAAATTTAGTTTTCTTAGTTGATAATTTTTTTCAAAGTTTGTATATTTCAAAGACCGCCAAAATCTTCGAAATCTGACGAGGTACCCGTGACGTCATACGTACCTCGGTTTTGTCGGTTAACAGTAAGTACAATCCTACTTGGGTTGGTATGAAACATTTAACAAGATTTCTAAAAAGCGTGAACTCTTTTTAAATAATGTGTATACCACAGTGATAACTCGTGTGGGAGTCTTTGTACGAAATTGATCGCATTATTAATGCCCACGGCCGGCCTACCCGTGAGGTAGCGGTATAATATTCATCAGAAAACACCGAACAATCACAGGGCGTTTATGTCTTATGCGTTTTAAATTATTTTAAATGACAATGTGTTAATTTTTGCATATAATTATATAAAATAAAACTTATATGTTCAGAATCGGCGTTTGTTGGTCTATATGAGTTGGTGGCTGAGTTGACATTCTACCCAGGCGTAGTGTGTTCAGTCTTTCGGCTGACTCCTCCATCACTACACAAGCAATATTTTCCACTTACTGTAATGATATTAGGAGATTTTCACTACTGTCGGGTTATTCGTAGCCCGGGAATGTTTGTCTTGTTCTTGTATAAATAAATAAAATAAAGTTTTATGTAAACCATAACTTATTGTCACTGAAGTTCCTGATTGCTATTTTTTTTAGATTTAGTCGATTTCTAACAAAATGGGGCAATTTGAAGCGGTGAGCGGAATGGGTGCATATATTAAAATCTTAGCTAATAGCTAGTGGCGTGGGTTCCCTTGGAGCTTTAGATATGTTGTTGTATTAATTCTGCGCAATTAATAACAAACATTACAAATACAAATATTGTTGATTTGTGTGAACAGATGTTTTTTTCACAGACCTAAAGTAGATAAACTGAATTAATTTGTTATTCTTTCATCAACATCAACAATTTTCGCATCCTCTTCTTTCGAATTTAACAGTATTTAAATCTGTTCTTTATTTAAAAACGACAATTTTTAAATATTAAATATTTTATCGTTTAGTTTTCAATTTCGGCAACAGATGTCACTTACTTTATATGCTAATGGTCACAGATTTCTTTTGTTCACGGGATATATAAAATAATTAATGTCGTAAGTAGCCCAATGCCAATTATGGGTCTCGCTGAAGCCGACTTAGCAACGGGTTTCAGTTGGCTATTTAGAGCATTATTTTTATTACTGATTACAATAATGTGAAGCGTAATGTATTTTTTTTCTTTTCTTTTTCATCCTACTTATGGCGACGCCACCCATGTCTAATGTCGTAAGTATATTTTATTATTTGTGCTAAAATTTTAACCCTTTGTTGTAAAAGAGTATTTAAATTAAATATTTTCAATTTTTTTTTTAAATTGTCGTTGTTGTGCAATCAAATGATAAGATATATTTTGTGGGACTACTGCATACCCATTTTAGGTATGATGTGATGTTAAAGGGAGTTTTTTTAATGAAGTCCCAACTACTCTCACAGCCGTCTGGAGCCAGTGAGACTATGGCATCCCCAATTCAGGTATGTTGTAAGGCTGAATGTAGTGGGGAAGGGAAGGAGATTGGGAAAAGGAAGGTGGGGAAGAATCTTGCTATTTAGATCTGGTAAACAAACACGGCTAAAGCCATTTCCACGCACGTTTCAATTCTGAATGGTGGTCTTACACCAGGGCGATAATGACAGTATCTATCAATTATTCCACTGTATATAATTTGCTTGCACACACCGAAACTCATATGGAGAAAGGGAAGGTTGAGAAGTACCTATGCTACTTTGTCCTAATTTTTTTATTAAAAAATGTATACTTTGTATTTTGTAACATATTTTGCGTTCTTTTCTGTTTTAAAATTTGATAAATATTAACATTATGATATACGATTTATATAAAAACAGGCAGTAGGTACAATAAGTAAATTTAAACCTCTATCCTTTTATCAAATGAGGTAGGTACCTAGTTATGTTGGTATGTTTTACTTGACGGAGGGCTATTGAAAAAAATAATTCAATCTCTGCAGACCATCGGATCTTTGTAAAAAATCTTAAAAAAACATGTTTTTAAAAAAAAAATCAGTTTTGGTTAATTTTGATCCCGAAGGACTAATTTTCGGCAAAATAATTGCCGCTATTTTAAAGAGGACTAAATTTTCAACAATTTACAATAAAACAGTTGCTTTGAACTTAATAGTGTTCGACACACAGCTATTCAAAATTGCCCAAATTTTTCTTGGTTGTCGTTTTTAACAATTTTAGCAATTTTAACTTGGAAAGCTGTGAAATATCAGGGTTCCAAAAATTCAATTAACCCATACATGACTTCAAAAGAGCCCCCCTCCCCTCCTCCGATCATCGATTTTGATTCCACGTCGATTATAAATACCCACTCAAACAATATTCAATACCTACCAAGCTGTACTATAATATGTTTCTCTTAATAATAAGAAATCTCTGTTTTGAAAGGGTTAATTTGAATAGTGGGTGTGTCAGAGTATAGAGTTATTTGCGATATGGTTGGAGAGATGAATGCCAACACAAATCAAGCTAATACAAGAAAGCAGTTTAGGCCATTAATCAATTTACCAATTTGATGCGGACTTACTGATAAAACAGATGCTTTGGAAAGTGTTCAGATGTATCCATAGTTGATAGTTCATAGCTAGAACTAATCGATATATAACTAATAAAAAATACGTATAACTTCAAGATTACAATTAGCAATTAATGAATATTTTTTGCGAATACCGCACACCAACCAACTACTCCCAACCGTCAGGAACCAGCGAGACCATGACATTCCCACGTGTATATTGTGAGATTAAAGGTAGTGGGGACGGGAAGGAGATGAGGAAATACCTGGCTATTCAGATCTGGTCACCAAACACAACTAAAACCATTTCAAGTAACTTTTCTATTCTGAATTTTAGTCTTTCACCAGGGTAATACTGAGGAGTATCTTCCATTCTAGAATGTATCTCAATTATACTATAATAATATTTTTAGTTAGAAAATTCTAAAATAACACAAATTTATTTTAAAAAAAAATAGAACAAAACACTGAGGACGTCACGTATCTTAATATCACTAAATAAATAATGGAACAACTTTCGGTGTGCATCTTTGGATATATTATGCATCTTTCAAATAATTATTTCTTCTTCTCCTTCTTCTGGTGCTCTCTCCTATCGAAGGTTGGCTATCATCTGTAAAATCTTCACTCATCAGGCCCGAAAAACTGTGCTTAAATGCACTCGTCTAGTTATAAAGGCGGCATCTTCCACTGTTTTTTTTTGCAAATTTCTTCAGTTTCCCAAATCTCGGCACCTCTTACTAGTCTTAGGAAGCTGGCAGTATTTTACAATCGTCAGCCCTTCTCATATTCTAGGAGAACATATTCTACTTTTATCCATCTTTCAAACACAACTAGATGATGTCGCGATTCTAATAAAACCTAACACACCGGTTTCAATATTCGCCAAATCGACATTTCATTTTAGTTAATCCGTCCCGAGATTAATAAATTTGATTTGAAGATTTTACGACCTTACTTTGGCTAAAGGGTAAATTATCATTATCTGTTCGCTCAGATTTGATAGGATATGTATATACATATACAGGGTGTATCGGCACGTACCCGACAAACTTTAACCAGCTATTCCTTAGCATATTTGGAGTAAAAAATCTTATGTGCACTTTGCTGTCCGGTAACGTTTTTTTTTTAATAAAAAATTTACTATTCATATTTTCACCACAGGTCACCACTGTTTTATCCTTTGTCAAAGTTTGAAAACCCATCTGGAAATATTTTATTCGAATTCCGTTGAATAATGTACGTGTGTACCTATATTGGCGCGCTTTTACAATCACAACGAAATGGCACGGCACCATTCGTCTCATTTTTAACTATTATTATTTAGTGTGTGCGAAAGAGCGAAGACGCTTTTCGACATACTTGCTTATAACAGCTGTTGAACACGAAAAACAATACCAATGACAGTGATGGAGTGTGGAAATTTTTAATTTTTTTGTTTTTAATTGAAAAAAAAAATGCTACCGGACAGCAAAGTGCCCATAACATTTTTTACTCCAAATGTGCTAAGGAATAGCTGGTTAAAGTTTGTCGGGTTAGTGCCGATACACCCTGTATATTCGTATATTAAAATGACTTCATCTCTTCATTAATTTGGCAATGATGATTGGCTAATTAAACCTCCATCTGCATTGTTAGACCAAAACCTTTAAATTAATAACTTAATTGTTTCTGCGTAGCCGAACTGTAAAAGGTAAGACTACCTGCCTGTTATAACAAAAAGGGTTTTGAGTATTTATGGTAAAGAGCAGTGATTTCCAAACTTATGTAAATATGGTAACATTTCTTTTAAAAGTAAAAAATACATTAAACGGTAGGCTTTGGCATCTTGAAATCTACATACTGTTTTCTTTCTAGATTTCTGTAGAGCCACGCAACTATTTGCCAGCAGCTTGCAACATAATTACCATCACAAGCTATGCAGCTTTAAATCACCAATTTAATTAGGCATAACTAAAATTTAAGCTGTTTTGTTGGGCACGTTAAATAAATTGTTTCAAAACGAGAAAAATCATATGTCTGCAGCAAACCGTTTGGCGATCGTTGGTAAAGCGGAATTATAATACAGGTACATATGACATGGTTAAAAAAACACACCTTTTAATTACAGCATATTTCCCACGTGAAGAATTCCAATTTATCTGAATTAATAATTTTATTTTGCTGTGCTCATCATTAATTTATTTTAGGTTTGCATTTCCAAAAGCAATTTTTCAAATCGGCATAACCCGTAAAAATTCCCACAACGGTTTTAGGAACTGTTGATTTGGTTTATCAATAAATTATGTCGTGATACGGTGCGTGTTCGATTCTCGGCGAGTCTCAATTTGAAACTGTGTATGGATCTGATTTTTTCACATGGTGCTGCCAAACTGGGATTTGTGTTATTTTTGTTAAGTTTGATGGTCCTTACTAAAATGAATGTACTTTCAGCTGACATGATGACGATATAATAAATCTTTGGTACTGGAATCATTAATTTATCAATATAACTGTGTTATTTCTTTGAAATCAGTGAAACTTTATATTCGATAGGAAGAAGGAGATGAGTAAAACTAAACTAAAAATTTGAACATAATCAACTCTTTTTTTTACTGTGTTTTTCAATTGTACTTCCTTTTTCTACAATAAAATACAACATAGTACCTATTTTAAATTGTGATTCATCTAATTTTTTCTAGCAAAATATGTCATGACTTTTCGTAGTAGGCTCATCTCCTTTTTCCATTCGATACAGAATTTATCGTGATATAAGCATGTTTTAAAGTTCTACAGAAGCCTTTTTTGTCTAAGATGTCCAAGACGGGATATTTCTCTACCATTTATTTGTTTGCTAATGCTAATAAAAACACATGCATACCGTGCTGAAATACACGAGTTTACCACTTCATAGCGAACATACCTACATATTTTATATTTTACACAGCCATATTCTTTGGGTAATTTACTTAGGTATTTAGTTAGCTAATTGTGTTCATTAATTTCAATCCTCTTTTATTAAAATTAAGATAATAAATTTCAACCATTTTTTTATAATTAAGTTTCTACTTTAAAAAAGATTTAAAATAAATGATTGTCAAATAGTATTCTGTATCTCACGATTAGGCTACAGAATAGTTACAAATTTTATTGTTTAACAGGTTTGTACTATATTTGAACACTTATTGCAAGCATATACGTGTATACTTGATTTTATATATCTTAAATATGATAAATATGTTATTTTTTAATGTGCTTTTTAATTTTTTTCAAAAATGAAAATTTGTAAAACCCCAATGGGCGTCTAAATAATAAAAAATGTGTTCACTTATATTCTAATTATTATTGAAGTCAAAGTGGTAAAAACACTCACACAGATTGATTGTGTGGGCACTATATTTACATCACTTATGCGACAAAAATAAGTCTCTCTTTTGACTTCATTAGTTGGAGAATAAGATAACAATAAGCTCATTTTTAAATGTAGTAGGACAGTCTAGCTTAGAACAAGCGCCTACTTGGACGTCTTGTCAACTTGCATTATAGATCATTGATTAAGCCGTGACTGTTCATTCTAATAAAGTGTACTGGAAGAAATTCCACATCTTGTTCTTATTGAGAACAGATCACATACAGAATACACCCGCAATAATATTAAAGTAGCAGCTTTTCCAAAGCAAGCACAAAGCATTAGGTACCGCATATATATTTTTTAAGTTACCGTATATACCAAGTATGGGTACATTCAACGCGGTTTATAATTCCGTGGCAATTAACACAATGCCTCCCGAGGAATTAAAGCCTCCAATTACGTTGCTGCAAAGAAAAATCAACCCTGGGGTATCATTCTTCCTCGATGACAGCCCAACACCTTAACTGCAGGCTTGCGGCCGGCTCAGTGGTGATTTGTTGCTTCTTAAACTCCAGTGTGCACGCCCCTTAAGGCACGCAATTAACGTGTCATCTATGCCTACAAAATGCTATGTTCTATATCAATTATTGAAAAGATTAACTTGGTGAGATTCGTGCCTGCTTGGATACCTATTGAATAATAGTTGTGCTTATTTACTGTTCAAATGCCTATTTTTAAGTTTGTACGATGTAAGAATATGACGCAACAGCTGAAATTGTCTATTGATTCTTTATTCAATTGAAATGATACTTAAGGCGATGCACTACATCGTTTAATATTTTGAATCGAGACGCTATCAATAACACACCTTACGTAGATAGCGATAAGGCTTAAATTCCCGCTTAACACCATCCAACTTTTTTGATTTATGCAAGAAAAAAACATGGCCAAAAAGTGCCTTTTATTTTATTTTGTGGATGTTCAGGCACAAATATTTAAAAAAATTTCGATCATTTTATAAATAAATTAATTTGCCACATTATACAATAAAACCATAACTGAAAATGGTTTCGTAATTAGGAGATTTTGAACTTTAATGCAGTGTTCATAGGCCTTATACATTTTTTTTTCTGGGCTTATAAAAAGACTTATATAAAAAAAATACTCGATTATTTCAAAGGCCAAAATGTATTATACTCGCGGTATTTATTTAAAGCATCTGAAACATTTCAAGGGGACCAAATTTTCAAACCAAAATTACGTGATTTTGCATTACTACGTAGTGCATCGCCTTAATGTGATCTGCAGTGCTGAATTTCATTTACAGATTAAAATTAAACCATTTGACTAATAATTAATTGTGTGGTTTCAGTTTCAGTCTGTATTTGGTGTTAGTATTTTTCTAATGCTTTTATGTTGTGATTTTTAATAAAAAAGACTTGATAGTATTAATATTAAACTACTTGAAAAAGTGTAATTACTAATTAAATAATTCACGTGTGCTTTAATATTGAATTGAAAATAAGCTAAAGATGATTAAAAAATAAAATACTGTAATTTTACAAAAAAAATTATCATTAGAGAATTGTCACAAAATTTGTTGAAATAAAATATTATAAATAAGATAAAATTAAGAACATGTAAATACTGCAAAATAAACCAATTATAATAATACTGAAACGAAATATATACACCTGGTTAAGAGACATGTTAAATTGTATGACAGTGAAGCTAACTATATATTTTTATATATTTATTATTATTCATGAGATAAACGGATGATGTCTACGGAAATGAAAGGAAAAATATATTGCAATCACGAGATACGCGGACACGGGACAAGAAATGCAAAGCAAATTCGATTGTCCACGTGGAAAAAATCAAGCACTCAAAAATCTCTGATGTACCAGGTCATCCAACTTTACAACAAAATCCCAAATTAAATAATTGAGATTAAAAATATGATTATTTTTATTTAAATTAAGAAAGTATGTCCCCCTCAAATATTGATGTTTTGTTTGTGATTTAATATGTTTAAATTATTAATTTTGCCAAATAATGTTAATTTGTATATATGTTTCTAAAATTATTTGAATATACGAGGATGTGACCTTACTTAAGATTAATAAATAAATAAATAAAAATATTTTGCGTAATTGTTGTCTTAGTCATCAATTAAGAGATATCTAACAATTTTTGTTGTTTTAATCCACAACGATTATAAATAAATCACACATCACATTCCTGTTATCGTGTGAAACATAAAAACGCTGTGGGCACATTGGTCATAAAAAGCAATCAAATATTCGTTCTAATATCTTAAAAAATAATAACTACCTTCCGTTTATTAAAGGTTGCTGATGAATCGGTGCTAGTGTGAGGAAACAGCGTGTGTTGTCAGATACATCTCCAGCATACATCCAGTACCTACCTGGCACTGGCTGGTAGTTAGCGCCCGAGAGGAAATCTACTCGCAGATCGAGAGGTTGTACACTATATTGTGTACAGGTTCCCGGCAATCGCACCTCTCGTCTTGTTAGACCAGGGGAATATGCATATCAATTTTATTCATCCATACGGCGTATCAATACATCGCTGTGCAGCTCTCTCATTTCACACCCTGGGCGAAATTCAAAAGGAATAATACGAGTCTATCTAATTTCGCGTTTTTCTATGAAAATACATTACTATTTGGGACAGGTAGTATCAATTTTATTCATACATACGTCATAACGACACTACGTTGTAAAGCTTTTTTATTTCATACCCTGGGCGAAACAAAAGAATACAGCTGGTCTTAACACATAAGTAATACGTAACGATACGGTTAAAGAAAAAAATCACTTCCTTTCATCCGTACAGGGAATCGAGCTTCGTAGCTTCCTATTTCACACCCAGGGCGAAATTTAAAGGTAATACAGCAAGTATTTCAAATTTCACACTTCTGTATAAAAACACATAACTATTAGGTAACGATACATTTGAATCGAGATTTGAAGCTTCCTATTTCATGTCCTGGGCGAAAATAAATTAAAATGTTAACCTTTGTATATACAACTATTGATTGAATTTTTTTATTGTTATACATTTCACAACCTGGATGAAATGCGAGTTTTTTTTCATTACATCGCAACATAATTGACGATTCTAAACTTACAGAAAATCATATTTCAAAATACTTATTTTAAAACTTATTGAATAAGTATAATATTTAGGTGCATAATATAAACATATCGCTTTAAATTAAATTGTTTTATGCGTTTAAGAAATTGATTACAGTGTAAACCATCGAAGGTTATTATTAATTATACAATACTAAGTAACCTAAACATCGAAATAGCAAAAATCTGATACCCAGATTCTTAGCTTTGGAGAACATGTACGAGCTCACCTTAATTTGACCCATGACCACTGAGTTCCAAGAAATAATTGACAGGTACAAGCACATCAATAAATTCGTGTAATTAATCTTAAAGGTTTGATTTGAATTGATACAACATGGTTATAAAATACAAATACGAGACACGGAACAATTTTTTAAAATCTACTATTACTTTTATATATTTTATGAAAAAAATTCTAATGGTATTTATTAAAAGCTACAAGATAAATCTTTTGCTACGACAATAATAATTTGTTTTAAATAAGTGCTTTTTTATTAAGCATCCTTTTCTCTATTTACTATTTATAATAGGTAAATATTAAAAACAGCACTTATTTAAAACATGCTTTTATTAAAAAAGGATAAATAAGTGTTTTTTTATTAAAAAAGGATGCTTAATAAAAAAGCACTTATTTAAATCATATTGTTATTGTCGTAGCAAAAGATTTATCTTGTAACTAAAATTATAAATAGTAAATAGAGAAAAGGATGCTTAATGAAAAAGCACTTATTTAAAACATATTATTATTGTCGTAGCAAAAGATTTATCTTGTAACTTTTAATAAATACAAGTACCAGTAGTATAAGTAGTATAAGTAGATAAATTAAAAGTTACAAGATAAATCTTTTGCTACTTGTATTTATTAATAGTTACAAGATAAATCTTTTGCTACGACAATAATAATATGTTTTAAATAAGTGATTTTTTACTAATCATCCTTTTTTTTATTTGCTATTTATTTACCTCTTGGATCCCAGCACTTTGTTTGTTCGAGATACTTCCTGTTTTTATAGTATCATCTCGAATTAACAATAACAATAAACGCGGGATTCATAATATCGTTAAATTTTTACGCAGATTTTCTACGAAGCTCAGATCAATTGACTTTTTGATTATACCAACGTTATAATATCTGCCAGTGTCGTGTATTGATTTATGACTAGTGTAAACCCTGGATAGTTTTAAAGTTTGGGTATGAATTGTAGATTGATTATTAAATAAAAATAAATTAAAAACATATTTGTAAATTGAAATATTATTATATTCTGCTGATTTTGTGTACAACTTGGTGTACATGTTCCAAACCAAATTCATGGAAAAAAACATTTTTTCCCATTCAATTTTCGCATTTTTTTCCATCATCTTTAAAAATTTTTTAGGTCGTTTTTCTTAGGGGAGGCACAGTTTTCAGCCTTTGTAGAATGCACGCCATTGCTTCCTAATATATATATTAACCACCATTGATTTAGTCTAATTTAGTCTATGTTAACCACCCAACCCACAATTTGCGAAACTTTACTTTTTGATTTATTTATATATTTGGATGTTTTTTTTTCAGATTTATAAACATGCTAAAACCGTCAAACCTATAAAATGTAAAATTATTGATAAAATAATCAAGAATTAGAATATGACACGCAATAAACAATGATCGTTCTCTATCGTTATACAAGGTTTTCCAATAAGAGGTGTAATTTTGATATTAAGTATGCCGTTAATAGTGAAAAATAACATCAGTCAAATGACCACCACGACCACACCTACAGGACCATTTCCTTTTCATGAAATTTTCCATAACCAAATCGCAAAGTGGCTGCCTTATGTCCTCGATAGCCTCACGAATTCCATCTTTGAGGTCTTGAATCGACGCTGGGCTGTTGGCGTAGACCTTCTCACGTGGCCCCAAAGGAAGAAGTCGCAAAGTTTTAAATCACAAGATCTCGGTGGCCAATTGTGATCACCTCTTCGAGAGATAACACGGTCCGGAAATTTTTCCCGTAAAAGATCAATGGTTTCGTTACTTGGGTGGCGCATAGCGCCGTCTTGTTGAAAGTAAACGTTGTCCAGATCAATACCATCCGATTCCGGCCATAAAAAATCATCAATCATCTCTGGATAGCTCTTTCAATATCAAAATAACTCCTTTTATTGGAAAACCCTGTATTTATAAACATCTTACTTCTACCATTTAACACAGTGATGTAATAATATATTTTTTTAATTCGCAAACATTCAATTGCAATTAACTCAGCTTGCCAATGTGTGGGTTGGATGGCTTATGCGTAACATGATCCAATTATGCTTTTCAGTGGGATCTAAAGAAATAAATACGAGAAAATGTACTGAACATATAAGAATATATTAAATTCCAATCGCAGCGATATCGCAATCCTCTTCACATTATTCCGGTGCTAACCAAACTCATACTCGAATTATTCTTCGTCCTCATTGCTTGAGATCTTATTTCCATGTAATTTCCATATCTATCTGGAAATAATAATATGACCGTGAGGCTACAAACGTTTGCAACTACATCTGATAACTTCCACAGCCACTCGATGGCGCTGGTCTGCTGCTTCCAGAAGCTGGCTATTTTATTTTTAATACTAGAACTACAAACCGAATGAACAACATAGAAATCATCGCAGATAGAAGTTCATTTTCATCGCATGAATATTTAACTCGTGCCATTTTATTATTCCGTTCTCCTACCTGTGTTCCTCATCATCATAATAACGAGAGTATTAAAAATTTAATTAAATAATAACAGGGGCGTAGCTGAAACTTTCACATGGGGGGGTCCCAACGTCGGCTGTGGGCTAGGGGAAGGGAGGCGGTGGTTTTAACATTTCTTTGAAAGTTTTTGGGACATCTACCCACCACAACTTATTATTAACATCACATTGATAAAATATATGGGTGCAAAAATTTTTTTTAAATAAATTTGAATCTATGATCGTAACTGTAATTCAAAGAACTTGAATTTTTGTGTCTTATTCAAAATTGGAACTGTTTGTGTCAAGATTTCAGACAAGCGACAAAGTACCAACCTTTAATATGATATTTCAACAGAAAATTATTTTCGTTGTCATATTCAAAATTTAAACTGATATCTACGTGAAGAATTCAGATGTTCCTGTGGTTTTTCACTGGTATTGGTACTGAATTTTCTATTAATGTAATCCATGATTAGGTACCATTGTCTTTTTTTCTTACAGAATACTAAGGCCCATGGAGGGGGTGTTGAACCAAAATCTCCTAGATAACAAGGCCAAGACACTCATTCAAAGCAGCCTCTTAACTTGTTGGGATTTTACAAAAAAATCGTTTTAAGGCGATGCCATACGTAGTAATGCAAAATCATGTGTTTTTGGTTTGAAAATTTGGTCGCCTAGAAATGTTTCAGATGCTTTAATTAAATACTGCGAGTATAATACATCTTGGTCTTTGAAATAATCGAATATTTTTTAGATAAGTCTTTTTATAAGCCCAGAAAAAAAATTAAAGGCCTATGAAAACTGCTTTAAAGTTCAAAATCTCCTACTTACGGACCCATTTTCGCTTATGATTTTATTGTATAATGTGGCAAAATTAAGTTATTTATAAAATGATCGAAAAAAAATTAAATATTGCCTTAAATTATGCCTGAACATCCACAAAATAAAATAAAAGGCACTTTTTGGCTATGTTTTTTTCTTGCATAAATCAAAACAGGCGGATGGTGTTGAGCGGGAATTTAAACCTTATCGCCATCTACGTAAGGGTTGTTATTGATAGCGGTTCAATTTGAAATATTACACGACTTAGTGCATCGCCTTAATTTATTTTTTCAATAAATACTTATTTATTAAAACATCTTAAAGTGTTTTTTTATTATTTTTTTAATTTGATATAGATATAAGTGGGTACAGTGGTGTTATATTAATTACATATGGGTACAAATATATTTATAATCATAATCTCGCCAAAAAAGAAACTGGTTCTTGTGCTTGGTGAGCGAGTTACACTAATTAAAATATGCAATAGGTATATATAATAGGAACAATTGAAACTTCTCGATCATCTATATGTGTAGGTGTACATATATATGATTCTGTTACATACCAAAGATTGAGCAATTGAGAGATAAATTAGAAACATCTAAATGTTTTGGTTAATAATTATTTTTTAAATACTTTTTTGGAGGTTCTCATGCAAGTTAGGATGCCGATTTGATTCAATGTTCGGGCCTTGTGTTCTATGAGGTTTTAGTTGAACGCCCTCACCCCCAAGATGTTTATCATTAATTAACACAAATAATTGTCAAATTATTTTATAATTAAAAACACAAAGAAATAAAGTAGCACATCTGTATTAGATATTTGCTACAACTTTAGATTTAAAAAGATAAATTATTCAGTTTGGTAAAGAATTTTAGCCAAAATACACGATACCAAGATGTTCAAAATACATGCTAATCTGTCTCTTGGAGTAGGTAAGTACCTTTTTTATATCTCTGAATTATTTCACCAAATATTCAAGAAATTTCTGACCAGTTACATTACCACTGCGTGATGGCGGATATTTAGATATCTATCAGCTATTCCAAAACGCGGGTATTATCATAATAAGGTGGTCGTGCCCGATGCGTTTATCTCATAGGCTGAACGTGCCGGTGCCAGTGCCGTTCTGTTTACCATCTAAAGCAAACGTTTCTAATGTGAGGAACCCTTAACCCTCGAGGCACGAATGTCGAAGGATTGAATAAAATTGTCATTGAAATATTTAACATAAGTTGGCGTTTAACTTCTAACTTCTAACTGCTATTGTTTTGCAAGGCTTAATGTGCTGAACTTTTTAAAGTTCAATGAGTACCTACAAGGAGAAATGATAGGTGGCAAAATAATAACGGTTTACCGGTAAAATATTTAGAATGGGACAAACGTATTTTATAAAATCTCATCATCTACAGACATTCTATTTCAGTTTTAATAAAGAAACTCTGTGTTTCTATTCCTATAGCGCACTTGAAGTGAAACAACATAAAACTGCGCCATATAAATACTGTGTTATTATTATTAAAGGCGTTTATTAAAATGGCCTTCTGGGAATTGAACGCAATATGAATAATAATAAATATAAGCATTTGTTAATCTGAAAAATTATCACCATTATCACTATACTCACGTATTATCAGTATAAAGCGGAAAATCTGTTTGTGTGTTTCACAAAAGCTCTTGAACGACAACCTTTTGACATAAATTACAATAGAGTATTATCCAAGGTTGATATTTTCAGTTGCGAACTTACCAAATACAAGAGGTCATTAAAAGAGTATTTCTCTAAAGGTTTGTGAATAATGTTTATATCTCTATTATTATTTGATTTATATCTACAACCTCTCTCCATGGCTATAAATGTATTGTTTTGTAAATTTTTCATTTTATATAATCTTTTCTTTTGTATAAATGTTTTAATTCATATTCCTTTCTCACAAATTTAATTTACTTATTCCATATTATGCTGTGTCAGTAGAGGTAAAGTCACAAGGAGGAGATCCATAATTGGTTTTATTTTAGCTATAAAATACTTATGTACAAACTGATTAAATGTAAACTGTTGATTTCCCGAAAATGAATAAATAAATGAAACATGCACAACTTTTTGTAAATCTTAATTTGACGGTACTATTTTCAAATAGAAACCATTCGCACGAGCAATGGAGCTTTGAAATATGTATCTGATCGGTCAGTAGCTGAGTTGGCATCGGGTTTGGGTCCCACCCAGACATCGTGATTTCAATTTCTCGACTGGCTCCTCCATCAAGTCCTCCATCGCAACACAAGCAGCATTTTCCGCTTATTGTGGTGGTAGTAGGATATCTTCAAATATTGTCAGGTCATTCGTAACCCGGGAATATCTGTCTTTTTTCTTCATTAAATTTTTTAAAAAATATATTATTTAGCTATTTAAAAAGAGTGTTGAAACCTGAAACCTGGTCCAAAGTCAGGTTGTACCTACTAGTTATTGATATAAATAAATTTTGCTTATTCTGAATTCTCCTTTGTTTATAAATAAAGGGGGAAACTTCGAGAGCCATGATATTATCGTAATAATTTATTAATTATTACTCAACAATAATTAACACAGAGTCTATCCATTTACACACAGCGAAAGAGTACCAGGGGTGAGAAACCGGAAACGTTTAAAATCTTAAAGACGATAGCAAAACAACACTGCTAAGTCCAGAAATAAGCCAATAATAATAATAATTACAATGTAGGATTTCCTTTAATTTATTCACGAGCGAGATTGTGCGGCCAAAGCATGGTCTCCATTCATTCCATCTGATACCTCATCTTGTACCAGCTTCCTTCGCTTACCTGGCTCCATAGTCCATAGTCCCTTATCTGCTGGCGATTATTCCTCACGAAAGTCGAAGCGAAAACTATATTTAATAATCAAGATTCAAACAATGCTGCGACTTGTGGACAAAAGATAATAATATTACATTGCATTATAACCAGGAAAACATTCAATTGCATTCGTCTTTGTGTTTCTAAGCAATTAATTAACAAAAAATAATTCCTGCATACGTTTATAGCAGTGGCGTACAGCCAAAGTTTGCAATAGTGATTAATTTTTTGAGTTATTACGCCTTGTTCTCTACTACGATACGGTGACCTCTGTCCTCTGTGTAGAAGTGTGTGTTTACGTATGTAGAAGTGAAACCGTATTACAAGTGTTAATCCTCTTAATGTAGTTTTGGTGTAGCCGTTTTATACCGTATACCAAGAAATACATATTAAGCTTAGTCTCGTCGTGTTGTCTCTATATTTAAGGCGAAGCTTAGTGCCAAATCACTATTTGATTAATCTTTCTAACGAATTGGTGTACAAAATGAGCATCAAAACATATGCTATAGATAAATTGAATGTTTTCCTATCGTTTCGCTTGAGTAGAATACAAATAAAATAATAAATTACTCAATAAAAATATAAATGTAAACTATTAAAAAAAAAATTTTTTCAATAGAAATGTATGAACGCATAAAGGAAACAACTTTTAAAAACACGGTATTATTGCTAAGATTATCTGTGACAGTTTCACTTGATAACTTTTTGCTTTCTTATACAATTTTATTTACAGAAAAAAAAACAGTTTTGTGCTTGAAATCGAACGTTTCTAGACTTCTCAAGCGATTCGATACCCACAATATAAGGTATACCAATAATATACACATTTTTGGCTTGTAGCTTCCTCTTAAGGGTTTTCGTGGATTGCAGTAAATAATTGCCTCCAACATTCGGCGCGCTCGATGCGTTTCGCACCTTCTCATTTGGCACTTTTTTCCATGTTGAGATATTCAAGAATAAATTAGCTAATACTTTCCACTTTCAACAAAAAAAAATCAAAACATCATTTTGTCCTTATTATGAGCGTTTATAACATCATTTCGATATCGTTTTGGACGGCCTAAACGATTTCAGAAATCTCTTTTGAAAAGTCATAGGGCATATAACGCCATTGCTTCGTGTAATTAACTTAGTGTTACAAACCAAACCTCATCTCAGACTAATGTTACCTTTTATGTAAGTAATGATTAGAAAACTTGAATAGGGTTCTTGTATAACATAATATGTTTGTTCTGCCGTCAAAGGATGACCAGGTAGCCATATCTTATTCGTGCCTATTTCATAATTATTGTTCAACTTTAATTATGGTGATTGAATGATACGTAGTTATTGTGTTGTTAACGTTTATAACTGTAGGTTTGGAACGCATTATCTATGTTCTTACCTAGTACGTATCGTATAGTTTTTCAAATCGCATTTGTTAATATTCTTATCATATGAAAATATAATGGATTTGAACCCAGTTCAAAAATACCTATTAGGTATCTATTAGTTTATGTTTTATTCTCGTAGAATTGTATTTATTATTTTTTTTATGATAATCAAATTTAATAATGTTACTATTAAGTTCTGCAAGTTTTTTTTTTAATTTTGTATTATTGTGACAGTTGTTTCGGCGTTCAAGGCCATTTTCAAACTCTGGTTATGCCGCGTTGCGACGACTTATTTATATGATTCTATATACCCCCGTCTGGTTATACCGCGTTGAGACGACTTATTTATATGATTCTATATACCTTCGCCCAATTTCAAACTCTGGTTATGCCGTGTTGAGACGACTTATTTATAAACAGTCCCGGAATAGAAAGTGTAAGTGAATTTGAGACGACTTAGTTATATGATTCTATATACCCCCGCCCGATTTCAAACTCTGGTTATGCCGCGTTGAGACGACTTATTTATATGATTCTATATACCTACCCCCGCCCGATTTCAAACTCTGGTTATGCCGCGTCGAGACGACTTATTTATATGATTCCATATACCTCCGCCCAATTTTAAACTCTGGTTATGCCGTGTTGAGACGACTTATTTATATGATTCTATATACCCCCGCCCGATTTCAAACTCTGGTTATGCCGCGTTGAGACGACTTATTTATATGATTCTATATACCCCCGCCCGATTTCAAACTCTGGTTATGCCGCGTTGAGACGACTTATTTATATGATTCTATATACCCCCGCCCAATTTCAAACTCTGGTTATGCCGTGTTGAGACGACTTATTTATATGATTCTATATACCTACCCCCGCCCGATTTCAAACTCTGGTTATGCCGTGTTGAGACGACTTATTTATATGATTCTATATACCCCCGCCCAATTTCATTTATATGATTCTATATACCCCCGCCCAATTTCAAACTCTGGTTTTGCCGCGTTGAGACCCTTTGACCTCTCCAACTGATCTCTCGGCCAATCAATCGATATCAATTTATATCGGCCTTGACTTACACTTTTAATACGAAACCGGGTAGTATTTTCATTGATAAATTGATATGCAAAAAATTACATCGAATAATAATATTAATAATAAACCTAGTAATTATGATAGTCTCCAAAATAAATAAACCATGTTTTGTATTGATATCGCCATGTGAACTTGGGTCATAATATCACAATCAACCCAATGTGTTTATTGCAGTAACCGGAATGTAATGTTATACGACAACATTAAATATTTCTGACTCAATCAGAGTATATTATTTTGTTAAAGTAATCAATAAATTTAACTGTATTTCTTAAATACTTAAATTTCTGGCAATAAAATTGTTCGTTGCACTTATGAATGCTTTTATGGTCAAGGTCTATAGTTTACGTGTATTTAGGATTGAGATCACAAATTTTAATTCTAGCAGATGAACGGTTATTCCGAATTCTCTATATTTTAATCGTACAGCTCAGAGACAGCGGGATGATGGGGAATATTGAAGAATAAAACGAAGGTTGGACAAACCTGGCATTTCAGAAAATGTTACTTGAACTTTTATCTTCACATTTATGGGATATATCACATTGCACTACTCCTGTTAGCTATCTTCTAGGATAAATGACTAGGTATTTTTAGTCCTTTCTGTTCACGACTCGAGAATGATGGTCTCACACCAGGGCGTTACTCTGAGTATCTTTCTCTCCAGAACCGGAGTTTTTTTTATGTTTTGCATTTCCATTTATCATTTTTGAAATTTAAACAAACCTTACAATATTTTGAAACACTTAGGACGGGTTGTTTCAGAGAATTTGAACAATTCTTCAAACTTTAAAGGTAATTTTAAATTCAGTGAAAGATTTTTTCAAGTTCTGTGTTATTATTTCAGTCTTGTCAAGTAACTAGCCTCTCATGATAAAATAACAGAACTCGAATAGTACTTTCACAGAAGACAAAAATGAACTTTGAAATTTGACGAATTGTTTAAATTCTCTGACACAACCCATCCTTAGGTTTGGTTATTTTACAGAATTTGAACAATTCATCAAATTTCAACGTTCACTTGCGGGTTCTGTGAAAATACTATTCAAGTTCTGTTATTATATCATTATAGGCTAGTTGATTGACAGAACTGAAATAATAACAGAACTCGAAAAACTCTTACACAGAACTTGAAAATTAACTTTGATATTTGAAGAATTGTTCAATTTTTCTAACCCGTGCCAAGGATGGGTTGTTTAAAAAATTAATAATACATCGAATTTCAAAGTTGTTTTTCAAGTTCTGTGGAAGTTTTGTGAAAAACTGACCAGTAATAATATAATAACAGAACTTGAATAGAACCAACACAGATCCTGAAAATCAACTTTGAAATTTGATGAATTGCTCAAATCCTAAATAGAAACATTAGTGTTGATTAGAGTGATGTTTGAAAGTTTTCTAGGAAACGTGAAAATTAAACTTACTTACTGATTCTGTTGCAACTTGACAACAATTGGTAAGAATATTACGCAGGATTTTAATTGGCAAAAAACGACACGACTTTTACAAGGACATAAGGATACGGCACAGCATTCCAGAGATCACAAGTTTTAAAAACCGTCTTGTTAAAAAAAAGGTCGTATTTCCTTTTTCATCCTGACCACACCTGTAGACATTTGGTCTCCTGAAAATCTCTACCGACCAATAAAACATTAATAAAGATACTGAAATCATACCAAAATGTCAAAAGGTTTAAAAGTATTTAGAGAATGATCAATTAAAATGCTTTAATTTAAGTATTCCTTTTTACATAACCCCATTACGTAATTTATTTTATTTTTAATCGTACATTGGCATCGTGTCATTATCCTTTCAAATCGTGGAATCAATCAACATGCAAATTCAACGCTGATTAAAAAGAAGTTGATCGTATGCTCGTTGTTATTTTCACGTGAACTTTACGAGTTGAACTTTTGGATACATTACAAGGTGCTTTATAAGAAGCTGGGAGCTGTCGATACGGACAATGCCTCGGAAACCAGATGATTCACATTATTTCTTCTCATTCCATATAAAGGAGTCGGGCATGTTGCCACAAGACAAGTTTTTTCGATATGTCGGGGTATCTCTCAAGCCATCGCAAAACACCTCATTAAATACAACAACTATCAAAATATGTTAATGTACATATTTTATTATCTTATGGTTTTATTTTTAATGGTTATGTAATTCCTACTGTTAGTTTTGGAGTAATTACAAACTCACGCTTGAAATTAATACATTTTCATGGTTTATTTTAAAGAAAAGTTTCCTCTGCAGAGGTATTTTTAATTTTTAGATTTTTTATTTGTACAAACGTAATTATTCTAATCACACACTTGTTTTTACAATAGGTAGTCCGACAAAGCTATCACGTGACAGCTTGTATGCAGTTTCAACCAAATCATTATATCTGTTTTTTTAATGATACGTTTATCTTAATATTGTAAGAATAGGTACTGTTGGTACCTGGCATCGTATTACCTACACCTTTCCTTTTGATCTCCTTTATGAATATTATTGTTGCCCACCGACCCAATTCCTACCTTTCCTATGCCGACTTAGTTGAACTTTAGTTGAGTTGAAAAAATCGTCCTGTCAACATCGTTTCATTACGGAGCCCCCTTACTATTTTGTAAAAAAATATTATTATTATATGGCAACACTTTTTATTTTTTGGTTGGCACTACTGAAATTTCAAAAGTATTAAATTAAAATAGTTTTTAATTTGATTTTCTTAACAGTGACAAAATATGGCGGCGGACTCTCCGAATATGGTCATAATAACAGATCGCGAAGTGCAATTTTATTAATCGGCTGTATCTCCCTCAATTTATTCTTCCGCGCCTTAATTCTTTTTTTAATGAGTTTCTACACACTTTTCTCATCTAGAAAGTGCATTTTTATTCAATTCCCAGAGTTTGGCGTAATCTGCATTCCTCCCCAGATATTTTTGTTGTTAAACTGCAAAAACTCTCTACTAGCCAGCTCTGGAATCATAAAAGCGGCGCAGTTATTGGATGTGTAGGTATTTGCAAATATTTTTAGAAAGCTGTCGCGAGTTTTAGTCATAGATTATGAAACATCGAAATATCTGTTGGTAAAATCAATATTTTTCATTTGTTCAATAAGAAAAAAAATAAAAACTCAAATGAAGCTGCATAGTAACCACCGGTTTATTAATAAATTAATAATAAAATCTTTTCTTTAAATAACATTACGCCCAATCAGGCTGATAAGGATCAGAGACAGATGATCCTTTGATTTTATTCCTAGAGGAGATAAACACATATCTAAAACCAACAGTCCTTGATATACGAGAATGATGTCGGTAAAAAATGTTATCGATTGTATTCAACATCTTAAAAAAAATCAATGGTTACTGAAACATTGATAAATCCCAATTGCTTTTATTTTATCTTAGATCTAACAACTAAATTTACTGCTGTTAACTAATGCTGTTCTTTTATAAAATACACATTAGTTCAAATTGGTGCGTGCTTTAACCTTTAACTAACCAAAACCACATTCATTTTAATTATTTCAGAATTTCGTAGTATGCTTTTTGATCTAATTTTGATGAACTAATATTTTAAAATGATGTGATATCCTTGATTTAATATCAACCATAGTAACATGCTGTTCAATACGCAACGAAAAACCATATTAAAAAATCATGATTTTAAACTTTACACCTTGCTGTAATCCACTTACAAAATGCGGTCCATTTTCCCAGTAATGCTGGCAGGAATTCTGTCTACACGAGCATCACGGAATACCTGTACACCTGTATGTGTATACCTGTACGAGTAGGTACCTACATTCCAATTACCCGTCTCACGACGTACCCATGCCATCTTGTTGACAAATTGACATTTAGTTCATTCCATAGACAGTTGCATTCCATCACGATCCATTCCACTACGCTCCAAGGACGAATCGAGGATTTCCTTCGTCGTGATATATTCACATACCTACTTAAATTTATGTAGTATATTACGTTGCATTTATTATTATGATTAGTCATCTAATTTTGATCGATATGTTTTATGGTAAATATCTTTTATAAAAATAATTTTAAGTGATCAGTTTTATTTCGATTCTTCTTTATAATGACCGCTTAGTTGTCTCAGGTACATAATTATTACAAGTGGTACCTATGCACGGCTCATCGATCAACTAGTTTCATATAGGTACGGTGTCCGGAAACTAACTTTTCATTGTTGAAAATAGAAGACTTACAAGATTCTAGTGGAATTAGCGTTAGGCTTAGATGAAATTTTTATTAAAGTTTGGAACTGAATTTTTATTTTATCTTTCTTGTAACAGCAGAAAGAAACAATGTGGTCTATTACGTCGTTAGATTATAAGGACATTATTTTAAAAAGGTACATAATTTTAACATTCCAACACGTTTTGTTTCACAATAATTTATTTACACATGGTATAACATGTACATTGTTTTCTACATGGTCTCTTCCATTGTCAATATACTTGGTCCAGCGGTCAACAGGCTTGTGAATTCCTTCCAAGGAGGGGATTTTCGGTTGGTCGCGAATCCACTTTTGCACTTCTTACACGTCTAAGTCTGTGTCAAAGCATCTTTGAGCGGCCCAGTGTATTCCATCACCTCAAAATTCAGCTAGTCAATCGTTTGATAGGCAGAACCATACGTAGACTTACGTTCAAAGAAGACACTACATCACCGATGGTAGCTCGTCCACTAGCTAGAAACATCGTCCGGGTGGAGGTTAATGGGTGTCCTGCTCCTCCTTCGTGTTTCATACTGGTCCAGACATCTCGATATTTTAAACATCTCGATTCACAAAAAAAAACACTTTTACGAGATAAAGCACTGTCCCCATATTGTGATAAAATTCAATGACGAATTTCAGCCCCTTTCACATCCTACGACCAGAAAAAAAGACCACTACTCTTCGTTTCTCCTTGGTGCAAACGATAATAGCCGGAAGGCAAGCGACGCGATCGGGATCAAATTTCGCACACGTGACCTTACCAATTCTAATCACGCGTGCGCAGAAGACAGTATGACAACCTTGAAGGTGTGTTATGCCGAATTTTTTCATAGTTCTTGGTTCACCCTGATATCCTCCAATTTGATATATATATTACTTTAAAATGATCTTATTATTATTTTTCATGAAAATCGCCATTACACTAACTACAGAGTAAAACGTTCACTTTCATCTCAGCAAACACAGCATTCGCACAAGCCGGGCCATTAGCTCATGGCATAGTTTAACCGATGGTAATCGTAGTTGTAATGGACCTGAGTGATGGATAGGAGGCTGTGACGACGGACTAAGAAGATCTGTAATAACACACACCGAGTCACGACCCCTTGTTAGGCGGGGCAACTGGTTCACCGCTGATGCTCTTATTTTTGTATCTATGGACGGGCATTTCTACAAAAAATATACCGTTTACGTGGTATGGTGATGGCTTGTAGGCAGTTAAAGATTGTTCGTCTCCCATGATCCTTTTTCTGCTCTCTTAAGAAAATTTCCTGTCACATCTAATCTCAAAGTATGAATTACGATTTCGTATCTTCGTGACACCTTGCATACTCTTTTTTTTATTAATTACTACGTAAGTAATTTTGACATTTTTAAACGGTATGTAAAATTTAAGTATAGAATAGATACTGAATATGTTCTTCCTTTCACTAGGAGAACCTTTGCTGAGTCTGACTACGTTCCGAGTAGAATAAAAATAAAAAAAAACAGCCAATTTTTCGTCGATTTTGTAAATTTTTTTGGAAGAACTAATTTTTCAGCAATGAATGTGATTTTTTTAACCCGACGATTAAAACTCTGTAGATTGAGCGATATCTTATATTCATCATTATCATCATCATCCGATTGTTCAAAATTTAATTAATTTAAAAAATTGCATTTTTTCGGTTTTACTACATACGATCGGCTTTAAACCCCATCAATTTCAACCTTCTCCCACTCCCGCCCTACCATTTTACCATCTGTTACATATCCCCACTCCTGCCCTAACATTTTACTATCTCTTACCTTCCCCCACTCATGTCCTATCGTTTACTCTCTATTACCTCCCCCCACTATCTGTCCTAACATTTCATGTACGTCCACTCCTGTCCATTTTACTCTCTGGTACGTTCCACACTCCTGTCTTACCATTTTACTGTATATTACTTTCTCCCACAACTGTCCTTTCATTTTATTGTTTCCTTCCCTCACTCCAGTCCTACTATTTAGGTACCTTCAACCATCTAGTTCACCTCTCTTATCTGTCCAGCCCACAAATATAATGCATTAATGGTAAATAAGTAATATATTACATATTGTAATGTGATTTTATGATTTTCCAAATATAAATAAAAATAAATTGGTTAATAAATCCGGGACGCTGCACGCTGTCATTAATCTGTAGTACCTACTACTCTCTATCAATGATACATGAATTATTATCGTCCTTATACTTATTAATGGAAGCTTTCGGTGTAAATTAACAGTTTGTTTTCTCTTTACAGCGGTAACGGTACGCTACCTCACAAAGCGGTACATAGGGGAATACTGTTCCACTGGCGGTAAGTTCTGACGCTCATTATATTAGGTGTATAATTAACTATTTATAGCTGATTTACTATCGGAACTAGTTTTAAGAGGGTGTGCCATTTCAACTAATAATTCTATGAATTTAATTCAAACTGTTCTTTGGTTATGCTCGTTTTTTTGTTCATTTGAGTTATTACAACCACCAGGCAATTGCCTACATAACGCATTTGTTAAATATTTTATTAAAAATTTATTTATTACAAATTTTACAGACATTTTAATATCATCCTTTTCTCTAACCCTTTCACCACTCTCTAAAATAATACCAAAATTATAATAATCATAATTTAAAACTAGTTTAAAAATAAAATAAGCCTTCGAATGAAGGTGATTTTTCACTAAAACAACACCGTAGAACTGATCCAATTACTGACCCAGAACCCTGAGGTGATCTATAGAGTTCAAATCCCACTACGAGTAATTAGTAACTAACTATATTCTCGAAACGAGTTAATACCTTTTTATTTAAACGTTCATTGGGCTTTTACGTACATAGATACATATATTTAATTAAGAACACAAGTACATAATAGTTATAATAATCTTATAATCATAAAAACAAACTGATACAGTTATGATTAATGCATATTTGCTTTTTAAAGGAAGCAATATTCTCAAAGTTGAATATGTCGACAGAGCAATTTTCATTCCCCTTCCCATAATGCAATCTCTGAGAAAAAAAATTGTACTTAAAATTAGTGCGAGAAGCAACTACACTTAGTGGAGTGTCGAGTCTAGTGTTAATTATAATACTTATTATAAGATTATTAATAATACTCACCAGGTCATGACTGTATATATAACAATAATAAAACACCACAAATTTGTAATCTCTTTAACAATTCGGGTAGTTTAAGTAAATGTATTAAATCACTATTTTATTTTATTTATTTATAATTTTTATTATTAAGCATTGATATTGCTACAATTTTAATAATAACTAAAAAAGTAATCTCGCAAATCTACCACAAAGCAGGCTCTACCATTTTTTTTAAATGTATTTATTATTATTATATATAAAAAGCCCATTAAGCGTTTAAATACTTGATGGGCTTTTACATGATACATAATAAAAATAACACTTAATTATTTCGTTGGTAAATTTAGTTATGTGAATGTATATTGAATAAAAGTGACCAGATATAGTATATGTTTTGTACAGAGTACATAATATCTTCTATGGTTGCTGAAAACATTGTTTCAGAAGGAATGATATTTTTTATCAACTTCCGTAATTATGTTAATATTTTTTACTTCTACGATTGATTTTAAAGGCAACTTCTCCGAAACTAGTACCTAAGAGAGTTGAAGTACAATCATATTTTAATGATTAAAAATATATCGATACATACTCGTATATTCATCAAAACATTTATACAAAATCATTAGTCTGTTATGAAAAAATAATTTAATATTTTGTTGTAGACTAAAACACGTTCTGAAACAAGTTCGTGGCGTAGAAATATGATGTAGCGCCTGAAATATGATAAAGCTCTGCGTTCTACCCACCATAGATAAAAAGTTGTCGGTATTTTAATGGGATTTTCATTTCTTCCATAGAAAAAGGGAAATTGTGTGTAATGAGCGCTCTCCGGCAGTAGGTATAGTAGGTACTGCAACGCTTTGCAGGCGCCACATCGTCTCTCCAGGGGAACCAAACATTTTAGGATTTCTTCAAGATTCTTCTTTACATGATTTGACGACATTCCTATTATTTTAGAAAATCTACAACCATTTAGAAAATAAAATAGTGATATTTTTAAGAAATCATTGTGAACGGTGAAGTTATCTTACTGTCATGAATTTATGAGAACCACCAGACATTTCTATTGTCTTTCCATGATAATTAAATGCCAAAAAAATACTTCAACTATATATTTATTTATTGAATGCCGAAATTTAATACCTTGGTACATAAAATAAATATCATTCGATCCAATAAATTAGATACAATAAATCGATCAACTACTTTTTGCACATCCAGAGTCATAACTCTGCTTGGTTTATAATGGTTTACATTTCACCAAATGAAACAGTTTTATTTGAAATCATAAAATGTATTAAAGCGAACTTATATTGTAATATTGTTGAGCTAAATATATCTACAACATCTGAGTATATGTCTCCAAAATTATGGATTCGTCGCATAGGCACGTAATACTGCAAATATATATTATATATTCATACTTATTTTTAAAGTGGAGTGTCCATGAAAATGCTAAATAATGCTGTCTTATTGCAAGGATAAAAAACAGAGAAGACAACTAATTAATGAACATATCGGAATGACGGAAAAATGGTGAACGATTTACGTGTTGGTCTCTTCCGTTTTTGACCGTTATACATACCAGTTGTTCTAACATTATATACTCACTATCGGGGCCCATATTTTATTGTAGCTTTCTATGGATAAAACAATTTATGTATAATACATATATTGATTCTGATACAAAGAGCTAAAAATAGATTTTTATACAGTGTTCGAATTTCAAAGTGAAACATTAACCAAGGATTACGAACACATTTTCAAAATAAATATACTATGTATGTAATTGTGAATTTTATGTATAACTAGAGCATTGTCCATATATTGTCCTTCCCTGTAATATTGAGTCGATTTGCGATGAATGGCAAAAAGATGGCGTCAAACATAACGAGACATTCCTCATACTTGCTTAATATTGTATCTCGTCCATTAGACTAGTTAATTTTATATTTTGCAATAAGCAACTTTAACAACCAGATATTAATTTATCGGTTTTAAATAACACATACCCTTCTAAGCGCGCCCGGCCCGCTTCGCGCTAGATTTGTTCGCGGTACATACGAAGCTTTTTTATTTTAACCCCTTTAGACCGTGTATGAGTTAAAAATATTATTTTTTTTAATTTTACATGAATTCTGAATTCTTTGATACACGCTATTTTTTAATTGAATTTTAGCTTCTAGTTCAGGCAGTATCCATTTTTATATTATTCAAGATTATTTTTGTGTTTAATCGTGGAGCATTTGATTTGAAACGTTGAAGTTATGATCCTTTTAAATGTAATTTAGGGATACTTGGCAGAAAAGAAGGACAGGCTGATTACAGAATGACAAACATACAGATGTTTACAGAATTGTGATATAAATGTGAATTAAATAGGAATAAACTCCCAGAAGAATCGAGATTTATTAAAAATCTGCGGGAAATTACATGCATTAATAAATTAATATAAAGCCATGATTTTAAAGCCAAGTTTTTTTATTCCAAGAACCTTTAATTTTAAACTATTTTTATTTTGGACTCGATTTGTCAAATTTGTCAATTTCTGCTCCGGATTTCTATCACACATTTAATATGTCACATTTAATTTAACATGGGGTATAAACTATGAAAAAAATAATTTGTTATATTTTCTTATTTGTCTTAAATGAAAATGATTTGTCTAAGCTTTCTAGCTCGTGATAGAAATTAGACAATAATTACTGTTATTTTTATAAGCAATAATTGTTCGCCTGAAACACTCATCCACATTGAAAAAATCTCCTGATAAAAAATACATGACGCCAACGGGACTCGAACCCGTGTCCATTCGATTTCCGGTCGAAAGCTCTGACCACTGAGCTATGGGGGCTTATTTCTTACCCGAGAAAATATTCAATATATGCTAGTGTTTCATTCAACAATTACTGCTTTTTACATTTTTTCACCTGAGAACAACCAACTTTATTTTTATATTTATAAAATAATAAATAATTACTGTATTGAAATAAGAAGTTTTGAACAAAAAATGTACATGTTTTAAATTTACGAAAATTTTCAGTGAGAAAGTTTTCAGTGAGAAATTCAGACATTAGGTATATTACAGTTACACAAGTAACCTATTTAACCTTTTTTGTTTCATCACTTTTCATAACTTTATAGCACTTTTTATAGCTGTGTTGAATTTTCATTTTGATGAGTTATCCGGTCACCATTATAATTAAGATATATAAATAATATTTCATAAATGAATGTCTCTATTTAAAAGGAAATTATTAGAGCGTCGAAGGCGATAACACCGCTGTTAAACATTAATATCTATCGATATCTCTAACATTATTATGACCAGACAGTAATTTTCGTTTAATTTCCAACAGTGTATCATAGTTCCTATAAACAAGTTACGTAAAGTAAAGATTAATCTCCCTCCGTATACTGGACCTATTGTATTCCTTAGCACAATTAGTAATATTGTGGTGCATGATTTTCCCCGTACTTTCAGTGGCGTAACACCAAATACTTGGGCCCAAGATAAAACCTATAATTAGATATCTAACCATGTCCTTCCTACGAACATTTTTTTTATGAGTTGTACTCTGTAAATTTAGGTAATAGTTGCATCCTTTGACACGTCTCTTTCAATGTTTCATTCCTTTGCTTTTGGTCCTCTCTCCCATCGAAGGTAATCTTCACTTTGCGGAAGCCTAGCCTTGGAAATATTGATCAACGAGAGCATTACAAAATATTCTGGAGATATGTAACAATATGGAGATTTTCATTAAATTACCAAAAATGTTTTATTATTTTTTTAAATTAATCTATTTAATTTCACTTTTATTTTCTCGAATGAATTAATGCAATCTTGTCCCTGGGTAGAAAGGTATACTCCTCAGTCAAACAAAAAAGTGATGTATTTTTAAATAAACCTGTTAATAAAAATAGATGTATTATAGTTAAAATAACTCATGCATTATATTTAAAGTACTTATTACCTATGTCCGTACAATATCTTAGTAATTACGTTTGGAATGAAAATTGTTCTTAATCCTTACTAATCATGTAGCTATAAATAATATAACAAAAAAGTTTGGGGAGAGATGAAGAAAAAAACTTTAATGACGAATTGTAATTGACTATTTAAAGTTTAATGAAAAATTAAAAATAATTTAATATAACTATTAAAAAAAAAAAAAATTTAGCATTTGTATGTTGGCAAAGAATCATGATGTTTTTTTTGTGATGGGTATTAGTAGAAAGCACAAGTACATTCTTGCAAAGACAGATATTCAAAGATTGATGGAAGGCGTAGTGATGAATGACACTGTACTCCAAGGATTTATAAACTTGTGCGAGTGCAATTCCGCTTTTTTGTTACAGGCTACTTCTTACCCTATTAATATCAAACCTTTGATAGTAAAATATGAGGGTATTAGAAGAAGAAAAGGTTTTCATTCACCCTTCTTCTTCGTCTAATCAGTCAATATTATTATGTAATCTCTGTGGGGCTACAAGTTTGCTACGCCCCTGCGAATTTCTCACAGGCCTAATTTTAAAAATCTGTATTGTGATACCAAGTACAATAATAATTTCTCTCGATGAACTGCGCAGTGCGGGCCGCAGATTGACCGCAGGCGCTGGTTTAACAACGCTGGTGATAAAATGCTAGGTTCTTTCTTTGCAGAGATAGTTAACGCGACCCCGCAGTCTAGAAATAGCCTTACCCAACAAGAGTTTGCGTTTCCGTACAAATTTCTAGTAATACAAATGCAATTAATGAAAAATACGCTGGGACTGTGTCAACAAAATTAATTTAGATTGAATAACACCCACCAGGAAGAAAAAATATTATGCATAAAATCACCAATAGCTACTGGTCCTTGATCCTGGCAGGAAAAAAGTGGTTGTTCTTAATTTGAAAAAATAATTGTAAGCATTTAATTTTATTTTATAAATATATAAAATGAAATTTCAATTGTGTAGGTCTCTATACCGTTTTTTCGCTTAAATTTCAAAACTTTATAAGATAATCTTAATATCCGATGAAAAAATCTAATTAATGTTTTGATTTGAAATTTAAATCTGTCACGATACTGGACGAAACGTTGGCTAAAGAAGTAGGAAGCGCAACACGGCGTAGTACCCTAAAAATAAATCGCCTAATTAAAATTCTTCAAACAGAGCAATACAAAAGACAGGAAAATATCCCGTAAGGGGCCGTTCAAGTATTACGTAAGCAGATTTATATTTACCCCCTCTTCCCCCTTGTCACCAAAAGTAAGCAAAGCTCTTAACCCCCCCCCCCCTCCCATGCTAACGTAAAAATTGGTACCTATATGCATTTTTCTGTTAATGTATTCTGTTTTTAAGCGAGTACCTAAACGTATTAATTAGTTGTGGGAACCCCCGAATATGTATTCGGTTTTCAAACATAGACAATGTGTGGGTTGCCAATGTGTAAAAAAAAATAACTACTGCTGAGCAGTGCTGACGTAATCACTATCTCGACCCCCCCACCCCCCATGATATCAAAAATAAGCAAAGCAAAGACCCCCGTGCCCCCCTATAGTGCTTACATAATACTTGAACGGCCCCTAACCATCGATACACCTTGGTCTGTGGCCTTTTTAGTACTTTTTACACGTTTAGGTATTGAAGAAAACCAGTAGGGCGAATAATAATTCTGTGTTAACGTCATTAGACGAAAACATTAAAGAAACAATATATTACATAAATATAAGCATATATTGCATAAATGTAGGCAGATTTTAGATATAACACTAGGCACCCGGAAAACGTAAATCCAAATATAAATTTACCTTTAATAAAAAATAATCATAATTTGACAAGTCAAAATATTTCGTCATTAATAATAATAATAATAATAATGGATTACTTGTATAGCGCCATTTTTATGCAAAATCACCTCAAGGGCGCTGTAAATGTAAATGAAGATATAATATATCTCGACCTAATCTAGTGATAAACTACGTATTCAATAATACCTTTCCTACAACAAGAAAGTTGGTTGTTTACTAGTATTTTTTAATGAAATACTAGTATTTATTGAATTATCTGGCGGTTAAAAATGAGTCGACATAGCACAGTGGTTCCGTGCACCTGTTCGGCAATCTGAAGGTGCGAGCTCAATTCCTCAGAAGGTTTTTTCAATTTATATATGTGTTTTAGGCTAATAGTTATTGCTATAATGATTTGTTATTTGAATTAAAGTTCACGGAGTTCATTCATATTCAAATATTGAATCTCCAATCTATACCACGTAGCGCCTAACAAACAAATTGTTACAAATCACTAAATCTTAATGAGAATACCTGGTTAGCAAGAAGAAAGCTTACAAGCCAGCAGTTTAGTTAGAAATTCGAGGAGAAGCAGTTAGTTAGAATGACCGCCCCAGGCGACCGCTTCCATACTCCATACTCACCTGGGATTATTATTCATACCCGCCCTGCTGCCCTCTACGTTATACCTGTACACGTACACGTACAGGTCCCATCGTGACGTGCTGCGTGAAGAGGTGAAGGGTTAAGCAGAGAAATATGATGAATGATGCGGCACCGGATGCGCTAATTGATGAAGTGTAAACAAAAGATCGCAATAAACTGCCCGGTGAATGCATCTGACATTTTGTAAATTGTTAGTATTTACGCTGCGTTATGCATCGCTGACTTGCTGGGAAGCATTATCAAGAATATTAAACATATTGTAGGAATATTTTCCAGGTGTAATTAAACTGTCGAAAGAGGTACAGATCGTAGATCCATATTTTTTTCTGAGTAGAAGAACAAAAGAGGAACTGACGAAATAACTAGGTGGTCAGAAAATATCGACTGTAATTTATTTAATTTTATTAGAATAACTTTTTGAGGGTTTTATCCACCACTGTAATACATCATTGAAGATGAAGATTAATACTGATAAATCTAATAGTATACTTGCGGCACGTTCCAGAGTGCAAGATACTCTCAGTATCGACCTGGTGTAAGGCCATCATTCAGAATTGAAACGTTGCTTGGAATAGCTTTAGACGTATTTTACGACCAGATCCGAATTGTCAGGTACTTCCTTACCTTCATCTTTCCCATCTCCTTCCCCTCCCCACTACCATCAGCATCACAACATACCCCAATTGTGAATGCCATAGTCTCACTGGCTCCAGACGGTTGGGTGCAGTTGGGTCAAAAAAAACAAGTCGTAGAAAAATAAAAAGCTGAAAAAGAACCCCGTATCTTTGTCTTACCAGGACAACGCCTCAACCGACTAGTTAAATAATTAGGCCCCAATAACGATACGATACATTCATAAGCCACTAATCTCACTAGTAAGTAGGCAAATCATTTTAAAGGGGACGCGTTTTATTGTATTTGTGCAAAGAGTAACAAAAATATAATAATGCGTTATTTGAATATAAAATTACACATAAGTGGTAACATGAAAAGTATGATATGAATCAATTGACATTATCAACAAATCTTTGTTCAAGATGTTGTTTAGGGATGTCAATGGACAAGAGCAGGGCCGGTCCTGTGCAGTCGAAATTGGAGCAGTCCACTCCTTTTTTTTATTTTTTATAGTGAATACCTCACAAGAGTCCCAACTGCTCCCGTCTGGAGCCAGTGAGACTATGGCATCCCCAATTGGGGGATGTTGTGAGGCTGAAGGTAAGTGGGGAAGGGAAAGAGGTGAGGAAGGTGGGGAAGTACCTGGCTATTCAGATCTAGTCACTAAACACGGCTAAAGCCATTTGGAGCAACGTTTCAATTCTGAATGGTGGTCTTACACCAGGGCGACACTGGTAGTATCTTCCACTCTGGAACGTGCCGCAAATATACTATATATTATTTTAATTAATTAATTGTGAAATAACACAAATTAATCAAATAAAATTTATTTGCGCACGCCGGGTTCGAACCCGCGACCTTCGGAATGGCAGTCCAATGCGTTACCACTGGACTATGCCGGCCGTCAAGTCGGCAAGTCGGCACTCCTGGTGCCGACTTGCCAAGGTTTCAAGGAGCAAAGAAACCACCGCTGATAAAAACATAACACCTAACACAACACCCTTGGGGTTTTTGCTGGCGCCAGACACGGTTCGGCTCAGGGCCGGCCCTTTACAAGGGACATGTTGTTTAGCGGCACCATACACCGTGGCAAGACATCTGTTCTGCCATACGGTATGCATAGCAGATCGTGGTGCCGCCGTTGGCTGTAGTTGTTTGGTAATAATACTTCAATGTTAACCGTCAGTTTTCTTTTGACGACGGAAGGGTTCTCCTTCAACCGGTAATTTTTTTTTGGTTTATTATTTTTGTATTATTTATTGGTGTATTATTTTTGGATCAATTAGATACTATTAGTGCCACCTGTGAAGGTTAGGTTGTAGTATTTATGAAAGGTTCTCGCCTCTGCTATTTGTTTGTGTTTAAATCACGTCGGCAAGGACAATTCCTGTTTTGCGGCCTTTTGAATTTGAAGTTTGTCAACTGTCTTTGTCATATAAAAGGTTAGGTTTCATTAAACACGCTCTCTTGCTCAAAAACAATCAAAGGTTTCACCTTTTCTAAAGAATCAAAGGAACTGGCCGGTATCTAGAGTATTTTACTGTAAAAATTGCCTAGTCATATCATGTGAAAGTGTATATTCATTGTGAATAAAATAATGGTTTGCTCTCAACAATAATGGAGTTTAATTAAAAGGACCCTGATTTATAACAATTGGGTTTAATTCGTTTTATTGAGCATGGTGTATATAGATTTATATTAGTTTACTAGTACAAGTAGGTAAATGCACAATTGTCACATAAATTTGAAAGGCAGCAAAACTTCCACGAAAGTTTCTCCAATCAGCTAGCTACGCAAAAAGCTCCGCACAGAAAGCTTTCGCTTAATATTTCATCCAGGGGCTGTAGGCATCAGAAGTGTTCGCGTATTAGAAACTCTGGAGGGAGTTATTGTTAGGAGAAAAAGAGAAAAGCGATTTGAGAACATCTCAACCTACTTATCAAGGTGTTGCTGTTATTAATATCAGGTTATATTCCGAGCGGAAGGTAATTGTTACATGCGAATGATTGCTACCTGGCATCACGAAAACCATTAATTTGAACCTTATTACTTACAACAAAATATTACATTGGTTATTTTAAGATATTTTAAAGCTTTTTGATCCATATATTAAACACACAATCGAATTTCACATAATGCTGTTCCCTTCTTATCTGCTCAAAGGGTTCCCACCCAGGAGTCGCGAGTTCCTTCCTCTACTAGCTATGTCTTCAAAATTATTGCTCCAGCAACATTAATTTATCGCTCATGATAATGGTAGGTAGAGTATTTTGAACAGTCAGATTATGTGTAACCTTAGAATATTGTTTTTTTTAAAGCATATTATATTCTTTTTCTTCATATCATTTGTTTTTATCGTGTTTAGGAATGGTCATTGAATGTCCGACATCATATTTGATTGACTTATTCGATAGAAACAATCATTTTATTCGTCTCAATCATTTTTTTATCCAATCAATCAGACGTTGATTAGACATCTGATGATTATCATCACAAGTTACGGCGGGTATCGATTAAACGATGTGTAATCTGGCACTTTTTATTACGTCTGCAATACCTCTGCAGCAATCTGATTGAATCACCTGTTACATACGAAAAGTACCTTTAAATAATCACAATTATAAAATACTTACTAGGCTGAGACTTAGTCATGCGATATTTTGTGTTTTCTTCCTACATTTGAAGTCTAAACTTTAAGAGGAAGCTACATGCCAAAAATGTGTATATTCTTGGTATACCTTATATTGTAGGTAAATAATACTAATATTTGGCTAATTTATATAGCGCCGTTTTCGTGAGAAATCACCTCAAGGGCGCTGTAGACATTAAAATCGCTTGACAAACGGAGTCTAGAAACGTTCGATTTCAAACACAAAACTGTTTTTTTTTATTTATTTTGTAAGTAATTTTATAAGAAAGCAAAAAAGTTAATTAAGTGAAATTGTCACAGATAATTTACATTTATATTTTTTATTGAGTAATTTATTTTTTTATTTGTATTCTACTCAAGCGGAACAATAGGAAAACCTTCAATTTATCTAAATCATATTTTTTGGTATTCATAATTTACACCAATTAGTTATAAAAATTAGTCAAAATAATGATTTAGCATTAAGCTTCGCCTTACTAGAACGACACTTAGTGGTACCATTTTGATGAAAATTGTGATCCATAATGCAAAAGAAAAATACATGGCAATCAATTAAGAAAAAAAAAATTATCTGTAAGAGATTAAAATAGTAGTTCAGATATTTATTTAAATTTGTGACTCTTTAGTTCCCTGAAGATGTCACAAAAATAATGACAAATTAATTTAAATTTAATTATTTTTTTATGAAATAAAAACAAAGTTATTTAATAATAATAAAAATTATTCCAGAATAAAAAACCATTAATAAAAAATACAAGTTTTATAAAACCTATATCAATTTTTCCCTGTCAAAACAAAATGAAGTTCTTTTGATAGTGACAACAAACAAGTGACCGTCTGGTCTAGTTAAATAGGGTTTCGAAAAACCACCCCATACCCTTTTCCTACCACTTTAATCAGAATTTTGATACTTTTTGATGAAATTCTGTACACTTGTCTTTCAAAAAAGAGGAAAATTACTGTCTACATCCGATTTCGTAAAACGCGTAAGAATAAAGGCAAAGCTACACTGGGGAATTGAGCTGTAATATTCATAAATAGATATTTCAGTTACACAACCTACAAACCTAATCGTAAAAAGAATAACTTCTCGTAGAAGTGTTGGCCTAAGGTCTGGGTATAGCATTTCCCTAACAAAAGGCAGTTAGAGTTTAGACTGCCCAGAGGTCCCAACAGCCCAGACAGCACAATATGCAGATGAATAATGCCTCCTTACAATAAACCCAGCTAAACTAATAATGGCAGCAATATTAACATTAGTTTCGCGAATTTATAATAACATTCTGAATCGCAGAATTGATGTATAGACCGCCTAACAATGGGGGATTAGTTCTAGAAATCGGCTTCAGGAATTCATGCAACTTCAGTCCTAGTAGGTCTTCGGGACAAACCTGTAATAGTGAATGAAATCATATTATTTTTAAATTCAGATTTTATTTTATGAAAAGGTAATCTTTAAATTGAATTAAACGCAGATCTCAAATCATAACAAGTGCTGAATTATGTTACAGTGTTAATAATAAAGTATCCATATCATAATAGAAAATCTCCCCAAAGGAATGTTAAAGATCGACCCACAAGCTACTAAAATCATACGAAATATCAAAAAATATGTATAATTGGCTTCTTATTGACAATCAACACAAAGGAATATGATTCAATACAAAAAAATCTTTCAATCAATGTAATTAAAATCTTCAATAAATTTATTCGTTGGGACAAAACGCACGATGCTTAATACAAAATATAAAGCATTTGTGAGGTGCTATCAGCCATGATCTCAGGATGCTGAAGTACCGGCTCCGGGTACTTGTGAGATTACAATAATGGACATCTCTATTACATTCATCTTCCGTAGTAAGTACTAGACTTATCAGATAGCACATAATACTCCCGACACGGCGCTCAATCAGATGACATGATATTGAAACTGTTACAGATATCTGCTATTTTATACCTGTTCTTTTGTACCTGTTATGCGCTTTTGGTATTGCTAATAGAGAAGAATTGACGGCGCGGCGTCTTCACGTGAGAACCGTGTTATGTCATAGTACTAAAGAAACCACGGAATACTGTTTTTCTTACTATTGTTTTGTTATGTAGAAATATAGTTCGGTATATTATTAATTTGCTAAAATAACCGTAATGTTTTTAAATTTATTATACTCAATATGAAAATACGGTTACGCCTTGACTCGAGTGTCATTAGATACTTGTGATTAATAAGAAGTTGATAATAGTTAGTACCTATTCACTTTTAAGGACCAGTTGCTTTACAGAACTTTAAATAATTCATCAAATTTCACATTTAATGATATTCATATTTTGTGAAAGTTCTCTTCAAGTACCCACTGTGGGCCAGGTGTTTCCCAGAATTTGAATATTAATTTTGATAAATTGTTCAAGTTCTGTGAAAAAACTAGCCGTAAGATGATTTTCAGTTAAGGCGATGCACTACGTCGTGTAATATTTTGAATCCAGCCGCCATCAATAACACTCCTTACGTAGATGGCGATAAGGCTTAAATTCCGGCTTCACACCATCCAGCTGATTTGATGTAGGCAAGAAAAAATCATGGCCAAAAAGTGCCTTTTATTTTATTTTGTGGATGTTCAGGCATAAATATTTAAATGTTTTCCGATCATTTTATAAATAACTTAATTTGCCACATTATACAATAAAACCATAACCGAAAATGGGTTCGTAAGTAGGAAATTTTGAACTTTAAAGCAATTTTCATAGGCCTTATAAATTATTTTTTTCTGGGCTTATAAAAAGACTTTAAAAAATACTCGATTGTTTTAAAGGCCAAGATGTATTATAATCGCGGTATTTATTCAAAGCATCTGAAACATTTCTAGGCGACCAAATTTTCAAACCAAAAACACGTGATTCTACGTTACCACGTATTGCATCGCCTTAATATTATTAATTATTGAAGACAATATTACAATATTACTAAACGAAAATCTGAAACAAAAAATCAGAAAAAATACGGTCACATCTGGGACTCCAACCCAGGACCTTTGGATTGCCGGGACACCGCTCTACCAACTGTTCTAACGGGCCCCTATCTCCTTTGGTCATATTTAACTATATCATACTTCGAATAATAACTACCAACATTGTCTTAATTTTTCTCACCGCACATTTTTACTAACAACAATCTTTTAGATTCAATATTCAACCCGAACTAAATGCAATATAGACAGTGTCTTTAGATAAACATATAGCAGGCCCAGACGGAATACCCCCTAATATAATTGCTTATATCTCAAAAATCATAAGTCATCCACTGAGTTATATATATAATCTAAGCATTTCTACTGGTTGTTTCCCCCATTCCTGGAAACTCACGCGTGTGAGCCCAATTTTCAAAGCTGGAGACAAAGCTGATATTAAGAATTGCAGACCTGTTGCCATTCTGTCAACTATACCCAAAATATTTGAAGTGATTATTTATAAGAAATTACATCACCAAATTATGCCGTTTCTAGGAGAAAACCAAAACGGTTTCATGCCAAGAAAATTCACGGTATCAAATTTGTTAACATTTTCGCGATTGGTGGCCGTCGGACTGGACTCGAGACACCAAACCGATGTAGTGTATACGGATTTTGCCAAGGCTTTTGATCGAGTTGATCATGATATTTTATTACTTAAAATGTTTAAACTTGGCTTCGATCAACTGACACTTATCTTCTTCGCGTCATATCTAAAATCCAGAAGACAGTATTTATCAATAAATGGACAGGAATCTAAACAATTCCCCGCCTTGTCAGGTATTCCCCAAGGGTCAAACCTTGGTCCTCTGTTGTTCCTAATACTTATAGACGACATCCAGGTCTGTGTAAAATATAGCAGATGTCTTTTATTTGCGGATGATATCAAACTTTTGAGGGAAATAATATTTTACGAAGACTGCTTAAAAATGCAATCTGACCTTGATGATATAGCAGAATGGTCAGATAAAAACAAACTAGAATTTAATATAAAAAATGCGTAACAATGACATATACCCGCTCTCAGAAGCCCGTAGTTTTTGATTACACCATTAAAGAGAAAAAAATATGCCGAGTCAATAGCTATAAAGATCTCGGTATCGTCTTTGATCCCAAACTAACATTCTCGGACCACATATCACGACTTACTACAGCATGCTACAAACTCCTGGGATTTATCACCAGAACATGTAAACAATTTCACGACCCAGATGCAATGATAGCCATGTTTGATGGCGTCATACGAAGTAAGCTGGAGTATGCTAGTGGTGTGTGGACTCCGCACCAAACTAATTATATTAATATGCTGGAACAAATCCAGAAAAAATTCCTCAGGTATGTCTATATGCGGATGCGTGGAACTTATCCAAGGTTCATGCACCATGTGGACTTACTTGAGGCAACAAATAGATTTAGCTTGGAAACTAGACGTCATGCAAATCTTGCAATACTTAGTTTTAACATAATCCATAACTATATTGATAGCCCGTTCCTCTTGGAATGCTATGGTTTATACGTGCCCGAAAACTTCAGCCGTAGTCGTCGACACAACTTATTCAAAATACCATACGGCAGAACAGATATTCTAGCACAACATAGCATGACAAGAGGAATGGTGCTATTGAATGAAATCTCAGAAGCACTAGATATATATAATTCTTCTTTAAATAGCCTAAAGTTTTTTTTGTATAATAATTATCTTCATAGGTGTTAAGATTGTCAAATTGAGAATTGTACAGTAATTGGATAATCTATCTGTTGTGCAATAAGTAAAAAAAAAAAAAAAAATATATATATATATCTTATTTTTATTTTAATGTGCGACATCTATTGACTTTTCTGCAAGTCTAGCATGAATATTTATTTTTTGGAATAACTTAGTGAGTGAAAAGGCAAGGGTCCTGTGTTCTAGTCCTAGATGTGATCTATCTTGATTTTTCTTATTATTGTCTTCAATAATTAATTTTTTTTATTTTTTTATTTTTTTTATTGATACATTATTTTACAGTATTTCATATCTTAATTCAGTAATGTTGGCCTCACTGGGTTATTTACCCGTGCTGAGGCCCCATTTTAAAATATACGAATTTATACATTTAAACAAAAAACAACATTAAAATAAAGATAAATTTAAACTAAAAATAAAGATTAGAAATTAAAATTTAATTTTCACACTAAAATAAAAATATTAAAAGAGAATGGAAATCGGCATTTATAATGATTTATGTGTTTGTGCGTGTTGCGTGTTTTTTTTGTGGTGCGTGTATATGTTTTATTCTTTATGTTATAGAATTTTGGAAATATTGTCTTTTTTGTTCTTTAATCCATTTTTTTTTATTTTGTGTTTGAATTTATTTTTATTTTCCTCAATTTTTGTTTCAAGTGGAAGACTGTTGAATGCTTTAATAGCGTGGTATTTATGGTGTCTTTGTCCAAAGGTAGTTTTTACCGTCGGAGTTTTTATGTTTTTTTTATACGCTTTTCTGACCGGTCTATTAGTGATATTTTGTGTTTGTTGGGGTTTGTTTTTTTGGTAGAAAATGTAGTTTAGTAGAGTTTTAACATATAATTGGCGTATATCATGTATGTCACAGCTTTTAAATATTTGGTCTGTGTCGATTAAATATTAAATATTAAATATTACAATTGAGGTTTTACTCACTAAGTTATTCCAAAAAATAAATAATTTTTTTAACTTTTATTTATTAGGTTCTTAAAGAAGTTAAAATTATCTTAATATAAAGCAAACTCCATTTAATATTGCTTTACATTATGAGGCCCCGATGAATGGTCGGTATTAAAATATAGCTAAATGAAGGAGTGTAAAAATGCTTTATCACAATCCAAAGTATTACTTTTACTTTTACTTTAATCATAATCTAAGTTCATTCAAGTGTTCATTTTGATCGCGATTAACGAAATGAGATAAAAATTTCTCCAGCTACGCGCTAATTGTAATTCTGTCTTTAGATCGAAGATCGCAGGGTCAAAAGTTCGACTCGCAGCGGATGCGGATTAAATAATATTTTTTTTTTATAAAGAGAAAGGTTTTTTGTTATCTTACTATTGTCATTTTGAAAGTCTTCTAGAATTTAAGCTAGTAGAAATGACTGTTTTTTAACATTTCTATTTAGGAATGGGTAATAAATAGGCTGGGCCGTCAGTCGTTGAAATATTATTCTCTCAGTGATCTCAAAAGTCGTGTACCGATATGATTTAAACTTTGGCTCGTGGTACAAGGTCAACAGCGGTAGTCGTACGGTATATGCATATTACAAAATATTGTATATTTTTTTAATAACTTATGAATAATTATGTCTTTAATACTCGAATGTATAACATTTGGGAACTACGACATTTTCATTTTTTTTAATCTTTGACGGCCCACCCTAATACCTACATTGGACATGCTTGACTTGTAGGAAGTGCTTGAGATAGAAATGATAAGGATGCTTGGCCAACAGTAGAATAAAATAATTTTTTTTCCGAAAGTGCAACTTTTAAAGTAACGCGACATAGCCAAATTCGCTAAAATTAATTGCCCACCCTAAAAACTGAAAAATTCAGGGGAAATAAATTTCTTTTCAAATATTATAATAAAGTAGGTTATAGTATGTAGGTTACCTACCTACTTAATCGGTTAACTAAATTTTTCACACAATCAGTTCCAATTTTGAAAATTATACTTTAATTGAATGCAAATCCCAGATCTATAATAGAGTTGATTGAACCGGAGTTATATATTTTTCATATTTTTGGTTATGATTTTTTCGTGTCCTCTTGAAGGTGTAGCCTAATGGGTACGAGTATGTGTATCTATGAAAACCGCAAAACCGTTTGTTGTAATTTATGAATAGATTGGCTAGTCTCTGCAGCCGTGTTTACGATATCTTTGATTATGATATCAATCTGCTAAGTTCACTGCAGTTGACTCCAGATAGTATCGGCACGTTAATCATCTGCGACCGTGGTTTGCGCAAGCGCACGATTCTCCGTATAAATTTCGCAAATTAGGTGTTGCCATTTTACTAATAATGATTATGTAATGTAATATGATCATTAGAGATCGGCGATACAAAATAACGTACACCAACATGAGTAATGAGAAGGTCTTTTACACATTTGAGAGGTTCTCAAAACTAACCGCGTCCGAATAACTCTTAGAAAACAACAGAAAATGCAGTCGTACGGTAACAGAAGGGACCTTTATCATCTTTATAAATAGCGTGTGAAGGGTTGTTTTATTTTATGAACAAGGGGAGTAAAACACACTTATTATTGGAGTTGGAGGAAAGAAATTGGAAAGTGGGAAAAGAATTGAAAAAAGAACGAGCCGAAAAACCGATATATTCTCGAGTTGTGGCAAATGTCAATACAGTTAAAACGACATTAGACTATAATAACGGGGGTTTGCTCGACGCTCACATTTTAATTATTTTTAATGAACGTTTTACTTAAATCTCAAATGTTTATACAGGGATCCCTACGTATGCAAGTTATTTATATTTAATATTAATAAAAACAGGAACTTACCATTGAAATATTTTATGTAAAACGTTTTGAAAATTTTATAAAACGTTTTTCAACTATAATTTTCGACGATGAATTAGTAACTTCCCGAGAGATTCCTCTAGAAACATTTGAAAATTTATTAATACTTTCATCAAAAATAATTAAAATAAGCCTTACGAAAAGATAGATTTTCTATGCCTGCTAGGGAAAAGTCGACCATAGGTCCATCCATTACGCCGGTCCGCGCGCTGAATATTGTTTTTACACGAGTTCATCACGTATGTCGTTAAGATTCTCACTTTATTTTAGAGATTTGATGGGGCAAATTGAGCCGCAGATCTGTCCAATACACAGAGCCACGCATCGCATATTTTTGTGTACGGCTGCTTCACTTGCGTCATTCTGGATTTATTCTAGGGTATGATCTCGTCTTAAGGCGACACAAGACTCTAATAACGGTTACTCGAGGCTCGCATTTTAACTAATTCCGACGAATTCGTAACAACAATATATTTTCTTCAGACTGATACCCATGGAAATAATTTATTTATATTAGAGATCAATTAAAAATAGCAACTCACTATTCAAATATGTTTATTGGTTTGAAACTGTATGAAACGTTTTTTTAACTATAAAATTAGCGGTAAGACAACTTATGGTAGATTATATTTTTGCGGACGGTGAACGAATTAGTAACTTCCCGAGGTATTTATTTAGAAACATTTAGGTTTTAGTAATACGTTTATCAGAATTAATTGGGGCACCTTTTGCTGAAATAAATATAATACAAAGACAATATTTCCAGTTAACTTGTGTGTTTGATAGGCTGCAATCCATCCTGTAGAATTAACCTAAAGACTGTGCGAATGTGGTTGAAAAGAGAGATTAACTCTCAAGTAATCAGCAAAGCCATACTTTCTTAAATGATGTTTGATAAGATTTTTTATTATTATTTATTATTATTATTACACGCCCTAATGGGCTTTTACACACTACAAAGTTTAATAGTAGAGTATCACAGTTATTATAGATTCTACAAAATTAAAACAATAAAGGAAACATAATACAACGAAAAAAGAAAAAATATTAAATGTTACAACAAAAGCATATAATAAAATAAGATACATTAGTAAAAATGATAAGAAGTCTCACATAAATAGATATTCAAAATAAAAATAAAAATATATATATTGCGGAAATTATAGATGTCTATTTGTGTCTCGATCTATAAAAGAATTGAAATAAACAATATTTATATTGATTATTTTTAAGATGAAATATATCTCCCAGATCAGAGTATTTATTTCCGAGACTGTGAAGTCTTGGAATTGGGGAATTTTGATAAGACAGTGTCCTGGTGTTGTAAAAATAAAAGGGTAGTAAATTTCGGCAAGATCTTTTGAGTATGTGGATGCTGATTAATTGGAGTAACTCAGGACAGTCAATTTTGTAATGAAGTATTTTATGTAGTACTATTAAATCTGTGTTTATTCTTTTTTCAGAAAGTTTTAATAGGGACAATAATTTATCTAGTAAGTAATTCTGCCGGAATTGGTGATTTTAAGTTTTACAAACCTGCGATAAAAACTCACCTAACCTTTGAAAGTAGCTGCATATTCAGCAGCAGCTGCAAGACTATCCTCCGGATCTGTGATCTGTTCCGATCTGTAAGTTGTTGTAATACAGCTCCGGAGTAAATATCCGCTACCGCCATTGTCAGTCGCCGGGTTATTGTTTGAGAATTCACGACTTACATGTTTAGTGCCCTGTTCGCGGTCACCTAGACTTGCTCTTAGTCGTGTGGCATTCTGTACTATCGTGTGTAGTTACTTCGTTAATATTTTTCCCGAAGATTGCACTTTTTCAACGTTTAAATGGGTAAACGGAAATGTCTTCATGGTTCGATGTTGTCCATCAGGTAAATTATTAATATATTTTTCAATGTCTATATTGTCTAAAGACTCGATGGCTTATTTCTAGCAATATCTCAAACATTACAGGTTCCTAAAATTGGCGTTTGAATTTTTTAACTAAATTTTGATCTTAATTCAAATGGCTAAACGGAATAAACAAACTTACTTTTACAGCAGATTTTTAGAAATTTAATAGTGTATTCATGAAGAACTAGTAACTCTTTTATTAAAAAAAATAATTAACACTGTTTCAACATATTTACAATTTTTTTATTTGTGTTCATTATATGCTTTCTCTGCCAAACTAGACAATATTTTTGTGGTTTCCCTGTTGAAACAGGAGCAGATCAAAATTCGTAATTTATAATTCTAATTTTCCAGACCCTGTACTTTTAAACATTTTTTTAAATACAGCTAAAATAACTGTCGTACTGTTTTTCAGCTGACCTCAATTTGATAGAAAGCTAAACGGACCTAGAATCTTCGTTTAACGGTGATCTTTCAAATGCAAAAAATAGGGCTGATCGGCCATTTCACGACAATTTTACGTTGAAATTTCTATGAAACACCCCAACAAAAGTCTTTCTCATTCAAAGATATCTACCGATTACATTCAAAATATTTTTTTCGTTGAGACTATTAAATTTTGTAAATATGCAAGAGAAAAACACTTTATAAGTCCGTCCTATCTTTAGTTGTACCAGGTAAGAGAGCTGATATTATTTATAAGTTGTCCATAGACTTGTTGGGCTGTTAAATTTCAAGTAATTATCGACTACAATAGCGTTTTGCATTTTCATTAGAAGTTGTCCGTCATTCCAAGAGTTTATGGTTCTTCTTGTCCCACTCTGTTCTTTCTGTCCAACTATTTCTTGTTCTGCTGGACTGTCAAACTGTTTAAATGTCGAGGTTTATTTGCCATGCATGTTGAGTGTGGGTATTAGTGTCCCAGTTTTAAATAAATTGTCCATAAATCTATGCCTTTTTATTATTTGCTGGACCACACCTAAATGAATCTTATATGTAAAATCAATGATATACCTACTACATATTAAGGGAATCTACCTGCATGGCTGTACTTAAGCTTTGCCACCGTCTGCATCTAAGTAGGTATCTTTGCAATATTACGCTTTTGGCTTTCCGCATACCCATGTCTTCCATTTATATTATACATTGTATGGTTAGGAAGTAAACTCGTGTCGTGATCGTAGTTTTTAGTTTAAAAAGTATCATGCGCGGAGGTTATAGACTTGTAGGTAGAAACTTCGTACTGCGCATGCTCAGACTAAGCCCTGCGCATGCGCTGTTCCTGAGACTAAGAAAAAAGGAACATGGCGGAAGACAATAGACGGCGAAGGCTTCCCACTACGCGGTAAAATGGTAACGTTTTAGAAATATGTAACCGGGGAAAGGTACCTACTATAACTGAGATTCTCAAACTGTGATCTGTATTTATTTGTACATCGATAATAATTATTATTATAAGTTCACCTGATGCTGAAGAGTATGCATTAGTTCGATGGGATTTTCGCACTTTGTGTAGTAATTTGTTTTAAAATGTTTCACGATTGTGTTGTTCAATGAACCTCATCATATTTGCTGGACAAATCTCCCAACAAATATAATAACGTTAACCACTTACCACCACCTGTGTACCACTGACTTCGGAAGAAGTGAAGAAAATTCTTTATTCTTTGATTTGAACGTAATTTCATCGTGGAAATTACTCTCAATATCGTGGTTTGAAAATGCTTTAGCTGTATTTAATGGCGATATCTGAACTCTATTATTCTGTTTATCCTTCCTCTCTCCTTTTGTCCATCATTCGTCATACATCCACCACTCCAGTAGTAGCGGTCCTTGACTTTTCAATGATCTAGAGTGGTCAAATTATTGATTTGTAGCTGCAAATACGTGTTTATTTGTTAAAAATTTTAAATTTGTACGAAGACTTTCAGGAGTCTTTCAGTTGGGTGAAAAATTTTCAGCTACAACAACATCAGACGTATTTTTCAATCTTAACACTTTAGGCCACTGAAAGTCACGGACCGCCACTGCACTCCAAGTAGGTAGGACTTATTTCCAAGTAAAGATCTAAAATATCTTTGTTCGTAAGAATTTTAGTCTAAAGTCAGAAATACGTAAAAGTAATGCCTATTTTTAGAACCTTTTACGTGAATATCAGTTAAGCGAAAGAAGAAGAACAGGTATACAATGTTGCATTATTTCCACTGCAACGAGCATTTCATAAGAATTCATCTACAACTCTTCAAGTAACAGGCGCACTTGCATACAATTTACTCGGCATCGTAAAATGAGTTTTTATTATTTCGCTGAAGATGTGAATAGTTAACTTAATAGTTTCTCCGGTGCAGAACGAACACACCATGGCTGGAGGTGTGAAGCAGAAACAATACCAGAACAGGCCACGGGCGAGATGGCTCGTGCAAGAACAATACATACTGCTCTTATACCATTACTCGACATTGTATGTACCAGGGGCGGTTGGGGTGCTTCCAAGCTTGGCAAGGAACTTTAAAATTAGTCGGTGGAAAGTGACAGTTAAATTGTTAAGCGTCAGGTTTATATCTGAACATTAAATTCATTATCCGTGTTATCGAGGGTGTGCCGTATTCTATTACACGGAAATGGAATGTAAATCAAATCAACAAGGATACGACAGTAGGTATAAAGCACATTCAATTGGGTTTGAAAATCACGCGAAATGTGGAATTATGGAAACAGCTTACCTTGAATTCCCATGAATCCCGAAAATAGGGCTCTCGACGAACTTGCACTGTTCACAGGGTGAAATTTACTTCGAAACGAGATAATCTTTGATATGATTTTGATATTTGCAAACAGAGCACAAAGCATGTGAATATATGACTCCAATTCACGTCACGAATACGAATGTACTGACTTGCGACAATTTACAGTGCATCAAAATTATCTTCTTCTTTTCAATGCGGGTAGGGCCGTTTTTAAGGAAGGAACTGGATAGTAGATATGATAGTAGATATATGATGGGAAATGATAGTAGGTATTATCCAAAACTGTTTCAATACTAAACAGAGGGATTAGGTGCAACAATTAAATAAAATTATTGTTGAAAAAACAAGCTAATGAAATTAATATAATGTCTAATTTTAAAAAATCCACGTGTACCTACTCAATTCATACGAGTGATAGATCACCAAACCTTTCTATACCCGTCCCCTTCCCTTTCCCACTCCATACAGCCTTCAGCCTTAAAGTATTCCCCTAATCGGGATGCTATACTGTCTCCGGCAAGTTGGAAATTGCGTGCGTTTTCCAAAAAATAAAATTTTAAAATATAATATTTGTATTCACTGACCGCCCCTGACTTATATATTGCTTATGGCTTTTCTATGATGGGTAAAGGCTTACCGCTGAGAGCAGCGCTGTAATCTCTCTTTTTGTTATATGCATCGTTTATTAGAACGAGGGAGAGGTCACATCAGAGATATCAGCGGTTTTCAGGTGAACTGGAGTGAACAAAATTCTGCTGTCGTTGTAATGCTTCAAATAGACCGCAGAATTTACAAAACCGCAGAATTAAATGAGTTTTTAAACTTGTTCTTTCAAAAAATATATGTTATTAATGTGTTATAGGTGCTTCCAAAAGTTAAACAAGTAGGTATTTCTGTGAACAGTTAGTAGACCTCGCATTCAAAAAATATGTGTCAATTTTTTACTTATTTTAATAAATCAATACCAAAATGTTCTCTAAAAGAATAAGATTTGTAAGTAGGTACTTAAATACCTACTAACTTTATTTTAAACCATACATTTTTCCAAAGAAACGTCACTATCTCAATGATCATCATCCCATAATAAACAGCCATTGAAAGCCAATTAAAAAGAGCCATTAAAACGGCCATCATCTTAAAACTTAAATGGATAGTACAAACAAGTTTACAGACAGACAAAATGCGAAACTTGTCGAGTTAAAACATACAATTATTGAGCCACTGTTGAAGTTTGATACATAACGACTCATACAAGCTGATGCCGAAAATTTATATCAGCACTTCTTAGGTTCTAGACCTAGACAATAATGAAATTGAATGGTTGATTAATTTCACAGAGTGAATAAGGTAAGTTTGACCTGACTCCGCAGTACATCGGACACGCCCACCACTAAAAAAAAACAATTCTACAGATTTGTATATTCAGTGCTGTCACCTGTTATCTTTTAGTCACTTAAACTAACCAAATAATTTAAATTGTCCAAGGTGATTTTTGGCTTAACCTTATCTCGTATCTGACCTCGATTTTATTTCTAGCGAATTAACATCATTGAACCTGACTGAATCAATATTGTTTAGGTAGTTGGTCTAATACAGATCTACATCATGTCAAACATTCTATTGCAATACATGTCTTATTCCTAATCATGTACCGACTCCGTGGCGCAACGGTAGCGCGTCTGACTCCAGATCAGAAGGTTGCGTGTTCAAATCACGTCGGGGTCAAAGTTAATTGGATTTTTTTTTGCATTTTCCAGACAAAACCGAAACGTTTCAATAAAATTTAATAAAAACAAACATTTAAAAAAAATCATTATAACTGAAGCTATATTTTTTTCATTAACACACTACAGATTCTTCTGCTCGGAACCAGTGTAACTATATATGTGGCATTATTATCTTGGAATTATTTTGGACGAAAAACTAAGTTTCACCAATCATATCCATCAAATTGTGAACAAAGGTATGAAAACACTAGGCTTCGTATTAAGAACAACTAAAAACTTCAATTCTTTGCAAGCCATTAAACTATTATACGTATCTCTAGTAAGAAGTCTAATTGAATATAACTCAGTAGTTTGGTCTCCATCTTATACAATTCACATTAACAACATTGAGCGAATACAAAAAAAATTTCTACGTTTTATAAATTTTAAATTAAATATCCCTGTCGAAGACTTAAAATACAATTTCTTATTAAATACTCTAAAAATACATACATTAGAAGATAGACGTAAAATAAACGATTTAACGTTCTTATTCAAAATACTTAACTCTAAATTCGACTGTTGTGAACTCCTGCAACTTATAAACATACATACACCCACAGTAACAACACGACAAAATACAATATTCTACAGCAGCACACATAAGCGTAACTACATTGCCCACTCTCCGATACAACGATTTCACACCATGGGAAATCATTACTTTGGTGATGTTGACATATTCAATACCAACTTGGCAAGTTTTGTGGATCATTTAAAACATTTATTTCAACAATACTCCTAAACACATCATGTAAACCAACAAATAGCTGTAATTTTCTTTTCTTGTGTTTGTATAACTTGTTACATAGCTTTTATCAAATGTAATTTTATTCTTATTTTTTATGTTTGAAAGTATTTGTCAAATTAAAATTATACTACCAACCATGTAAAAGCCCTCTGGGCGTTAAATAAATAAATAAAATAAAAATAAAATAAAATATTATATATTCGTGATTTTTTGTGAGAGAAGTGGGAGAAGAAAGGTAGAAGAGATATGAAAATTTAAGGGGAAGGCCTATATTGAGAAGTACCTGCATGGCTTTTCAGGTCTGGTCATTAAACATAGCTAAAACCATTTCAAGCAACGTTTTGATTTTCATTATCAGAACTGTAATGATATCATCTACCAATCTAGCGAAAGTGAGTTTCCTCAAAATGAATTAGAACTCTTGAGGTTTTTAATGCAAATAGTCGTACAAGACATTCATATGAAAATTCGTAACTTTTCTAACTGACGAGAAGAAATCATGTCTCTAAAACATTTTAAAAATCTAAATATACACAGCGTCTGGAAAATCGTAGAACAATCGGGAAACTAGAACCAAAAAACGACTAAAATCGACGCATTTTAATGTATTAAACAATTAAACAGCTGATATTAACCCTCTAGCAACCGATTTTCTTTTTTAAATCGACCTAAAAAAATCGACTTTGGACTTCATTTGCTCGAAAACGAAGGCACAAATTAAAAAAAGTTACACCAAAAAATCGACTCCAAATGTGATGTAGGTATACTCACCGGTTTCCAGTTTTCGGACACCGTGAATTGTACTAAAAGTTTCGTATGGATAAACTCCAATATTTGCAATTTGTTATAATGATTACAGGCGATTTTTTAAATTCACCACGAATCGTCGCAAGTAATAAATTAGGCACCACTTGGAATTATTTACCCTCTTCGTATGTAACTGCTTCCTTACGCTCATATTTCTGGGTGTTAATTTGATTAACACATTAATTATTACAAGTTGACCTTTACTTACTCGTTTCTAGATTCGAGGCCACTTTTACCTTTTCTTCTTTGCCTTTCATACGGCGATGTATTATTCTATGGTACATGAAGAGGTGCATACCTTTCGTTGCCGCATCGGCGCACATCTTCAGGAACGCCTCGCATCTTAATATTAATCATCTCCTTCATCGATTGAATCGTGACCTCAAAGAGAGTCACGTCTTTAATAATATCTACAAATGTATGAACATTGCATTGTCCTAGACAGGGTGGTTCAAAAACACAAATGCATTTTATTTTATTTTATATTAAAAATTTTTTTCATCCTTTTTAATGTGAATAATGCACAATAATCGTAGCCGCTCTTGATTGCCCGGTACCAGTGGGACTGTGGCATGCACAATTGGCGTATGATACAATAGTACAATAGTAATTGGCTGCCATGGTCGCCAAACACGGCTAAAGCCATTTCAAGCAACTTTTCAATTCCGAATGGTGATCTTTCACCCGGGACAGTATTTTTAACAGTGAATTCTGACTTTTAGACCGTTTTCTTTTTTAAATGGATTACAGTTTATAGTAATGTGTATAATTGTGTAGGTATGTTGCACAATTGTCTGAGAAAAGATATTTAAGTAGATAACTTTTTTCTAAATATCTAAAAAGCGAAAAAACGAAGAAAGGAACGTAATGAAAATATACTTATAACAATTATTTAATAATTTAAATGTTGTATTTTGAATACTTATTTTTAAAGGTATGCACAAATTTGTGCCAATGTGCCAAGACCGAGTTGTTTGGCGGGCCTTTTTTTCTGTCTACTCCTGCGGGAAAACAGCGTGAAGAACGTGAGCAACAAACATTTTTCTAGGAAACACCTGAATTTTAGCACTTTCAATATAATCTTATCGTCTAATAAACATGAAATTTTTGCAATTTATAATATCGTATTATTTTCATTGATTCTTTAATTATTTTTATATTATATTATTTTTGGACCCTTCGTTACTAAATACTGCAGCAACAGGTGGTCGGAAACGACTCTGAAGCCCAATGTATATGAACTTGACTATCGCTTAGAATGCTGTACAGATAGAATAGTGGACAAAAACTTACAAAACATTATAGTTTCTTAAAAATATTATGTTTTATATCAAGTCATGAATTATTCAGTCCCTGGGCTACTCTGAGATTATTTCGTCATCAGATTCATGATTTATTTATAAATATTCCCGATTGACATTAATTTTCCAATAGATTTTCTGTTTCTTGAAATTTTGATTTAAAATATAATTGAACAAGTAAGCTGTAAATTACAACTTAATACGAAAATAATTTTTTTTTTTTTTTTGGTAAACTAATGTTTAAGACAAGATTTTTTATGATGATTTTTATAATTATTAATTATTGCTTACAAAATCATTGTTACCCTTTGTGCTATGCATAAAAAATCTTGTCTTAAACATTAGTTTACCAAAAAAAAATAATAATATTTGACAAGTTCTAGTATCTTCACCAAAAAAATGTAGACAATTTGTCTCGACGCCATCTAGTAAGAGAGTTATCACTTACAATGCTTTCCTCGTATAAAATAAAGTTGGTTGTTTCAGGTGAAAAAATGAAACAATCAGTAATTTTTTAATGAAACACTAGTATATATTGAATTATTTCGCGGATAAGAGATAAGCCGCCATAGCTCAGTGGTCAGAGCTGTCGACCGGAAATCGAAAGGACACGGGTTCAAGTCCCGTTGGCGTCATGTATCTTTTATCAGGAGATTTTTCAATGTGGATGAATGTTTCAGGCTAATAATTATTGCTTATAAAATAAAAAATAAAAACATATTTGACCACGCAGATGTATTATAAAGATTATTGTCAGTTCAATTTTTGTCGTTTCATATTAAAATAATGAATAAAAAATTGACAAACTTTACTTACTCTTAAAATGCTATCGATGTACCGTGTAGTACTAAAAGGCACAAAAATACCCAAGCGGTTCAAGTTAATTTAGATTTAGAGGAATCTGTACTTTTCATTGACCCACGTAAATAGGGCTTAAGAATTTCTCATATCTTATGGAATCTCTTCTTCCCATACAATCTGAGATGAAATAGTTCCGATCAGAAAGAAAGTGAATAGATAGTGCTCAGATACGGAATATTTTAACTGAAACTGATTATCAATGCATCTCAGTTACTTACGATATTAATGACCTTAACATGTTACACTCTTAGTTAAAGTCGACTTGGTGTTATGGGACCCTAATGTCACTTTCTTAATTTTATGTGATACCGCAAAAGAGTTTCAACTGCCCGGAGCCGGTTCCGACTTTGAGGCTGAATGGAAAGAGGAAGGGAAAGAGTTGAGAAATAGAAGTTTTGAATTACCTTGATGTTCAGATCTAATCACTAAACACGGCTAAAACCACTTAAAAAACGATTTAGAATGGTCATCAGTCTTAACAGGAAGATTCGGAATGTATAAAGCATGAAAACTAAAGGCCTGACATTCTGAAATGAGAAAGCTTATTTTTGCTCAACCCGATTATTGGTCATTTCAATCTTGAGCTTTAAAGCTTTAAATATATATATACACCTTCACAGAACAAGTCAAGAAGCAAAATTATTTCATCCTTTTTTGACATTTCTTAAATTATTAATTTGATGAAAGAGTGGTTAAGGCGAAGCTTAATGCTAAATCACTATTTTGATTAATCTTTATAACGAATTGGTGTACATTATGAGTACCAAACAATATGCTTTAGATAAATTGAAGGTTTTCTTATCGTTTTGCTTGAGTAGAATATAAATAAAAAATAAATTACTCAATAAAAAATATAAATGTAAACTACTAAAAAAATATTTTTTCAATTGAAATGTATGAACGCGTAAAGGAAATAACTTTTTTATTATTGCTAAAATTATCTGTGACAGTTTCACTTGATTCACTTTTTTGCTTTCTTATAAAATTATTTACAAAATAAATAAAAACCACTTTTGTGCTTGAAATCGAACGTTTCTAGACTCCGTTTTGTAAAACGATTTTAATGCCTATTACCCGCAATATAAGGTATACCAAGAATATAAATATTTTTGGCTTGTAGCTTCCTCTTAAAGAAAATATGTTTACGCAACTAAAAAAGTCTTTTTCACACTAATATTATTTGATCGTCGTGTTACGATTTAGAATATATTACCAGTAATGTATGATTTCAACGTGTAACATTTCTCGAATAATATGCAATCTGCTTTTTGTATTAGTTTTATTGTCTATTTCGAAAGCTTTGAGGTATTATGCAACCTGCAGACGAATGCAGAATGCTGTGATGCAACAATGCATACAACCATTATCATTTGTTAAGTAATTGATAGGCTTTCGATATAAAAGATGGGTAAAGTATACTGTATGTATAGAATCATTTGTCTGAAGAAGATAGAAACGTATTATGATTAGTCTTTGTGTAAAGCATTATTTATAGAATTCAATCTAGAGATTTTCTTTCATTACAGTGGTCCTTATTCTTGTAATATCCTCCTTTACCATAACCTTATATTAAGTTACTAACCGGTTTCGCGAGATTTTTTACAGATAATTCCAAAATTGGAACAAAAAAAAGAGTGTTGTAATGATAAAAAGGACGTACTGAAAATATCCCGACATGCAATTATGTCGAATTTTAATTAGCTATTTTAACGCTCTATAACTCAATGATTGAAATTACGTTGCGAGCTGAAAATATCTCATTAATTGCGATAACCCACAAAATCCACACATTCAATTCAGTACAAATTTCATGACGCCAGAACTCACCGATCGTGATTTTTTAGCTAGGCATTCAAACAACAGTTCTTAAACAAATAGTAAGTTTGGGTAGCGTAAGATGGACTTTAAGATGTTCTTCATTAAATTGAAGTAATAATTACATAATATAATAATTACTAACGGTTGCACAGAGAAATTTGTTATACAAATATATTCATTCTGCTGAAATACCTACAACCAGTGGTGTGCCATAGCGATTCGACCTAGGAGTATGTCAATGTCAAAGTTTAGCTACCATTGTAGGTATGTAAGCCGCAAAAAGCTCATAAATTTATGATTTTACTCTTGCGGTGAAGTCAACATAATTATAGAATTTTTTAGCGTCGTTTATGTGAAATATTACCTCAAGGCAGCTTTAAAAACGAGAGAAAAAACAGTTGTGTTAGTTAAACTATCTTATAAATATTAGTATTTAATTTACATGTAACTTTTTCCAAAAAAAAATGTTTTTGGTTTGAAGCCCTAGATATCTAACGAAGAAAAAAACGGAAATCCAATTGATAGTTTTAGATATTCAAAAAGTTTTCCGGTGGGCATTTTCATTATTTATTATTCTTTAAGCCCCCGTATACTCAACTTCTACCGATTTCTAACAAGTTTATCGCTAACGCTTTAAGTTTTTAGGTTCCAAAAAAATATACGTTATTTTTGAAGATAATATCTATACATTTGTTAAGCCGAAACGTTAACTATATAAAATTCCCTCGATAAAAAAATAGCAAAGTAAATTAGTTAAAACACGTTTTTTCCGTTATTTAATATGTTATAGGCATGAAAAAATTCACAGTGTATCTTTATATGCAACAAAAGCATTTATTGAGAAATTTTTGCTCTATTTCAAACGAGTCGTGTTTTATTAAATATTTTCACCATTTTTGCTTAATAATATAAGCGCGCTCCCTCTAACATTCGTATTTGCATATCTCCCTTTCAAACCATCTAAACGCTTACTACGAGGCCTTTAGGCTTTTTTTAATTTCATTAGAATGCTCTATGCTAGCAGTGCATCTGTGTGAGTGCTGTGTTCAAGTCTATCTTTTATAACGGTTACCACCGAAGCCATTACTGAAGCATTTCTAATGTACAGAATAAAAATAGTCGCTTGGCAAAATATTATACGATATTAAAGGTAGATATTTATTATAATTCAGATCAATATTGGCGGCCTCCCTGGTCTAGGGGTAAGGCTCTCAACTAGCAAGCCAGATGTTGATGCTTCAAACCCCGGAATGCGCAAGTAAATTTAATTTGATGAATTCGTATTATTTCACAATTTACTCATCTAAAATGGCAATCGCGGCATGTTACAGAGTGGAAGATAATCTCAGTACCGCCCTGGTTTAAGACAATGGCTGTGGCCGTATTTAGTGGCCAGATCTGAATAGTTAGGTACTTCCCCACCATCCTCTTCCCCATCTCCTTTCTATTCCTACTACCTTCGACTTTACAACATACCCCGGTTGTCTCACTAGCTCTAGACGGTTGGGAGCTGTTGGGACTATCGTTCGGTTTAATGTAAAAAATAAAAAGGTAGATAGGTAGGTATCGATTTTTGAAAAGATTATTTTTATAATTTGAATAATTTTCTTAATCAGTTGCAATTTTTTAAATATCTGGAACTCACAAATAAAATTACGTAATTAATTATTAACAAAGTATAAGTCACTAGTTGCAACTGAGTGGGAAATATTCTAGGTAGATATGTTCAATGCGGTTTTTCCTGCGGGAAAGGTAATATTTAAGACTTATAGCACACTGCAGCATTCCCGTTGCATTACAGAGTTTTATTACTATTTGCATACAATTCAGTGTGATTTGTATGACAGTTAATCTCGCAATATTGCGGAACGGTCGGTGCTTCGGAAATTCACAACCATTTTAGCTCCCGTAGTGTGTAGGACCCACCGGCCACCGCTGGAAGCCTCTCTTTCTGTTAAATGTGTTGTTTATGAGAAAGGAGTGAGGGTGTAACGAATATATCAGTGGTATTCCTTTAGATGTGTCCTTAGGTTGTAAAAATATGTTACAAAGAGATTCATAAGTCAGGTATAAGCGCCGAAAGTAAAGAAAAATTGATTTAAATATTCAAAACTAGAAAAACCCATTCGTAGCTTTAATTCTTAAGAAATGTAGCATTCATTATTGAAAAAATAGCTTTTCTAGCTAAATAGGATAACGTCAAGGAACGGGAGTTGGCAAGAGGGGAAAAACAATTAAATTAGCAAAATCACTTGAAATATGTTTATTGTATTATTGATTGAAACTCAACATGGCACATGTTTCTACCGTAGAGTTTGTCATTTTCGTTCTACTATCTGTCAATACAAGATTATAGCGACTAAAAAAATCTTTCTGCGTCAACACTATTCACAGGGGCCCACAAGTCGTCAGAGCTGCATCAGCAAATTCTCTGTGAACAATTTTTACAGCTAAGAGTAGCTGAATTATTATGTCTACAGTGACTCCATCCCTCACTTGCTCTACAAGCTGACTTTGAAAATGGCTGTTACCTTCCAGGAATTTACTGTCATCAACAGATTTGAATGTTGGTGCAAGCCTATTTTTACTTCCTAAAAGAATAGCGTCTGATCGCTGGTCATTCTGACATGCAATCGCAGGATTGAACATTTTACTTGAGTGCTCAAAAAATAGATTAGTGGTGTTGTCTTAAAAGTTCACAGTATCACAGAACTCTTCTGACAACTCTATCTTATTTGGGTTAAGACAACCTAGTCCTTTACCTCCTGCATAGCCTTTAAGGTTCACTAAAAACACCATTTATCGCTTTAAATCACGAAAATATCGTTAATGCTATGAATTCTATCTAGTCATAACATAAAGTTTCTATAGCACACCGGCTTTTTTTAACAACTTTCAAAATACTATTTGAAAAGAGATGTTTGAATGAATCTTAATGAAACTTTTTTTTTGTTTTCAGATATGCTATACAGACATAACATCGCTTTTGACAACGTTGCTTCAGAATTGGAAATCCTAGACACATCAAGATGCACCGTAAGTCCACTTCGATTTGTATAATTCACTTTGATAAAAAATAATTATATAAAAACAAGAACTAAGTAACCATTTGAGATAAAATGATTATGTGTAAACTAAAGCAAGTTTTGTCAATAATAGCAAGCCATTCATCGCAATAATAAAATATGAAAGGCTGTGGAGATAACGATCTGCGACGTGCAGTCAACTGACCCAAAAACACAATTACCAATATTACATGTATAGGTAGTAATGTTGAGTACCTACCTCATAAAGATGTACCACAAATGTTCCCACCCACCACCTCACAAAATATGTTTGTCTCAAATCTTTTTCTTTGTATTACTACAAAAGGTTTTGTTTTAATACAAAAAGTTTGTATTACTACAAACGTTTTGAGGTAGTCAAGTGGTGAGTAGGATACCTCAGGTAACGAGAATTTTCTAGGGATTTCTCCTTTTTGGTTCAACCAAACCTCACACCACACCTTAAAACCTCATTTCAGTATTTGAGTACCTCATATAAACTCATTATAAAATCATGTCCCACACGAAGATACTAATCTTTTAAAATTAATCGTAATCCAGTTAAAAATGGGATTGCAGGCCCTCAACGTTAAAAAAACATAAAGAGCACTTGAAGTGGAGCGCAGCATTAACCCAAATGTTCCGGGCGATGGCGCGGCGGGAGGTCGGTAGAGTTCGTTCGCGGTCGGAAAAATTCGGGCGACGTCGACAGCCACCACTTCCTACTTCCAACAACATTTTACCATGATTTTGCTAGGAATATACACTCTACCTACACAGGGTGTATCGGCACGTACCCGACAAACTTTAACCAGCTATTTCTTAGCACATTTGGAGTAAAAAATGTTATCGGCACTTTGCAGTTCGGTAACATTTTTTTCAATTAAAAACAAAAAATAAATAAATAAATCCACACTCCGTCACTGTCATTGGCATTGTTTCTCGTGTTCAACAGCTGTTATTAGCAAGTGTGTCAAAAAGCGTCCTCGCTCTTTCATACGCACTAAATAATAATAGTTAAAAATGAGACGAATGGTGGCATGCCATTTCGTTGTGATTGTAAAAGCGCGCCAATATAGGTACGTACGTACATTATTCAACGAAACTTGAATAAAATATTGCCAGATGGGTTTTCAAACTTTGACAAAGGATAAAACATTGGTGAAAATATGAATGGTAAATTTTTTATTAAAAAAAATGTTACCGGACAGCAAAGTGCCCATGACATTTTTTACTCTAAATGGGCTAAGAAATAGCTGGTTAAAGTTTGTCGGGTACGTCCCGATACACCCTGTATACCTCAATGACTAAAAAAAAACAATTTTGAAGTAAAGACGTCAAATTATATTATCCGGTTTTTTATACGAAATAGTTACTAAAGTGCATTATTTTCAATTTTTGGAAACTTAAGTATGTACATTTCATTACAACTTAAGTATGTATATCTGACCGATATACAGTGGTTTTCTAATAAAAGTTCGTATTGACCTATTTTATACCCAATAGTAATTCCAAATGTGACCTAAAGTATCACCGCGTGACGTCAGTATGGATGTAAATATATATGAATTGTAAATTAATCACAAGAACTAACTCCTGCGGCAATCTCGTAGGCATCTACATCAAAGTGACTTTAAACGTTTTAATTTAATTTATAAATGTCTTCTAAATTTAACAATTATTATTTTCATTCAACATCAAAATAATTATTTTTAACTAGTTCTTATAAGATTATTTAAGTTTATATGTCTTATGTTGTCGGGTCGCATAAAATACCCTTGACATTCACTCCCACCACTCTGAATCATTCTGAAATTTTATCATAATATGAATTAATTTAATGTTTTATTTGTTCGGGAATCTTGGCAGATTTTAAATCGTTAGTTTATGACCATATATGATTGATCAAGTAGGTATTTACCTAACCTAACCCAACCCTCCTCTTATTTGTCTCCTTTTTTCTCCCCAATCTCTTCAGCTTCACATTATATCCGATCTAGGTCACCATAGTCCCATTGGCTCCAGGCAGTTGAAAGTCTGCTGTAGTATTTAAATAAAAATACATTTCCCTGGTTCGCTGGTGTACCTACCAGTTGAGATACTGATTTTGCCGAACCCTTTGGTTCTACAGAACTAGTATTTCCCTGTTCGGGGTCATGCTACCTCCATTGTTTCCTTGACACGTGGATCATTTTCCTCGCGACCCATAAACACTGCCATATCTGACAGCTCTGGGTTTAATCCCCAATCACTCAACCCACTTTACAAATCAAGACAATTGGTCAAACAATCAATTTCAACGTAACCTGCCCCATAAGAATTCATACATTGAAACAATCCTTTTACACATTGTCATGAACTTTACTGTTAGGTTTTCATACATTTTGTGTTTAGCGTATGAGGTTGAAATTCAGTCAAAACACATTAGTTTTCAGCTAATCTTAGCACCTTGCAAAAAAAGTCTAAAATTTGATCTGTTAGGGGAGTTTCTAACTTATGTGTATTACACATTTCTACTATTTGTCTTCGTTTTATCGTTTGAGTATTTCTCGTGTGTCTAGGTTGCAAATAGTATTGGAACATATCTGCAATATTGTAGTACAACAGCCTGTATTGTATTCTTGCGGTTTGAAGTAACTACACACGAGTATCTTTCTACTGCCTGTTCTTTGTGCTGGACTTTTGTGAATATCTTCAATCGTTGTTCTGACTTCCTCAATCGCTGTTGAACTATCTGCCAACACCTTCCGGATTAGCATGTTGTAATGTTGAATAACAGTGTTCAGAATATAAATATCAAACGCTCCAGCTCTCAACATGAATGCAGAACGAAATACATTTTTAGAACAGTATCGTACACTAAACTGTAAAATAAATAAATCATTAAATTCTTGCCAACCTAAAACTCACTATTTTAAATACATGCATGTCATGATGAATTATTTTGTATGGTTTTTAATTAACCTTTTAAACATCAACATATCCTTTAGGATACGTTTAAATGAATACAGAAAGAAATACATTTTTAGAACAGTATCATACACTAAACAGTAAAAAAAAAATCATTAAATTCTTGCTAACCTAAAACTCACCATTTTGAATACATGCATTTCATGATGAATTATTTTGTATAGTTTTTAATTTACCTTTTAAACATCAACATATCCTTTAGGATACGTTTAAAAATTGAAAATAAATTGAAAAATTTTAAACGTATCTATGAAAATAACTAGTTATTTTGCAGAAACTACATGTAATAGATTATATGCTGTTTTTATAAACATTCTGGTTAGACGGTACAATTTACAAAAACTTATTTTTTTATGTTACGACAGTAAAATCAGATGTTGCAAGGCGAAAATTTTGGGTCGGCACACCAAGAGTTAATAAATACGTAATCAATTATTTTGTATAATTATTACCATTAATTAATTTGTATAATAGTTATCAAATTTTAATGCCAAACTTCAACGTACATCCGCAGGCTGTTTTAACGCCATAAACTTATGCTATTCAACAACTAGGATGATTCTGCTAATAAACTTTATTTCATTGGAAGGATGTTTCTCATTTCGTCCATGCCCTTCTATTACATACCTCTTCTCTCCAAGGAGAAAATTACCTACGAAAAAACTGATAATCACATTTATTATTTTTTAAATATAATATTTTAAATTTTAGATAAACACCAAACGTGTAATGTAATTTATTTGATTTTACGAGCACTCTTCTATACATGTACACAACTTCTTTGCAGACCACTTTCCACAGTTTCTAATCAAATATTAATAATAATGCGTAGTAATAACAATAAACTATGTTAAACTAAATAGCTAATAATGTGTTTCAATCGTTTTATATTATAGCAAACTTTCAAAGTCATGTGCTCCAAGTGGCCGGACTGGACTAGATTAAGAACATTTAATTCACTCTCATTTTCTCTAAAGCCTTTCATTAAAGATAATTCTCACTCACGAATATTCTAGTTACTTTTATATCGAATACAAAACCCCTTAGGTCCAGTTTTTCAGTTGCTTCTTAAGCTCGGCTTATGAGTATGTGTTACTTAAGCCTTAAAGCTCCATAGTAAGCCTTAAAAGAATTTAAGAAGATGGTTTGAAAGGGAGATATGTAAATACGAATATTAGAGGAAGTGTGGGAATATTTAAAAAAGAAATTATGATAGGCGTTAGTGAAAATATTTAATAAAGCATGACTCGTGTTGTGTTTTATTTTTGGAGTACTATGCCGTTTGCGTCACCTCCGTCTTTAACTAACATTTTGGACAGCATTACAGTGTCCATAATCATCAAATACACATCTCAAATCACATCAAAGAATAACTCTTTTTAAATACCTCATTTAAAATGTCAAAAGTAGCTTTTATAGAAACACAGTGATTTTTTTTCATTTCTGTAACATGTTGAATAAGAGAACCAACCGTGTTTTTCTTATAATTTTTGGAGCATACTTTGCTTGGAAATATGTTATAAATTGGCAGAAATTAAGAAGTTGTTCATTTTTTTAAACGCAGGAATGAATCGGGTATCTGTCACATTTTACTTAACTTAGTTAACGTACACTTTTATTTTGAATATTAAATTTGATATTTAGCCTTTTGAGTCTTGCGCTTTTGTCGTAAAAATAAAAAATCATTACCGTTCCGCCGATATATCAGCATGTTCTAGTAATGGTATCACTCTTACGGACACCAACGCGACGGGCGTAAATATTTCTCAAGCTGGACTTAAAAATCAACTGAAATACCTGACATTAAGCCGTAATTTAGAAGCAATTGAAAAACTGTGTCTACTATCTACAGTCTACACGAACCTATTAGAAGTATCACATTTGATTTTACAAACAAAAACTTACATAACTTATATATATTTGAAAATTTCACTTCATCCCATTAATCTTGCTGCAAATCTCGTTTTTAAATTAAGACCTTACCTTACATTGCACGGGACTGGTATATTATCGCATTATCTACAATTATAATTCAAAAAAAGCTATCACAACTTGTAAAACCCGTTTTGCCAATAATGAACCAAGAAAATAAATATCAAAATTCACAAATAAGATTAATTAAGCCATTTTATCTTCAGGAAGTGTTGCCCGACTGAGTGCTTGGGTATTCTCGAATTACTTTTTTTACAATATGATTAAGATTATAAAATAAGAAAAAAAATCATTCACACGGAAAGAAATATTTCACTAATTCTACCATATAAATCCAGGGATTGTTTATATGCATTGCCTTAAAGCGGAAGATTCTTTCAGTATTGCCCTGGTGAGAGATCACCAATCAAAATCAAAATAATTCGTATGATAATTTTATCTATTGTTTAAAGTGACTATCCCTATCCAGTGGGACTATGGCATCCCCAACTGGGTGGGTAAGATTGTAAATTACGACATTAATGATGTTTTTGTAGCTGAAAAAAAATTAAGTTTTATGAAAAATTTTCAGTTTGGAACTAAAAGATTTTTTAATCTGGAAAGAATCCTGAAAAGATTTTTTTTCAATTAATCGATTTCTGCCAAAGTTTTCAATCTTACTACACTAGCTCTAGCCACTGATGGGTGTGGGAAAGCAGTGAAAAAGAGGAGGAAATGGGGGAAAGGAGGTGGGGAAGTACCTGCCTGGCTCTTCGGATTTGGTCACCAAACAAGGTTAAAGCTATTCCTTACAAAGTTTCTAATCTATATGGTGGTCTTTGTTTAGTGATCAGATCTGAATAATCAGACTTTCTTCTTTCATAATATTCATCACCTTCCCACCTCATCCAGCTTAGCAACATTCCCCGATTCACTGGCTCCGGCTTATAGAATTTTTGGCATCAAAAATAATAATAATATTGTTTCTCAAATTGATAGGTGAATGAACTTAAAACTTATAACAACAACTAAGAAAGTTGGTTTCAAATAATATATTAATTATATTTATTTTTGTGAGTTTTATACAAAACTTGTGCGAAAGCCACGTGCCAACGACGACATTCAATGTTTGCACATTTTAATCAATTTATCAGTCAATTACGAAATTTCTCTTCGTGCTATAAGCGATACGTTTTTTTATTAAAAGGTTAATTTGAATAATGAGTCCAATCTTCACACATACAAACGTGTTATTACTGCTGTAAATATCGACTGTGTATTTGTGTAGGAAATGGGCCCTAAGTAGCAAGGAAACTAGCTAATTTCACTATAAAATTCCTGATGTATAAACGGAGCCAAATTGATTGATTAGTTCTTTTTCAAATATTTGTCCTTATTTTTAGTTCTAATTTCATATTTATCGATAACCTCTCGATATACGAACACAAATAAACCACACCAATAATTAAAAAAAAATATTGTGGTACCACCATATAATTTTTACTTTTTCTTCGATATATTACGTTTTGTTTGTTACTTCTAATATATAACGCTCATCTTATCCAAATTTTTTATTCTTTTTATAAATTGTCTCATAAAAGTATCATATTTTTTTCTTATGTACATGTTGTTTTTTCTATTGTCATCTTAAATGGCTAAATAATTATATTACTTGTCTTATCAATTTAGATCAGAAAATGATATTGGAAATTAATAATTATTATTTATTTTACATTCATTCTGAATGTCTAACTTTTCACTTAACTTTCTTTACTCTCAAAGCTTTCACTTTTAAACTTTACTTTAAACATTAAACTTCACTTTGAAAATTATCCCTTTATAACTTAACTTTAAATATGTGCTTTGTATAACTTTACACAATAATATACACACAGGGCCCGGCTCTGAGCCAAATGGCGCCTGGCACGAATAAAATTTTAGCGCCCCTTGTCAAAACCAGTAGACGCCTACGTAGATGATCACTGTAATCAATAATATTCTGATGATTTTTATTTTCGTGTAGCACCATTTACATGAAAAAAAATTCAAGGGCGATATGTTAACCTTGGCAACTCGGCGCTTGGAGCGGACCGCTCCAATTGCGCCCGCATAGAGCCGGTCCTGTAATACGCAAGTAGTTGCTTTATCAGGAGAGTGAATGTGATATATTATATAAAACAATATTATTTTAGTGTAATACAATTAATAACTCGTATCAATTTTAATTTAACTCTTGACAGGCCAAGATGCCAAACAAAACGTCTGTAACCAAGTGGGTCTTCCGACGACCCCATGCATTTTTCTGTCTTATGCATGGGGTCGTCGAAAGTCCCACTTGGTTACAGACGTCTTGTTAAATTGATATGAGTTATTAATTGCATTACACTATAATAATAATATAAAACAATATTATTATAGTGTAATACAATGAATAACTCATATCAATTTGAACTTAACTCTTGACAGGCCAAGATGCCAAACAAAACGTCTGTAACCAAGTGGATCTTCCGACGACCCCATGCATTTTTCTGTTTTATGGGCTTTTAAACTACAGAAATCCCAACTATTCAGTCAATTATTAATGGTAACTTGTGTATTTGCGCAGAAATACGTAAAATACTAAAATGATATGTCAAGTATTTAAGCTAATATAAGTAGCATAGTAATTTTGGGTACTACCTACTCCCCCACTTGATAGTTAACTGTTAACTACAATGACCAAGGTTAGCTAAAATTCAAAACATCTGTTTTCTGTACCAATGCCTCACAAAGAACTTGCGAACGGTTATCTCTAGCTTAATGAAATTTGCAAAGATTTTTCAATATAGAATTTCAAGCTCACTGCATCAATTTTCAACTCGTTACGTAATTGCTAAGATAAGCTATAGCGTTCTTAAATATTACCCAACCTGTCAAAAACAATATAAGGCTAATTGTTTATCTTTATATTTTCTGGTTGTTAGTTGAAAAAATAGGTTATTTAAACTAGGATATAGCTGGGTAATGACTTCTGGTCATCTATAAAACATTTCAATCATTTGAAATCATATTTCGATAAAGGAAAAAATTTACACAAATTGAACTCATCTTAGAACAACAATCACCCTTTATATTGAATAAACAATTATGTATTTCAACCTCGTACATATTCCTCAAATACTCTTCCTTGACATTTTAAATGCAATACATTTATTGTTAATGTTCTTATTCATATTTTACATGTTGAAAATGCAACTAGACTCGTCCCGCCGCGCAAGAATAACTTGTACTCGTATAAAAACAGATTATTATATTCAGTGACTTAATTTATAATAGCCGTTTACGTCGACCGTATACAAATATAATAAGGTAAGCTGTAAAGTTAATAATTCTCCAATTAATTTTATAATTAATGTAAATCTTATATTGATATCGTAATGTATTTGCGCCAACGATCTTGGTCTGGTCTTTAGAAGTGCGCTACATTAACACTGATTGTTTTTGTAAAACAAAATTTAAGCGTGCACTACTATAAGCAATCTTAAATATAATTTGAAAAATAATTGTTTTCTTTTTATGTAAACAAGAGTCTCAACTCGGCCTACACTTTTGGAGCTAATAAGAAAGACTATGGCATCCCCAACAGGGCTATGTTGTGAGGCTAACGGTAGTGGGGAGTGGAAGGCAATTGGTGAGAGGAAGGTAGAGTAGTACCTGGCTATTCAGATCTATTCACCTAATACGGTTAAAGCTACTTCAAGCAACAACGTTTCGGTTCTGAAGAGTATCTTTTTATATCATAGTATTAAACTCTATAATAAAATACCACTCACACTCAAAAACCTCAACACTTTAACATTTAAATCTCAAATAAAAAGCTGGATACTTAACATAGGGAGATCTGAAATAGAAAATTTACTGAGATCAAACACAGACTAAAACAGAATCAACTGAACTATACCAAAAAACACTATCTTACTTATTTTAAAATTACTTTAAAAAATATATATATACTACATGATACTTTGTTGTAATATTAATTTCTTATAATTAAATTATAATATGTAAATGACATCCTCAGCACGGGAGATCCCAGTGAGGATATCATTATATCTATATGTTAATAAGAAAAGAAGACAATAAATCATTATTATTATTATTATTATCTTCCATTCTGGAAAGTTTCACAAATATCGCTCTGGTTTCACCATTCGGAATCGAAACTTTGTTTAAAATGGCTTTAGCCATTTTTGGTGACCAAATTTGAATAGCCAACTACTTCCCCGCCTTCCTAGCCCTCATATCTTCCCCTTCCCCTTTTCCTTCAGCCTCACAACATACCATTATCGGGGATTCCATAGCCACTGGCCTAGTCACATAGACTCACATAGTAATTCCAGAAGATGTAATTTAAGTAGGTTTAATTATCTCCATTCTGGCAGTGTTATATTGGTACGAGAAATTCATGAATGTGTAATTTTGTCTGACATCCATACATAAAATATATTCATGCATGTGTTATTTCGTCTTGACATCCATACATACAATACATTCATGCACGTGTTATTTCCTCCTGACATCCATACATACAATACATTCATGCATCTGTTATTTCTTCCTGATATCCATACATACAATACATTCATGCACGTGTTATTTCGTCCTGACATCCATACATACAATACATTCATGCATGTGTTATTTCGTCCTGGCATCCATACATACAATACATTCATGTATGTCTTATTTTGTCCTGACATCCATACATACAATACATTCATGCATGTGTAATTTCGTCTTGACATCCATTCATACAATAAATTCATGCATGTGTTATTTCGTCCTGATATCCATACATACAATACATTCATGCATGTGTTATTTTGTCCTGACATCCATAAATACAATACATTCATGCATGTGTAATTTCGTCCTGACATCCATATATACTCGTACAAAGACCGGTCGGTGGCTGAGTTGACATCACGTTTGAGTCCCACCCAGGCGTAGTATGTTCAATTCTTGACTGGCTAAGTCCTCAAACAAGCAATATTTTCCGCTTACTGTGGTGGTTATCAAGTTATTCGTAACCCGGGAATGTTTTTCTTTCTTTTCAAAAAAAGAAAAAAGTAAGTAAGTCTTACATTGAAAAATATCAAATATTTTGGAAAACAAATTTGTTTTCATTATCACGTAGGTAAATAAGCTATTTTCGGCATTTAAGCTTTTACAAACAAACTGAAATACCTTGAAAAATTTTCATTAGTGAACAACAAAGCCTTTTGACACCTACTACAGAGATAATTATTATTATCTGTGCTAATTTGCGACTAATTAGAACAATAATGTTATTATTTCACGGTCAGTGGGTAAATGTCGCTGTCCAAGCTCTATTATACACGACCATTGAAATACGTTACGCGAGAGTAGGGTTGGGCGGGGCTAGTTGAACCAAGGGGCTTGTTGGGCCACGCCAATATCTTCGGAACCGAAAGACTTAGGAAGAATGCTGAACATGTCCTAGCAAGCTAGAAGTGTGGGAACCTCGCCACCAAGCATTCAGTGGGCACATGGCATCCGTAGCGTGTGTACGGGGATTTTGTGTGATTTTTGCTCCAAAAGTAAAAAAAGACGATCGACTGCTTTTTTGAAAATAGATATCAAGGATAAAGGTACCGAGTCAAGGTAAGTCAATTTGAAATTGGCGTTTACTTAACTTTATTTTGTTAATTGTGAATTTGTTATACATTTAGTGGTATATGAGTTATCCGATGAAATTTGTAAAAAAACATGGGTGGGGCTAATTGAACCATTTAGTTCAACTTGCCCCATTCAGATTCCTTACCGTAATTTTATACGTAGTGCAGTCATTTCACTCGTGAACTTATCAATAATACCGACTTTTTTTCACTTTCTAGATGCGTACACGGTATACCGACAACAGGCAAAATGAATGTTTCTCCCAATATCAACAACAATACTGTAGCATCTACATCTAGAAGTGGCGTTTACTTTTTACCCGAGACCGTTAGACCATTTACAAAGGCAGGACCTAGAAAACAGCTGCAAACAGCGAGAAAGAAAATAAGATCAGCTATTTTAACAGACACTCCTGAA